>NC_140771.1:134179445-136679445 GCF_044657685.1 Stegodyphus dumicola | reverse complement strand
TCCTTAGAGTGAAGTATCTTTGTCAGACAGCAGGTATGTATTATCTGTGTGCCGACTAAAATTTTGCGAAAGAAGATAAATCGTTTTACAACTGTTTGCATTGTGGTACTTTATACAAATGAAAGTCAAACAAGATCCGACGTTGTTATAGTACATTGCCGAATTTTAGTAGAAACAAGAAAAAATAAGAATTGTAACGGAGGACGCCTTTATGCCTATATGTTGTAGAATAAAATATTTTATTTTTGTATTGAAAAATGATTACAATTTCTGATTCGTCAGGAAAAAATATAAAATGTTGCAACCAGCTTTCTTCTTTGCCTTCGTATTTGAAATGCGCGTTATTATAATGGTATATTCTTCTTTTTACATTCTTAAATATTAAAACTGTGCTTTCAGCATGCCTGAGTTTTGTACTCGTATGTGTGGCTCTATGCTCCGTAGAAATGGCGAACTGACACATAAAAATTATATGAATGTTGAAAGGAAGATATTCTACTCGAAACTTCAACTAAATGAAATAAATGAATACGCCGAAGGAATTTCAAGAAATATTAGTTTTAAAAATTTTATTATAAAGATTTTAAATGCAAAATGTTTTGAAATCTAAAGAAAAAAATATGTAATCCTTGAAACATTTTTGGAAAGAAATCTATTGATATAAAATCTCTTAAAATTAATGGAGTGTAAATGAATTAAAACAGTTAGTGTACGGAAGGGTTAGATATACTCCGCACAAAAAATTACAGTCAGAAGATCAATTATTTAAAGATATAAATTAATTACATTAAAAGAATTTAAAATAAATTAACATCTGTCCAAATGTCAATGCTAACAGCAATAGCACGAATGAAAGTTATTCTTTAAATTCCGAACTTAATTCATCCGTCGGTACGCAATGATAGTCTCTTTGCGATTACTTTTCTTATAGATACTACAAAAGGCCGCCAACGAAGTGGCGGTAAAATCGTTGAATACTAAATAGTTTGAAGCGGGTTCAAATCCTGACGAATGGATTGCCTGCATACCAGTTTTAGCGAATTTTTGCTGCCCATGTTTAATGTGAATATGAGCCAATTTTAGTTAGCTTTTCATGATGACGTGCCTTGACTACGAGTCCTCGCTCGGGTTGTGTTTGGTTTGGCTTGTTAGATTATTAAGCACGTGAAGGCGATCTGTCTAAGGGGAGGTATGCTTTCGTGACAGATTTTCTAAGGGAAACAATCTCGCACTACAAAAAGTTAAAACCATAAAAACGTCCATGCAATCAGCTTGTTCACGGAGGTTTGAATGCAGGTCAAACTCCCCTCCTCTCAGTCTCGGACACAGGCAGCGCAGGGGTGCGCTTGTAATCGAATACTACTCTAAATCCACCCCTTCCAAACAAGAAGGAAAAGATTGTCAACCGCCATCTTTGGCCACATAAGAGTAGTAATCATCTTACGACTGTCAGTGTATTTGATTTTTTTTATTAGTACTACACATCATTCGTGCCAAGTGCGTGTTTGCATTCAGCTCAAGCAGTATTTTCCTCTATTAGTACTACAGTGCAATTCCTCATCAAGTTCATATCTGTGAAAGTGTGTGCATTGCTTAATGCAATTTCTCATCCAAGTTCATATCTGTGAAAGTGTGTGCATTGCTTATTTTGAAAGAGATTTTAACGCTTACGAAGTATTTACCTTTTACATACCCCAGTCCGAACTAGTGCTATAGCACATACTCAATATATGTAAAGAAGATTTTTGAAATTTCACCATACATCTCCTTATTCATTATTAATACCGGAAGTTTGTGCATCGTGTTCTCGCAGTACGGTACATACTTTATCGGCAGTGTATGCGATTTGATTGTACATCTCCTCATTCAAGTTTAATGCTACGAAGAGCTCCAGTATTAATAATATTATTCAGTGCTTTGATATAGTGCGTGTGAATATTATTCAGTACTTACTTAGTGCAGTGAAAAGTGCGTGTATTGTGCTCAAGTATTCATCTTTTCTTCATCAAGCGCGTAATTTTTATTCAGTGCTTACCGTGAGTGTGTGCATACGTTATTGCTCTTTCTTTTTCTTTTCTTTTTTTTTTTTTTATCTTTTCTTTCATAGTGCTACAGCGCAAACTCAATATTTATGCAAGATAATTTATTTGTGAGATATCTTCATTCTTCTCCTAATCAAATTTTCAGTGCTGTGAAAGTATAGTGTTCCTGCAGTTATCTCATCTTATAGTGCTATAGTGCATACTTTACTGTCAGTTTATGTGATTTGATTGCGCATCTTCTCCTTCGAGTTCAGTCCTAGAAAGTGTGTGCATCGTGTTCTAATACTCATTTTGTTATTATTCAGTACTGTGTAATAGTGTGCGTGATTATCAGTCTGTGCTTACTTATAACTGTTTAGTATATAAGGTTAAAGTGTGTGCGTCACATTTTATATAAAACAATATATATATATATATATATATATATATATATATATATATATTTTCCTCTTATAGTGCTACAGCCCATACTCAATATACAAGAAAGTCTATTAGCTTATTAGGTTTCATTATACATCACCTCATCCACTTTAGTGCCGTGAAAGTGCACACATTGTGTTCTCGCAACTATCTAATCTATTATTGCTACTGTACATGCTTAGTACTCTAGCCCAAGTGCATGCGATCTGATCGTGCATCTCCTCATTCAAGTTTAGCGTCGTGAAGTGTGTTCATTGTGTTCCGCTACCTTTCCTTACACTGCTATCGCGTAAACTGAGTATTCCTGGAATATTGCAGGTGCATGTGTATCCATCATTCATCTCATCATTCGTTTTTTATGCTCTGAAAGCATCTTCATTGTGTTCTCTTACTTACTATGCCTTCGGATACTCCCTCATCACCAGCCGGCACGGAGCATAATATTCAACATTCCCCCCCTTCTGTTAAAGGTGCTGCTAGCACATCGACACCTAACTCCAGGTTGGAAGCAATTAACCACATCTGTAACCAACTCCAGTTATTCATCTTACAAGCAAAGGAATCTCGCAGACTAAACGCTTCTGAAAGAAAGCAATTTACATCTTTTGTGAACACCGTTCGCATAACGTTAACGGAACAAGAGGTTTATCTCGCCCAGCTACAGGGACAAGTCTTGGCTCTGCAACAACAGCAACTCGCACACAGTTTACAGCCATCTCACGAGAATCCTCAACATTCCGAATCTTATCAAGCTGTGGAATCCTCAGCCCCAGAAGAACAGTCCACAAAAGAATATTCCTTCACTGAGGTGACACGAAAGAAGCGGAAAACTTCTCCACCTTCAAGATCTTCTCCAGTTCTATCGAAGCACGTTCTATTATTAAGGTCAAAGAACTCCACACGGACACCCGAAGGGATTAAAGCTCAACTTTCGGCAGATTTGAAACCCTCCCAGGTAGGGATCACTTTACTGCAGATTCGGCCGACAAGGTCCAGAGAGCTTCTCATCCGGTGTCGAGAAAAAGCTCACCTGCTACGCCTGAAACAGGCAATTGAGGACAGGCCAGCACTACTAGAGACACTTGAATTTCGGGAGCCCAAGCCAAGAAGGGAAAGTGTAATTATTTTTGGAGTACCTGAGAATCTAGGAAAAGAAGATCTAACAGCAGCACTTGTAGACCAACTGCCCAATTTCAATCCCAGTGCTTTTCAAATACGAGCAAGCCGTTCCGGGCAAAGCGGAAGGAAAACTGGGTGATAGACATAGACCCTAAGTTAGCAAAACACCTAGTTAAGCTAGGCCGTCTTTTAGTGGGTTTTGAGTCTTGTCCTCTCCGTCCGTACATTAGGATCATACGCTGTTACAACTGCCAGGAGTTCGGTCACTATAGCAGGAACTGTGAAAACGCTCCAGTTTGCGCGAAGTGTGGTAACAGCCACCCGACGCAGGAGTGTAGCTCGGAAAAAGTGAGTTGCACTAATTGCTGCAGTAGTAATTCTGAAAAGAGGACCTCTTTCAGCACAGATCACCCAGCTACTTCAAGTTCCTGCCCAGTGTATGGAGCCCATTTCGAGAGTCTGAGAAGGACCACTGCAAAGAACTAAACCAAGATGACACTAAACAAACATATAGCAGGTCTTCGATTTTTTCAGTGTAACTTGCAGAAGTGCTATGCAGCAACCATAAATACGCTGCAAGTAATGACACATACTGCTGCCAATGTCGGAATCTTCCAAGAGCCATACGTTCACAACGGAGTGATTCCTAGTGTTCCAACACACAGCAGAACGTTTCTCTCAAAGAATCAGCTAGCTGCGATTATTTACAGTGGCCCTCTCTCCCCTCTCCTAATGAAAATCACAGAGCATACAGTCTCCATCAGACTAGACACTAGTAATTGCAGCATTGATATTATTGCTGTGTATCTACCCCCGAACGAAGATATTACCTCTCTATTAGAGGAACTTAATTCTAACCTTCTAACTGGGGCATCACACTGTATCATAGCAGGAGACTTTAACACCACCAGTCAACTATGGGGTGCTGACTCGGAGAACCGAAGGGGAATTGCGGTACTCGAATTCTTGGACAGTAAGCATTTCATTGTCATCAACGCTCAGGACTCACCGCCTACCTTTGAAACATCTAGAGCTCGAGGGTGGCCAGATCCAACAATATCAACTCCCAATACAACTCCGTACATACAAGATTGGACAGTGAGTGACCTGCCGTCACTCAGTGATCACAAAATTATTACTTACAGGCTGGATACTCCTATAGACTACATAATAAAGAAAAGATTCAAAACGGCATTTGGAGGACATTCCGTTTTACGGGAACACATTCGAGCGCACGTAGAGAAATTTATCAAAGATTTCAACAACTGCCAGGACAGAAACTCCTTAGATAATCTCTACGACTTACTAGTTACAAAAATAGTGCAAGCCGCCCACAAAGCATATCGTTTGAAATCTGTAAAGGCAAAACACTCGATATCCTGGTGGTCACCAGAGCTTAGCACAGAGAGGAGCAGAGTTCGAGCACTTCGCAGAAAAGCACAATCCACGGTAGATCCATATCTACGGCAACTCAAAATGATAACATACAATAAAGCCAGAGCTTTATATAAAAGAAAAATTAAAGAGGCCAAGTTAATCTCATGGAGAACTTACTGTAGTAATGTCACTAAAGCCTTTGGACCTACTCAAAAGATAACATGTAACAAGGTGTTTCGTCCTACGACCCTTTCGCCTATGGTGAATAGCACTGCCTCATCCAACATCGAAGTAATCAGTGAGATCATAAATGCAGTTTTTCCTGATGATGATGAAGAGGATTTCTTAGAGGAGCAAGAGGAAGCGAGAAAAACCTACAGTATAAAATTTCGCCAAGTTACCAGAAGAGACGAACTCCCTCCCACGCAAATGGAAGTGGATAACATCATACGTACTCTGGCACCCAAAAAAGCTCCAGGTCCGGATGGAATTGATAATATCATCATTAGAGAGATACACCGGGAATTCCCAAAACTATTCCTTGCGGTCATTTCAGCTTGCTGGAAACATCAGTACTTTCCTAAAAATATGAAGTTGGCAGAAGTGGCGTTATTCCTAAAATCAGGCAAAACTCCGGCAGAACCTACATCTTACAGGCCAGTCTGTCTACTGCCAGAGCTCGGTAAGGTATTGGAAAGAGTAATTCTTTACAGATTGGACTTCTTCCTGCAAAGGATCAACGCCCTGCATCCCAACCAATATGGATTCCGAATGGGCAACTCAACTGAACATGCCTTAAAAGACTTAATGGCCACTATCAAACAGAACAAGGATAACAATTTGCACTCACTGGCAATAGCCATTGACATCAAGGGAGCCTTTGACTCCCTTTGGTGGCCAGACGTAATAAATTTGCTGCACAACATGGCGTGCCCAACAGCCATTATTACCATCCTTCGCTCGTACCTTCAAGATCGAAGTGTACAAGTAACATCAGACAGCGGCATTTATGTCAAAAATGTCTTTAGAGGATGCCCACAGGGGTCATGCCTTTCACCAACACTGTGGAATATAGTGGCAAACTCGGCATTTCGTCAGTTTGAGAGCGTAGAATACGCTCGAATCATAGCCTATGCGGACGATTTTATGCTAGTTGTGGCAGGAAGGAGTAACCTCGAAATGAGATCTCAATACTGTCTTGATCTGTTCTCCCAATGGGCCAGAGCACATAAGCTTCAGATTTCGGCAGAGAAAACTAAAGCTTTGCTCATAGGACGCAGCAGGCAGCTAAGACGCAACCCAAGCATTAAACTCCATGGGATACCGGTAAAATGTTTCCCCCAATTGAAATATCTTGGGCTATTACTCGACAACAGACTTTCTTGGATGCCACATGTCAGGAATCTTAAGACTCGAATTAGCATCCTAAGCAACAACATGAGACGCATGACTTCACATAAATGGGGTATCTCATCTAAGCTACTAAAAATTTGGCATAGAACCATTACAGAAAGAGTAATAACTTATGGAGCAGCAATCTGGGGTGGCGAACTTACCTCTCATATGAAAAGATCCCTGCTCTCTATTCAGAGACAGCAGCTACTTCAAGTATGCAGGGCCTACCGTACCACGTCAACACTAGCCCTACAACAACTAGCAGGAATTCCTCCCCTAGATTTGATAGTAGAAAGGGAGGCAGCTATCGTAAGGGTTACCAGGCTGGGTCAAACTTCAACACTCTGGGGTCATAGTTATCACCACTCGGACTACGAGGAGCAAAACAACTGCAATAACTTTCATCCAGTAGCTTTTAATCTCTCTGACGGTATCAGTATAAACGACCAACCAATTCAGAGGTACAGTAATAACCTTTTCACAGATGGCTCCAAAACTGAGAATGGCACCGGCAGCGCCTTCTGTAGACTAGAAAATGGAGTTGTAACATTCGAGTGGAAAAGGAAATTAGGCTTGAACAACTCGGTATACCAAGCAGAGCTTCTAGCTATCAGTGCTGCAATTAGATATGCGAACACATGTCAACAGAAGAAATTCTCCATACTCAGTGATTCGGCATCAAGTCTGACGGCTATCGCAAGTCAAAACAGCCGGAGTCCATTGGTATACAGAATTCAGAAACAGCTTCTGACAATGCCTATTTCGCAAAGACCCACTTTAAAATGGGTTCCCGCTCACACAGGGATTCAAGGCAATGAAGCCGCTGACCTACTGGCCAAGCAGGCAGCCAACTGTACGGATATATTAGAAAGACCAACTAAACTTCCTTGGTCTCATATTAAGCGAACAACTTTGACAAGTCTGCTACAAAATTGGCAAAATAGATGGACAGAGGCAGAGGTAGGACGAAGGACATTTCGCTTACTTCCAAAAGTTAACATGGAAATAAAGACCCACTGTGCTAGCCTAACACAGTTCTTGACAGGTCATGGACCATTTCCAGTATACCTGAACAGATTCAGACTTAGGGATACTCCTTTCTGCGAATGCGGAGAGGAAGGCGACACGGACCATTATTACTTCCATTGTGTACATACAAGAACCTGGCACTTGAAGAAAGCGGACTGTGCCTGGGCAATGTGGACGACTAACACACTCAAAAACAGAATAGCCCTTGATAAAATAGAGAAAATCTCAGAACACTGCCTAAGCAGAAACAACCGTGGATAATATTATAATGTTTCAAAAGTTCAGAACTTAAAGCAGATAACCAGAATAACGCTTAGTGCCTTGCAGTTAACAATATGTAAAAACTGTTATTAGTTTATAATAATCAACCTTGTTACTCTGGAGTCTTCCCCGCCGTGATGGTATATAATTCCGTTTGGTTCATGTCCGTGGTCGGAAGCCATCATAGCGGTGCACTCACTCACTCACTCACCTTAGGCAAATAACCATCGAGTACTTTGCCATAATCAAATAAACTTTTATCCATAACATGCTTAATATTTTTATATTGAAAAGTTCATCCCTTAATACAAATATTAATTATCCTAATAAATAAATTAACCAAATTTTCTTTGCAAAATCTTAAGAACTCAAATGGTATAAAGGAGGTTAAGAACTTTGTTTCCTAAAAAAATCAGTCAAAACTTTTCAATATCTTATAAACAGGGAAATAAGCAAAAAATAACATGAGAGCAACTCAAAAAACATAAAATTCCGCGCAGAATTTTACTCCACAGAAAACTTTATCAAAAAAAAAATCAATAAAAATATATTATATTTATATAAAAATGACAATGAAATATACCAATCTCTTAAAAACAGTGACATAAGAAATACGATGAAAAATTGTTGCCAAACCCATATTTCTAAAAGAATGAAATTATTCAAAATGATGCGATTTCATCAAAAATCTATCATTAACAATAAGACAGGAAAATTATTGCCAAAATCACATTTTTAAAGATGTGAGATGTGAGAAGTGTACTCGGAAGCTTCATTTAAATTTTTTTTAAATACAAAATATTATCATTTTTTCAAAATTCTTTTTGTAAAAGCATTCGCAAAGATGAAAGTTTAACGTGTCCAAAAATCAAAGAAAAATAAACTGTATATTTAAAAAAAAAAACTTTAGAAAAAATCCCATTGAAAAAGTGTTACGCTCCCTTTGTTAAATAAATTCGTATTTAATCGATTTATTGAAACACGAAATTTATTTTAAGTTCGTAAAATAGCTAAGTGCCTACATTTCATGACGATGTGAAAATGGAGTGTGTAGAGTAAAATCTCGCTTTCCTATAGCCCATTATGTTTCAAAATGACACGATTTCGTCACAAAACATGAAATAAAAAAAAAATTCGAATTCGAATTTCGAAAAAAATCGCTTCGAAGTGCACTGGCTCTTGTGTAGATCTACCTATGTACCAAATTTCGTAGCCGTTTCGTAGCTTACGCGCAGCGCGAACGAAAGGGACACACACAGACAGACTCTTTCTTTTATTATACGTAGAGATGATATGTAGAGATAAGATTGTTTAAGGGAAGGAAACTTTTAAGTTTCGAAGCTGTACCCTGACCCTTAAGACCGTCATCACGGAGAGTCTAGCCTTTTGCAATTCTCTTGAGAGCTCACACCTACCGAACAATATCTAGCAATCAATCTCACTTAGCTGAATCATTGAAGTAAAATTCTGGGAGGGATGGGAAATAACAAAACAACTGCTTGACAATTTTCAGAGGTTTAGGGTTATTTTCGCGACATTTTACGGGACGTTCGGGCCAAAACTAGCGACAGTTTTAAAGGGATTCGCAGAAAATCACTCGACAGGCTAAGGGTTAAAAGAGGCTGGTCTTACAATTAATGCATCAAAATGCAAGTTCGCCACTAAAGAACTTAAATATCTGGGTTATAAAATTTCGCAAAAGAGTACGGAAACTCAAGATTCAAAAATAAAAGCCATCAAGAATTTCCCACCTGCCAACACCGCCAAGAAACTTTCTTCTTTCCTTGGGTTAAGTTCTTATTATCGATCGTTCATAAAAGATTTTGCTAATATTGTTGAACCCTTGTTAGTAATTAAAAGAAAGAAAAGTAAATTCACGTGGACAGCAGAAGCAAATATCGCATTTGAAAGGTTAAAAGAAGCGCTCATCAATGCCCCTGTTTTGAAATTCCCGGAGGGGGACGAAAACCTGGAAATTGCAGTAGATGCGTCGGACTATGCTGTGGGTGCGGTTCTCATGCGAAATGGCCTTTGGCATTTTTTAGTAAAACGTTGAACCCTACACAAAGGAATTATACAGCTACAGAGAGAGAAAAATTAGCCGTATTAATGGCTGTACACAAATTCTGAGTTTATTTCGGCAAAGCGCCAGTAACAGTCTTTTCGGATCATGCGGCTGTTGGTAGACTTTACTCGGGGAAAAACCTAACGCCCAGGTTAATAAGATGGGCTTTAAAACTTCAAGAATATAATCTCATAATTAAATATAAACCGGGTAAGGAAAACAATGTAGCTGACGCACTTTCTCGTATAAAACTGGACGATGAAGGAAATGAACTCAAATGCGCTGTGTTGACTTCAAAAATTTTAGATTTTAGAGAAACTATTATTGCTGAATTGAGAGCTGATCCTGAATTTGGAAGTATCTATGCGTATTTGAAAGACCCCGAAAACTTTGAACACACCGATATCGATTCAATAAGAAATAGAGCAGAAAACTATGAAATAATAGATAATTTATTATTTTATACGAAAACAAGAAACGAAAATTTCGAATACAAACCAGTCATCCCAGCCTCGCTTCGATTAAGCAGTTCGAAGAAATTACACGACGTGAAAACAGCGGGTCATTTAGGGGTCAGAAAGACTTTAAAAATGGTACGCGAGGCGGTATATTTCCCGCAATTATACAAAATAGTAACTGCGTATGTCAGGTCCTGCAATCACTGTCAGTTAATAAATGATATTAATTACAGCCCGGCCGGGTACTTAAATAGCATTCGCGCTACATTTCCGAATGAAATTTTAGGCATGGATCTTCTTGGTCCTTTCCCCCAGAGTGAGTTAAATAAAAATCGTTTTCTTTTAGTAATTGTAGATCATTTTTCAAAATGGACAGAAATTGTTCCACTTAAACGCGCTTCAGCCAAAACAGTCGCAGATGAATTCTTAGACAGATACATTTTAAAATACGGTGCACCGATAAAAGTCATTAGCGATAACAGTAAACAATTCGTTAGCGAAATATTTGAAAACATTTGCACTGGCTTTGGCATACGCCATATCAGAATGGTTCCGTATAGACCACAGGCAAACACAGCAGAAAGAGTTAATAAAAATATTGTAAAAATAATTCGAAGTTATGTTAGCACACATCACAAGCGCTGGGATGGCTACAAAATGAGTTAGCTTATGCTTTAAGGACAGCAAATCACGATACTACGGGAAAAACTGCAGCAGAATTATTTTTAGGACGGAAGTTAATTACGCCACTAGATAAATTATTCTTTGTGCAACAAAGAGAGCAAGAGTTGAAAGAAAAAGATGTGAAAAATCTCATTGACCAGGCAGTTAAAACCTCGGATACGGTAAGAAATAGACAGAAATTATACTATGATACAAAACGCCGTGAAGCAGATTTTAAAGTTGGGGATAAAGTGTTGAAGCGGAAATTTTCTTTATCAAGTGCCCCAGACAATTTTACTGCAAAGTTAGCTCCAAAATTTGAAGGCCCCTATGTAATTCAGGAAATCAAGGGAGTCGTATTGTACCTTAAGAACGAGAGAGGGGAAATCTGTAAAGCAAGTCCCGACCAGGTGAAAAAATATTATAATCAAAAGGATTTTGAAATCCTTAAAAGTTTCTTGCAGGACTCAAGCATAAAAGAAGTGGAAGGTCCAGAAGTAACGTCACCCGCTCCACCACCCAAGAAGCAGCGAACAGAAGAGAAACCTAGCCCTTCTACAAGTCATGCGACGGTACCGAAAAGAAGAAATGAAAACGTTCAGACTCCAGCATTTAAGAAATACAAGAAAGAAACGCCGCCGTGTAAAGAATCTTTGGTAAAGAGGAAAAGATCAGTTACGCAGTAGAAATTCTGCATCGAGGAAAACACTTCCAGGGCCAGATAGTCAGGAGCAAACAAGGCCGCCGTTCACCAGAACGAAAAGACAGCAGGAGGAACGAAAAGACCTCCACCAACAGAAGAAATTCAAGCACGATTCCAGACCGGAGGACGCCAAGACCAGCCGTACAGGGGCAAAACGGAAAAGACAGCAACTCGACGACTACCACTCCAAGAGGCCTGCATACAGAGGGCGAAAAAGAAAAATCAACATGGACGAAACTCGAAAAACACAAAGGAGACGACTGACTTCAATGAATTCCATAACGTGGGAGCAGTACTGCCAGAAGAGGATGTCGGAGTTCCAATCATCGAAAACTCAAAGATAAGTTAAAATCTTCTATAAATTTTTCTTTTGTTCCGAAATATTATGCGTAAATACGAAGTTCTATGTTTTGACGGAAGTCAATTTGTCTCGGTTGAGACTTAGTATTGTTTTACTTTATTTAGCTAAGGCAAAAAGTATTATTTTCTTTAAGTATAAAATCTAAGAACAAGCAGTTCCTGTTGGTCGAAATACTAATTCTGTTATGTTAAAGCTAAAATTTGGCCGAAAGTAAAATAACTTCGTATTCTTGTATTAATGACAAATTTAGTTTCAGTGCCGCCAGCTTGGCGAAGAATGCGTGAAGTAAAAATTTATTTTTCTCTTATTCATTTTATGGTAAATTGTAAAAATCATATGTATTAGAATTTTGTAAATATACGTAAATACTTGAAAGTTATGTAAAAGTAGAATTTAGTCTAGAAGCATAAAATTTTAGATGCTAAATGTAAATGCTCAAAAGAAATGAATTCAAATTTAAGTATTAAACTGTAGATAAAATCATGCTTTAGAGCGAAAGCCTGCACGTCTAAGGATGAATGAGGGAGAAGTTAGAATGTATGTGTTTTGTAGGGTTCTCCACCTACACTTGAATTTTAAGAATGTTAAAATAGCCCATCGAGTTGTAGAATGTCGAGTAAGGTGTGTCTATTTGGTCTTTGAATTCTAACAAATCATTGTGGTTAGGGGAAGTGTGTCAATACTAAAACACGAATATTCCCGTTTGACACCACACATGGTGGAGTGCCAGGGTAAAGTTAAATTCATGTTTGAATACTTGAATGAATGTGAATTAAGTAGTAATTAATGAAAATAAAACGATCAAAAACAAAAACTTTATTCAGTGTCAAGAAAGTGTAAATTATAATGTATTTAGAAAGATACTGATACTTATTCCTTCCAGATGCTGGAAGGAAGAGAACAGATTGATTGCTGAAGTCCAGGAAAGGTTGCTGTAAGAAGAGAGGGTAAAACGATTTTCTACAGAAATTTATTCTAATTTGTGAGAAAACAGTTTGTTATGTAAACGAGGCTCTTGAATTTTAGTTCAGAATATGGAAACTTTTCAACAGGTCGTTTCTAGGACCTGCTTCCAAGTTTACCAAATTCTGGCAGCGGCAAATGTAGGGTTTATATTTATTTTAACTAACATTTATTTTAAGTTTAAACTATCTTTCCTGTCAAGCCTTACTTTCCTCTGGAATTGCCGATGCCAGAGTATGTAAATTTTTAGTAGAACGCGCAAAGTATTCAGATTTTCAGTGGAAGTAATTTTGAGTTAAATAGAAGGGAAACGAGTTCGTAAGTGTGCTTTTATTGCTTCACGAGCGTGAAGGTTGCTAGGTAGAAATTGAAGAACCGCGCGTTTCGGCTTGTGTGCTTGCCTCGGCAGATAGTTGAATTTTTCAACTTAATATTCAGAAAGTTTGCTGAAATATCAGCTGTATCTTAGAACGCGGTTAGGTTAGTTACGTTTAGAGCGCCTCGTAGGTAGTAACTTGTTATCATTCATTTTTAGTTTCTTATTTTTATTTTACCGCCGGGTCGGCGTAGTTTGTGAGCGTCAAGTGCACGCATTTGTAACTTCTAAAGTAGAATAAAAAGGGAGTTAAACCCTTCTTAAGAGTTTTGTGTACTTTCCAGTTCATAGCAGTCACTACTATTGTTGCGTGTAGGTTGGGGCCGCGCAACACCACAACTTAAAAATAAAGTTTCGCTATATTTTAAAAATGTTTCATGTAATTTTGTTACGAATAGATTATAGATCTTATTATTGAAATCTCATTCAGAAAGTTTGCTTTTAATTAATTAATTTTTTAATTAATTGATAGAGCCTTATTTCAATGAAAATCGCAAGTGTACGAACACTTTTGGGAGCCACTGTATATGGGGACATATCATTCGTGGCATTATATTCAAAATATGTATTTAAGTTTTAAAGAAAAATCCAATCTGAGAAATATTTTATCATGTAAGAAATGTTAATCAGAAGTAACATAGTTAAGTAAAATATTTTGAAAGATCATGTTAAGTAATTATTACATTTATAAGTGTTAGGTTTATTTTAGATTTTAACATATACTTGATATTATCCCTTTAATAAAAGATTTAAATAAATTATAAATATATCTTTTCTTACTTTGACATAAGTAATTATCATTTCTGTAACTTTTTCTTCATTAAGAGACTGTTAGTTTTCAAACTTTAAAAAATTCTATAATTTATAATTTAATAACTTGCCCTAATAAGACAAAAGTATATTTTATAACTCATAATGATAGTGCTCCATTTAAAAACTGTTATTAGAAATGTAGGTACTTTTTCTGTTATATGAGCACTGAAAAAAACAGTGTTAAAATATGTGATAACTTGAAGATAGCAACAATGTGATCAGGTAAGTCATCTTCGTTTTATGAGTGAACTGAGCCAAATATTCATGTGTTATTTATTTGTTTATTACACTTTCTTATTCTCATTAAATCAATATAATTTACATGGCGTACAGCATGGGTTGTGCATTTTCCAATACTAACCATAGTCTTTGTGCATTGGCCTTTAATATATAAAGCATTTGTAATGAAATCTAGAAATTGTTCCTTTCGATGTCATTTCAAAACAGAAGATGTATTTTATTTCCCAGTCCTCTATGAAAGCATGCAGAACCTATTTATAGGGCCCTGTTTGACATTCTCAT
This sequence comes from Stegodyphus dumicola, assembly GCF_044657685.1. Lineage (NCBI taxonomy): Eukaryota > Metazoa > Arthropoda > Arachnida > Araneae > Eresidae > Stegodyphus > Stegodyphus dumicola. The sequence continues at coordinate 136,664,878 of NC_140771.1, read as the reverse complement.
TCTGAGCATATGCCACAGAAAATTAAAAAATTATGCACGATGCTCTATCGATTTAATTCACATTGGCAAAATGACAATTTTTTGTGCTACCTCTCTTGCAAGAAATATATCTCATTTTAAAAGCATGAAAATATTTTAAGACTTGTTTTTAATAATTGTTCCCCTCTTATTATACAGCAAGAATTATATACACCATAAGTTTGGCATATTGTTACTATTTTAAGGTATGTGCTATTAATATGCACTAATTTAAAGTTTAAAAATGATGGCAGTTATTTTAATTAATAGTGTTAAGTTGATATAATCACAGAACAATTTCCAAATTTTAATTAAAATCAGATTTTTTAATACATAATGAAAGCAATCTTTCATTGAACATTTTTATAAACAAATTGGTATATATCAAAGGACTATTTACCATTAATTTAAATGGAAAAGGGTTCTCGGAATAGGAAAAAAAAATCTTTCAAACTATACTTAAACAAATTAAAATTACTGAAATATAAACTGATGTAATAAATATATAGTCTAGCATTTAAAAGGCCAACAAGTGCATTATAATTACAGGCGGTTGAGTAATTGTAATAATAATAATGATTATGTTTAGTATCCTAAGTTGTTAAAGATATGATAGTAAGATATGGAATTTTTTATGCAGAAAGAAGAACGGGGATCATTTAATAGTATCTTAACCATTGCTTGAGTGTGTGATGATTTCTATGCCTGTTTGCTCCAGCACCCGCAATTCAGGTTTATATTGTGTTATGGTTAGCATAAAATATTAAAATTAATATATTCAATAAACAAAAATTTGTTTTCATACATAATCAAAGCATTTTGAAAAAACTGTGTTAGATCAGTATGCTTTCTTAAAATTAAGGCGTACATTTTTGCAGTCATTATATTAAATAAAAATATTAAATAATAATTTCACTTTTTCATTCTAGAGGGGAAAAAATCCATGCTTTCTTTTACTACCTTTAGTTCTTTCTGAGAGTAAATTTAAGACCTTTGTAAAAGAGAAGTGGCATAAAGGATTTAGTTATTAGTCATATAATTTGGGAATAATAAATTTCCAAATATTAAAAATATTTATTAATCCTAAATATTTATTTTTAATATTTAGAGATTGAGTGGGCTTTCTACTAAAAATACAGAACTTGCCATTGTTGAGATATAATTTCATTTTTTTCTTTCAAATTATTGAGGTCACATAAGAGATTTTTGAAGAATGAACCAAAAAAAAATGAGTACCACATATATTTTTGTTTTCATGCACTGTATTCATATGATAAATCTGTATTTATTTTGAAAATTTTAGAATGAGAATTAAAGGGGTGCAAGTTGGTGGCATTTAAATTTCACTCACTTGTGTGTAGCAGAGCTTAAATTGCGTCAATACTTCTCAGTTTTCGAGATAAATTATAATTTCAGCCGGAGCCCTAAATAAAAGGCCTCAGGCACTTTTTTATGCAAGTGAACTACAATTTGAACACAGAAATTTTGTTTTAATAGTAAACATGTCTTAAAAATCATTCTAACTTCTGAATGTAAGCCTGTCTTTCCGTCGCACTCAAGCCTTGCACAGAGATTGAGACTTTTGAGGAAAGAAAAGCCTCCAATTATATGTCAAAGGCTTATTCTCCAGGATATGCAATGAATTTATGAGAGCGGGTAAATTTTGTATTCCCTTAAACTAAAAGTGACACCCTGGTCGTGGACGTTCCATGCTAGTGATCTCCTTCTGCAGAGCTGTAGACTTTCTGAATAATGTAACCAAATGGGGGGCTGCTACTTGTACCGAGAAGTTATATATTTATTCTCACGTTGTATTCAGGAAAAGTAATCAGAGAAAATTTGTGCTTGACGGCTAGAATTATATCGACAGGGCATCGCGATCAGGTAGTCTTGAACTCTTCCCTCTTTATCTTCAAAGCTAAACTTTTCAGTTAATTTGCCTTCCATACCCTCATAATCTTTCTAGAATTCTCACTTTTCTCCTTAGTGGAGTTTAATCGTTTTATCTTTTTTCCTTGGGGTGCTGCAAAAAAAGTGATACTTGTCATCCCTTGCATTTTAATGTATAATCAGGGCTTAAACTCAGACGGAGATTAGCTGAGCTGCTTCCTAGCATCTAAGTGGAATTGTAATTCCGGACAATGCCTCACATAAGACGAGGACTGATACTTTTTCCTATTTAACTATTCAAAATTAATTTAATAATTTATTAAATTTCTCTTTATCTTTACATTTTTCTTAATTTAATTAATTAAATTAGTTAATTTAATCAAATTAATTCATTTAAATTTATTATCTAATTATTAGCTATTTTAATTATTTATTTATTTTTTCTTTCCTTCATCACAGTCTTCCATAGGGCTCCAGCACTTCTAATTTTATAAATTAAGCCCTGGTATATAGCATGGAAAAATAAGTCCTCAAGAGTTAATGGGAACGGAAGAGGGGTAGATGATCTTTGGATCTATCTCCTGGCCATTGTTTCAAAATGAGATAGAGCTGAGCAAATTCATATCGTCACCTATAATGTGTCCAAGGTGTAAACTAATGACAGACATAATCAAGTACACTCTTGATCAATGATTTCGTAGACGTTTTTGATGTTACTATCAGAGGAGTCTGTGATTATATTTAGAATTTAACTAAATTAAAAGTTACTATGTGTTATTAATTGCTTATATAATGTGTCCAAGGTTTAAACTAATGACAGACATAATCAAGTACACTCTTGATCAATGATTTCGTAGACGTTTTTGATGTTACTATCAGAGGAGTCTGTGATTATATTTAGAATTTAACTAAATTAAAAGTTACTATGTGTTATTAATTGCTTCATTCAATTAATTTATTATTAAATAATCAATTAGTTAAGTGATTTCTCCTTCTATCGTGTCTGAATAATTTTATATTCTGAAGCTGTCATTTCAATATACATACAGAAATTATAAATTTATTCATTATTCCAAAATGTAATGGATAATTCTAAGCAATTGCAATTCAATGTGCTTCCAGCTGTTGCAAAAAATGCCTTCAAAGCTTCTTAACTAGGGCAATTAAAATAAAGCCGATATCTTAAGTAAAATTCATTGTACGAAATATGAGGTACTGAATATCATGAAAAGTAATAAACGTATTGCTCATTAGGTAGAACAATTCTATGTTCAGATACATGTTTATGAGACTGCCTTTATCGTCAGCATTTTGACTGTATTTATTAACAATGAATTCTGTGGATGTATAGCAGAATAAAAATATTGATTATTAATTGTTATTTTACTGGCACGAAAGTAGTTGATGAACACTTCTTTCACCGAATCAATTAGGCGCAAGAAATTCCACGCTTCAGCAAGATCACACCGATGTATGAAATTTTAATCGAAGTGCACAGATTATTTTTTACATACTCACACACAACATCTTGTATACTTATTATTTTTTTAAATTCTGACATGCAAAGCAGCTAAGCATTCTTTATTTCTGAAATCAATTATTTAGTATTTCTTATTTAGTATTGCATGTTGACACACATGGAAGACACTACTTCGTAGGAATATCCATCAAATAAAATTTTATAAAGTTCATTTTACACTTCGTTTGAGATACTCGCGGCCATCACAAATTTGAAACATAAACCGACACCGTTATTTCCTTTTGCGCATGCGCTTGGTGTCACAATTTCGCCAAGACCCGATAAATTGCCAAATTTAGTCGCGGGCTGCGTTTCCTGTGGAGGAAGTAAAAATACGCTGAAATACGCTACCAAAGTAGCACCAATAGCCAATTACAATAACCCTTCATTCGTCAACAGCACTTGTTTGTCGAGATTACTTGCCCTGAAGCCGGTACATATCCGGGTAAACCTCTTTCGTCGGGTCTCAGATATCAGACAGATTAATAAATATCAAGGAGGTTAGAATAGAAGGAGGGAAGGTTCAACTCAAACAGTGAAGCTTGGCGGCCATGTTCCTGTTATCGCTGTGACTTGTGCAAGGAAGTCTGTAATTGCAATATTTTTTTCTTTTCTTTTTGAAGCATGTCAGCTTGTGTTGTATACGGATGCACAAACAGATTTTTGAAAAAGATTCCTGGGATTACTTTTCACGCGTAAGTATTGATTTTTTTTTATGTAATTTGATAACTATGGTAAAAAATATCACAATGCCATGTTGTTTTCTTTCCAGATGTAAAAAAAGGGACTTAAAATATGTTAAATACATTTTAATGTTTCTGTTTATAGCTGGTATCTTTGTTCCTTAACATACAATGATGTATGCTAGGATTTAAACTTTATAATTTGAACGTTTTAGGTAATTCGTTTGATAATTTTCATGAAAAATAAGACACCAATTGTTACTATTTTTATGAATTTTAAAGGTGTTAAATAAAGTAATGCTTTTCTTTATGTATTAATTATTATTCAATTTAAAGATTTTGAACTGTTAAGAATATAATTTGTGCATTTGATCAAGATAAACTTACTTTTCTGTTGTTAAAATGTTTTTGCATAAATTTACAAATTTGTGTGCAGTATAGCGATAAAAGTAAGTAAAATATTTACACAACTTAACATGTGGAAAGATGTATCCAAAAATATAGGTATATTTCTCTAATTTAGCTTAATTCAAGGCAATTTCTTTGAGATTCATAAATATGAAACGCGCATAAACTGAAATCACTGAATTCACATAAATCTGTTTTATTTTATTAATATTTGTTTTCTTGTTGTTATAAGGTTGTTAGTTGTGAAAAGAGTCTCAAACTTTCATTTTAAAAAAATGCAACCTGTGACTATTTTTTTAGATAATTATCTGATTTTAATTTCAGATTAAATATATTTTAAATTATTCTTTAATAAATTACAATATTGTGAATAAATCAGAAATATCACTTCTTAAAGGAAAAACTGGAAAGTACACCCAACAGGTTGCTAATAAAACCTAAACAAATTCTATTTTTAAAGGCTTTAATGTTATGCCCATGCATTTAGATTTCGAACTATTTCTTAATGATTTTCTGTACGTAGTAAATTACGGATATCATCTTTATAACTTTGAAACAAAAAACTAACAATAGCGAAGTATTTCATTATAAATTTTACATATTTTTAGTCGAAAATATATGCACGGAACAGCTTAAAAACACGTATCTTTCACTGCCGTAATGCAATGTTTTGAAGTTACAAACATGGACGCCGCTTGTTCGGTGGAGTTTCATTCCCCGATAGTGGAGGAAATTGCGAACCCTCCCTCCTTATATTCTAACCTCCTTGATAAATACTATTAACTACTTATTGCCACTCAGCATAAAAAATATAAATATGAATAATTAACAAAATATTAACAAATGAACAAATATATCAGATAAAAAATAATTATTTCTCATGCAATAACTGGGCCACTACAATCTAAAGAGATTTGATATTTTTGCTTGTACTGAAATTAGTTTATGCTTTTCACGATAGAGGTCGCAATATCTCTCCAGAAGGTCCTCCACAAGGTTCTTTAATATACTCCATGCTGAACTTCGTAAAGAGTTCAATACGCAGTGAATGAATAGTGTTGATAGGAACCCGTAGTTTCGTGGATGAGATGGTAGTACCTGTAGATGACGCGGAAGTTCAAAATACTGAAGAATTACATTTGCAGTTGAGAAATAGATTTTTGGAAAAGCTAAGAATAAATGGAAACTATGGTATGTGTCAAAAAAAAAAAATCTTTTTTCTTTTAAAAATAATTTCGTTAATCACATTAGGTCCTGTTTCAGGACCATATCCAAATACTTAGTAAAGATATATAAATTTCTTTTTACTTAGAAAAATAATTCGTTACATTCATTTTTTGAATGCCAAACTTGATGCATTATGTTTTAACGAATTTTTTTTTTTTATATCATAAACATAGAATCGACGTTTAAATTGTTCTCAAACAAGAAAAACTTGCAACCTACGAAATTTATCATAAGTAGAAGGTATGAATACAATGTTTATAAATTGAAATATGCTTGTGCTAGAGTCGTGGTGATATCAACATTTCTAATTATTGTATGCTACAGCAGACGAGATACTACTGATTTGTAATAAATTAAATAGCAGGCACAAATGCTGTAGTTAGAATATAACGTTTTGCTTGTATTGAGAGACCTTTGGCTGACTTATGGTTGCTGGATTGCTTTGTGACAGGCATTAGCACCAGTGAATTATGCTGAACAGTTTTTTGTATGTCAGAAGGGAATAATGATATTAATAAAGAATTTATTTTTTATGTAATTAAAAGGGACTGATATTCATGGGTTTGGAACAGCTTTAGTATTGATCCTTTTGGCAATTTTTTTATTTGGCGACAAACGTCGGTCGCCAAGGTAGACCCGGTTTTGAAGATCGGGAAAAAATGGCGGATTGTCAACAAAACCCGATCTAGACTAAACAACAATCCTAAAAAATAAGCTCTTAATCAGAATAAACAGTCTTTCTCTAATTTTCAATATTTCTAGTACTGCTATGATAAATTCTTGAAACACTACTGTAAATGAATTTATGACAATTATTATGTTATGAGTAATGAAATTTACAAAATGTTAATATTTTTAATTACAAAATATAATGTGTTAAACATTAATATTTTAAGTAGTTAGTTCATATTTATGTTTTATTATATTAGTACTTAGCTAATATTTTAAATTTACAAAAGGTTAATAAATGCATTTCAAACTAGTATATGTTACATTAGTTTCTTAGATTCTGTTATTAAAAGAAAATAAAAAAATATTTCAAAGTGAAGGAAATCAAATTCAATTATAATGGGCAAGTTTTGTACCAGTGTTAGAAATATTTTTTATGATTAAATATTGTAAATGGTAAAAATATTAAGAAATGTGTATTTTTTAATCCCTCAATTTATTACAAGTAATTTATGATTAAAATTTAAAAGCTAAAATTATCATAATGAGTAAATTTTGTACCAATGGTAATAAATACAACAATCATCGTAAATGATGATTTCTGTGAAAAATTCGAACAGTCATTGGAATCCACTAGTGGTGGAGTGATAGCCACTGAACAGTGGTAGTTCAGGCTGGCTATATGGGAGTTTTAGTAGTTTTCCGTAGGTGTAATGTGAATCTGAGCCAGTTTCTTTTAAAAAGTACTTTATGAAGGCATCCTTCTTCTGCTAGCCAGCATATGTATTTATTTTCTATTCATAATTCTCTCTTATTTTCTTATTTCTTAATTCTAAATCTTACTTCTGAAGAGAAGTGTTGCATCTATAGGTCAAAAAATATGGTTAATATGTTTGCAAAATCCTGTCAGTTTTGGAAAGCATTTAAATAAACTAAATAATTTGTATGTGATGCAAACAAAAATGCATTACACTATTTCATGTACTGAATAATTAATTAGGGAACAAAGTATATTGTAACGTTCCTTTATTTTGTAACCAGAGTTATTTTATTCTTGGGATTTTTACTGTCAATTTCCTCCATCCGTTTTCTCACCAGAATCCAAATGAAGTTTTTATTTTGTAAAACAAACCGTGTTTTGCCTTTTGAGGCCACATTAATAGGTTGCTAGATAAGAAAAGATTTGTAGTCTTCAGCCTTGCATTATAATTGCTGATAGTTGAATTCCATGCCAGTTAAGTTTTTAACCAACTTTGCATTAAATTGATTTGTGCAGCCTTTGGGCTACAAATTTATTTGAATTTAAATTTTACATTTGAACTTAATTGTTATCATAAGTTATCTTGCCACAAGTGGTTGACCGAGTCGTAAGTACAAAGTGTGCCTTCTGTTCTGTACATCTAAACTTTATAATAGAATAAAAGTATATCTTAACTTAATAAGAATATATCTAAACTTTATGATAATAACATTTAAAGACATTGAAATCAGTATCTAAGTGCTTGCCATGTAGTCAAATTTTTATATATAAATTGTACTCTTACTTTTATTATAGAGTTTTTATTACAAAAAATTCAGATTTCTGTTAGATAAAATGTTTAAGTAATGTAGAAAATTTGCATAAAATTTAAAGTAAAAAGTCGACTGTTATGTCAACATACTATTAATGAAAGTAATAATACTCAGTGAAGGTTATTCATATACAGCTGTTAGGTTGTAAGATTTACAAAATTTGAGAACTCTAAATTATAAGCATTATATTCCATAATCTAAGCAACATTATATTTTTTATAGTCAGACAAATTATGAAAATGTTATAAAAGCAATAATGAAACCTGATTTGAACCTATGAATTTATGCAATTACACATCCCTATAGTTCTAATATGAGGTATATAAGTATTTTTAGACCATGGTAATTTTGATCTCCTTAGCAAAGGAAACACCAAGAGTTTACCTCATGCTACTGAAAATGTGTTCTTTTTTTCCCTTGGGGAGAAGGGTGGCGTTTATAATAATATGCAGAGTTGACATATGAAAAAATGTCAAGACTCATGTGATGTAATATTAAAAGCACCAGTTTTAACTATCAAAAATTTGGCTTTTTAAAAAATATTTTAAATGTTGTGCTTTCCTAACACAAAAGTAACTTTAAGAAAAACACACAATTTATCCCTCCTGCCATCAAAGCTCTGATACCTATCAAATTCGTTAAAGTTACGTGGACAGAAATGGCGGCATATTTGAAGCTCAGTATTTAGGGTTACCAAGGTTATCATAATTTTTCATTTATCGCTCCAAAATGTCGCCAAACAAATTTCTTGCCAAAAAGGACTAATACTAAAGCTGTGCCATGAGTTTTTATCATATAAGCTAGCTTTTATGTCATTTGCAGTATTATGTTAGAAAAGAGAGCATAGTATAAATTTGAATTATGCCCTTTCATTGGTTCCATTTACTTGCTGTAAATAAAGAGAAAAAAAGTTTAATGGCACTATATAAAATGACCTGTATGTTAATAAATGAGGCTGTGAAATAGAAGTTTTTGTACATCTTCTTTTAAATAATGGTTAAATTTAAATAAAAGCATATGGATATTTTTTAGATTTGAGCTTGTTTTATATAATAGCAATGTTACATAAAACAAGCCATAATAGCAATATACTTCTAAGTATTTTGATACATTAGTGACGGGATTTTTTTTATCTTCAGATTTTATATAAAAAAATATAAGTATTTTGCATGCGTAGGTATACATTGTTATACAATAAATATTAAAATTACTGGTGGGAATAATTCATTTCTTAATAAATTGATAGTTTTTTATATTAATGATTTATTAAGCAGAAGAAAAAATAAAATGCTTATACATTTACATGATTTATCAGCTACAGTCCATTAATATTAAAAATAAAAATATTTTAAAGTTTTTATAAAATAAACTTTTATTTAAAACTCGAAATAATTAATGAACTAAGTGAAAAAAAAACATTATGATAAAGTTTAATGAGAACAAAAGATTAAATAATTGTAAATAATAAAATTGGGGGGGGATGTCTAATGTAAGTCATTATCTTCATAAATTTATGAAAGTAACGACATATTTTTCATTATTTAAGCTATTTATTCTATATATGTATGGTATCTCGCATGAATTATAAAATAGATACATTTTATACTAATTTTATGTAGTATTTTATTGTAAAAATGTAGTATAGGCATAAGACAGTTTGATCATATTTTATTAAAGGAAATATTCCATTGTGTTTTGATTGTAAAACATTTATTGAATGATATTTGTGTTACATGTATCTAAGAACCAGAGCTTCATTCAGATTTAACAGCTAATTTTAATTAATGTCATTCTGTAATAATAACTCCAATTTTTTAAAGTTTGTTTCAAGCTCAGGGGTGGAAGACCTTTGGTAGAGAGAGTGTATATCAGGAGATTGTCAGCATAGGCTGACAGAAAGTAAAATGGAATTGCTTCTTGGTTTCTTAATACTAACACTGTATAAAAAACTGTCTGAAAGTTCATATCTCTAGAATTGTAGATATGGATTTGAGCTTTGCTCAGGTGTAAACTGTGCAATTTTTGACAGAGCTCATTGACAAAGCTTCTGGCAAAGATGCTGAAGAATGGCATTGTTGAACTAGTAATGATAGTTCTTGAGAGACATATATTGCCCGAATAAATACTCTGCTGGAATCTGTGTGAGTTACAAGTGTTTAAATGCAATGAAAGAAACAGGTATTGCTGCCCATGATCAGAAGTTAAGTTTTACATTTTGATCACAAGAAAATAATTTTAGCATTAGATATGAAGAACGTCTGTTGCTAAACTGAGAGATATGCTAAAAGGCAAAAGCGGGTAGAGTAGACGTTAAGGTATCCCTTGTATTATGGCGAAGTTGTTTCATTTATGGTAGCCTGAGTAGTTGAATGTTATGGAAACCCTATTGTGACGTAATTGGGTGCATGATTCTGGGAAATTTTGAATCGTGGGATGTTTTGTAAGCGTTTTTGTGGGTGTATTGGTTTGATTCTTTAGATGGTAGAATGGCCGAATGTAGTAAGATTAATTTAAAAGTTTCTGTACGGTTTTGAGCGAAAGGGGAAAAGAGCTTTAATTGACTGGTGTGTAAATGAAGGTTTACTTAGTAGCCATTATAAGTGTCCTGTATGTAGGAAGGATATGCGTCTAGTTGAACTTAAAAACCGTTTAGATGGATTTGAATGGGTTTGTAGGAAGAAAGGTTCAGATGGTCACTATGTGAAGTGTTTGATCAAAAAGAGTACCTGGTTTGAAAAAAGTCATTTGAGTATGACTGATATTTTGATTTTTACGTGGCTCTGGGAGTACGAAGCGAACTCGAAAATCATGGTAAGTGAATATTTGCTTTTGGTAGTGCTTAAATGTATAACATGTTTTTCCTTTTCATGTTATTTTATTGTTTGGTTTAAAATGCATTTTATTGAGATGATGTATTTTTTGTTTGCCTATATTGTAGAATTTGGTGCTCCTTTGACTTTTTAAGTGAAAATGTATCGAAGTGTACATGGATGAAATAAAGGGAGTGTGCAATGCAAGTTTTTGCAATTCTGGGATTTTTTTTTTAAATGAAAATAGGTTGACGTGTACATGGACAAAGTTAAAAGAGTGCGCAATGCCATTTTTGTGCAATTCGGAGGTTTTTTTTTAAGTGAAAATAAATCGATGTGTACATAGATACTGAGTTTGTGCAATTGTTTGTCTTGTTATTTTGGCTTTGTGTAGCGGTGATTTTTGGCTCAAAAATTGCTGCTTCGCAAGCCAAAATAACGAGTCAAAGAATTGCACAAAATCGGTATCCATGTACCGCCAAAAATTGCCAAGTTTTGCCAAGGGGTACCTTAAACTATGCTTTTACCGGCAAAAGCATATAAAGACAAAAGAGCATACATTACAGATTAAAATGATGCTATTTGATCTGCGTGATGTTCCAGTCATATGTGGATATCTGACAAAGATTTTGTGAGGATTATCTTTGTTATAATCTTTTCTGTGCGTCTTTACAGCATTGTAAAACAAGGTAGAGTTTCAAAGAATGTGGGAAGAACATTTGAAGAATGTAAAACAATTTGTAAGGGAGTCTAAAACTGATTATTTTCAAGTGTAAAAATCCTGGAAAATTGTCTGGCTACACATATTTACCAGGTTTCAAACTTCATATACGAGATTTCAGTGTTTTCTAACTATGTTACATGAGCCAATTTCCTTTAGAAATTTCTCCATGAAAACATCTCTGTCCTTGAATGTTGTGTAAAATAACTGAAATGTTGTATTTTTTCCTAAATAATTGGCCAACCAGCATTTTGGATTTTTTTTTTTTTTCTTTTAATTTAGGTATTTCATCTGAAAAGATCATGACTATGTGTGCAACTGGTATTATTGTTATGGCCAATGAAATTGATTATTATTAATATTAACCAAGTAAACTAGTTAGAGTAATTTATGTGAATTTATCTCATGAACTGATTGTATGATATTAATTGCTGCTTGTACAGTATAGTAATTAGTGATGCTGACAGCTGATGGTTCAAATTCTGGTGAAGGCATAGATTTTTGTTAGTATTTTGTCTGTGCATATGGCGAGATGTTAACCCACCTTGGAACTGAAGAAATTCGGTTAATCTTTGGAATATGGTAACTTGTCGATTTTTGGTGAAAATTTAGCAACCAACCCTGCTACAGCAACTTTGTACTTTTTTTTTTCCGCCGCCATTTTGTCTTCACGAAGTAAAGACAGGTTTCTTTTCTTTTTACTTACTCAATATTTTTTCCAACAATCTGCTAGCCGAATTACGCTTATGCTAGAAATTTTATGGAACAAAAGTGCTTAATCATGACGAATATTAACTGCAAAATTGGGAGAAAGTGCAGAATCACAAACTCCTTGCCGCATTTTTCAGAATGACACATACACGGTAACCATGTGCACATCGACCTATTTTTACTTAAAAAAAATCCCAGAATTGCACAAAAATGGCATTGCGCACACTCTTGACTTTATCCATGTACACTGCTTTTTTCTCATAAATTAGAAAAATTTGCAGGAAAATTGTGTGAATCTTTAAAGTTGGTAAAAAGGACATGTATGAAATTACCTGATCACGAAAAAGTATACAGTCAAAAGTCGTTAATTCAGACACGCATAATCCGGAATGATCTATAACCCAGACCTCAAAGCTAAAAACTTTCTGCGCAAGCGCCGCGTTGACACATGCGCATAGGCATTTAAGCGTGTGCGTAAGACCTTTACGACTGCGCATTTGCGTGTGCACAAGCGCAGAATACGTTTTCGCTGCGCGTTTAATGTATAACGGACGGTATAAGCTAAAATTATCTAATTATCTATTTCAGTTAATGTTGATGATTGCGTTGTTCCTTAATCTTCGAATTGGATCTGGCTTATTATTTTTTGCAGACTGTAAGAGCAATTTTATAAAAGTAAGCTTGAACTTTCGATTATGTCAAATAGAATTTCCGATGCTGGAGCTCCCAAAGGATCTACAAAACGAAAGTATGTTTCGATGTCCATCAAACAAAAAGTGGAATTGCTCCAAAAAATGGATAAAGGCATATCCTTTGTTTATCTAACCGTTCCGAAATCTGTTTATCAATTTCGCGCTGCTCTGCGCGGGGGGGAGGGGGAACATCGTGGCACGCAATGAACTGGAAGTTTATCTGTCAGCACTATCGTTATCTTCAGAGCAGATGTTTTTATTTTATTCGGCTTATAATTCCTTATTAAATGTAGTATTTCATCTCGATGTACTCCGTCTTTGATATGATTTAAATCAAATTCCTCGTCATTATAAATATCACAAATACAAATCAAATAGTTTTCTGGTTGCAATTTTCTAATTTCGGCTATGCATAATGTATGCTTTACGCATGCGCGCATTGAAAGAAATGTTTAATAAAGTAAACAAATAAATATTAAGCTTTTTTTTTTTTGTAAATTTTGATACCCTTTAGATCATAATTGCTCATTATTTTATAAATTACGGTTTCATATTTTTAATTTTATAATTTCTGCATGCCATCTTACCAGATTTAAACTGATGATCTATAATCCGGAAAAATCGATAATCCGGAATCACCGAAGTCCCGACAAGTCCGGATTAAAGACTTTTGACTGTATACCCTTTCCAAGGATGAACATCTGCATGTATAAAATAAATAAAATATCCAAAAACTTTTCCCTCTAAATTATCTATTATAAACGTCACCTGCGTGTCGATTATCTTATGACCCATTTTTTCTGTATTGTCCATCATTATGATTTATTACTCAGAACTTAATGAAAATATTTCCTGTGTGAAGCAGTAATATAAGTGCTGGTTACTGGTTAATTGAATATGCAAAAGCACACAAGGGCTAACTGCCTACTGGGATCTAAGGAAATCTGGGATCTAAGGTTTCATCTAAGGAAAACTGGTTTACATTTATATTGCACAAGTAAGACATACTCTTTGAAAACCGAAAAAACTGCCATTATGCATCACATGTTTTCTTCTGTATTCAAAATTAATGTACATGTGCATCAAGAAACTAAGCAAATTTAATGTTAATTTCTAAACTATTTTTTCTCTTGGGAGTTAATTGGTTTGCTGAAATTTTACAAGAAGGGAAAAATATGCAAAAAATATAATTCTAAAATCTTTCAAGTTTTTGTTTACATTACATGCAATAATAAGGACTTAATTATTACAAAGCATTTTCAAATATACAAGGAATGAAAAAATTTCACAATAAAGTAATTTTTATTAATAAAGTGTATGAGAAAATCGAAAAGTAATTAGGTATCAAAAGAGCAAATTGAGTAAGCTATAAAACTGTTCTACTTGTTTCAGAAATTCAGATTTAAATTACTCACATATTGTACATTCTTGACTTACTGCTCCCAAAGTGGATTAAATATTAAATCATATAAATACATCACAAAATAAACCCAACAAAATGAACTACTTCTATCCAAGAAGGGCAATAAAAGTTATCATAATATTAATAAACACCGTGTTATATACCAGTTTTGCACAAAAACTGTATTTGGCATAGAGAAAATGACGTAAAAAGTTCGTGGTTGCAATGGCATTTTCTAAATGGTTGAATTTCTGGCTAATCTTTGGAATATGGTAACAGGCAGTTTGGCGACATTTTGGTAGGCGATAAAGGTTACTATCTAGGACTTTGGCAATAATGTGAGAAGTTCCCAGTTCCAATTACGCATTATTTTGTGTGAGAGATCATGAGATATGTCATGTGACATTTATGGATGAATCACAGTTCTTTAATCAGAAAAGGGGGGAAATTTGGAAAAATTATTTTGTATTTAGCTTCATTGTGTGTTTTGTTAAAAAGTGTTGCTTAATTTTTGGATTCCATGGCCCTATGTAAAGTGAATTTGAAATTTTTATTGCGTTTAGAATTTTGTATTTAGCTTCATTGTGTGTTGTGTTGGAATGAAATGAGATTGTGTGAAAGGAAGGATATTACAGATAAGTTTGAATGGCGGTGCAAGAAAACCGGTGAAAATGGACATTTTGTGATCCGCTATGCACTCAAGATTCTGTAGAAGGTTAGGTAAGTTAGTATTTTTAATAATTTGAGGATATTATTTTTATGCATTGTTCTAAATATAAGGAATAAATAAATTAATATGCTATTATTGCAAAATTTTTATTAGCAATGAATTAGTTTAAAGTAATTAAGATTTTAAGTTAATTTTTATTAATTAAATGATAGTTATTTTGTGAATTATAGGTTTGTAGCATTTTGGAATATGTTTCAGTAGAAGTAAACGTGCATGAAAATAATTTAAATACTTAGTGTCGTTTATAATAGACACGCAGGTGACGTTTAGGCAGTTAGCTTTTGTGTGCTTTTGCATATTCAATTCACCAGTAACCAGCACTTGTATTACTGCTTCACACAGGAAATATTTTCATTAAGTTCTGAGTGATAAATCGTCCAGTCGTCTCATCCCTTTTGCAGACATCTGTTGTGTTGTGAAACAGAAGATCCGAAAAAAATGGCAGCAACTTTGGGATGTTCAGCTTCAAAATAAATTAAGACATGTAAAGCCTAGAATTGAGCATTGGGAATTAACCAAAAATCGTAAGGAGGAAGTTCTTTTGACTCACCTCAGAATTGGCCACACTAGAGTGACACATAACTACCTTTTAAAAGCTGAGAATGAGCCTGTTTGTTCAAATTGTAATGTTTGTCTATCTGTCCATCATATTTTAATTGAGTGTCCATATTTTAATAGTCTTCGTCAGAAATATTTTAATAGCTGTGACTTACCTCTCGACCGTTTAATCGGAAGAGATGTCAATATTAATTTATTTTATTATTTAAAAGAGACTGCCTTTTATTATCTAATGTACTAATTTTTTTTTGAAGACTGTGTCTTGAATTTTAATGTGTGCTTTTAACTTGGTTTTATATGACTTCATGCTCTGGATTTGGTACATTTGTATACTTGTCTTTAATTATTGTATTTTAATTTCATCATTTGTAATCATCCCATCTCGTGTTTGGCGCGCTATAATCATCTTTGGTTTTGCGCCATAATCTCACTCACTCTGAATGATAAATCATAATGATGGACGATATAGTGATGTGGGTCATGAGGTGTTGGTTTGAAGGAAGCAGAACAATGTATGATGCATTCAGAAGCATGGGAAAGATAAAATAATTTTGGTTGCACGAGAAATCTTGGATAAAAGATGTCTGCATTGCAGCATTACATAACATCTTATGATGCGGCCTTGTTTTGAAATGACACAGTTTAGTAATTGCATAATTAACAGTCATTTATTGTTTTACAATTGTTTACTCTGATTTTATATTTTCACAATATTTAACATGTCAAACACAAAATCTCTTTTGCGTGGTTTAAGGTTGGTTTCTATAGGCCTATGCAATGTTTAGTGTGCTAATAAATTAATGATGAAATATTAAATGAATCACCCACTGCTTGCCGTGTTTTTAAGAATTGCACATACACCATGTACACGTCGACCTATTTTCACTTAAAAAGTTAAAGAAAATTGACAAAAATCCAATTTTTCTTACTCTTGTAAAAAGTGCCAAACAAATAAGTGGGCAATTCTGCACTTTAGCAGCGAAATTGTTTCTAAGTGCTTATTAGCCAAAATCACGATCGGAATTTTCTGGAAAATGTCACACTACATGACTCATGATCTCTCATTTCTCTGAGACAAAATAATTTATGATTCGAACTGTGTACTTCTCAGATTATTGCTAAAGTCCTAGCTAAGTAACCTTTATCGCCACCAAACTACCTGTTACCATATTCCAAAGATTAGCGATAAAAAATATTTGTATTATATTATGCAACATAATCTGATGTTTTTGCCAATATAAAATTGTAATATGTTAACCTATATAAAATTTTGATTGGTGATTTTGATCCATTAGTGAGTTATGGAAATATTAACAAAGAGCTCTACTTTATTTTATAAAGACAAAATAGCAAATTATAATTAAATGTCTGAATTTTTTCAAAAACAGAAAATACAAATAACTGTACATGAAAAAAATTTCTTCAAATAAAAAATGGTTAGAGTAGACTGAAGGGTATTCCTTGTATTATCACGAAGTTGTTGTTCATTTATCGCCAAGTTGTTTCATTTATCGCCAAATTGTTTCATTTATGGTAACCTGGGCTGTTGAATGTTCTGTAAATAAACTTTTAGTTAGAATTGTGTGCTCCTTCGAATTTTTAAGTGAAAATACATCGATGTGTACATGGACAAAGTCAAGTGAGTGCACAAAGCCAAGTTTGTACAATTCTCTGATTTTTTTTAAGTGAAAATAGGTCAACGTGTACATGGATAAAGTCGAGGGAGTGCCCAATGCCTAGTTTGTCTAATTCTGTGATTTTTTTTTAAAGTGAAAATAGGTCAAATAAAAATAGGTTTTTTTACTTTTTATTTTGACTTTGTGTAGCGGCAATTTTATATAGAGAGTAGAGTAATAAAAGGATAAAATTTATTTTATCAAAAGAAACACTTCAAACTTATGGAACATTTCATAAAAATACTGGGAAATGTCCTTCACAGTGTTACAGAGCATAATCAGTAGTGACACTTCAAACCACTAAGAACTTTAAACCCGATGCAAAGCACATCTAAAAGGCAAAGCTTACAATAACCCAAAATCGTTCAGAGCTAACAGCTCGGAAGAATAGCTGAGAGCAGATGTTCTCTCTACCGAGATATTTCTAGTGCTTTCTGCTTCTTGAAATTATTAGAAGGCATTTGAGGGCCGAATTACGATAGAGCTATATAAAACTCAATTACTATGCCTATTAGGAAGATCAGGGATCAGCCCAAAATGTCGCCAAATGCTCTCCAAATCTTGCGACTTTTGGGTTGGTGATAAAAATTAGTCACCTAAATCATTGCAAGCTTGGTGATATTGCGCCAAATAACCGAAATAGCTATTTACTCTATTTTATGTTAAATAGACTTGCTCCTGTATTCTTACTTTTCCGGCAAGCTTCACTCCTTTAGATTTTTCATGTTACATTGTACAAAAGAAATACAACAGTTTTACATACAACTGCACTAAAATCATCTATCTTTATACAGAATTTGTAACTTGTAGGCACGGTGCATTTTTTTTTGGGGGGGGGGGAAGACCAAAGGCATCTCTTTTAAGCATATATTTCTCAGAAGAATAGCTGAGAGTAGATGTTTTTTCCGCCGAGATATTTCTAGTGCTGTCTGCTTCTTGCAATTATTGGAAGGTATATGAAGGTCGAATTATGGTTACAGCTATACGGAACTCAATTACTATGCCTATTAGGAAGATCAGGGATAAGGTATCAATTTTTTAGGCATGTATTTCTCGTATACTTTTCTCTTAAATAGTTAACAGCTAACAAACCAGTCAAACAACCAACTCAACCAAACATTGGCAGGCAGTGAATAAAAATTTTGGAAATTGGTATGCAAAACAGTCTTTGCAGTTTTTAGCTTTTTGTGCTGCTTTGTTTTAATTTTCCTATTTTTAGTTATTTTGGATTACTGGACTACATTTTTAATATTTCGATATTTTAAAATTTATTTAGTGTATTTGTTATGTAATGTATAAAATGGCCGCATTTTATAGAATGCATGTTGTTTTTAAGCAAAGTATGAAATGTGAGAATTATTTATAGAATGACAAATGCATTTTAGGCAAAGTATGAAAAAAATATTATGATAAGCTATTATTTAAAAGACGTTCTGAAAAAATAATGAAAGACTGCTATTAAAAATCTTTTATTCAAGCAACATTAAAAAAAATAATAAAAAAAGAGAGAGACATAATCTTTGTACACCATAATAATTTTTTATTCTTTATCTGACTGGAAATGAATAAGATCTACCTGACAATGGGAATTAAATTCAGAAAAATCATTAGTTTTTTAATGTTGCTAGAATAAAAGATTTTTAATAGCAGTCTTTCATTATTTGATACCTTTCATTATTTAATACCTTTTCGTGTTTTCTGGCAGGGCTCACAAAAGAGAGTGTATAGTTCAATATTATTCTGTATGTTTTTGTATCTGGTTTAAAGTTCCTTCAACATTCTGTCACGGCCTCCGTGCTCAACAACGAAATGAATTTCATGAAGTACGAGAAATAACCAACGCCCTCTTTAAATAGGAATGAGTGTACTTCTGTTTTCCACAAACATCATATCATAGCGATTCAGGAACCAGTATTCCCGTGGACATATTTCACAAGTGCACATCAGCGTAGGCACTGAGGGAGGGGTTTCGAAAATGGACCAATGAGCTGCTACTGCTCCTGTGACGCTAAATCTTCGTGCATGTGAGCATATGTTTACGTTTTAATTTGAATTTGTTTCGCAGTTATAAATGTATGGCGTAATATTAGAAATCTTGTAGTGCTTTCGTTTCCTGATTTTAATTAATCGCTGACATTTCACTTTCGCGATTTTTATCACGCATTAATATTTGGATTGAAGTTCACGGCATATTATGTGGATTAAGAGAGTTCAAGTGTATATTTTTTTAATGAGAGAATGACTGAAAGGGTTACAATGAATCTAGTGTTTTCTTATTTCAGTGCTTGCATTCTCTTTTGATTTTTAAAATGCAAGATTCAGAATACATATGATCTGATCATATCCATTGCTAACATTAAAAATTATATGTAAATCAATTGAATATATTCGTTGTGAATAAGATAAATTCACTCTGTTTGATGAGTGTTTCTTGTGTAGAGAAGTACATTTAAGAGTGAGCCAGTTATTAAATGTGAAATTTAACATATTAAATGTATACGAATGTAAATTAGTAAAGTTCACTTTTAATAAAATTCTGCATTAGTTATTATTATAGAACATCTTTTTCATATAGACTGCAATAAAAAGTGCTGACTTCTATTTACATAGATAACTGGTGTAAATATTTTTCTCATACGCATAGTTTTATGTAAAGATTGCATTTGGGTTCAGATGTTTATTACATATTTCTTTTCTTCAACTTATTTACCACTTATTAAGTAATATTTCACATCGATATTTTTTTCCGTGGTTCCATCTTAGCAGTCAATGTGGCTTTTTTTACATCATTTATTAACTTCTGGTAAGTAGTTTGTTATTCGAAAAGAACGCAGATGTATTTGATACTTTGCCAGTTTATTTTATATTCTATAAAATGCGTAGGCAATGTCTGAAATGTTTAATCATTTCATACATTGTCGGCCAGTTTTCGGCATTCTATAGAATGCCAGATTTCTTACTTTGTATTCATCCAGATGGCTTGCCTAATAAGGGAAAGTTTCCCTTAAATGACATTTGACTATTATCTTGAGAATCATCAGATTCTGATGGCAGTCATGAAATTAAGACCATTCTTTTAAATATATTTTTGAAATTTTATTCTATTTGTAGTATACATTCAAGAATGTACCACAAATTTTTAATGGGTAACAAATGACAAAGTACGCATTTTTTGAAGTGGCATTTAGGTTTCACAAATCTACCAGTCAGACTTAAACCTCCTTGATGAGATCATACATCAAATTTATGTATCTTATTTAACATAGTTTTTATAAAATTACATGATGATCAGCAGCGTTAACTAACTTTATTATTGTTGCACATAATAGTATTCGAATAATTTTAAATGTTGTGCATACTGAGATATCCTGCAGCCGA
This sequence comes from Stegodyphus dumicola, assembly GCF_044657685.1. NCBI lineage: Eukaryota > Metazoa > Arthropoda > Arachnida > Araneae > Eresidae > Stegodyphus > Stegodyphus dumicola. The sequence continues at coordinate 136,644,214 of NC_140771.1, read as the reverse complement.
TTATATGCGTAGGAACTAAAAGCACCTGCGCATGTACACAAACATCAGTGCGCAGATGGACTTGCTTGCTAAAGAAAATGTTCCACAGTAATCTAATTTTCATTGCGAAAAAGGCTTATTCTGCGTTATTCATGTCTAAAATTAGTACTTTCATTTGAAGCTTTATCTTCTATCTTAATTGTGAGAGATAAAAGATGAATCGAACTAAACTAACATTGCCATGACCACTAAAATATTTTAACGGGTTTGAATTGCATGCAGAGCATTAACTTTTGCTTGACGAGCAAGTGATTAGATTAAAAGTACACACATAACCCCCAAATACAATGTAATGAGAGCGGGAAATCGTGAGAAAATTATTTCAGAACTCTTCCTGTTAAGCGTATCCAAAATTTCTGTGGCTAGAAGGAAATGTTATGCTTTCATGAACATTTAGGGAACACTGTTTAACCTTAATTGTCTTATAGTAAATTTCCATGTATATTCATAACAGACTGACGTTTATGAAGATTGTATTAACGCTTTTAGGTTTCTTCCCTCCTGTATGGGAATAAATACGCTAGCGGATCTTGAAAAATTGTGACAAAGATTGAAAAACATCATGCGAAATAAATCATGCGAATGTATAAAATATTTATTATGCATTAAATACTTTTTTATACTTTAATTACTTTTTGGGAAGTATGACCTCGCAGAATTTATTTTGTTTTGAAGACCCTGCGACTATAAAAATAGAGATTAACAGTTATGCATATGTGTGTATGCATTTATAAAAAAGCATTTATTTTATGTTCACTAATATTAGGTATGTCTAATATTTAAAAATGTTAGAAGCTTCATCTAGTTAAACATAAAGCGCAGGATTTATTGAAATCAAATAACTATCGTAATTTTAATGAAAGGTTTCAGCGAATTTGGTTAAGCGTTAGAATACATGTAATACTTATAAGTAATTTAGTACATAAATAAAAGCTTGTCTATTTTATAGGTTATTGTAACGAAATGTCTATATTTTTCATCGAAAATGGCGAAGGTACTGAGATGTGCGCGATGTTCCTTAAACATTATTAGGTTATTGCCATTCTGGTTCCTGGCGCCCGGGCCATATCAGTTGAAGATAAAGCAGATAATCTATTATTTTATTTTAAAACTGTCCTGTTATGTATGTCGTAAACATATTCACAACAAATTACCAATGTAGAGAGTAGAATAATTTCTCTTATCTTGTATTCAGCGCAGCATTAGTGTGATTACAGCTAATTAGGAGGATTAATCCAAAAAGAGGTTGTAAACGGAAATTGCAAGATAACAAACATTTTTATTTGTACATAATAGTAGATTAAGATTCATCAGTTTACCTAATATATATCAAAAAGAGTGTCATATCACTGTCCTTTCCTGAAGGAGTGTGTGGGGGGGAAGTAAGGAAAAGGCGAATCACACAATTAACTCCTTTGCAGAGTGTCCAGATTACACTATTAATCGCGCTATTGGCGACAGTCCATCACCAATTTGCATACCAACATTGTCAAATTGCCTACTTGATGGGCAGCATCGCCATTTGCAGCGATTCTCGAAGTTCACGAGCACAAGCTTGCCTAGCGGTTTGTTGAGCAGATCTGCAATCATGTTGGAGCTTCTGCAGTAGCCTAGGCTTAGGATCCCGTTTTTGCATCTGAATATGCAATTAGTACAGGTTCTTGAATTTTGTTAAAGACCAACTTTAAGTCTTTAGTTTTATTCAGGTGTCGAATGACTTTCTTTACAGCATTTCAATTTATTTTCCGAGGTTTTTGGTTTTTTGTTCCTTCTAATCGGTAGATTGACGAGGCATGCTATATCGGGTCTGCTGATTGTTGCAATCTATAATAATGCCCCTACTGCTTGTCTATAATCTATATTATCCTCTAGAACAGCGACTCTCAACCTTTTCACTAACGCGTACCATATAAACAAAAATTGAAAACCTTTAGTACCACCACTACAAAGTACTACTACCATTACCACTCTTGAACAAAGCTCAGAAATTTACGATTGTTAGGGAAAAAATTCAATCAGGATGTTTGGGTTTTAATTTTTGAATTTAACAGTTAAAAATACTGTGCTTCTTTGCGTACCACCGGTTGAGAACCCCCTGCTCTAGAAGATTATCTTCAGTTTCTAGTTTGCAAGTAGTTTGTTTCTATTGCTTGTTGTTGTATGTAAACATATGTTGGTTTTTCATCTTGAAGTCCAAATTTTTGAACTATTTCTTCGATTTTATTCTTTTGGTTTATGGCAAAGGTTCCATCTTTAGATTTTTCGATGTTTATGCCGAAATAGTAGGTGACTTCTCCTAGGTCTTTGATTTCCAGTTTAGCATTTAGTTGTATTGTTTCCAGTACATAATCTTCTCTCTCACTTCCTATAAATATATCTTCTACATATAACATTATATATGTGAATTTTCCATTGATGCTTTTAAAAAATAAGCGTGGGGCTACTTTACTCTGTTTAAATGACATGTTTAGAAGTATTTTTCCATTTTTCAGATTCCTACCGCTAGCGGCTTGTTTTAGTCCATATATTGTGATTTTAATCAGCTTGCAAGCTTTATTTTCATTTCCAGCTTTTGAGTATCCTTCAGGTAATCTTTTGATTATCCTTCAAGGTCGTGTAAATTTCTTCTTCTAGTTCTCCGTGAAGGAAAGCTGTATTGACATCGATATGTCTGACAGACATGTTTTTATATGAAGCTGAACAAAAAGCTCGTAGAGTTGTGTATTTTACTACAGTAGCAAAGGTTTCATCATAGTTAGATCTAAACTTCTGGCTAAATCCTTTTGCGACTAATTTGGCTTTTGTATCTTTCAGTTTTTCCTTCTGCATTTAGTGAATTAATTTCTTCTTGAATAGCCGTCATCCATTTTCTTTCTTTCTTTCTTTTTTTTTTTTTTTTTTCATTTTCTTTCAAGGTTTGAATTTTTCCAGGTTTTGGGTTCGAGAGAGACTGGATATTCTGGATGAAATCCGTAGCGAACAGGTTTACCTTTTGTGATTCTGTCCGATTTTCTGGGTTCTAAAGGTTCTTCGGGTTCTGATATTTCTTCCTTTTCGGGCTCAATTTTTATTTCTTCCTTAGGATTTTCTTTATCCTGGTTTAAAGAGACGCTTACAGGCTTGTTAGTTCCAGTGTCTTCAATAAATCGTGCAGATCTACTTATTAGGATTTTGGGTACTTTTCCGTTTGGCCGGCGCAAACGATAAAGTCGCCAATAATGGTACACTGCTAAGAGAGAGAGAGAGAGAGAAAAAAAAAAAGGAGCGCGCGAGGATATATATTAGATTTATATATAGCACTATTCTAACATAGATATTTTGACACAAAATCGGACTTTTTCTGAAATAACGTACCAATTTTTCTACGATTCAAATTATGCCAGAATGCCAAGTTTTGTAAAAATCGCCCGAATAGTTTTTAAAATATTAGCTCTCAAAATTTTAGCTCTTCAATGTTAATTGAATTTGGCAAATATTTATTAATATCTTTTTTTATTAAAATTTTTTGATTTTTCCTTTCACATTTTGAAATTAAGGTTCATTCCAAATAAAATTTACCCATTTTTTGTGTTTTATTTTTAAAATTTCTATTTTTAAATGATTTTTGTAAATTTTTCGAAAAAAAATTTGAATTGTAACCTTATAAAATTTTTACCATCATCTTAAAGTAGGTGTATTTTTAAACATACCTGCAAAAAATTAGACTTTTTTATTCAAAATTTTCTAAGATATACATGAATTTACATGTTTTCGCGTTCTGAAATTTGACATCTTTTTTTTTGAGCGATAATAACGTCAAATGATTTATGGATTTTTTTACAGTGAATTGCCACAGCTATTTTTAACCTTAAATTTAAAATAAAATTTTACGGAGAATTAATTATACGAAATTTTTTCCCTCAATGATGCGTAATAAATATTTATTAATACTATATGAAAAGCTATTTTTTAAAATTATAGATGTAAACTCGGCGTCTAGGGGATTTCTACGCTGACGACACACATTTAGGTGACTAAGTATTTATTTAGTTATTGATGAAGATACAGTGATGATGAGTATTTACAAATGAAAAAAGAGTTATAATTGAGAAGTTAACAGCTTCGCCATCTATTAATACGTCTTAGTCGGAAACATGACTGTTCTCATTCGCTTCCATCGTCCATCTCTCGTCTCACTGCAATGCCGTTCGTTGTGTTGAGTTGTTGAACTCCTGCTACTCACACTCGGGTATCCTGACACGACAGGTCCTCCTGGCGATGATGGAGTTACAACAAAATCTGAAAAGAGTAATTAAAAAAAAAGTTCGTTTGGATATACCAACTTGGAACGTTCTGGAAAAAAAAAAAAAAAAAAAAAAAAAAAGAAGCGTCATTTGCTTGGAGCGTCAATAGATCATCCTGGAACGTCTTGATGGAAGAAGAAATGTTATTTCTCCAGACCGTCTTGAATGCTCAAGCGTCTTTAGGAGCATATCTGGGACATCTTGGCAAGGCAAAAATAAATAAATAAATAAAAAATAAATAAACATCTTAATAAATCTTGTATATATAAAAATTCTTTGTAGAGAGGGAAAAAAAAAACTTTTCAACTGATTAAAAAAAATAATGAACAGGAAAAAAATGAAAGGTAGTAAATACTAAATAGAATGTCCAATTGAAGAGTATATCAATTCTAAATTAAGAGTTCATTGTTGAAAAGGCCATGGTTTCATCAAATCAGCAGCTGTGGAAGTTTTATTCGGACCTTCATGTATTCCGACTTTCTCTACCTCATAGCGGTCATTTGGCTTAAGCTGTGACTTTGTAAGGTCCAAAAAATCGGGGACGAAGTTTGATTCCAGTTCCAAATTGAGTACGTTGAAGTGCGAATTGATCACCAACTTTGTATAAGTTTGGCTGTTTGCGGCGTTTGTTATACTAACGTCGATTTTCTTCTTGAAGTCTGAGAATATTGTTTTTCGCTTCGTCGCGTAATCTTTCTTTTTCTTGTAAAGTGGATTGGAAGTGTTCCTCTTCAAGTATTTGCTTAATTTTGATATCGCCTTTGTTTTTCATCTTTATTCCAAAAAGTAATTCAAAAGGCGTGAACTTAGTGGCTTGAGATGTAGTGCTATTTAGATTCTCTGCACAGAAACATGTTTAAACCACTTTTCGGGATCGTCTAAAGATAGCTTAGTTAAGACGGGAATTAAAATACCATGCATGCGTTCAATCTGTCCATTTGCACGTGCAACGCCCGTAGTTATTGTGATGTGTTCAATACTCTCGTCAAGACAATAGGTTTGAAAGTCAGTTGAAGTAAAAGCTGTACCCTTGTCTGAGATAATGTGTCGGGGATTACCAAAAGTTGTTTGCTGTAATTTCAGTTTGTCGACAGCAGCTTGAGTGGTTGTTGATTTAACAGGATAAAGCCAAAGAAACTTTGAGAATGCATCAACAACTGTAAAAAGATATTTGTAATTCTTGTTTGTTGACGGCAGTGGACCCAAAAAGTCTATATGATAAATATCAAGTGGTGTATCGCCTTTTGGAATCGGATGAAGAAAACTTTCCGCTTTACCAGCCTTTCTGGAAGAAAGAATGCAGGGTACGCAGTTCAAAATGATTTTTTTAACAATCGCAGATAAATTAGGGATGCAATATTCACGTTTAATAATGGATTCCGTTTTGAGAGCAGAAAAATGACCTTTACAGTGAGCATTTTGCACTATTTCGGTTTGCATTGCCTGAGGTACAACTAATAGTTCTTGGTCTTCAACTATTTCATACAGAACACCGTTCTTTAAGGTGTAGTCATCTAAAGGGGTTCTTTCTAAAGTATGTTTGATCCTCGTAATGAAGTCATCACTTGATTGTGCGTCAATAATCTTTTGAGTGACACTGTCAATGGCAATTAACATGACAGGGAAACGACTTGGAGCATCTACATGTTTCATAAGCTGTCCAGAGCGGTGTTTTATTGTGTAATCAAAGTCTTCAAGGTAAAGAGCCCATCGAGCAATTCTGGGTGTTATGTCTTTGTTAGACATAGTTTTTTCAAAAGCAGCGCAATTTGTAACAATATCAAATTTTGTTCCGGCTAAATAATGTCTAAATTTTTTAAGGGCTTCAATGATGACTAGGATTTCTAGTTCATAACTGGAGTATTTCTCTTCTTGGAGGGGGGTAGTTTTCTTGCTCATATAGTAAATTGGGTGGAAGGAACCATCAGTGCTTTGTTGCCAGAGAACGGATCCGTAACCGTATTTACTCGCGTCACAATGAAGTTGAAGCGGTAAACCTTGTTGGTAAAGGTGCAAAACAGGATCACTGGAAAGGGCTTCTTTCAGTTTTAAGATAGCATGTTGTTGCGCAGGACCAAACTCAAAAGGACTGGACTCACGTAGTAAGTCACTGAGGGGTTTTGCAATTATGGCATAATGTTGAATGAATTTTCGAAAGTAACCAGTTAATCCAAGAAAACTTCACACCTGTGTAGCGGTTTTGGGTTTAGGAAATGACTGTACAGCGCGTGTTTTGGATGGTGACGGTCGAATGGTGCTATCTTGAATAACATAACCTAAGAATTCAATTGTTTTCCTCATTGCATTTCTGAAAGTTTATTTCTAGACCATAGTCTGAGGCAAGTTGAAGGACTCGTTGTAATTTTTTAATTCCGTCGTCTTCGTCCTTAGCTGGAATAATTATATCATCCATATAAATTATAACACTTTGATCACTAATGAGAGGTCTGAATATGGTATTGATAAATCTTTGAAAAACGCTAGGAGAGTTGCACAATCCAAAGGGAACTTTAAGGAATTCATACTGGCCTTCATGAGTAACAAATGCAGTATATTTGCTGCTTTGGGGATTCATGGGAACATGAAAAAAGCCGTTTTTCAAGTCAAGAGATGTAAAGACCTTAGAATTCTGTAAATTATCAAGAATTTGCTCTATAAGGGGTAGAGGAAATTTGTCTTTCACTATTTTCTTGTTAAGACGTCTGTAATCTATACATAGTCGGTAAGATCCATTTCGCTTTTTGCAGAGGACAGTAGGGGCAGCAAAATCGGAGCAACTAGGTTTTATAATTCCTTCGTTCGGCCACTGCTAAATTTGAGCTTCTACAATACGCTGTTCGGCAATAGATAAGCGGCGAGGACGTTGACTAACAGGGATTTCATCCGCTAAGATTAAAGACATTTGCAAATCAGTTGTTTTGGTTTTATTAGGTTTGTAAGCCGAAACTAGGTGTTTGATTTCTGTGCGATGATCTGGATTGGTAAGATGCGTTAATTCAGGAGAATCAGGTTCATCGAAAATATTTACAATATTAATTAGAAAATTATGGTCAGGAGTTTCTGCTTCTATTAGTTTAATACCATGCTTTCCAATAGAAAATTCAGCTTGCTGGATACAATCACTTCCAATAATTGCGTCAACAAATAGGAGATTATCTTCAATAACATGAATGTCAGGTTTAAAATTTGTATTTTGAATTTTGATATAACCTGTGAAATATCCTACTGGGTGTACAATGCGGTCACCAAGTCCTGATAATGTTATAGAAATTTGTTAAGCGCTGGAGAACCAATTTTTCGATATGTTGATGTGTTAATTATAGTAGCTTGACTGCCAGTGTCAATCAATGCTGGAATGCTAACGTCAGGATGTGAATCATCATACAATGTAGAGGTTGTGACTGTACGACAACTTGATTGAGAATTGTCTCTGATTTTTGTGACGATGGAGGTGATGCACGACTTGGTTTCTGAGTGCAAGTAGACGATTTATGGCCAAAGGAATCGCAGGAAAAACATTTAGGTTGTTTATGAGAACAATTAGAACTTTTATGGCCTTTAGACCCACAATTGTAGCAAACTATATGTTGGAGAGGCTTCTGAGATATTTTGCTCTCTAAGTGATGAGAATTATTTTGTTTAAATTTCGGATCACTAGAAAATTTAGCATGTTTGGAAGCATACACTAACTTCTCATAAATTTTTAACTTATCTTTGAATTCACTTACAGTTTTACAACCATATAATAAAATTTTGTTAGGGTTTTCTGGAATACCATTTATCACATAATCAAAACTAGAAGACATATCAATTTGACCTCTAGAACCAATTTCTCTCATAGCAATAAAATAATCGAATAAGGATTCGTTTGGCTTTAAACGTCTTTTAAACATCAGTTTATGCAAATCTGCACTAAGTTTAGAGGAAAATTCTTCTAACAAATATTCTTTTAACGTAGTAAAAGTTTTGACACTATGTAAAGAATTTACAAAAGTTTTAGCACAGCCTGATAAGCATTTTTTTTTTTTTTTTTTTTTTTTTTTTGTGAATATAATCTCGTGAACGTCATTGGTAATTCTATTCAGTTCAAATAATTCTTCTATGTCAGTTAAAAAGATTCAATTAAATTATCAGAAGAACCATCAAAAGGTTTAATACATTCGTATAAATCACGAAACGTTATGCTGAATTGTTGTTCATTTACCAACGATGACATGACAAGCGTATGTGTTCGATGTTTATGTAAACAAATACCGGAGCTGGAAGTCTGCGCGTTTTGGCTAGCTGCCAAGGTCGAACAAGTAATTGACTGCGTAGTGGTTTCGAAATCTGTTTGATTTTAGGCAATTGATTTTTGTTCTGCGTTTTCTAATTCGTTGTCAGAATCAGAATCGGAAATAGCAGTTTCTAATAGCAAATCGAAATTAGTTAAAGCATTCACAATTGTAGTATAACATTCATCAGCAGAAATGGCACATTCTAAATTCATAACATTAAGAATCGAAATTAGATCAGCCAGAGTGAAAATATTTAATAAACGTTCCTTAACTTCGGCAGTGTGAAAAGAGTTATCTAATCCTGTGAATTCACGAAGTCGTTTGCGATTTGCACGGTCGCCTTCTTGACCAAACACAAATTTATGTAGTAGCTTAATTGCTTTCGTGGAAGCTGATTTTAAGGATTTAGCGATATGTGGTATATCATTTAAAGTTCACATTGTCACAACTTAACTATTTTGGAGAACACAAGTTTATACAATAAAATGAACATTCAATTTCGATTTCGAAAGGAAAAGTTCTGGTTTTTCACACAATTCGTTCTAATGGTAAAAATATAGTTTCAGTTCATCAAAATTGAATTCAAAGAGTCTTTAATTTCTCTTCATCAAAATTGAATTCAAAATATTTATTTGATTCTTAAAGAACAGCTTACCTTGACTGAATAAATATTTTCACTCTGGCTGATCTAATTTCGATTCTTAATGTTCTTAATTTAGAATGTGCCATTTCTGCTGATGAATGTTATACTACAATTGTGAATCGCATACTTGCCAACCTATGACACTCAAAAATCAGGAGATTTTTTTAAGAAATCAGGAGATTTTTCACAATGTTAAAAAGACTTTTTAAATGATAAAAATATAGTTTTTAATAATGAATGAACTTAGTAGTAACTAATTCTTAAATGCAAGCAACACAAAATACCTAACACATAAAAAAATTTTTACTACACGCATCGTTTAAGAAAAAAAAAAAAAAAAAAAAAAAAGACTCTAATCAGTTTTCGTACAAATGTTATAAACAGTGGCAGATTTTGCTTTCTTTAAGAAAGAAACTTTATCATTGTGTTCACAGCAATTGCCACGTAGGCCTGCTTTCGCTGATAAGTTTTTCTAATGTGCCATCTCTAATATTAGATCTAAATTTAGTCCTCGTTTTCGAAACAACACTGAGGATCCTCTCACACTCTGCATTACTATAGGGAACTGTCAAGATGACCAACACAATTCTAGACAGTTCACTAGATTTTAAAATTCCATCAGCACCTTTCAGTTTTGCAATTAAACTCCACTGGGTGTCAATCGTAGCTGATTTTATAACTTCATCCAAGTTTTCTAATTGTAAACTGCTGTTATGCAGCTGTTGGAATTGTTTTAATTTTCCCTTCCTTTTAGAACTCCTTTCAAGATAATAATAAATATCAACAATGTGTTCATCCACATTTATTGGTAAAGAAGTTGCCCCTTTTTCAGCTGCTAAATTTAAGAGGTGACAGGTGCACCTCATAATCTGAATTTTCCTTTCTTAAGATGCCTGCAACACCAGCCTTCCAAGCCTACCAATACTGGTGCATTATCGGCACCAAGTGCTAAGCAATTATCCAGAGTGCCTGCAGTTTTCTTTTAAAGTTTTAATAATTAGCTGTGCTATATTAAAGCCTGTCAAATGTCCTTATAAAGTGGGAACATAAAGTAAACTGCACTCAATTTCTGAAGACTCTGGATCAAAAAAAGAAACAACAATTGGATACAGTTTTGAATCGGTATTATTGCTTCCATCAGTAGAGAGGCAGACCGGAGCTGTTTTAATGCAATCAATAACTGAAGATTTATTTTTCAAACCCATCTCTTTAACAATTGCACCTGTTTTGATTCTTGCACCTTGAGTATTTCTTGGCAATTTCACTATCGGGAAACATTTTTCTAAATAAAGCTGCAGCGTGATCCGATGCATTCAGTAGCAGGTTGTGCTCCAGTAAAAAGGCACAGAACAGACATTCTGCATTAATAACTTTTTGGTCCTTTGTTTCCGAAGAAAAATTTAATTTTTCGTTTTTTTCAAAACAACTCATGTTATCCTTGTGTTTTTGTGTACGCACATGTTTGAGAACATCCGCCCTTCCAACATACGAAATCGAAAAATCGCAACGACAGGCGGTACACATCGCAAATTTATTACATTTCCTTGAGGACATAATGGAAGGAAAGTCAACTGTGTACGATTTTTGAAACTTACACGAGTATTTCACCTTTCTCGCAGACGTAACAAAAGATGATAATTTCTAAAACTATTTCCCTAAGCCACGTGTACTCACACAACTCAGGACAAAATGAACGAAATAACTAAAAAGAACGTCCAAATAACAACTTGCTTTGTCCTCATTGGCTAATATATGCCAGCTGACACGCAGTGGAGCTCGAAGCCTATTGGAGAACTGGAGAATGACGTTTCTGGATACGTATAATGCTCTCACTCACAAAGCAGAAGCTATCTGATTCGCAAGGTTTTGTTTTAGATATAATGTAGAGAAAATTCAATTGCTTTCAGACGTCCAAAAGCACTTTTTTTATTCATATAACAAAGTATTAAGCCAAGTTGCATAAAAATCGTGAGAAATATTAAGAATAAGAAAAAGTCGGGAGAAATATATTGTAAATCGGGTTGGCGGGAGAGCGGTCGAAAATCGGGAGTCTCCCGCCTAAATCGGGAGAGTTGGCAACTCTGTGAATGCTTCAACTAATTTCGATTTGCTATTAGAAACTGCTATTTCCGATTGTGATTCTGACAACGAATTAGAAAACGCAGAACAAAAATCAATTGCCTAAAATCAAACAGATTTCGAAACCACTACGCAGTCAATTACTTGTTCGACCTTGGCAGCTAGCCAAAACGCGCAGACTTCCAGCTCCGGTATTTGTTTACATAAACATCGAACACATACGCTTGTCATGTCATCGTTGGTAAATGAACAACAATTCAGCATAACGTTTCGTGATTTATACGAATGTATTAAACCTTTTGATGGTTCTTCTGATAATTTAATTGAATCTTTTTAACTGACATAGAAGAATTATTTGAACTGAATAGAATTACCAATGATGTTCACGAGATTATATTCACAAAAAAAAAATGCTTATCAGGCTCTGCTAAAACTTTTGTAAATTCTTTACATGGTGTCAAAACTTTTACTACGTTAAAAGAATATTTGTTAGAAGAATTTTCCTCTAAACTTAGTGCAGATTTGCATAAACTGATGTTTAAAAGACGTTTAAAGCCAAACGAATCCTTATTCGATTATTTTATTGCTATGAGAGAAATTGGTTCTAGAGGTCAAATTGATATGTCTTCTAGTTTTGATTATGTGATAAATGGTATTCCAGAAAACCCTAACAAAATTTTATTATATGGTTGTAAAACTGTAAGTGAATTCAAAGATAAGTTAAAAATTTATGAGAAGTTAGTGTATGCTTCCAAACATGCTAAATTTTCTAGTGATCCGAAATTTAAACAAAATAATTCTCATCACTTAGAGAGCAAAATATCTCAGAAGCCTCTCCAACATATAGTTTGCTACAATTGTGGGTCTAAAGGCCATAAAAGTTCTAATTGTTCTCATAAACAACCTAAATGTTTTTCCTGCGATTCCTTTGGCCATAAATCGTCTACTTGCACTCAGAAACCAAGTCGTGCATCACCTCCATCGTCACAAAAATCAGAGACAATTCTCAATCAAGTTGTCGTACAGTCACAACCTCTACATTGTATGATGATTCACATCCTGACGTTAGCATTCCAGCATTGATTGACACTGGCAGTCAAGCTACTATAATTAACACATCAACATATCGAAAAATTGGTTCTCCAGCGCTTAACAAATTTCTATAACATTATCAGGACTTGGTGACCGCATTGTACACCCAGTAGGATATTTCACAGGTTATATCAAAATTCAAAATACAAATTTTAAACCTGACATTCATGTTATTGAAGATAATCTCCTATTTGTTGACGCAATTATTGGAAGTGATTGTATCCAGCAAGCTGAATTTTCTATTGGAAAGCATGGTATTAAACTAATAGAAGCAGAAACTCCTGACCATAATTTTCTAATTAATATTGTAAATATTTTCGATGAACCTGATTCTCCTGAATTAACGCATCTTACCAATCCAGATCATCGCACAGAAATCAAACACCTAGTTTCGGCTTACAAACCTAATAAAACCAAAACAACTGATTTGCAAATGTCTTTAATCTTAGCGGATGAAATCCCTGTTAGTCAACGTCCTCGCCGCTTATCTATTGCCGAACAGCGTATTGTAGAAGCTCAAATTTAGCAGTGGCCGAACGAAGGAATTATAAAACCCAGTTGCTCCGATTTTGCTGTCCCTATTGTCCTCTGCAAAAAGCGAAATGGATCTTACCGACTATGTATAGATTACAGACGTCTTAACAAGAAAATAGTGAAAGACAAATTTCCTCTACTCCTTATAGAGCAAATTCTTGATAATTTACAGAATTCTAAGGTCTTTACATTTCTTGACTTGAAAAACGGCTTTTTTCATGTTCCCATGAATCCCCAAAGCAGCAAATACACTGCATTTGTTACTCATGAAGGCCAGTATGAATTCCTTAAAGTTCCCTTTGGACTGTGCAACTCTCCTAGCGTTTTTCAAAGATTTATCAATAGCATATTCAGACCTCTCATTAGTAATCAAACTGTTATAATTTATATGGATGATATAATTATTCCATGTAAGGACGAAGACGACGGAATTAAAAAATTACGACGAGTCCTTCAACTTGCCTCAGACTATGGTCTAGAAATAAACTTTCAGAAATGCAACTTTCTAAAGAAAACAATTGAATTCTTAGGTTATGTTATTCAAGATAGCACCATTCGACCGTCACCGTCCAAAACACATGCTGTGCAGTCATTTCCTGAACCCAGAACAGCTAAACAGGTGCAAAGTTTTCTTGGCCTAACTGGTTACTTTCGAAAATCACAATTTAACTATTTCGGAGAACACAAGTGAGAAACAAGTTTATACAATAACATGAACATTCAGTTTCGATTTCGAAAGGAAAAGTTCTGGTTTTTCACACAATTCGTTCTAATGATAAAAAATATAGTTTCAATTCATCAAAATTGAATTCAAAGAGTCTTTAATTTCACTTCATCAAAATTGAATTCAAAATATTTATTTGATTCTTAAAGAACAGCTTACCTTGACTGAAGAAGAACGGGTCGAAGCTCCCATGTAAAGTCGGCGTCTAGGGGATTTCTACGCTGACGACACACATTTAGGTGACTAAATATTTATTTAGTTATTGATGGAGATACAGTAATGAGTATTTACAAATGAATAAAAGAGTTATAATTGAGAAGTTAACAGCTTCGCCATCTATTAATACGTCTTAGTCGAAAACGTGACTGTTCTCATTCGCTTCCATCGTCCATCTCTTGTCTCACTGTAATGCCGTTCGTTGTGTTGAGTTGTTGAACTCCTGCTACTCACAAAGATAATATTATTCAAATTTTTAACTATTTTTTAAAAAAATATTTGTAAGAGTAAATTTTTTCTTCGGCCTTTTATCGCCTGCTACTCTACTTTAACTTCGTTTAAATCGAATTGTCTAAAACAGAGAACTTTCATTTGATGTTTTTTTGGTTTTATGCCATTAACTGCATAATTTATTTCTAAACAAGCTGTTGCTTATGAAGTGGCTGATATTATCATCCATGTTTTTAAAGCACAGTATATTTTTATAGAAACATAAGATTTAGAATAATCAGTTTTATAAAAGTCAAATCACGATTAAACATACAACCCTCCAGAGACCGACTTAATGGAAGTTCAATGGTTATGTAGAAATGATCTGCAGCTACTTAATGGTTGGATAAGTCGGCAGGTTCTGTGAGCGAGTAAGAATAATTATATAAACGACACCCAACATTCTGGATTCAATTAACAATGAGGGTACTATGTTAATTAAATGAATTTAAGAAGTTTTTAAACATAAAAAATCAACTCATTTTTTATCCTAAAATGTATTTTCATTATATTCTTAAAATTCTAATTTAGAATGTAATTGTCGAAAACTGAATTCTAATGATCAGTAATATAATAAGTAATTATTACGGTTATTAATAAATCCTTCTTATAAAGTAATTGCAAATATTTCAAAAAACTTTCTGTCTGAATGAAAATATTTTTCTGTGCAAATATTTCTAATTTTATATTAATCAAGATTGCACAAGATATTTATTCACACTTCAATTCTTACCTCAGCTCTAGTAGAAGTTACAAATCAATTTATTTAATTAAGGAATGACCATCTAAGTTTAGAAACAGTGTACCGTAATAGCAATTCAATTATTAGCACCGTATCTTTCATGTTACTCCCTATTAGCAAGCTACATGATTTTTAATGAGTATTCGGGTTTTGCTAGTAACTTCACTTGGAAATCGCGCTTAAATTGGGTTAGTTGGTTATTTGAACATAGAAAGAACATGGGAGCTATTTGGTTAAGAGGCTTTCATAGAGACCTTTGTAAAGAGAACCTAGAAAACTACGAAAACCAACCATGCAGCCTGGGTTAGACTTCGCAACAAACAATTAGTATTTAACAATCTTCAAATGTTAGGCAACTGGTGAGGCTCCAATTAAATCGCCAATTTAATATTTTATTTGTAAATATTTAAAATATTGTTGTATTCTTAGACAAAAGAAGCAGAATTAAAGTTTTGTTAACTCGTTAGTAAACTACCAAGCCGTAGTGCAAATGAATATTAAATTTCTTTTGCAATAATTGTATTCACTTAATATTCTTAGAATATGAGCTAAAGAAGAGATGTTCTCGGAAGATTAAAGAAGTGTTTAAATCCAGTGATATTAGGTTTGTCTTACAAGCTCAGGATCAAAACGATTCTGCAATTGCCCGAGTAGTTGACTTGTAAATGGCTGTGAATTAAGCAGATGACTTTTAATCGTATGTTATTCAGTCAGAAAACGTATTCCAAATGTTTTGTATTGCATGACAATGCATCTTTTCATTATTCTGTAACCGATCGGAGGACCGCTTGTGTTTCGAAAATAAGTATGTGTACTCAATCGTCCTGCATATTCTTCAAATTTGTCTTCTTGTGATTTTTTTTTCTTTCCCTAAAACTAAAGTTGTTTCTCAAACGAAAGTTTTTTCACATTGAAGAGACAAAAGGAGTATGACATCTACTTTAAGAGGCATGTCGAAAACAGATCTCTACAAGCCTTCTCTTCCATTACATGTGGTGCATTCAGACAAAAAGTTGCAGCAGCGTAAATTCTACAATCTATTTTTATTACATTCTGATTACTTTACTAACATATAGTGAATATATACTAAACCTTCTACTTCAGCTTCAGTAATTCGGAATTTTTGACGGAATTGTTGTCGCAAATAGGACTTAGAAGATAAGTCAAATTGAATATTTGGGATGATCCAATAAATTCAAGGTCGAAGTTTCAATATTTTATTTTCGGAGGGAGGGGAAATTTTTTCAGTTTTGGTCCATTATCCTAAGCATATTTGCTCCGATTCTTTATTTTTTCCATAAAAGCGAAAATCTTACACATGGTATACATACAACGCATAGCTTCAAATTAAAAAAATTAATAATATACAGGGTGGTTATAATTAAAGTTCCACTTTGAAACGGTCATAAAAGGAAAACTACTAGATCAAATGTTATCAAACTTGGTAACCGTGTAAAGGAGGTCATGGGAACTTACGTCCTGCGAAAAAAGAAAGTTCGAAACCTCACTACCAAGGGGGAAATGGCGCTGTATGCAATATTGTTAAACGAAATATGGGTCGGAATCTGGCTTAACCTTTTGTTACTTTTCCCCCTAATTTTATGTTGTATACCTTTAAGAAACTCTGAAGTAAGCAAATTACCATTTAAAGGCGTTATATTCGATAAAAGACGAGTGCGCCATCCGTGTAAGGGAGAAATTCGTCCGTGAAAACCACGAATTAGCGATTAGAAAATGTGAGATCGCAAATCACTTGCACAAGTGCGTACAATCTGGAAATTGTTTTCCTACAGATCGCTAATTTGTAATTTTTGAAGCCTGAATTCGGCCCTAAAACATGAAGGTATTGATTGAAAACACTTTTAATCGATCTGGGAAAAAGGAATCCCTCATGTTATCTACCTAGTTCCATTGTATTCTCCTACTGCATTCGATTGCGATGTGGAATGACAGCTACTTTCCTAACTGAACCATTTTTCTCTGAAGAGCAGTCGACAGCTGGACCACTGTGATTGCAGCTCGCTTAGAGTCAATGTTAAAATGTCGTGATACATGAACTGCAGTAACGTGGCATTTTAGATACTTCGATTTTTATGCAAAGCTGGGCCCCACCTCACATGTGTTGCTCAGTTACTTAGGCAACATTTCACGAATGAACGTCTTATAGACCGACACTTCCCCTCTTCCCACCAGACCTCAACCTCTGTGAATTTTGGCTATAGGGTTATCTCAAAAGCACTGTTTATGGTGATAATCTAAACAATTTGGCAGAAATGAAAAATGTGATACACCGGCATGCCCGGAACATTCCTCCTGATATGCTAAGAGCTGCTGTTGAGAATGCAGTAACAGGATTTAATTTGCTTTCTTAAAATGCTGGACGCTACATTGAACATGCTTTGTAACACGTTTCGGAAACGATTAAACACATTTTAAACCGATGTTTTCACGTCTTATTTCATTTAACAATACTGCATACAACGCCATTTTTCCCCTGGTGGAAAAAAAAAAAGTTTTTAAACTTTTTTTTTTTTTTTTTTTTTGTCCCCCCGAGGAAAATAAATTCTCACAACCTCCTTTACACGATTCCAAAGTTCGATAACCATTTGGTCCGGTAGTTTTCCTTTTATGACCATTTCAAAGTGGAACTTTAATTATGACCACCATGTAAATTAAACTTTAAAAGTTTGACAGTTTGGTTCAAGTCCCAGCTTTACAAATATATATATAAATATAAATTTTTATATTAATCCTCTTAGAAAAAATGTTTTAAGAAGCTAATTTTTCTCTCTCTCGTCATAGATTGTATAAAAAATGATCTTTATTATGATTTTTGTATAAAAAACATGATCTTTAATATGATTTAGATTGTTTCAGCCAATATAAGAATCGGGTCACTCGGTGGTACAGAATAAACACTGCTGGACTGTTTTATTTCTTTTTCATTTAGCAAAAAAATCTTTTAATTAAAATATTTATCCTTTGGGCTTCGCTTTAAATTTTATTTATAGTTAAAATGACTAGAAAATGAAAAGCTGTCTTCAGCTGAAACGCAATTCATGTAATTGATATTTTAAAAAAGTCGACAAGAATGCAAAGTTTATGGAAGTCTAGCAACCGAAAAATCTTAATTTTCTTGTGTGAGCACTGAAAATAACTGTAGAAGGAAAGAAGAAAATTAGGGGGGAAAGTAAGCAAAAATTTACAGGGAAATTTGGCTGTCAGACATACCAAGATGTTTAAAAAAGTTGGACGCTTTTGAATATACTTTCAGGATACTTCAAAGAATTTAGGTGTTCAAAGAGAAAACTCTTGGACGTGTACACCAGCAAATACCATCAATTGAGCTTGTGTTTAACAGAAAAGACAAAAACAATATCATTGCATATTAAAGTGAAGAGCGACTGGTTTTAGACTATATGGTTGTAAAAATTTAAATTACGTGATAGAACATCATATCGTATCATAAACGGAGAACCCCCATGATTTCGCAGTCGGATTATTTGAAGATTCGGGAGTTTATCCAGTGATGTACGTGGATGTCGCCTAAAGACGTATTTTTTCCCCTCCTGATGAAACAGCGGCCGAGTGGTAAAGTCGCTGAACACTGGTAGTTCGATCCGAGGTTCGAATCCCGCGAACGGGCTGGCTGCATGGGCGTTTTCGTGGTTTTTCTCATGTGTAACGTGTATACGAGCCAGTTTCCCTTAGAAAGTCCTCCACGAAGGCAACCCTTCCCTTAGGCAGACAGCCCTAGTGTGCTTTGTCATAATTAAATAAACCAAAACCTTTTGATGAAACCAGTCATTCCTTTCATCTCATACCTTCAAAATGCTTAGCCTCTAAAGGCTGATAAAGGCTCTGACCAAATATTGATGAAATGGATTAAAATGGGTTATTCAGTTACGGCAAAGCAGGGCTGTCTGCCTAACAGGCGGATGCCTTCGTGAAGAACTTTCTAAAGAAAACCAGCTGGTATTCACGTTACACATGAGAAAAATCCACGAAAACGCCCATGCAACTAGCCCGTTTACCGGGATTAAAATCCCGGAGTGAACTACCAGTGTTACCGCTCGACCGTTTGTGGGACTTTATGAAATGGAAGGCGATAACTTTATTTAAAAAGATTGTCAGAAATACCAAGATTTTTCGAAAAGTTGGATGCTTTTTTTTAATATACTTGCAGAATGCCTAAAGAAAAGAGCAAGAATGAAGCAGAATGCCTGAAGAAAAAAGAAGAAAAAATAAATTTTTGCGTAAAATTTAGTATTTGTATTTTTTTAATTTAAAACTTTTTAATCTTATGATATTTGATTCTTAGGATTTCAAAAATAAAATATTTGACTAAAATATGAATAGTATTTTGAGAAACCAAATGTAAGTTAAAATTGTATAAAGCAGTGGGCACAATGATAAAACTGTTTAAAGCAGTGTATGCATGTCATCCTAAGTTAAAATGTCGATTATACATCTCTCTTATTTATATATATCTTTTCTAAACGGAACTTTGTTACTGTGTTAACTGTGCTTTACTGTAATTTCTCTTTTAATATATGCAGTTTTCAAACGCATCGTAGTCTGGGTTACAAAGTATTCTTCCGAAAGAAACGCAATTCAAATAAATGAAATCAAATTCTGAAAAAATTTATTAATAAATATATTTAAAGTGTTCAGTTCGAATGAATAAATAGAAAATTTTAAAATAATTATCTGAAGAGACAATGTAATACTAACAATTAAAATAAAAGTCTAAAAATTTAACAAATTACCTAAAATAGTAACTAAAAATATAGCATAAAGAAAACTATTTGGAAAAAATAAATAAACGATGCATCTTTGATTTAAACTACGCAGTTCGAATGAGTAAACAGAAATTTTTAAAACAGTTATTCGAAAGAAACCATGCAACTTAAACAATTAAAATGAAATTCGAAAAAGAAAAAAATTGCTTAAAATTAATAACAATTATAATTATAAAATATAATATAAAGAACATTATTTGAAAGAAGGAACGATTGGGTCTTTTTTTCCTCTCACGTACTATATAAAAATGGAAGTGAAAATAGTTTGCCACATAATAAGTAGTTCGCCAAGTGAACTAATTTTGGTGCAAATTGAATAAAAAACGCCAACATAAATTGTTGAATTTCTTCGTAAATTTCGCACCAAATTTTACAAATTTAATATTTAGGCATAATTTGAGTCGTAGAATCGAAATATGTAAAAAAACTGGTTATTTCAGAAAAAGCCCGATTTCGTGTCAAAATAACTGTTAGAGTAGAGCTATATATAAATCTAATAAGTATCCTAAGTCGCGCTTTCGAGACATGAAGAACGCAATTTGAATTTCGGAAATCGACACAGTAGAACGGGAGATGTAGAACTATCTCATTTTTTTTTTTAGCAGTGTAAAACTGATGCCAAACGGAATATCTTCGTTGGTAACCTTTTATGCTTCATTTTCAAAACAAGTCGCAGCCATTTCTTATCAGATTATTTCTTTCAATACTGGCATACAATTACGTAGAATTTTTACAAGATAGTTAAATTTTATGCCCTAAGACAATTCGTGGTAATTAAGTCAATTAGAATGCAATCAAACCGCTCACCCGAAGGCGAAAGTATAGAAAAGGCAAAATCAAGTGTTAAATTCATCAATTCTAATGAGAATGCACTAGCGAAGTAAAGCACTGCGGTTTTACATAATTTCTGAGTAAGCTATTCCTACGAATTGAAATAATTCTTGCATTTAAACTTGTATTCCAAATTAAGGTAAGATTTTCGTAGCGTAGTTTACGTGAGATGAGATCACTTAGGGTCACGTGATACGAACCGGCGAATCAGTATGTTGAACCATGAAAGCGTAGTAAATTCTTAAATTAATGTCTTTTTACAAATTTATTGTCTTTATTTATTGACTTTTTACAAAGTTTTAAACCATATTAAATGTTTGACTTCAAAATAAAAAATTCTTAGAATTAACATTTTTTATGTGTGTACTGTATGTTGTCGCCAACAAAGTCTGCTTGGCGAGATTTGCGCCGGCGAAACGGAAAAATACCTGATTTTGTCACCAGGAATTAAAATTCTGTAGCCTGTACTTCTGCTGTCGTAGCCGACGAGTATTCCTTCTATAGCAGTATCATCCAGTTTACCTCTTTTAGATTTATGACTGTAAGTGAAAAGCCTTGCACCCGAAAGGCCTCAGATGAGAGAGGTTGGGTTTTTTGTTATTCCATAATTCGCATGGTTTTGCATTTGGTTTTATAGGCATATGATTTTGTAGATAATTTGCAGTCAGCATTGCTTCTGTCCAATATCTGTGACCAAGTTGACCTGAATCAGCTAAAAGACACCTCTATTAAAGATCTACTTTTGCGTTCACCGACTCCATTATGTGCTGCACAATACAGTACAGTCAGCTGGTGATTTATACCATGTTTTATGAGGTATTCTTCAAGTTCCTTACACTTGTGTATTCACTACCGTTATCACTTCTTAGCATTTTTGCTTTTCTTCCGAATTACTTGTTTGTAAAAGCAATAAATTGTTTTAGTTTAGAAATCACTTTTTTTTTTTTTTTTTTTTTTTTTTTTTAAATTTTCTTCAGCTAAATCATTGTAAACCTACTGTAATCATCAATAAAAGTAACGAAGTATAGGTAACCACTGACAGACGGTGTTTGGTACTGGTCCTAAAACATCAGTGTGAACGAGTTCAAGCAATTCAGATCCTCTGAATTTCGGTTCTTTGGAATACGGGAAATCAGTTTACATTTTATGAACTGAATGCATTTGGTGTCATGTTTACAGTTATCTAGCCTAATTCCTTTAGCGAGTTCTTTGTTTACAAGTTGTTTTTTCACGTCGTCGTTTCTGTGACCAAGGTGTCTATGATAAAGCTAAACACAGTTTTTATTTTTTGCACTGAAATGCTACATGAACTGATGTTTCATTATTCCTGTCGATTGGTTTAATTTGGTAAAGATTATTAATTGCCTAGCATTCTAGAATAATTTAATCTTCTTTCGCGATCATGCATTAATTTCCTACAAACTGAGAGTCTTTTTTCTGTTATTTTCTTAATTGAAATTAAATTTGTTTCTAATCCAGGGGCATAAAACTTCCCATAAAAGAACTTATTTCTTGTTAGCATTTAATGTTTTAAAACGGACATTTCCTATCCCCACAGATTTGACACATCGCCATTCGTAATTATGATGTCTGACGGATTTACGGTTTCGAACTCCGTGAAATATTTCTTATTCTTTCTTAATAATTTGCATCGCTATCAAAATTTTACTGGTAAAATTGTAATTTTTGCTTACAAAATTATTTTGGAGATATTTAAATCATAATTTTCACAAAGTGAGTCCAAAGTGATTGTCCAAAGTGTGATTGTCCTGATTGTCCAAAGTGTGATTGTCCTGATTGTCCATATCACTTTGGACAATCACAAAGTTAGTTGTCCATCTCACTTTGGACAATCACTTTACCATCTCACTTTGTGATTGTCCAAAAGTGACTGTCTCTTTATTTTTTGAAAGTCCAAAAAATAAAGAGCCTAAAGTGGTGGTGTGGTGTATTTAATTATGGCAAAGCACACTAGGGCTATCTGCCTAAGAGGAGGGATGCCTTTCTTGGAGGACTTTCTAAGGGAAACTGGCTCGTATACACGTTACACACGGGGAAAACCACGAAAACACCCATGCAGCCAGCCCGTTCGCGGGATTCGAACCTCGGACCGAACTACCAGTGTTCAGCGACTTTACCGCTCGGCCGCTGGTGGGCCCAAGAGCCTAAGGGGCAACGCCCTGACAATGAAACGCAGTCGGCCAGTGCTCCAATAATAGATAAGGCACAGAAACAGAGCAGTACACGACAACTAGACGTTGATATAACTTTGGTAGATGCCAGTATAGAGTATTAAGAGGCTTCAGTGTTCTATACTAACCTAATTGGATATTTAAATAGAGACGACATTCCCACAAAAGCAAACAAAATGATACGAGGTTTCTTTGACCGTATGTTAAGAATAGTCTCGAGGCACAGCTACAAAATAGCCAATTTGGAAGGACAAGTTGAACAAACTAAGAATATAGAGATATACATCCAAGGAATAGTCGCCTCTCAAAACCTTTCTTATGCAGAAGTTGCAAGATCTCGACGGCCATTCAGAAGTAGTTCTAGACGATCACAATCGAGAACACAACAAGAGACCATGTATTACTAGTTTATTGTAAGACTGAGGGTAGAACATCCGACGAGGTAAAGGAGAAGCTGGTGAAGTACATAGATCCAGGGAAAGTCAGGCGTCAAGAATATAAAGAGAGTCAACAAAGGAGGGCTCCTATTAGAAGTTACGAAAAATGAAGAACTAGCAATACTTGAAGAGGCCATAAATGAAAATCGTAAGCTGAAGGACGTAGTGGAGACGAAACATCCACAAAAGGAAACCCCAGAATAATAGTGTACAATGTCAACGAGAGCATTAATAAAAACAAGATAGTAAACTTCATTAAAACACAGAACACCAACCTAGCAGAAAGTGAATTAGAGGTCCTGTTCACCATGAAGGCCAGCTTTGGACAGCACTGGGTTCTATCTATAGACCCAGTAGCTTTCAAGATCCTTATGAAAACGAGGAAGTTGAACATGCAATGGACAAGAAACAACGTAAGGGAGTTTATAAAGGTTTCACAATGTGTCAAAATCCTTGGGTATAACCACCCAGCGGAATATTGCAAGAAAGATACAGTCTGTGCCGAATGCGGCTCCACAAACCACGAGAAGACCAATTGTGACCAAAAAACATTCAGCTGTGTCAATTGCACAAAGATGAATAAACGATATAATATTGGCTGCAATGTCCAACGTAATAGCCGAGATAAGAAATGCCCATGCTACTTAAGAGAGCTCGAACGACTAAAACAATCAACATATTATGGATAGTATCCAAATAATCCAGATTAATCTTAAGCACTCCAGGAGTATTACAGACAACTTAAAGATAAATTTTGAACAGAACGACAAACTCAAAGTAGCATATATCCAGGAACCGTACACAGTACAGAACAAACTGTACGGGTTCCCCACAAAATATAGGAAGTTCTACTCTCGAATAGACGCAAAAACTGCGGTGATTATACCGGACTCAAATCTTCCAGTTCTCGAACTTTTCAGCTCTCAGGAGATTATAGCGCTTGCAATAGGCAGTGACTCAAGATTTATACTAATCACGGTATACTGTCCTCCATCGCAGGACATTGCACCAATTCTGACAGACCTAGAAAGGCTTATGCAGGATAATAATAACAGGACTTCAATAAATACCGGAGATTTCAATGCCAAAAGTCCCCTATGGGGATCCAATAATTTTATTTTAAGTTTATTAGGAGAACGAGTAGTTCTTGCAAATCTCGAACAATTTTGGTGACGACGAAAGTGATCGGTAAAACAAGTCAAGGTAACTTTATTGGTTTTATGGAATTTAATTCTATTTGACTTTATTGAATTTATTTTTACTGAAATGGAATCCTTAATTGAGAAATGAAAACCTGTCAGAGCGGCTTTTACGAGAACAATTAATGCAATTTTGCAGGAATTAGAAAAGGAAATTTCTGATGAAGAATTTATAAAAACGAAACTTGTTACTTTAGAATGTTTATCTGTTGAACTTAATGCATTTGATACTCAAATATTAAATTCAGAATTTTCTTCAAATGATCAGTTTGAAAATGAATGGGCGAAAATTAAAGGATACAAAGGAAAATTAGATTTAATACGAGTAAAAACGGAATTATTCTTCAATCGCGAAATGATACAATCTACTAGCACTATTCCGCCGAATTCGAACAAACGGAAACTGAAATTACCTAAAATAGAGTTAAAGCAATTCGGTGGTGAAATTAAAGATTGTTTACCGTTTTGGGGACAATTTCGCCGAATACTTGAAGATAAAGAAATTCAAAACGAGGATAAGATGCATTATCTCGTTCAAGCGATCGTACCCGGTACTAAACCACGTGATATTGTAAATAGCTTTCCTGCAACTGCCGAAAATTATGAAAAGGTTATAGAAAGCTTAAAAAATAGGTTCGGCAGGGAAGAATTGTTGGTAGAATTCTATATTCGGGAATTATTAGGTTTGATTATTAAAAATGTCACTGATCGAAAGGAAAAATGCAGTATATCAGAATTGTATGACAAGTTAGAGTCGTATTTACGTTCGTTGGAGTCAATAGGAATGACAAGCGATAAATACGCTGCAATGCTGTTTCCGCTTGTGGAATCTTGCATTCCCGAGGAAATTTTACGAGTTTGGCTTAGAAATTATGCATCAATAATTACAGCAGAAAATTCTCACTTTGAGAAATTGAAACAATTATTATTGTTTTTAAAGAATGAAGTGGAAGGAGAGCTGAGAATTTCCTTGGCAAAAGCTGGATTTAAATTAATTGATTCGGGTGCAAAGAAAGAAAGTAGAAGAGATAAAAGGTACTAGAGTGAACATTTCGCGCTCACAGCAAGTAATTTATTCTCAGGCCATAATAAAGCAACCAATTATAGTGAGAAGAATTCTTGCATATTTTGTGAAAAAATTCATGAAAGTCGAGATTGCTTTATTTCTCAAAAGATGCCTCCGAGTCAAAAGAATGATGAAATTAAGAAAAAGAAGGGCTGCTTCTTCTGCCTTAAAATTGGACACAGGGCCAAGCAATGCAAGGCAAATGTACGATGTTTGATATGCTCGAAAAGACATTGTGGTATCATGTGTCCGGATTTGCAAACCAATCAAAAAAGCAATGATGTTGAAAAGAATAAAAAAGAGGAAACACAAAACTTATCACTTGCGAGCACTAATTTCCAAGATGAAGTGTTTCTTCAAACACTATTAATTAATATCGACGCGAACAAAAAGCAGAAGACAGTAAGGGCACTTATCGACACAGGATCGCAACATTCATACATATTAAAGGAGACTGCTGTAGACATAGGGTGCCACGCAATTGAATCTGAATCTTTAATTCATGCACTTTTTGGAGGAGTAACAACAAAGAGAAATTCACAAACACTAGGAAGTAAACGTTAGAAGTCTATAAGGTGATTTTTCTAGACGACTAATCTTGTTGGAACAGTCGAAAGATTTGTGGACCAGTTGTCAGTTTACAGCCTGGATTGTGGTTAGAAGAACTAAGACAGAAGAATATCCATGCATCTGATGTAGGAAAAAAGGATTTGAAAATAGAAGTTCTTATTGGAGCTGATGTCGCAGGTGCTCTGTTAACTGGAAGAATTCAGAAATTAGAAAATGGGTTGACTGCCGTGGAATCACTACTTGGATAGACAATCATGAGAAAGATAAAATATAACGTTTCAGAAAGAAACTCCTTGTCCATGTCTTCAACAATAATGTCGATGTTGACTCACAACAGCGACATAGAAAACTTGTGGAAGCTAGAAGCACTGGGAATTACAGATGTAAAAGAAAATAAAACTGATTCAGAGTTAGAAGAAGCAGTGTAGGATCACTTTCACAAGACTCTGAAGAGGGTGGATGATCGCTGTGAAGTCAGTTTACCTTGGATCAACGATAAAGAAGGTTTACCAAGTAAGAGAGAAGTTGCTAAAAAGCGATTGATTTCCACGACAAAGAAGCTCATGTTAAAAGATAAATTTGAAACATACAATGCAATGTTCGAAGAATGGCTTGAATCCGAAGTAATAGAAGAAGTAACAGAAGAGGAACGAGTTAACAATCATTATCTTCCCCATAGACCGGTCTTCAAAGGTAACTGTACAACAGCAGTAAGGCCTGTATTTGACGCTTTGTGCAAGCAAAAGGATTTCCTGTCACTTAATGACTGTTTAGCAAAAGGTCAAAATTTAATTGGATTAATATATAGATTGCTTCTTGCATTTAGGCAAGGAAAAAAAGGAATTATCGCATATTAAAAGAGCTTTTCTTCAAATATCTGTTCAATGATCTGATCGCGATTTCCTAAGATTATTATGGTGGAAAAACTCGGAACAAAAGGAAATAAGAAAATTTCGCCATTGCAGAGTAGTCTTCGAACTAAAATGCAGTCCGTTTCTTTTATGAGCAGTGATCAACTCTCATTTAGACCAATGTGAACCTTCTTTGAAGGAAGTGGCTACAAAATTAAAAAATTCCTTCTATGTTGACAACTGTGTCACTTCAGTGAATTCGAATGAAGAAGCAGAATACTTTATTGCAAAATCAACTCAGTTAATGGCAAGTGCTAATTTTGACTTAAGAGGGTGGGAGCAAACAAAACTGAACAGTGGAAAATCTACAATGAGCGAACCATTGAAAGTACTTGGTCTTCTGTGGGATAAATATGAAGATTCTTTGTTTTGTGACATACCTAATATCGACTTGATTGATCTCTCAGTGACAAGGCGAAATGTACTATCAATTGTACAGAGAGTTTTTGATCCAATAGGTTTCACCTGCCCTTTTACACTCCTTCCAAAGTTATACTTGCAAAAAAGCTGGGAAACTAAATTGAGCTGGGATGCAGAGCTACCTGAAGATATTAAAAGAAAATTCTTGAAGTGGGTCAAAGAATTGCCCTTGTTATCCTCTGTGAAGATTCTCAGACTACTTTCATTGACAGAAGGACAATCTTTTAGTTTGCATACGTTTGCCGATGCTTCACAGTGACCTTATGCAAGTGCAGTATATTTGAGAAGTCAAAATAAAGAAGTCAAAGTGACCCTAGTGCAAGCCGAAGCACGAGTAAGCTCCCTTGAAAAAAATAGTATACCACGACTTGACTTGCTTGCTTGTCATATTGGGGTGCGATTAGCATCATTTATCAAGAACCTTAAGGTCGAAATTTCAAAGGAATATTACTGGACAGATTTTTCAACAGCACTATTCTGGATAAAGAACGTAGAAGTTTGGAGCACTTTTGTGAATAACAGAGTTTCAGAAATTAGAATCCTATCGGATCGTGAAAATTGGCATCATGTACTAGGTGCGGAAAACCCAGACGATATACCATCAAGAGGATGTTCTGTAAAGAAACTCATTGAATCAAGATGGTGGGAGGGCCCACCTTGGTTGGCATTGTTGATGAAGAATGGCCTCGTTCAATCCCGATGGATAATAAAGAAGAGGTTAATACTAAGAAACGTAAAGTAGTTATAGTTTCGTTAAGTAATGTAAAGTATGTCTTCACAATTCTTTGGCTATTTTTCAAACTATAAGAAAAAAACCAATTCAGAAGTCAAACAACAAAAATCAGCGTTATACCTACAAAATTGTAGGATTGTAGGTATAACTACAATTTTGTAGGTATAACGCTGATTTTTGTTGTTTGACTTCTGAATTGGTATTTGTTCGGCGTGTTATTGTGTCTTAATTATAAGAAAAAACTTAGAATGATTGCTTAGAATAATTGGGTGGATACACAGATTCATAGGAAGTACCCGAAAGAGGAAAGAAGAAAGAGAAGCAGGAGAGTTAAAAGTTTATGAATTGACAAGGGCTGAAAAATCTATCGTGAAGATTATTCAACATGATTCTATTTCATGTGATGATATTAAGAAGCTGAAGTCAATAAGTGTGTTCAAAGATGACAAAGGCATTTGACGTGTCAGGTTTAGGTTGACTGAACGGAAATTTATTTATCCGATGTTACTTCCGAAGAATAAGATTGTGGAAAAATTGATAATTGATAAATATCTATGTATGTCTCATGCAGGAATTCACGTACTGACGTCAACACTTAGAGACGTTTTGGATCCTGAAAAGCAGAGCTACGATTCGAAAAGCTTTTTATATGCATGTGTCAGGTGCAGGAGACATGGAAGAAAACGACTACAGACTGTGCCTGCTACTCTACCAGAAAACTGAGTTAGAGATGCTCGTGTTTTCAAGATTGTCGGCGTTGATTTAGCTGGCCCATTAATTTTGAAGGATAAAAGAAAAGCTTGGATTTTACTTTTCACATGTGCTGTTTTCAGGGCGGTCCATTTGGAACTGATTTTGTCCCTTTCAACTCAAGAAATTTTACTTGGTCTTAGACGATTTATTGCTCGTAGAGGGAGGCCATCGATAATTTATAGCGATAAGGGAAGCAATTTTGTCGGATCCAATAATCTTTTGAGATCGATTAATTGGAATACCATTGAGATAGAAACCGTCACAAACAAGATCGATTGGAAGTTCAGTCCCCCTGCAGCACCATGGTGGGGTGGCTTTTGTGAACAACGTGTTCAAATGATTAAGAAGCTTGTGCGTCGAGTCCTAGGCCAGTCATGTCTAAATTATGAAGAATTGATGAGTGTGCTGTGCGACTGCGAAGCAACTGTGAATGCTAGACCACTTACTTATGTGTCAGAGAACTCAGAAGATCTCATCCCTTTGACACCGTCCTTGTTTTTAGGTGAAATTCCAGTCTTTGGAGTTCCTGACTTAAATCATCTTGATAAAGTTGATTTCAACAAGAGACTGAGACATTTACAGAATTTACGAGAGCTCTTGAGAAAGAGATTTAGAAATGAATATCTCGGCCTGCTAGTGCAACGTCCATCTACAGTGCCGATTTCTCAACAGATAAAAGTCGGGGATATAGTTCTTATCGAATGTGATGACAAACGAGAAGTGTTGTGGCCTCTAGCAAAAGTGATTAAACTTTACCCCGGAAAAGACGGCAACATTCGAGTAGTTCGTGTCAAAACCATGTCTGGAGAATTAGTTCGACCAATCCAGAGAATATTCCCTCTCGAAATACCTTCATCTTTGGAGTCAGGTGAGGCAAATGAAACTCTGAGACGCAGGGTGAAGACAGTTTAGTCTCAAAATTACCAAAGAATAATTCAGCTGCAGATTTATCAAAGGACATTAAGACTGTCGTGACTAGAAATGGACGACAAATCAAAATTCCATCTAGATTTCTAACCTGAACACTACTTGAGTTATTTTAGAGTAGAAATTTAAGAACTTAATTTTTTCTTTTGTTTACTATTTAGCTTTAATATTTGTGTGGACAGTATTTTTTTATATTTTGTTTTGATTGGTTAAGTATATGTTATCAATCAAAAGGGGGGAGTATTGTTAGAACCCAGCCTCAATTGTTATCTTTCTTTTCATAGTTTGTCCCCGTAAGAGTGGCAACCATCTGATTTTTGTTGTAGTTTGTTGTAGTTCTACGGATTTTGAAAATAAATATGACGCTTTGGAATTTTATATGTAAAGTTATTTTAAGTTTATTAGGAGAAAGGAGAACGGGTAGTTCTTGCAAATCTCGAACACTTACACTTATCATAAGTAGAGACAGAATCCGGATCGATAATTGGAAGGTAACGGACAAAGCAAACAACAGCGATCATAATAATATCTATTTTGACGTCTCCAGCATTCATTACCCAACATGGCGAAGAACGAAAATCAATGTACGACATACCTACCGACTGGCTAAGTTTCAAAAGGAGTGTCTCAAAATCTCTAGTAGACTCTAGAAATTTGACAATTATCGAAGAATTCGATAAATATATGAGAAGTTACCAATAGTCTCCACGAGATCTATCAAAGAACGGTTCTCTCACATAACTCAAAACCAAGATCGCGCACCTGCCCATGGTGGATAAAGGATCTCACTATTCTCAGGAAATAAAGTAAGAGCAACAAGGAAGAGATTCCAAAAAAACAACTGGAGAGGAAAGGGCCTATAACAGGCTGCTTTACCAAAGGGTACGTGCACAGTACCGGTAAAAGATGTATAAAGAAAAGAAAAAAGCATAGGACATGACATGGAACAAAATCACTGTCAGCTCTCCGTTCTGAACATACTTCGATCTAGCTAAAGGGAAGAGCATGGATCCATTGCAGATATGTTCAGTTCAAAAAGACGATGGCACAATGACGAGCACAAACTTTGAGGCCTCGTGTTTCCGTATTATGTGAGCTCCATAGGGTACTTTTGGCATTGAAATCTCCAGTAATTCTTGTAGTCATGTTGTTATTATTCTGCATAAACTTTTCTAGGTTTGTCAGGATTGGTGCAATGTCCTGCGATGGAGGACAGTATACCGTGATTGGTGAGTGAGTGAGTGAGTGCACCGCTATGATGGCTTCCGACCACGGACAGTATAAATCTTGAGTCACTGCCTATTGCAAGTGCTATAATCTCCTGAGAGCTGAAAGACAAAAGTTCCAGAACTGGGAG
Organism: Stegodyphus dumicola; assembly: GCF_044657685.1. NCBI lineage: Eukaryota > Metazoa > Arthropoda > Arachnida > Araneae > Eresidae > Stegodyphus > Stegodyphus dumicola. The sequence goes on along the minus strand of NC_140771.1, from coordinate 136,613,117 downwards.
TTGAGTCCGCTATAATCACCGCAGTTTTTGCGTCTATTCGAGAGTAGAACAGTTAGGAAAATAATGAGGTTCCATTTTCCAGAAGACGACCCCAACCAGGACTCTACATATCACGCAGATATCCGTGCTCAATCAACCGAGATTCCAAACTCGGAAGACGATCAGCCTTTTACACTCGAAGTAATGCAACGTACGATAAACTCAACATGCAGAGGTAAAGCTCCTGGTCTGGATGGCCTCACGATTGAAACCATAGAAAAACCTAGGCTTGCGGACGACAAACAAATTCTAGCACTCTTTAACAAGTGCTTTGAATTAGGTTATTTTCCAAAGAAATGAGAAAACGCAGAACTGGTCTTGTTCCAGAAAGAGGGAAAACCAAAGTCCATGCCCAGTTCGTACAGACCTATCTGCTTACTCTCAGCGTGGGGCAAAGTCCTTGACAAGATGCTTACGCAGAGATTAACATATTACCTGGTCAAAAACAAACTACTGAACCCCGCCCAATACGGGTATACTAAAGGCCGGAGCACCATCGACGCCCTCAACCGTGTTCAAGACATCATCTCAAATAACAGACAAAATAACCTCCATACGTGTATAATATCGCTTGACGTAGCGTCAGCCTTCAATAATCTATGGTGGCCAGCGCTCAAAACAAAACTTAAAAGACCTGCGATATCCAAAGAATCTTTACCAATTGATCACAAGCTACCTCACAGAACGTCAAGTGACCTATAAAAGAGACGCCTTAAATATTACGATGAATTACCACAAAGGAGCCCCACAGGGGGTCTAATATTGGGCCCATCCTGTGGAACATAATTGCAGACTCAGCGCTAAATATCAACTTTGGAGCAATGTCAAGTAACAAGCTTAAGCCGACGATATTATATTCATAATAGATGGAGGCAATAGGACAACATTAGAGCAGACGCAGCACTCAAATTGCTTACAAAATGGAGTCAAGACAACAAACTGTGTTTCAGTATTGAAAAGACACAGATGATAGTCTTTCCAAAGGGCTCAAAAATAGACGCGAATCCACCACGCATAAAGTGGGAAGGGCATCCACTGCGACACCAGGATACCATAAAATACCTCGGATTCACGCTTGATAAGAAGCTCACGTGGGTATCGCATCTTACGGAAGTCTGAGATAAGACGCATCGAATCATCAATAAACTAAACAGGAAAATCACAGAAAAGTGGAGCCAAAAGGGGCGCCTGTTAAAACATCTATACCTAAATGCAATTGAGGCCCACCAGCGGCCGAGCGGTAAAGTCACCGAACACTGGTAGTTCGGTCCGAGGTTCGAATCCCGCGAACGGGCTGACTGCATGGGCGTTTTCGTGGTTTTCCCCATGTGTAACGTGTATACGAGCCAGTTTCCCTTAGGAAGTCCTCCACGAAGGCATCCCTCCCCTTAGGCAGATAGCCCTAGTGTGATTTGCCGAAATTAAATACACCAAACACACACCTAAATGCAATTGAACGCATGATCCTCTACGGCTGCCCAGTCTGGATGACTGGCGCAGCAAAAATATGTCAAAAACTAAAACAAATACAGCGAGTAATCCTGTTAAAAATCACCAGTGCGTGTAGCACCAGATCAACCGCAGCACTTCTTGTTCTAAATGGTACGCTCCCACTCGACCTAAAAACAGAATTAGAAAGATCAATCTACCGACTTTTTCACTACAAAGAGGACCTTCACATTAACGAAGATTTGCATCTATCCTATGCCAGCATAGAAAGCTTCCAAGATCCCCCTGTCTTACACCCAGGAGATTTACCAATCCTTCCCTTTTGCAAATCGCCGCCCTCAGGACAACAAAGAGAGATTTTCTCTGACGGATCAAAAATTTCAGAACGAGTAGGGGCAGCGTTCAGAGTCTTTCGAATAATGAAGAAATTTATCAAGCACAATTCCGTCTAAGCATCCATGCTTCAGTCTTCCAAGCCGAATCCCTCGCACTCAAAGAAGAAGCACTATGGTTAGGTACGCAACCAGCAGCTCACACGTCATTCTTCACTGATAGCATGGGCGTTCTAAAAGATTTCCTTTCCTCCAAAACATCCGCACAGGGCAGCACTTGGACAGATCCTCTTGACGTTAGGCTCCTCCATACCTTTAAAGATCAACTGAATAAAAGGACACACCGGGCAGAAAGGCAACTAACGAGCGGATGAACTAGCTAATACCGCATGATAGCTAATACCGCATAGCTAATACCGGATGAACTCTCAAACCAGAAATTGACAAGGAAGTTCCGCTTTCCGCAGAAGTTGCAAAAAGGTTTCTCAAGACAACAATCTAAGAGGCATGGTCATCACGATGGCAGGAAGAAGAGACAGGAAGATTTACTTACAACGTCTTCCCAATACCTACTTTCAAAGAGGCTGAAATGCAATCGACTCTTTCTCCAGGCCTGTACCAACCACGGGAAATTCCCAGCGTATTACAGACGATTCCTCAACTGTTCCCGTGGTTTTCGCGGGGAAGACGCGGACGCACTTCATTACCTGCTCTCCTGCCCTCTGACAGAGCACCTTCGACAGCAGTTCTTTCCTTCCGACTACATCACATATCCTGTGAATAGGCTGTTCACGGACTATTACTGCAACAAGGGCATCTTAGAGATAATGAAACAAGTGAATGAAAATAATTATATCCAAGAAACTAAAGATTAATGTAAAAAGGCGGCCTAACCGTCAGATTGCTAGCAATGACTAGGATGACTTCCTAACCCTGTAGTGCCCATCAACTTTGGCGGAACAGGTTAAGTGACCATATAGCTATCAAAAACAAAACTCTCCGCTGACTGATGTACGATGTCATTACTAGACAGAGCGACAGCACCGCATCTGAATTTGATTTCCAGTGTTTTATTATTTGTTTCTTGTTGATTCGTCGCGAGGTTACACGCATATGCTTTTGCATATTTTGGAATGCGCGTATGTTTTTCTTCGAGTTTTGGCACAGTTCATTTTGTGTTTCGATTTTAGATAACACTCTGATCTAAAATGATTATTTTTGTTACAATACGAGCAAATCTTTGTTTTGTTTTGAAATGAGGCTTTAAAAATGGCTTTCAATCTCTCTTGTTAAATTCGTCAATTAATTTTCCTTTTAAGAATTCTGTGTTTAGTTCGGAAGAGCGGTTATGAGCGTATCGTGAGATCTAGGCATTGAACAAAAGTGCTGAAATATTATCATCCTTTATGTCCTCATCTAATTGCTTTGAACTTGTCGACTAACTCCAGTAAGGTATTTATGCGAGTTTGCATATTTCCGTATTCCTCAAGCTTCAAACTGTAAAGCTTTCGCAAAAGAAATAGTTTGCTTGAGAAATTAGACCTTGCATATACCTGTCTGAGTTTTTCTTAGGTGGTTTTAGCAGAAGTTTCATGTTTAATATGAATTATCTGGCTGTTTTCGAAAAATAAATTTATCATCATGCTATACTGCCGAACCCATTTACTCCACTATTCTCTGCTCTGTAATAGGGCTTGTATCTTCGATTACATCGTAAAGATCCTCCTTTATTAGTAACATTCGCATTTTGAATTTCCATGTTGAGTAATTACTGGAAATCAGTTTTGCAATTTCCATTTGACTTGAATGCAACATTTTTTGTATCGTCGAAAAATTTATTTTTCAGTTTTGATATGAAATTACAGTCTATTCGTTTTACAATTTTTTTCTTTATTATTATTTAGTTAAACTATGATTTTTTTCACTCAGTCTCATAATAATTTTTTTGCAAACGTTTCTTGTAGTAAACATATTCACAACAATTACCAAATTAGAGAGTAATTTCTCTTAACCTTGTATCCAGCGCAGCATCAGCGTGATCACAGCTAATTAGGAGGATTAATCCCAAAAGAGGTTGTAGACGGAAATTGCAAGATAACGCATTTATTTAAACATAATAGTGGATTAAGATTCATCAGTCTACCTAATACATATCAAAAGAAAGTTATATAAAAGTGTCATATCACTGTCCTTTCCTGAAGGAGAGTGAGGGGGAAAAAGTAAGGAAAAAGCGAACCACACAATTAACTCCTTTGCAGGTTATCTAGATTACACTGTTAATCTCGCTTTTTTCGACAGTCTATCATTTACATACCAACAATGCATAAATAATTACAACATTTAAACAAATATAAAAAAAATTGCAGTGGATTGAAAATAAATCGCGAGCGCCCCACCCATATATGGTGTTTTACAAAAGTAATAGCACACTTCCGATTTCCGGAAATGCCAGATTTTTAAATACATTGAATTGAAATTATAAAACATGGTTTCCTATGAAGATTGTGTTTACTCAGTATTTTTAGATTAAGGGGTTTTTCCAAAAATGAAATATTGAGCTTAGAAAATTTCCTTTTTTGAACGGGAAAATCATGACACGAAAGTATTATATATTATGCTTATTATACAACCAAATAAAAGTGAAGTTACAAAATTCTTGGAAATTTTCAAGTATTATCATTAACTCCGATAAACAGGGTTTAATCTTTTTGTCATGCATTCATCTAAGCCTTTTTATTATTTCTAGCCTAATTTTTCTCCTTTCGATTCACATTATTGAAATAAATATTTAGTTTTCCATTTTTCCCTTTTTTTGGGGGGGTGGGAGGGGGCTAATATGCTAAACAAAGTTTAAATCAATATTCGTATTAGTATGCCGAGGATTATTATTGCGATAGGATTTGGAATTATTTTGCAGTATAAGGTTTTGAGTCGTTATAATCGAACTTCGTTTTAAAATGTCAGTTTCTTTATGTCGATGCATGATTACATCAGTAAATGTAAGATTATGGTTTTTTAAAAGTACCGTAACCATATATTGCAACTCCTTCCCCACTGCTACTGATCCAGTTAGCATTAGTTTTATATTTGGTTCTTTTGCTTGCTAAAATTTGGCGAAAGATATTAAATTTACCTTCTTCATCAAATATTACCTTATTACAATATTCTGAACTTTGATTTTCAGTTTTTTAAATTTATAGCCCAAAGGGCGTTAGCCTAGAAGGGCTATTAATTTCGTCTTGGCATTTTGCGTTGAAAACTTTAAATGTACAATTGACTTCAAATTATTACCACCAAATATTATCGCCTTGTGTTATATTTAAGGAACATAAATAATGAAGAATTTGCATAAATGTATGTATGTTCCTCGCATTGTGATAAAACAGCGGTATCGAGAGCCATCAAATTTTGAATAACGTAATCCTTCACCGAATATGGGCATCTAGACGCTGGAATTTGCTTTATTATAGATTTCATATTTTGTAACACTTGAACGAATTTTTGATTAACAAGCTCTACGATTTCAAAGCGACCAATGGCAACACTGTGCGAAAAAAAAAAATCTCACGAGACTGTATCGGAAATTCTAAAGATATGATCATTTTAAAATTAGTTTGCGATATTGGTGTTGAATTGAATTTTATAGTATAAGTGCGAAAAACGTGATATTTAATAAATAAAGGTAACACACAAAACGTTAAAAAAAAGATCCGTTTTGGACATAATGTAAAATCTGAAAGGTTTCAGATTTTTTTAATTGAAGTTTTCTTTTACTGATATAAAATCCCAACCATTTACAAACATTACATCATGTCATTACCAAGATGTTAATAACTGTGTCATCAAATCATTTAGCTTTCACGCATGGCTATATGTCCTTAAGAACAAAATTAGTAAAACATGGACCAGGTGAACCTGGAAAGCAAATGAAAGCAATCTACTCCAAGTAGAGATAACAGCAAAAAGAAAGAATTGAAGTATAGATGAAGAACCAACATTTCAACAAATCGCATATCCAGCCTGACTGCCGGTCAGTGTTAAATGTGATCAGAAACACGCAGCACAATTGCGCAGTAGTGAACAGAATACAATACATATGAAAGAAGGGGCAAACATCGGTCTAATTTTAGATAATGGATCGAAGGAAACTAAAAAACAAACTTACAAAAGAAATTGCGCAAGACACATCAACAATTAATAGCGTCATACTAATATACTATATCGCGTGCAAAAAGTCGTCTGACTACTAACCTACAACAAATAGCAGCCGTAGCAAGAATGGGATGTTATTCTAAAGAGAAGGCAAACTTTCAATTAAATTTTCAAATTGTGATATGAATAACTACTCCCATACTGCTAATTAAATGCATGATAACAAAAGAATTGCTCATTTGTTTCTTATCACTAATAACTTCCACAAAATTTAGTCTTTCTCATAAAGTGGAAACAGCAGGCACCTACGTGTGTCATCTCTGATGAAGCTTTTACATCTGGCGAAAAATAGTGCATCCTTCTCAAGTCTTTTTGCGCGCATAAAATGCAGAAAGTCATTAGCTTCAATTTTGCAAGTTCTTTTATACACTGTACTCCAAGAAAATAAACAAGGTAATTCATAAAAAAATTGCTAAGGCGTACAGTATACTATCATTCTTATAAATCTGCTCGGGCGCTGGTGCTGATGTATTATCCTTTGAAAAAACGTTTTACGAAAGCACCAATTTTTTACCTTGAGATTAAAAGTTTCAGGCGAAACGTTTGACCCGCATGTTAAAAAAAAAATTACTTCGTTTGTTCTCTGTTATTATGCAACATTTTCCTCTTCACTGATTCTCTTAAACTGTAATTCGGTCGGATATTTTGGTATGTTTTCAGTACAGTTAGTGCATGCTGTTGATCCTATTTGTTAACGATCGAGGATGTAAATTTAGCTATACTGTTTACGATGAAAATGGGCAGTAATCGAATAATGACATTATGATTTATCTTGTGATCTTCGAGCTCGCACCTTTGATGTTTGTAGTTCAGGCACTATCTAATCTGTTGTATTTCCGATAACTATTTATATTGATATTTATTCCAGATCAAAATTCTTCTGGATTTTTCGCCGGTTTCAATTGTTTAACTGAATTATAACTAATGTTCTTTGAGTGAATAAATGTGAATAAATTTAATTTTAATTGATAATAAACCTCATATCATGGGTATGTGTCGCGATTTAAACTTATATTGAATTATTAAGGATTTTGTGAATAAACAGACGGTTGTATTAATACATGAATTTTAAATTTGTTCTCGTTGAAAAATAAAACTTTTTTCCAAAATATGAATTCGGCTTTTCGAAAGAAATTCTAATTTGTTCCTCGAATTTTTTGTCTCTTTATTAAAACAAACCAAATGTATCAGCTTCATCAATCTGTTTTAAAATGTAAAAACTTTTGCTAGTGTAGCAAAAATTTCTGAGCAATCTTGCAGCAGGTCCATTATGTTAAATTACCATTATATAGTGCACACGAACCGACAAATGTTGTCATTGCAGGGAAAAAGAAAGAGGGGGAAAAAAAAAAAAAAAGCTTCTTTATTTCCCTCGAATACGCAGATAAACAACAATAATCATAATTAGATATGATTTTCTAACGCAGTATATAATGTATCAAGGTATCCGTTATCATTTTAAATAAATCTTTTAAATATTGTATTCAGTGACCTATTTTTTAGTAGAATTGTAATTAAAATTGTTTTATTCCCCCGTGCAATGCACAACGAGACTTATTTTAAGAGAAAGTTACGCGGGAAAAGTAAAAATACAAGAGCACGTGCACTTTTAATAAATAAGTATCCTTTAATTTATATTTAATCCGAATAAATGTAATTGACTACTGTGTTAGCTGTAATAGTAATTCTGCTCTTTTGCTTTTCCAGAAACCTCGAGAAAACTAAAGTTACGAGAACCTTCTCGTGGCCGATTTAAAAAGCTATTAAAGCCGGAGAGAAACATCTCAGTTTAGTTGCATATTCAGTTGTTATTCTTTACTTAGCTGCTGTAATTTTGAGATCGGATTAGCTTTCTCTGCGCTTTGGTTTGCATTCTATTTAATGTTTTGGTAATTTCAAATATAATTACTGTGAGAAATCTTTGAACGAAATTTTTGAAATCATTTGTCGTAGTCATATACTTTCAACCACAGAAGTGTTTTAAATGAAGAAAATATTCATGTTTGGGCAATGTCAAATTTAAAAAAAAATATTTTAGACAAAAAGTGAAATCTAACTTTTAAAGCGGTCTCCCGGTTTCAATATTTCTATGTGGGAAAGTTTCATTTTCGTTACGAAAAAGTAAAATTAAACGTTTGACTCCCATATGACAAAAATTGATCGGGATATTTGATTTCAAAATTTTCAATTTTTGATGTCATTTTTCACTTTGCCTTGAGGGATCGATTAATTAAGTTAGGATAATTCGAGGAAATAAGGTTAAATGAAATATAGGTAAAATTTGTGTATAATTTAATATGCCGGTACAAAGAAGTTATGTGGCAACCACCTCAGATTTTTTTTTTTTTTTTTCCTTTTAATAATAAATAGTTCCTTTGTTAATTCACTTTTAAAGCAGGAATAACTTCAAATTCGATAGTAAATAGTGGAGGAAAGATTTTCAGTAATAAGAGTAAGATTGAAAATTTTGACAAAATATTTTTCGACTGAAACGTAGAAATTACATTTATGTATCTGCAACCAGAATTCTGAAAATGTTTTATAAGATGGAATTAAGTAAAACATTTTTGAAGTGCACAAGAATCTGTTTTTCTGATACTCATTTTCCTGTTGTCTTCTGTCACAACATTTTCCGTGTTTTTATTTTTATTATATATTTTTTTATTATGTCCTTGAAAGCCTGAACTTTAAGGGAAAGTTTCAGGTTTAAATGGAATGAAAGGGAAACCTGTCTTCTCACTTCGCCTGAAGCATAACACTGTGATGATTTTAAGATGCATGTGATACGAGTATAATTAAGCTTATGATTTACTATATATTATAGATATGCAGGAGTTATCTTTTGCGAGTATGAAAATAAATAGAAGTTATTGACATTACAAACATTTATAACGGAGTCTGTTAAAACATTATGTCACTTTACGTTACCAGGCGTTTATCGTCTACCAGTCTTGCTCGTATTGCCAGTATACGAGACGTAAGGTCTGTAATTTTTTTACGTGGCTTGGCAAATAGCTAGTTCTCAGTGTGTTGCCATTAGACTATGCGTAAGACCTTTATCATTCAAATGATTTCTTAATAGGCTGAGCGATTGAAAGCAATAAACGCACTTTTTCGTAATTTAGATCTTTAATTATTTAATGGCATATTAAACATATTTAACATAGTAATTAAATTTATAATATATACAATTTATATTTTCTGAGCATTAAACAACATTAAAGTAATAAATATCACATATAATTTACGTTGGTACAAAATCACTTCGTTTGTGTTTTGTAACATTATGGGCTCTAAGAATGCGTGCATAAATTTTTTCGGTTTTTAAAATCAATTCTTATGCCATTGTTAAGAGTATCGGTATTCGAACTCGGGGAGTTTGTGGGATTCTTTTGTAATCAGTGTATGTGAAATAAAGCTTCGATGCTAAAGTTACGTTGAATTATTTCACAAAGTGCAAATTATTGATTTTCTCTCGTTTAAATTACATTCGTACAAATATTAAACATTCAGTTCATTTAGGAGTTAAGATTAATAAATCTATAACCTCAAAATTATTTATTATAAAAGCACTTTTTTTAACAGTTCTGGATCTCTTTTTTAAACTAATAACTCGGGTTTCTAAAAGAATACAAGCCACACGAATCATAACAGATGAAACTGGTCTAGAATTACCGGATCACACATAAAAGTGAAATAGTGAATAAGAAATTAAAGTTTAAAGTACTAGTTAGTGGTTTTAAGAAATTAAAGAAATGAGTTACTGTGCTATTAGCGAGAATCCAATTTGCAGTACGGATGCAAAAATTAAGAAGCTATTGGAAAAGGTAGAACACCTGAATTGCCTATTAACTTACTATAATAACAAGAACCCATGGACAACAAGCAGCATTTTTACCGATTCCCTTTCGAAATAGAGCAGAGAACTGATAATGTTCTGAAAATATTAAATTAGTGTTTCTTCTTGCAAAAACTACTGTTATTCAACCTTTATACCAAGGCATTATAAAACGTTCAAACTTCATTGCAGAAAAAAAGTCAATCAAAAAAAGATTAACAAAATTGTATCTTGTGAAAATACAAACGCTTCGAAGGAGATAACCAAGTCGATCTCTTTGTTAGAAGCGACGTATATTATGGTCAATGCATAGGAAGCAGTTTCCAAAAACAGAGAAATTGTTTTTATAAAATGCGGTGTTTATTTAGAAGTCGAAGAATAATAACAAGCTATTTCTAATATTTCGGATATCAGCGAGGGAAATTATGAAGATTCATTTTTAGAATATGTTGGAATTGATGATAATATTTAGACAGCATGTGAAAATATTGATATTACAGCAAGTGTTAAAAGAGTCACTGAAACTGATAGTGGAATTGGTACGGAAAGTGACTACACGCCAACCTCAACTTAAATGAGAAAAATCACTACACACTCTAAATTCATGAATTTAAAGGTAGATCGGAAAAGCTTCAATCGTTTTACAAACCTGAAAGTTGAAAGATAGTTGACGAATAATTTGAAACAATCACTTACAGAGCAGTTCTTCGTAAAAGTCTAAATTTCGTCAGCTGTGTAATTATGAAATTTATATATATATTAAAAATAAATTTCCAAAATTTGTCAGATAGTTAAATTTTAACATTATTTTTTAATGAATAATTTAAGTATTAATTTTAGATTATTAGTTACTAAATAAACTCAAAGTTGAAATCGTAATTTGCGATATTGAAATCGCCAGTTATTAAATTCAGGCATTTAATAAACTCAGATAGTTTTGGCTCTGAAGGGATTTTAATATTCGGCGGTACTGTATTACCAATTCATTTTTTTCTACCTTGCGAAACTGATTATAAGATTTGAATTTTATTTTAATTTTATATGTATATTCCCAGTTTTTCAACTCATATGATTCAAGGGAAAATATTTTATTTTTTTATAATAGACATTTGGGGGCACTTTTGATTTTTATATTTCTTAATGTGGGAGACCACAGAGAAATTCGCATAAAAATTAAAAATTCTCTGTAAAAGAACTTTGTACTTTTCACCGTCATAGATATTAGCATTAAAATTTTATGCTGTGTGAATATTTCCATTAGGAATGTATATAGAGTAGATAGAAATGTTTCCGAAATGAAAACTTGGTTACAAAGTTTTGTAGAATTTTTTTTTTCCTCGTTTATTAGTTAGAGATAAAGCATATTAATTGGATGGTAATGTACAGAGGAAAATGTAAAACAATAGTTAAAAAAGTCCCAATGACATGAGTACTGCCTAAAACGATGCATTTTGTTGATTTCATTTCTTATAATTGTTATTCTATTTCTGAAATTTGATTACCCCTGAAGTTACGTTTAAATAGAGTTCTATTTAATCATGAAATGTGATTTTTTATAATTCTCACCCAAAAGGTTCGTATGAACCTTCCAATATTTATTATTATTCATCTGTATTTAACGATTATTGTCATGTGTTTTGACTTTTGAAGCAATTATATTTATGTTTAATAAAAAACTTGTTTGAATTTTTATTTCCTTAGAGCTTCGTTTTGGATACTTCGCGAGAACCTGATGTGCTGTTTGTAAATTACCTTTCGAATTCTTTCAGGCATCGTTTCGGAATGTACGGCTACTAATCTCGATGCTCGTGACCTTCTAATTCGGTCACGGCCAGACTTCCATAAGAAATTGTTGCGGAAGGATTTTCGGGCCAATGTTGCTTACTCTCTTGTTATTAAGGAAGATAATTTACATTTTCTGTAAGTGAAAGCTTTCGTATGTATTTCGAGGCTACTAGCAATCCCAACTGAAGGACATTAGCCCGAGAAAGAAATACAACTAGTTTATTTCGATCTTCAGCGCGCATTTCTTCTTAAGCGTAATTTGGATTCAAACAATTCGAGATTTTGAAGTATGGTAGATTTATGAAGTGGGAGTCAATCACCCCTGAATTTTTAGCGGTCCGTCATCTAATAATAGATTATACGTTTACTACTACTATTATTTTTTTTAATAATTTATTATTTGGTGTGTCTTGAAACACGAAGCTCTCGCCTGTCTATATATCAGTTTCTCTCATCCTTTTTACAGGTTGAAATACATGTACGAATGCGCATCAACCTTCTCGAGGCAAATTATAACTGTAATCTCGTAGTTTACGTAGGACAGGTGAAAAGCATCATCACTACATAGAATAAAACAAAGTCGCTTTCTCTGTCCCTATATCCCTATGTATGCTTAAATCTTTAAAACTACGCAACGGATTTTGATGCGGTTTTTTTTTAAATAGATAGAGTGATTGAAGAGGAAGGTTTATATGTATAATAACATCCATTAAATAGTGGAGAAATACTGTTATTTTTGAGGTTTCTAATGTGATGTCGTAAATAATTACATTTTTTCCGCTTACATTGCAAACGCAGGCTGAACTCTACGAGATTTATCAAAATAATGTACTAAGTATTGTACACATTGAAAAGGTCTACAGATTTAAAAATTGCGGGACTTAGCGTTTGCGGCGGTACAGGCCGGCCGGGGCGGCGGGAGCGTGCCTATAAATAGCGCGTCGGAGGCCGCGGTTCTCCCTATAGCACTTTGAATTTAGCAGCGATCGGACGCGTTTATTATCGAAGCTCTCTAGCGAGGAAAATTACAATATACTTAATAAAAACATGCTTTTCAGCGCGACAACGTATCAGTAATTATAAGTAAGTTACAATACATAATTGTATGATAGTAGTTTTAAAATATAAATGATATTCTATTCTAAGGTTAATTTTTAAATCGCACTTATAGTAATTATAAGTACATAAGGTTAGATAAGATTAGATTAAATAAAACCATAATTTATGGATTGGAATTTTCTATTAAGATCTTGGTTAAAATTTAGAGTTAAATCAATTTAATATTAGGAAAATTAATTTCAAAAATCGTGATTTAAGGTGAGGTATGTAAGTTTAGAAAAAGAACTTAATAGAATACGTATCTTTAGTTGTTGATGATTGTTCATTATCTTTTGTTTTTAGTCGCACAAATAGCAAATTATTTTTTAAGTATTTTTAATTTAATTAAAATCGTAGTTTAAATTGAGGTATTTCAGTTAAAAAAAAAAGAACTGAATAGAATAGGTATCTTTTGTTTTTTTATGATTGTTGATTATCTTTTGTTTCTAAATGGTAAGTATTTAGATATTTTTACTGCGGCATATACTAATAATATGGCAATTTGTGCATAGGTAATCATACATATAGAACTGAGTAAATTTTTTACAGAAATTATAAAGTCATGTCTGGAAGACGTCGTCGTTTGAACATAGGTCGTAGTACAGTGAATGCCAGAAGAGTACGTTCTGCAAGAGATGAAGAATCGTCAACGGAACGTGAGGCTCGCCTCAATCAGGCTCGGGAGGGATATAGAGCTGAGAGAGAGAATCTTCAGTAGAGCGTGAGGTTCGCCGCAGCCGGGATCGAGATAGGCATACGGTTCAGAGGGACAGAGAATCGTCAGTAGAGCGTGAGGCTCGACTCAGTCTATGATTATAGACTTTGATTTATATATTTTATACCCGTGCGAAGCTGGAGCGGGTCGCTAGTAAATGTATAATTTATGGGAGCATAAACTAACTGAAAAGGTAACAGGAGTTAGTCTCTTCGTATAGAAGTTTTTTGTATTGATTTTTGATTCTGCGTTTAATCAAATAGGAGCATCATTATGAGATTTCTTGCAGATAAACAATGAAGATTTTTATTGGCGATTCGATAAAATATACTTGTAATTTTACATATGCAATCGAAGAAAAAATTATTGAAGGGGGAAGGGAAAACAAAATGAAAACAATAGCTTTATTTTGTATGTTGCTTTTTTTCATTTCATTTTCTTTCTTTGCTAGGTGAAACTTTTCTTTGTCAGCCAGTTGTAATTACTGATCTCTTAAAATACTATTTTAGAATATTTCTTTCTGTTTCGCGATCCAAAATATATAAAGAACTTAAAAAGTTTTACTTATTTTCTTTAAATGATTTAAAATGATTATTATATTATTTAAATACTCAACAGAATTATTTGCAGCCACGACCATCTGTGAAAAGGTTGGCAAAACAGTACCGACACTCTCATTGCTTGTGTCCGTGTCGATCATAATAGTTTTTTGATCTGAGGATATGTCATGATTAGAGTAAATGTTAAAGCTCCCTTCAAGTTTTTAAAGGCATCCTCCTATTCTTTTGTCCACAAGAACTGTTTGAATGTTTCCTTTCTATCAGTTTGTAGAGGGTCCTTTCTATCAGTTTGTAGAGGGATCTTGCGACGGAAGAAAGATCCTTAAAAAATCTTCTATAGCAGGTGCAAAGTCCCATTAAACTTCTTCGCTGCTGAATATTTTCGGGCCGTCTCCAATTTTTAACTGCTGACACTTTTATCGGATCTGTACACACACCCTCGGCAGAGATGACATGTCCGAGGTAAGTCAGTTTCTGTCTGAATAATTTCCATTTAGCATGACTCAACTTCAAATTGGCTTCTCTCAGTTTCTGAAGCACCTTTCTAAGTTTTTCTAGATGTTCTTCAAAACTCTTTCCAACGATGATGATGTCATCCAGGCATATCAGACAGGCTTCCCAGGAAAGACCTTTCAAAACATTCTCCATTACTGACATAATACTGCCATGAAATCGCAAAATCCATCCAGGTTGCTCAAAAATTTCTCCAGCAGCATGTAAACTGCAGCATAAGTTCTGTACCACAAGATTTCACCTGGAAGAAGCATCTTCCATACAAAATACATGGGCAAAATCACAACTAATTTTCAAGGCAGGTATAGCTGCAACATATGGTGTACCAGTGTAGTTTTAATTCATGGTCACCAAATATGGTGGTATTTTATCGTCATTAGACTCCTCCAGAAAGTCATCAGAAACGCCTAAAAATCACAAACTTCAGCTAACTGTTAAAACCAACTTTATTTAACATTTTAAAAAAGGGGAAGCACATCTTGCAAGAAGCTAAATATCAAACATTAACGCGCACGAGCTGATGCCTGATATCGGCAGTGAGCAGGAAAAAAAAAAAAAAAGAAGTAAGTCTAAGAGAAAAAGTTAGTTTTTATTCCTCGTGCTTCAGCAGAGAAAGCAAGGCTCACCTTGCTAAAATCTATGACATTGCACACAGCACCATATAGGTGGGTACATGATTCTATGCAGCATAACTTTGACCCAGAGTGTGTGAAGTGTCTATAAATTCCCTAGCAATGATGCAGACAAAATGTCTGTTGTTTTAGCCATTCTTGAGTGGAGGCATTGAGATCTCTCAACTGTATGTGACACTTTTAGATGACAATGACTGCAAATTCTCGTAGCAATCATTGAATCTCAAACAAAGTAAACAGCAACTGTGCAGTGCCATAATTCACAGCCCTAGTAAGTTAAAATTTTCTTACAATTAGACTTTGAAACATGCTGATTTAAGTTTTCTTTTTAAATAAGCATAATATGATCTCCGACAGCAACTAAAAAGAAAAAGCATGCAATCGATGTGTATCTGCTAAGAAATTCTAATCATTTGCATATGTCGGCATCTTTGCATATTGCTTTTCATACAAATTGCATATTTTTATATGCTTCCTAAATGGGGTAACATTTTTTATAGCTAGCAGTGCATTTGTATATACGTAAGTAATCGTAAAATATTTTGGAATTACAGGAAACCAAATGTTATTGAACTTACTTTCTTAAAGAAACATTTTGCAAATGTGTGTTGAAATTGTTTTGAACTTCAAAAAAGCTTATATGGCTCAATTCTTAGAATTCTTTCTCTCTGCTTTCAGATGATTATGAAGATGTTGATATTGAGCGTATCAAGACTGATGATGCCTATTGTAAAAGATTTGTTTTACATAAAAAAGGAAACCTTGAAGCTGCCTTAGAAATGGTGGATGAAGCATTAAAATGGAGGAAGGATTTTGGAGTCAAAAGTAATGTATATATGTAAATATACTTGAATACATATATATTCTTTAACCCTCTCACTGCGTACTTTTTTATCGAAATAGGTTCAAAAATTGCATATTTTTTATTACATATTTCAAATCAAATTTTCATATTTCAAAATTTTTTGTAAAAGAATTTTTTTCAATATAGAATTAGATCATAGAAAAAGGTTGTCAGAATACTGAAATTAAAGAATAATGATATAACATTAAAATTTTGAAAATTAATATTTGTTAAATTATGATTTATTTTATAAAATACAAAGGTAAAACATATATACTAATGAAAATATTTGCATAATGTAATATTTTGCATATCAATTTTGCACCACTCTCGAACATTTTCGATAGAAACTGAATTTTCGGATTCATCGCTATTTGCAGAGGAATCCGAAAAATTCTCATCAGTTTCGCTATAACTATCTTCAATGTACTTGAAAATCAGTCAGAACTACTATCAGTGTCGGAAATATCATTAGGAAGATAGGTTATATCACTCGGGAAAGGTTTCCTGCCAGACATCTTTGAGCTCTGAAAAGCGGATGCAAAATGCTAACTTACGTATTCTTGTATATTTGGCAGAAATGTGGGCTACTAACGCCACTTGTTAGCCCACATCTAAATAAACAATTAAACATCACAGAAAAGCCAAACGGAAACCTTGAACAAGGAAAGAGTGAACAAGTACAGTTAAATAGATGGCAAAAATTCATCCCTGCAGAAATTGCAGATTGCGCAAATTTTCCTGCTTCTTCTTATTCTTTATTAGATAATTTTAGCTTATTCCGTCCGTTATACATAAAACGCACACGCGAAAACGTATTCTGCACTTGCGCACACGTAAAAGGTCTTACGCGCACGCTTAATCGCCTATCTGCGGGTGTCAACGCGGCGCATGCGCAGAAAGTTTTTAGCTTTGAGGTCCGGATTATAGATCATTCCGGATTATGGGTGTCTGAAAAGCCAGTATCCTGTAAATGGGTGTTGCGCATCAAACGAAATAATGTTTACAAAACTAGATTGGTTGCTCATGGCTTTGAACAGAAGCCAGGCATTGATTACTTTGAGACCTATGCTCCTGTAATTAGTACATCATCACTTCGACTTGTGCTGGCTATCATTGTTCAAAAGAATCTTGAAATCTATGCATTAGATGTAAAGACTGCATTTCTGAATGGTGATCCCCAAGAAACAATCTACATGGAATAACCAATGGGCTACAGTGACAACAGTAGTCGTGTGTGCAAGCTTCTTAACAGTCTTTATGGACTTAAGCAAGCACCGAGGCAGTGGTTCAAGAGATTTACTGATTTTATAATTCAGTTAAACTTCCAACAACTTCTATGTTGCCGTGCAAATCGCAGGATGTTCAGCCAGAGGGTTAAATTGATTTTCATTTCAAGTTATTTGTACAGTCAAAAGTCAATCCGGACTTGTTGGGACTTTGGCAATTCCAGATTATCGATTTTTCCGGATTATTGATCATCAGTTTAAATCTGGTAAGATGGCATGCAGAAATTATAAAATTAAAAATATGAAAGCGTAATTTATGAAATGAAGAACAATTATGATCTAAAGGGTATCAAAATTTACAAAAAAAAGCTTAATATTTATTTGTTTACATTATTAAACATTTCTTTCAATGTAAGTTGTTTAAGTTGCTTTGTTTTATGTGATAATACTTTCTCTTTAATTCTATAAACAGACATAATTTCTTGTTCAGTTACAAAGTTCCGCTGTTCAAGTCCTATAATTGCTGTGTCGAGAATATCGACTAATTTGTCAATCGAAATTTTTTCGCTTTCAATAACCTCTGTGTCACCTTCTTCATGTCTTTATCCATTTTTTCCAGCAATTCCACTTTTTGTTTGATGGACATCGAAACATACTTTCGTTTTGTAGATTGTTTGGGAGCTCCAGCATTGAAAATTCTATTTGATATAATCGAAAGTTCAAGTTTACTTTTATAGTATTGCTCTTACAGTCTGCAAAAAATAATAAGTCGGATCCAATTTGAAAATTAAGGAACAACACAATCATCAACATTAAGTGAAATAGATAATTAGATAATTTTAGCTTATTCCGTCCGTTATACATAAAACGCACACGCGAAAACGTATTCTGCACTTGCGCACACGTAAAAGGTCTTACGCGCACGCTTAATCGCCTATCTGCGTGTGTCAACGCGGCGCATGCGCAGAAAGTTTTTAGCTTTGAGGTCCGGATTATGGGTGTCTGAAAAGCCAGTATCCTGTAAATGGGTGTTGCGCATCAAACGAAATAATGTTTACAAAACTAGATTGGTTGCTCATGGCTTTGAACAGAAGCCAGGCATTGATTACTTTGAGACCTATGCTCCTGTAATTAGTACATCATCACTTCGACTTGTGCTGGCTATCATTGTTCAAAAGAATCTTGAAATCTATGCATTAGATGTAAAGACTGCATTTCTGAATGGTGATCCCCAAGAAACAATCTACATGGAATAACCAATGGGTTACAGTGACAACAGTAGTCGTGTGTGCAAGCTTCTTAACAGTCTTTATGGACTTAAGCAAGCACCGAGGCAGTGGTTCAAGAGATTTACTGATTTTATAATTCAGTTAAACTTCCAACAACTTCTATGTTGCCGTGCAAATCGCAGGATGTTCAGCCAGAGGGTTAAATTGATTTTCATTTCAAGTTATTTGTACAGTCAAAAGTCAATCCGGACTTGTCGGGAGTTTGGCGATTCCAGATTATCGATTTTTCCGGATTATTGATCATCAGTTTAAATCTGGTAAGATGGCATGCAGAAATTATAAAATTAAAAATATGAAAGCGTAATTTATGAAATGAAGAACAATTATGATCTAAAGGGTATCAAAATTTACAAAAAAAAGCTTAATATTTATTTGTTTACATTATTAAACATTTCTTTCAATGTAAGTTGTTTAAGTTGGTTTGTTTTATGTGATAATACTTTCTCTTTAATTCTATAAACAGACATAATTTCTTGTTCAGTTACAAAGTTCCGCTGTTCAAGTCCTATAATTGCTGTGTCGAGAATATCGACTAATTTGTCAATCGAAATTTTTTCGCTTTCAATAACCTCTGTGTCACCTTCTTCATGTCTTTATCCATTTTTTCCAGCAATTCCACTTTTTGTTTGATGGACATCGAAACATACTTTCGTTTTGTAGATTGTTTGGGAGCTCCAGCATTGAAAATTCTATTTGATATAATCGAAAGTTCAAGTTTACTTTTATAGTATTGCTCTTACAGTCTGCAAAAAATAATAAGTCGGATCCAATTTGAAAATTAAGGAACAACACAATCATCAACATTAAGTGAAATAGATAATTAGATAATTTTAGCTTATTCCGTCCGTTATACATAAAACGCACACGCGAAAACGTATTCTGCACTTGCGCACACGTAAAAGGTCTTACGCGCACGCTTAATCGCCTATCTGCGTGTGTCAACGCGGCGCATGCGCAGAAAGTTTTTAGCTTTGAAGTCCGGATTATGGGTGTCTGAAAAGCCAGTATCCTGTAAATGGGTGTTGCGCATCAAACGAAATAATGTTTACAAAACTAGATTGGTTGCTCATGGCTTTGAACAGAAGCCAGGCATTGATTACTTTGAGACCTATGCTCCTGTAATTAGTACATCATCACTTCGACTTGTGCTGGCTATCATTGTTCAAAAGAATCTTGAAATCTATGCATTAGATGTAAAGACTGCATTTCTGAATGGTGATCCCCAAGAAACAATCTACATGGAATAACCAATGGGCTACAGTGACAACAGTAGTCATGTGTGCAAGCTTCTTAACAGTCTTTATGGACTTAAGCAAGCACCGAGGCAGTGGTTCAAGAGATTTACTGATTTTATAATTCAGTTAAACTTCCAACAACTTCTATGTTGCCGTGCAAATCGCAGGATGTTCAGCCAGAGGGTTAAATTGATTTTCATTTCAAGTTATTTGTACAGTCAAAAGTCAATCCGGACTTGTCGGGACTTTGGCGATTCCAGATTATCGATTTTTCCGGATTATTGATCATCAGTTTAAATCTGGTAAGATGGCATGCAGAAATTATAAAATTAAAAATATGAAAGCGTAATTTATGAAATGAAGAACAATTATGATCTAAAGGGTATCAAAATTTACAAAAAAAAGCTTAATATTTATTTGTTTACATTATTAAACATTTCTTTCAATGTAAGTTGTTTAAGTTGCTTTGTTTTATGTGATAATACTTTCTCTTTAATTCTATAAACAGACATAATTTCTTGTTCAGTTACAAAGTTCTGCTGTTCAAGTCCTATAATTGCTGTGTCGAGAATATCGACTAATTTGTCAATCGAAATTTTTTCGCTTTCAATAACCTCTGTGTCACCTTCTTCATGTCTTTATCCATTTTTTCCAGCAATTCCACTTTTTGTTTGATGGACATCGAAACATACTTTCGTTTTGTAGATTGTTTGGGAGCTCCAGCATTGAAAATTCTATTTGATATAATCGAAAGTTCAAGTTTACTTTTATAGTATTGCTCTTACAGTCTGCAAAAAATAATAAGTCGGATCCAATTTGAAAATTAAGGAACAACACAATCATCAACATTAAGTGAAATAGATAATTAGATAATTTTAGCTTATTCCGTCCGTTATACATAAAACGCACACGCGAAAACGTATTCTGCACTTGCGCACACGTAAAAGGTCTTACGCGCACGCTTAATCGCCTATCTGCGTGTGTCAACGCGGCGCATGCGCAGAAAGTTTTTAGCTTTGAAGTCCGGATTATGGGTGTCTGAAAAGCCAGTATCCTGTAAATGGGTGTTGCGCATCAAACGAAATAATGTTTACAAAACTAGATTGGTTGCTCATGGCTTTGAACAGAAGCCAGGCATTGATTACTTTGAGACCTATGCTCCTGTAATTAGTACATCATCACTTCGACTTGTGCTGGCTATCATTGTTCAAAAGAATCTTGAAATCTATGCATTAGATGTAAAGACTGCATTTCTGAATGGTGATCCCCAAGAAACAATCTACATGGAATAACCAATGGGCTACAGTGACAACAGTAGTCATGTGTGCAAGCTTCTTAACAGTCTTTATGGACTTAAGCAAGCACCGAGGCAGTGGTTCAAGAGATTTACTGATTTTATAATTCAGTTAAACTTCCAACAACTTCTATGTTGCCGTGCAAATCGCAGGATGTTCAGCCAGAGGGTTAAATTGATTTTCATTTCAAGTTATTTGTACAGTCAAAAGTCAATCCGGACTTGTCGGGACTTTGGCGATTCCAGATTATCGATTTTTCCGGATTATTGATCATCAGTTTAAATCTGGTAAGATGGCATGCAGAAATTATAAAATTAAAAATATGAAAGCGTAATTTATGAAATGAAGAACAATTATGATCTAAAGGGTATCAAAATTTACAAAAAAAAGCTTAATATTTATTTGTTTACATTATTAAACATTTCTTTCAATGTAAGTTGTTTAAGTTGCTTTGTTTTATGTGATAATACTTTCTCTTTAATTCTATAAACAGACATAATTTCTTGTTCAGTTACAAAGTTCTGCTGTTCAAGTCCTATAATTGCTGTGTCGAGAATATCGACTAATTTGTCAATCGAAATTTTTTCGCTTTCAATAACCTCTGTGTCACCTTCTTCATGTCTTTATCCATTTTTTCCAGCAATTCCACTTTTTGTTTGATGGACATCGAAACATACTTTCGTTTTGTAGATTGTTTGGGAGCTCCAGCATTGAAAATTCTATTTGATATAATCGAAAGTTCAAGTTTACTTTTATAGTATTGCTCTTACAGTCTGCAAAAAATAATAAGTCGGATCCAATTTGAAAATTAAGGAACAACACAATCATCAACATTAAGTGAAATAGATAATTAGATAATTTTAGCTTATTCCGTCCGTTATACATAAAACGCACACGCGAAAACGTATTCTGCACTTGCGCACACGTAAAAGGTCTTACGCGCACGCTTAATCGCCTATCTGCGTGTGTCAACGCGGCGCATGCGCAGAAAGTTTTTAGCTTTGAGGTCCGGATTATGGGTGTCTGAAAAGCCAGTATCCTGTAAATGGGTGTTGCGCATCAAACGAAATAATGTTTACAAAACTAGATTGGTTGCTCATGGCTTTGAACAGAAGCCAGGCATTGATTACTTTGAGACCTATGCTCCTGTAATTAGTACATCATCACTTCGACTTGTGCTGGCTATCATTGTTCAAAAGAATCTTGAAATCTATGCATTAGATGTAAAGACTGCATTTCTGAATGGTGATCCCCAAGAAACAATCTACATGGAATAACCAATGGGTTACAGTGACAACAGTAGTCGTGTGTGCAAGCTTCTTAACAGTCTTTATGGACTTAAGCAAGCACCGAGGCAGTGGTTCAAGAGATTTACTGATTTTATAATTCAGTTAAACTTCCAACAACTTCTATGTTGCCGTGCAAATCGCAGGATGTTCAGCCAGAGGGTTAAATTGATTTTCATTTCAAGTTATTTGTACAGTCAAAAGTCAATCCGGACTTGTCGGGAGTTTGGCGATTCCAGATTATCGATTTTTCCGGATTATTGATCATCAGTTTAAATCTTGTAAGAAGGCATGCAGAAATTATAAAATTAAAAATATGAAAGCGTAATTTATGAAATGAAGAACAATTATGATCTAAAGGGTATCAAAATTTACAAAAAAAAGCTTAATATTTATTTGTTTACATTATTAAACATTTCTTTCAATGTAAGTTGTTTAAGTTGGTTTGTTTTATGTGATAATACTTTCTCTTTAATTCTATAAACAGACATAATTTCTTGTTCAGTTACAAAGTTCCGCTGTTCAAGTCCTATAATTGCTGTGTCGAGAATATCGACTAATTTGTCAATCGAAATTTTTTCGCTTTCAATAACCTCTGTGTCACCTTCTTCATGTCTTTATCCATTTTTTCCAGCAATTCCACTTTTTGTTTGATGGACATCGAAACATACTTTCGTTTTGTAGATTGTTTGGGAGCTCCAGCATTGAAAATTCTATTTGATATAATCGAAAGTTCAAGTTTACTTTTATAGTATTGCTCTTACAGTCTGCAAAAAATAATAAGTCGGATCCAATTTGAAAATTAAGGAACAACACAATCATCAACATTAAGTGAAATAGATAATTAGATAATTTTAGCTTATTCCGTCCGTTATACATAAAACGCACACGCGAAAACGTATTCTGCACTTGCGCACACGTAAAAGGTCTTACGCGCACGCTTAATCGCCTATCTGCGTGTGTCAACGCGGCGCATGCGCAGAAAGTTTTTAGCTTTGAGGTCCGGATTATGGGTGTCTGAAAAGCCAGTATCTTGTAAATGGGTGTTGCGCATCAAACGAAATAATGTTTACAAAACTAGATTGGTTGCTCATGGCTTTGAACAGAAGCCAGGCATTGATTACTTTGAGACCTTTGCTCCTGTAATTAGTACATCATCACTTCGACTTGTGCTGGCTATCATTGTTCAAAAGAATCTTGAAATCTATGCATTAGATGTAAAGACTGCATTTCTGAATGGTGATCCCCAAGAAACAATCTACATGGAATAACCAATGGGCTACAGTGACAACAGTAGTCGTGTGTGCAAGCTTCTTAACAGTCTTTATGGACTTAAGCAAGCACCGAGGCAGTGGTTCAAGAGATTTACTGATTTTATAATTCAGTTAAACTTCCAACAACTTAACTGTGAAGCATGTACTTTTGTGAGAACTAAACAGAGTGAAATATTTATTGTGCTGTATGTGGATGACTTGCTAATTGCTGGTTCTAATGATTCAGAGGTGAGAATTGTGATTGAATCACTTAGAAATGAATTTGAGATGTCCAAGGCTGAAGTTGCAAATGAATTTCTAGGAATAAGTTTTGAATATTCACAGAACAAACTTACTTTAGGCCAAAAGTCTTATGTTGAAAAATTGTTAAATAGATTTAGAATGTTAGATTGTAAGCCATCTGATACTCCTCTAGTGCCTAAGTCAACTTCATCAAATTATGTGAGTGGTGAAAGATTTCATGGCCCTTATTGTGAACTTGTAGGTGCTTTGCTGTACGTATCTATGACAACTCGTCCTGATATTCTGTTTTCTGTGAGCTGTCTGAGTCAGATACAAGAACAACCCACTAACAGTGCTTGAGCTGGTCTGAAGCAAATTCTTCGATATTTAAAAGGGACATCTGAACTGAAATTATTATTTTGTAAATCTAATAGTGTTGATATTATGATAAATGTTTATGTTGATGCTGATTGGGGGTCAGATGCAAATGATAGAAAATCTATTTCAGGGTACATTATTTTCTTTAATGATTGTTCTGTAACTTGGTCTGTTAAAAAGCAAACATCTATTGCTCTGTCGTCTACTGAGGCTGAAATTTTGACTTTAGCAAAAGCTATTCAAGACCTAACTGTATTTTATAATGTATCTAAAGAAATTTTAGGAGTCAACAATATTAAAGTTTCAGTTTATGCGGATAATCAGTCTGTAATTAAAGCAATATTAAATGAAAGTAATTATGCTAGACTAAAACATTTGGACATTAAATTAAAGTGTATTAGGGATATTGTAAAATTGTATTATATAAATCTTGTATATGTTTCTAGTGAAAATCAGTTAGCTGATTTGTTTACAAATTGCTTGCCTAAACCAAAATTATGTTCAGGGGCGTAGCTAGAGGGGGGCATCTGTTCTCGGGCGCAGAATCCAAGGGGTGCCAAACTGATGCTACGACATTTTAGAATTAAATGTTTTCCATCCTTGGCAAGCAGTAGGGGGTGCGAAATCTTCAGTTGTCGCTGGGCGCTGAAAACCCTAGCTACGACTCTGATTATGTTATTTAAGAGATAAATGTAAAATAACATGTGATTAAGGGAGGATGTCGAGAATAATCACATGTACTCCCTGTTTCTGATTTAATGTCATGTATTTTAACCGTAACTGTTTTATACTTTTGCTTAGGTTTATCTGGCAACAGTCGTAGTACTTTTTGGTCATGGTGTGATATGTAGAAATGTGCTGTTCCATGTGCATGAAATTCCATCATTTAATAAAGCCTTTACTTAATTATCATCGGCCTCTGATTCACCTTTTTTTAAATCGTTACAAAATACTAGTTTAATTTTTAAATCCTTTTTTGATATCCTATGGATTTAACAATTTGGAAATTGCCCATGACGAAAAGTCGGCAATAGAATTTTGGGTAAAGTGCAGAATTACCCACTGCTTGACACGTTTTTAAGAAATGCTCACACTCGGTATCCATGTGCATATCGACCTATTTTCACTTTAAAAAAAATCCTAGAATTGCACAAAAATGGCACTGCGCACGACCTTGGCTTTATCTATGTACAGATCGACCTATTTTTACTTAAAAAGTAAAAGAAAATTGAAAAATATCCAATTGTTTTTACCTTTGTAAAAAGCAGCAAACAAATAAGTGAGCAATTCTGCACTTTACCAAGAATATTTTCAAAGAAAAGGCATCATTCATTATAGAAAATTACATTTGAACAACCAACGAGATTAAATTATGTTTTAGCGATAAGTCAGTAGCGAAATAGAGATGCAGCCATCCATTCAGTTATGTTTAGCAATTTTTTTATAAATTATAATAATGATCTGAAATAGTTAATTACTCTTATGCTTCCATTTGGTCATGTTTAGCCTTTTTTGTATAAATTATAATAATAAAAAAGTATTATATGAAATTAACCTTTTATCTAAATTAAAACATCAATCTTAGATACAGTCAAAAGTCATTAATCCGGACTCATCGGGACTTCGGCGATTCCGGATTATAGATCATCAGTTTAAATCTGGTAAGATGGCATGCAGAAATTACAAAATTAAAAATATGAAACCGTAATTTATGAAATAAAGAACAATTATGATCTAAAGGATATCAAAATTTACAAAAAGAAAAAGCTTAATATTTGTTTACTTTATTAAACATTTCTTTCAATGTAAGTTGTTTAAGTTGCTTTGTTTCATGTGATAATACTTTCTCTTTAATTCTATTAAACAGACATAATTTCTTGTTTAGTTATAAAGTTCCGCTGTTCAAGTCCTATAATTGCTGTGTCGAGAATACCGACTAATTTGTCAATCGAAATGTTTTCGTTTTCAATAACCTCTCTGTCACTTTCTTCACTATCGGAAGCGAATTATAATGACGAGGAACTTGATTTAAATCATATCAAAGACGGAGTACATCGAGATGAAATACTACATTTAGTAAGGACTTATAAGCCAAATAAAATAAAAGCATCTGCCCTGAAGATAAAGATAGTGCTGACAGATCAACTTCCAATTGATAGCGTGCCTGCCGCGGCGTTAAAGATAAACAAAGTTTAGATAAACAAACGTTAAAATTTAGATAAACAAAGGATATGCCTTTATCCATTTTTTGAAGCAATTCCACTTTTTGTTTAATGAACTTCGAAATATACTTTCGCTTTGTAAATCCTTTACATATTAGTAAATATATATCAGAAATTCTATTTGACATAATCGAAAGTTCAAGCTTACTTTTATAAAACTACTCTAACAGTTTGCAAAAAATAATAAGCCTGATCCAATTCAAAGATTAAGGAACGACGTAATCTGCAACATTAACTGAAATAGATAATTAGATAATTTTAGCTTAGCTTAAACCGTCCGTTATACATTAAATGCGCACTCGTAAACGTATTTTGTGCACGCGCACAAACATATTTGCAGCCGTAAAGGTCTTACGCGCATGCGCAGAATGTTTGTAGCTTTGAGGTCCGGATTATAGATCATTCCGGATTAAGGGTGTCCGAATTAACGACTTTTGACTGTATTTACTATTATACTTCCTTTCTTGCCGCAGTTATTAGGGTTGCCGCAATTATTTTTGGCAGCATTGGCATCAACAATAGTTTGGTGACTTTTTATCACCCTCGAAACCGAATAGTACCAAAATATGTAATTAAATTCGTGAATACTGAAGTTTTTCTGAGCATACTTTCACAAACATATTTGGTTAACCACTTTTCAGCTCAGTAAATTTCACAAAACCGCTCAAAACTGGTATGCTTTTTTAATTACAGAATTTGAAAGAAAATTTTATTTTTAGATGAATTATGTCAAATAATCATTCATATGCTAGAAATAAAGAATAAATATACGCAGATAAGAATTAGTTGCCCCTGTAGTGTTGGCTTTTTTTGCGTACAGATAAGTATGAGTAGTAAGCTTACTTTACATAAAACGACCATGTAATGTTGTTTTTTTTTTAGCACGTGCAGCTAGTAATAAATATTCTACAAAGCTTTACATTTCATATTTATTTAAGCTTTAAAAAAAAAAGCTGTTTCATATACTTATATATATATAAGATTATAAAAGTTTATTAATTTGTAATAAAACTTTAATAAGTGAAACCTTCAGCAAATGCAACATAATATGTCTGTCAGAAAGCAGATGTTCCATTGTGGATCCAGTAGCAAAAATAAATTAAAACATATAAAATTGTTTTTACAATGCTATCAAGAAGAAGAAAAAATAAACTGAAATGCAGGATAGCTAAAAGTTAGGAACAGGCTATTCCCCCTCCCCTTAACCCAAAATAAATAAATAAAAGGTTGCCTGTATGATGCATGGGCAAAACTATTAAGTGTTTAGCACATCAAAGTTTGACTACTGTGTGTAGGAGTTCAAATAGTAGACAACTGGAGTTATGCACAATGCAGCCTTTGTATAACTTAGTATGACAGTCTAAACATCAATACTTACAAGAAATAGGCTGTATATCCATGTCCAGAATTCTCAATTCAGTTAAAAATGAGTTTTGAGAATTGTCAAGGAAGCATAAAATATAGATTTTTATGCTTTCTTGAATCTGTTCAAAATTTTTAGCAGATTTCATTGGTTGCCATGCTAAAACATCATGTCACTCAGAGTTGTCACAAGGAGATGCATACGATTCAGAAAATATTGAAATTGCAATAATCTCTCTTTTTGTAATGAAGTTTATATTGGGATATATGTTACTAATATCTAAAGCTTTAATGTTAGAGTTTCTTAAGATTTGAACGTTATAATTTCAAACCTTTTAAAATTTCTTGCAATCTAAGGATTCAAATGTCCTATCCTTACAAAAAGAAAAATATAACTGGTATTCTGGTTTGCATCTAATCAGTCCTTTAAATCTAAATTTGATCTCTTGTATTTTAGTCTTCATTTAATTATGTGGGAAAAAGTAAACTGCTGTGTTTTTCTTAAAGGAAGGCCTGAAAAGTTAGCAGCATGTTTTAAAATAATTTTGCTTTCTTCAGTAGCATTTTCTATGCAGCTAGTACTGCCCAGTTTCTTATGTTCTCTCCAAATGAGTGCATGTAGTAGTAAAAAGAAAAAAAAGGGGGGTAATAATTTTTCAAATAAATACTTTATTCTTCACTCATAAAAAGTTGATTATAATGTCCTTTTCAATTAAGTTCATGGTTACCAAAATTAGTCATTAATTGTAAATAGACAGCGATCAGTGTGGGAAAGAAATAAAAATTATATATTTATATTTGCATATAAACATGTTAACTTTACTAAAAATGCAAAATTTTCATTTATTTACTTCCATTTGAAATCTGTTTAAGTACTTTTAAAACGATTACTGACTTGTGGTTCTTGAAAAATACAGTTGTAACTCTTCAACTTTCTCGAATTCTAAAATGTGGCTCCTGCTGCCATAAAATTTAACTGTGCTTGCAATAAATATTGTTAAGAAAATTTTGAATTTTTATTTTCTTCATCTTACAAATTACTGGCCACACAGCAAAAATTTCTGAAAACTGATAGTTTTGACCTGGGTTCAAATTCAGGCAAATGGGCTGCCTGTATGTGTGTTTTCATGGTTTTCCCTCATGTGTAATATATATGAGCCACTTTTCCTTAGAAAGTCCTCCATGAAGGTACTCTTCTCTTAGACAGACAGTCCTAGCATGCTTTGCCATGGTAAACTAAATCAAACCTTTTATATCATTAGGATTTTTGAAGTAGGAAACATGAAAAATGAGCAGTGCTCTCACTAGGACTTGAACCTGGACCTCTCAAATATGCACAGAAAAATAAATTCAGTGATGAATTTATCAGAGAATTGAGGCGTTTTGTGATATTTTGTGCTGCTGTACACCACAAAGGTATGCAGAAAGGAGAGAGAAAATACCTTATAATCTTGTAAAAATTTACTACATTTAAAATAAATAAATAAATAAATAAAATTTAAAAAACTGCAGTTTTTATTCATCAGATGTCTTTAAATTTTAAAAATTCAAATTTTTTTAAAGTGTATATTAACATCTTCAGCACTGAAAAAATGCCTCTCAGAGTGATAAAAATAATTTAAATATATATGGTATACCTAATTGAATTTATCTGACATATAGGCTAAACTTTTAACCAATTATATATATTACTATATTAAGTAAATTTTTTATTTTTAATTTTAAAAAAAATGTGGGCCTAACATGACTTCCTTGTGTAGAAGATCAAATTTTACACATTTTTTGCTGCATTTCATTTAAACTTATTTCCTTGAATTTAATTAGAGATATATTTCTCAGTCGATTCAGTTTTCACTTTGTGGCAAAGCAAAAATATATAAAAACTCAAAACATCTTAATTAAAAATTGTAAAATACAGAAAAACATAAAACACCAAATACAGTTAAAATAGTTAAAAAAATTACAATTAAATTTATAATTTCTGCTCTAAAGCAAACAATTGGACCAGCAGTTAAGAAGGCATATTTTTCAATGCACAAAGCTGAAAGTTTACTTTTGGTTCCACTTGGCAAAAAGACATTGAAGGTGCAGAAACTGACTTCATTCCGTATTCTACTGAGCTTCAAATGTAAACAAATGGCAGTTCGTTAGGCTTAACTTGCCACTTAGTTTTAATTTGTTGATAACTCTACAACAGTTGCATGCAGATTAACTGAAGGCTTAAAAACAATATAATTCATTCACTTTTCAAGAAAAAAATGCACTATTTACCAACATGTAAAAATAAAAAAAAACTAAGCTCACCAAGCAAGGTAACAGGGTAGGAATATATATATATTTATATATGATTGGTACAGCCGATTGGAACGAAAAAGAGAGGTGCTTAACTACATGTTATAGCAGTCCTATATACAAAATTTCAACATCCTACGGCTACTCATTCTTGAATTACGCAAGATGCATATAATATGTGCATATAGACATAAAGAAAAAAAATCTCTCCTGAATCTATTTTAAATCTATTTTAACAATCCTTTTTGGCAAAAACATTGCTTTATTCTGTCCGTAGGTACAGATGTCACATGGAAACATCTTTCAAATGGTTTCGAGAGGCTGAAATGGATATTTTCATTGAAATATGATACTTGAAATTTTTTACAATTACAATACTTCGTACAAGGAAGTAAAAAGGATTCTAATCTCTATGATCTTGCATCTAAATTTTTGATTCTGATGCAGTGTATTCTATTTTGTTAGCTTTTGTAATTTCTCGTATTTGCAAAATGCTAGTCAAAAACTGTTGAAAAAATTGAAATCTTAGAAATTTAAACAGAATGTTATGCATTATTTTTTATATGAAATGTACAGTTTAGAAAGTTGGGACTCAAATGCTTTATATAATTTCAGATGTTAATCAAGCATCTATACCTATAGAGTTCTTCCAAGCAAAAGCAGTCTTTCCATTTAATAAGGACAGAGAAGGGAATCCAATCAGTAGGTATTTTAGATTTGTTATATTGTTAAATACTATGAGTATAAATTAGAGCATTAATTTTTCATTCAGATTCCAGAAATTAATATATATATATATTGTAAAAAGGAACTTGCTGATATATATATATATATATATATATATATATATATATATATTTTATGTACTCTAACTTTATATAATAGTTTCCTTGTGCATTATACTATTTTTAACTTTTTTAATCTTAGTCTTGTATAAGATTATATATACTTACCTTAATGGTCCTGAGATTTGACCTTCTTATTTTTATGGAATAGGTTTCTTATATTTTTATCTTAGATTGAAAAGGTTTGAGTAAGTATTTTGTGCTTTGTTTTTTTCCTGTTTTAAAATATTTTGGATGACCAGGGGAATTTCAACATTCAGGTATTTGTAATCTAATGAAGAACTAAAATGGTAAATATGTGCCATGATTTGAAGTTTACTTTTTTTGTAATACTGAATTTATTTATTAAATTCAAGATATTAATTTTTTGAATCTATTCATCTGTCTTCAAATAGTTCTTAAAAAAATCATATCACATATGTGAAAACTGCAGTACTTGAGCTTCACAATCAGGTGGCAATTAACACATGTTTTAGAGGAAGAAGAATATGTGAAGTGACATGATTCAGAACAGCATATTTCATGTTGTAGTGCAAAAGGAGTTAAAACGACTGTTGACCAATTAGTACAATGTTGCATATTAAGCTTAGACTGCTAGAGCAAATAAGCTGTTATCGTCACCTGCAATTTAGAAATAAGAACTCTGTCAGGAAGAATAAGATAAGTCTAGATCATGTTCTTTGTTTTTTATTATAATGTTAACATTGTACACCATGTATTTGAGCAGCAAGGTTTATTGTTAATGTTAAATACTATATGTATCATGAACAAATGCTTGTGCATTTGGGCTACAAAATCAAAAGCAAATTAGATGAATTTTGTGCCATAACAGTGCTCCCAGTGACAGGGCCATGTCTGTGGATACTTGTCATTGTATCAGTCTTATCATTTTGGGTAACTTGAACTGTCTTAGAACATTGATATCATATATCCATCTTGATAAGAGAAAAATAAGGAACTATTTATTGAAGATATAGATCCCTCTCATGCCATATTTATGGAATTATGTTTTCAGACAATTCAAGCTGTCTGAGGTGACACTGTAGTCGGTTTACAGCAGGTATCAAAAGAAGCATTCTGCCTAGTGCTCCAGGAATGGTAGGGGCACCACAGTAAGAGTCGTCTTCCAACTGACATTATTTTAAAAGGAATGAGGAAATAATTTTTTGTATTTTAAATAAAACTTCACTACAAGCATTTTCCAGGAAAGTTTTGAACATGGAAGTATGCTTCATTTTAATGTTAGATACTAAAATAATTAAATATTTAAACTGTTTATTATTCCTTTTTTTAAATAAATGTAATTTTTACTACACATAATTTCTGTTTTTAGTTATGATTTTGGTCAGATATCACAGAAAAGTTCCTGAATTTATCAGAGAGTTGAGGCGTTTTGTGATATATTGGGTGGAGTTAATGGAAGAACAAACAAAAGGTGGCCAAATGACTGTTATTATGAGTTGTGCTGGAGCTGGTTTAAGTAATCTAGTAAGAAAATTTGCATTACTTCTATATATTGCTTCCAGTGATTAAATAATTATTTTCATTGTTTTTAAAGAGCAGATACTTAAAAAACGTGGCAGAAATATGCAATGTTTGAAGAGGATACAAAGTTAAAGAAGCTTTCTTTATTGCTAATTTGCTTTTATTGTTATTATAGTTTGCATATGTATTCATAAATTTTGAATTTAGATAGTCAGATAAAGTTTAAGTATTATATTATTAAGCATTAAATTTTGCATTATATATAATAAAATGGTAATTAACTTTTATACATGATTAGAAAATCCCCATTCTAATTTAAATTATTAAAGATAATATTCTTACAAGTATGCAATAAGTATTCTGTCAGCAGTCAATTCATACATTCTGATAGAGCTGCAAGCAAAAATGTAGCCGTATACTGCATAGAAACTTAATTTTAAAACTTTTTTGTATAGCTATATGAACAGGGTTCGTACGGTCCTTAAGAGTCCTTAAAAGTCCTTCGGTTTTTTGGAATCAATTTTTGGTCCTTTAAAGTCCTTAATTTTGGCCAAAATCTGCAGAAGGTCCATAATTTTAATCATCTGAAATTTCTGTCTGTTTTTTACGACTGCCATTTTGAGTGTTAATTAGCATTTTGGATTAATATTTTTGGCGATTCGCTGACTTATATGTTACCTTTTGAAGGGGTGAATGGGTTCATGGGTTATATTTTGTTCCTATTTCTAATATAAATGGTAGGATACTCAAGTTTCAGAGCAAGGCATTTGCTTTTGATGATGTGAATTCTTTTATTAAACAGTTCTAAATTTGGCGATTTTAAGATCAGTTTCCATAGAAAAATTTTAATTCCCAGATCTGAATTTTTTTGACCTTTTTTTTTTTTTTTTTTTTTTTTGTAAACTTTGTAACATTGATAAATTTTATTAAAATAATGGTAATACAGTCAAAAGTCGTTAATCCGGACTCGTCGGGACTTCGGCGATTCTGGATTATAGATCATCAGTTTAAATCTTGTAAGATGGCATGCAGAAATTATAAAATTAAAAATATGAAACCGTAATTTATGAAATAAAGAACAATTATGATCTAAAGGGTATCAAAATTTACAAAAAAAAAAAAAAAAAAAGCTTAATATTTATTTGTTTACTTTATTAAACATTTCTTTCAATGTAAGTTGTTTAAGTTGCTTCGTTTTATGTGATAATACTTTCTCTTTAATTCTATAAACAGACATAATTTCTTGTTCAGTTACGAAGTTCCGCTGTTCAAGTCCCGTAATTGCTGTGTCGAGAATACCGACTAACTTGTCAATCGAAATTTTTTCGTTTTCACTAACCTCTCTGTCTCCTTCTTCATGTCTTTATCCATTTTTTCCAGCAATTCCACTTTTTGTTTGATGGACATCGAAACATACTTTCGTTTTGTAGATCGTTTGGGAGCTCCAGCATCGAAAATTCTATTTGATATAATCGAAAGTTCAAGTTTACTTTTATAGTATTGCTCTTACAGTCTGCAAAAAATAATAAGTCGGATCCAATTCGAAAATTAAGGAACAACACAATCATCAACATTAAGTGAAATAGATAATTAGATAATTTTAGCTTATTCCGTCCGTTACTCATAAAACGCACGCGCGAAAACGTATTCTGCACTTGCGCACACGTAAAAGGTCTTACGCGCACACCCGCGGCGCATGCGCAGAAAGTTTTTAGCTTTGAGGTCCGGATTATAGATCATTCCGGATTATGGGTGTCTGAATTAACGACTTTTGACTGTATATTGAAATTATATTTAAAATATGACATTAAAATAAAACATTATAAAGTTCTATTTTGGCAACTTATTATACATTATTTTGAATCTGAAAAATAAACAAGGTATAATGCTAGAAAGTACAATTTACCAAACAAATCTTAGCAAAAACAAAATTAGCTATGCAATTAATTAAAAATGTCTCCTTAATTTTTCATAGTAAGAGTTTTTTCCATGTAATTGTCTCAGAATATTTAGGATTCTCAGACAATGCATCAGTTTTCTCTATTAACATTTTTATCTTCCCTTTATTTTCTCTACTTTTCACTAGACACATATGGAAAATATCAAAAATGCTTCAAATCTTATCACATGGACAGGCGTGGGATAAAAAATAAAAGGAATTTTTATTAAAAAGAAATTGAAAACTTACAGTTTAAAAGATTCATCTAATATGTTTTAATGCATCATGCATGGAACATTTTCCCACCTAATGCAATCTCTGTGGATCCTAAATTCTTCTGTGTAATGCCTTTCTAAATTTTGCTTCCAATGCCTGCTCTAAATTCTAAAAGTTTTGCCATTTCTAGAATTTGTTGCTCGGTGTGTCACTAAATTCTAAAAATTCTGTTACACCAGCTCTGTAACCGGCCCTTACCATATATATTTCATATTTTTCTGAATGTTCATATTACTAAAGAAATAAAATTAGCAGTTTTTTCTATACATTATAAATGCATTTTTTTTTTTTAATAACAGAAATCTTTATTTAAATCCGAAAATTCTAAAATGGAAAGGAATCATGTTGAAAAAAGAAACTGAATGCATAAAGAAAATTATTCTTCAAAGATATGTACAGTTATTATTATGTAAATTATCCTGTTGTTTATGATTTCAGGGTTTATGTTCTTTACTATAATTTTCCATTTCTGTTTCCTTATATGATAGTTATTGAGCCAGCTTAAATTAAAATTAAATTGCATAGTCTTTGACCACTAAGCCCGCATGCATCATGATGATCTCTTTCTATACACAATGAATGACCACTAGTCCACATTTTTAGTTTGAATTTGACTGTTCCTGTTTAATTATATCACCATGAGCTGTAATTGATTTTGTTAGCATCAGAACATGCCTTTATGTTTGTTCTTTTTAAATAAGAGGCTTATTTAAACCTTTGCCTGACATTGTAGTTACTTTCAGACATAATTTGCTTCACGTGTCTCAGGGGGTTTTGGACTATTTAACTTTTACCAGATCAAATTACCCTCATAGGTATGTTGTGGAGAGGTTGACAAGTTAGGACAGGGTTCATAGCGGTCCTTATAAGTGCTTATAAGTCCTTATATTTGAAAATAAAATATAAAGCCCTTATAGGTGCTTACTTTTTTTAAAGCCCCCCCCTTTTTTAGTGCTTATTTTTTGCTTTTTGTGCTTTTTTTTAATGAGCGCGCTATTTTTCCCCGTACCAAAGCCGAAACTAAATAAACAACTTTTTTTCCTAATGTGGAATGTCAGATGGTGAATCATATTCCCAGAAATAGCTTTTTCCCCTTTCTCTGCATTAACATAACCTTTGGTGTGCACAAAGAGTACAGACAGGTGCCTGTCGTTCTATTGGTCAAAGAATTGCAAAAGCAGTAGAAAATTCTGGTACATTCGGCATTCTTTTCATCCCACCCAAATACTACGCACGTTTGAATTTCTATCAAGATCTTAATAATTTGCATTCTCGTTCCGCGTGGTCAGTTCATATTCATGTTTATTATGATCGTTAAGCTTAAATTATGAACATATGTATGAATGTTTATAATAACATAGTTGCAGTAACTGCTGAATCCAGTCTGGATTGAATAGGACTAAAAGTTCTGCGGTCTACCAACTCAAGCGAAGAATGATTCTATTCCGGAAATTTAACGCCGTCTGTTGAAAATCAGA
The DNA here is from genome assembly GCF_044657685.1 of Stegodyphus dumicola. Taxonomy (NCBI): domain Eukaryota; kingdom Metazoa; phylum Arthropoda; class Arachnida; order Araneae; family Eresidae; genus Stegodyphus; species Stegodyphus dumicola. The sequence continues at coordinate 136,576,993 of NC_140771.1, read as the reverse complement.
ATGAAAAACACCCCAGTTATTTAGTTCCTTATTCTCCCAATACCAGCAGCTGTTGATTCCAATTGCGTAATATCAAATAGGGAGGAATTATGACGCACGTATTGTGCAATAATGTTTGCGATATTTTGCAGAGATAATTAATTTTTTTGTTCTGTCCAAGATTTGTTTATGAACACTTAAAAGAGTTTTACTGTGCTTGCTAAGCAGAATATTTTTCAGTTTCATTGGTTTATTTTTATATGATGCACATATTGAAATGTCAAAAGCATTTATTGAGCGGAAAAATTCTAAAGAGTGGCTACAGTCAACTCCCCTTTCCGCTCCTCTTTTGCAAGTTACGCTCGACTGTCTGAATATTCGCCAATTTCCAAGTATGCGGGTTAGTTAAGCTTTTACTGTTAAAGGATGACCGCGTGAAGCAAATTTCTGTCTTCTGATTTCAGAAATGTTCCTCTTCTTTACGTAAATTACTTTGCTTGCAATATCTGTTAAGGAAAAACTGATATATAATGAAAATTTAGAAAATGTTCAGAATTTATATTTAAATTATTTAAATATCAATATGAGTGGAAAAGTAAATTGTATTTATTATTAGGTTCCAAGCAAATACAATAAATATGCCTTATTATTATTTATTTTCTCTATTTTGAACTGAAATTTCTTCATTAAATCTTGTAATATAGTTTAGTTCTGCATAGTTTTTTTTTTTTTTTTTTTCCCTCTCATTGTAAACTGGTTCTGTAAATTGAACTGTTATTTAAAATTTAAAAAAAAAAAGTAATTATTTTCCATAGTTGAGGTAATGCTTATTCTCTCCTAATAAATACTGCATTTCTCATATTTTAAATTACAAGTCTAATTTTTAAGGTTAAGCAGGTGTGTATAATGTAATTAAACAGGTGCTTATTTTTTTAACTAAAATGTGGTTATGAACCCTGTTAGGAGATAAAGCACCCAAAAACTAGTGAGAACACTAGGTTTGTATATTGAGACAAATTTCTGATTGTTAGAAAAGATGCTTAACTCTTTCGCATCGAAAACGCCTAAGACACCCGGCCATTCAGGCATCGGCAGGTCGCCCGACCGCCTCGTTCGTCTTCTACTTGATGCTTTCCCCCATCCCGGAGTATATGCTTCATTGGTTTCGCGAACTGTTAAATGACATGTCAATCATTTCTTTTGAAGCAACTGAAGTAGCTCTTTTATTTGAATGCAGGTGGGCTCCTCTTTGATTAGCCTCAACGCTCCCAGGGTAGGTGACTCGAGTCTAGATTGCTTGTTTTACTCCTTTCTCACGTTATGAAAACGTCTTGCTCTTATTTTGTAGTTTCATCTCAAAATGATCAGAAGACGTAAGATATTAACGCAAGAAGAAATAAATGCAATATTATTTGAAGAAACAGACGAATCTGATAACGCTGAATCTGATGAAGATGATGGACATTCAAAACATATGTTGATAGATAACGGAAAGGATGAAATTGAATGCAATTATAATTTAGAACACGACAAAAATTTAGGCTCTTCATATGATACCTTCGAATCAGACTGGAGAAATGACATAAATAACGAGGACATAAAATTGGAACATTTCTCTTCGTCACCTGGACCGTCTCATGATTTGCCAACTGGATCATCTGCTTTAGATTATTTAAAATTACTTCTGCCTGATGAATACTGCGAAGTAATTAGACAGAATACAAATAAATACGCAGAGTTTTGTGCAAAAAAAGTGGTATTGAAGATAAAAGCTGGAAGCCTATACTCTCCGTAAATGAGATTTGAGCTTTTATAACTGTTTTTTTCATAATGAGCATTATGCGTTTGCCTAGAATAAATGATTATTGGTCTCAGAATCCTATACTCGGCAACGAAGTGATAAAGAAATTAATGTGCAGAGATAGATTTTTAAAACTTAAACATTATTTTCATATCTCTAACAGAGAGAAAGAGGTAAAGGGAAATGATGAAAACTTTCAGTTTTTGCAAAAATTAGAGCCTGTTATTTCTAAGATAAAAGCGCGGTTTTCAGATTGTTTTAAGCCGTATAAACATCTTTTGGTTGATGAAGCTATGGTAAAATTCAAAGGGCATTTAGGAATTGTGCAGTATATGCCTTTAAAACCAGATAAGTGTGGGCTTAAAATTTGGATGTTATGCACATCTCATTTAGGTTACACTGTAAATTTTGAATTGTATGCTGGAAAACGAGATAAAATTGTGAGGTCAGGCAAAGGATTGGGATACGATGTTGTTACACATTTGATAAAACCCTTAACAAGCAAGGGACATGAACTCTATTTTGACCGATTTTTTACCAGCGTTCAGCTGATGGTTGATTCATTGAAGTACAAATTTTATTCTTGCAGAACTGTTATGCCGAACAGAAAGCACTTGCCACATGAAATTAAAACATTAAAATTGAAAATCCCAAATGAAAGTCAGACTTTTCAAAATGAAAAATTTCCGAATTTGTTGTGCACATCTTGGGTAGATAAAAAGCAAATTTTTATGCTATCAACTAATACAAAAAATGAACTGTGTCATGTGAACAGAAGAAAAGGAGCAGACAAAATTGAAATTCTTTGCCCACGTTCATTCGCAGTATATAATACGCACATGGAAGGAGTAGATTTGGCGGATCAGAGACATAAATATTATACAGTTGCCAGAAAATCATCCAAATGGTGGTTGTATATATTTTGGTTCCTTCTGGATATTACCATCAATAATGCTTATATAATTCAGCATACGACAAATTATCCTCAACAAAAACGGTCAAAAACTTTGTATGATTTCAAGCTGGAACTCGTACAAGAATTAGCAAATGTGTATTCATATAGAAAGCGCACTTCAGCGTCATTTGAACCCACTACTAGTCATTTTCATAAACGAAGAAAAATTGAAGGGCGTAAAAGAACGTGCGTTAAATGTCGAAAGCAAAGAAATAAAACATCAGCAAACAATTCTATTCAAAGCACATGGGAATGTGAAATCTGCAAAATGTGCCTTTGTAAAGGCTGCTTTGATGAATAGACATCCCAGTTTCTCTTGCTATATAAAAAAGGCCCTTTTCAGGGCCAGCAAATAATGCAAAAGGAAAGCTTTTGTTTGCTTTCTAAACTTAAAGAGAAATTATATGATTTCATATGAAAATAATATAAAATGTAAAAAGAAATGAATTTTTCTACCTTTGTGCATTATTTAAATATTCCTTCATATGAAGAAAAATAAGTTTAATGAATTATTTAACTGTTCTTTCTTTAATCTCTTTTAATCTTTTTGTATCCTACACTTGAAATTTCAAGAAAGTATGAGGGTTATTTTATTTTTAATAATCATAAGTGTTCCTGATAATGCATAACTAAAATTATAATGTTAAAACCATTTAAAATGTCCCGGATAAAGTATATATTTCTTCTGAAACACGAGTTTTAAAACCATCAAATATATACAGCTAATAATTATTTTTCAATATAAGAGTAAAGGTTTACTTTCCTTCTGAGATTGTATTAATTCATAAACAATTGATTGAAATCTGTATAAATTTATTAAAGGCATGTTAATAAATGCTTATTGCTAATCCTGTAAATGGATGCAAATTATATGAAGGGATTTCAATAATAAGAGAAAAGAGAGAGGGTTTCTATAGCTCTTATTTTGAAATAAATTTGCTGAATGAAAGTGTTTTTGTATTTACTAGCAGAAAACTGCAGAAATATTAGAAATAATTTTCATGCTGGATGGCTGTAAAATGTAACTGGTAATATTCAAGCTCTGTCAAACCACCATTTCTCAACTAAACTATTTGCCCTAAATATTTCTTTGTTCTTGCAGTGGCAATAGATAAAAAGGTACCAGACTTTTCTATTTATAAAAATTATTCGTAAGTTCTTTTATATAAGAATCAAGGAAAACATTATTAAATAAAATAAATTAAATCAATGTACACACACTGCCTTTACGTATTTTTGTTTATCATAAGAATCACTGCGCTTTAATTTATACAATGAAAAATCTTACTGACTCCATAAATATACATAATTGTTTCCTCTAAATATACACTATCGCATCTTAAAACCAGTTATTTTAAGCAATATAAAGTACTCAAATCATTAAAAATATTGAGGAGAAATATAGAAAGCTACTGATGCTCCCATTTGCAATCCTGTCCTAAGGGAAAACCCCTTCAAGAGATAAAGAGATAGTAATCAATTCACTTAAGTAGGTTATTGTTAACGCTGTAGCAGCCTACTAGACAGGAGTGGAGGAAAACCATTTCAGGAAAAACTCGTGTACATGGGCGTTCTCGATGTTTCAAGAAACCAGATTTGGCCTTCTCTCGATGTGAAAGAGGTAAAGAGAAGTAAATCAATATAAATTAGACAAAATATCTAAGAAAGCTTCAAATTAAAAAGACGCATAAATATTTTGTTAACCGTTGTTCTTGTTACAAAACATAAATGTTTTGTGGCTTTTAATGTGTAATTATCATAATATCATTTAAGAATCGATGTCATAAATTACATGCATTTTTAACTGTGCAATTTTATTAGATTGTGATGTTAATAGGGCTTTTTTAACAAATAGTGTTAAAAAATAAATAAAATTTAATAGTGGTCATGTAAATTCATAATGACTAAGGTTATCAAACTACCTAATTTAATTATTTATAACTAACAACATACTTTTAAAAATTATCTCTGCATATTAAAATGAGTTATTGGATTTCATTAATCCTTACTGTGGCCACAAGATGAAACACAAAAATGTAAAAATTCATGTAAAACTTATTCTTTGCAGCTAGTGAGACTTAAAATAATACAAAACAACTTATCACCTCTGGTGCTTTAATGGCTTATTGGAACCTTAATGTATTAACTGAGTTACAACCCCTGGAACTCTACACAAAACTGTAACACTAACCGCGTCAGACAGAGCCCAACTAACTTTCAAAACTTGCCAACCATGCCTACGTCAGGCCTTTCAAGTTTGTTCCAATCAGCAGGTCTCTCTGCAGGCAAAAAGCAGTGGTGACAACATCCAGTCTTTTGTTATGAATCATGCTGATTATGATCTTACTTCTCATTTCAGCCTAAGCTACTTGACATAAAATCTACCTGCTATTTACTAAACCTCTAGACTGAGCAAGTATGTGACAAAATGAGACATTTAAAAAAAATCAACATAAAGCTAAATTTCCTACGCCTGAGGATAACTGAAGAATTTGCATCCCTTTCTGTGTGCCAAGAATGGAAAACATTTCATTAAAAAATTCTGTAGCATCAATTTGGCATCCTTTGAATGCTGCGCCCGGGAACAGATGTCCCCCCTTGCCCCACCCTAGCTATGCCACTGAACGTAAATAAAATGTCACTTATCTTTTAAATATTTCCAACTGTTATGAGTGTAAAATATTTAATGCTACTTGATAAATTTCATAAAGTTTATTTTATTCTCAAACTATTTCTATTTTATTTTTAGGATGGTATTATAAATGTGAAGTTCAGGCATAGATAGTAATTTTAGTTGAATTTATTCAGTTCGCATTATCTCATAGGTCCTTAATTTTTTTCTTTAATGGTCCTTAAAAGTCCTTAATTTCCATGTGCAGAAAAGTGAACGAACCCTGTATGAAGTTTTTTTTTTTATTATTATTTATTCAATTTTCTGTGTTATATTTGTACTAACTCTTATTATTTTATCTTGTTTGTCTAGGATTTAGATCTTATCAAGTTTTTAATCACATTATTCAGGTCATATTATCCTCACAGCTTAGGTAAGTGCAAGTGGATATTTATCTTATGAATGTGTTGCATAATTGTAAATCGCCTAAATATTCATTTCCATAAATAAAAAGTAATGAACAGTTATTTCCTATTTGTAAGTGTATTTGAGCATGTGTCGCTTACTCATGTAGATAGATATCTTCAAATATAATTGAAAACTGCAGTGTTCATCCTTTACAGCAGCGTATACTTAACTACAGAATAATCTGTTTTGTTTGCTCAAATCATGACTCAAATTTTAAGCTCTAAATTTAAAAAAAAAAAAAAAGTGAATATTTTCATACAACCATCAAGATATGCAAATGTAGTAATGGTAAAATATTTTGTGTGGATTGCATTTTAAAAGTAGCAAAATTCAACCTTTGATTAATGTTCATTTTAAGCAAATCAAATATTTTAATAGAGAAAAGCATAGATCTTCAGTATTCAAGTAAAAAAGTAGTTTGTGCTGCAGGCCAAAAATGCTTCATATAAATGGGCCAAATAAAAAATAATTCTTTTTACAAAATTTATCTTTGATTTTATATTATGAATAATAAAAGTATGAGATGCTTTAATTAATTCGTAGAGGTAATGGTTTGTATTTTTGACATTGCAATTTGATTATCTGTTTTTGTTCTTTAAGTACCCATGCTTTTATTATTCATGATATAAAATCGTACATGAATTTTGTAAAGAGAACCATGGTGCAAACAATATAATTCTGGGAGTTCTAGTTTCTTCAATAAACAAAGATATGCGTGAAAAGCCTTTTCACCATTAAGATATCTAAATAAGTTTGAAACATCTAATGTCAAAAGAATCATTTTACCACATAGTATTGTTATCCACAATGGGTGTGTGAGCAAAATTTGAGCTCCTCGGGAAGTAGTTTAAAAGTCAGTGGCAAAGTTTTGATCGTAACATCAAATACCATGAATGAGTTATATAAAAAAAGGCAAGTAATTAAAAAAATATTCAAGAAAGTTGCAGTATTTTTTTTTATTAGTGTTGTTTTGAAAGAGGGTAAAAAGTTTGTTTTATAATCTTAGAAAACCTTATACAGTCAAATGTCGTTAATTCAAACACCCATAATCCGGACCTCAAAGCTACAAACTTTCTGCGCATGCGCATAATACGTTTACGCATGCACGTTTAATGTATAACGGACGGTATAAGCTAAGCTAAAATTATCTAATTCAGTTAATGTTGCAGATTGCGTTGTTCCTTAATCTTCGAATTGGATCTGGCTTATTATTTTTTGTAGACTGTTAGAACAATTTTATAAAAGTAAGCTTGAACTTTCGATTATGTCAAATAGAATTTCCGATATATATTTACTAATATGTAAAGGATCTACAAAGCAAAAATATCTTTTGAACTCCATTAAACAAAAAGCGGAATTGCTGCAAAAAATGGATAAAGGCATAATCCTTTGTTTATCTAACCATTCCGAAATCTGTTTATCAATTTCTCGCTGCTCTGCTGTGGGGTAGGTACGCCGCGGCGCGCAATGAATTGGAAGTTGATCTGTCAGCACTATCCTTATCTTCAGGGCAGATGTTTTTATTTTATTTGGCTTATAATTCCTTACTAAATGTAGTATTTCATCTCGATGTACTCCATCTTTGATATGATTTAAATCAAATTCCTCATCACTATAATTCACTTCCGATAGTGAAGAAAGTGACACAGAGGTTATTGAAAATGAAAAAATTTCGATTGACAAATTAGTCGGTATTCTCGACACAGCAATTATAGGACTTCAACAGCGGAACTTTGTAACTGAACAAGAAATTATGTCTGTTTATAGAATTAAAGAGAAAGTATTATCACATAAAACAAAGCAACTTAAACAACTTGCATTGAAAGAAATGTTTAATAATGTAAACAAATAAATATTAAGCTTTTTTTTTTGTAAATTTTGGTACCCTTTAGATCATAATTGTTCTTTATTTCATAAATTACGCTTTCATATTTTTAATTTTATAATTTCTGCATGCCATCTTACCAGATTTAAACTGATGATCTATAATCCGGAAAAATCGATAATCCGGAATCGCCGAGTCCGGATTAACGACTTTTGACTGTAATAAATACATTTTTAAATGTTAGAATTTTAAAGTTAATATAAAATGTATTACATATTGCGTTAAAATTAAGGAAATCAACTTTGAAAATGAAAGGCTCAGAAAAGTATATGTAACTTTTGAAATAGAACTTCCGTATTAAGTTTAATTCTTTGCAAAACTGTGTTTACAAATGATGCTGGAGGAAACAGTTACTTTACCTTCGATTTTATGCTGCAGCACATTATTTTAAATTTAAAATTTTTGCATTTTATATTTGTTAATCATTTTTCTTTTAAAAGAAGGTGAAGAGTTTGTTTTATAATGTAGAATTTCAAAACTTTATATCGGACTAGCAGCTTCGCTGCCAGCCTTCATCTGGCTTTTAAATGTACCGGAAAAATGGCTGAAGGGAACACCAAACATTAAATTTAAAAACTGCATAGAATTTTACTCTGCAGAACAACTTCATAAAAAAAGTTTTACGTATAACAAAATTACAAAGAAATAAGCAATATCCCTCAATAATACAAATATTAATTATCCTAAGCAATAAATTAACCAACTTCCCTTTCGAAAATCTTAAGAACTCAAATGGTATAAAGGAGGTTAAGAACTTTTTTCATAAAAAAATCTCTCAAAACTTTTCAATATCTTATAAACAGTGAAATGAGCAATAAATAACATAAAAGAACAAAAAAAAAAAAAAAAAAATCTTAAAAGCAAAGTATAATTAATGATATTTTATCTTATATTTTCAAGAGAAAAAAAATTAGGTGCTATTTTGGTAGACGGTTGCACAGACTTTTGGTGATTTACATTGGCGCAGTTTTTACAGTCATCAGCCGTCCTGAAAAATGCTTTTTTTACGTATTTTACGCATATAGTAAAGTAGTCAAAACTTTAAAAAAATTAATATCGTTCAAAATAATGGAGTAATTTTTTGTTGAAAACGTTGTTTTTTAAGATGGCTGGCAAATGTAAATAAATACATTTACTAAGAGTATAAAATGCTAAAGTAAGGTTAAATTATTACTTTCATATAATAGAATAAAAACACTGCTATAAAAACATTGTGCCAACATTTAATTGGATTAAAATATTACTTAAATTGAATATCAAATTAAAAACATCATACCAACATTTAAAAGAATTAAAATATTACTTAAATACTTTAAAGTAAGTTTTATAGGATTTAATTATTTAACATTAAAACATACATGGCAATAAATATCTCAGGAATTTTTGAAAACATTGTATTAATTTTTTAATAAAAGTTGAAGTATACAATTATAAAGTAAAAGAAAATTATGTACATTACATTTTTTAAAGTATTTTACGTGTCTTATATTGATAAGTACCACAAAAAGGGGGGAAAGGAATCTTTTAACGATCTTTATCTGTGATCCACGTCTCTCGGACTTCATTGAAGAAGCAATTAGCGAGGTTTTCTCGAAAAATTTAAAATAAATTTCCTCTGATGCTATTAACAATTTATAAATAAATCTTTGATTAGGAAAGCCAAGTTGGCCAAAATAAGGTCTCAAAGGGCAAATTTCTTATTCTGACACCAATAATTCTTGGTAATTACCAATAACAACATTCATCCTCGAAACGGACGTATCCATTCCATTTGAAATCTGAGGAATTTGAGATTAATAATTCGAAATTAAAAATCAAAGAGATGAATAATAAAATTTTAAAATGGCGTGGTAATGCACAAATATACAGTTACCAATCAAGGAGTTGATTTCATCACGCATAGAATTAAAATTATTTAAATAATCATTCATAATAAAATCATTTTTAAAACAAATGCAAAATTAAATTGTATTTTAATATTTAACAGCCATAAATAGTGTTTAAAACATTAGATTAAATTTATAGATATTAATAAAACCAATTACTTTGTAAGGTGACGTCATTGATTACATCATCGACAACATAAAATTATATAAAATTTTATTTCAAATAAAAATGCATAATTAAATTGATTTTTAATATTTAGAAGCCATAAGTAATATTTAAAACACTGAATTTATGCATAATAAAACGCATTATTTTTAAAATAAAATGACAACAAAGTATCGGTTACCATAAATAACTTATCCAGCAATGGGTTTACCATAAGCCGTATTACTTGTCAAAAAAAAATCGCCAAAATCCGTGCAACCATCTACCAAAGTAGCACTAAAATTTACAATGAAAAAAACTGTATCCCTTAATATAAATATTAATTCTCCTAATAAACAAAATTAACCAACTTTCCATTGAAGAAAAAAATGCAAAACATTTCAATATCTTAAGCAAAAAATAACATGAAAGAAACTCAAAAAACAAAAAATTCCGCGCACAATTTTGCTCTGCAGAACAACTTTATCAAAAACATCAATAAAATATTATTATATATATAAAAAAGTGACAATGAAATATATGCCAATCTTTTAAAAGCAGTGAAATAAGAAATCCAATGAAAAATTGTTGCCAAAACCATATTTCTAAAAGAATGAAGCTATTCAAAATGATGCGATTTCATCAAAAATCTATCAACAACAATAAGAAAGGAAAATTGTTGCCAAAATCACATTTTTAAAGATGTGAGAAGTGTACTCGGAAGCTTCATTTAAAAAATTTTTTAAAAATACAAAATATTATCATTTTTTTCAAAATTCTTTTTGCAAAAGCAGTCGCAAGGATAAAAGTTTAATGTGTCCAAAAATCAAAGAAAAATAAACTGTACATTTTTAAACATAAACTTAAATCTTAACTTAAATTTTAGAAAACATAAACTTAAATTTTAGAAAAAATCTCGTTGAAAAGGTGTTAAGCTGTGTTAAATAAATTCGTATATAATCAATTTATTGAAACACGGAATTTATTTTAATTTCGTAAAATAGCTAAGTGCCTACATTTCATGACGATATGAAAATGGAGTGCGTAGAGTAAAATCTCGCTTTCCTATAGCCCATTATGTTTCAAAATGACGCGATTTCATCACAAAACATAAAATAAAAAAATTTCTAATTCGAATTTCGAAAGAATCGCTTCAAGGTGCACTGGCTCTTGTGTAGATGCACCTATGTCGCAAATTTCGTAGCCGTCGGTCTATTAGCGTACGCACAGCTCAAACAAAAGACACACACACACAGACAGACTGTTTGTTTTATTATATGTAGAGATGCATTCTTAGGTATTGAAATTTTAGAATAGATGTCATATAGTTGAAGAAAACCTAGCAGTTTTCAAAAATTTACCAAAAATCTGAAATTGCATTAAAAATTTTGTATAAATTTCATTAAAAAATTCTTTTTATATTTATCTTAAAATTTAAACAAACAATAAATTTTCAAGATTTTTTAGTTTGTTTATTAAACAAAGATATATTTAAAAATTGTTTAAACGTTAAATTTATAAAATCTAAATTGATTTTGAAAAAATCGCTTTGTCATCCGCAAAGAATATGTGTGCAAAATATAAGGGACTTGTTGGATTTTTAAGGGAAACCGGCTCAAATTGAAATAAGTAATTATAGCTGACATATTTTGGTGAATATTTCAAGGAAATCTAATTCGCCAACTAATAAAATATTTTAGGCAAATTTAGCAAAATTATAATCAAGTGATTAAAGAACCAATAATTATTGCTTATAACAGATTTATTTATTTTTGCTTTCCTGTCATAAAATTCATGTTCTTTAATATGAAATTTTAATGCTGTTGGTTTTGCCGAGATATGAAATCTAAAGTTGGGTATTTAGAAAGTAAGGTCTAAAGAGTGGATTTTATTAATAAGAGATAAGACAACTTGGAAGTTTATCAGAGATAAATGAAACATTTGATTTTATTATGTTATATATATGTGTTAATTCACTGCAAATTGTTATTACATCAGTGTTCACTGGAAATGTTCTTATGCTTTTAGTTAGTTTCATTTTTGATATATTTTATATTTTCACCTTTAAGATATTAATAATTGCTGTTTAGAATTATGAAAGATATTTTAAGTATTATTTCATAGTACTGATTCAGTGCACAGCCATGATTTTTTTCATTGTGTGTTTTAAGTCTTGTTTGCCACTATGGTTCTGTTGCGCTGTGAATAAGCTTGTTGTGCTTTTGATTGAATAAGCTTGTTGTACTGCTAATTTCATGCCAAAAGTATGATGATAATAAACATTAAAAATGGATTAATAATTTGCTACATAAGTGTTTAATGTTTGTTTCAGCCCATATACTTATATATGAACTACCATGGATATTAAGTCGTAAGTATTTAAATTTTTATTCATAAATAATTTTTAATTGCTTTTATTTTAATATGCTAAAAACTGAATTTCTGTGCAAACTTGCTACTTATTTGCAAAATTGTATGGTGCTACTGTATGTAGCAAGTCTTGTTTGCCACTATTTCAACTAATTCGAGTTCCTGCTCTTGTGCAATATGGCCAATTGGCAATCCAGGCGACATCATATGGATGACTAAACTGAGTCCCATCATTGGTATTGTTCAGTTCAGTATAGTATTGTTCAGATCATCATTTCATGAGCTTGGAGAGCATTTCAAACAGCAGGAACACTTGTTTTAGTGTTCAGCAGTAGTCATCTACAAATAATAGCAGAGGACAACCAGTATATTGTCCTACTAGCAAGAAGACAGGTGACAGACTGCGGAAGATATGCAAAGCATGTCTAACATACAGTAGATGGACAAAGATATGGAAACACCTTGTTAAATGCATGTTTTAAAAGAAAAATTGATTTTAATGAAATATGTAGGTGGCGCTGGCGTTTTTGACTACTGACGCCACCTATACAACTTCGTAAATGTGCTAAACAGTTCAGTTGTTTGTCGGAGTACTGTTATGTGAGGTTGTCATTGCATTATGTCAGAGTTAACAGACTTCGAACGTGGGCAAATTGTTAGAGCACGTATGGTAGGTGCTTCTGTAAGCAAGGTAGCCGAGGTGTTTAGTGTTTCAAGAGGTACTGTATCAAAGATTTATTCTGCATATTTGAAAAGCGGAAAAACATCATCTGCTAAATCACAGCGCGGACGAAAGTGTGTCCTGAGTGATTGTGACAGACGATCATTAAGGGCAATTGTGACGAAAAATAAGAAGACCACAGCTGCAAAAGTTACTGCTGAAATGAATGTTGTGTTACCGAACCCTACGAGTACTAAAACAATTAGAAGGGAGCTTCATAAACAGGGAATTGCTGGCCATGCTGCAATTGAGAAGCCACTCATCAGTGATGCTAATGCCCGTAACAGAAAAAGGTGGTGTTTAAGTCATAAAGGCTTGGACTATAGAGCAGTGGAAGCGAGTAATATGGTCTGATGAGTCTTCTTTCACATTGTTTCCCACTTCTGGCCGAGTTTACGTCTGGAGGACGCCATCTCAAGCCTATAATACAGACTGCTTGTTGCCAAGAGTGAAACATGGCGGGGGTTCTGTTATGGTTTGGGCAGCCATATCGTGGTTCTCTGCTAGCCCCATGATAACTGTGTCAGGGCACATGACTGCCAAGACTTATGTGAACATTTTGGCCGATCAAGTTCATCCCATGGTACAAACTTTGTTCCCCGATGGTGATGGTATCTTCACACAGCTCACATTGTCCCCTGTTCACACAGCTCACATTGTCCAGGACTGGTTTTCTGAGCACGAGAATGAGTTGTCCCATCTCCCCTGGCCACCACAGTCACCAGACCTGAATATTATCGAACCTTTGTGGTCTACATTGGAACGGAAAGTGCGTTCTCGTTATCCACCACCAACATCGTTATCTGAACTTGCCACCGTTTTGCAGGAAGAATGGTATAATATTCCCTTGGCAAACATTTATCCATTCTGAGAAGACTGCAAGCTGTTTTGGATGCCAATGGGTTTCCTACACCATATTAAGCAAAGAAACATGTTTTTTTAAAGGTGTTTCCATATTTTTGTCCAACCCCTGTACTTACTGAACATACAATATCCCGCTTTACCATGACCAGGATGCTGTATAAACATGCTCCATATGCACAGTGACCAATATGGTGTGTGCCATTTGTGTCCACTCAATGCAGATGCTGGTTTCTGTAGTGTCAGGAACACAAGAACTGGACACAACAGGAGTGGAGTTGAGTGCTTTTAACAGATGAGATTCGATTTAGCCTGAAAAGTTATTCTAGATATTTATGCATCTGGAGAGAGAAAAGAACATGCAATCACCCCTTCAACATCACCAAAAGGGATCATTTTGGAGGTGCCGGAGTTCTTGTTTTGGGTAGTATCATGCTTGGTAGCCATGCTGACTGCCACATCTTCCAAGGAGGCTGAGTCAGTGGTGTCCACTATTGTATCAAGGTTCTCTTGCCTTGTATGCACCTGTTTAGAGATGCTCTGGACTTCTTCATGGGCAACTACACTACATTTCATTGCACAGTAGCTGTCACAGAAGTTTTAGAAAATGAAGGTATTCAACGTATGAATGGGCCTGCAAGGTTCTTGCACCTAAATCTCGTAGAACACATGTGGAACCCTCTCAGAAGGCACTTGGCACCATGTGACTAGCTAGCAGCAATGCTTTTGTTGCTGAAATATATGCTATAAGAGGAATGGAGAGCTATGCCTCAGCAGCTCCTTGACAACCTTGTTCTCAGCATGGGCAGATGTAGTTCCTATATCAGTCAGAGGTGATCATATCCCCTTCTAATTACTGGATTTATGTATTTTTTTAAAGCTCTTCTCATATTAGAGGTCTCACATTTTGTCTATTTGCTCTCTTTCAGGCAATTTCATGATTTCCCATTCAAATATTCTGGTACTTTTTGGCAAAAAAAATTTTTTTTCAAAGTGGGATTTGACACTTATCTGAAATAAAGGTTTTACCTAAGGATGAGTTTTACAGAACATAAAACGAATGGTTCTTTAGTGAAATGTCAAATCTCTATGGTGCATATGGTAACATATCTCTATCAGACTGTACTGTTGTCTGATGTTTAATAAAGCTGTATGTGGTTTGGCATTGTCATGATGACACCTAGTGCCTTTTTGATTCAACAATTTTAGGTATTTCTCTTGTTAATCATCTTTCAGTTTAATTCTTGTGTTTACTGGAATTGGTCATTTTGTTCCATGATAAGAACTGAAAATAATCGATTTCCTAATTCCACCAAATTGTGACATGACCTTCTTTTAATGAATAATAGCTTTTGATGTTGTGTGAATTTGCTCACCAGGTTTTGACTGTAATCTTTTGTAATCAGAGTTACTGTAAACAATCTATTTTTCACAAGAAGTGTCAGTAATTAAAAAAATTATTATTTTAATTACTCGTATGTGTGAAAAATAAATCATATGTTGCTGATACATTTTGTTGAATGAAATGATGCTTGCTCAAATTTTATGTGGGATTTAAGAATCTCTCTCCCCCCCCCCCTTTTTTTTTTTTTTTTTTTTTTTTTTTTTGTAACTACGCTTTTCTAATCAGTAATTATTTTGGATGAATATAATACTTAGCAAGCTCATTTACACTTATGTAATGACCTACTCTAATCAGCGCTTTTAGTTATAGTCATCACTTTCAGTTGGTCTACCTGAATGTCTTACATTTTGAAGTGAAAATATTACTAAAATGATATGTTGCAAGCCAGTTCTGCTATATTTCTTTTGTGGTTTGTTCTGCTATATTTAATTCTGTGGTATATTCATTAGCGTATCATCCTATACACAATACAAATCTTTTTATGTATATCAGCTGCTGTTTTACTTTGGGGAAAGGTAAAATGTGACAAAAATGTAGAATTTTATTTGCCGTCCTTAACATAAAATGCCTACATAAATACTGCTGTATTCAGAATGCTAATATATCAATTGATTTAAGAAATTGTTTCAAATAACATAAAATTTTCTGTATTAAACCAACTATCTTACAAGAAAGCCACTCAACTACCGAGTGTGAGGAATGATTCTAATATATATCATTCTGTTATCTGAAATGCAATGTTTTTGAATATTTCTGTCCAGTGCAACATTTAAAAGAGAACAAATATTATTCTATGCATTTAATTGAAATTTCTTTACTAAACAAGAAGTGAACTTTTACATTTGTCTCTATTGCAAAAAAATTAGAAAGATAGATTAACAAATCAATTTCTATTAAAAAAATTAGTTCGTGGAGTTCATGAATATGAATACTGACTTGTAAAATAAGTAATAATTAGAAGAGCATATTATATTAGAAAAAAGTTAGAGTATGTATCATAAAAATACTTAATATACAAAATATTAAGGAATATATGAAAGTTTTAGCATTTGAGACCTTTTTAGTTAACCGCTTCCCTTACAAATTTTTTTGAAACAAATTGCAAAAAATCATCACTTTTTTTTTTTTTTTTTAATTTTATTATTAAATACAACAAAACGAAACAAATCAAAATATGTAGGTTTTAAGTTGAATTTTTAATTTTTTGAAGGTGTAAAAGCATTTATTTTTAATACAGGGTTGCCACGCTACCTGGAAAACCGGGAGAACCGGGAAAAGTCAGGGAATTCGAAAATTGACCAAAAAATTCAGGGAAAAGTCAGGGAATTTAAGTATTTTTGTCAAAATCTGGAAAAATCAGGGAAGTTCATACAATGATTCCGCCAAAAAAAGCGATTTTTGCGCCGACGTCGGAAGAGATAACTTTTTTGGCGAATTGCCTATCACGTGAGTGTCTGTCTGCTGGCATAGAGCCAATTTTCGCATCTCCAATTTGATTGCCTTTTAGAAAGGTACCATGGAGGTTAGAATCAAAGAATATGTATTGTAAAGAAGGAAACCTCTCTGCAACAGACGTGGTTCCGTTCCATCATAGAGGGAAACAGCTGTGCATGCGTGATATATCTGCCGCCAAAGCTGGAAACCGGTGTCGAAGTTCGGAGGTCACGTTATCAAGAGTTCATTAAATGAATATCCTTTAAAATTTTTTTAACCACTTGCGCTAAAAAGACGTGCCTTTTGTCTCAAACTGCGAGCGACGTGAACACCACGTCGATAAAACGTGAGACGCACCTGGAACTTGAAACGCACCTGGAAAACCTGGAAAAGTCAGGGAATTTCATTCTCCTGTTTGAGTGGCAACCCTGTTAATATTAGTTTACTATCCCTAGTTATCTCGGGCAAACGGAAAAAAGTTAAATATTAATCTTTGTATGATAGTTTTTGAAGCAAGGGACAACACAGAGTGATGCCCGACATTCTACACTGGTATCTGGTCTCTTTTCTTACTGGCTTATCGCTGGAATCTCTTTCACGGGAGCACAGAGTACACTGTCTCGGATTTTATTTTTTTTTTTCCACCTCTTCATAATTATTATCTGAAAAATCATCGCTTTCGCTATCTTGCATCATCACCATCATTTTATTTTTTTCAATCCATGCATCCTTCTTTATACATTACTAATCCACAAGCCAACGTATACAATACAATTGGGAAACAGGTGACCAGTTCCTCCAAAATTATCACACAACCAACAAAATTTGGCAAATTGCCAATCAAAGCTGAATATTTTCTTTCATTTCCTCCAGACCGAATAAAACCGTGATAAAAGAAATCATACTAACAAATTCTGCTTCGTCCAAGTTTTCTCGGGATAATAATTAACTGCAATATATACTCAGGATAATCAAGCAAGCGGTTAAAAGATAGTTGGAAACATCTCAGTTAGTTCTGTATTTCAAGCATAGCATCTTAGCAAACCACATACATTTCATTGGGGTTGCTATAAACTTTAACTTGTGCATAAATTTCACAATATCATTAAAACAAAAGTTAGGAAAAATTTTAATTCAGAAGAGAATTTAAACAGAAAGTGTTTGATTTGCTCTCATAGAACGATATTTATAATACAGTACAAAGTCCGTAATCCAGACTCATCGGGACTTCGGCGATTCCCGATTAGGGTTTTTTCCAGATTATAGATCATCAATTTAAATCTGGTAAGATGACATGCAATAATTATACAATTAAAAATATGAAACCATAATTTATGAAATAAAGAGCAATTATGATCTAAAGGGTATCAAAATTTACAAAAGCTTAATATTTATTTACTTTATTAAACATTTCTTTCAATGCAAGTTGTTTAAGTTGCTTCGTTTTTTGTGCTAATACTTTCTCTTTAATTCTATAAACAGCCATAATTTCTTGTTCAGTTACTAAGTTCCACTGTTCAAGTCCTGTAATTGCTGTGTCGAGAATACCGACTAACTTGTCAATTAATTTTTCCATTTTCAATAATCTCTCTGTCACTTATCTTCACTAACAGAAGCGGTATTTTCTGGCTCTAGAACCATACTACAGATTTTGCCGTCTGTTAATTTATTGATGATTGGGGACATGCTTTCGCTTTGTAGATCCTTTGGCAGCTCCAGAATTGGAAACTCTTGACATAATCGAAAGTTCAAGATTAATTTTTATAAAATTGCTCTAACAGTCTGCAAAAAATAATAAGATTCATCCAATTAGAAGACTAAGGAACAGCGCAATCTGCAACATTAACTGAAATGCCTTAGAATCAGTTAAGATAATTTTAGTATAGCTTATACCATCCGTTATACATTAAACGTGCATGCGTAAAGCATACAAAAAAAAAAGTTTGTGGCTTTGAAGTTCGGATTGTAGATCATTCTGGATAATGGACGTCCGGATTATGGACTTTTTGTACTGTATTCTATTATTAGTTATTTTGAATTATGATTTGAATGCTATTAGGTAGAGGAGTTCATAATGAGTCAGCAGTGCTGTTTAAACCATTAATTAGGAATAAATCCCATGAGAAGTATAAATTACTAAAGTGCAGCTATTTTTAAGACTGGAAAATGAGAAACATCAAATTAAATTTAAAGTCTTATGCAAATAAAAATTTTGTATAATGTTATAAGAATGAAGTGAAATAATTATCTGAAAAAACGTTTGTTTGGTTTATTTATTGGTATCGTTTAATGTGCAGCTGAGTAACTTTGAGAACGACTGTCCAGTTACATTGAAAAGGGATTGAAAGTTCTTTATTGTGACATTTTCTTATTCAATTACTTCTGTAATTTTTAAGGCTATTTTTATGGATATTTAATGTTTAGTATTCAGTCTGATAATCCTCATGCAGCATATTTCTCCATACTTATTTAATAATATCAATGTTTTGTATTTCAGCGGCATGGAAAATAATAAAACAATGGCTTCCAGAGGATTTTGTAGAGAAAATAAAGTTTGTAAATAAAACAAGTATCCAAGATTATGTTTCAGAAGATAATCTTCCTTTAGAAATGGGTGGTACAGTGAGTATTCTTTTTATATCAGAGATGATTTTCCATTTTCACAATTTGTCCCACATATTAATTTACAAATGCACATCAAAGAGGAAGACAGAGGAAGGGGGGAGCAGAGTTTTGTAGATTGCATGTAAAACTTGATTTCAAGAGCAACTGATATTGGTCCCCCACCTTTTTTTTTTTTTTTTTTTTTTTTTTTTTGTCCAGAGGGATGATTTGCCCTGAAGGACTATTAATTTCATTTTGGCATAAAACTTTAAAAGGCTGTATCACTTTTTAAATCATTGCCACCATATATTATCGCCCTGTCTTATATTTAAAGAAATTAAATAATGAAGAATATGCATAAATGTATGTATGTTTCTTGCATTGTATTAACAACGGCACCTACAGCCATCAAAGTTTGAATAACTTAATCTTCCATAGCCCTAATTTGAATTTAATATTTGTTTTATTATCGATTTCAGAGTTTGTAACACTTCAACGAATTTTGGATTAAAAAACTAAATTTCAAAGTTAGCAATGGCAACACTGTACGAAAAAAAAAGCATTTTGATCTCCAGTGTGCGAGACTCTGTATCGAAAATTGTAAGGATATACTCATTTTAAAATTAATTTGGGATATTGCTGTTGAATTTTATAGTATAAGTGTGAAGAACATGATATTTAATAAATAAAGGTAATGCACAAAACGTTAAAAAAAAAAGACCCCTTTGGACATAATTTAAAATCTGAAACATTTATTTTATTTATTTATTTATTTATTTATTTATTTATTTGAGTAAGAGGGACTTATATCAGTTACCTTGAATCCTTGAAATCTGAGTTTTGTATTAAATCTGTATCAATCTAAATCAATCTTTTCCCCCCTTTCTCTCACTTTATTTAGTGGTGTGTTTGTGTCTACATGTGCTTAATTTTTTATTTTGCAGTATCTTTAATTTATTCATTTAGCTGCATAATGCTGAAAATAGGCATACCATATTTCCTCCTTTTTTCCTTAATTTTATCATAGAAAAATAGAGAGGGTAAAATAATGTTACTAACTTGATTTCTGAAGGATACGGCTACAGTAAAAATGTAACAAATGGAAAAACAATCATGGATTGAAATACTGATAACTATCACAATATTATTTCTTTAAACAAAATCCACATTCCAATAAAAAATGCATAATAATATTAACATTACATTATCTGACAGTAACTGAGTGGGTGGCCCGCTAAGTTACCTAGTAAAGCCCCAATAGCACTTCACATGAAAGAATCTTGACCATAGTTCTGAAGAGAAGTGAAGGACAGGGTTGCCACGCTACCTGGAAAACCGGAAAAAGTCAGGGAATTCGGAAATTGACCAAAAAATTCAGGTAAAATTCAGGGAATTTAAGTGTTTTAGTCAAAATCTGGAAAAGTCAGGGAATTTCATACAACGATCCCGCCAAAAAAGGCAAGTTTTGCGCCGACGTTGGAAGAGATCACTTTTTTGCCGAATTGTGTATCGCGTGAGTGTCATTCGGGCAGCTGGCATAGAGCCAATTTTCGCAGCTCCAATTTGATTGTCTTTTTAGAAAGGCAAAGCAAGTTTCCCGCAACTTTTGGTTTCCAGTAACCTCGAGAATCGCATGTGCAGTGCATGAACTAACAAAATTATCAAACAAAGTGTACCAAGAATAATTAAGAATAAATGTCCTCTGGGGTTTATTGAATAATTAAGTGAATTTGCTACACAGTACAAGTAATACCATAATTAATTTACCTCTTAGCACAGCCAACGTACATTACGCGGATAGACTGGAATTTTCTCGAAACATACCTGGAAAACCTGGAAAAGTCGGGGAATTTCATTCTCCTCTTTGAGTGGCAACCCTGGAAGGAGAAGGGGGTAAATGAAGGACTCAGATTTCAAATGATTGAACACATCAACAGTAGATATGCTACAATGTGTTGAAATATAAATAACAGAAGTAAGGTGAAGTTGCATGCTTGTAAAGTTTCTGTGCGAGAACACATGCCACCTCCAGGTCACTTAACCCTTTGCGGCAGAGTGTCTCCGGTCTGGACACACCTAAAAATTTCCTTCTGTATGCACAGAAAAATTGAATGAAAAAGGATTTATAGGTTAATATAGGTTACTCTGAACCTTCTTTATTTATAGTAGATGGCAGCTCAACACAAATTAATCCATGTATTTTAGCCATGTTTAGTTTTTTTAAGACGCTCATTTTTCAAAGAAATCTTCCAGATTTTTTTTAAGGTATAAAAGGAATTGTTTGAAAAGAAATCTCTGTTATTTTTTTGGCTGTATGCTAATCTCTTTATTCTATATTAGTTTTAAATTTTTACCTTGAAATCTTGTTTAAAATCAAACGGTGTACCCTAGGTATGCCCAGACCGGGCTCACCGATAATCTAGGACAACTAAGAGTCTGTATTCTTTGTTTCTCCACATCTCATTGTTCAGTTCATTGACAACAATGTTCGTTTCAGCACTCTTTTCGAAGCTCTATTCAATCAGTGTGCCCACTTTCGGCACATCCACAGAATAAAATGATAAGTGCTATCTTCACAAAATTTTACTTGTGTACTCCTCTAGGCCTAATTAGACTGCCTACTTTTTTTTTAAAATCAAAACTCCAACTTTAACCCTTTGCATTCGAGCAGTGCCTCTCAGGCACCACTGCATGTGATGCGATAACTCGAGTGGTGCCCGAGAGGCACCATTCGAATTGATGTGTTTATTTGTGTTTGACCTAAGGAATATCGCTTGAGAGATCTACTTGGCCTTTTGTAGATTATATTATGAGGTGACTGAATAACTATAAGGATGTCTTATCTCAAATAAAGGTTGTCTTTGCAATGCTTATGCGATTAAATGTCTTATCTCAAAAATACTTGCGACCGCGGGTAGGACTCTGTCTTCGACATCAGTTCGAACTCAACCTTCTTAGCGATCACAGTATTTGCTTCTTAGCGATGCAGTATTCTTTCGCAGTTACTGAGCCCAATAAGTATGGAACACTACGAAGAAGTTACTTCTAGCGAAGATTAGTTTAATTTTTCGGCAATAACGAACGAAATTACATCACTACATAGACAGCTTGCCCATGAGAACGAAGACGGAAGTGATAAAGATAGTGACGACGTTAGAGGAGAAAGAAGACGAATAATTGATAGTGAATCTGGAAGCCAAAGTGATTTTATAGAAGAGACTGAACCTTCAGATTGGACAGTGTGCACAGAATCGGAAGAAATCCCCAGAAGAATACCGTTTGTATCCGGTGAAAGACAAATAGGACTGCACGTATTTGCACACATAAAAGAACCAATAGATATTTCAAATTATTTTTCACCGAGGAATTAGGTACTGATATAGTGCAGGAAACTAACAATAATGCTGCAAGGAAGATGGAAGGGAAGACCTTATCATCCCATTCTATATGGTGATCATGATACGATGTAACAGTTACCGAATTTTGGGCGTTTATTGGAGCAATCATAAATATGGAGACAATGCCACTGGCAAACATACAAGAATACTGGTCAAAAACTGATACTAGTTATATTCAGTTTTACTCAGACACATTTACGAGAGACCGATTTTTGTCAAATATTTTGGAGACTTCACCTCAAGACAATACCCTCAGAAAACACAAACCCTAGAACCCGTTTGCAGTTAGTATCTGGTTTCCTCGAGTATATAAATGAAAGGTTCTTTAATTATTTTGTACCCGGAGTACAGATTTGTGTAGATGAGTCGATTGTCAAATTCAAAGGCTGCATATTATTCATTACGTACAATCCAATGAAACCTACAAAATGGTGTATTTGGGTATACTCGCAGATTCAAATACCGGCTTCATTTGTACTATTCTGCCCTATTATGGATCTCTAACAACAGAGACTTTGATAAGACTCGATCTACCGGTATCAACCAGAATACCGCTACATCTATACGAAAAGATACAGGATTAAATTCCCGGTGTTCAGAGACCGTTATTATACGAGTTACGTATTGGCGGAAGAATTACGCAAACAAAAGTGCCACTTAACTGGGATGCTCATGACAAATAGGAAGCACCTGTCGTGTGAAATATGAAAGCCAAAATTTGAGAATCGAACCACATGTGCATATTGTAAAGGTAATATTTTGGTTCTTGTGTGAAAGGACAAGAGATTGTGACAGCTTTGACTACTTGGAATAATGCGGGGATAACTCCTGTAAGAACTCTGAGTCGATATTGAAGTCGTTATAAAAAAGCCCAATGTTATTGTAAATTACATCAAATTTATGAGCAGTGTTGATCGAGCTGACTAACTGGCTTCGACATATTGTTTTTTAAGAAAATACGTAAAATGGTGGCAAAAAATAATTTTTGGGGTTTGGAGATCTGCTCCATCAATTCATACATTCTTTATAAATCAGTAAAGAAGCAGAGAAACGAACGGCCACTTAGTCACCTATAATATTTGAAAACTTTAGTGGCTCAACTGAGAGGAGACTTTCGACAAAAACAACTCAGCACAGCTTCACACAGTATTTCTGAAGCTATCTGACTAAATGGGAAGCTGCATATTATTTTGGTGGGCCAAAAAAAAAAAAAAAAAAAAAGATTGCAAGGTTTGCTCCCAAAGAACGTCCCAAAGGCGACAAACTGTATACTACTGTGACAAATGCCCCGACAAGCCAAGGATGCATATTGGAGATTGTTTTGTAAAATATCATACAAAGCAAAATTATGTTTCATTAAGTTAAAAAATATGTATAATGTTAAAATATATGAGTTTAAAGTGTTTTATTGTGTCTAAAATTATTTTAAGTTAACAATAAGGAACTCATGATATAAGCGGGAGTGGCTGATTACTCTCGAGTTGCTGGGTCACCCGACAGAAAAGTGCCTCGAGTGCAAAGGGTTAAAAGGTAGCGTGCCGGAAAGGGTTAACAAAGAATCTGCACAAACTATGCATCAAATAATAAGTGCAAGGGAAAGTAAAATAGATGAATGCTAATATAAAAATGCAAATACAAATTGAATACACTCAAGAGAAAAATAATCATGGGAATACAATTTATGAATAAACTAGCCCACAGAAAGAAAAACCAAGTATTGTAAAGAAGGGAGAAATAATGTGAATATTTTTACATTTTTCAGAACCTAGCATTAAAAAGCTTGGGAAAAGTACATGTGGAAATATAGTAGTTTTTCAAGCTTTAATTGAAAAATATAAAAAATTGATTTTTTTTTTTTTTTTTTTAGTTTGATTATGTAAAACCAGTTTTTCTTCTGGGATGAATTTTAAGGATATTTATGGAGTTTAATTTGTAACCCTTGAAATTTATTATTTTCATATAATTCATCTATTTATATTTGGATCTTTATTTCTATTGTAATTATATAAAATTTTATCTGGAATATTTTAGGATACCACAGAATATGAACCTCCATGTGTGAATGAAATAAATAGCAATGGAATTACTGAACCAAAGCATGTAAGTATGTTTTGCAATTTTATGAAAGGAATTCTTTATCATTCTTGCCATTTTTGCAAGTTAGCTAGATGAGTTACAAATTGAACTTTGTGCATGCAAATATTTATATTAATGTTTTTGTTTACAGTTCATTTTCATTTAGTGCACTAAATGTTCTCTGCAGATATTATTTTCATTTTTCTGTACATTTTGTTTATAACCCATTTGTTTTTAAAATTAATCATAAAATTAAGCAGATGTGTTTAATTATATGCATTTTAAAATGAGAATGAGACTAATATCTGTTTAAGAACATATTCTTTCTAACATGCTGCTTTTGCTCAAAACTCACTTTCCTAGGTTCATTTCTCTCATAACCATGACTCTTTAAGAGGTGTTCAGAATGTAAGTATAATATTTTTGAATATTGAGTAAGTCTTTCATTTTTTTGAGAATTTTTCAGCTGTATGCTTAGAAGTGAATTTTTATTTATTAACCTTTCATAAATTTAGCCTTCCAGTCTAATAAATTAGTAGTTTTAATTCAGTAAATTTACATTGGCTAGAAATTAATTTTGCTGATGGCAGTATTTTTTGTTATTTTTGTTGTTTTATCCCATTCCTTCATATCTGGTGTCATATTAGTTCACTTCAACTTCTTTAATTTAGAATCTTTTAGTGACAGCTTTTGAGTAATTCATGATTTTTTTTATGGTCATATAATTTTGCCAAGTAACTGGCTAGTATCAGGAGAGCCCACAAATGTGTAAATGCAGATTCAAACATTTTCTTTTGAGAACCTTTAAAAAAGACAAGATATCAAGGACACGTAACTAGATTTGTGTCTTCTTATGAATATCCAAAATGATATGCTGTGATATTACGTAAGTAAGCAGGGCATCACATCACATAACTGAATATTATTGATCGATATGATGTAATTTGCAAAAGCCATGATACTTAAGAATATATTTCTTCAATTTTTTGGAATGATGACTATTTGATACAAAATGATTTTATATGCATATTTTCAATGAAAATTACCCTTGTCTGGGTGTTTATGCAAATACATTATTTGTAGAAAATATTTATTCGTGAATAAATACTATTTGACTTTTGTAAACTGCATAATTTAACTTTCTTTCAAAAGGTCCTTTAAAATTTCTCTGCCGAAAATATTCATCAAAGGAACAGTTCTAAATGTAATGTTTTTCGTCAATTTTTTTTTATGAGCCACATTATATATATAAAACAAGAAAGATATACAACTATTGATGAAAATTGTGGTATATTGTACAAATATTGAAGTTTGTGGCTATTAGTCATGTGGAAGTTGGACCACACTTTCTTCTCTAAAACTTCTGGTGCAATATCATTTGTAATTCTTCCAGCTGTTGCCAAATCTCAATTACTTTGCTACAGTTTCAATATATACATATATTGTAGAGTGTTTTTATTGTTGTGTTTGTAAACGTATTTGCCTATCAGTCTGCATACTGAAGTGTTCCTTCTTTTGCCACAGTAGCTGCTTGTATGTTCCTATTAGACCTTGCATTTTCTCCTCGCTATAGTAGTTCTGTTTTAATTTCAATAGAAAGAAAATATTAAATTTCATTTTGAGTAACAATATTATGAATCTGATTACTGTTTGATGCTCGTGTATTTAAAATTGAGGGAATGAAATAATTTTTTGCATTTTATTTATTGTAATGAAATTGGAAAAATTGTTATATCAGGTTATATATACATTGGGAGTAGAATTAATGATTTATTTTGGGTAGCAGAATAAGTCACTGCACCATCTCAGTGTAGCCAAAGTACTTTTTCACTTTCTGTTTGAGTCAACCTTGCTGTTTTGGGAATTTTTATTTTCATCAGCTTCTAAATTAAATTTCTTGCCTTGGAAATTTGTGAATTAGATTGAGTTCCCATATGTTTTATTCAAAAAGAAAATGTAACTATAACTGAATAATGTGGTATCTTACTTTGCTAAAATATAGTTTAACATAGTATTAAGATAGATTATAAATGAAACTTTTTAAGCATTTTTTTAATTTCCAAAAAAAAAAAAAAAAAAAAAAGGGATTGCTAAATTTTTTGTCTAGTTAACAAGTGTCTGATGTTTTATAATTTATAAATTGCTTAATAGTGAAAGCACTGTATTTATAATAATAAAAAGTAGAAGAATGTTCTTTAATTTTTGGATGAATATTCTTGGCTAGATAACTAATTATTTTAGATTTTTTAAATTGGAAAACTAATTGTGTATGTTGGTTGTTGTAGTGGTGGTGGAGGAGAAGATAACCTAATCTTCTGAGAACAGCTTTGATTTTTAGGTTTTTTTCATGAAATAGATGCATTCAGGATTCATTAACTAGATATGTGTACTTAATATTATTTTTATAATCATAGCCATCCACTTTCTGGTACGGTAAATTAGATCATTAAAAAGTGTAAGAGCAAAGTATTTTAAATAACAAAGAAATATGTATAAAATTGTTATAAATCTTACGAAAAGTCAAAACGATTAAGTTACTCAGAGGGTTAAAACAAGTTTAAGGCAATTTGGGTATCTGGATTTGAAGAATTTAGTATTTGCATCCAAAAGCATTGTGATTTTCCTCTTAGCTTAAAAGATTATTACTAGACAACCAGTATGGTACAAAAAGTCATATGAAGCATGGTATGATCACTGAGAGAATAGAGTGATTTAGTATAAGTATTCCAGGAACTTTGCTGCTTTGGAGAGAAGGTTTAAAACTGAAAATCTGATTGAAGTAGTTATGTGCCGTAACTGCATGATAATAATGGTATATGACCATAATTGCCCAATGCCAAATAATCATCAAATAACTAGTAAAGAACTATCAGCAATATTGTGGATCATTGTATCAAATGAAAAATTTATACAGTACTATTATAGGAGAATGCGACTCTTAACTGTATCGCACATGGAACCCAGAGAACATGGTATACTGAGCTTCTTACCTGACCCCACAACCCCAGTACAATATGAGGTACGTACATGTTGAAGTCTCATTTCAGCATAGAGAATGACCATCAAAATATTTGTTTCTGGTAAGGACTGAAAATATGTTATGAACCATTCTATGCTTTCAAAGTCTGTTATTTTGAAAGTGAAGGTATCATCATTTGAAATGGCATTATGTCAGGATTACATTTACTGCATGTATTAAACAACTGATATTAATTACAATGTCATCTGACATAAGTATGTGAAGCTTTTTAAGAATATATTTAGTTATGACTCTCTTTATTAGATGATAATGCTTTTCTCTCATAAGTCCAGTATAATTCAGTAATCCTAGAATCCATGAAGAAATCCTTTCTGGACTGTTGGCCATTGTACTGACAGATATAAATTTGATTTCACAGTACTGCTGGTTGCCAAGTTGTAATACATAATCTCTGGTCTTGGGCTACTGAAGAGTTCAGATGAGTGCTTTTTCAAAAACTTGCATTTCTTATTTAGGAATTGCTGAGCAACTTTTTTTTATGATGTGCTGAACTGCTGTATAGCATGTGAGGTTGTTTCTGGTAATCCTACACCATATTAAATCTTTCTGGGATTGCTAGGATTCACGATTTTTGTATTTGCTAGGATTACATTTGACTATCGATACTTGATTTTTCCCACGAGTCAAATATTCAAACTTTTATTTTTGTTCTTAATATAATATACTTCTCGTTGCACTATGCATCTCTCATTTGAGTGAGACAGATCATCCAGAATACCTAATTAATTTAATACCAAAATTTGGTGTAGCTTTAATGAAAACTAAGCATAATGTTAAGAATTATTTTGTCATTAATGTTATTGTTTTTTTTTTTTTTTTTTTTTTTTTGAGATAACTAACATTTTTGTAATCTAGATTAATTGCTAGGTTGAAACTGAACTTAAAATGACTATTTATGCTAATATTTGAAGTCCAAGCTTTAAAATAAAAAGTAATACAAAATATAATTATTGCTCAAAAGATTGCACATTTTATTAGTAAATTTTTACATACCAAAAACTTAATGCTGTACTAAATTGGTAAGTACTAAAACTGTTCTGGGAAAAGTATCTCTTCAATCCAGGTATATTTAATTTTTTGGTATGACAGTTTATTAATGAACTCCATAATTCAATTTTGTTATTTAAGTTCATGCAAGAATGTATGATAAAATAATTAATCAGTTTTATCAAAAGACATTGTGTCTTGAAAAAAAGTTCATTTTTTTCTTAACAGTTGCTTGGTGGTTGTTAGCGAAAATAGTAGAAAAATAGGAATTCTGTTTAGTTAATGAACTGTCTTATTAATGAAAATGATATTGCTGTCTTCATAATTTAGTTACTATGATCACAATTTCTGATAACAAAGTGCAAAATAATTCTTATCTTGCACGGTAAAAGAAAAAACTGTGATCTTCTATTTATCCTACAGAGTTTGAGCGTTTTTATCTTTGGTGCATCTGATATTTAATGACTATTTATTCGTTTCCTGTGTTATTCTAAGATGCATATTTTTCATTTTGCTTTTAGATTGCCAATGGGCATATTAGTATTCCTAAAGAAGATGCTAGCCATGTACTTATAACAGATGATTATACTATAATAGGAGGAATTTTGAAAATATGGCAAGTGCATTTCACCAATTCATATTTTAATATATTTGCATCTTTCTAAGGAAAACTGTACATGGGAATAAAATTTCTCTGCTAATTTTAAATGTTTATATTCTTACAGCCCTGCAACTGAATTGGTTTTCCACTCACCTTCTAATAATAGTTCCAATGATGTTGCAATCAAGTTGATTTGTGTAGCTGAAAAAGCAGTTACTTACAAGGTATTGTTGAGTTTGAACTTTTTATATGATATATAGTTTTAACTTTTTTAGTAATGGTCAAACTATTATTGATGTGTGTAGCTAACGTAATAAGAAAAAAAGAGATGCGTTTTATTAGCGATAGCATTTAATTACTTATTCTTAAAAGGAAAAGAAACAGTTACAGCAAATACAGTTTAAAAAGAATAATTCTTGAGTCGTGGGATATGCCAGTTATCAAAAACTAAACTTTTACATTATTTTCATGTTGCATTGCCAGATATTATATCTAATAGATTACCAACATAGTAAATCCACAATAACAAAAATGCAACTGGGAAAAAGCTAGATTGGCCAAATGACAAAGTTACAAGTACGGAACAATTGATATGAATGTATTTGGTTGTTTAAAGTTTGTCTTTTCTTGAATGTTTTGATTTTACATATTCGATAAAATTTGAAAGGTAACACATTAAAGCTTAGACGTGTCGGTGGATTAGAGAAGTGTCAGTAAACTGTTCATTTTCAATACAAAGTTGTTCATTTAGAATGAATTTTTGATATCTGTCAGTGTTTTTAATAGCCTTTGGATATATTTTTAATATCTAAATATTTATTATTTTAATGATTTTTTCCCATCATTATATTACATGTTCGAATATAAAAGCTATTGAATTTTTATTTTATGAAGCTGTTATTGAATAATGATACTTCTGAAATTAAAATTTAATAGGTTGGTAAATTAATTCATGGAATGATTTTCATTTATGTGTTCTTAATTATATCTATTTGTTTTCATATTTAAAAATAATGTTTTAATGGTGCCATCCAAGAAATGAATAACTAAAAGCGGTTGATTGCATACTACATATTGGATGAAATACATATAAGAATTCTTGATTAAAATATTTTACTTGCCAGTTTTTGTTTAGATCATCAATTAAGTTAATAATTAATATTTGAATAAACTAAAACTTTTTGTTTTTTAAAATGTATCTTAACTTTATTATTAAATTAATTAAGGCCAAACAATTTTATACGTATGATAAAGTACATTTAAAAAAATACAGTGTAATGTATTTTTTGTGGGGGGGGGAGAGGAGAGAAATTGCTGTATTTTTTCCAATTCTAAGATCATTCCCCTCTTTATAAATATCTTTGAAAATGGGGTGAATCTTAATGCTATTTTGAATGTTTTTTCAGTATTTCCTTACACTTTAGATGTAGCATATAAAGCAATGTGCTGTTTTATGCATTTGTATATTTAAAAAATGTTGTGTTATCAACGCTTTGGGTGTCTCAGGAAATCATACATTATGATAATAGAAATGGCTCAAAACGATGAAATTGAATGTAAAATATATTTTGATAGTCATTAAGATGTAGATATTGACAGCTGAGAAAAATGATTGTATTAATGCATAAGAAGCTGTTGAATATTATATATTAGTAAATATTATATATTAGTTAGTAAATTTAATTTCATTATAAAAGGTATTTGTAAGCTTTTTTCAAAATTAAAATATATATTTTACTACCTTAGAATTTAGAAAGTATAACATGCTTCTTTAAATTTTATTAAAATGCTTGTTTAGAATGACTAAGTTTAATGTGATATTTAATGTATGTTATCTAATGCAACAAATTTGCATACATCCCATACATTGCTGTTGCAAGTACTAAAGAAATGTGAATTTGTTTGCACTTATAAAAAGGTATGTTTACTTAGTAAAGTATCTTGCATAAGTTAATGCTTGTAAAAAAAATAAATAACAGATTTCATAATATGCTTGAAAGAATTTTCAGGCAATAAATATACACACATTCAGAACTCTAATTTCTGCTGTTTAGTAGTGTTTACAAATTTTTGCTATTTTATCTCGTATGTAGTTCAAATTTGAATACACTTGAATTTATATATTTGAAAGGTAACAAAATGTTATGTGCTTCATCTGTGTTATCAATAGCTTCCAAATTGAAAAAAATAGACTACAATAGTAAATATGTCAAAAAGTCTTCCAGAAACAGTGATATGGTGTAGCTATGAAATAGATTGCTCAAAACTTGAATGAATTTGTTATTAGATACTAGATAGTGATAATTTTTCAACCACTAATGAGAAAACTGATTTGCTTGTATCTGATTACAGATAATAGTATACCTCTTATTCCTCCAGTGAAGTTCACATGTTGCATTTGATTGTTACAAGACATCACCTGGGCACATTCATGATATGAATTAATACTGGTTTATCGGTGTACTGATTCATTGAGATACATGCTTTTGTATGCTAAGTGAATAGATAATAAATAGATGGCAGTATGACATGAATTATTTCCTGAATTCTAATGAGTAAAAGCCTGATCCCAGTATAATAAAAGCATTTGGATGAGGAAAGGATCACTTATCTTAGGTAGGCTAATTTGGACTGAAGAGTTGCTGTCCTTTCCAGTGCTGTTTGGAAAATAATAGATGTAGAGTCACCTGATGATACTATGCAGGATTATTTGATTATAATGGGTTATGCTGGAGTTGTCTGCCTAAAATGCTTTTACAGAGAACTTTTAAACACAAACTGGCTTGTATTTACGTTAGACATGAGAATACCTATGCACCAATTCATTTGCTAATATATAAACATAGACGATATACTAGTATTCAGAAATCTTATACATTGTGTCATCAGTGGGCCATAAATAAAAAAAAGTGTCTCCATACTGTGTGAAGCAAGACATTAAGCTCGTTAATGCAATTTCAGCATGTTTTGGTCTGTCTAGTATAAGTGGTTCGCTTTTATTTGAGGGGGACTGGAGATTCAGAGAATTTTTTGAAAGCATCTGTGACTGAACTGTGATTACAGATTTGCTTTCTTAAGGATCTTGCTCAACTTACATATTGAGTGCTCTATTCCATCTAAGCTTTGCCAAATTTATTTTAATATCAATGCTTTTAGCAATCTGTGGCAAGCCCTGAACAAAAAATTGCAGAAGGAGAAGCCGTGACAAAAACATAGAGTGAAGACCCTTATAAAGAAGCATAGGCTAACATTCCAAAAGAAATATCCTTTCTTTCTGAAGTAACTATGAAGGTGAAATACTAGTATCCATGCTAGGAAAAGAGAGCCTATGTTGTGATGACTTTATGTGAAAGTTTGGTGCATGTTGTTTTTTTGCATCTTGCTTTAAGAATAATGTTGTCTTGGATTCTTGTATTTGGGTTTTAAGCTGGCATTCTGCTGCTATTTTTAAGCATTTGCCAGTTATCTCAAATTACCCTTTAAACTGAGACCAGAAATGCTGAAAATCCAGTTGTGAATCTTAGTCATTATTACAACATTTAATGCTGTTTTTTAAGATTAACTGTGGCTGAAGTATTTAATTAAAGGAAAATTTAAAGGAATCTTTTCTAGTACTGTGACAACTGCTCATGGAATGGATGTAAATTTATTGCTGTGGGAAAATTATTTCTTGCTAATGCATAGCTTCCAACTCATTGGCTTTCTATCATGTCTCCCGGTAGGCCACCAAATCTCAGTTTTTCATTTTTTAGCCATTACTGAAGAAAATTTTTCTCAGCAGTAAAGTTTATTAAATTAATGGAACTTAAATTCCATTCCCTTGCTTGCAATGATTCCTGGCATAATTTTTCTTATTAAATTTTATTTGACTTGAATTGTCTTAAAATACTGTAGACATTTGCATAACTTTCAATGAAGATTTAATCAGTGCTTAATCAATTAATTTTTGTATTTTTTTGGCATCAATAAATGTTACATTATTTGTCCACACAACTGAATTGCATTAATTATTCACTGTAATTTCATTATACTTAAATAAGAGCTTTTCTTACCTACCCAAGTTATTCTCAGTACAAATGTGTAAGAGAATGAAATTAGCCAAAGAGTATAAAATCTAGAATATATCACTGAATTTAGCACATGCATAGACTCCAACTATTACAGATTCTCCGTAATTTCTACGGAAATTCATGAAAAACTGCAAGCTACAAAAAGTATGGAAAAAACTAAGGATTTTACAGAAACAGAGTAGGAGAACCAGTACGCAAAACAGAACCAACTAATTCATCCGATGATTGCCTGAATATTTGGGTCATCATACATCACGTATTGAGTACGTTGCTAATTTTGAAGAATAGCCAATTGTTGATCAGTTACTCCAATTGTTAATGATTTATCAATAGTTCCCTGCAACATCTGTCTACTTTGTCTGTCTCCCAGGTTCGTTGCTGCTGCGTGTTTATCCTGCCTTCAGCTCCATTGTTTAGTTTATGGCGAGAGCTTAGCATGTGTCTTATGAATTGTGATTCAGGTGGAAGTTTTTTGTTAATAAAGCTACCTCGAACGAAGAAGCCAAAATTATTAAAGTTGCCAAAATTATTCATATTCTTCAGAATTTCCATGCATTAAGGAATCCAAAATTTCTGTAAATCACGCACACTGCAGTGTATGCAACAGACTTCTCAGTTGCACATGGCGGAAAAGATGACTGTAAACGGCATGTTTTTCTCAAAAGCATGTAGAACTTGGTATTGTAAAATCTAAAGAAATAGTGAATTTTTTAATAAAAGATGATGAAACAGATCTTATAAAAGCCGAATGTTATTTTGTTCGATTTTTAATTGAACATAATCTACCGCTCTTAGTTTCAGATCATTCCAAAGAGCTTTTCAAAGCAATGTCTCTTGATTCTGCCATAACAAAAAAATTTAGCTGTGGTCATACCAGAAGTACTACTACTATGAAAACGCTTGCAGAACGTAATGTTGCCGATATTATAAAATCAGTGTGCAATACATCATTTTCCCTAAGTACTCATGGAAGTAATGATAACAATGGTAACAAACTGTATCCATTGATTATAACATATTACAGTAAAGAAAAGGGAGTGATAATTATGCCATTGATTTCTATTTTAGAATGCACGAATAATACCGGAGAAGGTATTTTTAATTGTATAAATGAAAAATTTAAAAGCAAAGGTTTAGAATGGAAAAATTGCTTATCATTTTCTTCAGATAATGCTAGTAATATGATTGGAAAGTTTAAAAGTGTAGCATTGTTTATCAAAATGCATCAACCAAGTATAATCACCCGAGGTTGTCCATGCCACCTCTTGCATATAGCTGCAAAAAAGGCTACTGAAAAATTAATTGTCTTATAAATGGAAATGTTGTTAATAGATATATGTTTTTATTTTTAGAAACATTCAAAACGGAAGCATAGTTTCAAAGTTGCTCAAAAAATTTTGGAACAATGCAAAATCTCATAAAATTTTGAAATATTGCAGTACGAGATGTTTGTCTCTTTTAGAATCTATAACAAGGATTTTGGAACAGTGGGATGCTGTGATTAATTTTTTTGGAGATCAACCAGATAATGGCGAGAATGAAGGAAAGAGATTGCAAAACATTAAAAAAATGCTAAATCACCTACCACCAAATTATACTTATTATTTTTGAAAAATACTTTGTTTATAACAGCAAATATTAATTTGCTACAACAAGCTCCTTATATACATAGAGAGAACTTGTTGAACTTTTAATGAATTTATTGGTTAGATTCATAAAACCATAAGAAATTTCTAAAGAAAATGAAGATTTTACTCTAACATCTATTTCGTTTCAGAAGTATAGTAAACAAAAAGAAAATGAAAATTTAGTGATTGGTGCGCGAACAAGATTATATTTAAAAAAAAACCAAGTTGAATGAAAGTGAAGTGAAAACATTTTTCAATTCTGTGCGAGATTTTTTTTTTTTTTTTTTTTTTTTTTTTTTTTTTTTTAACTGCGTGTTCATAAATTTCCACTAAGTGATCCATTTCTTAAACATGCTGAAGTTGCTGACATCAACTTGAGAACTGAAGTTTCATTTTCATCTGTTTTTTACTTGATGAATACTTTTCCATTCGTTATTGAGGAAAAATATCTTAAGTGGAGATTGAATTTTCCATGTATCAAGTAGATGATTTGAAAGAAATTTTAAATTTGTGTATTGTATGGGGAGAAATTGCCAAAATAAAAAATATAAATGGGTGTGTTAAATGCAAAGTATTGCCAACTGTAATGCTTGCTGTCTTAATAATACCTCATTCAAATGCAGCTTGCGAAAGAATTTTTTCAATTGTTAAAAAAAATCAGACTGAATTTCGACCAAATTTAGGTCCTAAAACTCTTGAAGCAGGTTTGATTGAAAAAATAAATATGCAGGCAGATGAAGAACTATGTTATAAAAAAACATTCTCAAAATCAGAACTTAAGCTTGCTAAGCGTGCTATGTATAAATCTTTGCATTCGTAAATTGTAAGTATTTTTAATACTTGTATAGATTATTCTTGGTTATTTAAATTTGATTTCCCTGTGGAAATCAAATCCAAAATAAAGATATGATTTATGGATTCTGATTTTTTTCTATGATTAATAGTGTTTTAAAATACTTGCTTTTTTCATATATTAGTAGATTTAGTGATATACATGCTTGAGGAGTTAAATGAAAATTTCTAATTAAATGTGCATATAATTTACAAGGCATATTCTTAATTATTCAGTTTTATATGTATATGGATTTTAAACATAATAGAATTGATTACAATAAATGAGTAATTAAAAATTAATGAATAGTTAATTACAACATGCATTGCGCGTTTTCAAAGTTGTAAAAATGTCGTTTGCACCTTGACTACTGACAACTTTTACTGTGGGTTGGAGTCTATGCACATGCATCATATTTTTCATGTCATGGTGGAAAACACTTTTTATTATCAACTATATGAAAACATCTATTATTTATAACAAGTATTTTGAAATCTGTTCTTTGGGAACATCTTTTTAAACCAATATCTAGAATTTTCAATTCAATATGAAAATATTGTTGGCTTATTTGTTATCTCCATTTCCAGTAGTACGGTTACAAATGCCTTCAGTTCCAGGATAGTGACTGGATACCAATTTACCATACTATATACTTATCAGTTTTTGGGGATTTTGATAACAGTTCTTCTACATATCTGTTTGTTTCCTCAACCATCATTGCCCAAAGAGAATTAATGAAAAAGGGATTAAAATATTCAATCGGTTTCACTCTATTTTAGATAAACAGTATTGCGGTCCCCGACTTTTCGATGAGTTGGAATGAATTGCCTTGGTCAATATATTCATTTTCCATAATCATAATCTATTTCAAAATGTCACCACTATTATGGATATTAATATCAGAATCATCGATGACATATCCTTCTTTTAAAAATAACATCACTATCATTGCTGCCTTAATTCGAATCCTCTGTTATAGTACTCCTTTTACATTTAGAAGCCATTGAATTGCTGAAGGGCATCAAATAAAAATAAAATAAAATTATATTGTAGATTACATAAAAAATTAGTGAAACTTTTACTGTACATACCTTTTATACATGTAATAAAATATTTAAATAATATTTTTATATTATTTAAAGATGCTGATATCATTCCTTAAGCTCAGAAAGATGTCAGAACAACATTGAATTGAAAGAATTACAACTTACCGTTGTGATAAGGCCGCATAAAGGAAGAAGAAACTGAAGATTAATATGGACAAACATGTCTTGAGAGCATAAGATGAATATTATTATTATTATTATTTAATTTCCGAATACGTTTTCAATAGTCGTTAAGTTAAATTAATTGTTTTAAAAATAATATTGTTATGTTGGCATTGTTTCAAACGCTGGCTCAAGAGCCATGTATTGTTCATGCACATAAAATGTAGAGATATTGGAATTTTTGTGAAAAAAAAAAAAAAAAGGATGTAGGTTTTTCTCTTGTTGATTGTATGTAGCCATTTACTTTGGGCGTTCAATAAAATTTTCATGTGGTGTTCCATCATTAGAGTTTAACACCACACCGTTGAAGCATTAACACCACATCACAGCAGTAAATATTAAAATTGGTGGCAGCATTTAGAGATTGTTCCTGAGAGTAAATTTAGGAATTGACCTTTTTCACCTGTGAACTTGAGTTAACATTGTGCGTTGATTTCCGTGCATCTCGTTATGTGAGTGTTCTGGATCGTCAAATGGATGTTCCAAGAAAGGCAGTATTGTAAAGGGCTTTATGTGAGCAGGCAAGACTTTCTTCTCTACACAAGAATGATCTAATTTTGGGTGCAAGGACAGTTCGCATAGTGAAGCATTTTCAGAAAGTGACAGTGTGTCAGAAGGTAATGCTAGAGGAAGCGTGATCTAGTGCCGCAAAAGAGTAAAATTTCCCGTCAAAGGCGTCTTCAAATTGGTGAGTACCATTTTTGCGATTTTGGAGAAGTTATGCCGGTTATTCGAGACTAGGTTTATTTTGGATATAGCTCTGTTATTGGGGATCAAAAGATTTTTGGTGGTTATTGAAAGTTAGTCTTGTGGTTACTTTTGCTAGTTGGAATTTAATTGCTGATTCTGTTTTTTTAGTAACTGTTTAAATTGTATGAAGTATTGTAATGGTATGCTTTAGAAAAATTTAGTTTTGAAATCAGTCCAGAGTTAGAGGACAATATTTATATAGTTGAGATAGAGCAGGAAAAGGTTGCCTCTTAATTAGCATTTTTGATATATGTTTTGTATGTAGGCATAGGTATTATCATTTAGTGTTGTAAGGCAATTAGTGTTCAGAACTGTTAGGGTATTATTCAATTTCAACCCCAAAATACAATAACACAAAAACAATAGACCTGTTGTTTTTGTGTTATTGTATTTTGGGGTAGGTTATTTTTCTTTAATTTTCCATAATGGGTGAGTTTATGAGGAAATTTACTAAAGCTCTGCTATTGGAGTTAATGGAGGAGTTTGATACAAATGTGTCTCGGGCAAATAGAGTAAGAGAAATTAGGCAGGCTATTCTAAATGCCATGGACTATGAAGAAGAAGCGGCGAAAGAATACACAGCAAGAATTTGGCTGCGGCTGAGCAGATAAAAGCAGAAGAAATAGTCAAACAAGAAAGAGTAGAGCATGAACGTGAACAAGAGAGCAGAGCGGGAACACAAAAGAGCAGAGTGGGAATGTGAACAAGAGAGAGTGGAACAGGAGCAAGTTTCTGAATTGGAAAAGTTAAAACTGATGAATGTAGTTGAGACTAATAGCGTAGCTTCCACGGTTTTGACAGTTGAACAATCTAGAGAAAAAAGGGTTAATTTGAAAGATCTAGTACCACGTTTTGAACTGAGTAATATAGATATTTTATTATTCTTTATGCTATTTGAGAAACAAGCTCAAAAAAAGAATGTTAAGGAAATTAATTGGGTCTCGCAATTAATTCCTTTATTACCTCACGATGTAGCACAGTTAATAGTGAAAGAACCAGCAGATAAAGGGGATGATTATCAGCATGTTAAGAAATTACTCATGTATAGATTAAAGCTTAGTTCTTGGGCTCTAAAAACAAAATTTGAAGAACATTCTAGAAAAAACGGAATGTTATGGGTGGATTTAGTGTATGAATTGAGAGTGTATTTAGAGAATTGGATGGATTCAGTGGAAGTTCAAGATTTTGAAAGTCTTAAGGAACTTATGCTCACAGAGCAAATTAAGCGGCGAGTCCCTTCTAGAAATAAGAAAGCACTACTTAGACAATTGGGAAGAATTTAAAACAGCTTCTATTTTGGCAGAGAAATACAACAGGTATAAGGCTTTGCGAAGATATAGGAGGAAGCTAGAATAGAGAAAAAAAAAAAAAGCAAGCTTTCAATGAAGCAGGTTTCGAGAAACAGTGGAAAAAAAGGTGTTACCAATGTGGAAAGGACGGACATATCCGACCTAACTGTCCATCACTGGAAAGGAATAAGGCTAATCTGGTGAATAATCTAGGAACGGAGAGTTTAGGAAAATGTTTTTAGCCGTACTTCAAGAAAGCAGTAATTATAATGGGATAGAGAGAGAATATCTGAGAGATACTGGAGCTAGAATAGATCTGTGTAGTAGTACTTGGATTAATACTAGAGACTTATTACTGGAAACTGTATAGGTGAAACAGCTGTTGGACACAGAATGTAAATGTTTACCTTTGGCGAAAGTCACCATTGAAGGTGATTCTGGTGTGGTCACCATAAAGGCAGCGGTTACTCAGATAGAGTTAGATAAAGAGTATTATTTGTTAGGAAATAAAACTGCACAGTTGATGGAGAAAATTAGGGAATGACCGATTCTCTTGAATGTTGTGGAGACTCGTAGTCAGGGGCATGCACACAGGATTTTGGAGAGAGTGAGTGCAGAAGACTTAGATTCCAGATCGGAAGAAGAGAAAGAGGTAGAAAATGAAAGGGTCATGAATAATGAGCATTCGGAGGAAAGGCAGTTTAGAAGAAAAGTCTATCCTTGCAGATGTTTCCCCAGCAGAATTCTCAGAAGCTTAAAAAACTTGCGCTAGTTTAGCGGCCCTGTGGAAGAAAGGGGAAAGTGAAAATGAAAAAAGTTTATAATTGTCAAGGAAAGACTATTCAGAGTGGCAGGCTCTAAAAAAGGGGAAGATAAGCTTCAGCTGTGTGTGCCTCTCGTTTTTAGGAAAGGGATCTTGAAGTTATATCACAAGGAAATCTCTGGTCATTTAGGGGTAACAAAAACCAAGGATAGAGTTTTGACACACTATTTCTGGCCTAATTGTTACCAAGAAATTGAATTTGTGAGGATGTGCGATATTTGTCAGCGTGTAGGTCACAATAGGGATAAAAAAAAATCCCCAATGAAGATTGTAGCCATTATCAGAAGTGTATAGCAGATTAAATATTGATGCAGTAGGTCCTCTGATCCCTAGTTCATGTGAAAATAAATACTTAATTACGTCTATTTATGTTTCTTCTAAATATCCAGATGCCATTCCTGTACAGAAGTTAAGCTCTAAAAGTGTGATTCAAGCCTTAATACAAATCTTTTCTAGATCAGGTTACCCTAAGGAAATTCAGTGTAATTTGGGTAGATTGTTTACCAATGAACTTACATCTGAGTTTTTTAGCAAGTTCGGAATTAAGGTATATCATTCTTTTGTGCGTCACCCTCAAAGCAATTCTGTTGAAAGGTTGCATTCCATCTTGAAAAGGGTATTGAAGGCTTTGTGCTTGGAAAGCGGGAAAGAATGTTTGCCATGTGCTTTGTTCACCCTCAGAACTGTTAGCCATGAGAGCACAGGTTTTAGTTCCTGCAAGTTAGTACATGAAAAAAATTTGAGAATGCCTCAAATGATTGTGTATGAAAACTGGCTAGAGGAAGAAAGTTCAGACCCCACTGTGGTCGAGTATGTTCTAGACTTAATAAAACAGATTAAAGAAGTGTCAGGAGCTGGCTGTAGAGAGGATGAAAGAGTGTCAGAGTAAAAGGAAACTCTGGTATGATCGCAACGCTGTTACGAGAAGCTTTAAGGTCGGAGATCTCGTGCTTGTTTTAGCCACA
This sequence comes from Stegodyphus dumicola, assembly GCF_044657685.1. Classification (NCBI taxonomy): domain Eukaryota; kingdom Metazoa; phylum Arthropoda; class Arachnida; order Araneae; family Eresidae; genus Stegodyphus; species Stegodyphus dumicola. Next base: position 136,536,141 of record NC_140771.1, on the reverse strand, counting down.
TCTAAACCATACAAAATGGCTGTAAACTGGATAGAGCCAGGTAAAGTAACTAGTGTGATTTCTGAAACCAATTATATGGTAGAGATTCCTGGTAAGTGTAGCAGTGACAAACACCATTTATCATGTAAATTTGACAAAACCTTATCATCAGCACCCTGAGTTTGTGAATCTTGTGATGGAGGAGGGCATGAAAGATATTGAGGGAGAAACTGGATATCCTTGGCTTCCTTATCCCTTGGCTGATCCAACTCAGGTAGATTTTTGGAAAATAGTTGGAGATAGTAAGCTAGAAGAAAAAGCTTCAGCAGAAGAAATGGGAAAATTCCAGGAAGTTATAGGGAAGTATGGAGCGGTGTTTTTGTCCGATCCCGGCTGTATGTTTTTGGTCGAAATGGATATTAAATTGTTGGATGAGACTCCGATTAGAGTCAGGCCTTACCGAATGTCGGTGAGACAAACCGACATCCTAAAAGAGAAAATTAGGTGGTTGCTTGAGTTAGGAGTCATGGAAGTCGGACAATCTGATTATGCTTCGCCCATGATCTTAGTAGAGGTCTCAGGAAAAGATCCTCGTCCTTGTATAGACTACAGAAAATTAAATTCAAAAACTATGACCGAATTTTTCCCTCTTCCCAGTATGGAAGAAGTGGTAGAAAAAGTCAGTGCACTTCCATTTATCACAATCATGGATCTAACCAAAGACTACTTCCAGATACCACTCACAGAGGTATGCTGCATTTGTGATGCCTTTTGCATCTTTCATTCCAAAGAAAATGATGTTTGGGCTTTTAAATGCGCCTTTCTATTTTTGTAAATTGATCGCCCCAGTTTTAGGAGGGCTGGACAATTTTGTTCTACCGTATATTGATGACATCACAGCCTTTTTGCCTACTTGGGACAGGCATATGAAGGATTTGGATGTGGTTTTAGGTTCCCTTCAGGAGGCTAAATTGACTGTTAAGTCATCGAAATGCAAATTCGCCCAAAACCATGTGAAATTTCTGGGTCATGAAGTAGAATCTGGGAAAAGGTCGCCTAGTTAGGCCAAGCTTCAAGCAATCAGATTTCCCGATCCCCATTACTAAAAACACAGATACATAGCTACTTTTGTACTGTGGGCTACTATGCAAGGTACATAAGACTCATGTATTGCGGCACCTCTGACAGACGCTTTGAAGGGAAAAAAGAAAAAGTAATTTGGACAAAAGAGTGCGACGAGGTTTTCAATAAACCGAAGATTAAACTAGTAAAAAGTCCAGTTTTATTTGCACCAGACTATTCTAAAGAATTTATTGTGCAGATAGATGCCTGCTTATATGGTGCAGGTATTAATTCAGGATGGGGAGGAATAACCTATACTGTATCTTAGCAAAAAGTTTACTAAAGCGGAGCGAAATTATAGCACCATTGAAAGACAACTAGCGGCTATTATTTATGGATTGAAGAAACTGAATTATTACTTAGATGGACAAAAATTCAAGATCCAAATGGATCATAATCCGTTGACTTTTTTAAACCAAATGATGCTGCCATATCTCTTCAAGGAATATTTGTAAAACTAGATCTTTAATGCTTTCTGAGTACTGTGATCTTTCCCACTATACATCTCTTTCATGTTTTCATTTCGGTTTTTCTTTGATTTGCGAATAATATCTTCATGATTCTTCAAAATCTTCCCTAAGAGGGATTAAGAAATATTTAACTTAAGAGCAGCATTCCGCTGAATCAGTTTTGGGAGTAGGTTGGAACAGTTCAATATGTCGATTTGATGCTTAGACTTGGGTCATTATACACTTAGCTAGACTTCATTATAAAAATGCCTGAACAAAATAAAAAATGAGTGTTTCTTGGAACAGAATATTCATAAAAATTCTTAAAACAACTGAAAAGGTATTTTGTTGCTTAAAAGCAAGGTCATCTAGAAGATTGCTTCATTATTTGCTAATTCTGGGGAATCCAGTTGATCTTCCTAAAACTTTGAAAATGGGTACTTTTATACAAGGTTGCCTTTAGCCAAAATGAAGCTGCTTGGCAAATCCTATATCTGTTTTCATCTTATTTGGCAGTACAGTCAAATACCTAAAATCCACCGACCTGAAATCCGTATTGCTTCTCAAAATATAAACATCCAGTTTATAGGTTCCGGAAACCGCAACATTGAGTATGAAATATCGAAGAAAAAATACTTACCGAATAATGACATCACAATTACCAAATAATAATGAGTTATAATGGAAATACCAAATTATTGACATCACAATAACATTTTTTTCCCTCTAATCTGCATAGAGGTAAAAAAGCAGACGATTCACTCAACACTTCTTTCAAGTTCACTATTCACGTTGTTGTATTTTCTTTGTTATTTCATGAGACTGTGTAGTGCTGTCTTTTTTTCTTATCCAGATATTTTGTCGATAAATTAAGAATATTTTTAATTTCAACACTTTTTAATACAATGACAGATAAGAAACGCACTCATGATTTTACTGCTTGCAATGTTAAAAAATGTAAACACGTTACATTGACAGTAATGCAAAAAGTGCAAATTCTGCAAAAGATGGAAGCAATTGCTACTCCTCGGTTTATAGCAGAATCATATAGAATTGCAACACGATTCTGTATGATATACGAAAAAATAGAGAAAAGCTGTTGAAATTTTACAGCAACAGTGATTCTAACACAGGAATCCGAAACCGGAAATCTTTGCACAAGGCGAAATCGGCAAACCTCGATGCTGTGTACACATAATACAATAAATAATATAATCAATTTATATATGTAATAATAATTTAATGCGTATAATAAATTATTATAATAATGTATATAATAATTTAATTAAATGTATCTAATATGCCTTATTTATTTTGCACTTTTAGTCTGAATATTATACTTTATCTTTTCTGTCTTGAAATCCTAAAATCCGCATAACCTCTGCTCCCAAGCTTTGCGGATGTCTGGACTTCCACTGTATTACTTAAGTGTAAAATAATTCATTCTGTAATATTTTGATAACTGTAACCAACTTATTGATTGCAGTAAGTGATGTATTTTCAATGTTTTTGTATACTTCAGGCAGGACTTCAGCACTTTGATAACAATACCCAACGATAACATTAACTGTGATCAGGCTGTAGCATTATATATTTATGAAATGCATTTCATTAATAAAAATCATGTATCTAATTGACATTTCAAAATTTTTATTTTCAGGTCAAAACAAACAATATTGAAAGTTATAGAGTGAAACCCTCTATAGGAATCATTGAAGCTGGCAGCACTATTGAAATCAATGTTGTGCTTCTTCCAGGTAATACAGCTTTAGTTTTGAAATAATCATTGTAATGTTATTTTATTTTAATATTAGCCCCTGTGTCTTTGAACCAGTGATTGATTTTGTATTGAGGTATGAATATAGAATGTAATTTTACATGAATAAACTTGTTTTTAAATATAAATATATGTAAAATTTTCCAAAATATATCATATCTTTTTTGTTTATCGATATTAAACCTGTATATATTTAATTTCCTTTCACTGGAAAAAAATCACAAACCTTGTGATTGCTAAATATGGCTTTTGGAATATGAAATATTTATTCTAAATTAAAAAATATTTTGTTAAGAAACAGACTTTTAACAATGGATCATACAGTATGTTATTTATATAGGCATATGCAATATATTTAGCAGGGAAGTTTATAAAGTGATTAGCATTTGAAGACATAGGTGTATTGTACTGCATTTTGAATATTTTATTTATGGAACATCTTTAATACCGCTCTTGGATTTTTTATTTATGGAACATCTTTAATGCTGCTCTTGGATTTTTTTATTTATGGAACATCTTTAATACTCCTTTTGAATTTTTTGCATGAGATATATTTATAGTCAGTAATATTTACAAGAATGAGAGTATCCTTTTGATTGCTTTTTCATCCACGTTTGAACTTGAACAATGATTACTAGCAATTTTTTTAAAATCTTTGTTGCTCTGAGCTGTGCATTAAATGTTTGAGTTATCATTCATCTAACAACATAACTATACACGCATCTAATTATTTTACAATAAATGTGTAAACATAATAAAACTATAGAACAGTGAAATATAATTACAAATTATGATAGAATAATGACAATGAAGTTTGATAAATATATAAAAATAAATCATAAATTTATATTAAAATAATAAATTGAGGTATAGAAATGTATGGATATGTGATTTTGAAATTACAATGCACAGTATAGAAATATAAACTGTTAAGTTTCATCTTATTCTGTAATTTTTGCATTCTTATTAATTTTCATCACATTCAAGCAAACTGCAATAGTGTTTGTGAAAGTAAGACATACTTCAGTTTGAAAATGAATGATTTTTATCCTTGTTAGCTAGAAGTTAATTATCACAATATGAAAATTCATCTTTTAAATATTATATATATTTTGGATAATCAAATTTTCAATTTTTTTAAACATCCTGCCAGGCTTCCATCCACAACCAACAGATAAGTTTTTGATTATGGCTATGGAGGTGTCGGAATCTACTCTTTCAACAACAAGTCTGGGAACTCTGTGGAAGTCATCGCCTTCAGATATTATTGCTGACCATAAGTATGTGCTATCCATTTTCACTGCTGCACAAATTTTAGTCTCCTTTCGAGATGCTGCGATTTTGTTTAAGGCTTTCCTTCGGGGAGGATGGGAAATAAAAAAGAATCATCCCACAGGACTGGGATTTTGCATCACTATTAGAAAACAAATCACAAAAAAAGTTTGTCCTATTGTTATAATTTTCGATACCATTTTAGATTATTACTTAAGCTATCATATACATTAAAATTAGCATTTAACAATCTTTTTTCTGTACTTAACATGAAAATGTATAAAAAAAATGCTTACTTTGAGAAATAATTTTAGAAATGCTATTCAAACTATTACAAAGTTTTAATTGACAAAATGCATTAATAAACTTTAAAATTTGTTGTTTTGAATTTTTGGAGGTTCTTGAGAGTGATATACAGTAGTATAAAACGTGGATCTCTATCAAAGTAAGTACACTTGCTGTAAGTTGAAAACATAAGATTTAATGGGTTAATGGATTTTCTTGAGTTTAACAAAGTATATGAACATATCATGTCAGACTATTTCACGTTAGTAAAACCATATGATGAATAAACCATATGATGTATACTGAATGTACTTGACTGGTACTATATGAGATGAGTCTAATTGACAGCTCATTCCATCTGGCAGGCACTTGGCAGTGTAATAAATTATCCAGGATACTGTGCTAGGTTACAATCTAGTCTTCCATAGCTATATTCCACAGCAGGTTTCCATGCCTTCAAATCACAATACCATGCTGGAATGTTTCATGCCTGTTAGGCACACTTGGAGGACACAAAGTCTTCACCACATCGGAAGGATACACACTCTTCACCACACATCGGGAGGTTTCTACTGCAGGATTATATACTTTACTTTCTTCTGCTTGGCGTAGCTGCAAAGGAGAACAGGGTTCGTAGCGGTCCTTACAAGTGCTTATAAGTCCTTATATTTGAAAATAAAATATAAAGGCCCTTATAGGTGCTTACTTTTTCTTTAAAGCCCTTATTATTTTGTTTTTAGTGCTTATTTTTTGCTTTTAGTGCTTTTTTTAATGAACACACATCCCCCTGGTACCAAAGCCGAAACTAAATAAACAACTTTTCTTCTTTATATGGAACGTCAGATGGTGAATCATACTTCCGGAAATAGCTTTTCCCCTTTCTCTGCATTAACGTAACCTATGTTGCGTGCCAGAGTACAGACAGGTGCACGTCGTTCTATTGGTCAAAGAATTGCGAAAACCGTAGAAAAGTCTGGTACATTCGGTATTCTTTTCCTCCCACCCAAATACTACACATGTTTGGATTTTTATCAAGATTTTAATAATTTGCATTCTCGTTCCGCGTGGTCAGTTCATATTCGTATTTAGTATGATCGTTATGCTTATATTATGAGCATATGTATGAATATTTATAATAATATAGTTGCAGTATCTGCTGAAGTGTAGATAAACTTCCAAAAATGGTTGTACTTTTACACAGATTAGCTTTCTAAGGAATAATATTCGGAATGGCTTAAATAAAAGAAAAGTAATCGAATAGTCAATTTTTTTTTTTTCCCCCAATACATTATACAGTACGGAGGTTGGGAGGTTCACCCTTTTCTCCGCAAAATCTCTAATATTGAAGCAGCGGACTTCTTTTTTTTTTTTTTTTTTTTTTTTTTTGTCATTGTCCAATCTGGATTGAATAGTACTAAAAGTTTTGCGGTCTATCTAACCCAAGCGAAGAATGATTCTATTCCGGAAATTTAATGCAGTCTTTTCAAAATTAGAATCAAAAACACCCCCAGATTAGTAAGTCTCTTTCTTTTCCTGTATTTAGTTCTTTATTCTTCGAATACCGGTAGCTGCTGATTCCGATTGTGTAAACGTATGGAAGAAATACGCCCCGCGTATTGCGCAATAACGTTTGCGGTATTTTGCAGAGATAATTAATTTTGATGTTCAGTCTGAGATTTATTTATGAACACTTAAGAGTTTTACTGTGCTTTCTAAGCAGAATATTTCTCAGTTCCGTTGGTCTATTTTTATATGATGCACATATTGAAATGTCAAAATCATTTATTTAGCCGAGAAATCTAAAGAACGGCTACAATCCCCCTCTCCTCTTTTTCCAGTTATGCTCAACTATAAGGAATATTCGGCAGTTTCCGAGTATGCGGGTTAGTTAAGCTTTTACTGTTAAAGGATGACTGCATGAAGCAATTTCCCATCTCCTGATTTCAGAAATGTTCCTCATTTTTACTTAAATTACTTTGCTTGGAATATATGTTAAGGGAAAATTACATGCAATGAAAATTTAGAAAATGTTCAGAATTTTGATTTAAGTTAATTATAAATATTATTATGAGCGGAAAAATAAATTGTATTTATTATTAGGTACCAATCGAATACAACTCTTATATTTTGAACTGAAATTTCATCATTAGATTTTGTAATATAGTTTAATTCTGCATAGTTTTTTTTCTCTCTCATGTCAGACTATTTCACGTTTATAGTTTCAGCAAAGTCATGCAAGCAGTTATTCGGCTTGGCATCAGTTGATAGAGGTTGCAGATGTCCACCTGAGGGATACTGTGCCAAATTCTGTCCAATTGTAAAATCGGTAGAAGTGATGTACATGTACAAGAAAACAAATGATTACATTTTGAGAAAAATTGGATGATTTATTGAAGTGATAGAGCTTCACAAAGTGAAAAAGTCAGTAATGTGTTTGTCCACCTCTGGTCCTTATGCAAGCAGTTATTCGGCTTGGCATCAGTTGATAGAGGTTGCAGATGTCCACCTGAGGGATACTGTGCCAAATTCTGTCCAATTGGCACATTGGATTGTCAGCATCCCGAGCTGGTTGGAGGGCCCTGCCTATAATGCTCCAAACATGCTCAATAGGAGAAAAATTCGACGACTTTGCTGAAACTATAAACTATAAACTAATTCTGTAAATTGAACTGTCATTTAAAATTTAAAAAAAAAAAAAGTTAATTGTTTTCCATGGTTGAGGTAATGCTCATTCTCTTAATAAATATTGCATTGCTCATATTTTAAATTGCAAGTCTAATTTTTCTTTTAAGGTTATGCAGTTGTGTATAATGACAGGTGCTTATTTTTTTCTTAAAATGTGCTTGAAAAGTGCTTATAGGTGCTCATTTTTTTTAACTAAAATGTGGCTACGAACCCTGAAGAAGATATAAATTAGTGACCTTCTCCCTCGTGGAGCTGAAAAAAAGAATTTTTAAAAAAAATATTCATTAAAGTTCAGGTCCTAATAGATTCATATATTTTCTATGCTTGTCTCTGCCAAGATTCTTGGTTAAAATATCGGCTGGCATTTTTGCTGTAGACACAAAAGCACACCTGGAGGATGCAAAGTCTTCGTGGTATTGGAAGGATACACAGTCTTCACCACATATTGAGAAATTTTTACTGCGGGATTATATACTTTCTTCTGCTCAGCTCAACCGCAAAGCAGAAAATATAAATTAGCAACACTCTCCCTTGTTGAGCTGAAAACTGAATTTAAAAAAATATTCATTAGTTAAACTTCAGGTTCTAATAGATTCATATATTTTCTATGCTTGTCTCTGCCAAGATTCTTAGTTAAAATATCAGCTGGTATTTCTGCTGTTGACTCATACTTAATGTCAATTTCCTTATTGTCATACAACTCTCTTATATGGTAATGAAAATGAGTATCAGTGTGTTTTGTGAATGATGAAGTGGGTCTTTCACTAAATGTTGTACACTTTGTCACTGTACAAGAAAGTTGCCTAGCTCTCTTAATAGCAAACACAAGTTCATTGCTTCTTTTGAAGCTTCAATTAACACTATGTATTCTGCTTTAGTGCTTGATAGTGCTACAATTTGCTTGCATTATTCCCAGTAAATCGGGCTTCCTGCTAAGAGGAAATCATAGCCACTAATGGATTTCCTGTCCAGAGTATTTTTGGCCCAGTCTTCATCTACATAACATTTAAAACTTGCATTTGTTTTGTGATAAGTTATCCTAACGTTTAGAATAGATTTAATGTTTTGTAGTGCACATTTTGCTTGAATCCAATGAAAGTACACTCTTAGACAAAAACAGACGCACCAAGAAGGAGTTATCCGAATGGGACAAAAATCGGTAGAAGTGATGTACATGTACAAGAAAACAAATGATTACATTTTGAGAAAAATTGGATGATTTATTGAAGTGATAGAGCTTCACAAAGTGAAAAAGTCAGTAATGTGTTTGTCCACCTCTGGTCCTTATGCAAGCAGTTATTCGGCTTGGCATCAGTTGATAGAGGTTGCAGATGTCCACCTGAGGGATACTGTGCCAAATTCTGTCCAATTGGCACATTGGATTGTCAGCATCCCGAGCTGGTTGGAGGGCCCTGCCTATAATGCTCCAAACATGCTCAATAGGAGAAAGATTCGACGACTTTGCTGGCCAAGGTAATGTTCTGCAAACACTAAGGCAAGCAGTGGAAACATGTGCAGTGTGGGGGCGGGCATTATCTTGCTGAAATGTAAGCCCAGGGTGGCGTGACATGAAGGGCAACACAATGGGCCTTAGAACTTCGTTGATGTACTGCTGTGCTTGTAAGATTGCGACGGATGACAACCAAAGGGGTCCTACTATGAAATGAAATGGCACCCCAGACCATCACTCCTGGTTGTTGACCTGTCTGCTGGAAGACAGTCAGGTTGGTATCATACTGCTGTTTGGGGTGTCTCCAGACTCGCCTTTGCTGGTCATCGGGGCTCGGTTCAAAGTGGGACTCATCACTGAAGACTATTCTACTCTAGTCAGTGACATTCCAGTGCGAATGAGCCCGACACCACTGCAAACGGGCTTGACGTTGTACAGAGGTCAATGGTAGTCGCAAGGGGCACCGGGACCTCAGCCCCTTTTCTGTGAGCCATTTACGAATGGTCTTTGCGGTCACTGAAGCACTAGTCGCACGCACAATCAATAATAATGATGCATCTGGGGACATGAGTGTTGCTCTGATTATTGCTCAGTCTTCACGTTCTATCATTTCTCTAGGCCTATTGCTTCCTTCTTGACGCTGTGTGCGGCCGTGGTTCACCCATTCCTGCCAACATTGTCTAATAGTGGCATCGCTCCTGCTCAAATGTCGAACTATTTGCCGATAAGACCAACCGGCTTCTTGAGCCCAACTATACGACCTCTCTCAAATTCTGACGTCTGCACATATCGTTTGTGCACCTGTATGTGAGGCATAGTTACTGTCTACCAGAGTACACGGAATGAAATTCCTTAAGAATTTGTGACCTGGAAGCGTAATTTCTCCTCTTAAATATCCTGCCAGTTGCGCAGATCAGATGGGCTGTAGCGACAACCATTCATTCATTGGCACCGAAAATGTAAAATTTTGCATTTCTCATCGAAACCTGTATGCATATAAATTTGTGTCCAATTTGCTTTATATCTTCTCGGTGCATCTTTTTTTTTTTTTTTTTTATTTGTTTGTTTGTCTAAGTGTGCATTTCAGGTTGCTGTTAAATTGACTAAGTCTACTAACAGAATTTTCAGTATCAGGTCATGTGGATACAGCTAAGTAAGTTAAGGATCTGATTAAGAACTGATACTTATTTTTGTCTACACTTTCATTTTCATTGGCTACATTTGATGATTTGCATAGTTTAATGCTAGGCTCTAACAATGTGGATATAGGCTCACATTCTTACATATTTAGCCAAGAGTTCTTTTATATCCTGAATTTGTCTAATAGACACAGTTATGTTTGATGTTAATGCCTAAACAATGCTTTATTTTACCCATATCTCTCATTTCAAAAGTTTTGCAGAGAGTTTTCTTAATGTGTAGGATAAAAGATTCGCTTTTAGTTAGGATTATTAAATGATCTACGTAAATAGCGATTATGATACAGTCATCGGTTCCTTTCTAAACGTAAATACTCTTATCCAACATTATCTTTTTGATTCTGAGTTTCTGAAACGCTTCACCTAATTTCAGGTTCCAGTTCCACATTTGTCCTGCTTGCATAAGTCCATAGATTGACTTTTTAACTTGCAAACTTTGCCTTCAGAAGTTATGAGTTGAGACATAAAAATGATCTACGTAAATAGCGATTATGATACAGTCATCGGTTCCTTTCTAAACGTAAATACTCTTATCCAACATTATCTTTTTGATTCTGAGTTTCTGAAACGCTTCACCTAATTTCAGGTTCCAGTTCCACATTTGTCCTGCTTGCATAAGTCCATAGATTGACTTTTTAACTTGCAAACTTTGCCTTCAGAAGTTATGAGTTGAGACATAATAGTTATGAGTTGAGACATTCATCAATTTTTCTGTTCAGATAGGCTGTTTGGACATCCATTTGATATATCTTCAAGTCATATTTGGCAACTAAAGCGAGCAGTGTTCGAATAGAGTTATAGCGAACTATGAGTGAAAAAGTTCCGATATAATCTATTCCATACTTTTGCGAGCATCCTTTGGCGATGAGTCTGGGTTTATATGAATTGACTGTGCCATCTACTCTTTGCTTTATTCGGAGTACACATTTACAACCAATGATGTTTTTGCGTGACACCTGTACATAAAGACATATTAAAGGACTCTTTTTCCCAAAACTGGTTACAAAAGGAATTTAAAGTAGATTTAGAGTGGTTTTTTTTTTTTTTTTTGCGACGCCTATATCTGCTTACATATGTATGTATGTAGCTATCTCGCATAACTCAAAAATGAGTAGCCTCAGAACATTGAAATTCTGCAACATGTAGCTCTGCACCTCCCTTTTTGGTTGCAATTGTCTGCACCAAATATATATATGTATATATTACACCCACTCTATTACTTGGCTCTGTGAGCGCAGTTTTTTTTATTCTTATATGTTGGTAAATTGTGCATATTTTGCTTTAAAAATTAATTTTAAAATTTTTGCTTTAAAAACCTTTTGGTTAAGGTTTTAATGCCTTTAATTAATCTGCATGCAATAGTTGTAGAATTATCAACAATTAAAAAGTTGTTTAATTGTGGCTAAGCCTAATTTTTTTACCATAGCAGCCATATTTGTTTAAATTTGAAACTTAGCAGAATAGTGAATGAAATCAGTTTCTGCACCTTCAGTGTCTTTTTGCTCAATGGGACCAAAAGTAAACATTGTTTTGTGCACTGAAAAATCTGCCTTCGTCTACTGGCTGAATTGCTTGTTTTTGCATAGAAAGTGTAATTTAAATTGAAAAAAATTGTTTTAACTGTATTTGAGGTTTTATATTTTTCTATATTTGCAATAGGTTTTGTGTATTTTTGCCTTCCTGCAAAGTGAGAACTGAATTAATTGAATGAGAAATATGCCTGTAATAGAATTTCATTAAAGACGTTTAAATGACATGCAGAAAAAAAAATGTGTATAGTTAATTTAATATTCTATGCAAGGAAGTCGTGGTGTACACATGAGAAATTTTTATTAGTCCAAAGAGTCTGAAGGACTATTGTTTTCGTTTTGAGATTTTGCGTTGAATCACTATAAAAGTCCGTTTCACTTTTTAAACTGTTGCCACCAAATGTTAGATTCTTGCATTATATTTGAAGAAATTAAATAATGAAAAATATACATAAATGTATGTATATTTCTTGCACTGTGATAAAACAACAGTACATAGAGCCATCAAATTTTGAATGTAATCCTCCTACCAATATAAGCATGTAGAAGACCAAATTTGAAATTTGGAATTTATTTTATTATCGATTTCATATTTTTAAAAACTTTAACGAATTTTTTAGTATTAAAGCCAATGATTTAAAAGCGAGCAATGGCAAAACTCTACGGGGGAAAAAAGACCTTAATCTTCGGTGCGGAACTGTGTATCGGAAATTCTAAAGATATGCCCATTTTAAAATTATTTTATTTTGCAACATTGAACTGAATTTTATGGTTTAAGTGCAAAGAACATGTTATTTAATAAATAAAAGTAACACACAAAGCATTAAAAAACACACGTTTGGACGTAATTTAAAATCTGACATCTTTCAGATTTTTTATATTAATTTTTTCATTAATTTACTTTTAGTGAAAATAGATTGCTGCGTACATGCAGAGAACAAAGTGCAAAGTAGCCCCCCAAAAAATGTTTTGAAATGTTGCTGAAATAGACATATACTAGGTACTCAAACTAATATTTCTCTTCAAGATCACAAATAAGTTCACGACTTTTCAGCGATGATGCGGATAATCACAAAGTACTAAAAATATCTGGCTGTTACAAAAGTTTTCCGCTAAAAACATTCGTAATAAAATTAAAAAAAATAGACATGAAAGCAGTATCTTTAGTGCGGGTGCTAATCACCACCCAAATCTCTGATTTTCTACCAACATTTTTGTAGTTTTTCAAAGTCTTTATCCGTAGAAACTTGGTGCCCATGAGTCCAAAAACAGATTAAACTCATTTCGGATGCCCTGTGCAAAATGGAAAATAGCACTACCAAGGTGTAGCTGCAGGTGGGAAAAAAGGTAGAAGTCCAAAGGACCAATGTCGGAGCTATATAATAGGTGTGGCGAAAGATCCTGTTCGAGTCCGTACAGAGTGTTTAAAATGCAGATACATGTGATCTTTCATTGTCTTGATGGAATATTACCTTTTTGTGCGGGAACTCAGTTTGACGTTTTTCCTTCATGGCAACATCAACACAGACTAGCATCTTGCTGTACACCTTATTGTTGAGGTTTTTACCTTTTTATGGATAGTATGACAGGAATCCCACCAAATCCAGCATGATCTTTTTGTTAGTCAAATTGTGCTTTGAGACACAGCCAACAGGCTCACTGGGAGCAGACCAACTCATTTTTCAGCCTGTGTTCTTGAAGTAAATCCACTTTTCATGACAAGTGATGATCCGGTCCAGAATTTTGTTATTGTGTTGATATTTGAGCAGGCTAGTGCAGGCCTGAACATGCATGTCCTTACCTGCTTGAATCCACTCATGCTGCACCCAGCGATTGAACTTGAATGCCAAGGTTTATGTGCTGCCTGGTGCAACTAATGGACATGGCACTACATCTAATTTCTTAGCAAACTCTGAAATGGTTGCATATTGATCTTCTTCCACAAGATCTTGTAGGCAGACCTCATCAACTTCAGTAAGCTTCCGGAGTGCTCGCCGTCTTGAATGTCATAGTCCTTGTTTTTGAACTTTCGGTATCAAATCTTCACATTGTCATTTGATACAATATTAGTACCTAAAAGCTATATACATGATTTGATGACATTCAGTAGCTGACATTTTGCAAGAGAACTGGAAGTAAATGATGGTTCTAATCTGGTAGCATTATAGTTCCCTTTCAGACACGTTGTACTTAATGATGATAACAGTATTTTTTAACAAATTCCACAACTCAGTGTTCTAAAGCAAGTGTCTTCCTTTCAAATGCCAAAAATCGTGTGACAAAATATGATTAAACATGCCAATGTGAACTATTTGCACAGACGATACTTGCAGTGGCGGGAAACTTTCGTTAAAACTCGATCTAAACAATGCAGGCAGACATACCATGATTGCAATGTACTTATAAAGTGTTAGATTCAGTTAAAAAATAATCATTTGATATTTTATGTTTTTATTAAAATATTAAATGAGATGCATTCCGGTGACGTCGGAGGTCACATGATCTAAGAACTACTAATGTAAACAAACAAGCTTGTGCTGAGGTAGATGTGTTGAAAATTTGGAAACTTTGTTTATTTTTAATTAGTTATAAAATTTGCATTTCATCTTTAATTATTATTTCATCCATTAATTAACTGTTCATTCATTTGGTTAGTATAATTTTGGTAACTCTTATGTTATTGTTATCTTCATGATACTCATTTGTTTGCTGCTTTACCATGTTTTGATTGTTAATATTTATTTATGAATTCTTTCCTTGATCTGATAATTCATTTATAAAAAAAAGTAAAAATGAATACATAAAATCATGTTTACATAGATTGCTCTTCTACACTGAAAAGAAAGTTACTATTACTATTTTTAAGTCATAATTTTATCAGCTTAACAAGCAGAACAGTAAATATAAATAGTTGGTTTCTGAAAATCATAATACTCAAATTTCCAGAGCACTGTAAATGCAGTTGGCTCTTAAATCATGTAAGAATATCGATGCCAATGTTCTGCGCAGTTCAAAATTAATATATAATTTTATACAACTTAAAATTTAATTTTTAGCAACTGACTATTATCCTATTGATAGTATAAACTGCAAATTAGCACATTTTGTATACTATAATATAAATAATGTCAAAGAAAAATATAGATTTTTGCAACTGAGTTCACTGCAGTACTAGATGTGAAACTAATAATTTTTCATAATACATTTTTCTTCATTTTATAATAATAAATAATAAAAAGTACTATCTGTATATATTTTAAGTATTCAAAAAATAAATTTGAAGTTATTTTTAATCTTGTAAGTTACATAATTTATGTGCAGAATTTTTTTATTTTAAAATCATGTAGCTCAAACAGATTTTCAAGTGTATTTATTGAAAAGATCTACCATAGGATATAGACTAGTGTAATTCTAATGCACATGTTATCTCAAACCATGGACTGACACAACCACTGATTTTTCAAGGATTAAATATACATGCTAATTTAATACTTAAACTAAAAAAAAAAAAAAACTCGGCAATCTTCCATAAAAATTTAGAATTAAGTATAAATTCTTATCAAAGCAACCTTTTATATCAAAATGTTTCAGTATTACGAATACTTCTAATATTACAGCTGTTGGTATCCTTATATCTACAATGGAAGGTATTAAAAATATTAACATTCTGATATTTGTGTATTCATTAAAAATTAATTACAACAGCTAAAATATTATATATAACATATCCCAATGAAATTAATAAAATTTTAGCTGCATAAAATATTCTGACACTAATTAATATTAATAAGAGAAAATCGGCTTTGTATTTATGTTCTTGCAGATAAACAGATCTTTCACGAATTCGGCTATTCCAGTAATTTAGAACAACTATTCATGAACAATGAACATACTATTATTACACTTACATTTAAAAAATTGGAAAACGTTATTCAAGGTCTCGGGAATAGTTTTCAATTAACTGATATACACTTAATATTCTTAATGGAAACATTATTAATACTGGTAAGCATCATGCATAAGAAAAATTTATAAATCTTACCTCGTTTTCTGCAGAAAATTACACAGATGTTTCCTAATTTAGGCCTTCACACAGCTTGTTATAAGTACCGTGCTATCCGGCATTACTTTGAAACGAATATTGTTTTCCTTAACACATAGTTTTCCTTAAATAACAAATGACCCTTCTTGACATCAAGGAAAGATAAATCATTTCCAAGCGTATTTTTTAATTTCTGGCAATAGTCATAAATTTCTAAATGCGAAAAATCAATTACTTTCAGCCACGGAGTATCAGCGGATATCTGCTATCGACTCCATTGTAAACACAGCACATGTGGATGTTGTTGTTACTAGAGCAAGTGACTACATTTTTCCTTCCTCTCTTGCGAAATGTATCTCGTTAATCAAAATACATGCAGTTTGTTTTGGCAAACAGATGTTTAGTTGAAGACTATGTAAAAAATTACTGTGGGAAGCAATTTTTTCAACAAGACGAACCTCAAGATAACTGAAGTACTTAGGCAAAATTCCAATAAGTATTCTTATTTGGGGTTAAGTATAAATTGACAAAGTACATGTTTGTATAGTCATTTTGTTCTGGGCTGTGATTTGTCTGCAGTGAGTGCTGTAGAGATCTGTGTTGTCAAATTAAAGTGTCATATAAACTAGAAGATGTTATAATTTATATTAGAAAAATAAAATTTTCTCGGTTCAAAATGCATCGTTTTCTTGTTTTAAATGCAAATTTGGTTTGCTGCAGACTGCTACACAGGTAATTCTACAGGTCTATTCTAAGTGTAATAATAGTATGTTCATTGTTCATGAATAGTTGTACAGTGTAATTCTCAAATTTATTAATCTTCTCTATTGTCCCTAAAATCCTTAAATAACTGCAACTTTGCCTTAATATAGTACTCTTAAATATTATATTATGCAGTGCAAGAGAATTGAACATAATTAAAAATATTATGTAATAATATTGGAATATTTAATAAAGAATAATAGTAAATTACGTGGTAGATTTGGTCTAATAAGCATAGTACTAAGCACAATGGTATAGGGCTTCTGTGCATCTTCAGCAAAACAATTGTAACACATAATCAGAACCTTTGCCATGAGTACAATAACAATCCTTTAGAAACTTATTCAGAGTTTTTCTCCTTTCTGTTAACTGATGAAATATTGAAGTAGGCATAAAATTTATGCACTATTCGATTTATACTTTTTTTTTTTTTCTTTTAGACTGAAGTGTGTAATGAAAAAGGATGATCAAAGTATGAATGAAGAACTTGATGTAGAAAAGACTTTGAAAACCATGCAACTCTGTATTTCAAACATCGAAAATAAAGTAAGAGTTTTCATACAATTAAGTAGTTAATAGAAAAAATAATTTTAATGTTAGAAATTTTGCTAAAACCTAAGTATTTAAAATTTTCATTTCTCCTATTTTTTCTTTTTTAAAACTTTTTTCTATCATAGACTATTAAACTTAAATTGTATCTATAAAATTTTGCATTTTTGAATCCATGTGTTTTTAATCTTTTATTATAATGTATGAGGTGTTATGCAATAGTTCTGAGGCTAGGTGCGTAGAAAATAAAAACTTGTGTGGAATTTAATTTTGGTCACCATCCCTCTTAAGAGTACTTTTTGTGCTTCATAATATACTACTGTTCCCTGTCTTGATATACTATCACCAGTCCTTTTACCATTGTTTAACTGCTTGTGGAAGTATGTTGAGCAGTGCAATGTGATTTGCTCTGAAATCCTTGTACATTATCAAAGCACCAACCCTTCGACTTGAGAAATAAAGAAGTTACAGGAAGCCAGGTCTGGTGGGGATTGGGACTATTTGCTGTGGCCATTTCGCCGTCAAGACATATATTTCTTTACACAACTGTATTATATCTTGCCGTATTAAGTTGATTTAAATTAATAACTCTGTTTAGTTTAATAATTTCATTTAATAAACATTTCATATAAAATGCTATATAAAATGTTTTTATGTACAGTTTTATACAAATACAACGTTACACACGACTTATTAATTTTAAGATAGTAATGTGCTGACAGTATTCCAAAGTAATTCCATTTTTCATTCAGATTTTATAAAAATTTGGATTTCCTGTCTGTATGAGTAATTTCTCTGAACTAGCCAATTAAAATTTCAAGAAATTTAGGCGAATTATGTAAATATTGTAATCGATAATATAACTTCTGTTGTATCAAAAGTTTAGCCCCAGTTCTCTTTGATACTGACATAATTTTCTAACTAACTATGTGTAATTTATTTATATTTCATACTTTTAAATAACTGTATATATTACAAGCAACCTTTATTGAGTGTACAAAAGGTAAACAGAATTATTAAACTAAATAAATTTAATACAAGTATAATACGGCAAGATATAATACAGTTATGTAAAAAACTGTGTCTTGACTGTGAAACATCGTGATGGCAAAGCGGCCACGGTGAAATAGCGACAGCGAGAAGTCCTAGACCAGTCTGGTGAATAAGAAAGATAAAAAGCTATTGTATTGGTGTGACTTAAAAAGTAATATTTTCGGCATCCAAAATGACCTCTGCGATTCAAGTCACTTGCACCAAATGCTCTTACAAATGATTTAAAATATTATGATATTATAATAAAATTGTTTATTAATTACTTTGGCATTTGGAAAGGATTTGCAGTGAATAATCTTGGGGAAATGGCAAACATATTTTTAATTGCACCTCTGATTTGCTTAGTTTTCAGAGAATCCGATCTTCCAGTACAACTATTATTTGGTCTTTCATTTTTAGCCATATATTTTACTTTCAATATTGATTATGATTAATGACATAAAGGAATGGGTCATCCGGAACCTGCTGATTATATTGGTGCATATTTTTAATCTTATGCAAGTAGGTGCATTATCATGGTAATGCTTAGTTTTCCTTTTGCTATAGTTCAGGCTATTTGCATTTGATTTTTTGCCTCTTAGGTGTTTCAGAATGCTATATTAAAATCCTGTATTAATACTTTAATGAAGCTTTTTTTTTTTTTTTTTTTTTTTTCCCCTACTATGAGATCTAAAGTTTTTGTATAAATATAATATAATGCATGTTCATACTGAATGAAGGAATATTTCTTAGTGGACGCCATATTGCTTTCATAGTTCTAAATGAAACTCTGTTAGTTCTGATAACTTCTTTAATAGTGATGAGGCATATGAAATTTCTTGGATATTGTTTGTTTTGTTTGCAAAGGTTTTTCCTACCTTCTCTTTATCTTCTAGTGAGCGAAACCACCAGCAGCTTTCATTGCACATCGTTTTATTCATTACCGTATCTTTCAAGTATGTCAATACTCTCCATTGTTGATTTGGCAAATTTCATACTTAATCTAATATTTACTCCTTATTTTTATCTAAGATCTCTATTTCTGTTGAGAAGTCAAATGAACTGGTGCACATGGTTACAAAATAAAATGTAACTCAAATACCAAAATTAAAAAAGCCAAAAATAAATTATATGGCTGAATTTCATAGTAAAAGTTTAGTACAATAAGCATGATAATTATTGCTAACTGAAGTTTTGTTACAACTCAGTTTATCAAAGTGTTGTTTATAGTAATAGAATAGTAGTCCCTACGAGTGTTAGAGTGGTACACAGATAGCATTAAAATTTTTATTATTTTTATTATGTTTACAAGCACTACAATTTCCATTGCAAGTGTTGGCTATTACTAGTGTATTTTATTAAAAGTGTCAGCATTACAAGTGTGATGAGAACTCTTTGGTAAAGTTGAGCGAGTTTCAACAAAACTACAGCTAACAATTCCATGCTTTCTTTGTGCTAATTTTTGTACTAAAGTTGTTAAATTATTTTATACTATTGCACTGCCTCTTGCCATATTGATTCAAGAATATTATTTCTTGCCATTTGTACAAATGTGTTTTTATATGCTATATACTGCTTGTTACTGTTTCAGAACTTTCTGATCACACCTCATATGTTTGATATTTCAGTTAGCATTAATTACTTTGGTACTTAAATATTAGTACAAACAACTTAGCACAGTTTGGCCAGTTTTACAGAAGAAAATATTGCCTTAAAATTGCAAAACAATATTCATTTGAACTTTTGATGTAGAGTGAGGTATAGGGATGTGTTTTTATTAATGTCAAAACAGATTTTTACATATTCCAGATGTCAGGAAATTGTTATTAGATTCATATAAAAGTCTGTCTCCTGTTCTTTTTTTTTTTTTTTTTTTTTTTGTGCGTGTGTGTGTGTGTGTGTGTGTAACATTTAAAAATGGTACTTGCATGTTATCCCATCGAATGGCCAAGTAGCACAATTTAGCACCAATTACGGATGACCACTTTTTTACAATTCTACAGTATTGATTGCCAAGCATTATCAAATTTTTTACCAGCTGTCGACAAGATAATATGTAAGTACCAAAAACTTAATAATTTTTTTATAGCAGTCAAATAATTCCTATTTTTAAGCACATTGACTTTGAAATTGTTTTACATATCAATTGTTTTATTGTGTATTTAACTCGGAAATCAATAAATTTATTCACAAGTAAATCTGTATCTTTTGTTTTGGTGGAATTTTCATAGTATTTTTTTAAAGAATAAACTCAAAATGTTCATTTCCTTTGGTGATTTTTGACAAAATACTGTATTTCTGCATAAATTTTACCATAATTTCTTCCGCTGCTGGCAAATCCCACAAGTGCGTTTTAAAACAAAGTTGCTGTGCTATTTAACCCTCTGAGCGACGCAGGATTTTAATAAACGTACATTCATTAAGATGATATTTACATTATTAAAGAAAGTAAGAAAGCAAAATATCTTAAATTATAAGCTAATATATGCCAAGTAGCAAAACTTCTGATGACCAGATAAAGCCGGTCATAACTCTCAGAGGGTTAATCAAAACATGTCAATTTGTGTATCAGAATTTTGGAATTTGTAAAAAAAATAAAACAGAAAGCATGGATATGAAACTGAAGAATTCTTATATACATTGTTGCTTTAGTTGGGACATTCTGAAAATGTGGCAACTTCCTCTAAGGTGGTTGTACTAATACATAAGTATCAGTTTTTTTTTTTTTTTTTTTTTAATGTATATCAAAATGGTAGTAGTTGCAAAAATAGTTCAAGTTGCTAAATTGCAGACATCAAGTGAACTTTCTGCAATTAAGGTTAGATTTATCCCCCCCTTGTAGTAAGTTCATCCTTAATTATATTAGAAAATTTTAGCTGTTGTTTAATGTTAATATGCATCAGATGAAATTTTAAACAATTTTATCATTGTGATTGAAAGAATTTTTCTTTTTTCCAGCTGAAAATTCTAGACACCAGACAGTCATCTCTCCAGATCGCACAATATATATCTTTATTCCTTATATCCTTCTTAACTGGCATATATTTATGTAATCTTTTTCTTTCTGATGATTCTCCAGTTATTTCCTTTTTAAAACAGTTTTAAAAATATCAAGATACTTCCTCAGTAATGGTCTAATATTTATTTTCCTTTCATAAGTAAATATTATGATTCTTATAAGCATATGCATGTTCTTTTTTTGGATCATGCAAAATGTAGATAAAGTATGAAAATCAGCGATTATCTTTTGGGATCATTCACTGTTGAATGAATTATTTCAGTTTTGCTACGTAAGATATGAGCTCTTGTGATATTTCTGACAATTTATATGTAGTTTACCTTTAATTAAATTTTATTTTGTAGATATATCATTCCAGTGGATTTTGGGTATATTTTTACATGATATGAAGTTTTTTGTAATGAGAACAAAGGCTATATGTGTGTGTATATATATATATTTGTTTTTGGAACAGTAAACTACTTAAGCAGGCAGCTAAGCTGCAATCATACTAAATTAAAAAATTTCATTTAAATGTTTCCGTGCTGAAATTATATTGAAAACTTACCTTGCATCTGAATTAATTGAACTGTGAGAATTTTTTTTAAAGATAAAAAAAAAAATTATTTTAAATTAAAAAAAATTTTTTTTTATTAACTTCTGAATTTTTAATTCAGAAAATAATGGATGGATTTAATAATTAATAATGGATGAATAATATTTATTGGAGTTTTAAATTTTACTGTAGTTTCTCTGTTGTGGTGGATTGTTTTATACAAAATATTTTAATAATCTATGTACTGTCAATAATTTTTATACTGTAACTGTATTTTATACACATGTTTGAAATTCTTTTTACATATAATGGCAAGTTTGTTTGATTGCATTTGAAGTGCTTTATTTTTTACTATGAATGTAAACTTTATTATATTAAAGAATATTTTTCTAAAAGTGTTATTACTTCATTTGTTTACTTTAATCATAATTGTATTGGGAAACTCTTGAATGCATATATTTGTAAATAGGCATCATAAATTATAATTTTCTGTTTTTTTTTTTTTTTTTTTTTTTTTTTTTTTTTTTTTTTTTTTTTTTTTTCAAATTTGGCCACCAGCGGTCGAGTAGTAAAGTGGCTGAACACTTGTAGTTTGGTTCGAGGTTTGAATCCCACGAATGGGCTGACTGCATGGACGTTTTTGTCATTTTTCCCATGTGTGATCCGTATACGAGCCAGTTTCCCTTAGAATGTCTTTCACAAAGGCATCCCTTCACTTAGGCAGGTAGCCCTCGACACTTTGCCATAATCACATAAACAAAACTGCTTTCAAATTTATGTGTTGGAATATTCAGAAAAATGGGCTCAAAGTTTTAAGAATTAAATATAACTTTGAAATTAATTGTATATCTGGGCCCGTTTATATTTTAAAAGCATTTGCTGTGGTATTTAAGAAATATGCATAATTCGATGCACAATATATGAATCTTCATAAGTTCCCCCACCCTCTCCAAAATTTTAAATATGAAAATATGTAAAATAATATAGTAATGGCATCTGCCTGCTTTTAAACTCCCCCCCCCCAAAAAAAAGTAGTTCAATAAAACAGTTGTCGAAAAAAAAAAATTCCATTAATCATGTAATTAATTCTAAACTTATTTACATGGAAAAAATAAAAATCTTGTAGTCATCTGGAATAAAATTGTTACTTGCATGCATGAGCAGATACTGATTGAATATTGATTAAGAGGTACTAATGGCTGAATGAATAAAATGTGATGATGGTATATAATGATGCATGGAAATTTGAATTTCTGCATTGTATGTGAATTTCCTTATGTAATGGGAATTTCATGCTAATGAGTATTTTAATGGAGGTTTCCTTTTAATTCATATACACCATCAAAAATGAAAAGCAAGATATAAAATCATCAGAGATGTAAAACAGTTTTAAAATATTAAAAAACTTGTATTTGATGCAAAATAAAATCATATTGCATTTCACATAATTTATGTGTTTCAAATTGATTCAATGGATATCAAATTTAATGTGGTGTATTATGAGTCAAACTATAGGAAACTAAAGTGTGTTTAGGCTGTGTGCCTTAGACATTCACACACCCTGTTTTGATGATGCAGTCCCTACGTTCTGGTCAGTTTGTCATTTTATTCCAGTTATTAGATGAAAACTTTAAAACTGATGAAGATACTGAAGTAAAAAGGAAAACATTTACAGCTTCTGATAAAATGTAAGTTAAAATTGGTGTAGGTTGGTAGGTAAGTTGGTAGTTAAAATATCCTCTCTATTACTCATTATTGCCAATATAAATATTTTGAATTTAGATTTAAGTACTTTTAATGTTGTCTAGATACAGTCAAAACTATAGGTGTGGCCAAAGGAATTTAGATGTTTTATTTCTTCACGAAATTTTAGAGATCCAGGTTATTTTTAATTTTTTGGTTATTTTGCCTCAGTTAGAGTTAGCAACACTGTAACTTACTGACCACGTCATTGTTGCTCATATCCTGTTAAGTTGAGTTTAAATTGTGAGTTGGCATTGTGATTATTTTGTACTGTACATTTAATTGATTTTATCTTCAAAATGCCAAACAAAAATTGTGTGTTTACTGATGAATTAAAAGCTTATCCATTTTTGAAAAACAAGTTTATGATCATTCTGATGAAATTAAATATGAACTATGCTTTTCGATTTTCAGTAGCTCGTGTTGGACATTTGGACATTACAAATCAATTGAAATATTCAGAACATGAGGCAAGACTAGTAGCTGTGGCAGGAACTTCCTTAAATTAATATTTTAAAGGTACCAATTTAAATGACAAAAGAATTCTTAACAGCAGCTAAAGAAGCAACTTTTGCATTTCATGTTGTTACAATCTCAGTTTTAAGGCAGCCAATTGTCAATCCAAATTGCTTTTGTAGCTCTTTGAACAAAGTTTAGACTAGCCAGAATTAAATGTGAAGTTGTCATTGTTAACCTGACTGAACCGCTGTCGTTTCCTCTGCTTTGCAAATATTTAAATAAGACAAATTTTCTGAATGCATTGGATTCTTCTAGCGGGAAAGAAATTAAAAACTGTGTCAATTGTTGTACCAGACAGTGGCAGTAAACTTTTAAGCTCTTAGTCATTTCCAGTAGAAGAAATATTGATAAACTGTTTAATGTCAGTGGGGGGATTGCATTTTTGGAGGATAATTGCAATACTTATTTTGGGGGGTGTTAAACATAGAGAATGAAATAATTTTTATAACTGGTTAAAAAGTGAACTAGAAAGAAATGTTGGCATTGGTTACTGTTGGCTGGTTATTGTTGGATGTGTGCTCACGTCATACACAACTGCCTTCAAACTGCTACTGATGTTCTACCTATTGAAAGAGAAGCTGTAGTAGTTAAAATTTACAAATATTTCTACGTTGATACGTTTCTCGAGTCACTGAACTACGAGTTCTGTGAATTTGTAGATCTAAGGTGTCAAAAAGTTTCTTCAAACCAGTGATAACTACTTGCAGCTTTTGATGATATAGCTGATATCTTATTTCACAAGTTTGTCCTGCGATGAATAATAATTGTGGTGAAACATGTATGTAGTTTTTGCAAGAGCAACTCTATTTAACAAAGCTAACTTGATTATAGGAAGTACCAAAGCCAGTGCAATTGATTTTGCCAGTGAACTAGAAATTAAAAAATTTGATGTGTACACCACAGGACTTCCTTGTGCGGAATTTTTTCTTGCATTTAAACTTATTGGATTGAATTAAATCTATTTCGTTGATAGTGCATAAACCACAATAGAATAAATGCACTCTTTAAAAGTCACTGTACTTGTTTACCATAGCGACACTCTGGCCCTAGGTTCACAGTGTTACGTTTTGTTCATTTTTTAACTCAGAATGCACAAAATTTATATCAAGAGTTATCTAATCGTTGCCACGTTCTATTCAAATACTATAATAAAAATCTAAAACGATGTGTAAAAGAAATCAAGCAGAGAACAACAACAAAAAAAAGTTTTTCACAGACAATTCAGTATATCTCATTCAATTAATTCAGTTTTCACTTCGCGACAAGGCAAAAATAAATCAAAACTCAAGATGTCAGTATTGAAAATTATGAAGTAAATCTTAAACACTTATTTCCTTGAAAAAATTCCAGAATGAATTTAGAATGATTTAATTCGCAATAATAAAAGAAGGCGTTATCTTTGTTATTGCAAAGCTTACTATCTCTAGGTTGGCAACAAATCTATTATTCTTGCTGTTCAAATGTAAACAAGCAGTGACCACCATAGAAAAAATAGGCTTAGTGGCACTTAAACAACTTTTAAATTGTTGATAATTCTAAAAATATTGCTTACAGATTTACTAAAGGCATAAAAACCTTAACCTGAAGATAAGAACAACATAATTCAATCATTTTTAAAGCAAAAAGTGCACAATTTACAAACATGTAAGAATATAAAAAACAAGATCACCGAGTCGAGTAACAGAAGTGGATATATATACATGTATTTATATAATTTTAGGTGCTGCCAATTGCAACTAAAACACGAGGTGCACATCTACATGTTAAAGCAGTCCTATATACAAAATTTCAACGTTCTGAGGCTAGTCGTTTTTGAGTTATGTGAGATACATACGTACGCTCAGATGCCACGAAAAGTTCTCTAGAATTCATTTAAAATTAATTTTACAATTTTTTGGGGGGAAATGAGTCCTTTATCCTGTCTTTTCGTACAGATGTCACGCAAAAACATTGTTAAATTGCGTTCGATAGCTGTCAAAATGTATATTTTCGTTGAAATGTGCTGCCCGAAACTTTTCGCGATTACAATACTTTTTACTTCATACAAGGAAGTAAAAACAAACCTTCAGGAAACGTGTGATAATAAATTTTCCTCAGAAAGCAGAAAAAAAGTTTTAGAATGCTAGGAAGTAATGGAACTTAATACAATCGTACAACAGCATTTTATGACAAATGTTTTTCTTACATTGAGCTATGGGAAAACACATGAAGCGGAATCTTTTGTTTGGATAGGCAACACTAGATTAACATTGCCTGAAACTGAAGCTTTAAGTGAAAAAATTCATGAAACTATCACAAGTAATATGATAAGTATAGATTATCTTTTTGATGTAGTAGTGATTACAGAAGCGTTTTGGTCAACTAACTGTGGCCCAGCAGCGGCCGAGTCGCTGAACACTGGTAGTTCGGTCCGAGGTTCGAATCCCACGAACGGGCTGGCTGCATGGGCGTTTTCGTGGTTTTCCCCATGTGTAACGTGTATACGAGCCAGTTTCCTTTAGAAAGTCCTCCACGAAGGCATCCCTCTCCTTAGGCAGATAGCCCTCGAGGCTTTGCCATAATCATACACACACAACTAACTGTGAAATCTGGAAAAATGAAAGTTGCAAAGAAAAGGTGGGTGCAACGTTTTGGTTATTTTCAAAGAAAAATTTCATTGCCTAATCTTGTTCAAATAATAGAACATATTTTCAGCAGACTAAGCACATCGGTACCAGTCAAAAGAATAATCCCTATAATAAATATTTTGTGGTTTGAAGAAAGAGGTAGAATTGCTGAATCAACTATAAAAACTTTACCAAGCTGAAAAGTTAACAGTGAACTGAATTGCAATGATTTTTTTTCAATGCCATTAAAAGTAACAATTTTTAAAGAAAGTTCATTAGTAATAAATACTAATAACTTCTTAATAATAAAGTAGTTGGTTTCCAGCTTGAGTTAATTAAATTTTTGTTGACTCCTTGTTGTTTTTCATTAACAACTTCTTTATTTAACCTTTTTTATTTCATAGTCCATGCTATTAAAATCTGTGCACATCTGTGTATCTCTCTCTGTCTGTCTGTAACATCTTCTCCAGAACAGTGGAGAATTGAGTTTCGAGAGAGGTACCCACCCCGGATTTCAAAAATTTGTGGGAAGCCATTTCGGCCATTCTTATCTTCGTACAATTTCAATCAACCGAGATATTAATTAAAACTTTGGAAAAAAAAAGGAGTTAGTTTAGAAAAGTTATATTGGCAGCAAAAAATTTATTTACGAAGT
Source organism: Stegodyphus dumicola (assembly GCF_044657685.1). Lineage (NCBI taxonomy): Eukaryota > Metazoa > Arthropoda > Arachnida > Araneae > Eresidae > Stegodyphus > Stegodyphus dumicola. The sequence goes on along the minus strand of NC_140771.1, from coordinate 136,508,932 downwards.
GTTTGTTGCAAGTTGTGCAAGATATTGGGTTGTGAGATATTAATTAAAACTCTGAAAATGCTATTTTGCAACAAAAATTTTATTTACAAATTGGTTGTTTGCGTAAAAAGCCTAAGCCTGCTGTAACCTTTATTTTCTGTTGTACTTTTCGAAAAATTGTCCTGATTTGAGCAAAATATGTTATGGTAAGGAATTGTCAATAATTCATATATGAGAAAAATTACTCTAAAAAATTTATTGAAATATTGTACAAAGTTAAAATATTTGTAGAGGTCATTATTGTTAACATGTAGAATGTCAAAAATGCTCAAGCCGTCAGAAAACGTTAAAAAGTAGTTTTTATGAAACTAAATCATGAGTAATGGCATAATAAGTTTCTCTAAAAAAATTCATTATCACTTCTTTCCTTACATCATATTCGTGGAATAATTTGATGTAAAGTAGTATTTGTTCCTGAAGCAATATGCTGGTAACGTTTTAATGATATGAAAAACTTTTAAATAAATGCACTTTTGGATTTAAATTATCATTAAATATAGGAATTCATTTATCAGTAAAATATTTTGCAGTTATCCACAGAGGATTTTATTATTTATGAAACAGTAAATTTATTCAATAGTAATTGGTATTTAATTTTCTCTGATGATTGATGTGTACTTGGTTTCTTTAATGATGGATTTCATTTTATAGATTTAAAAGAACAAAAAGGTTTCAAACGCAAGGAGCCTTGATATGCCTTTAAAGGATGTTGAGATAGTCTGTAATAAAAATATATTGAAGCTTCTCACTGTGAAGAATGAACATGAGCAATAGTTTTATTCTCTAGGGCAATAATCTTTACAGAAGATCAAAATAGTCTGAAGCCATGGGTTTTCCATGTAGGATCATTACATTTCAACACATTATCAATGTTACTGATATAAATCTTTAGCTGTATTTTAGTAAATCAATTCTTAGTTTTTTTTTTTTTAAATAGCAAGTTCAATATATTTTTCTGACTGAAAGTAGAGTAACATTAACAACGCAACTAAGACTATTGCTCTAAAATTGTGGTTTTTCTTAGAAGTAAGATTATACTCGATATGTTTATGAATTAAGAAGGTACAAATAATCTTTTGAAATTGTTTGCAGAGGGGGAATTGTATACATTTTTAATGATTTCATTATATATTCATTAGGCATTTTTGCTTTATTAAGGTGTTTTATTTTTATTTTGCAGCATGATGTAATCTATTTTTCAATAAAGCTGATGAATTTTAGACTTGATAGTTTGAGGAATTTATTCTCACACCTTAAATATATATCTTCTGAACAAAGAATAAGTTTTTGCTCAGGAAAGTGAAATTACTAAATAAATATATTGCTGTATTGAAATGTTCAGCATCTCTCTATTCTATTTGTATAGTCAGTTCTAAATATTAAATTTTTTATCAAAAGAGGAAAAAATTCCATTTTTATAATTCTAAATGAAGGAAATTATTTTCAGATCATAGATATGAATATTTTCACTATTGAAAGATAAATTTTTGCTAGAGCATATGAAGTCACAAAATAAATATATTTGGGCTATAGAATTTAACAATTAAATTGCATTCACGTGTTCTGCGCTATCATAAAAAAGTAAAGATTTACCTGAATGTAGTTTCAGGTATTACATAACATTTTATATGTATTTCAGAAGTAGATTTTTAAATGCTCAAATTTTAACTAACACAAACCTGTGAATTTCTCTGACAGTTTCCATAGTTCTCTAGCTTTTACGTCGTCCTTTGCGGCTCGTGATGTCCAGTAGATTTTGCAATCAACAAAGTATTCACCTGAAATATTCTGTATTTCATCTGCCACTGCCAAGTATACAGTCGTCTGCGCCCCACTATTTGCACTTTTAAGAAATGGGTAAACTATTGGAATTATTATATACTTAATGAACCATCTGGCATTGCGAGCTATTGATGTCCTTACACCTCCAGGATGCAACGCATTGACTGTAACCCCTGTTCCTATCAATCTTTTCGAAAGTTCACGAACAAACAAAATGTTTGCTAGTTTAGTGCTGCAGTAGATCCAGTAAGGGTCTCTTACGTATTTTTCACAGTTCAAGTTGTCCAAATCAAGAGTGGCCCAAAGATGCGTGCATGAAGAAACTACTATTATACGGGAGGGGGTGGATCTTTTCAGCAAATTTAGAAGCAGATGTGTAAGCAAAAATGGACCGAAATGGTTGGTTGCAAACTGAAGTTCCAAATTTTCAGCTGTCAGATGCAAACCGGGCTTGGGTGTGATGCCAGCATTATGTATCAGTACATCCAGTCTCTGTTCTTTAGCATACATTTCAGTTGCAAACTGTCTGATGGAGTTCATTGATGACAGATCCAATTGTCGAACGACGACATTGTTATTACCTGTTGCATCTGTAATTTTCTTCGCTGCTTTTTCTCCTCTTTCTACACTGCGGCAGGCAAGAATAACTTTTGCTTTTCGAAGTGCTAGTTCACAGGCTGTTTCAAATCCTATCCCGGAGTTCGCCCCAGTTACGACCACAACTTTCCCTTCTAACGTCTTTCTGCTGTTGCATACTCCAGCCGAAATGCGTAAATATAGTTTTAAAACCAGGAACAAAGATAAAGGAATGATAAGCAATAACAAATACAAGTTATCAACCATTGCGCAGAGAAAACTTCTAAAATCCTTTTTATCTTAAGAGTGCGATGTATTCATTATTATTCCTAAATGTTTATGCCGTAAGATGCATATGTTTCGTTTCAAAGAATATCTTGAAACTGCAGCTGTCTGATTGCTGTGAATGGAAGAAAGAGACTAACTAATATCAAATCTTAGACGATGTGTTTTGAGGTCATTTGCGCATCGAACTAGTACTTCAAAGCGGCGAAAGTAAATATTTTAAGATCCGAAATGAAAGCAAAGAACCCGTTGGCGCGGAAAGTAGGACAAGACTCATCAGGATGTAAGCGAATTTTGATTGACGTCAAGAATGCAGTGAAAGAACTTTCAAAATAGTACCTTCGCAATTTTCGCTTCCTAATGTGAAAGTGTTTACTCTTTTCAGCTTCGTCGTTCTAAATTTTCTCTTCAACTTCCTGGGCAATGTAATTCTTTTTCTCTGACCTCTATGCATTTCGTTAGGTTTTAGAATTTCTAAATAGTTCATTTTTGCGCAAACTTTTATTTTGTATCTCCAAAATTCAGATATACCTAAGAAGCAATACTAAATTATGAATAAAATGTTGTTTTAGTTTTTCATAAATGTATTTATGATTTGCTTAAAAGTAATCGAACGTATCTTCATTTCAAAGAAATGTTATAAATATTTGGGTAGAATTAGGGCAGGGTACGAGTCAGTTACTTTAGAATATACTGTATTTCAAAGTCATTTTCCTCCTTGCTTTTCTAGTAATCATGGTAACGACTGCTGCGGAAGATAGTGTAGTCCTGTAATTTGCCAAAGTCTCCCAATCCTTTCTGTTTAGTGATAATGATATGCATTACTATCGTAAATTAACATACTGTAGGGTATATCCACCTGTTCCTTAAGGGGGCTCATGCACCTTAAACCCCTGATGATCTTCGAATATGTGACTGTTGCAAGAATTGGAATAATTTATTTATTTTAAAAGCAATTACTTCCAACTTTTTACATCTGACTATATAATATAGCTGCTTTAGAAACTAGTAACCAGAAAGTTTGTGTTGCCACAAATATTTTTGTAATTTAATCCGCGTTGTAACAAAAGTTTTCGTCATGTTTCCACCTTGCGCACTTGATATTTTAAAAATGGCTAATGGTACATACTTAAAATTTAATGGAATTCTTTATATGGGCACTATTTTCTAAAACCAAAAATCTGATGAATATTGTAGTATTAAAAAGAATTTCTGCACGAAAACATTACAAATTTTTTAATAAAATACATTTTATAAACTCAACTCCAAATAAAATAAAAATTTAACATGAAATTCTTAGAATTTTAGGTTCACAGTAGTTTTCAAATGTTATCAAAGCTATATATTAAATATGAAATTAAATTATACAACAATGTTTTAAGCTGTGCGCGCAAGGTGGAAACTTGACGAAAAATTTTGTCACAAAGCGGATTAAATTATAAAAATATTTGTGGCAACACAAACTTTGTGATTACTATTTCAGAAAGCAGCTCTATTATGTAGTCAGCTGTAAAAATTTGTAAGTAATTGCTTTTAAAATAAATAAGCTATTCCAATTCTTGCAACAGTCACATATTCGAAGATCTTATGGGTTTTAAGGTGTATGAGCCCCCTTAATTATCTGCATATTACGTCGAAAGCGTTTGTGGAAGAAGGGAAGCTGTCTGGTAGTTACTTTCATATGAGGAAAACGTCATGCAGTCGTCGCCATTCAATCATCATGAATAAAACCGGAGCCGAACTACTAGTATTGCGTAGCTGTGGGAAAGAAAATGTAATCTAAGTGTTGCATAAATGCTGGTAATGACATTCTTATTCTTCAAATAGGAGATCTTTGCTTATCTCTGTTCGCACTTTGTGTTCTCGATGAGTAAGTTACATCCCGGTTCTTTTACTGTGTCAGGGTACGAACTATGCAGAAAGCTGCCGAAGAATTTAGATTAAATGGGACGCGAAATTCGATATGCGTAATAACAATTAAATTCTAGTAAACAAAAATAATTTTGGCCGTTTTAAAAATAAAGGAATCTCGGATGCCTTTTTTTATGCCCGGGTTGCGAAAACATCTGTGCCTGGTACTTCTAGAAACTTGAAGCATTTTGTGGTTGGACGACTCACATTTTCTCTTAAACGGAACAATTAATGCTCAAATCTGTCACAAATGGGGTACTGCAAGGTCCTAATGTTGTGCATTAACGGTCTCCTGCATCTTGATTATATAACTGTATTGTGCGCTCCTTTTGCTTTGAGGAGAACACTCCTCAAGGTATTCAAAGTTCTTCCATCACGGATGCCCGTAACTGCGAACTCCTTCAGCAGTTTGTCATTCACGCTTTATTACAAGAACAAAAGTGCTTAGAGACTACTATCTTCATGCAAGATGGTGCACCATCTCACGTTAGCCGTACCAATGATGCACTTCTTCGTGCTCACTTTAGATATAATCGGGTAATCCAGGGTTCGTACGATACTTAAAAAACCTTAATTTTTTTTAAAATGATTTTTGGTCCTTAAAAGTCCTTAATTTTGGCCAAAATGAATAAACGGTCCTTAATTTTGCTCATTTGACATTTCTTATCTTTTCCAATGATTGCCATTCTATGTATGAATTGCGATTTCTCATGAATATGGAATTAAAATAGCACGGCTCTTAACCAATTTGTTGACGGATTTGCGTTGCAAACGAAAAAAAAATTAGCTACCCGAACGAAAGTATCGGTGTCTGATTGGCTATTCACCCAATCTTTCGAAACAGTTGTTATCCATAAATTTAGGCAGATTGTGACGAAAGCGTGAAGCCGGAAGTTCTTTAAGAGGCGAAAGTGATGATGAAGGTGCTCGAGAAAAAAAAAAGGGGGGGATTCTGAAAATATTTGCCAAAATTAGAGCAATTCCAACCTGGAAAGCCACAATCCTTCCGACGCCAATAGGAACGAGATGCCTGGAAAGTGCATTTTCAATAAACTGTGGCTTCATCAAGCTGACTACAAAGACTGGATATTGATGGATGGCAATCCTTAAATGTGGTCTTTGTCTGAAACAAATTGAAATTTCTGGAATGGGTGAGTCAGCGCTGAAAATTCACATGAAAATTAAGTTTTGTTTTATCATTTCAATTTGTTTTTACAAGGTTTTGCTTAGCTTAATTTCTGTGTTTGTTTCACTTAAGCCATAAATGAATTTTTTATCACCTTCTACGGAGTTTATTCTCTTTTGCACATACTATATGTATGGGATATCGGGATTATGAGTTTATTTCTGCAGAGGGTCTGTTATCGATTTCGCGGGAAATCTGTTGGCTCCATTTCGATTTTAGGTCGCCAAGGGCAAATTCGGTAACGTTAGCCGAGAAAAGTGAAGTTCGGAAATACGTTTTGAAGCTTCAATAGACAATTAAGTATTTGGTTTAATCCTGTGCTGTTGATAGTAATGCATTATTTTTGCTAATGGCGATACAATTATTAGTTGAAAACAACTAATTAAAAATTTTTTAATATTTTTAAAGCTGAAAACAACTAATTGAAACAAATTTTCCTGAATTAACTAGACGCAAAATTAACTTTCATGAATTACTAAAAAGTTATTGGGTAGAAGTTTAACTGAAAATATACATTCCGTATATATATATATATATATATATATATATATATATAGTACAAAGTCCGACTTCGGCGATACCAGATTTGAGATTTTTCCGGATATTAGATCATTTTAAATCTACTAAGATGGCACGTAGAAATTATAAAATTGATAATATGAAATCGTGATTTATGAAATAATGAAGCATTTATGATTTAAAGGGTATCAAAATTTACAAAAGAAAAGAGCTTAATATTTATATGTTTACTTTATTAAACATTTCTTTCAATGTGAGTTGTTTGATTTGTTTTCTCTGCTGATACATTAGACTAATACTATAGACATATAATTTCTTGTTGAGTTATTAAGTTCCATTGTTCAAGTCCTGTAATTGCTGTGTCGAGAATTCCGAATAAAGTGTCAATCAAAATTTTTTCTCGTTCAGTAACTTTTCTGTTACTTTCTTCACTATCGGTTGCTGTATTTTCTGGATTTAGAACCATACTACAGATTTCGCCCTCCGTTAATTGATTGATGATTGGGGCATTGTCATCGCAATGAAAAACTTCTGTTTAACTTCCCTAAATTCTGCCGCCTGGTGCGGCCATGCGAGCTCTGGCGCTGGTTCTGGCTTTATGTGAATAACAAATCAGTTATTCTTAATTCAAATAGTACTAAATATAATCGTTTGTCCTATGAGTATCATTAACAAAATCTATTTTCAGCATAAGGAAAGAAATTTCTGTTAAATCTCCCCTAGTCAACATTTTAGCGCATTAAACTTAAATCTGTAATCGGATAATACTCTGTTATTTGGCGTCCCTGCATGAGTCATCACTAAGTTGTCATCCGTTGATAAACATGCGGTGATGAAAGCAAAATACAATAAATAATGATTCGCGATTTCGGCATGGAGGATATAAAATATTAGTTGGTGTAAAATTAATAAATGTTTCGGTTTGAGATTATGCCAAGCAGATACGCAGCTATGGAGTCAAGTTACTAATCACACAAATTTATGCTAAAATAATTATTTCTTCAATAATGAGATATTTTATTTAGCGCTAAACTGAGATTAAGAATCGGGATTTCCGACATGTTTTTTTATGATGAGGAAAAAAATCTAATGCGCATGCGTAAAGCATACCCCTTCCCTCCATAAAAGCCCTAAAAATTTGGTTGGTGGTGGCTTTGAGGTCCGGATTTTAGATCATTCCAGATATTGGATGTCCGGATCTCGGAATTTGTACTGTATATATATGTACTATATATATATGTATTACAGTCAAAAGTCGTTAATCCGGACTCGTCGGGATTTCGGCGATTCCGGATTATTGATTTTTTCGGATTATAGATCATCAGTTTAAATCGCGTAAGATGGCATGCAGAAATTATAAAATTAAAAATATGAAACCGTAATTTATGAAATAAAGAACAATTATGATCTAAAGGGTATCAAAATTTACAAAAAAAAAAGCTTAATATTTATTTGTTTACTTTATTAAACATTTCTTTTAATGTAAGTTGTTTAAGTTGCTTCGTTTTATGTGATAATACTTTCTCTTTAATTCTATAAACAGACATAATTTTTTGTTCAGTTACGAAGTTCCGCTGTTCAAGTCCCGTTAATTGCTGTGCCGAGAATACCGACTAACTTGTCAATCGAAATTTTTTCGTTTTCACTAACCTCTCTGTCACATTCTTCATGTCTTTATCCATTTTTTGCAGCAATTCCACTTTTTGTTTGATGGACATCGAAATATACTTTCGTTTTGTACGATCCTTTGGGAGTTCCAGATTCGGAAATTCTATTTGACATAATCGAAAGTTCAAGTTTACTTTTATAGTATTGCTCTTACAGTCTGCAAAAAATAATAAGCGGGATCCAATTCGAAAATTAAGGAACAACGCAATCATCAACATTAACTGAAATAGATAATTTTAGCTTATACCGTTCGTTATATATAAAACGCGCACGCGAAAACGTATTCTGCGCTTGCGCACACGCAAATGCGCAGTCGTAAGAGGTCTTACGCGCACGCGTAAACGCCTATGCGCATGTGTCTACGCGGCGCATGCGCAGAAAGTTTTTAGCTTTGAGGTCCGGATTATGGGTGTCCGAATTAACGACATTTAACTGTATATATATATATAGTAAAAAATGTATATTTTCAGTATACATTTCTTATTATATATATTTCTTATTTTCTTATATATAACTAGATAGATAGATACATTACATACATATATATGCGATACTTAATTTTACTAATGCCTTGCATGTAATGCCCCTTTTAGTTGCAAAACATCTTTCCCTTCTCAACTGCAGAGTTTCTTCTAACAGTATCATGAATTTTGTCAAGTTAGAAGAACCATCTACTTCAGGAAAAGATGTAACTGCTAATTCAACATCAATAAGTGTAGAAAATAATAAAATAAATTCTTTTCCCTTCGAATCTGAAGTTACAGATGCAGAAATATTGTGGGCTTTTAAGTGCATCAAAAGCCACTATTCTTTTAAATCGTGCGATGATATTGGGCCTTTATTCACTAAAATGTTCCCGGATAGTTCCATTGCAAAATAGTTTTCATATGGTGAAAAGAAATGTGCTTATATCTGTTATTTTTGTCTTGGCCCTTATTTTTAACCTTTGTCACTAAAGCATTGTAAAAATGCCGAGTTTTTTACATTACTATTTGATGAGATTCTTAATCTGACAAACCAAAAGAAGCAACTAGATATTTATGTGAGGTACTGGCATCACGAAAATAAGGTCAGAACTCAGTACCTTACTTCTGCATTTATAGGGCATGCAAAAAGTGAAATTATTTTATCCAAATTTTATGAATGTGTTGAAAAACTAGACTTGTCAAAACTCTTACAAATATCGATGGATGGTCCTGCAGTAAACTGGAAATTTTATGATTTATTGCAACAGGAATATAACATTCAATGCTTGACATTAGGGACATGTGGTTTACACATTCTTAACAATGCTTTCAAGCATAGGATGTCATCCACTGGCTGGGACATTTCATCATTCTTATCCTCCTTATATTGGATTTTTAAAGATTCTCCTGCAAGACGTGAAGATTTTTTAAGTATATCTGGCTTAAAAAAGCTACCTGTGAAGTTCTGCTTTTACCGATGGTTGCAAAATGTCCCAGCAGTTGAAAGAGCCATTGAAATATGGGATGACTTGCTACTGTACATTAAAGAAGTTGAAATGGGGAAGTTTAAAAAAAATTCATCGAAATCCTTCTCAAATATTTTGGAGGCAACTAAAGATAAAACATTTCTTATAAAATTAAATTTTTTTTCTCTCTCTGTCGAAAATATTATTGCCTTTCCTTTAATATTATCAAAGTGGTAAACCACTTATTCCCTTTTTTGCTGAAGATATCTTAAAACTTGTAAATGATTGCCTTCAGCACTTTAAAATTTTGAAACTGGAATATTCAAAAATAACTAAAGCAGAAAATCTTTATAAATTTAATTTTAATGATCCCAATGGTTATAATGATAAAAGTAAAGTTTATTTGGGATTCATTGCTGAGCAGTTAATGAATGATAAATGCCGCAAGAAGGACATTTCACAAGCTGAAAGTTTTGCATTGAAGCAAGGTCAACAATGTGTCTTAACAATAGTACAACACTTAATGTCTAAATGTGCAATAAATTATTCTCTTATTCGAAATGCATCTTGTATAGACCCGCGATTGATGTTTAAAAGTCCAGAAAAAGCCCAGAACAAAATGAAAATAGTTCTAACGGTATTAATGCAGAATAAACGTGTTTTACAAGATTATTGGGATGAAATTCTGCTGCAGTTTGGAGAGTTTCTAGACAAAGTAGTTAAGACAAATTTACATGAATTTTCTACTTTTGATCCTCAAAATCTTTCTCTCGGCACATTTCTCACTTCTCTTATTTTCATGATTTTCACTATTCAAAAGTATGGAAAATAGTGAAAATGATTCTTATCCTGTCACATGGACAGGCCTCTGTGGAAAGGGGCTTCTCTGTAAATAAAGCAATTGAAATTGAAAATTTAAGTGATTCATCATACATTTTTCAACGCACAGTATTTGATTACATAAAATTTTCTGGAGTTGTTCTTAATATCGAAATTAATAAAAAGAAATGAGATTAGCAGCAGCTTCTGCAAGGTCTAAATATATGCAGTATTTAGAAGAACAAAAATCTTTAACTAAACTGAAAATTCAAAGAGGAAAAGAAATATCATTGAGGAAGAAATTGATTATATGAAGCAGAAGAAAAAATTTCTTCAAAGGGACATTAAAGATATTAATGAAGAAGTAAATGCTTTAGCAGATGAAGCTGAGACCAGCATGAACATTGATTTGTTTATCAAAGCAAATGAACTTAGAAGAATAGTTAAAGAAAAGGAAATGGACATAAATAAATTAGATGTTAAAATAGCTGAAAAGATTTCAGATTTAAAAAAAGCACAACTGTTTTGTATCTTTTATTGTACAGTTTATTATTCTAGTATCTTTCAAAAAAACCAAGGAAATAAATTGTATGTTTACAAATCAGTTATTTTAATCTGCGAAATATTCTTACATTGTGATTATAATAGTAGTTGACTGTGTTTAAATAAATATCAAATAAGTTAATAATAATCATGTAAATCTCTAAAATAGTGACTGTTATTAGTGTAAAATACACTTATACATGTTTTTAAAGAAATTATGTTCCTAATTTAATGTTATCTACTTCATAACTTGTAGGGCGTTAGTTTAATTTTCAAAATTGTTTTATGGTAAGTATTAAAGTGAATTTAATAATAGTGCATAATACACATTTCTGTTAGTTTCTTAAAGTGAAATTACAAGCATGAAGTCGGTTGTATGGATAATTGCTTTATTCTATTTGTTTTTTTTTTTTTTTTTTTTTTTTTTTTTTTTTTTTTTTTTGTTTGCTGATAGGTCCTTAAAAGTCCTTAATTTTCATGTAAGGAAATGTGTACGAACCCTGTAATCTCTGTGACTTCTGGTTATGGGGATTCTTTTAAGTCTGGGGGGGGTATTCTTTTATAGTCTATGGAGAAAGCATATGGGCTATGTCTGATGTGAAAGCAAGCATAACACATCAAGTTGCTACAACTGATGGGGAAGCCCTTAGCTGTTTTGCTGAATATTCTGTAACTCGCTTTGAACGTGTGATTGATGTAAATAGATGGTGTAATTAAAAAAAAAAAAAAGTTTTGCGGTTTTTTTCCCCTGTTAATGCGTTTTCACATAGTGATCGAAATTTGAACTGTTATTTTTATTGCAGTTTTCTTATCCCAGTGGTACATGTGATGTATGCACCAAGTTTCACCGAAACAGGTCTACCAGAACTGGCTTTATATAGCACTAAAGAGGAAAAGTGTAATGATAACTACCCTGTATTACACATAGAGAAAAGCACGAAAACCCCATGGAACCAACCCGTTCGCCCTTTAGAAATTTAGTGTGCAGCTCTCTTATTTATTCAGTGACTGGTGTGACCTTTCATATTATGAATATTGAGAAGTACTGAATCTTTTTTTTTTTTTTTTTTCCCGACGTATTCAAGATAAGAATGCATATTCTTTTGAAACTGAAGGAAGATCTTACACGATACTGTATTTGAAATCAGTGGTAGATAAATACACCCTTTTCTTGGAACAGTGAAATGGTTTCAACCCTTTCACCAGTAAATGGATACTAATTCATTTATGATAAAAGCTACCTCACCCTGATCGCAACTTACCATTCACATAGCCATTCTACATAGGAGTTTCGTCATAGCGAATAATAGCTTCAAAGACAATGTCTTAAATTTTTAGCATGGTAATTTTTAATCGAATTATAAAAATGGCTCAAAAACTGAAATGTCAGAAAACATACTCTAAACAGCACAAATTCAGAAACTATGTCTTAACTTGACACAACCGAACTCGTTATGTCAAAATATGCATTTTGCAAATCGTTGACAAAATTCAGTTTCTCGGAAAACTTAGTGATTATCAGCCGTTGTTTATACAGATATTGTCTTTTACTATGACAAAGCAGGAGAGAAAACTTGTTTGGCTACGGAAAAGCACACGACGACTATTTTCCTAAGGACAATATCACACATGCAATTTATTTCATACGAACAAATGTTTCGGACAATTCTTCTGCCTGGTTTACTATTGAAAGAAAGACGCGCGATTTTTTCCTTCTAAAAAGAATTGCAGGTTCTTCATTTTCAACCAATCAGCGATCAGCTGCGAATGCTATCAGCTTGTCATCTGTAATGGAGAACTAGTTTTCCCTTCACATCGTTAACCCCATAGTGGGACTTATCTGTGGTGAATGGTTGTTGTGAAAAAGCAGAAAAATTGTTCCTAATAGTTGTTCTGCCTAAACAAACGTATGCGTGATAGCAGCCTTAGAGGGAATGTCTTCATGGGGAGCTTTCTAAAGAAAATTGGCTCGTATCCACATTACACATTGACATTAGGGAACCCCACGAAAACGCCCATGCAGCCAGCCCGTTCGCCTGGAGTCGAAACCAAATCGAACTATCTTAAATAGAAACAAATAAAAGTAATTAATTTTAGTTCATGTAAAAATCATAAAATTTCTACAAAAAGTAAAAAGAAAAGAGGGACCAACTACAGTGAACTCTCGTGGTGACCAATTCTCATATGTGATCACCCTTAAAAAATATGAAACTTTCTTAGAGCATGAATAGATAGGAGTACTGAATATTCTGAAGTTGTACTGCATATAGTGTCTTCCTCTTGAGAGATGATAGATACCTGAACCCATTAGTGGGTTAGAATGTGAATCATTCTGTTTTACATAAAAGTGACGTGTGAAGGTAGGGTTAGGTGTAACAGTTTGACAAGAAGTTATATTTTTCTTGCCATGAGATTAATTACTAATAATTAAAACGTAGTTTAAGTAAATTCGGAATTAGTTTTATAGTGATTCTATATTTTTATTTCGAATAAGCAAAATAGAAGTTTTTCTGTGACATATTTTTGCTTAATGTTTTAAACCATATAATGTATTTTTCTGAAGGAACCCGAAGATAACTTTTTAAATAGTGCCTTGTTTAAGCGAACATTTTCATGTAATTTTTCAGTTTTTAAATAAAAAGAAATACTAATAAATGAAAAGAAAAAATTCATCAACTTTTATTATCACAAACATCTTGTATCGAGTTGACTTCTCAATATAAGCTTCTATAATACTGCTCTTACCATTTTCGTTCTCTATTAATATCACCACCAAAATTTATAATGTTGTGTGTTACATTTCCCATAAAACTCTCCTTTATTTATGTTCGATTTTTCGAACATGCTCAAAATATTTTATCCACGTATTTTTAGTGATTTTTTAATCACTTCATTCCCATGATTATTACATTTGGTATTTCTCTCTTTTTATTCATAAGCAGGACATTTGCAATAAAATTTGATATTTTCTGCGAGTGTGAATTTGTTGATCACAGTGAAAACACCGAGGAAGAAATTGCAGTTTTAATGACAAACATTTTTTTGAAAGCACAATACATCAGTTAGTGATTGCAGCGGACAAGTTTTTAACAATGCTTACAATATAAAGGGAGCATATAAAGGGGTACAATCATAAATTTTACCAAAAAAACAAAAAAATCGAAAAGCCTGGTTTTACTTATGCTTAAACTCATATGGAATACATGCAGCTGAATGCTGTTCAGACGTATTTACATATTATGGAATTAAAAAATACTACTTACATTATCAGTAGCAACCCATAATGATAAGTGTTTAAAAAATATTGAAATTTCTGTGCATTGTGTAAGTACTATTAGCTAGTGTGCACGAATAGAGAGTATTCAAGCGGTTGCACGAAACATTCCTGCTATAAAGACAACAATAGATTAAGTTTTGCAGTTAAATTTGATTTCAAAAACGCGATCAAAATTAAAGAGTATTACACTTAGTACTGGATACATTAGAATGCATCCTAATAGTATCTATTTGCTTAAACTACTTGACTGTATTAATTACCAGAACTATACTATTACAACATCGCCAAGCTACTGTTGATATAGAAGTTGATAATTTGTCTGCTGTTATAAAAGAATTAAAAATATATATTATTAAAATATTTGCGTGTCTATCTGTCTGTTTCTGTTTATTTGTTTGTGACACCATTTCTTCCGGAACCCTCGGATTCCAAAAATTCGTGGGAAGCCATTTCGACCATTCTCATCTTCGTACAACTTTAACTAGCTGAGATATTAATTAAAAACTCTGAAAACGCTAATTTTCGGACTGATTTTTGCAAGTCGCAACAGTCTCGCTCGCTGGAGATAAAAATTATATTCTTACTAGCAGCTTCGCTGCTAGCCTTCGTCTGGCTTTTAAATGTACCAAAAAAATGGCTGAAGGGAACACCAAACGTTAAATTTAAAACCTGCGTAGAATTTTACTCTGCAGAACAAGTTCATTAAAAAAAAGTTATTACGTATACCAAAATTACAATGCAATAAGCAATATCCCTTAATACAAATATTAATTATCCTAATAAATAAATTAACCAACTTCCCTTTGCAAAATCTTAAGAACTCAAATGATATAAAGGAGATTAAGAACTTTGTTTCCTAAAAAAATCACTCAAAACTTTTCAACAGTGAAATGAGCAATAAATAACATAAAAGAATAAAAAAACAAAAAAATTCTGAAAAGCAAAGTATAATTAATGATATTTTATCTTATATTTTCAAGAGAAAAAGATTACAATGAAATAAGCTATATCCCTTAATGCAAATATTATTTATTCTAATAAAAAAATTAACCAACTTTCCGTTGAAGAAAAAAATGATGCAAAACTTTTCAATATCTTACAAACAGTGAAATAAGCAAAAAATAACATGAAAGCAACTCAAAAAACATAAAATTCCGTGCAGGATTTTACTCTGCAGAACAACTTTATCAAAAAAATCAATAAAAATGTGTTATATATATATATAAA
Organism: Stegodyphus dumicola; assembly: GCF_044657685.1. Taxonomy (NCBI): domain Eukaryota; kingdom Metazoa; phylum Arthropoda; class Arachnida; order Araneae; family Eresidae; genus Stegodyphus; species Stegodyphus dumicola. The sequence goes on along the minus strand of NC_140771.1, from coordinate 136,493,668 downwards.
TGAAAATTAAATATGCCAATCTCTTAAAAAAACAGTGACAAAGAAATACGATGAAAAATTGTTGCCAAACCCATATTTCTAAAAGAATGAAACTGTTCAAAATGATGCGATTTCATCAAAAATCTATCAATGACAATGACAATAATTGTTGCCAAAATCACATTTTTAAAGATGCGAGATGTGAGAAGTGTACTTGGAAGCTTCATTTAAAAAATTCTTTAAAACTACAAAATATTATCATTTTTCCAAAATTCTTTTTGTAAAAGCAGTCGCAAGGATAAAAGTTTAACGTGTCAAAAAATCAAAGAAAAGTAAACTGTACATTTTTAAAAATAAAATATTTTAGAAAAAATCCCGTTGAAAAGGTGTTAAGCTCCTTTTGTTAAATAAATTCGTATTTAATCGATTTGAAAGTTGAAACACGAAATTTATTTTCAGTTCGTAAAATAGCTAAGTGCCCACGTTTCATGACGATGTGAAAATGGAGTGTGTAGAAAAAGCTCGCTTTCCTATAGCCCATTATTTCTCAAAATGACGCGATTTCGTCACAAAACATAAATTAAGAAAAATTCGAATTCGAATTTCGAAAAAATCGCTTCGAGGTGCACTGGCTCTTGTCTAGATGCACCTATGTACCAAATTTCGTAGTTGTGGCTCTATTAGCTTACGCGCAGCGCAAACGAAAGACACACACACACAGACTCTTTCTTTTATTATATGTAGAGATGAAGAATTTGTTAATGTCATCATTTTAAATAAACAGCTACTGTTGGCAATTTTTTTGGTTTCAGGGTAGGATAACTGACACGATATGTTATTGCCACGTTAATTGTTACTGATACGGAGAAAAAGTTGTTGTATTGCATTAAATTTAAATCATGACGTCATACGCAAACCTTTGAAGCGTCAAAAGTTTTTCTTTTCTAGTTTTATTTCGTTTTCCTGGGCCATATACAATTCCACATCGAAAACATAAACATTTTAAAAGCAGCATACTAGTATGCGTTTAGAATTCTCGATGCAGCGTTAAGTGCTGGTATACACTTTTCTCAGTTCATCTTATTCTCAGTTCTTATTTCTCAGTTCATCATTCTTATTAAGGATTTTTTTTTCCTTTTTTTTTTGTAGAATTATAATTAAACGTGTTTTATATCCCCGTGCAATGCAGCACGAGACTTATTTTAAGAGAAAGCTACGCCAGAAAATTAAAAAGGCAGGAGCATGCGCATTTAACATTTAATAAATAGATATATCATAATTCTATTCTTTTTCTTTCCAGAAACTACGAGAAAACAGAAATGACCAGAACCTTCTTGCGACCAATTAAAATGTTTTAAAAAGTCGGAGGGAAGCATCTCAGTTCTGTTGTTTAGATAACTGTTGATTGTAGCGAATTCGCGGGGAGATCGGATTAGCTTTCTCTGCGCTATGGATTGCGTTCTATGTAACGTTTTAGTAGTTTAAAATATAACTACTGCGTGATTTTGCGATATTGTACGAATATCTTTGAGTAAAAATCCAGCGTTTTGTTATATTTCTTGTGAAAAGAATAAATTTATTAACTTTTTATCGGACTTATGCATTCAATCTATTAAGAACACGGACGCACGCAACACTTTTTGGTGTCAGGAGTGGGTTTCAATGCCAATAACGAGAGCGATGGAGGAGCGGTTAAGGCAGTTGATGGCAGCCTTTCCAGCGTTTAAAGAAAAGATGAAAGCTTGTCAGGTAACTTTTAAAGAGGAGATAAAAGCTGTACAACAAAGATTAAAGTAGGCCAAGAGGAAATGAAAGAGGAATTACCTGCATAATAGAAACCAAATTCGAGGCTATAGAAGACAGAATGGACGCCGTTGAAGACAAAGTTGGAAAAATTCAAGAGAGAGTTTCTGCAGTGGGAGCAACAAATTAAAGAAAGTGTTTCTACTGACCAAGAACAAATCAAACAACAAATTGAAGACAGGATTTCTGCTGCCGTCACTAAAGAAGTTGACACTTTAAAGAAATGCATAGCAATTTTGATAGAATTAAACTTTTACCCGTGGCTTCCCTTTACTCTTTGAAGTCATCCACTTATGAATGCAAGACCTCCTGACAAGTTTACAAGACACAATTTTCTGTAGTGGCGGACGGGAATGGATGGGATTCCATTCCCGTCAAGGCCTGTCATTTGGCCTCTTCTCCGAGGACAGACACAGCGGATATCCTTCAGACTCTTCTCGAAAACAAAAGACCAGATTTCGAAGCTCTATCCAGGATCTTGAAGCTGCTCTTCGGGGAGAAATATTTAAAAGACTACAGCAGGCTTAGTTAAAATCCCTTCAACGGAAGCCCACGGAATCTCTCTAGGAACTTGCCATGGGTGATGAAAGGCTGTCTCACCTCGCCTTTTCGGAGTGCCTGAGAGAAATAAGGGAAATCCTGTCCCTGCAGTACATTATCGATCGCATCCGGGATCCTGAAATACAGAAAGCTCTACAAACGGCGGATGGCAAGGATTTAAAAAGCGCTGTGGTGTACGTCATGAAATTCGAGGCAGCCCGGCAAGCAACTCGTAGAGACCGCCAAGCAATCAGAGCTGTGCAAGTCCACGAGCCGGTAGATCAATTGATGCCTTGTTTATATGATTTATCCAGACAAGTCAATGCTTTCATATGCAGTAGGGGTGAGAACAAACTAGCCCGAAAGTGCTGGAACTGCGGTGCTGAAAGCCACATACAAAGGAACTGCAGAACATACCAGAGTACGAAATATAAGACAAGCAATTTAAACAGACATTTAAATGGCCATGAGACGGAAAAGGAGTGGCAAGAAGCCAAAGTGCTGGAACTGCGGAGCTGAAGGCCATGTACGAAGGAACTGCAGAACATCCCAGACACAGAAAATAAGACCATTCCTGAGCAACGACGCAGAAAACAAACTGATAATCTTATCGCAGAGTGAAATTTGAACGGTAATGAGAAACCCAGTTTTAGAGCGCTCAAAATTTCTGCAGTGAGTGGCAATAGTAATGGAATATCCATCAATGAGCATATCGATGGAATTCCTTGTGATATGATAATTGACATGGGAGCTAATGTTACAATCATTCGGAAAGATTTAGCTCAACAATTTAAAGATAAACTCATTTGGACGCCATCATATATTAACCTCCTGACTGCGTCTGATGATAAAATCGACATAGATGGGAAATTAAACGTGAACATCACGTTTGGAAGTGCCGCCCACTATCATAACGGCATATGTAGCAGATATTACAGTTTAGTTGTCTTTCGTACTCGGACTGGACTTGATTTTTCCTTAGACTTCAAAACAACAAACGGCATTCAGCATCAGAGTACATAACTATTCATCATCGGAAGGGATCCTCACCTGGAAACGCCGACGATTTGTCTGAAAGACCCTGCTCAGAAAGCTGTGGAAATGATACTAGGTACGAAGAGAAACACTAGACTACTGGCTATTCTCCATCCCAGATGGTCATCGGTCTTGATCTTCGTCTGCCTTGTTATCTCTTGTTTGGTCGTCCTTCGGATGCGCCTTCATCGCCTGCAGAATACATCCAAGTTCTTCTCCAGGCTTGGTTTGAAGTGCTGCACAAGTTTACACGAGAGCGAATCAACTTGGCGACGGAGAAGATGAAGACCCGATGCGACACGAGAGCTACTGGACATCGATTCAACGAAGGAGACAAGGTGTGGTTGTGGAATACGACTCGACAGAAAAGACTCTGTCCTAAACTGCAGTCATCTTAGGATGGTCCTTACACAGTCCTAAACAGGCTGAATGACGTCGTGGTTCGGATCCTTAAGTCATCGAACTCTAAACCTAAAGTCGTTCATTACGACAGGTTAGCTCCTTACTATGGCTATAGCACATAGTTTATATAATGTAAATATAATAAATAATAATGTACATAATACTTTATATAATGTAAATAATATAACACCATGGTACTTTTTGTTTTTAAATTTGTATTTTATTTGATTTTATTTAGTATTTGATTTGTTTTAAATTGCTTATTGCATTTATTGTTTATGTTGTTTGATTCTGTAATATAGTGTGTGTTATTGCATTTTTGCTTTAGTTGTAAGTTTGGCTTCAAGTCCAGGGATTGTACTGCCCGAGACGTGTAATCCTTGAGAAAGGGGGCAGTGTTGCGAATTTTGTATTTAATTTGCTATTTTTAGTTAGAATTATAATTAAAATTGTTTTATACCCCCGTGCAATGTAGCACGAGAATTATTTTAAGAGAAATCTACGCCGGAGAAGTAAAAAGGCAGGAGCACGCGCATTTAACATTTAATAACATTAATTTAACATTCTACTCGTTTGCTTTCCTGAAACCTAGAGAAAACGGAAGTTACCAGAACCTTCTCGGGACCGATTAAAAAGCTTTAAAAAGCCGGAAGGAAGCATCTCAGTTGGGTTGTTCTGTACAGATAACTGTTGACTGTAGGGAATTCGCGGTGAGATCGGATTAGCTTTCTCTGCGTTTTGGATTGCTTTCTATTCAGCGTTTTAGTAGTTTAAAATATAACTACTGCGTGAAATTGTGTGATATTGTACGAATATCTTTGATGAAAAATCCAGCATTTTGTTATATTTGTTGGGAAAAGAATAAATTTTATTAACTTTTCATCGGACTTGTGCATTAAATCTATTTCCAACCCGTACGCACGCAACAATATCGCAATAACATGTTTAGCTTCCTTACTAAGATGGCTTTACTAAATTTTTTTGTCTGTTTATTGTTAGCGTTTTGTATGTTTACTTTATTTATTAAATATTACGTTCTTGTCGCATAAAATTCGATTAAACAGCAAAATCAGAAAATATTTAAAAACAGCATATCTGGGGAGTTTTCAATAAACCATTTCGTGCGCTAGAGATAAAGGTGTTTTATACCGTACATCGTTGCCACTGCTCACTTTGAAATCATTCAGTTTGTTAATCAAAAATTCGTTAAAGATTTATAAAATAGGAAATGCATAATGAAACAAGTTCGAAATTAAAAATTCGGGTTTCCAGGTACCCATGATCGGGTGTAGTACTACGCTATTCAAAATTTGATGGATCTAGGTACCGTTGTTTTTCCACAGTGCAAGAAACATGCACACATTCCTACAGATTTTTGATTTCTTAATTTCTTTAAATGTAATATTTGGTGGCAACAATTTGAAAAGTGATACAACGCATTTAAATGTTTCAAAGAAAAATGCCGTTTCGATAATAATGTTCCATTCGAGAATACAGTAACTTTTGGGCTGACAATTCTTGAGATATGAGAATTGATGAATGTAAATTAACTGAAAACTATGAAATAGTTCCAGATTTTGCATCAGGTACAAACAGCATGCAGAAAATTAAAAAGGCCTCAAGGTAAATCAAGTTGCTGTGAGACTTACTACTACGGGAAGGCAGGCATGTTATGTGCATGTCATTCATGGAGCGCAGTGATATTTCGCAACCATATTGCAATAAATGCAGTCTGTAATACAACAATCGGTGTGTGCACGAACAATTCGACGTCGTTTACAATACAATGGACTGTCCGAAGGCATTCATTGCTTCGCTTACATTTTAACCACAGGCGTTTGCAGTGGTATACTGAACGGCGAAGATGGACATCTGAATGCTATGACGTGTTTTCGGACGAATCACGCTTCTGTCGGCAATACCACGATCATCGGTGTAAAAGTTTGGAGACGCCGTGGAGAAAGGGACTACTCGACTGTTGTGTTACGCATCGTCACACTAGTCCTGGTGTTATGGTGTGCAGTGGTATTGGATTCTACTTCTGCACCCCGGTTTGGAGGAGGGTTGACCTATTTTTAATCATATGGTCCCGCTGGGACAAGGCGGAATTGATCTCCCTCGAATAGTTCACGAATAGTTCACTTTTGCACCCCTTAATATGCATTATTGGTACACTTACCAGTCAACGCTATAGCTTTGAGGTCTTGCAGCCTGTTCTTCCTTACCTTCAGGGCTTCCTACGGCCACAGTCTGACAGGGCAATGCGGGACTACACATTGGCCGCAATGCTCAAGCTTTTTTTTAGCCGCCATATAGCACTGCTACTCTGGCCTGCCCATTCTCCAAATCTATCACCCATAGAACAAGTCTAGTAAATGACTGGAGAACGGCTAGCCCGGCATTCCGCAACCGCGGATACACCAGGTGAACTTCGTGCGGAGGCGAAGGGAGCATGAGATGCCCTTCCCAACAACACATCCAAAGCCTTTTTCGCTCAATGTCACGGCATGTAACAACAGTTTTTAACAAATGGGGAGATAATACTCATTACTGATTTTCTCGTCTTCCTCATCTCAAAGAAGACTGCATTTCAAATCAATTGACATTGATACTGTATGAAATTTCTGAAATAAATTTGGCTTTGATATCACTCGTGCATTTTCGTATTTCAGTTTGAATGGCCAGCAGAGTATTTTTTTAAATATTTTCTTTCTAAAATAGCATCTTTTTTTAATTTTGAGTAAATGCTCATTTCTTTCTGAAACAGTTTTCACTCATTTATTTGCAGCGTATGTAAGGGCTCACAGATCCTCTCTAGGGCACTGATGTTGATCGCTTTGAAACCTTCAATTTAAGGTTGTGTTGTAAGATCTGTCTTTGTTATTCCACATAAACTAAATTAGATCCTACAACGAACGTGGCGAAATCTCGCATAGGCGTGAATAAGTTACTAGCACAGAAGAAGGGTGAAAATAACCCTTTATTTAATTAACAAGAAAGGCGCGATCTTTGTGCTTTGCAATGGCACCGTCAACTTGCGGTGAAATTTAAACGTAGAATATAATTCAAATCAAAATTTAAAATAAAATTGTGTTGGATTAGCACGTTAAATTACGACTAACAGGTTGGCTCACAAAAACCTCACAGGCGTGAAGATAAGTCGCAATGGCCAAGAGGCTTACTAGAGTAACAGCGAGATAGCAGCGAAATATGCATTGGCTAGCGAAAACACGCTCTGAATAAACTCCGTTCCATTTTCCGTTGCCGCCGCGTCTAGCTTGCAAAGCTGCAAGCTGTGTACTGAATAAACTCTTATGTCTTAGGTCTTCGATTATTTAAGTGGTGTACGACCCGAGTGTCTTTACCACTCCATTTTTGTCCTGAAAAGTGAAAGGATTAAAAAAACTGGCATTAAAGACTGAGCAGATAGCGTCCATATTTGGCTAAGGCCAAAAATGTCGGAAAGTGAGCCGAGCTAGGCCCGAACTCAGGATCCGTAAGTCTTAACTTGACCCGCTCGGCTGTGAATTGTCACGTAAATAGGCAATTTAGGCATTTTGAGCAAAACTCAGCATAAATTCGACAATCTTGAAGGCAATGCGAAGTTTCTTTGTAGTAGCTTATTTATTGAGCTAAAATGGAAATATTATTAATTAAATTGAAGACTTGCGGATCTTAAAAACTTACATGATCTGTTCAATTTCAGGACCCTATTCTACTAAATAAACTCAGAGATTCACCCGTTTAAATTTCACTTCACTTACATCCTGGCGAGAATTTGTGAATTAAATTTACATCCTGGCGAGAATTTGTGAGGGGAAGTTGAGGATTTCAGGAAAGGTATCAAACTTAAATTTGTTATGCAAACTAAGAGAAACCCTACATCTTCCCTCGCCAGAATTTAACTATCGCATAGCAAGGCTTTAAAAGCCTGGATAAGATATTTAAGTTCTAAATATGAGTCAACTTTTACAGTCTTAATCTACATCTTGACTGAATTTAAGGCAGGTTTTACAGACGCTAAATGTGGCACATAAATACAATATCTTCTTTAGAAATTCTTGTCTTGTCTCCTTCCAGGTATCTAAAAGAAAAATAGCTTATACATTATAATGCCACTATTTTCAACATTTTTAAACAGTTCAAACTTTTCTACATGGGGTACATTTACTAATTTCAATCTTTCTACCCACATTAAGACTTCCCCTTGCTCTCCGGCACTGTGTACTGCAAATGCGAGCGTGCTTTATTTAAAATTTGTACAGCTCTTACCGACTACCCGACATCTACTTTTTACACTCATGTCCATAAATTAAGGATAATGCAAAATCAGGCAAGGGAAGAGTTAGAAGCAAAACAACTTTGACATATTTGTAAAGCTTATTTATTAAACAAAAGGTAAAGAGCAAAAAAATATGCTATATGTTTGATATTATTAAGAAAATTAGCGATTTTTTCTCCCTGGAGCAAATTACAAAAATAAACCTATTTACAAAAAACCAATATTACATGGTTGGTATGATTGTTAATACATTGTATGTCTCCCAGACGATGCAATACAGTCCGTACAAGGCCTAGGCATGCTGAGTATCAAATTATCGATCTGATCTTGGGGGATATTACACCACTCAAAAAGCAATGCTCTCCGAAGTTCCGGTAGACATGTAGGAGGAATTTGACGGGCTGCAACTCGTCCGCCAAGCATGTCCTACACGTGCTCTACTGGATTCAAGTCCGGTGAGAATGCTGGCCAGTCCATACGGGTGATATCCTCCGATTGAAGGCATTCGCTTACGATGTTTGCACGGTGAAGACGGGCGTTGTCATCCATAAACACAAATTGTGCGCCCATGGCTCCCCGAAACAAACGTACATGTTGTTCCAGAATGACGTCCCGATAGATTTGGCTTGTCATGGTTCCAATTTGAACATGCAGGTCAGTTCTGGAACCCAGAATAATTCCACCCCAAACAAGCACTCCTGCACCACCGTAACGGTGTCGTTGAATGATGTTTTCTTGGTGGTAACGGGTACCTGGAGCTCTCCATATGAAAGTCCGGCGAGAATCAGACTGCAAGCTAAACCGGAACTCGTCGGAAAAAATCACACAACCCCACTGTTGCGGTGTCCACAATGCATGCTCTCTACTCCAGGCTAACCGCAGGCAACAGTGAGTTGCAGTAAGTGGAACGCATCTGACAAGTCTACGAGCATATAAACCAATCTGCTCTAAGCATCTGTACACGGTCTGCCTTGAAATTGTCGTACCAGTGGCTGAAGAGAGCTGACGAGATAGGTCTGAGGCTGTGCTCCGCCTGTTTCTTTTAGCAGTAACTGCCAAATACCGGTCCTCATTCGGCGTTGTAACTCTGGAGCGACCTGTGCTGTAACGTCTACTCACATTACCATCATCTTGGAATCGTTGCCAAAGCCAGGAGATGACACTCTGGGCAATTCCAAGTTCGTCTGATACTTCCAGTTCGGTACGCCCACATTCCAGACGGCCAATAATTCTACCACGTAAAAAATCATCCAAATGCGTCTTTTGTGTCATAACTATTCGGTTATTGCACTGAAATGCTTATAAAGCGCCTGCGAATAATTTTTCTTATTTGCCTGTATTCCTTTTATATAACTCTCTTACACTCTCGTCATTGTGAGGTACCATCGGTATCATCTGGTTCCTTCCTGAAATTTGCATATGATTCTTGAAGATGTGTGTAGTGATTTTACAGGTGATATATTTATTTTAGAGTTCGATTTCCGCGTGACTCTGAATTATCCTTAATTTATGGACATGAGTGTAGAATTAGAACTAGAACTAGACCTAGACGGAAATCTTACAATCAAATCTCAGCCTGAGGTGCTAACGCTAGGGAAAATTAACTTAGTGTTGGCTGTAGAGCCGAACATTTTATTTTACATTCATTCTAAATTAATTTTTACCTTCTTTTAGTAATATTCACAAGTAACGTAGACTACTCTTTCATTCGAAGCACATATTTCAAACATGAAATATACTTTAAGTATTAAGCAACTCAAACATTTTGACATAAATAATTTCTTACTATACTCAGTGTGAAGTAACCTCAAATTAATTACATGCAACAAACTTCTAAAAAAAAATTTTTTTTTGAGTTCGTTTTCTTGAAACCATACAAATATTTTCCTCAAACAGTCTCTACGACCAAAGTTAACATTTCGTTTTAAATCCGCCAAAATTATTTGCTAAAGTTTCTTGCTTCGTTCAACATTTAAAGCTACTTGCTTAATACAAAACATTTTTTAATTGCTTACAGAATGCAAAATATTTTTGCTTCTTGCTAAATATAAAATTGTAAACTTCTTGCTAAATACAAAAGAATAGAAAAAATTGCTTAATTAAATAAACATTGTCCTCTTCCCGAGGCAAAACTGAAGTAAATATTTTCAACCAACTTCGTACTATCTTTAAAATAAATTTAAATAAAGTAATTTTGACTCATTTGTTGCTTGGCAAATTCAGTCATCTTTTTCTTTATGAAGTTTTCTCGAGAAGGGACTTGGTTCAACTGTCTGACTCGGATCCTCTGCCGGGGCTGGCCGGCGTGCTCCCCGTCGCCGGTTGTTTGCGTTTCAGTCCTCTGTCCCAGGCCACCTTCTTGTGGCGTTGCTCCACTTCTGCCTGAGTTGGATGCTTGCTACCTGTGGCCGAAGAACCTCATTAGGCTGGCCGGAGAATTTTTGGCTGGTCATTCGTGGAATCTCTTCCGTTCCTCAGAAATTTCTTTCTCCTCAACGGCTCCTCTTCTAATCGGCGTTTCGTTTGCGGAACTTGCGTTGCTGACATAGTATTGCCTTTCTTCCTTCGTGGCTGGGTTCGTGACCTCTGATGTCTTAGTTGCTTTCTTCCCCATTCGCCTGTTGGTAGATCTTGAGTAGGGTTACCCCTTCTTTTCTTAGACACTTGTTCCTCTCTTGCCTTGTTTCCAGTTTTTGTTTGTTCATACGTTTGGGCTCATCAAGTCGACGTTTCTTTCCTCCCGGCTCCAAGACTGTGGATTTCTTCCTTTCTGTTCCTGGCGAAACCATTTGTGATGTTGAGGGCCCTTTACCTGTGTTTGAAGCTTCCTGTAAAATGTCTTTAACCCTTAGCCTGTCGAGTTATTTTCTACAAATACCTTTAAAACTGTCACTAATTTTGGACCGAGCTTCCCTTAAAATGTCGGGAAAATAACCCTAAACCTCTGAAAAATGCCAGCTACTGCTATTGTTATTTCTTTCCCCTCCCTGAATACTAGATCAAGGGTTCCGACTGTAAGTAAGATGGATTATTACCATAAATATTAGTACCTGTAGAGGCGAGTTGTCAAGAAAGTTGCAAATGACTATAATAGCTTCTCCGTGATGACCGTCCGAATGCCGCAGGCTACATGTGCGAATACTATCTTAAAGGTTTTTCTTTCCTAAAAGACTCTTATTTTGAAATAACTTGATTTTAAAATTTACCCGCTTTTCTTTTATTATTATTTTTCATGTTTAATCTAAGTTACCTAAATCGCTGCGTCATTGATTATCATCAGAATTTCAACGCAGATTGGTTAAACTGCTATTAATAAAATCCATATTAAAAAATATCTGGTGCAATATTCATTCCTTCTGTGAGATTGCTGAAATATTTGAAAAGCAATGTTTATAGTTCGATTGCATTTGATATTATTTCTGATTTTCCATGTTTTTGTCATAAATTAGAAATGCATTTACATGCAGATAATAATTATTTTAAATTTCTTTTTACTTAAATATTACCTATAATTTAAGATATTTAGCATAATATTTGAATAATTACTATGAAAAATATCTGTTTTATTATTTCTGGCAAATTTAATCAACTTAACTTGATGTGACTTTTAAACTTGCTTTTAGAGAAACTATAGTTAAATATTAAGGAGATTTCAAAATTTAAACTTTTAAAGCATATTTAATACTGAAATTTACTTAGTTTTTAAAACGGATGTTATTTTCTGAAAAGATTTCGTTTTTTGAATGAACAATATATACTTAATGTATACGAAATATGTTCTTTTAAGTAAAGTTAATTATTCAGCGAGCTAAGATTTGGTAACTGAATATCTTAATTTCAAGAGCGGAACAAGATTTTCATGATTATACCTGGATAGCTAGCTGATTTGAAAAAGGGATGGGTTTCAAATGTGACTTTTTCATCTGATTTATGACAACAAAAAATTAGGTGATTTCAGGATATAACATAAACATTTGCTTTAAAATATCTTCTCGATCTCAAAGAAATTAAATTTGCCTAGGTATAAATAAATAATAATGCCTTTGTTTCTGCCTTTTTCTTTAGCAATAATTTCGAGATCTTTTTTAATACAAAAAATTATGGTATTAACTTTTAAACACCTGATCTGTTTTTAAGAGCAATAAACAAAACATTTAGGAGTTATTTAAGGGCTGAAACAGTGATAATATCAGTGTCAAATTTGCATTTCACTTTTTTATATACGTTCAAGGTATGGTATTAACTTTTAAACACCTGATCTGTTTTTAAGAGCAATAAACAAAACATTTAGGAGTTATTTAAGAGCTGAAACAGTGATAATATCAGTGTCAAATTTGCATTTCACTTTTTTATATACGTTCAAGGTATTCTGAAATTGAATTTTAACCTGAAATAGTTTTTCTTTATGAATTTTCAGGTGATCATAAATTTATTGACTAAATTTAAAAATTCTTGCCTTCCCGTCCTTGAAACACCAGTACACTTTGTCTGAAATAGGATTAAAAACATTATCCTATAACAGAAAGCTGAAAAGGAAAGATGACACATAGTTAATAAGAAACAATACAATGTTGTTATTTTATTAGCTTATAATATAATTGTTCAGTATGGCATTTTTGTAAATAAAGGGTATTATTGTACATTTTGTAAAAAATAAGTAAGCTTTATATTTAATAATTATAACAATTATTAATTATTTAATAAGTCATTATAAGATTATAATTCAATATTTTTTGTGGAATATACTTTTTGAGGATATTTTCTTCCCTAGGAATCCCAGCATTCAATTGTTTGAAGCATTAAGTTCTAAGAAATTGTCTTGCTTCAACGTAGAATTAATTATTCACATGAAGTCCCTTAACCAAAGAAAATGCCTTACAAGGGTGTATTTTTGAACAACAGCTTTTATTAGAATAAATATTTTTATTTTAATACTATTACTAATATACAAACAAATATTTACGTTCACTAGAGTGAATAAGAGTACTGGATGTTGATGTTTGTTCTGGATTTGTCGCTAGTAACCAAACAAGTTAGCGGCTTGGTGTCTTTATAATTTTTCCCATGCGTTATGCGAGTTCAAGCCAATTTCAATTTGAAAATTTTCCAAGAAGGTATTCTCTTAAAACAGATAGTACAGGACTATTTTAACAACTGTAAAAAATAATCTATGGATATTTTTTGTTATACGACAGCACGAGCAAAATGATTTTCTCTGCAAAAACATATGCACCAGCACTGATTATCGGCCGCTGTTAAGTTAACTATATCTCTTATTCTTTGCAATACATTTTTTTTCAAAGAAAGTTTTGTCAGTAAAATGCACTATTTATAATCTGTATTTTGTTCTTCTGTTATGTAAATAACCAACTTAAAATACATATTTCGTAAGCTGAGAAAGGCCCAATAGCGCGCGAGCGGTTTCTTTCTATTCACAACTGTTTAGCGCATGTTACCTTATTATAAAAATCTGATGTATACACCACATGACTTCCTTGTACGGAATATTAAATTATACGCATTTTTTCTTGCATTTCTTTTAAACTTATTGGATTGAATTAAATCTACTTCGCCGACAGCGCATAAACCACAATAGAATAAATGCATTCTTTAAAATTCACTCTATTTGTTTACCATAGCGACACTCTGGCGTTAGATTCACTTAAGTATTATATTTCGTTCATTAGTATTATATTTCGTTCATATTATAACACAGAATGCACAAAATTTATATCATTTAAGGAATTATCTAATCGTTGCCTCATGTTCTATTCAAATCCTATAATAAAGCTAGAATGATCTATAAAAGCCATTAAGCAAACAAAACAAAAAAGAAACAGTTTTTCACAGACGATTGAGTATTTCTCATTCGATTAATTCAGTTCTCACTTCGCGACAATGCGAAAACACATAAAAACTCAAAATATCTGTATTTTCTTCTTAATGACTTATTTCTTCGAAAAATTCCAGAAAGGATTAAGCGTGATTTAATTCGCAATAATAAATGAAGGCGTTATCTTTGTTGTTGCGAAGCTACGTTTCTCTAGATTGGCAACAAATCCACTACTCTGCTGTTTCAAACGTAAACAAGCAATGGCCGCCATCAAAAAAATTATTAGGCTTAGCGGCACTTAAAAGAACTTTAAATTTGTTGATAATTCTAAAAACATTGCATAGAGATTTACTAAAGGCATAAAAACCTTAACCGGAAGATAAGAACAACATAAGTCAATCATTTTTAAAGCAAAAAATGTACAATTTACAAACATATAAGCGTAAAGAAACTGAGATCACTGAGCCGGGTAACAGAGTGGATATATATATAAATATATAAAATATGTTACGGTGAAACACCGAAATCTGGAGAATGTCGACTTTCACCGGTGAATATCAACATTCACATAGTCTGTTGGTGTATGTCCGAAATATTTTCCAAATACTCTTATTTCTGACTTAACCGGTCAATGTCGACATTCATCATGTACTAATGGTGAATGTTGAACATATAACAATATTATATTTTCTTCTCCGTAATTCAGTCGCGAATAAACGCACTTGAGACTTGAAATAAGAACTTAAGAACATGAGAACCTAAAACACACAATACATTCAAAATGAGAAAGGAAAATAATAGACGTTAAAAACTTACTTAATTATACAGTACGTTCTAAATGAGAAAATAAAATAACAGTCATAAAAAACTTACTAAATTATGTGATTCAAATCTTATTTATTGCAACAACTTAAACTATTATTGCACTTTATGATCTCTCTTTTCGACTTTCACCAGAGCATATCTGTGATTTTCGACATACACCGGTGATTAGAATTGTTCACAGTACTGGAAGATTATATTCCTAAAAGGAGTTGCGTCTCGTAAAGGACGTTTAAAGGGAAAGAATTCGTATTCGTTCACATGAAGAAAAACGAAGAAACCTCCCCTGCAATAAACCCATTTGCCGAGATTTGAATTCCTTCAAATTACCAGTCTTTAACGAGCTTACCGATCTTAGCGCTCAGGGGTCACGCATATTTAAAAAATTGCTTATGTATTATAAGAAAAGGGCAACAGAAAAATTTAGAAAAATTTAATAAGAGCACAATAAGAATTTAATTCACTTAAAAGAGCATCCTTTTTGTTGGGGGGGGGATTTACAGAAAATAGTAACGTGTTTTCAGCTGAGTTCATTCATCAGAGAAAAACTTTGCGTGTAAAGCTGTTTTTTGAAATGTTTCACTATACAAGTAATACAAAATGAAGCATAGAAATTTTTTTTTCGCACATACACCCAAATGCACGCATTACCCTTTCCTGGATTTGAAGAATTCACAGAGAGAGAGAGAGTAGAAATACGAACAACAGATTTTTATTGGTCTCTGACTAATCGCTTTGGGAATAAGTAGTCTTTCAGTCACTCAAGCTCCGACGCATTCAAATGCGAACGGTTCTCAGAAGCTATTCGAACAAACAGGGCCAACGAGTTTAGTTATACTACATTACAAAGAAGATAAAAGTGTCGTCCACTATGTTAGAGAAAAAGCCTTTTGGTGGTGAAATTTATCAATGCGTACATCAAGGGTTGGCTTCTTATCTGTTGATCTACGTCTGTAAAGAAATACCGCAGAAACATGTGTTCAAAAAGACCACTTTTATACTTCTAAATACTTTCGTTCTGACAGCAAGATTTTTTTAAAAAATCAAGTTGTTTTCAATATAGAAAAAAAAAGTAATAAGCTAATTTAAATTGTTTTTCACAGAATCAAGTAGGAAGATAAAGTATTATTATATTTTCGTAGAGATTATTTTGCGAGTAATGTTTTTCACGTTATGAAAATCTCACCTAAGTGCATGTATTTTCAAATCAGATTTATTTAATGCCTAATTTACTAAGTAGTCTTAATTTACTAAACAATCGCACTTTCGAACATATAAAATATACATTAATACATACATAAAAATGAAATTAATGAATTAGTAGTAATCAGCGGTCTTAGCTAGGTGGGCCATTATCGGGCTCTGATAGAATTTGAAAACCTGATAAATCGTATTTAATAAACATAATATCAGTAAACGAACCAGATTTATAAAACAAAAATAAAATGCTGGTATCGGACATAACTAAATCTCGATATAACACATAATTACACTGATAAAGTGAGGTGTTATATCACTGAATTCTAATACTAAGCGGAATATACATTAATTGTACATATAGAAAATTTTAGCAAATTTCGCGGGGAATGTCTGTCCGCAAAATCCTTATTATATACATCGTTATTTTAAATTCATTGCATATCTCGTATTTTTACTCTTGCCTCAAAACACATTTAATTTACAAATAACTTTATTTTTTGTTTAAAATTAATAACTTTATTTCTCTATAGAAATTTCTCTTGATCTTTTCAGTTATAGGATAACACGCGCGAAACAATTTTCTCTTTACAAATATATGCGCTAGTAAGAAAATGCACTTCGACAGCAACTCATTTCGATAATGGTAAAATTTTTCTAAACATAAGAAATTTGTTACTTAAATTCATTTTTTCATTAAACAGAAACAAAACAGAATGAGACATTATTAAAAATGTTTCATTGACATTTCATATTCTGAAAACAAGAACATTGCTATAAAAGCAAAGAAAAAAAACAGCATATTTCATTTAACGGGGACCAACTTTGACGCATAAAATTTTCAATACAAAATATTTTAAGCATGTTTATTTAATTATGGCAAAGCACTCGAGAGTTATTTACATAAGGGGAAGGATGCCTTCGTGGAGGACTTTCTAAGGGAAGCCGGCTTGTGTACACGTTACACATGAGAAGACACGAAAGCATCCATGTAGCCGGGATTCAAACCCCGGATAGAACTACCAGTATTCTATTATGGGCTAGCTTGGATAACGGAAAAGATCAAAATCTCATAACAAAGGCAAAATGATAGCCTGTATAATACAAAGTTATTGCCATTTCAATAGCATAAAGTGACTTTCGCGATATTGTATTTTATTTTATTTAGCTCATGACAAAATATACGAGGACTATTTGGTAGTTTGACCTGGATTGAAACCTCTGTGAACTGGCTCACCACATCTGCGTTTTCGTGAATTTTACCTATATGTAACACCGGTACGAGATAGTTTCCCTTAGAAGGTCTTTCACGAAAGCATACCCTCTTTAAACAGATCGCCCTTTGTGAGCTTTGTCATTAATCTAACAGTCCAAACGTAATACCAAGTGAGGACTCGTAGTCAGAGGACGTCTTCGTGAAGGACTTTTTAAATGAGATTGGCTTATATTCGCGTTAAAAATAGGCAGCAAAAATCCACGAAAACTGCGATGTAACCTAGCATCGCGAACACATAGTTATTGGTTTTTAATTTGGTTTGGTTTTATGTGATTACGGCAAAGCCTTGAGGGCTATCTGCCTAAGAGGAGGGATGCCTTCGTGGAGGACTTTCTAAGGGATACTGGCTCGTATACACGTTACACGTGGGAAAAATCACGAAAACGCCCTTGCAGCCAACCCGTTGGCGGATTCGAACCTCAGACCGAATTATCAGTGTTCAGCGACGTTTACTGATCGGCCGCTGGTAGGTGACAATTATTGAATACCAACTGATTAATTAAGTTAGGAATTTAATAACTTTCATTCGTAGTGCTGCTATCAGCACTGACATTTGGAGAGGTTATTTTCTAACGAAATTCTTTTAATGTAATTAATTTAATTCGTTAGCTAATTGTTCCTCTGACTAATTTTTGTGCGCAGTATATGTAACTCTTCCATACATTAACTGTTTTACTTAACTTACACTCCATTGATTTTAAGCGATTTTATACCGGTAGATTTCTTTCCAAAAAAGTTCCAAGAAATGCATACTTTTCCCCTAGATTTTAAAACTAATTTGTATTTCAAATCTTAATAATAAAATTTTTAAAAACAAATATTTCTAGAAATTCCTGCGGCATATGAATTTATTCGATTTAATTGAAGTTTTCGAGTAGAATATCTTCCTTTCGACATCCAAGAAATTTTTATATGTCAGTTCGCGTTTACAAGGAACACACAGCCACATATTCGAATACAAAAATCAGGCATACTGAAAGCACATTTTTAACATTTCAAAATGTAAAAAGGAAAAATATACTATTAGAAATACCCGCACTTGAAATACGAGGACAAACAAGATAGTTTGCAGCATTTTATATTTTATCCTGTTCTTGATGTTGTAGTCAACTTTAAATGCATTGTATAATATATGGTTTATTAAAAAGTACGTCTTACGTTACAATTGTTACTTTTTCCTGTTTCTTCTAAATTTCGGTAATGTATTATAACAACGAGCGATTCTGTTTAACTTTCATTTGTATAAATAACCACAAGGCAAACTGTTGTAAAACGATTTATCTTCATTCACAAGCTTGCAGTCGTTGGAAAGATAATGCACACCTGCTCTCTGACAATGATTCTTCATTCTCAGGACCCATCCGTAAAGTGTTCTTTTCAAACAGACTTCACACCCTATTAAGACTTTTGTGTCAACTTACAGCCGCTTGCAGAAAGGTAGGGGAAGGAAGACCAGATCGCGTCGTCTAAACACGTCTTAAGCAATCTTCGCGTAATTCAGGCTTCGTGTATACACGTCTTAAGCATTTTTCGTGAATTTGAAATTCGTGTAAAGACGTCTTAAGCATTTTTAAAGAAACTCCAAAAACGTTTAAACACGTCTTAAGCAGTTAAAGGGTTAAAAAAATAGGCATGTCGTTACAATCATAGTATTTTTTCACTTGATCCACATTGGCAGTGATATTGCTTTCTTTACTTCCCTTTAAATATTCGACCCAGCCACAAATACGCTCAATAACGTAAGAGCTTTCAAATCTGGGGTAAAATTTTGATACTTTATCTAGTGGGGCTCAAGGACAACGCATGTTCCCTTTCCAAAACTTTGTCTCCTATTTTAAAATAAAAGTCTCTTCTTTTCTTATTGTAATAGAGCTGCTTTTCTCTGGCTACGTCTGAATTTTTGATTGCATCGTTAATTAACTTCTGAACATCATTTAGTTCAAATTCTGCCTCCCTTTTCTGGACAAAGAACAGTTTGTCTAACAGTCCCAAAAAATGATTCACAAGGAGTCTTTCCCGTGGTATCGTTCTTGGCCGTTCTGAAGGCATACGCCAATTCATTTACTTAGCTCCGTATTACTACATAGCTCCGTATGATTTTAAATATGTTCCTATTTACGCTTTCGGCAATATTCGACTGCGGTCTGTAAGGGACCATCTTAAGGTGGCGAATGCAAATTTTAGAGGAGCTTTTGGCTAATAAACTGGGTGCCGTTATCTGATATTATCCCAAATAGTGCACCATATTTTAGAATGTATTTATTTAGAAATGAATCGGCTACGTTCTTTGCTGAGGCTAATTTAAGGGGTACTAATTCAACCCACTTTGAGAAGTGATCGACTATAAGTAATAAATATCTATTTCTATTACTTTTACTTTTTGAAAACGGGCCCAGCAAATCTATCCCAATTATTTCATTTGGAAAAGTAGTTCTTATACTATTTAGATACCCGGCCGATCTGTAATTTACATCGTTAACTAACTGGCATGTATGGCAGGACCTGACATAATCCGTTACCGCTCTTTGATGTTTCGGGTAAAAAAGACCACTTCGCGCAACCTTTTCCCAATGCCTAAATGATTGACATTAAGTGCATCATATAATTCCGCTAAAACACTAATTCAAAACCCGGCTGGAATGACTGGTCTTATTTCGCTATTCTCATTTGTTGTTTTAATGTAAAATAATAGGCTGTCGACTATTTCATAGTTTACTGCTCTATTCCTTATGGCTACTATATCCGGATGTTTAAAATTATCTGGGTCTTGCAAGTATGCATAAATATGCCTATACTCTGGATCAGTTTGTAATTCTGTAATAATCGTTTCCCGGAAATCTAATAGTTTTGATGTTAATCTGGAGCATTTTATTTCTTGTCCTTCTAATTTTATTCGAGATAAAGCGTCTGCTACAATATTCTCCTTTCCCGGTGCGTGTTTGATAATTAAGTTAAATTCTTGCAATTTTAATGCCAATTTTATCAGTCGTGGCGATAAATTTTTGTCTATAGTTCTTTGGATATAATGTCCATAGTTCTTTGTAAAGTCACCGGGGCTCCACATAAACCGAAAGACATTCCAAGAAAAGCACAAGTGCCTGATTTCGTGATGAATGCTGTTTTTTGGCACATCCTTAGGTGTCATCGCTATCTGAAAATACCCTGAGGTGAGGTTTATCGTGGTCTTCGTATAACTCCTTCAATGATAGGCAGGGGGTAAACGAGGTACTTAGTTAACTATTTAATTTTCTATAGTCGATAGCTAGCCTCCAGGCTTTAAAATTTGAGGAAGGCAGATCATTTCTTTTCGTGCAGTGGACGACTGGGCTAGCATAAGGGCTACTTTATAGGTTTAAAAATTTTATTTTTGAGCATGTGCTGAATATGCTCTTCTATAAGCGTTTCTTTAACGCTATCGTATCAATATGGCCTGGCTTTCACGGGCTCCTCACTTTTTAAATTGATTTCATGAATTCTGGGTGAGGCCAGGTATTTCAGAGAATAGATCAGAAAAATTTTTTACCAGCTCAATTTTATTCTGTTTTCGATTTTCACATGTTCCAGGTTCAAAGTCGGGCGGTTCCACAGCTTCCACTTCCAGCGGCTTCATATGCAGTTGCAGCGTCTCTTCCTGAAAATTAATTTGGGTTTTCGCTCTTTTTAAGAAATCTGTACCTAAAATTACCGAAGCTTGTAGATTTCGAACTACAAAAAATATAAATTTTTGCACCTCGTTTATCATCTCCTCATTAAACGTCGTTTTACCTACACATGAACAATGGTTGCCCTGCGCTGGAAAAACTTTAGTATTTTTGGCTTTGAATAACCTATATTTATTTAAATTGCTTCGAAAAAATTGTTCCGACAGGAAATTTGCTTGCGCCCCTGTACCCATCAAGGCCTTTGTTAGCATCTTATTTAGTCGAATGTATATAACAGGTATGGATAAATTTGTTATTATCACCGTGTTCAACTGAAATTGTGAGGGATTTTTATCCGAGGGAAGGTACTGTACCCTCCTTTCAGCAGCCACACGTCCTAGTTTAACTCCTTGTTAACTGCCCCCCTTTTTAGAATCTCGCGGCTATTTTGGCGATCACCTTTCTTCTTATCTTGAAATTTATTCCCGATATTGAATTTCTTCGATTGTTCTGAATACGGCCTAGAAAACTGTCCGTTTGGTCTCTGGCCAAAACGTTTCGTACGCTTACTTTCGGCAACGCTTCTACTCTCGAATTTCATCGTCAGCTCAAACAATTGTTCTTGAGTGCTGGGGTTTCTCACTTCAATATAATCTGAACTTGCGGCTGTAGTCGAGGAAAGGTAACTCGAATTAACTCTGCATCGGGCTTTTTACCATACAACAAATTAGCAGCTTGGAACTTGCGTAAAATGAAGTCCGACAGCTCTTCAACTTTAAACTGGTACTTGCCGTACAATTCGGCCTCAAGGCTAGCTCTATCTTTCACCACGGGAAACGCTTTTACCAGAGCAGCTTTAAAATTTCATATGTGGGCCTGCCTATCTTCCCCAGACGAAATTTCCCGATGCCTTTAAACCATCTTAATGACTGCCCTCGTAAGGCGGTCGTTGTTATCGTAATTTTGTGGACTTCGGGAACGGGGTAAAGTAAAAATTTATTATCTAAATTTTATAGGAAGCTAGTAACGGACGTTATTTCGTCGAATGTCACTGCGGTTTTGATGCAGGCCCGCATTGTTTCAACGAGGTAAGCAAAGCCTTCCATTATATTACCAAGAGCGGGTGGAGTTTGTGATGTCCATGGGGCTAGCTCAACTGCAGCGTGATTATCCCCCATCAGTTCAGAAAAATTCGGGTGCCACTTGTAAGACCCGTCTCTGTTATTCCACATAAACTAAATTAGATCTTACAATGAACACGGCGAATTCCAGCACAGGCTTGAATAAATTACCAGCACAGAAGAAGGGTGAAAATGACCCTTTAAATTTAATTCAAATAAGTAACAGAAAGCCTCGATCTTCGTGATTTACAATGGCAACGTCAACTTGCGGGGAAATTTAAACGTAGAATATAATTCAAATCAAAAGCTAAAATAAAATTGTATTGGATTAGCACGTTAAATTACGACTAACAGGTTGACTCACAAAAACCTCACAGGCATGAAGATAAGCCGCAATGTGCTTACTAGCGTAGCAACGAAACGTGGGCTGGCTAGCAAAAATACGCTCTGAACAAACTCAGAGATTCACCCGTTTAAATACTCACTTCAATTAACTTTAAATTTGCATCTTGGGGAGAATATTTGAGGGGAAGCTGAGGAGTTCAGGGAAGACGTAAAATAAATTTATGATGCAAAATAAGGGGAACCCTACAGTGTGTTTAATCTTTACGAAGAGGATTAGAAAGAAAACTCTCATACTAACCATCCATGGCGAACCATTCACTTCTATTGTTAAATCAATGTTGATACATCTAGACAGCCGATCCATGTGGCTACCGACAACCAATCCATGTGGCTTTACACCGCTGGCCATTAAAATTGCTACACCATGAAGACAACTTGTAGCAAACATGAAATTTGCATGAAAAGTATAACACGCTAGGATATGCGAATTAGTATTTCAGCGCACGCTTATAAAGCAACTATGAGTAATGCCATCTTTATTGTAAATAAAGGAGAAGGTTTCTCAGTGGGTTACTCTACCTTTGATTTTAGTTTTGTTCATGAAATGATTTCAATTCATTTGTCAGTGATTGCAACTCTTGGTATTAAAAAAACGAACAATCCTCCCACTAAAACTATCACGGATTGGACTTTGTTTGAAATTCTCGGAAAAGATACTGTTCTGCAGTTTGATAATGTTGGGTAGAGGCGAGCTAACGTTTTTTCTTATGCGCATGCGTATTAATTATGATGGCGCAGCTGTCTCTTCTACCTACACATCCGTCATTCGAGCTTCGAGCGTATGGAGATGATAATATCTAACTTACTGTGTGATGGTCAATATGATTTCCTGTGTGATCTTTTTATTCATTATTAGTGTAAATAAAGTGTGTTGTCATACGATGGCTTCTTTACAGTAAATATTGGCCTCTGAACAACAGATAATCTTAAAACTGAGGAAGGTATCGACAAAGTAGTGAAATTTCTCTCGCATGCCATCCAGAGTGCTATTTTTGAAGATAGCGAGATCATAACTGACCATGACAAGATTTCCCTTCTCTCTTCGAACATTCGTAATCTGATGAAATAATGAAATTGACTTCATAAACGTTACCGCCTTATATGGGATCCTGCTATCAAGAGCGAAATCAATCAACTCAATAGGAACATTAAAAATATTAAGACACAATAACAGGCCGAATAAATACTAATTCAGAAGTCAAACAACAAAAATCAGCGTTATATTTTCAAAATTTTCACAGGACTAGTTTCGATGGTTTTACGAACCACTATCCTCAGCTGCAAAACCGTAAATGAACAAGATAGGAAATAATGATTAGATAAGATAAGAAAGCCTGGAAAAGAATAAGAAGTGGCGCCATCTGTTAGTGAAACCAGAACTAAAACATAATTTCTTTAAAGGCCGAAGGCAAAGATGGATTGGAATTAGGATCGTTAACTAGAACAGAAAGATTTTTTGAATGGGAAATGCCTCTAGAAAATCCAGTTCTCCAATGGAAGATGTTTTTTGAATAATTTTGGCAGAAGCAAAATTGAAAGTGTGATTTTCGGACCAACAATGTTGAGCAACAGAAAACTTCTGTGTTTCCTTTTTTCTAACATATGCCTCATTTTCTTTGACGAGAAATTTTAAGATTCTCTTAGTTTGGCCAATGTAAATTAAACCACACTGGCAAGGAATCCCATAAATACCCCAGGAATTCATATCCGGAATGGGGTCCTTGAGCATGGAACTCGGAATTTTATTGATGGGAGAAAAAACAACGCGAAAGTTAAATTTCTGCAAAATATGTGCAACTTTATAGCTAATTGATGGAAAGAAGGGAATGACAACAGAATTTTTATAATCTCCTAAAACAAGAGTGTGCCTTTTAGTGTGTTGAGATGAGAATTTTTTAACTGCTTGATTAATAATGTTGGGTGAAAAGCCCCTGTCGATAGCTATTGCTTTTAAATAATTTATTCTTCATCAAGGGCTAGTTTGGAGGAGCAAAAAAGAGCACGGAAAACATAGGAATAAAATGAAGCTAACTTTTGTTTAGTCGGATGACATGATTTAAAGTGTGGTGGAAGGCAAACCGATGAAGGTTTACGGTAAAGCGTAGTACTGAAGTTGGATGCGTTTCGTGTGACCAGAATGTCGAGAAACGGAAGAGAAATGCAAGTCTCAAGTTCAAAAGTGAACTGAATAGCAGGATGAATAGAATTCATTGTTGAAAGAACAATTTTTTAAATCATCTTTATTACCTTCAAACAGGGTGAAAGTATCGTCTACGTAGCGGAACCATGCCGGGAAGTTTAAAGTTTTAAACAATTTTGATTCATAATAATGCATGTAGATATCAGCTAGGATGGGACTGAGGGGGCTTCCCATGGCTAATCCCTCAGTTTGCTTGTAATATTTATTTTGGAAAACAAAATTTGTTTCAAACAATGTTGAGTGAGAGAAATTAGCTCATCAATTTCGATGCAAGAGAAATGAAATTCACGAAGTCTGGTTTCTAGACATCTTAATGCGCCCACCACTGGAACATTGGTGAATAATGATTTTACATCAAAAGAAACCATGAGTAAATTTCTAGGAGAAATGTTTTTAACCCTTTTTACAAAGTCTATTGAATTTTTTATTGTGTAAATGTTATTGTCTAATAGAGTTGAAAATCTAGAAACTAAATATTTAGCTAATGGATACGAGGCAGTACCTAAATTTGATACAATAGGGCTGAAAGGAATACCACTTTTATGAATTTTGAGAAGAGCATCTGGCACAGTTCGCAACAGATGGGATAAGCGAATGTTTTAAGTGGCTTGAAATGATTTGTGAAGATTTGATTGCAGTTTTTATTTTTGACAAGTCCGAAGGTGAAGGATCTTTAGGGATCGGATTATATGGTCCTTCGTTTAAGAGTTTAGTGACATTATCGATGTAAGTGTTCTTATCCATGACGACTATCTGGCCACCTTTGCCGGCCTTTGAAATCATAATATCCGGGTTAGAATGAATTTCGCGCATTGTAGCTCTTTCTCTCGCATTTAGATTTACCCTGTTTGAAGGTAATAAAGAAGATTTAAATAAAGTTCTTTCAACAATGAATTCTATTGATCCTGCTATTTAGTTCACTTTTGAACTTGAGACTTGCATTTCTCTTCCGTTTCTCGACATTCTGGTCACACGAAACGCATCCAACTTCAGTACTACGCTTTACCGTAAACCTTCATCGGTTTGCCTTCCACCACACTTTAAATCATGTCATCCGACTAAACAAAAGTTAGCTTCATTTTATTCCTATGTTTTCCGTGCTCTTTTTTGCTCCTCCAAACTAGCCCTTGATGAAGAATAAATTATTTAAAAGCAATAGCTATCGACAGGGGCTTTTCACCCAACATTATTAATCAAGCAGTTAAAAAATTCTCATCTCAACACACTAAAAGGCACACTCTTGTTTTAGGAGATTATAAAAATTCTGTTGTCATTCCCTTCTTTCCATCAATTAGCTATAAAGTTGCACATATTTTGCAGAAATTTAACTTTCGCGTTGTTTTTTCTCCCATCAATAAAATTCCGAGTTCCATGCTCAAGGACCCCATTCCGGATATGAATTCCTGGGGTATTTATGGGATTCCTTGCCAGTGTGGTTTAATTTACATTGGCCAAACTAAGAGAATCTTAAAATTTCTCGTCAAAGAAAATGAGGCATATGTTAGAAAAAAGGAAACACAGAAGTTTTCTGTTGCTCAACATTGTTGGTCCGAAAATCACACTTTCAATTTTGCTTCTGCCAAAATTATTCAAAAAACATCTTCCATTGGAGAACTGGATTTTCTAGAGGCATTTCCCATTCGAAAAAATCTTTCTGTTCTAGTTAACGATCCTAATTCCAATCCATCTTTGCCTTCGGCCTTTAAAGAAATTATGTTTTAGTTCTGGTTTCACCAACAGATGGCGCTACTTGCTTATTCTTGTCCAGGTTTTCTTATCTTATCTAATTATTTCCTATCTTGTTCATTTGCGGTTTTGCAGCTGAGGATCTGTGAAAATTTTGAAAATACTATAACGCTAATTTTTGTTGTTTGACTTCTGAATTAGTATTAAAAATATTATAAAGGAAACAAGGATGAACTCTGTCAGGGAAAAAGTGCTTAATCTGGATACACGAGATGGTTTCTTCCGGGCACTTACTATACTCTCAACTCTTCTTACTCCAGTAACCGACCTCTGTATCATGAAAACAAAGTTGCCATTTCCAATCATGATCACCTGGCATTCCGCAAGGTTCGGTCACCGGGCCTTTGCTCTATCATTTCTGCGTTTTTGATTTCCCTGCCGTCAATAATAACAACAATCTGATGCTCGCCTGCTATGCAGACTGCACTGCTTTAGTGGTAAGTCTGCAAATGTGAAGCGTGCAGTGAAAAACTTCAAGATAGAATTCCGTTGATTGAGAACTGGTGCAAATCCTGGATAGTGTGCATAAATGTGTAAAAACCCCCAACTACTCATTATTATACGAAAGAAGTGCAATACCCAGTTCAAGAGAAACCTAATCCTGTTTAATGAATTAGTTCCAGTTATCAGTGAAGCACGATACTTAGGTCTCATACTCAACAGCAGAATTACATGTACTTCTCACATCTTGCATTTCAGAAATAAAGTGTAATAATCATAAAATGTTTGTTCTGTATCATCGGAACATTCTCTAAACAGGACTTAGCGAAAAGGAAATTAATCTATCTCTCAACTATTCGCCCAATAATGACGTACGCCTAGCCTGTGACAGCCGCTACGGATGCGGATATCTAAAAGCTTCAAATTGTGCAAAATAAATTTTTAAGAATAATTACGAGCTTTCATTGCTTCGTTCGAAACTATGTTTTGTATAGTGATCTTGATTTGGAACCTACGAAGAACTTTTTTCATAATACAAATGCAAAATTCTTTACCAAAGCACGTGACTCTGAGCACTTCACTATGATATCTTAAACGAAGCTAGCTACCTCAGACCTTATGCTACACATCATCTTCATGAGAACGGAAATCCGAATTTCCCTACCAACTATATTCTGTTTTTCAAACGGTGATTACTTGCTTACTTTCAAAACCTAAGCAGCATCCCCCAGTGCTCCGACCTGGATGAATGACCACCTCATATGATAGATCATGTAACCTGTGAAGTGATGAATTGAAATTCCTCTTACCAGAACTTGCACCACTTTGTCTATGATACAAATTTGTAAATATGTAAATAATTGTGCCTTTTCTATTGCTGTTTTCATCTACAATTTTTACTTATGTTTTCTGCAAGATTAACAGCCATTAGTTTTACAACACTCGCAGTATTTTGTTATATTCATGCAGATGCAATGGGCTCAGTCACGCGACTCTGATCTTACTTTTGCGAATTTTTATTTGCGTCTTTTTCTAAACATCGTGCGATGAGACCTGAATCTTCTTATACATGCCATGTTGGATATTCTTATTCTTCTTATACACCCTTATTATGAACATTTTTGATTTTCTTTTTTATCTTTTCATCGCATAAGTAACAACTTGTCACACTTCTCACTACATCCACGCCTGTCCTTCTTGGACCCAGATTCAATTATTTGCTTACTTGATGCGCTGTTTATAGCACAATAATTTACGATAGCCGGAAATCAGCACGCAAAATGCGTGCTAATCACGGCATATACATATGGAGTTTGAGTGTCGGGTTGCTCTTATCGTGACTTCCCTAGACTGCCCTAAATCCCTAGACTAAAATCCCTAAACTGCATCAAACCCTCAGATCACTTAACAAAAACTTTTTTCCGGAAAGCTGTGAACTGCAACACGGTAAATTACTCTGAGATAGCGCTTCTTGAAAGTGATAAATTACTAGAACCTCCGCAGCACATTTACTGGGAAAGGGAAATTTTATTTTTAGACCAAGGGGCAATTTGCCCAAAAGAGCTACTAATTTCGTTTTGGCATTTTGCGTTACTTCACTATAAACGGCGTTTCACTTTTCAAATTGCTGCTACCAAATATTAGATCCCTTCATTATAATTAAAGAAATTCAGTAATGAGGAATCTGTATGAATGTATGTATGTTTCTCGCACTGTGGAAAAACAACGGTACCTAGAGACAGCAAATTTTGAATAACGTAGTCCTCCACTCGAATATGGGCATTTGGGTGTCCAAATTTGGAACTTATTTTGTTATCTATTTCATATTTTGTAAAACTTTAATGAATTTTGACTAACGTGATGAATTTTTGACTAATTTTTGACTAACTAGGACGCTCCGTCTTAGTCGCTGGTTACGCCGATGACATTGCAATTATTGTTAAAGCCAGGTGACCGAGCCACGCACTTATCAAGCTACATGAAAAGATTTCGTAAATTGAATGCTTTAACTGCAGTATAACCGCTTCAAAATATTGGAAAGATCTGTGGAATCATGTTTTACAGAGAAGACGCACACATAACTTAATCCCCAATGTAATGTACACGAATCTTTCATTAAATTACTATGTAACAGGACACGGGCTCTTCCCACATATTTCTATGCAAGAAATATGGCCAACTTTGACACCTGTATACGTGAGGAATAGGGAACTCTTGACCATTACACTTTCTCATGCCCCTTAATTGAGGTAATCACATAAAATTCTCACAAAGTGATTTCCTGTCAGTCGAAAGGTTTCTAATTAAAGATAAACATGAGTATCCGAAGTTTCAGAAAATTATGCAGGTATTCTGTTCTTAAGGCCGAGATCTTTGTCATTATTGGTTCCTCATGCTGCATAAATTTAATGAACTTTTACATTCTCTGAATGCGCTTAAAAGGATTCCCCTTGTGAACTTTATAAATTGTAATAACTTGCTCCAGCATGCCATTTTAAATATCTTTTTAAAAATTGTTTTGGTTTCCTGTCAATTTTTGTCCCCAATGGCAGTCCCAAACCGTCAATTTGACTTGAGAATTTTAAATTGTATTGAAATTATATTGTAATCTATGTCCTCAGTCATTATTTTTACACTGTATGCGGGGTGAACGGTGGGATTGCACAATGTGCCATAATAGATAAACTCTAGATCCTTTGAAAAGCTTCAGTTACTCATTTCCTCAAACTTACTTTGTAAACTCTTAAAGAGCTTGCAAATTTTTTAAGGGTTAATTAGTACGGGAAGTCATTTCCAGTTGACCCAAGGTGTATCGCTGGTGTTCCTTATACTTTTGCCTATACCTGGTGTAGCAACTGAAAAGTCAATATTCAACCTGAAAAATCCCAAGGAATAGCTAATTAGGAAGTTCAGACTCAGAGATGAAATCCAAAAGAATGTCACTGCATTTAGATAAAAAATTCTCAGTGTTGACAACGCGAAATATATCTGTGTTACGCTAAACCGTTCGGTCACCTGGTCCATTCACATCGTCAAAGTTCGGTGCAAGACTTACTACTTCGGAGCAAAACATACTACTTCGATGCAAGACAACTATTACGAGTTTACCCCTACTCAAATTACTCTCACCCAACAGGCTATGAACTTGCACCATCAAATTGTCGGAATTTTCTCAACATTTTTGATAGGATTTGATTTGATTTCTGAGCGTTTTGGATCGAATATAATTTGCAACTAGTATATACTTTTCTTTCCAAGATTTCTCAGAACAGTTTTCATCATTACTAATTACAGCGCAACAAGTTTGTGCTACACCAGGCTTTCAGATATTCATGAATCTTGTATCCTAAAAATCTATTTTAGACTAACACCAATTATGGATCATATTTTCCTGACATAAATCTATATTTTAGTATCATCTGTATATAATTTGCACTTTGTAGGTCAAGGTTGCACAGAGTAGTTTGCTAGCTAAAGCCATCTGATTCTTGATTCACCGTTAAAATTTAAGGCACTATGACACGCAGTACGGCTCCTTCCCCTTTCAGCCTCCCAAGGCTTCTGCCGGCGTTTCCAGCCCAGATGTCTAAGTCCGTCTGATCTGTAGCTGCAGATCCCAGAGTTTGCTGATCTCAGAGGTAAAAGCGTCTCAAATGTCCTTCCGTCATCGTTCTCTCTCGTGAACCTCAAACTAAGTATTTTCCAAAGGTCAGGCCCTAAATAGGTCTCTTTCGGATCTGTAAAGAATGAGTTTATTCTCCCTCTGTAAACCAGATTAACCAACAAAGCATCAGAGCATCATAGATAGGACACAACAGCTAAGCTTTCTTCGGACAGCTTCCTTACTGATGCGCTGAATCACGTGACATCTAACTCTACATACTCCGGATTGAATCTAAAAAAGACCCTCGTTCACAAGGCCGATAAAGAGAGCTGATGATGCAGCACTTGTCCTGATAAATCAGCGACAACTCAATATTGGTACTGGCAGGTTTCCCATTTATAAATCGCATTCCAAAGTCCGCTTTTTGTGTAAGGATCTTGATATACTTTGTGCAAGCAGAGCTATAGCTACTCTTTTCAGAGCCTGAGAATAACTGGTTTCGCGCTGTCTGCGAAGAATAGAGAATATTTCATTCTAAAACTATGTAACATCATTTTTGTGCTCCCCGAATCCTTGTTATGCAATTACGTACTCTGATACTATATTAAAAGCAAAAATTCAAAACTGCTATTACACGTTTAATTTGTCTAAAGAAATTTTAAGTTCAAATACTTAAAATCACGTTCTTGTGTCTTTAACATTTCATTTTAACTTTACTTCATCAGCCATTTTGTATCTTACTTAATGTTATAAGGGCTCTATGCACTCTCGCGATTTCTTACGCGCAACAAAAGTGCTTAACAGTTGTTTGAGTTATCTTCTACGGATTAGCAGACATGTTACAGATTTTATCATATCCAATGTTGTATTATTATCTAAATTTCTCGTAGATTGTGAGTCTGTATCATATAAATACTTCTGAAATCTAAATACGTAGCAATTTTAGAATGACAACTTAGCGTAATACTCATTTGGAATTCCAGTCTATCGGTCATGATACCGGTTCATTGTTTAATGTATTTTGTTGAAGTCCAAGAAGGCCACCTACTTTAGAAAGGATGCTTTCATAGAAAATTTTCAGAGAAAAATTGACTTACGTTACACATTGGGAAAATAGCTATGAAATAGGAAAGCATTATTTTAATCCTTGTTTGGAAAACTCATTAATAGTCCTAAGACCAAATTCTTTGAAATGATGTTCAACAACAAGTTCCAATTCGTTTTTCATATTTTAGCATATTTGCCGATAACAGGATTATAAACATTAAATCTGCAAATACTCCTGTTTAGTACCTTCTAGGAAACTAATAAAAACTCAGTGATTTTATAATTTATGAAGTCCTTTTGAAAATCGTTATTTGGATTACCATGTTTTTATGTGTAACGTCTTCATTAGGATAGCCTGTTATAAGGGTGCCTTTCTCCTAACGCAGATCAGCCGCTGTTCGTAAAAAAGACTGAATCTGTTGATCTTTAGTACGAAAACTCTTATAGAAAACAACTACAACAAATTTGCTGCCCTTGCTACATTAAAGTAATCAAAATAAAATTTTGTAGCTATTAAATATAATGTAATAAGGTATAACTATATGTTTTTGTGTGAAAACATATAGTTATACTTATTACATTATACTTAATAGCTACAAAATTTTATTTTGAAATTTGTGGGCTTGTTCTGATGTTACTTGTCTGACAGTAACATCAGAACAAGCCCACAAATTTCATCGTGGCAATGAGAGCAAGATTGCGCCTGTCATTGGCAAGAGCCTTGAGTACCATACAGGTGGCAGTACGACTTTGCTCATCTGTTTATTCTAAAGGTTACTTAATATTGTTCCAAGTTCTTTTTGGATGCATATTTGATATCAGCATAACAGTATAATAAAAATTATAATATACTATGTTTTTAAACCCTCTAAGACCGTCGTGTTTTATTCCAGATTTAACATCATTGGGATATTTTTTGTAATAGAAAAGGAAGGGAAAAAGTTTTTTTTTTTTTTTTTTCTTTCCCTAGGCCAACAGTTTCTATGTTGTATTTAGTAAAATACTTTTATTATAAGATTTGTAAGTAGTACTTTGTCACTTGTCTTCTTTTTATGCAGAGTATTTATTATACCTTCTTTATTAATTAACCTTCCAAAACAGCAAGCACAACGAGATCATATTTCCTCCCATTTCCAATTCCAACAATCATATAAAAACTTTCTCAACATTTACTTGCCATTATAACTACTACTAAATGTAAGATTATCAGTCACAGAAAAATATAAACTTAAAATACGATTTAATAAATGCCGCTTTTAAGGCTTTTGAAAAGACTTTCTATGTGATAAAATGTTCCGTCTTCAGTCCTGAAATTGGAGTATTCTAAATCCGTGAAAACCTTTAGCGTTTCTAAGACTCTAGAGCAGGAACTCCCCAAACGTTTTGTCCCTAAGAGCACATTCTAGAATATCTGTCGGACGGCGGGCACCATTTAGTTTTTCAAGGTGAGTTTATAGTTGGATAGAGTTAATAATACACGCACATGAAAAATGAGATCGGTCGCATTACGTTTTGTGCTGATATCTGTTTTGGACGCAATTTTTATTGCATTAAAAATGAGAAAACTTTGAAACAAAATTTTATTGAAAACTAAAACAAGAGGTTGTCAATTATGAACTTTTTTTAGGTTCTTGAGAGTGATACGCAGTAGTGCGCAATGTAAGATCCCTACCAGAGGAGTAAGTACAGTTGCTGCAAGTTGAAAACATAAGATTTAATGGGTGCTTTCCTCGAGTTTAACAAAATAGATGAACATATCATATCAAACTATGACACGTTAGTAAAACCATATGACCATAAACATCTGTTATGATATAATAACAGATGAATGTACTTGACTGGTAAAATATGAGTCTACTTAACAATTCATTCAGTCAGGCAGGAACTTGGCGGCTTAGGAAATTATCCAGGATACTGGATTACAATCTAGTCTTACATGGCTATATTCCATTGCAGATATCCCTGCCATGAAATCACCGTATCACTCTGGAATGAATCTGCTGTTGGCCACGTCAGTAAGGCACCATCGGGAGGACACACAGTCTTCACTTTTACTGCGAGATTACATACTTTATCTTCTGCTCAGCGCAGAAGCAAGAGAGAAAATGTAAATTTCTAGCAAAGAAATAGTCATTAAGCATTTGAAAAAAAAATGGGACATTATCTCTAAGTTTTAGAGCAGTCGCATATACAGCAACGGAACGAATATAAAAGAAGAAGAAAAATGAAATAAAATATAGATCATAGAGCATTTTCATTCCCTATGCTATTCCTGCTCTAAATTCAGTAATAAATGATGATAATAAGAAATGAAAGACACTAACATTCTATTCTTCATCAACACTTGGCTTTTTTTTTTTTCTTTTTTCTTTCTTGAATTCTGTGTCCAGTTTGATATGGAAGTAGCTGAGTATTATGTATTCTACAAGAAAATGATAAACTGAAGTATTTCATTCTCTGTTGTATTACAATATATAAAAAATATGATGCTCTTTATAAATTTATAAATTATGATAACTGTAGTTAAAAAC
Source organism: Stegodyphus dumicola (assembly GCF_044657685.1). Taxonomy (NCBI): domain Eukaryota; kingdom Metazoa; phylum Arthropoda; class Arachnida; order Araneae; family Eresidae; genus Stegodyphus; species Stegodyphus dumicola. Next base: position 136,459,763 of record NC_140771.1, on the reverse strand, counting down.
TGCAACATGAAAGACAAATTATTTACTTTAAAATGTAAGATTTTGCATGTATATTTTATTCGATACTTTAACATCGTGTTCTCATCATAAATTAATCATCAGTAAAGGATTCAGAATAAAATAAAAATATTCAATCTATTTTATAATTCAATAAAAGGAAGAACAGAAAATCATTTTGTTGTTCAGAGGCCAATATTTAGAGTAAAGAAGCCATCGTAGGACAACAAATGGTAGCAGCTCCGTGGTTTTGTCAAGAAGAATTGGATATAAGAGACCAAGTCGAAACCGAAACTGTCTTAGTGGAAGCTAAAAATGGAGAAGTGGAACGTTCCCGAATTAACTGGAGAGAACTATTTTATTTGGGCATTAAAAATTAAAGCTGCCTTATCACTGAAAAGACTTGACTCGGTAATTTCAACAGTAAAACCAGAAAATTTAGACGAGAAAGATGAAAGATTGTGGAATAAGAAAAAACGTTCGCTCACCTCTACCCAACACACCCCTCCTGCGAGCAACATTTTTTCAATACAAAAATGAAATACAAACAATATATAACACATTACATTAAGAAATTAAGGAAATTACTTTCAATGTATACATTAATTTTTCTTCATTGACACTCTTAGGAAGAAAATCTGCAATCATATTATCAGTTTGTGAATATTCCAACTTAATAACATTGTCCTTTGTTAAGTCCTTCATAAAATGGAAACGTAAGTTCATGTGTCTGGATTTCGTAGAAGATCTTGCACAGTTGATCCACTGGATGGCAGCTTGACTGTCTGTATTCAAGACCACTGCACCATTCAAAAATTGTTTACATTTTAATTCTGATAATAAATTTACAGTCCAAATAATATCCTTACAAATTTCAGAAATAGAAAATAATTCTGCTTCACAAGTAGACAGACTAACACTTCTCTGCTTACGACATTTCCAAGAAATTAATGAATCACCTAGTAAAATAGTACCACCAGAAAATGACTTACCATTTTCTGCATTTCCCCAGCTAGCATCAGCATATGCATTTAAAACTCCAAAATCATTGCTATAGAAAAGTTTTTTATTTTTTGTACCTTTTAAATACCTTAATACCCTTTTAGCCAAAAGATAATGCCTTTTTTCTGGTACATGATTAAATTGTGACAAATAAGTTGTTACAAATGATATATCAGGACGCGTTCTATTCGCTAAATATAAAAGTTCCCCAATTAATTCCTGATACAAAATTGCATCAATTTTTTCATTTGTACATGAAAAACCTTTATCTGCCCCTTTAACGATTGGCGTTTTCACTGCTTTACAATTTTCCGGATTGTGTTTAGTCAATAAAGATTCAATATATTCTGTTTGAGACAAACATATACCATTTTCAAGTTTTTCTATTTTCATTCCTAAAAATTTTGAATTAGTATTTTCATGTAACTCAAATACATTTTTTATTTTAGAAACAATATTTTCAAGCATTATTTTATTATTACAGAATACAGCTAAATCATCAACATACAAACACAGTATAAAAATGTTTTTGGTATCATTATAAATGAATATACAATTATCAGATGCTAACTGTACCAGCCCAAGTTTTTCTAACTCATTTTTTATTTTCATATACCAATTTCTACCGGATTGAGGCAACCCATAAATACTTTTCTTCAATTTACATACTTTACCTTCTCCAATCAGTTTTTCATAACCAGGTGGAGGAGTCATATACACATCCTCGTTTAAGTCACTGTACAAGTACGCTGTTTTTACATCATAAAATTTAACAGTCGAGTTTAATTTAGCTGAAAGTGCAAGCAATAATCTAAAACATTCAATGTTAACTACTGGTGAATATGATTCGGTATAATCCTTATTTTTTATTTGATTAAACCCAGCCGCTACTAATCGCGCTTTATATTTTACTTCCCCAGAGTCTCCTTCCTTCAAAGTATACACCCACTTACTTTTGATATTTTTATTCATTATTCATGTAAATAAAGTGTGTTGTCCTACGATGGCTTCTTTACTCTAAATATTGGCCTCTGAACAACACATTTTGTAGAACAGAAAATAGATGCATATTACGGCAGCATGTGCTTGAAACTGAACAGAAAGATGAATCATCACAAATCTTGTAGATCAGTAGTCTCAAATTCACACTGCACCTGGACCGAATGCACAATCTGAAAACGGCTGATCCGAAAGATTTTTTTATCAACATAAAAAAAAAAAAAAAAAAAATTAAGCAAGGTTTAAATTTTGATTATTAAATATTTAACAAAGCATATATAAACAACAATAATAACAAGGAATAGAAGAGAATTCAAATTTATATTTATTTTCAATCTGAAATCTAAAGTTTGGTATCTCCATTTTCGTTGATTGCACTTATTGACAGCGAAATATTAATATTTAAAACTAACATTTATTTCAAATAATTCTCATATGTTTAATTAATTTTTATTAATTTAATTTAAACAATAAAACAAATTATGAAAACTTTCGACTGGAACAAAAGTTGAGGGTAAATAATGACAACTCGGTGTCTTCCCTTATTTATTAGGTGTTTCTTTGCCACATAAATTATAAAATACCATAGTTGTCAACACTCCTGATTTCACTTCCATTTCCTCATTATGTATCACAGTAGAACGCCGAATCTCCCGATTTTTAATTTTTAGGTTTCACTAAAAATATTTCCCAACAACAAATGAAGTTTATTGAATGAATGAAACTTAAATTGTTCAAATTCTCGGTTCTACCGGTTTTAAATCTTAAAGGATTCACTAAGTAAAGTGTTTCCCGTCAACAAATTTCATTTATTGACGGAAACTTAGTAATTCAAGCACATTGACAGTTTAAGTATTATCCATTCAATAAATGAAATTTATTGAATGGATGAAACTTAAACTGTTCAAATTTTATTCCTCTATCCCTAATGATTTTCAAAAAAATCTTTCTTGCTAACTTCTTTTGTTGTGGGAACTGCATTGTTTTATTATTACATTTTATTGACCTTTTTCTTATTAAATTTAATTTTATCTAAGCTGTCTTAATCTACTGCAGGCATTTGTAGATTTTTATATGAAGAATCAATCAACGTTTAATCAGTTAATATTTGTATACAAAGTCAATTTAAGTCAATTTGAATTTAAGTCAGTGAATTTAAATCAGTTTTTCGAAATAGTACCCCGAAAGCTCGTCATGAAAAATCTTACCCTTTCCCCCAGTTTTCTCTCAAAACTCTGCCGGCTTTTCGGATTTAAAAGTAAGCAGCTATGAAATATATATATTTGTATGTACATAATTATAAATATTTTATAACTTGCCACAGACTGACGCTTGAGGGCAGTTTCTTTATAAAATTCGTAGCTTTGCAAAAAAATTACTAGAAATTATTCTCCACGGATTATATAGGTGCTCATCGGTCAATCGGGTTCTTTTCTTATTAATTTTCAGTTGTGAAAATGAAATCTTCAGATATAAAGGAATTCCATAACCAAGCGATTATTCTTAGTGCAAAAATTTTTGACTGGGTTTTTTTCTCAGGGGGATGAGAATAAAAGTTAATCAGATCTCCATTTTCAAATATCTGAATAAGATTTAAATCCCACTATAAATTAATTAGTTGAATTTATAAATTTTCTTGTGAGTTATTCACGTTCGTTATAAGTTTAATGGAAAAACTGTAAACTCGGTCTTTAATTAATTAAATTCTTTAAATCTTTGCAACACTGAATTGGAAACAAATGCATAATTGAAACATATTTTAGAACCTCATAAAATTGCTTCGAGGAACGCATGCCACCAGAGGAGAGCCTGTTTTAAACGGCTGCTGTAGATAAATATAAATTATCATATTTTGTAGTCTTCTGTATTATGCGTGAACTCAAACTGAAGCTTTGAACAGCAAAAAATGAACAATAGTAATACTTGTATATCTGACAGAAACTAAAAATGAATATTTACGGAAGTACTGTTAGGAATAAAAAGTATTTTAAAAGTTGGCGACAAAAGAGACACACATGGTACTAAAGTCTGCATTCGGGTCTTTGATTACAGGCAAGATAAATTAAAAATTTAATAATTTGATGTCTGAAATATTTTTGATTTTCTTGTTCATATTGCAACTGAAGAACTTTAAAACCGAATTTAATAACAAAATTTAGCTTATATTAACACCATGTGACTAAAGAGATGTATAAAATATTTTGTAATGTACAAAGAAAGTAAAATTTATAAATTTCTGAAAGGCGAAATTTTTGAATTTGCGGATTATGAATTTTGTCAATATAAATAAAAATTACATATATATCAACTTAAATATTTAAAAGAAGCACCACAAAAACTGAAAAAACTAGCGTTTCCATACAAAATTCCATACAAATGTTTCGTCCTTAATTCATTACCGAAGCCCTAACTATCCTGTAATATGCAAAGATAATAAATATTAAAGAAAGGCAACATTTTTGAACTCGAACGTAGCTCAGAAACCTTAACGGTGGCTCTGTATATTTGCAGTTCGTAATCCTTTTTAAGTTTCTGTTTAACACTTAGTATTCTAGCGTCATTAACAAAAAACCCACTGCCAGTTTAGATCAACTAACAGAAGAATATTTTGGACAATTAGAAATAAATGTCTGTGTTCAAGAATGATAACAGCACTTTTTCTCTTAAAAATGTTGTATAGATTAATTTTCTTTAACTATTAAAAAATGTATCCTAATTCTTATAATTATAATACATACTCTTAGATAATATAATATGCATGCAATTGGATGGTTTAGGCTATCTAATAGAATCATTTGTGAGTAAGGAAACATAAATAAATTAATAAGAAGAAATGGAGAATGTTCACAGGTAACACTTCTGCCAGTAATTTAAAATAGTAAACAGCAATTTCACACGAAACTATTAAACAAGACAGAAGATAGGTAGTATAGATGTCTTGTATCAATGTAATTAGCTACTGATTTGCATTCTATCGATCCAATCGCTTTTCTTAAAACTGTTGTTCACCACTATTCAGCTTATTAAACTTCCAGAAAAAGATGAATATTAGTACTAAAGGATGTTCATAAATGTTCCTGAAGGGTATAACTTGCCTATTGAAGAGGTATTTGATATGATTTTATGTTCCAAAAACAGCTAATTTCGTTTATAGTTATTATTTTTGATGGCAGAACTGCACTTTGTATAATCCACTTTGAGATTTTTTTGAAACGATTCAACAAGGTTGTTTTGTCTTTTCTAAAATTTGTCAGTTTCTTTATTTTTTAATGTACGTTTATTTATTCTTTAAGTTTTCTTTATCTATAAACATAATAAGATACAATATTATTGCGGTAATTGAAATTTAATATTATGGCACATAATATTAATAAAAATTAATTAAGAATTAAGACGCATTCATAATCAAAAATACAGAAAATAATAGCCAAATTCTTTTTATATATGGAACTATATATTCTCAAATAGTACCGATAACATCCTTGCAGTATTTTATAGAATAATGTATAAAAGAGAAATTTGTAGAACATTTTAATCTATATAGAATTAAAATTCGTCTATATTTATAATAATATTTTTATGTTTATTTAAAATTTCATTTAATATTCATCCTGCATTGCATATTAGATTATCGTAAAACATAATACCTGTACTCTGTTCAATGAGCCTGGGAATCAATAGTTTAAGTTAAATAGATATTTTAAAATACATTTGCATTAACACCAACGAGATGCCAATCAGGTTAGTATTGAAATCCGTGTTTGAGTCCTGTGGTAGCTTAATTCATATAGCAATTACTCATCAGTTCTTGTTTTATTCCTGATTTCCTGGATCGTCATCTTGCACTGAGACGAGAGAAGCTCTAGAGGTGACTACTTCATGTTGCCTAGTAAGCAGTTTCTGCCTGGGTCCGCAGTGCTTCCAAGGACTAACGGCTTCCTGGTAGGAAGGTGGTGGGCAATCTGTGCTGAAGCGTCTATTCACTTGAAAAGTATTCGTCGATGCATTCTTTTTTTCCCCGCTTACCAACTTTGTGACGGCCTGGTAATTTTTTTTGTAGGTGGCCAAAACATGGGGCAAGATGACTTCCTCCTCTTTTTTCTTTGGAGGAGCTGTAGCATGTGAGGAGAGATTATAGCTGGAAGAAGGTGCCAAGCTGAGCACTGAGCAAGCATCGGACATTCTTCTGACTGCAGAATTAAATGCAGACTTCAAAGTAGGCTTCTGAACGTCTAGATACAAAATTCCACACGCAATAGAATGTCGTCTTTCGCCTCTTTTCTCTAGCGTGGTATCTGAAGAAACCAACAATTTGTCTAAAGATTCAGAAGATAATTGCCTATACATTTTGGAATCTTGACTATTGCGCCTGCGGCGCAAAGGCGGGGGAGAAGGCATGCTTTCACTACCAGAGCTGATATTCAAGGCACTTTGTCTTACTAACCTCTGGCGTAGCATAATCTGCTGATGATCGATACTAGAGAGCAGGTGTGGCACATGTTGTTGAATCTGCAGTTGCGTGAATCGTTGATGATTGTGATTGGATCTCACTTGATAAGAACATCCGAAAATAGCGATATGACCATAATGAGATTATGTTTCCAACGACGACAGGTAAAGTCGTGAACATCTACTGTAACACTGCAAATGAAAGGCTTCTTCTGTCACCGTTATGCAGCTGTGTCTTTTTTTTTTTTTTTTTTTTTTTTTTTTTTCTTTTTCTTTTCGTTCGAAAGTATGCCTTCCTGATCCCTGTGCATTTTGACGGAAATAAATGTTTGTTTCACCTTAATCTCAGGAAAGTGATTGAATTAAGCACAACAAACCATTACATAGTTAAACATAGTTTCGATGTTATAAATAATATTAATAAATAGTTATTTTATTGATAAATCACTCTTTGTATTTGTATCGATGTGAAATATAATGATTACGCCCAAACCTTTGACTACCAGTTTTGAAATTTGTGTGCACTCATCCAAATCTATGTAAATTAAAAAATTTAGCTGTTTTGGAAAAGGAAAGAAGTACACCTTTCTTCTTTTATTTAGGCGTACTGTCTTTGCACTTTAAACTTGCCTTTTAAATATATTCAAAATTCTAAGCTGGTTTATTAGGATTAATTTTATAGAAGCGATTTTAATTAGTTCATTAACGATACCTGAATAGACTAGGTAATTTTACTAAAGTAATACGCCATCAATGTCTGAATATGAAATTATGTTTTTCCTTTCTTGAAATACATACCTGAAAATGATCAAATATGCGGAAGCTTAAAAATTAAATTTTAAAGTACTTTATCTTTTAGGAGATAAATTAAGCAGACAGGTTTTTTTTAAGGATCTTTCTTTGGACAAAAAAAAAAAAAAAAAAAAAACATCTCTACTTAGCTTATCTACAGATGTGGTACTCAGACCATTTAATCATCTTTATTGTAAAGTATCTTTAATATATCAAAGTCGTAGTGAGCATTGTTCCTTCGGTGGCTGAGTAATTAAAGACTGCTTTGCATTGGCAGGTCATTTTGAGTCCGAACCTAAGAGAACAAAAAAGCTGCATAGTTATTTTCATATTAGGTTTTCTCCGTGTGTTACATGAACATGAGTCACTTCCATTATAAAGTCGTCCACAAAGGGATTCCTTAGGCAGATAGCCCTTTTTCTGCCGTATTCATATAACCAATCTGCGTAAGTAACATCTTTTTCTCCTACACCTAAAAAAACCTAGTAAAATACCTAAAATTTCTAGGATCGCTTTATATGTTGCCTTACATTCTGGCTAATAAGGACGTTTTTATGTATCTCTTTAAAATGCCTAAAATTACTAAATTTTGGCTCAAAATTGAACAGTAAATGAGAGAAAACATGAAGCTATAGAACGACTTCCTCTCACGTCCTTAACTAGGTTTCTGATGATAAAATTACAGGGATTATTGAAACTCTCTAATAAAATTTCTGAATCTCGTGTAATACAAGAGATACTCACGGAGAACCTGTAAAAAGATCAGTTGTAAGTTTTATTTTTGGAAAAGTAAGTAAAGTGTAAGATTTACGGCATTGTGAGTCTGAGAAATAGAGCAATTATTTTAAATCAACTCAGATCTAGAACTGAATTTTATCTAGTACCTTTCGACTCGTTATATTAAAGTTAAACATCAGGTTTTTGTATGAATGGATTTAACGCAGCTAACTGTGTTAAAAATTGCTTTTGCTAATTTCGTTTAGTGATCATCAATAATATATTATTCCTGAGGACTTATTTTACGACATAGAATGAGAATGGAATGAATTTTAGGGTAGATTAAAAAAAATAAAAGAAACATTTAAATACTCTTCAAGGCAGAAAGGCTGTAGAGTCATAAGGTTATTTTGAAGCAGGAATCGTGAAAACAGTGCAGTGCATTGGCCGAGACTGTAACCTGGTCTTCTCTGGAATACGCGCCGAGTATGGTATCGTTATACCACGAAAGCATGCGGTGGTATTAGGGGACCTAATCGCCAAATCCTAGTTGTGACAAATTGTTGTCCACCAACTTTTATTTCCAACGCCAGTGCAGAGTCATTAGGTTATTTGGAAGCAGAAGACGTAAAAATGTGCAATGCCCTTGTCGGGACTCGAATCCGGACTTCTCGAATAGTGTGTGTTACCGTTACTCGACATGTTGAAAAGAGGGAGAAAATAGAAAATACCTTATAAGGTATTTCTCTCCTCTTCTTGGCATGCCTTCGTGGCGTAGTGGTTCTGCACGCTGGGCCCGTATTTCAGAGGTCTGTGGTTCGATTCCCGGCGAAGGCTTTTGCTATTTTTCATCTCTCTTGCTTCCAAAAATATACCAAATGTCTCTACAGTGGCGCCCAAACTAAAAAGATGTTGGATGATGATTCTCCTCACCCTGGATTTGGCGATTGGGTCCCCTAAAAAAACTCAGTTGCCCTTTAAAAAGGGGAGTATATAAGGTATTTCTTCCACCTTCTTGGCGTGCCTTCGTGGTGTAGTGGTTCTGCACGCTGGGCCGGTATTCCAGGGGTCCGTGGTTCGATTCCCGGCGAAGGCGGTTGCTAATTTTCATCTTGCCTGCTTCCAAAAAATACCTAATGTCTCTAAAACCTTATAAGGAGGCAATATAGTTTTTCTAATATAATTAGCAGAAACTTCTGTTTTTTCCTGCATAGGGAAATTTAAAATTTAATTTTATAATTTTGATTTGAAAGTTTCTTTGATTTGAAAAATCCACAAAATCAAATCTTTCCGAAAGGAAAATTTAGTGTCTCATATTTATTTTAAATTTACAGCTTTAATTAATGTTTAGAAATCTAATTTATTTTCTGATTTGGCATTATTTGACATATCTGGTAAAAACGATAAAATATAAGAAATTTGCGATTCGATTTTCATCTTTTATGATTTGAAGATATTTAGATTGAGCAAACTGAAGTTGGTAACCTTGTATTTAATAAAAGGGGGAGATGTAAAGAGAGAGATTTGATAAAAGACATGTGTTTAATTAGAGTTAGAAATTAAGATTGTAGAACTAATTTTAACTAAAAGGTCTTTGCAAGAAAGCGGTTCTACGTATAATTTGTTTAAAATTACGATACTCCCGTTTCTAGTGTAACCATTAAACATTTTAATACAGTGATATTTTTAAAAAACGTAATTTATAGTTGATATAAATATTATTTTTTAGTCTAAAGGGGCTTTGTCCCTGAGGAAATATTGTTTTCGTTTTGCGATTTTGTGTTGAATCACTCTGAATGTCCGTTTCACTTTTCAAACTGTTGCCACCAAATATTATTACCCTGTATTATATTTGAAGAAAGCAAATAATGAAGAATCTGCATAAATGTATGTATGTTTCTCGCATTGTGATAAAACAACAGTACCTAGAGCCATCCAATTTTGAATAACGTAAACTTACTGCGAATATGGGCATCTGAAAGCTGAAACTTGGAATTTGTTTTATTACCAATTTCATATTTTGTATTACTTTAACGAATTTTTGATTAAAAAACTCAAGGATTCAATGTAAGCAATGGCAACGTTGTACAGAAAAAACATTTTTATCTCCAGCGCGTGAGACTGTGTATCGGAAATTCTAAAAACATGCTCAATTTAAAATTATTTTGCGATATTGTTCTTGAACTGAATTTTATGATTTAAGTGCAAAGAACATGATATTTAATAAATAAAATTAACACACAAAATGTTAAATAACGTCTTTTTGGACCTAATTTAAAATCTGAAACGTTTCAGATTTTCTTTTATATATTTATTCATTAAGAAATTTAATAAAACAAAATTGATTTTGCAACTGAACTGAAACAGTAGCATGAGTGAGATTTAAATGATGCTAGAAGACGCGAAAGCTATACTTCGATCAACAAATTAGAAGTTATAAAGAATTTTTCAACTTGAAAGATAGTCAACTAACAGATAGTTGTAAAGTTGCACCGTAACAGATACGGTGCAACTTTCTCGAATTTTCTCTGGTTTAGTAATCAATTATATCCATAAATATATGAAAATATTTCTTTCGAGTTTTATCTGAATGGTATTTTATTTTTGAACATGCTTCAAATTTACAGTTATTTATAACTACTTTTGACGAATCACCTAATCCGAAAATAGTGAATTTTCAGCAATTTTAAAGAAAAAGGATGAAACATAACTGGAATTTTTTTAAATAGATTCATTTAAAATCTTAAATTTTATTTCTGTCACATCCTCCACAATGCTGAAACTGTTCTTTTATGATCCTCGACCTTATTTTGAGGTATTTCATAACTGGAAGAAACTGTTTAGGATCGATATCTAAGGGAATAATACATTTAGAACCTTTTACGAATACTATTTTTTGATATCTAAATATTACCGAAATTTCATATTTCCATACTTAAAGATGATAAAACTGTTTAATTACATGTTTAACAAACTAAACTGAAAATTTTTTATAAATGTAATCTCACATATACGATTGAATATATATTTATGTTTTAAGTGGCAATTCGTTAGTATTTTAAATAAATTGTAGGGTAAGTACTTAATTTGGAGAGAAAGTAGTAACTTAAATAATAACAAACACTTTTGCTGTATTTCACAAGATTCCAATGTTTAATTCTATTCAGTAAATAACTTCCATAATAAAATACTCTAATGATAATTTAAATTGGATATTTCAACTATCCTTAAAGTACTTTATATTAGAATGTAATCTATATATATATATAAAGAAGAAAATCTGTTTGTTTGTCGTCTAGTAACTCGGTCAGTACTATAGCTATCTTCACCAAACTTTCTACAATTCTTTTCTGGGTCCTGAAAAAGGTCCACATCCACGTATTTAAAAAAAAATAATAAAAAAAAAAAAGTTAAAATCAGAGATATTAAATAAAAAAATCTGATGTGTGCACCACATGACTTCCTTGTACGGAATATTAAATTATACACATTTTTTCTTGCATTTCATTTAAACTTATTGGATTGAATTAAATCTACTTCGCCGACAGCGCATAAACCCCAATAGAATAAATGCATTCTTTGAAATTCACTCTAGTATTTGTTTACCATAGCGACACTCTGACACTAGATTCACTTAACAGTATTATATTTCGTTCATATTATAACTCATAATGCACAAAATTTACATCATTTAAAGAATAGAATTATCTAATCGTTGCCACATGTTCTATCCAAATACCATAATAAATAATAAAGCTAGAATGATGTATAAAAGAAATTAAGCAAATAAAACAAAAAAGAAACAGTTTTTCACAGATGATTGAGTATTTCTCATTCAATTAATTCAGTTCTCACTTCGCGAGAAGGCAAAAATACATAAAAACTCAAAATATCTATATTAAAAATTACTAAGTAAATCTTAAACACTTATTTCCTCGAAAAAATTCCAGAAAGGATTAAGCATGATTTAATTGGCAATAATAAATAAAGGCGTTATCTTTGTTGTTGCGAAGCTAAGTTTCTCTAGATTGGCAACAAGTCCACTAGTCTGGTGTTTCAAATGTAAACAATCAATGGCCGCCATAAAAAAAAAGGCTTAACGGCACTAAAACACTTTAAAATTGTTGATAATTCTAAAAATATTACATACAGATTTACTAAAGGCAGAAAAACCTTAACCGGAAAATAAAAACAACATAATTCAATCATTTTTAAAGCAAAAAATGTACAATTTACAAACATATAAGAGTAAAGAAACTGAGATCACTGAGCCGGGTAACAGAATGGATATATATATAAATATATTTATATACGTTTGGTGAGGCCGATTGCAACCAAAATACGAGGTGCACATCTACATGTTATAGCAGTCCTATATACAAAATTTCAACGTTCTGAGGCTACTCGTTTTTGAGTTATGCGAGATAAGTACGTACGCACGCACGTACGTACATACGTTCGTACAGACGTCACGAAAAATTCTCTTCAGAATTAATTTTAAAGCAGTTTTATAATTTTTTGGGAGGAAACGAGTTTTTTATTCTGTTCTTACGTACAGATATCACGCAAAAACATCGTTAAATTGCATTCGAGAGCGGTCAAAATGGATATTTTCTTTGAAATATGCTGCCTGAAACTTTTCGCGATTACAATACTTCCTTTTTACTTCGTACAAGGAAGTAAAAAGAAAAGGAAATCTAGGTTTCAGATTTTAAATTACCTCCAAAGGGTCGTTTTTTTTAACCTTTTTTCTGTTACCTTTATTTATTAAATATCACGTTCTTCGCACTTAAACCATAAAATTGAGTTCAAGAGCAATATCGCAAAATAGTGTTAAATTGAGCATATCTTTAGGATTTCCGATACAGAGTCTCACGTGCTGGAGATAAAATTTTTTTTTCTGTACGACGTTGCCATTGCTCACTTTGAAATCCTTGAGTTTGTTAATCAGAAATTCGCTAAAGTTTTACAAAATATGAAATCGATAATAAAACAAAATCAAAATTTCAAATTTGGGCTTCCACATGTCCATATTCGCAGTAGGATTACGTCATTCAAAATTTGATGGCTTTATGCACTGTTGTTTTATCACAAATAGAGAAATATACATACATTTATGAAGATTTTTAGTCCAAAGGGGCTTGTCCATGAAGGACTATTGTTTTTGTTTCGCGATTTTGAGTGGAATCATTCTGAATGTCCGTTTCACTTTTGAAACTGTTGCCACCAAGTACTATCGCCCTGTATTATATTTGAAGAAATTAAGTAATGAAAAATCTGCATAAATGTATGTATGTTTCTTGCATATAGCATCAAGTTTTGAATGACGTAATCCTACTGCGAACATAGACATCTGGAAGACCAAATTTGAAATTTGAAATTTGTTCTATGATCGGTTTAATATTTTGTAACACTTTAACGAATTTTGGATTAACAAGCTGAACGATTTAAAAGCGAACAATGGCAAATAAATGAATATTAGATGGAAAATAAAACTTTTTATCTCCAGCGCGTGGAACTTTGTATGGGAAATTCTAAAGCTATGCTCATTTTAAAACTATTTTGCGACATTGCTTTTGAACTGAATTTTATGGTTAAAGTGCAAAGAGCATGATAATAAATAAATAAAAGGTAACTTGCAAAACGTTAAAAAAAACGCCTCTTTGTACGTAATTTAAAATCTGAAACCTTTCAGATTTTTTTTTCATTATTTAACTTCTTCGAATATAATGCAGGACTCTAACATTTGGTGGCAACAGTTTGAAAAGTGAAACGGACATTTATAGTAAACCAACGCAAAATCGCAAAGCGAAAACAACAGCCCTTCAGGGACAAAGCCTTTTTGGACTAAAAACTCAGAAAAACGATAATTTTCGCCCTCATTTTTTCAAGTGGCAACAGTCTTGGAAGCTGGGGATGAAAATCTGTTTTATTTCAACAGTTGTTGCTACTGATCGCTTTCGAATCCTAGAGTTTGTTAATAAAATATTTCTAAGTTTTATGATGAAATAAAACTAGCATCGCCAAAGATTAAATATATTGTTTCCGATTGCAAAAATTCATGAGAAGCCATTTCGACTATACACATCTTCGTACGACTTTAATTAACCGAGATAATAATTGAAAACTCCGAAAACATTAATTTTCGCTTTCCGTTTTCCGAGTGGCAACAGTCTCACGTGTTGGAGATAAAAATGCTTTATTTCGAAAAGTGTTGTTACTGCTCGCTTTCAAATCGTAGAGTTGGTTAATAAAAAATTGATAAGTTTTACAAAATCTCTGTATATAAGGAAGATTGTATGCTTGTGTGTTTGTTTATTCGCGTTACTGATTTCTGATTAACTATAATCAACTTTTTTGGTCACATTTAATCGATTAAAATTGTATATAGGTGAAATATTGGATGGAACTTGAGCTTTTAAGACCATTTGATTAGAAAGACGAAAATCATTAAAAACTGCAAGCCATTGTTGCTGATATAATAAGAGACTATGTATGACTATGAATCTTACTTTTTGCATCGTTATTAGAGAAGGATTACAGCAGTATCGTTGGCTCTAATGTTAAATACGTTAGTCTCAATCTAACTTCACTGCCATTGAGTACTTCGCTAATAATATGATAAAGACCAAAAAAAAAAAAAAAAAAAAAAAAAAAAAGGTATCATTTGAATGCATTGTGTGCTCCAATTATTTAATTTAATTGGGTGTTAACATTTTATATTATGTTTGTTAAGATTCAGCTTAAATCACTTTTAATGTAATGATAGATATAGGTACATATTATTTAAGTTGAAATTTTATATGATAAAAAAAAATCTGCATAATGCTAAATTATGATTGTATGATCCAAGGAAAGTACCGGGTTATAAGCAATAGTAAAAATTAAGGCAAAGACGAAAGAACAGAAGAACATATATTTAGATGATTTCAAAATTTGAAATTAAATGACGAAATGAAAGTGACAAAGTGCAAACAAAATGTACTTGCTTAAATAATCATCAGATATTGTTAATACATTTGCTTGAGCCCTGTTCTAAGAAAAGTAAAGAAAGGTAAGTAATAAATCCTCACTTAAATTTTTCGAGGTCTCAGTTTGTTTATTTAACATAAATTCTAACAAACGATAGTTTTTATTTTTTTCTAAAAATTTAAGATTTACAGAGTATGTTCAAGACAGTTAAATTTCTGCCATTTCGTTTCTGAAGCATTCTTTCAATCAAATAGATTTACTCGTCATTAAAAAAATAGATGTACGACATAACTGTACAATATCTAATTACAGACTAAAGCGGATTTGATATCTAAGGGAGTATCTTACAGCGTTAAGTTAAAAGTCAATAAAAATTGTGTGTATTTAACAAAAGGCAACACATAATTGGAAACTTAAATAGCCCTAGAAACCCCGAATTTTCAAAATGTAAACTTGAGATGATTTTTAGCCCATTATCCGGGGCATTATCCGGAATGGGCTCTTGATTTTGGACGAAAAACATTTTTATCGCAAATAAAGTTTTCTTTCTTATAACAGGCTGCATAAAAATCTGTTTATTGAAAGAGCAATACTTTACTCTGCAGATCGTGCGCCAGATACGAATCAAATCATCAAAATGTATCATATTTTCTTAATCCAATTTTCAGCTTTTGTAGATGGCCTATATAAAAATTCATATGATGATATTTTAGAATTTTAGTTAAATTTTGTGTTTAATAATCTGAAAAATAATTGTTCCCATTTTGACGAATTCATTTATTTCCTGCCACTTTACAGAGAATTTTAGATCCAGTGCAGTTTGATGTAAGAAGAGGAAACTTTAACATTATAATCTTTAATTAGTTCCTTAACCCTAATAAATTCTTGCCATATACAGATTATAGACAGAAATAATTTCTTTGTGATTTTAAAATAAAACTGACTTCGGAGCTAGTCTCTCCCAGGGAAATATTAAAAATAAACTCTCATATGAATAATAATTTGGATCTTCCAGTTTCCAGTACCGAAGGGTTCGTATTCGAATCCAGGAGAAGGCACAGATGTTGTAAATGTATAATGCCAGTGCGGCATGGGTGCACTCCTGTTATATGGTGAACAGAATGTCCTCTCATGTTGTTTGATGGTAGGGGAGAAGGGTGGGAGATCTTCGGACCCCCACGGGGTGCTCTCCCTCGAAATTGAGGTGGCAGTAGAAGTCCAATCTCCTTGAGGCTCTGGCAACCATTCTTCTATAAAATTTATGGACATGACAACATTAACAACAACCGTCATACCACAAGGCTATGCAAGGAAAATATGTTTTAATTCATTAGAAATAAACTTAGCTTACATTTATTGAAATCAGTTACTTTCCTTAATTTGAATAATTTTATAAACTTGCAGAGCAAAATGCTTCCTATTAATCTGTTTAAGAGGGAAAGTGGAGTAGGTCACAGCCACAGAATATATCTGGGTGCAGCATTGTCATAGCTTTTTTCAGGCGAGACGCTTTCTGTTTATCCTCTTCAGACAAACAGCTGTTTAGTATTTTGCCGTCGATAGCGAGCTAGTTCAATTTTCGCTTCACCGTTCATTAAATTTAAATCTTAAAGTAAACTTTGAGAACTGAAGAATGTAGACTGTTCTAATCGAACAAGTCAGGATTTATCTTTGCTGTCCATTAGCACTTTAGAATCTAATACTATTAGTAATTACTCTCTGTTATCTTTAAATTAAGAATAAGAAGAAAACTGCAAGGTGCAGGATATGGAAGTGTGCTATAATTAGTAAAAATTTCCTGATAGCATCGACTGATCTACAAGACAGATACGACCTGCTATTTGGCAACTATGCAAATACGTGGAAGCACATGGCAGTAGAGTGATAAAAGATAAAGTAGGGAGTTGCAAAAAGTATTTTTTTCACTTAGGCTTATCTGCAGATTTTTGTTTCCTGCTTTTGTGACGAGTTCTATGTTTCATGAATAGGACTGAAAATGCCTATAACTGCGCTAAGAAATGTGGTAGAAGTACTCCAAAGAAAGCCTGTTTAATAGCTGAACCATTTCCAGAAAAATACTTCAGCTATCGGTAGCAAAGGCAAAAAGGCGTCACCCTATAGCTAATGATGATTTAGTAAAAGTCTTTCAAATAAGCAGATACACCAGACCATGTCTGTGAGTTAAAATCAGGTTCTCTACGTGCTTGAAAATCAGTACGCTGCATAATATTGACTTAACACACAAAGCCCTTCTTTATCGTGCAACAATTTGCATAATGTTCTATGACTTCGAACTTAGTCACGAGCTCATTCCCTCCAGAGGATTATGCAGATTTTGAGAAAAGCGTAAGAATTTAAGCAGTTAATTGAAACCGATAGTCGGTCAGTCGGTCGATAGGCTTCAGTTGTCTAACTTTGGATCCCGCCTGAGTTGGAGTCTACCTGAAGAACGGCAGCCAAGTCTAGACATAAGCGTGACAGATCATATGGATGGAGCCACTGGAAGTAGTAGCCGTTGATTATTCATGTTGGAGTAAGTAACGACAAGAAATGTACTCTTCAAATTGGTAGAGTAAAGGTTTTATGACTAAGTTGATAAAAAGTAGTGAACAGTGGTTCCTGATATGTTAGCTTTATATTTTTAATGCACAAGAAGAGACTCACTGAAGTTTTAGTGCTAAATGCTGTTAAGTCTTGGTCTGCATACAAGTATCCTTTCCATCTCGATAACTCGGGGAAGGAAGTTAGTGGCACTTTACAATTAGATTCCATAGAGCTATCTGAATTAGCCCATTAACTTCAAACATATTAAAGAAAACCGCAGCAAAAGTGCCATAAAAATGATGCTGTTAACCATCCAACTAGAAGGAAGAGCAATGAATTATTATATTTATTATATACTAGCGAAAGTATCCGATGCCAGTTAAGTCAGATTGAGAGCAATGAATCTAACAACAGAGAGAACGATACCGCTGTAATTCTTCTCTAATAACGATGCAAAAACTACCATTCATAGTCATACATTTTTCAGTCTGATGCGATATGGAACCCACATAAAATATCAATAGAAAAATAAGCAAATGCTTGCTCTCATTATATCAACAACAATGGCACGCAGTTTTTAATAATTTTCGTCTTTCTAATCAGATGGTCGTAAAAGCTCAAGTTGCATCCAATATTTCATCTATATTCAATTTTAGTCGATTAAATGGGGCGGTGCTACTTTGGTAGACGGTTGCACGGATTTTGGCGATTTTTTTGGCGAGCGATACGACTTATGGTAAACACATTGCTAGACAAGTTATTTATGGTAACTGATACTTTGTTGTCATTTTACTCAAAAAATAATGCGTTTTATTATGCATAAATTCCGTGTTTTAAATATTATTTATGGCTTTTAAATGTTAAAAATCAATTTAATTTTGCATTTTTATTTGAAATAAAAATTTTATTGTTTATGATATTTTATGTTGTGGATGATGTAATGAATGACGTCGCATTACTTTAAAAGTAATGGTTTTAATACCTATAAATTTAATCTAATGTTTTAAACATTATTTATGGTTGTTAAATATTAAAATTTAATTTAATTTTGCACTTTTTAAAAATGATTTTATTATGCATGATTATTTAAGTAATTTTAATTCTATTCCTGATGTAATCAGCTCCCTGATTGGCTACAGAATATTTGTGCATTAACGAGCTGTAATCATCTCCCTGATTGGCTACTGAATATTTGTGCTTTTACCGCGCCATTTTAAAATTTTATTATTCATCTCTTCGAATTCCTTAGATTACATTTTTAAAATTTTTTTCTTTAGATTACATTTTTTAAATTATATTACATTTTTCAATTTTTTTCATTGATATCTAAATTATGATTCCGATTTTTTTGTGGTACTTTGTGGTACACGACAGGTTAAGTACTCAAAAAAATGTAAATACATATTTTGGTACTTTTCCGTTTTGCCGGCGCAAGCGATAAAGTCGCCAATAATGGTACAACCGATGCCAAACGGAATATTCTTGCTGGTAACCTTTTACGCCACATTTTCAAAACAAGTCGCAGCTTTTTCTTATCAGATTGGTTGTTTCTTTCAATACTGGCATATAATTACATAGAATTTTTATCAGATAGTTCAGTTTTATGTTTAAGGCCATTTTCGGTAATTAAGTCAATTAGGATGCAATCACAGCGCTTACCCGAAGCCAAAAATATAGAAAAGATAAAGGGTTAAATTCATCAATTCTAATGAAATACATTAGCGAAGTAAAGTACTGCACTTATACATAATTTATGAGTAAGCTATTCGTACAAATTGAAATACTTATTGCATTTAAACTTGTGTTCCAAATTAAGATTTAACTTGAAATTAATGTAGATAATTACTGAAAGCATTAGATTTTTGTACAGTAGTTTACGTGAGATGAGAACGCTTGCGGTCGCGTGATATGAACCGGCGAATCAGGATGTTGAACCATGAAAGCATAGTAAATTGTTAAATTAATGTCTTTTTATAAATTTATTGTCTTTATTTATTGGCTTTTTATAAAATTTTAAGCGATATTAAAATGTTTATGCCTTCAAAAAAAGAATTCTTAGAACTAATATTTTTTATGTGTATACTGTATGATGTCGCCAATAAAGTCTGCTTGGCGAGATTTGCGCCGGCGAAACGGAAAAGTACCCATATTTTTCTTTTACTTTATAATTGTACACTTCAATTTTTATTAAAAAATTAATGCATTGTTTTCAAATTGCCACATATGTTTTAATGTTAAATAATTATATCCTATAAAACTTATTTTATAGGATTTGAATTTAAGTAATATTTTAATTCTTCTAAACGTTAGCAATGGTTTCGTTAGTAATTCGATAGGTAGTTTAGTTAGTAATTCGATATTCAATTTAAGTAATATTTTAATCCAGTTAAACGTTGCCGCAATGTTTTTATAGCGGTGTTTTTATTCTATTTCTTAGCTATATGAAAGTAATAATTTAACCTTACTTTACTATTTTATACTCATAGTAAACGTATTTATTTACATTTGCCTGCCATCTTAAAAACATTTTCAACAAAAAAATCAATCCATTATTTTTAACAATATTTATTTATTTTTCAGATTCGAATACTTTACTATGCGTAAAATACGTAAAAACAGCGTTTTTCAAGATAGCTGACGATTGTAACAACCGCGCCAACAATCTCGCCAACGTAAATCGCCAAAAATCCGTGGGCTGGGAGACGCTGCGATCACCGAGACAAGCGGCTGCACGTTCGCAGCGCTCCGTAAAATAGTGAAAAAAATTCCTTTCCCCTTGGTGATTATCAAATAAATTACTTTGAAATAGTGTTTTTTCCAAAGAATTTCCGCTCCGATGTTGACGAGAATAAAACGGCGGACAATGTGAAGATATACTACGAAAGCCTGGAATTTTAAGATAAGTACTTTTCTTTCATCTAAACTAAATCAAATTTCTATAAATAAGTGCCTTTAAAGCAATAAATTTTAATTTTTCATCAGTTTTTAGCATTAAAAAATACTTGAAATTGCTCATTGCTTGTGGCTTCCTTTGTGAATCAATTCCAAACAGACACCAACGTTATCAGTTCACGTCTGTCACCACTTACAAAGCCCTTATCTTGTTTTGAGGAATCTCGTGAGAGGGAAAATTTGGGGACTCGGGGCATCGTGCTATTTCCCTCTCGGATTTTCTGGATTCTCTCCTCTTTTTTTTTTTTTTTTTTTTTTTTTTTTTAGATCGCTTAAATATATTTTCGCCTTTAAAATAATATTATACCTCACTGATTTTTTCTCACACTGTTCCTTGCTATCTGTTAAATGTCCATGTGTAAGGGATGGTTTATTCTTCACCGCCTTAAATGAATTCTTAGAACTATAAGCTTATATAAATAACAGTGTGCCTCATTGTGTTATACTAGCATTAATTAACTAGTAATAAATTATGACAGTAAAATAATTAATCTTGTAATAAATTATGATAATTAAATTAATAAATACTATGTTTAATTTGTGTTTTTAATATATATACTCAGTAATTTACACACACACACACACACACATATATATATATATCTTTTTTTGTGTGTGTGTGTGCGGTTGTGGTCTTGTATTGTATATGGTTCTATGTTGTTTGTCTGCTGCTGTTTTTTGAAAAATGCATGAAAAATATTGGGAACGAAAATAGCATAAGTTACTTTAGTTAAATTAATATATACTTTTGTTTGATGACTTTAGTTGATATCTCAGGATGCAAGCATGCATATTACTTTATATTCCATGCTAAATACCTTGATAAGAAGCATTTTAACAACGTCAATTTTTTTTCCCAGTAACACATCTATTCACCATTACCAAACACACTCACTACACACACACACCTGTGAGACACTATTTATTGTAAATGAAGACAGATTCTTCTCCTTTTAACTACACTCATGGACACAATCGTATTTTAGGATATTTTCTACTTCTTTTCCTTTTCTTTCTATAAGCCCTTTTTTCCCCCTCTATTATTTTTGGGCCATTTATTTTGTCCCATCTTTTCTTCCTGGCCTTTTGAACTCGTACAAAATGTACGAAGTTCCTTTTTACTCTCCTCCAATACGAAATTGCCCCCTTTCTAAATACCTTTCCTTCGCACCTATGCTTGATTTTTCGCCCATCGGTGCAGAAAGACTTAGCCGGTGCAAAACAAAACATCTGTCTACTTTGTCTGTCCAAAAATCCGTGCAACCGTCTACCAAAGTAGCAGCAATGTGGCAAAAAACATGTATCATAATTAATCAGAAATCAATAACGCAAACAAGCAAACAAACACAAAAACAGACATTCTTTCTTATATAGAGAGAGATTTTGCAAAACATACAAATTTTTGAATAACAAACTCTACGATTTGAAAGCGAGCAGTAGCAACACTTTTTGAAATAAAGCATTTTTATCTCCAAAGCGCGAGACTGTTGCCACTCGGAAAAATGAATGCGAAAATTAATGTTTTCGAAGTTTTTAATTAATATTTCGGCTGATTACAGTCGTACGAAGATGGGAATAGTCAAAATGGCTTCACGAATTTTTGGAATCGGGAGTAATGTATTTAATGTTTGCAATGCTATTTTTATTTCATAGTAAAACTTAGAAATTTTTTATTAACAAACTCTAGGATTGGAAAGCGAAGCAGTGGTAACAGCTTTCGAAAAAAGTAAATTTTCATCTCGAACTTGCAAGACCGCTGCCAGTCAGAAAAATAATGGAGAAAATTATCGTTTTTCCGAGTTTTTAATTAATATCTCTGATTTTAGCTGCTTTTTTTTTTTTTTTTCCCTTACTTTTTTTTTGGGGGGGGAGGGAAGTGGACGTCGACCTTTTCTAGGACCCAGAAAGGAATAGTAGAAAGTTTGGCGACGATAGCTATGGTAGTGACTGAGTTATTAGATGACAAACAAACAGACTTTCTTCTTTATATATATAGATTATTATATATGAGCATCATATTTACGATCAGAATCAGATTTTTTTTTTCTACTTCTAAGTGGCAATGTATTTGGCACCAACAAAAAAATCATTAAAGCTGGAAAAATATTATGGGTTGCGTTTTTCATTAATTACTAGTACTATAAGGAAAAATCTTCATGCTGAATGTTAGTTGTTAAATTAAATTGTAGCCCATAAAAAGGAATTTTCTTAAATCTCATGAAAATTCTTCATTAAGAATCATCTTTTGTTGTCGTCATCCAGTCTGTTCTGATGCCCCGTTTAAAGAAAAATAACAGGTTAAAGGAAACTGCGTACTTTACTGCTAAAATCCAATGAAGTAGGCAGGCATATTATTGGGAGACATACAGCAGAATTCAGTCCCTCATCAATTACTTTTTATATTTCTACTTACGACTGCACAGTTGGTCCATTGACAAAAGAATGCATTTCAGTCTGAACACTTCTATCGACAGGGTTCAAAGTACAAAATCGGGGGAATAATTATGTTTTTTGCATAATTTAACAGCTTGCCATGTCCTCGCGTGTATAAGCCGCTAAGCCGCACTCTTAAATTTTACCTCTAATGTAAAAAAATATTTCCCAACGAAAAGCTGCAGATAATCTGTTTAATAGTTAATATAACTTTTGTCGCTTTAGTAGTATTAAGTCAGCTAAAATGAAAACAGTACTTATCGCCCACGAAGACAAAATGTTTATTATCGGTCAACAGGAACATGTTTCTACGTTTAACAACTCTTATTTGCTCTCATTGTCGGTAACGCTATAGTACACTAGTGCGCAAAACTTAAGCAACAGATTCATTCTTCAACATACAATCATGAAATTGTTCAAAAGTGTTTTTTATAAGTATAATGAGACGTTGGCTCAGTATAAAGGTCTTGCATATGCAGATATCAGCACTTAGATGTCAAAGGTTACGTCAGGGCAAACAAACTACAAGAAGTCATAGAGTTCACTACAAGGCAGCTTAGAAAGGAAGGTAATAGCATTCTTCTCTAAGCATTCTTCTTCATGTTAAAGTGATATTGTACATGCAGTATGGCTATAAGAAAATATCAGCCTTTACATGTAACTGGCAAGCTTGAGAGAGGGTGCAAGCCCAAGAGTTTGGAATTGATAAAAGCGTTGTTTCATGAACTTAGAAAGCCTTTTAAACGACAGGTACAGCTTTAAAGTTGGTGATAGACAGCCAAGGAAACCAATGGTGACCGATGCCCGATATATCATTCTGCAGGTGAAAAGAGATCGAAACCAGACAACGGGCAACATTACTTAGCAGTTATGCTCGAAAATCGAACGACAGTTGTTCCACTTCACTACGCATAAAGGAAGATTTTATCTTGTGGGGTACCCATTACCGCGCTCGTGATTACGAGGATCATTCCCCTCGTTCTCTGGGACATCCGGCGAACATAAATTATGATGACAAAGTCACCATAGAGCCCCTAATTCCGGCTAGGCACGAAATTTGTCTTTATACGGATGGTTCCAAAACGGAGCTTGGCACAGGTAGCGCCTTTTGCGTCATGCGAGGCAATACTATCTGCTACACTTGGTCACAGAGGCTGTCAGATTACAATAGTGTATTTCAGGAGGAACTTGTAGCAATTAAGGCAGCATTAGATTATATTAAGCAAAATCTAACAGGACCAGTCAGAATACTGAGTGATTCAGCATCGAGCCTACTGGCCATTAAAGAACTCAACAGCAAAGCGGATTCTGTCCACATTGTTAGGGATGCTCTACTTCAGATTCCCGATTCCCAACGACCGTACTTGAGCTGGGTTCCAGCGCATGTAGGCATTGCTGGAAACGAAGAGGCCGATAGGCTTGCTAAGCTAGCAGCTAACGACTTGAATATACCTGTAACACCCCTAAAAGCACCAGTTTCCTATTTAAAAAAGATAACCGAACTCAAAATGTTAGAAATTTGGCAACAGAGATGGAACAACTCCACCACAGGCCGCAGAACCTTTCGTTTCTTCCCCAAAGTTGGTCTGAATCTAGTCACTAGTAGTGCTCATCTTACACATTTCTTTACTGGACACGGACCATTTCCAAGCTATTTACGGCGCTTCAGATTAGCTACTTCAGACAGTTGTAGATGTGGAACACTAGGTGATCCGGATCACTTTGCTTTCGAATGCTCTCTCACGATACCATTTCATTTAAAAAAAACCTCTGAAGCACACTGGTCCGGGTGGTCAGACACCCTCAAGAGAAGTAAGCTCGCATTTAATCAGATTCACCGAGTAATGGACATTTGTGCTCGTGAATTCTGTTGAACAGAAGCGGTGTCAACAGCAGCTACAGCAGGCAATTCTATACCAACAACTATAGAAAATCAGAAGCTTTCATAATTCTTACCTTACAAATTTGGTATCTTACTATATACGATAATATTCAACTACTGAAATTAGGACAATTTCAGAGACTAATGGCATGCCACTGTACCTAAGTTACGTATATGCATGACAGCCATGTTTAGTGCTGTACATGAATAACTTTGCTGGAACATGTTACCTCCTAGATGCAGATTACCACAATCAATGTCTGTCTATTTGTACCTCAGTGTCGCTTCTATTCATTATTAATCTTTAAATTTTATTGTGTTTACTTTATTGTATTCTGTGTATTTCAATTTACTTATTGTCTTAATGTATTGACCTGTTAAGTAGTAAGTGCGTTGTGTTATGTTTTCAAATTAAATTTGCGGTATAATAGTAAATACATATATAGAGCTCTCGGCTACTACCATGAAATATTGTGTGCAAATGTTTTGTAACAGTTTCTAGTATTGTGCAAAATGCAACAGTTTCTAACAAATATTCGTGGCCGCAGAACCAACTTTCTGATAAGCACATTGTATATTGATTGTTATTTTATAGTATTCGCCATTTTATTTCAGTGTATGTACAGTATTCCATTAAGTATCTTGTATAATTTTTTTTCTATTAATGTGGAGTATAATAGTTTAAGGTCGTATAATGATAAGTAAGTGTGATGTATAATAGTAGTATTGAACCAGACTTTCTTGGTTGTAGAACTTTGTAAATATGTATTGAAATATTTTGTTGGATTAATGTTTTGACATGACTCGTATTTTAACTCTGCTACAATATATTATATTCCTAATTTCACTGTGACTGTTTCCAAAGGTTATTGTGTGTTCTTTTGATTAGTTTTAGCGTTACAGTATAGCATCATGTACAGAACATGGACCTTATAAGAAATAGACTAACCCAATTGCGTTTTCTCCCTTGTCTGGCGCGTTCCCGGCTGTCACCTTGAGCACATCCGGAGGAGTAGGGACGACTTCCAGAAATTAGCAATGGTTGGCTATTGCAGCGCGTACAATTGTCACGAAAAAGCTGGTGGTAGTGCCTCATTTCACAAGTAAGAATTTTTAATATTTTTATTTTTGACACTGAGATTGCTTTTTAAATACTTAGCATGTTTTTCAAGCATAATTAACGTTCTAAATAATTATAAAGCTGCATGCTTTCAGGCTTGTATATATTTTTAGCTTTTCCTATGATGTAAGCGAATTTGTAACTTCTTCTTTTAGAAAATAATATTTTAAATCTGAACTAACAGAAAAATTCAACCAAGTAATTTTTTCTTACAATTACTAAAACTATAACTTATACTAAACTATAACTAAATACTAAAATGCCTAAAAATGAATTTTTGAAAGTTTTTCTTTAAAATTTATAATTTTTTGCTGCTTTTTTAAAATATAGGTAAATTTTAATTCCTAGCATTATAACTAATCAAAAATAAGAATATTTAAGAACGAAAAGTATACATCTTATATAGCTGGTTTTGTTGTTAAAAGCTTAGCTTATAAAGTAAAATGTAATATTTGTTTCTCAGCTTTAGTTTCAACAGAACCATATGATGGTTTGCTAGGTTTCAAATATTATAAATCTGGATGTAAAGGTTTGACTTCTTCCAGTGACGTCCGAATGATCTGCAAAAATGCAGAAATAATTTTTAGGCAGACTGAAAAGGAGTTTAAATTGAATAAAAAAATATTATAAATTTCATGACTCTAAAAGTCTTGAAAAGCGTAGGAACACATATATTTCCTTCTCTTCAAGACCATATTTATGATAATGAGCCAGATAAGAACCACCAGATTAAATTAATTAAAGCAGTGATATTTCAATATTTAAAAATCAGAATGCATCATGCAGTTGCATGTTACAATGAATCTAAACAGAGAGAAAATATTCGAAGCAGATTTACTAAATTAATTTTATTTAAGCATCAATAAACCATATTATCTCCTTCTCTTCCTCTCTCTCTCTCTAAATATATATATATAGGTGTGTGTATTTACATTAATAGATAAATAGATATAATCTTGTTTTCACAAATATTTGAAATAAAAAGTGAAGTAAGCGAATTTTTCAATGCAACAAATATCCTAAATTGTTTACTTTCATACATATATATTTATGGATGTACAGTCATTCTGCTTAAAGTATTTACAGGTATATAAAATTACAAGGTTACTTTAGGCGCATTAATAAAAATTTAAGATTGGACATATAATATCTTGTATTTTATAGTAATTATTTTTTTTAATTTATTTCTAGTTCCGCATAAGATTTTTTTATTTACTGCGAATTTTTTTTTAATTTTTCATTACACTCAGAAAAGTTTATGCTCCAAATTTTATGAGTTATTAACATTGTCATAAATGATCATCTTTTAATACCATAATAATTTTGAAACAGAAAAAATAAATAAAACAATCCTTGGTTTCTATAAACATTTGAAATGATAAATATTTGATACTACTGCCTGAAAATGTTCATAAAATTAAAAAAAATTACCAAATCTCGTTTAATTTTACCTTATTTGTTTCATAGCATCATGTACTATCAATCTTACTTAATTTTACATTATTTGTAGGCAAAAGTAAATTCATAAATTTTTTGTTTAGAGTTTTTACCGTTTTATCAAAGTAATGATGTTTTGACAAGAATTACGCTTATGCTAAAAATGCAGTAAAAAAAATACTCAAAATGCACTAAAAAATGGTTTCATGAGATATGTAAAATCTTATTAGCAAAAACTGTGATTTTTATTATCTCATCATTTATACAACGTATCACATTTAATAATTAAAAAGAGTTATGTGATACAAACGCCATATGTTTCAATGTTACGATAAACTAAATCGTCTCTACTCTCTTTTCCCGACATGTGTGTGACGCACGCCCCGCCCACTGGGTTAGTCTATTTCTTATAAGGTCTATGGTACAGAATTGTCTACTTTTCTGGTACGAGCAGTGTATATGTTGTGTTTTATTTGTAGTATCAGCTTTACTATGTCAGTGTGTACTTTTCTGATACGAGCAGTGTATATGGTGTGTTTTATTTGTAGTATCAGTTTTACTATGTTAGTGTGTTGTTCAGTATCATAGTAATATATTGCATAATATATATATTTTTTTTTCATTAGTAATGTGCGGAATTATAGTAAGTGTATAATAGTAAGTCAGTGTGATGTATAACTGCAAGCTTGAAATTCCAATGTTACTCTTAAATTTTACTGTTTTTGTTTTACCTTTACCAGTTTTGTATCAATGCAGCTTTGTACTTCTAAGTATTTTTTTTTAATCTATGCTATCAGGAATGTCATATGTATTCAAGGTAGTCCTTTGTATTCTCTATCTAAATGTGACTCTTTAATCTTTTTTTTTTTTTTTTTAATTTAGACTTAATAAATGTCTGCAGGGCGGACATCATACTGCAAGGTCTTGTTCCCGGTCAGTAGTCCTCCTTAGCAGTGTAAAAGTAAAAAAAAAGTTGTTCCACTTCACTTTGGTCCCATTAAGATCAGGAAAAGAGATTGTTTTGGACTGTAGCTACGAAATAAACGAAACTAAATTTCTTTTAAATCCATATTCGAAAATTAACCGCTCAATTAGCAGCCATTCAAAATTCCAATTAACAAATTTCTCTTCGAAAAGGCTAATAAAAAGAATTACAAAAATAAACGATATTGACGCATGCGCGTTTCAAGATTCGTTGCTAGGCAACTAAGATGAGGGCCATTGATATCTTTGTTTTTATGGATGACAATGCACGGCCACACATGACTCCTGCTGTTGAGAAGTTCGTGGGAAATAAAGATATCCACAGAATGTATTGGCCAGCGTTCTCCTCTAATTTAAATGCCATTGAACATCTGAGGGATACTTTAGGGAAACTTCTGGGGGACACTTTTAGTCTCTGGAGACAACCAGATAATTAAAACAAATACTTCTTGAAGAATGCGAATTCTTACCCTAAGACCTTTTCTCATCCTTTAAGTACTATGCCTCTGTAGGATAAATTTCATATCTGTCAGTTGGTTTTTTGCGAGATTACGGCCAAAATCAGAAAAGTTGCCACTAGTGTAGTTGCCTGCACTACCATTATAACTATCCCTGGTAATGGTATCCTACAACAGGCAATGATGAAATTTCCCGTAAGATCTTTTGCATACTTCAATTAACAGCACGCATCACTGATGCCAATTATATATTTTAAGCCAAAGTGAGCAACCATGCATACCAAGCATACATTACCTAATCAATCAAGTATTCCAAGCATCAAATATTCAGTCAATTAAGCAAACAAAACAGTATCCCGAGTGTATTCCAAGCATACACTATGTTGAAAAGCTTTTTATAGGCTTTCATTCCTCTTTTCCTTTGCCAATATAGTATGTTTTGTTTTCCGCATCCCTTTTCGCCATTTAAAATTAAATACACTAATGTTTATAAAAATGCAGTATCATGAATGAATTACCGGAAATGAATGAAATTTGTTCCACATATTACTGATAGAGATACAAATAAACGATCAAATTTACAAGATAAAAAGAGAACATCGGTAATCAGCACTTTTTGTGTCCGCTACACTGAGCTATGACAGCCTGTACACATATTGAATCACACAGGTTCTGAATCTAATCCTGGGGAATGTTATCCCATATGGCTTGGACTTGACGCCAAAGTTCAGTCTTAGAGTGTGCTCCAGCAGCTGTACGAGCGAGTCGCCAACCGATGAAATTCCAGACATGCTCAATGCTTGACGTATCCGGGGAATAAGCAGGCCATGGAAGTAGCGAAACTTGTTGTACCCTAAAGAAGGTTTGTGCAGTCTGAGAAACATGTACACGGGCATTATGCTGCTGAAATGCGTCGAAGATTGGGGAGGTCCTCTGGCTCCACAACTTCTCTTACGTATCGGTCACTGTTGAGGTTGCCCGCAATCTGCACTAGATGAGATCAACCATTACATCCAATAGCTCCCACACACTGATGCTAGGCGTTTGTACGGTATGACGCTGGATAACACACTGGGGGAGCAGACATTCCTCTCTGTAACGTCTGACGTATACTCTTCTACCATTGTACTCTAGATTGTAGCGAGATTAATCGGAGAAAACAACTTGTTACCATAGGACACGCCACATATTATATTGCAATACCCATTTAAGTCGGAGGAGTGTGTGATTCAACGACAAGGCAATCCTGCGTTCAGGACCTTTTACACGCAGCTCATGCTTCAGCAGACGGCGAGAAACCGTACAGCTAGACAGCACAACACCTGTATCCGTACTAACACACGAGAAGACGCTATGCGCTTCATCACAACGATACAGATGAGGTGCCTGTCGTTCCGTGCCTTGTGCTATTGCGTGCCCTACTGCCGGGATTTTGCCTTGTTTGACTCTCCTCTGTCCATTTCTTCCTAGCACGCATCATTATTGTGACGTGCAAGCTGTGATTGCTAGATGAGAAAGTCCATCCTCTCGCATACCGATGATGCGGTCTCATTCAAACTCCGTTAGTTATTGGTATGGCACCCTCCGCTGTTGACGAGGTGTATTGACCCCTAATTAAACGTTCACCGCAGACAGAGGACGTTAAACAGATTTCAACGCAACTTTATAGTCCTTTACATATATGGAACAAGCGGCCAGTTCTCCTTCCACACATGCGCGATCGCTTTGCAATTCTAATCATTGGCATGTCTTATCTCACATTACATTTCCTGTAAGTTTGGTTCAGTTTGCATAATTCTTTCATTGTGTTGCAATTTTCACAAACATTACCGTGTATACATTCCTTTTTGCGAATATTTTTCTTTTTCCAGGTTAAGATATATTTAGCATTATCCTTTCATGGAAAATGTTTCTAGTGAAAATGAGCTTCTAATTTCTAGTAACATTGTAGAAAAATTACCACCAAATGTTTCGAATTCTTAGGAATATATAACTGTCATAGGAAAGCTACAAATTAGTTAAGTACTTCTGTAAAACTGGTATAACAAATTTGAACGTAATAAATTTAATAATTTAATTGTAATTAATAAACTGGGTGAAACAAAATCTATAGTATAAAACGAAAAATTGTACAAAAAATATATATCATAAAATGAAACATCACACAATTCGTATTTAATTTTTTTGCATTTTTATAAAACATTGTAATTTTACTGCAATCATTACGCAACCGAAACATTTTGCTAAAATTCGCTGTACATAAGTCGTAATAACTAGAATGGGAGAAACATGAATTGTATTCTAGTGTTAAAAAATTACAAATGATGCCACTTTAATCTCTTGTTGCATGTCTGCGAAATTTGAGTCTGTTGGCTCTATGTTACCTGAAAATTAAACATGTGCTAATAATTGCATTCATTTTACGGAAAATAGATTTAATTTTCTTTATTAAGCTTTCAGACTATATAACAAAACTTTCAAGTGATTTTTCCAGTTTATACATACAAACATTATGCAATGCAAAAACTCCTTGCTCTTTTCGATTTACAGCAAATTTAATTTTAACTCTATCATTTAGTTCTCAGTTTGTATGCACTTCACAAAAATTCACAAATGAGTGAATTCAAAACTCTATTGTACATACTTCATAAGGCGTTGAACCATTTCTGAAGTAAATGTTCACGGTTTGAATGATTATAAGTATTCGCACGGCCAAATCGCATGTGTCCATAGTCATCATCTTGCCTCTTCTCTATAGCCTCAAATTCAAAATCGTTCAATCCAACATCTGCCCTCTCTCTGTCATTGTAGTTGTCTTCATCCACCAACTCCTCATCATCCTTTGGAGAAAGCAGGCGCGAAGAATGCACTGAGTGACTAAGTTGTTTCAAGCGAAGATTCTTTTTGGCTTTAAACAAAGTGTGCGCTGATTCGCTGATCAGAATTGTCTGCAGAATTATAAGATAGAGAAATATTGCCCTTATCGCCATTTTTTGTTGGTGGATTTTTCTTTAATAGAATTCTGGAAAGAAGTTCAATTGTTCAGTGATTATATCAAGTCATAAAATAGTAAAATGCTTGGCAAAGCAAATAACATTATATTGCAAATATATGTGAAAAATATTTGAAGAAATTCGTTCATAAAGATTTGGAAACATCCATATATTTTTTCTTATTAATCATTAAATTAAAATCCATTGCTTTTGGACTAGAAATGAACAAATATTTTTTATGTTTGAAAGAATTAATGTTTTCGACAAATATTCTTTTTCTTTCCACCAACAATGGGGCAGATTGTCCATTGAGGCAGTTAGCATACGGCCAGGTGGGTCCTCTGACTGCACTATATTTGCATCAAAATTTCCTGGATTGCAAGCTTTTTAAGGCTATCTTTGGTGAAGTGGTAAGTAAACTGATGTGTTTCAGATCTTTTCAAGAATTAAAGTCCCGGAGACTATGAAGAGTGCTGGATGTGGGAACAAAGGGTGCAATGCGGGCGAAGAGAACATATACAGTTTCCACATGTTACTAAGTTAGAGATGGGTTGATAAAACTGAAATACTTTTAATGGACTTCTTTAACATGAACAATTTATAAGTTCTATAGATATATGCAACTCAGGCACAAAGTATGAATGAGTTACATGGATATACATTGCACAATCATTTAAATACCACAAAGTTAAACCATTAATAATACATTAAATGCGACAATAAACAATTGACACAGTTACTGATACGAGAATGAAATAATCCGTTAAATAATGCAATAAACATTTATTTAAAATTAAATTAGAATAAATGACATTATTAATTTAAAGAGATTTAAAAAATACATTAAATGAAAAACATTTTAAATAATGTTAACTTAAGCAAAATACAGTACACGCGTGTAGGGAGCATATAGAGGTAGTGTTGGCGATATGGGTGGCAGCGGAATGTTACTTCAACCCACTTGATAAATTATATGCCTTACTGATGCTGTCGCGCATGCTTTTCAGAGCGTAACGATTTATATCTGCAGCCCATACACGGAAATGGTTGCCTGTTGGTTGTCGGAGGTGGTACTTTGCAGTTTCTCTGCAGTGAAAATATAGTATTCCGAGCCCCCTGTCACTCTGAGCACTAATCATTTTGGCGTCGTGTAAAGCGATGTAGGTAAGTCATAAAGGGCCCATGCCCTATTAGAAACTGAGTAAGGCGAGGTGAGCCACTTCTTAGAATCTGACTTACTTTCTGGAAAAATCTGTAAACTTTTCTATCACTAGTCTCTGTTTCCTACAGATAATGCTAACATTTAAGTAATTCCTTTTCGACCTCGGAAGGCAAGTCTGGGTACGTGAGGCTCGTTCGCTGTTCTTTTGGTTGTTGCATTTTTTGCTTTCGTTACCTAATATTCCGATGTGGGCGGGTACTACTGGAGTTTGGGCCTACTGATGTTTATAAACTAATTAAGAGTTTTTAATGGCCCTGCAGAATGGATATTTACAGTGTGTGTCTTGGATTGTCTGAAGGTATCCCGGAGTGGATTCTTAACAGTTT
The DNA here is from genome assembly GCF_044657685.1 of Stegodyphus dumicola. Lineage (NCBI taxonomy): Eukaryota > Metazoa > Arthropoda > Arachnida > Araneae > Eresidae > Stegodyphus > Stegodyphus dumicola. The sequence continues at coordinate 136,426,484 of NC_140771.1, read as the reverse complement.
GTGCCTTGAATTAGCAGTCTGTATATTTATTGAGATAGCCACTAGCCAATGCATACAAAAGAGCGGCTTTTAATGCCATCAACTCAGCCTGAAAGACTGAATTGTACCGCTTAAACATTATTTCCCAGGTCTTTATGATCTGGCTTTCAAGTAATTTGCAATATCCACTGTCGGTGCCCTTTTTTACTACCTTGTATGAAGTAAAAAGGAAGTATTGAATCGCGAAAATTTTCAGGCATCATATTTCAACGAAAATATCCATTTTGACCTCTATCGAATGCAATTTAACGATATTTTTGCGTGACATCTGTACGTAAGGACAGAATAAAAGACTCTTTTCCCGCAAATATATATATATAACTGATTTTAAATGAATTCTGAAGAGAATTTTTCGTGGCGTCTGTACGTACGAACGTATCTCGCATAACTCAAAAACGAGCGTTGAAATTTTGTGTATAGGACTGCTATAACATGCAGATGTGCACCTCGTATTTTGGTGGCTATCGGCTGCACCAAACGTATATAAATATATATATACACTCTGTTAGCCGGCTCAGTGATTTCAGTTTCCTTACTCTTATATGTTTGTAAGTTGTGCATTTTTTGCTTTAAAAAATGATTGAATTATGCTGTTCTTATTTTCCGATTAAGGTTTTTATGCCTTAAGTAAATCTGCATGCAATATTTGTGGAGTTATCAACAATTTAAAAATTGTTTAAGTGCAGCTAAGCTTAATTAATTTTGCGATGGCAGACATATTTGTATACATTTCAAACTTGGCAAGAACAGGAGATTTGTTGCCAATCTAGAGAAACTAAGCTTCGCAACAACAAAGATAACGCTTTCTTTTATTATTGCGAATTAAATCATGTTTAATCCATTCTGGAATTTATTCGAGGAAATAGTAAGTGTTTAGGATTTACTTCGTAATTTTTAATACAGATATTTTGAGTTTTTATGTATTTTTGGCCTTGTCGCAAAGTGAGAACTGAATTAATTGAATGAGAAATACTGAATCGTCTGTGAAAAACTGTTTTTTTCCCTTTCTTTCTTTCTTTCTTTCTTTCTTTTTTTTTTTTTTTTTTTTTTTTCTGTTTGCTTAATTTCTTTTTTACATCGTTTTAGATTTATTATAGTATTTGAATAGAACATGTGGCAACGATCGGATAATTCTTCAAATGATATAAATTTATATACATTCTGAGTTATAATATGAACGAAATGTAATGCTGTTAAGTGAACCTAGCGCCAGTGTCCCTATGGTAAACAAATATAGTGAATTTTAAAGAGTGCATTTATTCTATTGTGGTTTATGCGCTATCGACGAAGTAGATTAATTCAGTCCAATAAGTTTAAATGAAATGCAAGAAAAATGCCTATAATTTAATATTCCGTACAAAGAAGTCATGTGGTGTAGTGTACACACCAGATTTCAGATATTTTTTCTTTTAAGTCTATCAGCTTAGGAATATTAGATAAAATTTGGGTTTTTGTTTAAGGTTCATGCAGACTATCCGATTCGTTGACCCTTATTGCAGTTACAAGGACAATACATACCATAGTAGAGATGAATTTTAACTATGGTACTAAAAACGTTAGGAAAGAACTAATATTGCTAAGCTCAATGTAGCGAACTATTTTCAAAAATGATGAACTATGATAGTTATTGGTCGGAAAGCGAAGCAGCAAAGAGTGGTTATCAGTAGCTAAGTTTTCTGGTTGGATAAATTATAGATGAAAACTCCTTCTCTAAGTTATTTATATTTATGGATATACACTCTTTTGCAAAAAAATCGAAGCACCAAAAAGGACTTTTGCGATCGTGGCTGCCATTGTAATTTCGTAAAGAAGCAACTAAAGATGCCATTGCGACGATATCGAAGACCTTACAGGCAACTAAACGACTTTGAAAGTGGCCGCAATGTAGGCTTGCGTGAAACTAGGTGGTCATACCGAGCAATAGAACGCCACCTGCAGCGTACAGACACTGATGTGCAGAGATGTTGGCAGCAATGGTTTCTACAAGGAAATTGCCGACGAAATGAAGGCTCTGGATGGCCAAGGAACACAAATGCGAGGCATGATAGGATGACTTTTCGCCAGGCCCGAACCGCCCCAACGGTATTATTGTCGACTATTCAACGCACTGCAGCCACGTCTATACCTCTCATATCTGTCCACCATCTCACGGCGCTTGTCTGAGGCGGGGTTACGCTCACAGAGGCTTTTCAGACGTTTGCCTTTGACACCACAACATCATCGGCGGAGCCGTCTGGAGTGGTGTCGCAGTCGATCATCATGGCTGCCATCAGACTGGCATCGTATAGTGCTCAGCGATGAATCCCGCTTCACTCTTGAAGCAGATGACCACCGTGTTCGTGTCTGGAGAGGAGGGGCCAACGGTCCCAATCAGCCTTTGTTTTAGTACAAAGGCTTTCAGCCATAACCCCTGGTTTGGTGGTGTGGGGCGCTATTTCTTACGACAGCAGGTTATCTTTAGTTATCCTCCATACATCTTTAACAGCTCAACGATATGCTGATATCCTGCGGCCGTTGCATTACCCTTCATGGCACGTCATCCTGTGGCCATTTTCCAACACGATAATGCCAGGCCGTATATCGCTCGCATATCAGTGGACTGTCTCCGTGCGGTTGATACTCTTCCTTGGCCAGCAAGGTCACCATCAAGCAAGGTCATCTTTCACCAATCAAGCATGTCTGGGGCATGGTAGGCCGCCAGATTCGGGCTTCTGAAAATATCGCAGATCTGGAGCGACACCTGATGAATGCCTGGCAGAATGTGTCGCGGGATAACATTAGGACTCCTTGCCTCGACGAATTCAAGCATGCATTGCCGCCAGGGGCGGTTCGACCAACTATTAATTTGGTCACTCAATAGGTGATTGTGAGCCGTGAACAAGTACTATGACCTTGATTTTTTTAATCATTTTATTATTTGTGTATGAGCTATACGCATATTTAATTTTATCAAAAACAACCACTTTCTTCATGGTGCTTCGATTTTTTTGCAAAAGAGTGTATTTATACTAAATGAAAATTAAGCAAACATGCGACTGATGTTGAGGGAAATGATTAATAAAAGATTTAAGAAATTATTAAAATGACCAGAAAAAACACTTCAAAGAGTATTTCTATATAGACAAGGATAAGAAATGTTTTAATGCGTCTAATAATTAGAAATGATGTCTGTGGGCAATAATTAGTAATAATTCCTAGGGTTATGATCTCCCATACAAGTAACAATTCTAGAAACTGTTTCAGTTCTAGAAACTGTTTAGTTTGCAGGCAATGTAGTTGCTGAAGGAAGGAGTAGTGGAGAGAAGTATGAAAAATATGAGATTGTAATTGTATTATAGTCTTATAACGTGTATTAAAATATGCGTATAATTAAAACATGGAATTATTTTTCATGAGTGTACTTCACACACAGTATAATGTAGATAATACACAGTATAATGTCACACACAGTATATCTAAAAATATGCCATTGTAAAAAATCATTAGTATGAGTTATGAAAATACTCTTTTATGAAAACATTTGTAATCTTAATATGAAAGCAGTCTAATTCTTCCTGTATTGAGAACAGACGATGTTGTTTGGAACAACTCTTAAAACAGATTACTCAAGAACTGCAAATATATATACGTATATTACCTTCCGCGTCAAAAGTGTCTAAAAAGGATTCTACTGCGTGGAAGGAAGTCAACATGAGAGAAAATGGACTTCTTTTCTCCATTTATGTATTTTCTTAGGATAAAGGACTGTCTAAAGATGAGGATATTTTTCTTTAACTAATTTGAACTGTATAAATTCCATACTTTTTTCTGAATATTTTATGTATTGATACGTGTATACGGGTTCGTAACAGATTGAATACACACAGAACCGATGATAGCTTGATGAAATATATTTTTCAAAAAATATATATAAACGCTATACAGTTCTGGAACTGTTTATACGAAAGTAATCGTACAGCTCTTCTCAGTATAACATAATATTTTCTGCAGTTGTTACCATTTCAAACTAGTAAGAATATTGAACACAAAGCAATGCAAAGAGCATCTAAAGAGCGAAACTTGCTGGGAGATCTGCCAATACTCTGAAATAAAATGATGCTCTTTCGGGCTTATAAAGTTTTTCGCTGTCCGCTCAGAAATTTCCAGTGCCTTCGATTTTTCAAAATTGCTGGAAGGCCTACACTGTTACAGTTACCTAGGGTCGGATACAGTTACAGTTACGTAAGGATCGGACCAGTTACAATTACACAGGAATTATACCAAAATGTCGCCAAATGGTCGTTACACCCGGCAACAAATGGTTCGTCAAACTTGACAACTTTTGGCGATTTTGCTCCAAATTTTGCAATAACAATTAATTGCTAAAACCATTACCAGTTCGGAGGAATCTTGCCAATTTAATGAGATAGCTATTTACCTCAATATTAGACGATCTTGCCCCTATAAATCTACCTATCTATAATATATATCTACCTATCTATAATATATATAGATCTACCTATCTATAATATATATCTACTTATCTATAATATATATAGATCTACCTATCTATAATATATATAGATCTACTTATCTATAATATATATGTGAAGTACCCCCTTATATATTATAGAAAAATTACTAAGAAATTTAAAACCAAATCCACAAAGACATGAAAAAAGTGAAATTTAAAACTAGCAAAATTTCAATAGAAATGTAAAAAAATGTAAAAAAAACCCATCAGCTTAGTGTTTTTAAATCAGAAGAAATCCCGAAAACATCAGAAATATATAAAAACGCATAGTTTAGGAAAATGAATACAATTAAAATACGTTTAACGTTATATTAAGGAGGAGGTAGATCAGATTATATTGAATCCTCCTCCCAGGTACACCTCCGTGTTTCTGTTCATCCAAAAGTAGCTGATGAACCTCTTAAATTATTTAATTATAGTAGTTTATCCGAAAATTCTGAATGCCTCCTCTCATATGAAATAAAAATATACGAAAATAAATTAAATGTAATAAATTCAATACTTAATAAAGCAAAAGTAAAATATATACTATTTACTAATATTTAAAATTCAAATTAGAACGTAATAATTTACAAAATATATTTAAAATTAACAGAGAACAGAAATTTTGAACATACTATTGGAAGAGCGAAAGAACAAAGGATAGTAATTCAAAAAGATAAAGTAAACACTAATGGTTGCCTGTTTGGCGCTATTGGCAATGGAAAGTGGGAAATCTTCCAAAATCTGAGCTTATAGTAAGGAATTTTTATTTTTAGACTTAAAAAGCATTAAATAATGCAAGTAAGACAATAAAAAAAAGAAAAAAATCATAGAAAAGAATAAAATTTTAATAATATTGGGATATTTTTTTTTTTTTTTTTTTTTGTGATACTGCTTTATACACACACACATATTATATGTAAGATAAAAAAAATATGTAAATTAGCTTTATAATTTAACTTAATGACAGCCTCTTAATTCCTCATTTTTAATTTGGGTGTTTCCTGTCTTTGTTCTAAAAGTAATAATAACTTTTCTGAACTGCTTCATTTCTAGATTAATCTATGTTTACATGGCTTGCGTAACGCTGATGACGTAGCTTATTTAAAACTTCTTGAGAACTGAAACCTTTCTAACCTAAACCAAAATCTTCTCTTGGCAAGCTTCCATATTGGAGAATTGCGTGCTTCACTGTCTGAGCTGCTTAGAAACTATTTCGCTGTGCTCTTTCCCTATCGCAATAGTATGAATGTAATTTTTCTGGAAATAGGCACGAAACGAATGTTAAGTGAATTGTAGCTACAATTGTCAATTTAAATAAAAATGGAAATTAATCCACCTCGACTGTCAAGTTTCTTATTCATTACGAATTCAACATTTTAACATTCGGAGCAATAAGAATTCTTCCTCCTCAATATAGTAGATCTACGTTCAGTATGCTATCTATGAGCTATGCCATCAACATTTACTATGTCTTTTTTCTACTGTATGTATTATATATATATATTATGTTATTAAATATTTTTTTTATTTGTCACAAAATTCAAACACAACAAAGTTTATCAAGAGAATTTTTGGGGAACTTTAAAATGATATGTAAAATTTACCTAACTGCTGGAGTATTGAAATCTTTAAAAACCTGTCTAATGAAATTTTAAATGTCTGCAAGTTGTAATGCTTAGACTGCTTTTCGTGATTAGTGTTAGTCTGGAGGGGGAAATTTAAATTTTAATGTAAGAAAAGATTTATAAATGATAGTTTGAAATATTCCATAAAGTTCCTAATATATTTTTAACTTTAGGTGTGTCACATGATTCATTTTGCATTATCGATGAAGACACCTTGTTAAATTGTTCTCCAATAGATGTCAAGGGAGATTCAAAATGTTTGAAATAAATAATAAGTAAACTAAGAACACAGGATTAAGAAATATCTTTAACTTTATACTTCAGTTTATTGTTCAACATAATGAAAGATAGGAACTGGTTTCCTTATAGAATGAAATGTCTGTCGTAAATGCCAAATTGAATCCTTTTTTTAATGCTGAGAAATATTTACTCATGCATGCGTATGACGTATGAAATATTAAGGTACGAGTCTGAAATATTCAGGTATGATTTATAGAATACGAAAAACGGAATCAAATTTTAAAATTATTTAGTCAAGGAAATTATGTTAAATATGGCACAATTATTTTAAAACAGATCAACGGAATTATAGCGGATGGAAAAGCCCCACCCCCTTCTAGTGCTTTGACTAATTTGTATCTGCACTTTTATTAAATGACGGTATAATTTCATAAATAGTACTGCTTTTTTAACTCATTATGTAGCATACAGAATATACATTACATTATAATTATTTTATGTGGGAAGAGAACTTACAGTTAAATGCCTTGTTTTTGTTTGAAATTCTACGCAAAATTACAGCTGAAATGTAGCAAGTTTTATAATAAAAATAATAAAGATATGAACTTTCTCTCCTTTTAAATATTAAGATAGTGCTTAATATTTGAGGCAAAAGATATTTGTAAAAACTTCATATTTAGAATTTAAGCTAAATGATCAGAAGAATTATATTAGAAAAGGCGAACTGTGTGCCGTGGACACCAGACAGTTGATTAATATTCACGTTTACTTGAGAGTTAAGTGTTGCCATGCTAATTTTATATTTGCTGTACTATTTGCATTTAGGGTGTAAATTGATGAAAGTATCCAAATAATTGGTCCAGGTATCTTCACCTGTAAAAATTATTACTGCTTATAGATTTTGGCTCCTAATTTTTGTTGAATATTTTAGATCTTCTGGTATTTTATAACAAAGTTTATAAGAACCGTTAACATACAAAAATACTAACTCAGTTATCGGAAAACAGTCGTAAATATAATTTTATTGTTTAATTTAATTATTCTTTCTTTTGAAAGTGAGCATGGCAACGATTTTTACACCAATTTAAAATGGAATCCTAAGTTTTAAGACTTTTGTTTTGGAAAACAGTTAAAATGTTATTATATGTATATAAAATTGGTAATTTTAAGATTTCAATACATAGGATATTATGAGCTTCATTATTAAGATCTAATTTTATAATTTGCATTCTGTGAACTATTTTGATGGTAGTTTTAATATAGCATGAAATGAATGAGTTTTAAGGCATATGTTGTTTACTACTCTTGGCATTAGTAGTGGCATTAGCATCTTGGTTAAGAGATTCAGAAAGGCAAAGATTAGACTCTATCAGCTTATGAATGTTTTCATTTGCAAGCAATATTTTTCAAAACGAGAGTAATAAAAAATAAATAAACGGTCCGTTAAAAGTGTTTGTTAAGATTTTTTACTTTCTCGCTGACCTCGTAGTCTGCCAGTCTACTGTTGCACTCACTCGTGCAAATTATTATTATTATTATTTTATTTTTTTTTTATTTTTTAGCTTTCTTATTAAGCATCATTTTCTTAGCACTTTAGCCATATACAGTTCAACAGCGAAATCACAAAATTTTAAAATTAGCATAGCAGAATATATGTTTAAAATACCGATGCAGTGTTTAGTGTTGGCAAACGCTTTTCTATTTTTTTAATTCTTTTTTCAGTTTATCATATGAATGTTTAGTTTTCTTAGTAATATTGCTTAATTTTTTTTTTCTTTTTGTTATCAACGTTTTGTGGGTTAATTTTTTTATTAAGTATAATGTTATTCGCACTTCCGCCACGTAGAATTCAATTCAACAGCAAAATCACAAATTATTTAAAAACAGCTTAATCTTTAGAACTTCCGATGGACTGTCTCGCGCTCTGGAGCTAAGAATATTTTATTTCGTACAGTTTTGCCACTGCTTGCTTTCAAATCGCTGAGTTTGTTAATCAAAAACTCGTTAAAGTCTTATAAAATATGAAATAGATAATAAAAAAATTGTATATAACGTCATTCTATGAAAATAATGAATGTTTTTAATTAGATACATCACAAATTAAATGCATTTTTATTATTTAAATCAATCCGATTCAAAAGTAAGAAACGAATATTCTTAAGAACTGAATCTATTGCTTTGAAATAGTTTAGTTTATTAATTCACAACAGACAAAATCACTTTAAAAGATAAATATCTTACATTTTGCCGAATGGCAACAGTGAAAAGTGAAATGAAGCATTTATAGCTATTCGACGCAAAATCCCATTTCGAGACTAATAGTGCCTTTTGGGCTAACAATCTGAGAGACATCATCGAGCAGTCAAAAAAATTTAGTTCTCGCCGTGCGCTCGACGAGAGTTAGCATTAGTTCGTTCGTTCGCTGCCGATCAGTCTTCCGTCCTAAGGTGAAACCAATCGGAATTAATACCTGATCAGCGGAGGTAAAATCTGCTTGTAGAACCAGCAGCCACCAGAACTAGGTTAGACTGCCAGATCAACGACGCTTATTTTGTATCAGCCAAAGTAAATTGTTACAAAAATTAAAGAATATGTATCAAAGACATCTTTGCACTTTGTGCGACATATGTACAAATGATATATTACATAATCAAAATTTGCATACCAGAGCTAAGCAGTTACAACTGCTGCCTTCAACCATATTTATTAAAAAAATACAAGTTTGAAAGTTATTAGAAACCTCTTATAATATTCATATTTTGTTCCAAATCCTATTTTGTTCTTAGCTAGTTGGGAACGGCCCTACAATTGAATCCCAGTCAAAGCAATTAGGTCATAATTACATGAAAAATGTGGTCACTGTTTAAATTCATTTTTCATAAATTCTTAAGTCTAAAAAACCAAAACAATAAAAAACTATTAACAAATTATCAAACTTCATTATTCATAGTTAATACGAAAAACAGAACAGTAAAATATTCTTATCAATCTAAATAAATTCTTATCTAGGCAATAATTTATCTTAATTATCGAACAAATGCCCTCTTAATTAGCATATTCCGGTTTGAAATACAATTATTCTCAAAAACTAAAAAAAGGAAAACTAAACAAATTATATTGCAATAACATTTAGTTTGCTATTTTAAGACATAGCCTTTAACTAAGAACGCAACTCTTTTTTAAAAACAGGGCAAGCATAAGAATTAGAAGTGACAAATGCTGTACTGTGTATGCGTTTCTAAATTTGATCTTATACAGTTAATACAAGTGTACCCGCTTTACAGTTCAGAGCTAAATTATCATGCTTATGAGCGCAGTGAGAGCAAAATAAAGAATTCGTACAATTTCGAATATGGTGACCAAAAGCCTGGCAACCAAAGCATCTTAAAATTCGAATATATTCACGAAAAGTACAAGAATGGAATCCGACATAAACGCGACCCTTATGACCCAGTAATGTCAAAGACTGCTTGTCTATTTGTAGAATGAAATTCTTACTATTGTCTGTGCATTTAAAGCTCGTGACAAAATTTAAATTTAAATTAGTTATCTCTCGGCAAGAGCGCCTTAAAAGCATCTTCGATAGTAGCCTCAGTTACATTAAAAGGAACTCCAAATAAAATAATTCTATCCATAAGCGATCTGGGTACACGTGCCGTAATATTGGCATCTGGAGAAGATATCAAACGTTTAAGCTGTTCTTGATGCTCCTGTGTATCACAACCTATCAGAAGATCCTTCGAACGAGTTAAACGCATATTCGTCATGTGGATTCCTGTATTTCATACATCAATTTTAGCTAACATAGATTGAAATGCAGGCAAAGTATTGACTAGTTGCGATGAGAAAACAATAACATTATCTAAATGACGTTTAGAAGAAGTTAACATTAGTATTAACACATCAAAACCAATATTCGAAACAGATCATTGGAATTAAAACCAAGCGTTGCAGATTCTACAGGACAAAGATACATTGGCTGGTCATTTTAACTTAATATATTATTCGATTCGTTAAAGAATGGGGGACTGAACTATTTATTCAAGATTCGTTAAAAGCAGGTCAATTTACCCAGAAAAATATCGTCACAGAGAACAGTCACTCAAACAAATTGAATGAATTTTAGATATGAATTATTCAACCTTTTTGTACTAGATATTACAAATTATTTCAAATAAAAGTAGGCAGAAACATTGCAGCGATCTTGCTAAAAAGTTACCAAGAGCTGTAGCTCCACGAAATAGTTCAACGCTGTATTACTAAAATATGAACTAAGAAGAATTTTATAAAAAAACTTATCTGGAGAAACTGGAAAAAATTGTAAACACGCGAAAAAACGTTAAAATTAATGTTGGAAGACATGCGAATGCAGTAAAAAAAAAAAAAAAATCTGAACGTTGTGATATGTGAAAAGTTAATACATATAAAAAATAGATTGACGAAAAAAAATATACCAAAACATAAAATGCAAAAATTATAATGAAAACACAAATTGCAAAAATACAAAAATACAATAATTACAAAGCGGAAAATGGTAAATTAACCCACTCGTACCCTCTGACAGGCTTTTCAAGGGGAAAATGACTGATTGTACGAGCTAGGCCAAATACCATTACGCGTTTCGCCGAAACAGACCATTGAAGCTCTTGTTTGATGCGAAAAAATTCTTTATAAAACAGGAAAAGTCCCGAATAAATCTTTTTTGGAGCTTCACAGCTTTGTTCCTTTTTCCCGACGCGTCCGCTGAAAAACACATTAAGGTGTTAAGAATGTAATTGCAACTCCGAGCAATGTAATATTAAAATCAAAATAAAATAAATAGCGGTCTGCTATTAGTCAAAAAATTACAACAACGTACGGGCTGGTCCTGCACAGCTTGGAGAAGATAGAACTTTTATAAAGAGAATGATGCTGTAGTCAAATTAAAATGCAATTAAATTTGCAAGAAAACAACCGTCGTTGGGTCTTATTATGAAAAAAAAAAAAAAACACAGAAAAAAGAAACGAAAAAACTGATCTGTGAGGTGCCGTCCTGAGCATCGCGAAAAAATTTGAAAAGGGTACAAATCCCCTCCGTGTCCTACCGACCTTCCTTCTCGTCGTGTGACGTATGTGGGAGAAACAATTAAAACTGCATAGGCCAATGGGCTGAGATTGTAGTTTTGGCGGGAATTCCTGTTCCCCCCTTTTTGTATAGAGGGTGTGACAGATGTGAAAAGACACGGAAAGAACTCAAAATGGCGTCAGTCAAGTTGTTAGAAGAACAAAACTGCTACAAATAAGTGAAAATGGCTAATTCAGCTAAAATTACTTATTTTTGGCCACAAAAGAAAGAGTAAATTTGAAAAAAGTCATTTGTTAATAAAAGTCGTCATTCTTCAAGCTAGAGAGCGGTCAAGCTACTATGAAAAATGAAAAGGCCCGATTTGTTAATAATAGTAGAATTTAGCCGTCTAAGTAATTTAAAACTATTAAAACAATAGTATTAAATATAGTGTCAAAATCTTTGGAGGAAAGAAAATGTATTTACGAGAATAATCTGTACATTTATACAATTTTTACATTAGATTATCTGAATCAGCCATCCACTTTATACCGGCTCACTGGGCTTTGAGCATAAAATTTCATTATCCAAAATAAATTATCTAAAAATTGGTAAGACTAATGCATGCTTTTCTTAAGGTATTTTAATTATTTTATGAGGAATTTGGTTATTTTTCAAAATTGTGACGAAGTAAAGTATTTCTTCTTGTAAGTGTTCTTTAGTATTACATATTCTTTTTATTCTAAGTAGCTGTGAAAAATTGTGTTAATGATGATTCTTTTGAAAATATTAGAATTCCATTTGGTTAACTTTAGTGTAGAAAAAGTGAATTCTCTCCTCTTGTCGTAGACTTTAATAAAATTTTAATTAATAATATTTAGGTCAAGGTATACTACATTATTTTGCACCGTATTTTTTTTTATTTAGTTTTATGCTAGTTGGGTAGATATTAGCTGCTTCTATTTTGTTATGGCTGTTAAAGGCTATGATATCATCAATGTGACGATATATGCGTTGGTAAAATTTATGTTCTTCTTTGTCTGGTGAACGGACAAAGATTAATTCTTTTGTGAAAAGGAATAATCGACAGACAGCGCTTGAAAAATTACCACCCATTGGGATTCCTTGAATTTGTTTGAAGATGCTATTGTTAAAGAGAAAAAAATTATTGAAAAGCGCGTTCGAAAGAAAAAGTTGCCATTTTTCGTAATTAATTATTTTCGAAATCTGTGGAATTATATCTAGTAGAGCAAGTAAGCTGGTATAAATTTCTTCAAGTGGTAAGGTAGTATAAAGGTTCTCTAAGTCGTAGCATTGTATATGGTCTATGTGAAGTGAATTAATTGTCTTAATCACGAGCTCGTTACTTGAAATCATCCAATTGCAATGCAGATCCTTAAAATCATAGTTATTAATCAAGTCACGTATTAAACGAAGTTTTTTTTTGCAAAAAGATAATCTATTTCTTTAAGATAACTTTTGGTACTGTTGGCAATAAACCTGAATTTAATAGGAGACTTATGAAATTTTGGAAGCGCATAGAGATTTGCAAATCTGTTATTATAGTTCCTGGGATGTATCTTAAGTCTTTTATGTAGTGCGTTAAATTTATTGATAAGAATTTTGGTGTTGGTAGTAATTTTTTGGTAAGTGCAATTACTTCTTTGTGTAGGTTCTTTGTGTAGAAGGTCGAAGTAAAACTTTTTTCAAATAACACTAAAATTTTTGCTAGCTTTGTCAATTTTTGTAATGATAAAATTATCTTGTAGTTTTTTAATTAGATTATAGAGTTGTTTCTTATTGTGTAAAGAGTTGAAAGAAGGTGTCTTGAAAAGTAAATGTTGAAATTCTTTAATCAGTGCAGCTTTCCATTCAAAAAAAAGTAGTAGTAGGTAAATTGAATTTATTACTAACTAGGATTATAAATTTATCAAGATCTTGATTGAATTGTTTGAGGCAAAAATGTTTATTGATACTGAAAGTAGGACGAAATTTGGTTCCAAGTTGTAAAAGGGCTCGCGATTCTAAGTTTTCTATGATGTGAAGATCTCCGGTTATAACATGTTGGTGGAAAGGATCGACATATTTTTGGTAAAGAGGTAGTTGGCAATTACACTTGCTATTTTCTTGTACCTCGTGGTGGTTGATAATAAGTTGACCTAAGGTCTTTTCAAATTTAAAGCAGGGCTTAATTTGTAGTTGTTGGTCAGGAAGCAAGTGCTGATATTTTTTTTAAATGCTAGGTATTTTTAGTTGATCGTAAGAAGGGTGTTTGAATTGTACAGTACAAAACAGTTTTTTGTGAAAAAATTGCTATTTTTTAGTTTAAAATTGCAGAAGTCAATAATTAAGTCTAATGATTTGTAAACATTGAAAATGTTGATCCATTACTTTAATCAGATTCCATAGAGTAGTATTTTTTAATGTATGTAGAAGTTTAATTGCATTCTTAGCAAATTCTTTATGTTCAAAAAAGGAATGAAGATTTTTAATTATTAATTTCAGATCTTGTGTAGAAAAACATTTTTTGTGTTTGGAACCACCTCCTCTGGTTCCTCTGGTCGTTATATTGCTAAAACATCTGAGAACTGTCCATATATTGAGACTTCTGTCTGTCTATTGGTGGTATGACTTAGATATGCACTCAGTCCGTAAGGATAAAGTGACATTTTTTGAAGTATTTAGATGGATTCCTTAAACAGTCTAAGTTTAGTGTCTGGTACAATATCAAGCACAGTAATTTCTATGTTATCAAAATTATGCATATTATAATGCTCTAGAATTGCAGTATGCTGACTATTTTTTGTGAGATTAATGCTGTTATTTTTAAATTTTTTATATGAGATCTATGGTTATTAATTCTGAGGTTGAGAGGGTTTTTTGTTTGACCTATATATGTGAGAGAACATTCTTTACAGGTGATTTGGTAGATACAATTGTGAGTCTTTCATAGTGATTGTGTCTTATAAGTTTTAGCAGGAAGTGGAGTAGCATTAGCCTTACAGGTTTTTCAAAGCATGTTGCTTCATTTAATTATCTCTATGTGATTGATCTGAGCCTGTGAATTGAAAGTAAAGAGAGAGCTAGCCTGCTTTACAGTGTTTTTTGGAAGGAAGACTAACCTATCGTGAAAGTGGAACTGTAAACTGTATCCCGTAAATTAAAAGCTATAGCTTAAAAAATGAAATTGAAATACACCTAAACTTATTGAAACTTTTAGCGCTCGAGGCTGCTAAAAAGAAAAATAATTTAAATAGAAATTGTAAAGCTAACTAGTATAGAGACGCAAGACATATTTGGTCTCAAAATTTTTTGCGCATAATGCTGCAAAAAGATACGAAATAATAGTAGGTAGAAACATTGCAGCGATCTTGCTAAAAAGTTACCAGGAGCTGTAGCTCCGCGAAATAGTTCAACGCTGTATTACTAATATATGAACTAAGAAGAATTTTATAAAAAAACTTATCTGAAAAAACTGGAAAAAAATTGTAAACACGCGAAAAAACGTTAAAATTAACGTTGGAAGACATGCGAATGCACTAGAAAAAAATCTGAACGTTGTGATATGTGAAACGTTAATACATATAAAAAATAGATTGACGGAAAAAATTGGTTGACGGAAATAATATATATGAAAAGTTAACACACATAAATAATAGATTGACGGAAAAAAATATATCAAAACATAAAATGGAAAAATTATAATGAAAACACAAAATGCAAAAATACAAAAATACAATAATTACAAAGCGGAAAATGGTAAATTAACCCACTCGTACCCTCTGACAGGCTTTTCAAGGGAAAAATGACTGATTGTACGAGCTAGGCCAAATACCATTACGCGTTTCGCCAAAACAGACCATTGAAGCTCTTGTTTGATGCAAAAAAATGTTTTATAAAACATGACAAGTCCCGAATAAATCTTTTTTGGAGCTTCACTGGTCTGTTCCTTTTCCCGACGCGTCCGCTGAAAAGCACATTAGGGTGTTAAGAATGTAATTGCAAGATAATTTGTTTTGGATAATGAAATTTTATGCTCAAAGCCCAGCGAGACGGTATAAAGTGGATGGCTGATTCAGATAATCAAATGTAAAAATTGTATAAATGTACAGATTATTGTCGTAAATACATTTTCTTTCCTCCAAAGATTTTGGCACTATACTTTAATACTATTGTTTTAATATTTTAAATTACTTAGACGGCCAAATTCTACTATTATTAACAAATAGGGCCTTTTCATTTTTCATAGTAGCTTGACCGCCCTCTAGCTTGAAGAATGACGACTTTTATTAACAAATGACTTTTTTCAAATTTACTCTTTCTTTTGTGGCCAAAAATAAGTAATTTTAGCTGAATTAGCCATTTTCACTTATTTGTAGCAGTTTTGTTCTTCTAACAACTTGACTGACGCCATTTTGAGTTCTTTCCGTGTCTTTTCACATCTGTCACACCCTCTATACAAAAAGGGGGGAACAGGAATTCCCGCCAAAACTACAATCTCAGCCCATTGGCCTATGCAGTTTTAATTGTTTCTCCCACATACGTCACACGACGAGAAGGAAGGTCGGTAGGACACGGAGGGGATTTGTACCCTTTTCAAATTTTTTCGCGATGCTCAGGACGGCACCTCACAGATCAGTTTTTTCGTTTCTTTTTTCTGTGTTTATTTTTTTTTATTTTTTTTTTAAAATAATAAGACCCAACGACGGTTGTTTTCTTGCAAATTTAATTGCATTTTAATTTGACTACAGCATCATTCTCTTTATAAAAGTTCTATCTTCTCTAAGCTGTGCAGGACCAGCCCGTACGTTGTTGTAATGTTTTGACTAGTAGCAGACCGCTATTTATTTTATTTTGATTTTAATATTACATTGCTCGGAGTTGCAATTACATTCTTAACACCCTAATGTGTTTTTCAGGGGACGCGTCGGGAAAAAGGAACAGACCAGTGAAGCTCCAAAAAAGATTTATTCGGAACTTTTCATGTTTTATAAAAAATTTTTTCGCATCAACAAGAGCTTCAATGGTCTGTTTCGGCGAAACGCTTAATGGTATTTGGCCTAGCTCGTACAATCAGTCATTTTTCCCTTGAAAAGCCTGTCAGAGGGTACGAGTGGGTTAATTTACCATTTTCCGCTTTGTAATTATTGTATTTTTGTATTTTTGCAATTTGTGTTTTCATTATAATTTTTCCATTTTATGTTCTGGTATATTTTTTTCCGTCAATCTATTATTTATGTGTATTAACTTTTCATATTTATTATTTCCGTCAACCAATTTTTTCCGTCAGTCTGTTTTTTATATGTATTAACTTTTCACATATCACAACGTTCAGATTTTTTTTTTTTTAATTTTTTTTTAGTGCATTCGCATGTCTTCCAACATTAATTTTAACGTTTTTTCGCGTGTTTATAATTTTTTTCCAGTTTTTCCAGATAAGTGTTTTTTATAAAATTCTTCTTAGTTCATATTTTAGTAATACAGCGTTGAACTATTTCGTGGAGCTACAGCTCCTGATAACTTTTTAGCAAGATCGCTGCAATGTTTCTACCTACTATTATTTCGTATCTTTTTGCAGCATTATGCGCAAAAATATTTTGAGACCAAATAGGTCTTGTATCTCTATACTAGTTAGCTTTACAATTTCTTTTTTAAATTATTTCAAATAATATATTTTGTCTTCACTTCAAATTCCGAAGGACGTATATTGTTTTCAATTAACTTGTAAAATTGCATATTTGAAAAATAAAATTCGTTTCGAAATTATTTATCCGAGATTTCCGCTTTGGAATAAAAAATCATGCCTCAGAAAGTGACGAGCGAAGGAGGGGAAGAATGTAGAAGCAGCATATTATAAAACCATTACTTAATCTTCGGAGCACCCTCACACAGCCGATTTTCAGAGTGCTGTCATTCGGCAGTCCACAAGATCTTTAAAGCCATATGTCACGTATCTTGTTCAAAGTATTTTTTATGAAAGTGATGAACAGTTTTGTTAAAATTAAAAACACTTCTTTAATGTTTAGCATTTTTTTAATTTTACATTAAAAAGATTTTTTTGGTGGTTTTCAAAAATAAACTCTTCTTTGAAGAGTAAACTATAATCTAAGACTTCCAGATTATAAGTTTCTTTTTCTTTGTGTGCAAAAAAATTATCTCTTCACCAGCCTCATTTATACATTTTATGAAGTGGTTCCCCAAGTCAAACGCGAATTTTCGCGCCAGTTTTCTATTAAAAAGTCTCCACGAAGGCATCTATTCCCTTAGGCAGTTAGCCCGTGAATGCTTTGCTGTAATCTAAATTAATTCTGGGTAAACTGCGCCCACAAACAATAATATAACTCTTAAAATAATTTATTTTTTTGTCATGTCATGCCCCTTTAAATAAAAATTTATAATACATTTCGATTTGCCAGCTGAGGAATTCTTTTATAATCTCTAGTTTTGCTGAAGTCAAGGTAGAATTTTGTAAATCGCAGATCATATCCTTCATCAGCAAATATTCTACCTTGAAAAGGTTTTAGCTTGCACATCATCAAGCAGACTCTTGGAGCACTCATTAAAAAAATAATCCAGATTCTGCATAATAGCAGATGAAATTTAAGTTAGAATTTAAATTAAAAAAGGTTAAAAAAAAGTAAAAAAAAAAAGGAAGAAAGAAAGAAAAACGTGAAAGATAAAAACCATTGCAATTCGTCTCTCTAAACCATGGATTATTTGAAATTTATTTATTTTTAATCTTAGAATTCAATTTCGCTGGTAATAAAAATTTGTATCTAAAAGTACTATTTTATCTACAACAAACTTTTTTTCTTTTTTAAATATTATTAATGTGGCCCTTTAAAATGTTCACACAGACCTCCTCTAGGAAATCCTAATCCTATTTCAAAACTGCTCTTATTTGCGTATTCTGGTGAAACAGACAAAGCAGTAGGAGTGAAATATTTTTCACTCCAAAATATTTTTCAACAAAAAAAAAAAAAAAAAAAAAAAGCCCCCCCCATTTAAATAACTGGAATATTTTTATTTAAAAATGTCATTATTCGAAGGTATTTTAGTTTATTTAAAAAGTTCCTGAAAGTTCGTAATTTTAAAAACAGTTGAGAAAAATTATATAAAACATGCTGTAAATCCCAGTCAGTACGGGCAGTATGTTTTTTAAAGTCATTACGCTGACTTTAAAAAAAATTAAATTTGTTTGTCATATGAAGAAGGAAAATTTACTAGAATAAGCAATTAGTATAAAACAAAACTCTGTCTGCGAGAGAGAAAAATTTGGGGATAACTGCTTGTGATAGCAGATGATAATGTAGCTCGTTTATGGCTC
Organism: Stegodyphus dumicola; assembly: GCF_044657685.1. Classification (NCBI taxonomy): domain Eukaryota; kingdom Metazoa; phylum Arthropoda; class Arachnida; order Araneae; family Eresidae; genus Stegodyphus; species Stegodyphus dumicola. The sequence goes on along the minus strand of NC_140771.1, from coordinate 136,407,711 downwards.
AGTTTCTTCCTTTCTAATAACGTTAACTTCTTCCGTTATTTATATCTTTCTGTTTTGTTTCCTATTTTCTGTTTGTTTTTTCTGTTTTGAATATTTATATAATTTACGTAACCATATAAACTTACCCAAGATTAAATTGCTTAAGAATACAAATGACCTGTTAATATTATTTTTCTGTTAACTGTAATCTAAATTATTTTTTTAACCAGCTCACGGATTAACCATGATTTTGAGCTAACCTGCCTCGACATTACCCTGGTAAATCTGGAATTGAGTGTTCGCTTCCGTGCGTCGTGCAAACAGTTTATATTGGCCAAAGAAATATATATCCAGAAGCTGGCTGTATTTTGTAGCTTTATGTGCTATAATTGTCTTTTGCAAACTTATGCCAATTTGATCAGACTATGAATCCATAGGCCCAGCGTCAGAGCCGGTACAACCGGTGTGGCCGCGGTAATATTTAGCGGAGATAAAAATTTTGGTATTTAAAGAAGAATAGAGCAGAAAAATTTAAGGATAGCAAGTTTTAAAGAATTTAGGGGGAAAATGGGAAGAACAATTTAGCATCGGCAAAACTTTTAAAAATTAGAGTGTTACCAGACAGCAAAATTTAGGATTCGCATAGAATACGCCAGGCGTCTAAATACTTAGCGTCAGCCCTGTGACAACACTAACAAGAGTGTTCCTGTTATTTCGCGTTACAATATTTTTACATTCTGGATGATACGAATGTTGTAGAAATCGTATCAATGTACAGAAATCAGGTGTTGTACTTAGAGTTTTGTTATATTATTAGTTAAGTTTCTAAGTATGCTCACCAAACTTGCCGTCGGATTCTTGAAAGCGATTGTTTAGTTCTTTGCAAGGTATCCTGACGTATATAATGATAGCCGAAAGGAACAGTAATCAGTAATAGATAAAAAAAAAACCCAAAATGGTTTTAGTTGGTGTCCCAACCCTACCCATTCACCCATCATAAGATGTGAAATTTGTGTGATTCGTATTCAGATTTTGTACACTGAATATCACATCGGCAAAAATTCCATGGTCAGTAATACAGACCTAACTTCTTGTAAAAACTCCAGATCTCTCTTGCTCATGGTAGTGCCCAGAGTGACATCCCATTTCATGTTTGTTTCACAGTGGTGTTTGTAGTCGTGAATGGATTAAATACTGGTTTTAAAACTGGTGTTGGATTGCAGTATAACGTCTTCTTCGGCCCACTTAAATGACTGAGGTGATCAGATCACTTGATACCGCCGCCGGATTTCTGTCATCGAATAGCAGTACTCTTTAGTGAACATGGTTGAGAAGATAGAGTCGAAATAAAAAAGACTTCTTCAAATGACTTGCAGTCTGTAACTAAAAACATCGCCTTACTTTATACACCGTATTCGGGGATTGCAAGCGATTACGAAAAGTCACTCATTGCACATACAGCAGTATCTCGCACAGTCCGAGTAATCGGTTCTGCCAATATCTTGGACTGTTTGAAATTGGATTAATCGAAGAATTAATTGCGTACAAAAAAATGATAATTGGTTCCAAAAATTGTTGTTTCTTGTCCTTTTATTAAATAAAACGCAGTTAATAACTTCAAATGACTTTATCTGAAATATTTTTTTTTGAAACCCGATGTTTTTCGTAATTCGATTCGTATTTAAAAGCTGCATTTTCAGTGTCTGCATATTTTACTTCTTTGGTTTTTCCTTTTCATACATGTATCTGTAGAAATGAATTGCGTTATTTATCGCTGGGAGAAAGTAAGGTTACATTCAATATTGAGATTAACTTCCGTTATTTGTTCTGATAAGATTCTAACAGTTAACAGTAATATTTTTAAGTTGTTCAGCTGCTAATTTTCCTGCCGGCACTTCAACGCAGTCGTCGTTATTTAAGGTATCTTCTCGTGGTTTATAAGCCCCGTTGTTCACTTATGTTAATGAGTGATTCATTGGTTAATCAATAAGCATCTGATTTGATGCATTCAATTACGCTTGAAACCAAATATGAGCTGTGTTATTAGTGGGTTCAGCGAAATGAATTTAAAAAGAAGTGAAATCTTTTGTACTAGGTGGTATGCTTCTATATTGCCATCATATTGCTTGCCGCGAATTCAAGCCACTAGCGTTATGTAAAAGTCATATTGTAAGGATCTTAAGTTTTACTAACGTTTATTTTATTTTAAATCTTTACTATCACTTCTTATTTTCTACTTCCGGCCAGAATTAAAAGCTTTACCTTATTTATGCAAATTTGTCTTGCGAACGCCAAGTACTTAAGTTGTGGCTTTTTGCCAAGCAAGAGAGAGGAAGGAGTGATTAGGAGCGGGCCGCTTGCCATTGCAGTTTTACTCGTTTGCTGGTTGCCTTCAAGGCCAGAGGTTTAATCCTCTTGATAATTTTAAGCGTATCGTAGTGTTAACAGATCTCTGTACTACATACGGCCTTTCTGTTAATATACGGCCAATCTTCAAGTAGACACTTGTTTATTAATCCAAAGTTAGTTTAGTTATAATTTAGTTAATATTTTTATATTCTTACATTCAGACCAAAAGTGGCTGGTCTCTGTATTCCGAAGTCCGGAAATCATTGTAAAGAGAGAAAAATAAAAGGTTTCGTATACCCTTCCTGTGTATCTTGTCTACTTCCGACATTTATTGAACATAGCTTTAATAAGCTCCCTGTTCCGAGTCAGGTCATTTAATGTTCCCCAAGCAAGTAGGGAGGAATACTGAACCTGATAATATGACAATGACTAATCTAGAAATAACAAAGGTCAGAAAATGTTATTATAGGAAATTACTATTTTTTTAGTAGAGAGGGATAATATCCAATTTAAAAAGAAGAATAAGAGGGACTATTGGTATTACAATTTTGATTTGCATGTTTCTTTTATCCTGCATATATATTTTTAAGCACTTCTAAAGGATGGTTATTGTTTTCAGCAAGCAAATGACGTGCCTTAGCAGAATAAAATTTTTGCCACTTGAAGGAAACAGTAGTTTCAAGCGTCATGCACAAGCGATCCAATAAAATAACTGCAGAGTTATGTTGATAAATAAATTCTTTTGTTATTAACAAGTGGACAAATTTCTTCGCGGTATTTAATAATTTTCATAGCAATGTTTTCCTACTGTTTGGCTTTCCATTTCGAATATATTAAACATTTTTTTTTTTTTTTTTTTTTTTTTTTTGTGTGTGTGTGTGTGTTTTATATCGTTAACTTGTGAGGGACTAAATTTTAAATTAGTAGTCCTTTCGTATCTGCTTAGCTTAAGATTGTTTCGAATGTTAAACTGAAATCCGTATACCAAGGTCAGACTGGAATTTGTTTTTAATCACATAATTTTGTGTTTTTAATTTATATTTTTGAAAAATCTTTTTGAAATTTTTATAGTATGAGTTTCAGACCAAGTTTATAGTAACGTCTTCAGAACCTTCCAGAAAAGAAATAAAATAGAGGGAGAATTAAATAAAATAATTAAAAAACACTGAACTTTCTTGAATTTCTTTACATTAAATGCGTTTACACCTCCCCCCCTCGAATTCTATATTTTTATATTTTTTCTCATTGTCTATGCTTTCTGTTAATCCTTTTGGTTAAAGGAATTGAAGATCAAATACACATTTACATTTAATGGATTTAATTACATCTGTAGCACATGTAATATTTGACATATAATATACATATTATTTTATACCCATTTTGCGCACATTTATAAATTGAAGTAGAGTTCGGCAGATTTTAATAGAAAATAAACATCTATTTCAGCTTTTTTTTTTTTTTTTAATTTAATGCTTACTTTATAAATAGATGCTTCCTCTTTTGTTAACAAATGGCTAATAGTCATGGACTATATAATCGAATGCAGCATTTAACTTGTATTTAAAAAATATTCTCATGCGAAATACTCAGATTCGTACCAAAATGTCTGTCGCTGTTTTATTGATGTGTTGGAAACAATAGTAATGCAATGTTTTGCAGTAAATTTTTTGCTTCCTGTGTCTAAAGTACTTAAATTTTTATGATTTATATATATATATGTGTGTAAGATAAATTGTATGAATCAGAATTATAACTATAAACATTAATTATTCCTCTCTATTCTAAAATCGTAATAACTTATCTGCATTGCGTCATTCAAATTAATCATGCGATCTTACGTAACCGTTAATACCAGATGCCTCTTGACGATCAATCACCGAATTATGAACCAAAACTTTCTCTTCGCGTGCTTCCATCTTTCATAACGACGCACTTCAGCTTTAGCTCTCTACTGTGCTAAGATGTAATTTCGCTGGCTTGCTTTCTATCTCAACAATATGAAAAATGTAAATCTTCTGTGTAAAGGCACGATTAGAGTGCCAAGTGATTGTGCCACAAATATCAATTGGAAATAAAAATGGAATTAAAACTGCTTCGACTGCCAAGTTCTTTAGATATTACCAAGTTAGCATTACTAGCATACTACGCAATCAAATTCTTCTTCAGTATGGGTATAATCACGCATCTATAGTGTTCCGTCTTTTCCATGTGCTTTTATTATGACATATATATGTAATGCAGTTACCTTTAATTTATTATTATTAACAGTATTGTTTTAATAAGATTATTTTATTATTAACATTATTACAAGCATAATATATATTACTACCAAATTATCGAGATTATCAAAAAATAACTACTCAATAATAAACTAACTAGTTAATAAAATTTTTAAGACTTTGCTGTATCAAATCTTACTTTAAAAGATAAATAAAATAAGTAATTAATGCCTAATAATATACATCACTGCACATCTCTCAAGATTATCAAAAAATAACTAGTCAGTAATAAACTAACTAGTTAATAACGTTTTTATAACTTTGATGTATCAAATCTTACTTTAAAAGATAACTATAGTAGATAAAAAGGAAGTTAAAATGCATACAAGTTATAATATGATTAAGAAATAAATAAAAATAACAAGGAAAAACTTTAGATTCAACAAACTTTCTGACGCGAAAAGGCTGTTTACTTACCAAAAATTCAAAACCGTTTCAGCTAAACTCTAAAGTATTTCGACTTAAAATTAGGTACTTTAGAATATTTCAGTAGAAAAGGCGGTGCTTCGATCATGACGTCACACATTGTTACTGCACAGCTATTGGACAACGTCCGTTTTATTGTGATGCATTGAAAGTATTTTGAAGCGGGGGGTGTATAAATTTAAAAGAAAACTCGTGAATAGTTTAAACAAGACTTCAAAAAAAGAAATAACTTTTTTTAAAAAATCCTGATTACTGTTAAAACTCTATTTATCTTTTAAAACTAGATCACAGTAACTTAAAAAAAATTTCATCTTAATAAATCTGACATAAATGGGAGTAATTTGAGTACTCAAAATATTCACTGGCATTTTGTTATTTATTGTAAATAAATTGTAAAAGTTGAAACGGTACTAAACTCATTCCTTTAATTTTTCTGTTATAATATCAAAAAGTCCGTTAAATATATTCAAGATAGTTTCTGGCAGACTTTGAAGTAATTAACAGAACAAAAATCTGTATTATGTAAAGTTAATAATTCTCATATTAAAAGAACAGACTAGTTAAGAAACAGAGCTGAAAATTCATTATTTATATTAATGCTTGGTTGGTTAACTGATGTGAAAAAGAACGGGAATGTTAACTAGAAACAAATAAGATATTTTCGAGGAGAACTCTGTTAAGGAAACTTGCTAGCATTCAAATTTATTGGCCACGGCCAAACCACGTAAACATTATGCCGCCACTTTATTTCTCAAAAGCCAAAAACAGACCGAATCAACATTATTCAACAGTCTAACATACGCAACTAATGGCGGACTATTTATATTGAGAAAAATGTTCCAAATATTTGCACACAAGTAGTTTACTCGTTGAAGAAAGCAGTTACATTAAGGCAGCAGTCTTATGTAATATTTATATTATAAAATGTTTTCTAATCGTGTTAAATGCTTATTAGTTCCATTTTAGGAGTTCTAAGAAACTGTGCAAGGTTCTTCACTGGTAAAAAGATGCACTTAAAAATGCGTGTGTATATATATAATTAAACTTAGAGCATCTAAAGTTAAAATTAAATTGGAATCAAAACAAGGCAATTCCTCAACAATATTAATAACTGAAACCTTGGATAAGAGGTTTAACACTGTATCTAAACATATCAAAACTAATATAAGAATTCATCAGTAGAACAAACTCTAAAAATAAAACTCCGAAAAGGAAAAAATATACAAAATTATAAAAATATAAACATATAAAAATTAATCTCCTTTTACTAAAACCCTAATTCAGAACTCATCAGGGTAAAATGAATTAAAGTTTCATAAAAGTCGACTGATAAGTTTCGAATGCATGTCTCATTCTTCTGGTTCATTTGAGATCGAAAATCGAAACAAGATTCAATTAAATTTATTTGTGAAAAGAACTGTTGTAACTAGGAAAGAGATTTAGCAATCAAAATTGAAACTGATATCAATCAAAATAAAATTAATGAATTTTTCATAGCTTTTTTTTTTTTTTTTTTTTTTCAAATAAGAATTGAAAACAATCAAAGAACTTGACATATTATTGTATGACAAATTGCATTTTGATTACTCCTAATTTAATGTTTCAGGTAGACTCCTCAGAGGGTTAATTTTCTCAAAAATGATACTCTCAAAGTTAAGGCGTTCTGAAAATTCGTTTCATCCTTGTTGAGATTATAAATTTCTATAAAAATACTTAATATATACGCAAATGTTTTTACACCCCATTCGCAAAAAGTCAACAGCGTACCCCAACGCGAAGTCAGACGTCAAAAAACTAACTGAAATATTTAAATTTTTTAAAAAAGTACATGTACTGCATTTCATTCTGCCAGTTTCGATAAAAATTTTAATTACCCCCCCCCCATTGAATAACAAAATTTTTCTTCAACTTCAAAAGATTTTTCAGATTAATTATGAAGAATACCTTTTATTTAAAGACTTATTTCTTCATTTTTGTAAATATAAGTTAGCAGTGTAACGTATTTGCATTGCTAAGCTAACATACCATAATGTAAAGAAACCTCGCTCATAGAATATCCGTGTTTGAAGATGTACGCGCTTAAAAATGTTTTTCAGTTATTCTGTAAGTTTGACTAATATAGTTGGTTTTTCGAGCAAAAATGGCAAGATTTCTTTAAAACTTCGTTACAGACATATAAAAGAATAAACATCTGGTAGTCACTGGGATCGAAAGGTGAAACCAGTGTTTATATATAAAAAAATCTGATGTGTACACCATATGACTTCCTTGTACGGAATATTAAATTATACGCATTTTTTATTGCATTTCATTTAAACTTATTGGATTGAACTATATCTAATTCGCCGACAGTGCATAAACCACAACAGAATAAATGCATTCTTTAAAATTCCCTCTAGTATTTGTTTACCATAGCGACACTCTGGCTCTGGATTCACTTAACAGTATTATATTTTCTTCATATTATAACTCATAATGCACAAAATTTATATCATTTAAAGAATAGAATTATCTAATCGTTGCCACATGTTCTATTCAAATACTGTACTAAAGCTAAAATGACGTATAAAAGAAATTAAGAAACCAAAACAAAAAAGAAACAGTTTTTCATAGACGATTGAGTATTTCTCATTCAATTAACTCATTTCTCACTTTGCGAGAACGCAAAAATACATAAAAACTCAAAATATCTATATTAAAAACTACGAAGTAAATCTTAAACACTTATTTCCTCGAAAAAATTCCAGAAAGGATTAAGCATGATTTAATTGGCAATAATAAATGAAGGCGTTATCTTTGTTGTTGCAAAGCTAAGTTTCTCTAGATTGGTAACAAATCCACTACTCTGCTGTTTCAAATGTAAACAAGCAATGGCCGCCATCAAAAAATTATTAGGCTTAGCGGCACTTAAGAACTGTAAAATTATTGATAATGGTAAAAATATTGTATACAGATTTACTAAAGGCATAAAAACCTTAACAGGAAGATAAGAACAACATAATTTCAATCATTTTTAAATCAAGAAATGTACAATTTACAAACATATAAGAGTAAAGAAACTGAGATCGCTGAGCCGGGTAACAGAGTGGATATATATATAAATATATTTATATACGCTTTGCGTGGCCGATTGCAACCAAAATATGAGGTGCACATCTACATGTTATAGGAGTCCTTTTTTTTTTCAACGTTCTGAGGCTACTCGTTTTTGAGTTATGCGAGATACGTACGCACGTACGTACATACGTTCGTACAGACGCCACGAGAAATTCTCTTCAGAATTAATTTTATAGCAGTTTTATAATTTTTTTGGAGGAAACGAGTCTTTTATTCTGTTCTTACGTACAGATATCACGCAAAAACGTCGTTAAATTGCATTCGATAGCGGTCAAAATGGATATTTTCTTCGAAATATGCTGCCTGAAACTTTTCGCGATTACAATACTTCTTTTTTACTTCGTACAAGGAAGTAAAAAGGAAAGGAAATCTAGGTTTCAGATTATAAATTACGTCCAAAGTTCCTGTCAAATTTTTGTTCATTCAAATTTTTAGTCGAAAGAAATTTCCACAAGAGGTGCAGACCGACCAAGACAGATCTTTAACGAGTGCGCTGACATAAAATTTACTAAAAAAATTCGGAATTAAAAGTTGCACGAAGTTCTGTTTACCACCCACAAAGCAAACCTGTAGAGAGGATGCACAGAATTTTTAAAAAAATTCTCTCTAGAATGTGGTCCGGACTGGGATAAAATCTTACCTCAGGCTTTTGTTTGCTCTTCGAACCACTTTCACGACAGTAAAGGTTACTTGCCAGCAGATTAGTTCACGGCAGAAATTTACGAATTCCAGTTATACTTTAGAGATATTAGGGTAATTTGAAAAGCCGGAGAGATGAAAAATGAGCAATCGCCTTCCCCGGGAATCGAACCACGGACCTCTGGAATACCGGCCCAGCGTGCAGAACCACTATACCACGAAGGCACGCTAGGGAAGCGGGAGAGATACCTTATAATACTATTGTATGAAAAATTATCTGTTATGTAAGAGAAGGAAATTACTGTAGTGGATTATATTTTTGAATTAATGAATTGAATGAGGAGATGTCAAGAACTCGCTGTCCCGAATATGGAAGAAGCCAACAACTCTGGTATGATCGCAAAGCCGTAGAACGAAAATTTCAATTAGGAGATTTAGTTCTAGTTGTGGCTCCTTCGAAGCTAAACAAACTGTCTACTAAATGGATAGGTCCTGGAAAAACAGTTCAACAATTATCAGAGATAAATTATGAAATCGAGTTTCCCGAGAAAAATAAAACTCAGGTGTACCACATTAATATGCTGAAACCGTATTTTCAACGAGCAGAATATATTGTTGCGTGCGTACAGGTTCGTAATAAATTGAATGCACAAGTCTGATGAAAAGTTAATAAAATTTATTCTTATCACAAGAAATAAAGCAAAATGCTGAAATTTTTCCTCACAGATATTCGTAAATTATCACACAGTAGTTATATTTTAAACTATTAAAACGTTAAATAGAACACAATTCAAACGCAGAGAAAGGTAATCAGATCTCACCGCGAATTCGCTACAGTGAACAACAACAAATAAGTAAACAACTGAACTGAGATGTTTCGCTCCCGCTTTTTAAATTTTTTTTTTTAATCATGCATAAGAACTTTCTGGTAATTTTTATTTTCTCTAGAATTTTGGGAAACAAAAGCGTAGAATTACAGTTACAGCTAAGACACAATTGCATTTACTCAATTTAAATATAAATTACGATATCTCTATTTATGTTAAAATGCGTGTGCTTATGTATATTTACTTTTTCGGCGTAGCCTTCTCTTAAAACTCGTCGCGCACAGCATTGCACGGGGAAATGAAACAATTTAATTACAATTCTACAAAAAAAAAAAAAAAAAAAAATAGCAAACTTAATACAAAAACCGTAACAATAATTTACGAATTTGGTATTTAAATAGTTAATGTTAGTAGAATTATAAATAAAATTGTTTTATTCCCTGTGCAGTACAGCGCGTGACGAATATTAAAAGAAAGCTAAGCCGGAAAACTAAAAATACAAGAGCACGTGCACTTAACATTTAATAAATAAATATCTCTTTTTGATTTCGAGAAATTGCTAGAACAATCTCGCGCGTGATTTAAAAAGCTTATAAAAAGGAGGAAAACCTCTCACTTCAGTTAGTTGTTATTTAGTTAATGTTGATATTTTCTTTGCTCCGTTATTTTGTTGATTGCTTTTCTTACGATATGGATCTGTTCAACTTGAAAGCTGATGAGTATACTGTTAATTATGCCATCGGTAAAAGCGCAGAATAGGCTGCATCAACAAAGTTCAGTAGGAGGAGCTGTGTGACGTCCATAAATGGTGGGACTAAGCTTATGACGTCACAATGCAGTCTCCATAGACCTTATAAGAGATAGACTAACCCAGTGGGCGGGGCGCGCGTCACTGACATGTCGGCAAGAAAGAGTAGGGACGATCTGGTTTACTTTAACACTGAAACCTATGGCGTTTGTATCACATAACTCTTTTTAGTTATTAAATGTGATACGTTGTATAGTGATGAGATTATGAAAGCCACAGTTTTTTCCAAATAGGATTTAATATATCTCATTAAAGCACTTTCTACTGCATTTCGCGCATTTTTTTCACGCGTTATTCGTGTACAAACATCTTTACTTTGGTAAAACGTTAAAAACTCTAAGCACAAAATTTACGAACTTAATTTTGCGTACGAATAACGTAAAATTAAATAAGATTGATAGTACATGAAGCTTTGGAACAAATAAAGCAAAATTAAACAAGATCTGATATATATATTTTTAAATTTTATGAGCATTTCCAGGCAGTGGTTTATAAAATTATTATAATATTACAAGACGATCATTTATTTGATCATATGATTGTTAATTATTAACATCCTATGATGATTATTTATTTTAATAATTCATAAAATTCGGAGCATAAACTTATCTCAGTGTAATGAAAATAAGTAAATAAATAAAATGTGGAAGCACTCAGATTTTATGTTACGCTCAAAGGGACGTTTTTTAACGCTTTGTGTGTTACCTCTATTTATTGAATATCATGTTCTTCGCATGTAAACAACACAAAATTCAATTCAACAGCAGTATCACAAAATATATGAAAACATCACAAATCTTTAGAATTTCCGCGCTGGAGATAAAAATGTTATTTTCTGCACAGTGTTGCCATTGCTCGCTTCGAACTCGTTGAGTTTCTTAATCAACAATTCATTAAAGGTTTACAAAATAGGAAATGGATTAAAACAAATTCGAAATTCGGCTGTTCAGGTGGAGGATTACGTTGTTCAAAATTTGATGGCTCTAAATACCGTCATTTTTTCACAATGCGAGAAACATGCATGTATTCATGCAGATTATTTATTATTAAATTTCTTTAAATATAATACAAAGCGATAATATTTGGTGGCAACAATTTGCAAAGTGAAACGGACGTTTATAATGAAACAGAGCAAAATGCCGTTTCGAAACTAATAGCCTTTCTCGACTACCACCCCTTTGGGCTAATAAATTAAATTCACAGTAAATAAAAAAATCTTATGCAGAATTAGATTTAAATTAAAAAAATAATCACTATAAAATGTTAGCACAATCAATTATTACAGTTTACAATTTTGACATTAGAATAAATGTATAAAAATTATTAAGGTGTTAAAAGTTTTTATCACTATGATTTATTGTGAAATATAATTTAAATAGGACCCCTTTATATAAAATATGCTATAATATTCGCCTATAATCTTAAAAAAGCAGCACAACTTAAAATTTTAAACAAAAACTTTAAAAAAATTCATTTTTAGGTATTTTAGTATTTTTTACATATTTACAGTAATAAAAAGCATAAAAAGTATAAGAGAAAATTCTTTCTGTGAAATTTTCTATTAGTTCAGATTTAAAATATTTTCTAAAAGAAGTAGATACAAATTTCCTTACAGCACAGGAAAAGCTAAAAAAATAGCCAGGCCTGAAAGCATTCAACAGCTTTATAATTATTTGGAACGTTAATTATGCTTGATAAATATGCTAAATTTTTAAACATCTATCTCAGTTTCAAAAATAAAAATATCTAAAAATTCTTATTTGTGAAATGAGGCGCTACAACCAACTTTTTCTTGGCAATTATACCAACTGCAATAGTCAAACATTGTAAGTTTCTGCAAGTCGTCCCTACTCCTCCGGATGTGATCAAGGTGACAGCCGGGAATGCGTCAGAAGAGGGAGAAAAGCCATTTGGATTAGTCTATTTCTTATAAGGTCCATGGCAGTCTCGCATTTACACTACGTGTACTTTCTATTTTCTCTTAAAAATAACAATAATAAATTGTTTATTATTGTAAATTGATATCAAATTCTTTACTTTTAATTTACATTTATAACATTTAAGCTTAGCCGTTACTGATAATAAGTATAATAAATTGTTTATATTTAAAATTACCATGATACAGTGAGCGAATTCTACCAATTATTAAAACGATAAACAACGTCGCAGTCTCTAATACTTGTAGAACTTCAATATTTTCAAAGATTTTTATTAAATTATTATTATTTTTTTTATTAATTTTTTTTATTTATACAAATAAAATAATTTTTTTAAAATTTAAATTCATATTGTGGAACATTTCAATTTTATCATTTTTACAAATTACCTTCTTGCTACGTAACGACATAATTCCTAACATACCAATAATTAGACAATTTTCATTATTTCTAAAAATTTTAAACTTTACATTAATAAAAAAAGAAGAATATTTTTTATTGCATATGAACATCATTACACAGCTTTCATATCAGTTTCTAAAATTTCTAAATCACGCCATATTCTGTGTAGGCATGCTAGAATTCTACGCATTAATAAATAAAAAAATCTAATTTCTCAGAATGAAAGCAAATAATATAATAAAATAAATACTACAAACTTCGAACACTAAGCAATGCTTCACATACGCACACACACACATATTATCAATGAACTCATATTATCAAGTGCAATTACGATACCAAACACTACGTATTAAAATATGAGGTAAACGTTACTTCAAGGGTTAAAGTTTACAGTTTGGCTACTGTTGAGTCGATCGTCGGACTATCCATATATATCGTAAGTCGGAAAGCGTTATAAACATATCAAAAAACAAAAAATTTAAGTAAAAAAAAGAGAGTCTTAGATAATTTATTAAGCCGAGACGTAGACGTTTTATTAAACCACGTGTAATTGTTTATGGTGTTGGCTCTTCGGTAACGAATGAAAGTATAATAGATGCTTTTAAACGCAATTTTAATTGTAATAATGAATGTGTTAAGTCTTTATTTGATATTCCTGTTAAAGGATCTAAGGGATCTTCACATAGAGTTTTCTCCATCATCATGTAATAAAAAATTTGGTTTAGATCTTAATGTCTCGCATCATGCAATGGATAAAAATTGTCAACATATATCAGAGAAGTGAACTTTATTAAGAATCATTTGGATATTGATTATAGTAATTGTATTTGATTTTAAATTGTTTTTAACTTGGATCTATGTGTTTTTGTAAATAGGCTTATTTTATCTTGTGATTTGCGGTTCTGTTTTTGTCTCTGTGTGTCTTATCTGTTGCTTTTAATATTTATAGTTTTTATACTGAAATTGTTTATTCAAGTATTTATCTTAATGATTGTGATTAGTATTAATTTGAATCCTTGTGCCATCACTGCTGCCCAGCTCTCTGTTATCCAGGAAGTTGTGGGAGTCTTGCCTGATGTCATCTTGCTGCAGGAGCCATATTTAATTAGGGGTAGAGTGGCTTATTTTAATAAAAATTGGAGAGTCGTGGCTTGTTATGGGGAAAGGACTGCCATTATTGTCGTCAATCAAGATATACATTTTGTTGTAGATTTCGAGACAGACGTTGTTAGCACAACAGTATTTCTGCTGTGCTGGGTGATCAAGAATATGGATTGGTGTCTATTCATTTCTCTCCAGCTGAAGATATTTCTATTAATTTTTTTAAATTGGAAAATGTTTTAGATACTTATGATAAATTTTTAGTTTTTGGTGATTTTAATTGTAAGCATTTTAGTTGGGGGGCTGGTTATACAGATGCATGTGGGATTTTATTATTTGATTTTATTACATCTAAGAATTTGGTGCTTTTTAATATTCAAGATTTTACCCCAACTTTTTCATCTTCAGTTGGACAGTGTTGGACCGACCTTAGGTTCAAGATCATTGGATATTAATGATTATAAGTATGAGGTTTGTCAAGAAGAATCTCTCAGCGACCACAGATATAATCTCTTTGATATGGAAGGTGTTTGTCTCCAGCATGGGAGTGGAAACTTTATAAGTAAAAGTGTTCCTAAAGTTTACAAATTGTGTAAAAAAGTAAATGTTGTCATTGAGGATTTTATTCAGAAAATAAGAAATGCTGGGTGTTACGAAGAAATTGATTGTATAGTCTCTGAAATTGAGACTTATTTGGTTAAAATGATTGTTACTAAATTAAGGGTTAAAAGAAAAGTTGGTAATAAAATTATTTGGTGGAACGTTGGTCTTGAAAGACAAAAGAGAAGAGTACGGGCTTTTAGGAAGAGTTTTCAGGTAAAGAATATTGATGATGTTACTAGATTAAGAAATGAAAATTAGATATAAGAAACAACTAGCTATTTATAAACGTTCTATTAGAGAAGCAAGAAAGAATAGTAAGATTAAATATTTTTTGGATTGTGTGAATCATTTTGATGGTTTCTATAAGATTGCAGCTGGAAAGAGTAGACATAAAGTTATTGTCAAGAGACCGGAGGGCGTTGCTGGAAATTTTGAAGAAGTGAATAAAGCTCATGCTCAAAGTTTATTTTGATTTAGATTATGATTTTTTGTTTGATATTTCGAATATTGATGATTCCAAGTTAGAAGATGATGATTTTTGTTTTACTCGTGATGAAATTGCTGGAGTGATTCGACGTCTTAGAGACAAAGCTGCACCTGGAATTGACGGCATTCATTCTGTGATTGTTAAGACTTCATTTGATTTATATCCTGATTTTTTTAATACTTTGTATAATGCATGTTTAAAATATGCCATATTTCCAGGCACATGGAAGATAAGTAAAATCATATTGATTCCTAAGACCGAAGGAAAATCAAGGCCAATTGCTTTATTAAAGATATTTGAAAAGGTTCTTGATAAATTGATAACTAATAGGATGATGCATTATATTTTTAAATATAATCCTTTCCATGATAGTCAATATGGTTTTGTTCCCGGTCGAAGTACCGATGATGCTCTTTTTCGAGTTATCTCATATATTAGAGAACGTAGGGTTAACCAGCACGTTCTTCTTGTCTCTTTTGACATCGCTTCTGCATTTGATAACGTGGATTGGGTCTCTTTATTGGGGACTCTTCAAGATTTGTATATACCCAGAAATATTTTTTATTTGATTTTGGATTATTTTAAGAATAGAAGAGTGTATTTTAATTGCTTTTCGGAAAGTAAATATGGGTCCACTTTTAAAATTGGTAAAGGCTGCCCGCAGGGTTCCTGCAGCGCTCCTCTGTTCTGGAACGTGATTATGAATAAATTGCTTCAATGTGAATTTTCTGGCAATGTGGAACTTGTTGCGTATGCTGATGACGTCGTTGCATTGTTTAGGGAGGACTCACTTGAAAAACTGGAAAAATTGTTTCATGAGACCTGTGCAATTTTTGATAATTGGAGTAATGGGGGAAAATTGAATTTTAATATGGATAAGACACAAGCTATGTTTTTCCCGAGGGGAGGACGTGTGGTGAGACCTCCTCGAATTCGGTATCATAATAGGAGAATTAGATTTACAGAAAATATGAAATATTTAGGTGTTGTGTTGGACTGTAAGCTCACTTTTGTTGAACACTTTAAGAACGTGCAGCGAAGAACAGATCAGCTTTTATTTGCCTACAGAAGGAACTTTGCGGACGATATTTTTGCTAAGAGATCTGGTATACTATTGGTTCTATATAAAGCTGCTGTATTACCTATTGTGATGTATGGAATTGGCGCCTGGGGTTCCAGAGCGGGGGAGCTGGTGAGGCTCCGGATGAAGTTGGATTCTATACAGAGAGCTTGGGGTCTTGCAATTACTCGCTGCTTTAGGACAGTCCCCACGGAGGTGGTTTGTGTATTGGCCAGACTGCCTCCCCTCTCAGTTTATTACGAATTTTATTACAAGAAATATCTTTTACGTTCTGGAAATATTGATATGATTTGTTTTGATTCTAATATTATTACTAAATATGTTTTTGAAAAATTTAATGTACATTTATTACACTCTGTAAATAGAATGAGTTATGGGTTTGATGGAGAAAATCCAAAAATTGGAATATATGATATTTATACGGATGGTTCGAGGTTAGGAGGGTGTACTGGAGCTGCTTTTGTTGTATATTTCTATGATGTTGAAATTGATTATGGCTTATATAGATTGAATTCTTATAATTCAGTATTTCAAGCGGAATGTATTGCTGTTTTGAAGGCCTTGAAATGGATTAAAATGAATATTAAAAGATGTGTTACTATAAATTTGTATACTGATTGTCTTTCTTTGCTCAGTCGCTCTCTTGCCCCGATAATGTTAACTGTATTATTATGGATATTAAATTTCTGTTACAACCTATCAGTTCTACGATTTCTTTTCATTGGATTAAAGCCCATGTTGGGTTTTTTGGTAATGAGAGGGCTGACAGTCTGGCCAAGGAGGAATGCATTTCAACTAATGCACCCATTGTGGAAATTTCTGGTTCTAGACAATTTCTGGTTGTCATTACGAGTATGAAGAAATATTATATAAATATATGGAAAGATCTGTGGAAAAGTTCAACAAGAAAAAATAATTTGTTGATTAATATTGAAATTACAGATAAAGTTTTAATCTATGATGACATTGATATGAATCAGATTATCACCGGAAATGGTAGGTTTCCTCATTATTTAAAAAGATTTCATGTACAAGATAATGATCTATGTCCAAATTGTAATGTTTTGGGTGATGCCAAACACTTCGTGGTGGACTGCCAATTGACTGATTTTATTAGACGAAGTTTTTGTGATATACATTTTGATTTATTGAATTTTGATTTTAAACATTTGAAATTATATTCAAGAGAATTGATGGCCTTTATTAATGACAATAGACATGCGATTGGGGTTTTTAACTAAGTTCATTTTATTTTCAATGTCTTTATTTTAGGATGTCTTTTCCGTCGTGTTTTGATGATATGTGTGACTGTATGTCATATTTTCGTTGTGTGTTTTATATGTATTTTCCTTCCTTATTTTATGCTATCATTTTTACTAATACAGTTTTCTTGATTTAGTTATTTTTGGTTTTCTTCTTTCCTGTTGTGTTGTTAATCCAGCCATTTAAAAAAAAAATAATAAATAAAAATGAAATAAAATTATACAGTCGTATGGCAACCTTGCTGGATGTATAATTATTATTTTCTTTAGTTGATTATACTAACATTTTTAGTTACTCGGAATGTGGTGTGAATGGGACGCCCCCTTTTTGGACCATAAGATCACTTTGTGATCAGGCGGGTTGGGGCGTTCTAGCAAAAACAAAACAAAACAAACCACTCAAAATCGTCTATACGTCTCAAAACCGTCTCTCTACTAGTTTCATATTTGTTCCACAAATTGAGCACTTATACGATATTGCAATCAAACTTTTCTCCATACACCACTCAATAACGCTTTTTGCCTCTTCGCTCCAACTGATTAAAAAAATCCAGATTCAGATACTCATCCATTCTGCAGTAAGCATCGATTTTGACACACTCTTCAATAATCAAAATATTCTTTAAGCAAAAGAATTCTTTTCTGAATTTTCAGAAGTTACGGTTATAATTTTTAACTCATGCATTCAATATTTTCAATCGTTTGGTAATGATCGTTTTCTATCGTTTGGTATCTTAATAATACATTTGTCAGAGATAATTCGTTGCGGTAAATGCTAACACTACCACACACCACACAAAAGTAGATTTATAATTAAAATAATCTCGCGTAGAACATTATAAACCTACCATTTCAACTCAGTTAAAACTTCATTTAAGTTTTCTTTAAATACGAAGCTATAGCATACTTATAACTTGTTTTTAAGGAGAGGCGTAACCAATATTACGTCATAAAAAGGCGTGTCCAAGCATAAGAAGTAAACACAGCATCGACTGATGCAGCCTATTCTGCGATTTAGCCATGCCATCTAATATTTGCTTGGTTTAAGACGACGGTAGACATTATGGGTAAGGATGACACAGATTTAAATTCGGTCCCTATACTAACCACTGAGTCACTTGAAAGGTTTTTTGCTGAGACGGCCAAAATTAAGAACAGTAAAGGCCCCGAAGATGATAAAAGACGCCGCGCCGAATATTGGCAAGAGGTGCAGAATGAAATTGATAATATTCTACTTTTAATTGAGGATCTCAAAAAGAAATCAAACTTAACACAAACTACAAAAGAGAACAGTTTGCATGAAAAGGTTGATAAAAATGTTCCTTCTAAAGTTACTAAAAAGAAAAAACGCACACTAACTGACAGCGAAGGGATTTATTGCCTCTCGTAACTCAGTTAAATGTTCATCGGACGAAAATCAAAATGAACCAACTCAGTCAAATAAATTTGCTAATCTTAGTGATGATGACCAAACGGACGAGGAAATTCCTGTGAACATATTCCCCCAATTGTTCTCGATGATTTCACCGGGGATTGAAATGCACTTAAGGAAGAAATTGAAAGTAATGGTATTACTCATTATTTAGAAAACATAAAAGGTGAAAGCTTAACTATCCGAGTCTATGATCCTCATCACTTCAGATTTATCACTAACCTCCTACAAAAGCGTGGGATACAATATCACACCTTTAAAGCTAATAATGAAAAACCATTAAAAGTGGTTATTAAAAAACTCCCAAAGAATTCTAATCCAGAAATAATTAAACAAGAAATTCAACAAAAAGGTATTCCTGTTCTTAAAGTTCGTCAGCTTACTACTGTAAGAGATGGAAATTCTTAAATTACCGTTTCTTCAAGTTGAATGCAAACGAGATATTGAAAGCAAAAACGTTTATGACATAACGAAACTGAGAGGATTAGATGTCTTTATCACCCCATATAAATCTAGAAAAGGCCCCGTGCAATGCCACAAATGTCAAAGATATGGGCATACACGGGAGCTATGTCATTATTCAGCGAGGTGCATGAAATGCGCTAAACCTCATGAAACCTGTACCCAAAAGAACGAGGATAATAAACCTGCTTGCTGTGCCCTTTGTGGAGAAAATCCCGTCTCAATTTATAAGGGTTGTGTTAATCACCCAAATAATATACAAAAAGCCATCGCTGCAGCGAAAGCCAAAAAAGAAGCAGAAGCAAGCAATAAATTCCAATTTCCCCACTCTACCAAATAATACAAATAAATCAGCTTGGACAAAAAATAATCCAAATACTGAAAATGAAACTTCGATCTTTTCATGGATTAAAGATACATTAATAAAACAAAAGAATTCCTTCAAAAATTCAGAACTGCTAAATCAATGATGAGTAAAATCGAAGTAGGCATCGCCGATTTCGATTATTTTAAGAGTATTGACTTGGAATTCTAGTTTAATTTACTACAATCCCACTACTGCAACTTATTATTTCAACTCATCCTCATTCTGTATATATCATTCTTCAACTTGTAAGTCTGTAAATAGTTTTATTTACTTAAGATTTTATCTGTTTTGGACTTAGTTTATTTTATATTTTATGCTTCGAGCTCTCACTGCACTGCATTGGTTCTCATAAGCCATTTTTCCTATGGACTATGTTTTAAAGCAACATACAAAAATTTATATCAAATTAAGCAATTTTCTAGCTTAATTAAGAGCTTTTAGCGAACTTTGCTTACTTCGAAGGTGACCAACCAGGTGCTTTCTCAAGATCACATGACTCTCCTCTGACTGCCTTCACGCCACCATAGCGCAAGATGCAGAACACCCTTCGTACAGATTTCGTACAAACTCATAAACTTTCATTTTGTTTGACTTTCGCCCCTGTGTGCTGATGTACTAATGTACATCTTTATTAATTTTAAACCTAGCAAATGTATAATGGTTGTAATTTTCATGATACTGGTAAAAACCCTTGGAGGTTGAGGCCAGAAATAAAGATACGATCAAAGCTCAAAGATCAATTCAGTTAGTTGTTATTTTAAGAGTTTGTTTAGAAAACTGCCCTAGTTGACTGTAGCGAATTCACGGATTAGCTTTCTCTAGCTGTTTTGAATTAAGTTCTGTTGAACGTTTGGGTAGTTTAAAGATAACTACTGTGAGATATTGTAATACTGTACGAATATCTGAGGAAATTTAAGCATTTGGTTTTATTTGTTGTGATAATAATAAATTTTGTTCATTTTTCATCGGACTTGTGCATTCAATTCCTAACGAACCCGTACGCACGGAGCAATATAAACTTGCTGTGTTTGGAAGACAAGATAAACGACTATGAAGATGAAACATCGAGTCTAAATTATAGCTCAGACACTGAAAAGTCTTAAGTTTTGCAAGGTATCCAGTTGAATTCACTATTATCTGAAGACCAACGAAAAGATTTAAAGCAGTTGATATACAAGTATTCCTGTATTGGGTGCTACTTTGGTAGACGCTTGCCCGGATTTTTGGCGATTTACGTTGGCGCAATTGTTGGCACAGTTTTTAAAATCGTCAGCCATCTTGAAAAACGCTGTTTTTACGCATAGTAAAGTATTCGAAACTTAAAAACAAATAAGTATCGTTAAAAGTAATGGATTATTTTTTTGTTGAAAATGTCGCTTTTTAAGATGGCAGGCAAGTGTAAATAAATACATTTACTATGAGTATAAAATACTAAAGTAAGGTTATTATTACTTTCATATAGCAAAGAAGAGAATAAAAACATTGTGCCAACGTTTAATTAGATTAAAATATTACTTAAATTCAAATACTTTAAAGTACATTATATAGAATATAATTAACATTAAAACATATGTGACAATAATTATCTCAGCAATTTTTGAAAATAGCGTATTAACTTTTTAACAAAAATTGAAGTATACAATTATAAAATAAAAGAAAAATATGTACTTACATTTTTTTAATCACTTAATCGTTTATTGAAAAGTACCACAAAAAAATCGGAATCATAATTTAGATATCAATGAAAAAAATTTGAAAAATGTGATATCAAGGGCAGGAATAAAAAAAAATTAAAAGAACTTATAAATAGATAGAGCAATTTAGAGCCAAATTAATGGATCATGAAGATTAAAAAAAAACTCCAATAATAGGTATTGTTTTTATGATTTCGAAGATCCTTTAATCACCTTTCCCTGAAGTACGTGCCAATCATCCCAGTTTATGTTTAGAATAATTTCGAGAAATATAACATGTGGATGCTCATTCAATGCAAAGCAAATTTTCCTAAACAAATACCAGGCTATGTATCCTTCAAAATCTCCTCGACGATAGTAAACTGGCAAAGAATTTTTGAAGTCACGCCATTGTCTTTCAACTGCGTTAGTATGAGCTCCGGTTTCAGGATCTACGAAATGGAGCGAATGGTTAACTTGCAAATGATTGAAACCTTCTTCGCTCAAACGGTCATAAGCTTTCCAGCAGTCCGAAATAATCTGGGTTCTCGGTTCGATCCAATCCTTAATTAAAGCGATAAGAGTATCCGCTGTTCTGTCTGGCACAGAAACTAAAAAAACAGCGACCTGAATCGCGCTCTTTTCCCCCCAAAACTCACTGCCCTTAGACGAATCGACCCTTGTTAAACTTTCTTTTCCAGATTTTGGACTCATCAATCTCCACAATTTTCCCTGGCCCTCCGATCTTCTCCGTTTTAATTTCTACAAAATTAATTAAAACGTCGGTTACATAACTGCGCCAGTCGGCTACAGCTTCTGAAAAAATACCGAGCTCACATTGAATTCTATCGTACCAAGAACCCATGAATATTTCGAACACTAGAGCTAAAATGACAGCAATTGGAAGTTTACTGCCGGTAAAAAAGGAAGAATGTCTAATACTTTTTTTACCGTTACAGCGATTATTTCTTCCACCGTAACCACAATACCATATACGACCGTCCTCAGAATTGGCTCTTTTAACCATCTTCATCTGTGATCCACTTTTCTTGCACTTCATTGAAGAAGCAATTAGCGAGGTTTCCTCCAAAAATTTAAAATAAATTTCCTCTGACCCTTGTAACAATTTATAAATAAATCATTGATTAGGAAAGCCAGGCTGGCCAAAATAAGGTCTCAAAGGACAATTTTTTGATTCCGATACCAATAATTCTTGGTACTTACCAATAAGAACATTGATATTTGAAACAGACATCTTTGAAGGAATTCGAAGATATGAATTAAATTTTAAAATGGCGCGGTAATCCACAAATTTTCAGTAACCAATCAGGGAGCTGATTACAGATCGTTAATGCACAAATATTCTATAACCAATCAGAGAGCTGATTACATCATGCCTAGAATTAAAATTATTTAAATAATCATACATAATGAAATCATTTTTTGAAAAAAATGCAAAACTAAATTGTATTTTAATATTTAACAGCCATAAATAATGTTTAAAACATAAGATTAAATTTATAGATATTAAAACCAATTACTTTTAAAGCAAGGTGACGTCATTGATTACATCATCCACAACATAAAATTATATAAAATATCTTAAACAATAAAATTTTTATTTCAAATAAAAACTCAAAATTAAATTGATTTTTAATATTTCGAAGCCATAAATAATATTTAGACACAGAATTTATGCATAATAAAACGCATTATTCTTTAAATAAAATGACGACAAAGTATCGGTTACCATAAATAACTTGTCCGGCAATGGGTTTACTATAAGTCGTATCGCTTGCCAAAACAAAATCGCCAAAATCCGTGCAACCGTCTACCAAAATAGCACCTTATATGGAATCGGATTTTATTTCTGCACTCAATACAGGTTGTATGTTCCTAGAAAAGAGATTAGACCATGCATTGATTACCGTCGCTTGAACAAGGCAACTAGGACACAATATTTTCTCTTGCCAAACATTGAACATTTTGTAGAAAACATGTCATCTAGAAGATATGATCTATTCTAGATCTTACTTGACGTTACTGGCAGGTCGCACTAAATAAAAGAGTCTAGCATTACGCTGCTTTTGTGACAAGTTTTGGAACATTTATACTCTTAATGTTTATCGTTCGGGCTAAAAAATGCCCAATGTGATTTTAGACGTTTGATGGCAGAATTATTAAGAAACTGTGAAAATTTTGCTGTACCTTATATTGACGATATCGCAGTATTCTCGTAAACCTGGGAAGAACATTTGGAGCACCTAAAAACTGTTTTGGAAAAGATCAAAATTGCTAAACTGCATATTAAGCCTTTGAAATGTCAGTTTGCTTATACGACCGTCAACTATCTCGTTCATATATTAGGACAAGGTCAAAGGAGACCAGCAGAAGAAAAAATCCAAACCATAAAGGACTTCCCTATTGAATATAAAATAAAGTGCTAGAGCTTAAACATAATTTTACAATACTATAATTGGGCTAGTAACCATTTCAGTACTAATTTGAAAAACATTTTACAGATCACGTATTGAAAATGAACTTAGCGAACCTATTACTGATAGAATTACTAATACCAGCGTTTCCTTTATTATCAACAGGCTAATCGAGAACTAAAAAATTGTGATATAAAAGTAATCAACTTACAATCTTGAGAATTTATACACCTCACATCCTTGAACAGAAATTTACAACAGTCTAACTCTTACTGCACGTTTTCCTTAAATGCTGACAATAATTACAGAATACTATTGGAAAGTTTTCCCTATTTTCGCACTTTTTCATAACTACATTAAATATAGTGATTCTATTTTTCAAAAATAAATGGAATACCAATGAGTTTAATTTTTCAACGCAATCATTTTCAACCTTAACATTTTCTCAAAAAAAAATTCACTTCCAAAAGCTACTTAATCAAGATAATAAAAATTACTTTACAAATACTTTCAGGTATATTCATGATATTATTGCAATTAACAATTCTGAAAAATTTAAAAACACGGTATTTACCCTTCAGGCTTGTACTAAGACAAAATCCATTAAAAAAATGAACTTTTTGGATTTACATATTATTGATTACAGCAAATTAGACTATACTTTTATTCTACTATTTTCGTTTTCCGTAACTTTATTCCGGAATATATTTTATTTTTACTCTCTTCATACTTTAGTAGCCATTTTAGACTTTATACACCTCACATCCTTGAACAGAAATTTACAACAGTCTAACTCACTTTTACTGCACTTTTTCCTTAAATGCTGACAATAATTACAGAATACTATTGGAAAGTATTCTGTAATTATTGTCAGCATTTTTCCTCGTGACATTGATTCTACAGTTTCTTAGTGAAACCCTAATTCTTAACCGCAGTCTCAAATGTTCATTGTTATCAAGTACAGTCACATTCTAGAAATTTTTGGCCAATTGTTAACTAATGCTTCTCAATAAACGACATTGGCTACTTTCTTATAATAAAGTGCTATGTATATATTGCCAATTTGAGCTTTTTCTTACTTCTGCGCATTTGTGGAATGATTTTAGCCTTCCTGAATATTTGGTCGCAACTAAGTACCATTTCTGCATCCATTGTTAGCAGCAAGAAAACTTAAATGTTTCTTAATTTTTGGAACAACATTTTCTTCAACACTCTTGTTTTTAGCCGATGAGGCCGCCATTTTATTTCTGCTTAGTAAGAATCTTTGAAGTAAGTTTTTTATTTGTACATAACATTTTAAATTTTAATCTTCAGGCTCTGTTTTAATTTGCAGAACTTACGTGCGTTTAACAAACACTGACCTTTTAAGTTATTTTTTGAGATTTATTTCAACAACTTATACATTTGAAGTAAAATTTCCCTTTGTTTTATACTATTAGTAACATTATAATGTTTAGGTTTCAGTGTCAGATAAAAAATTTCATGCGTCGCTTAGTAATAATTCAGTACTCTTCCAAAAAATTTTTTGCTAAGAATAAAATTTTTAGTATTCACAAACATGCATTTTACCGATGTGGCACCATTTTAATTTTTAGGAAAAAAGATATTTTAATTAAGTTTTTAGTATTTATTTTTGGCCTATCATATATTTCTTTGTAAAACTTGACGTGGTTATTTTGTTAATCTAGAGTTTTTGTTTTTAATTTTTTCACTTTATATTAAATGTTTTTGCGTTACCATGGTTGTTGTGTTGAAAATAAAAAGAATGGATGTTCTGAAGGTTTGAATTTGTGTTTTTAATTGTTTATTCGGATAAAATGTTTTAAATAATGGTGCAATGGCCGGAAAATTATTCTCTACATACATTGTACCAATAGCATGACCTAAAATCTGATTAGTCACATCTATGCAGAATTCCAGTTGTCTTGGTACTCCGTCAAAAGTTTATTTAAAGTGATTTGCTACAAATCTAAATTCTGCGGAGGCATGTGGAACGAATGTATGTATTAATATCCACATGTAGTAAATGTTCAGCACACTGTTTCCAGTAGAAGATATTGTTCTGGATACATCTTTTAAGCAATTCCCAGACAATACTGCCACTTCAATTTCTGGACCTAAAAATTCTGGAAAATAAGTCTGAAGCAGATCTGTCCACAGTATACTTGTAGAAAGACGACAGTTTCCTTCACTGTTTAAATAATATACAAATATTTTGGTATTCTTCAGAACTTCTGGATCAGGAATAACCTCAGCTAATCGTTTCTTCCTTGTACGAAGTAAAAAAGAAGTATTGTAATTGCGAAAAATTTCGGGTATCATATTTCAACGAAAATATACATTTTGACGGCTATCGAATACAATTTAACGATGTTTTTGCGTGACATATGCACGTAAGGACGGAATAACGGATTTTTTTCCTGCCCCAAAAAATATAAAACTGATTTAAAATGAAATTCTGAAGAGAATTTTTCGTGGCATCTGTGCGTGCGTACGTACATACGTAACTGGCATAACTCAAAAACGAGTAGCCTCAGAACATTGAAATTTTGTATGTAGGACTGGTGTAACATGTAGATGTGCACCTCGTATTTCGGTTGCAATCGGCTTCACCAAAATTATATAAATATATGTACATATATACCACTCTGTTACTCGGCTCAGTGAGCTCATTTTTTTCCCCTTATATGTTTGTAAATTCTGCATTTTTTGCTTTAAAAATGATTGAATAATTATGTTGTTCTGGTTAAGATTTTTATGCCTTTAGTTAACCTGCATCCAATAAATGTGGACTTATCAATAATAGAAAAGTGTTTTAAGTGCGGCTAAGCCTACGTTTTGGTTACCTTGGCGGCCATGTTTGTTTACATTTGAAACTTAGCAGAATAGTGGATTTTATTGCCAATCTAGAAAAACTAAGCTTCGCAACAACAAAAATAACGCCTTCATTTATTATTACGAATTAAATCATGCTTAATCCATCCTGGAATTTATTCGAGGAAATAAGTGTTTAAGATTTACTTCGTAATTTTTAATATAGATATTTTGAGTTCTTATGTATTTTTGCCTTGAAAACTGAATTAATTGAGTGAGAAATATTGGATCGTCTGTGAAAAACTGTTTCTTTTTTTGTTTGTTTATTTAATTTCTTTTTATACATCGTTTTAGATTTATTATAGTATTTGAATAGAACATATGTGGCAATGATTAGATAATTCTTTAGATGATATAAATTTTGTGCATTCTGAATTATAAAATGAGCATTCTGAGTTATAAAATGAGGATTCTGAGTTATAAAATGAGGATTCTGAGTTAAAAAATGAGATAAAATGAGAGAGATTCTGAGTTGTAATATGACTGAAGTTGGTGAGCTTTTGAATTTATGCTTTTTTGCGTTTCTAAGTTTATATAAATTGTAATTGTTATATGTTAATTGAAATTTAAGTAATATTCCATCTAGTGTATTTTTGTAATTTGATTATAAGTGAAATTGTAAATATAGCGTTTTCGTGTTGAATGTAACGAGGCCTAAGTGAGTTTTTCGCTGAACTGCATGGTTCATTCTAAAGATTTTTGTTAGGTTTTTTTTTTTTTTTATCGGACTTTGAACTGGATTTAGGATTTGAATATGGACCCAATTATTAGACTTATGGCTTCTACCATTGAGAAACTCAAGCCGAGTAATAACACCATTACAACGAAAGAAAAAGAGGAATTCAATTTTCTTCAAAAATTCTACAGTGCTTTACAAACGCATTCTACAAAAGACAACACAAAATATTTCTGACACTACACTAGACAATTCTCGAAATGACACAAACACAAACCCTCAGGATGGTGAATGGAAAACAGTCACAAATAAAAGAATGAAAGGCTCTCCTAATAAATCGAACACACATTCAAGCAAAGAAATTCCACTCAATCAGGACACAGACAGTTCAGAAGCAGATTTTGAACATAACAAAATTAAAGGTGACCGCACAGTAGCTAAACGTAAGAAGAAAAAGAAGTATACTAAAGAAATGCCACCTCAAGTAAATTTAAATACTACAAAGCCTCAGGAGTCACCCGGTACCTCCCACTGATATTGAAAATGTTCAGGAAGAAATGGACACTCATTTGGAGGATACAGAGAATTCTAACACTGTTACTGCTGAAAATTTAGTCGCTTCTAACGCGGATACTTAAGTGACAGAAATGAGCGTGTCCCACCTGCCATATACATCAATGACTCAAGATACTCCTGAGCTAAATCAAAAATACTGTTTGCTGATTTTAATCTTTCTGATGACAAGAACTATACAGGCTACACACAGAAAACAGTTTTAAAATTAAGGTCTCGAATGCTTCTATTCATCGCAAGATGACACGGATCTTAAATGATAAGGACATAAAGTATCATTCTTTTCTCCTTTCAGAGGATAAAAAATTGAAAGTTATTATAAGACATCTTGCAATGGATATGGAGCCCGAGTAAATTAAAACTGATCTAATAAACCGAAATTATAAACGTGTCACAGATGTATCGCAGATTCAAAGGTGAAACGAAAAAATACCCGCTATTTCTTGTCTCACTCCCCAAAATAGCAACTTTTGCTAATATCTACTACGAGAAGAAAATACTTGATCTGCACGAATTTCCACCACTCACGGAGCGCTTGCAATAATGACTATCGCTGTGTTAAATGCAGGGTCAGAATCACGATTCTAGAACTTGTAAAAAAGATAAAAGTGAACATGCTTGTAAAAAAGATAAAAGATAAAAGTGCAAATTGTGGTCAAAATCACACAGCTTCTTTCAAGGGTTGTGAAAAATACCCTAAGCAGATTAAAAAGAATCAACCCAAATCATATGCAGATAGATTTATTGTAAATAAATCTTATGCCGACTCATTAAAAACAGTTAACGGCCTGAACCCAAATATTATAAATGATGCTAAAAAAGTACTTGAAGACTTGACTACTTTAGTCAGCTTTATTAAAGACTCTGGTGTCCACTCCTTAGCTCAAATAATCAGAGCAAAAGACACACCCAAAGCGTTAGATGAAAACATAACTGCTGAGCATATTCAATAGTTCTTCAAGACTTATCAATTTTTCACTGACAGTGATGACAATTTCATTCAAACATTGCTTTCACGGATTAAATTTTGTATGTACTGTATATAGTGTACATATTTTTACATTAATTCTGAATTATTTGTGTTTTATTGTTCCACTTGCATTATTAATTGTAACATCAGCCATGCTGTATTAATTTGATTCTTCTCGTCTTCTTCAACAGTCCAATCAGATCCTAGCTTATTCATCGGTCAGACTGCTTCTCTGATTTGAGGCTCTTCAAGCACCCACAGACACAGCACCACAACAAAAACTACGACATTAGAGTCGGATAACCCTATGCGGATATCTGAACTCCCAAAGACAATCAATTGCGTCATTGATCCATCCTGTGCCATTTCCTACAGGCCGATTAGCCTGTTATCCACGCTAAGCAAGATCGCGGAGGCGGTTATTTTAATACGCATCCAAGATTTCATCGGTGAACATAACATCTTAATCCCTCAACAGTATTGTTTTCGGCAAAAACACTCAACGACCCATCAGCTCTACCGGGTCACAGAATTAATAGCTGACGCACTGAATAAGAAACGCATAACTGGAGGCCTCTTTCTCGATATTTCGAAAGCATTCGACTGTGTATGGTTACAGGGTCTCACATACAAGTTAATCATTCTGGGTTTCCCAGATTACATCATAAACATAATTAATTCCTATCTGTACGATAGAAAAATTGTCGTTCGTTATAAACAAGCCTACTCTACACGCAGAGAACCCCTTGCAGGCTTGCCTCAAGGGAACTTACTCTCACCTACTCTATTTTCAATTTACACGAATGACATTCCCCACCCCCCTCACTACACTAACATTATACGCAGACGACACTGCAATCCTCCATCAAAACGCGTCTATGGCCACAGTAGTTCAAACATTACAGGAACACATCAAAACAAACGTGGAAAGGTCTAAGGCTGTTTATTTCACGTAAGAAGTCAATATTGATTTGAATGTCCTCTGAATATGTACAACCAAAATATTCCCTGGGCCAAACAAGTCAAATACCTTGGTGTTATTTTAGACCAAAATCTCACATGGGCCCTACACGTTGCATATATCTTGAATAAATTTCGGGATACTAAAGCTTTACTCAACAAATTAATTTCCCGAAATTTTGGTTTATCTATAGACAATAAAGTTTTGGTGTATAAATCCATTTTGCGTCCCATCATTACATACGCTTGTCCTGTCTGGGGGTGTTAGTACGACAGTAAATGTACACCATTTTGTCCATTCATCAACTCATTTCTACCTAAATAATCTCTCAAAATTTTAAACACAACCAAACAAGTTTATTCTACCAAAATAATAACATTTTACAGTTGTTGCCACTCAAGCAAAACTAAAACAAAATTAATATTACACTGGTTGAAGGTAGATGAAAAATGCTATACTTTACATACTTCCATCTTTTGATAACAGGATTTTTATCAAAACAAATATTTAATTAAACTAAAAGTTAACCTAAAATTACATTTGGAAGTTCACTTAAAAATATTTTTTAAAAGTTTATTTTAAAGTTCAAAATCCTTGAATTTAGAAGGCACTTTTATAGCTCGACCACTTCTAGTAACTTTCTCTTTCCATATCTCTTGAAGACTCGTAGGGATATTTTCTTGTTCAGTATCTGCCTTTTGAGAACTTCCTTAAGATTCTGGTTGTATTTCCAATGGATATAAGCGTTGAATTGGTCCTAGAATCTCTCCATTCGATGTCTTAACTTTAACCAGTCTGACGTTATTGTCCTTACCAGAATACAATTTGACTATTCGTCCCAAAGGCCAAAATGATTGCTTCTTATCTTCGTTTTCAATTGAAACTATGTCCCAAAATTTTAATTCATAAGATGACTTCTTATTTGTTTGCTTGAGCATGAGATTTCCTAGATATTCTACTCTAAACCGTTTTCTCAATTATTCCCGAAGCCTTTGATGGTACCGTAACCTTCTAGTTAAATTTATCTTGTACTAGCTGTACCCGCCCGGCGTTGCCCGTGCATTTAGAAAATGCAGATAAGTGAATAGCGCAGGAATAGTAGTGTAGGACATGTAGACTGTCTCTCTCTCTTCCCCCCCCACAAGCTACAAAAAAGAAATGAATTGTAATTAATCGATTTAATGTATCGTCAAAACAGCAAACTAACGCTAGAATAAAGAAATCAATTGTTACAATCGAACGTTATTTGAAAACAAATAATAATATCAGTGAGTCAAAAAAACCGTCATTAATTAATTATAAATAATTTTTTTAAAATTTTTCTAATTCAAAAATCGAAAATCGGGCTTCGAGGTCTGGTGGCCAGCCCCTTTGTGCTTCCGTATAAAAAATTCCAGGTCCCTGCGTGCGATAGATTTGGCTGGAGAGCTCGGTCAGACAGACAGACAGACACATTACACTTGCTTTTATTATTATATTATAGATATGTGGTCAAGATCTGGCACACCAACTTCTGTAATTTTTTGCAGGAACATTGCAGCAGTAATTGGTTTTAACTCCTCTGAATCTTCGGATACATAAGTTAATGATCTCGAATAAGCTATAGCTTCACATTCACAAAGTAAGCTAAGCATCTCTTCGTAAGTTAGTGAAGCATTCTTCAAGACTCTTCTTAGCATTTTCTTAACGATTTGGATCAAACGTTCCCAGAAAAACCACCCCACCAGCAAGCTGAGGGTGGATTAAACTTCCATGTAATTCTTCTATTAGATGCTTCACCTTCGATCATTTTCCAATCAATAGCATTAAAAAGATTATTTGCTCCTGTAAAGTTCGTCCCATTATCACTATATATTACTTGAGAACGTCCACGTCTGGAAATAAATCTTCGTAAACTTAAGCGAAAGCAATTCGTAGATAGAGAAGTTAGCAGTTCCAGATGAATAGCTCTGAATACAGCACATGTATACAAAGCAAACCAAGCTTTTGTTCCATCTTTAAGAATAAGAGGGCCTACTAAGTCTATTCCAACGACTTCAAAAATGGATGCTTCTCTAATTCTGTCTTCTGGAAATGGCACAGAAACTGTTCCCATTGCTTTTGCACTGTATCTTCTACAAACAATGCATTTAGAAGTAGCTGCTCTTACTGCTTTCCTACCATTTATAATATAATCCAAAATTTCTCTCGAAGATTGGTTAAAAGCATATGAAGTCCAGCATGATGTAAAATCAAATGATGTTCTAGGATGAGTAGTTTAACTAATTTATGTGTACTTGGCAATAAAATTGGATATTTAAAATTTTCTAAATCTTTTCTCTCTGTTAATTTTGTTTTGACTCGCAAAATTTCTTCATCCATAAACACGCTGATGGACTTTAAATTTTTAATATCTTCAGATGAAAAGGAGTCAAGTTGTATGAGCTGTACTATAAATTTTTCTGCCATTTCTAGCTCACGAACTTTGAGCTCTCTATGCTCTCTTTCATCACTTTTCTTTCGGGAGTTTTGTATAAACCTGTACATCCACCCGATCATTCTCAACATTTTTGTGTACTTCGAAAAGTCGGTAACAACTTTTGAAGACAAGTCGTTGACATTATTCAATGCTGTTAGAACTATTTTTCGCCTTTCTGTTTCAACACTCTCTTCGTCATCATTTGTTGTATAATTAGGCCATTCTTTTCCGACAACTTCAGCCACTGAGGACCCTCCCACCAATGTGATTCTATTAGTTTCTTCTCCGAACAACCTCTTGATGGCAAGTCAGCAGGATTCCCAGTGCCTGGCTCATGTCGCCACTTTTTTCGATCTGTGAGATTTCTAATTTCCTTAACTCTGTTTTTTACAAACACAGTCCATGTATCGTCATGATTTATCCAATACAACACTGAAGTTGAATCTGTCCAATAATATTTTTCAATGTTTCGGATACTTTAAAGCCTTTTTCACCATATCAGTAAGAGAAGGAAAGCCTTTCTTTCTATTTGATGCGTCGAAAACTGGTCTAACCTTAGTTGTTGAATTTTCCTTGAAAATCCCTCTATGTAGCAAGTAGCAACCAGATTTAGATAGTTCTTCAAGTGGTACCTTTTCAATTATATTTTCTTTTAACCACTCCTCGAACATATTATTGTATGCATGATATTTTCCTTCCATTTTTAACATAGTTGTTGTTTTTATAGTCTTCTTTTAGCTATATCTCTAGACCCAGGAAGATTTTTTGTCATGTACCCATGGCAATTTCACTTCATATCTTCCCTCCTCATCAGGAAAGTAACAACAGCAGCAATAGAATTTTCACCTCCAGTTGTTGGCGATTTACCCATCAAAACCCATCCGAGGAGTGTTTCCATGGCAAAAATGCCTGTACTTAATTTCTGTATTTTTCCTGTATAAATATAGCGGCTGAGCGGTAAAGTAGCTGAACACTGGTAGTTCGGTCCGAGGTTCGAACCCCACGAACGAGCTGGCTGCATGGGTGTTTTAGTGGTTTTCCCCATGTGTAACGTGTATACGAGCCAGTTTCCTTTAGAAAGTCCTCCACGAAGGCATCCCTCCCCTTAGGCAGATAGCACTCGAGGCTTTGACGTAATTAAATAACCTAACCTAACCTGTATAAATATTTCCTGCAAAGTCTGAGCCTATCAAAAGATCAATCTGTGGGTTGACACAATCAACATCTGTGACATAAATTCCCTTTCCAGCTAATTCTGATATCCATGGTCCTTTCCGTAGATTAGGTATAGATCCACAAATTATAGGCTGATCTAACACAGGAATCTTCCAGCTATAACCAGTATGAAGATTCTCAACATTTATGATTCATATCAGATGTCCTTCCTCCAAACACAACATGTGTTAATTTTTTATGTGCTTCTGATCTTATTCCTAGAGATTCTACTGTTGGTTTTAAAACATAGGAATATTCAGATCCAGTATCTATCAACGCTCGAAAATGAACTTTCTTTCCTTCATGCTGAATGGCAACCACCAAAGTTTGAAGCAAAACTCTTCCTGAAGTGTCTGTTGGAGAAAGAGTGCTAATTTCACAATTTTCTTGATTGCACTCGACAGGAACTTTTGATTTCTGCTTAAATTCTATACAAAAAACAATGTAAACAATGTTCTTATCACAAAACATGCATAGAACTTTACTTTTTAGCTCGATGGTTTGTTTTCAAACACGTAAAGCAAAATTTTTTCTCTTTCATAATTTTTAATTTTTCATCATGGCTTAAATTTTGTGTTTTGTAGCAATCTTTACTTTGATGCGATTTTTCACAGAAAATACCAATTTACAGCATTATTGTTATTTATTTCTTTTGCTCCAGAAAACAAGTTGCTTGCAGTATGTATAGTAATATCTTCCCTATCCTTATGAATTCTATAGGGATCACTTTGCTTCATACCTGACTTTGACAGAGTTATTCTTTCTTCCCCTTCGACCTCAGCCCTTAGAAAATTTAACAGTTGGCTCAGTCTTGCACTATACGATTTCTCTTCCTTTACTTTCTCAACCAAACTCTCAACACGTCTTCTGTAATAGACGACTCCACAAGGGGCAAGAGCATTGCAGAATATTTGTCTGATGTCATCCCAATGCATTCTAAAGATCTGAGGTGAAATTCAAGTTTATCGGCTAACATTCCATAAGCGAGGTAAATTAGGGTAAAAGCGCAGAATAGGCTGCATCAACAAAGTTCAGTAGGAGGAGCTGCGTGACGTCAGTAAATGGGTGGGACTAAGCTTATGACGTCACAATGTAGTCTAGCATTTACATTACGTGTACTTTCTATTTTCTCTTAAAACTAACAATAATAAATTGTTTATTATTGTAAATTAATATCAAATTCTTTACTTTTAATTTACATTTATAACATTTAAGCTTAGGCGTTACTGATAATAAGTATAATTGTTTATATTTAAAATTACCATGATACAGTGAGCGAATTCTACCAATTATTAAAACGATAAACAACGTCGCAGTCTCTAATAGTTGTAGAACTTTAATATTTTCAAAGATTTTTATTAAATTATTATTATTTTTTTATTAATTTTTTTTATTTATACAAATAAACTATTTTTTTAATTTAAATTCATATTGTGGAACATTTCAATTTTATCATTTTTACAAATTACCTTCTTGCTACGTAACGACATAATTCCTTACATACCAATAATTAGACAATTTTCATTATTTCTAAAAATTTTAAACTTTACATTAATTAAAAAGAAGAATATTTTTATTGCATATGAACATCATTACACAGCTTTCATATCAGTTTCTAAAATTCCTAAATCACGCTATATTCTGTGTAGGCATGCTAGAATTCTACGCGTTAATAAATAAAAAAAATCTAATTTCTCAGAATGAAAGAAAATAATATAATAAAATAAATACTACAAACTTGGAACACTAAGCAGTGCTTCACATACGCACACACACACATATTATCAATGAACTCATATTATCAAGTGCAATTACGATACCAAACACTACGTATTAAAATATGAGGTAAACGTTACTTCAAGGGTTAAAGTTTACAGTTTTGCTACTGTTGAGTCGATCGTCGGACTATCCATATATATCGTAAGTCGGAAAGCGTTATAAACATATCAAAAAACAAAAAATTAAAAATACAATTTAAATGAAAAATTATGTCTTAAATATAATTCACAATTAAAACAACAATACAAATTTAAAATACAC
This sequence comes from Stegodyphus dumicola, assembly GCF_044657685.1. NCBI lineage: Eukaryota > Metazoa > Arthropoda > Arachnida > Araneae > Eresidae > Stegodyphus > Stegodyphus dumicola. Next base: position 136,372,275 of record NC_140771.1, on the reverse strand, counting down.
AAACGATATGTTAAACATTGCACATAAATAGAGTTACATTACTCCTCGACATCACGCACAACCTCGTTTTCCCTTTTACACAACGATCAGTATTCGCTCGAAAAACATCAAAGAATTCCACAAACTCGGTGTCCATGTGCTCATTTATCTATTTTCACTTAAAGAAAAATCAGAGATTTGCTCAAACTCGGCATTGCGCACCATATTGGCTTTGCCCATGTGCACATCGATCTATTTTCACTTAAAAAAACATCCCAGAATTGCACAAACTCAGCATTGCGCACCACATTGGCTTTGCCCATGTGCACATCGACCTATTTTCACTTAAAAAAACATCTCAGAATTGCACAAACTCCGCATCGCGCACAAACTCGGCATTGCGCAGCACAGTGGCTTTGCCCATGTGCACATCGATCTATTTTCACTTAAAAAAACATCCCAGAATTGCACAAACTCGGCATCGCGCACAACCTCGGCATTGCGCACCACATTGGCTTTGCCCATGTGAACATCGATCTATTTTACTTAAAAAAATCAGACATTAAATAAATTCCCCATTGCTCATATACTCAGAAATTTGCTTTCACTTAAAGAAATCAGAGAATTTTGCAAATCCAGAAAAATGATACAAAACAAAAATAAAGCTTCCAGAATAAAGCAACTACCAAAACATCCAAACTGCCATATTAGAATAGCACCCAATATTTTACTTAAGTCAATAATAATAAATTAAACTTACCTTCATTCCTCCCCTTTTGCAGAATATATGGCTGTGATCTCACTGAGAAATATACGCATCAGTTGGCTGGCGTCGGATTTCTTGTGTTTCCTTCTCTAAATATATTCCGCAAGATAGGAATCAAACTGTCCTTTTGCCTTACTAGAGCCACGGAAACTTTTTTTGATTGCCGCCCAAGTTCCTTCAATACTATGGTATGCGCACCTGTTTCTGGATCTTTAAAACTCAAGCTATGATTGACTTTCAGGTGCGCATATCCTTCGAACTCGAGACAGTCGTACGCTTTCCAACAATCGGATATAATAATCGATCCTGGTAGAACATTCTCTTTAATGATTTCTAGCAATGTTTCGGCACCTCTGTTTTCAACAACTCTAAAGACGCATTTATCTGTTCCTCTCGCAACCAAACCAAAACCCCATTTTCCTTCGACTCTTTTCCCTCTATGATACTTTTGCTTGCCAAACTTGCTTTCGTCGATTTCGACAATGACACCTTCCCCACCCAACTTAACATTCTCCTTCAAACATAACTCTATGCATACTTCTCTACAAAAACTTTTCCAATCTGTCACCGTATTTTTAGCAATACGTAATTCCGTTTGTATAAAATCATTCCCGCACTTACCCAACCACATATAGGTAACTCGCAAAACATCACACAGGCTCAATTTACTCTTCGCAAACCAGGAGTTCTTTCGAACTGACCTTGAAATTCGATGCCTACATTCGCCTCCAGTAACTCTGCACATCCACTCAAAACCGTCTATACGGTTTTTTTGCTCTACTACTTTCATATTTGTTCCACAAATCGGGCACTTATATGATATTGCAATCAAACCTTTCTCCATACACCACTCAATAACGCATTTTTTATCTCTTCGCTCCAACTGATAAAAGAAGTCTTAGATTCAGATACTCATCCATTCTGCAGTAAGCACCGAATTAGACACACTCATGAATAATCAAAACATTCTTTTAAGAATTCTTTTCTGTATTTTCAGAAGTTACGGTTATAATTTTTAATTCATGCCTTCAATATTTTCAATCGTTTGCTAATGATCGTTTTCAATAGTTTGGTATCTTAATAATACATTTGTGAGAGATAATTCGTTGCGTTAAATGCTAACAATACCACACAACACACAAAAGTAGATTTATAATTTAAAAAATCTCGCACAGAACATTATAAACCTACATTTCAACTCAGTTAAAATATAATTTAAGTTTTCTTTAAATACGAAGCTATAGCATACTTATAACTTGTTTTGAAGAAGAGGCGTAACCAATATTACGTCATAAAAAGGCGTGTCCAAGCACAAGAGAAGTAAACACAGCATCGACTGATGCAGCCTATTCTGCGATTTAGCCTAAATTAGCGCCAAATTATTTTGGCCTTCAAAATTTGGCGAATTTTTTAGGCGATAATGAAAGCACTAAAATGTGATTTTTAAACGTCAACAGAATAGTAACTTTTAAGTTTTCCAGTTGTGAAACGCCGTTATTTTATGTAAACAGAATAGTAAAATGAGATGATCAAATACTAGATGAGTAAAACAAAGTCCAACAGCTTCGCGAGCAAAAGCATAGTTCTAAATATATGTAATTCATTATAAAATAGTAGAATGAACAATTCTTGTAAATAATTATTAAGTAAATAAATGTATACACTTATCAGATCAGAGCACTGCGAAGTCAGTTTTAAACGTAAACAGAATAGCAAATTATGTGTATTCAGCATCATAAACTAACTAAAATATTCAAGTTACTATCGTCGTGGAATTCAACACACTAAACAACTTTTGTTCAAAGCTTTAAATATTCCACATCTTTCGATTGCCACATGCAAGAAACAAAACTAAAAAAAAAAAAAAAAAATTAACTAAATAAAATTAAATGAAAACATTCATAAATTATAAACTTCATGTCATATGAAATCCAACATTCTCCCACCAACAACAGCTTAACGTTCTGCAAATATTTATATAAATATAATATTAAACATATATATAACAATAATATTAAACAGTAAAACTTTTAAAAACAAACACAGTATTATCAAAATTTAATTTTAAAAAAAAATCTGGCTACGCTAAATTCACGCTCTTACAGTTACGGAATAAAGCTCTAGGTTTGCCACAAGAAAACATACAGCAAGAAACCACAACCAAATTAAAATCGCGCCAAATAAGAAACTCTCGCCAAGCTTGGTGCTCACCCCGATTATGGAATTTTAACCAGTTTATCATAATTGAGTAATACTAAGCCTTGACTTGATAGCATTTTTAACAACTAAAGTTAAAATTAACGAACATATTAGGTGCTACTTTGGTAGACGGTTGCACGGATTTTTGGCGATTTACATTGGCGCAATTGTTGGCGCGGTTTTTACAGTCATCAGCCATCTTGAAAAATGCTGTTTTTACGTATTTTACGCATATAGTAAAGCATTCGAAACTTTAAAAAAATAAATATCGTTACAAATAACGGATTAATTTTTTGTTGAAAACGTTGTTTTTTGAGATGGCTGGCAAATGTAAATAAATACATTTACTAAGAGTATAAAATGCTAAAGTAAGGTTAAATTATGACTTTCATATAATAGAATAAAAACACCGCTATAAAAACATTGCGCAACATTTAATTGGATTAAAATATTACTTAAATTGAATATCGAATTAAAAACATCATACCAATGTTTAAAAGAATTAAAATATTACTTAAATACTTTCAAATAAGTTTTATAGGATTTAATTATTTAACATTAAATCATATGTGGCAATAAATGTCTCAGGAATTTTTGAAAACATTGTATTAATTTTTTAATAAAATTGAAGTATACAATTATACAGTAAAAGAAAATTAAGTACTTAATTTTTTTTAAGTATTTTACCTGTCGTATATTGATAAGTACCACAAAAAAAAAAAGTCTTTTAACGATCATCATCTGGGATCCACTTCTCTCGCAGTTAACTGAAGAAACAATTAGCGAGGTTTTCTCCAAAAATTTAAAATAAATTTCCTCTGACGTTATTAACAATTTATAAATAAATCTTTGATTAGGAAAGACAGGTTGGCCAAAATAAGATCTCAAAGGGCAAATTTTTTATTCCGATACCAATAATTATTGGTATTTACCAATAACAACATTAATCGTTGAAAGGGACATATCCGTTCCCTATGAAATCTAAGGAATTCGAAAAGATGAATAATAAAATTTTAAAATGGCGTGGTAATGCACAAATATTCAATAACCAATCAGGGTGCTGATTACAGCTCGTTAATGCACAAATATTCTGTAACCAATCAGGGAGCTGATTACATCACGCATAAAATTAAAATTATTTAAATAATCATACATAATGAAACCATTTTTTGAAAAAAAATGCAAAATTAAATTGTATTTTAATATTTAACAGCCATAAATAATGTTTAAAACATAAGATTAAATTTATAGATATTAAAACCAATTACATTTAAAGCAAGGTGACATCATTGATTACATCATCCACAACATAAAATTATATAAAATATCGTAAACAATAAAATTTTTATTTCAAATAAAAACTCAAAATTAGATTGATTTTAAATATTTAGAAGGCATAAATAGTATCGGTTACTATAAATAACCTGTCCGGAAATGGGTTTACTATAAGTCGTATCGCTTGCTAAAACAAAATCGCCAAAATCCGTGCAGCCGTCTACCAAAGTAGCCCCCTATATGGAATAGGAGTTTATTTCTGCACTCATAAGCCCCGTTCACATGCAACGCTCCTTCGCACAGCTGCCGTTAGCAAGAGGAGAAAAGGTGACATGAAAGTCAAGTGTCAAGTGTGTGTGATTATGGCAAAGCCTCGAGGGCTGTCTGCCTAAGAGGAGGGATGCCTTCATGGAGGACTTTCTAAGGGAAACTGGCTCGTATACACGTTACACATGGGGAAAACCACGAAAACGCCCATGCAGCCAGCCCGTTCGCGGGATTCGAACCTCGAACCGAACTACCCGTGTTCAGCGATTTTACCGCTCGGCCTCTGGTGGGCCCGTGACATGAAAGAGTTTCGTCTTTAGGACCCGTTCAGACCACCGTCTTCCTTCCCTTTACACCTAAGCCTCTGTGAACAATCCCGTCTCCAAATTGGCAGATTTCTAATACTGTTTACACATTTTTAACGTTGTTTACTGTTGTTAATTTTGTAATCTGTATTTTCGCAACTAGTACCTGAACTTTCGTAATGGTTCATGAAAAATATATGCTTTTTAATTATTATTATTATTTTATAAGCTGTTATTTAGTTTACTCTTGGTGCTTGTCGCTATGGTTAAAAGATGGTAATGGATTTTTAAACTGCTTCCCGATAAGATACAGAACTCAAACTTTGTACATACACTGCTTGTGGATGTGGTGTCACGCTTTTGATGTTTAGAGATTAGATTTTTTTCAAATTTAAAGTTGAAACGATTTTTTGCAAATATTAACAAATAAAGGGAGAATCTCATAATATTATAGTTTGCACCATAACACACTGTGAAGGAAAAAAATTAAATGGAATTTTTAGCGTAATTTCTTTTAAAATATTTTGTGAGAATTTTTGAAACCCGTTCATATTTTTAGACTTTTTGACGCCCATTAATTTTAAAATTTCATATCTAAAAATATATCGGTTACAAACTTTCGACATTTTCACAGCTTGTAAAACAAACATTTCGCATTTAAAAAAAAAATGATAAAGGAAATTAATTGGATGATTTTTTTACTTTTCTGAAAGATATGCAATGAAGCAGAATGGGAAATACTGGTTCTTCTTAGGCATCAATTCGAAATATCGGTTTCAAGTAATAATCTCATTATACCACACTATTTTTATGACATTATTTATGCTATATAAGTTGTTATTGTGGCCAGTTCTTAGTTCAGCGGGAGATTGGAGATATTTCTGAGTTAACTTTCTCTTAAGATGCGTTTTGAATTCCGTTGTGTTTAAAGTTCTTATTAGATTGAAGCATAATTACTGATTATACTTAGTGATATTCTAAACACTTGTACGAGTATTTCTGTGGAAAATTCCAGAACTTTGAAGTGTTCTGTTGATAAAATTAATTTAATTAAGCTATCATTGGATTTGAGTGCAATGACAATCATTTACGAATTATTATCAATCTATTACAAACCCGTACGCGCGCAACAATATTATAATTAATTAATGTATTAAAATTGTTTTGAACGTGTTTTACAAAACAAAAACAGGTAAAGAAAAATTCTGCTTGCGTTTTATGAGTTTTTCCAATTTTTCTGGCCGCATAAGGTTTTAAAAATTGGTTTGTAATTTATGTTTATATTTACGAATTGAATAAACAGCACTAGATTTGATTTATATATATATATGTGTGTGTATTGAAATTCACTAATAAAATTTTAAAGATTTGAAATGATTAAATGGCTATTTAGACAGTTTGTATTCTTTAAACTGCAAATGCAAACTGAGAAACCTTTTGCATTTTTTTCAATAAATCCTTTTACTTAAAGTCCTAAAACATATACAGGTATGGACTAAATTTTTATTATTTTTACTGCTTATTTAAAATTATATACTTTATAGAAACAAGGATGGGTTTTGCAAAATACTGAAAGGAAAAATTATTTGAAATGAAAATGTACATATCTGTTTTAAAGATTTTAGATTAAAGTTTTTTTTTTTCTCAGAAACTAATTCATTAATTGCAAAATCATTCCTTGAAGTTATTAAAAACATTCTAATAAATACAATAAAAAACTGGGGGGAGACATTGAAAATTGTAAGAGAAGAAAGACATTTTAATTGTAAAATTTTTCTTCAAAAAATTTTAATTAAAAAATTACTAGCAAAAACTTTTTTTCATCTTAAAATTATTTTGTCTCACAAAACCATTTAATAATATTCATAAAAACTAGATGAAAATGCTTAAATTAAAAAACAAAATCATTCAAAAGGTACCGAGTCCCTTGTCGTGTTGAAGCCGATATGCACTTGTCTTAACTTTAGTTTTAATTTGAACGATATTTCTGGAATACCTAGCATCAGATAACCTTGTCTGTATTTGTCTATAATTTCCGTATCTTGTACAGTTCTATCTAATTTTTGAAGGGATGCTATCACCACCCCAGACATCTATCAGCGCGATTATTTCGCTGACAGTCCAGCGAGCAGTAACTAAAATTAAGTGAACCGCTCAGTATAGTACGGGAAATCTCCCCATTTGCCCTGCTCCCGAGAGGTAAGGAACATTCAACCAAGTTCTACCTCCAATTCGGCGAGGCAGTTAATGCTTGTCCCATGTGAACGGCACACGTTGGAAGAACCGGTTTTCGCTACCGGTCAAATCTGCTCTTGTGAACGGGGCTATACTGGTTGGATGATGCTAGAAAAGAGGTTAGACCATGCATTGATTACCGTCGCTTGAACAAGGCAACTAGGACACAATATTTTCTCTTGCCAAACATTGAACATTTTGTAGAAAATGTGTCATCTAGAAGATATGATCTATTCTAGATCTTACTTGACGTTACTGGCAGGTCGCACTAAATAAAAGAGTCTAGCATTACGCTGCTTTTGTGACAAGTTTTGGAATATTTAAACTCTTAAGGTTATCGTTCGGGCTAAAAAATGCTAAAGATGCTATTACGATGATATCGAAGATGCCATTACGATGATATATCAGTTTTCTATAGTCGTGAATGCAAACAAATGGGATTCCCAAGCTAATGTTTGTGATCTCCCCGCTTTTTTGAAAGTAGACTCAGCGGATATCCTCCAAATTCTGCCCGAAAACCAGAGACTAGACTTCGATACTCAGCTGGCATGTTGGAGTTGCTTTTCGGTGAGAAATGTTTGGAAACTAGCTTTAGTTGCAATATCGCCAACAGAACCCACAGAAATACTCCCGGAGCTCACAACGGATGCTGAAACGCTGTCCCCTCACACCTTTTCGGACTGCTCATTAAAAACAAGGAAAATACTGTTCCTCAGTACTTCATCGATGGCATACGAGACCCTGAGATACAGAAGCTCTCTCAATAGCGGATGCTGAAAACCTAAAAAGCGCTTTAATTTACGCCATGAAATTTGAGGCAGTCCAGTAACAAATCCTTAGAGACCGCCACCTAATGAGAGCTCCTCAAATCCAGGAACCTGTGGATCAGGTGACTGTTCGTCGATTTAACCAAGCAATTTAACCAGGCAGTCAATACCTTGAGGCGTAATAGGAGCGACAGCAAACAGAACCTAAAGTGCTGGAACTACGATGGCAAAGGACACGTACGAAAATAGTGCAGAACACTCGAAGGCAAGGAAATTGAAATCGCTTCCAGCAGGGAGTCAGGAAATAAAAAATAAGTGTCTATCTAGTGGAGCTAAGGTTGCTAGTTTGTAGGGATTTATATTTATTTTAACTAATAATTTAAATTTTAGTTCCAGAATAGTTAAATTTGGTAGCGCACGTGATGTGAATGCAAATTCTACTTTGAAGAGGAAAATTTAAATACAGAGGTTTTAGAAGGGAAGTTAGAAAGCTGGGCTCGAGCAGCCGTCTCTCCCGTAGGTACAATACCTGATTGCTGGTTCAAGTAGCTTAACCCTTAGCCTGTCGAGTAATTTTCTGCGAATCCCTTTAAAACTGTCGCTAGTTTTGGACCGAACTTCCCGTAAAATGTCGCGAAAATAACCCTAAACCTCTGAAAATTGTCAAGCAGTTCTTTTGTTATTTCCCATCCCTCCCAGAATTTTACTTCAATGATTCCGCTAAGTGAGATTGATTACTAGATATTGTTCCGGAGGTATGAGCTGTCAAGAGAATTGCAAAAGACTAGACTCTCCGTGATGACCGTCTTAATGCCGCCGGGTACAGCTGCGAAACTTAAATTTCCTTCCCTTAAACAATCTTATCTCTTCCCTTCTCTACATATAATAAAAGAAAGAGTCTATCTGTGTGTGTCTTTCGTTCGCGCTGCGCGTAAGCTAATAGACCCACGGCTAGGAAATTTGGTACATAGGTGTATCTAGACAAGAGCCAGTGCACCTCAAAGCGAATTTTTCGAAATTCGAATGAATTTTTTTTTTTTAAATTTTATGTTTTGTGACAAAATTGCGTCATTTTGAGACAATATGGGCTATAGGAAAGCGAGATTTTACTCTACACACTCCATTTTCACATCGTCATGAAACGTAGACACTTAGCTATTTTACGAACTGAAAATAAATTTCGTGTTTCAATAAATCGATTAAATACGAATTTATTTAACAAAGAGAGGTTAACACCTTTTCAACGGGATTTTTTCTAAAAAAAGTTTATTTTTAAAAATGTACAGTTTATTTTTCTTTGATTTTTGGACACATTAAACTTTCATCCTTGCGACTGCTTTTGCAAAAAGAATTTTAGAAATATGATAATATTTTGTATTTCTTTAAAAAAAAAATTTTAAGTGAAACTTCCGAGTACACTTCTCACATCTTTAAAAATGTGATTTTGGCAACAATTTTCCTGTCTTGTTGTTGATAGATTTTTGATGAAATCGCATCATTTTGAATAGTTTCATTCTTTTAGAAATATGGGTTTGGCTACAATTTTTCATTGTATTTCTTATGTCACTGTTTTTAAGAGATTGGCATATTTCATTGTCATTTATATATATATATATATATATAATACAATTTTATTGATTATTTTTGATAAAGTTTCTGCAGAGTAAAATTCTGCGCGGAATTTTATGTTTTTTGAGTTGCTTTCATGTTATTTTTTGCTTATTTCACTGTTTGTAAGATATTGAAAAGTTTTGCATGATTTTGTTTCTTCAACGAAATTGGTTGGTTAATTTCTTATTAGGATAATTAATATTTGTATTAAGGAATATAGCTTATTTTATTGTAATTTTTTTCTCTTGAAAATATAAACTATCATTAATTATACTTTGCTTTTTAATTTTTTTTTTTTTTTTTTTTTTTTTTTGTATTATTTTCTGTTATTTATTGCTCATTTCATTATTTTTAAGATACTGAAAAGTTTTGAATGATTTTTTTAGGAAACAAAGTTCTTAACCTCCTTTATACCATTTGAGTTCTTAAGATTTTGCAAAGGGAAGTTGGTTAATTTATTTATTAGGATAATTAATATTTGTATTAAGGGATATTGTATTAATATTTGTATTAAGGGATATATTATTTCATTGTAATTTTGTTATACGTGATAACTTTTTTTATGAAGTTGTTCTGAAGAGTAAAGTTCTACGCAGTTTTTAAATTTAACGTTTGGTGTTCCCTTCAGCCATTTTCCCGGTACATTTAAAAGCCAGACGAAGGCTGGCAGCGAAGTTGTTAGTTTTCAAATAAATTGGTTTTAAAATTTACCCGGTTAAATATTTAATTATTACGCATTTTTAATCTAAGTAACCTAATTATTACGTTCCTTTTGCCTTAATTATTACGTAGTTTTAAGAGCAATAAACGAAACATTTGGGTGTTATTTAAGGGTGATAATATTAATGTTAAATTTGCATTTTACTTTTTTATATACATTCAAGATATTCAGAAAGGCGATAATAACTTGAAACTGTTTTCAGTGTATCATAAATTTATTGATTCAAATTAAAAATTCTTGTTTTCCTGTCCAAGAAACACTAGTAAACTTTATCTGAAATAGGAAAGCTGAGACATATTAATAACAAACAAAGCAATTAATTTGGAAGTCAAAGAACAAAAATCAGCGTTATATTTTCAAATTTTCACAGGACTAGTTTCGATGGTTTTACCGAACCATCATCCTCAGCTGCAAAAGCGCAAATGAACGAGATAAGATATAATGAAAATTAGATTGTGAAAATTTGAAAATATAGCGCTGATTTTTGTTGTTTGACTTTTATTGATTTTCGATTGTTGACAATTTAATGTTTGTTCGGCTTGTTATTGTATCTTAATTAAACAAAGCAATGTTGTTACTCATTAGCTTGCAATTTAATTTATTCAATTTTTGTAAAGAAAGAGTGTTGCTGTACATTTGGTAAAGTATAAATAAGCATTCCATTTAATAATTATAAAAGTTATTAATTATTTAATAATTAATCATAACAATATGAATAATTAAATATTTTTTCAGAGATATATTCTCCGGCAATATTTTTTTCTAGGGGTTCCAGCATACATTTTTGAAGCATTATACTCTAAATAAATGTCTTGTTTGAACATAGCATTTATTATTGACACATCTCCAACCAAAGGAAATACCTTACTAGGGAGGATATTTAAACAAAATTTTTATTAGAATAAATATTTTCGTTATTTTAATACTACTAATAATATACAAACATTAATTAAAGTTCACTATAGTTGAGTGAATAAGATTGCTGGATGTTGGTAGTTTGTTGTTGGCAACCGAACAGGTTAGCTGCTTGTGGTCTTTATGATTTTCCCGATGCGTAACGTGAATTCAAGCCAATTTTACTTAGAAAATTACCCACGAAGGTGTAATACAATTTTAAAATTGTATTACAAATATTATTAAAGCAGATAACCCATGACTTCTTAAAAACTGTAAAATATAATCTGTGGATAATTTTCGTTATACGATAACACGAACAAAATGATTTCCTATACAAAAACATATGATCAGCACTGTTATTGCCCGCCGTTTAATTAAATGCATCCATCTCATTCCTTACAATTAATTTTCCTTTTTCAAAAAAATTTTGATTTCAGTAAAATGTACTATTTACAATGTGTCATTTTATTTTGCTCGTTTTTTATGCAAATATTCAAATTCAGGTAGATATTGCGTAAGTTCAGAAAGCCAACTAGTCTCCAAGCGGTAAGATAGCTGAGCACCGGTAAATTCTAGCGGCTGCATGGGAGGCTTAAGTTGGTGTATTTAATTATGGCAAAGCACACGAGGGCTATCTGCCTAAAGGGAGGGATGCCTTTCGTGGAGGACTTTCTAAGGGAAACTGGCTCGTATACACGTTACACATGGGGAAAACCACGAAAACGCCCATGCAGCCAGCCCGTTCGCGGGATTCGAACCTCAGACCGAACTACCAGTGTTCAGCGTCTTTACCGCTCGGCCGCTGGTGGGCATATGGGAGGCTTAAGGGTTTTTCATAAGTACAATTGATTGTGAATTAACAGTTTGTTTCCCACAAAAAAAAAAAAAAAAAAATCTACCCTGAAGACTTCCTTTCCCTTAGACAAATAGCTCCTGTGTGCTTTATCATAATCCAAAATCTTAAGCGTATAAATCTTTTATCATAGCCGATGGTGACGATAAAATATTTTCTATCTGATGTGTCAAGTTAGCATAATTGTATATTTCTAACGAAAATTGTTTGGCTCATGTTACCCTATAATGAAAAAAAGATTCAAATCGGTTTTTAGCTTAAACAGTATTTTCATTATTAATTATATCACGAATTTTATCAATAGTATTCTTAGTATTAATTGCAGGCATGTATTCAAGAATATAATATACACAAAGCTGTGTCTAATGATTACGGCTAATTTTTATATAAAATTTTATAGTATAAAAATTTAGGTTCATAGGTCAGCCATATTTGAAAGAGTACTTGTGTATTATAAGAAAAGAGAGAGAGAAATTTAAGAATCAAAAAATTTGCCACGAAGTAATATAAAAATGCAATACAACACAAAAAGAGTACAATACTATTTCATGTTTTGTGGATATACTTGAAGACACAAACATGCTTTCAGCTGTATTCGTTCATCAGAGAAAAACTTTTCATATGAAGCTATTCTTTTCAAATCTCACTATACAAGTAATACAAAAGCAGTATAGGAATTTCTTTTCTTAATATCCAACCGAAGAGCTGAAGAGACGTACAATGATTAACATACAATGGGTGCCTTGAATTATTTTGCTTTACATGCAGTTTCCTTATATATGTAAAACAAAATAAACTTTCACCCATTCCAATATTTCAAGAACTCACAGAGAGAGAGATATCTATAACAAATTTTATTGCTGTTTGACTGATTGCTTTGGGAACAATAAGTCTTCCAACTGAAGCTTCTAGCTATTCAAATACGAACGCTTCTCAGCAAAGCCATTTGGACCGCATCTGCTTTGTTAAAGAAAACCTTTTGGGGGTAAAATCATCCACTTCATCGGGTTTTTCAAACAAAGCAGTCAGTGGTCCTGTTACTACCTGCTGACCAAGAGAAATTTCTCAGAAACTTTTGTTCGAAAAAAAAAAAGAGTTTTATATTTTTAAGAATTTTCAGTCTGACAGCAAGATTTTGTTATTTTTCATATATAGATGAAAAATAAACTAATTTGTTTTTAATAAAGAAGAAAAAGAATTAATAAGATTATTTAAATTGTTTTACACAGCACCGAGTAAGGAGACGAAATTTAATTTTCTTTATAAATATTTTTCTCAGACAATACTTTAGTGTTTTTCAAATTATGAGAATAGCGCGTTAGTGCATGCATTTTCAAATCAGATTTATTTAATTAATATATATGGATATGCCGAACAAGCACACTTTCGTACATATAAACTGTATATTAGTACATACATAAAAATGAAATAAAATTTGAAAACAAGCAATTTAAAAACTACTGTATTGAAAAATTATTACAAATTTATTTTTACCTCATTTTTTTTCCATTATATACATTTACTTGAGTTTTGTTATATGCATTTACTTAATTTTATTTTCTTATATGCATTTACTTAATTTTATTTTCTTATATGCATTTACTTAATTTTATTTTGTTATATGCATCTGTCAATCTTTTTGAAAAATTTTTAGATTATTTGAGTACGGCAAAGGAAACGAGATCTATCAGCTGAAGGCAATGGATGTCCCCGTGGACGACTTTCTAAGTAAAACGTACTCATGTTCATGTTACACATAGAGGAAACCACAAAACTCAACCATGCAACCAGTTCGTTCGTTTGGGTTCGAATATGAGTCGAACTAGCGGTAATCAGAAATCTTAGCCAGGAGGCCATTGATTGGGTTTGACAGATTTGGAAACCTAATAAATAGTATTTAATACTAAATATAATATTATTACACGAATCACATTTATATAAACCAAATAAAATTCTAATATCGAACATAACTAAATCTCGATATAACTTACACTTATAAACTGATGTCTAATAACACTGATAAATTCAAATACTAAACGGAACATACGTTAATTCTACATAGATAATTTTTTGTAATATATTTCGCTGGGAATGTCTGGCCGCAAAATTGTTAGCATAAATTTAGGTATTTTGCATAATGAAACTCGAAAGGCATACGAAACGAACGTGCGCCAAGGTATATATTGGCGAGAGAAAGTAAAGCTCGTGTGCAATGCAGTATATTTGATTTTTCACCCTAGATACTTGTACCTGGCTAAAGGTCTAATCCAGTAGTACTTTCTTCTCTTTCAGGTACGATGGCAAAGTATGTTCGTGTTTCTCCTTTTTTTATTGCCTAATATAGGTAAGCCTGATGATATTTAGTACTGATGATGATGATTCTATGTAAGTTATTCTTTTGAATACTTCAATTTTAATGTCTGTGAAGATTATTACTTTATTGTTATGTTTAAGTTAAGCAGAATTATCCTATTTTATTAAATAAAGATTTCGTAGTTAAAATTTTTGACTTATGATTCTTTAATTCTGTGCTTGAGGAAACGTACTCATTACGCCTTCAGTGCTAATGCACAACCAACAAAAGATTATGAGACTGATAAATTGAAATTTTGCAATGTTGTAAGATTCCAGGGGCATAAAGTGTTAAAACTCTTTGTTGAAAAAAAAAACTAGTTACAAAGTTTATAAGAATAATTGTAACAAATAATAATGTCTATTCTAAAAGAATCAATTTGTATAGAAAAGTTAACAGATGAAAATTATTCAGTGTGGAAATTTAAAATAGAACAAATTCTAATAAAAGAAGGTTTAGATGATGTTGTATTCGAAGAAAAACCGGAAACTGATACTGATATTTGGTTAAAGAATGATCGTAAAGCTAAAGCTTTAATATGCTTAAATATTTCGGATTCGCAAATTATCCATGTATTGCATAGTAAATCTGCAAACGAAGTTTGGCAGAAGTTAAAATGTGTCCATGAACGTGTAAATTTAACAAATAAGTTATTTCTTCTTAGAAAACTATATTCCATTAGATATAATGAAAATTCTAAAATGCAGGAACATATCAAAGGAGTACTAGAATTGACTGAAAAGCTGCGTAGTATAGGTGAAGAAATTAAAGAAAATAACTTAATAGCAATATTACTATGTTCTTTACCAAATTCATACAATTCCTTAATAACTGCAATAGAAAGTAAATCGGAAGCTGAATTGTCGCTAGAATATGTTAAAAACAAACTAATAGATGAGTATTGTAGACGTGTGGAAACTAAGAAAGTTCAAAAGTACGATTCAGTTGCTTTAAAAAGTAAAAGCGAAAATAAATCAAAGTATGTTACACGGTATTGTAATTATTGTAAGAGAAATAACCATACGATAAATGACTGTTTTCATCTAAAACGTAACGCTAGAACTTCCCCGAAAACAGATGTAAATAATAGTAAAGTAAGAAATTATTCTCAAAATTATAAAAGTAATGCATGCCAAATAGCAAATACACAAAGTGTAGAAAACATCACAAAACTTAAAGAAAATAAGTATCTTAAAAGTATTGAAACTGAAAATACACAGATTCAGTTTAATCAAGTTCTAAAAGTGGAAAATAAACATGAAAACACGCAAACGCAAGAATGGGTTATCGACTCGGGAGCTTTAACTCATATTACGAGTGATAAGAATTTTTTCTCTCAGTTAAATGACTCTAATAAACAAATAGTAACTGTAGCCAATGGTGCTAAATTAAATTCTTATGGTATTGGTGAAGGCTATTTTAAAGTTCGAAACTTAAAGGGTCAGGTTACACAAATAAAATTAGAAAATGTATTGTATGTACCAGGTTTAGATAGTAATTTACTTTCTGTTCAATCTGTTACGAATAAAGGTTGCATTGTTACATTTGATAGTAATAAGTGTTACATAAAGCGTAACAATATACTCGTAGCCGACGGCAATGCTCAGGAAGGTTTATATAAATTGACCGTAAACTCAATTGACGAGAAAGCGTACTTAGCTAATGATGTTTCATGTTCTAATACGAACTGTATACTAAAATGGCATCAAGGATTAGGCCACAGAAATATAGATGCCATAAAAACACTTGAGAAAAATGATTTGGCAGACGGCATTAAACTTGGCAAATGCACTCATAGTGTGGAATGTTCTACTTGTGTAAAAGCGAAACTAACTGAAACACCTTATCCCAAAACTAGTTTTAGATTTAAAAATCCACTGGATTTAGTGCACACAGATGTGTGTGGGCAAATTGAAGTCAACAGCTTAGGAGGGAAAAGATATTTCGTAACTTTCATTGATGACTATTCGCGTTATACTCAAATTTATTTTATTACTTCAAAAGATGAAGTATTAGACAAACTTAAACAGTATGTTGCATTGACAACAAATAAATTTAGAAAGAAAATAAAGGTTCTCAGATCCGACAACGGTACAGAATACCGTAACAAAATTACTGAAAATTATTTAAAGAAACTTGGTATTTTTCATGAAACTTCGGTTCCTTATTGTCCGGCACAGAACGACGTCGCAGAAAGGAAAAATCGCTCTTTAATAGAAATGACGAAAACTATGCTAATAAACTCTAAATTACCGAAAGGATTCTGGGCTGAAGCAGCAGCTACTGCTGCATATCTTCAAAATAGGTTACCAACTAAAGCCACAGATAGAACACCATGTGAATTGTGGAATGGTAGAAAACCAAACTTAAGTCACTTACGAGTATTTGGCTGTAAAGCATTTTATTACGTGAACAAACAAAAACGGCGTAAATTCGACAACAGAGCTGAAGACGGAATATTCGTAGGATACGATTTACGAAGTAAGGGATACAGGATTTATGTAGGTGGAAGGAAAATAATAGTAAGTAGAACTGTTAAATTTTCAGAAAACGCGTCTTTATCTGACAAACATGCAGAAAATAATGCTGAAGATTTAGAATTAATTCACTTCAATAACTCGCAAGAAGATGAAGAAAATAATGAAGAAACATCTCTTGGCGATGATTTTACAGAAGTTTCAAAAAGTTCTGAAGAGTTAATTAAATGTGTAGAAAATGTAGAAAGAAGGGTTTCTAGCAGATCAACCAAAGGGTTCCCACCGGAAAGATTCTCTTATAAAGCAGAAGACGAAGAATCAATCTTACCTAAAAATAAAGATTCAGAAAGCTTTGAAGAAATTCTAAACTGACCAAAACGTGAACAAGAAGCTTGGATCAAGGCTATGCAAGAAGAAATACATTCTCTAAAAGAAAATGAAACCTATACACTTATAAAATTACCACCAGGAAAACATGCAGTAGGCAGCAAATGGGTGTTTAAGACAAAATATGATGAAACCGGTAAAAATATAAAATACAAAGCACGCTTAGTAACCAAAGGATTTACTCAAAAATACGGCAGTGATTATGATGAAACTTTCTCACCAGTAGTGAAACACACTACGATAAGAGTTTTCTTAGCATGGGCAGCGTATAATAATGCCAAGGTACATCAACTAGATGTTAAAACAGCCCTTTTTGTATGGCAACATAAATGAAAAAATATATATGGAACAACCAGAAGGATTCGTGGTTCCGGAAGAAAAACATAAAGTTTGTAAATTACAGAAGTCGATTTATGGTCTCAAACAAGCAGCTAGGTGCTGGAATGCAGAAATTGAAAATACATTGAAGAATCTTGGATTCAGTCAAAGCAAAGCAGATCCGTGTCTTTTCACAAAAGTAGTTCGTGATAAAAGAATTAATTTAATAGTGTATGTTGATGATATCCTAATAAGTTCTACAGAAGAAGGACTAATTCTTCAAACAATAAATAATTTAAAGAAACGTTACCAAATAACGCATCTTGGTGAAGCTAAATATTTCTTAGTCATGGAAATAAATCGCAAGGAAGATGGAAGTTATCTCTTATCACAGAAAAATAAAATAAATCAACTTGTCAAGCAATTTCAACTTGAAGAAGCGAAACCCACTAGCACACCAATGGAAACGAACTATTATAACCTAAACAAGGAAGAAAATCTCCTAACTTCAAATGATAAATTTCGCCAAGCTATTGGAAGTCTCTTGTATATATCGTCTATCACAAGACCAGATATCACAGCTTCAACTCACATACTCAGCAGAAGGTGTAATAATCCACGTCAAAAGGACTGGAATGCTGTTAAAAGAATCATTAGATACTTAAATACGACAAAGAATCTATCCTTACAAATTTCGTCGAGTGAAGAACCTAATATTACAGTTTATTCAGACGCTGATTGGGGACAAGATATTGAAGATAGAAAATCTACACCAGGAAGTGTTATTTTATTAGGAAGAAACTGTATTTCGTGGTTTTCAAGAAAACAAACTTGTGTTTCGTTATCCTCAGCAGAAG
This sequence comes from Stegodyphus dumicola, assembly GCF_044657685.1. Taxonomy (NCBI): domain Eukaryota; kingdom Metazoa; phylum Arthropoda; class Arachnida; order Araneae; family Eresidae; genus Stegodyphus; species Stegodyphus dumicola. The sequence goes on along the minus strand of NC_140771.1, from coordinate 136,354,008 downwards.
CTGAATATGTTGCACTATCGCAAGCTACGCAAGAACTGTTATGGCTATTAAAATTAACAGAAGATTTCAATCTACCCCAAACTCTATCGATAAGGTATTTGAAGATAATCAGTCTACTATAAGACTTGTAGAATCTGAAAAATTCAGTTCACGCACAAAACATATTGATACAAAAGTTCATCATATACGCGACTTGAATAACAAAGGAATAGTAAAACTTGCTTATCTTTCAACAGAACAAATGGTTCCTGATATTATGACTAAACCAATTCCTAAAGCTAAATTTCAGTTTTGCAGGAATGAATTACAATTGGTATGAATTTCATTAGCAAAACAGGGGCAATGTTAGCATAAATTTAGGTATTTTGCATAATGAAACTCGAAAGGCATACGAAACGAACGTGCGCCAAGATATATATTGGCGAGAGAAAGTAAAGCTCGTGTGCAATGCAGTATATTTGATTTTTCACCCTAGCTACTTGTACCTGGCTAAAGGTCTAATCCAGTAGTACTTTCTTCTCTTTCAGGTACGATGGCAAAGTATGTTCGTGTTTCTCCTTTTTTTATTGCCTAATATAGGTAAGCCTGATGATATTTAGTACTGATGATAATGATTCTATGTAAGTTATTCTTTAGAATACTTCAATTTTAATGTCTGTGAAGATTATTACTTTATTGTTATGCTTAAGTTAAGCAGAATTATCCTATTTTATTAAATAAAGATTTCGTAGTTAAAATTTTTGACTTATGATTCTTTAATTTTGTGCTTGAGGAAACGTACTCATTATGCCTTCAGTGCTAATGCACAACCAACAAAAATCCTGATTATATATACCCTTATTTTAAGGTTATCACATATCTGATGGTTTGACTTTTACCTCAAAACACAAAGAATCCACAAAATTCAATAAAATTAGTAACTTTATTTCCCTGTTGAAAATTCTCTGGAGTTTTTCAAATATAAAAGCACACGCGGCAAACAGTTTGCTTTAAATAAATATATGCAGCAACGAGAAGATGCGTTTTTGACAGCAACTCGTTTCGAAAATCGAAAATTTATATGGTTTATTAAAAAGTACATCTTAGGTTACAATTGTTACTTTTTCCTGTTTCTTCTAAATTTCGGTAATGTATTATAACAACGAGCGATTCTGTTTAACTTTCATTTGTATAAATAACCACAAGGCAAACTGTTGTAAAACGATTTATCTTCATCCACAAGCTTGCTGTGGTTGGAAAGATAATGCACACCTGCTCTCTGACAATGATTCTTCGTTCTCAGGACCCATCCGTAAAGTGTTCTTTTCAAACAGACTTCACACCCTATTAAGACCTTTGTGTCAACTGACAGCCACCTGCAGAAAGGTAGGGAAAGAAGACCAGATCGCGTCGTCTAAACACGTCTTAAGCAATCTTCGCGAAATTCGGGCTTCGTGTATACACGTCTTAAGCATTTTTCGTGCGATTTGAAATTCGTGTAAAGACGTCTTAAGCATTTTTAAAGAAACTCCAAAAACGTTTAAACGCGTCTTAAGCAGTTAAAGGGTTGAATGCATTTATCTGCTGCCACTAGTTTTAGAGGGGGTTGAAGTTCGGTATCTCGCTGAGCCTTGTAGGTTAGTTTCGTAGTTGTTAAACATTTCAACTTTTGATTTTCAATTACCTTCTGTTCAGTTACCGCCCAACCGCCCAAGTGGAGGCGAAGTTTGTTAGCGTCGAGTTGATGCAGTGTAAATTTTAAGGAGTTAATAAAGGGTTTGAACCCTTCTTCTGTGTAGTTTCCTGCTACTCCTGTATTTAGACAGAAGTTAACTCACCTGAACACTACAAGCTATTTAGAAGCCGCATTTTCAAAGCGCTTCAGATGTCTGCAATGGGTGAGGCAGTAACGAACTCTTCATCATGGGACATATCAATGAATGTCTTTGCAATGTGACCATCGATACTTTAGCTAATGTTACCATCGTCCGAAAAGATTTGGCTCAACAACTGCAGGTAAACTGATCTGGACCCCGCATTGCCTTACCTTCAAGAATATGTCCGATGATAAAATCGACATCGATGAAAAGTTAAAGGTTAACATCATGTTTCAAAATGCCGCCTACCATCACATGACAAAGATTATAGACTCTTGCATACTAGGATTAGACTTATTACCTCCAAGGTAAAATATAATTTTATCTTGGACTTTAAAAATAACGAATTGTATTCTGTTTCTGAGGACGTACCCCTGTTTGGAAATAAAAGTTGAATAGTTGAGTTAAATTTGTCCACTAAATCATAGCTCAAGATGATATCACAGTACCAGCAAGAACAATTTTTTTTCTTTCATAGCTGAAAACAGAAATTTCGATTAACGCATAATAAAATATCCTAAGAATATCCACCAGCTGAGGAGCTTCCGTGGACTTTGCACCTAACGTAGGAGATCTGCGAAGGACGTATCTTCCATCTCAGGACTCCTTCGCAAATTGACAAAGAGGAAAAAAAGTTCTTGTGGACAAACGCATGCATACAATAAACGAAAGGAGACTTTAATATATATTACAATCATAAACTATCCTCAGCTTTACAGTCCTTTTGCACTCACTCCGTATTCGAAACGGCGTCTTGTAGGTGTAGCACGAATCGATGGTAGAAAGATGTTCCGATCGCAGCTGATACTTCTAAGTTCCCGTATCCCGGATGTCCTTAAGGAATCGCACAGCAGTCCAACAGGGGGCCAGTTTGGAATAATGATGACTTTGCATAAAGCTAGGGAGAGCTTTTACTGGCGTAATGCAAGGACTGACGTACAGTAGTGGTGCCAGTCTTACAATGACTGTTAGGCCCTGGAAGGGCCGAAGAAACACAGCCGAGAGAAACTGCAACATTACAATATAGTAGCAAGTTTTGAACGCATTGCCTTTGATATCTTGGGACCTTTGCGCGATCTGCTAATGTCAAAAAATATATCCTTGTTGTCACTGATTACTTCACAAGATGTCCTGAAGCATTTGAACTATCCCTGATCAAGAGGTTTCACGGTGCCAGAGGTAATGCTATAGCTTTTGATTTTCAAATTTGGAGGGTTTAATCAGATACCGTCCGGTCAAGGAAGGATTTTTATCTCGTCTGACTTAAAGAATTCTGCAAACTATTGGGCATAGAGGAAACTCAAACGACACCTTTAGATCCGCAGTCAGATGGTATAGTAAAGTGGTTAAATAAAACCATCCTTAACAAACGTTGGCTGATGGTTTCCAGAAACTAACAGGACTGGGATCAGAAGTTACCTCTGTTCTTACTGACCTATCACAGTGCCGTCCACGAGACTACCGGCTATTCCCCATCCCAGATGCTCTTCAGTCGTGACCTTCGTCTGTCTTGTGATCTTTTGTTTGGTCGCTCTCCGGATGCACCTGTGTAACCTCTACAAATCATATATAATCTTTTCTTTTGTACAACTTTATGTAGATTGTGAGTGGCAACAGTAGAAACGAAAATAGTGGTAGAATGATGTTGTTTAAAAAGAATGTCTTTAAAAAGTGAATAATAAATTGTTTTCTTTTAAATTTAGTAGCGTAAAGTTAATCTCAAACCGAAAAAAAAAAGTTTATTATTGAGCAACCGCTACATTATTTACTGACTTGAAGTTAGCAACTGCAAATATTATGGAAAATACAGAGAAAACAGAAAACCAGTCAAATGGTGCGAATTCTTCGGAAACTCCGAGGGTCAATATAAAAATTTCACCTTTTTGGATAGATAAGCCAGAAATTTGGTTTTATCAGATAGAGGCACAGTTTAAAATTAATGGTATAAGCAGGTCCGCGCCAAGACTAATGGGCACCGTCGTGCAAATGTCTAGCGAGCGTCTTTATGCAGTGACGATATTAAAGGGAAGCTGCTTATGGATAACACTTAAAATGAAGTACTATTAACATAATAATATTAGAAACGAAAATAATTATATTTTATCTTTCAGTTTGTCTAAATGTGCAAACATTTTGTGCTTTGTTAAAACCCACACTCAAACATATTTATTGGAGAATGATACATATATTTATGTTATAAAAAAAGTAACACTTCAAACTAAGCGAAATAATACACTTCCATTGGATACCAAATATATTGCTTATACCAAATATATGCTATTTATTATCTTACGCTATTTATTATCTTAAAATTAAGAACAAATTAATTTACGCATCTAATAAGTTTGCACCGAATATTTAGTTGTTGTTAGCGACGTTTACGACAAGGTTCGAGCTGTGATTACAACAGGGCACAAAAAATGCTGTAGGACACAATCTAGGGATATGTCCAAAATTATTTTCTGCAGACCGCTATGTTGTTGACAACCGGCGATGCTACATTTTTTCCAAAAGTTTGCAGAAATTGCAGTTCATGCATAAGATCTATACTATTTACATCGCTTTGATTTTTATCACTTAATGCTTTTTGCAGCATTTTGACACAAGTTGAGTTGATTTTGCAAATATATGTGTACGAAAATACCCGATTCCGATGAGTATATGAGGGTAGACGTGTTCGACAATTTGCTTAATCCTTATTTTGTGTCTACTGTTTCAATCATAGTAATTTGTGCAATATTTACCTTTTTATTTTACCTTTTATTTATTTTTTATTTATTTATTTTTCATAAGCCATTTGTTTATTAAACTAAAAATTATTACCTTTCGAAAAGAAAGGATCAAAATATTTACGGAGTACCACTGAATTTAAAATATACCTATTTGAGATTTGAAGTAAAGTAAAAATATACAAGACATTCTGAAATTAAAAACTGCTATTTTTCCGATTTGTAGCTATAAGAAAAACCGAAGGAACATGTTTTGTTGTGTCATTACGTCTTAAATACATACTTTAAATTTGATTTATTTATTTTAATAAACAAAAGAGTACCTCAACCTCCTTGAATTATTTGGTGTTGATCTAATAATTCATATATTTTTCCAGTAATTGTTTAAGATATTGTTACGAATTCGGTATTTAAAAAGCTAATGTTAGTTCAGTTATAAATTAAATGGTTTTATTTCTCGCGCAGTGCAGCGCGTGACGAATATTAAAAGAAAGCTAAGCCAGAAAATTGAAAATACAAGAGCGCATGCATTAAATAAATAAATATCTCTTTTTGATTTCGAGAAAGTACTAGAAAATTCTAGCGCGTGATTTTAAAATCTTATAAAAGGAGGAAATCAGTTTGTAGTATAATATATATATATATATTAAAAAAAAAAAAAAAGCTTTGAACGAAAGTTGTTTAGTGTCGTTATAACAGTTAATATCAGAATTCGATCAGATATTTACGTTTCGAGCTTGTTCTTTTCAGTTCGTTGTTCCGATTTTTTCTGAAGAATTTGATCAAGAATAATCAGAATTTGATTTTTGAAAAAGTTTATTTGACTGATTAATTACCTTCGGGTAGAAATGTCCTTTTATAGGACACCACTCGATAGTTCTGATGAAGAGGACTACCGAAGCGAGCGTTCGTCCAAATCCAACAAGACCTATCCATTGAAGAAAGAGGATTTCATACTTATGGCCAAAGAAAAGAAAAGTAAAGCAAAAAAGGCGAAAACAATGTCAGATACGGAAAGCGAACAACCAAGTAAGAAGAAAGATGTTAAACCTGGTGAGGAAAAAAGAGACATTCAAACACCGAATGGAGAAGCTACTGATGAATAGACACCAGAAGATTTATCAATAGGAAATGATGAGCACATCCCAAAATTCAAGTCATGTTCTGAAGAAGAAATCCGGGACCAGATTGCGAAATTTGGATTTGACGTAATTTACAATTACTTTCATAAAAGAACTAAGGGTGAGATGGATGTAGAGACATTCACGAAAAAATTTTATGCAGGGCAGATAACTGAAAGAGGAACAGACAGCAGGGAACAAGAATGGATTTCTCCTAAGAAAACCGCGAAAGTATCAGAAAACGAAGCTCCAATGGAAGTTACGATGGAAAATCGATTTGAGCAGCTAAGTGAAGTAGAAGGTATGGAAGAAGGAGGAGCCGAAAAAGAGGAAACTCTACCCCCAATAGTTTTCCAGCAAAGCAAAGTGGATTGGCCTAAAATTCATGAAATCCTTATCAATACCTGCAGTGAACAATTCGAAGCCGATATGAAAATGAAACTACTGTATGTTAATTTACAGTAGACGATTACAGAAAAGCAACTCTGGTTTTGCAGAAAAGAAATATACCATTTCATACTTTCCAGTTACTCAGCGAAAAACCTATTAAGGTTGTTCTTAAGGGCCTCCCATCGACGATGAAGGTAGAAATAATCCAGGCAGATCTGAAGAGAAGGAAATTCCCGATAAGCAAAGTCAAGCAGTTTTCCAGACGAAGAGGAGACGCTATCGAGAAACTTCCGATTTTCCTGTTGGAACTGAAGAAAGCGAAGGAAGGACGTGCAATTCATGGACTCAACAGTATGTTAAGTGTTAATGTCAAGATCGAGAAGTTTGCCCCGAAAAAACGCGCAATTCAATGCTATAGATGTCAAGCATATGGACATTCGCAACATCTTTGCTCAAATCCTGAGCGATGCTGCAAGTGTGGACAGCACCATAAAAGTAAAGAATGCCCTCTAAAGCCAGAAGAAAAACCCAAGTGCATCTTCTGCTCACTACCGCATGTAAGTTCATACAGGGGTTGCCCCGTGTACAAGAAGCGATATGAAGCAAAGAAGCAGCAGGCGAAGCCAGCAGCTAAGATCCCTACGCCGGCAGATTTTCCGAAATTCATCGAAGCAGAGGAAGACAGCAGTAAAACCCAGATGAAACCTCTCTACAGTGATAGAGTAAAGAAAAAATTGGAAAACCCACTCACAGAGTACAAGGATATCATAAACTGGATCCAAGATCCTAAAATCAAAAAATTTCTGAACAGTATGGTTGAGCACGTTGAGAAGATCCGCGCTGCAAAAACCACGGCTGAGAAGTTTACTGCCGGGTTCAAAGCAGCCATGACACTGATGAGATTTGCTGAAAGTGAAGAGTAATCACCAGCTTAGAAGCATTTGAGGGAATTTCACTATGTTTACGATTTCTTTCACTTCTTCAACACACAGGTTCCCCTGTTTACAGCAGCAGAGCTTGGGGTCAGTACTTGGGTGGGTGACCACCCACGTGACTGGCCTCGACGTATCATCTTTCTTCAACTAGTGAAGATACATCACAGCTTGTACAGCGGCCAGATGCTCCTTCTTCAAAGTCTACTTGACCAACTCACGTGCATTAGCACATGTCACTGCTTCACCTTTGTCGGTGCGGTGTAAATCACCTTAATTTTTAATTCTTCCCAACGCCTTAGGGCATATCTCCAGCAAAGACGGTTAAAGTAGCAGAGGCTATTAAATGCCGCCTAACCATTAACTCGATTTCGATTTCAGTTTGTAGTAGTTGCTTAGTTTGTTGTTGTTTAGAAAACTGCTCTTGTTGATTGTAGCGAATTCGCGGATTAGCATTCTTTAGCTGTTTTGAATTACGTTCTATTGGACATTTGAGTAGTTAAAAGATAACTACTGTGAGATATTGTAATACTGTATAATAATTTGAGAAAATTTAAGCATTTTTGTTGTGATAATAATAAATTTTTGTTCATTTTTCCTCGGACTTGTGCACTCATTTCCTAACGAAACCGTACGCACGCAACAATTTTTGGTATCAGGAGTGGGGTTTGAATGCCAATAACAAGAGCGATGGAAGAACAATTCAGGCAAATGATGACTGCATTTGCAGCTTTCCAAGAAAAGATGGAAGGAGCCGTCAACTCCGTTAAAGAAGAAATTAAAGGCAAGATGAAATTGGGCCAAGAATCCGTTAAGGAAGAGATGAAGGCCATTCAAGCTGGTCAATTAACTTTTAAAGACGAAATAAAAGCCATACAAGTAAAGATTGAAGAAAGTCAATACGAAATGGAAAGAGAAATTTCCTGCATAATAGAAACCAAATTCGATGCTATGGAAGGTAGAATAGATGTGGTTGAAAATAAAGTTGGGCAAATTGAAGAAAAGGTTTCTTCTGTCAAAGATGAAATAGAAGAGAGAGTGTCGGCTGTGGAGCGACGAGTCGAAGGAAGAGTTTCGGCCTTCCAACAACAAATTGAAGAAAGAGTTTCTGCCGTCCAAGGACATATTGAACAACAAATCGAAGGCAGAGTTTCTGTCGTCCAAGGACATATTGAACAACAAATCGAAGACAGAATTTCTGCTGTCGTCGCCAAAAGTAAAGTTGACACTTTAAAGAAATTCGTAGCGACGGCAGGGAGCACTTCGGATGGTTTAAAATTTCTACCCATGCCTGCTCGTCCCTCTCTGAAGCTATCGACATATGATGGGAAGACCTCCTGGCAGGTGTATAAGACACAATTTTCTATCGTGACGGATGTGAATAGATGCGATTTCCAAGCTAAGGCCTGTCATCTCGCCGCTTCTTTAAGAGCCGACGCAGCGGATATCCTTCAGACTCTTCCCGAAAACAAAAGGTTGGATTTCGAAGCTCTGTCCGGTGCCTTGGAGCTGCGCTTCGGGGAGAAATGTTTAAAAGACTACAGCAGGCTCCAATTAAAATCCCGTCAACAGAAGCTCACCGAAACACTTCAGAAGCTCGCCACGGATGTTGAAAGGCTGTCACATCACGCCTTTTCGGAGTGCCCGACAGAAACAAGGGAAATCCTGTCCCTGCAATATTTCATCGATGGCATCCGGGACCCTGAAATACAGAAAGCACTGCGAATGGCGGACGTTAAAGATCTGAAAAGCGCTTTAGTGTACTCCATGAAATTCGAGGCAGCCCAGCAAGCCACCCGTCGAGACCGCCATCCAATCAGAGCTGCTCAGGTCCAGGAGCGAGGGGATTGGTCACTGCTCGTTTAGACGATTTAACTAGACAACTGAACGCCTTGAGACAGAATATTGGTGACAAGAAACCGACCGTAAAGTGCTGGAACTGCGGTGCTGAAGAACACTTACGACGAAACTGCAGAACACCCCAGGGTACGGATGTTAAAACCGCTCCTAACAAACAGCAGGGAAACTAATTAGTGGCCATCTCGCGTGGAGGTTGCCAGATAATGAAAAGTCCCAGTTTAAAGCGCTTCAGATTTCTGCAGTGAGGGGCGGCAGTAATGGACTTTTCATAATAGGACATATTAATAGTTCCCTGCAATATGACGATAGATACAGGAGCCAACGTTACCATCATCCGAAAAGATTTGGCTGAACAACTGGGAAGCAAACTTATCTGGACGCCGCCCTGCGTTACCCTACAGACTGTGTCCGGTGAGAAGATCGACATCGATGGAAAAGTAAATGTTAACATCACGTTTGGAAGTGCCGCTTACCATCACACGGCATATGTAGCAGAGATCACTGATTCTTGCATACTCGAATTGGACTTTCTAAGGAAATACAATTTTTCCTTGGACTTTAAAAATAACGAATTGCGTTCTACATCTGAGGACATAGCGTTATTTGGAGTTAATGATGAAGAAGTTAAATCTGTTCATAAAATCATTGCACAAGACAATATCACAATACCGGCAAGAACAGAAATTTTACTTCCTGGACCCATAGCCGAAAACAGAAATTTCCGCTACGGCATCATAGAATATCCCAATAACTGTAAATGCCCAAAAGGAGTACTAGTAGCCTCAACACTCGTCGACCTATCCAGAACGGTTATCCCGGTCAGAGTCGTCAATGTAACTGAGAAGGGGAGAATTATTAAGAAAGGTGAAGTGGTTGCAGCATGTACTCCAGTAACCAGCGTTGAAAGAAAGAGTAACATCCAAGAATCCGTGTCCTCAGAGAGCATTACATCCGAGTTATTGCAGAATGCGCAATTAAACGATAAAGAGAGGAATGCTGCCGATCGCGTCATTAAAGATCTTCAAGTTGTTTTCTCACGCTCGTCTTCTGACGTGGGTCGAACTAGTTTGACACAACATAGAATAGATACCGGCGATCATCCCCCGATCAAGCAACATCCAAGACGTCTACCGTTTGCTAAACAGGAAGAGGTGCGAACACTTAAAAGATATGGAAGAAGGCGATGTCATCGAGCCTTCAGTAAGTCCATGGGCATCTCCCATCGTCCTAGTCAGAAAGAAAGACGGCTCAACAAGATTTTGCGTCGACTATCGCCGGTTGAATGAGGTTACGAAGAAAGACAGTTACCCTCTTCCTAGAATTGACGACATTCTAGACACTCTTTCTGGAAGCAAGTGGTTCTCAACACTTGATTTAAAGAGTGGGTATTGGCAGGTAGAAATACAGCCTGAAGACCGAGAAAAGACGGCATTTACTACGGGACAAGGGCTTTGGCAATTCAAGGTGATGCCGTTTGGACTGTGTAATGCGCCGGCAACATTCGAACGTCTTATGGAGACTGTTTTGAAAGACCTTTCCTACGAAGCCTGCCTGATATATCTGGACGACATCATCATCGCCGGAAAGAGTTTTGAAGAACATTTAGAAAATCTTAGGAAGGTGCTTCAGAAACTGAAAGAAGCCAAGCTGAAGCTGAGTCCCGCGAAATGCAAATTGTTTCGAAAGGAAGTGACTTACCTGGGACATGTCATCTCTGCAGAAGGTGTGCGCACGGATTCTGAAAAGGTATCAGCGGTTAAATCCTGGAAACGTCCCGAAAATGTCCATCAGCTGAGAAGCTTCCTAGGGCTTTGCACCTACTATAGGAGATTCGTGCAGGACTTTTATTCCATCGCAAGACCCCTTCACAAGCTGACAGAGAGCAACCAAAAGTTCTTGTGGACAAAAGAATGCGAGGATGCATTTAACAACTTAAAGGAGGCTTTAACATCTGCTCCAATCCTGACTATCCTCAGCTCGACCGACCATTTATTCTCGACACCGACGCGAGCAATGAAAGTGTCGGTGCTGTTTTGTCCCAAGAAATAGACGGCCAAGAACGTGTAGTGGCGTACTGGAGCAAGTGCCTGTCTAAACCGGAGAGGAATTATTGTGTCACCAGGAAAGAGTTGCTCGCCATAGTTAAAGCTGTAGAACAGTTCCATCACTATATATACGGCAGAAAATTCCTGCTCCGCACCGATCATGCATCATTGACCTGGCTTTTAAATTTCAAGAATCCTGAGGGTCATATAGCCAGGTGGATACAGAGACTCCAAGAATATGACATCACTATCCGTCATCGTAAGGGATCATCACACGGAAACGCCGACGCCCTGTCTAGAAGACCTTGCCAAGAAAGCTACCGATATTGTTCCAGGGTGGAAGCGAAATACGAGCTGCTGACTCCGGTTGCAAGACAAATTACAACATCAACATGGGCTGATCGAGAACCGTGGATTGATAATGAAGTCAGGAAAGACCAGCTGGAAGACCGCGACATTAAACCCATAATTGATTTAATGGAGTCATCAACCAGAAAACCTACCTGGGAGGACATTTCTATCTGTAGTCCTACAACCAAACAGTATTGGGCACTCTGGGATTCACTTCACATTCGAAACGGCGTCTTATACCGGAAATTCGAATCGGATGATGGGAAGACGTTCCGATGGCAGCTGATACTTCCAAGATCCCGCATTCCTGATGTCCTTAAAGAACTACATAACAGACCTACGGGAGGTCACTTTGGAATAATGAAGACCTTACAGAAAGTTCGTGAGCGCTTTTACTGGAATAATGCAAAGGATGACGTGCAAAAGTGGTGCCGATCCTGCGATGCTTGTGCAGGTCGGAAAGGACCGAAGAGACGCAGCCGAGGTAAGCTGCAACGTTACAACGTAGGGGCGCCTTTTGAACGTATTGCGTTTGACATCTTGGGACCTCTGCCACGAACTGCTGATGGCAACAAATACATACTCGCTGTCATTGGTTACTTCAGCAAGTGGCCTGAAGCGTACCCTGTTCCTGATCAAGAGGCTGTCACAGTAGCTGAAGTAATGATACAGCACTGGATTTCCAGGTTCGGAGTGCCTCTTCAGTTACATTCCGATCAGGGAAGGAATTTTGCCTCGGCAGTAATCAAAGAACTATGCAAACTACTCTGCATTGACAAAACTCAAACGACGCCATTGCATCCCCAGTTAGACGGCATGGTAGAGAGGTTCAATCGAACCATCCTTAATAACCTCTCATTAGTGGTTTCCAGAAACCAACAGGACTGGGACAAGAAATTACCACTCTTTTTACTGGCTTACCGCAGTGCTGTCCACGAGACTACCGGCTATTCTCCATCACAGATGGTCTTCGGTCGTGATCTTCGTCTGCCTTGTGATCTACTGTTTGGCCGCCCTCCGGATGCTCCTTCTTCGTCTGAGGAATATATTCAAGATCTCCAGGCCCGGTTTCAAGTGATGCACAACTTTGCAGGAGAGCGAGTCAACTTGGCGACGGAGAAGATGAAGGCCCGATACGACACAAGAGCTACTGAACATCAATTCCACGAAGGAGACAAGGTGTGGTTGTGAAATCCGACTCGACGGAAAGGACTTTGTCCGAAATTACAGTCACCTTGGGATGGCCCGTACACAGTTCTAAACAGGCTGAATGACGTCGTGGTTCGGATTCGTAAGTCTTCGAACTCTAAACCTAAAGTCGTTCATTACGACAGGTTAGCTCATTACTATGGCCATAGTACATAATGTAAATAATTGTAAATAGTATAAGACCATGGTCCATTTGGTTTTTAAATGGGTCTTTGATTTCATTTGTATTTAGTATTTGATTTGCATTTAGTATTTGATTTGTATTTGATAGCATTTGATTTGTTTTATGTATTGCATTTATTGTTCATGTTGTTTATTATTGTAATGTAATGCTTATTAATGCATTTATGCCACAGTTGTAAGTTTAGCTTCCTGTCCAGGGATTGTACTGCCCGGGACGTGCAATCCTTGGGAAGGGGGCAGTGTTACGAATTTAGTATTTAAAAAGCTAATGTTAGTTCAATTATAAATTAAATGGTTTTATTTCTCGCGCAGTGCAGCGCGTGACGAATATTAAAAGAAAGCTAAGCCAGAAAATTGAAAATACAAGAGCGCGTGCATTAAATAAATAAATATCTCTTTTTGATTTCGAGAAAGTACTGGAAAATTCTAGCGCGTGATTTTAAAATCTTATAAAAGGAGGAAAACATCTCAGTTTGTAGTAGTTGCTTAGTTTGTTGTTGTTTAGAAAACTGCTCTTGTTGATTGTAGCGAATTCGCGGATTAGCGTTCTTTAGCTGTTTTGAATTACGTTCTATTGGACATTTGAGTAGTTAAAAGATAACTACTGTGAGATATTGTAATACTGTATAATAATTTGAGAAAATTTAAGCATTTTTGTTGTGATAATAATAAATTTTTGTTCATTTTTCCTCGGACTTGTGCATTCATTTCATAACGAACCCGTACGCACGCAACAACATACTCAGGTTTTCAAAAGTAATGTAAAATATTTCCAACAATGTCTTTCGGAGTGTTTTTAAGAAGTGTTTTACGTAATAGTTCTTATAATAGTTATTTTGTACTTTTATTTTTACTTCCACTTTTTATATCTTCATTTTTCGCCAGATGTCGGAAGAAAAACAGAAAGAACTATCTGGGTATCAGAATTTAATGAAGAAAAAGAAAACAAGAGTAAGACTTAATAAACCGGAACTTTAAAATTACTCAATTTTTCCAAGACAAAGAGAATACCCAAGCTGACACTATTAACATAAGTTGTCCATTAATGTCCTCAGCTACCACTGAAAGTACCAAAGAAACCTGAGAATCAAAAAGAGTTAGATAGTGTTTTCACCCGGGAATTACCTTCAATGCAGCCGGTCGAAAAAAACAGAAGAAATACTAGGGGCATCTATAATTTCTGCAGTAGATACGCATTTGCCTGTGCCTGATGATTCTGGATTATGCCCAAGTTCATTATTGCTATCCCAAGTTTAAGCCTTAATAGAAAATAGTCCTGAATATGATCAAAGACCAGGTTTCCAGTTTTAATTTCCCAAAAGACCAAAATGGAAGTAATTTTTTTTAGGTGTACTTTTGCCGAATCTTGCCAAACAACGAAAGAGTTAAAAGGGAGATTGTTTGTTAAATTCTGTTGAAAAAAAAATTCTGCTTATTATTTTTGTTGCAAAATTTTTAAGTTTCAGTAACGTAAAATTGAGTAGTTCTGAATTTAATGACTGGAACCACTCAAATGAGCACTTAAAACTTCATGAAAAATATGAAATACATTTCCGGAATTTATACCTTTGCTCCGATATCTTAGAACGATTATGAAAGAATAAATCTGTTGATATGGAATTTCAAAATTTAATAGAAAAAGAGACTAAGCATTGACGCGATGTTATTGAAAGAATTATCTATGCCATTCAGTTTTTAGCCAAACAAAACTTAGCCTTCCGTGGTTCTAGTAACAGGCATCGGCATCACGCATTTTCACGTACAAATAAGACAGAAAAGAACACCAGAGACGAACTCCTGCCCTGTCTTATTTACCGAGGACAGTGTGCTAGGAGGAAGGGGCACTCAGATCTGACAAGCTTGAGGCAGCACAGGAACGCTCAGCTACTCGCATTCCTCGCCCCGTCCTGAAGGGATGGTAAAAACTTCTGCCATGAACAGAGCCCCAACCCCGGACAGCAGGACGAACTCACTTAAACACTGCCAGACGGACTGGGCCACCAATCCGACCTGCTAACACTACGTCACGGTATATAGACGTCAGCTTTAGGTGCCCCCAGGAAAAATTCATATCTCAAAGGAAGGATATGAATATGCACTTTTGAGGCTTCAGGTGCCCGCTGGAAACCTCAAGCAGTTTAAAGGCTCGCTGAATTCGCCAACTCCACCGACGGGGTTGTTTCGTCCCGAACAACCATGAATATCCGACTGTATAGCTCCATCACAACCAACGGAACGGTCAAGACAGTACTATATGCTCCCTGTCGAGCCTGAACCAACCATAGCCAGCTATGACTCTTGTGAAGTCTTGTGAAGAATGATTTTAAACACCCGTCGCCGAGACTGCCTAAGTATATATTCTAATCAGGGTATATTCTAATCTAATATTGACCCCTGGGAGGCGCGTTCAAATAAGACAATTTTCCTGTTGAGACAGGCTGCGAGACAGACTGCTTGTTAAGTGACTGTTCGGCGCCTTTTTGACTCGGCGCTATTGTGCGCCGCACGACCTTGCACCTATTGTCGCGCAGACCTGGGTATAAGTAATGAAGATACCAAGTTCAATTACATTGCCTCATAAATTGAACCTAAATATGTAGATGCTATTTGAGATATAATAACTGATAAGATTGAAAGCAAATATTCATTGGCAAAAGAGCGTTTATAAACTACTAGCAGCTACGCGGCCAGCCTTCGTCTGGCTTTTAAATGTACCGGGAAAATGCCTAAAGGGAACACCAAACTTTAAGTTAAAAAACTGAGCAGAATTTTACTCTGCAAAACAAGTTCATCCAAAATATATATATATTACATATAAGAAAATTACAATGAAATAAGCAATATCCCTCTTAATACAAATATTAATTATTCTAATAAATAAATTAACTTTCCGTTGCAAAATCTTAAGAATTCAAATAGTATAAAGGAAGTTAGGAACTTTGTTTCCTAAAAAATCGTGCAAAACGTTTTATATAATTAAAACATAATATAAAAAATTACAATAAAATAAACAATAAATCTCATATTTTCAAGAGAAAACAGTCAACAGTCCAGTATCCAAAGCAGTGAATGAAAAATTGTTGCCAAAACCCCATTTCTAAAAGAATAAAACTATCATCAGAAAGTAACAACCAATCAAAATTCTGCTTTTGTGGATGACATAATTCAAAGTATACAAACCTCTTCGCCAGTAGCTAATAAAGAGAGAGAGAGGGAACAAAAAAGAAAATTCTTTCTGTTGTGCCTCACGAGACATATGCGCGTCAGAATAAGAAAAGATTGCTATGTGCGCGTTGCGTGTCCAAAAATCAAAAGAAAAAAAAAGCAGCATTTTATCTCATATTTTCAACAGTTAGCAATCCAGTACACAAAGCATTGAATGAAAAATTAACGTCAAAACCACATTTATAGAAGAATGAAACTATTCAAAATAATGACATTCAATCGAAAAGATAAAAGAAAGTTTTTAAAAAATCTGATTCAAATTTTTAAAAAATCGCTTCAAGGTGCAGACTCTTGTCTAGATGCACCTATATACCAAATTTCGTAGCCCTGGGTCTATTAGCTTACGAGCTGAAGGAACGAAAGACACATAGACTCTTCTTTTTATTATATGCAGAGAAAAGATATTTAAAGAAAGTGAAAACAAACGAGTCACACGCATTCTCACTGGTATTAAAATTGGCGACATGAAGCCCAGCCATCTATTACAAAAAATGAAATCCTTGGCAACTAGTGATATTTCTGGCATGGCATAAAAACATTATAGATGAACAAATTGCCGCACCGCATCAAAGATATATTGGCTGTTAGTGATGAAGGTATTGATAAATTGGTGATTATGGTTGATAAGATTTTCGACATGCTTTCACAAACTGAGTTATATGAGGCTCATTCAACTAAATTTAAGAATTCGAGCTCGTTGCCAAACACTTCACAATTACTAGAAATTACCACTTCACTTTCAGATCCAGATACTTTGCGGGAAAATGTAAGTTGCCAAGTAACTGGCATAAATCCGGAAAACTTGCCTGCGCAGCAGAATCAGAATTAGCGGCCGGTTCTGCTGCTGAAGATTTAAAGAATTGCCATGAATTCAATTATAGACTTTTTGTAATAGCCAAAAAAACTGGAATAAAATTCTTGATTGACAGTGGTACGGATGTAAGCCTAATTCCGGCCACGTGTAATGACAAGGTAAGTAGTGATTTTAAACTTTATGCTGCAAATCGTACTGAAATCCCGTGTTTCGGACATAAAATTTTAACTCTTGATTTGGGACTTCACCGTAATTTTCAATGGCCATTTATAATAGCCAGAGTCAGTAAAGGCATTTTGGGTGCAGATTTCCTTAACCAGTTTAATTTATTGATTGATATTAAAAACAAAAAATTAATTGATGGTGTAACTAAACTCAGCGTGATTGGTGCAATTGCATAGTTAGCCGATGAGTCAAATACAGGCACCTTAAACAAAAATAATAAATTTTCTAATATTTTGGCACAAATTCCTGAAATTACAAAACCTGATTTATTAATTTACAAAATATAATGTTGAACATAACATACCTACAAATGGCAAACTTTTTTTTTTTTTTTTTTTTTCAAAAGCGAGACAAATACACCCTAAAAGATTAGAAATAGCCGAACATGAATCAATTTATGCTTGAAAATAATATTCTAAGACCATCGAAATCACCATGGGCAAGCCCACTTCCTTTGTCCAGGAAAAAGACGGCATTCTGAGACCATGCGGAGATTATCGGCACCTAAATGATGTCACAATACCAGATCGCTACCCTTTACTCAGAATTGAAGACTTCCACCACGTTTTAAAAGGCAAAATATATTTTCTAAACTTGATTTACTTAAAGCCTATTATCAGATCCCAGGATCAGAAGAAGATAAACAAAAACCAGATATAATAACTCCATTTGGACTTTTCGAATTTAATGTAATAAGTTTTTTCTTAAGAAATGCTCCCTCCAATTTTCAAAGATTCATTAACGAATTTTTTATGCTACTAGATTTTATTTTTCCGTATTTAGACGACATTCTAAATAGCATCGGAAACTGAGGAACAACATAAGAAAAATCTTACGGAAGTACTTAATAGAATTGTAATAATAAATAAATGTCACGGTATCAAATGTAATGATAAAGTGATAAATGTAATGATTAAGTGTAGTAAATATGAATTACTTAGGCACCAAAGTAGTAATTTTGCCAAATATAATAAATATGCGAAAAGTAATAATTTAGAGTGTTTGAATTTAGGATTAACAAATGTAAAAGCAAATGAATTGCTTACTTAGTAGATTGCGTTGTGGAAGCAATAACCCATAATACTTGCAAACTGTACAGATAGAAATGTGTGATCTTAAAACAAACATGAAATAAAAGTGACTTACCCCAAAGGATGACAATGAGTTATCACAAAATCAATTGATTTTTATTCTTTCTTTAACATCTTCACTACTCAAATAAGCATAAATAAGAAATTATCAGCCAGACAGACGACCTCTAGTGTTATATAGAAGTTTCGACACCAAGGTTAAATAGCTTTACTTTAAGGTACCATTGTTAAATAAGAAACTCCTATATGTTAAATGTTAAATATGAACCTACTTGCAGTGAAAGGTTTCTACTTCCTCTTAGGGGGGAAACTAAACTCTTAAGAATTTGCTAATTACCCAAACTTTTAGTGATCGTATAGTGAAACGTTAAAGCATTTTGCGTTGTGAAAAAATGCAACCCGGGACCGCGCCGTGAGAGGATCGAAAACTTAAGAAAAACATATACAAGATATATATAGGAAAAACATATTAAATATATAAAGAAAACATACTGTAATAGGTTTCCAGATTAAATATCAGTTTATTCAATTACATCACAATGAAAAAAAATCTTAACCTCATCTGAGAGTCTAAGGAGAAGTCATCAATTTGTCATTTACCCTTTTTTTTTCATTTAAATTCATATAAAAAAAAACTTAAGGTTTGTCTGGTAATTTAAAAGGGGAAAGGGAAACAATTCAAAGCCTGAGAATTAATTTAAGATTCGACGCTGTTTTTACTTTCCAAGAAAAAGTTATTAAAAACCCACTCAAAGTTCAGACACAAAAAAAAATAGCACTTAACTTGGTTGGACATCTTGAAGTGGAGGACTCGTATCTTAATAAGCGTTGACGTCGGCCGGGCTCATCTTTACACTGGTACGTTATTTTACCACTGTAGAACAGAAACAGGAGCACTGCTGCCCAGGACGGCTATCCGCTTGGTCCTGAAAGTCTAAAGTCAACACGCAGGTAACTCGTTCAAATTTCGCCTCTTTACCAGAACGCGGCAAGGGAGCGTGTTTGCAGTTTCCGGCCAGAAACGTTTTTTCTAGGCAATTACGGCTCGCCTGTTCTTACTCATCCCAAGAGCAAGCTTCACGAGTAACGTCCAAAGTAAGTTCCACCCGCCAGTCAGTAAGTGAGTGCCTCTTAACCAAAACGCGGCCGGGGAGCATATTTGCCGCTCCCCGCCGGAAAACATCTCTCTTCGTAATTACATCTGGTCTCTCGCCTTCCAGCAAGTTTCAAGAGCGTCCACAAGTCCATCAAGCCCGTAAGTAAGAGAGTGAATCCAACTCGAATTTCCTTCGTCTCCTTCACAAACGCGGGCTCCCACTATGGCTTCACTTATCGCCCCCTTAATTTTGGCAAAATTTGCGTTTTCAACCCCTGAATGCGGAAATAAGGGTGATCGCGCATGCGCGCCCTTCTTCACTTAGCCAACAACCGGACCCTCAATCGCCAAAAACCTGAATGACTTACATTGAAAGACAAGTAGCAACCTTTTGAACTTTTTGTCACGTACTTCCTCTCTTAAGGTCAACTCCACAATGAAAATTCCTTCTCGAACATTCTAAAGGACAAAGCGCGCGAAATCATGACTTGGCAAAAATTGCTTCCCTTTCCCTGCTTCTTTCACAATTAATCAAAGCTTGTACAAAATTTGCAAATAGAGGAAAATAAATAATATTCTTTTAAACTAAATAATATTCCCAGAAGCATCTGTTTTTCCCCAAAATTAAGCCTTAAAATAAATAATTCAGAATCAAATAAAATTAAAATTTCCATAAATCAGAAAATCATTCACATAGTTTTTATAACGCTATCAGACAAATTTTCTACACAACACTAGCACCTGTGATGCGCATCATCAAATTAACGTTGCACTCAGGTTAATCTTTTTCCATCAGTGTGAAACAAAGTCTCGGTGAAAAGGGAACAGTCAAAATTTAACGGCAGTAATTAAGCGTACTTGATTAACCCTGGTATTTTTTGCTTTTTCTTCTTTAAATCAGGAAAGGATGAAATACGTGCAAACGAAGACTTCTCGAATGGTTGAACAAAAATTACTTTTTGCAGCCAAGTATATAAAAACCGGAGTAATTATTTTCTTGAATTTCCGTTTCAAAACCTCACTAAAAAGATTTCCATGTATTAGCAGACAGCTTCGAAGGAAGCAGCAACGAGAAGCAGGAAAAATGGCACATCGCATCGGCCAGAGTAAGGACAGCCAGAGGCCGTCCTACACCTCCGAACCCCAGCAGCACAAGAAGAAGAAACCGGTTGTTGCAATCCAATTTCGCCTTGTCATTTAGCGGTCGCAGTTATCCCACCTGACGCTGAATAATGTGGAGGCTTGCCTGCACAAGAATTCAAAAAACAATATATGAAAGGTATACGATTTTAAATTACGTCCAAAGGGGCGTTTTTTTTTAAATTTTTTCTGTTACCTTTATTTATTAAATATCACATTCTTCGTACTTAAACCATAAAATTCAGTTCAAGAGCAATATCGCAAAATAGTTTTAAACTGAGCATATCTTTAGAATTTCCGATACAGAGTCTCGCGCGCTGGAGATAAAAATGTTTTCTGTAAAACTTTGCCATTGCTCGCTTTGAATTCTTTGAGTGTTAATCAAAAATTAGTTAAAGTTTTACAAAATATGAAATCGATAATAAAACAAATTCCAAATTTCAAATTTCGATGGCTCTATGTATCGTCGTTTTATCACAATGGGAGAAATATACATACATTTATGCAGATTTTTCATTATTTAATTTCTTCAAATATAATGCAGGACTCTAACATTTGGTGGCAACAGTTTGAAAAGTGAAACGGACATTTATAGTGAACCAACGCAAAATCGCAAAACGGAAACAATAGTCTTTCAGGAACAAAGCCCCTTTGGACTAAAAAGTATGAGTAGACTCATTCATATTCTAAAATCACTGTTATTGATGAGTGGAGACTTAACTCATTTTACGCAAATTCTAGGCTTAAAATAAGCTAAAAAATAATAGATTTAGGTTTTAATCTTTTATGGCTCCACACATGCAGTGTTGCAACCCACGCTATTGATTCATGTTATTTTTCACGGCTTAGAAAATTCTACAAGAAAAGAAGGAAAGACAACAAATGTACAAAAGGATAAAACATATTAAAGAGGTCGAAGGAGACATCAATTTGGTACCCCTCCAAATTTTTGGTTTTCCTCCTCAGCATGCCCAGATTTTCAAATCTGGAAAAGCCAACGAAAGCATTTTCAACAAAGCAGCCTATTTTGTTATCAAAAGTTATATCAGAAAGAGGGTTTATTTTTTATTATTTCTGTACCCTTTTTTAAAAAAAGCAGAAGGATGGTTATTGGAGATTGGCGCTCGAGCATGAGATGTTATGAAAAGAATACAGTCTATAGTTTTTTTTTTTTTTTTTTTTTTTTTTTTTTTTCTTTTCAGAGAAAAAATAACTCATCTATTCAGATGATGACTGAAATACGACATTTTGGCGTAATACCTGGTTTTTAAAAAGAAAAGTTGAATTGATTAACCATCTCTTTTAAAAAAGGAAAAAACTGATTCTGTGTTTTGAATAAAATCGTTCTGTTGTTTAGAAAAGATTTCTTTAAATTGTGCTTTCTTATGACATGATTTAAATAAATAAATTATAAATTGTAAGCTTTTTCATCCATTACTCAAGAAGTGAAAGATACATCATGCAATTTATAAACAGATTTGAGAATAAATTATTTGTTATATATATTATATATTATGTGCATTATATATTGATAACGTTATTATTACGCAGCAAGATTCGACTATTATTTGCTTTAGCAGAGATATTTTCGTGCAGAATATATAAAGAAAATTGATTCATTCCATATAGTGAACAATGGAAAAAAATGAGAAACCCCAGACAAAATAACTATTATGATCATTTAATTTCCGTCATTTAATTTATGTGAAGTAGTTAATAATAAAATGCTGTGTAAATTAAAATTAGTTTTTATTTTTCAGTAAATAACTTTAAATATTTACCACCAATTGCCTTTATTGCTTTCTGTTTTTAATAAAAGTGAGCGGATTTTTAGCTCCAAAGAAATAAATTTGAACTCATAATGTTAGTTATGAATTTATGCATTCGTTCAGTATTACTTAATTAATTAATTTATGTATATATCAATATTCGATACTTATATGTAATTTATATATATATATATATATACACATAGTATATCTGGATTCATAAAGATCAAACACAGAGACTTTTTTAATTCATAAATACTTGTAGAGACTTTAGGATTTTTTTGGAAGCAGGCAAGATTAAAAATGAGCAAACGCCTTCGCCGGGAATCGAATCACTGACCTCTGGAATACCGGCCCAGCGTGCAGAACCACTACACCACGAAGGCACGCTAGGAAGGCGGGAGAAATGCCTTATATGATTATATAATATAAAAATTAAGGCGGAAAAGATGCCTTACCTACTATTAATGTAACGCAAAAGGTAATTTAATTAATTAATAAATAAATAAAATATGTGGAACTAATATAAACCGACGGTAATAAACTTTATATCAGAAAGACACAAATTAAAAACAATTAAAGCAAAAATTGGAAAACAAAATTAAAATAAAAATAAATTAATACAAAAATAAATTAATAATCATTAAATATTCAATAATAATGAATAAATAATGAAGAATGTTTGTAATTTGTTGGTCTTTGTCATGTCCGAAAGAATTATCAACAGAGCCACGTTTTTAAACTATATATGGATGCATTACAAAAAGCAAATAATCAAATTTATTTTGAAAAATAAAATTTTGAATTTATTTTAAATTAGCTTGTAAGGATCTTAAGTTTTACTAACGTTTATTTTATTATAAATCTTTACTATCACTTCTTATTTTCTACTTCCGGCCAGAATTATAAGCGTTAACTTATTTATGTAAAATTTGTCTGGCGAACGCCAAGTACTTAAGTTGTGGCCTTTTGCCAAGCGAGAGAGAGGAAGCAGTGAGTCAACGCAGGCCGCTTACCTTAGAAGTTACGCAGTTGCTGTTTGCCTTCCAGGCCAGAGGTTTTAATCCTCTTGATAAATTTAAACGTATTGTAGTGTTCACAGTCTCTGTGCTACATACGCTTCCTGTTATTATAAGGCCAATCTTCCACGTTTATTAGTTTAAAGTTAAATTAGAGTTTAGTTTTATTTTTATACTTTTACGTTAGACCCCAAGTGGCGGGTCAGTGTATTCTGAAGTACGGAAGTTATTGTATATAGAGAAAAATAAAGGGTTTGTATACCCTTCATGTGTATCCTGTCTACTTACCACAATTAGTGAACATAGCTTTAGTAAGCTCTCTGTTCCGAGTCAGGTCCTTGTATGTTCCCGAAGAAGGTTAGAAGGAACATTGACCCTGATAGTGGCGCCCATCGAAGAAGAATAACCATGCCCGAGTTTCAAGAAGAACCTGTGCTGCCTGCAGAAACGGCTCAGAATCCAGAAATGCCAGCTGCCGCCCTGGAAGGATTTGGTTACATCGTCCAGACCATGCGCGCTTCGATGAAACCAGAAGCAACATTTAACGGAAACTCACCGGTAACCAGTTTTTTGGAAAAATTGGATGACCACTTCATGCTCTACCCCGTGCACGAGTTTCAAAAATTTACCTTAGCTACCAGCGCTTTGAGGGGCCAAGCGCTTAACTGGTTCAAATGTATAGGCAGAAGTCTCTTGGGTCAAGCAGGAAGTCCCACCTATGCTTACGAAAATTTCAAGACTGCCCTACTAAAAGCCTTCCCTGTTGTAAGGGATCGTGCGAAATTAGAAACGGAACTTTTCAGTATATATCAACAAAGAATCGAAAACCTCTCGAGCTTTATTTTAAGAAAAATATACGTTTTCAAACTCTTGTATGGAAACCGTCCGGATCCTGAGATAATTCAAGTGATTTTGCCGAGGTTACTACCCCAAGTGCAAGACTTTATTGAATTAGGAAATCCGACTACACTGGAAAAGTTATTTGAGCTAGCAATCCAGTTTGAAAGAAGAAGAACGGCGGACGTCGAAAGAAGACGCCAATATCAACAGCGAAACCAATTTGGTACGCCAAGACTACAGCAAACTCAAGAACACGGCTACGGAGAAAAAGCGAATCAGTGGGCTAGGAAACCCGAGCAGTCAAAAAGAAGGAAAGCACGGAAATGAAAAATAATTTAAACTAAAACGGATTTCTGCTGACGGGAGGGTGCGGAAATCCGAAGGTCACGAAAACCCCTCTTCCTACAAGTTAAATACAGTAATGGTGAAAAATTTGACTCTTCCGAAGATTGAAGTCTTGGTGAATAATATCCCAGCCACCGCACTCCTGGATACCGGCGCGCAGTGTTCCTGCGTGGCAAAAGATTTTTTCAGGAAGTATTTTCGCAAATACCGCATATATAATGCGGATAATACGACAGTGTTAGCGGCGCAAGGAGAAAAATGTAAGTGCGTAGGTAAAGTACCTTTGTATATCCGTATCAAGGACGAACAAGTAAAGGTGATGTTTTTTATAGTAAAGAATCTGCAAGCACATTTAATTTTAGGAATAGATTTTCTTTCAGAAGCACAAGCTACGCTGGATTTTAATGAAGCATCCCTTAAGCTGACAATGAAACCAGTTCGTACAGAAAACGCTGAACCGCCGATGTTAAAACTTGACCACCTCCCTAATGACGAGCAAGATAGAATCCGACAAGTGGTAAGTGAATTTGCTTCGTTCTTTAGTGATATTCCAATATTTACTCAGGTTACTAACCATAGTATTGACACCGGAGATGCAATGCCAGTTCGCCACAAAGCATACCGGTATGATAAGAATAAGGAAAAAATTATAGAATGGCATATTACCGATATGCTACGTAAAAAGATCATAACGCCCATCTCAAGTAGTTATGCTAGCCCGGTGGTTTTATGTAAGAAAAATAATGACTATCCTTTGGAGCATCCAAAAAGGTGGAGATTCGCTATTGATTACCGTAAATTAAACTCCATAACTAAATATCCGGTATATCCGTTACCGATTATAGAAGAAATTCTAAGGAACATAAAATCAACCAAATTTATGACGACTTTAGACTTAACGACTGGTTATTTTCAAATAGGGGTGAGGCCTGAGGACGTGCCTAAGACTGCTTTTATAACCAAGTCTGGCACTTATGCATTTTTGCGTATGCCGTTTGGCCTTTCAGGGGCCCCGGCAACATTTCAGCGATGTATGGACATTGTGTTAAGACCTGTTCTTGGAAAGTCCACATTTATCTATTTAGACGATATCATTATTACTAGTGATAATCTCGACCAACATATACAGGATTTAAGACAGGTGTTTTATTTATTAAATGAGGCCGGACTAAAAGTTAATGTCGAAAAGTGCAAATTTGCAGCCCCTGAATTAAAATATTTAGGTTACAAAATATCTCAAAAAGGGATCGAGACAGATGAATCAAAAATAATCGCTGTACAAAAGTATCCGACTCCAAACACGGCAAAGAAGCTCTCTTCTTTTCTAGGACTTTGTTCATATTATAGGTCCTTTATAAAAGATTTTGCGGCTATCGCGGAGCCATTGTTAAAATTAAAAAGGAAAAAGGCAAGATTCTCGTGGACGGCCGAAGCCAATAGTGCTTTCGAAAAATTAAAACAAGCATTAACGCAAGCCCCTGTGTTGAAATTTCCTGAAAAGGATGAGAATTTAGAAATTTCAGCGGATGCTTCGGATTATGCGGTAGGAGCGGTACTTTCGCAAAATCAGCAGCCCGTGGCATTTTTTAGCCGAACTTTAAATCAAACACAAAGAAACTATTCCGCGACCGAGAGAGAGGCACTTGCAGTTCTGTTAGCAGTGCAAAAGTTCCGAGTCTATTCTGGAAAGGCGCCGATAACAGTGTACTCTGATCATGCGGCGGTAACTAGATTGTACTCAGGAAAAAATTTATCCCCAAGGTTAATAAGATGGGCACTCAAGCTGCAAGAATATAATCTGGTAATCAAACATACCCCCGGAAAGGAAAATATCGTAGCAGATGCCCTATCAAGAATTAAAATAGATGAACAAGGGAATACCGTAAAGATGGCAATGCTCACAGCATGTACAATAAATTCCCGAGAAACTGTAATAACTGAACTGCGTAAGGATCCTGAGTTTGGAAGTATTTATGAGTATTTAAAGGATCCTGAAAATTTTAGCCACCAAGATATTGTGGCGATAAGAAATAGGGCGGCCCATTACGAACTAATAGATGGTCTAATAGATGTTTTATACAAAAACTACGAATTCCAACAACGAATTTCGACCTGTTATCCCAGCTAGTCTTAGATTAAATATCCTGCAGGAGCTCCATGACAGCCCTTTAGCTTCTCGTGCTGGTATTCGAAAAACTATCCAACGCGTACGCGAGGCAGTCTACTTTCCTGAACTGCAAAAGTTAACAAGGGCGCATGTCCAGTCCTGCCCAACATGTCAAGCAGTAAATTATATTAATTTCCGCCCGGCCGGGTTTCTAAATAGTATTAAATCCGAATTTCCAAATGAAATAATTGGCATCGATTTATTGGGCCCTTTCCCAAAAAGTCAGTTAAATAAAAGTCGCTATCTCCTTGTTATGGTTGATCATTTTAGTAAATGGACCGAAATTGTTCCCTTAAAACGAGCCTCCGCGAAATTAGTTACTGATTCTATTTTAAATAAATATATTTTAAAATACGGGGCGCCCCTAAAAGTTATATCGGATAATGGTCCTCAATTTGTAAGTAATATATTTGAAGACATGTGCCAAAAACTGGGCATACGTCATTTAAAAATGGTCCCGTATAGGACGCAATCAAATATAGCGGAACGGGTCAATAGAAATATAGAGAAAATTATCCGTAGTTATGTTAAAAATTTTCATAAAAGCTGGGATAACTATGTCAATGAATTTGCTTTCGCCCTTAGGACCGCAAAACATGATACAACGCGCAAAACTCCTGCTGAGTTATTTCTAGGCAGAAAGATTATAACACCGTTAGATAAATTATTTTATGTGCAACAAAGAGCCCCAGAATTTAAAATGGGTGATATAGAAAAACTAATAAAAGAAGCAAAAAAGAATACGGAAGTAGCACAAAGAAAACAGAAGCTCTATTATGATTTGAAACGACGGGGAGTAACTTATAAAGTAGGGGATGAAGTTTTAAAAATTAAGCATTCACTTTCTTCAGCACCAGAAGATAAAACTGCCAAATTTTTTCCACGATTTGAAGGACCATATGTTATAGAAAAAATAACTCATGCTGTAGTAGTGTTAAAAGCCAGAAATGGTGAAACCTGTTCCGCAAACATTGATCAAATCAAGCCCTACTTCGATCGTAATAAAATGCAAATCTTTTCAGATCTTTTGCAGGATCCGGCACGGCAGACACCGCAGGCACAAGCTCCAGAGGTGGAAAAACGACAAGTACAAGGGCAAGCCTATAAGAGACAGAAGCAAATCAAAAGAAAATTGCCCCGCGGAAAAATTAAAGGTAACAAGAAAAAGAAGCCGTTCCACCGTCCAGAAAAGAGAGTTCACGAACACCCCCAGAATGAAGAAGGGAGAAGGACGACGTATGTGAAGAGAACCAGGAGAAATGACGGCAACTATAACCCGGCTCTAAAACGGAAGATCTACTCATCCGACAGAACTCTCCGCAGCAAAAGTCGCCGAACTGCGGAAGGGCCATCAGCGGCGGAGGAAAAAGTACAAGGAAAATTTGAAAGGCCAGCAACGAGCTCCAAGCAAGAACACGGAAGAAATTTCCCGGTTCCGCCAAGACCAGCTGCCATCAAACGGCCAAGACCACAAGCAGAGGAGAAAAGGAAGGTATTCAAGGGTGGCCGAACTGGTGAAAAAAGGAAGCTTCCAGAGGAAAGCACTGAAGGGCGAGCCCGTACAAGAAGGAGGATAAATCAAACTACTATCTGCAGTACCTTTAAAGACTGGGCCCAGAAAAGGATGTCCGAATATTACAAAGATAAGTAAAATTTTATGTTACTTTGCAAACTTAAGTTAATCTTTCATTCTTACTGCAAGTAGCAGATTTCAAGAAGTTTTACCTCATGTGAGGTCTACCTTTATCGCCAAAAGGGCGAGAAATGTGTTGTGACCGATTTTCGTATTATGTTTTTCAATTACTCGCGCGTAAAACTAAAGTTGATGTATAATAGCGTTGTGTAAAAACTTAAATATTGTAAAAAAGTTATTGTATAAATTTTATTTAAAACATTCTAGCAAGAGAGAAGTTTTAGTCTGAAAGACTTTTTGAAATGTATTATTTCAATGTAGAAAGAATTGGCACTTGCTTTGAAAAGAATAGAAGTTAACAATGTACTACTAATGTATGTTTTCAAATGTGTAAAATTAACGGCATGTTGATATGTTCTTATATACATGTGAACTGTTATTTTAAATGCTAAGAAATACCGTGATATGGTAAAAGTGAAAGTAATGTTAAAAATTTGTTATTCGTGTGACTGTAAAGACTAAATCATGGCGAATATGTGTTAAAGGTTGAATGATGTAGTTAGGCTCTCTGACGCTACACTTTAGAGTTAGCCACTTTTAGAATAGTACCTCGGGGTTTAGAGTTGAAATTAGGGTGTGTTACGAGGTCTCGTTATGTTGAATTTTAACACGTTAGTGTTTTGATTGTAGGAGGAAGTGTGGCACACGTAGACAGAAACACATTCGTGTTTGGTGTTCTTTTACAACACATGTCAGAGAGCACGTGGACAGATAATTAAAATAGTCATGAATGAAATAAGAATGTTAAGAGCAGTATAATTGTATATGTTACTTGCCATTTCATTGTGTAACATTTCATTAAACTAGTTTTCCTTCCAGATCTCTGGAAGGAACCAGAATTGAATAAAAGCTCCTGTTTAGATGCAGTACAGATGAAAAAAATTGTTGTATATCCTGGGAGCTGCTATTGTAACAAATTTCTTTCTTTTAAATTTCTAGTTTCTAGCGAAGTATGTTTGTAAAAGATTGGCCTCGCGTTAGATTCTAGAGCTAAAAGTTTTCAACAAGGTCGTTTTAGACCTCAGTTTCAAACTAATTAACTCTGGCGGGAAGTATGTAAGGATCTTAAGTTTTACTAACGTTTATTTTATTTTAAATCTTTACTATCACTTCTTATTTTCTACTTCCGGCCAGAATTATAAGCGTTAAGGTTTTTATGCAAAGTTTGTCTGGCGAACGCCAAGTATTTAAGTTGTGGCCTTTTGCCAAGCGCGAGAGAGGAAGCAGTGAGTCAACGCAGGCCGCTTACCTTAGAAGTTACGCAGTTGCTGTTTGCCTTTCAGGCCAGAGGTTTTAATCCTCTTGATAAATTTAAACGTATTGTAGTGTTCACAGTCTCTGTGCTACATACGCTTCCTGTTATTATAAGGCCAATCTTCCACGTTTATTAGTTTAAAGTTAAATTAGAGTTTAGTTTTATTTTTATACTTTTACGTTAGACCCCAAGTGGCGGGTCAGTGTATTCTGAAGTACGGAAGTTATTGTATATAGAGAAAAATAAAGGGTTTGTATACCCTTCATGTGTATCCTGTCTACTTACCACAATTAGTGAACATAGCTTTAGTAAGCTCTCTGTTCCGAGTCAGGTCCTTGTATGTTCCCGAAGAAGGTTAGAAGGAACATTGAACCTGATAAGCTATTTGAAATATACATCCTAAAAGAAGCTCCTAAATTAATACAGTTGAAAAAACAAAAATTAAGGGAAATGCAAATTACCTAACATTTGCAAGTGTGGAAATCGAAAAACGTTCAAAAGTAAAAAGTAATCAAAGAATTTTAACTTCCACTTAAGATGAAAAAAAAAAAAAAAAAGGCCGCGCTAAGGAAAATCAGTAGAAGGGAACACATAGTATAAAAGCTAAAAGAATTCGTTAAGGTATTTTTAGCCCAGTGAAATTAGATAAAAAAAAAGTGCAATCAGTGAGGGAAAAAATCCTAGAGTTTTGGAAATGATCTTAAACGTTTTTTTTTTTTTTTTTTTTTTTTTTTTAGACTTAAATTGATGTGTGCAAAAAGTCCCCGAGTGTGGAGAGTGAGCCCGAGAACGGAGAGGGATTTAAAGGTCTCTTTTTTCAGTTTTTCACTTAAATCTCTGAAACTATGATTCCTACAGAAAAATATTCCATATATAAAAATTGAAGCCGACAACATTTCCTACAAAAATGGTCTTATGAAATTTTGTCGTAGTATGTACGGTAGCCGAGCTGTGAGCTCCTGAAGTTTGGATGCTAAGTCAAATTGTATATTCCAGGGTTCAAAATCCTTCCAAATTAATTTAATTTTTATACGGTAAGCGTTTATGGGGAAATAGGGTTAGTAGAAACCAAATTTGAAGTTTTACAGAGGAGAGGCATGATGTGGTGTTGCTACAGCGAAAGGGAAGGCTTCAGACGCGTCTCCCAAATGGAGAGTCCTTTTTGTTCACTTCTTTTGCTGTTCAAGACCGGTGACATAATGCAGCAAATGTTATCATACTTTCATGCAAATGGTCGCCTGCAATATGCAAAATGTTCTCCTTTATATATTCAGGACATAAATTCTCTTCCAAATACTCGTTCCCCGAACTTTGAAGATTGCACTAAATACTTCGCAGATTCACCATATCTGAAAACTGGTCTGATATGACAATAGAACTCACTTTAATACGCAACATGAAAACCTATAGAAGGATGACAAGTGAGCGAGGGATTGTATTGGCTAAGTGGGTAGGTGGAGCAGCTACATCAGCATCAATTTGCTGTTTTGGAAGACTTTGCTGGCCTGCACTTCTGCACAATTGCACATATGGAATCTACATCAATACTTCACATGCTACATTCTGCCCAAATGCCCATTATATCAGAGGGAAATCTCAAAAATTAAAGCTGCTGCTGTTTACACATCAACACAAGAAGAATAGTTAGCTTACTACCTAGTTTCTTTTAAGTTACTTTAAACTTCCCTTTCTGTACATGGATCCATTAAGTACTACCACCGCTCCTTCAATTCCTCAATTTCAACTGTATACGACAATTTTACACAATAATTCCCCTCCACAGGACGGGTTTAGAATCCTTCAAATAAACTTAGGCAGAGGAAAAAAGGCTTCAGAACAACTTAGTGAAGTAATTGAAAATAGCAATAATGATGTAGTTTACATTATTAAGCCGTATTGCGTAAAAGGTGAAATTAATGCCTTCACCTTCAATTATAGTCACCAATACCAATTGGCCCCCTACAACTATATTAAGCCATGGAGATGTGATGACGATAAGTATTAACTGTAAATATGAACAGCTACTATTTACTTCCATTACTTGCATTTACTGCTCACCACAAGAGGATATGGGGCCAAATCTCCACACAATTAGAAAATATCTTTAGTAATATCAGAAGATCGCAGCACGTGATTACAGGTGACTTCAATGACCACCATCAAATGTGGCATTACAATAATACAGATAATAGAGGACATACACTTGCTGACTTTATTGCTACACACAATCTGTATATAGGTAACTTCAGACACTTCATATCTGAAACAATAAATGCTAAAGGAAGGCCACTGTTAACATTGAGTATCTCCAATAAAATACTAAAATGGAAAGTTCTTGATGACCCAAGCCACTCAAATCACAACTACATCTCATTTGAATTATCAGAAGAAATCCCCCACCTCAAATTAAGAAGATTTTCAATCTCAAAGCAGAAAGCAATGAAATTTGGAAGAAAAATCTCCACATGTCTTCAGTATGCGGAGAAACTTATAGATAAATGCACATCACCCGACGCAGCATATGATATAACGGAATTATTATCAAAACAATACAGGAGACAGCGACCAACACATTTAAACTCCGTTACAACAACAAAAATACGAAGACTAACTGGTGAACAAAGGAATTAAGATGCGAAAAGCGACATACAAAAGCCCTTCATAGAAAAATGAAAAGTGCTCCGGAAGGGATGAGAATGGAAAAATGGATAAAATACAAGCAACAATTAGCAAGTTACAAAAAGAAAATAACTGAGGCAAAATTACGCAGCTGGAAGAATTACTGCTGAAATAATAAAGAAACATACGGCCAGCTGTATAAAATGACTACAAGTAAAATTTTCAGTCCCGCACATATCACTTTTCCAAAAGACCAACTCTCATATAACACTCAGCTTGATAATGTAACTGAAAAGATTCTGAGCAATATTTTAGATGCTGTCTTCCTGAAAAATAATGCAGAAGACGATCGCCATTCCCATTCTGATATTAGATACAATAATACATTGATCACATTGCGTTTTTCGAATGGATGCAGAGATTG
Organism: Stegodyphus dumicola; assembly: GCF_044657685.1. Lineage (NCBI taxonomy): Eukaryota > Metazoa > Arthropoda > Arachnida > Araneae > Eresidae > Stegodyphus > Stegodyphus dumicola. The sequence continues at coordinate 136,321,610 of NC_140771.1, read as the reverse complement.
CTTCGCACTGAATATTTCAAAACTCGGGTGCACTGATCTCATAAAAATGGACCCTAAAGAAGATATATTCGTACATCAAACTGCAGTAAAGAAAAACAATAGAAAAGTGTTGTTCGAAGTGTAAGAGATGGTGAATTAGGTGTATCTGAAGTTGTTCGAGAGAAGGAGAATGAAACTGCAAATTTGATTGGACTGAATCGTACTTCGGTAAAAAAATAGTCCTTATGCTGCAAATAGAAATCGACACTGTGGCCAACTGTTTTCTAAACGCCATTTCATGCCAAGGCAAAGACAGAATGACGAAAGTGATGGTAGTCAGAGCCGAGAGAATGTAGATGATAAGCAGCAACTACAACCTCAAAGGCCCGTACGAAGGCAATTACGTCATCAATCAGGCAATATTGTAGTTATCTATCCATAGGACTTCCACGAAACGTTGGACGTGATGGAAATGAAGATGAACAAAATGAAAGAAAAAACGAAGAAAGAGTTTCAGGAAGTGGAAGAGACAATCACTGGAATCCTAGACGATTTTATCAAAAGTGCTTTAAAAGCAAAATCCACTATCATAGGAATGACACTGAATGCAGTCAAACTAGAATGGAAGGAAAAGCAACTAGTAAAGATACTGAAGCAAATGACGAAGAACAGCAGCCACGCGGTCAAGGATCTAGATATTGTCCACTTTACAGATCAAAAATGGGTTGTTGAAAGCCCCACCAAGCTGATTCACGTGCTAAAAACAGATCTTCAGAGGCCATAATTTCCAGAAATACAGAAGATGATGATAATGACGAGATTGACGACGAACTTAAAAGGCCCAAGCGAATAGTGCGCAAACCATTGCGCTATACAGACTTTGTGTAGGACTTATAGAATTTTTTTTAAATTATATTTGATTTTATTTTTTTCCTACCTACTTATTATATTTTGTTGTTGTTTATTTGTTGCTTTAATGTATGACAATATTTGGTTCAATTGAGGACAATTGAAAAGTCAGGACGGTCGAATGTAAGCACGATTGTAAATTATTTAATTGTTATTAGAGAAAATATCTATTGAGAAAATGGCAACAGCTAATTTCTGGATGTCGTTCTATATATAATTAAAAAAATATACATTGAGATGATGTACGCTTGAAATGTTTAATGGTACGATGCAGTAAGTACGTTTGTTATGTTATGTACGTTTACGAATACGTTACGTGTAGGTTATTAAGATTTATCTTTAAATAAATGTTTTTCTTTTACAACCATTTTACGAGTGATTAATTTAACTACAAAAGGAAGTTAACACATATAAGCCCCAACCAACGCGGCTTCAGACCTCTAAATTTACATCACATGCGATAGCAGATCTTCAAGAGCAGATCCATGGGAATAAATCTTCAGCTCTTCATATAGCAGTACTCTGTATGGATCTCAAAAATGCGTTTGACTCCGTTTGGTGGCCTGGTATCCTTGAAGCCTTGTGCAACATTAAATGCCCTCAGAACATATTCAAGCTAATGAATAGTTTCCTAACAAATAGAGCAACGATAATCCTCAGCAACAACTGCATAGTAGAAAGAAGAATAACAAGGAGCTGTCCACAGAGCTCTTGTCTAAGTGCAGACATGTGGAACATCACCTTCAATTATATCACCTCCTGCAAGTGGCCGGACCATGCAAAACTCATCGCCTTTGCCGACGATGTGGCATTTGTAACAAATGGGCATTCAAGAGACATACTAGAAAAGAATAGTAATGACACTCTCTCCATATTCCATTCTGCGTCAATCAAAAACTAATAATTTCAAAGCCTAAACATATTATTTTATTTCCAAAACCGGGCAAATCGCTACAAAGGCTCCCTTGCATTAAAATCAATAATAGAAGAATCAAGATGTCAAAAGAAATAAAATATTTTGGATTGAAAATTGACCAAAAGTTTTCTTGGATCCCACACCTCATGAACATTCGGAAGAAGACCTAAACTATTTCTAGAGCCCTCGCAAGGATGCAAGGCACAACGTGAGACCTCAAGTAGAGGATGCATAACATTTTTTATAATATCGTGATTGAAAAAATAATCCTCTACGGGGCATCAGCAGGGACTCACCCCATGACAGTGAAAAAGAAAAGACTCTTAGCTTCGATCCAACGTCCCTTCCTCTTACAAATAGCAAAAGCATACAGAACTACCTCAACGGCAGCACTCTGTGTATTAACAAGAATCCCAACTTTCCATTTAAAAGCAAAAGAAGATGCAGACTTAGCCACGTTATTCCACCTCAAGAAAAACATAGAGATAGAAGATCAAGACCTGTGCCCCCTTGATTTCGAACAGCCTCGAAATCCTTACCTAAGACACCCTGCAGTACACGCAAAACTCAGAATATCTACAAAAGAAGAAACCCTCAGTGTACCTACATTTCCAGTAGTGTACGCAGATGGGTCAAAGATAAACGAAGAAGTAGGATGCGCGTTTTTAACACTCCTCTCAGAACAAGAAACAACAAAATGGAAAAGACACCTAAGAAACAACAACAGCGTTTTCCAAGCTGAGCTTTCAGCCATAAAACACGCTATTCTATGGTCTCATCAAAAGCATCTAACATACGTTACCATCTACAGTGATAGCCAAGCGGCAATTAAAGCTTTTGATGATGCAAGAAACAAATCATCAATAGTGGAAGATATCTACGATTTAATATCACAGCACAGTAGGACGTCTATAAAAATAAAGTGGGTGAAAGCGCATGCAGGACAAGCCCAAAATGAAAGGCAGATACGCTTGCTAAGAATGCAGCTGAAGACCCATCTCTAGCTTCAATCAATGCCCCATTCCCAAAATCGTATGCGAAACATACGTTGAAAAAAATTACATTAAAGAAATGGCAAGCTGAATGGGAAAATGCAGAAGTGGGTAGAAAGCTTTTTAACTTCTACAAAAAACCCACATATGATCCAATCTCGTATAACTTCTTCATCAACATTTCTTTATCTGGACATGATCCTTTCCCCACATACTACTTTACATAAAATTTGACCGATTCAGACAAGTGCGTATGTGGGGAAAAGGGAGACCCAGAGCACTATATTTTCAAGTGCCAGTTCACAAGGGAGCTACACTGCAAAGAAAGGTCACAAATTACGCCTGAGTACATTAAATGCTTACTAACGATCCCTCATTTACAACAAAAAGTTTCCTTGATTATGAAGAAAATTTTCTCATATAAAAGAGAAGACATATGTCAAGATGTTATCACATCTGTATAAATACCTCTTATTCCATAACTTACAAAAATAATGCAAGATTTCAGAAATATTACAAATCTCTGAAACAGGCTAAATAGGGTATGAATTGTTTTTACAAAATAATTACATAAAGAATTTGCACTGTATTAAGAGATGAGGGGAAAAATCTTGTAATAATTAAATTATTAATTAAAAAAAATAATATACGACTTAATTAGATATATTAATGTAAATGTACTTAATTAGATATATTAATGTAAATGTACTTAATTAGATATATTAATGTAAATGTAAGTATTATGTGATTTTATAATGTATATTTTCTGTATTTATGATACATTAATTTACAAAAATAATGTAAGACTTCAGTGCTGATGCAATTGCATGTAACAAGTTAAAAAATAAAAGGAAATACTATATTAACAAGATAATTTTCCTTAGGAATACAACAAAGTAGTATGAAATGCACAAAAATTCTTCACCAATTAGTTCCTTAAAAAGATGTTTAATGTAATTCGATCAGTGCTAAATTAAGCCGGAGCCCACCGGAGCCCTAAATAAGATGAGCTCCGGTACTTCTTTTTATAAAACTGAACCACAATTTTAAAGGAAAAAAATTCAGAATTCCCAACGTTTTTGTTTAACAATAAGCAGACCTTGCAATACTCTATTTCCCTAGAAATACGAACTCATGAGAACATGAGACGTTCAAGTAAAGTCCCCTCACACACATGCAGATACCTCTCCCTTTAAGAAGGGGAATAAATTTGCGGGAGTTTGTTTAGGAACGCGTAAATTTCTCGCCATGCCATCGTAACTAGTGTATTGTTACAGTTAGTTATCCTCGCAGGAATGATTACAGTTAGTTATCCTCGCAGGAAGGAAAATTTGTGTTCTTAAATGTGCGTTAAGTGACAGCGAGTACAATAAGAGTAAAATATTGAGATAAACTAACTGCTCAAGCACGTCCTATACATCGTCTTCCCACAGTATCCACTAATAAGGGGAAAGCGTAACCAGCAACTTTACATTCATCCTTAGGAATCAGATTCAGGACTCATTTTACCCTTGACATACATCTGCTTGATGGCTATAATTATATCAGCACAGAGCCGCGGTCAAAGAGAACGTTCTCACTCACCAAGATTCCCCTCATTTTTTGCTTCTCCCCACTCATACCCCCATTCTGTTCCGCCCTGGAATTTTCATCAGCTATACTTTAAGTATATTTAATTTTTGTGATGATAAAAGAACTCTCCTCCCCCCCCCCGCCCTACGATCAGAGCTTAAATTGGGCCGGAGCCCACCTGATCTCGGCACCGATGCTTCTTAGTTTTTGTAATAAATCATAATTCTAGCCGGAACGCACAGGAGCCCTGAATAAGAAGGCTGCGGCATTTCTATTATGTAATTGAATAACAATTTCAGTAGAAATGTTATCTCATAAATTTTATTTTAACAATAAAAAATTATATGAATAATCGCTTATTTGATTTTAATTTTTCTCTTTACATTTTATTTAATTTTAATTATTTAATTACTTCAATCTTTAATTATTTCAATAAATAAAAATTATCTAATAATTATCGATTAAATTTTAACTAACTAATTATATAATAATTATTGATTAAATGACAATTTATGAACATTAATTAAATACCTATTAATTAATTTGATAATAATTAACTACTTAATTTTAAAATTATTAATGAGTTTAATAGTCATTTTATTTATTTATTTACTTATTTTCCTCTTTGCTGACGGTCTTCCATAGGGCTCCGGCACTTCTAACCTTAGAAATTAAGCCCTGAATTCGATGCAATTAGATATACTAATGTAAATATATTGTTTGTATGAAGTACAATGTACTATGTCCGATGTACAGTGAAAGTTTGTATAATGTATGTTCGAAGTAATTATGTTATATGAATCTGCCATAATTCAATTTTTGTTAATAGGTTAATTTCTTTTTCTTTGTAATAATTGTATACTGCGTCTTTGTAAATGCATATTCAATACGTAAGTCTAGTGTTAATGTAAAGTTTCTATGTGAATGGCTTCTTGGGCTGGCATCCGATGCGGACCAACCGAACGCCCAGCGGTTATAGTAGTGCGGCGGAGCAATACCTGTAAAAGTCACTGACGAAGTTGTGGTGCTCCGTCCACTTTTCCCTGTCCCTGGCCTGCACTTCTCTACAGTACTACTACAGTACTTCTGAAGATCCACTTGATACTCTGTAGTGAACTGTTTGATCCTTTACTTACTGGCTAAAATTAAATTTACTTATAATGTAATTCAAATCTTCAATATTATGTACAATTGTAAACTGTAATTTAGTTTTAAATCCGAATAAAGCACAATTTTTGAACTGATGTTACTTTTGTCAGCCCTGTAACTCTTCAGAGATTAGTCCTAGGACAAAATTGTACAGGACCATTTTTGTAAGAGATCTTTTCAGTTTCAATTTTGTATAAAGTACTTTTCTGTAGAAGATATGTTCTTCGCATTTACGTCACATAAAATTCAATTCAACAGCAAAATCAGAAAATATTTTAAAAGAGCATATCTTTAGAATTTTCTATAGACAGTCTCGAGCGCTAGAAATAAAAATGTTTTGCCACTGCTCGCTTTCAATCATTGAGTTTGTTAAATTCATTAAACTTTTACAAACTATGAAATATAAAACTCGAAATTGAAAATACGGGCTTCTAGGTGCACATGTTTAGAAGGAGGAGTACGTTATTCGGAATTTCATGGATTCACAGTGCGAGGAACATACGTATATACATGCGTATTCTTCATTATTTAATTTCTTTAATACAGGGCAATAATATTTTATGGCAACAATTTTAAAAGTGATTGGTCGTTGTATAGTGTACCGACGCAAAATCCCGCTAAGCCGCTTTTTGAGCTAACAAATCAAAATGAACAGAAATAGCTAAAATGGTTAAAATAAATAAATAAATAAAAAATAAAAAAAAACTCTTGTTGTTCCAAAGCTTTTTGTGGCTTGTAAATAGCTTATTTTCTATTTCTTCCTTAAATGCTGTTGTGGCCACCGGAATCATTGATGTTTCTTTCAATAAATAAAATGTCCAGATAAGCAAGAAGAAATAAACAATTTATTAGGAAAACAAGTATAATAAATAGTATATACAGCTCAATAAAATGGCTGAAAATAACTCACGGTGAGCGTGGATATTTAGCAGTTACTCCTTAACACACGAAATAAATCGTTAAATTCCTCAGATCATTCTCAGAATAAAACCCTAACTCGTAGTTCAGTTTACCGTTAAGTCTCACAGTCAACTCGCAATTCTTCCACAGTTGTACTTAAACCCGTATTTATCTCTACAGTAGGGACTCTCAAAACTTCTGGAAGAATCGGCTGTAGGGCTTCGAAAAAATGTTTTCACGAAAATTTCGGAAAGTGAGCGAGAAATTGCCGAATAGCTTATTGTCGTTAACGGCACTTAACAACAGAATTGCCTATATCTCAAGTTATAACTGAGCTGTTTTTACAATTCCAAAACCAATGTACTCAGAAATAAAAGATATATAATTCTATGCACCATATAAATACTTTAATACAAGATATATGACCACAAATTACATTAAACCCAAAATGAGATATAAAATTACCACCATAAAAACAATAAATAAGGAAAACAATACAAAAAATCGGACGTGTACACCATATGACTTCCTTGTACGGAATATTAAAATATACACACTTTTTCCTGCATTTCATTGAAACTTATTGAATTGGAATTAAATCTACTTCACCGATAGCGCATATACCACAGTAAAATAAATGCGCTCTTTAAATTTTACTATATTTATTTACCATAGCTATACTCTGGCGCTACGTTCACTTAACAGCGCTACATCTCATTCATTTTATAACTCAGAAGGCAAAAAGAAAACTACATCATCTGAAGAATTATCTAATCGTTGCCATATGTTCTATCCAAATACTATAATAAATCTAAAACGATGTATAAAAGAAATTAAATAAATAAATAAATAAAAATTTTTTTACAGACAATTCAGCACTGCTTACAATGCGCATGCGCTACTCGTAAACATTTTGCTGTGCCCAAAACAGACTGGCGACAGTATTTTCTGCTACTATGAAACACTTATTTCTTCGAATTTCATTAGAGATGCATTTCTCATTCGATTAATTCAGTTCTCACTTCACGGCAAGGCAAAAATGATAAAAACACAAAATATCTTCATTAAAAATTTAAAGATGTAGAAAAACATAAAGCACTAAATACAGTCAAAAATAAATTAAAAAAATTTTCAGAATTCAAATTACAGTTTCTATGCAAAAACAAGCAATTCGGCCAGCGGGCAAGAAGACAAATTTTTCGATGCACAAAACTGAAAATTTACTTTTGGTCTTCCTCGGCAAAAAGACATCTGAACTGAACTGAAGAACTGAAACTGATTTACTGATTAATTTGTTGTAGAAACTGATTTAATTTGTTGTGGACACTGAGTCAACATATTGGATAATTTAATAGCTTTAATGATAATTCCAGAATGGATTAAGCATAATTTAATAATAAAAGAAGACGTTACTTTGTTGTTGCGAAGCTTAGTTTCTCTACCTTGGCAACAAATCCACTATTCTGCTAAGTTTCAAATGTAAACAAATATGGCTGCTATGGTAGAAAGATTAGGCTTTTATAGATGGTATGGTAGAAAGATTAGGCTGCATATTATAGTTGTAGAATTATCAACAATTTAAAAGTGCCTTAGCCGCACTTTTAAATTGTTGATAATTCTACAACTATAATATTAAGTTAATTTAAATTGTTGATACTTTTAAATTGTTGATACTTTTAAATTGTTGATAATTCTACAACTATAATATGCAGGTTAACTAAAGGCATAAAAACCATAACCGGAAGATAAAAACAACATAATTCAAACATTTTAAAGCAAAAAATTCACAATTTGCAAACATATAGGAATAAAGAAACTGAGCTCACTGAGCCGTATAACAGAGTGGATATATATATATATATATATATATATATATATATACATATATTTATATACTTTTGGTGCGGTCGATTGCAACCAAAAAGGGAGGTTCACATCATAACATCTACATGTTATAGCAGTCTCACATACAAAATTTCAACGTTCTGAGGCTATTCGTGTTTGAGTTATGCGAGATATATACATACGTTACGTACGTACGTACAGACACCGCAAAAAATTCTCTTCTGAATATATTTTAAATCAGTTTTATAATTCGTTTGGGGAAACAGAGTACTTTATTCTGTCCTTAAGTACAGATGTCATGCAAAAATATCGTTAAATTGCATTCGATAGCAGTCAAAATGGATATTTCCGTTGAAATGATACCCAAAAATTTTTGCGATTACAATACTTCCTTTTTACTCCGTATAACGAAGTAAAAATTAAACATACAATAAAAGGGATTTAACTATTACAAATATTTATAACAATATGAATTGAAATTTTCTTTTCAATTTTGAATGTTTTTCGATTTGCCCCTCTACAAATAACTAATCTTGCCCTTTTTACGATTCTGGGTTTTCCATTTGTCTTATTCTTAGTACCTTGTACACTACGAAAAAAAATCTGATGTGTACACCACATCACTTCCTTGTACGGAATATTAAATTATACGCATTTTTTCTTGCATTTCATTTAAACTTATTGGATTGAATTAAATCTACTTCGCCGACAGCGCATAAACCACAATAGAATAAATGCATTCTTTAAAATTCACTCTAGTATTTGTTTACCATAGCGACACTCTGGCGCTAGATTCACTTAGCAGTATTAATAATTATATTACAGTTGACTTATATAATAATTATATAACGGAAACAAAGTTAACTGTTATATAATCCAATAATTATATAACAGTTAACTTATATATTTCGTTCATATTATAACTTATAATGCACAAAATTTATATCATTTAAAGAATAGAATTATCTAATCGTTACCACATGTTCTATTTAAATATTATAATAAAGCTAAAATGATGTATAAAAGAAATTAAGCAAACAAAACAAAAAAGAAACAGTTTTCACAGACGATTGAGTATTTCTCATTTAATTAATTCAGTTCTCACTTCGCGAGAAGGCAAAAATACATAAAAACTCAAAATATCTATATTAAAAATTACGAAGTAAAGCTTAAACACTTATTTCCTCGAAAAAATTCCAGAAAGAATTAAGCATGATTTAATTGGCAATAATAAATGAATGCGTTATCTTTGTTGTTGCGAAGATAAGTTTCTCTAGATTGGCAACAAATCCACTAGTCTCGTGTTTCAAATGTAAACATCAATGGCCACCATAAAAAATCTACATGTTATAGCAGTTCTATATACAAAATTTCAACGTTCTGAGGCTACTCGTTTTTGAGTTATGCGAGATACATACGTACATACGTTCGTACAGACGCCACGAAAAATTCTCTTCAGAATTAATTTTAAAGCAGTTTTATAATTTTTTTGAAGGAAAAGAGTATTTTATTTTGTTCTTACGTACAGATATCACGCAAAAACATCGTTAAATTGCATTCGATAGCGGTCAAAATGGATATTTTCGTTGAAATATGCTGCCTGAAATTTTTCGCGATTACAATACTTCCTTTTTACTTCGTACAAGGAAGTAAAAAGGGGGTACAGTTCTGTATTTCCCGTTCTACTGGGCCGATTGACGAAATTTAAAGAGCGTTTTTCATATCTTTAAAGCGCGACTTAAAGTATATATTAAATTTATATATAGCATTGTTCTAACATAGGCATTTTGACACAAAATCGGACTATTTCTGAAATGAAATGCCAATTTTTTCCATATTTCGATTCTACGGCTCAAATTATGTCTAAATATTAAATTTTGTAAAATTTGATGCTAAATTTACGAAGAATTTATAAAATTTATCGTGGAGCATTTTTTTCAGTTTGCGCCAAGAATAATTCACTTGGCGGACTTCTTAATATATGGCAACATATTTTCCTTTCTCTTTTTACATTATACATGAGAGAAAAAAAGTTCCTACTTTCAAATAATTTTGTATTTTTATAATATAAGTGCCTAAATCACATTTCATTTTGTTAAATAATTCAAATAATTTTTCATAATATAAGTGCCTAAATCACATTCCATCTTGTTAAATAATTCAAATAATTTTTCATAATATAAGTGCCTAAATCACATTTCATCTTGTTATCGCTTTCAACAAATATGCCAGATTTCATAATGCGCCAATACGTAAATTCCCGTTATATCTTCGGAAATGTTGAGTAAAAAACTCAAATGTTTTGCAGGTATCCTTAGAAATACACTTACTTTAAGAAGATGGTAAAAACTTTATAGATTATAATTCAAAATTATTTTTGAAAAATGTATAAAAATTATTTTAAAATACAAGTTTTAAAACTAAATCATAAAAAATGAGAAAATTTTATTTGGAATGAACCTAAATTTCGAAATGTGAAAATAAAAATCAATTAAGTCTAATAAAATGTCTTTATGATGTGCCCTACCGCCCCTAAAATTTTGTCGCTACATTTTTTAGACACCCTGTATATTAATAAAACAATGTGAAATGAGTAAAAATTTCTGTTCAATATAAAATCAAATTTCAACAGATTTGTATTGATTTGCAATTTTAGGTTTCTGAATTTCTTAGCTATATTTTGAAAATTGATTTAGTTTTCTGTGAGCAAAAAATGCCGATATGGAATAATCATACAGAAACATTTTTAATGTTATAAAGTCTAACGGACAATTCTTTTATAATTCACGATGAAGTCAGCTACTGTAAATTTTTAGAATTTTTTATATTGTTTACAAAATTATTACCGAAACTAAATAGCACAAAACTCATAACGTAATTAAATTTTTAAAAAAATTTAAAGTTATATTTTTAATTATTACATGCGAATAACGAACAAGTTGTTTTCTTTTCCGTTCAGTGCTTCAGTTCCTTCAATCTAAAAATTTCGACTGTTAAAATACTTTTTGAATCACGTTTCTGAAAATATTTCGTCTTCTGCTTCATCTTCCCTCTTTTTCTTTTTTCTTTCTTTCTTTCCTTCTTTAAAAAAAGGGGAAAAAAATAAGACAGCAATATAAAGAGATTACTACCTGCATAAAAATGAAAATTCAAGAATGGAGCCCATAGAAAAGATTTAAAAAAAAAAAACGCTGAAGAGGAGGAAAAGGAATTCAATTTAAGCCATATTTGAAAACCGAAATGGAAGGAAACAGAAGTACGAAGAAAAGGAAGGCATGAGAAGAATTCCTTCAGCGGTTCTTTTCTACGTTCTTAACAATCACGTTTCGCAGTAGCTCAGGTACGACATAATAATCAACAGAACAAAATTATGGTCTTCCTAAGGCTTCATTTCCATTGTTAAGTTTTAATAGAAGAAAATAGAATAAATAAGGCTAGAAAATCCTCTTCTAAAGATGATTTAATTTTATTTAAAAAAAATTCTTTTTTTTTTTTTTTTTTTTTTTTTTTTTTCTCAAAAAATTAGTTTTTTATGTTTCCATTTCGAATAGACACACTGTATATAACCTATTTGTATCAACTCATATTTCTAGAAATTACTAAAAAAATTTGTTAGTAATTACTATAAGTTAATAAATTTAGTCACCAGTTTTAAATAAAACTTTGTATGTATATCTCGAATGTAAAATCTTTTTGAGATGATTGCAAGTAAATTCGATCTCCGTTTTTCCAAATACGTAAGTAACAATTATTTAATAATAATTTAATTAATTTATTTATTTAGCCCTTAGCCATGAGAAGAAGATTTGAAGCCAAGTCAGCAATCACGAAAGACAAAAGAAAAAGAACGATATGCACGACAGCAAAGAAAGTCGCTGGCTAAATTTGTAATTTATTCTGAAGAGTAAGCTGCGGCAGAGTTTAATTTCTAAAATCAGAAGCGCCGGAGCTCTCTGAAAGGCAGTCATGAAAGGTGAGTAAAAATAAATAAATAAATAAACGACAGTAAAAAAAATTACAAAAATCCGAAAGTATCCAGATTTTATGGTAGGGTACGAACTGCGCCAAATTTGATCGAAAATCCCCGTCCCCCTCTTTTTTAATCCATGAACTGCGCGACGTTTCCTGTCCCCCATTTCTTTCCAAGAAGATTGGATGCTACAAGAAGTCGTTTATCGCCATTAATGAGACATTCTATTGAGACTGCAAGCCTTTATTTTCGTTTATCAATATTGTAAAAATTGTGTATGTAAAACAAATATTAATTTAAAGTCTGGCGTGTGCTAAAAAATAAATTTCTTTTACACTCATTTTAAAGTTTTATGATGCTTAAAGGAATGTTGAGCCAGATCTTTTTTATTCTCTGTAAGAATTAAAAACTTTCCAAATTGTAGATTCTAGTCGCTGATATATATATATCAGTTTTGAATAGTAAAATTGATAGATTAATGACATACACAAAATTGATGCATAATCAACGTATCAAATGTCGGATTTGTAGCTCACCTTAAATAAGTTTCTTGTCTAGATAAATATTAACAAATCTTCTTAGATAGCAGAATGGTTTTAACTTTCAAATTTACCATTTTGGGTAAACAGTTCTAATTTAATTATAAAAATTATCTTTATTAAATCTAAAAATTGGACTTCTTAAGTCGTTCTAAATTCATACTAATGTTATTGCAATATAATTATATGGCTTCGAAATTAGCAGCCTTTTGGACTAAAAAATAAAATCTGAAAGGTTTCAGATTTTAAATTACGTCCAGTAGTGCGTTTTTTTAACGTTTTGTGTGTTAGCTTTATTTATTAAATATCATGTTCTTCGTACTTTAACCATAAAATTCAACTCACTAGCAACGTCGCAAAATAATTTTAAAATTGCATATCTTTAAAATTTTTCATACACTTTAAAATTTTCGCAGTGGAGATAAATATGTGTTTTTTTTTTTTTTTTTTTTCCCGTATTGACTGTTGCTATTTCTCGCTTTGAAATCGTCGAGTTTCTTAATTAAAAACTCATAAATGCTTTGCAAAACAGGAAATAGATAATAAAACAAATTCCAAATTTGTGATTCCAGATGCCCATATTCGGATGAAGACGTACGTTATTCAAAATTTGATTGCTCTAGGTACCGTTGTTTTATCGCAATGCGAGAAACATACATACATTTATGCAGATTCTTCATTATTTAATTTCTTCAAATATAACACAGGGCGATAATATTTCGTGGCAACAATATGAGAAGTAAAACGGACATTTAAAGTTTTCGACACAAAATACCAAAACGAAATTAATAGCCCTTTTGGCTAATAATTAATAAAAGAGATAAAAAGAATTTAGTAAATAAAATTGAGAAACAGTTAAATAATAAAGTAAAATACTGGACCTCGTCTAATTTGGGTTTTTGGCTGGAATTACAATTTTTATACAAAATTAGGAGTAGAAGAACCAGGCTTGGTCTGAATGTAAGTCCAGAATGCATAGTGTAAGCTTCTAATTCAGAGATGGTAAAAACGGAAATCATTCTTTTTCCACTCCACCAAAGAAAAAAGGTAAAACGGTTAGTGCGTCATTAACGAAAAAAGTGAAAATGCTAGAAATGGTCTTCGCCATGTGACTTTAGAAAGAAATTTTAATGGAGAAATTAATCCCGAAATTAGAGAGAAAAGAGTCAAACAGTTCTAATCATCATTATCTTGTCGATATAGTTACAGCAGTTAAGCGTAAATTGTGGCAGGAGAAAAATATGCCCCCAAATCCGAGATTGATCTGCAAGCTGAGAACAGATGTAAGATTCTGTATAAGTGACCATTTTCATCTGCCATATTTGATTATATCATTCTAGAAGATCGCAGATTCTTTTTCCCGAGGGGAGTCATACCGTAAAACATACGTGAGCCGTTTAGGATAGCATTTTGTCATGCCAGGTTATTTTTCTATTTGAAATGCCTTTCGCAATGTAAACAATGGTTTCTTTTCCTTATTCTGGTGTAAATCATGGGTAACTGAAGCTGCCAGTACCGAATTAATGGAAACGGTGATGACAAGGATAACCACCTCTAGTACTTTAGGGAATGAAAGTTCCCTACCATGCTTTTATAAATTTATTGCGCCTCTTTCAGGGTAAGGTTTCGATTTGTGGGTGGGCACTTTTCTTGTCTTTTAAACATCTCGACTTGCATTCAAGGAAAAACATGTATTATTAGTTTTCTATGTCTTAAATAAAATATGAGATCAAACAATTTTTCTGCTGAAACTATTACTCAATTTCATAAAAAAAAAAAAAGTGCGAGGACCCATCTCATTCAGGGCTCCGATGTACTCTGACTAGAATCGCTATTTTTCTTAAAAAGTCAAATGTACCGGTGCCGGGCTCAAGAGCAGTTTAAGTCGTGGCAAGCTGATAAAGAAAGTGAACCAAAAAGAACTCATGTTCGAGCTGAAATAGAACGCGAACTGATGAGCGACCGGAAAATGAAACTGAAGGATCAACAGACTTATGATGTAGATAATATGAACGAAGAACCAGATAACAACGAAGAAGAATCGGATGAAGAAAATAATTTATTAGCAAATTATGGTAAAAATAAAGATGACTGTGGGTTTCCCAATGATATTACATTATCTTGTCTGATGAAATGATACAATACTGTTCAATAAATATGTGAGGTCATATTTTTGATCATTTTGTTTGTAACTTGGTGCGATGCCAAGACTCCTTTTTCTCTTTCATATTTTCGATATAGCTAAGAACATCTGCCGGATTAACTACGATGCTGTTGTTAGTGCGTGGTTGCGAGAAGAATTGTGTAATAGTATCCGTAACTGTCTGTTCTGTGTGTGGGTCAGGAATGTTATTAGTGATAAACTGAGTATCATAGTGATCTGCTACAGACTGAGCTTTCTCAGTTTCCGTATAGGCGATTGAAGTGGGGCCTTTAAGGTGCGGAATATTTGTGTAGCATCTTTTATACCTTGAAGCAGCTTTTCAGAGTGAACTATCATCAGTGTTAAGATCTTCAAGGTAATTATCCCAGCGTTTGCGTGTGCGTTCTTTTGTAATAGTCCTCACTTGATGATGTAGGGCGTTGAGTCAAAATTTATCTTCATGATGGCGAGTGCGTTGCCCAGACTTTTCTGGCGAGATTTATCTCTTTTATCAAATTCTTGAGTTGTTTATTTTGCTTGAGTTTATCATCTGGGATGAACTTAGTATTGGCATAATAAGCTGATCAGAGGTCGTTAGTGAAATTTTCTATTAAATCATCTAACTCATCATTCGTATGTATTGTATTGTAGTGTTCGTGTAGTGTGGTTTAGAGCTTTGGTGAAATTAGACCAATTTGTGATAACAGCTGTCTTGTCTGGTGTACTATGGCGATTGATCTCCAGTTCGATGAATACCGGATTATGATCCGAAGATCCATCTAGGGAAGTTATGCTGGATGGATGTTGAATATTTTTTTAATGAAAAAATCCAGCTTATCGTTTTTAAGTCAGAGACGATATTATTTGCAAGTGTTATGTTATGACCATGGATGGAGACTAAAGTGATGGAGGGTTCAGTGGGTTGAATGATGTTTATAGCTACTGCCTCTGTGGCTAAGAGCTGTGGTAGTGTGAGTGCATAGTGACTGATGGAGCGTTTAATTAGAATAATTACACCTGGGGAGGGTTTGCCAGTTGTTGTAGGCCTATCATACCTATACAAATCGTAGTTTGGAATATGAAATTTGAGTTAGGACCAAGGATATGTTCTTGGAGAAATAAAACATCGATACTACACTCATTTATAAACTCCCTGAGTTCGTTTAGATTTTGGGAGAGGCCACCTGCGTTCCAGGTAAGGATATTCATCGTGTGGATGTAATTAGTAATGTTGGGTGTTGTTAAATTCTTCAAATATAAGGAATGTAATATAGATCTTTTCCATTAATGTTTCTGCATTTTTTAATTGTGTTAAATTTTTGTTAATAGATGAGGTTAATTTTAACAGATTTTTTAGGCCGAAAATATTTTCAAGTTCTTTAATGGTTTTGAAAAGTTCCATAAATCCAGTGGAATTATTGTTATTTACGTTTTTAGTGCTATTAAATAACGGAGTAGCTTGTGTGTTCTGAGTTTGAGTATGTGAGGTTTGATTAGTTGGGCGAGATGGTTTGCTTGCGTTCTGATTGAGGCTGGCATCCAGTATAAGACTTTAGACCTACAGCAGGACCGGCCGATCAAAATTTTTATTAGAGGCCTCCCGGTTGAAACCAAAATCGAGGACGTGAAAGATGAAGTCGAGGCGATGGGCTTTAAAGTGCATCGGTGAGTTCAGCTCACTCAGCCACGTTCCAAACATCCATTTCCACTTCTTTATTTACAAGTACTCCCACACCCCTTCATGGACTATCTGTTTGCTGTCCATGACATGTGGAGCATTGAGCGTTATCGCGGCCGCAAGGACCCTACTCAATGCTTTAGGTGTCAGGGTTTCTTCCACTCTTCGGAAGTCTGCACCTTGCAAATCCGTTGTGTGAGATGTTCTGAGCCACACTGGGTTTCTGAATGTACCAAATCCATGGATATTCCTGCTACTTGCTGCAACTGCGAAGAAGATCATCCGGCCAATTTTAGATCTTGTCCTCGTTTCCGAGGCAATCAACGGACTCGTGGTAACAAATCCACGCCTAGGGATAGGGCCGCTGCCTCGGCAGCTCCACCTCAGGACACTATAACCACCACGGCAAACGCCGAATCACCAAGACACCTCGCACATGCTCGCCCCAGTAGTGTTAACCCGCTGAGTTATGCAGCGGCTATAGGGAATGCAACCAAGGAGCCAGGGTGTGATTCCAGATATCCAACATAGCCGGTTACTGCAAAAACAAAAGCTGTAACCCCAGCAGGCACTTCAGCAGAGAGTGCCGATTCGGACGATATTTTCGCCTCCACTTTAAAATGCTTGATTTACATCTCCCGTGACCCAGCGGTAGACAAGCATATTCTTCTTCTTGCTTTCAAAAAGGCTATCCCAAAGCTTAGGTAGGCTGACGCCTTAATGAGAGCATTCTATATATATGAAAGTTATATTGAACTTTCAGACTGATTTTGCTAAACTTTCGGCCTATGTCTCCTGTTATATTTGCAGAACCTACAATTTACGGCGTAAAATTCAACTCCCAACGTGATATAAGACCTGTCACAAAAAGCTCACTCTCCATTTGCACTTAAAATGCAAATGGTATTTA
Source organism: Stegodyphus dumicola (assembly GCF_044657685.1). Classification (NCBI taxonomy): domain Eukaryota; kingdom Metazoa; phylum Arthropoda; class Arachnida; order Araneae; family Eresidae; genus Stegodyphus; species Stegodyphus dumicola. The sequence goes on along the minus strand of NC_140771.1, from coordinate 136,304,108 downwards.
TGATAAGATCCGTGAAGTGAGAGATTTCATTGCAGAGCAAGATCTTGATGTACTTTTGGTCCAAAAGACCCATTTTATCCCAGGGCGAATTCCCAGAATTGGGAACTATGACATATACTCGACTGACAGGGTGTCATATGGCAGATATGCAAGTGGTGGCACATGTATCTATTTGAAACATTCGATTAAACATCACATGATACCTCCCCCAAATTTGGAACATGTGGAAGCGACTATTATCAAAATTTTTATACAAAATTCTCCCCCCTTATAATTGTTTCGGCATACCTTCCCCCACAAGGTCGTGGGAGGAATGTTTTTCCTGTCAATGATTTTGATAAACTTTTCACAATCTCAAATCACCTAATCATTGCTGGTGATCTAAATTCACGCCATACCGCTTGGTTCTGTCGTAAAAGGAACAGGTTTGGCATTAGTCTAAATTCATGGGCTCAGAGCTCCCATGTACAAATCATAGCTCCTACTGCCCCGACTTTCCACCCTGTAAGAGGGTCCCCCGCAGTTCTTTATCTGGCTGCTTTTTATAATGTTTACTTTCGGCATGAAATTAAAGTGATTCTAGAGTTAGATTCTGATCACTACCCTGTTTTGATTACCCTAGGTATTCAAAATTGACACTCAAAATTAGAGGAGCAAGTCTCAACAAGTTGGGACGATTTTCGGTTTATTTTGGAACGTACAGCTACCACCCTACCAAAATTTCCAGCAATGCGGACTTTGACAGGTGTATCAAAAACATGGAGTTTTTACTGAAAGAAGCGAGAGTCGCGGCTTCGAAACCTATCACACATCCGGGCGCTAGGCTCCCACCGGATACTAAATCCAAAATTAAGCGGCGCGACTACCTGCGAAAACTTTGGCAGAAAACACGTGATCCCAGTATCTGGGCTCAATTTCGCAAACTACAGAACGAGATTAGGTCTGAAACCCGCTTGCACAAACAAGTGGAGTGGAAACACTACATTGAGTCCCTTACGACTGACGACGGGTCGGTTTGGTGCGCTGCCGCCCGACTACGCAAACAATATAAACACATTCCGCCCCTTGAAACGGCCAATGCTAACCAGATGGCTTTTACAGACACTGAAAAGGCTGAAGTTATTGCTGGCAGCCTTGCTACACACTTCAGTCCAAATAACGATGCCTACTGTAACCGTCCGGTTACACAGGGGCGCATACACTCGCGTGTTGAACTTTCTTAACACAACTCATCACGCCTTATCTCAGGCCAACTGATCCAACTGAGGTGCTGGAGTTCATCGATAAAGTGAAACTGAAGAAGGCCCTTGGCATAGATCAAATTTCGAATCGCATGATCAAAAACTTCCCCATTATCTATATTGTATGGATTACGGTCTTGATTAACCTTATGCTTGAAAGGTGTTACTTCCCTGACTGTTGTAAAATTGCAGTCATTCCTATACCAAAACGGGGTCAAAATTTAAATCTCCCCATCAACTACAGGCCTATTAGCCTCTTATCGTCTCAAAATATATGAATTTGTTTTACTTAAACGCCTGAATGAATTCCGCCGTGATCGAAATTTAATAATCCCGGAACAATTTGGCTTCCGGCCTGAACACTCCACGGTACACCAGTTACTCCGTGTAGTGGAATTCATTCACGAGAGCTTTCGTAAACGAGAGAAAACTGGAATTGCCTATCTTGACATTGCCAAGGCCTTTGACAGGACTTGGCATGACGGGCTTATTTACAAGTTCATGCAGCTTGGTTTTTCGGCACAGCTCATTAAAACTATATCAACTCCTACCTGACCGGTAGATCCTTTCGGGTGCGAGTTCGCCATGAATACTCAACTCTCCGCCCGATCTGTGCTGGGGTCCCACAAGGAAGCTTGCTCGGACCTCAAATGGTCAACATCTGTGTAAATGACATACCTAAGTCACCTAATGTCGATCTAGCTTTATATGCGGACGACACAGACATCATGAACCAACATTCCAACACCTCCAAGGTAATTTCTGCACTGCAGAATTATCTTTCAAGCCTAGAGCTCTGGCTCGGACTGTGGAAGATCAAAATTAATGTCGCTAAATGTGCTGCCACTTTATTCATCCGAAGTACTTTCCCAAATTTACCTAACTTGCAGTTCTTCGGAGAACCAATTCCCTGGGTTCCTACCTATAAGTATCTAGGAGTGATACTTGATTCAAAATTAACCTGGCAACCTCACATTCAAAAAACAATTTCCAATTCGAAGGTTGTCATAACCCAATTACTGCCTTTTTTCGCTAAAAATAGCGACCTGTCCACGAAAAACAAGATTTTGCTCTATAAATCAATGATAAGGCCAATTCTGACATATGCTAGCCCAGTATCGGGCGCAGCAGCATTTGCTGAAACAGAAAACATATCCGAATATTTCAGAACATTATGCTAAGGCAAATTCATAAAGCTCCTTGGTTTGTTACGAACGAGGACAATCATAATGCAGCCAAAATTCTCCCCATAAATCGCTTTATACAGCGACTTTCGGCTAACATTTTCTAAAAGATTCCTTCGATCGGAAAACCCGTACTCCACAGCCTCCCTGTTTATCATCCGGGAATTGCATCGTCTAAAACGATGACCCAGGGCTATTCTGGAGAACGCATATAACGCGCTTCCTTTTCCCAACAGGCGTTGCTATGGAGACGAGGCACCTCAAAAGTTTCAATATACTCGTTCTCTTCCGCCCCCCGCCTGAATAAATTCGCTGATCTTTAAGCTTATCTCAGGGTCACGCTCTCTTTGTCCCGTAATCTCGCAATCTTACTTCTTTCAACCGTAAGCGGTTGTTATCAGGCTCTAAGCACATCTTTGTTCCCTTCTTAAAAGGGTTCTAGTGCATGGAAAACTTAATTTAAATTTAATCTTTTTAAGATAATTTAATGCTTTTTCATTAGTTATCATAACACTTAAAGTTAATGCAATCTTATTGTATTTATAAAAGTTTCTCCTTAGAGGTATTGCTGGCCGTGGCTCTTTAATTCAAACTCGCCTAACGAGTTCCCGCTTTTTCCCTTCCCCCAGACCCGAAGCTCTGGCGACATGAAGTTTTTCGCGAGTTTTTCCGCTTTCGTGTAGTTAACACCACATCAAGGGAACATAGATGATTTTCGAAATTCATGATGTAACCCCTCCAAATAGATTCTGGCCCTTATTCGACACCAAAATTACTAAATTAAGTCCTTCAGTGTTTTTACCTTTTTTCACTGTGGAAGGCAGTTACTCTTTTTGTTAAATTAACGTTTTGGCACTAAATTTACCTCTTTGCGGAACCCTCATTTTGGTGATAGAGATAATTCTTTGACGATGTGGGATAAAGGCTACATGCCTAAGAGCCCCGTTATAGAACCCTTCCTTGGTCCTTGGTCGTTCGGATTGGCTGTGGATGAGGGGAGTAAAGTTCTCTGTGAAATTTGATTCTTGTTAGCGAGAATGTCTGAATATGATTTCTTAGGGCCTTGAAAAGTGTTGTTTTTTTGGTTTAGAGAAATTCTCGCAAAACCTGGACGCGGATGAAACGTAGGACGCGGGATGTGATTTTAGACAATTTACACAAGTTGGGTATAAATGCGTCCTTTTTTGCGGGGATATGGCTGTAGTGTGTTCTCCGATGCACTTGACGCAAAGGGGGGGAGAGGAAACAGTTTTCTGACGAGTGCTGCCATTTCTGGCAATTATGGCCCTGTGGGATAAGATTTTTGTGGATGTATCTTTCAATTTGGACTATGAAGAGTGATATATGTGTAATGTTGAAAATTTCTTCTCGTATGTTAGGTGAAGGTAGTAACAGATTTGGAAAAGTGGCATAATTTGCCGTGTTCTGTTTCGTGTCATCTGTACAGTTTTATGAACTGTAAATCCTTCTTCAGTTAATATGTCTTTGATTTCTGCAATGTTCATATCGATGGGAAGTCCTCTGATGACTGCTTTGATGGGTCGATGATGTTTTGTATTAATGATGTAGTGTTCTAAATTCTTGTCTTTGACACATTTAGTTAGGATTCGGTGATCATCTGAGGTGTTGGGTAGGACTTTTTAAAAATTCTCCCCTGATTTTTCCATGAAATTTAGCTTTGGTTTGATCTGCTAGAAGTTTTAGGTAGGGATTAAATTTGTAATCATCTGGAGGTTTTTCGCCGAGGACTTTTCGCGTTTCTCTTGATCAGTGTTTCTTTAAGTGTCGAAACACTGTGCAGTTTATACGTTTGACAGTATGATAAATGGAATTTGGTTTCTCTTTATAAAAAGAGTTTCAAGATCGTAACCGTGAATGCTGAATGTTTATGTAAAAAATAATTTGAATATTTAGAAAAGTTTTCCTGTCCCTAAATATCCTATCTTCCTTGTTGTTGAACACGAAGACGGAACATTCAGATAAGTAGAACTTCTTTTCTTTAAAATAAAATCAAATATCTGTCACTAAAGTATCTTTAAATCCATTTATTTATTATGTTCATTATTATTATGCTCATTTTATTATATTCTGGAGTTAAATACTTAGTTAATTGCTCTAAATCATGTGTTTCTTTTTGTGGTAACTGTTCCGTAGGGATGCTATTCTTAACAGTAATCCTTATCAGTAGCGTCGCCTATTAGCACTACCCATCGGGGCCCCTCTGAGCAATTTCTCGAGAGAGAAAAAAGACGATCTTGGTCGGTTAAATTAATAAATAAATATAATGTTTAATTAAAAAAATTAATTAATATTAAAATAAAAATAAACTCTGTAATTTATTTTCTTATTTATTTTTTGCTGATATGCTCTCGCACTGTATGGATTTATGATTTTGTCTGGTGCTGGTTTCTGAAAAATGTATGAATATGTTCGAAACAGCAATAGATGATATTACTTTAGTTAATATTTAATTTTGCCTTTTAGTATGTGTCTTTTGTTGCTGTATCTTAAGGTAGAGACAACATATAGCCTTATTTCCCACGTTAAAAAAAATTAATTAAAAATTTTTTTAAACTTTAGTTTCCCGTCATAGCAAAAGTTAGCTTCTAAACCAGACTTAAACTATTATTTGACTGGACCCCCAAAATTTATATTTTTATATTTAATTTCCCCCCATCGTCACATCTAATCAGCTTTTCTAAACACACTCAGTACACACACCTGGAAGACACTATTTAATGTAAATGACAACAGCTTCCTCCCCTGTTAACTACACCCTTTTTTTTTTTTTTTTTTTAGGAAAATTCTCTTACTTCTTTTCCTTTTCTTTCTATAGGCCCTTTTTTAAAAACTATTTATTTATTTAATTTTTTCTCTCCATTACTTTTGGCCCATTTATTTTTGATTTATTTTGTCCCATCTTTTCTTCCTGGCCTTTCGAACTCGTATCAAATATACAAAGTTCCTTTTTACGCTCCTCTGAAATGCGAACTTGCACACCTTCCCTTCGCACCTAAGCTTGATTTTTCGCCCATCGGTGCAGAAAGACATAGCGGCCGATGCTATTCGCATCAGGGGTGCGATTAGATTAGAAGCTAGACCCGCGCCGTACCTTCTGATATTGGCCAATTATGTTTGACTTGAAAATGACGTCATTTATAGGCGGAGTAATCGTGAATGTGTGTTTATATAGTTTCATAGTCTAATCTTATTTTCTTTTATAATCTCAAGTTTTCCATACTATATTAGATTAATATGCCTTCTGAAAGTATCTCCTGGTGCTGCTTGTTTTTGCATTTTGGCGGGTGCTGAATCACTGATTATTTAATTTGAGTTTCAAAAATAATATTTTTACATGTCGACTTTTATATTAGCATACATGAAATAATTTATAGGACTTCACACTGTTTAAGCATCTGTGCTATATAAAAAAAAAATATCTGTACAATTAGTTATTATTCTTTCAGCAATAGCTCTATCAGTTTATGAGTGCAATTTATACAGAATAACTATCAAACTGCAGGTAAAAAAATAAAAAAATTATTGCATAATAAAATTTTATAAGTGATTAATTCTGAACTGCAGTACAGTGCCATATGAAGTTGTTGTTTTCGTTCTTGAGATAACATAAGGAACTGTTTGGTATAAGGAAATAATTTAACTAATTTTGAAGCTATAGGAAACTATGCATTGTTTGCAATAAGGATGACGTTTATGGAGCATTGTATGAATGAACAGCTTAATGAGCTTTTTCGTTAATAAAAAAGGAAGTAAATGACTGTGAATGCATTTACAAGTATTCAACATTCTAGATAAAATTCTTCTATGAAATTAATAAAAAGTTGAATACACATTATTATTAATAAATGTTAATTTTTTTTTTCACAAATCTGAATAAAGAATTAAAGTTTTGGGATGAAGCATTCGAAATTACCTACAACATTAAGCGCATGCACAAAATTTTCATTACATATTTTTTATTATCTATAAAATATTCAACAAATAATATTTACAGCAAAAAATTTTTAAAAAAAAGTAAAATCTTAGTTATTACGTGATTGACAAAACATATTACATTAGTCAGATGTTATTTTCAAAAGTTTGATTATTTACAAATGGTTTCTTTAATCATAGCACACTTTCATTTAGCAAACAGATTTCCTGGATGAAATTAGCTCTTAAACATCTTAAAAATTCTAAAGCCACTTGAAATAATCATTTAATCTCTCATAGTTTGTTCTAAATTATTAATATAGAAAGAAAGAAACTTACAGGAGCAGTTAACAGTAAAAGTAATGATTAGCTTGTATGATTAAATTTCTTTATCAAACAAAATAGTAATTAAGTTCATTTATTAGTGATGTCTCTGTATTGAATTGTCATAATCATTTCCTTTGCTAATGACAGGCTATCCTAATAAAATATCTGTGAACTTTTCGGTTTCATTTGCTGTAGGTTTGTTCAGTTTTCATTTTTTTACAAATTTTTGTTGAGAAAAATATTTTTTGTAGAATAATCTTTTTATTTGTAGGTTCAAATTTAGTGCATATATATTTTTTTGATTTATTGTGTTTCAATTTTCTGACAACTGTAATAATTTTGGAACGGCATTTAAATGTTGCATGATTTGCTGAAATATTTTGTCTGTTAATGTAATCTGCAAATTTTTATTTTCATTGCCCAATTTTTGGATTTCATTTACTAGTGATTAAAAACAAATTATGATAGTTGATTTCGCAGAAGTGAAGTTTATGTGTGTTTTTTCTAAATTTTATACTCCTTCTTTTCAGAAGTTAATGATTGCTCCAGAATAACCTCTTTCACTTCTGTTGTACATTACTGTTGAAAGAATGGGCACAAATTAGTTTTAATAGTAAGGTCAATACATTCACAAGTATATGCCTGCATGCTAATATTACACTGTGTATACATTTTCAAACAGTGTTTGTTACAATCATGCTCTGAATTTTTTTTGACCTAATAGATTCTTCTTGATGAGCTACTTTTAAATTTAAATATTCTGTCATCAATCTTCTCAGACTGTAAACATTTTGCATCTTTGTGTGGCCTTAAAAGTATTTAAGATTTTTGTTGTAATTTTGCCTTTGTGCTTTTTTTTTTTTTGTGTGTGTGTGTGTGTGTGTGTGTGTGCGTGTGTGCCAAAGCAGAATGACCTAATAGATAATGAAAAACTGTTGAATATTGTGATCATATTAAAACTCAGCATCAGGCTATCCTTGAAAGGGAGGGAAGACAACAGGGCGCAAAATTTTAAGATGTAGTGATTGCTGCTAAGGGTGCCTATAATGTAGTATATTAGGCATAAGTAACAGTGCTAATGGTACCCTAAACTATAACCATTAGTGATAGACTGATAGGATAATTCATAATGCAAGGGTCATGATATCTGTTATTAAAATGTCACCAGACTAAGATAAGACCATTGTAATGGTAAGGCAAAAATGAGATTTATCTGAAAAGAATGTTGTGCCATGCTGAAACATAAGGAGCATAAAGGAGCACTGGTAAAACATACAATTCCAGTAATTAAAACAACCTATAGTTCTTTCTTTTTTAGTCTTTCTACATAGCATTACTGGAGTACGTGATATGTGTATACACTGCAATATTAATTATCTGCATATTCCATCAAAGTCTATTCTAAGTTATCTAACAGGAAGATTTTAAGATTATTGGATCCTTCATTCATGGTATGAATGAAGCATGGTTTGAATACCAGCAGCGTAGAAAGTGAGAGAGGGAAACAAATGCATATTATGACGGAAAAAACTTTAATATATTTTAGGGAAGGATTTTTGAAATAAACTGTGATAACTACAAAGAATGAATAACTGTTACATTATATAGAATAAAAAAGATTAAAATCATTACCAGCAATTTTTTTCTTTTTGAGGTGATGAAATAAGAATATAACCTAAATTAAAATTGTGCTTGTAGTATGTGTTGTAGTACTACATTGAAATTTTATTTTCGTAAATTTTAATATTTATGCTAGCTGCACATGTCTGTCCACACTTTTTAAACCTTGAGCTTTTAGTTGCCATATTCTTTTCCCTTCAGATTTATAAAATCCACTTTGGCCACCTGTCATAGTTAGAGAAGAATGGATTTTGAATTTTTTCCCCAATGAGCTATTTATTACAAAGGATGTTCTGGTATTTCTTTCCTCATCATGTAACCATTCATAAAAAGCTCTATAAAAAATTAAAAGCAATTGATAATCCATTATTTCTACAAAATTTTAGACAGTAAAAATTTATCTAATAACAATATGTTAATTTCATAATATTTAATAAACATATATTGTAATTTTGAATCAGCATCTTGTTAAATATATGTAGTATTATGAAAACCAATTTTAACCTGTATATGTTAAAAAAGAATAGGAAGTCTATAGTTTTTTTTAACATAGTGGGCCATTTAAAAAATTCTGTCATTTTTAGTGGCTGAATTTAAAATTACTTAGAAAGCACCAACAATGGATCACTTATGTAATCGCTATCATTCTCACATTTTCTCATCTGTAAATCAGCTTATAGGTGACTTAGAAGCCAAATATTGTTCAATATACTGTTTAACATGTTGCAAAATATTTCACAGCTAAGAAATGTTAGAAGTACTGAAATACATGTTAATGCAATGTTATTGTATCTAAGATGTAAGGCAGATGAACAGGAACATGCAAAACAAGTATCCTTATTTTTTGTTATGCGTTTCAAGAGGCATGTAGGGGGTAGTTATCACTCAACAGTATGAACTTTTCTCCATTTATAAATCCAAGCAGCCACTGGTAGTTTGATCCAGTTCAAATCCCTGCAAAATTGCTAACTGCACAGCTGTTCATGTAATTTTCTAAATGTGTAATATGATTACAGCCAGCTTCCCTTATCCTTCCCATGATTATATCTCTGTCCTTTATCAGATAGTCCTAATGTGCTTTATCATTATCTGATCAATCCAAATTAATCCTGAAAAATGATTTTTGAATATTTCTGAGGGCAATATCTATATTTAACATTGTTTTTTTCAGAGAACTAACTACCTACACAGAAGAAAAAATTATCTGGGACCATGGGTGGTAATTTTCCAGAGGGTTCATTGTATATGTATACTTTAAAGCTTTGCCAAAGACAGGGGTTGTGTCATTAACATACTTTACATACAGCAAAATTACGTTCCGAAAGACCAACTTTTTATGGGAAAAAACGGGTTACGTATATTTCAGATTAAGAATGCATGAATACTTAATACGAACCTTAATATTATTGTAATTAAAAGGTAAAGATGAAACAAATGGTAATTGAAATAATTTCTATTACTGCTTAATAAGTAGATACACGATACAATTATTTTTTTAAATAGCTGTTGATTTTTGTTTGGGACAATACTTGATGCAACTTATTAAACATATTGTGGTAAGGAGTGCAGTTTTTGAATTCCTCTCAAAGTGTTTTTTTTTTTTTTTTTTTTTTTTTTTCTTCACTTCGGTCAATCTGTATTCCAAAATCGGACATTTTCTGTGTCTTTTTTAACAATTTGTTTAACTTCTTGTACATTAAAAGCATTTCATCTTCCCCTCTATTGTTGCTTTCACAGTTCAGCTACTGTTCAGTTAATAACAAAGTAAAATCATTCAGTTCTTAATTTGTTATTTCAGAATTATCATTCTTGACTAATTTTTCTATTTCTCCTTCCATATATGAATATTCCTTTTGCAGTTTGTATGATTTCCTTGGCTTCATTTTCACTCGATGGAAATTCTTTAAAATTGTTCATTGGCCAGAGCAGAAGCCAGAAAACATTCATGGTTGATGAATTCACTTATTTCCATGGGCCTTCAATCATTTCTATGCAGTGTCTTATGTTGAATTCGCCCACCAGCAGCCGAGCGGTAAAGTCGCTGAACACTGGTAATTCGGTCCGAAGTTTGAATCCCGCGAACGGGTTGGCTGCATGGGCGTTTTCATGGTTTTCCCCATGTGTAACGTGTATACGAGCCAGTTTCCCTTAGAAAACCATCCACGAAGGCATCCCTCCCCTTATGCATATAGCCCTCGAGGTTTTTCCATAATCACACACACTTATGTTGAAATGCCATTAGTGTGCTTTCTTTCGTCTAGTACTTTATTTGCAAAGATGTAAACGTGCCTGATGTAACACGCTTTGAATGTTGTTATAATTCCTTGATCCATTGTTTGGATTAAGGGAGTTGAGTTTGGTGAAGAGAGGAGAACGTTACAGTTCAGGTTTTGTTTTTCTATGTAATATCTGACTTTATTAATGAATGAATTTTCAAACCAGTCATTAAAGAAAACTATTGCAATGCTGCCAATATTCCGCAACATGCTACATGTAATTGGAATTCTCGGATTGGAGAAATTAAATTGATACAGTTAAGATAATGCAGATAAGCAAATTTGTGTTCTCAATGTGTTTACTATAATAACAAAGAAATGGGAAGAATGCTTTGAAAGAAAACTTAAGCATTCATTTTTCTTTCATTAAAGATAATTTTGGAAATATGCTAAAGATTAAGATTACTTAAAACTCAGTTTTTAATTACAAAGATGAAGGGGGAAAAGTTTGTTAGACAGTAAGTTCTTTAGTCCACTAACTTCACATTTGTAATACTAAAAGGAGAAAAGCATGTATTATAAAAGGATCATTTTTCCAATTTCCAATAAATGATTTATGAACATATCTATTCAGTTTGATACTTTAAAATCCATAAAACGTGTTATGTAAACTGAAAGGTAAATATACTGAAAAAAATTCAATGCAGATGACAAAAATCTAAGTATGATCAGCTTTAGGTATTCAAAATAAGTAAACAATCTAAAAGAAAGCAACACATATGAGATAAGAAAATTGTGAAGCAATGTAAAATGGTATGTACATTTTAGTGAATGAAAACAAAAAAAGAATTAATATAATTAAATCTCCCTGCATCATGTCTAGCAGGGAAATTTAATGCATCGATTACAGTTTTTGGTGCTCTTCGGTTATTGGGACCAGATTCATAAATTTATGTATGTATGTGTTTATGTGCATATGTATGTATGTGTGTGGTATAAATTCATCACTCAATACATAAGTTTTAATAACTATATATATTGTATATACAGTATGTATATTTATCAGTATATTTTTCAGTTTCGTTGTCATAGTTTTTAAAAGTTGGGTACTAATCTATAATTGGGATCAGATTCAGAAATGTATGTATGTGCATTTCTGAATCTGTTCCCAATTATAGAGGAATATACAGTGTACAACTGAAAAATATACAGTGTTATTAAAATTGATGTATTGAGTGATGAATTTATATCATAAACATAGTTTTCAAGGAGCATAAATATGCAAGAGATGCAAAAAGACTAACTGGTAGGTTAATGTTTCAATAATTTTGTAATTTGCAAGTGGAATGTTGGTAAGTCTTTCAGTATTACAGATAATAAAAGATAAAGAGCAAGATTTATAATATTTCTCACATCGTTAAGATCCGAAAAAGTTTAACAACGATTAATTCAAGCATAGAAAAGAAGAAAATAGCACTTTTTCAGTAATTTTATTTTCCTTAAAATGAGAGAAAAAAATTAAAGTAATACTTTTACTGCGTACTCAAATAAATGTACAGTGCGGATTAACAAACCTTGTCTTGATGGGAATGACAGATCTAAACTTTTACTTTTAATTTCATACTTTCGCAGATTGTCTAAATGTTCTCTATAATTCATTATTGTAGAGAAGCTTCCAAACAACTTTCTTCTCCGCATTTAATGTGATTCAGCTCACTTCAAAATTTGTGCACGTTGTGTAAATGTTTTCTAAGTTGCAACCACGGAGTATTAAAGTATACTCCGTAGTTGCACCCTATTTTTAAAACTTTTTTAGCAGTACATGCAAAGCACACACACTCTTCCGAAGACATGCCGTACGCATTCAATCACTACCAAAACATACAACTCTCAGATAGATAGTCAATATTTAGAATGGACCATCGCGTCACGTAGCAGAAGACCACGAACACAAGAAGTCTAATTCAATTGGCTAGCTACATTAGGCTACAGCGCGGGGTCTGGCTTCTCGTAGCGATTAGGGTCAGCGCTAAATCTCCGAACGCGCAGGGAGGTCACGTGATCGTCACTTCACAAAAATGGCTTTTCTCCCTCTTCTGACGCATTCCCGGCTGTCACCTTGATCACATTCGGAGGAGTAGGGACGACTAGCAGAAACTTACAATGGTTGGCTATTGCAGTGTGTATAATTGTCAAGAAAAAGTTTGTTGTAGTGCCTCATTTCAAATTAGAATTTCTACATATTTTTTATTTTTGAAACTGAAATTGATTTTTAAAAATTTAGCATATTTATCAAGCATAATTAACGTTCCAAATAATCATAAAGCTGTTGCAGGCTTTCAGCCCTGGCAATTTTTTTTATCTTTTCCTATGCTGTAAGGAAATTTGACACTACTTCTTTTAGAAAATAATATTTTAAATCTGAACTAATGGAAAATTTCAAACAAAGAATTTTCTCTTATAATTTTAATTGGTGTAAATAAGTAAAAAGTACTAAAATACCTAAAGTTTTTGCCTAAAATTCTGTGTTGCTTTTTTAAGATTATAGGTGAATATTATAGCATATTTTTTATAAAGGAGTTTTATTTCCATTACATTTTACAATACATCATAGAGATGAACACTTTTAACACCTTAATAATTTTTATACATTTAATTCTAATGTCAAAGTTGTAAACTGTAATAATTGATTGTGCTAACATTTTATAATGATTATTTCTTTAATTTAATTCTAGTTCTGCATAAGATTTTTTTATTTACTGTGAATTTAATTAATTAGCCCAAAGGGACGGTAGCCCAGAAAGGCTGTTAGTTTCGAAACGGCATTTTACGCTGTTTCATTACAAACGTCCGTTTCACTTTGCAAATTGTTGCCATCAAATATTATCGCCTTGTATTATATTTAAAGAAATGTAATAATGAGTAATTTGCATGAATACATGTATGTTTTTGCACTGTGAAAAAATGACGGTATCTAGAGCCATCAAATTTTGAATAACGTAATCCTCTACCCCAACGGTCGAATTTCGAATTTGTTTTAATCCATTTCATATTTTGTAAAACTTTAACGAATTTTTGATTAAGAAACTCAACGAGTTCAAAGCGAGCAATGGCAACACTCTACAGAAAATAACATTTTTATCTCCAGCGCAGAAATGAAAGATGATGCTGTTTTCAAATATTTTGTGATACTGTTGTTGAATTCAATTTTGTTTGGTTTACGTGCGAAGAACATGATATTCAATAAATAGAGGTGACACACAAAGCGTTAAAAAAACGTCCCTCAGAGCGTAACATAAAATCTGAGTGCTTCCAGATTTTATTTATTTATCTATTTATTTTCATCACATTGAGAAACGTTTATGCTCCGAATTTTATGAATTATTAAAATAAATAATCATCTTATGATGTTAATAATTAATGATCATATGATCAAATAAATGATCGTCTTGTAATGTTATAATAATTTTAAAATCCACTGCCTGAAAATTCTCGTAAAAATTTTTAAAAATATATCAGATCTTGTTCAATTTTGTTTTATTTGTATCAAAGCTTTATTTTGCTTTATTTGTATCAAAGCTTGCTTTATTTGTACAAGGTCCAAGTTATGCGTAAGCCGACGTCGCAACGAAGCTCCCATGGACCTTACAAGAGATAGACTAACCCAGTGCACGGGGCGCGCGTCACCGACATGTCGGCATGGACCTTACAAGAAATAGACTGACTCAAACGGGTTTTCTCCCTCGTCTGAGGCGTTCCAGGCTGTCACCTTGATCACATCCGGAGGAGTAGGGACGACTTGCAGAAATTTAACATTGGTGCCTATTGCAGCGTGTATAATTGTCAAGAAAAAGCTGGTTGTAGCGCCTCATTTCACAAATTAGAATTTCTACATATTTTTATTTTTGAAATTGAGATTGATTTGTAAAAATTTAGCATATTTATCAAGCATAATTAACGTTCCAAATAATTATAAAGCTATTGCATGCTTTCAGGACCGGATATTTTTTTTAGCTTTTCCTATCCTGTAAGGAAATTTGTAACTTCTTCTTTTAGAAAGTAATATTTTAAATCCGAACTATCCGAAAATTTCAAACTAGCAATTTTCTCTTGCAATTTTTATGCTTTTTATTGGTGCAAATAAATAAAAAATATTAAAATATTTAAACAAGAATTTTTGAAAGTTTTGTTTAAAATTCTAAATTGTGCTGCATTTTTAAAATTATAGATGAGTATTTTTATAGCACAATTTCTATAAAGCAATTTCATTTCAATTATATTTCAAAATACATCATAGTGATAAACACTTTTCGCTCCTTAAGAAAATTTATACATTTAATTCTAATATTAAAATTGTATTTAACCGTAATAATTAATTTTGCTTGTATTTTATAGTGATTTTTTTTTAATTTATTTTTAATTCTGCATAAGATTTTTTTATTTACTGTTAATTTAATTTATTACCCCAAAGGGGCGGTAGCCTAGAAAGGCTGTTAGTTTCGAAGCCGCATTTTGCGCTGTTTTACTATAAATGTCCGTGTCTCCTTGCAAATTGTTACCAAATATTATCGCCCTGTATTATATGTAAAGAAATTAAATAATGAAGAATCTGCATGAATGCATGTATGTTTCTCGCAGTGTGACAAAAACGACAGTATCAAGAGCCATCAAATTTTGAATAATGTAAATCCTCCACCCGAACATAGGCATCTGGACGGCCGAATTTCGAATTTGTTTTAATCTATTTTATATTTTGTAAAACGTTAGCGAATTTTCGATTAATAAACTCAACGAGTTCAGAGCGAGCACTGTACGGAAAATAACAGTTTTATCTCCAGCGCGGAAATTCTAAAGATATGCTATCTTCAAATGTATGTGGTTTACGGGCGAAGAACATGATATTCAATAAATATAGGTAACACACAAAACTTTAAAAAAAAGAGTGCTTCTAGATTTTATTTTATCTTTTTTTTTTCCCCTTCATTACGCTCAGAAAATTTTATGCTCCGGATTTTATGAATTATTAAAATAACTAATCCACTTTAATGTTAATTATTTAATGATCATATAATCAAATAAATATGATCGTTTTGTAATGTTATTATAGTTTGGAAAATCACAGCCTGAAAATGTTCATTAAATTTTAAAAAAAAATTCAGATCTTGTTTAATTTTACCTTATTTATTTCAAAGCATCGCGTACTATCAATCTCATTTAATTTTACTTTATTTTTACGCAAAATTAAGTTCATAAATTTTGTGCTTAGAGTTTTTACCGTTTTACCAAAGTAAAGATGTTTGCACAAGAATTACGCGTGAAAAAAAATGCGCGAAATACAGTAAAAAGTGCTTTAATGAGATATATTAAATCCTATTTGGAAAAAACTGTGGCTTTCATAATCTCATCACTATACAACGTATCACATTTAATAATTTAAAAGAGTTATGTGATACAAACGCCATAGGTTTCAGTGCTAACCAGATCGTCCTACTCTTTTTTGCTGACATGTCGGTGACGCGCGCCCCGCCCACTGGGTTAGTCTATCTCTTATAAGGTCCGTGCATGTCGGCAAGAAAGAGTGCCGTCTAATTCCCCGCAACTGAAGAAAATTATTATGTCAAAATTTCTCAATTACACATACCGTATAAGAGTATTTGTTGACCTTCGCCTATAATGGCGCGGCGATTTCGCCTAAATTTTTATATTACCATCGCCTTAGGGCAAAAAATTCCAAACGTCGCAATCAAACATCGTCAAAAATTCAAACGCCCAATCGCAAATCGTCAAAAATTCCAAACGCCCAATCAAAGTCAGAGATTGACTATATGCTGCGAAATCCAGGAACCGATCTGATCTGATCTGGCAAGAAAGAGTAGGGACGATGTGGTTTACTTTAATGCTGAAACCTATGGCGTTTGTATCACATAACTCTTTTTAATTGTTAAATGTCATACGTTGTATAGTGATGAGATTATGAAAGCCACAGTTTTTTCCAAATAGGATTTTAATATATCTCATTAAAGCACTTTTTACTGCATTTCGAGCTTTTTTTTTTTTTTTTTTTTTTTTTTTTTTTTCCCACGCTTAATTGTTGTACAAACATCTTTACTTTGGTAAAAACGGTAAAAACTCAAGCACAAAATTTATGTACTTAATTTTGCGTAAAAATAAAGTAAAATTAAATAAGATTGATAGTACGCGATGCTTTGAAATAAATAAGGTAAAATTAAACAAGATCTGATAATTTTTTTAATTTAATGAACATTTTCAGGCAGGGTTTTTCCAAACTATAATAACATTACAAAACGATCATATTTATTTGATTATATGATCATTAAATAATTAACATTAAAGTGGATTAGTTATTTTAATAATTCATAAAATTCGGAGCATAAAATTTTCTGAGCGTAATGAAGGAAAAAAAAAATATAAAATAAAATCTAGAAGCTCTCTTTTTTTAAAGTTTTGTGTATTACCTATATTTATACATTTGAAAACAGCATATCTTTAGAATTTCCGCGCTGGAGATAAAACTGTTATTTTCCGTACAGTGCTCGCTCTGAACTCGTTGAGTTTGTTAATTAAAAATTCGTTAAAGTTTTACAAAATATAAAATAGATTAAAACAAATCCGAAATTCGGCCGTCCAGATGCCTATGTTCGGGTGGAGAATTACATTATTCAAAATTTGATCGCTCTAGATACTGTCGTTTTTGTCACACTGCGAGAAACATACATGCATTCATGCAGATTCTTCATTGTTTAATTTCTTTACATATAATACAGGGCGATAGTATTTAGTAACAATTTGCAAGGAGACACGTACATTTATAGTAAAAACAGCGCAAAATGCGGCTACGAAACTAACAGCCTTTCTAGGCTACCGCCCCTTTGGGGTAATAAATTAAATTAACAGTAAATAAAAAAATCTTATGCAGAATTAAAAATAAATTTTAAAAAATAATCACTATAAAATACAAGCAAAATTAATTATTACGATTAAATACAATTTTAATATTAGAATTAAATGTATAAATTTTCGTAAAGGAGTCAAAAGTGTTTATTACTATGATGTATTATGAAATATAATTGAAATAAAATTGCTTTATAGAAATTGGGCTATAAAAATACTCATCTATAATTTTAAAAATGCAGCACAATTTAGGATTTTAAACCAAACTTTCAAAAATTCGTGTTTAAATATTTTAATATTTTTTATTTATTTACACCTATAAAAAGCATAAAAATTGCAAGAGAAAATTGCTAGTTTGAAATTTTCTATTAGTTCGGATTTAAAATATTATTTTCTAAAAGAAGTAGTTACAAATTTCCTTACAGCATAGGAAAAGCTAAAAAAAACTATCCGGTCCTGAAAGCATGCAATAGCTTTATAATTATTTGGAACGTTAATTATGTTTGATAAATATGCTAAATTTTTACAAATCAATCTCACTTTCAAAAATAAAAATATGTAGAAATTCTAATTTGTGAAATGAGGCGCTACAACCAGCTTTTTCTTGACAATTATACATCCTGCAACAGGCAACCAATGTTAAATTTCTGCAAGTCGTCCCTACTCCTTCGGATGTGATAAAGGTGACAGCCTGGAACGCCTCAGACGAGGAAGAAAACCCGTTTGGGTCAGTCTATTTCTTATAAGGTCCATGGAAGCTCCTCCCAAAAGTGTCAGCCTTTGGCTCCACCCTGCGCCACCAACAACTTCGGTTGATGTAAACATAGTTGGCAACTTTTCGATTCGAAGATTCGGAAATCTGAAATAAGTCTGTGGATATCTGTGAATATGTATGTTTGAGCGATTTCGAGCGTTATACAACTGAATGACTTTGTTATGTTTCTCCGTATAAGAAAGCGAAAGAATAAATAGTGATAATTTTTTAGATTGGGCTTATATAGAAAATGTAGTTTACGTAAAAAAAATCTTCAGTAAGATATTCTAGTATCAGATATTTTTACGTGATACGATTGCTTTGCCAAGTTCACAAATTGTTCGAGATTTGCAAGAACTACCCGTTCTTCTTTCTCCTAATAAACTTAAAGTAAAATAACTTTACTTATAAAATTCTAAAGCGTCATCTTTATTTTCAAAATTCGTAGAACTAGAAGAAACTAATACAAAAATCAGATGGTTGCCACTCTTACAGTGACAAACTATGAAAAGAAAAATAACAAATGAGGCTGGGTTCTAACAATACTCCCACCTTTTGATTGATGACATATACTTAATCAATCAAAACAAAATGTAAAAAATACTGTCCATACATATATTAAGGCTAAATAGTAAACAAAAGAAAAAATTAAATTCTTAAATTTCTACTCTAAAATAACTCAAGTAGTGTTCAAGTTAGAAATCTAGATGGAATTTTAGTTTGTCGTCCACTTCTAGTCACGACAGTCTTAATGCCCTTTGATAAATCTGCAGTTGAATTATTCTTTCGTAATTTTGAGACTAAACTGTCTTCATCCTGCGTCTCAGTTTCATTTGCCTCATCTGA
Organism: Stegodyphus dumicola; assembly: GCF_044657685.1. Lineage (NCBI taxonomy): Eukaryota > Metazoa > Arthropoda > Arachnida > Araneae > Eresidae > Stegodyphus > Stegodyphus dumicola. The sequence continues at coordinate 136,285,075 of NC_140771.1, read as the reverse complement.
CTCCAAAGATGAAGGTATTTCGAGAGGGAATATTCTCTGTATTGGTCGAACTAATTCTCCAGACATGGTTTTGACACGAACTACTCGAAAGTTGCCGTCCTTTCCGGGATAAAGTTCAATTACTTTTGCTAGAGGACACAATACCTTGCGTTTGTCATCACATTCGATAAGAACTATATTCCCGATTTTTATCTGTTGAGAAATCGGCACTGTAGATGGACGTTGCACTAGCAGGCCGAGATATTCATTTCTAAATTTCTTTCTCAAGAGCTCTCGTAAATTCTGTAAATGTCTCAGTCTCTTGTTGAAATCAACTTTATCAAGATGATCCAAGTCAGGAACTCCAAAGACTGGAATTTCACATAAAAACAAGGACGGTGTCAAAGGGATAAGATCATTTGAGTCCTCTGACACATAAGTGAGTGGTCTGGCATTCACAGTTGCTTCGTAGTCGCACAGCACAATCATCAATTCTTCATAATTCAAACATGACTGGCCTAGGACTCGACGCAAAAGCTTCTTAATCATTTGAACAAATCGTTCCCAAAAGCCACCCCACCATGGTGCTGCGGGTGGACTGAACTTCCAATCGATCTTGTTTGTGGCGGCTTCTATCTCAATGGTATTCCAATTAATCGATCTCAAGAGATTATTGGATCCAACAAAATTGCTTCCCTTATCGCTATAAATTATCGATGGCCTCCCTCTACGAGCAATAAATTGTCTAAGACCAAGTAAAAATCCTTGAGTTAAAAGGGACAAAATCAGTTCCAAATGGACCGCCCTGAAGACAGCACATGTGAAAAGTAAAATACAAGCTTTTCTTTTATCCTTCAAAATTAATGGGCCAGCTAAATCAACGCCGACAATCTCGAAAACACGAGCTTCTCTAACTCTGTTTTCTGGTAGAGTAGCAGACACAGTCTGTAGTCGTTTACCTCCATGTCTCCTGCACCTGACACATGCATATAAAAGCTTTTCGAATCGTAGCTCTACTTTTCAGGATCCAAAACGTCTCTCTAAGTGTTAACATCAGTACGTGAATTCCTGCATGAGACACATGACGAATAGAGAGATGTTTATCAATAATCAATTTCTTCACAATTTTATGATTCTTCGGAAGTAACATCGGATAAATAAAATTTTCATGGTCTTTCCTTTCAGTCAACCTAGACCTGACACGTAAAATGCCTTCGTCATCTTTGAACACACTTATTGACTTCAGCTTCTTAATATCATCAGATGAATCATGTTGAATAATCTTCACGATAAATTTCTCAGCCCTTATCAATTCATAAACTTTTAACTCTCCTGATTCTTTTTCTTCTTTCCTTTTTCGGGTATTTCCTATGAATCTCTGTATCCACCCAATCATTCTAAGTATTTTCTTATACTTTGAAAAATAGCCAAAGAATTGTGAAGACATATCGCTAACAATGCTTAACGAAACTATAACTGCTTTACGTTTTTCAGTATTAACCTCTTCTTTATTATCGATTGGGATAGAACGAGGCCATTCTTCTTCCGGCAGTGCCACCCAAGGTGGTTGGGGCTTGTGCTAGTTGGGGCTTCGCAGAGCATACTCTTGATAGCATATCAGCTGGGTTTTCCGTACCTGGTACATGATGCCAATTTTCACGATCCGATAGGATTCTAATTTCTGAGACTCTGTTATTCACAATTGTGCTCCAAACTTCTACGTTCTTTATCCAGAACAGTGCTGTTGACGAATCGGTCCAGTAATATTCCTTTGAAATATCGACCTTAAGGTTCTTTCTTGACAAATGATGCTAATCGCACCCCAATAAGACAAGCAAGCAATTCAAGTCGTGGTATACTTATTTTTTTTTTCAAGGGAGCCACTCGTGCTTTGGCTTGCACTAGGGTCACTGACTTCTTTATTTTGACTTCTCAAATATACTGCACTTGCATAAGATCCCTGTGAAGCATCGGCAAACGTATGCAAACTAAAAGATTGTCCTTCTGTCAATGAAAGTAGTCTGAGAATCTTCACAGAGGATAACAAGGGCAATTCTTTGACCCACTTCAAGAATTTTCTTTTAATATCTTCAGGTAGCTCTGCATCCCAGCTCAATTTAGTTTCCCAGCGTTTTTGCAAGTATAACTTTGGAAGGAGTGTAAAAGGGCAGGTGAAACCTATTGGATCAAAAACTCTCTGTACAATTGATAGTACATTTCGCCTTGTCACTGAGAGATCAATTAAGTCGATATTAGGTATGTCACAAAACAAAGAATCTTAATATTTATCCCACAGAAGACCAAGTACTTTCAATGGTTCGCTCATTGTAGATTTTCCACTGTTCAGTTCTGTTTGCTCCCACCCTCTTAAGTCAAAGTTAGCACTTGCCATTAACTGACTTGATTTTGCAATAAAGTATTCTGCTTTTTCATTCGAATTCACTGAAGTGACACAGTTGTCAACATAGAAGGAATTTTTTAATTTTGTAGCCACTTCCTTCAAAGAAGGTTCACATTGGTCTAAATGAGAGTTGATCACTGCTCCTAAAAGAAACGGACTGCATTTTAGTCCGAAGACTACTCTGCAAAGGCGAAATTTTCTTATTTCCTTTTGTTCCGAGTTTTTCCACCATAGGAATCTTAGGAAATCGCGATCAGATCATTGAACAGATATTTGAAGAAAAGCTCTTTTAATATATGAGATAATCCCTATTTTTCCTTGCCTAAATTCAAGAAGCAATCTAGGTATTAATTCAATTAAATTTTGACCTTTTGCTAAACAGTCATTAAATGACAGGAAATCCTTTTGCTTGCACGAAGCGTCAAATACAGGACTTACTGCTGTTGTACAGTTATCTTTGAAGACCGGTCTGTAGGGAAGATAATGACTGTTAACTCGTTGCTCTTCTTCTGTTACTTCTTCTATTACTCCAGATTCGAGCCATTCTTCGAACACTGCATTGTATGTTTCAAATTTATCTTTCAACATGAGCTTCTTTGTCGTGGAAATCAATCGCTTTTCAGCAACTTCTCTGTTACTTGGTAAAGCTTCTTTATCGTTGATCCAAGGTAAACTGACTTCATAGCGATCATCCACTCTCTTCAGAGTCTTGTGAAATTGATCCCACACTGCTTCTTCTAACTCGAGTCAGTTTTACTTTCTTTGGCATCTGTAATTCCCAGTGCTTCTAGCTTCCACAAGTTTTCTATGTCATTGCTGTGAGTCAGCATCGAAGTTATGGTTGAAGAAATGGACAAGAAGTTTCTTTCTGAAACGTTATTTTTTATCTTTCCCATGATTGTCCATCCAAGTAGTGATTCCACAGCAGTCAGCCCATTTTCTAATTTCTGAATTCTTCCGGTTAACAGAACACCTGCGACGTCAGCTCCAATAAGAACTTCTATTTTCAAATCCTTTTTTCCTAGATCAGATGCATGGATATTCTTCTGTCTTAGTTCTTCTATCCATGGTCCAGGCTGTGAACTGACTACTGGTTCACAAATCTTCGACTGTTCCAACAAGATTAGTCGTCTAGAAAAATCACCTCTTAGGCTTCCTAACGTTCACTTCATAGCGTTTATGAATTTCTCTCTTTGTTGTTACTCCTCCAAAAAGTGCATGGATTAAAGATTCAGATCCAATTGCGTGGCACCCTATGTCTACAGCAGTCTCCTTTAATATGTATGAACGTTTCGATCCTGTATCGATAAGTGCCCTTACTGTCTTCTGTTTTTTGTTTGAGTCTATATTAATTAATAGTGTTTGAAGAAACACTTCATCTAGGAAATTAGTGCTCGCAAGTGATACGTTTTGTGTTTCCTCTTCTTTATTCTTTTCAACATCATTGCTCTTTTGATTGGTGGGCAAATCCGAACACATGACACCCCAATGTCTTTTCGAGCATATCAAACATCGTACATTTGCCTTGCATTGCTTGGCCCTGTGTCCAATTTTGAGGCAGAAGAAGCAACCCTTCTTTTTCTTAATTTCATCATTCTTTTGACTCAGAGGCATCTTCTGAGCAACAAAGCAATCTCGACTTTCATGAAATTTTTCACAAAATATGCAAGAATTCTTCTCATTATAATTGGTTGCTTTATTTTGGCCTGAGAATAAATCATTTGCTGTAGGCACGAAATGTTCACTCTGGTACTTTTTATCTTTTCTACTTTCTTTCTTGGCACCCGAATAAATTAATTTAAAAATTTTCTGCTCTCCTTCCACTTCATTCTTTAACCCTCCAAGTGGCCGAGCCGTATATATACGTTCAACCAAAATTGTGCTCTAAGCGGCCAGCAAGCATATATACGTCCAACCAAAATCCTCTTCTAAGCGCCCAGCAAGCATATATACGTCCAACCAAAATATTGCTTTAAGCGGCCAGCAAGCATATATACGCTCGCGTTAGAATTTCTTTCCCCCAGCAATTTCGACGGGAGTGATTGCACTAATAGGCTCCCTGCTGGGAAGGGTTTCGCTTCTCTGAAATTTAGCTTGTTATTTTGGGGTTGCTGCACATAACTGTTGAGTCGCCAAACATCTATGTTTTGTTCGAATTTTTAATACTGCTATCGAATTACCCAAGACAGCAGAAATACTTTCAACACGTACTGAAAGTAAAAATGGAATTTATTTCTTCATCTAATATCTGAAATGGAGAATAAAAATAATTGAATAATAACCGCTCTTCAACTAAAATCTGGTTTGACAGTTTGAAGCTAATATATAAATCCAGAGTATTTAATCAAAGTTCCTATTTTTTAATTAGAATCGAATATCCGCAACACAATAAGTTGAACAGAATCATTAAAATAAATTTTTTAAATGTTAATGATTTAACGTACCTTAACATTTAATGAAGATTTGTTTTAATAGAAGCATATCGGTATAGTATTGAAAATTTAAATATACAAGAGATGTTTTAATCACAGACTTTTGACAGCATAAGACTGATATTAACGTTATAAACATAGAAACATCATTATTTTCGGAAATACTAGAATAATAAACATGTTACAAGAATTTTAAATAATCGTAAGCTTTAAACTGATACTCGTTGAAACCCGGACTGACGTCACAGCAGGAGCGGTAGAATAAAAAGGCGGGAAAATTTTTAGAATTTAGAAAAACACTGAGCAGCAAAATTTAGGGATGGCAAAAATTTTGGTCTTTAGGTAATACACAAGCCAGAGGCATTTAGAAGCTGAAAATGTTTTTTAATTTAGTAATGCACCGGAAAGCAAAATTTAAAACCTTCAAAAGTTACGCCGATCGGCAAAATGCCTAGCGCCGGCCATGGTTGCAATGCCTCGACGTATGCTATCATATGCTAGAGGTTCTGAACTTTATTAAGTAATGAACTTTATTAAGTTCTGAACTTTATTAAGCACAGTAATGAGCAAAGTGATTTTTATTAAATATAAAAGTAAACGAGTAATAAAATAAATATTATCATTCTTTTCTATACAACTTTTCCTTAACTTCATTTATTATTAAAATTATTGTTATTATTATACCAATACCAGCTAATTATGGATCTTTCACTACATATTTTAAAGGCGATAGCCGAATTCATCTCCCGCAGTAATCTATAGTATAATAAACATATATTTAAATAGCTTATTGTTTTATATATGTTTGGGAAAATGGACTAATTTTCATAACAGCAATCTTACAAATAATAAGCAATTTAAATCCGAATAAAAATATTTTATTATTCCAAAGGGCGTTAGCCCAGAAGGGCTATTAATTTCGTTTTGACATTTTGCGTCGATTCACTTTCTACGTTGATTCACTTTTCTAACTGTTGCCATCAAATATTACAGCCCTGTATTATATTTAAAGAAATTAAATAATGAAGAATCTTCATAAATGTATGTATGTTTCTCGCATTGTGATAAAACAATGGTACTTAGAGACATCAGATTTTGAATAACGTAATCTTCCACCAAATATGGTCCTCTGGAAGCCCTAATTTGGAATTTGTTTTATTATCGATTTCATATTTTGGAACACTGTAAGGAATTCTTGATAAACAAACTCAACGATTTCAAGGCGAGCAATGACAATATTGTACGGGGGGGGGGGGAATTATCTCCAACGCTCGAGACTGTGTTTCGGAAATTCTAATGATACGCTCATTTTAAAATTATTTTGCGATATTGCTGTTGAATTGAATTCTATGGTTTAAGTGCGAGGAACATGATATTTAATAAATGAAAGTAACACACAAAACCTTAAAATTGGGCGTAATGTAAAATCTGAAAACGTTATCAGATTTTATTTATTTTTTCTTCTCATTAAAACTGCAGTTGTGACGTGAATACCAGCAATTTTTCCTACAAAGTCTCTCTATAAAGATGTCTACCTCAAGGTAAATAGCTTTTCCGTGCATTTCCATTTAACTTTATCAAATCTGTCTACAAGCACAGACGTCTAGTGATTATCTAAACAGTATAAAAACGTAGTCGTTTAATACGTATGCGTAAAAAAATGTTATACATATTTTATTACAGTGTATTGTAAAAAGTGTTGCTTAAACACTGTCATAAAGCAGTGAATGAGAAGAAGAAAAAAAAGAGCTTCTCACTTTTCGTACAGCTGTTAACAGGATCATTATTTTGTTTTCAAACAGAGAACGAAATTTTCAGAATAGAGAATTTTCAGAGGATGAAATATGTCGAAAGAAATTAATGGTGTTACCGCGATTTCGGTTTGCGAATTTTAAAAAATCCATACAATATGCACAAATCTATAACAATCACTTGAATGATTTTTAATACCCAATTTAAAAGACAGACCTGATATTTGATCAATATGCTTTCAGTTTTATCTTCTTCTCGGTATTAATAGATTGAATACGTAATTCAATTAAACTTTTTCTTGAAAGCATCAATTTCGTTTGTAAATGTTTTGCAATACTAAATACTAATATTATTAAAATTCCCAGCCTTAGTAAAAGGCCAACCACTGCCAGAGTGAATAAGAGTACTGTAATTGTGTTAAGCCGGCGTTAAAATCCCAGAGAATGATGTGGCTACTTAGTCGTTTTTGTATTTTTTTTTTTTTTTTTTTTTTTTTTTTTTTTTTCCCATGAGCAACACGAGCTAGTTGCCCTTGAAAAATCCTCCTCGTATGCGTCCTTTGCCTTAGGGTAATAGCCCTCGTATGCTATATCAGGCGCGCTGCAAACTCGGGAAAGTTTATGTTCTTTCATTATAGTCAATTAAAAAAGCAATCAAACCCAATAATACTGTTTATGGATGTTTCAGAAGTTATTCAAGACTTAAAAAAACATACTACTAGTGCCTTTTGTAAGTGTTACTAGAACAGAATTTTTGATAGGATTAAATTAGATGAAGAAAATTGCAATCTATTGGCTATGCATTAAAGAGAAACAATTAATTCCAAATCATCATTCATTTCAACATGTTACGGACAAATCTTTAATTAAAAAATACGTATTTATAACAATAACAAGATCAAAAGAGGAAAATATTTCAATTTGATTGTGAAGAAGTAGAAAAATGCAGTAAATTTTTCGTATGCTTTAAGAATTCTTCAATTTCATAGTATCGACCTAGCGGTAATGTCGCTGAACTGGTAGTTTGACCTAGGTTGAAATCCTAGTGAACGGGTGGACTGCATGGGAGTTTTAATGGTTTCCTTTTCTGTAGCGTGAATACGAGATATTTTGCCTTCAGAAGTCTTCACGAAAGCATCCTTGTTCATAGGCAGATAGTTTTAGTCTCTTAGTTAAGAAGAATCGTAGGTTACCTCACTTGCGTAAACAAACGAAAGTGAGTTCTCGCTCTATATTGGCTTTTATAGACTTTTGCATTGATTTAAGTTTAATGTAAATTTGAACGTGACTGTAAAATTAATTTTTTATATCACAAATATTATTAAATTTATATAGCATAATCATTGGTACGCAAGTGAGCTAACCTGTTCTTCTACGGACTTTGAGTCATTACGGCTTTTGATGGCGCAGACGTGAAAAATGTACATTGCCCTTTGCCGGGATTCGAAACCTGGAGCTCTCGAATACGCGTCGAGTATGCTTCTAATTACACCGCGATGGATTACGTAAAGGAGGGGAAAAATACCTTATTAATTAAACTAACTATCATAATGTTCAAACTCTGCTATTCTATTCTAAGCAAGGCATTGAAGAAAGTTGCTCTGCAATAACTCTTATTCTCGAAGTAAAGGAAAACAAACTACTGAAATATTATGTCTTTTGATTGTAATCCATTTTGAGTTTTCCTCGTTTGAAAATATAGTTATTTTAAAGAATTTTTTTTTCCTTTTATGAAAATAAACGATCTACTGTTTACTGAGATCAATGTACTAGGAAAAAGAAACATTTATCATATCAAATATGCATGAAAACAATGAACAAATTAGAACTCACTTCAGTTATCTGCAATCAATGCATATATTCTCTAGGAATACATCAAAGATGAATGCGTTGATTATATAATGGAATTCACGGATTTATATAAGATTAAAAGTACTTCCTTCATTAGGGACTTGAAAACGATATCTAACGACGCAGGTGTGGAATTGCAATTAAAAAGCGCATAGGATAAGCGATTTTGTAGAAAAATAACAAATATCACAAGCTTGAATTATTTTGTCGGTTATGGAACTTAGAATTTCAAAATTGTGAACATTACTGATAAAACAGTAATAATAATAATAATAAAATAATATTTAAATAATAAATTATAAAATATTATATATATTATTAATAATTATTTAATAATATATATTATTAAATACTTATGAATAATTATTTAATAATATATATTATTAAATACTTATTAATAATATATATTATTAAAATAATAAATTATGCAATAAGGGGCGTTTTTTTAATGTTTTGTGCGTTACCTTTATTTATTAAATATCATGCTCTTCGCACTTAACCATAAAATTCAATTCAACAGCAATATCGCAAAATAATTTTAAAATAAACAGATCTTTAGAATTTCCGATTCAGATACTCGCGCGCTGAAAGTAATTTTTTTTTTTTTTAAATTCCTTACAATGTTGTCATTTCTCGCTTTGAAATTGTTGAGTTTGTTAATCAAAAATTCTTTAATGTCTGACAAAATATGAAATAAATAGTAAACCAAACTCCAAATTAGGGCTTCCAGAAAAGTGAATCAACACGGAAAGTGAATGGACGCAAAATGCCAAAACGAAATTAATATCCTTTCTGAGCTAATGCCCTTTGGTCTAAAATGAAACTACACAAAATGATTTTTTTTTTTATTTATCCAAGTTATTTACATTTGCAGAATAAAAGAAAAATCTGAAAAGTTTCAGATTTTAAATTACGTCCAAAGGGACTTTTTTTTAACATTTTGTGTGTTACCTTTATTTATTAAATATCACGTTCTTTGCACTTAAACCATAAAATTCAGTTCAAGAGCAATATCGCAAAGTAGTTTTAAATTGAGCTTATCTTTAGAATTTCCGATACACAGTTCCGCGTGCTGGAGATAAAAAGGTTTTTTCTGTACAACATTGCCATTGCTCACCTTTAAATCATTTAGTTTGCTACTCAAAAATTCGTTAAAGTTTTACAAAATATCAAATCGATCACGAAACAAATTCCAAATTTCAAATTTGGGCTTCCACATACCCATATTCGCAGTAGGATTACGTCGTTCAAAATTCGATGGCTGTATGTACCAATGTTTTATCACAATGCGAGAAATATACATACATTTATGCAGATTTTTCATCATTTAATTTTTTCAAATATAATGCAGGACTCTAACATTGGGTGGCAACAGTTTGAAAATTGAAACGGACATTTATAGTGAACCAACGCAAAATCGCAAAACGAAAACAATAGCCTCCAAGGACAAAGCCCCTTTTGGACTAAAAAGAATATTAGTGAAAAGACTTAGACATTATTCTTTAAATTGTTAAGCATTATTCGTTAGATTAACCTTTCAGAGAATTTAGGGAATAACGTAAGAGTTTCACTTATCATACAGTGTTAAAAAATCTTTACTGTCCTTTTTTTGTTTGTTTTGTTTTTAGTTTTTTGTTTTGTTTCTAAAAATTGTTGCAACAAACTGTAGTTTTATTCTTGAAACTTAATTCTAACTTGAAACAGGAATGAAAGCTTGAAAAAAATCTTCAAATGAAATGACAGATACTTTCTCACGATTCTGAAAATCAAAGATATATATCGTCTGCATCTTTCCTTTTGGATACAGGGCCAAGTCAAAATTGCTTGAACGCGGCGGGGGCGGGGGGGGGGGAAGAAGAAAAGGCAGGGACAACCCTCTGCTGCTGTAGGTTGTCCCTGCCTTTTCTTCTTTCCCATTCTGTCTGTTTCATTGTGACTGAGGGTAATAAAATTTCCGACGTTGCTGGAGAAGTTGTCCCTTCATCTAAATTAGGTTGCAATAATTGTAACGTTTTGGTCCCCTTTTTTTTCCTTTTGAAGGATTTTCTAAGCTTTCACATTAAAGAAAAATTCTGATATTTTGTATTTCCTATCTGTTGTCTAATAGTGTGTAATACAGAAGATGTAAATCCTTAGTTTAATTTCAATCAAATTTAATCATATTAAAATTATTATTTTCTTAAATCACTGAATAATAATTTACGATAAAATATCAATCATTCGTATAATGGCATATTTTAAAATTTTTACGTCGTTCGTTTTAGAGTTTCGGATGACCTCTTGTTGTCCATCCATTAAAAGTATTATCCACTGAACGATGAGTGCGCATTCAAAACATAAAAATTTTAAAAAGTAGATGAATAAAGATTTTAATTAATTTTAGAAATAGGTATAGTCTACACTAAAAATAGATAAAAAATATTTGAGCTATCTTATTCCAAAAGCGTTAAATTTCTAAAAGCATTTCAAAACATTTTTGATTGTTGCTATGATTAATACGAAATACCAAAAGCAGATTTTGGTTTTTGAAATATATTACTATCATGAAACTACATTTATAATATTCTGTTGCATTCTGATGACCATACTTTAGATACTCCTTCCAGTTTTTAAATTAAATGTTGAATAGAATTGCAGATATAAATTTATGCACAATGTGAATGAAATTTACGTTTGGTGGAAATAATCATACAATTCTTGCCACCAAGAATAATTCTATGTAACAGAACAGTACTTCAGGTTCTGCATATAAAACTGTACAATGTTAGTTATATTATAAAATGTTCAGGAAACATCAAGAATTTCACTTTATTTGTAATCATTCTCATTCAGCGTTGCAAGTAAATTCATGGTAATCATGAACTCTATGTGTGCAATTTTCGCTCAATCAATCGAGCATTTTCAATTATTAAATATCCATTCATTATATATATCATTTCCATAGTAAAGTTCTCGTTTTCTTCTTTACTTACTCAAAAAGAAAGCTATAAAAGTACATCGTTCGAGAGTCCTCCCTTTTTGAGGTATATTTATCGAATTCCATTAAATTATTTGTCTAATGTGTAGTTAAGAGCTGAAGGTTAAGAATTATGCAGTTAAGAACTTTTTTGACTGAGTTAAATTTTGAAATAAATTTCTGATTTGCTTTGCCAATTTCAATTGCTTCTGCAGAGTCGTTTCTGCAACGCTAGTACAATATTTCATCGAATACTAGTTTTCCCATTTGGTATTTTTATTCTGACAGAAAATTCAGTGTGGGTCCATAAGGTTCAAATTTTTCTTTGTGTTTCTAACCACATTATTAGATTTAAAAAGACATGGAAGTGCTTCATATTACAAAACGAACAAAAGTGTAGGAAATTAAAAGATGCAAAATGAAACGTATTAAAAAATCTTTTTAATTACTCAGTTTTCAGAACGTCATTGGACGCCTCGGTTTAAAATGTAGCTAGTGGGTTATCAGGTCAGGGTATTTGGATATGACAAAGCACACGACGGCTGTCCTAAGGGAAGGTATATTTTCGAGGACGACTTGCTCAGCGAAACTAGGTCGTATTCACATTACACAAGCAGAAAGCCACAAAATGGTCTATATAATAACAACCCGCTCTTCTGCGTAATAACCTAGATCGAACTACCAGTATACAACTGTTTACTTCTCGACCACAAGTGGAGCCCCTACTCCACAGATCACGTGATTTAACGAAACAGAAATTTTTTTTCATTCTTGATTGTTCGCTTGATTGGATTTGATGCACACAAAGGCTACATGCCTAAGGGAAGGGATGCCTTCATGGAGGACCTTTTAAGGAAAATTAACTCCCATTCATGCTATACAGTGGAAAAATCGCTTTTCTTGTTGAATTGAAATTTTAAGCTATAGCTATCCTGGGTAAGGAAACGAAATTAAATAAAAGAACTTACATAAAGTTCAAAATATATACGTTAAAGTATACGTGTTTTAATTATAAGTGTTTAAAAATAATGAGAACAAGGATCCTTTGAAAAGTGTTGTACGATTTTGACTTTAGTATCATATGATCAGAACTGTTGGGATAATTTAAGAATTATTTTTTTATTTTTCAATGCATTCTGATAAAACTTGCATATTAAAGATTTTATATATATATACATATGCATGTATGTGTAAATTTCCACACAGAGCATGATTTCAAGTATCATATTTTTGAATTTTCAATATAGCAAATTAGTAAGAAGAGAAGCATGCCAATATAATAGTTAAAATTTGTAAAAAAGTAAACTTTAAATTCGCGTAGATTTTTAAATAAACATTGATCAATTTCAAGAGCGAACTGGCATAAGTCCTTCTTCTTCAGACGCGAAACAGATTTACTGCAATTTGCCTGCTCAAGATTGCTCTAGAAATCGATAGTGTATTATATCCTTACGTATTTTTCCCACTATCGTTTTAGCTGCAGGCTCCGTAAATTAAAAAATATTCCTATAACTTTCCCCTTCCTCAATGCGTTCAGAGGACACAGTCCTCTAAATTTTAAATTGGATTCGTCCACGTCGTGATTGTTTTCATCTTATTGACAAAAACAAATCCCTGCAAACTACCTGTGAAGGTAACGCCGAACCTTTCCCTTCTAACTCTTGAAATTTATGCCTAATACAAGAACCGACGAATAACAGCGAAGTAAACCCGAACTGACATTCACTTTATGATTTATCTAAGTCAGCTACACATTCCTCTTCTCTAATTATTTACGGATGTCTTGGAGCCTAGGAGTAGCAGCGACAACTTTAAAAACGGGAAAGCATCAGCTTTAACACTGTACAGAGAAAAAAAACATTTCTTATTTAATGTCATATAATTTTATCTAACACGATTCAAGCCACACTTATTTCAAGGCATTTTAATTTAATTCTGAAACTATATTTCCGTTCAAGAATGTGTTTCTAGAATTTATAACAAAAAAAGACGCTTCTTTAGGGAAATGTTTAAAAACAGTTTTAACTTTGAAAATACAGCATCTTAAAACTGAATTTTAGATTTTTTCAGTGCACAATATTAGACAAAATTCTTCTCAGTTCTACGTTTATTCGTGCGATAGTTTTAGTCTTAATTTTCATTTTAAGTTAGAAATACTCAAAGCATTAATAAAAGAAAGTGAAAAAAAATTATATTTTGGAAGTTTTCTGTGCGTATGTACGAATTTAGAAAAATTTCAAGTAATTTATCGTTTTTCAGTACACGATTTAAAATCATCATTATAAACTTTTAATATGGAAAAGGAATTTTTAATAAATAAAATCATTCAAAAATCTAGATAGTAATATAGTTTATCTGAAAGGAGTTCATTTATGTGCCGGCTTTTCACTTTAGACGATCTTTTATCATTGCACTCTACTTCATGACACAGTTTTCTTTCCGCAAATATCTCCAGCGACGGGGGGAAGGCATTGAGGGTCTTAATGTAGCAAAGAATATTTTATTTTTATCTAAAAAAAGTATTTATAATAACGATGAATAGGAAGCTGAGAATTAAAGTTAAGATTTTGGTAGGAAAAAAAGAAAAATGCAGAACTTGTAAAAACTGAATGGTATAGGAAAATTTTTAATTTAATATTCTATCATATAAATTCGTTGTGATCAACGTTCAAAGTTACCATGTAAAGAAACATTTTTGAAATTCAAATTCATCTCAAATAGATTTAGTAATAATTCAAGTCAATGTCGTTGGAAAATATTCATGTTAACGTCATTCAGAAAAGATTATTGATTAGAATATAAATTGAAGTAATTAAAAGATAAAATAAGTAAAATTAGTTGTTTATTAAACTATAGGCTAACGTAATGCATTTTATTTAGTACATAAATTGTGTACGTTTTTATTTGTATAATGCGATGAGTAGAAAATTTTGATGACCGTACCTTTTCTCTGGGCCTAATTATTAGTTCTATTCTTCTTCTTGCTACGTAATACAAATGAGTAATGGTACAAAGTTATGGTGGAATCAAAACGTAATTTTCTATAAATTTTTGCGTGAGGAATGACTACAATTTTTATGCAGATTTTGTGAAATATTTTAGTAAAACACGGAGAAATAAAAGTAAATAATTTTCCAAATAAAAAACTAAAAACGCAAAACAATATAAATTTCAAACACATATTCATAAAGTACGTACGCTGTTTAAAATCTGCTTAGTTACGCAGCCAACACGGCGATAACCACTAAAATCTGGTATACATTCAATTAAATCTTTCTTGCCATAACGGGAGCCTGCTGGACAAAAGGACATGGACACGTCAATACGCCCCGCTGAACGACGGTCATTTGAGTGGGGGGAAAGCAACTAAAGACAGCGAAACGTCTGCCGCTTTTAGCTTTAATCTGGATACAGAATGAGCAGAAGAAATAGTAGAATCTGGTTTCTTTTCAAGACTTGAGATGAAGAGATTTTAGTTGAGGGTCTCGGCCACTAGGAAGGTTAAAAACAATAATAATTGTTTCAATTTCTCAGAGTGAGAATTTTCTGCTGTAATTATTGATGCATAATTTCTAATCCAAACTCGTAAAATTTCCTCAGGAATGCAAGATTCCACGAGCGGAAACAGCATTGCAGCGTATTTATCGCTTGTCATTCCTATTGACTCCAACGAACGTAAATACGACTCTAACTTGTCATACAATTCTGATACACTGCATTTTCCCTTTTGATCAGTGACATTTTTAATAATCAAACTAATAATTCCCGAATATAGAATTCTACCAACAATTCTTCCCTGCCGAACCTATTTTTTAAGCTTTCTATAGCTTTTTCATAATTTTCGGCAGTTGCAGGGAAGCTGTTTACAATATTCCGTGGTCTCGTACCGTGTACAGTCGCTTGAACGAGATAATGCATCTTATCCTCGTTTTGAATTTCTTTATCTTCAAGTATTCGGCGAAATTGTCCCCAAAACGGTAAACAATCTTTAATTTCACCACCGAATTGCTTTAACTCTATTTTAGGTAATTTCAGTTTCCGTTTGTTCGAATTCGGCGGAATAGTGCTAGTAGATTGTATCATTTCGCGATTGAAGAATAATTCCGTTTTTACTCGTATTAAATCTAATTTTCCTTTGTATCCTTTAATTTTCGCCCATTCATTTTCAAACTGATCATTTGAAGAAAATTCTGAATTTAATATTTGAGTATCAAATGCATTAAGTTCAACAGATAAACGTTCTAAAGTAACAAGTTTCGTTTTTATAAATTCTTCATCAGGAATTTCCTTTTCTAATTCCTGCAAAATTGCATTAATTGTTCTCGTAAAAGACGCTCTGACAGGTTTTCGTTTCTCAATTAACGATTCCATTTCAATAAAAATAAAATTCACTAAAGTCAAATAGAATTAAATTCGATAAAACCAATAAAATTACCTTGACTTGTTTTACCGATCACTTCCGTCGTCACCAAAATTGTTCGAGATTTGCAAGAACTACCCGTTCTCCTTTCTCCTAATAAACTTAAAATAAAATAACTTTACATATAAAATTCTAAAGCGTCATCTTTATTTTCAAAATTCGTGGAACTACCAGAAACTACAACAAAAATCAGATGGTTGCCACTCTTGCAGTGACAAACTATGAAAAGAAAAATAACAAATGAGGCTGGGTTCTATAAATTTCTCTTTCAAAGAATATTCAGAATAAAACTGGGATTATGGGACTTAACCTCACAATAAGATTAATAATTTAATTCACAATGGACTGTGTTTGAATAAAAAAATATAAATAAACAGTATTATCTGTTATTTTTTAATCAGACTTTCAAAATAGATTCTAAATTTTTGAAAATGCCTATCAACTGCATTTCCATATAATATTTGCTGTTTTATTCTCGTGTCACATCATTCATCATCATGGGCAAACTTGTGAATAAAATTTATATATTCCTACAAAAACATCTGTGTGTTTTATTGGATCTATGATGCTTGCATAATAACTGATATTTGTTATGCAACCATTCATACTTGTGGATAAATATCTCTCATATAACAGTTTGTAATATCAACACAATTAGAAACTGAATTTCTTTGCTCCAGGCAAACCGGGATTTGTGTTTTCTCGCTTTGAAAATCAATTTAGTTTTATCCAAAATCTAGGCTCCTATTTAAAAAAAAAAAAAAAAGTAGGCAATTTCTATTCTCTGACTTCGCAAATCCAACAGATACATAAATCAGAAATTACAGAAAAAATGACAGTTTTTACTGCTAGCTGAAATTAGGTGCATTTGAGTAAAAATTTTATTATATGATGTAATTAAAATATAAAATGAGCAACATTTCAGGCGCACCTCTTGTAAATACTATTTGCATCATTTTCATATTTTTCAAACAAGAAGCTCACATATGTTAAAAAAATCATGCACAATGTTCCTATTAAAAGTTTTATGCTCATTTTTTCTCTAATAAGTATGTTTTTAAAATGTTTGTGTACTTTTATCATGCATCTTAATAATACAAGTGAAACTGAAAAAAAAAATAATAAATATCACATTTTATATGTGGCGCTCAACACACTTTTGTTCTGCAGTGTTGCCTCTGCGATAATTTTCTGGAACACTGCATTTCTGAACATTCAAAAAAATGGATATCAATTGTATAGGCTGCATCTTTATGAAAGAAAAATTAAGTGCAGATTCTGCCAAACTGGGAAATAATAGGTAGCAGTGCCAGGAATGTGTTTTTTTCTACATATAATCAACCATTCAACTTACTTTCTGTGCTTTCAGCATTCATCTTTACCACTTGTATTTCTGTCACTGAACTTGATTTAGTATTAAACTATTATTTTAATACTCAGGTATGCATATATGAAATTAGTTTCATTAGTTAAAAAGATTATTAGTAAGTAAGATGCTTGTTTGCAATGGTATATTGCTAAAGATATATAAGCATGCAGGAAAACAATTGTTTTAAAGGACATAAATTATACCTTAATAGACAACTCAACATAATCAACAAACCAATCAATAATATAATTTGCTATTTCAGAATTTTCAGCAACAATACATTTTCTTTTTTCTTTTTCTTTTTTTTTTTTTTTTTAAATTTTTCAAAGCTACAGAACAGAAAATAAATCTCCGACTGTTTCAAAATTTAAATACTCAAAGAAAGTGTAGAGAACAAAATATGATCTTAATAATGAATATTTATAAGGAATAATGTTTAACATAAGAACTGTTCAAATAAACTATTACTAACAGCAACACAAGCATCACAACCACAATGAGGTAATTGGCATATACTTTGAAAGATGGCCGACATGTATTTCTACAGCAATGGTGCTAATTTGGTGCCAAGGTCAGACTAGGGTTTCAAAAATTTATAGTTAACTTTCACAAATTCTGCAAAAACATGCCTTGTGGTATACAAAAAATTTCTTCAAATTTTATACATACCAAACAGGTATTATATCTTATTTTGTGATCGAGTTCTGGCTAGCCTATATCAAATAATATAACAAAACAGTTTGCATCATACAGGCAGTGTCTTCAAAATTTGTTGCACTATGCATGAACTATCTTTTCTGTAAATACTTCTGTTTGATAGTTCATAACTTAGAGTAATTTGGAAAGATTTGTTATGTACTGCTAAGCAACTTTTGCTGTATTTAATATTACTATTACATTAGTTTTTATAGAGTATAAACTCTGAAGGGAAATATGATGCCTCGTGTTTTAAAGAAATTATGCTATTAACGCAATGGGTACAGTCTATAAACAAGTTATTCTTTTTTCTAAAATTACAATTTAAAGTTTTTAAATTATTGAATATAGTTCTGTTTAGATCATAATTATACTTACAAATTAACACTACATTATTTAGATTATAACAAAGGACTGAACAGCTATTTGGATAAGAGGAAGAATGCTTTTGTGGAATACTTTAAGAAAAGTTCCTCGTTTCCATGTTACACATGGAAAAAACCACAAAAACTCTCATACTCAATCCATTTGCTGGGATTTGAAACTGGGTTGAACTAACAACACTCCTCAGTTTTACCAATTGCCTACTGTGAGCCATTTCCGTCGCAGGAAAATATTGTTAATACACATTAAATATGGGTCCCACCAGTCGTTGGGAAGTTATGACCGTTGAACACTGGTAGTTCAACCCAGGTTTGAACACACTCAAATGGACTAGCTACATGGTTGTTTTTCTCTATGTGTAACATGAATATGAGCTAGTTTCCCTTAGGAAGTTCCCCACAAAGGCATCCCTGTCTTTAGGCATGTAGCACTTGTGTACTTGTGCCATATTAAAATAACCTAACTTTAAATTTGAATGCAGTGTTCACAGTTATGGTAAATCACACATTTTAAGGTATTTTTAAAAAATTTCTTGAACTATAGAGAAAATTACTCATTATCTGTAATATGTGTTATTGATCGTTTCGCATACCTAGACATCCATATCCTGTATGGTCATTAAACCTTTAAATGTAATAACTCATTTGCATCATTGGAAAGAAACATTATATCTTTTGAAACGATTATATCTATTGCAACGATCCACTGCCACTTGTTTTTCTATATTCTCTTTTTCCTATATAACAGACATATACGTCTAAGTTTTTGTGCTTTCGTTCTCACCATATACATAGTCATCTGTTTCCAGGTAAAGAAAAATCTGAGAATATTATAAACTTTGTATTAACATTCAAAAATCGGAAAGAAGAAAGAGGCGCGTGATGTCTTTAAAAGCAAGCCACATTAGTCTATGCATGCAGAAGGCTAAATATGAGATTTTGCCGAAAACAATCAAAACTGCACTATGCTATCCACCACTAGGGTAAAACATTAAAATTCCCATTGGAGGGATCATAATCTGCAGTTATGCTACTGAAAAATCATCTGTGAGAATGCTATACATATGCCTCGGTTGGACAATAAATATTTTTTGGTGACATCATGGGTTGCCACGTAAATGCTTTTTGGCGAATATATTATCATGGCTTATCGGTGGAAGAGTACCAAAAAAAAAAAAATCAACTGGTAAAATATTAGGTACTGTTCTATTTTATCGGGACCGGATTAACAAATGTATACATTGTTAGGCATGTATATACATATATGTGTATGTGTACACACATACATTCGTACTTACTATATATGAACACATACATCCATATATAAATGCATACATATCTACATTTCTGAATTAAGTCCTAATATAAGAACATTGCCAAATATTATACGCAAATAGATAAATTATGCATTTCATAGACAATACAGTGGCTTTTAATATAAAGCCCGCACCAACCAGTTAAAAATCCTTTACCTACACAGCCTCTTTCTACTCAGACATTTATAGATTTAGAAATTTCCTGTGAGGAGACATCAGTAAATTTTCAAGTCTTTGCTACATAACGTAGAGTTTTATGAAATTAACTAAAACATATGTAATGCAGAATAATGACACATTTCTATATTTTAAAAAGAAATTAAAAGGCATTCATAATTGGAGGACATTAAAATCAAAACATACTGATAAGGCAGCGAAATGAACTGAAATATAAACAGAACCTTTGTTTTAAAAATTTTACGATACTTCTTTAGTATTGCAGCTTCCATTTTTTAAACATCAAGCTGGCATCAGAATTATTGCCAAGTTCATGTTTCATGTACAGTTTGTTGCTGCTCTGCTTCCTCAATTGATTTTAATATAGCATAAGAAGCATTTTAAGGTCTCAAAGATTTTTGCTATGTTAAGTCTGCAAAGTAAGATTCATGATGATAGTGAAACGTGCCTCTTCGATTTTTATTCCATCACTTAGCGGAGCTCCACAGTGTTTCTATATTTTACATATGAGCAGCTATTGTTAGATCAAGAAAATGAAATTTGTGTTCCACAGAAAAATATCTGTTAAGCTTGTATTTACCAGTTCCTGTTATTTATATTCTCACCAGAAAGTTTGAATGAATTGCCACTCCCTTATGTAGACTCAACTTTTGGCATGAGTGTGGATGGCTCTCTATTTAGAAGCTGAACGAGAAAGAATTTTTCAGTTTTTTGGCATAACTTGTCATACATACAGTATTGTTGAAGAATCATGGCAGTTTTGGTTTTTTGTTGTATGAACAGATTTTCCGCTATATTCAAAATTTTCTCAGGGCCACCTATTCAAATATTTGGTTGGTGGATCATATGTAGAGAATACATCTCTCTCGTAAAAATGTTTCAGTGAATAGTCACATTTTTGTAGCGTTTCTTTCATTTTATGCTGTTACAAACAGTATTCTGAAACCACTAAACCAGCTGTTAAAACATATACTTTTCTTTCATTTGCAAATTTTCAAGCTGCACCTCTGAATGCTTTCACTGATGTGAAATTTTATTTAATGTCCATTTTTGCATATTCGAATGTGAAATAAAATATGTGCATTTCTTGAAAGAAAGATATAGCAAGCATCTTCCTTACTTCTCAATAAATTAAGAATTTTAAGATTAAAACATAAATAAAATTCATTAACATGTAGAATACTGAGAGCTCTTCTTGTGATGAGAGAATTCTGAGTGATTATAAATTATTAGCATTTGCATGGTAAGAAATATGATAACATGGTTTCCTCAAAGCTCTTCTCATTACAAGCAAACTGTAAATCATCATTGTTGGGGCTGCCAGATGTTTCAGAATAGTTTACATCGGCGATTTATCAAAAATCTTGACACCTGTAAAAAACAGGGTCCATAATAATAAGAAAAAAACAATATCACATCCTTAACAAGCTTGGTTTAATTTATTTGAATTTAGCACGTAAGGGCTATCAACTTAAAACGATGGATGTCTTTGTGAAGGACTTTCTGGAGGAAACTGGCTTGTATCTACACTAGAAAAGCCTGGAATCCATTTTTGAAGTCATTTTTAAGCCTTAAATTGATATTAGCTTTCTATGAAAATACCTTGGCAACTCCACAAGGGCTCATTCATATTAAAATTTGAGTGTATTTCACAGGATAAAAATTTGTTATTTAAATTTAGTGTGGGTGCAATATATTTTTCAAAACTATTCAGAACTAACTTATATACACATTAAAAATTCTGAACATGCAAAAACTTAAAAAAAATCTTCCAGTAGATGTTTTGTTTAAATAGATAGGGTTACATCCTAGTATACGGTGCATGCAGCCTTGGCGCGATTTTGAAAATTATCGCCAACACCAAACATGATCCAAAGAACATCTATATATATTATATACTATATACTATATACATAGTATATACTATACACTATATGCATAGTATATACTATGTATAACTATATATATTCTTTGAATGACCCATTTACTACTCATCGTATATGTCCCGTTTATACTGCTCATCATAAATTCGCCAAAAGTATCCAAATCCCGTGTGCACAGGATACTAGGATTAAACCCATGATAGTTTTTCTATCCAAAGATTATGTAAATAATTTATATTTAAACCAGATTCCTTTCAGATACAGAATAAAATAATACAAGTTGTCACATTTCTTACAAAATGTTCGTAATTTTAAATTCATTAATTATTCATTTGAATAATATATAAAGAAACAAACAAGATTTTTTTCCTAATACAATGATGAAATTAAAGCACAAAACATTAATTATTTTATGAAATGTATTGCAAATATTAACTGAATTAATTTAAAACTGAAATCTCATATATTTCGCAGTGATTTAAAATAAACACAAGAGTATATTGAAAAGCTATACATGGTAAAATGTTAATATTTGGTATGTGTTTAGTTAGCATTTGTAGTATTTTCAGAAAAATTTTCTCTACTACTGAAACTCATATTGCACAAGAATGTTTCAATTTATGCGCAGAAATTTACTGAGCGTAAGGGGCGTATCTTTGATGTGACATCATTTTACACGTAGTTCGGATGTCACGTGACTCCCTGCGCGTTTGGGGATTTAGCACCGACCGTGCGATTAGCCGCTTAAGG
The DNA here is from genome assembly GCF_044657685.1 of Stegodyphus dumicola. Lineage (NCBI taxonomy): Eukaryota > Metazoa > Arthropoda > Arachnida > Araneae > Eresidae > Stegodyphus > Stegodyphus dumicola. The sequence continues at coordinate 136,262,711 of NC_140771.1, read as the reverse complement.
TATTTGCACCACCATTAACCACGCATGCGCATTGAATTGGCAGATCCGCAAAGGATCTGCCAATTCAATACGGTGCAACAAAAATACAGAAGTATTTTAAATGACGAAAATATTCATATTTTGTCAATATCAAATTTAAAAAAGAATTAATTTTGGACAAATTATAAAATCTAACTTTAAATGTCGTCTTCTGGTTTCTATATTTATATCTGGCAAAGTTTTATACTTGTTATGAAAAAATAAAAATACAAGAAGTTTGAGTCCCGTAGGACAAAGATTGACCGGGAAATTTAGTTTCAAAATTTGCAATGTTTGGTACCATTTGTAACTTGCCTTCGGGTATCGCTTAATTGAGTTAGAATAATTCGAGGAAATAAGTTTAAATGAAGTGCAGCAAAAATAAGCATAATTTAAATAGTCGTAGAAGGAAGTCATGCGGAATCCATATCAAATTTTCACTTTTTCATAATGACCATAAAACTTTCCCAAATAAAAATACAGAAACTGGGAGACCGCATTAAAGATTAGCTTTCGTTATTTGTCCGTTATTCGTTATTTCGTTTGCTGCTTTCCCCATTCCCTTCATCAGAACCGCTAATGACGAAAGGGTGAAATTTCCCCGATTCATCCCCTTTCCAAAAACTCCTAGTTGAAACTGTTATTCTGTTATTTGTTGTGACAAGGAATGCTATGTTATAAATGTCAACTTGCTTTTTACACTTAACAATATAATCGATAAAAACATTCGCACATGCATAGGTTAAGTACGAATTAAGAAAGAACTTAAAAGAAATTTAGAAATCTATAAAAGGTAAGGACATTTTTATGTTACTTTATTAGAGATAATAGTGAAGCACTAAATATTTCAATCAATGTTATTTCATAATGCTATGAGTATACCTTTATTCATTTAAGAAATGGCTCATCAGCGGTCGAGCGGTAAAATCGCTGAACACTGGTAGTTCCGACCTGAGTTCGATCTCAGGCAAACGGGCTGGCTTCATAAGCGTTTTGTGGTTTTTTCCCGTACCAGCTTACAAGCCAGCTTACCACGTACCATACGAGCCAGCTTACCACGTACCATACGAGCCAGCATACCACGTACCATACGAGCCAGCTTTTCTAAGAAAGTGCTCTACGAAGGCATTTTTCCTCTTAGGCACATAGCCCCAGTGTGTTTTGTCATAATCAACTAAACCAAATCATTTAAGAAATATATCAGTTGATCACTGCTCAGTGTACATCTGCTGTTTGCTTATAAAAACACTTTGTAAAGACATTTCCACTATTTTGCTAATAATTCTGGAAGGCTCATAGAATCCGAAATTATGTTACACTAGCTAACAGAGAACTTAAGTCTGCTTAATCTGCTTGACTTGCTTTCGTGTCTTTGGGAAACGTAAGTATATGCAGAAATAAATATTAAAATCTATCACGTATATTTGTAAAGATGTAAAGCATACTGTTTTGGTTCACAATAATGATAAATATGCATCATGTTACAACAGTTTTAAAAGATCACAAATAACTATACATATGCTAGACTTCTAACAAAATTTCTGTTACAATATGAATATGCATTTATTATTATATGAGTCGTAAAACGGCCCACCAGCGGCCGAGCGGTAAAGTCGCTGAACACTGGTAGTTCGGTCCGAGGTTCAAATCCCGCGAACGATCCGGCTACATGGGTGTTTTCGTGGTTTTCCCCATGTGTAACGTGTATACAAGCCAGTTTCCCTTATAAAGTCCTCCACGAAAGCATCCATCCCTTAGGCAGATAGCCATAGTGTGCTTTGCCATAATTAAACACACACATGAGGCGTAAAATTCAGTATTCGTCAATTTTAGATTCTAGGTATATGACAATTTTTTTTTTTTAAATTTTCGTTTTGTTTTTAAAAATTAATTCACTTTATAGCTTTTCTCCAATTTATTATAAAGGTATAGGAGTTAAATTTTGATTTATATATAATATGATATAAATTCATCATTCATTAATAATATTTTATGTATAACAAAAAAATTATTGTTAATGTTCCAAATTTTAATTTTTTTAATGATTTGTCTTCCATTTGTTGTATATTTGTTGAATGCATAGCTAAATATTTCAATTATACACAATAAGATTCTGCAGAAAACAATTCAGCTGGCATGACAGCTAATTGCGAAAGAAAAATTAGAGTCTTATTCCTCTTAACTCTTAGTACAAGCAGCCATTTTAAAATTGACGTTAAAATAAATTTATTCTATGGTCTATTAGAAAATAACTATACTGAATCATTTATTGACGACTTCTAAGAGGTCGCTTTCTGAAAGAAACCTGTATTTTTGAGAACATAAACATACGTTGATATTGAACATCACTTTTTTAAGATGCCAGAGCAAATGCACAGAGCTCCAAAAATCATCTAAAAGCATAGACGGTCACGTTTTAAAAGGCTGACTACTTTTAATAAAGCTTGTATATTAATGTTCATTATACATTTCTCACATTTTTACTTTCTTTCAAAACAGCGATACTGTGGTCAATTGCTTTAGAACTATGTGAAACTAATAAAATGGGCCCTATGTTATAAAAACCTAATTATATTCAGATACACACCTTTTCAACATATTTGATATCCATTATTCTAATCAGAATACTTTGTCTACAGAAAACATTGAATCAATATTAGAAATCAAAAGCTAAGTGAGATTAAAGTAGGAAGAGTCATATCGTCTCACACATTTTAATTGAAGTAAACAGGTGCTTACTTTATCGTAAAGTGAACACCCGTTTTTCAAACAGCAAATGAAAAGAAAAAAAGAGCCCACCAGAGCTCGAGCGGTAAAGTCGCTGAGCACTAATAGTTCGGTCCGGGGTTCAATTCCCGGCTAACGGCTAGCTGCACGGGTGTTTTCGTGGTTTTCCCCGTGTGTAACTTGCATATGAGTCAGTTCCCTTTAAAAAATCCTCCACGAAGGCCTCCCTCCCCCGTGGGGGCAATAGCCCTAGTGTGCTTTGCTGTAACCGAATAAACCGAAACCGGAAAAAAAAAGAGTATTGGTGGTGGAAGGCATGGACGAAAAGTCGTTTTAGAAGAATGGGCTACATAACCAAATTTCTATCTATACTCTGGCAAACGGTACATTATTTTCTCATCAAAAGCCTAAATTTAGCTAATGCTCGGCTTAGTTCTTAAATTGCAATTTTAGCCACAGCCCCCAAACAAGACGATGTCTGGTATTTTATTTCATTATTTAGTTATTCATCATTAATTTAAGAATTAACTAAATTTTCATTTGTCTTTAAATTTTTATTGAATTATAATAATAATCATTTAATATTCTAGTTGCTAATTATTTTATTATTGTAATAGTTATTTTATTTATTTTTATTTATTTATTTATTTATTCATCGTTCCTGATGGCCTTCCATAGAGCTCCAGCACTTCTAATTTTAAAAATTAAGTCCTGACTACAACCAATGATTGCGAAAATAAAAGTCAAGTAACTTATTTAGTGATAATTAAATAAAATAAAAGCCAAAGCTTTTATTATATATATATATATATATATATATATATATATATATATATATGTTTGTGTGTGTGTGTGTGTGTACTTTAAATTTAATTATAAGGACATATATATATGTACTTTACATTTAATTATAATTTATTTGATATATATACATATTTACGTTTGGTAGCATTACCGATTGCAATAAAAAGGGAGGTGCACATCTAGATGTTATAACGGACCCATATACAAAATTTCAACGTTCTACAACTAATCGTTTTTGAGTTATGCAAAATGCATACATACGTACTTGCACATCACGAAAAAAATCCCTTTCAAGTATCAACTTAGAGTCATAATCATTAGTCATAAGTATCAGCTTAGAGTAAATGGGATTACATTTAACAATAAGTTTTTTTTTTTTTTTTTTTTTTTTTTTTTTTAAAAAGAGAGAGTCCTTCATTGTGTTCGTACGTACATACGTCACCCCAAAAAATAATTCACATGGATTCCGTAATCGTCAAAAACGGATATTTCCGTTAAAATATGATACCCAAAGTTTTCTCGATTACAATAATTATTACCATTTTATTTGATACAAGGAAGTAAAGAACCTATATTAACCTACATATTCTTATATAAACAATACCTAAGTGCAGTATATAAATATTTCAAATCAATAAAATCTCACTATGGCACGTTCAAAAAAAAAAATAATAATAATCATCTAAATTTTCAAATTACAAACGTAAATAGCAATAGTCAAAAGCAAATACAAAATAACGCTTCCCGCTATCAAAATTGCTCATCTTCTTAAATATCAACAACTAAACTAAATAGTATTTCAATTAAAACACATAATGTAAACAAGAATTTGCCCGATGCCCAAAAAAATTCAAAATTATCTATGAAAAATATGAGCACATTGTAACGCAACCGCATCATTCGCATTCGCATAGAAACCGCATCATTCGTATTCGCATAGAAATCGCATCATTCGTATTCGCATAACAACCGCATCGTTCGTACTCGAACAAACCGCATCGTACGACAGATGCGAGTAACGAACAGATGCGAGTAACGAAATGAATTTGTGAGTATCGAATCGGTACTTCGAGTCAACCGATGTACCCGTTACTCAGTAACGAATACATGCGGTTTGCTCCAGCTCTAGTTGACGATCTGTAAACCAAGCCTTGCGGACTTGAGGAGTCGCGAAAGGTCTTATTTCCTTTTTTTTGCTTAAAAGCAAGATTGCTAAAGCGGTAAATATATACCGTGAAGTTATTAAGGCATCCCAAAGTATGTATAACAGCATGTTATTTAAAATGACTTGGTTTAGTGGAATAGTACGCATAAACAATTAGAAGATAGATTCTGGTTAATGATACGCCTATGTGTTGCATTTCGTTTTGTTGCATACAGTGTCTCACAAAAGTGATGGGACACTTGTGCTTTACAAAAGGAAACTGTAATAAAATAAATTAAAAAAACATGTAAAAATTTTTTGTGGGTATGTTTCATACTTAAATTTAGTAACAATTATTACATAATATACATTTTCTCAAAATATTAAAATAATAATTTAATATAAATACAATTATTTAGAACGGAGCAAAAAATGGCTCACATAAGTGATGGGACACCATTAGATGCTACTACGTACTACAATAAAAATATTTTTTGGGGTTTTTATTTTTACTCAAAAGCAATTAGCAATAATTTATAAAATCGTTTGCAGTCTTTCTCTCCAGTTTGTTTTGGAATTTTTGTGTGTTTTACCTCTGTGCAGCCATGAATGCTAAACGAAAAGAAACTTTGCCTGAAATTCGAAAATTATTTATTAATTTGCATATTGAACGTGAAAAATCTATTAGAGAAACTGCTGAAACAGTTTTCAGTATCATTAAACGATATAAAAAGAATCATATGATTCAGGATAAAAGAAGACCTGGCCGACCATCAGAGCTATCCAATGGAATAAAGCGAATTATTGTTCAAAATATTAAAAAAAAAATCGAAGAAAGAGTGCTCCTAAAGTTGCTGCTGATTTACAAGCATTGTATGGAATAATTGTTAATCCTGAGACTATTAGAAGAGTAATTCGATCTGCTGAATATCACAGTAGAGCAGCCAGGAAAAAATTCTTCGTAAGTGAAAAGAATAGAAAACTCAGACTGGCTTTCGCAAAATCCAACATAAATAAGAACTCTGATTACTGGAATGAAGTTATATTTGCTGATGAGATTAAATTTAATATATTTTGTTCTGAGGATAAAATCTTGGTGTAGAGAAAACCCAGGAAAGAATTTCACAAACAGAACTTGGTGCCAACAGTAAAACATGGTAAAGGAGGAGTTATGGTATGGGGGTGGATGTCGTCCGCTGGAGTTGGTAATCTTGTTTTTATTGACAGTATAATGGATCAATACAAGTATATTGATATTTTAAATCAAAATTTGAAATCTTCAGCACGAAAATTGACCCTTTATAACGATTTTAAATTCTACCAGGACAATGACCCCAAGCACACTGCTTTGAACGTTAGACTCTGGCTGCTGTATAACTGTCCTGAAATAATAAAAACACCACCACAATCTCCAGACTTAAATCCCATAGAGAATATTTGGCAAGAATTCGCAAACACACCATTTCTTCAAAACAACAATTAAAATCATTGCTTCAAGAAGAATGGAGTAAAAATCACTCCAGAAATCGCAAAAAAATTAGTCGAATCCATCCCAAGAAGATTAAATCACGTTTTAAAAGTAAAAGGAAATCCAACAAAATATTAAAACATTTTAAGAAGTAAAATTTTTGGATAAATATTTGATGGAAAAGTAAGTGTTCCATCACTTATGTGAGCCATTTTTTGTTCCGTTCTAAACAATTGTATTTTTATTAAATTACTATTTTAGTATTTTGAGAAAAAGTATGTTATGTAATAATTGCTACTAAATTTAAGTATGAAATACACCCACAAAAAAATTTTACACGTTTTTTAAATTTATTTTACTACAGTTTCCTTTCGTAAAGCACAAGTGTCCCATCACTCTTGTGAGACACTGTATCTGTGTAGCATGCATATCTATGTAGTAGCTTGTAACTTTCTTTTTTTTTAAGTACTGTTTGTGTTCACAAGATCCTTAAAGAGACATAGACTCATGTAGTGCTTGTAATGTAAATGTATACTGATTAAAATAAAATCTGCCTTACTCATATCTATTCTGAAATTATCATTTCCCCGGTAGACTGTGAATTTTCATTCAGTCTACCTTTGAATAAATGACTTACTAAGAAAAATATTACTGTCATCCATTTTGAAATGATAGCAAGTTTTTCGAGTTAATAAACGAGAAGATTCATTTCCTTGAATAGAAAATGTACCTTTTTACTTCCATTTTTCTATTTCTTGCATATTTTTCCCCTCTGTCTCTTTCTCAATATATGATTTTGAAACTTCTGATAATGCAGCGTCTAATAGCAACATAAAAAATAAAAGTAAATTTTATCAAGAAAATGGATAGTTTTGAAATTAGTAACTGTAGCTGTCTTTTTTGAACTAGATTCTTGTAATAGTAGTATATCTTTTAATAAGTTAGTGATATGTGTAGGTTCTCTTTTGAAGACTAGAAACAATGCAACAATTTATATGGAGTATAAGTGAATTAGGGATAGACAGTATTATGCAAATTCTCTGGCATTGCTGCTTCATTTGTGCACGTTGATGATGTGAGATGCAGCTAGAGGATATATATTGCTGGAAAAGTGTGATGCTCTGTAAGCATTTGTTAAAAGTAATATGATAGGTAAAGCCTGTAAAATCGCTATCCGCCGAAATCGTGGCAAAAACATTGTGGATGAAAACACAGCAAGGCGAAAGCATTGTCGTATAAAATTTCATGAGAGAAAAAAAGTAAAAAAAAAAAAATATATAATTGTTGTAAACATGGACGAAAGTAAAGTGGTTAAAAAACTTCGCAGTTTAAAAATATCGTAAAAAATAAAGCACCTGAAAATCATAGCGTGACTATTATTTATCGCAGACATGCATTTTTTAGGCATTAAAAGTCGTAAATGCGTATTTGGCTAATGATATGGGAGCGTAAGAAGGAAAGAGGAATATTTTTACTTTTGCATTTTGTATTTTTTAGTCCAAAGGGGCTTTGTCCCTGAAGGACTATTGTTTTCGTTTTGCGATTTTGCGTCGGACTCGTAAACGTCGGTTCACTTTTCAAACTGTTGCCACAAAATGTTAGAGTCCTGCATAATATTTGAAGAAATTAAATAATGAAAAATCTGCATAAATGATTGTCTATTTCTCGCATTGTGATAAAACAATGGTAGATAGAGCCATCGAATTTTGAATGACGAAATCCTACTGCGAATATGGGCATCTGAAATCCCAAATTTGGAATTTGTTTTATTATAGATTTTATATTTTGTAAAACTTTAACGAATTTTTGATTTACAAACTCAATGCTTTAAAAGCGAGAAATGGCAACGTTATATAGAAAAAAAAATACTTTTATCTCCAGCTCGCGAGACTGTGTATATCGGAAATTCTAAAGATATGCTTAATTTAACATTATTTTGTGATATTGCTCTTGAACTGAATTTTATGGTTTAAGTGCAAAGAACATGATATTTAATAAATAAAGGTAACACTCAAAACGTTAAAAAAACGCCCCTTTGGACGTAATTTAAAATCTTTAAAAAAAAAAATCTGAAATGTTTCAGATTTTTTTTTTTTTTTTTTTTTCTTTTTTATTTAACTAATAAATTTTTGCTGAAAATATAAGGAGGAGACCCTAGTATTAAAAAACTGAAAATGAGTAGAAAACTAATGCAACTTAAAGGACGTAAAAGGAATTTTTAAACTTCCTTAACTTATTTTAACTAATAAAGATCATTCATGAATAAACTTTTTATAACACTTTACCGGTAATTTTTTATGAAAAATATCGTTTAAAAAAGAATACAAAAAGGAAGATGAGTGACTGTATGAGGTAAACGCATATCTGCGATGGTTTGTAGGTGCTTTATTTTTAGCACGATATTTTCGACGATGATGTTTTTAAGCTGCGAAGTTTTTTAACCACTGTATTTTCGACAACATTATTTTGTACCACAATGTTTCTTAGAATTGCGATGTTTTCTCTTTGCTTTCTTTTCTTCCACGGTGTTTCTTACTACAATGTTTTCGCCGTGCGTTTTTTCCTCCATGTTTTTGCTACGATGTTTTCAGCTGTAACCTTGAAAAACAAGACTTATAGTTAACCTTATATTATTTCTTTAAATGTTTTTCTGATACTTTCTGTTTCTTTGTGCTGCCATTGAAAAGTTATGTACTTGTTGGCACCTAATTCTTTATCTAGCTAATGCATGAAAGGCAACAGCCATTTTCAATATGGCACCACACTGATATTTCCGTAAAAAAGCAATCAGTAAGTAAAATGAAGAGAGCAAGAAACATTGGTAATAAAACATCCTTTTTCAAAAAAACTTTTTGGCTGTCTTTTATTTGCTTATGTACAGTGATCTGGTTTTATTTAAGAAAGCATCAGAGTTGCACAAACTTGTTATCTATTGACTTTGGGGTACAACTTTGATGTACCCCCCTCCAAAAAATTACGTGCCAAATCTGGCACTCCCTATGGACTTTTTAGGGTTGCTGTTTCTTATTTTGGTGTTGTCAATTTAGGTTTTTTCAGCTTTTAGGTTTTTGCTGTTGCCAAATTTAGTATTTTCTTGTATTTTGTACCTTTTTTTTTTTTTTTTTTTTTTAAGTTTTGTGGCAACAATTTTTGGATTTCATATATGTTTTACCGCCATTTCTTTGTGAAGTGATCAAGCGGATTTCTGACTTGCTGTATTTTGCTGCAAATCTGGTTGTATTTTCCAATTATATTTTTTTTCTTTTAATTATTTTTATTTTTTAGCTGTCAATATGGCCACTGTATATAGTGTTGTTGAAAATTTCAGGGAATTTTGAGTCGGATAAATTGATAGTTGTACTTCATTTTCATTGGGTAGGCCGACAATTGGAAGGCCAGGTATTGTTAATTGTTTATTTTTGCATCATTTGCCTCAGGATATGCAGATGTTAATTGATTTTTTGATGGAGGTTGGATTGTTGAAGGCTGCAGTGTGTAAGAAATATGGGTCTGGTATGAAACAGAAGTTGAAGAAGTCGTATTCGGATGGTTTTGTGTATGTTTGTCGCAAATGGTAGGTGGTAATCAGTGCAACACTGAAATGTCAATAAGGCATAATTCTTGGTTTTCAAAGTCTAAGCTTAAGTTGTTTGAGGTTTTGTTGATCACGTACGAGATTTTGAGAGGCACTAAGACAGGTAGGATTGCAGAGGAGTATGGTTTCTCTAGTACTACTTTAGCAGATTGGAGGCAATTCATTAACGAGACCATTTTGAATTATGTTGAGAATTCTGAGAAGGTAGGTGGTGTTGTGGAAATAGATGAGTCGAAGTTTGACAAAAGGAAGTATAATAGGGGTCATAGTGTTGAAGGTCAGTGGGTTTTTGGTGGTGTTGAAAGGGGATCAGGTAAGGTTTTTTTAGTTGCTGTGCATGATAGGTCTCAGGAGACGTTGTTGTCGGTAATTAAGGAATGGATTAAGCCAGGTACATCTGTTTATTCTGATTGTTAGAAAAGTTATGATTGTTTGACGGATGAGGGTTTTGAGCATTTAAAGGTAAATCATTCTTTAACATTTGTAGACCCCGATTCCGGGTCTCATGCAAATACAATTGAAAGTACATGGAGGCATGTTACAGTTTCTTTGCCTACGTACAATTGCAAGGCAGATTATAAATTTTACCTTGCGATGTACGTTTCGTAAATCATGTTTAGCGGCTAATGTTGATTGTTTCAATAAATTTATTGAAATTGCTGCTGCGGTAAATCAGGAGGAATTCAAAATTTCTGTATAAATAATTCTTTTTATTAGATTGCTAATACGTTATTTTCAGTTGTATTTGTTAAAATTTTTATGTAAATTGTATATAATATGTTATTCAGTGTCATTTATTTGTATTTTTTATGTATTCATTGTATTTTTTGGGTATTCTTTTTTTTTTGTATTTAATCATTCCATATTTTTTATGTATTAATTATTTGTATTTAGCGAGAATCCATCTTGGCGAGAAAAAAAAAGGCGCCACATTTCCGATTTGGGGAGGGGTGTATCAAAGTAGTTCCGACTTTGGTATTATGCATTGGCCAAAACAAGCATGTACCAAAGATATACCTGAGTTGCCACATTGATACTTTTTAGTAATATGATGGGTTGCTTCATAACTATTTTGGAGACATACTATTTTGTCTTCGAGTACTTTTCACATCTTTCAGTGGGGGTGCAGAAGATAATCAAAAAGGATCCCCTTTTTTTAAAAACAGAAGCCAAATTCATATGCAGTCAAAAGTCTTTAATCCGGATGTCCATAATCCAGAATGATCTATAAGCCGGACCTCAAAGCTACAAACTTTCTGCGCATGATAAGTTTATGCATGCGCATATGCGTCTACGCATGCGCATAATACGTTTACGCATGCGCATTTAATGTATAACGGACGATATAAGCTAAGCTAAAATTATCTAATTATCTATTTCAGTTAAGGCCTACCAGCGGACGAGCACTAAAGCCACTGAACACTGGTAGTTCGGTCCAAGGTTCGAATCCTGCGAACGGGCTGGCTGCATGGGCGTTTTTGTGTTTTTCCCCATGTGTAACGTGTATACGAGCCAGTTCCCCTTAAAAAGTCCTCCACGAAGGCATCCCTTCCCTTAGGCAGATAGCCCTCGAGGCTTTGCCATAATCACACACACACACACAAACTATTTCAGTTAATGTTGCAGGTTGCATTGTTCCTTAATCTTCTAATTGAATTTGGCTTATTATTTTTTGCAGACTCTTAGAGCAATTTTATAAAAGTAAGCTTGAACTTTCAATTATGTCAAAAAGAATTTCCGATTTTGGAGCTACCAAAGGATCTACAAAGCGAAAGCATGTTTCGTTGTCTGTCAAACAAAATGTGGAATTGCTGCAAAAAAATGGATAAAGGCATATCCTTTAATTCTCTAACCATTCTGAAATATGTTTATCAATTTCATGCTGCTGTGCGGGAGGGGGAGGGGATGTCACGGCACACAATGAACTGCAAGTTGATCTGTCAGCACTATCCTTATCTTCAGGGCAGATGTTTTTATTTTATTTGCCTTATAATTCCTTACTAAACGTAGTATTTCATCCCGATGTACTCCGTCTTTGATATGATTTAAATCAAATTCCTCGTCATTATAAATATCACGAATACACATCAAATAGTTTTCTGGTTGCAATTTTCTAATTTCGACTATGCGTAATGTATGCTTTACGCATGCGCGTGTTGAAAGAAATGTTTAATAAAGTAAACAAATAAATATTAAGCTTTTTTTTTTTGTAAATTTTGATATCCTTTAGATCATAATTGCTCTTTATTTCATGAATTACGGTTTAATATTTTTAATTTGATAATTTCTGCATGCCATCTTACCAGATTTAAACTGATGATCTGGAATCACCGAAAAGTATGTTTAATTAAAAGTCATTACATTTTTATTGGATTTAAGTAATTGGTTAGAGTAGACTGAAGGGTACCGTGACCTTCAAGAGGGAGAAGGCTATGACACTTAATAAACATGGCGGAGCTTTCCGTCCGACGTTATCATCGGAAAATCGTCTGAATTTTTAAATTTTCGTCGGAAATATAACTTTATCATGTTGCTTAGTTAATTAAAATAGCCGAAAGAAAGGAGGCTTTATATACATTTTTAAGCTTTTTTTTTAAGCCACACCTTTTAAGCTTTTTACAGATATTTTAATTAACTAATGTGCATAAATACAATTGAAAGAACCGAAAAACAAACGAACATTTTACAAAAATTTAAACGCTGATTGAAAATTACCACTGTCACAATAAATTGGGAAGAGGTTCCTAAGATAATAATTAATATTTTACCTAAGCTCAAGTATTAATTTATTCGCGTTTCAGAGCAAAATATATAACCATCAACTTCTATATCTCCAGCGTATGTAAATGAAATGCTATATAAATTAGCTAATAAATGTGATAAAAATATTCATACAAGAAACATACCTAAATCTTATAACAAAAAAGCCTTCCAACATTCATATTTGAAATGAAATAACCTAACAAACAACATATACAACTGGCAATAAAAAGCATATACATGATAATCATAATTCCCATTATCCTAAAATTTAGAAGCTAAAAATATGTATATGATTGAAAGAAATGGTGCTGAGAAACATCAGCATTACTACTAAATATTATAATCCATAATTATTGCATTTTTAATCATATAATTTTTAAAAAGATGAAATTTTACATTAACTGCAAATTGCAGTTCTGTTATTTTTCTCTTGGAATTTGTAGTATATCTCTTGGTATGAATACGAATGTTGCAAATTATGTTTTTTAATTATTACATTTGAATACATTCCATTTTCATTGTTAATTTTTGTACATGCTTGTGATAGCAAAAAAATTCAAGATAAGTGGGGAAAAACTTTTTGTTGTGTGCTATTTAATGAAGAGCAGATTTAAATGTGCAGTTCTTACTATTATGTATATTATTAAAATCATTTCTGCGCAGTATCTGAGGGGAAGTAATGTTATAGATTTGAAAAAATGTATAAAATGACCGTGAGAATCTGCCATTGTCTAAATTTAGTGTATATAAATATATTTACGTATGATCGAAAGAAATGATGTTAAAAATCATCAGCATTGCTACTAATTATTGTACTTTTAACAGCTTGCTATTTAAAAAACATTAAATGATTTTTTATTAAATGAAAGTAGTAGTTCTGTTACTTTTTTCTAGTAACTTTCAAACACTGCATAGTTTATGTGTTTTTTAAAATATTGCCACATACACTAAATATGTCAAAGTATTTCCTTTACATACGCTGGAGATATAGAAGTTGATGGTTATATATTTTTCTCTGAAATGCGAATAATTTAATACTTGAGCCTAGGTAAAATATTAATTATTATCTTAAGAACCCTTTCCCAATTTATCATGACAGTAGTAATTTTCAATCAGCCTTTAAATTTTTGTAAAATGTTCGTTTGTGTTTTTGTTCTTGCAATTATATTTATGTACAAAGTTAATTAAAATATCTGTAAAAAGCTTAAAAAGTGTGTATGTATATAAAGCCTCCTTTCTTTCAGCTATTTTAATTAACTAAGCAACATAATAAAGTTATATTTCCAACAAAAATTAAAAAATTCAGACGACTTTCCGATGATAACATCGGACGGAAAGCTCCGCCATGTTATTAAGTGTCATGGCCTTCTCCCTCTCGAAGGTCACGAGGGTACCTCCTGTACTATCGCAAAGTTGTTATTTCATTTATGGTAACCTGAATAGCTGAATGTTCCGTAAATATACTTTTACCTATAATTGGGTGCTCCTTTGACTTTTAAAGTGAAAATATATCAATGTGTACAAAGTCAAGGGAGTGCGCAAAGCCAAGTTTTTGCAATTCTGTGACTTTTTTTTTTAAGTGAAAATAGGTCGACATGTACCACCAATTTTTGCTAAGGAGTGCCTGGAAATATATGCTTTTACCAAGTAATTAAGTTGATAGAATAAAATTTATATTTGTTTTTAATAATTCAAGGCTATTTATTAGAGTTTGGATTTCTTATTAATTGAAAAGCTACTTTTCCATTTTGCCGGGGCAGATCTCTCCAAGACTTTATTGTTGACAGCACACAGTATATACATAAAAAATTTTTAGTAATGGTGCAAAACTTGCCAAGCAGACTTTATTGATGACAACGCATGGTATGCACATAAAAAAATTTTAATAATGGTGCAGATCTCGCCAAGCAGACTTTATTGGCAACAACACATGGTATACACATAAAAATATTAACAAATGTTAGTTCTCATACTTTTTTACTTTCCAGATGATGACGTGCCGTTCCTCTGTTTCTTATTTTGCCATTTGGCGTTACCCCATGCATACCTGCCAACTTTTACGAATTTTTCGTAATTTTTACGAAAATGCGTTTGTCTTTACGATTTTACGATCGTAATCCATTTTTTACGATTTTTTCCTTTTTCAAGTGTTTTTAGTGATTTTTGGTCGAAATTTTAGAATTTTTCGCCAATTCAGCGATTTTCGCCAATTGCATCATGTTTTACCGACTACTTCGAATCCAGTAACCTGCGGTTTCTCCCAACTCGCCGCTTAACCAGCCAATACAATGCGCTGAACTTGTTTCTCCCACACTTTTCTTTGTGGGCGCCAGATTATTTTTTTCGCGTTCGCTTCAACAGCAAGGGAATTACTCAGCTCGGACTGAGCAAGCGTGGATTGTCGGATTCTGTTTTTTTTTTTTTTTTTTTTTTTTTTTGATTGCACGTGCTACGAATTTTCTTAATACGTCGTTGTTACGAAATGAGTTCAAAAAATCCGTATTCTCAATAGTTTCGGCCTGCCTACAAAGCCGAATTTCCAACAATTAAAGAATCCTTCAAAGGAAATAACTATGCATTTTTGCAACGTGTGCGCCTTCATAATAAGTCACGGTGGAAGAAGCGACATTGTGAAGCATGTTAAGTCTAAAAATCATGAAGTTAATGCTTCGGCTTCGACAACGTCAAAGAAAGTGGACGATGTTTTTTCAAATTCGGCTACGAATTCGGATGCCGATGTCATTTTGGCAGAGTGTGTGTTTACTGCATTCCTCATCGAACACAATATGCCGCTAAGCGCTGCCGATCATGCGGTCAACTTTTCAGATGGATGTTTCATCTTTTGACAAATTGAAAATTCATCTTTTGAAAAGATTCGTTTTTTTATTGATAAATTTCCATTTTTGTTAACAATTAAAGAAAATGCCATAATGATGCTTTAGATGAATTACAGAACCAATTTTCTGCTGCACAGTTTGAAGACTTTGCCAGTTCTGGAGAAGATAGACTTGATGTCCTCGTTGGTGCCTTAAAAAGAGTTCATGGAACACCAAAATAGGATAGACTAGCAAGAGTTTTTGTGCTATTCTCGTAATTCCACACAGTAATGCTGAGTGCGAAGAGAGTCTTCAGTGTTGTAAAGAAAAACAAAACTGTTTCGTTCTTCAATTTCACCAAAACTCTAGAAAACATTTTAATTGCTAAATGTTATGAGGAAACTAATTGTTATGACAGGAATTTTCCAAAGAATTTTTGGCTAAAGCCAAAAAATTCATTGCAATAATTTTTTTGTTTAACATTAAGTTTTTGTTTTATGTTTCGTAATAAATTTTTTAGTTACTACTTAACTGAG
Source organism: Stegodyphus dumicola (assembly GCF_044657685.1). Taxonomy (NCBI): domain Eukaryota; kingdom Metazoa; phylum Arthropoda; class Arachnida; order Araneae; family Eresidae; genus Stegodyphus; species Stegodyphus dumicola. The sequence continues at coordinate 136,246,840 of NC_140771.1, read as the reverse complement.
ATTTACTAATGTAATTATAATTTTCTTTTTTCTATTTGTATAAATTGTTATTTTTTCAATATCAAAGTATGATATTAATTCTTCGTGTTCTTCTGAATTTTGGAGAAATCTTCTAAATTTTTATTTTTAGAGGTTGGCAGGTATGCCCATGCATTCCAAATTCCTGATCAAGAAAATTGGGTTAATCTTTGGATTATGGTAACTCGGTGATTTTTTGGCGAAAATTTGGCGACCAACTCTGCTACAGCAACCTGCTAGTTTTTGTTTGGATGCCGTTTTGTTTTCACAAAGTAAAGGCATGTTTTTTTTCCCCCCAACATTTTTTTTTCAACAATCGGCTAGCCGAATTACGCTTCTGCTAGAACTTTTATGGAAAAGTGCTTAATCATGACGAAGATTAGGTGCGAAATTGGGAGAAAGTGCAGAATCGCAAACTACTTGCCACATTCACGGTATCCATGTACACATCGACCTATTTTCACTTAAAAAAACATCACAGAATTGCACAAAAATGGCATTGCGCACACTCTGGACTTTATCCATGGACACTGCTAAAGTAACCTTTATCGCCTTACCAAAATGTCGGCAAACTACCTGTTACCATATTTCAAAGATTAGCTGAAAATTTTATTTGTAGTTGACTTTAAAATATTTTTATGATGTTTTTAAACTTTCCTCTTCCAGTTTTTCAGTGCTGTATGATTTCCACGTGTACCCACTATTGTACACTAATCGAATAGACGAATGGCGCTGCCTACGCATCTATGAATCTAAATGCCACATCTAATTTTCTATAAGTGGTGGTTCAGTAATGATTCTATTATCAAAATACTCAATCTAGTTTTAAAAGGGTTGATTAAATACTAAACAAATTAATCTAATCTAGAATCAAATCTGATGTTACATCTCGTGAGCAGTGTTCGAACTACATCAAACGAATCGAAAGCCAAGTTCTCACTGTTGTCATTCCGAGGCAGAGAAAAGTTTCTAATCAAGCTGGAACATCGGCAGAGGACAGTTTCTTGTCAAGCTGGAACACCAGAATCGGAATATATTATAGTTCCTTTTTCGACATTTTCCTTAATTGCTTTTAATGTAATGCTCATCGGTTTGGCAGCTTCATGATGAAACAGGGTTCGTAGTTCATGATGAAACAAGGTTCCTTATAAGTGCTTATAAGTCCTTATATTTGAAAATAAAATATAAAGGCTCTTATAGGTGCTTACTTTTTCTTTAAAGCCCTTATTTTTTTGTTTTTAGTGCTTATTTTTTGCTTTTAGTGCTCTTTTTTTTTTTTTTTTTTTTTTTAAATGAACGCGCTATTTTTCCCGGTACCAAAGCCGAAACTAAATAAACAACTTTTCTTCCTAATATGGAATGTCAGATGGTGAATCATACTCCCGGAAGCATATTTCACAAGTGCACATCAACGCAGCCACCAGGGTAGGGGTTTCGAAAATGGACCAATGAGCTTCTGCTGGTCTTGTGACGCTAAATCTTTAAAACTGTGCATATCAGCGCATGTTGTTTACGTTTCAATTTTTGTTTGTTGCGCAGTTATAAACGTATGTCGCAGTAGTAGAAAATCTCGGAGTGATTTAGTTTTAGGAGTTTAATTAATCGCTGACGTTTCATTTTCGCGATTTTTATCACGCGTTGATATTTGGATTGCTGTTCACGGCATATTATCGCTCTTTACATCGAGAAAATCACTCAAGCTACAATTAGCCTCGAGTATTATACATTTTACTAACAGCTGTGGATTAAGAGAATTCAAGTGTATATTTTTTGTTCATTGAGCTGAGAAGGATTGGAAGTGTTACAAGAAATCTGGTATTTTCGTATCTCAGTGCTTGCATTCTGTTGATTTTGAAAGTGTAAGATTCAGAAAATTTATTGTGGATATGATTATATCCATTGTTAACATTAAAAGTTATATATGAATAAGATAAATTCATCCTGTTTGATGAATATTTCTTGTGCAGAGAGTACATTTAAGAGTGAGCAGTTATTAAATGTGAAATTTAACACACTAAATGTATACAAATGCGCAAATTTGGAACGTTCACTTCAATTAAAACTCTATTGGCTATTATTATAGAACATTATTTTCATATAGACTGCAATGAAACGTGCTGACTTCTATGTACATATACAAGTATAATTGGTTTAAATATTATTCTCATATGCATAATTTTATGTAAAGAAAGCATTTGAGCTCAGATGTTTATCACGTTTCTTACATCTTATTTACCACTAGTTAAGTAATATTTCACATGAATATTTGTACTTAAAGGAATCCATTTCATAACTTAGGAAAAGGGGTAATTTTTTCCCCATGTAAAGTTCTGAGGACATTGTTTATATCATTGTTTTATTGTAATTATTATTTATTTATTTATAAATTTAGTTTTTAATGTATTTTACATGATGTATTTACTAGATCTGCCAAGAAATGAAGCAAAAATAGGCTAAAGTGCATAATCGCCCACTTGTGTGATTGGTGTTTGTTTGGCGCTTTTTACAAGAGTAAGAAGAATTGGATTTTTGTCAATTTTCTTTATTTTTTAAGTGAAGATAGGACGATGTGTACATGGATACTGAGTATGTGCAATTCTTAAAAACGCGCCAAGCAGTGGGTGATTCTACACTTCCCCCCAAAATAATTTAATAATTTCAGATAAGTCTCTGACAGAAAATCATGTCTCTGACAGAAAATCATGAGACTGCCAGTTCTTATGCAACAACATTGTACATTATGGAAGATATACCATGTATATGTAACGTCAACAAACCTGCCATGAAAGTGTTAAAATTAAGAAGTGGACTTTGCTATAGAAAAGTCACTTGCGTTCGTAGCAGTGTTTATATGGAGGCAGCGATTAACTGTAGAGAACAGTAATCTGTTTGATGCGAGTGCCAAATAATGTGCATTAAAAATCTAAATACCTGTGTTGCTGAAAATAATCTAAATACCTGCTGATGTTGAAAATATACTTCCTTGCCAAACAGCATGAATAGTTTGGCTGCTGCCTGTTAACACCAAAATATGTTGGAGCATTTTGAACTAATTAGTTCAAACTAAAAGTATAGCTTGTCATGAAAGAATAAAATGTATAGAGGTAGTAAACTATTTTATTATTTACTAGTAACTTCATATTTAAAATTGTGGGATTGCACATTTTTACTCCACTATGCTGTGCTATTCAATATGATATTTCTGAAGAGAAAAATAATCAAATATTAAAAAAAAAGTTTCCATTTTGATTGATTTTTCTGCTGCTTCAAACAGACAACATCACTTTTCCTATACTCAGCTCGGTTATCATGATTGCTACTTTCCTAAAAGCTAGCTGCATATTTGGTTTCTTCATCTAATGTTTCTAAAATATCACATATATATTGCAAGACAAATCAGTTTTTTGTGTTTATAAATAACATTTGCAGAGTAAGAACTTCTGCAAATGTTGATTTTATCAGATTAAAATGTATTTGGTACACTACATAGTTGTATGTAGAAATTTATGCATTAGAATGGAAATTAATGTATGACAATAACATTTACCATACATAGAAATCTTTGAAATACAATATAGTTTTCACTTTATGCAATACTGTGAGATTAATATATCATTACAGCAGAAATTTTTAAACTGCAATATAATTTGTTACCTATAACACTGAAAATTAATTAAACCTTCAGTATTATAATGAATGTTTTGAAAAAATGGGTATAATTGTTTTACTAAAGTTACAAAATCTGAACATATAGTTCATATTTTGCTGCCAGGTGCTCAAAGTTAGTTTCAATTGCCTATTGTGGCCTTAGTCATTAAATATGAACATATTTTTATTCAAATTTTCTTTTGTTTGTTATAAGTTGCCTATACCTTGTAAAATATGATATAGTGTTAGATAATGTTTTGCATGACAGAAAAATCTTCAGTTTATAAGTTTTGCATAATTAAAACTGTGTCTTTCAAAATAAAATCATTTATTGTTTAATTAGGCACATATATATAATTTCTGAAATTAAATATATTCTTATTTTATTTCTATCAATTTAAAGTAAATACAACAATATAAATATAAAAAAAGTAAATACATTCAATACCATAACTAATTCAACTAAAATATGCTAGTGACCTTCTCCATGGCTTATAGCATTTGGATGATTTTGTAAAATATTTTGTATAAGACATCGTGGTCATTTTGATTTTATGCTAATGCCTGTTCGAGGTCTTCCAGCACGAACAGTTAAACTGCCTCTTGATGATGAAGCTTTTCATCGAGCTATTGAAGTTGGCTGCACTTTAATTTTTCGGCCAAAACGAAAAGTTGATTTGTTTTTTGAGTATTGGTAAAAAAAAATGATATAAATCTGATGTTGTACAAATATTTTTAGTTTTATGCAAAAATTTTTCTGTCAAATTTAAAATACCAGTATCAGGGTTGTTTTCCATGAGGTTGGCTAGGCGATCCATTTCACTTCGAAATTTTGATATGATTTTCTGAAGATACTGATTTCTCTGTTGTTGATATGCATGATGAATTGAATGTGTCTCCATGGCTGTTTACAACAGTATCAGAAAAAGAGTTGAGAAAAGTATTTGTAGATTGTAAGCTGTTAGCATTTTCTTGTTCGGTATATGGATCTATTTCCATAATATCTGTAGTTTGACTGGAATGACTGGGACCAGGTGTCATTGGTTCTAAAAAGCTCATACAAACATTTGTACTGCCTACAGCAATACAATAATAATTTTTCTTTTCTTGCATGGTTAATATGGGAGCATTTGGAAATGTTACACCAAATTTAATGTGTACAGCTGCCTGATGTTTGCAGAAAGCACCTTGGATTCCTACAGGACAACTACATATGCCAATATCAACTTGATAAAATGTGTTATCATTTTGTGATTGCACAATGTAAATTTTGTCTTCTTTTTCCACTGTACACTCTTCAATTATTTTTTGCCCTTTATCAATATACTTTTGAAAAAGCAAATGTGGTTTCTTCAAGCGATCGAACACGATATCTAGCAGTCTTTTAGATAAATACTTTTCCAAAATTTTAAGCACAAATTCTAATAAAGCTATTGAGTTAAATGCTTTGAGGCGTGTCAGAATTATTTCTTTTAATATCCTTACTGTAGCTTCTGAATAATTGTTTGTATTATGGCTAAGATTTCGAACATCCAGTCTGTAACACATACACCATTCTTCTTTTCTTTTTAAGAAACTGGATACGTGTGCTATTAGATTTATAATTCTGTACATACTTTGAGTTAAAAAATTTATTAACATTCTCTGCATATTCTTCTACACTGGTAGCGTACATTATTTGTCTAAACAGAAACATGATGTTTTTGCGATCATCATTTGCTATATTGTTTTTGGAATTCCACAACCATCTCCAGAAAGCTTGTGGAACATGAAACTGGCACAGTAGTTGCCTCGTACTTGGGAAAATTTGGCGTAATGCAGCTTTTAAAGCTGCACTGTCATCAGTCATAAAATTTTCGATTGTGAATAAGTTAATTTTTTCCCACATCTCTCTCAACTGGGAGAACAGTTTCGAGTAATTTGCTTCATTTTGAAAGCTATGTATACCTATCCCGATTGGTATTGCCCCAGCTTTTGTGGAAACTAAAACCACAGTTATAGAGCTCTTTGCCTGATCACATGATGCACTAGAGTCTACAAAAATGGAATGTGATTTTTCCAAACTTTTCACCATTCTTTGCATTAGGGGTGTTATGACTGCTATGCAGAGAGGATTAGTTGCAAATTCGATAAGTGATCCTTTTTCTTGATACTCTTTAATTCTGTTTAGTGCAATTCTAAGGAATAAAAGAAATATATATATATATATATATATATATATATATATATATATATTTCTTTTATTCCTTAGATATATATATATATATATTTAATTATTATGCATTTACTCTATAACATGCACTTTAATTTTGCATATTGAAACTGTAATTGTATTCATAAGCTCACAGATTTAAGCATAATTTAAAAAGCATATAAATAATTATTGAAAATATTGACAAAAATGATTATTTAACCACTAACTTTATTACAATTCTCTCATGCCTTTTTATTAAACTATTTAGAAATATTACTAATCTAAGTGGATTATTGTATTGTATATATATTTAACACTTTCCATTGTTTTGTAATTGTAATGTGATATATCAAATCCTATTAGAAATAATATATAATTAATTAAATGTAACTTTTCAGAAAACTTTTTTTAAATTTCTTTGCTGCTGCTTGAGTAGTTTTAAAGTATTATACACATTCAAACCCTACAGTGTTCTTTGATATGATGAATAAATATAGCAATTAACAAGATGTTATATCAGTTAACTAAACATATTTAGATCACCATTTTAAAATATAACGCTTCAGATATAATTTACATTCAGGCTGTGATATTTAGGATTTGTTTCTATGCATGTGGAAGTGAAGTAATAAAGCCTTTTTAAATTCTTATTATCTAAGTAGAAATTAAAATTACTTAAAAAATTATAATTGAAATCATTACTTATTTTAAAATTGTGTATAGTTTTAATATGTAGAGCAAGATATTGTATTACTAGTTTTTAAATTTCTACTAGTAACTCTAAAATTTAATAGAGAAATCATAATTATTATAAAAATTTAGCAAGTACGTTATATTACTGGAACATTTTAATTATCATGATAAAATACTGACTTTTCAAAATCTGGTCCATAGTTCAATCCTCCAAAATTTTCTTTTAACCATTTTTCATGAATTTGGTAAATCCATTTTGCAGGTGGATTAATTCTGCTGTTGGCCAGTTGTTCTGGAGATTCGATCATTAATGACGATTCGTGGAAATTTTTTGCAGCTGCTAGCGTCATACCTAATAATTGTGGGTGAAAATTAAAATAGTGTTTTAATTTTCAGAAACTGATGTTCAGCTATGAATGATGCAGTTCCCACCCACCCTCCTACATTAGCAAAACATAATTAGTTTGTTTCTTAAGAACTAGATGAGTATACTGATAGTATAGCCCCTCATAAGCCAACTATGAATATATTCATCTGCCAATTGCTTACAATAAAGGTAAAGCAAGATTTCGCATGTTTCATGAGCATTTTAATATGGACCTTGATTCATGAACAAAGCCCGCAGAAAGCCCATCTGTTGGCTTGGTGTAAAGAAAAAAATGTACAAGTATAATATACATTGTAAAAAATACTGCTTTTTAAACTGCAAGATCATTATTGTAAATATTTTTAAATACTTTCTATATGCATATATTTATAAGTAAGAAAGTAAGAAAACAGAAGTTTAAAAATTTAACTTAATACAGCATGATTGTAAATCTGTAAGTTTGATCGAAAGTTGATTTTCATTAAAATTAAATTAAGAATGGAAAACTTTCAAATAATTTTTTATATAAAGTAGTTAGTGTTTTCTTTCACATACAGTAGCACTGATATATTTAGAATTATTGTTTGAGTACTTTTCTGTTAAATACCTGCCATGCATTTTGGCATGTGTGTGTATAATGGAAAGGTAGGCTGTGTGTGTGTGCCATCTATAAACTATTCTTATAACAGAAAGTTGTTTACAATTAAAAATGCTTGGCAGGTGCCTATTAGAAAAGTATCATTGTTTGTTTCATGTATATATTCAGAACTGATACTGAGCATTAGGCTGGTGTCAGCGTGAATTCCATCACACTATTACCAGCCCCTCAGGTGACCCCCGCAAGGAGAAACTTCAAGGAATATCACAAAAGACATATTCAGAACAGCTCTGTTGAGTTTTTAATTGTGGGGAGGAGAGAGTTGCAACTTTCCAAATACTATATAGATTGTGAATTTTTAGGCTTATATATTCTACCAACTTGACATAAATTTACCTGCATTTCTATCGAGTTGCCAGCAAACCTGATGTAGAATTTTTATATTACTTGGAGTGGTTTTGTTTTTAAACCAGATTTATGTTTTGTATTGTAGTAATATCTCAGGTTCAGTGTATTTTATGATAATACTGTTCAGTTATCAAAGTTATTGGTTCTTAATTCTGAATTCATATGAAGAAATTTTATTTGGCAGTTTATTATTGTCTTAGTTTAACTTTATGCATTTTTTCTAAATTGAATGGTTCTTCTTGATATTGTGAATCTAATTGAAGTTAATTGTGTATAATACGGTAATGGATGTATTATATTTTGTTTGTTTGTTTGTACCATAGTTTTGTATTTAAATTAGTTGGACTCAGTTTTGAAAGTATTTCGTATTTGCAATACAAATTATGAAAGTATACTCGGTTTATTGTTTGAATGCTATAGGTACTACTTGTAATATGCTTTCTTTAGGGTTTATTAATAACTATGTTACTTATGTCCTTGTGTACTTGAAGGCCTTGTATGCCACTGTAAACTTATTTTGCTTAGTGATAATAAATAGCTTCTGGAGGCAGGGGCTTTAATCCGTGTAAGGCAGACATCATGTCAGCTAGGTAATGGAGCCCCTGTTCTCTGGTTAACAGTTTGGTCATGTCTGTACACCTAGTTAAAAGTATTAAAATGCATATCTGTTGTAAACCACCATTAAGAGATATGTTTCTGTATAGAAAAGGATTTTTACAAGAAATTTACAAATAACTTACCATTATTAAATAAATTTATAAAAATATCTTGTGTTTCTTCAGATCTGCGAAGCCAGTTCCATGCTTCTGCAACTCCAGTTCTGTGACTGTGATTATTATTTATATGAATAACAGCACAGTAACCTTCACTGATCAAAGGATCTCTGTAACGAGTGTATTTGCTGTTTCGTTTTATTCGAATGTTTAAAGAAGCAGTGCATTTCTTATCTTTACCTTCAGTCTAAATTAAAAAAGGAAGATCATTATTTGAAAACAGACCAGACGTAGATTAAAATAAAATTTTCACAGAATCTCTTTACATAATGAATACAGAATCTTGATACATTCTTAACAGAAAGAAACCTTTCATTTTTTATGTGATTAAAATTTGTATATTTAACAAGCGCAGCTTTAAGATCAGTAGCTTGACACTGACCATCATAAAAATGTTATAAAAATAATTTCATCTTATAAATTAGTCTATTGAATATAATTACATGATTTCTATGGAAGATGTACTTAAAAAAAAAAGGTGTCCAAGCAGAGGGTAATGGACAGATTAGGTTAATAAAACGTGTTCATTATGTCTCAAGTTTCAGACAATCCATTATGTTTTTACTCAAATGCTATAAAAAAGATAGATTTATGGGCTTTATTCTTAATTTTATAAATTCTTTCTTAATAAAAAAATGGATTTTACATTGATTAGAGTTACAACAGTGTTGAAACCTGGACTTAATTTTGAGCTAACATCTACTAATTAAGTTAATGCATTCATTGTGTTAATTCCACGATATTATTATACTTCATATATTTAAAATGTCGTTATTATATTATTTATAATATATATATATATATTATATTATTCAACATTTATAATATATATATTATAAATAATATATATATTGTTAATATATACATAACATATACATACATATATATATATATATACACACACATTGTGGTTGTATATATATATATATATATATATATATATAGCCACAAGCCATTAATGTATATTGGCATAAGAGAATGTTATTTTTTAGTTATTAACTGATTCAGATATTATAAATTTTCGCAGATCTTAATATTTTGTTTATCAAATACTGATGAAAGGAGCACCATCATAAATGTATAAGTAAATACTATAATTTGTTGACAAATCTGATTAAATTCATAGCAAATTTAATATGACAGTAGTATCGCATTTTAGTAACCTGAGTTAGTCAGTTAGGAATCTGAAAGTCAATACATATATAATTTGTACCATTCTAAAAGGTATTTTAATGTTAAAATCATTTAATAGAAATTAATACGGAACTTTTCTTATAGAATTAAAGTTTTAAACAACAGTATATAACACAAATGAAGTTCTTAAATGCACTGAGAAACCATATTTTATATTTAAACATATTTTGATAAAGTTCTCTTCAGGCTGACATAATATTCACAACATCAAACTAATTCTGATGAATCATGAGTAACTCTAATTAAAATAAAATTCTATTTATAAAATGTTGATACCTTTTAGTACAGCTAAAATTCTAGTAATAGACATTACTAACATTTTTAATTTGCATTTATTTTTCTTTTATTTGTTGTATAGTTTTTTTTCTGCAAAATAACAGCATTCATAATATTTTAAGTAGTAAATTTAAGCCTGAATAATTAAATGAATCTGGATTAAATCTTCATGCGGATGCAAAATATAGATATACTAATAATATAGAATTTCCTAATTTTATTGAGAGTTTTTAAATTACTCTCAATAAATTTATGCAATTGTATTTAAATATTTTAAGACAATTTTTATTCCAAATGTATAGAAATATATATTTTTTCGTCTGAACTAAATGTAGTAACTGAAACAGCACTAAATTCAGTTCAGATACAGTACATTAAATAATAATTACAGTTACCATTTTGCAGTCAATTACCCTTAAATACAAAATGCTACATAACTGTTATAGAACTTGTAAATTTAAGTGCATACCTTTACTTTACGATATGAAGAATGCTGACAAATATAGTTCCTTGAAAACAGAAATCGAGATTGATCAATTGAACTTTTTCGAAGTATCCAACATGTGTTAGTATTTCTTTCAAATTCTCTCAACCAGGTAGTGAAATCTTCACAGCTGTTTATATTTGATCTGACTTCGCAGTAAAAAGTTTCAGTAGAAATCGATTGTGATTTAATTATTTTATACTGGAAATTGCGCAGCAAAATATTTTCAACCATCTTGCTTAAAGCGCGCGAAAGGTCATGTGACATGAGAGAAGTATTGCTAGAAGACCATTGGTCCATCCTAGAAGCCACGCCTCCGGTGGCTACGCAGATGTGCACTTGTGAAATATGCCTCCCGGAAATAGCTTTTCCCCTTTCTCTGCATTAACATAACCTTTGGTGTGCACGAAGAGTACAGACAGGTGCCTGTCGTTCTATTGGTCAAAGAAATGCGAAAGTAATAAATAAAGGGAAAGTAATCGAATAGTCAAAATAATTTTGTTTTTTTGGCCAATACATTATACAGTACGAAGATTGGGAGGTTCTCCCCTTTCTCCGCAAAATCTCGAATATTGAAACTGTTACAGTTCGCTGCAAAACAAGCAACGGACTTTTTTTTTTTTTTTGGTCACTTTCCAATCTGGATTGAATAGGACTAAAAGTTCTGCGGTCTACCAACCCAAGCGAAGAATGATTCTATTCTGGAAATTTAACGCCGTCTGTTGAAAATTAGAATGAAAAACACCCCAGTTATTTAGTTCTTTATTCTCCCAATACTGGCAGCTGTTGATTCCGATTGCGTAATATCATGTAGGGAAGAATTACGGCGCACGTATTGCGCAATAACGCTTGCAATATTTTGCAGAGATAATTAATTTTGATGTTTTGTCCGAAATTTGTTTATGAACACTTAAAAGAGTTTTACTGTGCCTGCTAAGCAGAATATTTTTCAGTTCCATTGGTTTATTTTTATATGATGCGCATATCGAAATGTCAAAAGCATTTATTTAGCGGAAAAATTTAAAGAGCGGCTACAGTCTACCCCTCCGCTCCTCTTTTTCAAGTTACGCTCGACTGTCCGAATATTCGCCAATTTCCAAGTATGCGGGTTAGTTAAGATTTTACTGTTAAAGGATGACTGCATGAAGCAAATTTCTGTCTTCTGATTTCAGAAATGTTCCTCTTTTTTACTTAAATTACTTTGCTTGCAATATCTGTTAAGAGAAAACTGATATACAATGAAAATTTAGAAAATGTTTAGAATTTAGATTTAAATTATTTAAATATCAATATGAGTGGAAAAATAAAATTGTATTTATTATTAGGTTCCAAGTGAATACAATAAATATGCCTTATTATTTTTTTTTCTCTATTTTGAACTGAAATTTCATCATTAAATCTTGTAATATAATTTCGTTCTGCATAGTTTTTTTTTCCCCTCTCATTGTGAACTAGTTCTGTAAATTGAACTATTATTTAAAATTAAAAAAAAAAAAAAAGTAATTATTTTCCATGGTTGAGGTAATGCTTATTCTTTCTTAATAAATACTGCATTTCTCATATTTTTAATTACAAGTCTAATTTTTAAGGTTATGCAGTTGTGTATAATGTAATTAGACAGGTGCTTATTTTTTTCTTAAAATGTTCTTGAAAAGTGCTTATAGGTGCTTATTTTTTTAACTAAAATGTGGCTATGAACCCTGTGAAACATTCGTTTCATGTCAAACTTCACCAAAGATCGACCATTGTAGTAGAGCCCTTCCTGCATTGTTTTTGCACTTTGTGAACATATTTTCATCCATTTTGATGATCATACCAGGTCCTCCTATTTTCCGTTGTTGACGTTCAAGCAAAGAATCCACACAAACCTCGCACATGTAGATACTCTAGTCAACAACTGTTCTGTAACTGATTTCCAGCTGCTTTTCATATCATTTAACTGAAGTTAATTCGTCACTCCATCCATAAATATATCTCACATTCTTCAAAAAACTCAGTTTCGATGATAGAACCGTGTGCATTTTTGAATACTTCTTTTGCTGCGACAAGTTGAAAGATTGCAGTGCAATTGAACTTCATCCCCGAAATGTAGTTTCATTTACTGAGTATTATCACAAGAAGCAATTTTAGCAATGCCTTTTGCTAGGAGGAATCTAACAGATTCTTTCTATGTTCTGGGTAAAGTCCAAATTTTCATTAGTTTATCGTTTGTTTTGATGTATTATAGAAAAGATGTAACTGATAAGAAATGGCTGTGACTTGTTTTAAAAAGTGGCTGTAAAAGGTTACCAGCAGGGATATTACGTTTGGCATCAGTTGCATCATTTTTGGCGACTTTATCGCCTGTGCCAGCAAAATGGGGTAGTACTATTGAAAATTAAATGTTGGTCCTCATAATTAATGAGACAGATAAACTTGCTGATGTTTGTTTCTATGTTTGGATATGTGCTGGTAAGAAGAACCACAGTCACAATGTTTTAAGTACTGCATTTGATGCTATGACTAAAATGGAAAATTAAATTTTATAAAATGTTAAATTTGGGAGAAAAAGGTAATGGACAATTGTTATATGTATTTTTCAAACCCTGAGATTTTCATTGGAAATTGTCTGATGCAACTAGTTTTAAAAGCTGCTGACTGCTGATTCTCCAGTGCAAAAAATTATTTAAAATCGAGAATTCAGTTTATATTATGTGATGTTCTGGGTTTTGCAGCTCTTTCTTCTTTTTTGCAAGCGTATTTTTAATGATGGTATTTTTGTTACCTTTTAGTCCAAAGGTGCAATTTGCTCACAAGGACTATTAATTTTGTTTTGGTATTTTGCGTTTTCAGATTGTTGCCACCAAATATTATCACCCTGTATTATATTTAAAGCAATTAAATAATCAAGAATCTGCATAGATGTATGTTAAAATAAATGTTTCTCACATTGTGATAAAACAATGGTACCTAGAGCCATCAAATTTTTAATAACATAATCCTCCTGCAAATATGTGGGTATCTTGAAGCCCAAATTTGACATTTGGAATTTGATTTATAATTGATTTCTTATTTTGAAACACTTTAACGAATTTTTGATTAAAACGATTTCAAAGCGAACAAATGCAATACTCTATGGGGGAAAAAAAATTGTGTCTAGCTTGCAAGACTGTGTATTGAAATTCTAAAGATATGCTTATTCTAAAATTATTTTGCGATTTTGCTGTTGAAATTTATGCTTTAAGTGCAAGGGACATGATATTTAATAAGTAAAGGGAGCACACAAATTGTTAAAAAAAAAAGCCCCTTTGAGCATAATGTAAAATTTAAAAGCTTTCATATTTTTTTTTTTTTAGTTGGTTTTATTATTAAAAGTTCAAAAGTATGCTTGAAATATGGAAAGTTTAGATACAGAATGATTTTAAGATTATACTGTATAGATATTTATACACATTTATGTTTAGGTTTTAAATTTAATTGATTACGGAAAAGCACATTAGGGTTATCTGCATGTTATAAATATTTACATACATGTATTAGATTTCTGTAATATTTAATTTATGTTTCTACAATCTCTATAAACTACATTTTATATGTAAATTATGAATTTGAATAACTTGCTACTTTTTTTAGGTTTGATATACTGTAATATTTTCAAATAAGAAAATTATAGACGAAGCATTCACGTTAAGAATTATTCAAAGGATGATAGAAGTAAGTTGATAATAGTGCACTTGTGGGTCATATGATAGATTATTTTTTATTGTGCGTAATGTTACATGAAATTACTTTTGATTTCTTGTTATATAAGATTGAATTCTATTTCCAGAATTGAATGTAAAGTCAATGTAATTTTGAAAATAATGAAGTTTAATACGTGTTATTACAAATGAAACCTACTTTGCATTTAAAATTATATTTAATATTAATTGAATAGCTCTTTCCTGACCTATATTGTTCAGAAGCATTTTGCTGAAAGGTTTTTGGGAAAGTTGTAAAAGACAGTGCAATGCCATTGATTTGAAAAACGTTTTGAACGTTTAAACATTTTGAGTATTTGTGAACTAATGTGAAAAATTTGTGTGTAGGTTTATCTTTTGTTGGGGATGTATTGATAACTTCTTAAAATATTTTCAAATTAAAATAGTACTGCAATCTGTGACATACTACAAGTAATGAATATGAATTATTAGCTGCTGAAATGAAGGGTTCATTGTATCAATTATTTCTTGTATGTTTTAAATTACCACATTTTGTCTCCTCTTAGTTTAGAATATGTAAAAACAACAACAACACTTCTAAATACAGACAAACAAATATAGACAACACTTCTAAATACAGAAATTGAGTACAAAAAGTTAAAAAATTATATAATTATCAGAAAGTGGCAATGCTTTTTTATCATGCATTTTAGAAAACATGCGGTAAAAGTATACTTATGGATACCCCTTGGCGAAAATTGGCAGTTTTTGACAGTACATGCCGAGTTTGTGCAATTTTTTGACTTGTTATTTTGGCTTTGTGTAGTGGCGATTTTAGCCTAAAAAATCGACTTGGTATCCATGTACACATTGACCTATTTTTCACTTAAAAGAAATCATCACGGAATTGCACAAAATAGGCATTGCACACTCCCTTTATCCATGTACATGTCAACCTATTTTCACTTAAAAAAAATCAGAGAATTGCACAAAGTTGGCATTGCACACTCCCTTGACTTTGTCCATGTACACATCGATATATTTTCACTTAAAAAGTCAAAAGAGCACCCAATTCTACAGTACAGGCAAACAAAAAATACATAATCTCAATAAACTGCATTTTAAACCAAACAATAAAATAATATTTAAAAAAAAAAAGAAAAAGAAAAACCTCTTATGCATCTAAGCATTGCACAAAGCAAATATCCACTTACTTTATTTAGAAATTTCTTCGTCTTCAGTCTGTGGCACACAAAATTCCCGAACACCATCCAAAACTTCCTAAAATTATCTGAACTTGAATCTGTATATCAGTGTCACCACATAAATTCACAAAAATAAGAGTAAAAAATATCCTCCATAGTTCCAGACTGTCCAGTTAATGGCTACTAAGTAAACCTTGATTTACACACCAGTCAATTAATGCTCTTTTTCCCTTTTGTTCCAAATCGTACAGAAACTTCAAATTAATAGTACTACATTCAGCCTTTCTACTGTCTAAACTACAAAACAAGCAATGTACTTCCTAAGCAAAACACACTACAAGCCCTTACAAAACATCCCATAATTCAAAAGTTACCGCAATCATGCATGCAACGGATAACGTCGTAATAGGGTTTCCATAACATTCAACTACTCAGGTTGCCATAAATGAAATAACAACTTGACGATAAATGAAACAACAACTTTGTGATAAATGAAACAACAACATTGCGATAATACAAGGGGTACCCTTCAGTCTACTCTAACCAAACATGCTAATGACTTTCTAGTATTTTTTCGCTATGCATATTTTCTAAAAATAGTTCAATAGTTTACTGTTTATACCAACAGGAGAAACATTGTTGTAAGAAAATGGGAACCCATTTTTAATAATGCATAGTGATGTCTGCCTTAAAATGTTGACAGTTTAGAAAAATTCCTCACAGGTCTAAATCTGAAATATTTTCATTCAGTAAACTTGTTATTAAGAATGTAGAATGCTTTGTTTAGAAAAACTCGAACTTTATTATCATATCTCTGAAAGTTTTAATTTGGCCTAGTCAGTTTCCTTATCAATATACAGTCAAAAGTCGTTAATTCGGAGACTCATAATCCGGACCTCAAAGCTAAAAACTTTCTGCGCATGCGCCTCGTTAACACATGCGCATAGGTGTTTACGCGTGCGCGTAAGACTTATTACGACTGTGCATTTGCGTGTGCGCAAGCGCAGAATACGTTTTAGCGTGCGCGTTTTATGTATGACGAACGGTATAAGCTAAAATTATCTAATTATCTATTTCAGTTAATGTTGATGATTGCGTTGTTCCTTAATTTTCGAATTGGATCCGGCTTATTAGTTTTTGCAGACTGTAAGAGCAATACTATAAAAGTAAACTTGAACTTTCGATTATGTCAAATAGAATTTCCGAATCTGAAGCTCCCAAAGGATCGTACAAAACGAAAGTATGTTTCGATGTCCATCAAACAAAAAGTGGAATTGCTGCAAAAAATGGATAAAGACATGAAGAATGTGACAGAGAGGTTAGTGAAAACGAAAAACTTTCGATTGACAAGTTAGTCGGTATTCTTGGCACGGCAATTTACGGGACTTGAACAGCGGAACTTTGTAACTGAACAAAAAATTATGGCTGTTTATAGAATTAAAGAGAAAGTATTATCACATAAAACGAAGCAACTTAAACAACTTACATTGAAAGAAATGTTTAATAAAGTAAACAAATAAATATTAAGCTTTTTTTTGTAAATTTTGATACCCTTTAAATCATAATTGTTCTTTATTTCATAAATTACGGTTTCATATTTTTAATTTTAGAATTTCTGCATGCCATCTTAGGCGATTTAAACTGATGATCTATAATCCGGAACAATCGATAATCCGGAATCGCCGAAGTCCCGACGAGTCCGGATTAACGACTTTTGACTGTACAATGTATATTAAGTTTTTCCTGTTCTGCACTGGGATTAACTAAAGTTAAAAGATACCAATGTTTTGTGATCATCATTGTATTAAGACATTAGTAAGAAATGTATAAAAATTATATATAAGTGAATAATAGAATTAATTTGTTTAATAAAGCTCTCAAATAAAAATAAGAGTAAATAATTAAGACACAATAACACGCCAAATAAATACTAATTCAGAAGTCAAACAACAAAAATCAGCGTTAATTTACAAAATTTTCACAGGACTAGTTTCGATGGTTTTACCGAACCATCATCTTCAGCTGCAAAACCGCAAATGAACAAGATAGGAAATAATGTTTAGATAAGATAAGAAAGCCCGAACAAGAATAAGCAAGTGGCGCCATCTGTTGGCGAAACCAGAACTAAAACATAATTTCTCTAAAAGCCGAAGGCAAATTTGGATTGGAATTAGGATCGTTAACTAGAACAGAAAGATTTTTATGAATGTGAAATGCCTCTAGAAAATCCAGTTCTCCAATGGAAGATGTTTTTTGAATAATTTTGGCAGCAGAAAAATTGAAAGTGTGATTTTCGGACCAACAATGTTGAGCAACAGAAGACTTCTGTGTTTCCTTTTTTCTAACATATGCCTCATGTTCTTTGACGCGAAATTTTAAGGCTCTCTTAGTTTGGCCAATGTAAATTAAACTGCACTGGCAAGGAATCCTATAAATACCCCAGGAATTCATATCCGGAATGGGGTCCTTGAGTATAGAAGTTGGAATTTTATTGATGGGAGAGTAAACAACCCGAAAGTTAAATTTCTGCAAAATATGTGCAACTTTATAGCTAATTGATGGAAAGAAGGGAATGACAACAGAATTTTTATAATCTCCTAAAATAAGAGTGTGGCTTTTAGTGTGTTGAGATGAGAATTTTTTAACTGCTTGATTAATAATGTTGGGTGAAAAGCCCCTGTCAATAGCTATTGCTTTTAAATAATTTAGTTCTTCATCAAGGGCTAGTTTGGAGGAGCAAACTTGAAGAGCACGGAAAACATAGGAATAAAATGAAGCTAACTTTTGTTTAGTCGGATGACATGATTTAAAGTGTGGTGGAAGGCAAACCGATGAAGGTTTACGGTAAACTGTAGTACTGAAGTTGGATGTGTTACGTGTGACCAGAATGTCGAGAAACGGAAGAGAATTGCAAGTCTCAAGTTCAAAAGTGAACTGAATAGCAGGATCAATAGAATTCATTGTTGAAAGAACTCTATTTAACTCATCTTTATTACCTTCAAACAGGGTAAAAGTATCGTCTACGTAGCGGAACCATGCCGGGAAGTTTAAAGTTTCAAATAATTTTGATTCATAATAATGCATGTAGATATCAGCCAGGATGGGACTGAGGGGGCTTCCCATGGCTAATCCCTCAGTTTGCTTGTAATATTTATTTTGGAAAACAAAATGTGTTTGTTTCAAACAGAGTTGAGTGAGAGAAATTAGCTCATCAATTTCGATGCAAGAGAAATGAAATTCGCGAAGTCTGGTTTCTAGACATCTTAATGCACCCTCCACTGGGACATTGGTGAATAATGATTTTACATCAAAAGAAACCATGAGTAAATTACGAGGAGAAATGTTTTTAACCCTTTTTACAAACTCTATTGAATTTTTTATGGTGTAAATGTTATTGTCTAATAGAGTGGAAAATCTAGAAACTAAATATTTAGCTAATGGATACGAGGCAGTACCTAAATTTGATACAATAGGGCGGAAAGGAATACCACTTTTATGAATTTTGGGAAGAGCATATAATCTGGAAATTCGCAACAGATGGGATAAGCGAATGTTTTAAGTTGCTTGAAATGATTTGCGAAAATTTGATCGCAGTTTTTATTTTGGATAAGTCCGAAGGTGAAGGATCTTTAGGGATCGGATTATATGGTCCTTCGTTTAAGAGTTTAGTGACACCATCGATGTAAGTGTTCTTATCCATGACGACTATCTGGCCACCTTTGTCGGCCTTTGAAATGACAATATCCGGGTTAGAATGAATCTCGCGCATTGTAGCTCTTTCTCTCGCAGTTAGATTTGGTTTCAAAGGTTTATTATTGAATTTCACATTATGAGCGATAAGATGCCTAATCATTTCTTTCTGTGAATCTGAAACTTTACTGAACTTGAAAGCTTTTTCGATAGGAGCCAAAATCTTTGGAATCGAGGGTTTACAGGTTTGTGAGAAGTTAAAATTATATTTTAGAATTCTCTCTTGTTCTTCTGAAAGACTAACATTAGAAATATTAACTATTGGCTTGATGTTTACAATGGGAAGATTTTTTGAACTACTTGGACTGGAAGACTGTAAAAGAAGTTTTTCGAATTTAACTGCAAGGGTGTTTTTATGACGGTTAGCTGCATTCTCCGTTCTAGACCAAGACTTTTGTTCAAGGGCAGTGAATTTTGGATATGTTTTAGCGAGTTCCAGATGAAGCTTATAGAGTTCATGTTCAATTTTGGACAATTGTTGACGTGTATCCCTTATCACGGACCGAAGTAAGGCAAGTTTGCAATTTAACAGAATTCTTGAAACGCGACTCGAAGGTTTTTGATTAGATTTGATTTGAATAAAATTGGGGATCAATTTTTTACATTTACATTTAAGTAAAAAGTCAAGATGATTCAGGAATTTTTGCCGTTTCAGGCGTAATTTAGTGAAACGATTAACGGATAAAGGCATGATAAACAATGCAGAAAATCAAACTAAATTAACTGAGCAATAATAAAGTACACACAAAATAGCAGAAAAATCCCTCAATGAAATGAATAGAAAACAAAATGTTTGTAAGCAACATGCATGAAATCAGACAAGCAAAGCACAATATCCAAATGTACAAAACATAAACATAACTTGAAAATTGCAAAAATGTACTCACCGAAACTCCTACAATCACAAAATGGCGGCCACACCACGTGCAAAAAAGAAAGCAAAATGTAAGCCTGTTTGGGGCTTCTATAATTAAGACACAATGACACGCCGAATAAATACTAATTCAGAAGTCAAACAACAAAAATCAGCGTTAATTTACAAAATTTTCACAGGACTAGTTTCGATGGTTTTACCGAACCATCATCTTCAGCTGCAAAACCGCAAATGAACAAGATAGGAAATAATGTTTAGATAAGATAAGAAAGCCCGAACAAGAATAAGCAAGTGGCGCCATCTGTTGGCGAAACCAGAACTAAAACAAAAAAAAAATTTCTCCTCGTAATTTACTCATGGTTTCTTTTGATGTAAAATCATTATTCACCAATGTCCCAGTGGAGGGTGCATTAAGATGTCTAGAAACCAGACTTCGCGAATTTCATTTCTCTTGCATCGAAATTGATGAGCTAATTTCTCTCACTCAACTCTGTTTGAAACAAACACATTTTGTTTTCCAAAATAAATATTACAAGCAAACTGAGGGATTAGCCATGGGAAGCCCCCTCAGTCCCATCCTGGCTGATATCTACATGCATTATTATGAATCAAAATTATTTGAAACTTTAAACTTCCCGGCATGGTTCCGCTACGTAGACGATACTTTTACCCTGTTTGAAGGTAATAAAGATGAGTTAAATAGAGTTCTTTCAACAATGAATTCTATTGATCCTGCTATTCAGTTCACTTTTGAACTTGAGACTTGCAATTCTCTTCCGTTTCTCGACATTCTGGTCACACGTAACACATCCAACTTCAGTACTACAGTTTACCGTAAACCTTCATCGGTTTGCCTTCCACCACACTTTAAATCATGTCATCCGACTAAACAAAAGTTAGCTTCATTTTATTCCTATGTTTTCCGTGCTCTTCAAGTTTGCTCCTCCAAACTAGCCCTTGATGAAGAACTAAATTATTTAAAAGCAATAGCTATTGACAGGGGCTTTTCACCCAACATTATTAATCAAGCAGTTAAAAAATTCTCATCTCAACACACTAAAAGCCACACTCTTATTTTAGGAGATTATAAAAATTCTGTTGTCATTCCCTTCTTTCCATCAATTAGCTATAAAGTTGCACATATTTTGCAGAAATTTAACTTTCGGGTTGTTTACTCTCCCATCAATAAAATTCCAACTTCTATACTCAAGGACCCCATTCCGGATATGAATTCCTGGGGTATTTATAGGATTCCTTGCCAGTGCGGTTTAATTTACATTGGCCAAACTAAGAGAGCCTTAAAATTTCGCGTCAAAGAACATGAGGCATATGTTAGAAAAAAGGAAACACAGAAGTCTTCTGTTGCTCAACATTGTTGGTCCGAAAATCACACTTTCAATTTTTCTGCTGCCAAAATTATTCAAAAAACATCTTCCATTGGAGAACTGGATTTTCTAGAGGCATTTCACATTCATAAAAATCTTTCTGTTCTAGTTAACGATCCTAATTCCAATCCAAATTTGCCTTCGGCTTTTAGAGAAATTATGTTTTAGTTCTGGTTTCGCCAACAGATGGCGCCACTTGCTTATTCTTGTTCGGGCTTTCTTATCTTATCTAAACATTATTTCCTATCTTGTTCATTTGCGGTTTTGCAGCTGAAGATGATGGTTCGGTAAAACCATCGAAACTAGTCCTGTGAAAATTTTGTAAATTAACGCTGATTTTTGTTGTTTGACTTCTGAATTTGAAAGAGTAAATAAGTCATACAATTAAGTTTGGTTTATTTGGTTATGGCAAAGCACTTAAGGGCTATCTGCCTAAGGAAAAGGATGCTTTCATTTAGGACTTTCAAAGGGAAACTGTCATGTATCCATGTAACCACATGGCAAAAACCACAAAAATGCCCATGTAACCAGCATGTTCGCCTGGAATCAAACCAACATCAAACTTCCAGTACTTCAGAGACTTTACTGTTCAACTACTGGTAGGCTTCATACAGTTAGGATATGTAAGGTGTTTTCTTACTCCTTCCAGCATGCTTTTGTGGTGTAACAGTAGCACACTCGGCGCATATTCAAGAGATTCAGGTTTGAGTCTCGGTGAGGGCATTGCTCATTCTTCATGCCTCCTGCATCAGACTAACTGGAACAACTCTTATATGCGCCATCAAGTCGCCAAATTTTTCGCCAAACATTTTTGGTGAGAAACTCTATGGTGCCATATTACTATCTAAATTTTTTGTCTACATTTCGAACTTTAAGCCTAAAATGTGTCCCAAAACGCGGTTTTCGCACATGCAAAAACCATGTTTTGAACACACAATTTAAGCTAAAAATCTGAAACAAAAGCAAAAAATTTAGATAGCAAAAATGTAAAGTTTCTAACCAAAAATATTTGACAAGAATCCATATACACAGTGATATCTTTTAACTTAAAAAAATCTATGAATTGCACAATCTAGTCAAGGAAAGAATCTACGAACTATGCACACCTCGCTTTAAAAATTAACATAACAACAATAAATTTCAAAGAATACCATGTGCACAACATTCTGCTTAAACTTTAAAAAAAATCTACGAACTGTACAATCGAGGCAGTGAAAGAATCTACAAACTATGCACACCTCGCTTTGATAAATTAACATAACAACAATAAATTTCGAAGAATACCAAGTGCACCACATTCTGTTTAAACTTTAAAAAAAATCTACAAATATCACAATCTAGGCATTGCGCACAAATCAACAAAATAAACTAAAATAAATTACAAACAATTCAATTAACAACAGAAATTCATAGTAAAAAACAATGAACATAACATTCTACAAAATAAAAACAATAAAATGAAATGCACTTACCATAATACATACATGAATAAAATTCTGCCAGTCGCACAATGTCTGTCAACAGAAGTGCCACGATTTTGCTATATCACATGTCTTTCTGTGATTCAAAATTTGAAAGTAACAATAAAAACTTACTCCAAAGTTAACTTACTACACGAAAACCACAATCCAAATCTTAAACTTCGCTCACAGCCACATACTTTAGCAGCAGCCATTTGACTGCAAACCCAGACAAGTCTATCAGAAACACCATTCTTTGTCCAACTTCTCCTATCAGCTTCATATTCAGACATGCCAAACTCCATTTTAAAAGTCCTGACTCCCACAGAAATTCCAAAAATGCTCTTCTATCCACATAAATACACCCGTGAACAAAAGACTCGTTAACTTTCTGAAGCCGGCTGATACAGCAGTTGTACCAGGAAAATGACTTTCTTTAACGCCGGCTGTGGTACAACTGTCGTACCAGCCATTCCCTCCCTATTTTAGAGAAACGCCTATCTGTAGATCTCTGGGTGGTCCATTGTTGCTGATCAGAATAGCAGCTGTCTATGCATTATTTCCCTCTTCTTATCAGTTTGGCTACATTTTGGCAAAAACCGCAGGTTTTGTCTCGCACCAATATACTTGAAAATCAAATAGAGGCCATCTCTAATTTTGTTAGTACTGACTTTTGCTATGATTAAAACGTCAGCGATTTTGCACGCTGTTTGAGCTTACCAGATTTAATGCTTTTTTATCATAGCAAATAAGAGTAGATTAATATTTTAGATTTAATGCCCTTCTAGAAAATAGCTAAAACTGCTTTTATCGTTTACTTCCTTTTTATACTTATGAATAATAAGATTTTTTTTTTTTTTTTTTGAGTGCATATGACCCTTAAGAACTGTTAACACTTTCAAAGTGCTTCTATTATGTAGGCAATTTTGTCTGATTTATCAGGAGATAAATAAGAGACAATTGTATGCATAGTAGTTTTTGTAAGTTTCATTCATTCAATGATTGCTTTCAATGATTTTCATTGATTGTAAATTAAATAAAATCAATTTATCTTTAGACCCCTCTTTTAAGATGAAATCTGCCAAAAAGTATTTAAGTATCAGTAAAGCTCACGCTACTTCTAAATTGAATCAAAACATCAGTTACATTGTATAAAATTTCGGCCAGTTTTATTTGCTGAAATTCTTATACTCCTCAAGAGATAAAGGGAATTCAGACAAGGTAATAAAAAAAAAATATCTTTAAAAAAAGTTGTTATTTTGTCTGTGATAAGGTGTATGTCAACTTACTATTAAATGTATGAGAATTAGGATTGGATTACGGAAAAGCATGCGAACGCTATCTGCTTAAGGGTATGGATGCTGTTTACGTACTTCGTATTAGAATGGCGCCAACATGGATAACGCAGTTTCGACTTTAAACATACTTAATAAATTCAGTCACTCACGTCTATTTAAACCAAACTGAATACATTTAACAATAAAACATTCACATATAAACATTTAGTAATAATTCAGGAGTACAGATAAGCATAAAATAAGAATTACAACCGTTACAGGCCAGCTACGCTTTTAGCGACCGAATCTTACGAACGACAAATCTCAAAAGCCTGTTGCCAATGCAGGGCAACGAAAAGGTAGAAATTAATTCGACAGGCGGGGAAGTGAACAGATGCTTTCATGTAAACCTTTTTAAGAAGAGAAAATTGCTCGCATTTAGTTCCTGGTGGAAAACTCCACATTTAATCAACCCGTTTCTTCGGGTTTGATTGGATTAATTTTGTTCGCTTACTGAATTACATCAAAGCACACAACAATTACCTGTATAAGGGAAGGGATGCCTTCGCGGAGGACTTTCTGAGGGAAGCTGGCTTGCATTTACGTTACACAAAAACCATGAATCCAACCCTTTAGCCGGGATTCAAACCTGAGCGAGCTACAAGTGTTCAGCCACCTTTACCACTCTACTGAAGGGCCCGTAAAAAATTTGATAAAGAAAAAGTATTGAAATAACTGGTTTAATTTACTAACCTATATTTCTCAATCGGCAGTATATTAAATACGTATATGAGGAGATTATTTGTGAATAAATAAACTGTATTGCACTTTTCTCCACTATTTCATATTAAAATGGAATTATTGCATTTCAAAGTTATTTCTCATGAATTAATTTTGCTCCGTTCATGATTTTTTATATTTTCAAAGAGAAAATTTCACCCTTTAAATAAAAAAATACATGAGAAGATACTTTATGCAAAATTTGGCGTAAACGGTTTTCTTAATTTTACTTTGAAAATATTCCAGTGTAATCGTTTACATTACTGGAAGAAATATGAAAAACAGATTTACTACATTGTAAGTGTCAATACCCAGTATGTCTTTATTCTTTTGAAAACGTGAAAGATTACTCTTTCTAAAATAAATTAGAAAATATATTATGTGCAAATAGAATATTCATTGAAAATGAAATAGACTTCAACCTTTGGATATAACGATGGTTTTAGACAAAATTTCTACCTATGAAAAGAAATTGACGTATAATTAATTCTTCATGAACATTTAAAACTGTTCTGAAAAATACTTTTGATGATTGCATGTATAGGTCGCAGATTTTTTCTCTGTTAACATAAACAAAAGCCAATTTTACAAAGAAAAATTCTCGTTAAAGATACACCTCCTTTGCCTGATAGTCCAATGTAATATTTGTTAAATGATGAAATGCAACCAATGTATCTCGTATTTTCTTTTTTATATTATAATAACAAAATTATCGAAAAAAGCAGATTTAAAGCTCTGTTATTGTTATGTTAAGCTTTATTATTGCTGTAAGTTCATCTCAAAATCTAGTTTTATTGAATATCATTCTAATCATCTAATGGTAATAAATATTATTATTATTTTTTCATTAAATTAGTCATTACCATTATTTTGTTAATGAAAATATGTTATTAAAAATCGCATTCCAGCCTGCAGACTTACAAAGCTAGTTCATACTTATTATATTTTGTAAAATTTTGTTCTCGTTTTCTAATACAAAAATATGCGAATATAAATGAAGAGTGAAAACAAAGTTAAAAAATTTCACGAATTATTTACGAGATTGATCAGAAATAGTGAGTGAAATATAAACATTGCGTACATTTTGTTCTAAATAAATAGTGTTCTAGATATGCATCCAGTACTGCATATTTATTTATGCACTTTTTATTTAGAATTTCATTTAAATGAAAGCAAAATAATCATCCAAAAAATCGCAGATCTGGCAACCCATCTACTATGGGACAGCATCCGACAAAGATGTAAATTTTGCTGCGTCCATGGAGGGGGACTAATGACTTTTCTCATTAGGAAAATGTCAAAGAGGGGGCAAAACTGTTTTGGATTGCGCCGGTCTGAAGGCTACATTATGAGAATTTTGGCCCGGTTTTAGAAGGTTAACAACTCCAACATCGTATCTTTTAATACTAAATTTACTTTCCACTCAATTTAAAATACGTGACTGAAATCTTGACACCACGTCTCTAAGTTTCAATGTCAAAAGGGTTGCCATACAAACAGCATCATCTACCAAACCATCCCACAGTACGGAATCGCGCTGAAAACCAGCGCAGAACACATATCACCATATTTGGTGATCTTAGGGTGCATATAAGAGTAGAGCCGACTAACCTAATGACTCTACGAGAAATCATAACTTTAATGTAATCACATATTAAAAAGTTGTGTACACAAAACTACATGAAAATACTGACTACCAGAACAAAAATCTTTATGGTGCTGAAAACCTATTACTAAACTAAAAACTGATCATTAAAACGTCTGAAGGAGATGCAGGGCAATGGCATCAATTGTTGCAGACTACAAGTTTGTGGCTGTCTCTTTTGTTTGCAATTCTGACTGGTACATTTCCTTTTCTTAAGTCTGCTGGGAGAGCCATAATTAAAAGTCTTAAAAACCTGTATTTTGCTTACGGAAATCAGTAATTACCACGCACAGCTTCTTGTGGGTTTTCACTGCTCAGCAGATAATGCATTTCATTCTGGAATGGATCATAATATTTTTCCTCAACAATTATCCAGCAGCAGCTCACTTCATTTCATTCATTTGAAACATTGATGTTTCTTCATCAGAGGTGCACAGTGATTAAGAAAATGAACAATTTTATGGTATCTAAAGAACTTCTTTTAAAGCTCAAGTATATATATATATATACTTGAGCTTTAAAAGACTGTTGTGGACTATGAGTTCACGGCTGTTTCTTTGAAAAATCACTTTGGGTGAGCAGGAAGAAATTTTCATTTTATTATAAATAATAACATACAGCAATATAAATAGTTGAAGGCAAATGAGAATATTTAGCAATAATTTTTGTAACACTTGAGAAATACCATAAGTTTCCAAAATCACTCTCAGAGTAAACTCTAAAACACAACTGAACTGTATCTTATTGAACTGCTCACTCTCGTAACCTGAATTAACAACTAACCCATCCCAGCTGAAGCCATATAGTGTAGTATCAGTATGGATGTGGTGTAGCACATGGTTCTGGAAGCTTTGGGGAAAATTAACTGTAGGGCTTCAAAACTGTGTTTTCGTAAATCTGTAGAAAATTGTCAAGTCGGTGAGAAAATGCCACATACCACCAAATCTTGTCAGGAGCATATTTGTCTATGTCTCCCATTTCTCTTGGAATCAGAATTAAAAAAAACTATATTACTGTATAAAAAAAATAAGCACTTACATGCAAAATGTGTGGTTACAGATTTAGCTAGTTACATACAAAACAAGCCCTATAAGCAGTAAATAAATAAATGATGAATAAAGCAGTACACAATGTTACAGAAATTTAGAACATTGCCTCTTTAAGGACAGCACATCTAACAAGGAACACTTATCCGTCATTACCATAAGGCACAAATAGCGCACCACTTTAGCTTTAAAAGAAGTTCTTTAGATACCATAAAATTGTTCATTTTCTTAATCACTGTGCACCTCTGATGAAGAAACATCAATGTTTCGAATGAATGAAATGAAGTGAGCTGCTGCTGGATAATTGTTGAGGAAAAATATTATGATCCATTCCAGAATGAAATGCGGTACTTTTCCGTTTTGCCGGCGCAAACGATAAAGTCGCCAATAATGGTTTAACTGATGCCAGACGGAATATCTTAGCTGGTAACCTTTTACGCCTCAGTTTCAAAACAAGTTGAAGCCATTTCTTATCAGATTGTTTCTTTCAATACTGGCATACAATAATATAGAATTTTTACACGATATTTAAATTTTATCCCCTAAGACAATTCACGGTAATAAGTCAATTAGTTCTAAGTCAATTAGGTTCTAAGTCAATTAGAACGCATTTACACCGCTCATCCGAAGGCGAAATCAAGTGTTAAATTCATCAATTCTAATGAGAATGCACTAGCGAGGTAAAGCACTACGGTTTTACATAATTTCTGAGTAAGCTATTCGTACGAATTGAAATAATTCTTGCATTTAAACTTGTATTCCAAATTAAGATTTAACTTGAAATTAATGTAGATAATTACTGAGCGAATTAGATTTTAGTAACGTAGTTTACGTGAGATGAGATCACTTGGGGTCACGTGATACGAACCGGCGAATCAGGATATCGAACCATAAAATCATAGTAAATTCTTAAATTAATGTCTTTTTACAAATTTATTGTCTTTATTTATTGGCTTTTTACAAAATTTTAAACCATATTAAAATGTTTATGCCTTCAAAATAAAAAAAAATTCTTAGAATTAACATTTTTTATGTGTATACTGTATGTTGTCGCCAACAAAGTCTGCTTGGCGAGATTTGCGCCGGCGAAACGGAAAAGTACCTGAAATGCATTATCTGCTGAGCAGTGAAAACCCACAAGAAGCTGTGCATGGTAATTACTGATTTCCGTAAGCAAAATACAGGTTTTTAAGACTTTTAATTATGGCTCTCCCAGCAGACTTAAGAAAAGGAAATGTACCAGTCAGAATTGCAAACAAAAGAGACAGCCACAAACTTGTAGTCTGCAACAATTGATGCCATTGCCCTGCATCTCCTTCAGACGTTTTCTGACTTCTTCTGTATTTACAAAAGGAGAGAAAATTACTTTATGTTGCCCTGCGACAAGTTAACTTGTGAAGTTTCCTTGGTCAGAAGAACCCTTCAGTCAAATACCAGCTTTTAATTCAACGCACAGATCTAAATGCTTAAATTGAACCTGCAGCTCATTTAATAAAAGAAGCATCGTCTTGTGTCATTCTTTTGAGAAACATGAAGTTGGAAAACTCTGAAGGAGATGCAGATGATGATGCCAATTGTTATAGGCTACAAGTTCATGGTTGTCTCTTTTAATAACTACTCTGAGCAGGTGTGAATTGATAATTTATTATAAAAAATAATAATACAAAAAGATAAATGTAAATGACTGCAAATTGATTCATACCTGTGTGCTTGAGCTTATTGCAGCTATTTATTTTGCTGTGTTTTTTATAGTAAATTATTAGTTTCTTCCTGCTCATCAGGAGGGATTATTCAGAGACAGTAACGAAACCATAGCCTGCAAACCATATCTCTTCATAAATGGCATTCCATTTAGTAATCTGTGATTTCTATTGGAACACAGAACTTATGTCAAGTTTATCTGGTGTTAGTGTGTTGTTACAGTGGCAAAGTGAAGCTGATTAAAAGTAAAATTAATTGTATATATTTTTAAAACCACTTTTTGACTGCTAATGTTTAAAGAAAAGGCAACTATCATGAGAGAACAATTATTTTGTGCGTTAGATTTGCCTGCTATTTGTGAATGGTGCAAAACACATAGTTTTAATATTCATATTGATTTAAGAAATATTGTAATGTTTTTTCTATCTTTCTGACACCAGTTGTTACGTTTGTACGGGGTTTGTGGATTTGGAGTGAATAACAACGACACTGGATGAAGTATCGAAACTCACTGTATTTATAATTATTAATCAGGACAGCTCCCAAACACTTTTACAGTCGTCGAAGATCTACTATAAACACGCTGGAACAATCAGAGACACAGCCTTCACACTGTCAGGCAATAACGGTGGAGACAGATTCCTGCAAAGCACCCGACTCTGCTTGGTCGTTATCGGAATTCCACGTACTCTCAAGACTCACGATGCACTCGACGACACACGAGCACAGCTCCTGACTCTTTGGTTCAGTCGTTCCCGGAGCTCTCTCAACGATGCACTAAGAGACTCCTTCAATGAACTCGGCATTCGCTGCCCGGCTGTCAAGTCAATCGACTCCACAGAGATTGAATCGCTAGACGAGACACCTTCTCAATACTACTGACTGACTGTGGACCAGCAGGGTTTATATAGCTTTCGGCTTGTGTTCGAGAACAATCTGGGCTAAACCGGTAAGAACTCGTTCCAGAAGGTTCTCCATCCGTCCATGCTATATTACCAATTTTGTAACCAAATGTGGCAACCCTACCCTCCTTGCTCTTTTATGGCAACCCTAAAACTGCTTTGCGGGGAAGCTATCCCATTGCGCCCATGCATTCGTAACAATATTTTATTTGATGTCTCGTGTTACATGAATTTATAAAGTTCTCTGATTACTTTGAATTGTAAGTAAAAAGTATGAGATATTTAATAAAAGTTTAAAAAAGTTTTTTTTTCCCCTTCATACTGTCACATATCCCACACTACATTTTCTTTTCACCTGTAAAAGATATTAAGGATATATTAAAAGCATTACTATTCTGTGAACATCAGTGATCTGTGTTAATTTTTTCATTCTTTCTTCCTTTCAATATTTGGATTTAAAAATAAGCTATTACAATAGCAAGAAAATTGTTAAACTTTCTAATTACTTGTTTTTCATAAAATGAGAAATATAAAATTACATGCTGTGCTTTTTGTATATTTCCTTTAGGAATTGATAGAATTACTATCTAAGCTGATTAATTAATTCATTTTCAATACTTTGATTTATAAAGTTTATGATTAATGCTACTATATAAGATCTGGTGTTGTCAGCCATAAAGGAAAAGAAACATACAGTCAAAAGTTGTTAATTCGGACACCCATAATCCGGACATCAAAGCTACAAACTTTCTGCGCATGCATCGTGTTGACGCATGCGTGTAATACGCATGCACATAATACGCATGCGCGTTTAAACGGACGGTATAAGCTAAGCTAAAATTGTCTAATTATCTATTTCAGTTAATGTTGCAGATTGCATTGTTCCTTAATCTTCTAATTGGATCCGGCTTATTATTTTTTGCAGACTGTTAGAGCAATTTTATAAAAGTAAGCTTGAACTTTCGATTATGTCAAAAAGAATTTCCGATTCTGAAGCTTTTGGATTTGCCATAAAAAAATAGAACACCAGCAATAGAACATTTAAAAAAAAAAAAAAAAAAAACTTTCGCTAAGCCATACAAAATATTCGTCTCAATGCCGGAAAAATCTAAGAGTAATAAAAAAGGTCTCTAATGATAGAACATCTACCGCACTATACGGGGATAAAAAAATAAATATGTAAATTAAATTAAAAAGTATTCCAGAGCATGGAGAACATGTTCATTTGTTTATATGAAATGGCACAATAAGAGCCATCACGTTACTCAACACTAATGAATTAGCATTTGTGCATATTCTACGTTCAGATACCTATATCCCAAAAATAAAAATAAAAAGTACCTCAAAGCATCGAGAACATGTGCATTTGTTTATATCAAATGACCCAGTTAAAGAGATGATGCTCAACACCCACCCACGAATCTTCCTCTCATTCCAAAACAAAACACCAAAAATAAAAAACATTGCATAGGAATGAAGGCACACATACTTAACTTTCGATATACTTCCCCATAACAGACATAAAGCTACATCTAGTGACAACAAAAAATACTAATTAAACGTTCTATCTAAAAAGTCAAATGGGATACGCCCGGCCATAGAGTGAATTAAATGGTGATTCAAATATGATATACCCGGCCATGAGGTAATGTTCGCTGCTGATGCACATATGACATGCCCATACTGAACGGGTTAACTCTTAAGTATGACAAAGTCCAGAGAAAGAGTGTAAAGCACTCTTCATTAACTCAGTATATTTACAGGTGGCACCAACTCCTGCTTACAAAAGCCACAATGGCTAGAAGAACTCAATGCGAACAATGATTTTAATTTCTTCTTTTTTTGTGAATTTTTGAAGTTTTAACAAACTTTTGGCTCGCCTTGTATTTAATCTTAGTTTAAAATATGACCTGCAGATTCTAACAGGAAGTTAATTTATCACATAACGTACTTGTACAAGTTCATCTGAAAAAACTTTGTTATAAATATATAATTTATTGTTGTATCATTTTATTTTTGTGTTTTGCTTTTCAGAGATGATTTACTGTTGCTACTAAAAATAGGAAGCCTTTATCATTGAGGTATATATTGAAGTGTCCGAAAATGTAAGTAGTGAAGTTTGAGTATACATGTTTGTTAAAATTTAAATTTCATTCCTTGCAGCAATGGCACTAAGAATTAATTAAATTTGTATTCAATGTATTTATTCAATTTATTCTTTTGAAACAATATATGTAATCAATATATTCCAAAAAAATAGCTTTGGACCTTATTTGCATGGGGATAAATAATTTTGTCGTAAAAAATAAGATTAATTTTTATTGGCATTTTTACTTATCTGCATTATAATTTCATCTATTTCTTTTTATGCATTTAGTTATTCTCAGGTAAAAGAAAATTAAAAGATTTATTCCACATTTATTATTATTATATATCTCAGTTCCAAGATGTGATAATAATTATGTACCAAAAGTTTTTTATTTTTTAATTCAGAATAATAATCTTAAGTTCAAACCTTCAGTAAAATCAGCATTAAATGCCAACTAAATATTGTCATCATTTCTGGTTAAATACATGGTTTAGTAATTTGAAAATGCAACTAATAATATGAATTAAATAGTAGCTGTGCAATTCACTAATTAAAAATAATTTACTGCCATTTATCAAAAGTATCTTTATGAAAAGTCTGGTGAAAAGAGTCATATTTCGAACTACCTGTGTAAGAGTGGGAAAAAATCTAACTGGATATGAGGTGCATTTCTTAATAAAAGACATATTTGCTAACACTGAAATATTAAATCCAAATTCCGTAATAGTGCCTTTAGAATCAACAAGATAGTGATATTTTCTTATAATGCTGAAGTGAAAAAGCTAAATACTAAATGAAAACTGACAACTCTTTAATAGTCAAAATATTCATGTGCAGAAATCAAAAACCAAAACATTATCGTCTGTCATAAAATAGGAACGAAGCATGAAGAATTCATGTGTAATGAACAAAATACTAACTCATTTTAATTGGATATTCTGAAGTACCTGTATTGTAGAATATAAAATCACAATAATGTCTTGCCAATGTTGTCAGATTAAATTGTCAATTTGAGTTAAAGTAGCATGTGGCATCAGAGATCACATGATTTTTTTGTGACTTCAGCTGTTCATGAACTCGCATGACTTCTCGTGTCATCACAAGTTCAATCTCTTTGGATTCTGCAAGGTGCAGACTGTAAATTGATTCTAGGTCATTTTATTATGCAAATAAACTTTGATGAAAATTTTAAAAACCATATTCCTAATTTTATATTATACAATATAATGTAATATTTATATTATACAATTAAAGAAGAAAGGAAGATTTATACAAATCTTCCTTTCTTCTTTAATTCTCAGTTAGGTGTTTCCTTATATTTGGATTGTTAATTCTGTAGCACTACTTCTCTTGGGTTGTCAGTTTTCTTTTCATCATTTCTTCAACTGTTAATACATTTCAGCAAATTTTCCATTCTAGTTGTTGAACTTATTTCACTTCATCAGGGTCTAATTACTAACCAAAACTATGTTCTTTCACTGTTAAATTTGTTCATGTTATTGAGGTTAAATTATATGATTTGAATATGGGTATATGAGTTTTATGTCCTATAGGTGAGAGATACCTTTGTAATTCTAAGGAGAACTGGCTCATGTGTATGTTCCCTATGAGAAAAATCATTAAAGCGAACTTGCTTGTCTGGATTCAAACGCAGGTTAAACTACCACTATTTAATGGTCTTAACTATTCGGCCAGTGATCGGGTCCATGTTGTTGTTTTGATTTTTTGTTGTTTTGATTGTTTAGTTCTTAGCAATATTATAATCATGAGAATGAATTTCATTTTTATCATTGCTTGAGTACTGAATATATGGAAAAGCACATTTATCACATTGGAATTGGGGTAAAAACTTAAAGAGTTATTAAGCCTTTTATTTTGTAGGCCCCCAACGATTCCCAATGATGATCATATCATCCAAGTACTAACAGACAAGCTCCTAGGAAAGACCTTTCAATATGGTCTCTGTGAGACATTCAAACGTTGTTGGTGCATTATGTAATCGAAACACATCACCTAGAACTGCCAAAGTCCTTGTCTAGTAGTAAAGCTGTCTTTTCACAGGCATCAGGATGTATGCCTACCTGCCAATATTCATACTTTAAATCAAGTGTCAAAAACCACTTGCTTCAAAGAAAAAGTGTCCAGAATGTCGTCATATCTAGGAAGAGAATAGCTTTCTTCGGAACCTCCTTCAATAGGCAATAGTCAACACAAAATATATGTAGCATATTTGGAAACTAAGTACCGTTTCATTCTAGCGCAGTGCTGTGGTAGGCGTCCTGCGCATGCGCACTAGTCTTTCTTGTTCACTGACTTGATAATTGTCGCCATTTTGGTTGCTCTATGTTGTGTTGTGTTTTCAGTTTGCCGTGCACATTCAAAATGTTTAAGACAATTAGTTCTCCCGCTGACTGTGAGATTCGTGCCGTGATTAAATTTTTGAACGCGAGGAATGTTAAACCGGCCAAAATTTATCGTAAAGTGACAGAAGTTTACGGTGAATACGCGATAAGTGATGGAATGGTGAGAAAGTGGGTAAGAATGTTTAATGCAGGTCAAACAAATGTCCACGCCAAGGCTCGGAGTGGTCGGCCTTCTGTTGTCACCGATGATTTGGTAAGGAAAATTGATGAAGCAATTCATGAGAACAGACGCTTCACAATGACAGCTCATTCAGAGGCATTTCCACAAATTTCACGTACTGTTTTGTTCGAAATTGTGTCTGACCGCTTGAATTATCGCAAACTGTGTTTCCGATGGGTTCCAAAAATGCTCACTGATGTTCACAAAACAAAGCGACTTAGTAGTGCCCTGACATTTCTCACGCGGTACAGTGATGAGGGAGAAAACTTTTTAAACCAACTTGTGACAGGTGATGAAACTTGGGTGTGTCATTTCACACCAGAATCGAAACAACAATTGATGGAGTGGAGACACACTCATTCTCCGAAAAAACAAAAGTTCAAAGTGACAATGTCATCGCAAAAAATCATGTGCACTGTCTTCTGGGATAGGAAAGGCGTTTTGCTTACTGAATTTCTTCCCAGAGGTGAAACCATTAATGCGGCACGATATTGTGAGACTTTAACAAAACTAAGGCATGCCATTCAAAACAAACGAAGAGGAATGCTCAGTAAAGGAATTGTGTTGCTCCATGACAATGCTCGGCCCCATACTGCTGGTGTCACTTAATCGTTAATTCGACAGTTTAATTGGGAGCAGTTCGATCACCCGCCGTACAGACCGGACTTGGCGCCGTCCGACTATCACTTGTTCCTGCACATGAAGCGCGAGCTTGGTGGCAAACGCTTTGGATCTGACAATGACACGAAAAATGCTGTGGAGTCGTGGTTATCGAAACTGGCGGGAAGTTTCTTTGACGATGGTATACAAAAACTGGTCACCCGCTATGACAAGTGTTTGATCATTGGCGGAAACTATGTTGAAAAATAGTTTGACATGTATTTTCGTGTAAAAATAAAATTGAATTCGAAAAAATTGTTTTACTTTTTTTTTTTTTTTTTTTCCAAAACGGTACTTAGTTTCCGAATACGCCTCGTAGATGAACCATCTTTCTTTCTGACCTGGATGATGAGAGAGGCTCATGGACTGACTGAGGGCTGTATAATGTCTTTTTTTTTTTTTTTTTTTTTTTTTTGTTTAAGTTTTCCTATTTCTTCCTCATTAGTAATCAGTAGATGTCTTGGATGTTGCTTGATTGGTGGATGATCCCTGGTATTATTCATTTCTATGCTGTGCCAAATTGGTTTGACCTATGTCAAAAGACGAACAGAAGAAAGCATCTTAAAATTCTTGATTGACATGTTTGGCAGCACTCCTCTCTTCATTGGTTGGTTGCACTTTCTGCAATAATGCCAATTTTAGGGTCTCTGACAACACATATCCTGGAGGATTACTGTTTCATTTAACCCAGGTCACTGGAAGCACATGCTGCAACCACTACACCTTCATAATGACTTTATCCTTATCAGTTACATGGCATTTGTCACCGGGATAATGGTCTTCGATAAGTCGACAAGTGCTGAGTACTCCTTTTGCACTCTTGCAGGTTTTTTTATATTCCATGATGCCGTACCACAAATTTCTGTTTTCAATTATAAAGTAAAATTTCTGTTTTTGCTGGTATTATATTTTGTCTTGAGCTTTGATTTGTTCAGCAGATTTAACTTCTTCATCATTGATTCCAAGTAGGGTGATGTCCTCAGAGGCAGAATGCAGTTCCATATTTTTAAAGTTCAAGGAAAAATTGTATTTGCACAGAAAGTCTAATCCATGTATGCAGGGGGTCTGTAATATTTGCTACATATGCCACGTGACGGCACTTCTAAACCTGATGTTAGCCATGAATTTTCCATCGATGTTGGTTTTATCCCCACACACAATGTGGAGGGTAACATAGGGCAATGTCCAGATGAGTTTACCTTCCAGTTGTTGAGCTAAATCTTTCTGGATGATGGTAACATTGACTCATTGATAGTCATATTGCAAGGAACTCCATTGATGATCCCGTCCCATGATGAAGAGTTCATTACTGCTGTCATTCATTGAAAAAATCTGAAGTGCTTTAAAATGGGGTTTCTTATCTGGCAACCTCCACCATTCAGGATGACCATTAATTAGTTCCCTCCTTCCTGGGAGCAGTCTTAGCTTCCGTGACCTGGGCTGTTCTGCAGTTCCTTCATATGTGGCCTTCAGCACCGCACTTCCGGCAGCTGAGGGTTGGTTTCTTGTCACTCCTATTCTATATCAAGCCACTGGTTAAATCGTCTAGACGAGCAGTCACTTGATCTACTGGCTCGTGAACTTGAGCAGCTCTGATTGGGTGGCAATCTCTAAGAGTTGCTGGGCTGGCTTGAATTTAATGGCATACACTAGAGTGCTTTTTAAATGCTTGACATCCACCATTTGCAGAGCTTTGAGGATCCTGGATGCCATCAATGAAGTATTGCAGGGATAGGATTTCCCTTGTTTCTGTCGAGCACTCCAAAATGGCAAGATGAGACAACCTTTCAACATCTGAGGCAAGCTCCTGGAGTGTTTCCATGGGCTTTTTTGACAAAATTTTAATTGAAGCCCACGTGCCGAAAGATTTGCATCTGCTATAGAAAATTGTGCCTAGTAGAGTTGCCAGAAAATCTTACTATCATATGTGGATAGTTTTAGAGACAAGATGGTATGTATAAAAATTTTAAGCCATCTGAATTGCTTCCTGCTGTTGCTATGCATTTCCTTAATATGTCAGCTTCTTTCGCAATGGCAGTAACTCTGGCTTCGATTTGTTCTTTGACAGAAGAAACTGTTCAGTTATTCCAACCCTATTTTTAAACGTGTTTATTTTTCCTTCCATAGCACTGGATTTGTTTTCTATTATGCAGATAATTTCTCTTTTCATTTCCTCTTGACCTGCTTCAAAATTATTTTGAACAGCTTTCATTTCTGCTTTAACAGATTCTTGATAAGCTTCCATCATTTTTTGAACAGTTTCCATTCCTTCTTTAACAGACTCTTGACCGAGCTTACATCTCTACTTTGAATGCAGCAAAGGCTTCCGCCAGCTGTCATAATTGCTCTTCCATTGCTCTTATCACTGGTATTCAACCCCACTCCTGACACCAAAAATGGTTGCATGCGTATGAGTTCGTAATAAATATTCATTGCACATTTGTTTGATGATAGGCTGATAAAATTTATATTAAAATTATCTCTTCAGATTTTTGAACTATCAACAGAAATAATCTCTTCAGATTTTTGAACTATCAACAGAAATATTCGTACAGGTGGTTAACAGCTCACAACAACTGATGGTAGATCCTCTCTCTGGCCTTATATAGTTTTTACCTGGCCACTGAAGTATTTCTAGTCCTTTCTGCTTTTCAAAATTACTGGAAAGCATATGAGGGCTAGATACGGTTACAGCTAATATAGTGACCAATTACATTTATTCAATTACTATATCTATTACGGTGATACAGGGACTGGACCAAACTGTTGCCAAAACCATTGCCAGCTTCGCAATATCTCGTCGATTTAGATTCTCTCTAAATCGACCCAATATTAATTACTGTTTACTCAATATTAATTAGATTTGCTTCTGTATTCCTATTTTTCTGGCAGAGCATCCTCACTCTAGATTTTCATGTTATATTATGCAGAAAAATATAACAGTTTCACTCGTAATTTCACTAAAATTATCCGTATATGTACAAAATTCTTAACAATATGAATAACAAAATATATGGAGTCTGATAGAATTTCTTAACATAAGTGAGTTTTCTTCATCCTCTTACTAAAAACTGGTAGATATTATTTAAAATTAAATGTTATATTTAAATTCTGCTCTTTTAAATCCACAAGAAAATCCCAAAAATGATTAAAGGAAAATGTTTTTTAAAGTTCAGATTAGTATAATATATTGCAGTGTTATTAAAAGAACTATTTACTAGTGAATATTTTATATAGCAGTACTCTCATTTTTAATTTGGTGCAGCATGCAAGGTAATTACAAAATCAGTAATCTGTAAATTTCGAATCCAAACATTTACTCATAATGTTTGTAAATTGAAAAATTTATCATTATTTAAATTCTTTGTTTTAAAAATTTGGATTTTCTTGAAAATTGTTGATCCAGTAGATATCATTTGAATATGTAATAACTAGGAAGAATTTTCATACAGATATTCCTTAGAGACACTTGTTGATGATAATTTAGTACCTGTTGGGATATTTTGTATAAAAAATAACTGGATGAAGTTAAGATGGTAATTATTGAAAATTTTTTATTGATTCTGTGGTTTGAAATGATTATATAAAACTAAAAATATTCACTGCCTAATGCTGGAAAAATACCAAAATTGCAAGAAACATTGCATTGAGTCTCAATTGTGTACTAACAAACTATTTCAGATAATTTTAATTGAAGTCAGAAATCAGTATAAGTAGCATAAAAAAAATTCTGTTGGTTTAATTGTTAAATCTTTATGTGTGCTTTTGCTACATGTGAGAATTTTCACTTTTAGATATGCTGAAATGGCAAGCTTGTTGAGATTCTGTCAATCCTTGAGGAATTTTCCAAGTTTTAATTTTTTGCACAACAGTAAGTAATTACTTCGATGTTAATGACTGTAACTGTTTGGTAAGATATTTTTCACAGTTTACTAAAAAACTTGATTTTTAAATGCTAAAAAACTGAGGATAGATTTTTAAAGTATTAAAAAATAAAGTAATTTGTTTATCAATTAGAGCTGTGTCTAAAAACATAACTAGCAAAAGGGAGGATGACACTGTTCTTAATTTTAACATTTTGTGGGCGGCTGTTATGCTGGCGTGACTTTTGCTCGCCAATGGTTATCAGCCGCTGTCACACTGGCATGACTTTTGCTCGCCAACAGTTATTGGCTGCTATCACGTACGTGTGACTTATTTTCGCCAACGAGGATGCTTCACATCGACTTTTGTATAGATAGACATACTATAGCAAAACATTTGATGATCAGGAAACATTGGTTTCAACAGTTTTCCTCTCCCAATTCACCAGACTGTCAATTGTTGAAGTCTTTTTTCGTGGATGCTTGTTTTGTTAGTTTGAGACTGTCTTTCGCTGCCTTCAAATATCGGAAACTTTAGATTTAAAGATATCCTTCAAATGCTCTTCGATGAGGAAATATATGCTGATCTGTTATCAGAAGAGGAAAATTGCTCTGATAGTGAAAGTGATTCGGACAGTGGGAGCAATATAATTGTGAGACGATTCAAAAATAAGGGAAGACCAATAATTAGTGAATCTGAAAGTGATGAAGAGAATTCTGTGGCAAATGATTGGTCAGAAGTTGATTTTAAACCCAACTTTCATGCTTGCCTGGAACGGTTTGGGTTACAGGTACCATACACACCAGATATATTATCAGCTGTGGAATTGTTCATTGGGGACGATTTATTTAATTTGTTTGCCACACAAACAAACTTATATCATAATCAGCAGAATAATGATAACGACAATGCATCAACAAAGAATAAAGCTTGAATTGATACAAATGTTGTAGAAATGAAAAAACTTTTGGGGCTTGTTATCCTAATGGGAATAGTAAGAAAACCAGAACAAGACGATTATTGATCTACTCACCCTGGATTACATACACCTATTTTGGGGAATACTATGCCAAGGAACCGATTTTGGCAGTTATGGGAGTATTGGCACTTCAGTAATAATGAGCATTGCCAAGAAAGGCTTGATAAAATAAAACCAGTTTACTTGTACCTGGTAGAAAAGTTTCAAAACATTTATAAACCTGAGAAAGAATTATCGCTGGATGAAGGTATCATTCCATGAGGGGCAGGCTATCTTTTCATACATATAATCCTGTGAAAATTATAAAATATGGAATTTTAGTCCGTATGGTGTGTGAGGCGACATCTGGTTATATATGCAATTTAGAAATATATTGCGTGCAAGGAAAATCGCTAATTGCGACAATATTGTCCATGCTATCGCCATATTTAAATTTATGGCACGATGTATATATGGACAACTATTACAATAGTGTAAAGGTTGCAAAGGAGTTACTAAAGCGTAAAACAAACATCTGTGGCACAATTAGAGTAAACAGAGAAGTGCCAAATTGTTTAAAATCTGCTACATTGAAAAATAAGTCAATGGAATTTCGTAGAAAAGGGAAAATTATGGTACAAAATGGAATTCGGCCAAAAAAATTGATAATGATGATTTCTACGATACATTCAGCAGACATGATCGAATGTGTGAGTAAAAGAACCAAAAAGAAGTGCATTAAACCAATTTGCATACACGAGTATAATAAATTTATGAAAGGTGTTGATAATGCCGATCGTGTTATTCCGTACTTTGCAAAACAAAAAAATGGACCAAAAAAACGGTTTTATATCTCATAAACTGTGCATTACTCAACGCGTTCCAGATATACATAAAAAATTTTGAAAATCCTATTAGATTCAAACAATTTTTACTAAACCTTCATTCCCATTAATCCATGTAGCATGGACTAATGGGAATGAAGAGGAGCAACAATCAAGATCGGCTGCTCAGTGTGATAAAAGATCGCCGAGGTTTGATCCACCAGGCAGACTTACTACGGATGTGAGAAAACATAGAATAACACGTATTAGTGGTAATGGGAGAATTCAAAACCCGCAAAGGGCCTATAAAGTCTGCACTGCCGCCAAGAAAAGAAGTTCCACTGCATACATGTGTTCTTCCTGCAACATTTCTCTGCATGTTGGAAAATGTTTTCAGAATTATCATACTAAAAAGAACTATGGATCCTAGGAGTTAAATTTTTTAAATAAAAAGTTTTAGTACTAATTAAAAATATAATTGGAATAAAATAGAATAAAAATAGTGTAACAGTTATTTTAGTGCTTTTTTTAATAATAATTACACTGAAGTGACAAAAGTCATGGGATAGCGATATGCAAATATACAGATGGCAGTAGTATCTCATAGAAAATTTATAAATGCGAAGTGCTTTGGCAGGGCTTTCATTTGTGTTCAAGTTATTCATGTGAAGAGGCTTTGACGTGATTATGGCCGCACGACGAGAATTGACAGACTTTGAACGCGGAATGGTAGTTGGAGCTAGACGCATGGG
This sequence comes from Stegodyphus dumicola, assembly GCF_044657685.1. Classification (NCBI taxonomy): domain Eukaryota; kingdom Metazoa; phylum Arthropoda; class Arachnida; order Araneae; family Eresidae; genus Stegodyphus; species Stegodyphus dumicola. The sequence continues at coordinate 136,204,752 of NC_140771.1, read as the reverse complement.
TCATTCCATTTCGGATATTGTTAGGTAATTCAACATTCCGAGATCCACAGTGTCAAGAGTGTGCCGAGAGTATCTAATTTCAGGCATAACATCCCACCATGGACAGCGCAGTGGCCGACCACCTGCATTTAACGACCGAGACCAGCAATGTCTGCGTAGAGTTGTCAATGTTCACAGACAAGCAACACTGCGTCAAATAACCGCAGAAATCAATGTGGGACGTACGAGGGACGTGTCCGATAGGACAGTGCGGCGAAATTTGTCTTCCTTGGGCTCTGCCATCAGAAGATCGATTCGAGTGCCTTTACTGACAGCATGACATCGCCTGCAGCAAATCTCGTGGGCTCGTGAGCATATCGGTTGGTCCGTAAACGAATGGAAAACCGTGACTTGGTCAGATGAGTCACGATTTCAGTTCGTAAGAGCTGATTTTAGGGTTTGAGTGTGGCACAGGCCCCACGAAGCCATGGACCCAAATTGTCAACAAAGCACTGTTCAAGCTGGTGGTGGTTCCATAATGGTCTGGGTTGTTTTTACATGGCATGGACTCGGTCCTCTGGTGCAACTGAACCGATCATTGCCTGGAAATGGATACCTTCAGCTACTTGGAGATCACTTACAGCCATTCATGGACTTCACGTACTCAAACAACAATGGGATTTTATGGATGACAATGCGCCATGTCACCGGGCCACAATTGTTCGCGATTGGTTAGAAGAACATTCTGGACAATTCCAGCGAATGATCTGGCCACCTAGATCGCCCGACACGAATCCCATTGAGCATTTATGGGACATCATCAAGAGGTCAGTTCATGCCCAAAACCCTGCACTGTCAACACTTTCACAGTTATGGACGTCTATAGAGGCAGCGTGGCTCAATATTCCTGCAGGGGATTTCCAACGACTTGTTGAGTCCATGCCACGTCGAGTTGCTGCACTTCGCCGGGCAAAAGGAGGACCGACAAAATATTAGGGGGTATCCCATGACTTTTGTCACTTCAGTGTATATACCAACTACTTATGTTTCGAAAAATTGCGTAAATATCACCGTTGGCGAGCAGTAGAACCTGCGTGAACCGGCGGCAGCGTAACGGCGCTTCGATAAATGCGCGGCCCGCAAAGTGTTAATTAAAAAGTAAAATAGAATAATCCTTTTTATCCAAAATAAATAGGGTGGAGCCATTTTGAATAACATGATTCAGCCTTGTTTCCTTGAAAAAAAGGGGGCTCATTTTTGCATTCATGCACATTATTTTTTTAAATAATGTTTTGAAATAACTTTTAGAAAAACTGTAGTGCAAAATTTTCTGCTTAAATTTGTTATTTAAATTATATATAGGAAAAAATGTAGATTTGTAATTTAAAAAGTAATAAATAATATTTTTTATTTTGGATATTATTTTTTATTTATTTAAGTAATGCTTCATAAATGAATTTGAAAAAATCACCTTGTCATCATCATAACTGGTCATCTGTCGAATGTTTTCATAAAATGGCAAAAATTTACTCGGCATGTGCTACATATCAACCATGATATAAGCTGCCACCCTAATAGGCATAGCAGTTAGTGATTCTGACTGCTGTATCATAGGGCCTGGGTTCAAATCCCACAGAACACTTAATAGCAAGCTGGAAGTCTTCTCAGGTGGTTTGATATTGTAGGGGAAGAGACACTCAAATCCATTTCCCTTGGTTTTTCTCCATCAAAAGTGGAGGTTGTTAATTGTACTATTAATGCAATAAGTTGATAGTTGTACTATCAGTGCAAAGTCCGAAATCCAGCCTCATTGGGACTTTAGCAATCCTGGATTTAGGATTTTTCTGGATCATCAGTTTAAATCTAAAACAGCTTGTAGAAATTATGAAATTAAAAATATGAAATAATGGTTCATTTATGATCTAAAAGGGTATCAAAATTTTTTAAAAAAAAAAAAAAAAAGCTTAATGTGTATTTGTTTACTTTATTAAACATTTCTTTCAGTGTATGTTGTTTAAGTTGCTTCATTTTTTGCATTAATACTATAGAGAGATTTAATTTCTTGTTCAGTTGCAAAGTTCCATTGTTCAAGTCTTATAATTACTGTGTCAAGAATTCTGACTAACTTGTTAATTGAAACTGTTTCATTTTCAATAACCTCTCTGTCACTTTTATCACTATCAGTAGCGGTATTTTCTGAATCTAGAACCACATTACAGACTTTGCCATCTGTTAATTAATTGATGATTGAGGTATTGTCATCACAATGAAGAACTTTTATGTCATCTTCATGTATTACTACTTCTCCACATTTCTTTAATAAATCCATTAATGGGAAAATTTCACCTTTGGTTTCCGATATCTGAAAACCTTCAAATTTGCAGCTATCATCTTCACCAGTGCAGGATTTACATATAAGCTATACAAGATATAGTTTAGGCCCCCACTTTCTTGAGGCCCCCAAAAAATAAAATATAGTATAACAGACTTATAAAGGTCTCCATATCACAAATAGCTTAGGGCCTTATTAAGTGTAAATCCGGCTCTGATCCTCACCATGACATGTGATAGCTGGCCATAAATTCTGCCAGGCATTTGTAAAAGTGTCTGGAAACTCATTCTCCTACAGTCTTGCGATGCTCCACACAGCAGATTTTATGCTAAAACATTTCAAAAATTCTTGAATGGTCTTGCCATTATTCAAGAAATTTAACATGGACTTTAAAAAGGCTACTTTATATTGCATTTGAGTGCGCTTGCTATTCCGATATCCATAGGCTAAATAATGGACATAAAATTTGGTTGAAAGAATAATACAGATACATTATCTTTCACTAAAACTTAAAGTGAAGTACGAGCCGTACAGTTGTCTGCAGTCAGGACAGTTTTTGTGGTAAAACAACCAAATTCAAATGTTGCTGAGCCTCGGCTATGAGACGATTTTCAAGCGAATCATTTATTAACGTTTGTCATCCATGCTGTTTTATTTGCACGATATATAATGGGGAAAATCTTACTTGTTTAAATGCTCAAGGATTATTATTATTATTATTATTATTATTTTATTTATGAAAAGTTTATCCTTGTGCATTCTGCAGCAATTGTGCATGCTAAAGTAGTTGGTATCGTTTTGGAATCTTTGATGCCAGTTGGAGCCTTTTCTGTACAGGTTGCAAAGGTATTTCATGGTACATATTGCAAGAAAAGACCAGTTTCACCAGCATTGTAAATTTGGAGTTAACTTTTCACTATTATTGAGTTAAATGAATTCATCTGCAAATAGTTCAGCAGCTTCAGTATCAGCTGATGCTTTTTCACTTGAAATTTTTAATTGCCTTATACAGTCAAAAGTCTTTAATCCGGACTCGTCGGGACTTCGGCGATTCCGGATTATCGGTTTTTCCAGATTATAGATCATCAATTTAAATCTGGTAAGATGGCATGAAGAAATTATAAAATTAAAAATATGAAACTGTAATTTATGAAATAAAGAGCAATTATGATCTAAAGGGTATTAGAATTTACAAAAAAATAAAAAAAAACAGCTTAATATTTATTTGTTTACTTTATTAAACATTTCTTTCAACGCGTGCATGCGTAAAGCATACATTACGCATAGTCGAAATTAGAAAATTGCAACCAGAAAACTATTTGATGTGTATTCGTGATATTTATAATGACAAGGAATTTGATTTAAGTCATATCAAAGACGGAGTACATCGAGATGAAATACTACATTTAGTAAGGAATTATAAGACGAATAAAATAAAAACATCTGCCCTGAAGATAAGGATAGTGCTGACAGATCAACTTCCTATTCATTGCGTGCCGCAACGTTCCCCCCCCCCTCAGAGCAGCATGAAATTGATAAACAGAATTTGGAATGGTTAGAAAAACAAAGGATATGCATTTATCCTTTTTTTTTTTTTTTTTTTTTTCCCAGCAGTTCCACTTTTTGTTTGATGGACATCGAAACATGCTTTCGCTTTGTAGATCCTTTGGCAGCTCCAGAATCGGAAATTCTTTTTGACATAATCGAAAGTTCAAGCTTACTTTTATAAAATTGCTCTAACAGTCTGCAAAAATTAATAAGCCAGATCCAATTCGAAGGTTAAGGAATAACGCAATCTGCAACATTTACTGAAATAGATAATTAGAACTTAGCCCGTTATACCTTAAACGCGCATGCGTTGTAGCTTTGGGGTCTGGATTATGGACGTCCAGATTAAAGACTTTTGACTGTAGCATGCAATTTTTTAATTTGGTTAACCAATTTGTCAAATGTGTGCACTCAGTTTTTAAGTTCATTTCTTCATGAAATATTTTCACTTGAGCCATTATAGCATTGGACCTGCCAATGTCACGCCCTCACTACAACACTGTCTGACCCATTCAATCATCACCTTTAGGATAACAAATATTTTTTGCGTTATTCATTCCAAGTTGGAGTCAACAAAAAATTTGAAATATCTATATATATATTCTGTTTTCTTACGTTGCATATAGTTAGTTGGCTTTCCAATGCCGTACTGTTCACATAATTTTGAGATCCATGTACCTTTATCCATTTTTTGCAGCAATCCACTTTAAACAAAAAGTACATGAAGACATACTTTTGCAGCTCCAGAATTAGAAACTCTTTTCGACATAACACTGATTTTTGTTGTTTGACTTCTGAATTAGTATTTATTCGGTGTGTTATTGTGTCTCGCACTTTGTTTTGTTAATGAAAAAAATGAAAAGTTTGAGATTTTCATTGGAATCAGCAGAATAAAGCTGGAAATACTCGGTAAGCTCATATATTTCAGTACAAAAATTATTTTTATTTTTGAAATTCACATAATGTGGAGGAAAAACTGCCCATTATTTTATTAAACCAGCATATTTCAGCAGTTTGTTTATAAAATGCAATAATTATTTTTTACATAATCACTCAAAATGGAAGACATACATAATTTACACTGCTGGTCATCCAAAATGCAACACCTTGAAGAACAAAAGATATCAAAGCCATTACTTACTGGTCAATATGCAAATATTACAAAGGTAAATAAATAACATCAAAAGAAAAATTGTGTATTTCAACACTATCAGCTTGCGTAATCATGAAAGATGCATCATGACTAAGCAAGCTAAGACTATTAAAACTTGTGGTTTTCATGAAGCTCCTGAATGTTGTAATGCAGCAGCAGCCTACTGCAAATCTAGAAATTCTTCTGCAAACACAATAGTGACAAAGTTAATTACAAGTCTGTAATCTAGAGTTGCCCCTCTTAAGAGCCTAACCATTCCCAGGTTGTTAAGATTAAAAGGTACTCATTGGCTTGCAGTCTGGCAGCTCTGTACTGACATAATGATAGTTCTCACATGGATCCAGAAGTTGTTTATGATCTTAAAATGTTTCTTCAAAATAGAATGTTAATAATTCAAGAAACTGTATCTCTTCAACAATGGCATTGTAAGACATCTGACCGGAATACTGATCTTTTTTTATGAGAAATAGATCTTTATAAGCTGGAGTATCATAAATTTTGGCAGTATGATTATGTTCCTTGCTGATAATGGTAATCCAACCTGAAAAATAACATTAAAAAAAATAATAAATAAGTAAACATGAAGATTTCAATTCTTAACTTAAACCGTTTTCTCACAATTTCTCTAAGACTTTTAAAAACAAATTACTCTATTGGCCATCTGACAGCATGAAGAACAGAAGCTATCAAAGTCATACTTGCTGAAAAAATGATATGAAATTTAAGAGTGAATTGCTTAATATCACAACCCCATTCAACTTTTAGAGCATGAAGAAATCAGTGTCACTATGCCTGAAATAAATGTTTTGACATTCCTCAGCACTGATAAAAGAGCATTTGAATATATGCTTGGAGTATCTCAGTCTTCTTGGCATACTCCTATTTAATTTAGAAGTCAAACAACAAAAATCAGCATTATATTTTCAAATTTTCTCAGTATGCTAATTTTGTTGTTTGACTTCTAAATTAGTACTTATTCGGCATGTAATTGTATCATAATAACTCCTATTTCCTCCCTCTCCACCATTTCCACACTTTGTTAAAGTTCATCTGAGTTGTGGAAGACTGTTTTAGTTGGGTCACTTATTTGCCAGTCATTGACCCTGTCTTTCGCGCCTGTGTAAAGCATACATTACGCATAGTCGAAATTAGAAAATTGCAACCAGAAAACTATATAATGACGAGGAATTTGATTTAAATCATATCAAAGACAGAGTACATCGAGATGAAATATCTGGTAAGATGGCATGCAGAAATTATAAAATTAAAAATATGAAATAAAGAGCAGTTATGATCTAAAGGGTATCAGGAAAAAAAAAAGCTTAATGTTTATTTGTTTACTTTATTAAACATTTCTTTCAATGTGTGCATGTGTAAAGCATACATTACGCATAGTCGAAATTAGAAAATTGCAACCAGAAAACTATTTGATGTGTATTCGTGATATTTATAATGACGAGGAATTTGATTTAAATCATATCAAAGAAGGAGTACATTGAGATGAAATACTACATTTAGTAAGGAATTATAAGCCGAATAAAATAAAAACATCTACCCTGAAGATCGGGATAGTGCTGACAGATCAACTTCCAGTTCATTGTGCGCCGCGACATTTCCCCCCCCCCCTCAGAGCAGCGTGAAATTGATAAACAGAATTTGGAATGGTTAGAGAAACAAAGGATATGTATTTATCCTTTTTTTTTTTTTTTTCCAGCAGTTCCACTTTTTGTTTGATGGACATCGAAACATGCTTTCGCTTTGTAGATCCTTTGGCAGCTCCAGAATCGGAAATTCTTTTTGACATAATCGAAAGTTCAAGCTTACTTTTATAAAATTGCTCTAACAGTCTGCAAAAAATAATAAGCCAGATCCAATTTGAAGATTAAGGAACAACGCAATCTGCAACATTTACTGAAATAGATAATTATATAATTTTAGCTTAGCTTATACTGCCCGTTATACCTTAAACGCGCATGCGTAGAAAGTTTGTAGCTTTGGGTTCCGGATTTTGGACGTCCAGATTAAAGACTGTTGACTGTACCATGCAATTTTTTAATTTGGTTAACCAATTTGTCAAATGTGTGCACTCAGTTTTTAAGTTCATTTCTTCATGAAATATTTTCACTTGAGCCATTATAGCATTGGACCCGCCAATGGCACGCCCTCACTACTACGCTGTCTGACCCATTCAGTCATCACCTTTAGGATAACAAATAATTTTTGCGTTATTCATTCCAAGTCAGAGTCAACAAAAAATTCGAAATATCTATCTATCTATCTATATATATATTCTGTTTTCTTACATTGCATATAGTTAGTTGGCTTTCCAATGCCATACTGTTCACATAATTTTGAGATCCATGTACCTTTATCCATTTTTTGCAGCAATTCCACTTTTTGTTTAATGTACATCAAGACATACTTTTGCAGCTCCAGAATTAGAAACTCTTTTCGACATAATTGAAAGTTCAAACTTTAGATTTCATAAAATTGCTGTAATAATAACAGCCTGCAAAAAATAATAATCTGGATGAAATCAGAAAGTTAAGGAACAACGTAGTCTGCTATGTTAACTGAAATCCCTTTGGAATCAGTAAAGTATATTTTTAGCCTAGTTTAATAGCATCTGCTATACATTATTGGCTATGTACCATGAAATTGGTGACAAAAGACAAATTCTTCGACAAAATTTTGTCTTGCTTCTATTGCACATTGAGACAATTAAGCCTGAATTATTATGGTTTAGTTATTGATTATACTTATGTCTATTTCTTGCACATGCTTAAGGCTTATCTAAGTCCTGAATAAATAAATTCCCTCATGTACACTGCGCAAAAAAAGGGGGGACAGTTCTATATTTCCTGTTCTACTGGGCCAATTGACGAAATTAAAATTGTGTTTTTTATGTCTTAAAAGTGTGACTTCGGATTTATATTAGATTTATATATAGCATTATTCTAACTGAGGTATTTTGACACAAAATCGGACATTTTCTGAAATAACTTACCATTTTTTTTTCCATATTTCAATTCTATGACTCAAATTATGCCAGACTGCCAAGTTTTGTAAAAATCACACAAGTAGTTTTTAAAAAATTAGCTCTCAAAATTTTAGCTCCTCAATGTTAATTGAATTTGGTGTATATTTATTAATATCTCTTTTTATTAAACTTTTTTTATTCTTCTTTTCAGATTGCAAAAATTAGGTTCATTTTAAATGAAATTCACCTGTATTTTTATGGATACTTAGGAAAAATCCTGTCGACCACAAGGGACGGCGCCAATCATGCCAATTTAAAAAAAAAAAAAATTACTAAGTACAAGGAAAAAAGTTCTTATTTTTCTTTCAAATTTATTATATTATCATTTATTTACATTTAATTTTTTCATAAAAAATTTCCATTATTTTTTATGAAGGAGACATACTGTAAAAGCAATTATTTTTGCTAGGTTTAATTTTCGCGAGAAAATACAAGTCTCGTGAAATATCTTTTAATAATTTCTTCTCAGTTTTTAAATAAAGCACCATTTTGCGATCATTAACACATTGGTTTGAGGCCGATAAGATTCCATAACTTTGGAAATATTCAATAACATGCTCTTCTGTAGTAGGTAGGTCCCAAATTTTAATCCCCCCCCCCCCCCGGAAATGCAGATAGAGGAGAAAACAGCAGTCTTTACTCAAGAATAATAAAGACTAACACGTGTAATCAAGGTTATACCAAATCCAGTGTGTTTGAAGAAGACTTTTCCATTTTTGGCAAAAAATGCCTTCATGAACAACTTTTTAAGGGAAACCAGCTTGTATATACGTTAAAACCACGAAAACGCCCATGCAATCAGTCCGTTCGCCGAGATGTGAACTACCAGTGTTCAGCGACTTTACCGCTTGGCCATTTATGGGCCCTTTTGAAATGGAAGGCCATAACTTTATATAAAATTAATGTTAGAAATACCTAGATGTTTCAAAAAGTTGAAAGCATTTTTAATATACTTGCAGAATGCCTGAAGCAAAAGAATAAGGAAGAAAGAATAAGAATAGTCTTAGCTTGCCATTAAGAAGGAAAAATTGAATTGAATATTTGAATTACTATTGAAAGCCATTAAGAAGGAAAAATAAGTTTTTGCATAAAATTTAGTATTTTTTTAATATATATATATTTATATATATATGATTCTTGCTATTTCAGAAATAAAATATTTGACTAAAATATGAATAACATTTTAAGAAATTAAATGTAGGATGATAAAATTATGTAAATGAATGGGCATAAAATGAATGACTTGCATACATTGCTTTAAACATAAAACTGTTTAAAGCAATGTATGCAAGTCATCCTAAGTTAAAATTTCGGATATACATCTTTCTTATTTATATATCTTTTCTGAATGGAACACTGAAAGGCATGTTAACTGTGCTTTACTGTATTTTCTCTTTTAAAATATATGCAGGTTCAAATGCATCATAGTCTGGGACACAAAGTATTCTTCTGGGGGGAGGGAACTCAATTCAAATTAATAAAACCAAATTCTGGAAAATTTATATTAATAAATATATTTAAAATCCACAGTTCGAATGTATGAAGAGAAAATTTTAAAACAATTATCTGAAGAGGCAATGCAACACAAACAATGAAACTAAAAGTCTAAAAATTTCAAAATTACCTAAAAGAATGACTATGACTTAAAAATGTAGTATAAAGAAAACTGTTTGGAAATAAAAAAAAAAAAAAAAAAAAAAGATGCACCTTTTATTTAAACTACGCAGTTCAAATGAGCAGATAGAAATTTTTAAAACAGTTTTTTGAAAGAAACCATGCAACTTAATTAAAATGAAATTTGAAAAAGAAAAAAAATTAAAATAATAAAAGTTATAATGAAAAATATAATATAAAGAACATTATTTGAAAGAAGGAACGATGTGACTTTTTTCCCCGCTCACGTACAATGTAAAAAGGGAAAGGAACATAGGTTTCCATACATTAAGAAGTTCAAGTGAACTATTCTTGGCGCAACTGTAAAAAAAGTGCCACGATAAATTTTTTAATTTCTCCATAAATTTCACACCAAATTTTACAAAATTTGATATTTAGGCATAATTTGAGTCGTAGAATCGAAATATGTAGAAAAATTGGTATGTTATTTCAGAAAAATTAGATTTTTGTTTCAAAATACCTATGTTAGAATAAGTATTTTGACTATTATACTATATATCCTAAGTCGTGCTTTTGAGACATGAAAAATTCAATTTGAATTTCATCAATCAGCCCAGTAGAAAGAGAGATACAGAACTGCCCCCCCCTCTTTTTATGCTGAGTACATAAAGCTTACTGAGGGCTGGTGCTAGATATCTTACTGCCTGATTCAGTCTCTGCAGGTCCTAAATTTTGTTACCAAGCACCTCCGTAAGTTCTAAACTTTTGCCGCCACTAAATTTTGGTTTGCTTCAATTCCAAAAATTCTGTCATCCATTAGTTTTGTTGCTCGGTGCTTCTCTAAATTCCAAAAATTCTGTCTTCCCTAAATTCTGCCATCTGGTGCAGCCATACGAACTCTGATGCTGGATCTGGGTTTATATGAATAACAAATAGTTTATTCTTAATTCAAATAGCACATCTTTTGGCCTATGAGTATCATTAACAAAATCTATTTTTAGCATATAAAGAAATTTTTATTAAATTTTTCCTCGTCAATGTTTCTTAGTGCATTTAATTTAAATTTGTAATTATCCCCAAATATAATGTCAACAGTAAAGCTTACCATACTCTTATTATATTGAATTACTAATAGAAAAAAATTGTTTAGACATCGCTGCATCATGCATCAATCATTACTCAAGTTCTCATGTGTTTGATAAACATGCGGAGATGAAAGCAAAATATAATAATGATTCACCAGGTTGGCATCAGGGATATAAAATATTAGTAGGTGCAAAATCAATGATGTTTCTATGTAGAATGTTTAGGTTTGGGACATATGCCAAGCAGATACGCAGCTACCCAGTCAAATTATTAATCAAACAAATTTATACTAAAATGCCTGCGTCTTGATTTCAAGGTATTTTTAGTGCAGAAGTTAAATTAAAAATAAGGACTTTCCGCATGTTTTATGGAAGGGGAGAATTTAAATATGCGTATGTATAAAGCATTAAAAAAAAACTTTTAAAAAAAAGTTAGTGCCTTTGAGGTCCAGATTTTAGATCATTCCAAAATTATGGTGTCCTGCTCACTTCTTTCTGTGCATTTCTTAAATGACCTTGACCACTTTCATAATGATCTGCTACAAATTGTATATATACACCTTAGAAAATATACCATTACATGTGGACTTATTTATTTAAAAGATATTATTTCTTATAATTTTTTAAAATTTTATTAAAATTTCGTATTCAAAATTTTTCACTTAAAATAATTATAATATATTAAAATTAAATGCACCAATTAGTTATTCCATTAGAAAATCATTTAGTCTGCTTAGATTCGTTTTTCAGTTTTTCTCATCTTGTATTAATTAAATTTTGGATCCCTATTGAATTTATATTATATATATTTTTTTGTCATTCAGAATAAAATAAAATTCTCACTTTGTTTTCAGAAGTCAAACAACAAAAATCAGCGTTATATTTACGAAATTATAACAAATAGTCTCTTTCAACGTAATGTATGCTTAAGCGCATGCGTAAAGCATACATTACGCATAGTCGAAATTAGAAAATTTCAACCAGAAAATTATATAATGACGAGGAATTTGATTTAAATCATATCAAAGACAGAGTACATCGAGATGAAATACTACATTTAGTAAGGAATTATAAGCCGAATAAAATAAAAACATCCTGAAGATAAGGATAGTGCTGACTGATCAACTTCCAGTTCATTGCGTGCCACTGTCCTTTAGTTTCCTTTTCTGTTCACTTTTCTTGATAATATTCACAATTTTGTGCAATTTCTAAAATACCACTTTCTTAAATAAAATTCTGTCCTTAATTTTCTTTCATGTTCAGTTTTCTTCATAATATTCACAATTTTGTGTATTTTCTAAAATACAATATCAGGAAATGGCGGAAAGTTATCTATGCTTTCTAATATGTATAGTGATCTTGGGTTTGACTGACTACAAATATAGACAAGGTGTTTCCCCATAGATAAATTTTTAAAAGCATGTTAATGTGTATGATGTATTTACTTTTTTCTTTTTAAATCTAGAATGTATTTCAGATGGGATGCAATCTAATATTCTTTACATTTATTTTATTATATATTGTGAACGTACTGTTGCACGTGTATGGGTTCATAATGGATTGAATGCACACAGAACCGATTTTAGCTTGATGAAATTTATTTTATAAAAAAGAACACTTGTGAAACTTTCTGTAAAAATACTCTTAGAGCTCTTTTCCAGTAGCACAGAGTGAAATCAGTAGCAACACTTTAAACTACCGAGAACATTAAACACAACACAATGCAAAGTGCAAATGCAAGTCCTACAGACATCCCTCAGTACTCTCAACTCATGCTGAACTAAACAACAGCTAAGAAACTGATGCTTTTTCAGGTCTTGTATAGTTTTTACCCAGTTGCCAAGAAATTGCTAGTACCTTCCAGGACTTCTCGAAATTACTGGAAGACATACGAGGGATGGATATGGTTACAAGCATCAATTACAGTTACTCAAGTACATTTATTTAAGGTATCCATTACATTTATTTATACAAAGACCAGAAAAAATTATTGCCAAGTGTGGTGAGATGGCCCCTAATTTGTTTCTCTCCTTCATGCTTGGAGCAGTCTTAGCTTCCATGCCTTTAGTTGTTCTGCAGTTCCTTTGTGCATGGCCTTCAGCACCACAGTTACAGCACTTTATGGTCATTTTCTTGTTGCTCGTATTTTGTCTCAAGGCATTGACATCCCTTGTTAAATCGCCTAGATGAGTAATCACTTGATCCACCATCTCCTAGACTTCCTCCCAGCAGCTGTGATTGGATGGCAGTTGAGTTGCTTACTGGGCTGCCTCGAATCTCATGGCATACACTAAAGCACTTTTTAAATTTTTTGACATATGCAATTCTTAGAGCTTTCTGTATCTCAGGATCCCAGATGCCATCGATGAAGTACTACAGAGACAAGATTTCCCTTGTTTCTGTTGGGCAGTGCAGAAAAGTGAGATGAGACAGCCTTTCAACATCCATGGTGTTTTTCTGAGCTTCTGGAGTGTTTCCTTGGACTTCTATTAGTGAGGCTTTAACTGAAATCTGCTAGTGTTTTAAACACTTCTCCCCAAAGCACAATTCTAATGTAATGGATAGAACTTCGAAGTTTAGCCTCTGGTTTTCGGGCAGTTTGGAGAACTACTGTGAACTTAACTGCGTCTTGTACACTTGCCAGATCTTTTCATCATATGTGGATAGATTTAGAGAAAGTGGGAGTGACATATGTTGGAATTTAAAGGTGTTAGGATTGTGACCAACTGTCATTATGACTTCAAATGTCAACTTCCTTGGCGGCAGCACCAGAAACTTTATCTTCGATCTGCTGTGTCTGCTTTCTGAGAAGTGGTAAGATAGTAGGCTTTAGCTTCAGAAACCCATCCATTTGCATTTGCTACTACTGTGAACTGTGTCTTGTACACTTGCCAGATCTTTCCATCATATGTGGATAACGACATATGTTCGAATTTAAAGGTGTTAGAATTGTGAACAACTGTCATTATGACTTCAACTGTCAACTTCCTTGGTGAGTCTTCGATTTGTTGTTTGACACCAGAAACTCTTTCTTGAAGTTCTCCAATTCTATCTTCAACTATATCCATTCTGCCTTCTATAGCCTCGAATTTGTTTTCTGTTATGGAAGTAATTTCTTTTTTTTTTTTCCTCTTCACCTTTTTTCATTTCTTCTTTAACAGATTCTTGGCCAGCTTTCATTGCTTCTGTAATGGAGTTGATCACTCCTTCCATCTTTTCTTGGACTGTGGCAAAGACAATCACCAGCGATCTTTGTTGCTCTTCTATCGCTTTAGTCTGTGGCATTCAATCTCATTTCTCACATCAAAAAGCTGTTGTGGTTCTGCAAGTACCTAATAGATTGAATTCACGCGTAATGATTGTAGCTTGATGAAATTTATGTTACAAAAAAGGAACACTTTACAGTTTTGGAACTTTACACAAAAATACTTGCACAGCTCCTCTCCATATCACAGAGCATAGTCTGTAGCTATGCTTCAAACTACTAAGAATGTTACACAACCCTCAATGCATAGTACATCTAAAAAGGCGAAACTTCTACAGATATGTCTCAGTACTATGAACTAATGCTGAACTAAACAACATCTCAGAAACAGATATTCTCCTTGTCTTATATAACTTTCTCCCGGCCACCAAGAAATCGGTACAGTCAAAAGTCTTTAATCCAGACTTGTCGGGACTTCAGCGATTCCGGATTATAGATCATCAGTTTAAATCTGGTAAGATGGCATGCAGAAATTATAAAATTAAAACTATGAAACCGTAATTTATAAAATAATGAGCAATTATGATCTAAAGGGTATCAAAATTTACCAAAAAAGAAGCCTAATATTTATTTGTTTACTTTATTAAACATTTCTTTTAACGCGCGAATGCGTAAAGCATACCTTACGCATAGCCGAAATTAGAAAATTGCAACCAGAAAACTATTTGATTTGTATTCGTGATATTTATAATGACGAGGAATTTGATTTAAATCATATCAAAGACGAAGTACATCGAAATTAAATACTACATTTAGTAAGGAATTATAAGCCGAATAAAATAAAAACATCTGCCCTGAAGATAACGATAGTGTTGACAAATCAACTTCCAGTTCATTGCGCGCCGCGACGTCCCCCCCCCAGCGCAGAGCTGCGTGATTTCGGAACGGTTAGATAAACAAAGAATATGCCTTTATCCATTTTTTGTAGCAATTCGTTTTTTGTTTGATGGACATCGAAACATACTTTCGTTTTCTAGATCCTTTGGGAGCTCCAGCATCGGAAATTCTATTTGACATAATCGAAAGTTCCAACTTACTTTTATGAAATTGCTCTAACAATCTGCAAAAAATAATAAGCCGGATCCAATTCGAAGATTAAGGAACAACGCAATAATCAACATTAACTGAAATAGATAATTAGATAATTTTAGCTTATACCGTCCGTTATACATTAAACGCGCACGCGAAAACGTATTCTGCATTTGCGCAGACGCATATGCGCAGTCGTAAATGTCTTGGGCGCACAAGTAAAACGCCTATTCTCATGCGTCAATGCGGCGCATGCGCAGAAAGATTTTAGCTTTGAGGTCCGGATTATAGATCATTCCGGATTATGGGTGTCCGAATTAACGACTTTTGACTGTAGTACCTTCTATTTCTTGAAGTTATTAAAAGGTATACAAGAGCCGGATACAGTTAACGCTATGTATAGCATAGGGACTGGACGCAAATGCTGCCAAGTTTGGCAACAAAAATTAGTTGGCAAAACCATTGCTGGCTTGGCAGTATCACCAGTTTAGCAAGATAGCCTTACTCAGTGTTAAATAAACTTGCCCCTGTATTCTTACCTTTCCAGCAAAACTTTGCTTCTTTAGATTTTAATGTTAAATTTAAAAATAAATAAATAAAACTACTATTTCACATTTTTCAGTAAAGTTATATATATACGAGGGTTGGAACTTTAATAGTGGCAACTATTTATTTATAAGGAATACAAAAGTGATTCATGTCACCATGTTTTACAGTCCTTCAATATAATCGCTAGCATTGTATACAACCAGTTTCCAATGATGTTGAAGTCGCAGAATACCTGTAGCAGCACCTGTTTTGTTGATAGTTTGAATGAATCGGTCTACTGCCTCAAGAATCTCAGGAACAGTTTGGAAGTGAGTGCCACGAAGCGGTTCCTTCATTTTAGGAATTAAGTCATAGTCACAAGGGCTTAGATCTGGGGAGTATGGTGGATGATAAAGCACTTCCCACCCTCATCGCTTGAACAAATCAGTCACAGCTTGCGCTGCATGGGGCCGAGCGCTGTCACGCAAAATGAGAGGAGCCTTCTGCAGAAAGTGTCGCCGTTTTTTTCTCAAAGCTGTTCGGAGATTGTGCTCCAGCACTGTCACGCAAAATGAGAGGAGCGTTCTGCAGAAAGTGTCGCTGTTTTTTTTTCTCAAAGCTGTTTGGAGATTGTGCTCCAAAAATGAGCAGTAATACTGCACAGTGACGGTCTACTGTGGGGGAATGGTATGCGTTAGGATGACACCATCACAGTCGTACACGAGAATCACCATAACTTTCACATTGATGGGGTTCTGACGAAATTTCAAACGTCGTGGTGACGCCGTTCGTTTGATTGGCGTTTCAGTTCTGGCTGGTACGATCGGACCCAAGTCTCGTCCAGCGTATTGATACGGCGTATTTATTTTTAAATTTAACATTAAAATCTAAAGAAGCAAAGTTTTGCTGGAAAGGTAAGAATACAGGGGCAAGTTTATTTAACACTGAGTAAGGCTATCTTGCTAAACTGGTGATACTGCCAAGCCAGCAATGGTTTTGCCAACTAATTTTTGTTGCCAAACTTGGCAGCATTTGCGTCCAGTCCCTATGCTATACATAGCGTTAACTGTATCCGGCTCTCGTATACCTTTTAATAACTTCAAGAAATAGAAGGTACTACAGTCAAAAGTCGTTAATTCGGACACCCATAATCCGGAATGATCTATAATCCGGACCTCAAAGCTAAAATCTTTCTGCGCATGCGCCGCATTGACGCATGAGAATAGGCGTTTTACTTGTGCGCCCAAGACATTTACGACTCGCGCTCTTCTTCTTCGCGCTCATAGCGCTTCAAGTGGGTTCGGGCAGCATAGTATTGTAGCCATTTCTGCATTTCCGTCAATTGATGTGGAACCCATCATGAAGCAATTTTTCTCATGGACAGGCGTTCCTTCAGAATGTGCAGCACAGTCGTATGCGCTAATCCTGTTTGTCCGGCCAGCTGACGAATCGTTTGGCAGCAATCACTGTCCATTAGTGCAGCAACAGCTTGCACGTCTGCATCGCTGACACTCGAACGACCTGGGCGCAGCATGTCTGCCACGTTTTGGCGTCCTTCATTGAATGCTTTCACCCATCTTGCTACGGTTCTGTAAAGCAATGCAGATTCCCCACAAGCCTCTTGAAGCCCTTGATGACACTGTCATGCTGTACGACCACTGGCACATTCAATTTTTATCCAACATCATTGTTCTTGTTTTGAAAACATCCTGACAACACTTACTTTAAACCACGAGCTAATACAAGGATCCATTCTTCGCGTCACTCCGCATGCGCGTGACGTAGGCAGGACGAATCTTTTTGCTGAGAGGTAAGGTAGGTATGTAGTTCACGTGTGGTATACGCGATATTCTTTGGTTATGTTGCGTAGCGTTTTTTCAGCTGTGTTGCCACTATTAAAGTTCCAACCCTCGTACATATATACAAAATTCGTAACTATTAATATAGGCTGCTGGCCATTAAAATTGCTACCCCTAAAGGCTACATGCTGGGATTATACAAATCATTAACATTCTAGTAATGTCCACAAAGCAGGTATGATGTAATGTCATCTGCATTATAAATAAATGGGATGACTGCACATTCTCGTGGGTTTCTCATTTGGAAATCGCTTTTCAACATTGGTTGTTTCTGTAAAGGTTGTGTTATACCTCAAGTGAAAAGGAGGAACTCCTACGAGCTATTCGACTGTGGCAGGATCGTGGCCTATCCAGATTTCAGTTTATCATTCCACAACACTGCTGCTCATTTTAGTCCTGTGACTGTCAGGTGAATATGGAATCGATGAGTCCAAGAGGATCATACTGAACGGCATGCAGGATCTCAGCTGGTTCGGACCTCAGACACCTGAGAGGACTCGGCAGAATCATACAGCCACATCACATACCATGCTTTAGGAACTTGGCTTATATGCAAAATGGCAAGTGTCTGCACATACAGTGTGATGATATCTGCAACACTACGGACTGTCAGCATAGTGGCCATTGTTGTGCTTCCCTTGATGCTGCAGCAGAGACAGGCAGTGGTTTATTAGATGACAACAAATAAGTGGCATCATATGTTTTCAAACGAATCCTGATTCTGCATTCAGCATCACATGTATCCGTGTGTTGAGTTACCAAGTAGAACAAACATTACAGCTTGCGTGCTTCGTCATATGAGCCCAGCACCTGTTATTTATTGAGTACATATCTAGGTCTCCTTTTGTTTGCATAAGCAGTAATGTGGAGAGCCAGAGCAGCATTTCTTATGCATTAAGAATCTGTGGCTGTGCCCTATCTTTGAGGCCTGTATGATGACATCTTTCAACAAAATGCCTGACTGCATGTTGTCCTGACATTCTTCAATGCAAAGGGTTGTTCAACTATTGCCCTGGCCAGTATGTTCTCAAGATCTCTCATCCACTGAGAACATCTGGTCACGTGTTTCAAAGACACTGACACACCATCACTCACCATCCACTTCAACTGATAAAGTCTGGCATAGTGTTAAAAGCTGTATAAAATGAAGTACCCATGCCTGTCACCCAGGCTCAGGTCACCTCGATGCCCAGCCAGATTCTAGTCACTGGTTACAGCTTTGTGTACTTAATTCTGCATACTCTGTACCTCAAATCACTTGCAAATTTAATGATGTTTTCCTCCCATTATACTGTATATGCACATTAAATAAGATTCTGCTGTATTCTTTCCATCCTGATGGAGCCATTTTAACGGCAACCAGTTTATTGATTGTGAATTTCTTTTTTTTAAATGATTTGTCCAGCAAGATAGCAGCAATACCCTTTTTATTGCCCATGCAAAATAAAATAGAAGCCTATTCATTTTTTTAAAGTGCAGTAAATCTTTATCAGATTTTTTTGCTTAGATATATTATAAGATGGGATGTTCTTCATTCTCACTAATCTGAAAAAATATTACATGAATTTTATAATGATCAGTGGATAATAAGATTTTAAGTGGAAAGTATATGAACAAAAACTGTTTTAAATGATTGACATTTCAAAATTATACTTATTATAAAAAGTAACTACCAACATCTGCCACTTAAAAGAAAATGTTATTTCATGAATAATGACTAAAAGTATAATAAAGTATTTGTAATTAGACATTATAAGAGATACAGTAATTTAGCATCTGCGACTATTAATATCAATACAGTAGTATCCCTGTATCCCCAGGTAATACATTCCAAGACTTATTGTGGATAATAGCCAATACTGTAAAGAAAGAAATTTGTATAACATACATAATTTAATTGATAAATTTAATATTGTACTAATAAATAATGTAAAATTTGCTGTAAACTAAAGTGTATTGTCTTACTTATCTATGAAAGTAAAGGATTCAGAAATCTTAACTTTATCTTTAAAAAATGAATGAAGAATGATGAAATGCATTTCTCATACTGTAACGACATAACTACTGCAATTATATCACTTAAGAATGCTAGCAGTCTTCAAGCACTTATAGCATTACTAGTCTTAAGTTTTTTATGGCAAACAACTTTTAAAGAGCAAGAGAATGGCAATAACATATTGCTAATGAAAATTGAATAAATTCTAGAAGCAAAAGTGGAAGAAATTTAAAAAGAAAGGGTACGTAAACAAAGATAAGTTGATCTGTCATCACTAGTAAACAAAATCCCCTACCAAAATATTTATGATCCTCACATTGGTTTGCAATTAAGAGAACTTCTGTAATCTGAAAATATACATAAGGTCTCGTAATGAACATTTCTCTTTTCCGTAATTAATACACTGCCTCGAAACAAACATGCAGAGGTATGGAAAGATAATACTGATGTGTTTGAGATTCTGTTATTTCAGCTTTGTTATAAACTATTGTACTTAGTTGAATTTCTAAACTAACCACTTATGAAACTTAAGCAGTCCTCTCACCACCAATCTTAACCTTTTAAATAACACAACTTTTATCATTTTTTGCTCTTAAAAATCATAAAGTTATTTATATTAACATATTTTTCAAAAAGATACATGTATGTTTCTGTTTATGTTTGTGAAAGGGCAATTAATTTCAGTTTTTATATATTTATGAAAATGTAGTTTGTATTTTAATCAAGTTGACGGCAAAAACACTAAGCATGCATTTTTATTTTTATCTGCTACTTTTGTCAATTATGCTTACAAAGTAATATTTTATAGGTATATTATGTACTGGAAAATTATTTGCTAAAAAAGTGGAGATCCCAAGAATGCTAAGCAGTGCTGTATTTGCAAGTAAGCATCTATTTCCTGGTTCTGATGAGTCATTGCTGAAAATAGCTAATACTTGCATTTATACCCAGCAAAGAGGATTTATATATAAAAAAGCAAGTGAAGATCGTCAACTTTACTTTATACACTATGCAAAGCCTAAAAAAAGAACAAAAAGAAGGCACCCACTTGACAGTAAACCTCAAATGAAAGGAGTTGTTCTTAGAACACTGGTAAAAAAACCTAAAAAACCCAATTCTGCAAATCGAAAGTGTGTGCGTGTTCGTCTGTCCAATGGAAAAGAGGCTACAGCATATGTTCCTGGTGAAGGACATAATTTACAAGAACATAATGTTGTACTTGTTAGATTTGGGCGTGTGAAAGATGTACCTGGTCTAAGACTCAAAGTTATTCGAGGGAAATATGACTGCCCTCATGTAGTGAAGAAAACGGCTCCTATTCGTACTTAATATAGTATAAACAGCATTTGTATCTTTGCATTTTGTTAGCATGATCTATTATTAAAGATTCATTTAAAAATTCAGAATATGTTTTTCTTAGTACTTTCACTGTCTAAGATTGATAAAAAGGGTTAATAATTTTAAAAAATATATGCTCAAGTATACATTAAACCAAAAAATGCACATTCTTTTTATTTCTATCAATGTTTACAAAGGATGCATCAATAAAAAGGAGATAAATGTTGTGGTCCTTGTGTTAATATTGTATTGCAGCAAACTGTTCGATAATTCTGAAATTAAGTAGCAAAACAATATAATAGAAAATTAGCTTTAAAAAGTTAAAGCCCTTTTTTTTTAATAAGTCGATTTCTGAACTGGTGCAGTAGTAAAACTAGTTTGCAGTTATATATATCACAGGTAGCTCTAGCACTGTCTGAGTCTTTGCGATAGTAGATAGCCTAGTCTTTGCAAATACTATGTAACTTAGTCAATGCAAGAGGCACATCACGTAAATGAAGCAGAATTAAAGGCTGGCATGATGTCTCCGTATGAACTATTACTGTCTTCTGCATTGCGATGATTTGGTGATTGAATGGGTCTCTCACCACGCACTGGAACGCTCTTTGGCACTGCAGAACTGTGTTTACCTGGAGGACTTGCATGTTGTGGGCAAACAAGACTAGTTAAGGTAGGATGGATTGAATAATCTGCTAATTCATCCTCATCAATAGTTGAATAAATATTTTCTTGTGAACTACTTGCTGGGAATGTCACTCTGTCATCATGCCCATGCTTCATCATCCAGGGTGCATTCACAGGCACTGATGTTGTATTTAAATGAGTCTTTGCATTTGTAGTGGGAACAGGAGGTGCAAAAGAAGATGAAGGAATGCGAGATGGAGACATACGCTTTTTACTGTCTGTTAATGGCTTGGAATGTGATTGATTACCCAGCATAAGTCCAGTAATTCTTTGGATAGGTGCCAAAATATTAGCAGTCCTTTCTGGAAGAGGATATGTTGGAGCATTTTGCTGATGACTGTGAGGGGTTTGCATAGGATTTCCCCTTCGTTTTTCTGAACTGATATCTCTTGGTATACATAAATGCCTTGGATAATTAAACGAATTATCACCAAGTGACATTTCTGGTGAGTCACTGATCATATCATCCTCTCTCACACCTTCATCACTAGATACAGTGTCTTTACACAAGTCTCCACCTGTTGATCCTCGAACACTACTAGTTGCTGAGCACTGTCCACTACCTTCTCGACTTGGGTATTCGGCAACACTAAATTCATCTTCTGCAAAATCATCTTCACTTGTCACGCTGTGACCTCCTAGTTTACCGCTTTCTTCAAAATCAGATTCATAGCTTTTGCCAGTGATAGACTTATCACCTGATGGTGCTTGACAGACTTCTTCATAAACAGGATGGAATGTTTTTCCACTAATAACTTCACCTGCATTTCTGTTAGGATAAAATGAAGACTGATGTAAAGTTGATATTGGTAGAGGGCCCATGTCGCCCAACTTCACATCCAGTATCTGTAAT
Source organism: Stegodyphus dumicola (assembly GCF_044657685.1). Lineage (NCBI taxonomy): Eukaryota > Metazoa > Arthropoda > Arachnida > Araneae > Eresidae > Stegodyphus > Stegodyphus dumicola. Next base: position 136,182,449 of record NC_140771.1, on the reverse strand, counting down.
ATATAAGAGTAGATATTAATTTCAATAGGATTGAATTATCTATTCATTTTGAATTTTCCATAGGTATAACTTTTAAGAATGTTTAGATTTCCAGGGTGTCTAACAATAATATATACAAGACATAACAAAATTGATGGTCATAGCCAAAATTTCTTAGCTGAAAATTTTCAACTCTTTGTGCAACAAAGCCACTAGATACAGAAATGACCAATCCGAAAGAGGAATACCCAACATTATTAATGACCTTAGTAGAGATTGGGGGCAAAGTGATATTATTAGCTGTGTTGTAGGAGGAAAAATAAAGGATTAGAAGGTGAAAATAAAAACATTGCACAGAAGAAAAATTAAATTTATTTAGCAGAAATACTGCAGAGAAGTGGCTGTTTGCAAAATTTAATTAAAGTTACATTAAAAAAAATAATAATATATCAACTGCCAGTTTTTATATTTTTAACAGTAACTCAGAAAAGCCTGCTTTATTGAAATTTAAAAAGAAAAATTACTTACATATTAGATGGTATTTCCATTAAAATATATCTTAACTGAAATTTAGTATTGTATTTCTATTAAAATAATATCTTAACTAAAATTTAGTATAGAGTAAAAGATGCAATTGCATCTTTTACTCTATCTTTTACATCTTTACATCTTTTACTCTATCAGTACTTATAGTACTTACAGTACAAAGTCTTTAATCCAGACTCGTCAGGACTTCGGCGATTCCGGATTAGGGGTTTTTCCGGATTATAATCATCAATTTAAATCTGGTAAGATGGCATGCAGAAATTATAAAATTAAAAATATATAACCATAATTTATGAAATAAAGAGCTTATGATCTAAAGGGTATCAAAATTTACAAAAAAAAAAAAGCTTAATATTTATTTGTTTACTTTATTAAACATTTCTTTCAATTTAAGTTGTTTAAGTTGCTTCGTTTTATGTGTTAATACTTTCACTTTAGACATAATTTTTTGTTCAGTTACAACAGTTACAAAGTTTCACTGTTCAAGTCCTGTAATTGCTGTGCCGAGAATACCGATTAACTTGTCAATCGTAATTTTTTCGTTTTCACTAACCTCTCTGTCACTTTCTTCATGCCTTTATCCATTTTTTTGCAGCAATTCCACTTTGTTTGATGGACATCGAAACATGCTTTCGCTTTGTAGATCCCTTGGCAACTCCAGAATCGGAAACTCTTTTTTACATAATCGAAAGTTCAAGCTTACTTTTTATAAAATTGCTCTAACAGTCTGCAAAAAATAATAAGCTGGATCCAATTAGAAGATTAAGGAACAACGCAATCTGCAACATTAACTGAATTAGATAATTTTAGCCTAGCTTATACCGTCTGTTATACATCAAATGCACATGCGTAAACGCTATGCATGCGCAGAAAGTCTGTAGCTTTGAGGTACGGATTATGGACGTCCGGACTAAAGACTTTGTACTGTAGTATTATTATACATTGATATCCTTCTATTGTGGATTTACTTCATAACTCAAAGGAAGCTTTCAAGATTTTTCTTTTCTATTTGTAATTTCTGCAAGATTTTCTGTGAAATCTGTGATGTTACTACTTGAAATCCACACATTTTCTTGCATATTTTTCATATTAGATGGTTAAAAAAATGTCAATCAAGTTATATCAGTTAGACTAGCTGTTATTCTAGAGCTAACAGTTCATTTTTCAATTAAAAAAATCTCTTAAGACTTTAAAAGCAGCAAACTACTAATTTGCAAGACAATCTTCTGCATTGCTGTAGACCTGTATGTTAGTAAGCCACCTGGGGGTAACTAAAAAAAAAATCCAATTGAAGAATACAGTATGTGCATAAATAAGAAGTATTAACAGAAATAGGCATCATGTTTATGAGCTATATGCGTATAAGTCAGAATTAAATAGACACTTATTTACAAAGTTCGATTCACTGAGGCAAAGAAGATATGATTTAAAGAAATATTCCTTAAAAAACTTTTCTTGGTGTCAAGATTTGTTGCATCAATTATCATTGACTTCTCAAAAATTATACCGTTATTTAGTTCATGGGCATGGGGTCTCGAAACTCAAATTGCATGCAGGCCGAATTAACAGTCTGAAAACAGTGGGCCAGACCCCCTTTTTTTGAACAAAATGAAAATATTTCATTATTAAAATTTAAAAAATTCTGATTTTTAAAATTTTGGTTGCTAATTTTATCAAAACATAATAACCAAAAAAAATAAATAAAATAAAAATAACAAAGTGAAAAACTCTGATTTATATCTATTTTCTATCTGAAAGTTTGGTACATCCAATACATTTTAATTGGTTAAGTCAAATATATTGACAGCTAAATATTAAACTTTTTAGAGTGAGTTATTTAAATTTTATAAGTGTGTTTATTTCTTGTTTAGCTTAAAATTTCAAATGATTCTAACATGTTTAATTAATTATTAAATAAACCTACTTTAAACTAAAACAAATTATGAAAACTTTCTAAGGTTTCCGAGAAAATTTTCTGAGTGGGACAAAACTTGAGAATAAATAATGACATTTTAGTCTCTTTCTCTTTTATTGAAATTTTCTGTGATGTGTAAGCAAACATGCATATGTCTGTGTGTAAATAATTATAAACTTCTTTATTTCAGTAGAGCGTAGCATTTGATGATGATTCGATTCTGATAAACTTTATAGCACTGGAGAGAAATAACTAGAATTTTTTTTTTTTTCCAAAAAAAGCTGTTAACATTCAAATATATTCATAAACAAAGCAATTTTTCTTAGTGCAGAAATTTGTGAAATGCTTAACTGAACTTTGTTTATTGACATGTACAAATAAAATATAATCAAATATGCATCTTCAAATTCTTCAATAAGATTTATGTCACAGCATAATTTAATCAGCTCCATTTATAAATTTTCTGGTGTGTTATTATCATTCATTTTAACAGTAATGTAAACTCAAACTGAAATGTATTTTCGAGCCACATAAAATTCTTTTAGGGGCCACTAGTTTGAGACTACATAGTATTTAGATTCAGATCATTACAAGTACATGCAGAGATGCACATCACTGCACCAAGAGTGAATGGACAAACACTATGAAAAAATCAGCTGTATAGGAATTTAGGCTTGACACCTACACACACAGTGTCTTTCTATAAATTTCACTAGAAATTCCACTTAGTGGGCCAACAATATCATGTAACAGCAAGAAATATTTCAATAATAATGAAGTAAGTGTTGAGTATATGGAATTGGCGTGATTTAATAAATAACTTTCATGTTTAACCCTTTTACTGTTAACTGCTCTAAGTTGAAGTTTTTCACATGAGCGGCCACAGAATGACTGACCAAATAAATTTAAGACTTCATTATTTCCTCACTACTAGGCAACGAACGAAATATGAATGAATTTCTGTGAGTGTTGGACATATATGACAGAAATAATTTTTGAGCATACATATGAGAGAGCTGTAAACAACCAAAGCATTTGCTGAGTGCACATTTGTGTCTGTAGTCTAAACCAGTGGTTTTTGATTTTTGATGGATGCATATATGCACCCATAGCAGTCAAAGGGTTAATAGTGATTACAATAGGATCTATTTACTCATATTCGACATACCTCTAAAGGCATAAGAGTTTGGCTCCCGCCAAGGTGTCCCTGTGGTATCCTTGTAGGATGATGGTTGATCAGCACGTCTTCATATGTAACACCATTTGCTGCTCCTATGTCTCCTAGATGACCTGGTTGTTCATTTTTACAAGGCAGAAGGTTCTGGACTTTTGTTTTATGCCTGAAAAGTGAATAAATGTGATTGATAATTTTAAACACTTTTTAGATGTTACACATTTTTACTTTACTAAGATTAACTTTAGACTTAAATTCAAGATGTATGAAACTCTGATAAGCAAAATGTATGTAATCGATTATGAACTAGTGAGAAAGCTGTAAAATGCATATATTTTTTCCATAAATACTGTAAGCTTAGAAGCCTTAAATTTGGAATATCTTTGTTTTAATCTTGAGCAGTGACTGAACTTATAAAGATTTTGCAATGCAGAGAAATTACAGGGAAAGAAAGACGCATTAAAAAAATTAAGTTGATAATTCTTTTGCTAGAACTGAATTTTGAAACAATTTCAACAAAAAAATATATAATTCTAAAGTTATTTTTGAGAGTACTGATTTTTTTTTAATTAAATTTGAAACAGCATATGATTTCTCTGAAATGGGAATTATTTCCCCACTTTCAAAACAGGATGCCTATTCTGAATCCTGCCCTTTAAATAATTACTAGATTTATAAGACATGCTACTCCTACCTTCGTAGCATGTCTTCGTGGTGTAATGGTCTGCACACTGAGAGGTTCGAATCCCAGCGAGGGCATTGCACATTTCTTCGATTTCCTGCTTCAAAATAATCCTAATGACTATATTAGATTTTGCATCTATGACATATACTAATGTAATAAAATACTAGAATACATGACACATATTATTTTTTAAGGTTATGCCATAATAAAATTGATTTTTACCCAATTTTGTTGTCAGCATCGTTGCCCCCCCCCTAGCAAAAAAATCCGTATTTATTTTCAGAAATATTCTTTTAGCCATAAACATAACAAAATTTTGTCATAAAGGAGTAATAGATGCTGTATTTAATAAGAAATAAAAATAAGTTCCTACACAAAGATAATAATATAATTATTATCTTATTAATTCTTAATAGTATCTCATTAATTCTTTTAGACTTGATCGATTTATTAGCTTCCCTACTTTTTATGGTGCCACTGTTTCCGGGCTCATATTGCTCTATTTTAGAATAATTTTTTACGTCAATTTGCTGTTTCTAACAAGTATTTTGTGTTCTTGTTGCTTTGTATCATTTACTTTTTTACGCGAGTTGAGAATATCGTCGTTCATTTTTGAAGAACTCGTAATATATTGTGCATTTAAATGTTTGTGAAAAAATAAAATAAATCTAGATTTTCAAATGGAAAAACAGCTAGGATTGACAGAGCGGAAAAGTGATGATTTACAGGTGATGGATACAGGATAATCTACTAGCACTATTGAAAAGGAAAGGAGAATTGTTCATAGAAACTATAGTGAAATAGTGTCATCATTTGGTGTTTACTTGGAAAGAAGATAAAATGGGCTCTCAACCTCAGTGTGTTATTTGCGGTGAACTATTATCCAATTAAAGGATGAAACTATCGTTTCTTAAAAGACATCTTGAATCTAAGCGTGTCAAATTAAAAATACTTTTTAAGAGGAAATTATCGGAGTTCAAAAATAGTATACAAATAATGAAATGTTTTGTTACTTCCAGTAAAAAAGCTTTGGAAGCTAGTTACCTAGTAAGCCTAAGAATTGCCAAGACTCCTGGACAAGCTGACACTATTGGAGAAAACCTTATATTACCTTATATATATATAAATGTTATACCAGGAGCTAAAGATATTGTTTTAACATTATTCAATGAAAAAGCAGCTAATGAACTTAATAATGGCAAATTCCGCAAAAGAGTCACTTATTCAAAAAATAAAACACCGTGAATATTTCGCATTACAATTGTATGAAAATACTGATATAACGAATTTAGTTCAATTATTAGTTTATATACCGTTCAAAGAACATAAACAAATTGTCTAAGATAATTTATTTTGTGAATTTCTTCATGATAGAGCAACTGCAAATTAAATTTTCAAAGTAATTGACAATTTTATGTCTGAGAAGCAGTTATCCAGTTACGGAGCTCAGGCTTTAACAGCAAAACATTCCGGTGTTATTTCTCAAATAAAGTAGCATCTGAAACTAAATTTACTCACTGCTCCAATCATCGTGAAGCTTTAGTAGGCAAAATAATCCGTGAAAACCTTTTTGAATCAAGCTGTGAAAATTGTTAATTTTAATAAAATTAATTTCCGAGCGTTAAATTCAAGAATATTTACGATTTTATGCCAAGAGATGGACAGTGAACATTTAACGCTATTGTTACATTCCAAAGTAAGGTATTTATTCAGAGGCAAAGTTTTAAATCGTCTTTTTGAACTTCAGAAAAAAATCGGAAATTCAAATTTACCTTTGTGATCCAAAATTGAAATTATTTAGTGATTTACGGTTGGCACATTTAGCATATTTAGCTGATATTTTTGAAAAGTTAAATGAACTAAATTTAGGATTACAAGGACAAAGTTCTAATTTGTTTACCATAAGATATAAAATAAATGTAATGATAAAAGAAACTAGAGCTAATAATCAAAAAATTGAATAACAAAATTTTAATCTTTTTACCACTTTTAGAAAGTTTTAAGTGAACATAATTTGAAAATAAAAGAAGAATTGGCATCAGACATTAAAAATCATTGCTTTTCGTTGATAAATAATTTCAATGTTATTTTTCCCAAGGGTTATAAAAAAGAAAATTGGATAAGAAACCCATTTTGTTCTAATGTACCTGAAATTTTATTATGTGAAGGAAAAGAACAATTAATAGAAATTTTCTGTGATCAACCTCTTAACTGAAAATTTCAAAAATAACACAGTTTTAACTTTTAGCTGAACCGGGAAAAAAATTAAAAGTCATTTTAAATAAAGCTATTAAATTTTATTGCCTTTTTGCACAACCTATTTGTGCAAACAAGGATTTTCTTCCATGTTATATCTGAAAAATAAATACAGAAGAAAACTAAAAGTGGATCCTAATTTAAGGTTAAAACTAAGTGAAATAAGACGAGACATAACGAAATTACCTCTCTTAAACAGGCCCAAATTTCACACTAAATTTTAGAATTAAAGTATTATAACTTAAATTTTGATAATTTAAATGATAATCAATTTTTCATCTAATATTTGTTTATATGTGCATATTTAATGCAAATAGACAATAGGTTGTGCAAATAGGAAAAAAATTAATATTTCTGTTGAGAAACTGAAAAATAATCAATGTAAAATGTATTGTTGGTACTAAAGGTTTTAAATTTTTGTTTAGATGGTACGCGCTAGTCAAAAGGTTGAGAACCGGTGAGGTAGACCATTATAAACAGGATTCTACCGAAAATAACAATAATTATTCATGCACCACTGCTCCTCCTCCTTACGTACAACTATTCTTTAGCACTAAGCGTCGTTAATAACCCTTAATGCGCTCCAGTATCCTCGTTGTTATGCTTAATAATTAATAACCAGATATAATTTTAACGTTATTTATGATCGAAACGGAGTTGATTGTATGCAGTGTATTGTTTGTAGTGATTGATATCTTGTTAATTAGTAGAAGATTCATGCAGTAGTATTTCTGCACATTAGGTACATGAATCCTTCCAGTATGCAATAATATTTCTGATCTTATATATCCACTGATATTGCTTTAAAAACTTGTTAATTATTACTGTTATATTAACATATATAATTTAATAAATTAGAAGTTAGTTAACAATGCAATGTTTTCATGTAAAAACTGAAAGAAACACGATGTTCACTTCCACGCCTGTCGAATTAATTTCTACCTTTTCGTTGCCCTGCGTTGGCAACACGCTTTTGAAATTTGTCGTTCGTAAGATTCGGTCGCTAAAAGCGTAGTCTGTACTCCTGAATTATTATTAAATGTTTACGTGTGAATGTTTTATTATTAAATGTATTCAGTTTGGTTGAAATAGACCGAGAGTGACTGAATTTATTAAGTATAATCAAAGTCGAAACTGCGTCATCCATGTCGGCGCCATTCTAATACGAGGTACGTAAACATCATTCTGGAGGCACGGCGGCGAGATTCAGGTGGAATTCGTCAGCAGTTCAAGTACAGATAAGTGATTTTTTAGCTCGATTTACATCTAAATTTGATTCTTGAAGTTTTATATCTATTTTGTATTGATTTTGATTTTGAACTTGAATACTTCGATTACTGTCATTAGATTACATTGTCATTACTACTGTCATTAGATTGCGTGGTAGGGCAAAAGCGGCTCTTCACAAGGCTTCAGAATACTATTTCTTCCGATTTATCTAAAAATGAAGTAATTTTGCATCTGGAGCGCTTAGAAAGGATTTATTCAGATTTTGATAAATTTGATGCCCAATTACCAGAAGAACAGTCAGAAATTGAAGATTTTGAATCGAAGTATTTTGGTTTGAAACTTCAGTATCAAAATTTGTTAGATGTATTGAATGTGGCTAATGTGCCAAATGTTACAGGAAATTCTAATATTAGTAACTTTAAGTTACCTAAGTTAAATATTCCTATTTTTTCGGGTAACTTTAATGACTGGATGAATTTTAAAGATTTGTTTGTTGCAATAGTGCATAATACTTCTTTATCGAATATACAGAAATTTCAGTATTTAATCGGATCACTTGCTGATGAACCATCTTCTATAATTAAGCATATTCCGTTATCAAATAATTCTTATGAGGAAGCATGGGCAAAATTGCTCGCTAGGTACGATAAAAAGAAACAAATCGTACAATCGTTAATTAAAACATTTATGGATCAAAAATGTATTTCACAGGTTGATAATGTTAATTTACGGCAATTAGCTGATACTTCCGATGAAGTTATCAGAGGTGTAAAAGCTCTTGGTGATGAAGCAACTTCTAGGGATCCATGGTTAATATTTATGTTGCTTCAGAAGGTAGATTCAGAAACTCGAAAGTTATAAGCACAGAAAACAGCGGAAGATGATTTTCCTACATTGGAATCGTTTTTTGAATTTTTAAATTTAAGGTGTTCTTCTCTCGAAATTGTCATAAATAAAGAAGCGGAAGCTAAAGTTGTTGATAAAAGTAGTAATGTTAGTTCTAAAACATTACAGAATTCTAAATTTAGTAATACTAAATGTTCGAAATGTAACGGACTTCATGTCTTATATAAATGCGTTAAATTTAAGAATTTGGATGTTACTGCTAGAAAGAACTTTGTGAAAAAACGAGGATTGTGTTTTTTATGTTTAAATTCACATCTAATCAAAAACTGTAATTCACAGTTAAAGTGTAATTTGTGTAATTCAAAAACGCATAATAGTTTGTTGTATGCAGATATTAAAGCTAACAACGTACAGCTTTTAAAAGCGCCAAATGGAAACGAAAGCACTCCAGAGAGAATTTCGAATGAATCATGCGAGGGTCAAGGTCAAGCAGTTGTCAGTAATACGATTCAAAATTGCAACTCGGCGATTTTGCCTACAGTTCTCGCACTCGCATTTTCGTCCAGTGGCGAAACTATCGAAATTAAATTATTATTGGATTTCGGAAGTGAAAGTTCGTTTATTTCTGAACGAGCTGTTCGAAGATTAGGATTAAAAAGAACAAATCAAAGGTTACTTTTGCGTGGAATTGGCGGAGTGCCAGCTTCCAAAACTCGTGGTTCTGTTGATTTTAAAGTTCGGTCAAAGATAAATAATCAAGTAATTGATTTAACGCATACATTTTGGATAGGTTAACTTTGCCATTGCCGGAACAAGTGATTAATGTAAAGCATATAGAATACATTAAATCTATTCCGTTAGCGGATCCTAATTTTGCTCAACCCAAAGAAATTGATTTGAGTTTAGGAGCTGATTATTTTTTCTCCGTTTTAAAATGTGGCCAAATATATGGTTCGAAAAATGAGCCTGTAGCTCAAATTTCTGTTGGGTGATTGCTGGGAAGGTCGGAAATAATATGGAAGGCCCAAAAACAGCAAATGCACACTTCATAAAGTTAGAAGACAATATAAATATTGATTACGAACTTAAACGTTTCTGGGAAATGGAGGATATTGCCGATGTTGGGAAGAAGGAATTTCTGACACCTGAGGAACAATTTTGTAAATCACATTTTCAAAACACTCATGCTCTTAATTCAGATGGGCGATTTGTTGTAAAACTTCCATTTTATAAATCGCATTTGAAGTTGGGTGATTCAAAACCGGCAGCAATTTCTAGCTTGCGTTCCATGGAACGAAAATTCAAAGATAATCCGGAATTTGAAAGACAGTATAAAGATTTCATACGTGAATATGAACAGTTAGGACATATGACTGTGATTAATGATGATTTATCTAACAGATCGGATACAGAAAAGTTTTATCTTCCTCATCATGCGGTAATTACACCTTCTAGCACAACGACAAAATTAAGAGTAGTTTTTGATGCATCCTGAAAATCTGAAAATGGTATATCATTGAATTCTCTTTTAGGGGTAGGTCCGAAATTACAAAGAGATATTTTTGAGATTTTGATTAATTTTCGATTTCCTAAAATTGTTTTCACAGCCGATGTGGAGAAGATGTATCGTCAGGTGATGGTAGCCCTTGAAGATCAGAATTATCAATTAATACTTTGGCGATACAATTCCAGTGATAAAATGCGCACGTACAAGTTGAAAACAGTGACTTATGGTCTTTCCTCTGCTTCATTTTTAGCAACTCGATGTCTGAAGCAGGTAGCTTTAGAGTCTAAAGAGGAATCAGATGTATCTCGTATATTGCAAGAGGATATGTATATGGACGACTTATTGTCGGGTTCAAATACAGTTGATGACGCAGTATTTGTCTGCAAGAAAATATCTTCAATTTTACATGCACGTGGTTTTGATTTGAGGAAGTGGAATTCAAATTCTGTAGAATTCTTAACTGAATTTAAGGAATATTGTTCATTGAATTCTGATTTTGAGATATCTCCTAATTCGAGTTCGAAAGTCTTAGGACTTTTTTGGAATTCAACTACTGATACCTTCAGTTTTAAAGCTACACTGCACATCAACGCACCTATAACAAAGAGACGCATATTAGCAGAATCTGCTCGCATTTTCGATCCTTTAGGTCTCTTATCTCCTTGCACTATATTGATTAAAATATTCTATCAAAAACTATGGTTAGTTAAAGGCGACTGGGATTCAGTTTTTCCCCAGCATATCTCAGATGATTGGTTTAAATTTCAAGAGACATTCAGTCAAATCAATAATTGTGAAATTCCGAGACGTGTCATACTTACAACGGACAGTGTTATCCAACTACATGGATTTTCTGATGCATCTTCGCAGGCTTATGTAGCAGCCATTTACTGTCGCCAAAAGTGCAATGGTACGGTTAAGGTTAATCTTTTGGTAGCAAAGACTAAAATCGCGCCTATAAAGCAAGTATCCATTCCTCGATTAGAACTCTGTGCTGCGTATTTGTTGACCAGATTAATGGGATCTCTATTGAACATTTTAAAGAAGTTTGATTTTGAAATTTTTGCGTGGACGGATTCCAAGGTAGTTCTGTCTTGGCTATCAGCTCATCCACGTAAGTGGAAAACTTTTGTGGCAAACAGAACATCTCAAATTATAGAAGTGATACCTATTAAACATTGGAATCATGTTTCCTCTAAACAGAATCCTGCAGACATTGCTTCTCGTGGTATTGAAACTCAACTCCTACCAAATTGTACTTTGTGGTGGAATGGTCCACCATGGTTGCGTCAGGAAGAGGAAAAATGGCCTGAATATGAATTAAAATCTGAAGATGATGCTGAAGTAAAGGCCGAACAAAGATCTGATCCTATTTTTATTTCTCATATACGTGAATCGAATGATTTATTAGCTAATTTGTTCGAGCATTATTCTTCGCGTTGTAAAACTGTTCGTATTCTGGCTTCCTGCCAAAGATTTATTACTAATTGCAAGAAGCATCATGTTACTCAGAACATTTCACGTAGTGGCATTAACTCCAGCTGCCTTATGCCGCTAACATTTCTAGAGATTCGAGTAGCAGAAAATTTCATTATTCGTTGGATTCAGAATCATCATTTCAAAGATGATTTACAATGTATTAAAGAAGAGAAACCTTTACCCAAGAAGAGCCAACTACGTTCTTTGTATCCATTCGTAGATAAAGATGGTCTCTTACGGGTGGGAGGACGTCTTCGAAATTCATCTTTAGCATTTAACATCAAACATCCTGTCATACTTCCTTCTCGACATAAATTTAGCGAATTACTAGTGAAAGAACTTCATATTACTTACCTTCATGCTGGTCCTTCTTTATTATCACACCTCATCAGACAATCTTACTGGATAATTGGAGGAAAGAAACTGATACGCAGTTGTGTCAACCATTGCTTAATATGTCATCAATTTAAAGCTGTTTCAAATCCGCAATTGATGGGTGACTTACCTGAACATCGTGTGACTTTGGAACGACCTTTTTACGCATCTGGTGTGGATTACGCTGGTCCTATTACCATGAAATTTAATAAGGCTCGTGGCTTTAAAACAACGAAAGGCTATATAGCTCTGTTTGTTTGCTTGTCGACTAAAGCTGTGCATATAGAAGCAGTCAGTGACCTGACTGCAGACTCGTTTATCGCTGCACTTAGACGTTTCATTTCACGTCGCGGTGCACCACGGCACATTTACAGTGACAACGGTACCAATTTTGTGGGAGCATGCCGAAAACTACAAGAACTAAGTCAGATTTGGTCTTCCTTGTATGCAACGGAATCGGTTTCCCGAGAACTAAGTCATCTATTGAATGGCATTTTATACCGCCTGCTTCGCCCCACTTCGGAGGAATATTGGAAGCCGGCATTCGCTCAGCGAAATTTCATCTGAGAAGATATTGAAAGAGACTCTTTTAACCTACGAAGAGTTGTCAACTCTACTTACCCAGATCGAGGCTATTTTGAATTCACGTCCACTTACGTGAACGATACTGATATTGACTGTATTAATGTTTTAACCCCTTCTCATTTCATTACAGGTGATACTTCCTTTCCAGAGACCCATCAGAATTTACGGACAAGGAGTTCTAGATGGGAACTTGTACAGAATCTACGTTTGGGATTCTGGAAGCGATGGAAAAAGGAATGCTTAACTTCGCTTCAGCAGAGATCCAAGTGGCAGTCCAACAGACCCAATCTAAAAATCGACATGGTGGTTCTTATCGAAGATGGATCTCCACCGCTAGCTTGGCCTATTGGACGGATCATCGATGTCCATCCGGGCAAGGACGGCTTAGCTCGCGTAGCCACTGTCAAAACTAAAACTGGTGTTTTCAAAAGAGGAATTAATAAACTTTCACCGTTGCCTATGTATCAGGACTAAACCTGATAGGGTGGGAGTATGTTCACTTCCACGCCTGTCGAATTAATTTCTACCTTTTCGTTGCCCTGCGTTGGCAACACGCTTTTGAGATTTGTCGTTCGTAAGATTCGGTCGCTAAAAGCGTAGCTGGCCTGTAACGGTTGTAATTCTTATTTTATGCTTATCTGTACTCCTGAATTATTACTAAATGTTTACGTGTGAATGTTTTATTATTAAATGTATTCAATTTGGTTGAAATAGACCGAGAGTGACTGAATTTATTAAGTATAATCAAAGTCGAAACTGCGTCATCCATGTCGGCGCCATTCTAATACGAGGTACGTAAACACACGATATACATTAATCCAAAAACATGTAGTAAGACGAACATATCACAGATATAGGCGGAAAAAAGTTAACTTGCTTCTTTAGAAAACATAATACTTCATGTTTAACTAAGGTATCGCCACTTTTTGAAAAGAGTGATGTTGGCTTTATAAATTATTTTTTCTACGGCCTCAAGTGTACTCAGACAAAACATGTCGCAAGTGAAATTCAAAACTGGAGGGGGGAAAAGTAACGCTACTCAAATAATTAAATATTTATTGCCTGACAGAAATATCATATACTTTGTTGCGGCTGAAATATTTTTTTAATAAATACTATATTCTGCCCAGTTTATCTTACCTTTAATTAGACTCGTGAAATGATGTCGATATATTGGGAATCTTTCAGAATGTTGAAAATTATATAAGATATTATTTCTTCTTTTAGTGTTAAATAACGAGAGTTTATAAGGTATTTCTCAGGCCTTCTTAGCATGCCTTTGTGGTTTTTTCGGTAGTGGTCAGCACGCATTCGAGTGGTCTGTGGTTCGAGTCCCGGCGAGGGCATTTCTTATTTTTCATCTCCCCTACTTTCAAAAAATAAATAATGTTTCTACAGTGGCGCTCGAACTAAAAAAAAAGTGGCGGATGATGATTCTCCACCACCAGGATTTGGCGATTGGGTCCCCTAATCTCGAGTCACCCTTTAAAAGGGGGAGTAATAAGGCATTTCTCCCGCCTTCTTAGCATGCCTTCCTGGTGTAGTGGTCAGCACGCTCGGCGCGTATTCGAGAGGTCCGTGATTCGAGTCCCGGCGAGGGCAATGCTAATTTTTCATCTCACCTTCTTTAAAAAAATACCTAGTGTCTCCACAAGGTAATGGCTTGTATAATTTACAGTGCTTGATTATATACTTGAGAAATTTAATTTTAAAAAAGAAAAATGATCTTTTACGCCAAAATAATGCATCTTGACAACAGCAAAGCTGCGTTTTACGTTTTCAGGGAAACACAGCTATTTATAAGAGTATAAATATGAAATCTGAGAAAAGACAGCGTTCATTCCTTAGAGCAGGGCTTCTTAAACTTTTATAAGTCGCGACCCCCTTTTATTACTGAGATTTTTTTCGCGACCCCTGGACCTCATAATAGTTACGAAAATTTTGTGGGGCCACATATGCATTGCGCAAATCCGACACACGCGCGAGTGAAACTGTCAATTTTTTCACTTGTACTGTAATATACTTTTGCAGTTTTCGGTCATTAATTTTAATTTATAATTTTAAGACATAGAACAACGTAAAAATTTTAAATAAGTAACAGACGAAATGACAGCGTCACGTGCAAAGCAAATAAAATGAACGTTTATATTATAAAAAGAATGCGTCGAAACGTTTCCGTTTTTTCTTTGTCTGTATTGTCTTATCTTTATCTATTTTCAGATACATTGCGTAAAAATGTTTGGTAATTGTAAAATTATTATAATAAGTTAAAGAAATATCAAAACTGATAAAATTTTTGGCAACCGACAGTTTAAGAAACTGTGCCTTAGAATAAAACCAATGCCATTGATTGAGTGGCCACAGAATAGCTTGACCCGTATTGGGTTCTGGGTAACTGAATGGGTCTACATGGAGTTTTGATGACTTTCCTCATGTATAACGTAATTATGAATTAATTTCCTTTAGAAAAATCCTATGCTAAGTTATGCATTCTCTTGCAGACAACTGCGGAATGCTTTGTCGCAATTACTAAACAGGCAAACAGCTGTTTGTAAGAACAGAGAAATAAAATTCCAGTATTTCCCCTTATATAACAGACTACCACTGCAAGATTAAAAGTACACTTTTTCAAACATTAAATATTGGACATTAAAACTCGAAATATTATTTTTACAAAACTGCAATTACATAAAAACAAACTATTTCAAAATCTAAATAGAAATTTCAAAGCACATATTTTAACCACCGACGTCCAAGCCACAGTTGATTAAATTGTAACCACTATTAAATGCAGAAATGAAACCTATAGACAACGAAGTCCATCATCTCTACCGAAATGCTTTGCTAGATCGTTCGTTTGCCCCAGTGTTAATCTAATTACGCGGCACTCAAAGAGGGTTCAAAAACTCCCACCCTTTTAATGATCACTCCACCTCACTCTATACTTTTTCTTTAACGTCGCATTCCTCCACTTCACTTCTCCAATAGCTTATTATTTTTTCGATGCTTCATTCTTCTAAAGTACTCCATCCCTCTTTTTTTTTTTTTCTTTCCAAGGGGGTATCAATGGGTTAAACGACGCTTGAAGGATGACTCATAGCTACAGTTAAAAAAGAGGTAATGTCACTAACTCCGTGTCTGTTCTTGACACGTGGTCCCTACTCTTTAGTGAATAAAGAATATGCGCGTAAATTTAAGGGAAGAAGTCGTTCCTTTTTTTATTATTTAATTGACAACGTGAAATATGTCTGTAATAGACACCTGTCGGAGGTTTGACAGTCAAGACTCTGAGGTTTTTTTTCACTTCTAGAATCGGAGACCATTTCGATCTCCTTGCAGCCTATTACACTTCTTCACAGTAATATAATAATAGTAAAATAAAATGGATATCTTACTTTAAAAGGAAAGAAGTCTGCATAATGGAATAACTTTATCTATATTTTCTTATATATTATTGTTCTTTCGAATATCAAAAATAACCATTTGTTCAATGAAACGGAATAATAAACAGCTAGAAAACGGAAATACACTTTTTGAAGTTTCTCCCCCCCCCCTCGAGAGCGTATCATTATTCATTTAGACCAGCAATTAGAACCTTATATGCTTCACGTACACCCTGAAAAGTGTATGTAATGGTATTATTAGTATTAGGTTTAGTCAGATGAAAAGATGAAGATGATAAAAATTTCTCCTCGATATCGACATATAAAGTGGTAACTGGTAGTAACTGTCACACACATGTTGCTCATCTCCTTTTGGTAGATGTTTTGCCAAATCTAAAAACTCCCCTCTCCCCTTAAGTCTTCAATAAACTACGGGATGGCAAGTCGTCTATATGCTTTCTCGGCAAACCGACAGAATTATACCGCGCTCAACAACTTTGGCAGGTTCAGATATTGGAAGCGAAAAATATAATTAAATTAGTTTAAAATTACGATTTTCAAAGAACGAAAAGCTACTACCCAGAATACACGCTCACAATTTCGACAGTTGCAAAAAAGTTTTAAAAAAATTCATATTCTTGCGACTGCCAAATATCGATCATTCTGAATGTTCTTAAAAATGTTTCTAAAAGTTGCAGAACTTTTTTAAAATTTTTTCTGCATATAAAAGTGAAAGGAATAGTAACACATTTTGTACTACCATAAGAGCATGGCGTCAAGTGATTTCAGGAGTGTGTTCATATTGTTACGTTTTTCTTCTTCTTACGTACGTTTTAAGGGTTCGTGGATTTGGAGTGAATAACAACGACGCTTGATGAAGTATCGAAACACATTTTATTGTCCAGTAGTATTCAAGACAGCTCAAAAGTCTCTTTTTACAGTCGTCGAAGATCTATTATAAACAGGCTGGATCAATCAGCGACACAGTCTCCAGACAATCATAAACAAAATATATGTAAGTCTCAGATAAATCAGACTGGATCGCAGTTAAAGTAATAAACAGAGGAGCGTACTTCCACACAACATTTATTCATGAACACCAAAGACGAACTGATACATATACATAATTGACATCACAGTTTCTTTTTACAAACAAACACTACCGCCATCTATTGGCGATCTATGGATACACAATCCTAAACTTAACACTCCCCCCCCCATGCATCCGTAAACGGATGCATCAATTTTACTGAACTTCAAGATTATAAAGTCTTTCAATTGGTCTTCTAACAACACCCTTATCCAACTGAATCTCACAAGATCTAATTCTCTCATCTCTTCCATGAAATAATTCCTTAATCCTACCTATCTTCCAGCTACAGCGTTTCACATTATCTTCTCGTACAAGTACAACATCATTAATTTTAAACACGGGAGAATTCTTTGGAGGTTTTGAAAACATGACTGATCTTAATTCTAACAAATATTCTTTATAAAACCTTTTCCAAAAATGCTCTAATATTAATTGCCTATGCTTCCATCTTTTAATCAACTGAGATCTTGTAGATTCTAGTTTAGATTCAGGTGAAGGTAAAACAGTCAATCTAGATCCAGTTATAAAATGAGATGGTGAAAGAGGATCAGGTTCATTTGGTTCATTGTATACATACGTTATAGGTCTAGAATTAATAACAGCTTCAACTTCAACTAAAACAGTATACAGTTCTTCATAATATAAAGAAGCTTTACCTAAGATACGTTTTAAACAAGTTTTTACAGATCTTACCAAACGTTCCCAGAATCCGCCCCACCAAGGAGCACCTTCTACAATAAATTTCCATTCAAACCCATTTTTACCACGGAAATTTAGAACCTTTTCATCTTTACATAATTTATACAAATATTTTAATTCACGATCAGCAGTTTTAAAGGTTTTAGCATTATCAGAATATATAACTCTACAAATACCCCTACGTGCAAAAAATCTACGTAAGGCTTGAATGAAGCACTCTGTACTTAAATTTGATAACAATTCTAAATGGACTCCTCGAGTCACTGCACAGGTAAACAATGAAATATACACTTTTGTACCATCCTTTAAACACAAAGGGCCAGCGAAATCTATGCCACTTACCTCAAATGGTTGAGCTTTCTCCACTCGGTCAGCAGGAAGAGGAGCCGATATCTCGTGTCCAGCTTTAGCATTATATTTTTCACAAAATCTACAATCATGTAACACAGATTTTACAAAACGTCTAGCTTTTAAAATCCAAAATTTCCCTCTTACTTGCACTAAAGTTTCATTTACACCACTATGAAGTACCTTTTCATGACACCTTTCAGCCATAAATCCTGAAACAGAACTTTTGCTTGAATAACATATGGAGCAAGAAACCCAATAGGATCGAAGATTTTTGAAGCAGCTTTTAAAACACAACGTTTTGTTTGGTCATTTGACTGGATGAAATCAATAACGTCTTGTGCATTAAAACAGAAGATATCCTTAATTGTATCCCATTGCAGTCCAAGAATCTTTGAGGGGTAATCACAGTCAGGCAATTTAAAGCTAACGAAGTTGTCACTTGATTTATACTGGTTTTTTACAGTATCCGAATTAGAATTCTATTTGGTCAAAGTCATTGATGCCTTTTTCATTATAACATTGGCTTTATGATATATCTGTATAGCTTCCTCCTCCGTATTTGATCCACAAATAAAATCGTCAACATACATGAAGTTTTCTAACATTTCTACAGTGCTGGGATGGATGTCTTCAAATTTCTTTATATGATGCTTAATGCAAGCGCTCAGCAAAAATGGACTTGATTTTGCTCCAAAAATTACACGACACATCCGATAAACTTGAATTCTCGGATTGCTCAAACTTGAATTCTCATCAATCCACAAAAATCGCATTGAATCCTGATCTTCAGGTGCAACAGAAATTTGCAAAAACGCTTTCTTAATATCTGACGCAAATGCAATTCGATGAAGTCGAAAATTTATTAAAACTTTCAAAAGTTCAGGAAGAAGATTTGGTCCTTGTAGTAAATTATCATTTAGAGATTCATGATTTTTTTTCCTTTGAAGAAGCATCATAAACAATGCGAAGTTTCGTAGAATTATGATCTTCACGGATGACAGCACGGTGAGGTATGTACTAAGTTCGTCTCCCAGATGGAGTACCAAGATCGACCTTTACTATGATTTCTTCCTTAAGCTGATAGTCAATCACTTCTTTATATTGCGCATAAAAGTTCAAGTTTGATTTAAATTGTTCGATCAGCTTTAAAAATCGTCTTTCAGCATTCTTAAAATTGTCTCTTAAAGTCACATTCTGATCTTTCCATGGAAGTCTAACTTCGTATCTATCACCCTTTTGTGTAATCGAGATGTTAAATATTTCCAACGCCATTTCATTTTGTTCTTCGTCAGAAATATTTTTAATTCCTATAGATTCAATATCCCAAAACGATTCGACGCTTTTTAGAAGTTTCTCTTCTACACTTACGTTTAAACACGCATCATGGATTCCAAAGTTTGATGAAGAAAATCTGCCTTGTATACACCACCCAAACAAGGTTTTCATCGCTACGGCATTTCTGTTTATCCTTTTTATTTCTTCGCTTGCTATTTTCCACATACTGTCCACGCCGATTAAAACGGAAATATGATTCATTCCATCGGCGCCGCGGCAGTCTGTCAAAGTGACGCCGAATGCTTGGAGTTTGGATTTCATTTCTACATCTGGTATCCGTATATCGGCATTTGTTATGACTGGTACTTCGATAACATCGAGATTTATGAATTTTTCAGGGTCCGGAGCGTAAGTTCCGGAAGTAATATTCCGGAGCGTAAGTTCAACTTTCTTTCGACGCCCATGTTTCCCGTTCTTTTCACCGAAGGTATGCAGATTTAAAACAGTTTCTCCTTTCACTGGTAACTGTAATTTTCTTGATAAATCTTCTCGAATTGCAGAGATTTAGCTACCGCCGTCAAGAAGACATCTCACAATACAATTCTTATTTCTGCCCTCAGCCACAGCATACACCGTTTGAAGCATAATATTAGATCCAGTTTTGGCAGAAGAATTTTGAACAATTTCTGCTGATGTTTCGGTTTCCTTATTTTTTACACTGGAGACAGCTGATGCGGGATTTACACACACACTTTCATGATGTTTACCGCGGCACTTTTTGCAGGAAAACTGTTTGTTCTTACAGTTGATATCTAAATGTTTACATCCAAAACACAGAAAACATTTTCCTGTACGTTTCAAAATGTTGCGTTTCTCTTCAGAGTTCACCTCAGTACATTTATATTTCGTATGGTCTTCTTTATCACAAAATATACATTTGTATGCAATTGTTGATAAAGCTGAAGCAGTCG
This sequence comes from Stegodyphus dumicola, assembly GCF_044657685.1. Taxonomy (NCBI): domain Eukaryota; kingdom Metazoa; phylum Arthropoda; class Arachnida; order Araneae; family Eresidae; genus Stegodyphus; species Stegodyphus dumicola. The sequence goes on along the minus strand of NC_140771.1, from coordinate 136,162,100 downwards.
GAACTTTCGGTTTATAATTCGGATAAACTTTCGTGCGTTGTTCATTTTGACGAAAGTATGGTTTCTGATTCGTTTTCGCAGAGTTCATTAAACTTGCAGCTTCTCGACAGTCAACTTCCTTTTTTAAGAATTCTATAAGTTCCTTTATATCAAATCCTGCTTCCATATTTCGACTTCGATTAAATTCCAAATTTAATTCCTCTGGAAATTTCTGCAAAATGATAGGACAGAGAATATTTCCATAACTTCCAGAAGTAACGTTTAACGATTCTAAACATCGAATGTTGACTTCGCATTCATCGTACAGCTTACGCAGTGCTTTAACATTTGAAATGTTTCCCACTGGTTCAAGGGATAATAATTTATTCATATGCGAGGTGATAACAACATCTTGTCTTCCAAAACGTTCTTTCAATATTTCTACTGCGGAATCATAATTCTGGTCACTTAAAGCGAAACCGGAAATGGCAGCTAAAGCATTACATCCAAGTAAGGATTTTAGGTACGCAAATTTTTCAGTTTTTCTCAATCCACTATAATTATGAATTGTATTTTCGAATTGGTTCCAAAAGTCTAACCATTTACACGAATCTCCGTAATAAGTTCCGATTTGCAGACGTGGCAACTTCACTGTTTTCGCTTCAACTGGAAGTGCAACATTAGCCGTTTCGTTCTGATGAACTGTTCTAGAAGATTCCGAATTCTTCTTCAAAAATCGTTGCATTCTTCGTCTCCATATAACAGTTTTATCCTGGTATTCTTGACTTAAGGTAACTTCATTTTCAATCTCCTCCGAAGTTACTTTCGTTTCTATTTCTGAATCTAAACTTTTCAGTTCATTGATTTTTCTCAATTAACTGTTCATATAAATCCTCGATTATCCCAATTTTCTCATTTAGCGGAATATTATTTGCTAAATTCGATTCGACTTTGGTTATCAGTTTCGTAGTTAATTGTCTTACAACCGATCGTTTCTTTTTCAAATGGTCAAGAACGCCCTCCATTTTCGAAATATTCAGTCTGTCGATTTTCTGGTTCGTAATAATCCCGGTTTGCAGGCACCATAAACAAAATATGTGTAAATCTCTAATAAATCAGACTGGATCGCAGTTAAAGTAATAAACAGAGGAGCGTTCTTCCACACAACATTTATTCATGAACACCAAAGACGAACTGATACATATACATAATTGACATCACAGTTTCTTTTTACAAACAAACACTACCGCCATCTATTGGCGATCTATGGATACACAATCCTAAACTTAACAAATCAGGCTATAACGGTGGAGACAGCTTCACGGCAAAGCACCAGAGTACAGCTCCCGACTCTGCTCGGTCGCTCTCGGAACTCTACGTACTTTCAAGACTCTCCACGCTTCAACTCGCGATCCACTCGACGATACACTAATTTCAGGAGTGTGTTCATATTGTTACGTTTTTCTTCTTCTTACGTACGTTTTAAGGGTTCGTGGATTTGGAGTGAATAACAAGGACGCTTGATGAAGTATCGAAGCACATTTTATTGGCCAGTAGTATTCAAGACAGCTCAAAAGTCTCTTTTTACGGTCGTCGAAGATCTATTATAAACAGGCTGGATCAATCAGCGACACAGTCTTCAGACAGTCAGGCTATAACGGTGGAGACAGCTTCACGGCAAAGCACCAGAGTACAGCTCCCGACTCTGCTCAGTCGCTCTCGGAACTCTTCAAGACTCTCAACGCTTCAACTCGCGATCCACTCGACGATACACTAGACTACAGCTCCCGACTCCTCGGTTCAGTCGTTAACAGAGCTCAACACACTCTAAGATCAAACTCAACGATGCACTAACTTGCGATACACTAAGAGATTCCTTCGATGCACTCACTGACTGACTATCAACTCGCTGGACTCTCATTTACTGACTCTCCGCACATTATATAGCTTTCAGCTTGTATTCGAGAACATTCTGGGCTAAACCAGTAAGAATTCGTTCCAGAAGGTTCTCCATCCGTCTATGGCATATCGCCAATTTTGTCGCCAAATGTGGCAAGCCTGCCTTTTCTTGGCCTTTTATGGGAACCCTAAACCTGCCTTGCGGAGAAGCTATCTTACCGCGACTGGACATTTCGTAACAATAGTTTATGACAAGTGTGTCACTTATTAAAATCTTCACTTCCTGCAGTATTTTTATTTGTATATTTTATATTCCTCAGAAATATCTGAAATTTTGGATCCTTAATGAGTTATCTTCTAATGCAACTTCTAGTAGAATTTCGAAATAATCTGTCTACTGGGGTCTACATCAAGGAAATAACAATTTATAGACAACGTTTCACATTTGTATATCACTAAGGATTACAACTGTACTGCTTAAAAATACATGCGTAAATACGTAATACATTGTTTAGAAATTTGTTTATATAAATATGTTAAATATGTAACAAATGACATAACAAATATAACACGGAACTTTACGCATGAAAGTAAAAAATAAAATAAAGGTTGCAAAAAGCCAGTGCAACAAAGAACAGCCTGAAATAAACGTTACAAATCCCACAAGCCTACGTTATACATTTTCAGAATGGAGGGGGGGTATTTAAAGAGTATTTCAACGCTACAATCTTGAAAACCAACTGTCTTCGGAAAAAAAAAAGTGCGTAATAAACTATCACATCCCCCAACTATATATATGTTAGGGGTGGGGACGGCACAAGTACACATGCGGGCTCGTAAATTCGGAATGAGGGTTAAACTCGAGGTCAGTTTAAACGCCATTTCCATGCGACTCACACGCTTTATCATGTCCGGAGTGACGCCATTAGGGATCTTCTTTATGTCTCTTCGAGGGATTATATTTTCCAAAACGTTTCTTTTTTTTTTTTTTTTTTTTTTTTTTTTTTTTTTTTTTTTTTTGGGTTCTTTACTTTATTAAATCTTTCACCTCGGGGAAGATAGAAAGAAACAGAGGCAGTAGCAGCTCCCCGAATTGTAAATGGAGAAGCAACATTCCTCAAGCGGCAACTGAATATGTGCTTTTTATCTGTTCCTCCGAAGGAATATTTTACTTCATGGTGTACGATACTTCACTGTAAGAGGATGTTAAGAAGTTTTCTGAGTGAATTTGTTTCCGAGTTGTACGAATGAGTATTTTTTATCATTTAGCATCGATTTTAGAAAGCCCATACCATGTCCTTGATTTAATGATTGGAAATAGAATAAGACTTGCATGTTACAAAGCAAAATCTCTACTGTACCTATTGTAATAACTGCCAGTAAGTTTTAACACGGTAACTTTGTAGAGACATTAGGTTTATTGGAAAAGCCAGAGAGATGAAACATGAGCAAACGCCTTCGCCGGGAATCGAACCACGGACCTCTGCAGTACCGGCCCAGTGTGCAGAACCACTACACCACGAAGGCACGCCAAGAAGGCGAGAGAAATACCTTATATACTCCCCCCTTTAAAGGGCGACTGGGGTTTTTAAGGGACCCAATCGCCAAATCCTAGGTGAGAAGAATCCTCATCCAATACCCCTTTAGTTCAGGCGCCACTGTAGCGACATTAGGATTTTTGGAAGCAGGCAAGATGAAAAATGAGTAAACGCCTTCGCCGGGAATCGAACCACGGACCTCTGGAGTACCGGCCCAGTGTGCAGAACCACTACACCAAGAAGGCGGGAGAAATGCCTTATGACTTCCTAGAAGCGAGCTATCTGATCAAAAACACATGGAAGAAGTTATCAGAAAGTTTTCTGCCAAACTCTGAAGTTTTACATGTCGTCCTCAAAACCTCGACATTTTGGCTTAATTCCCCCCCTTCCACTCTGCTTAGGGTATTATGATAGCATTTGGAAACTGCAGTGTAAATAATTTATTTGTGCATCGTTTAGCATCCATGGGATTTTTTTTAATGTGTTCTGAACGTGTGTTATCGCAAACAATGCTAATTCTCACTCAAATTGAGTAAAATTTCAAAATTATTATGAAAATATTTAATAAAAATTTATATTTTTCTATATTCAAATTGAATATTAGCATATAGTTGCGAACTACCAAATTGCATTTGCGCAACAAATCGCCTATTTCCTGTTAATGATTAAAATTGCATAGAATAATTATTCTCAAATACTATGCTGATTTTGCCTACACATGAGAGATATATGTTTTTACTTTCCAATATCGAGTATCACTCCGTATTCTTATTAGGCATCGTTCTGTAACAATTCTACATTACAAAACCTCATATTCCCATTAAGGTAATAAGGCATTTCTCTTACTTTCCGAGCGTCCTTCGTGGTGTAGTGGTTCTGCACGCTGGGCCGGTATTCCAGAGGTCCGTGGTTCGATTCCCGGCGAAGGCGTTTGCTAGTTTTCATCTTTTCTGCCTCTAAAAAAATCCTGATGACACTACAAGGTAAACTATGCAAAAGATATATGTCTTTATTGTAACAAATTTAAAAAATCTGATGTATACACCACATCCTTGCACAGAATATTAAATTATACGCACTTTTTCATGCATTTCATTTAGAGTTATATATATATATATATATCACGTGAAGAATTATCTAAGCTCTGACACATGTTCTATTCAAATACTATAATAAATCTAAAACGATATATAAAATAAATTAAACAAATAAAAAATAAACAGTTTTTCACAGGCGATTCAGCGCTGCTTACCTAATGTACATGCGCTACTCGTAAACATCCTCCTCTGTCCGAAACAGATTGGCTACAGTATTTTCTACTAATATGAAACACTTATTTCCTCGAATTTCATTAGAGATGCATTTCTCATTCAATTAATTCAGTTTTCACTTCGCGGTAAGGTAAAATAATAATAATAATAAAAAAAAATCTTATAGGAAATCATAAAACGCCAAACACAGTTAAAAGATTATAAAAACAATTTTTACAGTTCAAATTACAGTTTTTATGCAAAAACAAGCAATTCGGCCAGCGGGCATGAAGACAGATTTTACGGAGCGCAAAATTGAAAGTTTACTTTTGGTCTTACTCGACAAAAAGACACTTGAAGGTGTAGAAACTGATTTAATGTGTTGTGGACCCTATACTGAGTGAATATATGAGCTAATTTAATAACTTAAATGATAATTCTTCATCCATGATACTTGATTCGAAATGCACAATCATCAAACCTATTGGATAGAACTCACTCCCATGGATTATCATGTTTTCGAGAAGAAGCATCTTCACGGTTGAAGCTTTGGGTCGGATCATTAAATGACTGCTTGTTTTGAAACCTTTATATGTGACAAAGATTAGTTTTGCTGTTGATATTAAAACGTTTTTGCTGTTGCTAGTAATAGTTTTGCCAGAACGTTGGCAGCGTGTGACTGATGAGCACTGATTGAATAAATGCTGTCAAATTTGTATGCTTTGCCTGGAGTTCTAGGAACTTTTTGGAGAATCTGGTATGTCCAATCAGTGAAAGATTATCTGCAAGCCTCCTGTGAAGATATTCTTGCGTGCTTACGGGGTCGCAATAGATCCAATGCACATAGTTCCCTTGATAAATTGATAAAATTTACTTTATCAAAAGAAACACTTCAGAGTTTTGGAAGTTTCCACAGAAATATTCGTACAGGTGTTCACAGTATCACAGAGTACAATCAGTAACTACTAAGAAAGTTCAACACAAGGCAAGAAAAGAGCATTTTAAAAGTTCAACACTCTGAAGTCGTTCTGACTCAAGTAGCACATGACGTAGCAAAGACGTTACTACGACCACTTTGCAACCTCTCAAACCAGTGTGCAACGTCTTTGCTACGTCATGAGCTACTTGGGGAGCTAACAACTACAAAAACTGAGAGCAGATTCTCTCTCCGGTCTTATATAATTCCAGTCACCGAGATATTCCTTGTACTTTCTGCATCTCGAAATTACTGGAAGGCATATGAGGGCCAGAAACAGTTATAGTTACATATGAAATCAATTACAGTTATTCAATTACAATACCTATTATGGCAATAGAGGAACTGGCTCAAAATGCCGCCTAATAGTCGCCAAATTTGGCGACTTTTGGCGATTTCTTGCGAGATTCGGTGACAAAAATGAGTTGCCAAAACCGTTGGAAGGTTGGCGGTATCTCACCAAATTAGCGAGATAGCCATTTAGTCAATGTTAAATAAACTTGCCCCTGTATTCTTATTTTTCCGGCAGAGCATCTTTTCTCTCAGCTTTTCAAGCTACATTATACAGGAAAATACAGCAATTTCACGTATAATTTTACTAAACTTATCCACCTATGTACAAAATTCGTGACAATATGATCACAATTAAAGTAAAAATGAAATTTCAGGTTGTAAGAAAATTTGAACAACGGCACAGGTTGAGTTTTTGAGCTGACAACGCATAACAGCGATACACAATGCTGATGAGTGACATACTAAATCATCTCAACCATCTACTGGAATAAGCGCTCAGTGTTCATTACATCTGGCCACGTCTAAACCATACATGATAAACGGATTATTAGTAAAAAGTTTTCAGAAAATAAAAATTTCCAAAGATATGTTAGATTAGCTATAAAAATTGAGGGACAAATTTCCTCTGCAATTTAGAATTGCACATCGAACAAAAAGTTTAGGAAGGAACACTCAAAAGAAATGAACTAAGTTATCCAACTTTTAACTGTCTGCTTCACTGAATCCGGCAAAGCACACGAAAGCTACCACGCAAATTTTATATTCATCTCTGTTTTTAGACAATAGAGGTTATACAAAAATATTCTACTAGGTAATATAATTCATTCTAATATATGCTTAACCGGTTCACGAGTAGCCAAGTCGATGAGAGACCGTTGAATACTGATGATTCAATCTAAATTCGGATTTGACAAACAGATTAGCTGCATGGTTTTTTAGTCCAAAGGGGCTTACCCTGAAGGACTATAGTTTTCGTTTTGCGATTTTGCGTTGAATCACTATAAATGTCCGTTTCACTTTTCAAACTGTTGCCACCAAATGTTAGAGTCCTACATTATCTTTGAAAAAATTAAATAATGAGAAATCTGCATAAATAAATGTATGTATATTTCTCGCATTGTAATAAAACAACGGTACATAGAGCCATCGAATTCTGAATGACGTATTCCTCCTACGAATATGGACATGTGGAAGACCAAATTTGAAATTTGTTTTATTATCGATTTCATATTTTGTAAAACTTTAACGAATTTTTGATTAACAAACTTAAGGATTTCAAAGCGAGCAATGGCAACACTCTACGGGGGGGGGGAACCTTTTTATCTCCAGCGGAAATGTGTATCGGAAATTCTAATGATATGCTCATTTTAATATTATTTTGCGACATTGCTATTTAACTAAATTTTGTGGTTAAGTGCAAAGAACATGATATTTAATAAATAAAGGTAGGACACGAAACGTTAAAAAACGCCCCTTTGGACGGAATTTAAAATCTGAAACCTTTCAGATTTTTTTTTTTTTTTCGGGGGGGGGGGGGTCCCTACATGTATAGTAAATACGAGCGAATTCCTCTTAGAAAGTCCTCCATAAAATTACTCTTTCCACTAGGCGGATTGCTGTCTTGTGCTTTGCCATATTTAATTGCATTAACTTTATTTACTATCTTCCGAATTTGATCATTTGTTTTAATATAATTTATTCAGACGAAAGCAACGAATCTATAATCCAAATTTCACTCGGCATTACTCTGATCTCTTCCGTTCTTTTCAATGGACATTTTTAAAAGTTTTGATTTAATGGGAATGCACACAGCAGCACACTCCTCAGAAAAACGTAATTTCAATTTTAAAAAATAGCCTTTTTAAAATTAAATGTTAGATTATCAACTTTATTTATACGCAAAATTATGCAGACTCAATAAATCATCCTTGAACGAATTGAATATTTATATATTTTGAGAGTTATATGCGTAACTCGCAAATTATATATCAAGGGGAAAATGAGATAGTAAAAATGAACATTAAATACAAAACGTAGCCTTAGAGGGGGGAAAGAAGTAGTAGCAGCAGTATTTATAAAATGGCTGAAGACTTGTACAGTTGTTGAGACATTAGGTATTTTTTGAAAGCAGGCAAGATGAAAAATAAGCAATCGCCTTCGCCGGGAATCGAACCACGGACCTCTGGAATACCAGCTCAGCTTGCAGAACCACTACACCACGAAGGCACGCTAGGAAGGCGGGAGGAATGCACCTTATACAGTGAGTCTTTTGCATAATTCTTTTCAGCAAAGAAAAAAATTAAATAAAGAAATAAAATCATTATTAGAGGAGAGAAATTAGTGCGAAAGAAATGTGGACGGAAAAACAATAATGTAATATATAATTGACGTAATATCTCCGAAACCAACACCCTTTGATAGAAGGGGGGTGTAATCGACTCCGCCTCGGTTGACACAGTTCTGTGATCTCATGTCGGCCAATCAATGTCGAGAAGAATGGAATCTACTTCTTAAATATTTTTTATTATTTTTGTTTTTGAAAGGGGGTGGAAGATCATTGTTATAATTTAGGAAATTTCCAAGACGGTATGAAATCTACATTTTAGGATGCGACATCCAACAGTATAACTATTAAAATAAATCGATCTATTTTTGAAAAATCACTCAAACTATAAATTATGTTTGAAGTTTCGAACGACTTCATTTAAATAAATAAATAATAAAAAAAAAAAAAAAAAAAAAACCACTTCCGCCTTCCCCCCCCTTTCTATCTGACGGTGCTAACATCAAAATTCTGGGGTTATTTGTTCGTTCATAAAGCGAAGATATGTGCGAAAAATTCACACAAATCGTTTTAGTATTGAATAATAGAAAAATTTAAATTCAAAATCGAAAACGCCGCTTTAAAATGAGCATCTTCATAGTCTGTACAAAGTTTGTACCAAATTTTGAAGCTGTGGGTTTATTCATGTCTGCGCTATGCGACGAACTCGCATACTGAGTCTTTACTTTATAATAACACAGATTATAAAATAATAGAATTTATAATAATATAGATCAGAGTTTTTTAAACTGTGGGACGCGACTCCATAAGATAAGACAATACAGACAAAGAAAGAACGAAAACGTTTCGACGCATTTTTTTTTATAATACACTCTTAGACAAAAAAAAAAAAAAAAAAAAAAAAAGACGCACCGAGAAGATATAAAGCAAATTGAACGCAAATTGATATACATACAGGTTTCGACGGAAAATGCAAAATTTTACTTTTTGGCTGCCAATGAATGAACGATTGTCGCTACAGCGCATCTAATCTGCGCAACTGGCAGGATATTTGAGAGAAGAAATTACGATTCCAGGTCATAAATTCTTCACGTATTTTATTCCGTGTACTCTGGTAGACAGTAACTATGCTTCGCACACAGGTGCGCGAACGATATGCGCAGATGTCAGAATTTGACAGAGGTCGTGCAGTTAGGCTCAAAGAAGCCGGTCGGTCTTATCGGGAAATAGCTCGACATTTGAGCAGGAGCGATGCCACTATTAGACGATGTTGGCAGGAATGGGTGAACCATGGCCGCACACAGCGTCAAGAAGGAAGCGGTAGGCCTAGAGAAACGACAGAACGTGAAGGCCGAGCAATCGTCAGAGCGGCACTCACAGCCCCAGATGCATCATTATCATCGATTGTAAGTCCAACTAGTGTTTCAGTGACCGCAAGGACCATTCATAGACGGCTCACAGTAAAGAGGCTGAGGTCACGGCGCCCCTTGCGCCGACTACCATTAACCTCTGTACAGCGTCAAGCCCGTTTGCAGTGGTGTCGGGCTCATTCGTACTGGAATGTCACTGACTGGAGTAGAATAGTCTTCAGTGATAAGTCCTGCTTTGAAATGAGACCCGATGACCAGCGAAGTAGAGTCTGGAGACGCCCCGCGCAGCGGTGTGATACCAACCTGACTGTGTCCCGGCAGACAGGCCGACAATCAGGAGTGATGGTCTGGGGTGTCATTTCATTTCATAGCACCCCTTTGGTTGTCATCCGTCGCAACCTTAAAGTACAGCGGTACGTCGACGAAATTCTAAGGCCCATAGTGTTGCCCTTCATGTCACGCTACCCTGGGCTTACATTTCAGCAAGATAACGCCCGCCTCCAACACTACACATGTTTCTACTGCTTGCCTTAGTGCTTGCCGAACATTACCTTGGCCAGCAAGGTCGCCAGATCTCTCTCCTGTTGAGCAAGTTTCGAGCATTATGGGCAGGGCCCTCCAACCAGCTCGGGATGTTCACGATCTAATGCGACAGTTGGACAGAATTTGGCACGATATCCCTCTATCAATCGATGCCAAGCCGAATAACTGCTTGCATAAGAGCCAGAGGTGGACAAATGTGTTACTGACTTTGTCACTTTGTGAAGCTCTATCGCTTCAATAAATCATCCAATTTTCCTCAAACTGTAGTCATTTGTTTTTCTGTACATGTACATCACTTCTACCGATTTTCGTCTCATTCGGATAACTCCTCGTTGGTGCGTCCATCTTTTTTTTTTTTTTTTTTTTTTTGTTTGTTTTGTTGTTGTCTAAGAGTGTAGAAAACTTTTACATTTAAACATTTTACTTTATAAATTAAAGTCAATGATCTAAAACTGCGATAGCATATTACGGTACACGTGAAGAAACTGAAAGTTTCGCACACACGTGTGTTAGATTTGCGCAATTCTTATGGGGTCCTACAAAATTTTTGTAAATATTAGGGGGTTCTCATACCAAAAAGTTTAAGAAACCCTGATATAGATTATAAAATAATAGCATTCAGAAGTAAAATATTTGTGGTATGAAAAATAACATCAACTTTAAAATATTATTATTTATTTTATAACGCAACAAAACAAAAACACCGAAGCAATAAAATTATCTTGTAAAAATTTCGTCATAATGGGAATTAAACTCATACGGTGCATACACTCGTGTACTTACTTAATAACCCTTTTTAAAATTAACCATACTTTTGACTTCATGGTAATACTCACAGTTTTTTTACGCAGATACTTTATACATTGCCACTCTGCAAGAGCATAAGATGTTTATAATTAAATCGGAAAACTCAGCGATTTAAAAGAAATGTTCGGGAAAGCGGAAGATATTTGTCTCTCAATCAACGAACTCAGAGATTTGAAACAAATTTCTTGCCAACCGATAAAAATATTTTTATCTCCTACAAGCCAGTGTGTTGACATTCGGCAAAGCATAAAATATTTAATTTTTGTTCTAATTTAGTCTAACTGTTACTGATTTAAATTAATCTATTTAATAGCAATAAGCGGACGTTTTCATCTATGTTATTATAAATTACTAATTATTAATTACATCCGTAAAATTCCACTAATGGGACTAATTAAATACATTACATTTATTTATTTTTTTTATTTTTTTCCCTTTTTATAATAAATATTTTATCCGACTCGTCGCGCAACGGCCTAGTTAATGAAAAACCCTCACACTGTTTACTTTTTGAGCAGAAAAGCAAAAATAAAATGAATATATTTTAAGCAATTCAGAAATAAATCGCACGCGAAACAAAGAATATCGATTTTTTTTTGGGGGGGGGGGTGTTTTGTTTTGTTTTGCTATAGAGTCCGATATATTTCAACTGGGTACCATAGGGTAATTCTTCCTGGTAGACGTTTATAAAAAAATCTATTTCTCTGCATATCGTTTAACATACTTCTTCACAATAAAACGCATATTTAAAAAATATATATGATACTCAATAAAATGATTAATTAATTTTATTAAAAATTGTAATAGTAGTATGTTTTACTATTTAGATTATTATTATTCATTCCTTACTGTTTTTATACGCTGAAAATTATATTTCGTGCTAAAAATTTAATTAAAAAAAACTCAATTTTGACGAATATTACCATCCTTTTATATACAATTTCTCATCCGGAACTCGTTTACCACCTCCACCATGAGGAATGTATGGAGGGGGAGGGAAGATATCGAGGAAATTAATCGCAATGAATATACTACACTAAGCGACTCTTGCATTAAGGTAATAACTTCGAAAGGCTGGAAGACTCTTAGACTACATCATTTTCACGGACTCTGATCCCAAAACGCCCCGCGTTAAATTTTCGATCCACCATTCTATGCATTATTACACGAACCATTTTTGGAAAATTTGTTATGAACAGTTTTTTATTTTTTTCCCCGAAAAGTTATTTTTTTTTTTTTCCATCTTAGGACCCAAATTCTGTGCACCGCAATTTGCTCTACGCCCACTTAGGCAATGAAAAATGAAAACGATAATAACAATGACGATGATGATGATAATAATAAAATTGGCGGTTCGAAAAACGTCGAAAGGAAAGAGATGGGGGAGACGGAATAATAACATCAAAACGGCTTTGCAGAAGCGTGAAGTACGACCAGTGAAGGATTTTCATCCCTCTTCTTTTTTTATCTCATATAAATTTTTCTTTTGGTGGAAATAGTTTCGTTGGCAGAGAGGAGGGGAAAAAGATAGCAAAAACGAATAAAATACTCACACTGGAAATTCAAATGAGCTGGTTATCACACATGTTATTTTATCATGCAATTCATTCGTCGAACGCAGATTACATACAGAAGGAAAAGAATCTCAGAATCCAAAATATCATTTCAATTTTGCGGTTATCTAAATTAAAGCCTTGTTACAAAAATCACGCTAATGACGAATATAAATCGAGATAAACTTCGCTTAAATCCTACTACCTACGAATTCAATTAGAATAAAAATTTCATAAAAAATTAAACTAAGGGTAGTTCAGTGAACTGTAGTACAAGAAACCAGGATGCAATTATGAGTGCTTTTATTTTTATTTCTCCACTAAAAATAAGTAGAAATTTAATGAGTTAAAAATTTGCTTGAGTGATCTTCCGCTTTTTCCGCTGTGTTGATCGCCGTAGCCCATGCAAGCTAAATTTGCTTTCTCGTGGGTTAGGCAACAAAAATTTAAGTCAATTTCGCTATATATACAATAATGGGTCACAGGAAACCGACAAGGCCAACCAAATACTAAATGATATTTGATCATACCCGTTATTCCTTTTCAGCATTTAAAGCGATAGCAAGCAGGACCGTAACTACCACTGGGGCAGGGTTTTTTTTTTTTTTTTTTTTTTTTTTTCACTGGAGAGTTTTATATTAAAAAATCAAAAGGTCTCAAATAATATTCATATTTTCACTTTTCAAGCAAAATAATTATTTACATGATTAGAAAGTTTATTTCTAATTAAATAAAAAATATACCTGCGAATGCACCGATGACTAATTAGATATGTCAACGCTACTACCAAGACGGCACCAATATACAGGTCGGTTTAGATGAAAGACTTCTGGGGAAAACTAACGGTCACCAAAAAATACGACGGAAAAAAGACGGTATTCATGAAAGTGTTTTGGTAAAGCTCTGCAATCGAGTGTGATAGAACATTCATTCAAAAGGCGAACCAAAGGCTGCGAAGGCAGTTCGTTTTCTCATCAAAAAGTGATTAGCTCTTGTGACTTGTTTCTAGTGATTATAGACAGCAATTTGCCTGCATGTGTGGTCTACAGCGACTACTGTCCTCGGAGTTTAGTTTTTTAGACTCATGTTGCATTTTTCGTGCAGCGGATTAACTGAACTATCCCTAGAGACTTCGTCAGAGAATATTCCCAAGTTCTTCGGACTCAGAACAAGCCAGGCTAAAGAACCTCCAGTCAACGGACAGATTATGTAATTGTATGAAAAAATATGAAACATACATGCTTTAATAGTGCATATAAAAGGCAAGATAATAAGAGAAAATCTGCAGAGGCAGATAAAAGCTTACTATATTTAACTTCTTAGCTAAATTGCTATCAACCTCGAACTCAGTCTACGACGAATGATGACAAAACAGGGTAACGTTTACATTTATGATCGTATTGAGGATTACTTTTTTTATACTACATTTGCTGCTACATAATACGGCCAACACTCCTTTGTTCATATTAATTTTTAATAATAATCTAAAAGGAAAAGAATACATTTTTAAACACTACATTTTAAAATTGGATTAAATTAAGTTTTACGGATCGTTTAATACATATATTAAATTCCATTGTTCGGTAATTAAAAGATAAATGTAGAAAAATTGAAAATAATTAATACAATAAATAATCTTAACTTAAAAAAGAATATGTAGATCAGAAAAATATAGTATAAGGTAATTTAATCATCATTTATTTTTATCTTTTGTGTTTGTTTATTTAAATTAGCAAACTTAAATTCATGAAGTTTGTTACTTTAAGACACATAATCTTTTACCATATCTTCTAAGAAAACTTTTCTTATTTTAGAGTTGAAGATAATTGTGGATTCAGATATAGAGATCAGACTGAAAACATTTTAGATGAAAGGAAAGCATTGTTATAAGTGATTAAAATCCAACTATTCCAGAGGAAGAAAGGATATCATTCTATAAGGATACATAACACAAGAAGGACGACATTGAGTATATGTCTTCTCTAATATTATCGCAAGACCCAGAGATAATAGCGGACGGTCCAAACGAACCTATGGCCTTATCTTTCACAGTTTTATAATTAAGGCTGGACTAACACTAAATATCTACTGGTTATGCAACTCAGAGAAGCTTGATTGTGTTTGCTGTCTACTATGCTGTTTGTTTTCCCAAGAACAAGAAATGCTCAACGAAGGAACTCAATCGACCACTAAGAGTTAAAGACTAGAAGCATATTTCAGAACATACAAGTCATGAAGAATCTAGATCCCTATTTAAAAAATAAAGCTTCTGGTGCAAAGGTTATTGCTAGATCCTGAATATGACTTCCATATTGCAACATGCAATCTCACTTTTCGTGAAACTAGTGAAAGACATGAACATAGCAGTAAGGGAAATTTCCTTCCACAGCAGTAAAGGGGATTCCTAGCACTCGTTATTGAGCTCTTATCAAAATAAGATCCAGTGTTGTGCGAACCGTTCTAGTGTCCACATGATGCGCGCATTACCGCGGTAAAATATGTTAAGTTCAAAAATCCAATACGAATTTGCCAGTTTCTTAGCATATGAAATTAAAGATAACATCACTCAGGCACTTTAAAATGCCCCAACTTTTTTTACATTAATTTTGTATACAACCGAAGACGTTTCTAAAGTTGACCAACTGAGTGAAGTTTATAGACATGCGGAAATAGTGAACGACGAAATAGGAAAAGCAGCTGAATTCAAAATTTTACCTTTTTTTAGGAAGATAAAAAAGACCAGTCATAAAAAGGCCTTGAAAAAGAAATTACGAAACAGCTGCACGTGAAATGTTTAGATTTAAAAAAAAAATGTTGTAGGCAAGGATATGAGGGTGCAGCAATAATAAATAGTGCACTGGGTCAACAACGTATAGCAGAACCATAACATACTTGCTTTTTACATTCGGCGGCCAATAATCTACATTATTTTGAAAAAAAAAATGCTATTTAAGGAAACACAGAAATTTGCCAGTTTTTTTTATAGAGTCCAAAATGTGTATTGCTATTTTGGTCACAGCAATGTTCACTGGGAAGGACTGAAAAGAATGCACCAGAGTGAATCATGCAGTATCAAAATGACGCTAAAAGTTCTTAATCCAATTCGCTGAGTTGGCTGATATGATACAGTGTATGCCTTAACCCTTTCAGTACTAATGGGCACATACGTCCCAAAGATTAGATTTCATTCCTTATTGGCTAAATATAAACTGCTTTTAAATGAGTTTTTACGTTTGCAGTGTTTTTAAAGAATTTGGGAACAACTATATGACTAAAGAAAACTGGCCTATTTGCCAAGTGTGTCAGGCTGCACTTTGTAAAGACTGTTTTACGCCATATCATACTGTAAGAATAAAATATTCGGTACATTTCATTTAACTTTATTATTTATTCACAGTGTAAGGTTATTATCACAACATCCTAGACGATTGGTACAAACAGTCTCACTTGACAATACTATTGGGACATATTGTCCCAGGAGATTACCAGGAAAAGGAAAAAGTTAAAAACTTTAAACTCATATTACACTTCTTTTAGTACGTCAACATTAAAGTAAACTACTTTTCATAGATAAATTTTAATCACGCGAAAGTCGGGTCAAAAGGGAGCATAGGTTCGGTGACGTAATGAAATGTCTCAACTTTATAATTCTGATTAGCCGAAAAAGCAAGGAAAGGAACGAAGCAATTACAACTAAATAAAAAACTCGAAACATTTGACTTTGTCCTACTGTCAGTTATACAATGCGTCCTACTGTCCTACTATCAGTTTGTCCTACTGTCAGTTATACAAGTTTTAGGATTCCTAAACATTGTTTCAGCATATGGAATACTGCAGAATGCCTTGCTTAAAATTAAAAAAATGCAAAGACAATTTGGAAACCTAGTATCTATTGCTTAAAAGATCTTTTATCTGTGGGAATAGTTAAAGTTTTGCCGCAGCAAGGTTAGTAAAATAGAAGTAAATGTTTAAAAAAAAATTATAATGAACTACGCGAAGATGAGCAGTTAAAGGATCCGGAATCTTATTTTAGGTTAACTGCGTTTTATCCAATCATAGATATTTTTCACACTTAGCTTCGTCCTTCTTCCTATCTACCAAGTAATTCAAAAGAGATCCACGAGAAAATCGATTTCGTGCGACAGTTTCCAGAGAATGCGTTATCCTTTATATCCCCATTACCTTTAGTTTTAATGCATCATTTTTTAAAGAGGCGCCTCAAAAAATTAATCGCATCAGAGGATTAGCAGAATTGTTGATAGTAAATCACAGTTCACTTTCACCGAGTTTTTCTGATGTATATGCAAGATGCATCATGTACTTAACGGTTCCTGTGACTGAACGATCATTCTTAACACTGTAATTAATAAAAAAAAGTTTGCGAAGCAGTATGAATACCCTACCACGGTAGGATACGAACTGCGCGAAATTTGGTCGAAGATCCCCTCCCCCCTTTTATCTAATCCCCGAACTGCGCGACGCTTCCTGTCTCCTCTTTCTTTACCAAGAAGATTGGGCGCTACAAAAGTCATTTATCGTCATTAATGGGATATTTTATTGAGACTGCTTTTATTGCTTCTATTTTCGTTTATCATTATTGTAAAAAACTGTGCATACAAAACAAATATTAATTTAAAGTCTGGCGTGTGCTAAAGTAAAAATGAATTTCTTTTACACTCATTTTAAAGTTTCATGATGCTTAAAAGAATGATGAGCCAGATCTTTTTTATTCTCTGCAAAAATTAAAAACTTTCCAAGTTGTAGATTTTAGTCGCTAATATATATATATATATGCTTTTCATGTGTATTAATTTTTGAAAACGTCTTTAACCTTTTGGAGCAGCAGCTCTTGGTAACTTTTAGGCGAGCTTTCTACAATTTTTATTTTTTACTTATTTTGCAGCATATTGCGCAAGATGTTTTCTTGACCCAAATTGTTATTACTGCTTTGCTTGATAAATTATATATATATATATATATATATATATATCAGGTTTGAATAATAAAATTGATAGATTAATGACATACACAAAACTGATACATAATTAACCTATCAAATATCGGATTTGTAGCGCACCTTAAATAAGTTTCTTGTCTACATAAATATTAACAAATCATCTTAGATAACAGAATGGTTTTAACTATAGAATTTACCATTTTAGGTAAACAGTTCTAATTTAATTTAAACAATTCTCTTTATTAAAACTAAAAATTGAATTTCTTAAGTGGTTCTAAATTCACACTAATATTACTGCAATATATTGATGTATTAAGCTTCCCATTTTTAGTCATTGAAGTTATTTAACTATTTATGGTCTATTATTTATGGTTGTTTTAAGTTTATTTAACTTTCTTACAAATTCCATATTTTAATACTAGAAACGTTTAAATATTTATTCTGTTTTCCAGTTACTCTACCTGATGCACTTTGGCATACATTTAATTAATAAATTGATAATTATGAGCGTCTGTTTCATAATTAACAAAAAAATCGAACTCCCTTATATTCATTCATATCTTCGGGTTTTCAATTCCCTTTTAATCCATTCCCTTTTTTACATATTATTGCACTGTATTCAAGTTTCATATGTATGTTATCATAATAATTAAAATTTATTTACAATTTATACGTCAGATTTACTACTAATCTTACTAATGTTGTTATAATAGATTTCATGCTAAGCTTTTTTTTTTTTTTTAATTTAACTATTAATTTCTGCAAACATTTACATGATTACTTTAATTAATAAAAAATATTTCTAGCACACTTTGATACGGAATAACCTTTTGCACGCCAGTGACTAAATTTTCCAGTCTAGTTCAGACATCATGACTATTATTGGTGTCATTTATAATAAATACAATTAGTATGCTTTATAATTATTTAATTTATTATTATTATTATTATATTTCTTGCTATAATATTGTAATTAATGAAAGATGTTTGTAATGCTAATATGCATGTTTACCAATACCTTTTATTTTCTTTGTTAGCTCTCGCATTTATTACTGTTATTCAAGTAATTAGCCTGCTTGTTAAATATTCTTTACTTGTTCTTGTGATTGTGATATGTAATTCTATTTCTTTACTTTTATTTTCCTCTTGGCTACAATTGGCTTCGAAAAGTAAAATTGTAACCCTGTAGGCGACGGGAGGGTGAAGAAATTTTGATTCGCGCAATTGGACTATACCAGGACGAGGGGGGATTTTCCTTCGCTCAGTTGGAGTACACCCCCCCAAACCTCTATTCATGGGCATGTATTTAAGCATTCTTTTTACTTACACAAAATTAAAAACGTTAAAAAAATGATCTTATCTCTGTCAAAACAGTCTGAGCATGCTAAATAGGTGAAAGTCGAGAAAACAAAATTAGTAGCTCATGACAAATGATAAAAACTCAATCGGATTGTTTCACATGACAATCAGACAGAACTACCAATGATTCCTGTGTGCGCTTTAGTCTTCTTTCAGAAACTGGAATGTTGAGCACGTGACATGCAGAACTGTACGTATATCATTTTATGTTTCTGTTTGGTTCAAAGGAGTCCATATTTATGACTGCAAACACCTATTAACGGGAATGCGATGCAACATTTATGCGTTTAATGCCTCCCCTTCATACTATGAGTGGCAATTAAATGATCAAGTTTCACTCTTTTTTAAAATACCTGTAAGTTGATGGACAAAACTACCCTGCATTTTGAAACGTCTTTATCAACTGGCCGAGCAAATCATATTTTAAAGCAAAGAATGAAGCAAACGATTTTCATGATGATGAAATGACTAATACATAGAATTTAAATAATTCCCCCCCCCACACACACACGTGTAACGTGATTAAAAAGTGTTAACTCATGAAACTTCCGCATGTTTCCCAAAATCAAGTAGACAACAAAGTCCTCGTAATTGTCCAGGTTCCTGAAGCTTAACGTGAATTTCTAAAAGCACGCACGATTTATATTCCGATAAGAGGAATATCTCTTAAAGTCCAATGGATTGAACTTCCTTCCTCATTTTTGGCTACATAGTAATATTAGCTCAGTTAGTTTATATCATATACATTAAACATATAATTAGAAGGGGGGAAAAATCAGATAATCGAAGTACTCTGGAAACCCTCAAACATGCTATATTCAGAACGAAAGTAAAGGAAGATGCTTTAAATTTCCACATAACCATAACGACTATTTTACTACGCACAAAACAACGTAAGCTATAACAAAACGCTTAAAACATTTTTATGGTAAATAAAACAATCTAATTTATAACTAGGGACAAGGGTGTGGTTTTGAACAGCTAATCAAAATGGCAGCATTCAATAAATAAACATTCCTTTAGGCAATAGAACGCTGGTAATTAGAGAAAATCTCCTTTCTAAGTTTTCTGAGGTTGGGGGGGGAACCCACTAGTTATTTAACTTCGAAATAAGGAAACTGAATGATCTAATATTACTAGTTTTAATACCGCTGAACCTATCATCTGAGTACCTAGGGAGATTAATTGTTGATTAATTTGATTTACGACACTTTAAAAATTCATTTGAAAAAATAAATAAATAAACGATTTATTTAAAGGGGAAAAAATCCATACAATATCGATATGTAATTACAGAAATAAAATGAATGATATTGAAAGAATCATTACTGAAAATCAATTTTTTTTCTCCCCAGTCCAGAAAAGTAAACGGTGTATTATCTCGTTGCTTGGAAGAAGTTAGTAGGGGGAACACGAGTTACGGATTATAAAAATAACACAAAAGTGTGCATAGCAGATGAACTAATAAACATAAATTCAAAGCAAGGGTACCGAAACAAAGAGTACAAGAAGACCTACTTTTGCCGAGGATGAATGATGATGATATTCCAAATAGAAGCCGAGATATCCTAGAAGAAATCCGCAAAAATGACACTTTATGGACTCTAATTAAAAAAATTATAACTCTGCTTAAACACACACCACAAACACAATTCTTGCACCGTTAGAAAGCGGAATGCGCCAGCTTTCTCCAGATATCTGTGTTGAGAACAGAAGGCAATTTGGTCGCGAGTAATCACTTAACAACGACGGAGCATAAAGCAGCACTTCATTTTCTTCTTCCGGTTCTTCATTCAAAAACATAGGCTCATGCGTAGACAATGGATGAGAATTTAAAAATTTCAATAACTCCGGAATTATAAGTCGTAGAAACACAAATCAAGCATCAAAATTTGTAGCTTGTTGAGACCTTTACGATGTTACTAACCTTGTAGACACAGGACAAATATTACCGCGGTTATAACTCGTTCAACGAGGAGCTCCTAACACACTGCTGCAGCGTTTTCACGGGGCGTGTGCTCCCGGTGCAGCCTTACGGGGCTCCAGAGTGTTGCTTCTTCGAGATAGTGGAGGACGTGGGACATATGCCTGTTTACCTATGTTATACGCCAGGGGTCCCCGTCCTCCGTCACCTGTCACCTATCATTTGTTTTTGTTTTCATATTTTGTAAAACTTTAACAAAATTTTGATTAAAAAACTCAACGATTCCAAAGTGAACAGAGACAACCCGGTACGGAATAAAATATTTTTTATCTCAAGTGTGCGAGGCTGTTTATCGGAAATTCTAAAGATACGCTGTTTGTAAATATTTTTAGCCCAAAGGGGCGTTAGGCCAAATGGTCTCGAAAGTATGTAAATGAAAAAAACGGCCCTTTGCGCGTAATATAAAATCTGAAAGCTTTCAGACATTTTTTACACAATTTTAAAGCGCAGCTTAAAAAAAAATTTTAAATATCTGATGTGGGCACCACATGACCTTCCTCATACGGCCTATTAAATTATACACATTTTTTTGCTGCTCTTCATTTTAACGTGTTTCCTCGAATTTCGTTAGAGATATGCTTCTCATTCAATCAATTCAGTTCCCACTTCGCGGTAAAGCTAAAATACATAAAATCTCAAAACATCTTCATTAAAAATCGTAGAATATAGAAAAACTAAAATGCCAAATGCAGTTAAAAACAATTTTTAGAATTAAAATTAGAGTTTATATGCAAAAACAAGCAATTCTAGCAGCAATGCAATGCAGCGGGCAGAAGGACGAAATTTTCGATGCAAAAAGTTGGAAGTTTACTATTGGTCGCCCTGGGCAAAAGACACTAAAGTTGGTGAACAAACTGACTTAATTCACTGTTCTGCTAACAGTTTCAAATGTAAACAAATGACTGCCTCATTAGGCCTAGCGCCCCTTAAACTTTTAAACTGTTGATAATTCTACAGATATTACACGCAGATTAACTAAAGGCATAAAAATCTTAACCGGAACAAAAGAAAAAAAAATAATTCAATCACTTTAAAAGCAAAAAGTGCCCAATTTTCCAACATATAAGAATAAAAAACTGAGTTCACCGAGCTGGGTAACCGAATGGGTATATGCATACATATACATACATACATGTTTGGTGCGGCTGACTGTAACGAAAAAAGGAGATGCAAACTAGATGCTATAGCAGTCCCATATACAAATTTCAACGTTCTACGGTTACTCGTTTTTGAGTTATGCGACGTACATACGTACAACTGGACGAAAAAAAAAAAATCTCTTCTGAATCCATTTTAAATCCACTTTACAAACGTTGAATTATGATACCCGAGTTTTTCGCGAAATATGATACCCAAAATTTTTCGCGGTTACAATACTTTCTTTACTTCGTATAAGGAAGTGAAAAGCTACTTGAAAACCTTTTGAAATAAAATTAAAAAGATTTATCAAAAGTTATTCCGACACAAAAGCCAGTTTTAAAATTTTGAGCACCATGAAATTTGTAAAAATAATTGCCATTTTTGTGCACATATATCACAGAAACCACAAATACACTTTAAGTAATAATTGCGCTGCAGAAACCTACACAGTTGAGTAGTATTGTAAATTAAATTCCCATACTGACACAGAATATCCTCAGGACGCAATGCCCCGGCATATACTTAAGAATATCCTAAGTATCTTCATTCTCAGATCTCCTTAGGACATTGTAATTTAACATCCTAAGGATATCTAATTTAAGTCTCGGGATATGCGAAGATGACCTGAAGATGTTGATTTTCAGATGTCTTGACGGATTGTTTATTTCACATTTTGAGGATATTCGTATTACTTTTCCTGGAGGATTTCTGTTTAAAACATTTTAAGAATATCTATTTTCAGTGGCTCTGGCAATTTTTTTATTTTTCTTTTGCTCATTTGATAGATTCTTTAATTTATATATATTGCTTCTTTATTCTCAATATAGTTAGATTTATTTCTAAATGTAGTTAAATAAGTATGCATATATATTAAGTATGTT
Organism: Stegodyphus dumicola; assembly: GCF_044657685.1. Taxonomy (NCBI): domain Eukaryota; kingdom Metazoa; phylum Arthropoda; class Arachnida; order Araneae; family Eresidae; genus Stegodyphus; species Stegodyphus dumicola. The sequence goes on along the minus strand of NC_140771.1, from coordinate 136,139,286 downwards.
ATCTTTAGTTGCACATGCGTTCGAAAATAAGATGCGCAGTGAATGAAAGCGAACAAAAGAAGGTCTGACAGCATCAGAAAAGTAAGGAGAGTATTAAATTGTGGTTTCTGAATAGTGCAATATCAAAAGAAATCACTTATACAAAACATAAGAGAATTTTATTTAGTGGTATACAAGATTACAATATATTTACAATTCAAGGGGTCACATCAACAATACTTGAACTTCGAGCCCAGATTTGTCTCCCTAAAATAGCGCCGACGATAGAGATAATTCTTATAACCACTAACGTAACCGTTTATTCTTTGCAGTTAATTTATAGTAATGCACGAATAGATATAACTTTTGTAAATCATTAGTCTGAAAGGCAGCCAGTTGGTATATTCCCATGACAGATAACTCTTCAGGATATTTAAAGCCATGTGAGGTGGATTAATTTCATGTCAGTAGGATTAAAAAATTCTAAGACTACAGCGTCATTTTCTAAGAATCAAGAAATAAACAGTTTTGAAATATAACAAAAAGTTTGCAGTATATTAATATTTATTTCATATTTATTGATTATTAATTTAGAAAGCCTAAATAAATAATACTTGCTTCTATTGCTCTGTAACGTAGTATGTCGCTATAATATACACACGTAGATCCAAAAGTTTCTAGCCCATCTAAAATAATTAGAGAAAATTTATCAATATGACCTGCATGTACAGCGGAAAAATTTTCACACTGCTTAATAAGCAACTCTTTAAATTCCTGTGGGGGGGAAAAAAAAAAAAATGTGAAAGTTGGTCCTTAGAACGTTCCTCAAACCGATGTCCGCCGAAAACGTTACGCTAAAAATAACGCAAGGCGAAAACGTCGTGGTACAAAATACCGTAGAAGAAAAGAAAGCAAAGGGAAAACATCGTGGTACAAAATATCGAAATTAAAAATAGTCGAAATAGTCGAAAAAATAAATAGTCGAAATTAAAACGGTTCAAAAACTTCGCAGTTTAAAAACATCGTCGTCGAAAATATCGTGGTAGAATATAAAGTACCTACAATCGCATGACGATAACATGGCACACATGCGTTTCCAGGTTTTAAAAGTTGTAAATGCATGTTCGCATAATGATTTGAGAGCGCAAGAAGGAAAGAGGGATTCCTTTACTTCTACATTTAATATTTTTGAATGAGCTAATACATTTTTTGCTGAAAAAATAAAAAAGAAGCTTAAGCATTTAAAAATTAAAAATAAGTAGAAAATTAATGCAACAGCACTTAATAGAATTTAAAATTTACATAGTGTATTAACAAAGGTCATTTATAAATTAACCTTTTTTTTTATAAAGTTTTAATGATAATTTTCTATAAAAAATATAGTCTAAAAATACTTCGAAAAAGGAAGATAAGTAACTGCATGTTGTTACCCTATAAAAATTGCTTAGTTAATTATCAAATTATTTTCCTTCGCATTTATTAATATGATATATTGTATAAGTGAAAATTACATTTTGTTTTGTTTCCATTTATTCTTAAAGTGTTAAATGTTTTCATGTATAGCGTGTGAATATGGATTTATTAGTTCTGATTAAAGTCAGTTACATAATATGTCAGAGTACGGGATTTGAAAAACGCATGTGTGCGATGTTATCGTCATGCGATGTTATCGTATGTACTTATTTTGCAGAGCAATGAGAAAGGATGCCTTCGCGTGGAGGAATTTTTAAGGGAAATTGGCTCGTATTCACGTTAGATATGAGGTAAACAACATCAAAAGACAACCATGGAGCGAGCAAATATGCCTGATTTCGAACTACCTGCATTCAGCGGTCTTAACCACTTGGCCAATGGTGGGTCTAGAATAATCTTTACAAATGAAACCGTTTATGGGTGACTTTAATACCAACAACCAATTTAGGGTCAAATGCATGCAGCCAGCAAGAGACTGAAAGCTCTGTTTGCTACTTCTACATATTTAAATTCGCGAGCTTTAGCTGATGTGATTAGGCCAGCTAGAAGTCATAGATAAGTATTCTATCCACGGTCTATTTTCCATAGTTTATTAGACAAAAACAGGATTATACGAAACCATACAATGATTTTGAGCTTTTCTTATCTGGGGTCCTAAGACCCAGACTTGAGGTACCTAAGGCTGTAATTAGTTCTCATCTTTAGAGTACATTAAAAAGCCTTTCACTCGAGTGGAAAATGAAAAAGCAATTAAAGGAGGAAAACGAATACTCACTTCCTCACCCATGCACACTATTTTCGAACAACTATTGAGAAACGAAAACAAAGATACAGAATTTTTTTTTAATAAATTGAAACTCATAGCGATTTAGCATTAAAAAATATAGTTTAATTCATCGCTCACAGGTCAACATAAGGATCAACAAATGAAGATCGCAACTTAAAACACTTAGTCAATTCAACAGACCAGAACTTGAACATAAGCTGTATTTTCTTTATTCGCAGTGTTAAGTAAGACCTAAACAACATTAAAGCAGCATGCCGCTCATACGTATATCAATCTTTTCTGCTTTTTCACTTCCAAGACAAAATTTTAAAAATGTTTGGGAAAATATGTCATGGTAGTACGTCACCAAAACGTAATTTTTTTATGCATTCATTAGAAGATGAATACATGACGCACATTTTGAAATTAATAATCGAATATTACAATTTTAGGAATTCAGTTAATGATTGTTAATAAAGCCTCATTTTTCAAAAATAAAATTATTGCTTGTTGCAAAGTAAGCCGGATTTAATGATCAAAAAACCACATGTGGCTTAAACCCGTACTTTGGTCAACTAGCTAGAAAGAATAAAATTAAATCTTTCATCGTTAGCAAATCTCTATTCGAGTTCGATCTTGGTGAAAGTGGAACCTTCCCAAACAAGCAAATATGTCGTAACCACAGGTCAGAAAACTTCTTGCTTCTTATTCATCGATCACTTTGATTCGAACAGAAATTCGCATATTCGGATCATTCTGTTTTTTTTTTTTTTTTTTTTTTTAATTTAGCATCAACTTGACTCTAATGACCTACTTTTACTACGGAAACTTTTCAGATATATTTATTTACTTATTCTTTGCAAAGCTGTAATCCAGTGAAAGAATCTACAAGACTTGCAAAATGAACCCCTAAAATGCTCTTAATAACATTCATTAAATTTTGACTGTTTCAGTGCTCATTTGTGAAAACTTGCCTCTTATGGCCGAATGCATAACTCTTTAAACTCTACGAAAAGTTTCAACCACGATTCGATTCTCGGCGCACAGAACTTGCTTGTTATTGCAATTAATTCTAGATTTAAATGAATAAATTAAAAAAAAGGCCCCTGGCATAATCAATGTTCTGAATAATCAGATAACTGTTTTGTTTTTGTTCGTAAAGATTAAGAACTTCATAAAAGTCCTTGAATTTTTTATTACGAATTACATATTTCAATATTAAAATTTCAAATTAAAAAAAATCATAAGTGATTGCTCCCACCACAAAAACGAAATACTTAATTTTAACTTTAATGAAAGTTTTTTTTTCAATATAGCTGCTTTTAATTAAAATTATAAAGCGATTTAGTCCACATTTTGAGTTTATCTAACCTCTTTTCCACATCGCAAACTAGTTCACAAAAGTAGTTGATTCTGAAGAAATGTCCTTGTCACAAGCAACAAACACTGTTTTGCAAATACCGACAATGAATTTCACATCAGTTTGAGTTTTGGGCGTGCCTTTGCCTCTGACCCAGCAGAATTCCAACAAGAAATAAACTGAACGTCAAACCAATGGAGAAGAAAATGCTATGCCAGTTAAAAGAAAATTACTATTTAATCTCAATTAATTAAGAATAAGGTCGGCGGCAGTAGCCTTATGGCACAAAATCTATTTGCCTTAAACACGTGCTAATAATGCATAATCAATCATATGCGTGTCGTAAGCTTACGTACGTACAGTCGAAAAAATATTCAGAGCTTGTATAAATTTTCAGCATGTATTTAATGAAAATAAAATTAAAAGCTAAACTTGTATACATTGAAGACGACAAAAAAAAAAAAAAAAAAAAAAAAAAAAAAAAAAAAAAGAAGGGAAAAGAATATTCATCCATTACATTATGTTAGTTAAAAGAAAAATATTCATAGCTTGTATATATTTTGAGCATGTATTTAACTCAATTAAAATAAAATTAAAAGCTATATTTGCATATAGTCAAGTAAAAAAATGAATGGAAAAGAAAGAAAAACATTTTAATACACAGCGCCATTTCCTTTTCCAAGTAACGGCTTGAAAACATTTACGCATTGAATTTATCAAAATCAAGCATATTTCTCTGTTACTTTTTTCACCATTCTTATATTAAATTATACTTAATGTCATGCTTATTTGATACTGAATGCTTCTGAAATTTCTTTTTTATTTCTTCCCAAATGCAAATTAAAACGTAAACAACATATATCACATGCACGAAGATTTAGCGTCACAGCAACAGAAGCCCATTGGTCCATTTTCGAAACCCCTCCATCAGTGGCTACACTGTGCACTTGTGAAATATGCCGACGGAGACAGGCAATAGTTACTATGGCACCATGTTCTTGGCCGTTAGGCTACCTATTTAAATGGCCGAAGCCACTACCATCCACTACCCTATTGGCAGTAGGAACCGAGTTGGTGTCTATGCATTCCCCCCCCCCGTGCCGAGGCTACCAGAGTACAAATCCTTGCTAGCACACAAGTCGAACGCCGGGGAGAATAGTTGTTGTTGTTTTGTCCAAGAATTTCATGACAGAATGGTTGCCAGAGCCTCAAGGAGGGTGGACTTATATTTCCACCTCAATTTTAAGAAAGGGCACGCCATGGAGGGGGTCCGAGGGCCTCCCAACCTCTCCACAACCACAAATCTACACGACAGGTCTTTCGGTTCGTCATATATGTAGAGTACCCCCATGCCACAAAGACATTATACATTTATAAACACACATGCCTTCTCTGGGATTCCAACCCGGGCCCTTCGGTATCGCAGTAGGCTCCTACTATAGCGTCTGAGAGACCCCGGAAAGAGCTATTTAAGATATAAGAAACTTTACTAGGGCACCTACGCTTTTTTAAACGTAAAGTATAAAAGGAAAAATAATTAACAAGAATGACTTTACGAAACATTTTAGGGAAAATAATTTATTTCATTTGTTTTGTACTAAAAATATGCATTTATAATGGAATATATACCCAGATAAAGAATTTTGGCCACCAATACCTTTTTTGCGATTATTTGTTAAAATATGCTTTCTTGAATTCAAAACAAATGTGTATTTTCTAATACGAAAATTATTCATGCTGATTTTCTTATACATATTTAAATATGTATGGGCCTACATTATAATACTACGAGGGCCCATAAATTCTTTCAAACGGCAGTGAGTGACTAACGGAGTTTTCAGACTGTGTTGTATTGCATAGCAATCACTCCTTTACAGTTCGAACTTTGCGTCTGAAACCATTATCTTGTTGGAAATAAAAATTTCCAGCAGCATCCAGTTTTTGAGCATAATTCAAATTGTTTTTTAAGATATAACGATATTTATTCAAAACAATTATTATGTATAAATTTCTAACACTGCTTAATATCATTTTTACCATCATTTATCATTTTTATCATTTTACGTCTCATTTTATCATTTTTAGGTCTATCTGATTGCCCAATATTAAATGTACTTTCTTTCGACAAAAATCCCCCGATGCAAAATTCCTTAAGTTTGTGAATTAATTCTTTTCTAATGTCTAGTTTCTTCTTCTCTTAACTCTATAAGGTATTTCTCCCGCCTTCTTAGCATGCCTTCGTAGTGTAGCGGTCAGTACGCTCGACGCGAATTCCGAGAGGTCCGTGGTTGGAGTCTCGGCGAAGGAGTTGCTCATTTTTCGTCTCTCCAGCTTCGAAATAACCTCTAATGTCTCTACAACGAATGCTTACGAATGCTTTTCTTCTAGCTTCTCGAGCATGATATCCAGATTTCTTTTAAAATCATGTTTCTAATTGTTCTAGAGACAGCGTCTTTTCCTGTCGCCTTCCGAAATCCTGACACAATCAAAAAAAGAGCTTATAAAAGGATTTAATTAAATTTTTTTCAAAATTAATTGTTCGTCTGTCTCGTTTAACTTCGAGATCTCCCAGAAAGATATTTATTTTCTACATTTTAAACTTATTTACAAAAAGGAGATTTTTCTACTTTTGAATAATTTTATATTGATGTTTCTGGCATTAAAGTTTTATAACATTCCCTTGAAAAGGAAATTAAACTGAATATCTTTCAAAATTTTGTTATTTCAGGCTTCCCCCCCCTTTTTTTTTTTGCGAGCTCCGCCATTCGGCACTACAAGGAAAGGGAGGGATGCCCCGTGGAGAACTTTTTAAAGGAAACTGGGTAGTATCCACATTACACATGGGGGGGGGGACGCCCATGCAGCCAGCCCGTTCAGTGGCTTTTACCACTCGGCCGCTGGCAGGCTATTACTTCAGTTAATTTTATTTTAAACAACTTTATTAGTAGAGCATGAAGAGTTAAATTTTTACAATATACCGAAAATAAAAAATCTGATGTGTACACCACATCCTTGTACGGAATATTAAATTATACGCATTTTTTCTTGCATTTCATTTAAACTTATTAGATTGCATTTAACCTACTTCGCCGACACCGCATAAACCACAATAGAATAAATGCATTCTTTAAAAATCACTTTGTTTACCACAGCGACACTCTGGCGCTAGGTTCACCTAACAGTATTATATTTCGTTCATATTATAACTCAGAATGCACAAAATTTATATCATTTAAAAAATTATCTAATCGTTGCCACATGTTCAATTCAAATATTGTAATAAAGCTAGAACGATGTATAAAAGAAATTAAGCATACAAAACAAAAAAGAAACAGTTTTTCGCAGACGATTGAGTATTTCTCATTCAATTAATTCAGTTTTCACTTCGCGACAAGGCAAAAATACATAAAAACTCAAAGTATCTGTATTAAAAATTACGAAGTAAATCTTAAACACTTATTTCCTCGAAAAAATTCCAGAAAGGATTAAGCATGATTTCAATAATAAATGAAGGCGTTATCTTTGTTGTTGCGAAGCTAAGCTTCTCTAGATTGGCAACAAATCCGCTATCCTGCTGTTTCAAATGTAAACAAGAGCAATGACCGCCATCAAAAACATTATTATGTTCAGCGGCACTTAAACAATTTTAAAATTGTTGATAATTCTAAAAATATTGCATACAGATTTACGAAAGGCATAAAAACCTTAACGGGAAGATAAGAACAATATAATTCAATCATTTTTAAAGCAAAAAATGTACAATTTACAAACATATAAGAGTAAAGAAACTGAGATCACTGAGCCGGGTAACAAAGTGTATATTTATATACGTTTGGTGCGGCCGATTGCAACCAAAATACGAGTTGCACATCTACATGTTATAGCAGTACTATGTACAAAATTTCAACGTTCTGAGGCTACTCGTTTTTGAGTTATGCGAGATACGTACATACGTTCGTACAGAAGCCACGAAAAATTCTCTTCAGAATTCATTTTAAAGCAGTTTTATAATTTTTTTGAAGGAAAAGAGTGTTTTATTCTGTCCTTACGTACAGATATCAAGGAAATAGATCGTTAAATTGCATTTGAAAGAGATCAAAATGGGATATTCTTGTTGAAATATGTTGCCTGAAACTTTTCGCGATTACAATACTTCCTTTTTACTTCGTACAAGGAAGTAAAAAAGGATTAAATTTTGGTAGAAAGAATTTTTTTTTTTTTTTTTTTTTTTTGAGGTCCAAAGAGGTTTTGTCCATGAGGGACTATTGTTTAAGTTTTGCGATTTTGTGTCGAATCACTGAATGTCCGTTTCACTTTTCAAACTATTGCCCCCAAATATTATCGCCCTGTACTATATTTGAAGAAATTAAATAATGAAAAATCTGCATAAATGTACGTATGTTTCTCGCATTGCGATAAAACAACGGTGCCTAGAGCCATCAAATTTTGAGTGACATAATCCGACTGCGATATAGCTATTTATTTGGAAGCCCAAATTTGGAATTTGTTTTATTATCAATTTCATATTTTTAAAACTTCAACGTATTTTTGATTAAAAAACTCAAGGATTTCAAAGTGAGCAATGGCAACGTTGTACAGAAAAAAATATTTTTATCTCCAGCTCGTGAGACTGTGTATCGGAAATTGTAAAGATATGCTCAATTTAAAATTATTTTGCGATATTGCTCTTGAACTGAATTTTGTGGTTTAAATGCGAAGAACATGATATGTAATAAATAAAGGTAATAACACAAAATGCTAAAAAAAAACGCGCTTTTGGACGTAATTTAAAATCCGAAACCTTTCAGATTTTTTTTATTTATTTTATTTTTTAAAAGGATAGCGAATGACTCAGAGCCGCGCCAGCCATACAATACAGCACTCCTATAACACGGTTTCACTCTCGCACGACTCAAAAGTTTTACAATATATCTCTTTATAACACGGTATTCTTAGAGCATTGTTTTGCTCTAATACGGTTGAACCAATGACTATGCCACTACCAACGGCAAAACTGCTAATAACTCAACGCCTGGATATTTTAAAATACAATATATTAAAGAGAAATCATTGTGAAGACAAAATTTAAAAAACCAATACTAGAAAGATGAAGAAATAGATAAACAGTGCCTCATTAGTCAAATAACAGGAGATTTTAAATAAAGAATCTTCTACTGAAAGAAGCAAAACATTTAAGACAGAAATTCATATGTGCTTAGTTCCGTACACAGAAACAGCAGAGCCGGATTCAGACTTGAGCTATTTGAGATACGGGACAATTTATTCTCTGGGATATGGAACTTTTTGGGGGGATATACAATATGGGACATTTTAGGGAGAGGACACTAAGCTATAGCTTATGTAGCTTATACGTAAATCCTTCATGAGAAATGGATAAAGATTTCTCAGGTGAAAGCAAACGATCGAAAATAACAGATTTCTGTAAAAGGTCCAGCATAAAAGTCAAGATTCGGCTGAAGAAAATTGTTTGCGGACATTTGATCAAAAAGAAACGTCCTGTCATAATGATGATCAATACTAATAAAAAAGAAAACATTACGTAATATTAATATCTAATCATTTTGATCATTTACTGTTCTAACAGACGCATTTTTACGTCATAGAAGTTTTTAGAACGTAAAGTCACTTCTCTAATCTAAATCTCGTATCAACGCGCTTTTTGTAATAATCATTTTCCAAGAGAAAAAGAAAGAGAAAATCTGAAGCATTTCACATTTTTACAGTATACTACCCGTTGCACATCAGAGTTAACAATAAATCTATCACTTTTCGTGTTAAGTATCTACATCAGTTAAGAATCAGAAGTCTGAAAAAGATTTGATTAGATTAGATTGTGGCAAAATGCCTTCGTGGAAGACTTTCTAAAGGAAACTGGCTCATAGTCACTTTATACGTAAAGAAAAGCATGAAAACGCTCATGGCGTTAACCCATTCACCGGGATTCGAACTCTTGTTGCAGTGTTCAGCGGTGTTATCCACTCGGCCGCATGAAGGCTCGCAAAAATTTGAAAACAGACCGAGTTACGTCCGAGAAAAAAATCTATTTATCAAAATTTATATTTTGATAATTTTTTCATTTTTATTGGTCAAGACATTTTATTACGTTTTACCAAAAGTTTACTTACTCCAACTGCATATTTTAAGTTCAAAAACACATGCACTCGAGAGTATGTTATATAAAGGACAGGAAAACAACTCGTTGAAAATTTAAGTGTACAGGATATAGTAAATATCGAATTCCCTTCCTCTCCTTTAAAAATTCTAAATGTGCAAAAAATGAATTTTAAGATATACTCCTAGTCAAAAGCTTGAAGATATATTATGCCTGATATTTTCACTGCTATTTCTTCTACTTTTATTTTAACAGAAGCAATTTAATATGCTAAAAACAGAAACGAAATTTTATTCTTGAAAAAAAGTTTGCAAACATGAAGTCTCGTGTCCTCTTAAATAATCAGCGAAGTTTTGATCAGTCCTTCTCCCGAATATCCGACTAGGTGGGGATATTGTTTCTATTATTTATTCGTATCTGTTAACGGAGAAATTCTAGCAAAATAAATAAATAAACTATTATTTCCAGAAAACTAAAATGTGTGGCACTGTGAAAGGAAGAAGTGAGTTAAAAATCCTGCTGCCATTTTAACCACTACTTGTTCCAGAGAGAGAAAAAAATTATAATAACGTATTTCCAGCCAGTGCCAAAAAGCAAAGATACTATGGAAAGAATGTGAGATGGAACGTTAAGACTGCAATAAATGAGAAAAAAAAAAAAAAAAAAAAAAAAAAACATTAAATAAAAATAAATAAACACAATGGAAAGGCCTTCTGTACTGGAGGAATTTAATTACGAAAATAACAGAGATTCTTTTCTGCATCGGTTTATTAAAAAATATATAACGGAAAATGGAAAGTCGTATCTCGGCAATTAACACGTCCGTGAAAAGGCATGCCAGATTTTTTATTCTTTTTTTCTTGTTTTTTGCTTCCAAAGAAATTCAAAAGACAGGATTTTGTAAAAGGAATTTAAGGAGATTTAGTGAAGATCTGAATGGCGAAAATGAAATGCAATACCTTATTCAATAAACATTTATGTAATAAAAGTGAACTCGAAATATGACTTACTTATCCAGTACTCTGAAAAGGTTTATAAATGAAAATGGAAACAATGAATAATTTTAAGGTAGAATTTTTTTTTTTTTTTAAACAAAATGAGAAATTTCATTAACATAACAAAAATTATTTCAAATAAATTTTTAACTTCGGTTACTAAATATCTATCAAATATACATAAAAATAGTTATAATATCGCAAAATAAAAAAGTTCAAATTTATATTTGTTTTCTGTCTAAAATCTGAAGTTTGGTACATGTAAGATATTTTTTTTAGCTACACCATGTAATACAAACACAGATATCTAAATATTAGAGAAAACTTACCACTGGGGCAAAACTTGAAAATAAATAATAGCAATACTTCTCTTATTTATTAAATTTTTCTTCGAAGAATAAGAAATATACATGTTTATAAGTAATTATTTATAACTTTTTTTTATTTATTACTACAGCATGACATTTGATGGCGATTCGATTCTGATAAAATTTGTAACTTTGGAAAGCAATTACTGGAAATTATCATCATCACGGATTGCAGATGCTCATCGGGAGACGAGTTCTTTTCTTATTCATTTACAAATGTGAAAAAAAAAATTGCTTACATTAAGATATATTCTCAAACAAAGCGATTATTCTTACTGTAAGAATTCGTAACCAAGGTGTTTATTTTTTGACAAGTAGGAATAAAAATTAATACGATCTGTATCTTCAAATCTCTGAATACGATTTACATCACAGTGTAAATTAGTTCCATTTATAAATTTTCTGGTGCTTATTCGTGTTCTTTTTTTAATGCAAATGATAGTAATATACACTCGAAATTCAAATAATTAAAATCTTGAAATCATTGCAACAGCGTATTTGCAACAAATGTATATGTTTGAAGAAAATATATTTCGCTTGATAGCTTAATCCAAATGTTTAGGGTTGTTACTCAGTTACCTTAATGGTGGTGCAAGCAACAAATTTACTCACTGGATGTGTTTTATTCTTTAAATCTGAAACAGTTGAACATTTTTTCCCCTACTGTGTTTGTTACTTAAGTATATGTAGTAAACACAGTAGTTCAAATTATAGCAGTATGGTTTCCTTTTGCTCCAATAAGGTGCATAACATGGTTGTACTTATATCACATTTGCTAGAGACTTTAATTATTACAACGCAAACAATAACCACAGTAGATTTCTATAATTAATGCAATATTACTGTTCTCAAAATGCTATGTGCTTGCCAGTGTTTAGAAAGATTTGTGTTAATGAATTAGTGAAATTTTTAAAAGCCTTTTAAAATGTTAATTGAATTTAGGTATATTTGTTTATGTGAAATGAGTGGTATTTATCGGTTAGTCGCTGAATACTGGTAGTTCAGTCCGAGGTTCATATCCCGCGAGAGGGCTGGTTGCATTGGCGTTTTTATGGTTTTCCCCATTAGTAACGTGTATACTAGCCAGTTTCCCTTAGAAAGTCCTCCACGAGGTGATCCCTCTCCTTAGGCAGATAGCCTTCGAGATTTTGCCCTAATCACATAAACCAAAACAAAAGCAATGTCGTCTCCTTTTCAGAAATATCAGTCACAGTTGAGTTGATTATATTTCATAGAGTGAGCATGCGACAAACAGGTGTAATAGAAGAGACGATAACATATTTAATAAAAGGTGTATTTTTAATATATCTAATTTATATTTTTTTAATAGTTTCATTTCAAAATGAAAAACTCGAGGAACTAAATAATACTTCAACTAAAGGTACTATGAACAGCGATACGTTTAAGTTTCAAGTTAAGTTTGCAAGGACAGAAGTCCTTGCAAAACAAACGTAAAAAAGAGGAAGACAGTATGCAGAAAGTATGAACTGCAAATACAATATTCACTATTAATGCGTGGATAGTCAGGAAAAAGTAAATACGCTGCCATTTTCGTGTGCAAAATTAATAGAATTCGCAAATTATGTCCATTTTTACGAAAAGTATCGAACTAAAGGTACTAATTATGCCGAGGAAGAATTATGCAAATATTCAGTGTCGAATACGTAAGCGTACGTGTGTGATTGCGGAGCTGTGATTGGGAAGGGGATATAGGCGGGCGAGGGATTTTCGGTGATTTTTGTGCTCGTACGCTTTCCCGTCATTCACCGTGTTTATCAAGAGTTGGATAAACTGTTCAATTTATCAGGTAAAATGAGTAGCCACCTACATATGGATCAAGAAATGAGATGCAGAATTGTCGTTGCATTGAAGGCAGGCCAATCAAAAGCGCAGATTGGCTGCAAAGGTCAAGTACTGTAGTCTGAAATTTGTGGAGAGAGTTTCAGGATACCAGGAGTCCATATCGAGAAAAACCTAGACAAGGTCGAGCAAGATCCAAAAAACGAAGGAGGATCGTTATTTGGCACTTTCAACGCGGTGGCACAGAACTGCTACAGCTTCACAGCTCTTACGTGAGCTATATGCTATCACTGGAACTCGAGTTTCATGGTTTATAGTTGCCCGAAAGTTTCATGAGATAGGATTGTATGCCAGAAGACCCTCTTTGCATCTTGCTTATTGCATCACATAAGAGAGTGCATTTAGCATGATGCAGACAACATGCGCCTTGGACCAGACTTCAGTGGAGCAGCATGCTTTTTACAAATGAATCACAAGTCAGCCTGGATACTGATTCTCGGCGTATCTATATCTACGGAGAGCTTAGAGCACGATACTATTCCTCCATCACGGAAAAAGGATCATTACTCTGGTAGAGGTGTAATGGTTTCAGCACGCATTACGTTGGACGGCTGCACAACCCTGTATACGTTTGACAGAAGCTCCCTAACTGCTGTGAAATACACAGAAGATCGAAGAGCCCTATGTTCGTCTTTTTAGGGATCCAAATTGTTCCGGCTTTATGTTAACGGACGACAAAGCTCGTCCACATACGGCTCCGGTGGTAAAGATTACCTGAAAAGTGAGGATATTCGCCGCATGGAATGGCTAGCCAAATCTCCTTACCTTAACCTTATACAGCATGTCTAGGATGCTCTTAGAAGGGCAATTTCTTCTCGCCAGCCCCCTCCGAGAACCATACCGGATGTTGCAGGAATGGGATCGAGTGTCACAGAGACTCAGTCAGACAGGGACCAGCCAGTGTCCAGTACGTCGTCACGTTGGCGACCTGTCTCGCTGTGAGAGGAAACCATACTCCATATTAGATCCATTTTCTGTTCGATATCACGTGGATTTTGGACATCCCTGCACTATGAGCTTTATTGATAATCATGCGTACATAAAATGACTTTTGAACGATACATCTCTTTCTCTGTTATAAATGTATATTCATACGAAATTTCATTAAAATCTGTCCAGTAGTTTCTCAGAAATTCTATTTAATGTGCAAATTTTCTTAATTTTGCACACGAATACAGTTATCACAAGAACTTGACCATGCTCTTAAATTACAAGTAAAACAGCAACATACTGATTTAAATTAAAGTTTGAATACTTGTTAAAAACAAAAACTTGCTAAATAAATTAAATGTAACAAATATATTTCTCAATCATATTTTTATTTTTTGCTTGCATTTACTTTGATCTGGTTCTCTTTTAATATTTTTCTAAAAGACATTTTTCGAAACTGATTCGAAGTTGCGTTCATGATGAGGAAAATATTCGGCCAGCAGCTTGTAAATAATTATCGTATTCCTCCCATATATTCTTGTGGTATAAAGATTGCAGAGCCAGCTAGTCGAAGATTTCGCTTTCAAATTCGGGCAGGTGAACCCACGCTCGACTTTAATGGCGCTAATTCAATTACTTCTCGCTCGCATAGCCTTTCTCCATAGTCTTCGCCTGTTTTCAAAAGAAATTACATTGAGAAAAGCTTGATACTTTTGGACAATACTTGAAATATTAAGTTTTCATTTAAATCACAGGTCTAGAATAACTTCTGCGCATTTAGTTTCATTACTGTCCAACTGCAACGAACGCAGCTCTCGTTTGCACTCAGTCAAACAACAGATCAATCCAACGGGGCAGAAAAATAATCACAGAGAAAAGCACACATTTGAGATATTCGAAATTCTTCACCGGGAAGGATTTAACGATTTCAGAGAGAAATTTATTGGACTCTGTAAACAAAAGATTCGTGATAAAGATAAGATACGTCGTGTTCAAATCACATGACTAGCTTAAAAATGTTAAATGTAAGATTCGTGAAAGAGCAACGAAATTCACAAAATCGAGTTCTACTCTAAATTTTATATTTAAAATACGTAAGTAATACTTTCTTACGGAATACAATATAGCTAAAGCTTTCAGACATTTTTTGTAATATATTAATTGAAATGCATCACCTGCATCAAAACATATTAAGACATTTTAATGCATGGCGGAAAGGGGTTCCCTGAGGTTTAAAAAAAACGCATTATTGATTTAGAATGTTTAATAATTTTTCTAAGTTTAGTTATTCCTTTTATTAGCCCAGAAGGGCTATTAATTTCATTTTGGCATTTCGCGCTGGTTCACGTTTCAAATTGTTGCCACCCAATATTAGAACCCTGTGTTATATTTAAAGAAATTAAATAATGAAGAATCTGCATAAATGTATGTATGTTTCTCGCACTGTGATAAAACAACGGTACTTAGAGCCATCAAATTTTAAATAATGTAATCTTCCACCGAATTTGGGCATCTGGAAGCGCGAATTTGGAATTGGAAGTTTTTATTATCGATTTCATATTTTGTAACACTTTCACGAATTTTTGATTAACAAACTCAATGATTTCAAAGCGAGCAATAGCAACATTGTACGGAAATATATATATTTTTTTTTTGTAGTTAATGATTTGAAGATCTAGAAAGTCTATGCTATTTTGTGAATTATTAGTTTTATTAAGTGTAAGACAATTCGGATAAATCTCGGAGTGTCCAATTTTACCAAAATTATTAATTGTAATAAGGTCATCAATATATCTGTAGGTGTGTGTGTAGTAATTTAACTCTTGTGGTTGTAGATTTTTTTGGAAGTTAAATTCTTTGACAAATAAAAAGATATTACAGATCGAGGTGCTGGAATGTAAGACCATTGGCAATCCTCTGACTTGTTTAAAAAGTTGATTTTGAAACTTGATGTAGTTATGAAAAAGTGTGCATTTTAGGTAGCATAGACTTTTAGATCTTTAAATCATTAACTACAAAAAAATCTTACTTTTTGACAAAACAAGAAACTTCAATTTCAATACTAACAAATTAATAAATTGGAACTCCAACATATCCAAAAAAGTAATTAACAATACTATAATTAATCAAATACAACGAATTAAAACTATATGCACAGATACAAAAGATTTACAACGCGAAATTTTGATCCTTATTAAAATTCTCAAAAATAATCTAATTCCCATTCAATTTATCAACCATTGCCTTAAAAGAGCAGGCGTTAAATACTCACTCTAAATCGTTTAACTGATAGGGATATGATAATTTGTTCCTAAACCTGAGAAGGCGGTATAAGTTGGATGACTGTCAGTTGGAAGATTTGTATATAGTGTAATTACTCAATTGTATATATTGTAAAAAGCTAATTGTCTTCAGACATATACTGTTACTATACTGTTACTAAAAAAATGGGCCTATTTCATGCCTTTAGTCTGTCTATTAGCTCTTGGACAGTGAAAATTCTTTTTTCCTTTCTTAAATTCTTAATCATTGCGACACGACAATTAGCCAGAAATTAATTAATTTCCATTCACTAGTATTTTCAAAAAAATCTTAACAGACAGTCTCACTCAGATAAGAACTCCACAAAATACATCCCTCAAGAATTCCAAGTCCCACCCACTACCATAAATTACTTCACCCAAGTCTTACCGACTGATATTATTAAAAGCCCCTACTGCCGCTAGGAATTTTCGGACACCCTACACTTATGAGTCAGACACGAAGAGAACACTTTGCCAACTCCCCCACTAGAAAGAATGTAAGTTACTGAATACATTTTCTGGCCTTTATATCTTCATGTACATTCACTGATCTTATTTATATTATTTTCTATATTATTTTTATATTATTTTTATATTGTTTTTGATTTGTTTTTACAAAGTTTGCATTATTTATCTTATTTTGTAATCTTCTATGTTTATTTCAACTTTACTTTGAATTCGATTTCATAATGTCAATTTCCAATGTTTAATTTCTACAAATAATATAGTACTCAAATGCATAAACAAGAAAGTGTCGGGGACGGTTACTCGAGTTAAATAGAATTTCTCTACAGTAATTGATTTTTACTCCAAATTGAATTGACTAAAATGCTTCATAAGAATAAGTTCTTTGAGTATCAGCATTGGTTCATAATTCCTTCTATTCGCGGATATATTTGGCCTGACTAGAATTGCCGGTTTGGCTTTTTCTTATAACTCGAGTAAAGACGAAACACTTTCGTATTTACGTATTTTTATCAATTATTGTTCATTGAACGGGAGTTGGTTTGTTCCCCTTGAAAAGTCAACAAATTTCCGATCAATGACAATGATTACATGTTTTAATTTTTCCTTTTACAATTGAAATTTTATTCTTCATGATGATTTAACTCCAGTCCCCGTTAAAACATTATTAACATTTTGCTTTCAAATTACTTCAAAACATCTTTCAAAATATAACTTACTAGTATGGATTCACACTTTTAAAATAATTCTACTTTAATTAAACTTAGGAGATAATATAATCAATTAATCAATACTGTTTAGGAAATAAATTATTATATATATATATATATATCCAGCCGCACGAGACTGTGTATCGGAAATTCTAAAGATATGCTCATGCGATATTGCTGTTGAATTGAATTTTATGGTTTAAGTGCGAAGAACATAATATTTAATAAATACAGGTAGCATATAAAACGTTAAAAAACGCCCTTTTGGCCCTAATGTAAAATCTAAAAGCTTTCAGATTTTATTTTTTAAATTATTATTTATTTTCTAATTCTGGCAAAATTCAGAAAAACACTCCCCCAAGGCATACTGTTGTAACGTCAGTACACCCGTGACGGATGAAAGAAAGACAGGTTGTCTTTTAAATTACTTATTTGATAAACTAAACTAGATTTCTTGATTAAAACATAAAAATAAACTGATCATTACAGCCCTAAATCATACAATATCCGCTAACGCAGATTGGACGCAAAAAAGCGTCCTTTTTACTGTAGTTACAGCATAAAAAAACTATTGTTCTACAGAAACCACTGGCGTGGTTTAGAACGTAAAAGATGCGTCTTGTCACCTCAAAATCACATGAAGATCTCTACACAAAGATTTCACGTTTTGTTATCTGCGAAGAGAAACAATTAGTTCCTTGTGTCCGGAAACTCCCAGGGGGTTTTATCTGCAGTCCTGCTTTTTGCAGGTATCGTCCATTTCGTCCGCGAACAAACAGGAAGTTATAATTCAGCACCTGTGCCCGCGAGGGTTCTAGTAGCTGTAACGTCACACTGTACCTAAGAAATACACTAGTTCAGATAATGTTAATGCTCATAACCTCGACTGCCATGGGGAAACGGTAATAAATTACCAATCATCCAAATTACCAATCTAAAGCACAAATAATTTCAGTGCCAGCGGCATTAGGGTTCAAGTATGCGACACTATTTAATAAAGATATGATTGCTATTAGTAATTTTAAGCGGGGAAGGGCAGAAGGAAGAAAACAGATTCCCAAAGGAATTTAAATGCGGCACTAAAAAAAAAAAAAAAAAAAAAAAAAAAAAAAAAAAAAAAAAAATGCCGAAAAAAGCAGCTTTTGGACCACTGGCTTTGTTCCACATGTCGCTTTTTTTTAAAAACATGACTGGTTAATAAAATTAAATTACAATAAGCTCGATACATAGCCCATAAAGATCAAGAGATAAATAACAATTCTACGAAACACACTCAAACACCACATTAAAGAAAGTAGCAAATTTAAGTGCATCGTCTTGTTCTTGTTTTCCACATAATATATATGGCAAAGATAAAATCAAATTCAACGTATCACATGCCGACTTTTCTCTGAAAGTAAAAATGTTATTAATAGGCTCAACCAAGATGTAAAACGCCCTTCCAAATTTACTGAAGCAATAAATAAAATCGTGAAAAAGGAGAAAGCACTTAACGAAAAAAACTTAGGAGTTAGAAAAAGCGTGAAGGATGAAAATACTTAAAATATTACTTATTTATTATGTTCGGAACACCAATAATGCTTAGAATGTCATAGGTCTATAGTTTTTATAGAATCCCACAACTCAGCAATTATTTGAATTCAATACACATCTTCATAGACATTTTGTGTCATTTTAAACGTGATACCCACAATAAAAGGCATTGGAGAAAACTACATGATTACTTTTACGGCTACGGAAAGAACATGAAAGATATAAATTATTTATTTTTATAAAAACATAAGCTGACTCTCATTTCACGCAATTTTTGACATATTGTTTTCAATTCTTTTCTGACAAATTCTGAGACTTAAGAAGATTATGAAACTGTAGATACTGCGCACAATTTTTTTTTTTTTTTTTTTTTTTTTTTTGCAAAACACCATGCAAAAGCATTTCTAGTCTAAAACCAGAAATTTTGTTAGTAAAGGATAAAACTGTACAAATTACACTGAACTTTACAAATTCAAATGTAAAATAGTTTTATTTTTTACTATGACAGGTACTGTAGAGGTTACTTTAAGTGTCTAACGGTGGTTTTGGTTTTAAGTTTAAACATGCTTTACTGTCTATTCTCGTTTCCCATCTATTATTCCCTACGAGAATGAGTTTTTGCTATCGCATTGTATGCAAATGAATTAGAAGAAGTGTTTAAGGAAGGTTCAGCTTACCTCAGGTACAGAGAGAGCTTACCTCAGGTACCTCAGGTACTCCTTAGTGGCGCGGGCTTGACGTCAGGCTACTTCGCTTGCCGTCGGGCTACTTCGTTCTTAAATCTACTACGCTACGCCGTATTGTACGTGCCTGTTGATAATCGCTTGCTAGGTGAAATAAAGGGCCAACTAACGTTAGAGATTTCTCTCTAGCTTCGGCTAAGACTGTTTAGTTTAGTATTAGATTAGTTTCTTATTTTTTTTTTTTTTTTTTATCTTGAGTTAAAAGCCCGAATGGAGGCCAGAGAAGGAGCCCATCTGTGATTATTTCGAGTGAATAAAAAGGGTGTTTAAACCCTTCGCTGGACACTGTCGTTAAATGGTCGAACTCAGAAATACATCGCTACCCAATTCACTACGTTCATCATAGACAAAGTACCGAGGAACTCATAATACTGTTATTACACTACGAAAATTTTAAGCTCGCTTATTGCACAGTGAAAACCTTTTGCATTTGCTCCAATTACATAAAAATATCTCATTTTTTTATTATAAACATTGATATTTAATACAAAAAAAATCATCTGCAATATACAGAACCCAAACAACGAATTAAGATTTTTTGCTATTTTCTCTTACACGCATTTCAAAGTTGTTTCTAGATGTTTTACACCATAAAAAAGATAGAGACGCACGTAAAAGATTTATTAATACAGAAGGCATAACTGATTTTTCTCAAAACCAAATGCAGATCAAACTTCTCTTGAAACAGCAATTTTGAAGATTTCGGATCATATCGGCGTGCCGACAGTGCATAAAAGTTTGAACAATAAAAATCTGATGTAAGGAAAACAGAGATAACTTTAGTATAGGAAAATTCCGCCTTAAAAAAAAAAAAAAAAAAAAAAAAAAAAAAAAAAAAAAAAAAAAGAGAGAGAGAGAAAGAGTGAAAGCGAGAGGGGGAAACCCTCTATTCACGCGAGACATGACTGGAATTGATATTTAATACATTCATTTTCCCTCAAAACAAAATGCATTAATATTCAATAATAATACTGCTCAAGATATACCGTTCTACAAGAACGGCACATTTTGAGACCTAGGCAGAGAGACAGACACTGTCTGATTCATGCATAGCGGTCGAACAAAAATTGCTGCAGTCTAAATGTTCCAAAAACAAAATAAAACGAACATCAAGACGGCGAACTCTTTTGTCTGGGACTTAATAACAGCTTCTGGAAATATTTCTTTCACACAGGGACTCCCATTTCAAATTCGTGGCCGTCACCGAAAAATGAGTAACTTTCTCTGCGTAGGGCGTGAAAAAGTCCATGGGATATGTTCTTTTATTTTTCACAACAGCATACCTATAAGCTAAACGGGCAGTATCTTCCAAAGATCGTATTTGATGCTGCTGTGTTTCATGATAAGCAGAATACAATGTAAATACCGTGATTCTATTCAGGAAAAATGTAAAATATATATTTTGGAATATATACGCATACATCTTTTCCTCTCCCTTTTTCTTAAGTAAATAATAATTTTCTAGATTTCTAAACAAGGGATTCTCAGCTTTTCCTGCTTTACTCCTCACTACATTAAGATATATGTATTTAAGATTTATTATATTAAATAAATGTATATATTATTTATGCATTTATTAGCACATGCATTACATTTACATTGATCAATAAAAATAAAGAAACCTTTTTACTGATTGCGTAAGGCCTATTCTCTTTCAGCCCTTTTAGGTCACGGCATTTAACAATGTCTACTCGATCTTTGTTGTGAGTTTTTTGTGACAGTTTGAGACGGCCAATATAGGATCGAATAAATAACCGTTCCGCCCAAAGCCGTGAAATCAGATTCGAAATTAAAGTGAAATGACAACAGCTTCATAGAACAGTAGCACTGTAAACTCAATTGAAATTTCAACAATCTATAACACTACCAGTAACAGCTTCCATTTACTCTGAAACACATGGTCATCTGATAGACGAAAAATAAATGGCATTAATTGCCATTTTCATGGAAGACTGTGAGAACAGATTTCAACTTCAGTATTCCTGCTACACCAGGGGTTCTCAACCGGTGATACGCAAGAGAAAAAAAGGAAGTACGCAAACAAGCAAAGTATATTTAACTATTAAATCCAAAAATTAAAACCCCAACATCCTGATTGGGTTTTTTCTCTAACACTCGTATATTTATGCAATCTGAGCTTTGTTCAAGAGTGGTGGTGGTAGTAGTACTTTGTAGTGGTGGCATTAAAGGTTTTTAATTTTTGTTTAGGTGGTACGCACATGTAGTCAAAAGGTTGAGAACCTCTGTGTTACACCATTCTCAGTTCGTATCACACACACATCTGCAAACTTGGAAATGTAATGACATATGCTACGTAAGCAGATTTTTTACCTAAGCAATAGCAAAAGATTCAAAGCTTCCTGAACACTGCCTCTTCTGACATATCTTTTTGAAATGCAATGTATGTGTGTATTGACGATTTTTTTAGCGGGTAAAGCATGCAAACAAGAAAACACGAACAAAAACGTCAGATGAACATCTAGAATATACTTTTCAGGTTTAGCGTTCGTGTTAAAAAACATTTTTCTAATATGTTTTGTAATAACAAATAAATCCAATTTTATATTAGGCGCAAAAATTATATAGGTGATCATTATAATACACAGTAAATAGTGTAAGAGGTTCAAAATCTCCAAATGGTGAATATCGATGGTCTAAAACCAGGTAATTTCACTTTCGTAACCTATGATAATTTTTTTTAATTCGTAATATTTTATATTAAAATACTTACATAAATTACGAAATATGCAGCAACCGTTAAAGAAATACGTAACACGTAATTTCATAAATAACCATGAGAATAATTTCACAACAAAAACAATGCAGAGGGAAATGAACATGCAGTTATTTTAGAAATTAAACTGCTAACTGAATAAGAATGAACATGGCGACAGTCATTTTTCATAATATGAAAATAAAAAGGAATTCAGCTGTCTTTTTACACAATCCAAAAATCGGGCTGACAATAAAAAGTTAACGTGTAAATTTTACACAACCCCGTGGATGGAGGATTAAAGCTCAGACTATTAAGAAAGCTTTAATATTTTATCACTCAGAATGTATGTAAGCGTTTCACATTAATACGGCTTACTAATGGCCACGTGAACAAGACTGCTCAACATTGGTGTTTCGACACAGGTTCAGATGAGCCAGGCTGGCTGCATGAGCATTCTCTTGGACTTTCCCTGTTATGTAATATGAACACGAGCCAGTTTCTCTTGGAAAATCCTTCCTTTAGGCAGACAGCCCAAGTGTGTTTCGCCATAACTAAATAATTCAATCAAATCAGCAACTGATGATATTTGTTATGTATTGATTACCACGATACCTGATGGTCGATTTAACAGAACACTTCTAACAAACTTAAGATTCACTGGGAAGATTAGAAATTTAAATTAATCTAAGCGTAAAATGAAATTTATCTTTCGCGTTTTAATTATTATTATTATTATTATTATTTTTTTTTTTTTTTTTTTTTTTTTTAGCCCGAAGGACTGTTAGTCTCAAAACAGCATTTACTCTCGTTTCACTTTCTGCCTTGGTTTTTTTTTCAAACTCATGCCACCAAATATTAAAGAAACTAAATAATGAAGACTCAATGAATGCAAAAACGTTTCTCGCATTGGGAAAAAACAACGGTACCTAGAACGATCACGTTTTGAATAACGTAGTCCTCCGACTGAGCATGGGCACTTGGAAGCCGGAATTTTGAATTTGTTTTATTATCTATTTTACATTTTGTAAAACCTTAACGAATTTTTAATTAACATATCTGCACGGAGGGAAAAAAAAACATTTTTATCTCCGGCGCGCGAGACTGTCTATCGGAAATTCTAAAGATATGCTGTTTTTAAATATTTTGTGATACTGCTGTTGAATTGAATTTTATGCGGTTTAAGTGCGAAGAACATGATATTTAATAAATAAAGGTAGCGCACAAAACGTTAAAAAGATGCCCTTTTGGACATAATATAAAACCTGAAAACTTTCAGATTTTCTCCCCCCCCCCTTTTTTTTCTTGCTTTACTACAATTTATAATTTTAAAGAAATAAGCTTTAACTAAATTCTAATTGTTTATAGAGGAATTTAGTACCCATATTTACAAATTAAAATGCAATCTTAAAGAAAACAAGGTAGCATACATTGAATACTAGACAAATAATTTTTTCATCATTTATGCATTCATAATTAAATTCGGAATAAGTATTACAAAAATAATAAATACAGATGAATAGTCTAATTACTCAAATTTAAGAAATCCAGAACTAAAACACCCAAAAAGTACTCTGTACAAGCCCACAGACTCGTTTAATCCAGCCCTATAACCCACGTTTTGTCACAACTGCATTGTAACTTTTAAATTAATACATTACTTGAAATCTGGATAATGATTCTTCAGTAAAAAGTACTGAATAAAAATATTTCGAAATACTTTCATAAGCTTAATGTAAAATGATTTCTGATCTTAGCAAATGGTAATCGTATCTTTAAAGTACTTTATTAAGTACGATAAAATATTTTATATGCAAATATGTAACTGTATTTTTTTAATACTATACAAGTTTAATTTTTCTTAAAGTCTGCAGTGGCAATGAACGTGTAAAAAATATGTGTTAAGGCAGGCGCAAGCCTATTTAGGTTTTTATTACGTGTAAGGGGAAATAATGCACGTAAAATTTACGTTTCATACCTATTCCCATAAAAGAACATTGCTAAATAATGTCGAATTAGATACTGACATAGATACATTGACACAGAATTAAGATATTGACATAGACAGGATAAGTGTGCTAATGCCTTAATACAAACTGAGTGGAAATTAGTATCTATTGAGAATTCTCCTCCCTGCTTTCTAGGGTAAAAATAAGTATATAATATATAAAAAAACTAAAAAGTCAATTCCTACTTAGATTAAAAAAAAAAAAAAAAAAAAAGCAGGAATTGACTATAATATGTGAAAAAAACTGTATTAACATCAAGTGTCATCCACTACAAGTTTAAAAAATGTGTTTGAACTTGAGTGGATGAATAAAAAGTATTTTATTAACGATAGAAAATTTGAACAAGATATAGGCAGAGTGTGAGGTAATAGTAGAAATTTAATAACTGCACAAATGAATTATCGCCAATCACTTTTTCTTTTCAGGCACCAATGTAGAGTGATTTTGATTGTTTATTTGATTGTTTAGAGCCAAGAAACCGAAGAAATGAGCGATGTCCTCGCCGGATTAGAACTCTGGACCTTTCAATGCAAGCCGGACGTGCTTTCCAATTACAACCTAAAAATACGCGGTGAGAAGGGCGAAAAACCTTATAATACGAGGGCTATCCAGAAAGTAGATTACGTTTTGGAATAAAAAAATAAACAAAGTATAGGAAACAAATTTTATTATATACAGATGAAAGCCACACTCAAATACTACTTTTCTACATAGTCACCATACAAATTAAGGCATTTATCGTAGCGATGTACGAGCTTGGAAATTCCTTCGTCGAAAAATTCGGCCGCCTGCGCCTTCAACCACTTCGTTACCTCTTCTTGCAGCTGTGCGTCGTCATCAAAACGCTGCATAGCCAGCCACTTCTTCATTGCTGGGAATAGGTGGAAGTCGCTCGGTGCCAGGTCGGGACTGTACGGCGGATGAGGAAACAACTCCCACTTAAAAGATTCAAGAACTTTACGAGTGACATTTGCCGTGTGGGGCCGGGCGTTGTCGTGAATCAACAAGATCTTAGAGCTCAACATTCCTCTGCGCTTGTTTTGAATTGCTCTTCTGAGTTTTTGGAGAGTTTGGCAATACCTTTGAGCGTTTATTGTAGTGCCTCTTTCCAGGAAGTCCACCAAAATTACACCTTTTCTGTCCCAAAAAACAGTCGCCATCATCTTCCTTGCCGACATTGTTTGCATGCATTTCTTGGGTTTTTGGGGAGAACTTGTGTGCCCCCACTGCATTGATTGCAATTTCGTTTCACAGTTCACATGTTTCACCCATGTTTCGTCACCAGTAACGATGCGATCGAGTAAAGAGTCACCATCCTTATGGTAAGCGTCCAAAAAGTTCAACGCTGCAGCCATTCGCTGATTTTTGTGGTCCTCTGTCAAGATTTTTGGAATCCATCTTGCACAAAACTTGTGGTAACCAAGCTTTTCGCTGACGATTTCGTGCAACAAACTTCGCGAAATTTGTGGAAAACTCAAAAAAAGTTCCGTTATTGTGAAATTTCGATTTTCACGGACTTTGGCATCGACTTTTTCGAGAAGTTCGGCGGTCACTATGCTGGGTCTCCCACTTCGATCTTCGTCGTGAACATTGGTTCGGCCATTTTGAAATCTTATGACCCACTGACGCACTCCACCTTCAGTGATAATGTTGTCCCCATACACTTCACGAAGCTGCCGATAGATTTCTATCGGTTTACAGTTTTTTGCAGTCAGAAACCTTATTACTGAGCGCACCTCGCAGCTCGCGGGATTTTCAATTAACGCAGACATTTCAAACCGTCACAGTATCTGAACGGAGCACAGCACGAACCTCTCACTAGCACGGCTAGATGCAGACTGAGCTGCGCAACGCTCTGACCCCAAGATGGCCGCGCTAGCCCCGCCCCTAGCGGACACAGACGGAAACGTAATCTACTTCCTGGATGGCCCTCGTATTATTTCATTGTAAATTATCAATCACACAGACACTTATTTAATGTACAAAAAAGACTTAATCATTCAAGACGCAGTTGTGCCTTCTTTTATTTAACTGGATTGCTAACGCCAAAGTTTTGTAACAAAGATTTCTCTTGAATGGCAAGGACGTGAAATCCACAAAATAAAAGCAATACACACCTCGAAGAAGTTTTCCTATGATGTGCTCAATAAAATAAAAGTCAAATCCCGCGGATTTCCTAAAACACACAACTACTACATCGCAGGGTAGGCAAAATAAAGGGCAAGTACATGGTAGGCGAAAGGCATTTGAATTTTAGACAGTTCGAGGAAAACTTATCAATGGATTAGTAATGGTCAATTGCAAAATAGACATAATTTATTCGACAGATAGCAACATTCTCTCCAAAGAAAGGGTTAAAGAATCTCGGGTTCTTTAATGAAGCGAGAGGGATCATAAAGTAGAATTTTATGGCGAGTAGAGGAAATGGAGGTTCAATCGATGACCGAAAAGGATCCATAATGCTGATAGGGATAATGAATGAATTTGCGCTCGAAGAAAAGAGGTCTTTACGAGCCACCTTTAAGATGTTTGGGGACTAGGTAAAAAATATCACACCGCATTGATATCGATTGCAAATTGATGCATTCAGCTGAAGTAATATTCTTTTATCTTTGTAAACATATGTTGTGGAATTAACGGAAAAAAGACACTTTGATACATCTTAGACTGAATGTAGTACAATCCTATAGAAGAGGTACTGGATCCTATTACAGTCACCTAATTTTTGATACGGAAG
Source organism: Stegodyphus dumicola (assembly GCF_044657685.1). Lineage (NCBI taxonomy): Eukaryota > Metazoa > Arthropoda > Arachnida > Araneae > Eresidae > Stegodyphus > Stegodyphus dumicola. The sequence goes on along the minus strand of NC_140771.1, from coordinate 136,112,209 downwards.
AAATCTGCAATCTCAGCGAATGACTCGAAAAAAAGTATTTATCTGGTACCACATAAACCACCTGCTCTAGACTATGTTTCAAAAAGCATACTTTCCCACAGAAATTGAGAACTATAATGGTTATGTGTTTTTAAATAAAATGGGTCCAATTCTTCGACAGTAAATATCAATTTTGTAGTTCTTAGGATATGTTACAAAATAATTAATAGTTACAAATAGCAAAAGGATTTTCGAAAGAAGTGACTTGAGAAGCAAATTTTAGTGAGGAAAAAGCTCAGACAAAAATATTTACTTGTAATAAACGATTGCAAAGTCTGAAGCTGCTACAAAAGATAACGGAAAACTACCACAAAAAAGACTAAACACTTGTAGTCTTTTTCGTGGTAGTTTTGGAGACATGAAAAATGAGCAATGCCCTCGCCGGGACTAGAACCTGGACCTCTCGAATACGCGCCGAGTGTGCTAACCGTTACACCACGAAGGGATGCTGGAAAGAGGGAGAAAATCCCTCATAGACTCAGTGGTCTCGTGCTTGCTAGGCGTTCAAACCGACATCATACACTCAAAACACCCACACTTTATCTGGTTAGACGAATTTTAACCAAATGGAATGGATTATTTTCAGCTCGAAGAGATTCAATACTACGATGATTTATACAGTCTGTAAGACTAGAATCCAATGGCCTGTATCATATCCAGAGGAACATGTTTCCTGTATATATAAGTGAGCATACTGGTCAAAGATTAAACAAATTAACAGATAATCGTTAGTATTTTTTGGTTAAAATTAAACTGTAAAATGTAAAAGATCAAAACCAAATAGCTGCTTTCAGAAACAAGATTCAGTCCACTAGATTTATAATTCACAGAATTCAGATCTGATCAATAATTTATGAAAAGAAATTGTGGACGGACCTCAGAGCAGAAAAATTGTTTCTATTAAGAACCTAAATGCCTCAGAAGTGTTCCGGACGGCACAGGAATAAGCATACCTGGTGGTCTTAACCATGTGGTGATACAGGTACTGTCCCGTGATACTACTGATCCAGTGAAGCATTCTACAGATGCTTTTCATAATCTTTTTAATGCAGTTATTATTTAGAAGAATTTATATACTAATATAAAGACTTTTTCTTAACAGCTATTGCTCGCAAATACCTTGCCCTTGTTCCGAAAGGTATTTCACAATATTGTTGCTTTTGCGGTGAAATTTAGGATGAAGGGGTAAGAGTTTTGGAGATCATCTTTCGATACAAACATAGTTGTCTGAGGAAAAGATATTTCTCTCGTAGTAATAAGTGGGGAGGGACCGTGTCCAGATATAAACTGATTGAAACGGGGGTTATAGAGACATTTTTCCCGGTTATTACTTTGATTAGTTCATGTGTTCTCCAGTCTTGAGGAACAGAGTTCCATTCGTTCGGCCAGATATGATTTATTTCCTTACTCACTTCCATTTTTTTTGGATATGACATACGCCGTTTTAAGTTCATGCCGGCGGAATCAGAAATAGCAGCTGCAACAAGAAGTCGGCGTCTTCGTTTCCTTCATTTCCTGCAGTTTTGTAAGCGAACTTCTACTTCGGCTATTTTCTTGGAGGAGGTCAAAGATTTCTTGCACTAATGGAGAAGGATATTTGAAATTCGTTAATGCACGTAGCGAAGACAGAGAATTTGACTGAATTGTAAGATGATTGTATCTATTATTAATTCCAATTTCAACTGCCTTTTTAACTACTTACATTTCCGCTTGAAAAATATTTTTTCTGGACATTGGCGTCCTTTTCAGCGCAGAAGTGTCCAGTACCCATAAAGTTCCTATACGACCTTTATTTTCGCAACCGCTGGTCTTACACCTCCTGTTACAGAGACGTTTTAAATGGCGCAAATATCCATGTTTTTAAATATGTAAATTGTAATCGTTTTTTAATTATAAAATCTAACTTTCCGTACGGTCTCTTACACTCTATAATTATTTCTAGTACAGTTTATATTCATTACACACAAAAAAAAAAAAAAAAAAAAAAAAATGCTTGATTCTTAATCTATAAATATTGACTGAGATATTTAATTTCAAAATTTGCTATTTTTATCGCCTTTTTAAATTTTTTCTACTATTAGCTCATACTCTCAAATCTTCAATCGTTAATAAAATACTTTTTATTCATTCATTTAAGTTCATTTTTTAAATTGCAGTGGATGACACTTTGATGTTCATACAGTTTTTCACATATTAAAGTCAATTCCTACTTATTTATTCCTGTTTATCGGAACTAAAGATAGTAAAAAAAATTTTAATAAAAAGTAACTAAAGTAAAATTTTTCTTTGTTGACCTAACTAGGAATTGACTTTAAAAAAAAAAAGATTATATTACTTGTTTCCAGTTTTTTTGAGGGGTTTAAAAAATTTGAATGCTTAGAAGTTGTTTTCTTCCTCTAAACATCTTTCAATATGGTATTCTTTTGCCATTTACTAATGATAACAGTATTTAATTAATAATTTTCTTACAACTGGTACGCAAATGATTTCCACACAAGAAGTGCTGGTGAGAGTTTTTTAAAAAAATATGAGTCTCCATAATTCTTGATTAATTGATGTCTCCATAATTCTTGATTAATAGAACTGAATTAATTGATGAGAAACACTGAATTCTCTGTGAAAAATCGTTTCTTTTTTGTTTGTTTAATTTCTTTTATACATCACTTTAGATTTACTTTTGTTAATTGCTCTGTAACACAAAAGAAATTTTCAGAGGACTTTCGTAATACTCTTGCAGGCATTAAATTCCTCTTTGTAAAAACATGTGGGGCTACAAGGCATTCTTCATGAGCACAACTATTGGCTCTGACTTTTTTCACCCCTACAACCGGAAGTCAGTGTATATTACTTAAATAGCTAAATTTTCAATCAGTTCCGAACGATTCTTTGACTATCTTGGTGAAAAATATATTTGCTTCTGAATATTTGCTGAGAAAAATATTTAAAAACAGGTTAGCATGATGAAGGATAAACTTAAAGAAAATGCTAAAGTATGAATAAAATAAATAAATAAGTATAAAATATTAAATCATGAAAACAATTTCTAGAGTAAATTTCTTAGGGGTTGAAATTTAAAAAATACAGTAGAAATGAGAAGAGAATTTAGATATCTTTCATATCATAAGTTTATTAAGCATTATATACCCTACACGGAGCACGCATTCCTTGAAACTGAAATACGGACATAGCGGCACAGAAAAATATTTTTTGAAAAGAACTATGTAGTAATGCATAAATGAAAGAAATTAAATAAAAACTATCAAAGAAAATATATAAGAATTATTACATCAAATACTCTCTTGACCGCAAGTGATAGAATTTTGTTTTCTCGTTTATCTTTCAGCAAAGCTTATACAATTAAATAATCACTTTCATTCGCGTAAAATTATAAACAAATGTAAATTATTATACAAAACGCATAAAGTTAAACACTACAGTGGGAAAGGAAAATTCTGGAATAAAAATGTTAAGAAAATTAGATGAGAAATAATACATAATTTATTGATATCCATATACTAAACTCTGTGCTTTTGGAAAAAGTTACACACAATTTGCACTAAGGTATCAATCACCGAAACCAAGTTAATTTCTTTCCTTACTTTTTCTTATCAGAGGGATTTGTAAAAAGATACGCTAAGGTGAAAAATTTTGCAATATTTTTAAAGAATAAATTTTAAAAGTATTTTTACTTCATGAACTGAAATTTTTACTATACATTTTTACACAGTAAATAAGTACAAAAAAAGAAAGAGCTAGGGGATCACTGGGACTAGAAACTCGGGTCGAACTACCAATGTTTAGTGACTTTTCCGCTTGATCATAAGACCTTTTGAAATTAGGCTGAACAATATATCAAAGAAAATAGAAGATACAGCACACGTAAGAACAAAAGTGGGCTGAATTAGAGATTCACATGTTTAATGAATAAGTTAATCTTACCTGTATGCCATTATGAAATATTAGGAAGTAGCATAAAAGCATGAGTGAAGAAGGCAATGGCAATCTAAATCATTGTAATCTAAATGTATAACATTATCAGTATCTGCTATTAATTTCAATACTGCTGAAAAAATTATAAATGAATTATATTATAAATCGTATGAACTCGTTGCATTATAAATTACAACAGTTAGAAATATTATTAGCGTGATTTAGCGACCATCTTTGTTAAAAAATAATTTCAAGTAACTAATTTTACAAATAATTCAGCCTGAAACTAGATTAGAAAATAAGCTACATGCTGAAGATTAAGCTTTGCCAAGGTGTTAGAAACATCTTCTGTTAACTAGAGTTATGAAGCAAGAATTTGTAAAAATTATCATTTAATTATAAATTGGCATAAATACTATACAAATTATATAAATTTTACATACATGAAAACTTAAATACAGTGCAACAATACGTGAAAAAGGAATGGATTAAAAGGGAGACTGAAAATCCCAAGATATGAATATAAGGGAAATTGATTTTTTTTTTTTTTTTTTTTTTTTGTTAATTATAAAAATTCTGATGACGCTCATAATTATCAATTTATTAATTAAATGTGTATTAGAAATTAAATGCATGCCAAAGTACATCAGGTGGAAAGCAGAATAAATATTTAAACGTTTCTAGTATTAAAATATGGAATTTGTAACAAAGTTAAATAAACTTAAAATAACTTCAATGATTAAAAATGGAAAGCTTAATACGAGAATATATTGCAATAATATTAGTGTGAATTTAGAACGACTTAAGAAGTCCAATTTTTAGATTTAATAAAGATAATTTTTATAATTAAATTAGAACTGTTTACCTAAAATGGTAAATTTGAAAGTTAAAACCATTCTGCTATCTAAGAAGATTTGTTAATATTTATCTAGACAAGAAACTTATTTAAGGTGAGCTACAAATCCGATGTTTGATACGCTGATTATGTATCAGTTTTGTATATGTCATTAATCTATCAATTTTACTATTCAAAACTAATATATATATCAGCGACTAAAATCTACAATTTGGATAATTCTTAAGAGAGAATAAAAAAGATATGGCTTATCATTCTTTTAAGCATCATAAAACTTTAAAATGAGTGTAAAAGAAATTTATTTTTTAGCACACGCCAGACTTTAAATTAATATTTGTTTTACATGCACAATTTTTACAATATTGATAAACGAAAATAAAGGCTTGCAGTCTCAATAGAATGTTCCATTAATGGCGATAAACGACTTTTTGTAGCACCCAATCTTCTTGGAAAGAAATGGGGGACAGGAAACGTCGCGCAGTTCGTGGATTAAAAAAGAGGGGGACGGGATTTTCGATCAAATTTGGCGCAGTTCGTACCCTACCTACTAGCCATTACTTAATATCATGACACTAACAAATAAAAATAGTATATAAGAAAACAAAAGTTAAAATATAAAGCATATTTTACAGTGTTTATTTTTAGTTTTATAAATTGTTCTCATTTCTTTTAATCATTTTTATTTTATTAGAAGAATTTTGAAGCTGCGTAGCGTTATTATAAGAAAAATTTAATATAAAAAATGTCTTTTTAATGAAAAGATTTCCTTAAAATTTTGACTTGAAATAATTTAATTATGGTTTAATATGATTCATTTGGTTAACGAAACTTTCTTTTTAATAATCCTACTTATTCCGGGGGGTTAGAAATTTAATTAGCACATTGCTTTTGATACCTATTTCCCCCCCCCCGGTTTCTAGTTCCTGTATTTAATTTTAAGGTCCGGTTTCAGAATGTTATATACACCATGATGATTAATTAAATTAAAGCTTTTTAAATACTTTTTTGCAGCACTTTGATTGTTTTAATTAAACAGTCTTGATTGGATTTAATTCTTAATTTTAATTTTAATTTTAAAATGTTTCAAGAATTTACAGTCATATAAATATTATAATTCAGAAATGTGTCTCTGCTGAAAATTCTTTGGTTGTTCTTTCAAAAAAGACTAAGGAATTTTACACAACTATATATTTACATATTCTGTATTAACTTATTGCATTTTATTAATTTTGCTGAATTATTTTTGTTTCTGTTTTGAACTGTTTTTATTTTGATTTGAATGTTTCCTGTTGGAAAATCGCCCTCTTTCATGATTTAATTTTGATTTAATTCTCTTCGATTATTGAATTAATTTCGCAGCCATACTGTATGATTTTAATAGTATGCATATTTTTATAAGAAGTTAATTTTTGAAAAGCTAAAGGTCATAATTTTATGAAAACACTACACATTTTTATCTAGTATCGATTCTAGATTCATTAAAATATATAACACTGGCCAGTTAGCGTCAAATGGTAATGACATGAACTTTTAAAATTAATTTTTTATATTAATCTTGTGGAAGAAAATTACTATAATGAGAAAATAATAGTTAAAAATACTTCATTTAATTTAAAACATTTACTGCAGTATTTATTATTTTAAACTTGACAAAATAAATATGACCGTGTGAGGTTTATTTAATATGTTTAATCAGTTATTTCATGTTTGCAATCTTTACTTTCAATTCTCTCCTTCCGTTTTCCAGCCAGAATGCAAATTAGTTCGTGCATATTCGAGTGAGGACTTGAGATTGTTTGGACAGATCCTCACTGGCTTGGCCCTTTTCTTTACACTGTGACATATGCACCCCACGGACTTCCAGGTGCTTAATGAGATCTACCTGTTTGTTCAGAGACAAAATGTCGGACAGCAGACCTTTGGAAGAAAGGTGCAGCGGAAACCCCCTTAGTTTTGTTTTCGGACATAAGGCACTAATTATTCTCTTTCCAGGTTTTTAACAAAACGAGGAGAGAGCTTTGTGTAAAAAGCTTTTGATGCTGTAAACGAGTGAAAGCAGACGTATTTTAGCGTCGTCGCCGCGTCAGCGGCCTTTGTATGAATTATGGCTGAAATGATTCAATTATTTTAATATTTATTCAAGAAATTCTTATTAAGTTTTCAAAATAAATATTTTAAAAGACAACCTGTCTTTTCTTGCACCCTACATGGGTGTTTTGACGTTACAACACATCTGCAATTCACCCATTTGTGGTATCTCTTGAGGTTTTCCATGTGAGGTTTCTCCTAGCCGAGATCACCTGAGGTTGCTAGTAATAGCGTGATAAAATTCACGCTAACAACAGCCTCAATATCAAAGTATATTTAGACACAGAGTGTTCTGACTCTTGAAGCTTGCTATTCTACAATAAGAGTTCCATCTCCGGCTTTGCATTATACTTGCCGATATTTGAACTTATACTTGCCGATAGTTCACCGGTGTGACTGCACGGTGAAGTCCGAGCAACCTTCGCGATAAATTATTGTGTGTAGTCTTTGGTTATCATATTTTTTACCATGTATTTTAGTTTGAAATAAAGAGTTTTTATACCCTTCTTAAGTCTCTGTTATACTCAGACATAGCGATAAGTCGCTTTACGTCTATCAAAGATGTCGTAATAATTTACAGTAGTGAAAGACGTTAAACTTCACAACCTTAGAAATTATAACTAAACAGATTAAACGGGATATTATAATGAACCTCCCTCGTAGCTACCACCTATGAAAGTGACAGGTATTTCCGAGAACATCAATACAAATAAATGCTGCACACAGACCTCTCTAAGATGGCCACCCCCTCAGATGACCAAACTCGCGTAGAATCATCGATAGAGAGGGCCTATTGTTATATTCAAATATACGATATAAATATATTCGGTAACATAAAAATTACAAATAAGATAACCATATCCCGTTCATATCAATCATAGATATCATTAAATCCAGACGTGTTTTTAAACTACAAAGCAAACACAACACTGTTAATACATTTTAGCATTTGAAGAACGTTAAAAACGGAGCCCCCTAAATACATTTTTATTGCCTTCATAATTAATATTTAATTTGTTATGTTTTATTTTGAGTTCCCTCTCATTTTATACCTGACGCAAATGCCTTACTCTCCCAATCCTTTTTTTTATGGGGTCCCTCTTTAAAATCCTACATCTTTCCCCCCCTAATATGATTTATTTAAATATTTAATTTAGGATTCAAAATAACTAACATTATTAGTTAAAGTATTTCTACAGGAAATCATTATTATTTTTATATTTCATTTCTGATACAGAGGACGTAGATAGAAGAATCTGAGAGCAAGTTTAAAATATAAATAACATATAGCATTAAAAATAATTTTTTTTAATTACATATTGTTTGTAACAGTTAAAATTCGTTGTCACTAAAAAGTTACAAGACATTACTAAGAACCGCACACCGTTTTTAAACGGCTTATTTTATTACAATAAAAAAGCAATACAGTGCTACAGTTTGGCAGACAAATGAAAGAATTTATGTCGCTTGGATTCGCAAAGCCTTTTCATTTAGAACTGGATGCTATTTTTTGACAAGTGAGAACACCTTTGTCATGTGTTAAATTAAAAACTTAAATAAACATAAATAACTTTATTAAAAGTTCTACATTTACAGCAATTAAGTTCCATTTTTTTCTTGATGTTGAAGTAAAAATCATATATCAGCCATAAATTCACATTAGTATACTTCATAATGGAACACGAAGAGTTTTGCATGTTTTCTTAATTTAAAAAAAGTATATATAATTCATAAGGGGGAGAATGCACTAATATGAAACTTTCGTTTTTAGAGTTAATGGCTTCAAAGGATAAGATTTTACCAACGAGTTCTTTGTTTACTGTGGTGAAGGACATACATATTTATATAATGGACTCACGTCGGTTCATTTATGTACGAAGCTTAACCATCTTAAACCGGACATAACGAAGGGAAAGTAGGCATGAAACGCAGTGCCGTGACCGAGACGATTAGCGGCTTTCGTTCGATACGATGACGTCATTGAGTTCTATTTACAACCCTCCCACGATAAATGGACTTTCTCCAACACCTTTTGACTTTTTTAGTTTCTTTCCAAAACTGATGGTTTTCGATAGCATCGGAACGACGAAACTAAGAATTACCTGCTCAGGACATGGGCAAATCCACAAAAAACTGCAGTGCTAAATACTTGACCTAAGCAATAAAAAGGCAACTAAAGACAAATGTTAATCGGTAAAGTTATCAACTAATTTCTCAAGTAATTCAGAGGGGAAAAAGAGGGAAAGGAAAAAAAAGAATATTTTAAAAATGGCGAAAAATCATACGATCTTTGACTACGCCGTGAATAGGAATAAACTGCAGCTATCATATTTTTTCTTTGCACAGGATGGCAGAAAAATTCGGTATCTTTAGCAAAAAAAAAAAAAAAACGAACCTAGCAGAAAATGTAAATAGGAAGACTAATAGACATATAATGGACACTTTCTATTGCTAAAATATAAGTAGCAACTTTATCTAACTTTTATCTAAGGCACTATAGCATTAGACGCGCAAGCGATAAAGCGAGATGACAAGAGACTAAAGTATTGAGAAACTTTCATCTTAGCGCGTATTTCATCAGGTGGCTCGACGTTCATCCAATCTGATATATATGATTTCTTTTGGTGAAACTCGAAAACTAATGTTTCCAAACGTAAACTTTGGACTAATGACGAATACAAAACAAAACCTTGAAAAGAAAACACAAGATATATGCAGAAATAGAGTTCAGAAACATAGATGATGTAAAGGCAAGCATTTGGACGATACTTGTTTTGAAGCAAAATTACACATTTCAATTACAATGTGAACACAATGCTCACAACACGTGATAACATCTAGTACTGATATATACCGTATACGGGATTACTCGAGAACGGTAATAATAAACTTTGTTATTTACACTGATATTGGACAAGTTGATCTGCTGAACCCTCTCTTTGTCTGGATTTAAAAACAAATAAGACTATAATTTTGAAACAAGCTGCTCCAGCTAAATTCAAAAATTGAAGTTATAGAGCATAAAATCATATGGTTAAAACGAGCTGTTCAAAACTGCAAAGCCAAATGCTAGGGAAAAAAATCCCATGATAAAATATCAAAATAAATTAACGCCACGAGGAGATATATGCCCCTATTTAAAGAAAAAATTATGCTATTCATGATGCAGCTGTGGGTTTATTTCACCTGCAACAAATATTTCTCTCGAGTGGCAATACTTTTTATTTTACCAGGACACAAAATTCGCTTATTAAAACCTATTCAAAGTGTTTTATAAATGAACTTAGAATTTAAATCGGCAACATTAATTCTACTCTTTATTTAGTAAGTCTACAGCATGTAAAACAGAAGACTTTGTAGAGGTATAAAATATTTATCTGGAGCAGGGAACACGAAAGATCAGATATATTCTCTGTCACGACACGAACTCCGGCTAATCTGATTGTTAATCGGACGTGCTACCAGTTACACCACGAGAGCACACAGTCGGGAAGGAGAAAATTCTTTATAAATTATAACAATTAATAGTTATACAGAATACTTCCACACTGCATCTGCGACAGATGTTACAGTCGCTCACATTATAAATTATTCCTCGTGGTCGAAAGAATCATATAGCGATATAAGCGGATCATATACAGAAACATAATGTACTTTCAGTAACATCGCGATAAGGGTAAAAGAAGCTTTAATACTTTTTTTTCCCGCCGCTTAGATCACATCTACGAGAAAAAATCACGTATGGGCAAAAAATCACGTCCTGGAAATAATAAGCCACTGGTCAATCCATAAGGTCTTTCGTTTATTTGAAAGTAGATCTTTTATTCATCTTCCAAATTATACACATGTAAAAATGTACTGAATTCAGCCTTTTATTAGCAATTCATACTTCAAGTTTTAAGAAAACTCAAAAAAGTTTTATTAAAATTTATACCATTCATACAATTAATAAAATTTCCTTTTTATGCCGCACAGATTTTATGCTTCAACTACAGATTTCTGTTAGAATCTCCTACTCGCGTGTTAAATATTTGCATCAAATAAAACCCCAGACTTATGATAAAATTCTGTATTAATAAATCTATTGTCATCATCTACGTATTATTTGACTTTTTCTAAACGGCAAATTTTTTTTCCATCTTCTCCCCTTATTTAATAATTTAATACTTCTTGAATTATACCTTTCTCATGTTGGGAAGGAGGAAGGGAACGCAGAAATACATAGTAGAACATGATACTTAAATACTTTTGGGGAAAGGAGGATATGTATGGATACTAGATCTTGCATCCAAACAAATTTTGTTATTTAACAAATATTCTAAACCTAAAATTAGACATAAAATCAAATTTAGACTGCTGTTTATTCTGAATACAAGTTAATTTTCATACACTCTGATTTATGTCCCTCTTTCCAGGAGCATAAAAGTTTTATTTTTTGTGTCAGGTTGCCCTCGAAAAAAATCGATAGATTTTATTCATTACTGCTTAAGAAAAGAAATTTATCGAAATCAACACAGTAAATTGGTAAAGAACTCACATTCTTTACCAAATTAGGGTCACTTTTTTAGGCCATATTTTAATTTTTTCATCGCAATATTACTCTTCCATTTACATACTAAATCTACTATGCTCGCATGATGAATCACTATCATGAATTCATAAATATGAAACTTACTACAATTTTAAAAATACAATTAAATTTCGAATAATATTTTTATAATAATAAAAAAAAGAAAGTGTGTGTATGATTATGGCAAAGACTCGAGGGCTATCTGCCTAAGGGGAGGGATGCCTTCGTGGAGAACTTTCTAGGGAAAACTGGCTCGTATACACGTTACACATGGGGAGGACCACGAAAACGCCCATGCAGCCAGCCCGTTCGCGGGATTCGAACCTCGGACCGAACTACCAGTGTTCAGCGACTTTACCGCTCGGCCGCTGGTGGGCCCCCCCCAAAAAAAATTCGTTAATGAAAATCGACTTTTTCAAAGTGGAACAGGAGGGAAAAACAACACCCAAATAAAAATGGGAAGGTTGTAAGTATGTCACATTTCCTCGCCTCCTCCCCCTTTTATGCAATTTTATCGTAAAAAAAAAAAAAAAAAAAAAAAAAAAAAAAAAAAAAAAACAAGAGAGGGAAATCATGGAAATAATTTAATTTCCGAAGGATGCGATTATAGTACGAACATAAAAAATGAAAAATAATCATGGAAAAACTACAAGTAAAAATTCACAATTTTTTTTAAAGAAACCAACATTTCCATAAAAATACATAGTAATGTTAACATTACAATATCTAATAACATATCTTCAATTTATACTTCCCTGTCCCTGTTATTACTGTTGTTTCCTGCTACTCCTTAGGCCTCAATCTATAAATATTTATAGAAGGTACTGGTCGGTTCTTGTATTAAGCTTCCCATTAAAGTTCAACAGTTAGGAGGAAAATGTTCGGTGTGTCTTTCGCAGATAGTTTGCGAGGATTTAACTTTGCTAGTACGATGAAAACAATCACGACAGAGGGTATTTACACAGTTTTAGAATGATTTCGGTAACGAATTTAAAAAAATTTTTTTGGAATAAAAATTTTTGCCAACAGCTTATTATTTGAAATAATAAATATCGTCTACTACTTTTAAATTCATTCTTCTTTTAAACTGCCGCATATAAACAAGCTGTGAACAGAGGGATACGTTTTTATGCTTTAACGAAGAGAAATATTCCTATATTCCATAATTCCAAAACATTGTGAAATGCATGATATTAAAATTTCTAATTGCAAAATGAGCAACATATATCATTAAACAGAAATGGAAATAACGTCAATAATTACTTTTACATGGAAGAAGACTCCAAATGTATTTCTGAAAAAGGCATATACTGTTTCTAATGTTTCTAACGTTAAATCGCTGGTGACAAGAGAAAATCTGCCGACGCAGAAATCAATTGCAAAGTCTTTAACTACATCTGTAGAAACAATAAATAAAGTAATAAACTAAGATTTACAATTTAAAAAAGCTAAAAAACATAATGTTCACCAGTTTTTACCTAGGCATGCGGGTCAACGCAAAACTTATATAACCCTGCATGAAAACTATTTAGCAAGAGATAAATGGCAATAAATAGCTACACTTGAGGAAGCATGGGTTTAACTGAACGACTGCAACCAAAAAAGTTCTATTCATGATCGAACGAAGAGAAAAAAAAAACAAAAAAACAAAAAACACAGTACAAATCGGGTTCGTCAATACACAGAGAAAGTTTCAGTAAAGGATTTGCGACTACCGCAGAGTTCTCTTACAATGGAAAATTAAAAATAAGAATAGTGGAAAAAAATGTTAAAATCAACTCAAAATACTATCATGAGAAAGTTTTAGATCTAATATTTGCAGAAGTTCCATTTTTTTTTTTTTTTTATTATTCCAACGACTTTCAAAGAGTGAAACTTCATTAAGAGAAAGCAACAAGCCATAGTTCGAGAAGTACCACTGCATTCCTCGAAAAAATAAAGACTGATACAGGTATCGCATATTTACCTTTTTAAAGTATTCCTGCGAAGCCCTCAAGCGTTTCACCTATGTATAGGTGTACGTTTGGTCGCTTAAAAATAAATCTTTCTAGGCGCAAACCCACAATGACTGATGTACTCTGGAAAGTAGTGGAAGAAGAATGCAAGTTAACATCCCTAGAAATTTTACGAAAAGGCCTTCTATCATGGAAATCAGAATGCAGACTTATAATCCAGGGGGGAAAAAAGGCTATCAGATTGAACATTTAAAAAATAATTATACGGCTCTGAAATCGTTCTAAAAAAGTGTGAACATCCTCTATAAGTGGAGAACTCAATTTTAAAATTTGGGAAAGCTCTTTCTCTCAACGCTTTTACGAAGGGGAAAATGACGCGAATTTTTTTTTAGTTTTCGGGACCTGGCGATAAAAAGCTAGGAAGGTAAATACGCGAGGAAATACGTTACATTCAAACAGTAATAACCATTTTTCTGTATGTATTTATTCGGCACTTTGGGTCCCAAATTAAGCTTTGTAAAAATAACAATATTTATTCACTGATCCGTAGGTAACTAATTAACGTTTTACTGTATTAATGATTAAATCACATTCCTGGTGTTGCATTTTCTGCATGGGAACCGAAGTATACATTTATTATTTGCATTATCTTCATGTAGATAATAAATTAAATTTAGCAACACAGTAAAGCAATAAGGTTTCGCAAGCAGCTCTCAGCGTTATTCCCATCAGCGTTATTTCTGACTGCTATGCAGATGTTGCATTCATCAATAAATTTAGGTATGCTCGTTTCATTTGTTTATTCCTGATCATTTTCAGGGGTTTTAAATTGGGTCTCAGAAAGAGTATAAAGGAAAAAATTAACAACGATTGGTAATGAGCTTCAAATTATGAAGTTTTATAGGTTAAAATCTTTTTTATGCGAAAAATGGAAATGACGTTATAAGGTATTTCTCCCGCCTTCTTAGTATGCATTCGTAGTGTACTGGTCAGCACACTCGGCGCGTATTCGAGAGGTCCATGGTTCAAGTCCCGACGAGGGCATTGCTCAAATTTCACATCTCTTGCTTTAAAAAAAAAAAAAAAAAAAAAAAAACGTAAAGTCGTGCTTTCTAATTTGAGGCAAAATTCAGTCAAAACGCAAAGATCATGTTGTTTATTTATAATATGCTTTAAAATGTAGGATATTTTCTTGACTTAATCGTTTTCCCTTGATCGCAAATTAAAACGACAGTCATTTTACTGTATGTACACAAAATAAGAAATAGAAAATCACGGAAATCATTTAATGTATCTCATACAATTAGTGTATTTCAATTAATACATAAAATCTACATCCTAGCAGTTTGTCTTGGAACTATTTCAAATCAAACTAATATAAAAATGCAATGCCTCAGAAAATGTCACATATTAAGATATGAATGCCACGATATTTTGTTAAAATAATGTTTATTGATCGGATGCGAGGCTAGTATTATCTACCTCATGTAATTTACCTTTAACATACAGAGGTTATCTTTAGTACACCAGCAACCAGCAGCACATATACTGAGAAGCACAGACAGATGTTTTCAGAATGAAAAATTACTATACATTACTTGATATGGAATACCTTCGAATGTGTTAAATTTTTATCATCAGATAAACCACAAATTTCTTACCTGAAAGATAAAAAATAAATTAAATTATTAATACGTCTTAGTTTGTCACAAAGCCAAAGAAAATGCGAAAAACAAAAATTACTTGAAATTAATATGAACTTAAATTAATTATTAAAATTTATTTGACATTTCCACAGACTTATTCATGTTACTTCCGAATAGTTAAATACCGAATAGTTCCGAATAATAAATACATATAGAAATAAAAACATGCACACATGTCACGCGATGCTAGAAGATAACATCTTGACGCTTGAAAAAGAACAAAATCTTGCACCCATAAATCATAAAATTATGCTCATTTTTTCCCTTACGCTATAAATTTTAATTCGAATAAATAATACTAATTTCGGAAAACATAAATTATAAAAGATTCATATGAAAAAATAATAATAGTCCTATTGCTACGTGTTATTGGTTTGCAAAGATCTAAACGAACAGATCATATGAAAAGAAAAACTTGAAACTTTATTGCAGCTTCAAGAGAAAATTAATTTGACAGATGAAGAAAGATAAGCTTTCCAATTTTACGTCGCTAGGCATACTTTTAGCAGAAATTTAAGGTAATGTTGCAATTCTCTTAACGCGGGACGAATACTGGAGAATAAAGAGTTGTTCATTTAGCAATGATATTTTAACCTGATCAGAAAGTTCTCCCACAATATTCAAAAACAGCCTATACTTAAAACCGACGCCAGAGCCTGCGCAACCCGTGCAGCCACATCAGGCAGCAGAATTTAGCGGTAGCAAAATTTTAGAACTTAGGGAGGAACAGGTGGCAGAATTGGTGGAACCGTTTGCGATGGTCTCCGGCCAGCCTCTAATCAAGCTAAACTTAACTCTCAAAGCTGATCAGCGGCTCCTCAATGTCTCCACCAGAACTTGGCCTCGTTGGCTGAATAGTTCCTCCATAAAATGCGCCTATCAGATAATCGAAAACGAATTTTCTAGACAAAAAAATGTCCAGACGGTATAGCGGTTAGGGAAGCTTGACTGCGATACCGAAGGGCCTGGGTTCGAATCCCGGAGAAGGCATGGTTGTAACTGTCCGTCCTTTCATAGGAGGCGATGGTGGCTCACCTATTAGGTGCCTCCATAATAAAGAGACCACCACATCTGGCCTTGTATAGATTAATGGACTTTGTGACACTGTAACTATTCACAATCTGCCATTGGAAAAATATATATGTATATTAGATAATGTTTTCTATTGAAAACAAGATCGCATTCACATTAAGCACGGGGAAAATCACGAAAGCCCACGATCGAATTATATATATATATAGTACTCAAATGCATAAACATGAAAGTGTCGGGGACGGTTACTCGAGTTTTATAGGATTTCTCTACAGTAATTGATTTTTACTCCAAATTTAATTGACTAAAATGCTTCATAAGAATAAGTTCTTTGAGTATCAACATTGGTTCATAATTCCTACTATTCGCGGAAATATTTGGCCTGACTAGAATTGCCGGTTTGACTTTAACTTATAACTCGAGTAAAGACGAAACACTTTCGTATTTACGTATTTTTATCAATTATTGTTCATTGAACGGGAGTTGGTTTGTTCCCCTTGAAACGTCAATTAATTTCCGATCAATGACAATGATTACATGTTTTAATTTTTCCTTTTACAATTGAAATATTATTCTTCGTGATGATTTAACTCCAGTCCCCGTTAAAACATTATTAACATTTTGCTTTCAAATTACTTCAAAACATCTTTCAAAATATAACTTACCAGTATGGATGCACACTTTTTAAATAATTCTACTTTAATTAAACTTAGGAGATAATATAATCAATTAATCAATACTGTTTAGGAAATAAATTATTATTAACTAACTTTGCAGCAATTGCGCAAGTAATAATAACTTGTATTCGCACTAAATGGATTTAAGATCATACAACATTATATGTATATATATATATATATATATAATTGGATCGTGGGCTTCGAAATATATATGTATATATATAAGAACTAAATGTAACAAGGTACAATAAGGAAACATAAGGACAGATATTTACATAAAATTATAATATTATGTTCTGTATAATTTGGTATAAATTATGCATATTCCAAATTCCACTTCACACATTTTTGTAGAAAACATTTGGCAAAATATCATCGGAACTAAAAGTTTGGTAAGTTTCGAAATCCTAGTTAAACAATTAGATCTACATTTTCTGGAATTCTTTTCTTATATTTCGATTTAATATAAAAGTGGGTGCAAAATACAGCGAGTTTCTATATTGATATCGCTCAGATCTTAATAGCAGCGTAATTTTTCATTTACTTCTAATGTGCTACCATTTTAAGAGTAGCGATTTCCCCCATAATAAGCTGATTTCACTGAATAAATTTGTCTATTATTTACTGAATATTTATAATAATTTTCACTGAATAAATTTGTCTATTATTATAATTGTAATTATTTACGTTTCAGTCTATATTTATGTTTATGGTACATTTTCTTTAGAAAGATAAATTGGTGTATAACTAGCTATTTTAATACGTTATATATAATATTTATTAAACTTAATGAGTGAAATTTATATTATAACTGTTTTATTACATTAATATTAGAGTTATTAAATAGCATAATATTCGTCACATTAATTTTTATGGCTTCAGTATCTCACCGAAGTCAATTTTTAACGCCCATCTCCCCCCCCAAAAAATTTCTTTAAAACTATAATGAAAATTTAAACTTTTTTACAAAGGCAAAACGAAAGCAATTCCGAAGATACTTTTTACTATGCCAAATTATAAATTTAAAATCGTAGTAGATAATTATCAATCTGTTAAAGTACTCTCAGATTCATAAAAAAATTAATAAGTTTTTATTAGGGATGAAAAAAAAAGTTAAATGCCAGTAAAAATTCTGTTTTCTTTTTTAAGTTACGAAAATGCTTAAGTTCATTCGAACGTTTCTCCTTCAAATAAAAAACAAATATGCATAGCAGGAAAATGATGAGAAAGGAAGGAAATTTGATCAGTACTTCCGAATAATATTCGCTTTCTTATTTTCTCTGCGGACGTTGCAAGAACAGAGTTAAGCTGCAGCAAAGTGGATATTCGTTTAAGAAATAGCAACAGTAAAGGCGCAATGGATCTCTTCAGTGCCCCGCAAAACTACGATACCAAATTTCAGTATCAAAAATATTACAAAAGACTATTACAGCAAATGGCAACTTACATTAAGAATATTTTTCACGTGTTATCTCAAACGAATCGGAGGACCAGCCTCTAGGAAAATGGAAAGTCATTTTTCCTCTCCGTTCCCAAGCCGAGCTTTCAAGTTTACGATTTAAATGACCTCAAAGTAACCAGCAAGAAGAAAATTTTTCCTTGAATTATAAAATACTTCCAACATAAATTACTACGGTTGGAACGAGATAAAGCGGAACTGGACAGTTTGACCCAAAAGCCAGGTCCATTTAACATCATGTTTTCTACAATCGGAAGATTTTAATATTCCGATTCGTAAACTAGGTTTAATTTATAGACACGACAATGAACCTTTGCGTGACGATCTTCAACTAGTTCTAAGGGGGATTTTCTGGAGCAGGACAGGCACGGCATTCCAACCTCTCCGTTCCGTCGTCAGGTCTTAAATCAACGACTTTTGTCTCTGTCAAGGTTCTTTTCCCAACTTGCAAGAACAGTGGCAGGGGCAGGAGGCAGACTGTTCTCTTTTGCTAGCAGAATGTGGGGTAAAAAAACAAGCAGCGCCAACAACTCTTCGGTGTCAAAATGCTCTGGACGTCTCAATAAAATACCCGAAATCCCAGAGCCTGCTGACAGCTCTGCCGGAATGAAAGAGACTCCAGTTAATCACACTGCTAATACCAGGGGATAAATCAAGCAACCTTATGACATCTCATTCGGGAGCTTTATTTCGAAACTATCACGTAGACAGGTCAGACAAGATTGCCTCCCCTCCTCTCAATTTTTTAAAAAGTATACAAAGAATTAAGTCAGACAGTAAGCACAGAAGATTATCTAAAATACAGCTTTGAACATCATAAAACAAATACTCAAATTTTATGTTTCAGTTTTGTATTATGACAACAATCAATCAGTGCTAATCAATATAATTAATTCATTTAGAGTTATTGCGCAGAGTATAATTATAAATTTACTATCTCGTGCCGTTATCAGCCATCAAAGAACCTTCAGGCCCGGAATGTAATAATACGAGTACTACAATACGATACATTGATATCAAAACTAATAGAGAAAAAACGCTACAGTTCGAAAATAAATAATTAAATACTAAATAAAATCGTAACATTAAAAAGAAACTGCAATTTGATTTGAAACAATTGTAAACTTATATATATATATATATTTAAAAAGTCAAATGGTATGGGAAAAAATTACTTGATACTGTAGAAACCATTTCGTTTTTCAATATTTTTTTCTTATACTGGTGCTACTTTGGTAGACGGTTGGACGGATTTGGGCGATTTTTAATTCGATATTCAATTTACGTAATATTTTAATCCAATTAAACGTTGGCGCAATGTTTTTATAGCGGTATTTTTATTCTATTTCTGTGCTATATGAAAGTAATAATTTAACCTTTCTTCAGAATTTTATACCCGTAGTAAATGTATTTATTTACATTTGCCTGCCATCTTAAAAAACAACGTTTTCAACAAAAAATTAATCCATTATTTTTAACGATATTTATTTTTTTAAAGTTTCGAATACTTTACTATGCGCAAAATAACGTAAAAACGGCGTTTTTCAAGATAGCTGACGATTGTAAAAGCCGCGCCAACAATTGCGCCAAAGTAAATCGCCAAAAATCCGTGCAACCGTCTACCAAAGTAGCACGCTTATATTTAAAACGAGTTGTTCAACATGGCAAAGCTGAATGACAAGAAATACAAATAAATAACAAGCTATGATCCTACATTACAGAGACCATTACTTTTTTTAGATTCACGAAACATGAAAAAGTAAACTGCAGATCTTCCATACCTTTTGACAAATACATTTCTTTAAAAATCTAACTTTTGACATTATTCGCATCACATGTTTGAATGCATGAGATTAAACGAAAATAGGATCTTAAAGAAGAGAAATATCACATGTTTGAATGCATGAGATTAAACGAAAATAGGATCTTAAAGAAGAGAAATAGGAATTCTTAATTAAATAACAATGCATCAGCCCCCCCCCTTTTTTAACAATGAAAAACAATGAGATTCTAGAACCAAAACCAGGTTATCTTAAAGATATCCAATTTGAATGATGTAAATTTTTCAAATGATTTCAACAATTAGTTAGTCTAATGGTAGCACGGATTCATCAGAAGGATTTAAACCATTATTCAGTAACATCACAAATAAATAATTTAGTTGAATTCCAGATTTAAAGTATTAAACAATTCCCAATTAATTTCATTAAATTTTTCTGTATTTAATTTAAAGCTTGATAACTTAATTAGTCTTAATTAATTAGTTTAAGTCGAATTTTGATGTGATTGGTAGGAAAAGATAATCAGTCGGAATGAAAATACCTGCTGCTCGTTTAAAATACAAAACGATGCAATTTAAAATACTGTATTGAAAGGTTGCTTCCATTCCCTAGAGTTACAATATCAGTTACTTGCCTCCTATTATTAAAACTGATGATTCATAGTTTTCTTGCAAATTCGAATTTGTGCTAGGAAATTTTAGCGCCAGTGTTTCATATCATTCAAACAAGTTTTAAAAGACAGCACGAAACCGTCGGGGCAGGAGAAGATAAAGTTTACCATTTTGAAACATATTTCAGTTCTTTTTTAAGTAAAATAATTGTGTTCCTCTTTCACAAATTCCAAAGAGCAAAAGCGGCTTTCAATTAATCAACTGGTATTTTCTGAAGCCTAACACAGTTAAATTTTCTTAGATTTGTAAATGAATAAAACTTTGGTCGTTATTATTCATTTGTCTCACTAACTATTTTCATAATTGACTTCTTGGCTTTCTGTATCAAGAAAGGGCAACATAATTTTCTATAGTGTCAAGAAATAGAAATTCTCGATATAAGCAATTTTTCTAAAAATTTCTCATTTATGCATTCATATTTTACACTTTGTCATATCTTGCATAATAAACGAAAAGACAGAGTATCAATATGGAGGTATTTCCTGCTACTTAATACTAAATGTAGCTTTTTTCCCTCCAATGATTAAAAAACCAGCCTGCTTATGACGATTTTCTCTATGTTAAACATATGTTGGCTACTGCTCAGTGAAATAAATAAAAAAAAAACTGATCTGATTGATTAAAAATGTTATTTGTGAAGAACATACCCTTTTCCGAACCGTACAATTCAATTAATTACCCTTAATTTCCAAAGGAAGCTGAAATCAAGTAAGTAAATAGAATTCCAATAAAACATTCGCTGTTGCAATTTGCTTTTGGAAACAAGAGGATGGAGGTACTCAGTAAATGGCAAATTGTTAATTAATTGAAAGATCAATAATTCAGTTTTTCCCGCGCATTTACAAATTTAATTAAAGAGGAGGTGGAATAAAAAAATACTTCAAGTTTCGACTTAATGAAGTCAAATATACTTTAACCAGAAATTTGATTTATTGCACAAAGCTGATTAACTTCCGGTTCCATTAAATGGACTTGGAGAAGGTTTGTGTTGTGAAAAAACATACTGAACGGTCAATGATGAAGATTAAACATTGTTCAGACAAAAGTACACGGAATAATTGAAAATAATCATCCTTCGTATCTGGAATCGAACTCGGAATCTTCGAATTACAGGACTGATATCGTATATAATTGAAGAATACATTTAATTCTTTACAACCGTAAAACAGCATGAAGAGAGTTTTCGGATTAATGAAATAAAAAATAAAGTTTACCTCTTTATAAATAAAATATTATTTGAAAAGGTCATTTAATTCTAAATAATTTACTCACGTACGACGTTCAATAAAGTTATCAATTTTTCATTGCTAATTTATAGTTGCTTGTCCTTTGTTCACACTTTTAAATATATTAAAGGAAATCCCTTTTCGATAATTATGGTTTACATGGTAAGATAGAAAGTACTGACATTTGAGAAATATTTCTTGCAAGCCTCATATAAAAGCGATCCATCGAAATAGGCATACGTAAATCTTTAAAAAGGCATACGTAAATCTTGAATAATTATTTCTTTATTATAAATGCACAAGTCTCTACCTGGCGATAGTTTCCAATAAAATACTATCAAAGTTTTTTCCGACCACTGCCACTTCGATTAACTCGTTTTAAGGACATGATTTTATGTTTCAAATCTTGAATTCTTCGGTGACAAAGTCTTAAATTGCCGCCCAGTCGGTATGATGGTCAGGGAAGCCTGAATGCGATACCAAAGGGCCTGGGTTCGAATCTCGGAGAAGGCATGGTTGTAACTGTCCGTCGCTTCATAGGAGGCGATGGTGGCCCACCTATTAGGTGCCTCCATAATAAAGAGACCAACACATCAGGCCTTGTATAAATTAATGGACTGTGTTACATTTGTAACTGTTCACAATCTGCCATTGGGACCCCCCCCAAAAAAAAAAAACTGAAATTCGTAGTTTAATCGCAACTGTTTAGATTTAAATTGTTTACGTGCTTACAGAAAATCTGCATAATAAAAAAAAATTACATTGCGATTTAAAAAAAAAAAAGTAAAAAAAAAAAGGGGGGGAATTATGATTTTTCATATTTTGAAACTTTAATGGCTAACTCTTCTAGGTGTTGGGCTGCAATCTGAAATTTTCGGAATGCAGTTCCATTCAACCTCTTTGGTGTGTGTTGTAAAAAGATTGCATAAGTATGGCTTGCATCAGTTTTTGATCTTCGAAACTCTGCGTGCTTATTTCGCTTTAGAGAAAAAGAAGTTAACACAGCCTTCTCAAGGCACACCTAATCTATCTAAAGGCAAAAAATTTGAAATCCATAACTTATCAAAATTTTAAGTTTGCGCAATTCATGTGTATTTATGGTTGCATACTTATTGACAGAAGACAAAAGTGAATCAAAAGTATGACCAAATAAATAAAGTTAAATGAAAAAGAAGGAAAGATCCTTATTTAAAAACTCAACTCACTATTTTTATGCACAGATAGAGACATCGTTAGCTTATTTTTTAACGTAATAGTACATATTTGAAGAAACTATCAAGTTTTGTCTGAAAAAACAATTCAGGTGAACGATTTCAAGTAAAGATACATATTATACTTTTTCCATATGATTCTGCACAGTGTTTAACTTGACAAAAAATGTTTTTCAATGGAGAATTTCCAATAATCACTACGAATACCATTCAAGAATGCAGATAGCGTGACGTAAAAAAGTAGCAGAAAGGAAAACATGTTTTCTTAGTATTATAAAGGCATTTACTAATACTTATTGCTTGAAAAAGAATTACTTTCAAGGTATTTTTCCAAGATATCCTAATACAGGATTCTACAGCTACATTTTGGCAGAATTTTAAGTAGAAACTGTTTGTTTAAAACAGTTCTTAAAAACATTTACGAACATCTCAGGTCCAAACCGAAGTTAGAGCTGACATCAGTTAAAAGAAGAGGGGGCCGAAAACTATGCATTTCTCTCTAGAAAATACACTTTAAAAAAATCTATTAACTCTGCAGCGGAACTCTTGCTATTCTGGGCCCAGAGAATTGAGAAGTTTTTTAGCAGAACAATTTATAAAGAGCAAAATCTGATAAAAAGGAATACATAATAATTGTTTGATTCATGTAATTCTTTCTGCATTGCAGTGACTGTAGGGAACTCGCAGTCTGTTAACAGTGCCACCCTATGATGGCGGTATGGGAACTGGCTGGTATAGTCTTGGGCCTAGATTCAAATCTCGGAGAAGGTAAGGATGTTTGTAAATGTAATGTATAGCGTATTTGCAGTACGCGTGCAGTTAAAATACTGCCATCGAAGATTGGTGATGCGATAAAAGGAGAAGAAACCTTCAGATCTGTCTCCCAGAAGGTTCTCCATCAGTATTGGGACAGAACTAAAAACTATGACGGTTTCAATAGCCGGCATGTTAAAGCACCAGCTGACCATTCTTGTTCAAATACGTGGCGTATTCTTTTGATTAGACTAAATTCCTTGTGCAATTTCTTGCAGAATTTATAGCTACTCTCCTTGAATAGCCAATTAGCTATCAAAAATCAAATAATGATGAAATAAGTGTTCATAAACCCTCGATTGGAGGTGCCATCTTCCTTCTTCAAAATTTCTTCTTCAAGCCTTACACTTATGAATTGATAGGGTATTTATTTACATATGAATGAAACTTATTCTGCGCATTACCTATAATAGAAAATAGTGAATGCTAACAATATTTTGGCAGCCATTCTTTTCTTAGAATCATTTCCTGTTTCCCCTTCCCAAATGTATGAATCACAGCAATGATGATAACATTGCACATGTACTTAAACTGGATAAAGAGGCGCAGTGAAACAAACCGTTCCTTATTAAATATACCGATTTTTTAATGCATCTTATGTTAACCCCCCCCCATGGCTTGGTTTGTGAAATGGAAAAACATCACCGACTAAAAATTTTAATGAGCCATTTTGGGGGCACTTTGTTAGAATTACTTTATTTCCTCTCCATTGATTTTGCTTTCATTTTTGAGTAAATAATATGCAGATCTAATAACCAGCTGTTGTATGCAGTTGATCGGTTTTCATTGCCAATTAACTAACCTAACTAGCACATTACTGCCCAGACTATATCAATCATACATTTAATTCGCTCTTGAACGGCTGTTCGTAAAACGAAACAATCTTCCCAATAGGAATATTCGTTTCTGTACAGCAGGATCGGCTTATTTAAATTTTATAACAAAACTTTGAGCACATGTGAATTACCCAAATCCAAAGAAATCATTAAATATAAAATAAAAAATACAAACACTATATTAAACAAATAACATAGATGAAACTTAATTTAATTTTATTCTACTTGTACAAAGAAGAGCGAACAGCATAAGTGGAATGAGAAATTTCTTTTCATAAAAACATAAGGAACTGTCCTTAAGTAACTGTTCTTTCATCTTTTCTTTATCTCTAAGCGCCAATGGACTCTGCTTGCAAACAATTGGACCTCCGTTTCACTCCAAATTTTTCTGCATGTGATTTGCTGTTGCCTATGTTTCTAAGTATTGCTAAAGTGGGACATGGCATTGTCATTGAAAATGCTTATTTTGTAGCTTGCTACTGTTTTATCTGGGCAAAATCTTTAGGTGAATAGTTTGTATCTTATTCCACTTTGCACACATTTCACGGATCAAAGAACTAGCGTCATTTGCCTTTTACCCTTTTCTATTACAGAAAATTTCTTTCCTAATTCGCATTTTGTTGCTGCTTCTGAAGCTGTCGTTCTTTCATACGGAGTTCATTTTTACTATCTTCTAGTGCGTTCTTCATTCTTTCATTGTCAATTTCCTAAGCTATTGTTTTACTAGAGACGTAATATCACAGATAATAAAAAGATCCTAAGTGTCAAAGTTGAAGTCTCTGTCTGCAATCCATGGCCATAACTTCCTCCAGGTAGATTCATGGGTTCTGTAAGTTCACTTGCTGCCAAGCCTTCGTTAAAAAGAAGTAAGCTGTGGAAAATATTAGAATGATGTTTTCACAAATCGCTGAGTGTTAATTATATGGTATAAAATTTACTTTTTTCATAAATATGGATTAGCATATAGCAACATGCCTTAGCATATAGCAACTTAGCATATAGCAACATGCCTTTGAAAATCATACGTTGCTGACATCAGCGTTTCTAACTCGACACACCATTCGTCACCCGAGGTGAATTTCGTTCAAATAATTAGCTCGTTAATAAGGCATTCGAGATCACAATGTATTAGAAATTAAAATAGCAACTAAAGCTCTATAGTCAGATAACATGCTATCATTCAATCCGACTGAAAATTAAAGCATTTTTCATCTTCAAAGAAAATAAAGACACTGAAAACGAAATTTTTATATACATGCCTTAAAAACTTGATTAATTGGGAAAATTTCACAAAAATAACGGTTTTTTTTTTATATTACGAAATTAGATTTCTTATTCCGAATCCATAGCCATGGAAAAAGTGTATGTTATACCTTATGATTTTTATTACGGAAATTTAAAAAAATCAAGACTCCCTGAAAGAAAAAAAATAGTTTAGCGAAAATCTTACAGGAGTTCTGTTGTATTTATTAAATTATTCTTTATAACCGAGTTCTGCTGTTATGGTTGAAATGCTGTACAAAAACGCAACTTATGCAATGACCATAATCTTTTCTTCTTTTTTATCAATAACCAATGCTATGAAAATGCATTCACAGCGCACAAAACATGTGCATAATGCATCAGTTTACAGTTTAACTTACAGCTCAGCTGCAAAAGCGCAAATGAACGAAATAAGATATAATAATTATATAAGATAAGATAAGAAAGCCTGGACAGGAAATAAGCTACTGGCGCCATTTGTTGATGAAACCAGAACTAAAACATAATTTCTTTAAAGGCTGAACGCAAAGACGGATTGGAATTAGGGTCGTTAACTAGAACAGAAAGATTTTTTAATGACCGAAAGTTAAATTTAACTTTCAAAATTAAGTTAAATTTAACTCGAGTCGTTAACTTTCTGGTCATTTATTCTTCCATCAATGAAAGTCCGAGTTCCATACTCAAGGGCCCCTTTCCAGATATGAATTCCTGGGGTATTTACAGGATTCCTTGCCAGTGTGGTTTAATTTACAGTGGCCAAACTAAGAGAGCCTTAAAATTTGGCGTTAAGGAATATGAGGCATATGTTAGAAAAAAGGAAACACAGAAGTCTTCTGTTGCCCAACATTGTTGGTCTGAAAAATCACATTTTCAATTTTTCCGTTGCCAAAATTATTCAAAAACACCTTCCATTGGTGAACTGGATTTTCTATAGGCATTTCATATTTAAAAAAATCTTTCTGTTTTAGTTAACGACCTTAATTTCAATCCATCTTTGCCTTCAGCCTTTAAAGAAATTATGTTTTAGTTCTGGTTTCATCAACAAATGGCGCCAGTAGCTTATCTCCTATCCACGCTCTATTAGCTTATCTTATTTCGTTCATTTGCGCTTTTGCAGCTGAGGATGATGGTTCGGTAAAACCATCGAAGCTAGTCCTGTGAAAATTTGAAAATATAACGCTGATTTTTGTTGTTTGCCTTCTAAATTAATATTTGTTCGGCGTGTTATTGTATCTTAATCACAAATTTTATAATTTACTTAAAATATACTAATTCCCTCTCTGTGGTAATGATAACACACATTAGGATCGTAAATGAGAGGACGGCTACTACGACTTGGAAGTGCTTATTTTAAAGTAATAGACTATAGGCATGTAGCGATATTGTTACTATAATCTTGTATGGCACTGATTCGAATAATTTTAACTTTTATTACTAAGCTATTGTGAGTTTAACTGAAGAGAATATTGCATGGTTTTATATCATTTTTAAAAGGTCAAAGATAAAACGTTTCTGCATTTGGACCAATGTGATTATTTAAAAAAAAAAAAAAAAAAAAAAGTTGCTTAACTGAATACATCTAACCATTTCATACGATAAATGCATTGATCCGATGTATTACTTAAAAATAAATATAGCAGAAGTACTCCAAATTAGTTAAATAAGTTATTGAAGTTCAGGCTTAGTTCGGCATTAACTGAAACCGAAAAGCTACTGATGATGTATGATTTCCTCCTAAGAAAGAAGATAAAGTCATTGTACCTAAAAATGCACCTCGTCTAGTAAAAATCTTCTGCAGTAAATCTAGAGAATAATCTTATCTAGTAAAATTAATGCTGAAATTAATTTCAAATTACAAATTATTAAAAGATACAATTTCTTATCACATAATCTCAAGATGAATTCATTTCCACTAATCCTCTTCTCGCACGCATTTCGTGAAGCATCAAATTTACGCCACTTTCAAGCTTCTACAGAAATTCATGACAAAGCTATGAAACGAATATATACAAACAAAAGCGACACAGAAAAAACAAGCAACCTTGTCTACAGAAAAAGGCAGTGAGGGAAAAAACGACTATTTTCTGACCCCAGAAATAACCCGTGGACGTCCAAGAATGCCTGTCTGTCTGTCTGGGGGGAGGGCGTGTCCAGCAGATTTAAGAAGGCTGATCATTTCGACGACCCTATCACTGTAATCAACTTTTCCCCCACTTTCGTCCCCTTCTCCCTATCACTGGCAATACTGCTTTCTTTCCGATGGACCGGTTTCGAGTGTTAAGTCACCAGGATCTATCCTACCGGGTTTAGCAAAAGACGCAGAAGTGGGGGACTATCCACAAGTTATGAAAATACGTTTTCGCAAGTCATTTCTTTTTAATTAACACTGCGAGAAAAATATTTTATTCAAACATACATACCAAATAATTATATGCCATGTTATTTTGTGTCCCCTTTTATAATAATGTTTTTATGCATGTATTAGGAACCAACTCAGTTCAATTTCTAGCTGCACCTATTATTTTTACGCTAGAAAGGCGACATACCATAATTCAGTTCAAGTTTTATCTATATTATTGGTTAAATAAAGCTACAAATAAACTAGGCTCTTAAAAAAAAAAAAAAAAAAAAAAAAAAAAAAGAAGAAAGAAAGAAAGAAACTTAAATACCTTGGGAAACGAACAGACAAATTTCTCGACTACGGAAAATAACATTGAATCAATGAAAAGTAACTAAAATAATATCGATTCTGTAATTATTGTGATATGACCACAACTTTTGAAATGTCACATCAAAACGAAATCTAATCCTCTGCTAAGAGAATAATTATGTACAAAATCAAACTTAAAAGAATTAGTTAAAATTTTTCACTGGACAAAAATGTTTTAAATATTCTACAGTATGCTGTTTCTGTAACAGGATTTTTTGCTTTTTTGCAGCTCATAATTTCTCTTGAAATTTTGTAAAAGCCAGCATTTCTAGTAGAACCAAACCTAATCTTTGCAATTTTATAAAGTTCGGTTATACCACAATGGGGAAGGAGGGGGGATTTAATCAACGTAAAGCTCTGAACCAATTTCAGCAGACAGCAACACGAGGTGAGGATACTAGAGATGGACGATCTGCTCCGGAACCGATTCAAAGAACCAATTCCCCTTACTGAAAGAACGATCAGCGCTCCGGCGAAAACAGAAGGGCAGTTCTTCAGCAATTCACCGAGAGCTGTTGTTGGGAAGCGTCTGCGGAGTCTTGATTATCTGCTTTTTTCGCTTCCTCGAAGCTGTTCCTTTGAGTTTCACTTCGATTCTTTGAATACTCTGTCATAGTATAGCTATGTATAATAGGTATTCACTTTTTTATACAATATTACAGCAATATTTATGTAAATTAATAAATTATATTTTTATTTATTTGTTTTACTAACGTCTTGTAATCAAGAGCTGTGAATTTCTCTTTAATCTTTAGAATTAATTAGTATATATTTACAAATATAAAATTTTCCACCTTATGTATTTTTTCGAGGTTGCAGCACAAAAGGTGGAACTTACCGAATAGAAAAACCTCGCGTGATATTTTGTATCATTTTGTCAAATTATATATATAATTAAAAAAAAAAAAGAAGAAAAGAAAAGAAAATGCCAAAATTGTTAACAGACAATTTCCTGTTCTTTGGGATCTGCCTCCAATCTTAAAATTTAGTTTTACACTTTGCTTTGTAGTAATAACAAAATATCAGTTGTAGTAATAAAATAATGTAATCTTTAACAAAAGTGAGTTAGTTTTCATTATTTTTTTAACTTTTAGCACTTTTTTGTTCCAGAATTTTATTGTTGTTCTATATAGAAGGATTTTTTTATGGAATCCCAAAAGTACAGTTGAAAGAAATCAGTCTAGTGAGTGAACGGTTTAGTTGAGTTGATTCTAGCGATCCCACTTCTTGTTCAATTCTTTCTGCTTTTCCCACATCTCTGCACACCGCTCTTGATCCACGCCAGTTTCAAGCGCATTCATCAAGGTCATTAATCGTTAAAAAGAACTGTTTCACTTCTGTGAGCGAACGGCTCCGTTCTAGTCCGTTAAAGGAGCTGTTTTGCCAATCTCTAGAGGACACCGATGAAGAAGGTGAGTTAAGTAGTTAATCATTACTTCAACCCTTTTTACGCACTTAGGAGAAAAAGGAAAGATCAACAAATTGGACATATTAATCATCTCAAATCGATTTAATCTTTCTTTTAATTACTGCTAGTTTCAGAACAGCGTAGATTTATTTTAAATTACAAAGACAGTATTTTGGTTCAGTGCATGTTTATCAACAGTTTATCATCTTCATTAAATTATGTTTACTATCAATACAGTTCGCAGAAGACAAACGGTAACAAATGATTAATTAAGGAACTCGTTAAATTTTCGACAAATATTTAAAGTATCAAAAATTTTATTTCGGTTAATTACGCCTGATAGGCTTCGGTTTGGTTTATTTAATTATGGCAAAGCATTCGAGGGCTATATCTTATATATATATATATAAGCGGAGGGATGCCTTCGTGGAAAACGTCCTAAGGGAAACTGGCTCATATACACGTTACACATGGGGAAAACTCTCGTGCAGCCAGCCCGTCGCGAACCCCGAACCGAACTATCAATGGTCAGCGACTACCGGTCGGCCGCTGGTGGGCTCTACGTGTGATAAGAGATCGCTGCTTCTTTATGTCACGCACCTTGCTCTAGATTGTCAGTGAAGCATCATAAAACAGACCAGTCGCCTTCAAAAGAAGACTATAAAATTATTTTATCAAAACAGATATCAAATAAAATATCAAAGAAACTTTTTTATGAAACTATGAAATACTCTTCGAAAGGATAATTAACGATTTCTTAAAACAACCTGTTACTAAGTTAAGAGAAATAAATGCTATTTCCGTCGATGTTGTTAAGAGTAAAAAATTACTTCAAGAAAAATCTTCAGCACACTGATAACTAATTGATTAAAAAGCATACTATAATACATAACTTCCGGAATTTTATTACAATGAAACTACAGCTTTTAATCAACACCTTTTGAGAGAGAAGTTTGATTAAATCATTCTGTTTTCGTTCCCCCCTTTTCTTGCCGGTATCGCTTTTATTGCAGTGATAATGGATCGAAATAATTTACACAACCATAATGTATCGAAAAAGCTTACTTTTTTTAAAACGGTGCTTATTATGCGAAGCAAGTTCATTTTACGTCGAAGACTGAATATCATATTATATTGAATAAAACAGTGGTAAATAACCGTGATTAAAATCAAGAGTAAAGTCATTTGAGATACCACATACATTCACAACACATTATTTCGCGCACACTTATTTTACCATTAAAACGTTAAAAAAAAAAAAACCAAGAATTCTACACAAATATGGCATTGTGGATCGAAAAAATAAAAAAACCTACTTTTTAACAGCACTGGCTATAAAGCAACAAAAACGTTGAACATTTTTAGTTTGACCCTGTTTAAGTCGTGGAAACAAACTGAAATCAACCCATTTTTAACATGACTACAAGTCAGTTGCCTTAAAATGCTCTCCACGGGGGCATTCCACCCTCAAGCAAACAGGCCGTCGCGTGCTTTTCCACAATCCAATTATATCTTATTTTGATTCCTTTTATTCTTGAAGTGTTGTTAACATTTTCACCCTCTCTCCCTCTTTCCTTTTTGCGTTTCCAAATCATTATTCAAAAATGCAGTTACAGGTTTTAAAACCTGAAAAACGCATGTATGCGTTGTTATATTCATGCGACCTTTTCGCCATGCGTTGCTCTGTGTCCAATCATTAGTCCAATCATTAGAAAAGTTTGCAATTCTTGATAAACAGCTTTGGTTCAGTTCCCATATTGTAAATTAGAGAACTAAGCAATCAAGGAAGTAAGAAGAGTCATCATTTACAATCATCAGTTTAGACAGTCATTACAAAAAACACATACAGAAAATAAGCAGTCTAGAAAATGATATTCGTCTGCGCAAGGAAACGATCAGATGCATCTGGTGTTCCACTTCGCAGTTATCAGTCAGTTTCTTTGGCGAATAAAGCAAAAATGATGGATGCCAAGGAAGAGATGCCTTTGAGAAGAACTTTCCAAGAAAAACAGGCTTTTACTTGCTTAACACGTAAGGAGAAACACAAAAAACGTCCGTGCAGCTAACTAATTTGCCGAGAATCGAAGCTGGAACGAGTACCAGTTTGGTTACAGCCAAAAACATCCCGGCAAAAACATCGCGGACGGAAACGTCACAGAGCAACGCATGGCGAAAAGGTCGCATGAATATAACAACGCATACATGCGTTTTTCAGGTTTTAAAACCTGTAACTGCATTTTTGAATAATGATTTGGAAACGCAAAAAGGAAAGAGGGAGAGAGGGTGAAAATGTTAACAACACTTCAAGAATAAAAGGAAACAAAATAAGATATAATTTTCACTAAAACAATAACAGATAAACAAACGCGAAAGAAAATAATTTGATACTTAACTAAGCAATTTGTATAGAGGTAAGTTATTTGTGCAGTTACTATTATCTCATGCAGTTATTTGTTTTTTTTTTTTTTTTTTTTTTTTTTTTTTTTTCCTAAACTTTTGACTGTATTTTTCATGAAAAATTATCAGTAATACTTTATAAAAAATTAATTAATTAATAACCTTTGTTAATTAACTATGCAAATTTAAAAATTCTCTTAAATGCTACAAGTTGCATTAATTTTCTACTCATTTTCAATTTTTAAATGCTTAAGTTTCCTTCTTACATTTTCAGCAAAAATTTATTAGTTCACTCAGAAATATGAGATACAGAATTAAAAATATACCTCTTTCTTTCTTGCGCTCCCAAATCATTATGCGAAAATACACTTACAACTTTTAAAACCTGAAAAATGCATATGTGCAGTGTTATAGTCATGCGATTATTTGTAGGTACTTTACCATGATAGTTTCGAAGACGATGTTTTAAAACTGCGAAGTATTTTAACAGCTTTATTTTCAACCGCAATATTTTGTACCACGAAGTTTTAGAACTGCGGTGTTTTCTCTTTGCTTTCTTTTCTCCTACGATTTTTTGTACTAGGACGTTTTCCCCTTGCGTTGTTTTCTCTGCGACGTTTTCGTCCACGATGTTTTCGGCGGTCACCCTGCGTTAAGGGGTCTTAAATCATTTAGCCTCTATAAGTGGCAAGTATAAGTGTAAGTAGTATATATAGTGCATACGGTCAGAAGAGAAGTGAGGGGTAAGAGGGGGAGAACTGCTTGAGCTTGCTTTTTAGACGTTGTGATCCTCTGTTAAATGTTCAGAAAAAAATTCTACCTTACGTAAAATTCGACTTGGTAAATAACATAATCCTTAGGTCACGAAATGATTAAGTATTAAAACCAACACTATTCAAATCTGAGAAATACTGCTACTTTCTAGGCACTTTTAAATAATATTTGCATACTAGGGAGAACGGATTTCATTAAAAGAGAAATTGCTTTTCGATTCTTTTGATTTATTTAGATTCCCAGTCTGAAGAGAGAAACCTCAGTAGAAAGTAACGAAGCTTCAATATTCCTGTTCTCATTTTTGGTCCACCTCCTCTATTTTAAGTAAATCAACGTCCTGTTTCTTATAGACTGTATGCACGTTATTCTTAATCAGACTGTATGCACGTTCTTGCCTAGAAAGTAGCAGTATTTCTCAGATTTGAATAGTGTTGGTTTTAATACTTAATCATTTCGTGACCTAAGGATTATGTTATTTACCAAGTCGAATTTTACGTAAGGTAGAATTTTTTTCTGAACATTTAACAGAGGATCACAACGTCTAAAAAGCAAGTCTGTATGCACGTTATTCTTTTCAACAAAAAGGTCTGGATTAGAAAAATATCTCATCCTATTGCATATGTTAACGATAAACAGCTTCCTAACAGAGGAATTCTGGAATATTTATTTGCCGCATGGTGTGAATAGTATTTATAAATAATAAATACTACTAAATACTAGTGTAAATAGTAGCATGGTGTAAGTAGTATTTATGAGAGCGTAAATTTAAATGGTAAAAATAAAATTATTCTATTCCATCCCTATGAAAACATTACACAGCATTCAAATATTAGTTTTATTTGAAGATATTTAAGAAAACAATTTAGGAGATAACTATTGTTTGTTTAAGAATAATTTTGAAAGAAGTTGGTAACCATCAAGTCTGAAATTATGCCGATTTCAAGTATAAATAAATAAGAGCATTGCTTGATTTAAGAATTAAAATTTTAAATTAAAAATGTCGCCAGAAACAAAACAGTGAAACTTATATTTAAAGAATTAAATCATCAGTGAATTTTAAGTTTAAATTTATATCGGTGAAAATAATCACCAACATAGAGTTGACTACTTTTCAGCACTTCCTTCAAAAACAAACGTTGCATTTACGCGCGCATAATCGCTTACATTTTAATACAAGTTTACATTTTAGAAGAAGAATGGATGATTTAACAAATGATGGAAATATTTTCACAAGAACTTTAAAAACATTTTCTTTTAGTAAATTCCTGAGCCATTTATATTAATTAAAATTCAACGTGGCAGTATCGTTCGGTTGGTTTACTTCATTATGTCAAAGCACGCGAGGGCTATCTGTCTAACAGGAAGGATGCCTTCGGTAGAAAACTTTCTAAGGAAAACTCGCTCCTACTGGAAAACCATAAAAACGCTTATGCAGAAGGGTAGGCCGAAAAAATACACATTTTCATTTTTTTTTAAAAATCTGCCGCTATACTCCGGAAAAGTTGCCTATCTCTAGCTATCCAAAACACCAACAATAAAAAAAAAAAGTTTTTACATAAAAAAATATTTTTTTCGTTCGCGCATTGCACTCAAAGTTTTGCAAAATTTTGCTGTTATTCTTCAAATTTTTATTAATTGCTAAAACTAACCGCTAATGTGAGTTGCATCGAAATGCAATTGTTCCTTATCTGAATTTTGGAGCATGGGGAACATGAGAAAAGTTTAAAGCCTGCAATTTCAAATTATTTATTGTTTGTTCAAAAAGCTCAGAAAACAATTTTTTGTAAAAATAGCAATAATTCGTGATTTCTGATAATTTTACTTTTTCGATTTTAGTAAACAACCTAGTTTCATTAAGCTCATGTAAGCCTGAGAACGAGATTTGTTGCTTGAGTGTGAAAGCGAATCAGGATCATGATTCAGGATCTACTAAATTTTCTAAAATTTTACCTGACTTTACAGCAACAGAAATATCGACTAAGCATAACTGATCCTTGTCAACACAGAGTCAACTTGAGGAATGCAGAATTCAAGAAGTTCAAAGCGAATCAGTGGAAGTTTTTTTCTTAGTCGGTTCACTGAAGAATTTTGACCATGTAGCAACACTACTCATGTGATGAAATAGGTGGCGGAACACTAAAGTGTAGGAGCCATATAATTCACTAAAATGATCTCCCAATCTGCAATTCGATCTGTTGAATAACACCATTTTTCAAACCCGTATTAATTTACATTTCCATCGCTCCCTTTCACATCAAGTTCTTCAATGGAAATCTTATGTGTAATCAAATGGGAAAATATAGTAAAATCTATGTCTTTAGCAAGTGCTGCAGACGAAGCAACATGAATGATACATTATGATTTTTTTTTATTTATTTATTTTTTATGAAAGAATGTTGTCCACTTTTTCAGTTCTGTAAAAACGCTTTGAATTAATTTAACTACCATCGTGTCGTCTTTCTTCCATCAAAGTACGAACCACTTAGTGTTTCCTTAACAGATTGATTCTGCAAATCGTTTCTGTTATTAGGAGCTTTCTTATCTTGTTTTACATCTGTTAACGACGTGAGAGTTTGTCTGAACCAATTATTACATGCGCAGTTATAAAATAGTTACAACATACACAATATTTACAATTACATAATATTTGATAATTATAGTCACCGCTTAAAAACGTTTGTAGAAAAAATTAAGAAATATTGCTATTTTTACAAAAAAAAAAAAAAAAAAAAAAAAAAATGTGTTTCTTAAGCTTTTGGCGCAAACAATAAATAATTTGAAATTACAGGTTTTAAACATTTTTCGTAATATTTATAGGAATATAAAAATTTCGCCATTTTTTAAAGCTTTGAGTGCGATATGCGGATTGAAGATTGAATTTTATTTGGAGGGGAGATATCCCTCCCATTTTGCTCAGCTAAAAGATTTTAGGGTACAGCAATAAAAAAGTAAAATTTAAAAAAAAAGTTTCTTTTTCCGGCCTACCCTACTATGCAGTCAGCCAGTTCGCTTGGAAACGAACCCAGGTCGAACTACCAGTGTTCAGCTACTTTATTGCTCGGCCGCTAGTAATAAGTAAGTACTAATAAGGCCGCTAGTGTAGTAATCATGAATATTAAACTAAAAGTAATTTCCAAATTATAAATATAATGGTAATAAGACATTTCCAAATTATTAACATAGAGCCTTTCTTAATTCATAGAATAAATTTCAAAACATTAAATGCATGAAGCACTAGAGAATATATATAGAAAGAAATATATATATATGGTTTTTATAAAATCAATATTTATTAACATAAATTCACGAGCGCGAATTATCCGGTTTTATAAATATGGTATATTTCATGTATCGTGCTCTCTATTCCATTATTAATTTTTTGTCTCAATATTTGATTTCCTTGTTATGAGCAGATTTTTTTATAAAAATTACTTTCATATTTGTGTTTTTAGTCCGTATAGTTACTTCAAAATAAACTTGTGGATGGATGCAATAAAAAATGAATACTCAACTACAAAAATTTGATGACCAAACCTCGGTAGATTCAGAAGAGAAAATTGAAATTCAATATCAGACCTTTTGAATGATTGCCTGCATTTAGTGCTGTAAGCGTTTTGTTTAGAAACACAAGATTACATACAAGGGAATCTCTGAATCTACTGATTCAGAATTAATATTTTAATTATCCGCATTTAACCGATGGCCGTCAAAAATGTCTAAGAAATTACAGAAGTAAATAGTTCAAAAATTACAAAAAGCAAACAAAACAAGAATGGATTGTAACACGATGGCAGCCAGAAACCAGCCTTATGTTAACAGTGATACACATGTTTGGGTAACATGTATCGTTTTGCCGCAGTAATCTTGACTACAAGCACAAATACAAATGTAAAATTCCGACCAATATTCTATTACTTCCGCAGTGTTTTTGTGAAGAGTGTGATTTCTTTTCGATCACCCTTTTATGTTATACCATACAGTAAAAACACAGCATTTACTGCTTTGTCGTCTCGAACGTACTATATCAGGCTAAACATCAGGATCCTTTACTTTCATACGTACCAAAGGGAAAAAAAGAAACAGAAACTGCTTTTAATTGTGTTATGCAGTTTAAAATACATTTTATTTATATCTTACTGTATGTAATTTATCAGTTAAACTTTACTAGCTTTTTCTAATTACATAAATTTTTAGTTACACATCAGCGTTTTTCAATCTATGGTCCTCGATGCCTCTTCTTAGTGCTCCACCTTGATTTCCGAAAAAGCCAGAAGGTAAAATTCAATTTAACTGCATATACCGCACTGTAAATGAAAATCTCAAGGGTTCAGAAATTAAACAGAACAATCATTTATCACTTTTGTCCCAAGATTAATTCGTCCGTAATACATTTTATGAAATTTATTACCGGTTACTCTACCAATACCACTCTAGTCTTCGATTGATTTAAAGCATTATAACCTTGAACGGTACCATTATAAAATCGAATGAATTTTAATAAATGTATTTTAAAAATATAAGTTGACTTGTAGTAACACGCAGTAACTTTTAGTGCTATAAAAATTGCTTTCGAAAG
This sequence comes from Stegodyphus dumicola, assembly GCF_044657685.1. Lineage (NCBI taxonomy): Eukaryota > Metazoa > Arthropoda > Arachnida > Araneae > Eresidae > Stegodyphus > Stegodyphus dumicola. Next base: position 136,074,228 of record NC_140771.1, on the reverse strand, counting down.
GAACAAGAGTAAGGTGGTCTGCAGAACTTCTAATGTATAAGTAATCTTCACTTGGAAAAAAAAAAAAAAAAAAAAAAATCTGCTTTTTTTGTGCAGCGACACAAGACCTGGAACAAATTGGCGAAAGATTCTTCTTATTTAGTGTCATAATACAGCTGTTGTGATAAACTTTTAAAAGTATTCTTAAGACCCACGAACTATGGGAATACTTTTTTATGTAAGTATTCATTTTTATTGTCTCGCAATGTGTAAGTAATTTAATTTTCAATTTGTTTGTTGTGACGCATAAAGATAACACAGAGGAAGAGGAAACTTAAATTCGAGGAAGACAAAAATAGACCTTAATTCTGAAACCGTATACTATTTGACTAGAAAGATTTAACCCCAATTTCAGTAGCGCGAGAACTGCATTTCTGTGAACAGCTGGCACACGCGGCAAAAGAAGCATGGCGGGTTCATTTGCCGTGGCAGCAGCAAGTAGGCTATAAACTATAGACCGCTCTGCATACACCCTGAAGTAATTTAAGGCATCAAGGAAAGCGATAGAAAAGAAGAAAAAAAGTAACAATAATAATATAAAAAAAAAAAATCTGAAGCGTCCTCTTTCTCGTTTTATAGGCATTATGCACGCAACCATAACTGCAGCGTTTTGCACACAAACGACCATTAAGAAAGATTATTTACAATACATACGGTGGCAGCAAAGCAAACATAGTTTTACTTTTTCTCGGTAAGCCCCGCTACTTTAATCGTTCTCAGATTTATGGAGGTGGACATCTGTGGGTTGGCGAAAGTTCCCGCCGTACATCGAAGTACTTATTCCAGGCTAGTAGCGGAAGCCGAAGGAGATTTATTGTAGGCTTCTTATTTCTGACACAATTTGGATGCAGAAATTTGGCAGGATGATTGATAGATATGCATAAGCTCTGAAAGACAGCATCTGCTTGCTTTTTACGGCTTCCTTGTTTGCAGTTTTAATTAATAATGTCTAAGGAAGGAAAAGTCTTTAAACACATTTCAGCGTTTTTCGATTATAAAGATGTTTTGTTCTTAAAAAGTGTTAAATTTAAAATATCGATGAAATCAAATGATAAGAACTCATTTGCAGTGACTGCCAAATGTAAATCCTTCAGAATAGTATTTTTACACATGCCAAATGAAGACATTTTTATGAGCTTTTATTTACATTCATGGTATTTGCCGGTATGGTCAAAAGTTTGTGATTGATTTTAAGACTTCTTCCAGGTAAGCTATTTAGCTCAAAGTTTACACATCGTTTGTGAATGGCAATAAATTATGTGAACCGATTTTTTTCAAAATTCGATTTAGAGATTTTTAAATTTGATGTTGAAACGATTTTTCGTCCAAATCTTCGTTTGATGAACAAATTATTACTTCAAAATTTTATTGTTTGCACTATCGAATAGAACCGGAAAAATATTAACGCTTATATGATATTTTTAATGTAATTTCTCATTTTTCCCCTTTTCAAACCTGCTGCATTTTTACACCACTTGAGGTAACAGAATTGTTGGAAGTAAAAGAGTGCTGTCATTGTTGAAAATCGATTTTTCAATTGAATAATTTCATTGATAATTATTCAATTGAAAAATCTATTTTCAACGCCATAACGTGTCAATGAGACTAAAAAAAATGAAAATAAAAAGAAGACAAAAAAGCTTTCATAAAATAATCTTTTATTTAAAACTCTTTAAATCATTAATGAACTAAAAAAGGAGAAATAATTTATCACGTAGTTAACTGGGAACAAGACATTAAATAAGTCTCTTCATAAAATTTATCTGCAATAGTATATCACGAATAATAACAGCGCAGGTTCCTAAACGAAATTGAATAATCAAATTACACTGTAAAAAGTATAAGCTATTGATTTGATAAATCTATCAAGAGTGCCCTACGCTTTTATGAATAGTTATATACAATGGTAAATAAATTTTGTAAACAGAATTATTTAGTCTCTTGTTCTCATTAAATTATATGAAAAATTATTTTTCTCCTTTTAGTTCACTAATGATTTTATGAGATTTAAGTTCATTTTATATTTTATAAAAATTCCTTTTGATATTTGTTATTATAAAAGGTGCGGCAGGGAAACTACCTTATTTTAAAAATGAATAACAAAAATACTATAAGCGATATCAGTTTAATTTTTTTCCAAACTATAGAAAGACACATTTTTTTTTTTTTTTTTTTTTTTTTTTTTTAATACGGTTTAAAAATGGTATCATTAAGGTGGCCTCCGTTCTCGGCAATGCATTGAGATAGTTGAGTTTTGAAGTTTCTTTTCACTTTTACCGGCATATCAACGGGTATGTTGTCGATAGCAGCTTGTTCTTCAGTTGATCCAGGGTCTTTGGACGTAAGAGATTTCAGATAGCTTCACAAAAAGAAATCACACGGGGCTAAATCAGGCGAGCGTGCTGACCACTGACAATCGCTTTGTAAGGAGATAAGGCGTCCAGGGAAATGTTCTCCAAAAAATCATGGTCCAATGATGTCTATTCTGGACAATGCACACCAAACAGTCACACGTTCTGTATGGAGGAGCTGCTCATGAAATTCTCGGAAATTCGTGCCACTCCATTATCGCATGTTTTGCTTAATGCATGTTGCAACCGGAAAGATAAAAATGAGCCTCATCGTTAAAGAACACAAGGGCATATTGTTAAGAACGGCTTCGCATGCATTTTTTCGTGAAAGATAATCGCGTGAATTTTTGCACCACTGCCAATTTATATGGATGAAAATGCAGTACGTTGAAAAGTAAGACTCCACGAAGAACGCGCACTCCTCTCTCGTCCACTGCATAATCGGTACTAAACCTACACATAACATAAAACTTTAGATACCGCTCTTTTCAATGAGCGTCACCCCATCCTTCTCGGAATAAATGTATCAATAATTAGTATTTAATTCGTTATGGCATATATTAATCGCAAATATATGCCATAACGAATTAAATACTATACCGTGTAAAATAGCTATACCGTGCTATTTTACACTTCTATAAATCTACTCCTTTTAATGGAAAAATCCTCTTATTTTGTCACAAGTTTAAGGAAACGTATAAGAAAAGGAAGCATAAAAGTCCTAGGAAACAATTATACATGACAAATACAAAAGAACACCTAAGTGGAAAAATCAAACGTACATAAATTATTAAAAAGAAAGTCGTGGTCCGAGTAACATAAAATGATGGAAAATCATTTTTATAAGAAATAAACTTAATTTTCTCCCTGACTCCAGAATTCTAATCTCCTGTTTCATGTCCCAACATATAGGAAAAATATGTTATTTCAGGAACTGCACAACAGTACCAGAAAGAAAAAGATAAATCAGCATTTTTTCAAACTTTGTTCAAATAAAGACCACTGTTAAAAATTAATATTCTTCAAACCAACTTACTGCTGTTTAGCAATATTTTTATAGCATGCTTACTTATATATCAATACTACCAATATATTTTTAATATACAGTTAATTTAAATTCATTTAATTTTACATTGTTATTATTAAGAAAGATAAGAAAATTTACATTCGTTTATAAAATTCAAGGCTATTCAAATTTGGATAATCTTTATCTTATTAACTAAAAAGTGGTTCTTACACTAATGAAATGGATAAGTCTGCCGATTTTTGCGTACTTGCTCTGTGTTTGGAAGTATACTGGTGAGAAACACCACAGTCATACTACTTTTTCTCTTTTCATCAGTCCCTCTTACTTGCTAAGACTAAAATGGATAAGTCTAGGTAGAACAATCGCTAAGAAATTTCATAAAATGCATAGTTGGGATAAAATATGATAGACGATTCTCATCCATAATTTCTAAACTTTGAGATTTTCAGCTTTAGTGTAGTACATGCAGTTACTAATTCAGAAGTCAAACAACAAAAATCAGCGTTATACCTACAAAATTTTGTAGGTATAACTCTTTGTAGGTCTAATTTCGACTTCTGAATTAGTATTTATTCGGCGTGTTATTGTGTCTTAATTATATGCAGTTAATTTAAATTTTATGTCTTCTTTTGGAAATCTAGGAAGACTACAACGGAATGCTTCATGGGCAGCGTACGGTCTACGGACCAAATTACTGGGATAAATGATTCCTTTTTCTCAACATTATTATCTGCTGGACCAACGACAATCTAAAACGTCTATCAGAAATAAGCACAATTACAAAATTCTGTCCGAAGAAAATTAAATAACAGCACACACATACGAATCAGAAAATAATGCAAAACAGTATGTCTCATGCACGCAACAATATATTTGCACGGCTTTACAAGGAGTTCGTAAAATCACTGTACATTTAGGTTTAAAAAAAGATGCTTAATATCCCAATCTTTACAGATAAGGCCGTTTCACCCCTCAAATTCCATTAGCATTCATGACGGCAGTCGCAGTAACACATGAAATCTTAAAAAAAAAAAAAAAAAAAAAAAAAATCAAAGTGTATTAGGTTGCTATATTCAGACGACGTATTATTAGCCTATTACTCTTTAAGAAAATAATAAACAACGAAATTTACTATCCAAAACTTCACAATTTCATCAGCCGATTTGCAAAAGAAATAACTTTCTATTGGTTTCAAGGGCGAAGTGGTACTGCCTGCATGGAAATTTTCGCGTTTTCCCATGCATACCGTGAATATGAGCCAGTTTCCTCCTCTTCCATGAAGGTATTCCCTTCCTTAGCCTGATAGCTCTAGCGTAATTTGCCATAACTTAAATAACTTCATTCAAGCCAATCTCAATGAAGTCAATACAATCTCATTCTGGTTTCAATACGATAGCACTACAGCGCACACAACTAACAAGTCTCGAATTCCTGGGAAAATATTGGGCAGTATGTTTTCTCTTTGAAATTAATGGTCTCTTTGTTTCTTGAATTTAAAAGTGTAGGCAAACTGTACTTTCCTTTACAGGATTAAATGAAACACACCAGTGGTTCAAAACATTCCCGGACTACCTCAGTAGTCTGCTAATAAATGGCATCACAGTTTTGAGCTAGCAGCTATACCATCAGTCTTGATAGAAAGTGTGCCGAGAAACATCGCTTTGTTAACATCAGAAGTTATTATAGAAGTGTTTTGGTGATTATGTGTGTAGTAATGTCATGTAATTATGCCATGGATAGAAAAGTGGAATAATACTGCAACGTAATATTCTACGTTAAACTAGGCAAATCAGACATAGGCACTGGACATGCTTTGGCAATAAGGTATTTGCAATGCTTCGAGTCGTACAAGAACTTTAAAAGGGCAAGAATATCCTACGTGAAATTTACTTGAATATGCAAAATGCGTATTGGTTTCTCCACGAAGGCACTGCACCCTGTCAGCAAACACTCCTCATTCGTGAGTTTCGCGCCACACACAACATGCTATCGTTTCCGTATCTGCTCTGCTGCCAGATTTAGTTTCCGCCAACTTTTTCCATTTCCGGAAGGTGAAGATGCTGTAAAAGGACATTGTTGGAAAGATTAAGTGCGCATCGTAAAAGGTTATGGATCCACTTACGCAAAATGATTTCGATGCCACATTCTGTGTGTGGCAAGAACGATGGGATATTCGCAAGGTTACCATTTCGAAGGAGACGATGTTCGACACTATAATGTACATCTTTGTTAACAATGATCGTTCGAGAAACCGAAAAATTATGAAAGCTTGTTTAAGCTGACCTATTAAATTTTTCTTAAAGCTTGTTTAAGCTGACCCATTTAATTTTCTTATCTAGCTTAATTATGTTGAAATTAATGCACACGTAACATTTAAAATCGTAATACATTGAAAGTTATGCCGCTTATTTATTTTAAGCAAAAGAGAATATAAATTTAAGCGTCTATTAAAAGTTGGAGGTTCACCAGTTAGTATTTATACACTGTTATAAATAAAGACATTTTAAATACATAATCATTACTTTTTAAATTTCTAGTAGTTTTGTTTAACGTGAAGTAATCATCAGTCATTTCATCGAATATTTTGTTTTTAGTTTTAACACTACAGTCTCAGAATACATTTTCATTAAATCATCAAAACCCGCCTTCAGTAACACAGCTACCACAATAATACATCATACATAAATATATCAACTCTTGAAATAATTAAAAAGTTAAAAATCATTTTATCCTTCATAACTTTTTTTTAACTTCCCAAGTATGACAGCTTCAATTCTGAAATGTCAAGGCGAACAGTGACATGTTTGATAACATCTACGCAAACAGTAACAGTGACAGCCTAAACAAACTATTCAAACAATCTAAAGGGCAAGTCATGCACGTGAAAGGTGCTGCGCGTGTTTACTGAAATTTATTTTTTAATATCCTCCGTATTTGCACTCTTTTTCTGCCCTCCCTTTTTCGATTTTTCTTCGCATATTCTTTCGGCTGACAAACTGATGGATCAGGCATCAAAACTAGCTTAGCGGGATTTTCTGGAAGCCTATTCAAGCCCATGCATCAAAGAACAACCATTACAACTACTCACATAAATACAGGTTTAAATGTAGTCGCAACCCACTGAAATCCGAAACCGGCACTTCTCAGTTTATAAAATAAGAAATCATAATTCCAACCGGAACCTGAAACAGGATGACTTCCAGTATTCTTATTTATTATTTAGTTTCTGAATTACGGATAGGGCTCCAGCATTTCGAATTTTAGAGAAATTAAGCGTCCTGTAGTATTAAGAAGAGTAATCAAAATTTAAGTGAGTCTCCCGATAACTCACAGATATTCAGTTTCATGAACAGCATAACGATCTATCAGTTTACGTGAAATTTTTTACTATATCACATGTGTGTTAACTAAGGTATTTGCTGATCTCCTTCACTCTTATTAACGAATTATTTCATTTAAGTAAACAAAAGTGGATTTTCTTTATTCAGATGTACTATAATGTAATATACGAGTGTTCTGCGACCCTCTTGGTTGATAATAATCGGACTCATGGTTAACGCAGCACACCCAACACAGACAAACAAAAGTACAGTTAAAAGATTAAAACAAGAGATTAAAACATAAATACAGTTAAAAAACATCAAACTAAAATCCCCAGTATTGTTCTATTGCCATTTATAAGTTTATCAAATCGACTGCACATCTAAATTCTTTATTGCAGCAATAGAATTTCTTTCTGTTAACCATGCTTTTCCTTAACATGTTGCAATAATACGCAGTCGTCGACGAAATGTTGTCCACTGCCTTCAGCACTACAAAAATTACAAAGACTATTAATTTGCTAATTCAATTTTTCATTTATCACGCCTAAAGTTATTATGTATAATGTTTCTGATGTTGTAAAAAACGAGGAAATTGTGGAAAAGTTTAAACTGGATTGTACCTGCTCCGGTGGTAGTGTCCGCTTTCTATTTTATATGAATAAAGGTACAGAAAATTGTACTAGACACAGAGTTTTTGGCATTAATGCAAAATGTCAAGTGGAAATCTTGGAGAATAGCAAGTTGACAGTTGGATGGAAATCTTATCCAGTCAGTCTGCCCAAGTGCTGTTTAAAATGCCTAAACTTCTGACACACTAAAAAACACTGTAGAAATACTAGAGTCAGCTGCGTAAGATGCTCTGGAGAACACGAAAAATATCATTGTACGGAAGAAAAACTGTGTTGCATACTAATACAGTTTCGTATGAAACATTCGTCGAGTCGAATGTGTCGAGTTTCAAATGAAACATTCCGTACAGATTATGATATGTTTTTCAAAGCATGCGTAGTCTGCAAAAAAGAGGTTAAATACATTTTGGAACATTTGGATGTGGATATATAATTAAACTTATGTATGTAATAAATTCAATTTGGTTGGCTTTTACGTTTTTTTTAATATTTTTATTCTATTATTTCACCTTTCGGATTTTAAATTCTGTAAATATTTTGAGTGTATTATTTTAATTTGTGTTTTATTTCCATGAAGCTGTTTACTCAGATGTACACGACTATTGATGTATTTACACAGTCTGGCGTAAGAAAATACAAAATCTTCAGAAACAACAAAAAAATCAAAACAGATAACCATAAGGTAAAATGCAAAGCTTCAAAATGTAAAAGAAAAGCGTTTTTTGCACTTAAACGAAATCAAAACGTAAAAAATATGCTTACGCATTTTTAGAACGATTTCGGGGCAGTTTAATTACTGTTTAAAACGTAAACAAATGTTACATCTGATAGCCTTTTTTTGGGGGGAGGGCTATATCACTATATGTCTACATCGTGATTTCCATGATAGAAGGGCATTTTGTAAAGTTTTCAAGGATGTTTCCATTCTTCTTCTACTATTTCCCAGAGTACATTAATCGTGGTGGGTTTGCACTTCGAAAGAACTCTTTTCAAGAGATCAAATACATACTAGTCCACAGATGAAACGTCAGGATATTCCCAGGAATACATTGAAAAGGTATATATGCAATACCTATATATGTCTCTATTGTTTTTGAGGAATGCAATACTACTTTTCGAAGTGTGACTTCTTACTTTGTCTTGATGAAGTTTCACTTATTTAAAATCAATGGGATAAAGAAATTGAATTGCTTCTGTAAATATCGGACGTAAAACTTTCTCTTGATAGCACGTTAATTTGATTTTAACGTTTTTTCTTACTCTTGTTATCTTTAGCTTCCCGTTATAATAGAATCCTGTAACAATCATAAACCCCTTTTGAAACTTTCTGTGCACTGACTAATCACGTTTGTACATTTTTTCTTTTTTGTTCGGTAATAAATAGACTTTTCTTATACTATTAGTCTCGAAACTGCATTTTGCGTCGAATCAATATAAACGGCTGTATCATTTTTCAAACTGTTGGTACACAATATTATCGACCTGTAATATAGTTAAAGAAATTAAATAATGAATAATCTGCATGAATGTATGTATGTTTATCGCAATATAGAAAAACATAAAGTCATCAAATTTTGAATAACGTATTCCTCCACCCAGATATGAGCATCTGGAAGCTCCAATCTTGAATTTCGAATTTGTTTTATTATCTATTTCATGTTTTTTTAAATTTTAACGAATTTTTTATTACGGAACTGAACGCTTTCAAAAAGAGCAGTTGCAACACACACTGTACGGCAGAAAATATTTTTATCTCCAGCGCGCGAGACTGTCTACAGGAAATTCTAAGAATATGCTGTTTTAAAATATTTTTAGTCCAAAGGGGTGTTACCCCAAACGCTTTCGAAACGTAGTAAGTAGATTTCTTTTTCTCGCTTGTGTGCAAGATTTCTCAGACATTGTCAGAATTATAAAAAAAAAATAAATAAATAAATAAATAAATAAAAAAAGACCAAGTTTATAAACCCGAAGGGAATTTAAAAGGAGCAACTACTATGCTTCGGGCCTAAACCTTTTAGAAACTATGTTTAATTATGTTAAAAAATGGAGATTTCTGAATGATTCTGGAGCTAAGAAATATATATATATATATATAAATTAATTTTTTAGAAAATGTAATTCTACTAACTTTTAACTACTATTCTTTTAACGTAAGTCTTTTTTAATCGTACATTTCTTTTCTACTTTGGAAAAAAAATCAGCTAAAAATACTGATGTGTGTAGATGATGCTGCGTGCAGTACATATTACATAATGTTAGATGAATGATTAAAAAAAGATATTCGATTTATAACATTTTAATATTTGGGGTTTAAAAAAAGTAGCAAATAATATATTATTAAGACTATCGAAATAAGTATACAAAATTTCATGTTCATAAACCAAGTTATAAAGACATTGATATTTAAAATGCATTTTTGGTATATTTTGATATTTAAAAGGTATTTGACTCCTTAAGGTATTTATCATTCTTTACACATTAACGCATACATAATAAACATATAGTTAAAATTTATACTTATGCAGTCCAAGAACTTAAATTTTTTTTAAGCAAATTAATACTCCTGCTGTTTCAAGTTACCGAAACATAATAAAAAAGATGTGGTTTTGTGCGAAACTGTCGCTAAACTATATAAACTATTATTACCCTTCCAGCAATATTAATGTTTCTTGTGCGCAAGTCGAACTAAACCCCAAACCCGCAGAGCATTCTAAGGGTGAAAAATCATCTCATATTCTAGTCAGTACGGTGTTGTAATGGTCATGTTATAATTAAATATTTACAGCATTAATCTGGTAAATTTCGAGGGAATTCTTAGTTTAACAAGAAGCAACTGAATTTATATTTGGCAGTGATTTCAAATTCTCAGCATGGACTTCCTGAAGCTGAAGCTTGGAAACGGCTTTTAAATTCGGGGGGGGGGGGGAAATTGTAGATTTCTTTTTCCTGCTAATGAATGCTCTTTTGAATGTCTATATTTCGTTGTTTCATGATAAAATCGTTCCACCCACTATTTCAGTTGTGATTATGAATTTAATCATTCCAGATGAAGTTGCTACATCCAGACGAAACAGATAACTAACTCACTTATCGTCGACATGACACGAAGCAGAACACAATGAAGCAAGACAGGGAAGTGAGAGCATTTCATACCACGACTCAAGCAGCCGACGTTCGTACAGGAAGGAACACTTCCCATATCGTTCTTTCCGCCTGTCAACAGCCCTTAAACGCAGGGCGAAGTTCGTCAACGGACGTTTACCATTCGCTAATGTTCGCGTTAACTTTCAAGATGGGCATGAAGATGACTGATCCATGAAGCGAAAATGGATGCCTCACTGAACTTTCTCCACTGGAGGGAGTCCAGAAGGAAGATGTTTTTATTCTTCGCTATGAAGTGTCATGTAAAACGCCATTCACTTTTTTGTTCACGGTTTGTTTTCTTGCCGAACCAAGAGAATCAAACATTAACATTTAATAACGCTGTACCTCGCAATAAACTTCAACATATTCGTCATCTTCCACTTATTATTTATTGAACCAGTAAAAGCTACTATGGATAATCACTAGAAGTATTATATTCAGGAAAGTAATTTTCAAAATATCACACTTCTTCACATCTGTACACATACACAAAACACAGAAACATAATAATTCGAAAACAGAAAAATAATCATCAGTCTGTAGAGACTAATCTATTTTCTCAATTTTAATGTACCTAGTTTGAATAAATTCATTGCACGACCCTTACATTAAACAAAAGTACTCAGCTTCCAGCAGTATCTTTAATTAAGCCTCGTTAATAAAAGATTTTAAATAAAACATAAATGCGAAAAAACAGTTACAGAAATTCATCATTCAAATCTCGATTGCTTGAAATTATAAATTCAAAATTTTAAGCCCTGCACAAAAAAAAAAAAAAAAAAAAAAAAAAAAAAAAAACCACTGTAACTTTACTAAAAAAATAATTCAATATTAAAAAAAATAATAAATAAATCTAAATACCAGACAAAAAATAAATTAACAACAAAAGGTGGTTAAAATGAGACGACATACAAACAATAGTTAGCTCAGTTAAATAATTAATATTCTGCACAGTAAAAAAATGTAGTAATCAAACTCTAAAAACTCCCGTTGCATTCTACAAAAAAGCATCAAAACAAAGCTGCTTTCGCCGCTGCCTGAAAATCACAGAAACAACTTCAAATCTTGTTGATTCACACAATTGCAACAACTTATTTACCGCTACTGCATCACTGTTAAATTTGTGACATCATTATACAAATTCCTTGGCTCAAAATATTTTTAATATCAGACTCTTTTATATACAAAATTTTTAATTATAATATTATAATGACATTAATTTTAAACTTGATCAGCTGGAAGCAAACTATAGCACTTAGAACATCATTATATAAAGATTTTTCAGGTAAGAATATGAAGGTTTCTGAAGAATTTTCTTTGACCTCTTCTCGATCTGTAAAAGAATTTGTAATTTGACTGCGGTTTCTCGGAATTTGAAAATATCGTTAACCAAAAGTGCATCCAGAGCACCAAATTGGGCATCGAAAAAAAAAAAAAAAAAAAAATTCACCCGTCTACGTTAAATGTACTCAAAAGACTTACATTAGCTTACAAAGTTGGATAAAAGCATTCCTATTAGCATAAGAAAGATATCACTCGCATAAAAACCTATTTTATAACAAAATTTTAAACACTTCATGTAATTTTCTCATATTGCAATGAAAGTTAAATAATACAATAAGGTTTTAGGGTACGTATAATTAATACATACAAATCAATCTTTGAAGCACTAAATTTAACTACAAGATCATCTGTTTCCCTTATGGTTAGAAATACGTGCTCTCAGAAGGGAATGCCCGTGAACACTTCTTGATTGACTTCCTAAAAAACTAGTAAGCATCAAGTTTACATTGAATTATTACTTCTTCATTTTGCTACACATACCTTTAGGAGAAATAGATGCATTCTGCATCTGCCAGTTAACACTCTTGTTCGTATCATACTTAACTTATATCTAGCCGTAAAAGCAATCAGTATTGAAAATTCTGAGAATGATTTTACCACCATTGGCCGAACGGATAAACCGAAGGTATAGTCCATTTACAATAAAAAGAAACTTAACGAAAGGAGTTCACTTCACTGCATGGAGACGACGCAGAGAACTCATCGAAGGTTGCAAATGAACGAATCCAAATTGTTACACAGCATGATCCGTTACTCCGAATTTACCTAAAATTATCGTCCAACACCACGTGATATAGGCGTGACCGACTCTTCTCGTGGTAGCCAGACTATAGCTCGATCTACACTGACTATAGCTAAAATTGCAGCACCACGAAAGAAAGCAAACATAAAAAAGATATTTACTGTACGTAAACAGTATGGCATGAAGACAAAACGATTAAATTTATAAGAAGTTTGGTGGTTTACAGGAGTGCGAAATTAGTAGAAACAACTACCACATCTGGCAGCTAAAACGATCCTTACCCGGTTAGGCATGACAGAAACGGGCAAATGGAGAAAGGTCAGAACACGACGTGCATATGGTCTTGCATTATCTTTGGCAGGCCTCGAAGATAAGGCCCAACCACTGGACGTAAGATGTTAGAAATGTACCGATCTGCGTTCAAATTACTGTCGTTCCGAGCTAGAAATGCGAGTGTCCTGTACCCAATGGCTGCCCAAACAATCACACCAGGTGCAGAGCCGCTATGCCGATATCGAACGCAAGCAGGCGACGTGCTGTCTCCTCGGTGCCTCCAGACACGCATACGCCATTAAATTACTGTACGAAGAGCCGGGACTCGACTAAAAAGACGACACTGTGCTACTTCTGTATCCAGATTTGTCGTTCGGCGCACCAGAGTCTCCGTCCCTCTCTATGCTGCATTGTCAAGGGAAGACGAAGTATAATGGTCACCATACTGATAGGCCACGCTGCTGCAAATGTAAACGCACCGTACGAGCCGATACTGGGCGTGCTGCAAACCTGCTCATCTCCTGACAAATGGTCCGAGATGTGGTTGTTGTACTGTTTTGCACGGTTGACCTCACAATATGTCTTTCCTCTCGGGCGTTAGTCATGGGAGGGCGTTGCGATCCTCATGCCGCTCAGTATGACCCTAAACAATCCATTGATTCCATATTCACATAACATTGAATATCAACCAGTGCGACGAACGATAATCCATACTCTCGATACGCAATGATCCTTCTTCTATCGAATTCCGACATTTGCTGGTAAGCATTTCTTCTTTTTCGAAGTATAACGCGATATTTTGAGCAAACTCCGACCTTACAAAACGCTTTCCGAACGGGATGACTGCAAGAGTGTTTTCGTAGTTCTCCTCTTGTGTAGCATGAATATGAACTAGTCTCTCTAAAAAGAGGAAATATAAATAATAAAATTTGAAAATTATGCAAACAAATGCTTGAAAACACAATTTTATTGCAGAAATAATCATAGAAAACGGAAATAAATAAAATCGTCTTTTGTCGCCCAAAACAATTCAGCTCGAGTTGCATTATCTTAAAACCGAAAACCCATAAGATAAGCCATCATTCACTCAGAGCACAGTTGTTAGACAATACAGTTAATAAGTTTACAATGCAATACATTTCTACAGTTATGTATAGATAATTAATGACCATCACCTTATAAACCAACCTAGCCTGGACATGTTGTCAGACTGCAAATAGAGCTAGTAGAAACTAAAGGGGATACCAGAGCTGAACACTGAAAATGAACTTTATTAAACTCTATAATTCGTCTTTAAATAACATATTGCACCAAAAAAAAATTACTAACAAAACAAGAAAAAATGATTAAAAAATGAAATATTAAAAAAGGAGAGGGGTCTTCACAAAATGCGAGAAAAAAACTCAAAACCACGCAAAAGCAAAAAATAAAGAAATATTTTTAATTATGGTTTAACAAAGCTAATGAGGAAAAAAAATAGTTAACGGAAAAAAATTTCCTTTCAGCAGGAAATGGTGTTTTGGTGAAACATTTCACGCTTTTTTTAAATCCTTCAATGCATAAAAATAAAAAAAAATAAATAAATAAATAAATAATAATTAAAAAAAAAAGAGTAAAATCACGGCGTCTTGATGATTAAGAACTTTTTATTAGTACCTTAGATATCAAAACTTCGGTCATACGCTTTTCTACCCCAACTACGATGTGAGACAATATTAATTTCAGGAGAAGGAGCTCAAGAGGAAAAGGGGGTCTGCAGCTAACGTTAGCTCGTCCCTCCCCCACAAAGGGGGGGGACGAAAAGTTTTTTTACCTCCTTTCAAGGGATAAAAGGTAAAAGATTATCAGCAAGTTTCGTAGATACCATCTAGTTTAAATCAAAAGATCTAGTTTAAATCAAATCTTGCCAGTGTAGAAAAGGCATTAAGAACCCGCTAAGAGAATTAGTGACTTCTTTCTAATATTTTTTAAAAGTTAGGACGTCATTTTGCTGACGTTTTTCCTCTGTCCGGAAATTTGTTAGGGGTAAGAAAATGGAAAACAGGAAATGGAAAATGAAATGTGACTTCCACTCACTCACACACATTCACTTGAATGCATGTGATGCATCCAAGGAAGAAAGCAAAATTCAAGTGTATTTATTTAATATAAATTGTAAACAAAATAATAATGTTCAAATAAATAATATAGAATATGATGTACATCTGCATACACTGTTCATATTTTATACGGACACAATTTTGATTAAACCCTGATCATGTAGGGAAATCTTGTTCTCCCCCATTTACTTTGATCTACAATAGTCCTGCCCCGTTACTTAAAAATCAGAGTCAGAATTTAATCCTTAAAAAATATATATACTGATAAAAATATTCTTACAATTCAGAATTAAAATAAAAATTTCCCTTTATGGTCAAATTGCTTGAAATAGTAGTGTTTACACTGAATATATATAATTTTAGCAATAACATTCCCAAAATTATATATGCCCTAACATTACTAATAAGTTTACTATCATTTTGCATTAACCAGTTATTTATAATTTCAGCTTATACTATAACTTCTTTCCGTTTCTTCAACAGAAATGTGAATGAGTTAGAGAGTATTTAAGCTGAGTTTTTGGATTGTAAGACAGAGAGCATGTTTCTGCCTCCCCAGGCCACGTTACTTTAGTTCTGCCATTAATGCTAAGTTTGCAATTATTCGGCTGGCGGCATTTGAACTGTTACGCCGGTTAGAGATTTGAGCGAATTTAGGTTTAGTTCTGCCATTAATGCTAAGTTTGCAATTATTCGGCTGGCGGCATTTGAACTGTTACGCCGGTTAGAGATTTGAGCGAATTTAGGTTTAAATATAATTGAGTAGTCTTTGACTTCTAGTCCAGGCTTTAATTTAAATTTAACTGTTACTTTAGTTTCATCGGCATAGTGTTTTTTATATGTAATAAAAATCTCCATTTTATTCTATAAAATCAATAAAAATTCCTTCTTTTGTTTACCAAAGGGGGGAAGTCTTCTTTTGTTTATCAAAAAGTTTAATTTTCAAACTATATAGAACAATTACGTTGTTTAATTAAACTCCACAGGTAATTACCGTACACATAAATCTCTAACTCCTGCTAATTACAATAGCGACGTCTAGCTGAACAATTTTAATTTAGGCTTGATTCTCTATACTGGATGATGATATACATGAAAACAAATATGTAACAGCGTATCAATAATTTTTCCCAACTTTTCTTTCTATACTATAGTAAAATATCACATTTCATTATGTAACATAATCGTCATTCTAATCAGTGTCAAATGAATTCTAATCTGTCATACAATATGTAAAAAAAAAAGACATTTTTATTTTTTAATATTTAGCCTAAAATATAAGGAAGATCTCATATTCGAAAGAGTATACGGTAAACTGCATAGAAAATTTAAGCCGGTAAGAAGTCGATTTTTTTTTTTTCCTCTTTTTTAAAGCAAATTGATATGTCGCAGTAATAAATGTTGTCAAAATCGTTAGGCAAGTTTGCTGGAATTTCAGGAAAAATATTAGTTCTATAATTTTGTAAACACATAACACATTTAACTACAGCTCATGTGACTAAAATACATGTGGGTATGGTCGGAATATGAAGCAAATAGTGTTGTTAATTTATTTTAGGATATACGAAACAATAAGTACTTAACAATAATCATAAGAGTGTATAGGGAATATACCTATTAAAATTCAATTGATCAATGAAGTAAAAATTAAGAAAGTCTATAAAGATAACTAAGAATTACAATTTGAAGTCTACATAAATTCCAAGTTAAAAAGTCATAACAAGTAACAGATTATACGTATATTCGAAGCAAAAAAAAAAAAAAAAAAAAAAAAAGGTTGGATAGGTTATTTAATTACGGCAAAGACTCGAGGGCTATCTGTCCAAGGGAAGGGATGCCTTCGTGGAGGTCTTTCTAAGGGAAACTGACTCGTATAGACGTTACACATCCGAAAAACACGAAAACACCCATCCAGCCAGCCCGTTCGCGAGATTCGAACCTCAGACCGAACTACCAGTGTTCAGCGACTTTACCGCTCGGCCTCTGGTGGGCATACAGCAACCAAAAAAAAACCCCACCTAATCTTAAAAATTATACCGAAAGATAACATGCAAGGCTATAGTTACTTATTAGGAACACTTTATTAGCTGAAGGATATGAATTCACTATAACTTTATTCAAAAAGATTACATAATAGTAACGAATTCTTATCTTCCTTGTAACTGATGGTGTAACACTAAGAACTGATGGCCATTCTTCACATTTTCCAACAAATTCTAAACAAATTCCAAAGAAAATACTGGTGGTTATTCTGGAGGAGCTACTATTCTACTGTGATTTATTCTGCAACAGTTTTGTCATTCAAAAGTATTTACTTTAAATTTCATGGGGAAAAGGAGTTTTCTTCACATTCCAAAGGCCCAGTTCTGATGCGTGATGTTCAACTATTACAGCATTTCTATCACCAAGCCCTACTCTTTCCACTTAATGTAGCGTATAACTAGTCAGTTCCTTTACCGACATATCAGAGGTGCTTCTCTCTGCATGGTGTCCGCTCGTATGCCCATTTCTTTTCATAAGTTACCGACTGAATAATGACACTAAGTCGATCCTGTCACGTCAATCCGTCTACGGTGACATCTCGAATTCCTGGTCTGGAACAAAGCTAAAAAAATGGGCAAGAATCGCCACGCTCGACCCGATTGTCCTTTTATCTAACTGATTATCGGATAAGTCGAATGCGTTCACCGCATCGCATGAATTGCACTTTAAAACTACAAAATTACCAATTATGTTATTTAAAGCATAATTCAGTTTTAAGACAAATCTTTCTCGTCATTTTTACTTCAAATTTTTCCAAAAGCTGAAATATCCTGTACATTACGTAAAATTTTATTGGTCCTTGCCCAATATTCAATTCATACGTGTATATTCTATCAATTAATTAAAGGACAAACCCAATATTAAATGCCTTGGGGCTGTTTTAGCTGTAGCAGTAACTTAAATTTTAATCGGAATAAATTTTCACGAAAACGTATAGTAAAGGGAAGAGGAAATACTCTCTAACTCTTCAGTGGGGGATGGAATGCATTCCCACGACCCTTCCGTTTTAAAATTTTTTCCGCGCATGATAGAGATTTGCAGAGTGCAAACACTATGCTTAAAGTTATGCATTTAGTTCCCCTATCTAGATGAGAGATAAAGCAACGGTTATTTCTGAGGAAGATAATACATGTTTAATATGTTTTTAAACATCATATCTTATTGATTTAAGTATAATTAGTAGAGGAACGAATATAAATTAATATTGCTACTCTATGTCTCCTAATTTTTCTTATAGTCCCACATATGAAATTTTAAGGAATGACATGATAGTACTGCCGACTATTTATTATAAAATTATTCCTTTCTAATTATTTTAACGAGAAATATTTTAACTACATTTATTTCAATGATTTTAATAAATATTTTAATATATTTTAATACGTATTTTAATGACATTAAAACTAGTAACATAATGAAAAAATTGTTCTAAGCAATTCAGACTTTTTAAAAAATTGTTTTTTAGCACATGATGTTGAGTAATTCTAGTTCAGAATGCAAAATACTTACTAAATTTTTCTTACTAAGCGACATACGGAAATTTTCGAATTTGGAATGATGAAACGTAAAGAATAGAAGCAAAACTAAACAACAAATATATAAACTGCTAATCAATCATCCAAACGGACTTCAGGATTGCTTAGGATTGCTTTTTCAGGATTGTATTTCTTCAGTTCGATGACAGTAAGGGACGAAATTAAAATCAAACATTAGGTTAACTATAACACTTGAAATCAACTTTAAAATTTCTTAAATATAAAATTTATCATTAGGTGACTAAGGAATGATTTCACTCAATTCCCGATTTATCTGAGGTAGATTAACTGGACATTACATAAAAAATGTAAAAAAAAAAGGGGGGGTTGAACAATAGAGTAATTACTCAATAAACTATCAGCGTAATTCGAAACTTTCACACACGAACTGAACTTAAAAGATTAAACTGCTTATTAAATGCAGGTAAACTATTATTAATATTTTTCTGATAATTACAATTCGGATTATTTCCTCTATACTGTGTTTTCTCATCTGCTTTTAGATTAAATTGTGATTTTTAAGTAACTATGAACGTCGTCCCCGCTATTACTGTGGTGAACCGGGAGTTGAAAGTATTCGGGGCCAAGATATTATTACATGCGTACGGGTTCGTAAAGGACTGAATGCACGCAGACTGATGATAGCTTGACAAAATTTATTTTCCCAAAAGAAACACTATACAATTCTGGAACTTTAAAAAAAAATTACTCGTGCAGCTGTTCTCAGTTTTAGAGCACAATCAGCAATAATCGCTTCAAACTACTAACTACTTCTACAGTTTTTCCTCGTCTGCCAAAATATTTTCCAGTACCTTCGATTTCTCGAAATTGCTCGAAAGTATATTTAGTTACAGTTACATATAAGGGTGGGCACAGTTACAGTTACATATAGGGGTCAAACCAATGACAATTATACAGAGATCGAACCATAATGTCGCCCAAATGGGTCATCAATTTTGGCGACTTTTGGCGATTTCTCACCAAATTTGGCGACAAATTAGTTGCTAAAACCATTGCAGTAGGACCGTAAATGGATCTTGTAACGTTATTATTCCGGCGAAGCTTCACACTTTTGAGGCATTTCATGTTACATTATACAAGAGATACTACAACTTTACATATAATTTAACTACAATTATTTACATATGCACAAAATTTGTAACAATAGCTGCCAACCTTGAAATATGAAAAAATTCTAGTAAGGTTCTAGTACAAAAACACGAAACTCCCGGAAGGGTTTTTACGTTGCGCGGCTATGATATTTCAGAAGTACTCAAATTGATTAAAATTCACTTTATAAAGCATGATTCAGGTTATAGAACTATTCATAATTCGATTCTGATGTAAAATATATTACTACTTAATTAAATATTATGTTATATTATTTAGCTAATATGATGCTGTAAATAAATTAGCGGAAATTTCTGAGTAGAAAAGGGCAGCTTTTATATAACAAAGTACATTTAAATGCGACGATAATAAAATTAATGTACATACTACTGCGTAGAAAATATTAGTAACGCATCATATATTGACGTTAAACAAAATAAAATATGAATGTTCACTTATTAAACCATTGGTTGAATGTTCATAAAATGTGTATAATAGATTAGGACAATTCAAATAAAATAAAATGAAAATCACTAAAATTGTGAAATGGGATTTGCACAATTAAAATTTATTTGCTGAAAAACACTTAGTAAAGGCTAAAAATCAGAAACTAGAAAATGCTGTGATCTATCTGAAGATAGGGAAATGTGAGAAAAAAATGGAAGAGTTCGAGGGCCTGTCATACACAGCAATCAAATAACCAAAATCAACATTTTTTAATGAAAAAGGCAGAACTTGTACCGAGGTACAGTATTCGAAATTCACTGGCACAATCGATAATGAAATGAGATACTAATTTGGGGGTTTGGTTTGAAGAGAAGATACCATTTCTTAGATCTTTTCAATGACAAACTCCTGCATCGGGAAAAAAAGAGAGAGAGAAGAAAGTTTAATTTTACGAAAAAAAAAAAAAAAAAAAAAAAAAAAGATAATTACAAAATGATTCTGAATAACAATTCCAGCTGCGTATTTAACAAGTGCACAGTCCTTCTCATTTGAGCTTTTGAGGGCCTACAGACTTAAGATACAGGTTATGTTAACAGTTTTTTAAAAATTAGTTATGAGGGCTCCTTGGAACATATAGTCTATTGCAACTGCGTCACACGCTACCCCATTAAAAACGCTTTTGAACACGATATGGTTACACACATACATTTGCTCTATGCCCACATATTGCTGTACATGCACTGTCCATGTGAAAAGCTGTCCCGATCGGTATAATGGTTAGTGCTGCGGTACCATTCGTTGGGCTCTGGTTCGGTTCTCGGAGAAGACATGGCTGTTTGTAAACGTATAGTGGCTGTGCAGCAAGGGGGCACTCAAAATACACGGCCAGCCATAAGTCGTCTCGAGTGCTTGGAAGCAACAGAAGAAGGGCGAAAGACCCTCGGGGTTTTGTTCATCAAAACTGGGGTGGATCTTAAAAGTTAGCAAGACCATGCGATACCTAATGTACCGTCGGGAATGCACAGGTGTTTAAACCTTTACCTGCAAATGTGTGGGTGCAAATCGTACAATACCTATGTTTAGAACAACGGCTATCCACTTAATTAGATACATTAAAAATCGTCTGCTTATTCTCAGCGTTGAAAACTGCGTTGAAAAAATTCGGCCACTTTTTAAACGAATTTTCAAAACGCAAAGTGCAGTTTTCAACCGCCAGCTTATAATGACTTTAAACAAATAAATACATATCCTCATTATTTTATTGCCGTAATACATATATATACCAGGGATTTCAAACTGGGAAAATTTTCACAGCTTAAGACGGAAGGATGTTTATGAATATATATATATATATATTTTTATTCCAGTTTTGGTATTTATCAATACTTTCTACAATTTTTGTTGTTTAATTTGTAAACCACTTACGTACATCTGCATTTTTCGAGTTTGGGAAAACGGGGGGGGGTGCAAATGATCTTCTAAAACGGTGAAAGCGGTGCATAGGGTGAAACATGTTAAGAACTATTGGTACATATGATGTAAGAAACATCTTTTATTCTTTACAAGGCCGGTGAAAACTTTATCAATTAACTTATAATGTATTTCTCCCACCTTCTTAGCATGTCTTCGTGGTGTAATGGCCTGCACACTCGGAGCGTATCGAGTGGTCCGAGGTTCGAATCCCGGCGAGGACATTGCTCAATTTTCACGTCTCTTGCTTCGAAATAACCTGATGTCTCTACAAACTATGCCATAAACCACTTGAATTAAATTAATTATAAATTATACTAAGCAGAGATATTTAAAAATAAAATAAAAATATGAATTATAAACAAGTACTTACGTTGCCTTTTCAGTTTTTTTAAACAATATAGTTTTAAACTGAAAGATAAATTAAATATCTTAAAGAATGTATTACGGCAGCTTCTCTAAGAAATGGCATTTTTTCACGCTGCGCGGATGATAAATGCCCTGCTAACATCATGTAAAGTAGAAGTGGAAAATAAAATAAAAAAAGACTAAGCCATAGTCATTTCTCTAATGTTAAAAGTTCATCTCAGTTTAAAAGACTGAGATGAAACTTCAAAAAACTTACTATTAATACCGAATTGTACCTGAAAATTAAGAAATAGCTAATGCTAGCGATCAATATGCCGCTATTCATTCAATTTTAAACTACAGCCTTTCTTATAAAAATGCCCGAATAAAACTAAACTACTCTCATAGAATGACTACAAATCTATAACAAAAACAAAAAATCTATAAACATTATTGATGTAAAAAACTATAATATTATTGAAGTAAAACTACTAGGATTAATATATTTACACGTACAGCATCTGCAATAACTTTAAGAACAACGAGAAATTATTCACTAAATTTTTAGTACTTTGTAAACGATTAAATGGTCCTTTAATAAAAGGAAGATATCATTTTTAAGATATTTTGCCGTACTAAAATAATTACACTCTATTGCTTGTACCTTGTTACAAAAGCACATGGCTCTTTATAAAAAAATTACTAGTCTCTTGTTGATTTATTTTTATTCAGTTTAATTAATCTTCGTGACGTTAATGTCGCTCATTTTAATTTGATTCTGTAAGCTTTGATATAAATATTTTATTAAACGTGCGAGCAAATTAGCAATGTTTTCGACATTATATCGCCAAAATTAGGAAAAAATATCTGATACATACTTAGCGAATGCGTTTCTCTAGCTGAAGATTGATTCTAACAAAGAACTGTGAAACGAAATTCTTTTTTTCCAAAGCAAACGTAAAAGAATAGGGGAACGAAGAGAAAGGGCTCCACCTAGCCTAAACCTATATTAATTAAGCGGAAAAAAACTTTAGAACAGGTGTGATTCAAAAGTATCCACAAAGCATAGGAAGAAACCGACGATAACTTTTCCCAGATGTTTCTTAAAAAATCCTTAATAGCCTTTTAATTTCAAACCTAGATCTTTATAAAATGTCCTCCATAAAAATGCCTATTGTTGAATCTGCTGGAAACACGTTACAGTTTCTGAGACATCGACAACAGAAAATGAGAAATTCAGTCTTGCGTGAAAAGGAACTAATACCAAAAACCGCACAAAAAATAAAAAATAAATAAATCTTGTTCCTGTTATACAATGAGGAAAAGTGAGCAACAAGATATGGCAACAATCCAAGCTTTATTACACCAACCAAACAAGAAAGATGCAAGAAGTATGTTTTATAAAGAATAACGAATCCAATTTGGCATATTAAGCGTCACAAAATTAGCAATTTTCCATAAAGTTCTCCCTTCCGCCACACAAACTTCAACATTAAGAAACCTCGCGTTAAAAATGAATGATCTCTTCTTATTGTATAAATCTAAAACGCTGTCAATGGCGAGCTTGATAAACCAGTGAGCATTTATTTGCCCAGACGAAGTTTTTCGAAACAGGAAATATGATAAATCAATAATGCCGTCGACGGGATTGGGACCACGTATCTTCCAACTGCTAGTTGGATGCAGTTCCACCTATCACAGCACTCTTGGGATAAATCGACAGTTCTTTATACACTTAAACTATCTCTTGATTTCCATTCCTGGCGCTATCTGAGTGTTTCTGAGATGCAACAAAAAGCTAAAGCAATTAATAATAACATTTTTCTTTAAAATACGATTAAAAAGAAACACTACGAACTCAGTTATTGATATCCAGCATCTACCATTTCACTATCTTATCACTAAAGTTTTCTCATATAAAATAAATTTAATTTTTTAAAATGTAAATTATTTTTTCCGATTATAAATTAATCAACCAGAAAGTAAAATCGCCACTTAGCAGGAAATTCGCTTTAAACGGTTTAGTTTAAGCGACAATAATTATTATAACAGTCAAAATATAGTGGGTTATTTTATCAGTAAGTCTGAAATGTTGATACAAATTTATAGTCCATTTTCCATTTAAGTTGTTTAAGCTTCATCTTGCGTTAATTATTGCCTATTTTTATTTACTGGATTGCTGCTTATTAAAATTAAAAATATAAAATGCCATAAAAGTAATTTTACTGGATGTCAGTGGCATTTTTACTCGCATCAGAGCAATTATCACACATGAAATTAAAGTATGCTATGGTTTCAACTAATCATTGTCTTTTCGGTTGAGAAAGACATTAATTGTTATAAATCTTCATTCATTTAGCTAAAATTACTAATATTTCCAAGGAATGCTTTGGAACAATAGATTGAATGCATAGAGAACCGATGATAGCTTGATAAAATTTATTTTTACCAAAACAAACATTGTTCTGTTCTGGAACTTTCCACAAAAGTGTTCGTATAGCTTTTCACAGTATCACAGAGTACAACCAGTAATTACACTTCAAACTACTGAAAAACGTTAAACACTACGCAATTCAAAGCGCATCAAAAGAACGAAGCTGACACAGCGTTATCTCTATACTCAGAACTCAAGCTAAAAAACTACGACCCCTACTGATGTCCCTGGTTTTACACAGTTTTACCCCGGCAGCCGAGAAATATCTAAATTCCAATTCCCGAAATTATTGAAAAGCATTTACGGTCAAAGTTACATGTAACGGCCGATTACGGTTTATAGTTGCATATAGTGGTGAATTACATTTATTCGGTTACAATACCCATTACAGTTATACAGGGGCCAGACTAAAGTGCCATCGAATGATCGCCGTGTTTAGAGAATTTTAGCGACAAAATTAGTCACCAGATTGGCGATTTCTCGCCAATTTAGCAAGATAAAGATTTATTAAATGTTAAATAGACTTGCTCTTATATTCTCACTTTTCCGGCAAAGCTTCGCTTCTTTAAATTTTCATGTTACATTACACACACACAAAAGGTACAGTTTCAGTAAAATTATTTACCTATGTACAAAATCCGTAACAATATTATAATGAATGAATGATATACATATTATATCGCATGCTTCAATCAGGAAGCCCGTGGGAGGAGAGAAACGAAACTAATTGCTAAGCATTATCGATAACACTCAAGCAAGTGCAAATGATTTTTCATTTTTTGTCGATTTCGATAAGCGCATCCCATTAAAGGAATTATTGATACCATCGAAATGCATTTGCTTACAGTTTACGATAAATCTATACTTAAGCATACTCTAAAGTTATTTTGACAATTAGATAAAATTTAGACTTCCAATAAAATGATGGGTCACAGCAGTAAAATGGTACTGTCACGTTTAAGAAGAGATGTATCGTCGCCATAACTACTTTAGCAGTCCTTTTCTTCTGCATTTTGTTTATTTTTTTGGAGGGGGGGTTAGGGAAAAGATTTCACCCGTGCCTTCTAGTCAATAATTCCGGTGCTCGGCTGTGCTTAGAGATAAACGGCTACTTTCTTCTGGTACATCAAGTTAAAAGCTTTACGTGTGGCAGTCTATTTCCTATAGCATCCTGCCATCTTATTTCTGAATAGGGTGGACATTGATCATATTGTTAATACAGAACTTCAGAACTGATCTCCGAAATGTGGGATTACACAAATTATCTCACACTAGAAATTAGAAACATATACTCCTTAAGTTACATAAATTTTCATTTAAATTCTTAAAGGCCTAAGTTTCATTTTCGCAGCAAATTGGTTTTAGTTAGATTTCACGAAGTTAACACAAATTTTTCTCTTACCCAATTCCTACTAACATCAGATATATATAACAACGTAACATACACTAATAACTCGCCTCTTTGTCTGAATCCAAGTTCCTTGAAAGGTTAAGTTTCCAAAACAGTTTTCTAAAATTAAAATACAGTCTACAATCAAAGAGCAAGTTTCCTAAGAAGTATGAAATCTGAATCCAAAACATATCTAAACTTAGATGTAATGGTACAAGCCATCTTAAGTAGCTTGTCACGTAATATGACGTGGCTCAAGTGAATGGTTGTGATTCATAATGATTTGTTTTGTTCTTTCAGACTTAACAAATAGATTCATTGTTTACTTTTTTCTCTCCTCTTTCACGTCAATAAGCATAAAATAAAGTCAAAAATAAAAACAGGAAAATATTAAATAAAGGAAAGAAAAGGAGAAGGAAAAATAACTTTCTCTAGTTTTAGAGTATTTAATTCTTCATTAGATTCACTGTCCATCATAATTATCCAGACATTTGGATAAGTGTTTCAATTGTTTTCAAAACTGTTCAGGAGAATGGAATTTTAGAACGCATCAGTGCAAAACTGGCACTAATGAACAGCATCGCAATCTGCTGTTGCGAAAGAAACGGGAATAAAAAATTTGGGGGAAGGGCGGAATACATGAAAAACAACAAGGATTTCCCTAGGCCAAGGAGACAAAGTTTAGAAGTTTTACTAAACTGACATTTTGACGTTTATGCGCAGAACGCACAGCTAATGTCCTTTCAAATAACTGACATATCTACCACTTCTTAAATGCATTTTGATCACTACATATTCCTAAGAATTTAGGAGAGATCCGACATTCTATTTGCAATAGTTTCCTTGCCAGCACTGAAAGGAAAGCTAAACAGGAATTCTAAATTATTACGAAAGCGAATGATAAAACACTAATTTTTCAAATAATTCCTACTATCGTCAGCAACTACAGAGTAGGGTTTTATATACAACTTATTAGAGTGCATTACCATTTTTGTTCCGTTTTTCCTTCAACGCCGTTTGTACAAAAATGACGCGACAAATCTTTGTTATACGCAGCATGTATATATACAGTGTTGGGCATGTCACACGCCGTTAAATGCAATGATATCATTTTACCAACACATTTCATTGATAGCTCTGATTTTTGAAAAATTACGCTGAGATTTTGATCTGCATAACGTATCAAACTTTAATATCACTCATCAACTGAATTTGCAAAGTTCACTTGAGCTATTTGTAGCCAGAAAACTTGCCTTATTACATAAAAGTGAAAGGCTTCATTGAAAATATGGCTAAAATACCCTTGAAACTTCTACCGAACACCACTCCCACGAACATGATACTCGGTGTAATTTTTTGCGTTAATTTAAAAAGGAACGACGCGTTTTTGGAAGCATAACAAAATTCAGTATTATTTAGGTGATCTACATAGTGAATATAAACAGTGTGATTTACAATTGATGCTTAACAATATTTGTGAAACCCCCCAAAAAATAATGAATCATATTTTAACCAAAGTTAAATTCTGAATATGAACTGGGATTTGTAAAATCTCATAACGTATTCATGCACAATATCTACATGAGTCACAAAATAGAAAATATTTTTGATCTATGTCGAGACCAGAGACGATCGCTTGTCATTTAATACAATTTATTTATTTATAACTGCCCACTAGTTAATCGTATACACTTCCTTCGCGCTAGTTTTAATGGAGAAAATAAATTCCTCATAGAAATATAAGAGTTTGTTTACAACACTGCATTCATTTCCTGCAGCCTAATAATACCGCAAGTCTTAACTAATAGCTATCTACTAACAGAACAGGGAGATTATTAATTCCAGAAGATCTAGGATTAATTATAAAGTAACTTAATGTAGTTTCGCATCACCATGGCCCCGATCCTAGGAGTTCTTAGGGGATATGCAGATGTCTTTTCTCGTTCTATCATACCACAATTCCTACCCTCATAAAACGAAAAAGCACTATTTTGCACACTCAAAGACAATGATAGCGTTTGCATAGAACTAAACTGTTTTTGATGCCTTATACATAGCGTGATCAGTCTCATTTAAATAAGCACTAAGGAAATAAATATTTGTGTAAACTGTTACAATGATGCATTTTTCTCTTTCATAGTCTTCAGTTAATCGACAGAAAATGCTAGACAAACTTTGCAGGTTTGATCAATCATCTCCACTTTGTAAATGTCCAGTTCAAAGGAGAAAAACAGAGATAAAAATAAAGTTCAAAATGTTTCACTACAGCTGAAAAGAGTGCACGTAAAAAAAAAAATAAATAAAAATAACCGTAAATAAACAGATTGCACTAAAATGTCAACTCTCCATTGCCCATAACTACAGGAACTTAACGACCGATGAAAGATGAAAGCGATTACAGGAACAACAAGCCACTATTATTCGACTTCCAACGAGATCTCGCGTGATTCTTTAAAGAGAAAAAATACTCGAACTTCGACTTAGTCTACTTGTTGTTTCGCGTGACAGGTATACCATAGCAGCTTTCCTACAACACGAACCGAATTTTTCAAGCGTACTTAACACACGCTATCTGAAACAGAAAATGGAACCAAAAGCATTTTCCTTTCACCGTGCTCTCTCATTCGTTTACAGAAGCAGTGACGTTAAAAGAACTTAGATTGTATTTAGTTGTTGCCTTTTTTGAAAACCGGGGAAAAAAAAAAAAAAAAATCTACACTGAACAAGACACATAATTCGGTATGAAAAGCAGCTCACTGCAGAGCAAATACACTTTATAAAAAGGATAAAACTTAAATGACTATACAGTTCAAAAATGTGAAAAATTAAAATTGGTAGCTCTCCGAAGAGCAGACGTCTATACTGATTGCACATCAGCAATATTATAAAAATCATAAGTGTAGAATTCGACATGGATTCTGAAACCGGGGTTAAAGATAAAATTGTTTTTTATGCATTTTTTAGAAGAAATTTAATGAAAATATATTTTGCTCATTCTGATCTGATTTTTCTTATTTATATCTGTATCTATCTCCAACGCATATTCACGGGATTCTTGTCTTTTGAAGTCTAAGGGCAAGGTATGTATTCCAAAGCCATTATTCCCTGATGGAATTCATACATAATGTGTCAAACATCACATGGAATTTTTCACTCTCTCTTAAAATACCTCCTTTTCTTATTTTTAATACACAGAACTAAACAATGGTGCCTTTTCCAAAAAAAAAAAAAAACGCATGTTCGATGTCAATAGGTTCAGTATGACGATAAGCTTGATGGATCTTTTCTTCCAATGCTGCTTACTGGTCTACAGCTTGTTGAGTTTGAGCCTCGGCATAAAAACCGAAACTTAATCGACTTCAGAAATAAAAAATCAAATACCATACCTAATATAAACTTTTTTTCGTTGATATACGTTTCAGTAATATACATTTAAAACTGATGCAATCTTAAATAAACATTGTAACAATATCCATCTTGATATTTGAACTCAAATTTTTCGAATTTTAGAGAGTTGCAATTTTGTATTATTGCATCCATTACTTACCAACTCACTTCCCGGAATGGAATGGGCGTTTTTTTAACATTTTGTGTGTTACATTTATTTATTAAATATCACGTTCTTCGCAATTAAACCATAAAACTCAGTTTAACAGCAATATCGCAAAATAATTTTAAAATGAACATATCTTAAGAATTTCCGATACACAGTCTCGCGCGCTGGAGATATTTTTTTTTCTCCCCCTCTCGTACAATATTGTCATTGCTCGGTTTAAAATCATTGAGTTTGTTAATCAAAAATTCGTTAAAGTTTTACAAAATATGAAACAGATACTAAAACAAATCCAAATTTCTAATTTGGGCTTCCAGATGCCCATATTCGGGTGGAAACGTACGTTATTAAAAATTCGATGGGTCTAGGTACCGTTGTTTTAGCACAATGCACGAAACATACATACATTCATGCAGATTCTTCATCATTTAATTTCTTTAAATGTAATACAGGGCTCTAATATTTGGTGGTAACAATTTGGAAAGTGAACATACATTTATAGTAAACCAACGCAAAATGCAAAAGCGAAATTAATAGCCCTTCTGGGCTAACGCTCTTTGGGTTAAAAATTAATAGATTTATTTTATATTTACAAAATGGCTATTCGCGAAAATAATAACGGAAATTCCTACTGCCATAAAATTTGCCACAAAAGCTGAAAGTCGTAATGATGGTGCAGTTGCTCTGTTGATGGTCTCCTGCCATACAATTTACTGTTGCAACGATGAATACTATAAGCACTGTCTTATACGGCAAGGAATTCCTTGAAATAAAATTATATAACAATGCCTGAAATTTTACACTTTCCATAGCTTACAACTTGCGATACTGCTTTGGTCACTCAGAATTATCACTAGATGCGAGTTAGATCAGAGATAGTTCTGAGATATTAAAACAAAGAAAGTAGCGGTAAAAAAAGGAATAAATAAAACTTTTCTGAAACTTTCGGTATTACCCCCCTTAACAATAAAAATTGATACTGTTATTTAAAGGGGTGAAACATAAAACTTTTAACGATTACTTTTTAACGATTCACACACAGAAAACTACAATCCCAATATACAAATTCCATTCATTGCCAATAGCTGGCAGAATGAAACTGTACTACCGTTAGAATAGAATGAAAAGAACTGCGAAAAACGAAACTACACAGATTTAGGCACGGTCACGGCAAAGACGACGATTAAGAAAAAAAAAATCGAAATGAAACTAGGGACACAACGAAGTTCTAAAACGGTGTATGGGGTAAGGGCAAACAAACAAATGAAAAAAATGAATGTACCTGGGAAGGAAAAGCATAAAAACGCGACGGGGGAGGGACGCTGCGTGTGGTGATTAGGTCACGTGACCAGGACACTCGATGTGTTCTCTAATGATTGTCGTCAGCCAAAATGGCGTGCAATTCACGGAAGTTCAGACGAAGCTTCTTATTTTATTTTTTTAATCTTTTTTCTTGTTTTCCAGAAAGAAAATTTCATTAAGACACGTAATTGTTTCAAGCTTGCGTCTCCTCGTTATCGTGGCGATCTCGCCATCTATGTAATAGATAAAGTTAATAAAAGCAGTACCTACTCCCCAGCATAGATCGCAATACATTACATCGGATTAGGCGGCCCCAACATACCAACAGCACAACCCCCATCGGTCAAATTTTTATCGTTGGCAATTCATAATCGTAAATTATTCGTCAAAGAAACGAAAGTATGTTGACATTATTCTTCTTGCACTTGGCTCGTATGCAGGTCAAGTCGGATTGCGAGATAATTCGAGATTTATATCCTCCGAGAACAATGTTTAACTTTGCCCTTTTCCCTACGGGACACACTCAAGTCAGGATTAAATGTAGTACAGTGACTAAAATTCTAGTCCAGTTCAATCAAATGTTTCAGTTTCTTTCGGTTCTATTTTCCTTGATAAATTTGATTTTTCGAGAATGGAAAAATTACACGTAATTTTAAATAGTGCAAGTTTTCAATGTTATATTATACCGTAGTACTTTATATAAATTGGATATGGTAATAGCAAAAAAAAAAAAAAAAAAAAAAAAAAAACACCTCAGTCGAATTAGATCAGGGGTTCTCAACCGGTGGTAAGGTATTTTTAAACTATTAAAAATTAAAAATTTAAAAACCCAACATCCTGCTTTTGTCTCTAACACTCGTAAATTTATGCGATCTGAGCTTTGTTCAAAAATGGTAGTGGTAGTTGTACTTTGTAGTGGTGATACTAAAGGTTTTCAATTGTTATTTAGATGGTACGCGTTAGTCAAAAGGTTGAGACCCGCTAAATTAGATGATACTTGCTTATAGAAGGCTGGTGACAAAATTCTCGGCAACCTTTGACTAGTGATGCGACCAATGTTTTGGTTGCGTATACGAACTGACATGTGTGTATTATAATCTACGAGAAGCGTATAACAACACTACTAACAACATCAACAAAAATTAATGTCCAATATTTAAATGTATAGAAGCAGTATTCAGATGGACTGAGGCAGTATTCAGAAATAAATATAATTGTCTTAACTGTGCTAAGATTTTGCTAGCAACAGCAATGTCTCTAGTTGAGTTTCCGAGCATTCTAATGTAGTATCTGGTACAATCTGTAGACTGAATTAATCACGCCCTTTTAATTCTGCTGCATTTTATTCTGTTGTTAAGATTCTCTTATTTAGATTGCGATTCTGATGGAACTGCGCAAAAGTAAGAAATTCATGTGTGCGGTCTCCTCACAAGTCCCATTCTGCAGAGAAATTTATTTAGTCAAATAAAGCACAGTGCTGCTCTACTCATCAGCACAGGGCAAAGTGAGAAATTGCGGTTACTAGAGGTATCAGACACCTTCTTGATAAACAGAAACAGAATTTCATTCGTTCATATTTGCGAATAAAATACAAGATATCTAGGAAGATCGAGACTGCACGTGCTTCGAAGAAACTTGAAAATGTCGACAGATGGCACTGTCTGCAAATGAGTTTTTAGTTAATTCTTCTCTCTCGTAGAACAGATTCGTTGTCTTCAGTGTTGTCAAGGGTTCGTCAATGTAAAAGAATAAACGTAAAGTTTTGCTGTAAAAAAAGACTCTAAAACCAATGAAATGTTAAAAAAATTGTATTACGATAATTGTCCCGATTACCGTACATTTACCTAACATTCAGGGTTTCGCGACGGACTAACAATTACTACGCGAACGTAGGAAGCGGTGGAGAGGTCTTGCGGACCATCGATTGACATTTAGAAACCTTGTATATGACCTGAACATTACGATTCATGAAATTCTGAAAGAAGATCTGAGTAAAGAAAAATTTGTGTGAGACTTCTGCCGCATTATTTAAAAGTCGAACAAAAGTAACGTAAAAAGAAAAATAGTTAAGAACTCGATCACGGCTGCAGATAGTGATTCTGCTGTTATGGTTTCAGTCGTAATAGGTGACGAAAGCTATGATTATTGCTATGATCTGGAATCATTAAGAAGCAACGAAGAACATAGATTACCATATTTTAAAGACTACCTTAAATTCTGTTTCACAAAATCTCGAGTGAAAGTGAGGGTATTCGCTTTCTTTGACCGGAGTTAATACTTTGTGACTTCATTCCTCCATTTCAGGTTACAATAAAGGATACTATGCAGCACTTTTGGGTAGACTGATGAAAACAGGGCAGTCCACCAGACCTTATTTTGGGTAATCCTTAGCTCCTATATCCTAGAAACGATATTTAGAGAAACTCAGAAATGACTGAACTTCCAAGAATCTTCTAAAAGTTGTTATCAATTTCAATTACTTTAAGTCAAGCTATAGCCAATCAGCTACTTTCAAACTAGGAAGCATACGCTATTACATAGCCACACAGTAAGGTAACATTGAAAATAATGCAAATATTCTACATAATTGTATCATTCCACAACCTGACTCGAACTTAAAAAAAGGGGGGAGAGGGCTGACTGTTGATCAGGACACAAAACTACTCTAGGTTATATATTTACAGAAGCAATATTTTGTGGAGACTATTCTGAGAAAATACGGTTAGTAGTGCCTTCGGTTTTTCTGAAAAATATCGGCTTGTACGCACGTTAATTTAATTTCTGTGAGTGGGCGAAAAACTCAGTCCATTCGCAAGACAGGGTAGTCAATTTTTCAGCGACACGTCGTTTTAATAATTAAGAAAGAATGTCTTATTTACACGGGAAAAGAAATTAGAAACATACCATTCTCTCTCAAAATGGGAATTGAGCTTTCTTGGCATTCTTCCTATCATCAATAGGTGAAACGTTTTAAAACATTCCCCACTTGCATGAAAACCGAAGCAGAAGATTCTATTAATTTTGTTCTATAAATACCGAAAACAGCAAGTGTTTAGATAATATGATAACGGTGACATTACGATATGTCGTAAATCAAGAGGGCATTTTTATTAGTTACTGAATCCAGGGTTTTACACTTCTCAACTTACCAATATTATTTATTTGAAATACGAAAAAAAAGCTGCCGTTCAGTCAGGATCTTCTGCTTGAGGACGATGTTGATATCTCACAAACGGACAAGTCGACTACATAGTTCAACAGCAGACTTTGCTGTAATATCTGCCAACTCATTTTCTTTTATATGCCTACATGACCAGGAACCCAGCAGTAAAGAATACAATAACCACTGTTCCTTAAATTAAATTTAATCGTAGGACTTGAATAAGTACCAGATTCGTTGCATCACAGAAAGTTATGCTTTTAGTGCATTAAACGAGTCGGTATAAATAATACTTTTTCCAGCATTTATTAGATATGAAAGAATGTGCATAATATATGGTAGTTAGCTCAGAAGTTAAGACAAGCAATAGTGTAAACATCTGCCCTGCATGTGGTCATCAGTTACAAATGATGTCCCAAAATGGCCAGTTGTTTTTGAACCACCTGTATACAAAGGCTTTAAATGCCATACTTATGTCTGTGCTCAAGAAAAAACTGTTTGCATATGATCTCGTTAGTGTTTCTCTTCTCTTTATGGCGGACGACATCTAGATGTTTGATTTGTGTATTCTCCCAAGGTGGGATTTCAAAGTGCTGTACCGCTGGAAGGACACATCAGACATGTGAAATTTCTGGATCAAGGAGCAAAGACACAGAAAGACAGAAGGCACGCAAGAGGCCTAGCTTTAAACAAAAGGGCCCACCAGCGGCCGAGCGGTAACGACGCTGAACACTGGTAGTTCGGTCCGAGGTTCGAATCCCACGAACGGGCTGGCTGCATGGGCGTTTTGGTGGTTTTCCCCATGTGTAACGTATATACGAGCCAGTTTCCCTTAGAAAGTCCTCCACGAAGGCATCCCCCCTTTAGGCAGATAGCCCTCGTGTGCTTTGCCAAAATTGAATAATCCCAACCCTCAAACAAAAGATCACACATGTCGCCAAGCAAGGCTATTTTGCAAGGCTAGGATAATACATTGAAATAATAGAAGAATATGCTGATCCATAAACGATTGAACTATAATCTAGTCTAGATCGTACAGGCGCTCTACACATTCAAAGCAATGAGCAGCGCGCAGCAACCCAGGAAGTATTTTCATAATATTTAATTTTTGAAACATTTCTTCCTCAGATGTAAGATATGAGAAAGGAATTTCAGTTTTATAACAAACAGCATCCCTAAAAATTTCAATTCAGATTCAACTGGAATCAATGATCCATTAAAGGTCTCAGGTTCAGGATGCAAACCTCGCTATGTACAAAAGTGCACGCATAGTCTTCTGTTTCGAAAACACAAATCCTTCTTTATTTGACCATCTCAATCCTGTTAAGGTGATCTGCAATTGTCTCTTCACAAATCTCTTACCTGCACATTGACAATTAATGTGAAGGTAATCAATGTACAATGATCTTGAAAAGGTAGGAATAAATTCCTTTAAAGAGAATTTATTTTTTAAATGAAGAAAGTAACATTTAAAACGCTCTTCCTTCCGTTGCTCGAGATGCATCTGTTGATCGCATCAGCACTACACCTTTGACACGTTCAATCATCCGATTTTTGTTCGTAAGAATTGTTCCGATGGTCAAACATTTTGGATGTGATACATTCATCATTTTCTCACCACTCTCAAGACTTTTTATTATAGTGACTTTTGTTTCAGACGAATTCTTTTTCGCTTTTTTGCACTGTCACTCTCGGTATTTGATTTCCTCTTTTCACCATCCACTTTGAATATTATTTATTTCCTTTTCGATTCCAAACAAATTTCACTCTTTGAAAACATGTTTGTACTTATCTGAGAAAGTTCGTAAAGGGGTGGGGGAGCATCTGTTTGTGGAATTACGTTAAATTAAAATGTTCAATATTCTTACTAGCATTTTATTCGGCACTGCATTATACTGTTACGAAATGTACAGGCGCAGTAAGATGGCTTCCTCGCAAAGCAGTTGCCATAAAATGGCACCGGAAGGCAGGGTTGCCACATTTGGCGAGAAATCGCCCATTTGGCGAAAAATTGGCGATATACCATGGACGGAAAGAGAACCTTCTGGAACGAATTCTTACCGGTTTAGCCCAGAATGTTCTCGAACACAAGCCAAAAGCTATATAAAACCTGCTGGTCCGCAGTCAGTTAGTGTGTGTGTGCCACGTCGAGAGGGCGAGAGTGAATGCCTCGTCTAGAATGCGAGTTAGTCAGTATCGAGTTGGTGTCTCGTCTAGCGAGACAATCCCTGCGGAGTCGAACGAGTTGACAGCCGGCCAGCGAGTGCCGAGTGGGTCGTCGAGTTCACCGAAGGAGTCTTTTAGTGTATCGCGGTTAGTGCATCGTCGAGCGTGCTGAGCTCCGGGAACGACTGATCCAAAAAGTCGGGAGCCGTGCTCTGTGTGTCGTCGAGTGCATCGCGAGTTGTAGCGTGAGAGTCTCGAGAGTACGTGGAGTTCCGAGAACGACCGAGCAGAGTCGGGAGCTGTACTCTGGTGCTTTACAGTGAAGCTGTCTCCACCGTGATAGCCTGATAGCCTAAAGGCTGTGTCGCTGATCGTGTCAGCGTGTTTACAGTAGTTCATCGACAACTGTAAAACGTGTTTTGGAGCTGTCCTAACAACACTGGCGAATAAAGTGTGTTTCGATACTTCATCAAGTAGTGTCGTCATTATTCACTCCAAATACATACGAACGTGAAGAAAGAAAATAACGTCACAACTGGTGTCAGAAGAAAAAGAAAAACGCAACAATACCATTTATTTATTATGTGTAGCTTGCCAATCCCCCAACCTCTTAATTTTTTTTTTTTTTCTCTTATTTGATTGTGCAAAGCACGCTAGGGCTAACTGCCTACGAAGAGAAAAGAAAAAGAGGAGGGGGTGGAAAGCAAAAGAAGGGGAGAGAGATTTCAGAATTACATATATGAAGGTCTTCGATTGGGAAACAACTGCAAATTAAGCATATGATTTCTCGTTCACATATAAAATCTACCTGGGAATTTTATCCATATCTGAAATTTTGACTAAGATTAAATTTTATCTGATGTTATAAACATTTACACAATATGAAATTTTTGTACTTTTTCTTAAAACCAAGCACCTGCCAAACGCTTGCGTTTTAATACATCTGAAATTTTGGAAGAATTTTTTGCACTGTTAAATGAAAAAAAATGGATTTGGGTCACTTAATAATTGGCATACAGGTAACGATTTGTTAAAATTTTCGGGAGGTAGTTAAAAAAACTTGCTTTTTAAATCCATAATCTTTTAAAATGTACAAAATATTCCATCTCTGATCCAGTTTGTAATTGTGTGCAAATATCGTCAACAAGTTATTGCACTGTCTCATTATACATTTGATTTTTATCTAAAACATTAATCAAATGAGTTTCAAATCAAATCAAGTGATGGGCTCAATCTAAAAAATAAATAAATAAAGGAGTTCATGATTCACGAGTCCATATACAGTTAAATGACCAGAATGCATTTTGACTGGCTATTTAATAAATTACAGCAAAGGACTGCAACATCATCTACTTTAAACGAGATATTACCGTGAAGGATTTCCTAAGGGAACAAAGTTCGTTGCACTCAAATCTCTACTTGTATAAGAAGAATAATAAGCTTAATAAAATTTTGTAAAAGAGAAACGTTCTTAGTAATTCAAAGAAAGATATGTGGACTCTTCTAGTGTGTTTTGGGAACATAAATTGGTAAACCCTGCTGAAAGACGAAGTAGCGAATTATCGCTACGTCTTGAAAAAAACAGATGACTGAAGAAGAAGGTTATAATAACATTTTTATTTTAACTAAACGGAACAGAAACGCACTCACTCGGTATTCACAATTTAACTACCCATTGTGACTAAGTAATTTGAACAGAAAAAACTGTATGTACAATCACAATAAATTAAAGTTAGCTACCTACTTTATCTAATTCGGTAGATCGGTTGCACACAGCAAAGGCCAGCCTAGAACATCAATACCATCTAAAGAAAGTGGCTAAAAAACAACTATTCAACTAGAAAGTTATTAAATCAAGCATGCAGCAGTAAAATAAAAGGAAGTTTTACTTATTTAATACCGTTGTAGAGTCATTTGGTTAATTGGAAGCAGAAAAGATGAAAAATATGCAACCGCCTTCGCCGGGAATCGAACTACGGACCTCTGAAATACT
The DNA here is from genome assembly GCF_044657685.1 of Stegodyphus dumicola. NCBI lineage: Eukaryota > Metazoa > Arthropoda > Arachnida > Araneae > Eresidae > Stegodyphus > Stegodyphus dumicola. The sequence goes on along the minus strand of NC_140771.1, from coordinate 136,036,306 downwards.
GGCTCTGGGCAGAACCACTACACCACGAAGGCTCGCTAGGAAAGTAGGAGAAATACCTTATACCGTAAAAACCTTATTTTATTCTAACCAATTATTTTTAGTTTAAGAAACTTTCCTTTCCCTTCTGATTTCCTTTTCTTGCCAGAATGTAAATTTAATGACGTATATGCAAATTAATGTGAGTTGGAAACAGTATTTAATCAGCAATTTCGCGATAGGAGAGTTAGTTCTGAATTTATGCTGCATGGTTAATTTAGTACGAGTACGTAACTTTGTAGTTAAATAGTTGGTACTAGTCACTTTCTTTAGATTATACAGATATTCCAGGCTCGGCTTTGCTTCGTGCAGCCGATTTAGAGATTGAAATAGAGCCAGTGGGGTAGCTAATTTTAATTTATTGCGAATTGCATATACTATTTTTTTTTTTTTTTTTTTTCTGTTCAAGTTACTTAGTCCAAAGTGGTGGTTACACTGTGAGTACCGAGTGAGTGCATTTTTCTGTTCAGTTTAGTTAAAATAAAAAGATTATTATAACTTTCTTCTACAGTCATCTGTTCTTTTCAAGACCTAGTGAGAATTCACTACTTCGTCTTTCAGTAGGGTCTACTGTCTATGATCCCAAAACATACTAGAAGACTCTATAGATTTAACGAAAAAACTGTAATATTTACAACAAATGTCACAAAATAACTTGCATGTTTTGAAATATTAACGTATTCAATTTGTAATATCGGCAGAAAGAGAGATTTAAATAATACTATTATTTTACAAAATACTTATTTCTGGAGCGCTGGGTAAAAGGTAAACTTGAGCTGAAATTTTGGCTTTATGCGAAGGAAGACAATTATATATATATATAATATTAAGCTTAGAGAAACCTGGATTTAAATGTTATTTATCTAAAAAATACAAATTCCAATTTGTATGAGGGCCAATTTTGATGCCATATGTTAAAACTATGGCTTATGAATTACACCACATACATATCAGCGTAACCCAACTTAAGCAAAAGATCAATTATTAACTTATGTGAAAAATATTTAAATAAGCTTTCGTATATCTGATAAGGAAACAGTAACATACGAATTAGTTTTACGCGGCCCCACTAACGACTTTCTATTCAACAGAACGTGCAGGAAAATTCAGAGTGGCGTCCATTTTGCACGTGACATTCATCTCAATATTAAGTATCGCCACTATGAGATCGATGTTTACGAACAGACCACAGGACAAACTTCCACGAACGGCACGCAAAGCGCATTAATGCAGTAGTCCGAAGGGAAATGTCCTTACTTAATTGGCAGGAGCACACAACCCAATAATGAAACAGGAAATTATGAAACATTGAGATGGCATTACTACCTAGAAGATATCCGCTCTAAACTACCTCACACAGATATGCATTCTGAAATGCTATAAGCTATGCTTAACTGTCATGCAATTCACATTAGTCATATAGGTGGATTAAATGCTTGCAAAGACACAAAACTCGTTCTGAATATAGTGTTTGAAAAAAAAGAAAGGTAGCCACGATAGATCGGTTGGGAAACTAATCTCCTAACGCAAGATTCTTAATCTTACTAAAAGACGAAAATTCTGACGTCATAACCCTACAAACCCCTTCACGGATACGCTCATGTATCTAAGAAAACATGTTATATTTCCTTCATGATGGACGAGAGGTTATTTTTGCAAGCACAAAAAGACGGATTACTTTGTATCTTAACATAAAATTAAGATATTCTTTAGAAAAATCTTATTTTAAAATTCAATTTGTAATTTAATAAAAGAAGCAATGAGTCAAAATTTTTTCCCTGGTAACAATTTTCAATTAATCTTAAGAGTATGAAACGAAGCTTTAATTTTTTTCATCTATATCACGAATCATCTGAATGTCATCTATGGATTACTAACTCAGGTTGTGCGCGGTTCCACCTTCTGATTTAGTTTTAGGAAAATTATAAAAACGTAGAGAACTGTTTGAATAACAGATCATACGCCTTGTGCGAGACAGTTAAAACATCTTACCTCCACAGGAGAAACGACGCCACGAGGACGGCCACTAAAACGACGGATGAACAGACGGCGATGATGGGCAGTGAAGGGAACGAGGCCCGGTTGAAATGGGCCCCCATTGGACCTCCTTCCAACTGGCAGTAATAGTCTCCGGACATGCACAGGGAACCCAGTGAAGGAGGTGAGGGTGGAGGTGGCACCAAAAAGCTTCCTGAGGCCCAGTCGTCGTCCGAGAGAGTCCAGTCGTCTAACGACGGCAGATCGTCATCGCCTGCCATCACCTGATGGGCCGCCGGAGGTTAGTCGCATGTTCTATTTGCCTGCAAAGAAGAAATAAGAAAAACTTAAATTAAAACAACAAATAATATTATGTTAATTGAATATAACGAAGTGCCAACAACTGTTTATCTCGAAAGGAATACGATATGCACTCTTTCCAAGGACAATCTTTAAGAAATATTCAATTTAAATTCATCATTATAGATGAAAATCGCAGCATAATTCAATTATTAATTCCAGTCTGCCGGTAATCCAAGGTGAAGGGAAAATTAATGTGTCCACTGACTTTTCCACTGATTATTCGGCACCCCACGCCAAGTTACGAAACTAAATGCGGGAAAAATATTTTCATAACTGACCTAACCTTTACTTTTCGGATTGTAATTAGAAAAGCTAAAGGTGTGAAATTCCTCTACTGTAAGGATAGAAAGTACGTTTAAAAACAGTTCACATCGGAAACTTAGGGAAAAACTTGTATTTGTGTGTGGTATTTTGACTTTTTACGGCTATCTTTTTTAATTAAAATGGATTCAATTTCTGGTAGATTAAAACTTAGTTTACTTCTTGCTTTATGTAAAAGAAATAGAATGCAGTGGTTTATATAAATATGTGAGAGATGACTGCAGCAAGGAGATGCAAATAATTTAATTGAAGAAATGCGCTTGAAAGGCATCGATATTTCTTTTAATTACTTTCGCAAGACGCCTCATTAATTCCATGAATTTCTAGCCCTCGTTGAACGTTGTATCCACAAACAGAACACTAATTTTTCTCAGAATATTTCAGAAAAGAATCTTTGGGAGATAGGAATAGGATATCCCAGAAAAGGATCGTTGTATATATTATCACATCTTTATGTATTGTTGTATGTATCACACCTTTAGCTAATTTTTCTCAGAATATTTCAGAAAAGAATCTTTGGGAGATAGGAATAGGATATCCCAGAAAAGGATCGTTGTATATATCTAATTTATTTCTGAATTTTGTTGAATGATAATTAAAAATTCCTAATTGCATGTTTCGATTTTAGAGAATGAATTTTTCATGGGGTAGAATACCACACAATTTTTTCCATGATGTATGAACTTCCCTTAATATAACTGATTTATGAATGCAATAAAAATGTATATTTATTTTAAACATATGTACGATTTTCAACATTACTAAACTGAGCATCATACTTGAAAAAAGGAAGCAATTATTTTTATATTAATAAACAATAAAAATTTTTAATGTTTTAGCTTCAGCCTTATGTACATATGTTTTACCTTAAATATAACTGTAATTACTTCAATTAGTCATTCATATATCAATGAAGAGCCACTGTCTAAAAATTTGTTTTATAAAGACACTAGTATCTAAAACACATTAAAGTAACTGCATTTTACATAACAATTCTTTTTCTGTGTTAAAAACTGAATTCCACAATTAGTAAATTTGCTAATGTTCATGCAAGTTTTCTTTAAGTTAATGAAAAATTATCGCCAAGATTAAATCTCTGATATAGTTGAAGTAGGAATTATTTGAAAAGTGGTCATGCATGTTTAGAAAAACAAACGTGAAGCCATTAAAATGCCTAGAAGTATTCCATAAAATCAGCTACATACTGGCGAACTTCCCTTCTGTATTGTTAATAGTTTTAATTTTTTGAAATAAATGTTTTATTCGTCCCCACTTGTTAAAAATTTATTAAACTCCCTAAATTTTTTTAACACCAACTTTATACCAAGACCAGTATCGCTTCAATCTCGAGTCAGCCGAAACAAAATCAGGCCATTGCAGTCAGATCATCTTGAATTGCACAAAAGGCTCGTTGTCAAAAGGATAATGCACACAATGCCGCCTGGAAGGCAAAAATTACGTTTATAGTCAATGAAAAATAAATGCAAGCTTTTTGTGAGCAAAGGAAAAAAAAAAAAAAAATCGCAGTAGATAAAGAAATCTAGTGTATTCGCATCATCATCAAAGCTGGGAAAAAGGCAAGGCCCCGAACCCGAAACACAAGTGTCTAATATCACCTAAACGTTCTACCAAAGAATATGTATTTCTACCAAAGAATTTCTTTGGTTCTACTGAGTGCATTACATCCGCGCTAAGTTGTCTTGCGTAGAAGGTTGGTTTGCAGACGATCAGGAAACTGAAGAAGCATCTGTGCTGCTCTGAAAGTAGCGATAAGTTTTTCTGTAAATATTTTTTAAAAAATACCAACTCCATTACAACACCACCCCTGGTGACACTTGAATCCACAATCTTTGAGGCCGAAAGCCAACGTTTTACCCATTAGGCAACTGGAGCAGTCTTAAATTGGTGTAGATAGATTTTAAGAAAAGTTCAATATCTGGGATTTCGAAATCCATCTCACAATAATCTATTGGTTTAGATTATTCTGTAAAAATTATCAACCATATATCATTTATGGTTGATAATTAAAGCTTATTACCGTTAATAAACCTGAGAATTTTCCTTTGATAAGATATTCTATTAAATTACGCACTTTTAATTATTATTTGAAATTTTTATTCAGATTAGTCTATTTCACTTTTTATTTTCCTCAAGAAGAATTTTTGAAAGTGTAATCATTTAAAAACAGTGTTATAAACTGGACATTTGAAACGAGAGGTCTGAAATTGTCGCGGCAAGCGGCGAAAAGTTAACTCGCGCGGTCTCCGATCGTCCGGAAAATACCACCTCTGAGCTCGCTTCTGATTGGTCACCTCTTTCCCGCCGAACGCGTGATGGTGTTGGTGTGACTGGACTTAAGCGTTAAGGTCTGCAGCAGTCTTTTCTAAATAATGTCCTGCACAGCTATGACATTCCCATGTAGTAAATTTTAGAGGTTTTTCAAGAATTTTAAAAACACAAATAAATACAAACTAGCAAATAGAAGCTAAGAATATTACAGCATATGGTAAATGAAATATTTTTATACGACATGGCTTACAAACTAAATTTTTTTTATAATTAATAATCCAAAGACATATTATATCACAACTATTCGTTACAACATACATAATAAGACAAGATACAACGAATAATGCATGAAATGTTTAATATTTTATCAAACTAAACAAAGTACCGAATAAAGAAAGTATTACATTGCTCATTAAAACATGTACTAACGTTTTTCGATTCCAGATTTCTAACTTTAAAAAAAATCAAGATACACATAAAATAGTTTAATTAAGAATAAAAAGTTATTATTTTGCTTCTCATTCGCATACAATAAACACAGCTCTATTTATTTCATGAGACATGGTAAGCAACAACAAGCATAGATATTACTTTCACCTTAACAAATTTACGTTTTAAAGATACTAGAAATTAAGAAAATTCTTCATCTGGAAAGAATCATTTTTGTAAAAGTATGTGCTACACTAAGAACAATTAATGGGCCCAATATATTGTGCAAAATGTAAAAGGTTTCTGCGGTTAATCTATGACAAGATAAGCGGTAACTGTACTATGCAAACATCAACATTACAGAATGAAAACGTTATGCGTAATAAAATATTAATTTACAACACAAATTTAAAAAATTCAGTACCACGAAAAAAAGTATAAGTTACTGTTTTCCGCAGACAGAAAAACAGCGTACTGCGCTGCTATTTCTTCTTATAAAATATGGGGAGTACATGAACAATTTTTGTTCAGGTAAGAAATATATAGGGAAAAAATAGTGTTATCTACTTCTGATCACTGACCTCAACGACGCATCAGTTCGTTTTCTTAGATAAGCTTCCAAGAAATCGTCCGGCTGGGAAGGTGACTTCACCAAAACTCACGAACTTTTACTCGTAATTGGACTTTTCGAAAGACCTTGAGACATTCAGCTGAATCTAGCATTTATATGCAGTAATCGTAACAAACAGGCTTTTGGCAATTGTTATTTTTGATTCAACTAAATCTGCGATAACATTTTTCTCGACATTATTCAGCGCTTTTACGACAGCTTTAATTGTACAATGATATTACATAACTAGGTGGGCCTATGCGAGTTCAGTTTCCATAAGCAGCCAGTCTATCTTATATATTATTTCTGGTGTTACAAATGTGATGGAACATTTTGTATGACTTTTTTAAAATTTCACTGAATTTAAATTTATTTTTTTAATATTGTTACGAATTTTGTACACATTATTTATAGTGAAATTATACTTAAAACCGTAGTATTATTTTTGTATAAATGTAACATGAAAATCTAAAGCATCGAAGTTTGCCGGAAAAGTAAGAATGCAGGGACAAGTCTATTGAGTAAATCGCTATCTCGCTAAATTGGCAAGACATCGCTGAAAGAAGTTGGATAACTTGCTGCATTTCTTTACATAAAGAACTTCAAGTTGCCACACATATGCGTTTTCAGGAAGTTTGCATAGTAGTCACCGTTGACTGTCTGCCAACCTACAGCTGTCAATATTCAATTCATCTACAACCGTAGTGGATGATGGCCTGCTATAACGTACTTTGTTGATCACTTGCGTTTTACTGTTTACGAAGTGCCAATATCACTGAAATTCTAAAGCACGATTAAGACGTATACGTATGGTCGTAATATTTCAAGAGATTCATTACTCTTCTACCCAAGTTTAACACAAAGTTCAGTCAACCTAAATTTATGCAAAATCCAGTCTCAGTTTTGTCGGGTCGTCTTCCTAACATATTTCGCGATGAAAAACATAATAGCATAATGAAACTTCCACTTGCTGTAATCAAGTACATGGATATACATGGATTTCCATCTGCAGATCCAGAAATGTCGATGTATGACTTTCACGAAACATAATAACAGGCCGATGTGGTTACTAATGGAAAACATCTATGCAGAGGTAGTCTTAAAACGTTTCAGTCGCCCTTCTACATATAATTAATAGTTTGGAAGTCCGATACATAATTAACAGTTTTAAATTATTTTTTAACGTTTATATATGAAATACATTTTGCGAATCTTTAATTCTGAGATCGGAATACAAATTTTACGATACAGCAGAGTGACAAAAATGAATACGATATGTGGAATACATATACGCAGCGAAAATTCTCTTCACAATCACATCTGGGGGAAAAAAAAAAAAAGAAAAAGAAAACGAGTATTTTCTCAGAACTCAAATAAATACTAGATCGATACTAAACATTATATCTGTAACAAGCAGTCACTTCCAAAGAATAGCGAAATCATTTGGAGCTGTGGGAGATCGTATTTAAAGGGTTATGTGATATTTTAGAGGTTCGCAGGCGTGGTACGTTGAAAGGTCTTAGCAGAGAGCTGACTAGAGAAGACGACACCAATCACTTTTAGTCATAACCGAGAAAAACGGCTGCGTAGACTGGAGGAAAAATCAGAACTGTTTTGATGGTTAAACGTCTTTTTTATTTTGAACAGGAACAATTCTTTAGAAAATTCATTTTTGCTTAACTGGTACAACATAAGACATGCTAAACGCGCTCCACAATTTCTATATTTTACAGTTTAGATTTTAGACAACAATAAAACAAATTTAGTGAAGAGACCTGACTTTCCTAGGCAGAGGAAAACAAGCAAAAAAGTAATGCGTAATTAACCAGCAGTATTTATAAGCTTACAATGTCTTTGTTTTAATTTTGAGCAGCGACTAGGCAAAAAGATTTCGCATTGCGGTTACCGCAAGGAAAGCGTGATGTAACACGGTGCAATATGGAACTCTGAAATATGTATGCAACTTTAAGAATTGAAAGGACCTTTGCAATTAAGTTTAATTTGGTATTAAATTTTTCCTCACATTTCGATTTCTTACATACACACATACATACATGTACGTAAATTTTAGAATTTAAAAGAAAAATCTTGTTGGAGAAAAATAAAGTATCATTTATGAATAATATAATGCAACAGAGTAAAATAACAATAGCATACGAGAAAAAAAGTAACAAATCATGATAAATTTAAATACATAGTTTCAAATAATTTGAATATGAGAATAAGAAACGTACAATTTGAAAACAAAACATGGAAACACACGTAAGCAAAATAATGTTCTTAAAGCTAGATATCATGAACTCAATTTCCATCATGCTACCTCCATGGGATATATAGCTTCCAGCCGTTTAGCGAACGTGAAAAATGAATAATGAAAGAAGGATGGGGAATATTCCTGCCCATTCCACGAAATAATTAATAAGCAACAAAATGTTAAAAAACATAATATTTCTCAGTAACCAATAAAATATCTTTCTAACGTTACCTTTCACATCAGGTTTTGTTGCTTAGATAAAGAAACTGATTTTTTATTACATATACAATATGCATTATATGTAAAACTTACGTTATGCAGAAAACAATAAAAACCAGCTCTTTGAGTCGCAGTGTGCCCATCCATGGCCCAAGTTGATACGTTGTAACTTATTTCGATCCTAGTCCGAATCCCGTAAATGGGATGCTTGCATAGATGTTTAATGGCTTTCTTGGAGCGTCACGTAAATAAGAGCCAGAAAAATAATTATTCTTATAAAGCCCTCCACGAAGGCATCCTTCCCTAAAAAAGATATCCCTCGAGTATTTTGCCATATTCAAATAAACAAGGTTCAATTTTCGATCTCCAGGAAGTAAATCCGAGATGGACTATCAGTATTCAAAGGCCTTTTCCAATTTCTAGTAAGTTTTCAAACAAGTTTTTTCATGAGCAGGATTATTCATCATGAAATATATAGTTAGTGAAAAAAACATATTTCCAAGTAAGTTGTAATAGTCAATATGAAACTTTTTTTAAAAAATCTGATGTGTACACCACATGACTTCCTTGTACGGAATATTAACTTATACGCATTTTTTCTTGCATTTTGTTTAAACTTATTGGATTGAATTAAATCTACTTCGCCGACAGCGCATAAACCACAAAAGAATAAATGCATTCTTTAAAATTAACTCTATTTGTTTACCATAGCAACACTCTGGCGCTAGGTCCACTTAACAGTATTATATTTCGTTCATATTATAACTCAGAATGCACAAAATTTATATCATTTAAAGAATTATCTAATCGTTGCCAGATGTTCTATTCAAATACTATAATAAAGCTAGAATGATGTATAAAAGAAATTAAGCAAACAAAACAAAAAAGAAACATTTCACAGACGATTGAGTATTTCTCATTCAATTAATTCAGTTCTCACTTCGCGACAAAATACATAAAAACTCAAAATATCTGTATTAAAAATTACGAAGTAAATCTTAAACACTTTTCTCGAAAAAATTCCAGAAAGGATTAAGCATGATTTAATTCGGAATAATAAATGAAGGCATTATCTTTGTTGTTGCGAAGCTACGTTTCTCTAGATTGTCAACAAATCCACTACTCTGCTGTTTCAAATGTAAACAGGCAATGGCCGCCATCAAAAAAATTATTACGCTTAGCGGCATTTAAACAACTTTAAAATTGTTCATAATTCTAAAAATATTGCATACAGATTTACGAAAGGCATAAAAATCTTAACCGGAAGATAAGAACAACATAATTCAATCATTTTTAAAGCAAAAAATGTACAATTTACAAACATATAAGAGTAAAGAAACTGAGATCACTGAGCCGGGTAACAAAGTGTATATTTATATACGTTTGGTGCGGCCGATTGCAACCAAAATACGAGTTGCACATCTACATGTTATAGCAGTACTATGTACAAAATTTCAACGTTCTGAGGCTACTCGTTTTTGAGTTATGCGAGATACGTACATACGTTCGTACAGACGCCACGAAAAATTCTCTTCAGAATTCATTTTGAAGCAGTTTTATAATTTTTTTGGAGGAAAAGAGTCTTTTACTCTGTCCTTACGTACAGATATCACGCAAAAACATCGTTAAATTGCATTCGAAAGCGGTCAAAATGGATATTTTCGTTGAAATATGCTGCCTGAAACTTTTTGCGATTACAATACTTCCTTTTTACTTCGTACAAGGAAGTAAACAGAAGCAAGGTTCCTAAACCTGAATAATACAATCCCGAAGAAAGTGCTATAATTCAAAATTAAATGAAGTTATCATTCATCAAAGACCAAAACGCAATATATTAAGGAAATAATCTTTGTGGTCTTTTTCTGCAAAACATGCATTTATATCAGCGGCGAGCTTGCGAAGGAGGTAAATTTAGTGTAAATTATAAATTAAAATATAGGCAATAGGCAACACAAAGTATTTAGCATCAGTAATATTTATTGCATTGAAAATGTTGGAGTAAAAGACCTCCATAAAAGGTTTCGTCTCGGGCCTCAAGTGTTGTAAATCAGTCCCTGGCTATTGTACGGGGCAACAAAATTCCTTCAGACAGCCCTGTTTGCTGATCAATTCAAAATGTGACAAATACATCATACCCATATTGAAGTACGACGTTATATATACACAGTAATTCAAAAATGTGAATATTCTCAATGAAGAGATAATTACCCAAACTGAGTAATTTAACAGTGAAATTAATAGGATTTTATATTTATGCTTGCAACTGAACCAGCAGCTCCACATTTGCTAATTTGGAATCAGTCCTGACCTCGAAATCCAACGACGCTCAAGGAACCAAGCGCTAAAAGGTACGAAAACCGAAAACAGAAGCATGGAGAGAGAGAGAGAGAGAAAAAAAAAAGTGACCCAATTTAAAGAAGTTTCTCGCTTTTCCTGCACAGTAGCAAGTTAAAACATTCCGAACATTTTCAGGCAGCGCATTTGAGGTAAATAAAAGTGTCCCTTGTTGATTAAAAGTTTAGATTGACGCTCGATAAGATTTTTTTCTGACATTATAAAAAATGAAATAGCGAGAGCCGAGCAAGTTGGAATACAGCTTGCGTTGATAATTCCAAAGATGAATGGCACTCTTAATCAATTTCGTAATCTTTCCACAAGCGCTTATTCCTAGAAATAATTGGCAGCTTATTTTTTTTTTTAACCATTAGCTACTACTCTCTTTCGTATTACACTTTTTTGCGTCAGCCGTTGACTGTGCTAGGCAACTTATCTATTTTTAGCAGTTGAAATAATATAAAAATATGCGGTTTTTTAAGTGCGCTTTTTAAACGCAATTAAAAGGCTGTGAATGGATTAATGACGATTCTTGAAACTTCCCACTTAACACTTAATGATAAGAAGGGTCAATGATTCAGATCACATCGAAATGAAAGAAACGTAATATATTGGTTCCTCTTGCACTTAATAATAGTGGAGCTCTGATGTTCTGTTTGCAATTAGTAATCATCACATAAATCTGTAAAGAAAAACATATTATGTTGCCAGTCGTGTACCTCCCAAATGACGACTCAAACACCAAACAAAACTTCGTTTTATTGAAATAAAATAGAACATTACGAAGTTCGTTGCTATGATGGTTCTCCAAGCTTATAACGACCGTCTTCAGAAACTATGCATTACAAAACATTATCTGTAAAAGGAGCTCTAAGGAATTTGGGGGGCGGTGGGAAAGGGAGAAAGGAATATCGACTATCTCTTAACAACATGCTTTAAAATTTTAAGTTATGGCTAAAAATATAATATATGAAAAGTGAATAGTATTCTTAATCCTTACAGTTCCTTATACTTTACGATTGAAATTTATGCCGCTAATATATGCACCTAAACCCAAATTCTCGGCCCTCTAGCAAAATTCTTTGAACATGGTATATTTCTAGTCATAATATATATGCTGTAAATACAATGCAATAAGATTTGTACATTACAGTTAGCCATGTTTGCTTGATTCGAGACTGCAAAGCAAAGCGATACCTTCGTAGAGTACTTTCTAAGGGCTTCTGCGTATAATGAAAACCATGAAAACATTCAGACAGCCAATTTATTTTCTGAAATTAGAACCTGTAAAGTAACTACCGCCCAAGTGGACATGGTGGTTAGAGACGTTAACTGCTGTATCGAAGGGACAAGGCTCGAGACCCGGAGAAGGCATGGATGTTTGTAAATGTATAATTTCTATGCTGTACGGGGGCACTCTAAATATGCGGCGAGCCGAAAGTCCTCTCGAGAGTGGTGGGAGACCTTTGGACCCTTTTCCCCGGGGAGCTCTCCATCAAAGTTGGGGGCGGAACAGCAAAGTCGTTCTGTCACCTATATGGTGCTAAAGGCTCTTGCCAACGATAGGCGCAATCTTGCTCTCCTTGCCGCGATCAATTTCGTGGGCTTATTCTGGTGTTACTATCAGACAAGTGAGATAAGTCACAGCAACAACACAGCTATAGTAACTACATATATTATCAGGACTTGTATGTATTTTTATCTGCTTCGGAAACATTACGTCTCCTGAATAAAAACAGGGAGCTTACTCAAACTATGTTCAAATATGTGTGGAATAGACAACACCAGCAGGAAGGGTTGACTTTACCCTTTATTCTCTATAGGATTACAGGTGCTCCCGCACTTCGGGATACAGAGACCAACCATTTGTGGTCTGAACGTAAAAATATGAAACTACTAACTAAAATTCTAAATAAGAGCTAACTTTAAATTAGTTTACAAATGCCTAATACTAAGACTGGCCTTTTAAATTATTACGTATGTAGTACGCAAACTGCCGAAACTACAATACGTTTTAAAATATCAAGAGGACTTAACATCTGGCCTAAAAGGCAAGCAGCAACTGATTGAAAACTCGCGTGTAATGCAGTGGCAAGGCGGCTCACTTTCTCCCCCCCCCCTCTCTCTAACTCTTGGCAAAAAGCCACAACTTAAATACTTGGGCGTTAGCGGTGCAATTTGCATAAACAAGTTAACGCATTTAATTCTGGCCGGAAGTGGAAAATAAGAAAAGACAGTGAAGTTTTAAAATAAAATAAACGTTAGTAAAACTTAAGATCCTTACAATATGTTTGCAGACATTTTTTAAAACGTTTTATATAATCCCCAGCATATTCCAGCTTATTCACTAGATAATTACTGATTAACAAAAAATATTTTACACTCTAGACAAGAGATACAGACAGATAGATAAACATTCATTCATTTCATTAAGCATTTAGAATTTTACTTTGCGCAACCTTCAATTTTCTTTGCTAAATACAGCAAAACTTCGAATCCCAAGGCAGCCATAAAAATTGTGGAGTAATTAAAAATTCGAACTAACGAGATGTCTGCCAAAAAGGGATAGAAAATGAGCTAGGACTCTAAATAGATATGCATATTTAACGGATCAAAATAATAATTCAGCATGCATAGGAATTACACGTATTTTATTTTTAAAAAGTGCTGAATCATAATTAAAATTGAACACCGAAATTTTAAACTGTAAATATTAGGGGGAAAAAAAAGAGAATCCAGTGGCCCGAGTGGATAACACACTACATCACTCTTAGTTCGACTATGGTTTGAATCTGGCGAACAAGCTGGCTTGTTTCATGACGTCCATGGACGTCTTCATAGTTTCTCCGCGAGTAACGTAAATATAAACCATTTCCCCTCCACGAAGGCAACCCTCTCGTCAGGCAAATAGCGTTTGTTCTTTGCCGTAATCCAATAAATCCGAACTCATTACAAAAATGTTGCGAACAATGGAAGAAATAATGTTTCTGATATGGAATTATATAGCACAAGTTCACTTGAAAGTTAATAAAAGTTAATATGCTTTAACCTTTGGAGCTTGCAAAATTACTTTTTTTTTCAACACAAGAATACTGAGTGAAAACATTAATTTAAGTAATGTAACATAATTACTGTAGTTTAATCTCCAATGTAACGTAATTCCTGTAGTTTAAACGTAATTAACGTAGTTTAATCTCATAAAAAATATATTAATGTTTCAGACTATGGAATAAAAGTTAGCTCACTTTTATTCCATAGTCTCAAAGAGCTAACTTTTGCTTCGTTACAGATAAAGATACATGTTGCATGTCTAAAACAAATTACAGTTTTCTTCAAAATGCGTTTTTTCTCACAGCAGCAAAAAGAATGCAGCTGGTCATCTTATGAATTATCATAAGATGACCAAATGACCCAAAAAAACTACAAAAGTGCAAATTACTTGGATTTTATGGCTCGTACAAAGAAGGTTTAAACCATATGAGGTTTGAGGTTAAAGATTGAGTGCAACTGCTTATGAGCATGACCAGATGACCCGGAAAACCACAGACGTGCACATTACTTAGTATTTACAGTTTATACGAAAGAGGTTGAACTGTCCGAAAGTCTAAGGGACGTTCAAGGTTTGGAGACTGTATACAATTCAAGCTTATCACGATAGAAATATAGTAATAATAGTTTTAGACCCATTCAAAAAATGTTTCACTTAATCAAATATCTCAGATAATCGGGTTAAAGAAGTTCGACTTATCGAGAAAAGTTAGAGTTAATTTTTAATATATTTGGGCGGAATAAATATTCAATTCGAATGGCCAAAAAATGCACAGAATCATAAATACTACATAGCATTTAAAGTAATAGATTCTATATATATAGTATATAGCATACTCAATACATATTCATGTACTATGGCAGTCCTTTCAGCTTCTATAAAACACAACTAAGTACGGTAACCTCGTTCTACGCAGATTCATGTTTACATCGATTCGAATACGCTAAAAGAGAGCAAAAAATATTTTTTTACTTATTTATATAGTTTTACAATTTTTCTAAGCTGCTCCTTATCTTAAGTTTTACACAGATAATTTTGAACGCAGATTATATACCCTTGTGAACTATTAATGAAAATTTATTAAGTTTTCATAGAAAATTTGCCAGGTGGAACAAAACTTGAGAATAAATAATGGCAATACTATCTCTGAGTTATTAAATCTTTCTTCCAGCATAAATAAAAATCCATATGTTTGTATGAAATTTCTTTATTTCTTACTACAGCCTGACACTTGATGGCGTTTTGATTATGATAAAATTTACAGCTTTACAGAAATTAACAGAGCTTATCTTCATTACGGATTGTAGATGCTAATCGGTCAATCGAACTCTTTTCTTATTCATTTTCAATTGTGAAAAACTGTTCACGTATAAATGAATTTCCACACAAAGCAATTATTCTTAGCGCAGAAATCTTTAGCTGAGCTTATTTACTTTTTGATAAGTACGAATAAAAATTCATATAACCTCTTTCTTCAAATCTTTGAATAAGATTTATATCACATTTTAAATTAATAAGCTCCATTTATAGATTTTCTGACGAGTTATTCATGTTCGTTTTCAATGTAAACAAAAATAATGTAAACTCGGACTTCAGATAGCTAAAATCATGAAATCTTTGCAACACCGCATTTGCAATTTAAACACAACTGGAATTAAAGACCACTGATCTACGCCATCTACTTGGGGGTGGGGAAGGGATAAGGAAAATTCATATTTATTAATAGGAAGATACTGAGAACCAATGCTTCAATAGTACATTTAGGATTTGCTTTCGATAAAATATTTTTGGATATTATATTATTCTAAACTTGCATTTTCTATACACTGGACTATTTTTTCTTGGTACTCAATATCATCACTAATGGTTGGTACTCACTGAAATATCAGTAATGCCTTTCTTTATACACTGATTCAGTGACATGTGCAATATTTCTTCTCAAAACCCGATCTCCTCATTCATCAAACTACTTATAACTGAAAATATTACGGGCAATTTTGATAATGTTACTATAAATTAAAACTAATGCTCCATTTTTACTGTTTAAAGTGCTGATAGTGGGACACAAATGACAAAAAGAAAAATATTATTCAATTAAAAATTCACAAGTTACATAATTTAGAGTCAAAACCACTATAAATCAAAGCACACACATATTCAATTTTAAGACCTTTTTTTTAAATCATTTATAAAACAATAAAGATTGTTTACGATCTAAATTACCACAGAAGATGATAGGTAGAAACTCTTTAAAAACTGCAGCTTTAGATAATAATTATGGCCGCCCAGACGATATAGTGTTTAGAGGAGGCGACTGCGATACCAAAGGGCTCGTTCGAATTCCGGAGAAGGCATGATATTAACTGCCCGTCCCTTCATAGGAGGCAGACATGGCCCACCTTAAGTGCCTCCCATAATAAAGTGACTACCACTTCTGGCCTTAGCAGTGAGTGGCCAAGTCGAAGTCAGCTGACAGACCACCATTGGGTTAAAAAAAAAGATGATAACTATATATGAATAAATAAATAAAAAATCCGGGGCTGGGAATTAATGGAATTTTTTAAATTTTTAGCCCAAAGGACAACGCAAAATCGAGGCAAAATCGCGTTTTGAGACTGTTAGTTTCAAATGTTTCAAATGTTCAAAATGTTTCACTTAAATGCGTAGTTTCACTTTTACATTCGAGTCTGTTGCAAAATATCATATATATTTATCTTACAAATTTAATCTGTTTACTATTGGTGAAAAACACTAAGCTATTTAAAAGTAACATATGCAGTTATTAAAGAATAGTATTTTTTTTAACTTTTGAGGTTGATTACGTTAATAAGAATATTTAATTTATGACATATCTAACTAAAATCATTAAATATTTTTATAGATTTAACGTTATATATTTTTTCACTTTTCAAATATATATTACTTAAATACGTCGTTTCAATTTTCATTCGACTCTGTTGCCACTAGGGAAAACTTATTCGTTCATATTTAATGACTGTTATTAACAAACTAAATTACTATTTAAAAGCAATAGATGTAGTTCCTAACAATATTATTTTTTTAATTTTTAATCGGATTGATTTCAATAAAAATGCGTTTGATTTATGAAATATATAATTAAAACCAATAAATACCTTTACAGAATTACAACTTTTCACTTTTTAAATATACAGAAGGTATATAACGTTCCATGTTAGTCTAAACATATATTCATGTAATATCCTATAAAATCTTTCGCGTTTTCGCTTGGTTAGTCTAAATATATATTCATGTAATATCCTATAAAATGTTTCGCGTTTTCGCTTGGGCCATTGACCTCTAACTCGATAACCTCTACTGATAAACGATATTAAACTTTAAAGAGCCCTTTTGGACGACTCCTAAGATCTCAACAATTTCAGATTTTTTTTAATGATAAATTTGACAATAATGAAACCTTTTATTCTTCAAGAAAATAATATTTTTATATCTTTAAAAATAATACAGATATTAAATATTAACCTATAATCCTTTTATCTCTCTCAATAAGATGCCATTTTTAAAGTCTTCATTCCACCCCCAGAGAAGAGGGCCAAAAAGATGCAGAATTTTATGATCGATGTAAATATGGAAGGAATATTTTAACATTAGTCAAAGGAATAGCTATCATGAAAAAATATTCTTCAGGATCGATATTATTTAATATAAAAAAGTACTCCTTAAACGATTTCTATTACTGTTGGTGTTGACTAATGCTCACTTGTCTGACGTATAATCAGACCAAGGTCACGAAATTCCTCGTGGCAAGAAGCGCAAGAATACGCCTGCCGTTGGAAACAGCTTTGAGCACCTTACAGGTGACAGTGCGATTTAGCTCAGTTCCACCTCCCCCCCCCCCAATTTCGATGGAAACCTTCCTTGGGGGCGGTTCCGTGTCCCCCCTCTTTCCCTATCATCAACCTCTCCAGAGGAGTTTCGGCTCGCCGTATATTTAGAATGCCTCTATGCCGCACGGACACTATACATTTGCAAACATGCATGCCTTCTCCGGGATTCGAACTCGGATCCTTCGGCACAAAAGTCAGCGACGCTAACCATTATACCGCTTGAGCGGCACGATTTCTATGTTGACCTTAAAAAAGTTAAATCTACGCATAAAATGTGATCAAATGTTCTACATGATAAAATGTGAAAAAAATGTATTAAAAATTTTTACACATGAAATATTATCATTCTTTTATCCAAATATTAATTCTTCGGGTAATAATTATTGCTGTAACCCCTTCTACGTAATTAAGCTTTAAATAATAATATTTGATATAATTAAACAGTGGATAAATAATGCTCATATTTGAACACTTTTAGTTATTCGTTGGCATTAAAAAATAATTCGTTTTTTATTTCATTGTATAGGTAATATATAATATGTCGAAGTTATTTTTATTTTGACGTCACAGTCGCTTGCGCTACGTTGTCTAGTAACAAATCATTTTCCTTTACTCCCATCTTATTCGAATGATCCTCTGTGCAGATGAAGATTCTCTTAAACTGCTAACACAAATTTAGACTTTAGTTCGTTGAGGAGTTGTTTGATCATTCTAATTTCCGAAAGAGCGAAGGTTTTAATAAAAAAGTCTCTCGAAAGATTCTTTTTTTTTAGGGGGGGATATGAAAATATCAGAGAAAATATTTGTTCAGTGTGATGAGAATCAGAACGTTTTACTTACTTCTTGAAGATTTCACTACTTTATATTAATAAATTACGCACAATATAACTCCAGGCACATAATTTGCATGAGAAGTCGTTTAATCTAAATACCGAAACAAACGTCTATGACCAAAGCGCAGCCGGTTCGCTCTCCAAAAATCTGCGCGAAACAATGAAAATAAATTGACAAAAGCATTATTATAACAAAGGAAACAAAAATGAAAGAGAGGAATATTCTTTCGAAACTTAATTTCAAAACTCTACCCACATGGAGTCATTTTGTTCGCTGGATAACGACCGAAAAGTTTCCGCTCCATAACTGATTTTCCGGAACTTTAATATTATGCTAATTAACTAGACAGAAAGAGAGAGCCATTCAAGTACATCGATAGCTATTGAAAAGACCCCTCCGATATAAAAAAAAAAAAAAAAAAAATAGAAAAGGGGGAACAGAGAGAATATCTCTTCCCTTCGTTCTATTCCAATGATTCCCAACCGCTTTTGTATAATTTTTGAGTTCCTTTTACCTTCACTCCTCCCCCTTTTGATAATGAGATACGTGCTCACTCGTTGCCACTTGAATAGGAAAAAAATTATAAAATAAAAGGGTGCAGAGGGTTCCACGACGGATCCAGTCTAAAGCAGAAGGTGTTCCGACATCGTAGAAGCTGGCGATGTGAGTGGTGTAATGACTTAACCGTTGAACTACGAAAACAAACAACAGAAGTCTATACATTTTCCCTATCCACAAGTCATTCTCAAAGTTGAAACAGGTTAACATTTAAACATTAAGTTTATGTGCTAATATGTAAAAACGCCCAGAAGTGCATTTACCTTCCTATAAATAATTTAGATAGCTGATTAAATCTACTTTCTCTAAGGAAGCGTAGTCAACAATTTTAAACATTATGGTCTCTCATGACTCTTTACTGTTTCAGAAAGGGGATTACTATTCGCTAAAATAACGAATGCTGTCTACTTGAGCTTCATGACTTTAGTTTTGAACAAAGTCTTCTCTATTTTTTCGATGCAGCATTTTCCTTACCGAGCATCATCATCTGAAAATGATGCTCGGTAAGGAAAAACTTACGATTTTTGATAATATTAGGAATTTACTGACTGAAGAAACGTACCAATATTGACGCAAATGCTGTTAAAAAAGGCACTGAATACAATTAAGCTTTTGTCGGAGGTAAAATAACAAGATATCTAAAAGCAAGCGTTTTTCAACAGATGACATAAAGCAAGATATACATATATACGTATATATACATACAATTTAAAAGATATAATAAAACTTTTAATATGTTAGAGGTATATAAGACGCCAAATAGACCTACATTATAGACTTCACATTACATATACTTACGACAGCAAGTGTGTTATTTGTTGAAGTTTTCGCATTTACACCAATCATCTTTTCTATTATTTTTCATGAAATACTCATATTCGACGCTATTTGTGCAGAACAGAAGAAACTGATAGTACTTATAGCAAGTATTTCTCAGACTACTGTAGACGAATCTTATACGCTGCATGATCTCAAATCCCGCTAGACTTAATATATAATAACGATTTAAGACCCTTTAACAACGTAGATCAGTGATAATGAAAGATGCAAGCGTAATCATCCTAGTAAAATGTAAAACAAAATAGTGTTTACTAAATTTTGTAATTTATTAATGCAAAACTTAACGCGGGTTCTAATTTTTTACTCTACTCTCGTGATTCTGCTATGTAACTATAGTTTAGCTACTGGTATAAAAGGAATATTCCAAATTACATGCATATTTTCAGGGGATATGCGAAGCTAAAAGAGTGAAAGACAATGTCGCGCAACAAAACAGAAACTTCAATTGATGTGAAGGATGAAGGTAAATATATTGCGAAACAGCGAAAAACTGTTATATTTTAAACTCATCATAATTTCAAAATCGCTGGCGAAAAGTAACCTGATATTTTGAATAAAAATTACTGAAACCGAATTTTAAAAATAAATTTTAATAGACCTTTCAATGAGGAAAAGACAAAAATTACTACCACATAACTAGTACGCCTCATAAAATTGTTTCAGCAGCAGGTCAACGATCTTCTAACCAAAATATCAAACAAAATCCATAGCTTAGTGAAAGAATAAATAAAGCGAATATGTCCGCTAGGTTTCAAATTTTAAAACCACGTCAGCGTAAAATTACAGAAAGTTGAATCTCGGAGGAAGGTCTGAATTTAACAATGCTGAGGTGGATACAGAGGATTAATAATTTCAAAAATAAATAAAAATTTTAGACTCTTAGATAAAAGTGCTTCAAAATCAGTTCACTCATATGGGTTATGCAAGGGGTTGTGACAGTTTAGTGTTAACAAGACTGAAAGTTACTTTTATTGGAAATCAGCACGTTGTAGACATAAATGTGATAAAACTTCTAAAAGTGTAAAGCAGATGATAACGTTGATGTAACGATGAAGCTAAATAAAGTTCTACGAAGAAGACGTAGTTACGTCTAGTGAATGCAATTCCTTTTTCCTCGTACAGCACTGAGGACACCATGGAGGTAGGAAGTACCTTTCCTATCTCCATGGAGGACACTGAGGGAAAATACACAGCTAAACTGGGGAAAGAGGCGCATGCGTTATGTAATAATCATAAGCACATGCTTCAAATAATCACAGCATTTTAACTCGAGAAAACAGAGGCGACGGACTACATTTAACTGGACAGAAGTAAGCGTGAAAAAAGCAAATTTATGTTCTTAACCCTTTGACTGCTATGGCCGCATATATGCGTCCAGCAAAAACTATAGCTGTGGCCTATGGGCGCATATGTGAGTCCAGCGCGTGACATCGGTGTAGACTGTAGACTTTGGACGAAAGTTTCGGAAATTATTTCTATAAGTCTAACGCTCGCGGAAACCTCATACCTCTTTCGTAGCTTAGCAACACGCAAAAATGACATCTCGTTTATTTCGTCAGTGATTGTACGGCCGCACGCCGTTAACGCGAACAGCTTCAACATAGAGCAGTTAGTAGTCAAAGGGTTAATGACGATGAAGCGTTGAACAGCACTGAAGTTGTATTCACCGGGTTTCTTTCGGAGCAGGAAAGGTGAAACAATCTGTTATGTCCTTTCCAGAATTCGAACACTGGACCTTCCGATTGCCAGTCGGACGCGCATTCCAGTTACACTACGCAGGCAAGCGGTAAGGAAGGAGAAACACCTTACATTCTCCCCCACTTTGCCGAGTAGCTTTTCTGCCTTATAATTTCTAAATTTATAGTTTTCTACTGTTTAATTTTTTATATAGCATGATTTGTTTAAAGTCACATCAGAGTAGATTATATCTTCATGACTGTTTAAAACTATTCCAAGATCTTATCTTACTTTTTAATAACCTCCTTTAATGATATTAAACAAATTTAATGACCAATAAATATTATTTTAAATAACTTTAAAATTTTCCTTTAACTCTCCCCTTTGATTTTTCTCATTTATTTATTTGATAATTATCTGTATATAATTCAGAAACGATTTTCTGTTTAAAAATATTTCGGCTGGTTTTGAAAAAGATTCAAGAATTTTCACCTGTTGTTATACGTCTACTATTTTATTTTAATATGTTGTTTTGTTTTTGATTCACTTTTAATTTACATTCTACCTGTTACTTAGTTAGCCACTAGATAACATAAGCCTCTCCTACCATTTTAGAATAAATTATAAGAAATAAAAATGTAGATGAATATTTACAGAAAACATAATTAATTCTGATTAGAATGAAAGGGTAAGCTACCTAATCATATTTAATATTTTAATTATGGAATAGAAAGGAAAGTTAGAAAAAGTTGTTTATGCATATGAACAGATTTATTAACTTCGGTATCGTCAATTTTTTAACTCATTAAATGTAATGCGAACGAATGAATTAAACAGTAATAACAATGAATGACACAGCATTTTCAATTAATATAAGTATCGTTATAAACAACACTAGAAACATTTCCACTAGTACCCAAGTGGATACGACCACTGAACCCTGGTAGTTTGAACTCTCGAGAACAGGCTGGCTGCATGGCCGTTTTCGTGATTTTTCTCACATGCTATATAAATATGAGTCAATTTCCTTTAAAATGTCCTTGAGTCAAAAGGAAACCTATAGAGATGGTCCTTGTTGCCTTAATCGATTAAGCAACAGAAATGAAAAACTATACAGAAATGCAAATGATATCAGTTTGAGAGACATTTACGTTTCGTGTAAGCATGATGCTAACATAGAGCGCTAGATACGTTTAGGGGAAAATTACAAAACAAATTTTAAGAAGGATAGTTATATAGCTATGTTCTCTGTTTGATGTTTTATTAAAGAAAATGAATGAGTATTACCGAACTGGAAGAACCATTTGCAGACATTGAATATGCAACAAGCAATCTTTAGTCACACTGCGGATGCTCACCTGAGCCCCGATTAACACATACATGTTCGCGATGCCTCGAATTCGAATTAAGCGTTTTAAGCAAAAACTAGGTAGATAATGATGGAATACTGTATGGTAAAAAGAGTGGGGAATAAGAAACTAGCTATTTTAATTTTTACTCTTATCAATTATTTATGACTCTTATCAATATTTAATGCAAATCAATCTGAACTTACGAGTCAGGGGAAGGATTGAAATAGTCTAAAATAACTAATGGGATACTTCTGACGTATTCTGCTTAGAAACCAATATCGGTAAATAGAATCAATTTCATACAAGAATATATGCTCTCTCTATATATTTGTAATAACTTACAATTATGTAACATTATGAAAGGAAATTTTGCTATTCGTCCATACGAAAAAGAATATTCGAACATTTGCAAAAAAATTGAAACATATGTAATTAAGCATAATCCGGTATCTACTGACCGTGTATTCGGCAAACCAGATGACTCATGTTTTTACAGCAAGTCACCTAGCTCGCGAAGCTTTATATTATACCATTTAAGCCTCCGGGAGTTCGCTCAAGATGCTGTGCAGCTCCTTTCTAAAACTACCCATAAATTTAGATAATCTCAAAACTCGCACTGCCGTTGCTACAGTAACGATAACAATAGGATATATAGAATTAGTCCGCTATAGTTTTATGAGAAATCATGTACTCGTGAAACCAAATCATGTACGCGTGACACCAAAGTACTTAACATTTGCACAAAACCATTTTTTTTCCCACATTTATACGTTCCCCAGTGATTCAGATCCTTAGATGCTGGGAGTTCGATCTGGGTTCCATCCCAGGCAAACGGGTTAACTGCATGTTTAATTTTCGTGGGTTTTCGCAAATACTAACCAATTCCCCTTAGAATGCCTTGTATGAAAGTATCCCTTCTTTGAGGAAGATACCCCTCGTCTGCTTTACCATATTCAAATAACAAACACCGATTTACACAAATAATGCAGGAATCAATAACTGATTCCTTTTAAATCATGTTCGTTCCTCACTTAAAGCACAGTATCAAATCCTATAACAACGTACTCTGATCAGCGATCTTTCTAATTTGCTCCTAAAATTTTACTGGACAATTTCCTATAATTATGCCTTCCAAAAACGTTAGAAGATGCTTTTAAGAATCTTAAAAGTTCTGGCGAAAATTTCCGTTAGTTCAGTACACGCGTCTCAGAATCAAGAATATACTACCCTAAGACTTCAAGAGCCTTTAGCTGATTTTATCCCCAGCAAGGAATCAAGGGAGTTAACGTTTGCACTTTCAATTGCTCCACATGAATCCCCCGAGGTTCTTCTACAAACTACATTACAGTTTTGAACCGTACGTGACCAGTAGATCCAATGTAGTTATCTCACTGACAGTAATAAATGGAACTGAATTTCCGGCAGTAAGAAAAGATCAGCTTGCGTCCAAATCCAACCCTCTTTCCCCGCAAATAAAAGCTGTTCTGAAACGCGGAGCAGAGAATATTTCACGGTTTCAGGGCGGCTGATTAATAAGATCGACGTTGCGTGTCGTTGACTCAGTATAGAATCGACAAGATGAAAAGGAAATTTTAATAAGAATATAATAATGAGTAACAGGAGTAATGAATATCTGTTACTTGTAAAACAGTCGTCCCAGGTATATGATTGATTAATGCACAGGGAGAACACTGCAAATAATCGACTATGGCGTAGGTTCGTTACTGCACAGACATCAAAAGATTGACATTCATAGAATTAACATTGACGTAGCGTTCACATGATTCATTAGTAGCGGCGCACAATCAAAACGATAAGAATTTCATTAAATTATTATTTATACAGTAATTGCATAGGACTGACACCGGCATAGAATCAAAAACACTTTTTAAGTTACCGGCATCGATCCTACTCCCGCAGAGGCATTCGCGACATTCCCGTTTCAGTGACACGTACCACTTTGATCTCACACTGAGTAGACTGATGAGAGCTCATGGCATAACTGAAATCACGTAACTTGAAACGACGGAAAAAGGTAAACACTGTACATGTGCAAGTGCACCGAAACCAAAAAAGTTCTTTTCTTTTCGAAGTATAACTATAATTCCTATTTAATAAATACACTATATATCTATTAAATGAAATAGATCAGAGTTGCAACAAAAGAGTAGAAATTGTTTCTTCGTTATTATGGAAGATCCTTCGAGTGGAATGAATTTGGGAGAGGAGCATTCTTTCTTAAATTCTCTAATTCTAGCACTTGGGATCGCGAAATGAAATTTCAAAATTTGGCACAGGGTATGAGTAACACACTCATGCTTGAAAATTGAATGAAATCAGATGTTCATTCAATGGAGATAAGTGCAGTAGTTACATTTACAACAGGGTTTTTAATTCATAACTCTAGTAAGTTTATGATGGATATGTCTAGTCATATCATTAAGGCCACATCGGTTAGCAAAAATTAAATAACCCTTGCTTCATGGTTTATTATCCATAGCTTAAACAGCCCAGCTGGAGCACCTGACCTCGGAAAAGTGGCCCTGGATTTGATCATCCAACAGAGCCAATGTATTAGTAAGATTACTATTATTCGCATTAACTTCGTTTCTCACTTCCTTCGCACTAAATTTCCAACTTTAAAATGGAAAACGAGATGATTTCGAAGCAAACCTGAAGACGAAAGATTAGACCCAAATTGTAGGCCCTCTTCTTCCGACTCGTTTTCCTAACTTTAACGCCATTTTCTGCGCAGAAAATGACGCGTTTAAGATTTATTTATTGATTTACTTCAGAATAGGTTTAAAGGTATTTACAGCTACATGTATTTTTCAATAGCATATTTCTAAATTCACATCACGAAAATTTCGCTTTGATACACAGTGAAATTCTGCTTATTACATGCCTTATCGGAATGTTTAGCAAGTAATACATCATTGCCATGACAGACAGTTACATAAAATACGATAAACAACAAAAGAGATTGTTGATGGAAAATGCGATTAACAGATTATTGAACCAAGCGATGCATTTCCTTTTTGTGTTCTAATTCTATTACTTTTGTTTCCAGATCGTAATTTCTTTCGATAGCTGAGATTCAGGGAAAAAGTTAAAATTCTCTGTTAGAAATGAATTGCGGCGTGAAATGAGGTAGATTATACATACTGCTTTATAATAAGAATTACTATAAATGTTTGTTTCAGTTACTTTCAGTAATAAATTTTAAATACTTTGAAACTATAAAAGCTTGAAGAAATCTGCATATTCATTCAAGAAATGTCTTAATTAGTATACATCAAACCGTATCCCCCTTCCCCTTAATGAGTTAACCTTTGGAGGTCAAAACGCGCGAGACACCCTTTTATTCAAACTCTTTCATTCCACAACCGTCGAAACTGCCCATATTGCGATGTTGATTTCTTCCCTCCCCCCCCAAGTTATGAAGTATCAGGTGCAGTTCCCCATACGCATGGTATGAGTGTATTGCAGACAGCATGTCCTACGAGGCTAATGGAAGCATCTTTCTTAGGAAGTATAAAGGATAACCTTTGAAATCTTCACACCTCTTTGTGCGTTAATAGACGAACAGGGGAGCAAACGGACGGGACGAGTAATGGACAGACGAGCGTTTCGGTATTTTAAACATACAGGTTAGCGAAGGCTGCGGCTTTCTAAGGGTTAAACAACACACCTATTTCACGTCTACTAATACTAAATTTTACATTAATGAGCTAATTTATACTGCTAGTTTGGCTTGGTTTAATTAGTTATGATACAGCACTCGAAGGCTATCTGCCTAAGAGAACGGATGCTTTCGTAGAGAACTTTCTCCGGGAAACTGACTCCCTATACAGAATATTTACAGTTATGATATTGTTACGATAGAAAGAAAGCGCGGCAACGTCTTAGCGGCAACAAAGGTTAGAAGAAAAGGGCCTGGTTATCCAGTATGGAAGCTTATTAAGAAAAAGGTTTCTATTCTAGAAATTTTGAGTTCCGAATTAGTTACGTCAAGTCACACATGGCGAAAACCACGAAAACACAGGTGCAGCCAAGGTGTTAGTCTGGAATCGAACTACAAACATTCAACAACTTTACCGCTCGGGGGCTTGTGGGCTCGCATATATATCAGTGAATTTTAGATCTTCAATATATGTATATATATAGTTGTGTGTGTGTGTAAGGTTACAAATATGTAAATTAAAATTATAACATTAAGTTAGCAGTAGGCCTTTAATTCTTCATTCTATATTTACCTTCTCTATTCTATTCTAAAAATAGTACTAACTTTTCCGGATTGCGTTATTTCTAGATTAGTCCTTATCATATGACTTTTAAATAACGATTATGACGTAACTAATTCGGAACTCAAAATTTCTAGAATAGAAACCTTTTTCTTAATAAGCTTCCATACTGGATAACCAGGCCCTTTTCTTCTAACCTTTGTTGCCGCTAAGACGTTGCCGCGCTTTCTTTCTATCGTAACAATATCATAACTGTAAATATTCTGTATATAGGCAAGATTAGAATGCCAACTGAAATAAAACTACTAAATATTTTAATATGCATCGACTGCCAAGTTTGCTCTTCATTTTGAATATCATTATGGACATTATCTACGCTGTCAGCTTTTCTAAATCATTACATAGTCTAGTCGGGTAAGACTTCAGATGCGGACACCAATGGGAATTCATCAATAAAATTATAAACAGTGCTAGCGACAAGGATTGAAGCTTTGCTATCCTACAAATTTTATATTATTCTGTCTCCATATGAAATATCGCTCTTGAGCTATTCAACATACAGAAATGGGGAAAAAAAAAAAAAAAAATCTTATCATCTTCTCTAGCAAGCATCGAAAATTAATCCAGCAAAGCGTTTAAATTAAAAGTCCTTTAATAATTATTTTCAACGACTGAGCGGGCGAACATTCCAAATCATTTCAACTACGCATTTTCAGTACTTCTGAATGGCGCAAATCTATGTGTTTAAAGAATGAACTTCAAATTTGTGTGCGATAAATTTAGCAGATGTTTATTCATTATAGTAGAACTTCATAATTAGTTTCGTTCAGTCATAATATACGGATGCTTTCGTTAATGTGTCTAATGTGTAAATTACAGTCACTCCGGTGAAACAAAACTCAAATAATGCTAAGGATTTTAAAAATTTTACATTAATGGTTTTATGGTAATAAGGTAAGTAAATAATAAGGTTTTAATTAGTGCAGGTAAAAATATAATCTAGAAATGACTCATCATCAGTATTATCTTGAACTATTAAAGACGTAATACTATTTTCCTACAATCAATTTCAAAAATTTAACATTATTTTGTCAAAATGATTAAAATTCTTTGGTATCAAAAGCTTTAATTTTTCACAATTATCTCTACATATAATAAAGGAAAGAGTCTGTGTATGTGTATGTGTGCGTCTTTCGTTCGTGCTGCACGTAAGCTAATAGACGCAGGGCTACGAAATTTGGTACATAGGTGCATCTAGAAAAGAGCCAGTGCACCTCGAAGCGATTTTTTCAAAATTCGAATCAGATTTTTTTTAATTTTATCTTTTTTGACGAAATCGCATCATTTTGAATAGTTTCATTCTTTTAGAAATGTGGTTTTGGCAACAGTTTCTTATTCAATGCTTTGTATACTGGACTACTGACTGTTGAAAATATAAGATAAAATGCTGTTTATTTTCTTTGATTTTTGGACACGCACATCGCAATCTTCTCATTCTGACATTCTTATATATTTTTACTGAAATTTGTGCTTTTTAGTCCAAAGGGGTTTTGTCCCTGAAGGACTATTGTTTTCGTTTAGCGATTTTGCGTCGGAAGCCTATAAACGGCATATCACTTTTGAAATCGCTGCCACCAAATACTATAGTGCTGTATTATATTTGAAGAAATTAAATAATGAAGAATCTGCATAAATGTATGTATGTTTCTCGCACTGTGATAAAACAACGGTACCTAGAGCCATCCAATTTTGAATGACGTAATCCTACTGAATACATGGACCTTATAAGAAATAGACTAACCCAAATGGGTTTTCTCCCTCGTCTGAGCCGTTCCCGGCTGTCACCTTGATCACATTCGGAAAATTAGGGACGACTTGCAGAAATTTAACAGTGGTTGCCTATTGCAGCGTGTATAATTGTCAAGAAAAAGCTGGTTGTAGCTCTTCATTTCACAAATAAGAATTTCTACATATTTTTATTTTTGAAATTGAGGTTGATCTTTAAAAATTTAGCATGTTTATCAAGCATAATTAACGTTCCGAATAATTATAAAGCTATTGCATGCTTTCAGGGCTAGATATTTTTTTAGCTTTTCCTATGCTGTAAGGAAATTTGTAACTAATTCTTTTAGAAAATAATATTTTAAATCTGAACTAATAGAAAATTTGAAACAAGCAATTTTCTCTTGCAATTTTTGTGCTTTTTATTGGTGTAAATAAGTAAAAAATACAAAAATATTTAAAAACAAATTTTTGAAAGTTTTGTTTAAAATTCTAAATTGTGCTGCTTTTTTTAAATTATATATGAGTATTACAGCACAATTTCTATAAATGAATTTTATTTCAATTATATTGCATAATACATCATAGTGATAAACACTTTTGACTCCTTAATAATTTTTATACATTTAATTCTAATATTAAAATTGTATTTAACCGTAATAATAAATTTTGCTTGTATTTTAAAGTGATTAAATTTATTTTTAGTTCTGCATAAGATTTTTTTATTTACTGTTAATTTAATTTATTAGCCCAAAGGGGCAGTAGCCTAGAAAGGCTGTTAGTTTCGAAGCGGCATTTTGCGCTTTTTTACTATAAATGTCCATGTCTCCTTGCAGATTGTTGTTACCAAATATTATCGCCTTGTATTATATTTAAAGAAATTATACATAATGAAGAATCTGCATGAATACATGTATGTTTCTCGCACTGTGACAAAAACGACAGTATCTAGAGCCATCAAATAACATAATCCTCCATCCGAACATGGGCATCTAGACGGCCGAATTTCGAATTTGTTTTAATCTATTTCATATTTTGTAAAACTTTAACGAATTTTTGATTAACAAACTTAACGATTTCAGAGCGAGCACTGTACTGAAAATAACAGCTTTATCTCCAGTGAGGAACTTCTAAAGATATGCAGTTTTCAAATGTATGTGGTTTACGGGCGAAGAGCATGATATTCAATAAATATAGGTAACACATAAAACGTTAAAAAAAATTTTCCTTTTTGGCGTAATATAAAATCTGAGTGCTTCTAGATTTTATTTTACCTTCATTACACTCAGGAAATTTTATGCTCCGAATTTTATAAATTACTAAATTTGTACTCATAGTCTAATCACGCCATTTTATATATCTACGCTATCTTCTAACTCTCAAGTCATCTACAGTATTATTACCTACACATACATAGATATGTAATATCTTGCGATTGAGCGATGCTTTATTGCTTAGTAATGATGAAACTTGTAAATAATGGCAGAATTTACTGCTAGACAACTAATTCTTGAGATACATATTCACACATCATTATGGGCGCAACAGGCATCCAACAGCTTTTGGAAGCTTGCATCTTAAGACAATGAATGGATGATAGACAGAAATTATCCGCAAGGGGTTAGCAGAGCGAGGCAAAGTACGGAAAGTGAATACGCATTCAGAAGAAGAGTAGAGGAGTCAAAAGGTATCTTGACCTGATTGGATAAGAGGTGTCCGTACTGCAGGGTAACGTACGAAAGCATGATATGATGCAGATTAATTTTGAAATGATGCACTTTAGATTCATATATTATAAACAGTTGCTATTTTTTTAGGGCAGAAAGGGGAAAGCAGCCAAATTTAAATGAGGAATAAAAGGGTCTACTGCCAAATTTGGAATGCATTACGTGAACTAGAGAATCTTAAATATGGGAGAAGAAGGACACACTGGCATACTATGAACTCGGAGCTGGAACAAGAAAGCTGCCGCTGTTTGCCGCCAGTTGACTAGAGCTTAATTGTAAAATTCATTACAATTATTCTTCCCCTCCACACACACACATTTCGTTACCTTGTGCAAATGCATGAGTTGCACACATAATAAAGCCGACCTTGATTAAATTAGATGAAACTTTAGCCATTTATTAATTGCTAGGTACAATGAATACAATAAAGAAAGGTTAATTAATTAAATGTACGCTCCCTTTCAGAAACAACAACGATATAATTAAGCTTACATTCCTTCTCGGAAATGTACACTTCATTCTAATTCTGAATTCCTCGTTTCAGCTCGTTTAGTGTTTTTAAAATGAAAAATTCTTATGTAGGATCGTATTTATAAAAACATATGCACAACTGATACGAGGATGGTATATTGAATAACGTATTAAAAGCATAAGTATGCATTAGTCAAATTTAGACATACATTAGTTAATATACTTCGACTGCACAAATCCTTCTGGAACAGTACTTTATATTAAAAAAAATCAAAGAGAGGATTACAGAATCACAAGATATCTACTACATCATAAAGCACAATATTAATATAGTTTCCAAAAATTTCCACGCTTTGCACGGATAGCGTGGAAACACAGCTATGCTACGTCCATGAGTAGCATAGCTGTCATCATCTGTTTATCATATTGGAAGCAATATGATACTGACTTCGAATCAAACATTAAAGATAAGTACATTATTTTTCAATCCACCACGGTTCATTCAAAATTCTAGACAAAACTGTCTAGCTATTGGGATGAAGGAGGCCTAAAAAATATCTCGATTTTCGAGGGTCATTATCGCCACGCGGATCTTTCAACACCACTACCCCCATCTTAAATGCCCCCCATACATTTTTCAGCTGAAATAGCTGGATGGGATATTGCGTTTCAGGGGCAGGAGAAAACAGAAATGAGCACTTTAGTTCTAAACATGGAACACTTTCTTGAGAGACGGAAAAAGAGCCTAAAGTAATAACAAAAAAATGTTCGACAAGAGTGAGGAGATTTCGCTGTCTCCCCTACAAAATTTCGTTTTTCTCTTCTAGGCGGCTGACATCAAAAACATATTTGGCAATGTTTTTCGCAAAGTGCTTTTTCTGCTTGCCGTTAAGACAGAAAGGTGATTGTATTTACGCACAAAGACGAGAGAGAAGACCACGAGGGGGGGAGACCATCACTTACAGAGACCCAGAGTAGATATCGACCCAAAATTATTTCTGTTTTACGTTGCGATTCACACAGCCCTCGAAAAAGGAACGAGAATGCTTCATACCGAGTAAAATAAGTATACATTTCCAAAAGAAAATAATGACAGGGGATCAAAGGGCGATCAAGAATTAAGGCTACACTTCCGCAACTTCACTATAAAGAAATCATTCATTGAAGATACCTCGAATCCCACTGCTCTTAAAAAGGATTTAAGATTCCAAGACCTGAATCGTCAAGCTTTTTCTATCATTCGAATTATAACCTAAAACAATTAAATGTTTTAATTCAAATTCCTGGAAAGATTAGTTTTTTAACATCCAACAGAAATATTCATTAGAAGAAAACACGATTCTTGCAATTTAAGTGGACCTAAACCAGCAGCCTTGAATGGCAATCCTGAATCCTTCATCATTTTCATTGGGAAAGAATAACATAAATATTAATGCTTACTTGTAATTAACACTTGAAACGATCCTTTACTTTTTAGACGGTTGTTTTGATTCTGTAAATTCTGAAATATGTAGAAAGGTACTTCCTTGTTAAAGCGACCATTTCATCAGACGTCAAAAGCGGAAGATCAGTCGTCAGAACTTGCAGACTTGTAATACCAATAACAGAAATTTGTTGCAATACTAAAAGCAAAAACTCATAATAAAAATAATGTACCATCAATATAATATGTGTAATGTTTAATGTCCGTAATTGCCGAAGCTGTTTTTTATAAATAAGAATAGATCAAATTGTGTATGAGAAGAATGAAGCTCTCTCCATATAGACTGTTTTCACTTTAAAAAAAATTCACAGAATGTTAAAAATTCGGTATTGCGTGACATTGGTGTCTATATTCAATTTAATTAAATTTTATAAGATTGAATTATAAAAAGGTAATCTAAAAATTTATACTCCGTATATTTAGGTGCAAAGTACATTGAAAACACAACGATATGTCTTATTAAAAATGGAAGCTGTTATTAAATGCTTAAGTGGATATTCTAGGCTAGGTTATTTCATTATGTCAGTGCACACCAGAGTTATCTATCTGCCTTAGGAGTTATCTGCTTCCTTGGGGGACTTTCCATTGCATTTGAACGACACACTAGGAAAACCACGAAAATACCCATGCAGCCAATTTCAATTAACTAGGCTAGAGCTGCCAGTATTCAGCGTTTTGATCATTCGGCTGTTGTGGGCTATTTTTAAATATGGAAGTGAGAATGCCAGCTGAATTGAAACAGGCGCCTTAATTGAAATTCCTTATTGGCGACGAGTTAAAAGAAACGTCGATGAAATCACGAGGACCAAAAACTTGAAATGTCCTTTCATACACACAAGAAATGTACCACTTGAAATGATTTATTCTATTATTAATGACAAAGATGTCGAAATATCAAAAGCGTTCTTTTAAAATAAAACAATAAAATAGATTGTAAATTAAGACTTTGCCTATTCTTTTCCTCATTTGCTTTCACTGAGGAAATAAAAGTCTTTGACAGCTCTTTTTAATAATAGAACAACTATCCAGTCATAAATCGAACTAAAGGTACACTTACTGCTAGTAGTAGCAGCTTAGAACTGAGTTTATCATATACTTATGTATATATAAAGAAGAATGTCTGTTTGTGTGTTCGTGTGTTTGTTTGTTCGCGATTAATTCAGTCACTTCTACAGCTATCGCCACCAAACTTTCCGCGATTCTTTTTTGGGTCTTGGGAAAGGTCGACGTCCACGCTTTTCAATAATAATAATAATAATAATAATAAAAGCTAAATTCAGATATATTAATTAAAAACTCTGAAAATGCTAATTTTCGTCCTCATTTTTTCGAGTGGCAACAATCTCGCGCGTTGGAGATAAAAATGCATCGGGTACTTCAACTAGTCATTAATAAATACTAGTTGACATATATCAGTAATAAATATTAGTTGAATATTTTAACATCTGAAATACCAGCCTTTAATGTATAACAAATTTTCCCATGCCAAAATCCTATAACTCGACAGGTTAGTCAATCTAATCTTAGTAATGAAGTGATAAATTTCGTTGGTTGCTCAACTGATAATGGCGAAGGATGTGACAAAGCTAAGACAGATGACTTCGTAGAAGATTTTCCTGAGGAAAACCTATTTGCACTCAGTTACAAAATGAAAAACAACGAAAAAAAAAAAACTATGCAACTACCACATTCGCTGAAAATAAAATAGAACCTAGAACGAATAGCAAGTATCCAGAGATTCGACATAAATGGGCCCTAAGGTTACTTACTGCATGACAAAGTTTGATCGTTCCGACTAGAAATCTTTCAGCGTGTGACGTCGCTGATTCATAGTTTATTCCAAAGCAACTACCCCCTCGACGGACTAAATATTATTGTGTATTCATTTCTTCCACTTCTGTAAGTCAAGTGACATCAATGAACTCGAGCATTGGAAAGAACATAACCTTGTCTGAGTACTGACGCTGGTTGGGCACGGTTTAAATCGTACGGAATTAGGAAGAGCTTGTCTATACTGGACAAACAGATTGCAGTGTACAGTCTTCACGGAAACAGATGCATTTTTACCCCTTCAAAACAGGCAGGTGAAAAAAAATTTTCTTCATACTAGAAGATGATGTTTTCAGAAACTTTTATGATAGTACTTATCCCTGTAATCAATATGGACTAAAGATAAAACGCGAGTGACTAGCAAGCGAATAGACGACATTTACTACAAGCATTAATGATCAGCAGAGAGTTACCACTTCAAACAAACAAACAAAAATCCAAAATTGGAGAGAGGGAAGAAATTTCACTACTGAAACGGACATACCACAAATAGACCTCGCCCTATCTACTGCTTGTAGTTTCTTCTCGGATCACTGATCACTGAAGGAAAAAACACGTGTTCTTTGCTTTCTCCAAAATAAAAGCCTTCGAGGCTAATACCAAGGCACTCGAACCCTCGAGTCAGTTTTTGATCAAAACAAATATCCTGTTTCTAAGAAAGGCATGAGTATTATGGCAGAGTTAATTACAGTGACGGCGAATCATGCATTTGTTATTGTCAGCAAAATTCAGGAACCAACACGCTAAGTACCAAGCCGACATTTTTGTGGTTTGATGGTGTGTTATGAGAATATACACACATTTCATATAATCTACACATCTGTAAACCCTACAGCAGAAACAAAAACACCCACTTTCGTTTTCGGACCGCAGAGTTACGTAACTTTAATGTTGCATAAGGGAAAGAATACTGGCACCATAGGCGGTAGAGATTCCGAAACAGCCGCTTTAAAAGACTGGGATGCGTTGAGATATTCCGAATACATTTTTTAAAGTAATGTACATTTATTTAGGTTAAAAATGTTTCGTTCTTGAAAGCAAGCGAAGCGCAACTTCCTCTCAACTGATGAAGGATATTTAGTCAGTATGTTATACAGTACCACTCGAAAACCGTTGACAGACGAGAACCCCTACTGGCCCCTTTTTACAGTTTCAATTCATATTCTTAAAACATTTCTCATCTCATCCGATATCAGACTCAGAGCCAAGAAACTAGTGAGGAACATACTTGGTTATTATTGCTTGTTATTAGTGCTAATGCATCAAACTTACATAAGGTATCCCATGATAAATGCATAAGGTATCCCATGATAATGCAGACGACTGAAAATTACACCACCATAAAGCAAATAAATTTAAAACTTTTTTGTATGTCTCTGAATTTATTACTGACAGAAACAGAAGAGATAAATAACGCCTCGCTATGAAAACTGTAACTGTACTTAAAGCTGCATTCTTAACGAAGCGTTCTTGTTGAATATATTCTTTCGTGGTTTTCCTAACGCATAATGTCAAATGGGCCTGTTTCTCTCTGAAATTCTTCGATAAAGCATAAGGCATCCCCTTCCTTAAACAGATAACCCTCGTGCGGCTTCTTATACTAAATTAGTTTGGTTTAGCTGATTACGGCAAAGCACACTAGGCTTATCTGCCTAAGGAAAGGGATGCCTTTGTGGAGGGCTTTCTAATGGAAACTGGCTTGTTAACAAGCTACACATGAAGAAAACTACGAAAACGCCCATGCAACCAGCCCGTTCGCTCGGAATCGAACCCAGATTGGAAATACCAGTATTCAGCTATTTTACCTCTCGGCCTCTGGTGTGCTTGTTATACTGAATTAAATAAACATTATAATAGGGGAATTATTATTTTCTCTACAGCAGATGAAAGAAAATATTTCTCTTAATATTAAAATTTAAAGATGAATATATCAACAGCATTTGAAGAGAAATGTAAAAGAAAAGTCAATATATCAGATAGTAAAGAATCAGCTGATAACTAATTTTTCAGAAAAGCATTTTTTCATTACAGAAGTGAATGAAATGGCAATACGAAAACCTAAATGAGATGTAATTTGATTTTTATTTTAAAACAGCTGAAAAATTAATGCTTTTGGATTCGGATAATTCAAAAGAAGTATCTTCAAACTTAGAATTAAACATCCAAATGATATAAATACTACCGAAATTTCGTAAGAAATTATTTAGTTTTAAAAACCATACTATTTCAATAATATTCGACTTTAAAATAGCTGCAGTTTAGATCTTTCAAGCATAATTCAAAAGTAGAGTTTAGCTCAGTGTTTTAGTTTAATGTTAGTTTAGTTTAAACATCCGAATTTGAAAGCTGCGTTCCAGTTACTGCTGCTAGAGGTAAAAGAAGATTCTTTGATTATATTATTCATTAATTTTTGCATTATTTCCAAACTTTTAATTCAACTCTTGTTAAGGATTTCATCTCATAAATTTACTGCTTATTTGTCGTAGATATCATCTCCTCATTTCCTCGGTAATGACTGCTGAAAGGTAGTTTTTCTATTTTAAGCAGACTTCTGCACAGCGTAAGTTAATGTTCAAAAACTAAAGTTGGATATTTTGTGGAAAAGCAAACTAAAGAGATTCATTAGACAAATGTGTTTCTAATACTTCAGTAGTAACTAAACTAAGCTTCGCTATACGAGAATATTCTGAACAAAATTAATCCTATTTAATGAGTTCCGATAGTTATTATTATTATTATTATTTTTTTTTTAATGGACAGGGGCTCAGAGGCGCTTTATTTAATTAATAGCCATTAGCCTTGCGCCACTACAAGGGCCGGAAGTGGTGGCTATTTCATTATGGAAGCACCCAACAGGTGGCCACCGTTCCCTCCTAAGAAGGTAGGTACAGTTACAACCCATGCCTTCTCCAGGATTCGAACCCGAGCCCATCGCTACGGCAGTTAGGGTCACTTAACTACTATACTACCTGGGCGGATGAGTTCCGATATTATTCGTAAGGAACTGAAAAAAAATTTAAAAGAAGCACGCATTTTTGCTCGTACAACATAACTAACATCGAATGTCAGTAAAAAAATTTATATTCACCTTTGTTAACAATTATTATTTACTTTATGAGCCACGGTTTACTTAAATGGCTAATTCGCAAAGAACTCGAGGGTCATCTGCTTAGCGTTAGACACCTGAGCGGACACCTTAAGAAAAACTCGCTGTGTTTACACTCTAAATGATATGTGATCTTCTTGAGCAAGAAACGGAAAAAAATCAATTCAGCTCTCGTCACGAACAGAACTCACGGATTTTGCAACTGTCCACTAGAACTGCTAAACTCTTCATCATACAAGTGCGAGTGAAAGGAATGCTAAAATTCCTTCAACATGGCAAAATCAATGACACATTGAATGCAACAAGTAATTTTCAACAGAAGGGAATGAAGACATGCTGAACCGCCCATGTTTTCACGTTTTCAAGCAATCGACAACTGACGAGACTTCACGTGCCGGACACTTCAGAGAAAAATTTGATATTCCGAATTTCCTCCTCAGAGGCGTTAAAATATTACATATCATTATATAAAGTGAAATCAGATTAGACGGGGAGATAAGCATTACAAAGAAATCAGCTCTTTTATAGAAGTTCTTGTCGTTATTTCTCAGAGAGAGAGAGGTGCTTATCAGAGCTGGTTATTTTTCTTATGCCAAAGAGTCTTCTTGAAACCTCTTAAATTTTGAATTTTATTCTTAGAAAAAATTAAAATTCGATTCAAAGATTTAAAAAAATAAATAAGTTGATCAGAGAAGAAAGCAACTGTCATTCATCAGAAAGATAAATTCCAGATCTGACAAATAACCTAAAATCTCAGCACAAAATTATGAGTTATTTAACACAGTTGACATATATGAAGCAAGAAGTTCTGAGCTTTCTCCGAATATTCTATGCTGTATTTTATCTGAATAAAAAATTTATAAAATTTAACTAGATTTGACCATCCATGGTTATTTATAAAATTTCCGCGATGATTCAAAAAGCTTCAGTCAGTTACGAAGAAAAAAGATTTTTCTTGCTTTCATTCTTAGCTTCGATACACTGAAAGTGTCAGGGCTTGATGAAAATTCAAACCACTATTTTATATTTATTAATGTTCTACTAACAGTGCATATAAATATTTTCCTATTTACCAATGAATACCTTTAAAATCTCCCACTGCTAACTGAGAGTCTTACGAATAATGCAGTGATTCATGCCACTGTATTTTATGGCTCAAACCAGTTCCTCAGTCCCGAAATCAATTTTTTGTAACTTCATATTGCTGATTTATTTCTAACGCCAACAAATGAACTTCCGTCATGGAGACCATGCACGTAAAGAATGACGATGTTTCCTACCTACCTGGTACAGACATCAAGTAAAATAAGAATCGAAACCCTCGTTAATGTCACCTCAATGGTATTGAAAGAAGCAACCGCAGGTAGAAAGTAGCTTAAAAAGGAAAGCCACAACAACTTGCCTTTAGCAATTCAAATCATGGGGAAGAAGGAGGAGGCTTTTCAAAGAACTCAAAGGGTACAAAGGCTGCGCCCATACCGACATGCTTATAGCATTGTCCCCCCTGCGGCGAAAGTAAAAATCGGTGCAGTTTTTAGACCTCATAAGTATACATACAGGTAGTCCCGAACCTCGGAACAACCTCAGTCCCATTGAATGAATCAATACAACTATAAGCTATATTGCAAAAGCGAAAGGTTTCCCTGTTCTCAAACACGGTTGCCAGTTCAGTTTACAAAGACTAGGTTTCTTTCAAGCGAAACTCGATTTTACAGACAGATGTTCGAAAGAACTCTTGGACAAAGAATGCAGGGGTGTTATAAAAAGAAAGGATATAATACAGCATAGCTTCTGTTCGGATCGTTAAAAGAATATAATTTTTGTTTTCAGTAAGCATATGCATTGAATCCGAGCTCTAAAACATGTTTTAAAAAGAATGTTCATTTTTAGTTAACCAATCGGTGATTTTCTCTTTAAAATCCAATTCTACGCCACTGTATGATTATACTGACATATCACTCTTTACCGGTGAAAAAAAGCATATAGAAATTTAGTAAAATTCACAAAAGAAAATTGTGCTCAAAGAAGAAAAGCCTATTATTTTAAAGCAATAGATGAAAATTGCGTTGATTTCATTTAATCAACGCACAAATATTACCGTTTAAAAACATAAAAGAATTTAATTTTTATTTAATTTATAGCTTAAAAACAGACCCACCAATAATATAATAGATAACACTGCTAAACATTCAGTCAGATCCGGTTTAAATCCCGTCAAAAGGACAGGTTACGTGAAGTTTCAGTCATTCTCCCCAAGCAAAACGTGAATACAGCCAGATATTACCTTGAAAATCTTCTACTAACTGAGTATATGAATGAAGGTTGTCAATCTACTCTAGGTTGACAATTCTCATTTGCTTTGCTATCAGTAAACTGACGACACGTTTAACAAAATAAAGTTCTTCCAATACTTCTTCTATTTTATTCAACACTGAGAAATCAGAGATGATTACACAGTCAGATATTGATAAGAAATAAATTGTATTGATCTTTAACAAGCTGAAGGCCACTCAAACACATGAGTGACGGAAAAATTATAATAGAAACCCCAGCAACCATGTATGGTATCCTTCGGGATTTTGCAAATAATTTGAGAATGTTTTTGAAGATTATAAAAATGTTTAAAAGTAACATGATTAAAAGTGCTTTTAAATAATTTATCTGTAAAAAATCAAAAAACCATCTAAAATTATTGCTGCCTTTAATCAGTTCCGATTGTTTAGGCTTCTCCCCCTTTTTTTTTTTTTTTTTTTTTTTTTTTGTCCATCTAGTCTGCTTTATAACAAAAAAGTATTTTTGTTATGCATTTTTGTCCATCTAGTCTTGGGTAATATTTCGATCTTGAAACAGTTTTGCAGTTAAAAGAGGCTTAAAAGTGATTTTATTTGTTTGATTTGTTTTTAACTGACAAACATAACATGTCCATTTATAACAGAAACACTCGCAATTAAATGCAAGATTCCACAGTAACGTTCCGTAAGAAATCATCATTTCGTTTCATAAGACTTATTTACTATAATTAAAATACATGAAATTAATTAAAATACAAAATAAACAGGGATTTTTAGTAACTTATAGTGAACAACTTATAGTGAACACTTAACATATAATCAATTTACACTGGACGTTTAACGGTTAAAAGTACCAATCTTCGGCGATTGGCATAACCGAAGTGAGTATGTTGGAGGCATGCTGCAAGACCTTATCACTATCCTGCGTTTTCTCTCCATCGCCTCTTCATACAGGCAAACACCGTCCAAGGGGAATGATATCACCCACTTAGAGAACTAGAAAGTGAAGCTTTTGAGTAATATCACTTAGAAAAAAGACAGTAGTATGATTCTATCACAGAAAATTATCTGATTTTTAAGCCTGAATTTATTGCAGTGCATTTATAAATATAATACATATTTCAAATGATAATCACTCATTGTTACATTATATATCAAGTTTTTGAAAAAATTCCGGTAAGCCAAAATATTTTAAAAAATTTACCTGAATTAAATCTGGTCTCCATCCCCTTCTGCATTGTTTACGCACCAATGCTTCCGCTTAGCTGGAATACACTGCAGAAGATTTAACTGAAATGTACCAAGTTATTCCGGCGAGTCGGCCTGAATATCTCTTCCAGTGTTAAAATGATGAGACTTCGCTCTGGATTTTAGCGCTGAAAATAAAAATAAAAAAGTCTCAGCGTGTGGAATCCGGCGAATAAAGGAATATATGACCACTGAGTATTTCGTTTCACTCCCCCCCCCAAACAAAAAACTATTACATGCGGTGAGATGCCATGTGAAGTAACCACATCCCATCTTTTTAAAGATGGGATGTGGTTTAAAGATGGGATGTGACAAACATCCTTTAACCCCTTCGAAACGTTTTAGTAAAATACTTTACTAGCTTGAAGAGATGAATTCACAATGCA
This sequence comes from Stegodyphus dumicola, assembly GCF_044657685.1. NCBI lineage: Eukaryota > Metazoa > Arthropoda > Arachnida > Araneae > Eresidae > Stegodyphus > Stegodyphus dumicola. The sequence continues at coordinate 135,994,730 of NC_140771.1, read as the reverse complement.
TAAGCTCTTCCAGACCCGGGGGGGAGGAAGTAAATACTGTCTTCGCTTCCATTTTTTAGCTTTCTCTCTAGTATCTCTAGTATCTAGTATTTTTAGTCTCTTTAGTATTCAAGATCCCTCAGCCTGTTGTTTCGTCTCAGAACAGTAGTTATGAATCAAACTTACCAACAACTTGAGACACCGACTTTGTAACGGATATTCAAGGCAAGTCGCAGAAAATGCACATATTAAAATATTCCTAGATACATATGTCAAATACGACGCAAAGCTAGGATCGGAGCATAAATGGGAAAAAAAAAAAAAAAAGGCAGCATCGAAGGAAATTCAGACATACGTTTAGTTAAAGTCTTCAAAATTTGGTCGGTCTTCTGTTTCTTTTTGATCAGCATAGTATTTTAAAAAAAAAAAAAAAAAGTTAGCGCAAATTTCTTTTCTTAAACGTTAACTCGAAATTCACTGAATGCAACAATGTCATAAAACAAGTCGGTTGGTGGTGGTGGGGGGGGATTTTTGCATAACATATTTCCGTGCAGTAAAAAGAAGTCAGTTTCCCAAATTACAACATCACGCATTTTTTAACCTGCCTCGCTACGCTTTGACCCTTTTATTATTATGTCACGGTGTTTTTCGCTTCCTTGCTTCACTGCTTCAAGTTTCCCTTTTTATGAATAAATGGGATGATTATTAAATATATGACCATGGATGACTGATTCCCAAATTTCTGCTCAAATTCTCCTGACCTTCAACCGAATTTTCTTGAATTTTATAACTTTTTTTAGTTCATTTATCAGTTTCATTTAGACTAGCGCTATCTATTCCATTAATATGCATATTTCTGATTAGTCAAATTTTATACAGAAATAAAAAATGAAGTAACAAATAGAACAAACAGAAATGCGTATTCCACTTTTTTATGCGCGCTAAATAATAATGATGATGATACATATTTATAATGATGATATTATATAATAATGCATTAATGATGCATATCATATAATAATGATGCATATTTACATGGTCGCACTTTTGTGAGGGAAGATGGTTTCACTTTTCCCATAGGATCCCAAATCTTTCAATTTTATGCCATTCATTTCAAAATATAAATAGATATGTACCACGAATAGAATAGCATTAACGATAAAATCATCCCTTCGTAAATAATAATTCATTTTCATAACAGTGTTTTAAGCGCAGGAAAATGTCAAATTTGTGAAACAGATGCCAAATTGACATTTTAATGTTTACTAACCACTCATGGCATGAAAAATGGATGTCGAACACAGAACACATTACGTTTCTTCACTTTTTTTAAGATTCAAATCAGCAATAATCTCTTTATTTACAGTTGACACTGAGTGTTATAATGATTTTGCAATTGTCCTTTGGTAGGCGGGTTTTCTTTTAACATTTAAGATCGTACTTTTGCTACATTCAAAACATTCCGTTTTTTTTTTTTTTTTTTTTTTTTCTTTCGGATATATATCTGGAACAATTTTTCGACTTGAAGCCAAACTTGTGACTCTTTTTTTCTTCCCTTTCTTGTTTCTCTTACCTACCTATCGTAGCTTTAGATATCGAAAAACAACGGCTTTCACGGGTTTTTCTTTAATAATTAGATACGAATAATTGATAAAATCTTACTATACGGTACGGCTTGGATGTAACTTTGGAAACTTTTGCCAACACCAAAATGATTCGTTTACTGCTCATCATAATGCCGCCAAATCGCATGTGTACCATATACTGGAGTTAAGGCGAATAATTCGGAACATCAACATAGTTTTTCATCCACCGCTTCTTTAAAAGCGCCGTTTTTTGCATGAAAACAGAGCTGTCATGTAGCAGACGATAATTTATACTTTCAAAATTATAGTTGCAGTTAAAAAAATTTCCAAACGGACGATTTTTTATAGCAAAGTAAAATCGTCCAAAAAGTGTCGCATTGCCTCTACTTTGTTTTGTGTAAAGTCAGGTTAAATTTTCATTCAATAAAGCAGTGGATGACCTGAAAGCAGTGGATTGCCACTCGGGAAACCGTAAGACATTAATGTTTCAAATTTAATCGGAAAACCCAACGATTTAAAAGAAATATTCTGCCATTAAGCAAAGCGTGAGATACCTTTTTTTTTTTTTTTTTTTTCGAATATAATCAACAAATTCATCGATTTTAAAATAAATGTGTTGCCACTAACCGAAGTAAAATATTTTTTCTTCCACGCGCCAGCAAATTTTTGCTATTTGGCAAAGCCTAAATTGTTTCATTTTTCTTTTAAATGTAATGTCACTGAATAGATAACTAAGCGATTTAAAAGGAATAAACGTTGTTCTTCATCTTATTATTAATATTAAACCCTTGAAAATATAATAACTGAAGTCATTAAACAGTAAATTCATACATTTTCCCTTTTTATAATAACTATTACAAGCGGACCGCTTTCTTTTCCGAAAAAGTATATTTAAATACGAATAAACAAAAAAAAAAAAAGAAAGAAAGAAAGAAAGAAAAGAAAAAAAAAAAAGAAAAGAAAACGGAAAAAAGTGACACTTACCATACTGGCTAAAAACATTCAGAGAGAATGAAGTGGAAAATTTTGTTCAGCGAGAGAAAGAAAACTGCAGCTTGCAGTATTACCACTTTTCTATAAGGGCGGGGTATGGGAGGGAGGGGAGCGAATAAACAGCAGAGCGAGCGCATTCCCCCCCCCCCTCTTTTGCCTTCCAGTCTCTATCTCAGGTTCTCACTGTGAGGTACAATGAGATCAAGGGGAGTTTCCTTCGCCCTTCACCCTGCGCTCCTACGATAGCCACATTACATGGAAGAGGGAGCGAGACACTCGACCTTTCGAACGACAGGTTAGACACTTGGAATGGGCAGAAAAAAATAAAGACCCAAGATTTTGGTATAGAAGAGTTTCCAGAATTGGTTTTCTAGCAGCTGCTTCTGAAAGTTTATACGCACTTTTACCCAATATACAAGGAAATATAAACCTTGAAGTAATAAAAATACTAAACAGGCGCCGGCGGGCTAGATTGGCGGCCTCAGGTGATTCAATGAGGACCCATATGCTATGTGAGTAAAAACAAAAAATTTTATTAAAATATTTTGAAGTACAGAATATTTGCTTGAAAAACTAGTGAATAAGTAAATAGATTTTCTTTCTAGTGCTATTATACGAATCCTTAAATGCATGATTCGATTGGATTGAATTTTTTTAACCATAATAAAGCGGATTAGGGTCTTCAGAGACGTATATAGTGGTTTAGGAAGATACATTTTTCCTAAGAGAAGCTGATTCCCTTTTTATGATAAACACGAGAGAACGTTTCAGACAGCTTTAGTGCTAATATACTACCAGTGTCTGCGTGCTTAGCTAGTTGGCTAATACACACTCTACCCAAGACGTCAAAATATATCCACCCGCGCATTTTTATGAAATGAAATATTAAAGCACGATTACAATTTACGAGAATATGAATGTAAAATATATTAGTCTGAATAGAACGATAACATTTATTCAAAACAATATTACTTAAAGAATCTAAGAAAACAAAGATTCAAATAATAAATTTACAACAACTTCTTCCGAGACTTCTGGCACACACTGCATATGTTGCTAAACTTTATCTTCTGCATTAAATTTTATTTTTGATATAGATGGCAGTACCCACACGAAGCAGAGCTATAAATTTAGCAATAAACATATTAAATATTGTTACAAACACCTTTTGCATTTCCTGAAAACATTATCTAGACAAAATTATATACTAAATAATGCATTCATCTGAAATACTTCCATCTGAAAATGCTATCCCAAATTACCTCTTTCTTTCTATTTTCTATTTTTCAAGTTAAGAATCAACTTTGACACCTATTTAAAAAAAATTTGATGTGTACAACACATACTTCCTTGCACGGAATATTAAATTATACGCATTTTCCCCTGCATTTCATTAAATTTAGTGAATTGAATTAAATCTACTTCGTCGATAGCGTATAAACCACAACAGAATAAATGCGCTGTTTAAAATTCACTATATTTTTTTTACCACAGCGTTACTCTGGAGCTAGGTTCACTTAACAGCGTTAATTTCATTCATTTTATAACTCAGAATGCAGATAAATTATATCATCTGAAGAATTATATAATCGTTGCCAAATGTTCTATTCAAATATTATAATAAATCTAACACGATGTAAAAAAGAAAACAAATAAAAAATAAACAGTTTTTTCACAGACGATTCAACTCCGAAACAGACTGGAAACAGCAATTTCTGTTAATATGAAGCACATATTTTCTCGAATTTCATTAGAGATATATTTCTCATTCAATTAATTCAGTTTTCACTTCGCAGCAAGGCAAAAATAATAAAAACTCAAAATATCTTCATTAAAAATTGAAAGATATAGAAAAATATAAAACACCAAATACAATAAAAATGAAAAAAAAAATACAATTAAAATTACAGTTTCTACGCAAAAGCAAGCAATTCGGCCAACGGGCAAAAGACATATTTTTCTGTGCACAAAACTGTAAGTTTACTTTTGGTGTCCCTCGGCAAAAAGACACTGAAGACGTAGAAACTGATTTAATTTGTTGTGGACGATATGCTGAGTCAATATATGGGATAATTTAATGACTTAAATCATAATTCTAGAATGGATTAAGCATAATTTAATTCGCAATAATAAAAGAAGATGTTATTTTGTTGTTGATAAGCTTAGTTTCTCTAGATTGGCAACAAATCCTGTATTCTGCTAAGTTTCAAATGTAAACAAGTATGGCTGCTATGGTAAAAAAGTTAGGCCTGGCCGCACTTAAACAACTTTTAAAGTGTTGATAATTCTACAACTATAACATACAGGTTAAAGGCATAAAACCTTAACCGGAAGATAAGAACAACATAAATTCAATCATTTTTAAAGCTAAAAATGCGCAATTTACAGACATATAATATTAAAGAAACTGAGCTCACTAAGCCGAGTATATTTTTGGTACGGCCGATTGCAACCAAAAACAGAGGTGCACATCTACATGTTACAGCAATCCCACATACAAAATTTCAACTTTCTGAGGCTATTCGTTTTTGAGTTACACGAGATACATACATGCATACGCCCGTACGTATAGACCCCACGAAAAAATCTCTTTGGAACCCATTTTAAATGAGTTTTATATTATGTTGAAACATAAGTAATGGCCTTTTTTTAATTTAAAAATTTCTATTTTAACAAAACAAAACACAATAAATTACTCAATAATATCCGAGTTTTTAGACTTTCCCCATAGACCTAAAATATCGAACCATAGTCATTTGGCTACAACCCATTCGTTCGGCTCATTATCGAGTGGTTTGACGCGCGTCTTCGTGCAGAAGTTGATTCAACCGCTCATCAAACTCGTTTGGTCGTCCGGAACGAGCAGCGTCTTCGAAGTCGAAATTTCCATTTTTACTTCCTTGTAAGAAATAAAAAGGAAGTTTTGTAATCGCGAAAAGTTTCAGGCAGCATATTTCAACGAAAATATCCATTTTGACCGCTATCGAATGCAATTTAACGACGTTTTTGCGTGCCATCTGTACGTAAGGACAGAAAAAAGACTTTTTTCCTCCAAAAAAATTATAAAACTGCTTTAAAATGATTTCTGAAGAGAATTTTTCGCGGCGTCTGTACGAACGTATCTACGTACATACGTAGGTATCTCGCATAACTCAAAAACGAGTAGCCTCAGAACGTTGAAATTTTGTACATAGTACTGCTATAACATGTAGATGTGCAACTCGTATTTTGGTTGCAATCGGCCGCACCAACCGTATATAAATATATATATATATATATATATATATATATATATATATATATATATATCCACTTTGTTACCCGGCTCAGTGATCTCAGTTTCTTTACTCTTATATGTTTGTAAATTGTACATTTTTTTGCTTTAAAAATGATTGAATTATGTTGTTCTTATCTTCCGGTTAAGGTTTTTATGCCTTTCGTAAATCTGGAAGCAATATTTGTACAATTAATCAACAATTTAAAAGCTGTTTAAGTGCGGTTAAGCGTTAAGTTTTAAATAACACGGCGGACATATTTGTTTACATTGAAACAGAAGAATAGCAGATTTGTTGCCATCTAGAGAGAGTAAGCTTCGCAACAACAAAGATAACGCCTTCATTTATTATTGCGAATTAAATCATGCTTAATCCCTTCTGGAACTTTTTCGAGGAAATAAGTGTTTAAGATTTACTTCGTAATTTTTAATACAGATATTTTGAGTTTTTATGTATTTTTGCCTTGTCGCGAAGTGAGAACTGAATTAATTGAATGAGAAATACTAAATTGTCCGTTTTCTTTCTTTCTTTTTCTTTTTTTCTGTTTTTGTTTTGCTTGCTTAATTTCTTTTATACATCGTTCTAGCGTAATTATAGTATTTGAATAGAACGATTAGATTATTATTCAAATTTTGTGCATTCTGAATTTTAATATGAAGGAAATATTATACTGGTAAGTGAACCTAGCGCCAGAGTGTCGCTATGGTAAAAAATATAGCGAATTTTAAAGAATGCATTTATTCTATTGTGGTTTATGCGCTGTCGACGAAGTAGATGTAATTCAATCTAATAAGTTTAAATAAAATGCAAGAAAGAATGCGTATAATTTAATACTCCGTACAAAGAAGTCATGTGGTGTACACATCAGATTTTTTAATTTTGGCAAACCAATTTTTTGCAATTCGTTTACGGATTGCACCTTCTCCATATACTTTACAAATCTCTCGGGCAGCTTCTGCGGCATTGGCGCCTCCATTAAACGCTAAAAGAAGGTGTCGAAAATGTTTGTTTTTGTCGGCTTTACACACTCCATTTTAATAATCTGAAAATAACAAAAATTAGCTCAGACAAAAAAAAAAAAAAAAAAAAAAAAATCAAATACGCCATCTTTTTCGAATAACGCAAAACATTATGCCAATACATTTTATTTTTACCGCGTAATTTTAAACACAACACGAACGGCCATTACTTATGTTTCAACCCAATAAGTCTCATTTGTGGAAAAACAGTCTTTTATTTTGGAAGTTTATTTATTTATTAGTCTTTTATTTATTCGTGGAAAAACAGTCTTTTATACAGATGCCATGCAAAAACATCGTTAAATTGCATTGATAGTGATCAAGAACGATATTTTCGTTGAAATATGGTCCCCGCTATTTTTCGTGATTACAATACTTCCTTTGCTTTTTACAAGGAGGTAAAAAGGCCACTAGCGACAGAGCGATAACGTCGTTGAATACTGGTAGTTCGGAGCGGCGTTCGAATCCTAGCGAATAGGCGTTTCCGTGGATTTTTCTCGCTTATAACGTGTATACGAGCCAAAAGTTTTTTTTAAAAAATCCTCCACGAAGGCTAAGGCTTCCCTCCCCTTAGGCAGATAGCTCTCGAGTACTCTGCTATAATTACAGAAATCAAATAAACAAACCTTTTTAAAAACGGAACATCAGGCTTAACTTGCCCTGTATCTACGCAACATAATACGTCATTACTCAGTACACTGTACTACATTCAGTTTAAACTCTTTTAAGCACGCAGAGCCAAGAATTTTAAGAGGCATGGAAGCTCTGATTATGTATTAGAGGTGCAGAGTTCATCAGCAAAACAACGACCATCACAGAACTAAGTACACTTGAGTTCACATCACTTACTGTTCCAAAGAATAAACAAGCATTAATCACGTCACACAGCTCCGACCGCCAAATTCAAGATGTGTGTGTGTGTGTTTATTTTATTTATTTATTTATTTATTTTTATTATAATTTTTTTGGGAGGGGGGATTGCAAATCTATCAAAAAAGGATCGTAGTTATTCTTGCAGTAACTAAAGAATGAATTTTATCTGTAAAAAAATCCTTACCGATAAGTTCCCAAACTATTCTTACTCTCAGAATAACTTATCACGTAAGAAGAGTAAAGCGACAACAGATATATGCAGTATTACTGCGTCTTAACACGATTAGGTAGATCAGAATTAAAACCGTGTTTTGATGACAGGTAAGTGTTCACTAATTTCATAAATATTATATCAAATAAAAAATGCGTTTATAATTAAGCAAAAACGCAGTCTTGATTTGGTGTAAATTCTGGATAAAACTATGTCGAGGACAAAGAAAAGTTTGCTCCTAAAGAAGAGAAGCTGTGTTTGATAACCCTCGAAATCGAGAGTTTTATTTAAAATCAATAGCAAATTAAGATTGCTTTCGTGCCAAATTAAAAATTTTTCACAGGCATGTTTCATTTCCTATCTGACGTGGATGTATGTTTTGTAAAATTACTTTTAAAAATCATTTCCAAATCCTCAATAGTCGTTTTAACTTTTACATAGTATTGCAAAATTAAACTATTTCTAGTAGTCACATCATTCTAACGATGCCCATTTTTAAAACTTCAAGCAACTCCACTCAAGTTTCCACAGCTTGAACAATCCTTCTTTTGCTGCCACGCACATTACTTCGAGGCCATGTTAGTTATTTGTGATTTTAGGCAGCTGTCGCATAATATCCGAAACTGCTAATCCAGCAGCATAACAAGGAAGTATGATGCAAGCTTAATGTATGTGCGTGGTATTGGTCTATTGACCTCATATAGACTCGAAAATCTATGCCAAACTTTGTCACCTTTATTAGCCTATTTTGATATCGATATTCTTTAACTTGTCCTATCTGAAAACGAAATCGGCACGCTATAGCGTGTCTGAAATATTCATTTCGAAGCTCCACCTACTCCCTGTGGCCCCTGCTTCCCTCTTTCGACCAAAATGAACAGGCGCTTTGAAGGCCTTAAAATAAACTAGACGATTCGGAACTCTGAAGCATTAAATAATATCGGGAAAAAACGAACGTTATCGTATGTTTAAATTGAAGCGGAAGCATGTTATCATTAAAGAACTTACGCTTTAATTTTGAATTTTTATTCGCAACTGAACTTAAATTATTAAAATCAAGTTAAAATTTTCAAGGAACCTTTATCCTTTCCTGTAAATCAGAGGCAAATTTATGAAACAGGAGCCCCTCACTTTAAGATATAAGGATATATTTACTATTTTCTGCACTGTTTTCCTTTGAATCCGGAAAGAAGATTTGGAATAAGTCTAGGAACAAGTAGCTCCTAGCGACAGTAATTTACGCAACTGCATAAACCCTCCTCTGGCTGTGTTTTATCATGGTACAATTCGTTTTAATTTGATGTCAGTTTTGTGATTTCAGCATGAATGTTAAGTATAGCCCATAATAAGTTATCACAGACATATTCTCAGTTACTCATTATGTTAACTAATATAATCCACACGATTACAATTACAGCGTGCAAAAAGTTTGATGTAAATTTTAGAGATGTGCACCAAAATTCTCAATATAGAAATCAGTGTATAAATATAGAAATCAGTGTATAAATATAGAAATCAGTGTATATAGCATTGTATTTTAAGGAGAACAGTTAGAGAACTGTATATGCTTCCTTCTGGTGCATTCTAGTTTTATTCCGTTCATATGTCTGCCTGTTTATCTATTTCTTTAATTCTGAGGAGCTTTCTGTCCACGATGAACACCAGCTACTAAAATTATGAATACTGAATCAATGGGTACGGAGGCATGGCCACCTAAGATTAGTAAATAGCATATCCAGTAGGCGGTAAAAGCTTAAATATTCAGGGACAGGAGGATACGCACCAAGTTCCAAGCCCTTTTGTGGTCATGATTTTCGAAAGACTAGCAGAGCGGAGACCATTCCATCCATTGTACACAGTCCTGAGCATCCGCCCGAACCGCTTTTGTCCACTGTACTTTTAATGCACTGTCATTAAAGTGCTGGGAATCCCACTGGCTTGGAAATTCGGGACCGGGTGTATAAGGTAGAACGAACACCCCCACCTCCTTTTTTTTTCTTCCCATTTTAAACAGCCTCCCACGCCCTCACACGGTTTCACATCCGAAATAAGAGTCCGATCTCCGCAATCAATCTTCCGCATCTTTCGCCCATTGAAAAGCAACGCACCGAGAGGCTATTTTCACAAATGGGTTTAAATTGTTTGAGATTTTTTTACTTTTGTGTTTCCATCGTCCCAGCATGGGAAGAATTATTCTTCCGAGATGAGAATGATATAGCACTGAACGTACATAACCAGAAAAAAGGGCAGACAAGTCCTTTTTTTAAACGATTATCAATTTTAATACAAGGTTTTCAAGAAATTAAAAACAGTTTTGAAAGAATACTGATTAAACAAACATCAAAGGAAAAAATACTTTAAACACAGAAAGTTTTTAAAATAACAGTAATTAATAAATTCAGTTGTCTCGAATTGCAGCTATTTGGAATTCAATAAAAAAACGTTTATTTATAAGTTACTTTTATTACAGAAAATAAAATCCAGGTTTTATTCATGAAAATGAAAATTCATTCGTTGATAATCAAAATAATTGATTTTCTTCCTGATTTTTCCAACATCAGACTGACACGTAAGTGATTTTATGCAGTATCTAAAAACGCAGAAATCTGGTAGAACAGAATAATGTTTTCCTTGTTAAATAAAAACTTTAAAAATAAATTTGTTTTAAAAAGTTCAAATTCTCTCTCCCACTACCAAATACCTTTATTCCCATTCAAACGCTAATAATATTTTACGACAGAAAGTTTTAAAATAAGAAAATATTCCATATCAATGGTAGATTAAACATATGGCTATTCTTTTCTTATGTATATCTTCAATATTTTATTCGACTTCACATTAAAACTGAGAAAGCTTTCTTTTTTTACATCATCTGAATAACGGTTTAAAATGTAACGAAAATTGTCTTGCTTTCAATCATGAGTAAGAGAATCTTTATGTTTCCCTTTTTTTCATTTTAATTCTTACAAAATTTCTTTCAACACAGTGCATTTCACAAGGTATTATGAAGTTTGCAAAAGTGGCGATTTTATTTATCCATACCAAAGTTACATTATTCTTAACACACGCAGAGAACTAAGAAAATGTTAAGATAATAATTCATTTTAAAAATGGGTACTTTTCCACTATACACCTGCCACGTATTTTGGCGAAATTTTTAGTTGCAAACACACAATTCAATGTGCTAAATTAAACACACACAAATGGTTTGGTTCCTAAATAGCGCTATCACTGGGTCTCTGCGTATGTTTGACTACTCTTTCACAAGCGCCAAAAATCATGGCAGGCAGGTAGCGAAAAAGTACCAAGAAATGTAAAATAGTACTATAATTGGTACATAGTATTATTAATAAAACCAATAATATTATTAAAAAGAGAGAGCTTGACAACATTAACCTATAATAACACTAAACGATGAAGGAAAAAATGCCCTTCAAGTCAGCAATAGAATTTAATATAAATATAAGCAGAAACATATAAATACCTATTTTCACAGTATTTTAATTTTGAAAAATGTCGCTACTAGTAGACTGTATGCAAGCTTTAGGCAAAAAATCTGAAAAGTGTCTAATTTTCTGGAAATTACTTGACCGATGATGAACTCCTGATCTTAATACTCGGAAGGTGCTCCATATATCAACACTTCACCTATTCCATCAATTTCATCTTCACGCTCTTCAGTAAGTTTATTGCAAAACGTGCTTGGATTTGTTTCAGAAAGCTATTGGCAGATATTTTCTGTCATCTTCATCCTTCCTGTGTCTGACTGTTCTCGAAATTAATAGAGTTATTAAAAATCTGCACCAAAGTAAATAAAAGGTTGCTTTTTTATTTAAACGGTTGGCAATTTTTAAATTTATTTTCACCTTATTTGGAGAACTTACTCTGGTTTGATAAATTCGTTCTATAACATTTTCATAACATTAAACGAATTATTGATTACAATAAGCGATGTATTTTCCTTGTTTACGTATACAAATGGTCGGGACTTCGGCTATTCGATATCATTAAGCGTGCCTACTGTAGTACCACTATGCTATCTGAATTAAAACTATGATACTATGTGATACTATGTTTCTTGACCTTTTTCTTCAAATTAGCTTTCATCATAATTTTAGTTACACACTCGAAAGGACATCACCGATTTAAAAGGGGGAAAAACTGACCCACTAGATTCCTCTCCCCCGACGCTAAATTTAGTAAAAGGGCTAAGATGAAAGAAATACTGTTATTTGTTAGATGTTAACTATTCGCAAATTAAATGCTGATAACATGTACTCGAAGGCAGAATGTTTTACAGAATAATAATTAACATAGCTGATGAGAATAGAATTTAAAACGTAAGCGCATACTTCGTGGGGTTTTGGAAAGCATTCAACATGCCAGTCACGTCGCTAATCTCATCAGGATTCTTAAATATGAAAAAGAGGATGAAAAAAAAAAGTTAACAATACCATACATTTTCACTACAGTTAGAAACTGAAAGAGTTCCGTATCCAAAAAAATTCCAACTACACTATCACTTGCCATTAAAAACAGTTTCAAAGAATAAAATTTTACATACGCTCCCTACCGATCATCACGTAAATCGATTGTATTACCCAATTATTGATAGGAATCTTTAAACGTCATTCACACGCAATACACATTTGCTCAAGTCCACCTACATTGACACTTCGAGGTTCGCCGTTAACGAGAATTTCTAGATATATCATAACTCTTGCGCTCTCTCTCTCTCTCTCTCTCTCTCTTTTTTTTTTTTTTTATGTTAAGAAACATTTGTGAAGGCTGGCCAACAGGATGGGTGTGGATCAAGAACCATTCATCTTCTTTCTTCTTTCTCATTTCCGTATCCTTAACCAAGAACACAATTACCGTAACTGCGGAAGGCAATCAAAATTAAGAAACATACTTGGAATGCACTTTTCACACCTTGAAAGTCAGGCGAATATGAACGAAAATTTCGAATCATCCCAAAGGGGGAGAAAGCACCATGTAGGCCGTCAATCAGTGCCGGTTGGCTGCTTAGTTGGTTTGAGATTTTCCTTCGAATAAGATTCGAATTCATGACTTATTACTTTTCTTTTATTTCATTCCTGGATTTCATCGAAGACTGCTCCAGAAAGTCTAATATATTTCTTTCCTTTATTTATTCGCGAAACATACTGAAACTACACAGTTTCTGTTCACTTCTTATTACTACAAGAGATATTTCCATGCAGAAATCCCAAGCCTGCAGTATCCCTCCTTCCAAGATCTGTCACTTAATTTTAAGCCGGATGCATCAGGCTAACTATATGCAATGGAATTCAACACATAAACTTACTCTTTACAGTGTTTTGAGTACAGCGGTCCATTAAATCTCAAGTGCTTTACGCGTACAGAAAACAGAAAATGTAAAAGCAATTTGAAGTGTCTATTTTTTAAACGCTTCCACCACAGGGGGATATTTTTAATAATAAATTTACGCCTAGCATCAAATAATCGCAGCTGTAGATCTTAAAATTCTTTATTATTTAACACAATGTTAAAACAAACCACGAAAAAATACATTAAAATGCTCTCACTAATCAATCAAAAAACTATCACTTATCCGAAATGCGGATATTACACTCATGTCCGTAAATTAAGGATAATGCAAAATCAGGCAAAGGAAGAGTTAGAAGCAAAACAAATTTGACTTATTTGTAAAGCTTATTTATTAAACAAAAGGTAAAGAGCAAAAAAAGATGCTAATATGTTTGATATTATTAAAAATATTAGCGATTTTTTCTCCCTGGAGCAAATTACAAAAAAAAAAAAAAAAAAAAAACCTATTTACAAAAAACCAATATTACATGTTTGGTATGATTGTTAATACATTGTATGTCTCCCAGACGATGCAATACAGTCCGTACAACGCCTAGGCATGCTGAGTATCAAATTATCGATCTGATCTTGGGGGATATTACACCACTCAAAAAGCAATGGTCTCCGAAATTCCGGTAGACATGTAGGAGGAGGTTGACGGGCTGCAACTCGCTCTACTGGATTCAAGTTCGGTGAGAATGCTGGCCAGTCCATACGGGTGATATCCTCCGATTGAAGGCATTCGCTTAAGATGTTTGCACGGGGAGGACGAGCGTTGTCATCCATAAACACAAATTGTGCGCCCATGGCGCCCCGAAACAAACGTACATGTTGTTCCAGAATGACGTCCCAATAGATTTGGCTTGTCATGGTTCCAATTTGAACATGCAAGTCAGTTCTGGAACCCAGAATAATTCCACCCCAAACGAGCACTCTTGCACCACCGTAACGGTGTCGTTCAATGATGTTTTCTTGGTGGTAATGGGTACCTGGAGCTCTCCACATGAAAGTCCGGCGAGAATCAGACTTCAAGCTAAACCTGGACTCGTCGGAAAATATCACACAAGCCCACTGTTGCGGTGTCCAGAATACAAGCTCTCTACTCCAGGCTCACCGAAAGCGAAAGTGAGTTGCAGTAAGTGAAACGCATCTGACAGGTCTACGAGCATATAAACCAATCTGCCCTAAGCGTCTGTACACTGTCTGCCTTGAAATTGTCGTACCAGTGGCTGAAGAGGGCTGACAAGACAGGTCTGAGGCTGTGCCCCGCCTGTGTCTTTTGGCAGTAACTGCCAAATATCGGTCCTCATTCGGCGTTGTAACTCTGGGACGACATGTGCTGTAACGTCTACTCACATTACCATCATCTTGGAATCGTTGCCAAAGCCTGGAGATGACATTCTGGGCAATTCCAAGTTCGTCTGATACTTCCAGTTGGGTACGCCCGCATTCCAGACGGCCGATAATTCTACCACGTAAAAAATCATCCAAATGCGTCCTTTGTTTCATAACTATTCGGTTATTGCACTGAAAATGCTTATAAAGCGCCTGCGAGCAATTTTACATCTTTGCCTGTATTCCTTATATATCACTCTCTAACACTCTCGTCATTGTGACGTACCATCGGTGTCATCTGGTTACTTCCTGAAATTTGCATATGATTCTTGAAGATGTGTGTAGTGATTTTACAGGTGATATATTTATTTTAGAGTTCGATTTCCGCGTGACTCCGAATTATCCTTAATTTTTGGACATGAGCGTATATAACCGCTTAGGAATTTAAGCAAGTCAATTTAACAGTAACACCTACGTTAAATCAATATAATTAGAGACGTTCACAGTTATTATCACAGTTAGCAGGTACTCCTTCCTATCTTACGAGGGGGATGATTCAAAAAGTAAGTTACACTTTATTATTAAGCGATGAGTTATAATACAGTATGACACAGAAATATCACACTATATGTCAATACAATCAGCTAGTCTTTGTAAATGCATGTCTGAATGTGAAACTAAATGTTTCAGTCCTTGACTACAGAAATCGACTCCTTGAACATGCAGCCATCATAGAACTGTTGTTTACACCAGTTCGTCGTGGGAAAATCATGCAAAACTTTCAAGAAAAACTTCAGGTAGATGTACGCTGTGGAGCATAGTATTACCGTAACTCAGAACAAAACCCTTGCTCAACTTTCTACAGCTCATTTTTTTCCCCTTTCCTGTTTGGCTCATGCGAACAGCTGACAACTGGCATTATTAGTTGACTCCTTTCGCATTACCTTTGAATACATAACTACATAATCGAAAAAGATGGTAGTGTATTTTATTCTGATGATCCTCCGTTCAACTTTGGATTTTTTCCCAGGAGCGTTGATATGTGTCTCCACTTCTCGTTCTTTTCGCTCGTAGGCTGAAATGATATATCCGTAAAGTTGTAGCTTAAGAAATCTTCTACAAAATAAAGTTGAACGAAGGTTAATGAAGATAAAAACATGTTCTTTTGCGTTCAACAAACGTGAAACCCACGTTAAGCCCGCGTTTGTGTACTCAGGATAGTATTAAATGATAGAATGAGTACTAATAATTGAGAAACCGAATTGTAGTGCAGTTCTGGGCCAATCTCTTTAAAACATGACTTTTCATTTACACACCCACAGCGCATTTTCTTCCGCGTACTATGCTGATGGCTTTCACAGGCACTTCTCAAGGATATTTATTATCTGGAATTTTTAATTTGTTTATTTCTTAATTTCTGCGACTTCCAAATCAAGAAATATTTTTAAAATCAGAATTGCTCCCAAAATGTGTACCTGCAATAAATAATTTTAATGAAACAAAGTGCTTTAAAAGTCATTTCCAAAACTTCTTTGAGAATAAATTCTCATATTAAGCCTGCTTACAATATGACTTCGCATATACATGTTTCTGCATTTCTTATCTTGTTTTACAAGGGAAAACAAAACGGCTCTCATGTATGATAATTTGTCGTATATAAGATAGATAGTTGACAAGAATTAACTTAAATAACTTAGAAATTAAATAACTTAGGTTAAAAAATTAAATAACTTAAGAGTTATATTCTAGGGGAAAATTAAGAGGTAACTGATAATTACTTAATATATCTTTTTCAACGAGATGCGCATACTAAGAAACCCACAAAAAAAAAAAAAAAATTAAGGGGGGGGGGAAACCGTTTTACATTCGGATCAATACCTTATTTGAATATTTATTTTTATACATGTTACTACTCTTTAACATAGGGAACCAAGGAGCATCAAACTCCAACGATGGGTCGGATATAAAGGTATATGACGCGAAATAGGTTTATAAGGGGAAATAGCTCATTATTTAGGTTATAAATAACGCTGAATATCATAAAATAGTGAGCATTACATTCAGATTAAAAGTCATGTTCCCCTTGTGTTTAACGGTTACTTCACTGGTTCTCATTTGACTCCTTTCAAACAATTTCACTATAAAAGAAGTCATAATTCAAACATAATCAACCGTTGTCGAAGTTTAAACAGTTATACCTCATAACCGTCTTAACATATCTGCAGTTAACAGCGTTACATCGGCTGTGTTTCCTAACGAAATTCACGTCTCTGGCAGGCAGCATTGCAATTATAGAGTAAATCTACGTGCACGTTCTTTTTGTTTCACTGTCTGAACAATAAATCAAATTAACATCACAATAACTTCTATTTTCTCTTGTCCCTCCACCACCAAACATACGGATTAGTAACGCAGAGAGAATGAGAGAAAAAGCATGACATTATTAAAATATTCAAACGTGACTTTTTCTTTTTCTCTAATTTCGGTTTCAGAATCTCAGCGGATGCAATTAGTCCAATGCGAAAAGATTCCCATTTACTTTTAGGTTCACTCAGTAGCCCCAAGCAATAATAATAATAATGATGACAAAAGAAAAAAAAAAGGAGGTGGGGGAAACGTTGCATATTCATAAAGCTCCTCAGCAAGAAAAAGTGACTCTGCGGTGGGATAAAAAATACGGTTTTTTTTTTTTTTTTTTTCACCCACCGCCGGCAATAAAGCATGCCTTAAAATAAGAGGTTATAGCCGTGTTATGACGACCATAATGGGTTTTTATTAGCATCTGGCAATTACCAATCTCGGTTTTTGTGGCGGTGTTGCCATCAGTTAAGGCCAACAATCGACCCTTTTGTTTTCCTCTCCCTTGTTCATTCGCTCTTCTGTCCCCCCCTTCTTCTCGTCTTTTTTTAATCAATACAAAGAAGTGTCATTCAACGCTTTTATGAACTTACCGAGCAGGGCCTCAACCTCGCGAGCAGCTGATGCTCAATCAAGAAGTCAGCAAATGAACTTGTTTTTGGGAGTTGATGAATAAATTATCTGTTCTATTACTTCTTTTTTTAGACAAAAACTTTGTTTTCTGAAAAGACTAAGGTCAAAATCCTTAACAGAATGAGCGGATTTCAGAAATAATATAAGAATCACTTGGAGAGAGTTCGAAGACTGTCTTAATGTGAATAAGGTGATTGAAAAACTTACAATGCAGTATATTACTCGAACATTTCTGTGCCAAGAAAATTGATGTGCCATTCTTCGTTATACGCCTATTAAATAAAATACTGCATTTTAAATATTTTTTAATGAAATCTCTGCAAGACTACCATTTACAGCTCTAGATAATTTTGCTCTTCCGTGGAAGAGATCGTCTAAAACAGTGTTCCTTATACTGTGTTCCATGAAACGTACCCAGGAAATTAAAAAATAGAAACGCAACTAAAACACGTACCGGAAGAGAAGTAAAGGTTCCCGAAGCAAGTGTAGCTCCGTGAGGCCGAAGAGATACATTTTGTATGCCCCATGAAACTTATTTTACAAGGGAAATCTATTCAAGCTCAGTACCTTTCTGCGCATTTGATTTCGTTGTTACGCGATTGTTTTTCGTTGTTACGCGATTTGATTTCGTTGTTGATTTCGTGTTACGCATGTATGATGTAACACGAAATCAACAATCCCACATGAACAAAGAACAAACAAAACAAAGAAGTTCTTTCGGCAGCCATGTCGGCAATTTTTAACTGTATTGTCTGAAGCTCCAAAATATTTATTAAGTATTCTTCAGATTTCATGTTTATATTTTTGGTACATATAATAACTACTTTCTGGGTTATATTTGTTATCACGTATTGCTTTTTATGTTAATTTGTTTAAAGCTGTGCCGCTCAAACGGTATATTTGTTAGGGGAGCCGACAGCGATATCAAAGGGCTCGGGTTCGAAACCCGGAAAAGGCATGGTTGTAACTGTACGTTTCCATCATAGGGAGCAAAGAGGTGGACCACCTAATAGGCGCCTATATAATAAAGTGGCCGAGTTCGGCTGAGGGTCCGCCATTGGTTAAAAAAAAAGTTTAAAGTTGTGGTCAGTTAATTATAATGTATTTCTAATAATTTTTATATTTTAGTTAATCATATGCATATTTTTCATTTTAACTGTAAAGCGTTAAATACGGATTTGTTTAAAATTAATTATTTATTGTATGGTGTGTATTTTTTCTTTCTTAAGCTGCATGTCCTTCATTATAGAACTGCATGCACTCATTGGCTGAATTTTTCTGGATTAAATATTTCTCAGTAGATTTTTTGCAAAATTAAAATTACGAAAAATTTAAGCTTGCAGAATTTTTTACAAATTTGATTCAATGAATTATTTGGGAATTTCTTCCTGAGCTTTGTTAATAGCTATCGATTTCATTCTCAAGATAAGTTTTGTCTCTGATGTTATTATATATAATAAAAGTACTGAATATTTTATGAAACCAAAATAATAAAATCAATCGTGATTTATGCGTAATTCTTTAAAAGGTATTTTTAAATGTATTTTGGTATTTCTAATTTAAGTGCAATGATTTTGGCATTTGGTTACAAACTTTGCTCTTAGTTTTTAAATAATGGGCATTTCAAATAGCTGTATTAAAACCATTTATGACTCGAGAAGAAGAGAACTTACTATTTATGAAGAAGCTCATTTAAAATCATTATCTATATATATGTATAGAAATAGCAGAATTCTAAATAAATGTGATCGTTAACTTAAAATAAGTTATTCTTATATGCTTTTAATATTTAGTATTATGCTTATAATAAAAATATTAAAAATAGCATTTATATAATTACTGCTGATTAATAATAAATAATAAAAGATCAATTTGTATAAGAAATGTAAAGGTTTTATACAAAATAGATATTTAACTTTAATTCTTTTTTTTTTTTTTTTTTTTTTTTTTTTTTACAAAATCCATGTTAATAAACATTTAAAAAAGTCAATATGGCGTTATTTACCCACTAAATTAAAATGAATGCTACATACAGACCACAAAGTTCCGAAATGAATAATCGTTGTGTGTCATACTTTCTTATTTTGCGCGTTTACATATTGATTTGCTCCTTTTTTTTGAAGTTTTAATACCGAAAAATTATTCTATTAATACTGTATTTGTGTTTTATAATCCACTGTTAACCGTCTATTATTATTTATTATTAAAAGGTAGCTAGCCGTCACATCATTTTCAAAATTTTGTTGTAGGATGGAAAGTTGGCTTAAAAAAGGCACTCTAAAGCGTTCGTTCTACTGCAAAACTTGATTCTTGTGCTTTGGACTTAATAACTAGCTGTTTTCCTAAAGATGGTGATGGTAATGAGAGTGCTAGAAATATAATTACATTAGAAGTTACACCAGTTATAGATTCTATAAGTAATCAATTCAGAGCAGTTACTAAAAAGCTTGGGAACTGCTCTGAACTAGTCAGAGTAGTTCCTAAGCTTTTTAGTAACTGCTCTGACGTCATTACTTATAGAAGCTATAACTAGTGTAACTTATTCTAAGGTAAGTTAGTCTTATTTATTGTCTTAATTTATATGTCTTTGTCTTTAGGATTCATGAAAGTTATATGTCTTTAGAATTCATGAAAAATAACGGTAATCCTCAGTGTGTTTGTTATATGCAGCAAACTCTTCCCCATCAGCTCTATGGCTCCACGTAAAATCCGTAGGCATTTAGAATGACAAAGACAAAGATGTTCAGTTCTTTACTCGAAAAAGAAACGAACTCTTAAATTTAAAATTAATTAAAAGTTTTATGGTCCAAAACCACAAAAACAATAAATGAATAAGCTACTGAGACTTCATAATCAGTCAGCTATCAGATAGCTCAGCGCGGTGAAGCGTACTCAATTGCGGAAAATCTTATTAAACTTTCTGTTATGGAGATGGTAAAGTGTACGTTATATGACAAATCAGCAATAGAAATTTCCAAAATTCCACTTTCGAATGATATGGTAGCTCAGCGCGTCTGAGATTTAGCAAAGAATATAAAAGAATGAACCCACTATACGTCTGAAATTATGCTAGGTTTCATTATAAATGGATGGGCCTACTGATATAACAGGACTTGCAGTATCAATTGTCATTGCGTTAGATATCAGCACGTAAATACATTATTGGAGGATTTTCAGTTCGGTAAACCTCTACCAGCACGTACTACTGGAGCGGAAATATTTCATCTTCTCAATTCTTTTCTTGAAGAGAATCAATTACCATGGGACAACTGTATTGATATCTGTACGATAGAACAAATGCAATGAGTGACATCATTAATGGGGTTGTACAAGTAACCAAATATATTGTCAAAAACTGTTCTTGTAGCCACTGCATGATCCACAATCAAGCACTTACTGAAAAAAAAATCCTCCAGTTATTAAATTGTTCTTAATGATGCTCACGAAATGATTAACTTCATAAAATCTTGACCACTAAATAATCGTTTATTCAAAATACTTCGAAATATTATGTGAGGATTTGGGATGTAAACATACATCTCTTCTTTTACATACCGAAGTTTGGTGGTTATGTCATGGAAAAATACTAATCCGTACTTTTGAGCTAAAGGACGAGGTGCGTACTTTTCTTTAGGAACATAACTTCGAATTGAAAAACCGACATTTGAAATTTGTTGAAATATTGAAAACAATTAAAAGCGACACGTTTACACAAGTCAATGAAAGTAATTTAACACATCAGGGAAAACAAGTAAATGCAGGTGGGTGTTGAAATACGAGTACAAGGAACATTTATTGAAAGAAATTATTCAACACCTGAAAAGGTTTGAGCAAAATCTTGAATCATTATTTTCCAAATGAACAATAGATTAAAATATCAAAATTCATTGTGGATTAAAAACCCATTTATTGTCAATTGAAAATCTTTAAGTATGTCAGCAGAAAAATACGAAACTTTTATTAACATAGCATCCGATTCATCGTTGAATGAAAAATTTTAAGTAATGCTGTTAGTGGAATTCTAGTGCAGTTTAAAAGACGAATATTCTAATACGTCACAAAAGGCCGAATTCGCACTTTTAGGATTTGCAACTAGCTGTATGTGCAAATCCGAGTTTTCAACTTATGTATCGATAAAAAATTAATACCGTAACAGAATCGATGTCAAACCTGATACGAGGTTTCAACTTTCATTCACAAAACCAACTATATGCGATAATAGAAAGCAGGACCACTCATCGCATAAGTACCAAATTTTATCCGAAGCAAATAAATATTCTAATAAATATCTTATTTTATTACAACAGGGGTTCTATGCAAATAGTGAATATAAAAAAGGGTTCTACTCGTCAAAAAAAAGTTTAAGAAACGCTGGTCTAAAAGAACATGATTATCGGTGATGCCCACTACTGCTGTTTAATTACGTAATTAGATACATTGATTACTTTCAGGAATGGTCTGAAGAGAAAAATAGTCGCTCTTAAAGGTTCCGTTACATTTCTTCTAAAACTCACTGCCAATATCATTAAAAGTAGAATTTTAAGATACGGGAACAAAATAAAATTCGATTTACTGTAAAACCTGTAAAGATTTGCTTTGATCAAGTTGGACAGTGTATGAAAAGCAAGACTATGCGGTCTGCAAATAAGCACGTTTATTCACCGTGATTCTGAAGCAGTTTATTATCTGTCTAATTTCTTTATACTTGATGGATTTAAATACTTTTTCACACTAAATCGGCATCCATCTATACACGCCAATGTAGCTGAATCATTAAACATCACCTGTTAGTCGCTGATTCAGTTCCCACGACGGAATGCACTGGGTTCATATGGTTCTACAGACTTTTATATGAGACAGCTCTCCGAAGACAGACTGATGTTAAGAACTCAGCCTTTACTCTAAAACAACCTTATCTAACTTAAGTTCCGATTTAATCAAAAAGTGCTATTCAGTGCGTCCCCATCGATATCAGAAGGGGAAAATATAAAGGCATATTTCATATATTCGTTTAGTTACATTAAAAAAGTAAAACTGAACTGGATATCAAATAGCAAATCCACATAAAATTAGATTCAAGCTTACTCAAATAACAGCGTTAATGAGGAACTCTACAAAAATAATTATAATCGAGTAGTTAATATTACCAAGTACAAGAAGCTTCTTATGCTATATTAAAATTGTTAGATCATGGAAATTATTAGCTTAAGTTATTATTCTCTTAATCACTTAATCTAGTAAATTCCTGAATATATATATTTTTTCAAAAATACAAATGGAAAACATATACTAATAATCCATTACAAATTACTTCAAATCACTTATTCAAGGAATATACTGAATATGCCGCCCAAACGGGATAATGGTTAGTGACTCTGACTGCTGTACCGAAGGGACCAGGTTCAAATCCCGAAGAAGGAATGGATGTTTGTAAATGTATAATGTTTGTGCGGCATACAGGCACTCTAAATATGTGGCGAGCCGAAAGTCCTCTCTAGAGGATGGTGGTACAGGAAGAACTCTGCCTTTACTCTTATCCACGGACCCAACCCCCGGAAAACTGTAATATATACGCACGGCTCACGCACAGAATTAGGAACTGGAAGTGCTTACTGTGCCGTAAAAAACAATCAGCTACTAAATACTTGGACTAGACGACTTAATATCAATAATATGGTCTTTTAAATTGAACTGACAGCACTGAAAGCAGCTATCGAACTAGCTACCAATCTGAGAAACGACAGTGCAGTGATATTTAGCGATTCAGCCACTAGTCTTGCGGCAATACAAAGCCAAAATAATAAAAGCGAGCTAGTGAACAGCATAAAACGTCTGCTAACAAACTGTCCACTGCACCAAAGACCTATGCTCCGCTGGGTGCCAGCACACGTTGGCATTCAGAGTAACGAGCAAGCAGACGAACTAGCGAAACAAACTACGAACAATATCTCACAACAGGAATACCCGATAAAACTACCAGTATCATATCTGAAAAAAAATCCATCAGCGAAACTCAAAACAATGTGGCAGAATAGATAGGCTGAGGCCACAACAGGACGCAGAACATTTAAATTTTATCCAAAAGTAAACTTCAAGCTTAAAACTTGCAATAGCTACATAACTCAATTTCTAACGGTGCACGGCCCTTTTCCGAGTTACCTTAAAAGATTTAATCTCCGTATCTCGGATAACTGCAGCTGCGATGAAGTGGGGGATCCAGATCATTTCCTGTTTCACTGCAGTAATACTTCTCAAACACATTTGAAAAAAACCGAGTGAAAATAACTGCCACTTGTGGTTTGAAAATTTATTAAAAAATAAAACTGCATTTAACAAACTTTCACAGACCATAAAATATTATGCAGCAGAATATGACCGGTTGGGACTAAACTCTTTCTTTTCTTGGTTAAAGCTGTTTGTTACCTATATTTTTTATCGGAAATTCTGTTGTAGAATCCTGAAGGAGTATTATTTTAGTGTATCTGTATAATAATTCTTAATAATGTTTATAATACTGTGACAATTAAATAGTATCACTGTATTCGACTCCCTAATTTTTGTCCCCCTAAAAAAACACATCTAGTGTTATTAATCTAATACATTTAGTTAAACAATCCAATCATTTTATGTTTTGTTTGATTCCCTGGTTTCCAATATATTTATATATATATTAATATTACATCTAATTTATAACTAGCAATTATTTTGTACTATATTTAATTATTGGGTTCATAGCTTCCTTGAGCATATTGTGTCTATGTAATCAGTAGCATATCTGTTATATTTTAAGGAATATATAGTAATATATTTTCCTTATTTTTTAATTTTTATTTATTTATTTATTTATTTATATTTTTTTTCGTTTGTTTGTTTAATTTGTTTTAAAGAAAGTAGAAAGTAGATGTTATACAAGTCCTATAGGCAAATTTATTATTCTCTGTTCAACAATTATGTAACTTATTAAAGATTGAACAAAATTGTGAGTCTAGCCTTCTGGCATATAACAGATTAAAGAATTTCCTACAACCACATTCTTCCAGAAATTCTAGGAGGAAAAATTAAACTGTTTTCTGAAGCTCAAAAGTAAAAAAATAAATAATAACAATTCTCTTCCCTCTCAGAATGGTCTGTAAAAAAAGTTAAATGTACATTAAAATTATATGTATCACTACTTTTACAAGATGACAGTTATACTCTTAATTTAGGTTTAAAAAACCAAATTCATGTCATTAAAAAGATGCATATAAAAATTAATATACTTTATAAAAGTGTATTAAACGCAGATTAAAAAAAATCTGAAAGATGCACTGTTGAGCTTCTGTTCGGAGATGACTGCTTTGGGCATTTGCGACATTTCTCACGTATAAAGAAAAACTTCTCCTATCTCTGCTTTTCTCTTTAGGCTATTTTAATTGCTCATCTTGTAGTATGAGCTGTTATTTATCTCAATGAAGATTCAAGTTCTTCTCTTCAGATAGTTTAATTATTTAAAGAGATTTCTACGAAACCGCAGCGCGCAAACGGTACACAGCGAAGTGTTAGCAAAAGCTGGAAAAAAGGTCACAGGAACTATCACGTAGTTACAGCAAAATAAAAAAAATTAAAAAAAAAAAAAAAAAAAAAAAAAACGGGTAAAGGCGAAAGCTTTTCAATTATTATGAAAGGAAAACAAGCAGAGATATAATTCAAGTTGATGCATTTATATGCTGGATGAGTAAACAGTTTGTCTTCATCTATTTACAGCCATTCTTCTAAAACGTTTTTATGTATATCTATGACAGAAAGTTGGTACGCTAGACAGCGTTGCATGGCCTAATATATGCCTCCTTTAATACGGCAGTTATTTCCTAACTTATGGCAAGTGTAGAAATGTCATTTAAATTACAGACTGCCAGTGGAATTCCAGAAATGTGAAATGAATTGTTTATTGAAGCTCAAAGTAGAAAGTTCTGTTATATTTGTCATGTACATCCGTCAGCCTGTCAGAATTCCACCTTGACTACGCAACATTTTATGACCCTTGGCGAAATACAGACACATGCACATAAACACTCGAGTAGAGAACAAAACTCTTACTTCATACAAATCGGTTCGAATGTCATGGAACAAAGGCGTAACTTAGGTTCTTCGAACCAAAACAAGCTGACACACAGACTTAAATAATTTATAATGTTTGGACCTTTCTGCCAGAACTCATGACGAAATATGAATATTAATACATTTGACAAAATTAACACGAATATAATGAACAGGAAAATAAATAAATAAATACACATTCATTTACAAAGATATACAAAGAAAGGAATATACTGAATTTACACTGCATCTAAAGTAGATAAGTAGTAGTTGACAATTTAAATTTTTAAGTGCACACATAAATAGCAGCAGTTTTTCAATACGTTCAATCAATCAAGAAAATATTTTGGAATTTTTTTTTAAATTCCGCAGAGAGAATTAAATTTTAAATCAAAAAAGGCCCCATAAAATAATTAAGTATAAATTAATCCAACATTTATTTTTTGTATTTTATTTCTTGTCTAAGTTTCATCCTGTTTCATGCACAACAAAAAGTACAATGGCATTCCAAATATCCTAGATGCCTGGGACGCATCTCAATCAAAAATATCAGCATTTTCAACAATTTAAAACACAGAAACAGATTGGTGCATCTGGATAAATGATCTGCATGTTGGTCTGCTATCTGCAGCCTTTGAAAACGGAGTCTAACGACAACAGACTCAAAAAACTGTGAGGAACACCCTAGCACAAACTTCTCAGATTAGAAAGTAACTGTTTCGTCACAGGACAGGACACAAGTAAAGGGCCAACCGTAGGGCAGAGACAAATGTGTAAGACAACTGCGCTGTATTTCTTATAATCAGAACCATGTTCTACCAAACTGGTGCAATACGGAGAGGAAACAAACACCTAAATACTGGTATATGCATTTTTAAGAATACATTATAGTACGCGAAAATAAGGTACATATTTAGGAGTTCATAAGAAACTAATAACTCCGCAAGAACTGCGCAAATATACAGGATATCATTCATATACATAACAGTGAGTAGTGCATCGTAGGTTCTCGTCTCATTTAGTCTCAAAGTCGAAATTTATATAAGCGCATCTTTATTGGTGAATGAGATATTTTGGTTTTTCATTATGATAACATATCCACAGGAGCTGCTAGTGCTCTGCTTGCACTATTTATATTTATCAATGAATTTTACTCATTTATTTATTTGAAGAAGTATATCTTAAGCGATACACAGAGCATCTTTTTTGTGAGTAATATGTAAATTTCGCTGTATACTGTGTTTGCTACAATTCTTCATGAGCCACAATTTTAATGATTTTGTTATAAATAAGAAATTATCTTATTTATCTTTATTATCCTGATGTGGAGTGATAGAGCTAAGAGAATAACTGTGAGTTATCATTTTACTGGAGCTGACTTAAATTTTTTCTGCATCAAAAACGCGCACATCGCATCATAATGACGTAAGTAAAATTTTATTAACAATAGGTTTTAATAACGTTTTATATATTGTCTCTATTCTTCGTCATGAATTAACTTATATGGTATTTCTCCCGCCTTCTTAGAAAGCCTTCGTGGTGTAGTGGTCTGCACGCTCAGCCCGTAATTGAGAGGTCTGCGGTTAGATTTCCGGCGAAGGCGTTGCATATTTTTCATCTTGCCTGCTTCAAACAAAAAAAAAAAAAAAAAATACCCAATGTCTCTACAAACTAAAGGGGTTTAATGCGTTAAACTGGACAAATTTGAAAACTATATACTCATTTTTTATGTAACACACCAGTCACAACAAAAATAAGTCGACAACCCATCCTATCGTGCACAATTTAGGGAAGTAAATTCATACAGGTACTATTTGTATGATTAATTTTTCAGAGAATTCAAGGGGATTCTCTACGAATACTTGAATACGAGACTTTCTAAAGACGTCGAATAAATCTTCAAATTTCGAACTTTTCCTATTGCTTTTAATTTTTGTTGTATATATGTTAGTCCATTTTTGTATTTAAATAACTTCTATACTTTTTCCGGGGGGGGGAGAGGAAAAGAAGAATATCAGAAGATTGCAAAATAACTTTATTCCGAAACTCAGGCTAAAAGATCGACTTCTGAATCAGCCTAAATTTTTCTAGAGTTCTTGAACCTGAGAAAAAGGAGTTTCCCAAATCTAGACAAAGTTACCCTCGTTGCTTGTTAATGACGACAAACAGTTCTGATACTTTTTACAAACATGCTATTTAATAAAGTAACTGCGTCTGTACACAATGTAAAAGAATACCGTTCCATAAAATGATAATCTTGATATAAAATAACGGTTTTGAATAAATGTTCAGAAACATATTTAATTTCAATTAAAATGTATAATATAATTTTTATTTTGCTATATGCTAGTTATTTGTATTATTGCTTCCTTTCTGGTGTACCCCTCTTAAACACTAAAAAATAATATTCACTCTTGTGTAAAATTAAGAAAATTTGCATAGTATGTCAAATTTCTGGAAAATTAATGGACAGATTGTAATGACATTGGTACGAATACACATTTATAACAAAGAAAGAAGCGTACCATTCGAAAGTCATTTTATGTATGCATAATTATCAGTAAAGCTCATAGTGCAGGGATGTCGAACTGAAAATGATCTATTATGGGGTCATATCCAAAGAGGGTGCGCAGCGTGACGGCATACTGGACAGGAGGCAGTTGAGGAGTCCCTGTGACAATCGATCTCATTCCTGAGCTGCAAGGCTGTTCTCAACTCCGGGATGGTTCTCGGAGGGGGAGTGGCAAGATCAAATTGCTCTCTCAAGAGCGTCTCAAACACGCTTTGTAGAGTTAAGGTCAAGAGATCTGGCTAGCCAATCCATGCTCCGAATATCCTCACTTTCTGGGTAATCGTAAGCAGCTGAACACAACGTAGAAGAGCGTTGTAGTCTATTAACAGGAACCCAGAATAAACTGCGCCCCTAAAAAGTCGAACATAGGGTTCTAAGATCTCTATACCTCATAAGTCAATACCTATATAGTTTTTGTGAAACACATCCAGGGGTTACAACGGCCCAACATAATGCGTAACCAAACCATTACACTTCCACCACCGCAATTCTTTTTACCTTAATGAATGAGGGATGGTGTCGTGTTCCAGGCTC
The DNA here is from genome assembly GCF_044657685.1 of Stegodyphus dumicola. Lineage (NCBI taxonomy): Eukaryota > Metazoa > Arthropoda > Arachnida > Araneae > Eresidae > Stegodyphus > Stegodyphus dumicola. The sequence continues at coordinate 135,965,937 of NC_140771.1, read as the reverse complement.
TCTTCAGATACAGGTACGCCAAGAATACATCCATATTCAGGCTAAATCTTGATTCATGTGTAAAAGCACAATGCTCCACCGAAGTCTGGTCCAAGGCGCATGTTGTTCTGCCCTGTATCCAGAATTTCTAATGCCTTATATCTAATGCCTTCTAATGCCTTACATATGCCATCCAGACGGTATAGAGATTAGGAGAGCCTAACTGCGATACCGAAGGGCCCGGGTTCGAATCCCGGAGGAAATATGGATGTAAAATTGTCTGCCACTTCCTGGGAGGTAATGGTGGTCGTCTATTTGGTGCCTCTACAATAAATGGCCACCAATTCTGGCCTTAGCAGTGGCCAGTGCCGTTATAAGCATGTGCTCGCCATTGAGGAAAAAAATATTACATATCGTCGAGACAGTATATAACCATTAAAACATATTTTAAACCAGTCTCTAATAATACACTTACGTGACATAATTTACAACATTTAAATGAAATAATTCATAATGTATATTTTGATTGATACAATTTATAATATACGTAATTAGTAATTCTCCTGCTTGCAGTTAATTTGTTTGTTTAATCAAATATGACTAAGCGAGCAAGAGCTATTTATGTATGGGAAGACATTTCTTCGTAGGAGACTTTCTAAAGGAAAATGACTTCTATTCACATCGCACAAATGGAGAACTACAAAAATATCTATGCAGTCAGCTTATTCATTGGAATCGAACATATTCAAAGGAACAGTATTCGACGGTCTTATCCATTCATTCAACGATAACCTACTTTATCCGAAGAAATTTTTAAAAAATTCTCTAATCGGATAATTCCATTACCAAGATTATTTAACCTATTTTGTATAAAGTGACCTATCATACATAGAAGTTAATATAATGAATGCATAAATAAACTATATAAAAAATGGAAAGATAAACATAACTTACACTTCTAATGATACAGATCTTTAATGTCAGCACTTCCTTATATGAGGCGCTTCAACATTTAAACATTTATTGGGGGAGGGGAATAATTCTGCATAAATAAGAAAGAGTGTCTGTGTGCGTGTCTTTCATTAAATCTACAGTCTTGATAAAATTTGGCACACATGACCTTCAAAGTAAAAGGAAAATCACTGTCTATACAAGATTTCGCAAAAACAATCCCATGGGTTCTGCACTCTCTCTATATATATTGAATAATCTAAAATTCACTGAGTTAGAAAACAAGTTTTTCTAACACAATTTTAAAACACAATTTTCGGAATTAAACTTCCTACATATGGGTTCACTCTTTTTTGATACATTCTATTAAACTTATATTAGGAGATACTCAATATTTCTTTAGTAAATATTACATTCTCACTATCAGGAAGTCATTACATGTTAAGCAAAAAATTCATAATACTTTTTTTAAAAATATAAATATTGTCCAGTGCGTACGGGCTCGTAACTGATTGAATGCACACAGGTCCTACACTAGGTTGATAAAATTTATTTTATCAAAAGAAACACTTCAGAGTTCTGGAAATGTCCACAAAAATAGTAGTACAACTCTTCACAGTAATACAGAGTACAATCAGTAGTTACACTTCAAACTACTAAGAATGTTAAACACAAAGCAATGCAAAGCGCATCTACAGCGCAATACTAACCCGGAGATATCTCAGTACTACGAACTCACGCTGAACTAACTACCTAGAGCAGATGCTCTCTCCGGTCTTATATAGTTTTGATCCTTCCGCCGAGATATTTCTAGTGCATTTTTGCTTCTGGAAATTACTGGAAGGCATATGAGGGCCGAATGCGGTTACAGTTACACAGAATATCAATTACAATATTCATTACGGTTATGCAGCGACCAAGCCTAAATTTCGCCAAGTTTGGCGGTTTCTCGCCACATCTGGCAACAAAGATTATTCGTCGAAACCGCTGCCAATTTGACTACATCTAGCCAAATTAGCGAGACAGCCATTTACTCAGTGCTAAATACACTTGCCCCTATATTTTTACTTTTCCGGCATAGCATCGTCTCTCTAGATTTTCATGTTGCATTATACCTAAAAATACAGCAATTTCACAAATAATTACACTACAATTATCTACCTAAGTACAAAGTTCGTAACATTATTTATATTTCTACATGATTTCGGGTCTGAAATCGTGTCACCCACCTTAGGTTAACGTCGCCGTTGTTGAGTTCTCACCATAAGTTCTTACTACAATCACTAGTTGGTGCCATGTTAGTTTATCCTTCAGAAGAGTGTAGAAGCTTTGAAAAGCACAATCTAAGCGAGCTCTCTATCAGTTTTTCCCAATATTTCGAAAATGAGGAAGAAATCGACCAAAGTGGATGTGATTTTCCGAAGAAAAGAAATAACCGATAATAAAGCAAGTATTAGTTCTTCCTAAAACCGTTTAGATGGTGCCGTATTTATCTCTTTACAACAGTGCAGAACTTACGAGAACAGTGTAGAACTTTTACAGCAGAATACAAATGCGCTTTTCGAACGCTATTTCGAAAAAAGTATCTTTATCCCTCTAAATGAAACCTCTTCGCGTAAAGCTCGGGCAGTGCCAAGTACTTCAGCTAGTAATCAATAAATAAAATATTCTTCCAAATTTTTAAAAGTGCAGTTTTGTAAAATTACTCATTGTTTTACTAATTAATTAGCACTTTAACAACTAATCAAAAAGTAATTATTTATTCATTATTATTGTCGCTACTTATTTTACTATCAATTACTTTGTGGACAGTAAACAGCTATAACACCTTTTTAATTTTCGCGCGATTTCAAATAAAGGAACACAGCGGAAGAATCATTATTTTTCTTAAGTAATATTTTTCAATTAGTTTGTTGGTTGATTAATTAGTGCAAGGCACGCGAGTGCTATTCCTAGGCAGGTAGAATCTATAATGTATTTTGCTATTTAATTTATTTTAATGAGAGAATAACTGATTTATTTCCTAGAAACATGCTTTGTTAAAAAGACTGTGATACTGTTTAAAACTATTCTATTTCAATTACTTTAAAAAAATTGCTTTCATCTGACATCAAAAGTTGGGGGCAAAATAGAATTTCACAAGAACACACACAGAAGATCTCAACATTATAATAAATAAATAATTTTTAAAATTTATATCTTGACAAACTTTTCTTTTTACGTTTTTGCGACAGACTGCATTCACTTATATTCGCATACATCTAGCAACCAAACAGCAAGATACCATGCTCACACTGCTGCTACTGAATTTACATTTTCAACAAAACAGTTATACGTACTAAAAACTTCTGAAAACGGAACGAGATGTGAAATTTCCACGTTTTCGGAACTAGGGAAACATCAAAATTCTTACCTGCAAAAGATAAAGAAAACACATTACTAAAACAAATATTTTTCTTCCTAGTAAAAAAAAAAAAAAAAAAAAATACTAAATTTTAAATAAATAAGGAGAAAATAAAACTCGTTCTTAGACAGCGTTCAAACGAGTATTCTGAGTGTACATGGTGCTAAAAACATCTTTTATTTCAATAGCAACACAAATTTTTATAATTTTTTTTTTTTTTTTAAATAGAGGTTTTTTATAAATATGTTCAAACTGCCACTTTAGAACAATACAAATGATCACAGAAATTCCCCATTCAGCTTAGTAACACAGCACTCTCTTTTAACACATTACAAGACTATGTGTCATTGTATGTACAATACTATGTCATACTATGTGTATATATTGTGTCAAAAAAGATTCGGAATTATTTCACAAAATAGACGACTTGAATTTATTGGTTAATATTTATTCCCTCCTGAAATAAATTACAATACTTTCATGCCAACGTTTTCTCGATCCTCAAAACATGTTTAGTCATTTTAGAGAAAAAAAATTCTTTCAGAATATGCTGTGAGTTTTCTTTTATTGCACGAACAAAGTTATATGGTGATCAAAAAGTGGCAATTTTAACTGCGGAGATAAGAAAATGTCACGCAGTGCCACATCAGGTGAATACGGAACTCGCGGAGTCATATTTGGCGAATGTTTGGCCAAAAATATTCAAGAATAACAAAAGTATTGTGGAGCATGATAGTTTACCGAGGTATGATTTTCTCTTCGATGCATTATCTGGTATCCTTATAACATCTTATATATAACACTCAAAAACATTTGTTTTCCATGAATTGTTGCCTTCAAAGGCCTTTTTAGAGTACTTCCCAAGCAGAATTTAACTGCGAGCACAAAATTTAATGCATGCTGATTTAATGCATCTTAATTACATTTCCCGTTTTGGGAAATCACCAAAACTATAAAAAGAAATATGGATTGATTTCAAGCGAAAAAAAAAGTATGGGAAACTTCTGAAGAATCTTTGCGAGCTTGCCCGAGCATATTTTAAATGAATTACCGATATTGATTCATCAGAGCAGTGAAATTCGGATGCATTTAATAGTTATAGTAATAACACAGTTTCTAAACGAAAATGCGATGATCCAAATTGATCGTCATTTTAAGAATATTCTGGAATAAATTTTGAAGCATGAAGTGCTTACATTTGAACAGTCTATATCGCTTCTAAAAAGTAAGCGAACGCGATCGCTAATGCATACAACAGCATCAAGATTCAAACGGCCAACAATTTACTAAAAGACAAAAAAAAAAAAAAAAAGAGAGAGAGAGAGAGACGTGTTAAGGAATGCAAAACTCGTTTTTCAAATACAAATAGCCATCTTGATCGGGGGCATCCCTCCCTTAATGATGCAAAATAACTCAACTCACAGTAATTTAAAATTTTTTGTCAACATCCAACTGAGCCAATAAAATTAATTCCAGTATAGACATAGAAAAGTTTTTGTAAAGAGCAAACAAGCGTTTCAATAACATTTCACACCTAGATGAACTATGGAAATGCGGAAATTCAATACACGTTTAAAAAAAACGAGCATTCATGCTAAGATGGTGCTAAAAAACAGAAATGAAAAATACAAGTGGAACTGAACAATAACAGAAAACAGCACTTGATGATGATGTCGTGTCTATGACAAAGTGCAATTATATAGCTTCGAAGCTGTCAAAGCTTTTGCAACCTCGGCAGCTCTATCAGTACAAAGTAGGTCCACTGGGTCTCTCCAATGTTAAAACAGTCTGGCCTAAATTGCTGGGCAGCTGAAGATAAAAACAGCACTTAAAATTTGTTTTTATAGAAAGAGATGGGTGGAGGGACAGAAACTTCAAAAGACACGAAACACCTTATAGAAAAGAAGGTATGGCGATTGAAATAAAATAAAATTTCGAAGCAGGACTGACCACCCAACAAAAATACTTCGTTCTAACTTAGGCGAGAGAAATATACTAAATCCCCCCCCCCAAAAAAAGTATTAAACTTATCTGTTTGTTTGTTTTTTGTCTCTTTAAGCCATTTTCCGATATTACTAGATACATAGATGAACTCAACATAAAGCTGCTAAATTTAAGTATGTACGACAAATTCGGCATTTCGGTATTTACAAACGCATTTAACTTAATACACTTACAGAATAATGTAGCATTAGTCATAGAATGTTGTAAAGAAGTGCAGGCAGAATAACTTTTTAAATGACTGACTTTTTGATGCTGATGAGTAATGAAGTGTAAGTAAAACAGCTTAAGCATTGTCGACTGGCAACAATGTATTCGCCTGTTTCTAATTTTTACTAAAAGACAGGATTTTGTCGCTACCTATTAATAAAAACACATTTTCGAGGTATTAAAATACTTCGACACTTCTATAATAAATAATATAAATTTCATTTCAGCTGCACTGACACCTGACATAATACATCTCATATTTTATTTTACAAAAAGAATCGTATTCAGAGATGTCTTAAAATAGTTTTTCTACAATATGAAATAGAAGTAGGTACTTTAATCGTCGCACAGATGTTCATCATCAGATCTTTACCATTTAATTAAATTAGTATTTACGATTAAAGAATTTGAATGGATGGTTTCAAAATGATAGATTTATACTATTTAAAACATGTCCAATGGTGTTTCCTTCAGTTTTAAATAGTCATCACTACAATATCTTTTCAAAAATTAGAAATGATTAAGATCTAGTAGATTTAAAACAGACATTTCAGTTACCTATTCAGTTTTACACGATTGTTAAGAAACTATAATAAATAGTAAATTAAATTTAAAAAGAGAGAGGAATTGGAAGATTTGTTTTAAAAAGAATATCGTTAATAATATCGAATAGAAATAGTTAATTTCTACTGAACTGTCATTTTATACTCGAAAGTTGAGAAGTAAAACACAACTTTAATTTTCATTTTAAATACTGCTGATATAATGCTTGTAAATACTAGTGTTTATTTATTGGTAATTTGCTTTTTGTGTATTTTTGTATTACTGTTTTTATAGAAAATTTGTATTATTTTCATTTATTTATTCATTTAGGGCGTTTTTCATTGTGAATTTTTTTTTCGGAGGGCTTATTGTGTATTTTATTGTGGCCACCTTAATGGAGAAAAAGGATCTTGATGATATTTTTTGTCGCCAAAATTTTGCGATACTGTGCATTTTCTGACAAATTTGGTGGTTTTGTTTAAATTACAGAAAACGTATTTTCGAACTCTAAAAATGGTTTTCGAGCTTCCGGAAGTGCTTACTCTTCTCCTTCAGAAACCCAATAAAATGAAGGCTGTGAGTTGTCATGAGTCAAATTGATTAACAGAATCAAGATTCTTACAGTTTGAGCAGCTCGACGATTTGAACTTGTTTTGCGACAGATTATGGTGATCAGCGATATTCCTCGAGTGTTAATCTTGCCTTTGTTTGTCTCACAAGGCTATTTATACTTGTTAATTTTTCTATATGAGCTGCGATTTATCTCTATATAGATCAAGTCTCTCAATTTATCTCTATATAGATTCAAGTCTTCCTATTCACCAAACCCAGTTATTGAAGCGAATTTCTATGAACCCAGATAACAACATATATAATCATAAACTTAGCAAATAATAATATCGACTACTAAAACAGAAGCGAAGGACATTATCTTATACTTCTGTCTAGCCATAGACTATACAAATTTTTATCTTATTTAGATCTTTAAATTCCTGCAACAAATAATTATATTTAAAAAAAAAAAAAAAAAAAAAACTTTAGTTACAGCCTTCTCTGATACTGCTTAAAAATTCTGCAAAATTGGCATAGTGCGGTCCGACTGATCCATTAATTAAATTATATTTCTTGAATATACTTTTGAAATATATGAACAGTTATTCACAGAAATGAGAATTAATTTTTATTTTCATATAAAATACGTTCAATAGCATTATTGAAAACTATAATGGCAAAGGGAGACTATTTTGAATAACACATTATAGGGTTATAACTATTATTTTTCACAAACCAGTTATTTTATATTTTTGAATCTTTATTGTCGTTTGCGTTTCTCTAACGAAATGTAAATGAGGTAGAAAGAGATAGTATTTATAGGAAGGTTTCGGGAGTTTAATTCGGATCGTCTTCTCCATCTCGAGGCCCCGCCATTACGTTACCTAGCTCAAATAAGTTTGTATTATTTGGCTCTGCGTTATAGTTGCCGATATTTAAATTGTTACTCCGCGCAGAAGTTTTGAGATAATTTCATATTAATTTGAATCGCGTTGTCTTAGGTTTAATAGCTTATTTAATTTAAATTTAAATTGAGTATTTCTTTAAGTTATCTCGCCACAAGTGGCTGGCAGAGTTTGTAAGCACGAGAAGTACATTTATGTTCATAGTTCGTTCGTTTTGTTTCATGGAATTTTAACAAGGGCATTTAAAGGAAAAAATTTAATCTTCTAGCCATAAATACCAGAAGGCTAATTTTACATCATTTCCTGTTTAAGAGGATTTGTGTAAAGGCTAAAGATGGATTAGATAGAATTTTGAGTAAACACATTTAATTTTATAATTTAGTTTATCACTGCTTTAAGAAATGTTATCAAAAACACTAATGACTATCAGATAACATAAGATTTCTTCAAGTATAAGTAATTTGTTACCTGTGGGCTTTTTCCAATTCGGCCATTTCTTCCTCGAGTTAATTGTTTACTCTTGAAGGTGAGGAATCTACGTTACATCACTTCCGAAATCAGTACAGTTTTATTCAAATCTATGCTAATCTAAGATTGTCTTTTTATTTAATTTTGATACTCTTATGTTCGTTGTAGAACAGTTTTAATTTACCAAATATTAATGAAAACAAGATGTAAAGTTGATTTTACCATTCAAAGTATTTTCCACAATTTTATCTAAACGTATGCAAAGCTTTTCAACATTAATCATGTCATTGAATCAAATGCTCCTTCTCCACTGAGTTCTATTGGCCTAAAATGATAGATTATATTAAAGTTAGTACTTATATTAATGACATGAATCAGCCTGCCGATTCTTGCACAGCTGTTCCATGTCTGGATGTATGCTCGTAAGGTTAAGTCTAAAATCGACACATACATCAGGTCGATTTTGGTTTTCGGGTTTTATTAGAGATACTTATGAAAACCCTTTCTTAACTGGTACGTAGCAGCAAGCTAAATTATAACTTTAAAGATTCATTGTACAGTTCGTACTATTCCGCATTCCTTGATGATGAGATCCAGAAATTAACCATACCATCTGCTTAAAATTTCATTTTAAGCAAGATATTCTTACAGAGTTCACTAATGGCAGTTTTCTTTTTAATTTCAAAATCCTAATGGAGAGGATTCAGAAACCACGAAAATTTGTATGAGTTACCACTTTGAAAATAAGTCTCAAATACTGAACTTAGAATTTCGAGATGCAAACATGTAAAATTTCATTCAAATTTTTTTTTTTTCCAATAACGAATATTTTCTTAAAGGGACTGTTTTACACAACTAACTCCCAAACCTCTTTAATTTTTCATGAACCTTCAGAACAGTCAAAGAATTACCCTGTAGATAGAGATTTAGTTCGTTTAGATTTGAGAACACACTGAGTTCATTCAGTTCTGACAAATGTCAACAGCGCAAGAAATAATGTAAAATATCGTTAGTTGAAAAAAATAACGTATTTTATCAGTTCAAGAACAAGCTTTGAGAATAGCCTGAGCTCCGCGGACCACAATTTATTAAAGGCTGGATCAGTTTAATAAACGCTGGTCTTAGGGTTTTTAATCTTCCAGTCACATTCAGGGGTATAAGATCAAGAACATTAACATATATAACATATGGACACGACCATATATGATATACATACATTAACATTTATAATATATGGATGGGATATAAGGCACGACACATTAACAATGCGCAATTAATTAATTCATAACAATAAAACAAATATAAAATAAAATAATAATACAAAATAAAAAATCACGACCCAGTATATTTTTATCGCATGGCGTGAAAATATACAGTAATTCTCTCTGCGCTAGCTGGATAACGTTTCTTTCACGTAAAAACTACGTCAAAGAAAACTGCTTTCCAGACTGAAATTAAGTATCCGTGACGTTTATGAGCAGAAGATTCGAGTAATCATTTCATTAATAACCTAGATCTTAAAACATCTATATTTTTATTGAGCATCCTAAAGTTGGCTTGGATAGAAACGCTTGCACGAACCGAAAACGAAGAGCAAAGAAAGAGGAAAAAGGGGGGAAATATATATACTTTATAAATATCCGGATTAGAACAAGTCACGTGACACCACTTTACACGGTCAGTCGTGAAGAGTAAACATTTCAAGAACGAGACGCTTTGCGGATGTTTATTCGTACTGCCTGCCTCTTGTCTGATTTTTCTTTTTTGAAGATGATCCTTCAAAGGTTTACAGCATGCAGTGTTTCTTATACCCGAGTGTATGCTATCATTTAAATTTGATGTTTATGCAGAAATTTTTGAAATTCTCAGTCTGGCAACAGCCAGCAAAAGAAATTGTTTTTACAATTAAAACAAAAATTACAATTCAGAAAACAAGCAAAATATCAAAATGGTCTGAAGAAAAAATTTTTAATTTGTATTTAACGGTTAGATTGAAATTAATAAACATCAACAAAGATAAAACCCATCAACATTCACAGGTTTACCGAAGTTCAAGCTCAAAACATTTCGCCATGTGGCCAGGGCTTAATTTCTAAAATTAGAAGTTTTGGATCCATATGGAAACCATCAGAAAGAAGTAACAAAAACAAAGAACTAACTATAATGATAAAATAATTAATAATTAAAATAATCAAATTATTAAAAATAAAATAATTAATAATTAAAATAATCAAATTATTAAAAATAAAATAATTAATAATCAGTATAATAATACAATTGATAACTATAATGATTAAATAATTAAAAATGATTATCAATAAAATGCAAAGTGATAAATATACATTTAATAAATTATTAAATACCTAAATACTCCGGTATTTATTAACGGACCTCTCGTATTCGGAACTCTGAGTAGAATTACACTTTCTTTCACAAATTAAGAAATACAGGAACAGGGTTCCGACTAAATTTAAACCCTGAATGTGCAATTTAATGTACTATTTCAAGCAATGATAGAAATAAATGTCATTCTTTTTCTAACGTACCAAAAAATAAATAAACAGAGCGTCACTTAGAGCTGAGAAGTGCAAGTATAAAAACAAAGAGAAAAGGAGTCCAACATTTTCTGACCATGATCTTTTCTCTACATAATTCTAGCTTGTGACAGATGTGGGGGAAGTCCTCTCACTTAGGGCTGTTGTACGCTCCGACTAGAATTACAATTTATGTCATAATCTGAGAAGTACTGGAACGAGGCTCAAATGCATTCCCGGCAATTTAAGCTCTGTATCAGGCTATAATCTAGTTTTAAGTCATCAAATCTTCTACATCCTAATTGTAAAAATTACATAAAATACTTGAGATCTGTCTGACTGACAAGATCATTCTGAAAATTTTTCGTTCGAACAAAGGTGCATAACGTGACATCCGGGTTCTCTTGAGGATCTGCTTTAATCAAAACCTGAAGAATTAGAACGTAAAGTATTGTAATCGCTTCCTTGCATTATAATCGCGAAAAATTTCGGGTATCATATTTCAACGAAAATTTCCATTGCAACTGCTGTCGAAATCATTTGATCGATGGTTTTTGCGTGACATCTGTACATATATACATAATAAAAGACTATTTTTGCCAAAAAGGATTGTAAAATGGATTTAAAATGGATTCAGAGGAGATTTTTTTTCTTGACTTCTGTACATACGTATGAATGCATGTATGTATCTCGCATAACTCAGGAAAGAGCAGCCGTAGAACGTTGAAATTTTGCATATGGGACTTATGGGAGGCTATAACATGCAGTTGTCCACTTCCCTTCTTCGTTGCAATCGGCTGCACCAATCATGTATATATGTATAGATATATATACATGATATATATGTGTATACATATTTATGTATGTGTGTGTATAAAGATATACAGTAAGAAATTTAGAACTAATATTTCACACAGACCAGAAACTGAAATTCATAATTAATAAATTTCAAATAATTATATAAATGCAACAAAGAATTTTAAAATGTTAAAACCAAAACATTTCAAACAAGCAAAAATTTTAATTGTAAAAAAAATTAACTGTTCTATGTTTTTTTATATTTTACAATTTTTAATGAAGATATTATTGAGTTTTTATGCATTTTTCTCGCCACGAAGTGAAAACTGAATTCATTGAATCTCTAAGAAATTCAAGGAAATAAGTTTAAATGTAATTCACCAAAAAATGTGTATAATTTAACAGGCCATACAAGGAAGTCATGTGGTATCCACATCAGATTTGTTACATATTATAAGGAATTTTGCTTTTCGCTGGTTTTGAATTTCATTTCTTTCATGTCTTTGTGGATTTGGTTTTAAATCTTTCATTTCTTACATATATGTGTTGTATATGGCGTTAGTACTTTATATATATATAATAATAATAATAATAGGAAGAAAAATTGTAGTGAGCTCGCCAAAAAGTTACCAGGAGCTGTGGCTCGAAGAAATATTTCAACGCAGTATTTTTTAAAATAATGACATTGAAGGGTGAAAAAATTAGCCTCTCTCTCTCTATATATATATATATATATAGTGTGTGTGCATGTAATATAAAAAATATGAAAAACGAATTTCTAAATTTAATTCACTGCAATCTCTCTTATTTTTTAATTTCATTCGGGAACTTCATCTGTGTCCTAAAAATAGCGCTATAAATCTAAACTGCGTCATTCAAATCATGCGATTTTACGTAACGCTTAATGCTGATGCCCCTTGCCCAATCAAAGTAATTGTAAACCAAAACTTTCACTCCCTTCTTACTCAGCATTACTACTGTGACACTTTTTCTCTTCTCGCTTAAGCTTTTATCCTGTTAAGACGCTTTGCTGCAATCATCTATGTGCTGCTATGATAGTTTCTACCGGTATACTATCAAAATTGCGAATGTTCTGGAAGTGAGCACGATTGGAGTGCCAAGTGGACTGTGGCCACAAAATGTGAATTTAAATAAAACAGGAATTTAATCCGGCTTGACTGTTTCTTCTTCAAAATGGATGGACGCTCTAAGTGTCAAGTATCTACGCTAAACAATATTGCTACGCTTCTTCATCTCAGTGGTCTTACATCAGTGCTTACAAAATTGTGTTATTATTACACACACACACACACACACACACATATATATATATATATATATATATATTTAAGGCATCTGAAGTTAAATTAAATTGGAATCAAAGCAAGGTAATTCCTCAACAATATTAGTAACTGCAACCGTGTATAAGATGTTTAACACAATATCTGAACATATTAATTAAAGTTAAAATAAGAATTCATTAGTAGAACAAAGTCGAAAAATAAAAATGCAAAAAGGAAAAATGTACAAAATTATAAAAATATAAAAATTAATCTCCTTTTACTGAAACTCCAATTCAGAACTCATCAGGGGAAAATGAATTAAGTTTCATAAAAGTCAATAACATGTTTCGTTCTTCTGGTTCATTTGAGATCAAAAACGGAAAGAATTCTGGATACAACTGATATTCGATTTTTCGGTTTTATATGAATTTTAATGTCTTAAAGGAAAATTTAATTGAATCTTTTTTTTCGGTTTTTTTGATTTCAAATGAACCAGGAGAACGAAACATGTTTTCGAAACATATTAATCGACTTTTAAGGAACTTTAATTCATTTTCCCTTGATGAGTTCTGAGTTGGAGTTTCAGTAAAAGGAGATTAATTTTTATAATTTTGTACATTTCTCCTTTTCGCATTTTTATTTTTCGAGTTTGTTCAACTAATGAATTCTTATTTTAATTTTGATATGTTTAGATATTGTGTTAAACATCTTATACACGGTTGCAATTATTAATATTGTTGAGGAATTGCCTTGCTTTAATTCCAATTTAATTATCACTTTAGATGCTTTAAGTTTATTTTATTTCAATCCTGCAGCTTAGCGCAGGACAGATTAAAAAAAAAATTTGTTTTTAATTTTTAGCCTATTTTTAAGTTTCTTTATATATATATATATATATATATGGCGCAATAAAAAAAGGGATGTGCACACTAGATATTATAGCAGTCCCATATACAAAATTTCAAAGTTCTATGGCTAATGTTTATTGGGTTATGCAAAATTACGTACACTCATCAATAAAAAATTCCCTTTTAATCCATTTTAAAGCCATTTTACAATCCGTTTTGGAAAAAATGAAGTTCTTTATTCTGCCGTATGTGCAAACATCATGCAAAAAAGTTTTCCAAATGAATTCGGGAACGGTCAAAATGCATATTTCTCTCGAAATACGCGAAATTTTTCACGATTACAGTACTTCCTTTACTTTGCACAAGGAAATGAAAAAAAAAATTTGTATTACGTCAACGCTCTCAGCTGATCAATCTTTATTTATGTTTAAGATAGTTTTTCATCCGAAACAATGTATACGTATAAGCTAGTAGAGTTGGACTCGGAATCAGAGTTAGGCGGATTTGGGGGTAAAAGGAGTCGGAGCTCGAGTCGCTAAAAAACAGGTCGACTCCGACTTCTATTCCAGTTTTTGTTGAACAGTTTGAATTTAAAATGAAATTAAAGTGAATTGAAAAAAAAAATAATGACAAAATGAGTTATTATTTTTATTTATGGACTACATACCTTAATAAATAGTTATTTTCTATTTTATTGACATATTAATAAATAAACATAAGGGAGAGGATGGATGTAATATTTGCCATTAGTGATTAAACTGATTCATTTAGTTACAAATCTCACTAGTAAATTCAGGTAAGTAGCAAGAACTCCCGAAATTGATGCCATTATTAGGAAGCACGCAGGGAAAAGAGCAATTATTGTTCAAGCAACGCGATGGGAAAGTACGTACTATTTGATGATATAGAGGTTGTTAGAATTAAGAACGTTTTTAGAAGATGTAGATAACCCTAATACTTCCCTAATAGAAAGACTGTGGAATGGTCTTTTAGAATTGGAAACTCTTCTTTCTACACCGTCTATAGCTACAAAAAAGCTACAATCTGAAGAATTAAGACGAGGCGAAAATGAAAGAATGTGATGTTTGTTCTTTCTGAAATGAAGGGTTTATTGCAGAAGGAACCTGTAACCTGCAGAAGGAATCATTTCTTTTATGAAGAAAAGAAAAACTAATTTGTTAACAATGAGATCCTACTGGGTTTAATATATGTAGATCCAAAACAAAGAATTTTGTTGGATGACGAACAAATTAAGAAGGCGAAGAAAGCCATCTATGAACTTTTATTAAGAATGAAATTATTTTGAGAACAACTGGAGTATTCAGGACAGTCAATCTTCAGACACTGCAAAAGAGTCTCTATCATCTTCTTCCAGTGAAGAATTAGATTTTGAAAAACATTTTTGGATAATATTGAAAAAGCTAAGGCAAAGCGAATGAAAATAAAGAACCAAGAGCCTTTAGATATAAAAATGAAAAAATGCAAACAAGATTTCTACATGGCCTTTGAAGAAATAGAGAAATATGACTGCTCTTGTAAGACACCTATTTTAGAACTTATAAAAACCTATCCTGAAAAGTTAAAAGAAGTAGCCCTAACGGTAATAGCTCTTCCTCCTACTCAAGTCAGTGTGGAAAGACTTTTCTCAGCTCTGAAGTTTATCAAATCGGATCTATGACCCTCCAACAAAGAAGATCTTGCCGAAACTATACTGTTTCTTAGAAATAACTAATGCCAGTTTTTCCATTTCATAATAAATGCTAATTAATATAAATAATTTGCTATTCCATCAATTTTTTTTCTGTAACATTCATTACTTCTTTTATATTAAAAAAAAAAAGCTTTAACCCATGTGTATATGTTTACAGATTCGGAGTCTTTAAAATTTCAGGAATCGGAGTCGGTCATTTTGCATATAGGCATCAATTACAGTTATTCAATTGCAGTTAAACTGTTACCGGACCGAAATGTAGCCACGTCGTCACCAGGTTTGAGGACTCTTGGTGGTTTCTCTCCAAATTTGGCGACAAAAATTAGTCGCCAAAACCATATCAATGTTAAATATACTTGTTCCTGTAATCTTATTTTTCCTGTAGAGTTTCGTATCTTCAGGCATTTCATATTACATTATACAGATGATAATACAATTTTGCATATAATTTGATTAAAATTGGTTTAATGTGTACAAAATTATTATTAAATTTCCTTCAAAATGTCTATTTTTCCATTCTGAATGCATAGCAATCTTCGAGGGATTCTCCCCCCCCCCAAACTCTACGGAAAAAAAAAAAACCTGAAAACTATAGTACTGAAAAAATGCGAAAAACTATGGCACATTCTTTTTATACGTACCATGTTTTCCATTGAGGCATTTACTGATTGCACTGCATTACTAAAATTATGAAATAATTCCTTTGCTCGACGAGAAAACAAAACTAAAAGATACCGCTATCTTATTTAGATCTTGCTTTGGAACAAATTCTAAATTAATTTAAAATCTGAATTCATAAATGCAACGATATAAACTCTGATCAGGTAAATCCAGCAGATAATTTACTTTGATTAGATAATAAGTCACAGTAAAGATATAAAATGCTTCCAAGTTTCTTTTGTCAAGATTTCATTCGAAATGATAAAGTTTACAACAAATTTCGAGATTTCCAGAGAAATGGTTAATTTACATAACAAACTGTAATTGATAAAATTATGCTACAGGCACTATATGTTAGTAAAAAACGGCGAAAGAAATTATAATAACATCTTCTCTGCATAACCCGGAAAGAGCTCACTTTAATTATTTACATATCTTTAAAAATGAGGCAAATTTACCGTTATTCTAATACAGGATAATGATTATGTCGTTATTTCTCAAAAAAAAAGACGTACGGCGCAGGCGTTATTACCAAGTTAAAGAAAGGTCGCTTTTCAATTGCAGCAAACTGCAAAACTACCCAGTCTGCTTAAGAAAAACTTTTCCCTGGCTCGTATTCATATCTCAGACGTAAAGAAAACTAAGAAAACCAACATACAACCGAATTTTTAGCTTACTTCGCCAGGAATCTGAAGGGATGGAATTACTGATGCTAAGCCGTTATAAGGATTCCATCACTGACGAGTTAAAGGTTAAACGGTGGAAAAGTGCTCCGAGGTTTTAAACGACTTCCTTCTGAACTTAACCTTTATTTTTTGGGGAAGAGTCTAAATTGCTCTGGGACTTACCTTTTTGCTGAATTTCTGTTTTTAAGCGCTTCAATTCTTAACTGGCCTTTCATTATTTACATTATTTTAACCAGATCTGCTAAAAATAACATAGGGGTATTATAACACGTCAAATGCTTAAAATATTCCTCATAGCTATAATGAAGTAATCAGAAAGTAAAAACGTTCAATGTAACGGGTTTCACATGAAAAAGGCGTGAAACGTACGACAGCCAGCAGAACTTAATTAAGTTTTTACGCTTATAAAATACAATTTCAGCGACGTCGTAAAAGCCTGTACTGAAGTTTCAAAAGGAAACAAAAGAATAAATTAGTAAAGATTAAATAAACCTAAATTTTCACTTTAAAAAAAGGAGGGGGGGAAAAGAAAAGGGAAAAAAAAAAAAGAATTGAAAATAAAAACTGCAATTTCTAGATTAAGAATCCAGCAGCAGAAATTCAAGACATAGAACCTAAAACGTCACATTTCAAAACGAGCTATTCAAAAGAGCATACGATAAAATACAAACGATAAAAGGAGAGGGGATTTTACATTTTTTCAATATTAACGCCACGAGTAGATTTTTGATTAAAAAAGAATTATTCTATATCAAACTGGGAAATTTTATTTCTTCAAAACGCATTTTTTTGCAGTTTGCAACATGCATTTCTATTTTCAAACAGTACAAAATGTAGTGAAAACAGTATCATCTTCTCCGACAAGTTAAAAGGTTTTTTAAGTGCGAATTGTTCAGCAGAATCTGCGTTCACATTTTGATGTAAGAAATGTCTTTAGCGGGGTGATTCTACCTTCTGCGATATTAAAACGTTCGTATGACCACGCAATCATTACCAATTACCTCGTACAAACCACCGCGGAAACTTCCGGATATGGTTGGTTACTAAATAAATAACCACTGAAATGCCAAGAATTTAAAACATAAACATTTTAACAATGAAACAGAAATTTACATACTTAATAAAAAGAAACTGCATTCAGAAATATGTCTGCTAAGATTTCTATATATTATGTTATACTAAGAATATGAATATTTTAATATTTTATAATATCCATGCAATATAATTTTAAAAAGACATTTCTAATACCCTTATGTACTTCTAAGAATAAAATCCCTCTTTAATTGTATAATCTTTAACACGGATATTACCATCTGAACGCTTGAATTAAAAGACATTTTATTTACAGAATCAATGCGTGACGTCAAGGATGTTTATTTGCTGTTGCATCCAACAGAGTGACTTGTATTCTATACGGCATTTATGTATCAGTTTATATGGAGTTTTTAAGCAGATATTTGCAAATTAATCTGGTTAATTAAGACATGCCAGGCTTTTGCAGGGAAAATGGCTTAATTGTGCCACTAATGGTGAAATCGACGCCCCATCAACAGAGAGCGACGTCAGCGATTAACTGAAAACCATAGTTAATCTACGAGCCATTAAAAAAATTGGAAATAAGTGAGATTATTTACAAGAATGCGACAATGCACTTGGTCAGGTAAATTAAATAACCGTTGAAAACAGAAACAGCAAACTAAAAATAACAGAAAAATAAACATTATTATTAGAAATATTATTATTAGAAATGAAGAAACTGACTTATAAATGGCAATAAAGAACAGCATTTACAGAATCACTGGAACAAAATGTCATTGAGTTCAAAGATGCATAAAAAAGTCGGTCACAATTTTTCTATTGCCCGATGTTTAAATAATCTTAGTTTACGTACAATTAGATTACGTACCGTTGTAAATAAAATCAGTTCTTAAATACTGTGCTATATAGCAGCTGCCCTTTTATTTACTTTTCCATTTTGTATTTTGCGTGGTTTGTTTTATGCTAATCGTTTTAAACAATAATTTTTATAATAAAACAGATTTAACTCCTTAAAAAACGTGGCCTAATTAATTCATTCCCAGTTAATCAAAAATTCTGTACATAATCAATTAACCGGAAAAAAAGACGAGGAAGATTTACCGCATCGATTAACCGGAGGCAAAAAAGTATATTGAATGGATTTTGTCTTATAAAAAGGTTAAGTTTGTTTATTGCCGAACGATGGGAAAAGTACTGTCGCAAACCATCAGAATAAAGAAAAATTTCTACGATAAATAATTAAAAAAATAAATAAATAAATAAATAAAAAATCTGAAAGCCTTCAGATTTGAAGTCACTTTTAGTGAAATTTACGTTATAAGTTAATATCTTCATTTTAAGTTACGTTAGTTTTAATCTTAAAATGAGCATATCTTTAGAATTTCCGATACAGTGTCTCGCGTACTGGAGAATTCCCTCCCCCCGTTTTGTGTGTTACTTTTATTTATTAAATATTGTGTTCTACGTACTCAGTTCGACAGCAATACCGCAAATTAATTTTAAAATGAGCATATATTTTGGATTTCGGAAACAGAGTATCGCGCGCTGGATATATATATATTTTTTTTTACAGTGTTGCCATTGCTCGCTTTGAAAGCGTTTCGCTTTTTAATCAAAAATTCGTTGAAGTGTTACAAAATATGAAATAAGATAACAATAAAACAAATTTCATACTCAACTTAGGGCTTCCACATGACCATATTCTATGGAAGATTACGTTATTCAAATTTGATAGCTCTAGGTACCATTGTTTTATCAAGATGCGAGAAACATGCATATAGTTATGCAGATTCATTATTTAATTTCTTTAAATATAAGACAGGACGATAATATATGGCGGCAACGATTTGAAAAGTGATACAGCCTTTTACAGTTTTCAACGCAAAATACCAAAACGAAATTAATAGTCCTTCAGGGTAAATTGCCCCATTGGACTAAAAGAAGGATAAAAAAAAAAAAAAAAAAAAAAAAAAAAAAAAAAAAACAGCAGGTAATGTTACAACATCTAGGACTTGTTTTCATTCACACCTAGCACTATGTGATTTAATTGTACATAATCTAGAATATATAAATATTGTTAAGTCAGCCCTTAAAAATAAATCATTAAACCGCAAAAATAAATCAAATGCAAAGTTATTAATCTTCTGAGTGCCACTAACTCTAATCAAAAAACAAGAGTAAACAGTCGAAAGGCAAAAGCATTGTTTTCTGTTCTGAAATGTGCCATTCTTTTGAATGCTGATTTAATTTATGTAACCAAGTGAATTTATTCTCCAAATTAAAAAGTTAAAAATACAAGCAAATTAACAGTATTTTTCTGTTAACTATGAGTAAGTACTATTCTTTACTGTGTTTATATAACTGCTCTCAGATTAACTGCGATTTGGGGTTAACCGTGGACGTCGTTGCAAGTATTACCAGGTTTAATCAAGAGTCTATATAAATTCTGTTCCAGTTTTTCAACTTCCGTATTACATTATTTTATCAAGTATCTCCATTTCTGATTCGCTATATATATCTGATTCGCTATTTATATTCTCTTCTATTTTAAAGTCTTTATTTCTACATTTTCCCGCAATGTAGTCAAAAAAGCTTTTTTAAACTTGTTTGCCTCCCATGCACTGACATTCTTACATCACTTGCCTTCTTTTTTTTTTTTTTTTTTTTAAGTATGCGACTCTCAAGAGCAATGCACCCTCTCACGAAGAATAATGAATCCCCTCTAAGATGACCACCACTGAAAATAACAAGAATTTCGCAGAAAATATCGCTTCCCTAATACGACCACCTCCAATGAGGAACAAAGCCATATGGAATAGTAATTTGCAAGAGAGCTCGCTTACATGTAAAACATCCACCAGATTTGTGTGTGTGTGTGTATGTATGTATACACATGTAGCATTGTTTAGAATCTGTATATTTTGATGCGCATTTAGAAAAATGTTGTTTTAAATGCTGTTTATATGTTATAAATGTTGTTTTAATAATGTTGTTTTTAATAATGTCCTTCTAACTGTCTAAATATAGAACGCTATTATCCATCTAAAAAAATCTCTTTGGTCATTATAGTTGTAATTTATTTAAGGAAACCTTACGTAGCATTTTTCTAAAATTTTATTTATTTTTAAGACCAATTTTTATTGATAAGTTCTGACAGTTTAAATTACAGAATCATGAATTTTTCAATCTGTTTCTAAAAACTTTCCAAAGAACATTTAACATGGCGGTGGAAATCCAAACGATGCTCGAGATTTTAATTCTAATACCAGCAAACAGCGAAACCAAAATCTTTCCGTTAATACACAGATTTCTAGAAACAAGCTAGCTTGAAAGAAATAAAAACAAATGTAAGACTAATAGCTATCGCAGAAAAATATTAACTTTCTGGGTAGACACAACAAGAAAATAATGAAAATTATTCCGGAAATTTTCATTCTTTTTAACAGGCAATGCTAGTATGACAAAAGTATTTTCATCCCATTAGAGATACATAAACATCAGCTTTGTTAAACTTTCTAAAACTGCGTAGAAAAGTTTTAAACGCTTCAAACAACAGTTAAATAACAGAGTTTATAATAGAACTCTTCGTTTGAAATCGTTAAATATTTATGTTTTTCTGATATACTGCGCCCTTAAACATAAATCAAATTCCGTTACCAAAAATTCAAGACAGTTTTCTAAGGAAAATAAACCTGTCACAACACCGCCTGATGACCTCATCGCAAATTCTACGAAGAAATTAATTTTTTTTTTAAACTAAGACAGCATAGGTGAATGGAAAAAATTATAAAGAAACAAACATTAAACACATATATGACAAGACATAACGAAAAATAAACAGAATACACACTTCTCCCAACTGATGTCCATCATAATGCCTCTCTTTACACTTTTTTGGAAGTGCCAAACCTGGCGCATACTCACAGACTTGCCAGACGACTTTCCCCAGAGTTTGGGGAGGAGAAAGCCGAGGAGCTAGCTGTCTGGAGAAAAGACTTCAGTCTGCTGGTAACTTTTACTCTGACTTAGATAAATTGACCTCATCCGTCAATGGCATACCGCCAATCAAGAAGGGATAAATTAAATTGGAGACGGCACTTACAGAAATTGAAACGTTGTTGCGTATTAGGCTTTCCACGTTTTGGGTTCATCTACACCTCTTTCGATCTAACACTCATCTGACGCATATGAAATGGACTTAATGCACTTTATGATCGATTACGACCTTCAGGCAAAAAGAAATAACTGCCTGTCCGATTGTAATCCTTTGCGCACTCAATTAAAACATGGCTATATAATCTTAAGATATTTTCATATCAGGTGCTAGATTTTTCCACTCGTGGCAGAAGATGTGAGTGCATAGATCTAGACATTATGTTATATGACGTAAAATTAAATAGGTATAAAACCGATCACTAAATAAATTTAAACAAATAAAAATTCAACTTAATTTGACCTAACTTTTGTGAGCTTTCGTACAAGATTGACAACACTATCAAAGATGATTAACTTTCTTACATTTCATACAAGCTCAAGCTGAAATATTTTTCGTTATAATCTCGAAGATATTCAACCAGAAAATAACAGTATTTAAAATCAGGAGTGTAGTGGGAATGGTGGCAATTGTGCCTAGACACTCAGAGAGGCCACACTGAATTGTACTAATTTAGTGTTCTATTATGTTGCATTTTCATATAAAGAATTAATATTTCAGAATAAAGCCTGTTTAAGCAAATATGTATACAGACTTTATAAACAGCCTGTATATATGATTAATTAAATTGTTGTTTTGGCACTGATTGTTTGGTAAGAAAGTGGTACACTAAGCAGTAGTTTTATCTTTACTAGTCAGCGTTGTGAAACTCATTGAAGAAATGACAGACATAGACTTACCTCCATCTGAAGTGCTGTAAAAAAGAACAAAAATTACATGTACGTATTTACCTAAGAAATTTCTCCCTCGAAAAGCAAGCTACGTGTAGTTACGTTTTGTTCTAAAATTAAGGTTAACTAAGAAAGCATTTTCCGTGTTAACTTTTGCACAAATCCACATTCATTAACATCCAGACTTGTGAAAGACATTTTTGACATACCTAAGATTTCCCCCCCCCCTCAAAATTCGCAAAGAAGAAAAGTGAAAAGGGTAAGCTGAATTTTTTCTTCTATAACAATGAACTAACTGACTTTTTTTTACGAAGAACGAAAATTACCCAACATACAGATCCTGAGCAAAATATTCTGTAATTAAAAAAAAGGCAATTATTTAAATTTTTTTGGAAAACAATAACATTTTTCGTCAATATGATTTATTAGTAAAAAAAACTAAAGCAATTTGTCCGAAAATGAGAAATTAATAAACATGCCACGGTGAATCATGCTTAGCCGCTTGCTCTTTCTTTCAGTTCTTATAGTAGCTAAAAATCATATATGAGAATCAAAATTCCTTGGAAGCTACTACATTCATTAAAATGTGTTAATGAGATATTCTATTTCCAATAACAGCTACCTAACTGTTTTTGCACATTTGATTTCGTAAGTTTTTTATTTCGCAATAAATTATAAGTGTCTGCTGCGTCTTTGATCAGTTAAGAGTAAGAGCTAAAGTGCATTTTTATGTCTAAATAAGGAATACGCATTCTTTGAAATGTCCAAGATTTCGCCTCTACTTAAATTTATGATCAATATACTTTGGAAGTTTTTACAATTATTAGGGCAAAAATACGTTTAATCTTCATCTTTGAATTTTAATTACTGAAAAAGATATATAAAATAAAACCACACGAATTTATATTGAAATGCATAACAATAATTGCTGTTAGAAGCATTTCTTTTTTAATAACAATAATACTGAACATAATTATTGACAAGATGCATTATTAAATCGTTTAGCTTTTAGGACTTATCAGGTCGTATGGGCGGTAAATGGAATAATAATGCAACGAAGGGAACGTCTCAAAGAATTTCATAACGTAAAAACCGATCACAGATGATGTTAAGGTACAATTTTCCGCTCTTTAAAGTTTTACAACAAAATTTTAAAAGTAATAATTAAAATTCTAAAAGATTGCTTGAGTTTTTTACATAAGACCACATTACGGACTGAAATAATTAATATAATTAATTACATTACTTTCTCGATTCAAAGTACGCATTATATTTCGTGAAAATGGCATATCAAATAGTATTTCTTATTGTTTGTTGCAATTTCCCTTTAAAACGCTTGATGATGGTTTTATTTTCAATTGCGTTTCTTCGGGTATTTTTAAATGCTACCAACAAAACTTGACAGAAAGATTTTACATCAAAGCTACCTTTTATTAGCAATATACAGAGTTTTATAACTTTTGCTAGAATAATAAACAATAACACACGCATGGACTTAATATGTTCGTGTTACATAAAAAATACAAGTAATTTACTGGTATTAATACCATGCCCTGATGCAGAACTAATATAGTTGCTTTTAATGTAAAAATCAAAGGATAAATGGCTAGTCAGTATATGTTTAAAATGTTAGGCTTAGTTTGCATAGTTTTCAAAAGGGTATTTGATGAGAAAAAAACTTTCTTATATTTAAGTCAATATTGTACTCTGTTATTTTAATTAAAATAATCTCACCAAGTATAAAAATCTGTTTTTATACAAATATTATGATGAGCCTCAAAGATTTCTACTTTATAGATCAAAATGTAACAAAACTAATAAACCAGCTATTTTAAATTTTAATCCAGCTTTAAAATTTACTATTATCAATTCTACAGATATTTACAACGCATTTCATATGGACTCATACGTGAAAATAAGTAGCATAAGTCAAAATAATATACTTGACGAGTGAAAGTTATCTTCCTGAAGTTATCATTAACTTTGTAATTTTTAACATTGTGGAATGTCAGCACGATTCTTTTTAGTGTTCCAAAGAACCACAAGAGGATAAGCCTAATTATCTTCACAATTATCAAAAAGCACTGCATATATAATTCTACTTCCGTAGGCGTGTCAAAAGATTCTGAATAAGAAGCTGCAAGTGAAGTTTAAAAAACTACGGAAAAATAATCCACCAGCCAGTTTAATGACAGCCAACAACTGCCCAGTCGTGTTTCCACGAAAAAAATAGATGATATTATCAAAGTATACAAGATTTATACAACGCGAAGAAAAAAAAAAAAAACTTTTCATTCTCGGCAGTTAAACTAAATTTCAGTTTCACAGAAGCCATCGACAAGCTATGCTACAGTTTGTTCGCTTTTCGAAATACAAAAAAGCGCTCTCACAGCAGCTGGTTAGAGTTGCTAATTGGCTTCCAGAAAATAAATGTTGAGTTGTATTTGTTGGGATCTTTCATTTCCGCGAGGATCGCATAAAAAAAAAAAAGGCTCAGCGGAGTGGAGGGACAAAATTGCTGCGCCGGGTTGCGTAAATCCGGGGCTATAATTAGCACACACACCTGGTGTAGTATTTTCTATTTCCAGCTTTCACAGACGTTCTGAGGCGGTTTTGTAATTACTGTTGGGCTTCATCAGCCATCGACTCCGACAGTCGCGACGTGGTTGCCGGGATGCTTCATTACGAATTCGCCATTAGAGTTATTCTATATACGTAATTTAACCGTGCCACAAATTAAATAACATTTTCCCTATTTAGAAACACTATAATATCTCTTAACATAATTTGATTAACTTCATTTTGAGAAAATTAATCTAACGGTGTTGAACCTATGCGGTCCATTCACCACTGACAGTGCCACAATGTTACACTAGGAAATTAAAATGAGATTTCTATTATACTGTAGTATTACTTATGAAGCTCGGCAAAACAGAAATACAATGTTTTAAAATTCGACTGAAATTGTTAATGTTGTGAAAACTGTCCACATTATGCTCACCGCGTAAAACGCTCAGAGAAATAATAGTAATAAAACCATCACGAATCTATACCAAATGCGTAATACACGTTACGCATATATGCGTATGTTTAGAAACATCATTTATTAATTATAACACAGAATTTTAGCTTATATCAATTAGACAAATTTGTTGCACATGTGATTGATCTGGTGCTATTCAGCAATGACACAATGAAATGAAACATTTAATTACATCACAAAATTGTAGACATTATATACACTCTTACACAAAAAAAAAAAAAAAAAAAAAAAAAAAAATCGACGCACCAAGAAGGAGTTATTCGAATGGGACGAAAATCGGTAGAAGTGATGTACATATACAGACAAACAAATTATTACAGTTTGAGAAAAATTGGATGATTTATTGAAGTGATAGAGCTTCACAAAGTCAGTAACGCGTTTGTCCACCTCTGGCCCTTATGAAAGCAGTTATTTGGCTTAGCATCGATTGATAGAGGTTGCGGATGTCTTCCTGAGAGATATCGTGCCAAATTCTGTCCAACTGGCGCGTTAGATCGTCAACATCCCGAGCTGGTAGAAGGTTCCTGCCCATAATGCTCCAAACGTGCTCTATAGGAGAGAGATCCGGCGACCTTGCTGGCCAAGGTAATGTTCGGCAAGCACTAAGGCAAGCAGTAGAAACATGTGCAGTGTGGGGGCGGGCATTATCTTGCTGAAATGTAAGCCCAGGGTGGCGTGACACGAAGGGCAACACAACGGGCTTTAGAACTTTGTCGACGTACCGCTGTGCTGTAATGTTGCGACGGATGACAACCAAAGATGTGACAACCAAGAGTACTATGAAATGAAATGGCACCCCAGACCATCACTCCTGGTTGTCGGCCTGTCTGCCGGAAGAAAGTCAGGTCGGTATCTCACCGCTGTCCCGGGCGTCTCCAGACTCGCCCTCGCTGGTCATCGAGGCTCAGTTCAAAGCGAGACTCATCACTGAAGACTATTCTATTCCAGTCAGTGACATTCCAGTGCAAATGAGCCCGACACCACTGCAAACGGGCTTGACGTTGTACAGAGGTCGATGGTAGTCGGCGCAAGGAGCGCAGTGACCTCAGCCCCCTTTCTGTGAGCCATCTATGAATGGTCCTTGCGGTCACTAAAGCACTAGTTACACGTACAATCGATGATAATGATGCATCTGAGACTGATGATAATGATGCATCTGACTATTGCTCGGTCTTCACGTTCTGTCGTTTCTCTAGGCCTACCGCTTCCTTCTTGACGCTGTGTGCGGCCATAGTTCACCCATTCCTGTCAGCTTCGTCTAATAGTGGCACCGCTTCTGCTCAAATGTCGAGCTATTCGCCGGTAAGACCAACTGGCTTCTTTGCGCGCAACTACACAACCTCTCTCAAATTCTAACATCTGCGCATATCGTTCGCGCACCTGTATGCGAGGCATAGTTACTGTCTACCAGAGTACACGGAATGGATCTGGTAAAATGATCTCAAAAGTATATGCATAAAGGAATAAGTATCTCCTTGAAAGATTTTCTGTTATTCATATTTACGTTACTCATAAGAAAAAAAAAAAAAAACTTGAATATCCTGCCAGTTGTGCAGATCAGATGCGCTGTAGCGACAAGCGTTCATTCACTAGCAGCCAAAATGTAAAATTTTGTATTTTTTCCGTCCAAACCTGTATGCATATCAATTTGTGTCCAATATCTTCTCGGTGTATCGGTCTTTTCCTTTTTTTTTTTTCCTGTCTAAGAGTGTACATATGGAAATTACTTACAAATATCATAATGAATTTTCACTTAACTACTATACTAACGAATGTGTAAGTTTATTCTGATTATAGCAACTATCTGCCTTAGAGAAAGTATGCCTTCGTGGAAATCTTTCTGAGGGAAACTGGCTCGTACCCACGTTACACACGATGAAAGCAACGAAAACGCCATGTTGCCGTCCCGTTCCCCAGGAATCGATCTCAGGTCGAACTACTAGTGTTCAGCGACTTTACCGCTCAGACGCTGGTGGGCCACCGCGTAATCAAACTCTTCCACTGAAAACTAATCTTAATTAATTTCCTTAAATATAAAAGGTGCTGCTTACTTTTTAACTTGAATATCTCTAACACGTCGGGCAGAATCAGGCATTATAACATTATTAAAAAATCAAATAAAGATTATTCTATAACGAAATACATTTGCTTTTAAATAAGTAATTTCGTTATGCAATTATGATGTTTCTGCCGAATAAAAACTCTTTGATTTATTCACAAGGTGAGAGGAATTCAAGTTAAACACCAAACTTAAAATTACGCCTTAAAGCAATTTTGCTGTAGATTCTGAATAAAAGACTATTCATTTCAATGGCGATCAGATACAGGTCCCTCTTATTCAAGAGGCAAAATGGGAAAGCGACTATCATATTTGTGATCGGGGCAAAGCGAATACGAAAATAACGCCATCTAGCGGATCACTATCATTTTCTACGTGCAAGTTTGCAAAAATGTTTTAAAAAGCGATGCAACTTTTCATAATTAAGCAATCACATGATATATCAAAGTTGCATCGCTATCACAGGAAATGCACGCCTGAACACATAACACAAGTGCTGATGTGCAAATAACTTCGCATAAAATAAAAATAAAAAGCTAAACGCTTTCAGATTTTACATTACACCCAAAAGGGGCTTTTTTTAACGTTTTGTGTGTTGCCTTTATTTATTAAATATCACGTTCTTCGCACTTACACCATAAAATTCAGTTCAACAGCAATATCGTAAAATAATTTTGAAATGAGCATATCTTTCGAATTTCCGATACAACAGTCTCGCACGCTGGAGATAAAAAATGGTTTTATTTATTTATTTATTTCCGTACAGTGTTTCCATTGCTCGCTTTGAAATCACTCAGTTTGGTAATCAAAAATTCGTTATAATTTTACAAAATATGAAATAAATAATAAAGCAAATTCCAAATTTGGGCTTACAGATGCCCATATTCGGGTGGAAATGTACGTTATTCAAAATTTTATGGCTCTAGGTACTGTAGTTTTATCATTATAAGAGAAACCTACAGTACATTTATGCAGATTTTCCATTATTTAATTTCTTTAAATATAATACAGGGCTCTAATATTTGGTGGCAACAATTTGAAAAGTGAACCGACATTTAACGTTTTCAACGCAAAATGCCAAAACGAAATTAATAGTCCTTTTGGGCAAATTGCTCTTTTGGATCCCCCCCCCCAAAAAGGCATTGTGCTGGCACTATTTACTGAAGTTTTTCTACACCTGTGAATATATGAATGAATCAACTGTAATCAATCGAGTGTGTCCTGTTTGCGGATAAAACTCCATAAAACTGGCGCAGAAAACAGGAAGACGGAAAGTGAACGCCGAAAGAAAACTGTTGCATCCTAATGCGGTATCTTGTTCGTCTATCACTCGGAAACCGAAAAGCAATCTCAACGGATTGCAGACTGCACGGGAATCGCACTATGGAGTGATTGGAAATAGTAATATTGTTGTCCATAAACATTTGGTTTCAGACGGACTTATGGGACTCTGTCCAAGAAGGAAGCCTTTACTTACTGCGAAAATGAGATACAATCGCTTAAAGTGGGCAAACAATATGCGAAGTGGACGAAAAACAGTTACATTCTCAGATGAATCGAAATTCAACATGAGCGGTCTGGATGGTGAACTGAAAAGAGCCACTGAAGAATTTAGTTCTGACTATGTAATGTTTAGGGTGAAACATAAAATTCCTCAGACGGTCTAGAGGTGTTTTTCACATCAGGGGATGGGTCAAATTGAATTTGTCCAAGATATTGTGAACGCCCATGTATACGAAGACATTCTGAAAAGGAAACTCTTGCCTACTATTCAAGACCAATATTTATCTGTCTTTGAGTGCATATTTTTTAGGATGATTCAGCGCCACGCCACAGACCAAAGTGGTAAACATCACATGCATGAACACTTTAATTACATATATTTTTACTGTTCTTATCTTTATGTCCATTTTCTAATTTCATAAGTTAAAAAAAAAAAAGGCTGCAGGACCGTAACATCATTTACCTTGCCTGGTATTAGTCCGGATTTAAATATGATTGAAAAACCTATGGAGCCAGATGGTAAGGAAAAGAGGAACAAGAAACGTGCATCACTTAGGCAGCTACGGGAAACGTTTACCCAAGTCTGACAGTATTAAGCAATACTCGAACATATCGGAGCATTGATTTTATCAACAGCCAGCCGTGTGTAGTTGTCGCAATTTGTGTTAAAAGCTGTTTTGGAGGGTTTCACTTCATGAAATGCATTTTGTTTATAGTTATAACGGTTTAGACAATTTTTTCCGTATTATCTGCAGCAGTTCATGATGGTTGTATGTAGCACAGTTATTGTTTTCCACGCCAAACACTGATTGATAGCAGCATGTGACGCAATTTTGTTGCACACTATATGGTTAGCTATTGAAGATTTGTTTTTTTCTCATTTTCGAATATATGATTCATGTTCTTTGACGCGAAATTTTAATGCTCTTCTAATTTGGCCAATCATAACAAAGCACATTAACAACATATGCTATGCATTCCTCACGAATTAGAATCAGAAATGGGATCTTTAAGAATCGAACAATGAATTTTACTGATAGGAGAGAAAACGACCTCACAGGGAATTCATCGAGAACGCGAGCGATTTTGAAACTGATAAAAAAATGAGGTGAAATAATAAGATTATTACGATTATTTCTAAGAGCAGAATGTCTTTTTTCATGGCAAGACGAAATTTTTTTAAAAGCTTTAACAATGACTGTGCAAGAAAATCCTGTCAGTCGCAACCGATTTCAAATAACCTTGTAGCGACATTTGGATATTTTGAAGCAGAAGTCTAAAAAATGAGCAATGCCCTCGCTGGGACTCGAATCGAGGACCTCTCGAATACGCGCCTAACTTGCTGACCATTACACCACGAAGGCGGGAGAAATATCGTAAAACCCGCGTTAATGAGAAATCAAGATATTCTGAAGAACGAATTTCAACGACGCGATATACATACATAAGAATAAAAAAGGCATTTTTTGTTTCGCTCAGTCGGGTGACACGATTTATTACGGAAAGGCAAATAGGAAATGGTTTACTGAAACAGAACTGTCGAAATCAAATTTATTGCGGACATAATGCGGAATATTATATCGTATTAAAATGTATAATTAGTTAATGTTATATCTTTGGTAGTGGAGCGTAGCGTAACAGAATGTAAGAATCTAAAAATGTTGGTTCTATCTTGGAAATGCAATTCATAACCTTTTTTCAGCATTCTGATCAAGCGATTGCTTACGAAATTAAGAAAACGATTAAGAAATGTCGTTCTTCATATTTCAAACTATTACCTTGTACAGACATTAGGTATTTTTTTGGAAGCAGGAGTTATGAAAAATTAGCCACGCCTTCGCTGGGAATCGAACCGCAGTCCTCTGAATTACGCGCTGAGCGTGCACACCACTACACCACGAAGGCTGGCTAAGAAGGCGGGAGAAATACCTTACAACATCTTAGATATTCTCATATGATCTTTCTAATTGCTTAATAAACTGGGAGATTTAAAGGCACGCGCACTTCTGAATAATTGAAATTTACACTTTATTTTTTATAGCATAAACTCATGTAACTTAAAATACATTTAGTTTAAAATATATACAAATGATATTTTTGCGGCCATTCGCAGCGTTACGGTAATTAATAAAAATATGTTTCCTAACGCCACATATTCCATATCCCCGATACAGAACAGTTTTTTTTCCCCTCTTTTACCTTATTTTTTAGTTAACCATTGGATTACAATTACTGTAAATATTTTCGTAAGCACCACAAGTCAATATCTATTTTCATTTCTTTCATTTCAAGACATTGTAATCCCCTTATTATTACCATAAACTACTGGAAAAGATTATATACAATACTTTCCATTCCACTGTAGCCTCTATAAGTGCTATTAAAAATTTTGAAGGTAAAAAAAAAGATCATAGGCCACCGAAATTGTAATCACCTTTGTGTTTTTGCTCCGGATGAAATCTGAACACATCACAAAAACAGAAACACCTGAAGTCTTAATACATGAAAATAAAAAACTATTTTGTTAAACGCAAATACTGATACAGTTAAAACAATTCCCAGAAGATACATAGACAATCCCTTTCCACCTTCCAGATTCAACAATTTCATTTAACAATTCCTCTCTTCCTTCCAAATTTAAAACGTCGCTAGCCCGTTTGTTACATATTTTTAAAACATTAAGTACATACATATGAGGCGGATATCTAACTGCATCATCAACATACGTTACAGTTGTGATGCATTGTCATGTCATTCAGTACATTCACGACAAACACACATGCAACAAACAGCGCAGTTAAATCAATCGATCACAATTAGGCTAAGACGAAGTCGTTTGTTCAGTCATTAAACTTCACCTGAGCGCTGGGTTTCACTTCTGAACTAACGCTACTATCTTAGGACACATACTAATATACAAGAAAGAGTAATTATATTACCGATCCTTTTGTTATAGTTTGATCTCCAGTCAGTCGTTTATTCTACAGATCAAAGAGTCCATACGCTTCGTTTCTATTAGCAAAGTACATTTCTAAACTTTGTGATTAATTTTAAACATTCTATTATCCGGTTAAGTTACTGAAATATCGCAAACATCATTACGTTATCTGTCTGTCTAAAGGAAGGGATGACGTCAACGACGACTTTCTAACTGAAACTGGTTTGTATTCCCACTACAAAAGACAGCCACCCCATTCACTTGAGTTCGAATCCAGGCCGAACTCCCAGCATTCAGCGGTCTTTAACCACTCGGCCACTGGTGGGGCGTCTCTTAAGTACCTACTTTTTAATAAAGAGTTGTTTTGATTTTATTATAGCACAGATATGAGATAACTACGAACTCTAAACGTTTAGTGCAGTGGTTCTCAGATTTACTGCTCCACTTTCCGCCTCACGTGATTAGAGTATTATTCCATGTTTCTTTTTCTTTTTCGACCTTTTCTTCAAAGTAGCATTGCTTTTTTTTAAATTTTATTTTAATTGCATTTTAATTTAATTTAATTTGCATGCAAATTTAAGGTTCATTATATTTAATAAATGTATATCATTTATATGGTTATTTATATATATAAATTATTATTATATTTAATAAATATTCATAACGAAACATTTCTGTTGATTTCACCATGCTTGCAATATGCATTAAATTTTAACTTTTCATCCTTTTTTGATCATTGATTTCATGATGTCTAAACTGCTAATTTCTTTAAGCTTTATGTTACGGTTTGCCAATCTGAGAAAGAATAACTTCCCCTTGGGACAATGAAATCATCCCCTCCAGTGGACCAGCAACTAAGAACCTCGGCTGTAGTAATTCATGGAGAATAACAAGTTTACATTATTTCCCACATCGTCAAATAGTTGTGGTGAGGTAGAAAATGTAGAAAAACAATTAATACAAAAATTCAGAAGAAAATTTCAAATTCAAACTGAAATCTAAACGGGAAGAAAAAATCTATGGCAATTAATAAACATTGAAGGTATATTTATAAAAGACACATTCGGAATTTTTCACGTGTTCTAAAATTAGTGCAAGCATTTCGTATGAGCAAAGCACAAAACTTTGGATACATTTCGAAACTGAGTTCGAGCGTTATTATAAAACCTTTGAACTTCGCAAACGGTTAATTTAATATTTAAAAATTTCTAACAGTTACTTGAATTTCAGTGCTTTTTTATGTACGGTAATTTCGAAAAAAAAATATATATATGCCGCAATTACATGCTTTTATACCATCAGCATGTAAGGAAAGGGCGATTAGAAGAAAACACGGGAAAGTAATTTATCTACTATTATAATTATTACGGCTTTACTATTACCTTTTAAGAATTCTATGTGACGGCATCCTAATGACACAGAATAAATATGCAACTCACGCAAGATGAAAATTTTCTTCTCAGTTGTTTACAACTACATTGGCAATAATAATAATTAAAAAAAAGTCCATTACATTATAGCAGATAAATGGGGAACACGATGCATGAGTTAATCACACACCTGGATTTATCTCTTGCTATTCTTCCATCATCTATAATTAAGGTCCGATGTCATCCTTGCGGTGACGGACGACTGACGACAATTCTGTGACATTCAGGAGGAAACAGTTTAAGCGTTGCGACCCCCAACTATACATACCTACGTATATGCGTATGTGAGATCCTTTGATTCCTCAAAATTACGATTGGACCGCCTATCGATACCTGCAACGCCTCTTCTTGCAACAATACCACGTGACTAGCGGCCGGATCTAGAAGAGGGAAAAAGATGAATTACGTTCTACGCGACGCAGAGCGAATAATAAAATCCGTTTCTAGTCGAAAAGAAACACATAACAAGCTTAAATAAGTAAATAAAATACGCTGAATACAAATTTATCAGCATGTGGAAAACATGTAAGATCGTCTAAGAATTATTTGGCTTGGCAATGCTAACACAGAACGTGAGCTGCTGTTAAACCTCTCACTTTTATCCCATATCCTACTAAAAGTACTTGAGATAAAGAGATAATGTAATATAAATTATTACATACAGCATGTATACTGTGCAAAAAAAAAAAAAAAAAAAAAAGGGGGGGGAACAATTCTATATCACTCGTTCTACTGAGCCGATTGACGAAATTCAAATTGCGTTTTTCATGTTTCGAAAGCGCGACTTAGGATATGTATTTAGATTTATATATAGCATTGTTCTAACATAGGTATTTTGACACAAAATTGGACTTTTTCTAAAATGACATGCCAATTTTTTTCAATATTTCGATTTTACGACTCAAATTATGACAAACTACCAAGTTTTGTAAAAATCTCACAAGTAATTTTTTTTAATTTCTCAATGTTAATTCAATTTGAAATGTACTTATTAATATCTCTTTTCTTTTTTTTTTTTTTTTTTTTTTTTTTTTTTACTACACATACTCGAGTCCTTCTTTCACAATTCGGAATGTAGGCTCATTTCAAATAAAATTCACCTATTTTTATGATTTATTTTTAAAATTTGTATTTTTTAATAATTTTTATAAATTTAAAAAGAAAAATTTGAATTATAACCTATAAAATTTTTACCATCACCTTAAAGTAGATGTATTTCTAAGCATACCTGCAAAAAATGAGAGCTTTTTATTCAAAATTTTCGAAGATACACGGAATTTATATATTGGCGCGTTTGAAATCTGGCATATTTGTTTAAAGCGATATTAACATCTAATGTGTTTTACGCACTCTGTTAGCGCAAAACTGGAAAAAAAAAAAAAAAAAGCGCCAAGATGAATTTTTGAATTTCTCCGTAAATTTCGAATTTGAATGTTAAATTCAGCACGTAGTCAATGGGAAACAGAAAGTCAATAGTTGTATAATTTATTATTACGGTTTAGCAATATTTATAGATATTCCAGATCATGTACATTAAGTACTTGTGGATATAAACAGTTTCTAAATACTGTGACATCATTTGCTATCGCGCGTCAATGTGAACAAATTTAGTTTTAATGAAATGTATTGAAATAATCTAAACAAAATTACAGCTTAGCTCGCTGCCGGCTGAACGGAAAGGACAGCAAATTCGGCGCAGCCGGCCGGAACGTTGGCCACTTTATTATGGAAGCACATGTAATAGGTGAGCCATCGTTGCCTGCTATGTAAGGAGGGACAATTACAGCCATGCCTTCTCTGGGATTCGAAACCGGGGCCTTCGGTACTAGTAGGCTCCCCTAACCACTATACCGTTTGTGCGGCTTATTCTGATAGTTTGTAGCAGTAATAAACATACTTAACTTTTTTAAACACTGCCCAGTTAATAAACCCACAGTTAACTGGTAATTGAATGTATATATTTATATGAGGGGTTCTCAATAAATTATTAATAACGATAATTTAGAGGAAAGATTATTAAATAACAAACATTTCATAGAAATTTATGCGATGAATCTGAAACTTAATTTTCCAGTGTTCTTGAGCTAGATAAAAGCTTGTCTCGCTTAATAAACTATAACCTTGCCCCGTCAATTTACCTCAGAAATAACCTGAAGTCAGCTGACAAGAAGCCAAAATGAAGACCAAAACAGGTGCGAAATTCGATTTTCTTTTTGCACATTCGCACCTGCTTCTACAATTATAGAGTAGTGGCGAATTCGACCCCTCCAGACAACGCCTCTAGGAGGTCAACAGAAGTCAGGCGTCAGTCCACGGGTTATTCATTAGGCGTATCCCTCTACTTTCATTAATTAGGTAATAAGAGCAACGTTTTCATTCCTACTTGTCCAGAATTTCCTCTTTACAAGAGAATAATACCTTACAAGAAAAGAAAGTTCCCACATGGCTTATCAATAAATTAATTTATTAAAATCTTAAATGACAAAGTTTAACTTTTTTTCTCTTAAAATTTTTCTCCGTCTTTAGAAGAGAATTTAACTACAGCATATAATGATTAATTATGAACGGCTCCTTTTATATGCTTTTTATTTATTTACTTATTTATGTAGGTTTTACGTTGCAGCTTTTTACTTTCAAGAAGGTGTAGCTATCGCCTTATGAGACAACTCGGCTCGAAAAGAAGATTAAGCCGATAACGGAAACATAAGACTTGAAAATTCTGTACTGAAATTCTGTGTTAAAAAGTAAATTTTGCAATACAATGCCACTGATGATAAAATCTGGAACTCAATCTGGACTGATAATTCGGACACCGTCGTTACTTTCTTAACTTCTAATCACTAGATAACCCTACGCTCTTAGCTAGAACGTCAGTACATGTGTTGCTTCGATCGAATTCTTGGTTTTACAGACTAGGGCACCGAGAAAGAGTGCCATCTGTTTGAAATCTGAGATGTACTCTTGATCTGTACGTACGTACTTATCCCATTTATGTGGGAAGACGTGTATACTGACAATTCTTTAAGTCTATTACGCTGCACCGCAGCGTAATTAGACTTATAGGATTGCATTTCTTTGTCTCTCCAACTTCTATCTACCTACAATATCTTATAAGGGTATAAGTAGGATGGCTAACGTAATTTATAACAGCGACAACTATCCTAATGGCTACATGGAAATGGGCACATTCGTACAAAGGGGAATTTCTATTTTATTTTCATTGCTTGCTTAATCTTGAAAGTGGTGTCATTTCAAAGCTCAATCAACCAAGTACAAAAAGAAAATACAGTTCACTGATGGAACAAAAATCTTAACTACTGACTCGAATTTATCCATTGTATACGTTGTTATTACTTATGTCGAAATAATGGATTTGGAGCCCCACCCTTCATTTTTCTTACATAAATTTTGATTAAAAAAATCAGATTTCGACATCTCACTAAAATTATTTTACATGTTTTCCCTGCTCGCCCACAACAAATACACCACTTACCTTTCCTTCCAATCGTTCGCAGATATGGATCGATTGTTATTTACAGCTTTCATCAAAGACAACGTAGCTGTTCCCAATTTCGTAAAACAAAACACACTTACCTATAAGTATTAAACAAAAAGCCATTTGAAAGTTTGGAAAATGATATTTATTCGCTACTATGCTCCCTTGTCTTACTTGAATTTTATTTTTCTAGTTAGATTATAAGTATAAATAGATTGAAATACGTTTGCTTCCAGTTCACAATCCTAAAATATTTTTCAACTGAACAATTTTTGAATATTTTTCCAACAAAAAGGAAAACAAAACAGAAAGAGGGATTTAATTTCGTTTTTCCTGGAAGAAAATTCAATTACATTTAATCGGATATTTTCTCTGACTTATCTTACTGGGTGTAATTGAATTACATAGAATACATGAAAACAAATATTAAAAGAAGTAACAGTATGCGTGACTTGAAAAAAAGAAAAACGGAACATTTTAACAGAATGCGTTTTTTCCCCTTTTAAACATAATTTTAAGTAAAATTTTAGCAAATTAACCGGATTAAAGCTGTTAGACAGGTTTGTTTTTCATCGGAATTATATGTCTTCGTCAGGATTTTCATGAAAGGTTTTTTTTTACTTCGCCTTCTGCTCTTTGTGCTTGCAGGCCACTCCGAGTTTTAGAGCTTTAAATCTTTCAACACTGTACCTGATACGCCTTTACTACTAAATAAATAAAGAGAACGAATGTAAAATTTAGCTCAAATAAGCTAAAAAATGTTGCACTTTTGCTGGAGTTTACTACAGCTTTACAAAAGCGTTATTACTACGGTGAACGCGATGCCAGTTTTTGAGCTTCATGCAGAAATCGTAGCGCTTGGTGGAAAGAAATAAAAGGAAAAAAAAAAAAAAAGAGTGGGGCTTCGAAGATTTTTTTTCGCTCAGTGCCTACAACGAAAACATAACGGAAAGAGGGACGAATTAAAAGTTTAGCTTTCGAAAAGCAAAAACGGTGGTTCTCAATCTTAATATGGTGTTACTGAAGAAAGTTTCATTGCCTTCTGTTTAAACTGTTTTTTAACTGAATTTTAAAAATCTGAGGGTTTGTCTTACACTAAACAAACCACATTCACAAAGAATTTAAAAAATTTCTCATGAATGAAGACATCGTAGTTGTCTTGTTGCGTTGTCAACGTAGTTGTTGTATTACGTATTTTACACTGATAATTTCATTTTATTGATAGGTTTAAAGTAACTTAAAACAATAAGGCTTAAAGCGTTTAGAAAAAAGATGCTTGAGTTTGGGAATAAATACCACACAAATGGATAGAATGAAGAGTTCTTACTTTGAAGATTTAATGCTGAAGACGATGAAGGCCTGGAAAGTTTCTCATGTGTAATGTCGGTAATGGCAGAGTAATAACCACGAGAAACAAAATTCGTTTCAGAACATCAAATTCTTTTGCCAAAATGGCAAGAGGGGAGCGTTGCACGACGTATGAAAGTACAAGACTGCAATTTTTTGTTTTATATGGATGAACAGCGCCAGCTCGTAGGGACAAGACAGCAAATGGTTTACGAAAAGTAACTGCTTGAAATTCGGTTACAGATTTCGTAACCTGTATCGCCAAGAAGGGAAGCGTATGGTTTAACTTCACAAGTAAACTGTATATTTTCATGAAAGATGTTTAGAGCAGAAAGGAAATCCTGGAGGTCAGCAGAAGGCTTATCTAAAAGAACAAATATGTTATAAACATTACGTACCCTAAAGCGCAATTTAACTTTCGTAAAATTTTGCGTTTAAAACAGTGCATAAAAATGTCACAGAGGATAGGAGAGAGTGCGCCCATGGGAATGCGTTCTGTTCACTGCTAAAACTTTCTACCGAATACGAAACTCATTTGTTAGACACAAGTTTTGTGTTAATCACAGCTTTAGGTTTGGTTTATGTGATTATGGCAAAGCTTTAAGGACTATCTCCCTAAGGGGAGGGATGCCTTCGTTGGGGACTTTCGAAGGGAAACTGGCTCGTATACACTGGTGAAAAACACGAAAACGCCCACGCAGCCTGCCCTTTCGAGGGGTTCGAACCTTTGCCCGAACTGCCAGTGTTCAGGGACTTTACCGCTCGGTCGTTGGTGGGCCGGTTAGTCAACGCAGTTTCCCTACTTCAAATTCAGTATAATGGAATTCGCCAAGCTTCTTACTTTAGCACATCAGATGTAGAAGCGTTTACAAATAGTGACGCTATGTGTAAAGAAATTATGATACAACTGTTAGGAATTTGAAAGTGAAGTTTAGATACAAAATTGAACGAAAATTTCACACAGCGCATGTTAAAATAAGGAGAGAAGATAATCTGACAAGAAGATTATTTCACTAAACGAAAGGACGCCCTGGCAGTGTTGGAAACAATGGGATGAAAAGCTGTATTATGTAATAGATTTTGGAGAAAATATAGAACAGCCATCTCTCAAAATGCTCAAAATGTCTGAATGGAGGATCCTGGTTTTAAATTCCACTTAAACTAATCACTTCAGAACCAAGTAAGATTCCATATTAGAGAAATACAAATCCCTTATTTATACAAAATCTTCATAATCAATAATATAGTCCCGCTGCCGTCAAGAGTTTGGCATAGACCTTTAAAAAAAAAAAAAAAAAAAAAAAAAAAAAAAAAACACTCAACCAAAGTCCATCGTGCATTTAATACTACTATATATAACAGGGTTGGCCAAACTTCATGTCAGTAAGAGCCGCACGTTTGAATTCAGGAATATTCGAGAGCCGCATCTAGATTTACTAAATGCCACAAGTTCATATTTACATCAGTAGTAGTGGAGGAGGTTTTAAATAGAAAGAAATCCCTGATAACTTTGTAAAATGAGTCTAAACTAATTAATTACTTCCTTTAAGACACTGAATAGTTTTAGTTTACCATATTTCATACATATATTTTATATGCATGAGCCACACAAATTGCCTGTGAGAGCCGTATCAGGCTTGCGAGCCGCACTTTGGCCACCCCTGGTATATAACTTACATCCCGACACCAATCTGGCAAAACAAACTTTTTTTTAAAGCCCCCTCCCCTCCCCAAAGGGACGATATTAGACCCGAAAGAGCATTTGCGTTGAATCACTATAAACGGCGTATCACTTTTCAAATCGTTGTCAAAAAATTATCGCCCTGTATTATAAAAAAATTAAATAATAAAGAATCTGCATATATGTATTCATGTTTGTCGCACTTTGAAAAAAAAAAACAACGCTACCTACAGCCATCACATTTTTAATAACATAGTCTTCCCCCCTTACAGGGGTACCTGGAAGCCCGAATTTTGAATTTCGAATTTGTCTATTTCATATTATTATCTATTTCATATTTTGTAAAACAGTAACGAATCTTTTATTTACAAGCTCAACGATTTCGAAGCCAGCAGTGGCAACAATGTATGGAAAAAAAAATTTCATCTCCAGCGCGCGAAAGTGTCTGTCGAAAATTCTAAAGATATATTGTTTTTAAGTATTTTGTGATTTTGCTGTTGAATCTAACTTTATGTGGCGTAAGCGCCAAGAACGTGACATTCAATAAATAAAATAAACACACAAAACGTTAATAATAAAAAGAAAAAAAAAAAAAAAGTTTTCTAAAGCCATCCTATTAAAGGAAAGTGAACATTGATAAACTGTGAAAAGATTGAAAAAAACAATCAAATGAATGCCAACAACTTAACGCTGCACTATGGAATTCTAAAAGTGTAAAATAAACGTAAATAACGTAACTAAAAAATGGAAACGAGTTAGTAGGTGAGTGTAATAGTGTTGAAACTCTCACCGACAACCACGTGATTTGCGCATGCGCGCAGGAAAAACTAAAACAGAACCCTTTAACTGACTTTGAGAACTCGTGATGGACGTTTGAGTGAAACATGTAATCCTTCTCTTCTGTGTTATATATATATTTTAGTTTAGTGATGTGATTGTAAATTAAATATTTATTATCTTAGAAGCCTCTCCTTTTCCGTGAGTAGTGCCTTTGATGAATGTCATTAATAAAAACATTCTCGGATATGCCTTTGGAACGAGAAAGAAGATCGACTAAAAGGTAAGCCTTTTTACCTTTTATTTTATAAGAATGATTATGCTGTTAATCATATCATGAACATTACAAGTAGACTGCGGACTCAGCGAAAGCGTAAAAAAATCTTAAACTTTTTGGGCGGCTTTTAAAATCTGAAGCCTTTCAGACATTTCTTTTTTCTTTCATCAACGCGTGACTGCCAGCTAGTGGAAGCTTGAGACTCGTGTCTATGGCGTTACTTAAAACAGTTTTTTAAATGTTAGTAATTGAATACGACAGTTGCTTCTGCCCCCCCCAAAAAATAATGTTAGACAATGGCTAAATTTTACTGATTACACCATAATAATTCATTCGCACTGAAGAAGCATTGAAATTTTTTATATAAAAGCAACAGTCTCATCACCAACGATATGATAGGTTGGTTTATTTGATAATGGCAAAGCACGCTTGGACTGTCTGCCGAAAATAAGTTAAACCTTCGTGCAGCAAACTGGCTCGTATACTCGTTGCACCTGGAAAAGGCCCATGCACTTACCGTTCGCTTAAAATTAAAACCAAGCCAAGGACATAAGCTAATTCAATAATATTATATAAAGTTTGTTTTATGAATGGTACCACGCAGAGCAAAAACGGCTTAATTCAAGTAGCTGTGAGAATTCAGATTGTGAAAGGGACAGTAAAGTGGATTAACTTAATCCATATAAACGTTGTGTATGTACACACACAAACACACACGTACACTACATCGATGTAGTAATCACATATGTAATGTATACAAAAAAGGAAGACACCCAGAATATGTTCGTCCGTAAGAAGAAAATACCAAAAAGGGTAGTCGAAATGAAGAGATGCAGGGAAATGCTAGAGGGGCGATAAAAAATATCGATTTGTTAGGGGTGGGCGCGTCCCCATTGGCCAAATGCAAACAACTTTGTCCATCTCTATGGAAACGGAGGAACGAATAATCTGTATGGGTCTCTCGAGGATATGCCCTAACTCTGAAAAGCCTCCGAACACTTCGACAAAATTCCGAACAAATGGAATCGGCATTTGATTTTATATGAATAAGATAATCCAAAGGGATATCAAGAAATTCCCTCAAATGAAGATTAGAAAACATTGAGTTACTTAGCAGCAGAAAAGGAAAAGACGTGGTTTAAATCGTTTTGTTCGATGCAGTTCTTGATAAATAATAATAATACTTAATAATAATAGTAGTAGTAGTAATAACAGCAATCGCATTAGTGTCATTTTGTCAAAGCTGAAACCTAGAATGTTTATAATCTTCTAGACGACTTTATTCTGTAATATTTGTTTGCTGGATATTCAAATAAACTCTGCATTTCACTACGTTCATTTATTAACTGAATGGTAAAATCTCTAACTGCAAGGCAAAAAGAAACGGCTCATTATAATCAGCCAGAAAGCATCTTAATTTATGGAGCTTTACCTTTAGTTCAATCTCATGGTCAAAATATGAATCGTTTCTGAGCAATAAGACATAATAATAAGTTTGTAGCGCTGATAAAAACAGAGAGAGAGAAAATAGTCTGCACAACAGTATGAACGTTTTGATAGAGGATATAAAAGCAGACACAGACAGATAGATAAAAGAAATTCAAACTAAACTCTGAGCTATGATTAATTATACTTACTACCTTGTCTGTGCTGAAATTTTTCAGGTCGATGCGACAGATGGCTGTTAAGTAACTTAGAAGGACTCGACAGATGTAGCCAGTCTTTTCATCCCAAGATTTAAGAAATGCTACCGTCTTTAAATGGTAAGAAGTTTTTTGAATTGCCAAAGCATCTCACTAGCCCTATATTAGCATAGGTCAAAAGATACTACTGGGCATGTCATACATTTTAAACCTTCATTTCAAAATGCTATTCACATTAAGTATTATCATTCATTAAAATAAACTGCGGCACGCAGCAAATGAATAGAACAAAAAATGCCGGTACTTCAACTCTCACATTACTAACAATTTTCTATTTAACAAAAAAAAAAAAAAAAAAAAGTATTTCATTAACACAACCATTACGCCATCTGCTAGCTACTGCATCTTCTTCTCTCTCTCTAACGCTAAGAAAGTTACTCCTACGTTCTTTGCAGATGAATAATTCTCGGCAATAAATTTATACAGAAAGTCACGACTCCCTCTAACGAGAACATTTTTCTAACAAGTAACAGTAGACAGAATGTCTCTGTCCGGTACACAAAGCGCATGCGCAGTGCTAAGCGTCTTGAAGACATAAATGCAAGGCCATTTTTGTTCACAAATAGTGACATTTCCATTTCTAAAAGCGTTTCGCCTAAGGTTTCCCATGAATTAGTTATTTGACTACCTTAAAATGATTCTTATGCTGTTTGGGATTCTCAAACAAAATAATTATCTACTATTTTCTAATATGCTCAAGTAGAATGGGTAAAAAAAATTCCCAAACGTACACCAAAGTTACGAATATATTAGCATAATTTCTAATCTTTGCTTCACGCCTATATAAACCACTGAAATATCCTTAATCTCAGTCTTTAAAATAAGTTTACAATAGATGTCAATTTTTACAAAGTGCACAGTGTTTCAATTGAAATATTTAGACGTTAAAGAGTCGTGCAGAAAATGCTTCCGTATGCAACTGCAAATTAATTCTGCAGTCTACAACAGACCTTCAGTAAGTTTTCGAAACTAGATCGTATGTAAGCGTCAAAAAGACAAGATAGCAACGATTATTTAATATCTGAACAGAGGAGGAGCGGGAGTCTTTTTCATCGGACCAGACGGAGTGCAGTGGGAAAATCGCCTCCAACTATACATGCGAGCTCGTCGCCATCAAAAGTGCTCTGGATATTTATCTCTCTAAAGAAGACCAGAGTTCCAAGGGCATCATCATCTTCTCTGACTGCAGATCAGCATTATAAGCAATCCAGAAGGGCAAATGTCAACTCAGTCATCAGATCATTGAGCTCACAAACAAAATCATTGCTGCCCAAAGATCCTGTATCTTACAATGGATACCGGCTCATGTAAATATTTTTGGTAATGAGAAGGCCGATGAGATTGCAAAGGCATCCCGTGATTCTCCTCAGCCATCCAACTGCCTAACCCTTGTTGATGCCCATGCAGTTGCCAGCCAAAGACTAATCGGTTAAGTTAAAGGAAACTCCATCTCGGAATTGAACTGTGACACAACCATATCGACTATCATAACCAGACTTAGGACAAATCACTTAAAAGGAGTGAGGATTTCTGCAGACGGACAGCGTAGTTACACCAACATTTGTCCTCATTGCCCAGATAACATCCCACTGTCTCGCCATCACATCTTCAGCTGCCCAGCAATTCAGGCTAGACTGTTTAACATCGGCATTGAAGACCCAGTGGACCTACTTTATACTGAGAGCTGCCGAGGTTGCAAAAGCTGTCTTTGACAGCTTCGAAGCTATATAATTGCACTTTGTCATAGACACGACATCATCATCAATTGTTTAATTCTCTCTTGTTAGTTGATCCTCTGGAAATTGTAGGTTATATAGTTAACAAACTGGTAACTATATAACC
Source organism: Stegodyphus dumicola (assembly GCF_044657685.1). Lineage (NCBI taxonomy): Eukaryota > Metazoa > Arthropoda > Arachnida > Araneae > Eresidae > Stegodyphus > Stegodyphus dumicola. Next base: position 135,921,386 of record NC_140771.1, on the reverse strand, counting down.
TACAATTTCCAGATGATCAACTAAAACTCAGTTAACAAACTGGTAACTATAAAACAAACTGGAAATCTACGACACAAACTAGTTGGACTCATTAATAAATTACATGTATTACAATATATTATAAAGTCTACACTACAATATAAAAATATCTGAGTTTACAGTACAACATACTATTGAAAGCTGAATTTCAAACTTTTGAAGACAGAGCCTGATCCAGAAGACTTCCCCTCCCGAAGCTAAACCTCTTACATAAAAGAAATATCACAAGTAAGGTTAAAGATAATACATGAAGAAATGCACCTGAAGTCGCAGCTGACTTAAGACTGGTATCAACATTCAAGCGACACCTCACTGTCATTAAAAAAGCAGGTTACAATGGGCATGCGGCCTGTAAGAAGAAACGAATGTACGTAAACCTTTATCTTTCTGGGAGCCTGTCCTTTGTAATGATAAATCAAAATTTAATATCTATGGTTATAGATGGTCGAGTTGCGGTCTGGAGAAAACCTAATCAGCAGATGAGATGTTAACTAAAAATCTATGTAGAACTGTCAAATACGGTGACGAAGGTGTCATGGTTCGCTGCTGCTGTCGACAGTTTACGTTTTATGGAAGGAAATATGGATAGGTACATGTATCTCGACATTCTAAAGCAAAACGTCTTAACTAGTGAAGATAATTTGTCCCTTGAAACTACATTTACGTTCCAGCAGGACAGTGAGCTTAAACACACATGCAAGATTAGTCAAGAATACTGCCTCTATAAACAGCAGCTTCGTAGCTCATCCCAGTCTCCTGACTTAAACCCCCACAGAAAATTTATGAGGAAAAAAAAAAGGGTCGTGAACTTAAAAATAATATATTACGAAAAAGTTGAACTTGAAAGTGCCATTCAGAACATTTGGAAGAGCATTTATTTCACTTGAAATAACAAAAACAAACAAACAAAAAAAAAAAAAAAAAAAACTCGCGCGAGTCATACCATAACGTTTTTTTACCTTTATATATATTTACGGTATAGATTGCTACGGGAGATTTAGTAAAAAGATCCATTGATTTACTCCAGGAATGCTGCCTTTAAAAGGTCGTGTACTTGAAATTAGTTTTAATTGAAACGAGAATAATTTATCTCAGCAAGATACTCGAAATACTATCTACATAGATCCACTGCTTCTATGGAGGACTACATTAATTTAAACAAAGAACAAGCGCCGAATATTCATCCCAGTTTTGATCGAAAGCACCGCAGGGTACTGGAAGACCATCGGAAGAAAAATGTTTTATATTCGCGTTATAAATGGGAAAAAAAAACGAAAATATCATGCAGCCAGGCCTTTCAACTCAGTGAATCGAACAAGGCCCGAAATAACAGCAGTGTTTTTTATATATTCAAACGATTTTTTAAGGTATATTTAGTTTAAAGCTCGTACGTAACACAAATAGTATAATACAGAGGATTTAAAAAATAAAGCGAAGCTTCTACTCAGTAATTCTTCCTTGGAAAATGATAAAAATTAAATAATAATAATATTTATTTATTTATTTTTTTTACTTTTCTAATTACAAAAAATTAAATAACAATTCCAAGAGGCGATAAACTACATATTTAATTATAAAATAATAATTTCCAGTGGCGATAAACTATATACTTAATCAAATGCTTACATATATAATTTTTGCCTTTTAGATTTACAGCAGCATATATATCATAAAGAATTAGATCTTCTAAAATTAACCACCATCTCGAATTAAATGATTTATAATTAATACATTATCATGATTTATAATATTCATACTTACTGTATCCTATACAGTATGTAGCTTTTGTATTTGTAGTCTCAACAAAGTAAAAAGTTATGTTTAGCCTACACTTAAAGGGGATTAAAAAGAAACGGAACTAGAGATAACTATCTCTTCAACCAAGGCCACTACAACGCACCCATATCCAATAACCGTGAAATCTTAAGACTTGACAGAGCGCGTTTAACTAAACGGCCCTTCTGAGAGAGGGGGGGAGGGAGAAAACGCATGCGTCTGACTCGTGCAGAGGTACTCAATTCTTTATTATCGAGTTTCGTTATAATAAATTAAACGAGAAAAAATGAAAGGATGTTGCTACAACAAGGCAAGCAAAAGTTTATTCCTTGCGTCTGGTGCTACAGTTTCTAAATTCCTTTCTAATAAGCTTTTACTTTACAAGAGCAAATAATGGATGTTCAGTTTGACAAATAGCAAAATCTGAGCAATTTTATTTAACAAAAATTCCGAATTAGAAAATATTTTTCAAGTATTTAAAAAATTAAATTGTATCCTACCTGATCGCTGATATTTAAACTTGATGTGTATTATTAGGTTCAATGTTCCGTCTTACTTTGGGAACATGCAAGGACCTGATTCGGAACAGAGAGCTTACTAAAGCTATGTTCAATAACTGTGGGAAGTAGACAGGATGCACAAGAAGGGTATACAAAACCCTTTATTTTTTCTCTCTTTACAATAATTTCCGTACTTCGGAATACAAAGACCCACTACTTGTGGTCTAAACGTAAGAATATAAAAATATAACTAAACGCTTTGTATGTTGTCTCTCTTCATGAGTCATAAATTCAAAGATCGTTTCGTTTCAGGAGTCAAGGTTGGGAGAGCATTAGAATTTCAAATCAAAATTTCAAGAGTTCACGGAACATAGAAATAACATTTATTAACGATAAACTTATATTACTTCCGCTTATAGCGGCCATGAAACATAATCAAGCATCAAATATATATGACATGCGTCATTCTTCATGTTCAAGCGTCAAGTGATATATTTTTCATCGGCGCGCATCAAGAGCGCCACCTATCTACCAAAAAGACGGAACATACTCCGCCCCGATGAACATTGGTTCATTACAACATTATTATAAAAATCTTCAATTTTAGATTCAAACAAGTTTTCCAAAGTTCAACAGTATATCATATAAAATAAAAATGCATAATGACAAATTTAAATTGAATAACAACATTAAATTTAGCACAAAATTTTACAAATAAAACATACTTACAATCTCTAGAAGGAAAACAAAATAATGAAACTGCTAAATTACCATAATCCACAATTGTGGTCCATTCTATGAATCTGAAACATAATTGAATTAATAATAATAATAAAGACACAAATTATGAATATACAATTAATGTTTTTTTTAGAGTCTTATTCACTCAATGGTAAGCGGGAAAGTTTATGTATAGGACGCTTCATTTCGCCCAATAAAGTTTTTAGTTTCACAACACGAACTTTTCCATCAGCACCAGAATATAGTTCAATTACTCGTCCAAGTCGCCACTTTAATGGAGGCAAATTTTCGTCCTTTATCAAGACTAAGTCATTGAGGGCTAGATTTGGTTTATCCCTCAACCATTTGGTACGCCCTTGTAATTGCGAAAGATAATCTCTAGACCAACGTTTCCAAAAGCTCTGGAAAATTTGCTGTGTCAATTTCCATCTTTCAGCAGGGGTTAGCTTATTATTTGTAAGATCAGGTTCAGGAATTGCTGTTAATGCAGTCCCAATTAGGAAATGTCCAGGTGTTAAAGGATTAAAATCTTCAGGGTCAGATGAGATGGAAACTATTGGCCTGGAATTCAAACACGCCTCGATCTGTGTAATTAAGGTGTGAAATTCTTCGTATGTCAGAACCTGGGTCCCAATAGTTCGCTTTAAGTGAATCTTCATTTGTTTCACTCCAGCCTCCCAAAGGCCTCCAAAGTGAGGGGCAGCAGGAGGATTGAAGATCCATTGAATATTTTCACCGCTTAGGTAGTTTTGAAATGCTTCATCAGAGGAAAGTGTAGCTATGTATCTTCTTAATTCTCGATCAGCCCCAACAAAGTTGGTGCCTCTATCGGAAAAGATTTTCTTGGGTTTTCCTCTGCGTGACACAATCTTTTCAGAGATGCTAGGAATGCTTCAGTTGTTAGATCACTGACCATTTCTAGGTGAATGGCCTTTGTGGTGAAACATATGTAAAGGCAAACATAACATTTATATTTCGTTCCTCCTCTTCCTTTCCTAGCTTTAATTAAAAAGGGGCCTGCAAAATCTAGTCCTGTATTCGAGAATGTTCTATCCGGCAATACGCGAGAAGCAGGTAGGTCGCCCATTATCTGACTGGATGTGCTTGTTCGATTTTTAAAACATTTTATACATTTCCAAATTATTTTTCTTACAATTTCTCGGCCATTAACGATCCAATATTTCTGTCGCAGAGCAGATAATGTTAATGTGGCTCCTCCGTGAAGGTTCACTTCGTGAAAGTGTTTGACTATCAATTCAGTAACTTGGTGACTTTTGGGAAGAATGATTGGATACTTTGTGTTTTCTGAAAGATTCGAGTTACAGAGTCTACCACCGACTCTAAGGATTTCTTCTCTATCAAGAAAAGGATTTAATTTCAGGATTTTACTGCTGAGATTCAATTTCTTCCCTGCTTTCAAAAGTCTAATTTCTTCTCTAAATTCGGAATTTTGCATGATTTTAAAAATCAAATTGCTTGCTTTATCCAATTCTTGAACTGTTAAAAAACCCTTGAGTTTTAAAGATGTAGGTTTAATATTGTGGCAGAATCTTAAACACCATGCAGTTACGCGTTTCAATTTTTTCCAGGATGAAAACCTGGATGTCAATTCAAATTCAGCCTCTTGGCTAATAACAGAACATACAGTAGTTTGACGCTGTTCTACCTGTACCTCTTCTACCATAGGCTCAATCAAAGGATCAAAAGATGATGAAGGTACATTTTTCTCTTTTAACCACACTGGTCCATTGAACCAAAGTTTATTTTCCACTAGATCAGAAGCTCTTAATCCACGTGAAACTATGTCAGCCGGATTGTCATTTCCCTTACAGTATTTCCATTGCGAAGGTGATACAACATCTTGTATTTCCCGTACACGATTAGCAACAAAGGGTTTCCATTTATCAGCGGAACCCCTGATCCAGTGAAGAACAATTTTAGAGTCACTAAAACAAAATACATTATCTTCTTGGATATTAAATAATTTCCTTAAATATTTAACTATTCTTGCGGCAATAATAGCTCCCATAAGTTCTAAACGAGGCAAGGTTAATTTTTTAAGTGGGGATACACGGCTCTTTGAAAGAACAAAAGACGTACAGCAAGAATCAGGATCACGAAAATATGCAACAGCTCCATATCCCTTGAGGCTGGCGTCACAAAAGACAAAAAGCTCTATTTTATCGAAATTTACACATTCATCATTTAATATGTATTTTCTAGGAATACACAAGTTGAGAATAACTTCAATTTCAAAGTACCAAGTTTTAAATTTTTCACTCAAATAGCTGGGCAAAATTGTGTCCCAATCAATACCCAATTCCCATAACTCTTGTAATAAGAATTTTATTCTGATAACAAAGGGTGCAATGAATCCAACTGGGTCATAAATTTTTGCCACAATCTGTAATACCTTTCGCTTTGTAACGTGTTTCCAGTCAACTGGTTGTAAAAGTTCTTGTACATCTAATTTCAAAGTATCCTCATCCAAATCCCAAATTATTCCCAGCACTTTTAACGTTTTCTTATCCAAATTATCTTCCTTATTAATTAAACCAATATCTTGCCAATGATTTTTTAAAGATACTGAATTTGATTCAAATTTTCTTAAGTTCATACCAGCGTCTTGAAGAATTTTAACTGCATCAGTTGATAATGAGAAAACTTCTTCAACGGAGTCTGCTCCATGGATAAGGTCATCAACGTATAGGGACTTATTTAACATGTCAACAGCTTTGCTATATTTCTTTTCATAACCCTTAATATGATGTTTGATAGTGGCGGACAAAATAAACGGACTTGTTGTCATTCCAAACGGCACTCGGCACATTCGGAAAACCTTAAAGCCTAAACTATTGTCACTATTGTCGTAAGAATGATCAAACCACAAGAACCTTAAAAAATTTCTATCTTCACTATCAATTTGAATTTGGTGAAAAGCCTTCTCTATGTCTGCACAAAATGCAACTTTATGCACGCGAAATTTTAAAATTATATCCAACAAGTTAGGATTTAAATTAGGGCCTGATATCAAACATTCATTTAACGATTTAGCTCCTTCAGACTTAGAAGAGGCATCATAAACTATTCTTATTCTTGTTGTTACTTTTCCTTCACGTATAACGGGCCTATGAGGCATATAATAACAGTTAGGTTCATTTTCAACAAACTTACATTGTTCAACAATCCCCCTTTCAACTTGTTCTCTAATTATATTATCATATTCATTATATAGGAAATCATTTCCCTTTAATTTATGCTTTAGTCCTAGAAATCGTTGTTTAGCAACGAAAAAATTATCAGCGAGTTGTGATTTATTGTCCTTCCAAAAGAGTTTTGTTTCGTATCTGCCGTTATTAAATTTTAAAGTGTCGTTAAAATGCTTAATAGTATCCAAATCAGTTTCCGAAAATGTTTTGTTTTCATTTTCAATTCCTATCGAATCCAATTTCCAAAATGACTGCAAATCAAATGTGTTTCCTTCAACGGCAGATAAAAACAACGCATTAATTCGAGTATTATTATTTTTTACTTTACCCATCACTGTGTATCCAAATATGGTCGGTACTATAAACAAACCATCATTTATCATTGAATTACTTCCTGTTTGTATATACCAGAAATGCTCCGCGCCAAGCAGAATATTTATGTTCTCATTAACGGGACTTGTATCCGAAAGTTCCAAGCCCTTTTTAGTCATAAATTCTTTAATGTTTTGACATGTTGATGGCGCCTGGAATTCTATTGATGATATTAATTCTATCCCTATAGCTTCTACAACAAGGCAGCGATCATCGTTTTTATTTTTTATTTTTAGACTATATACATCAAATTCTTGCGAGTTACCGCGCTGATTTCCAAACGAATAAATTGTTAGAAATTCTTTTCTAATGACTTGCAATTCTAAATCGCGCGCTAACTTGTGGGTGATGAAGTTTCGTTCACTACCTGAATCAATTAATAATCTTACGATTCTCGATTTATTTTTGCTTTGAGCAATAACAGAACATGTCTGTAAAAGCACACTATTTTCAGGTTTTAGAGTGTTACAGTGGGAAGTAGATACTAAAGTTTTATTTTGCGTATCTGCGGAGTTAACATCTTCCATTTCTTTCGATTTCAAACGGCAGAAAAGTTTATTATGATTTTTGTCGTTACAATTTTCGCATGGTTGTATTTTTGAATGACAAAACGCCGACAAATGTTTTAGAAAGCATCTATAACAGCGACCTTCATGTTTTAATTTCTTTCGTTTTTGTTCGTCGGAAAATTTCAAACATCCGGCAGATGTATGTTCGTTTGATTTGCAGAATATGCAAAACATTTTTACCGATGTGTTAAAAGCAGAAGCTTGTGATTTGACTTTATAATTTTTTAACCCTTGTTTAGGATTAACCCCTGTGTATTTATTACCTTTTGTGCTATTAATCAAATTACTTGCTTCTCGGCATTCAGTTTCTATTTTAATGAACTCTATTAATTCACTTACTTCTATATTTTTGTTAGATGTTCTTTTTCTATGGAATTCAAGAGCTAAATCTTCAGGTAACAATTTAAGAATTATTGGGTTCAATAACTGTCCGTATGAACCGCTAGTAACATCTAAACTACTTAAATTTCTAACGCAGATTTGTAACTGATCATAGAGCTTTCTTAACTCAAAAACATTTGAAGAACTTTTAACTGGTTCTAACTGTAACAACATCTGCATGAATTTTGATATAATAACATCTTTACGACCAAACCTCTCTTCTAAACTTTTAATACATAGATCATAATTTTCTTCAGATAAAGCATAACCAGAAACACAATTATATGCTGAACCAGATAATAAACTTTTCAAATATGTAAACTTATCTATTTTAGATAAACTTGGATTAGAATGAATAGCATTATCATACGAATTAAAGAATTCGAGCCATTTACTGGGATCACCAGCAAATTTTTCAATACTTAATTTAGGTAACTTTACTGAAGCACTACTTGTAACAACATTATTACCATTCAGAGTACTACTAATACCATTACTAGTTGCAATTATACTTCTTTCAACAACTTCATTACTGTTAATTTTCTTTACTTTACTAACAGTCTTAGCTTTAAACGTTATAATTTTTTCATCATACTCTTCACATACAAGTAGTTCGTTATCATATTCTTTTTCATCAATTATGAGAGCATCGATCTTTGAGTCAAGAGTTTTAAGTTTCTCATGATATTCAATTAACAATTCATATGATAAATTTAAATCTTCTAGATGTTCTTTACTTAATTCTTCCGATAATAATTTCTCAAGTTTATTTAGAAGTGTAGTAACTTTACTACGTACAATAGCACGTTTCTTTTTCTCTTTTGCTAAATCATCCATTATGTTTCGTTTTCAAAGATCGATACCAAGAACAAATAAATCAAATTTCTTACCTTTCAAAAGGTAATTCCCCTTGTCGCGGGTTTCAGACACCAGAAAAATGTATGTTGTCTCTCTTCATGAGTCATAAATTCAAAGATCGTTTCGTTTCAGGAGTCAAGGTTGGGAGAGCATTAGAATTTCAAATCAAAATTTCAAGAGTTCACGGAACATAGAAATAACATTTATTAACGATAAACTTATATTACTTCCGCTTATAGCGGCCATGAAACATAATCAAGCATCAAATATATATGACATGCGTCATTCTTCATGTTCAAGCGTCAAGTGATATATTTTTCATCGGCGCGCATCAAGAGCGCCACCTATCTACCAAAAAGACGGAACACGCTTACTTAACTTTGAAATAATAAACGTGGAAGATTGGCCTTATATTAACAGGAAGCCGTATGTAGTACAGAGAACTGTTACCACTACAATACGTTTAAAATTATCAAGAGGATTAAACCTGTGGCCTGGAAGGCAACCAGCAACTGAGTAAAACTTCTAAGGTAAGCGGCCTGCCTCGACTAACTCCTTCCTCTCTCTCGCTTGGCAAAAAGCCACAACTTAAGTACTTGGCGTTCGCCAGACAAATTTTACATAAATAAATTAACGCTTATAATTCTGGCCGGAAGTAGAAAATAAGAAGTGATAGTAAAGATTTAAAATAAAATAAACGTTAGTAAAACTTAAGATCCTTACAGTATAAGATGCCATTAAACTGGCATTCTTGCAGTTTAAACTGTGATACTGCATTAAAAATTCAAAAGAATGGTTAATATAAATTTCCTCAGATTTTTAGATGTTTCTTGGCATAGATAATTCGATTCAATTATTTCGGATCCTGAAACTTTAGATGCTATGTTTTAGCCATTTAGAGGAGAAAAATACACAAACAGGTGCATTTTTTCATAAATGTTTCCCACTGACATTTAAGCAATATTATGAGAAGTCTATACTTATGTAGATAATGAAGCGATATGCCTCTCAGATGATTTGATTGGTTTGATTATTACAAAACATGCGGCGGCTGTTTGCCTAAGAAGAGGGATTTCTAAGGAGAACTAACTCGCATCCACGTTACACGTGATGAAACAATTGAAATGCCCACGCAACTAGTCCGTTCGCGGGATATGAGTCCCAGTCGTACGACTACTATTCAGCAACTTCACCGCTCGTAATCCTAATCCATTCGAGTAAGTTTTGTGTTGTATAAAACAAGAACCGTTAATTGTCAAATTGGCATTTTCTAATCGATTTAAAAGACTGAAATGTTTCCCCAATCATGACAATTTAGCAGCGTTACAACAGCTTACTATCTGGGGGGGGGGGGTATTTTGAAACTCTTGCAACTTCCATCTTCCATTAATGACTTAATTTGTTGATGATCTTTTCACAATCACGGCTTTTCTCTAAAACTTTTCAGAATTACGGCTGGAATGCTAAACCAATCCAAAACATATGCGATCCCCAATTCGCAAGGAAAGGTAGGAGATTAAGTATTATTACTTGCAGCATTTAAAAAATTATATACAGTTGTCGTACGTCTCTGTGTGGCAGAATGTAAGAAATAATAACAAGAGGAAGTAAAAAGGTCAGATCAAAGCTAAACGTAATTTCAAAAATCCTTTTCAAGTATTGGATTGAAAGTATAAGATTCGCCACAGTTTCCCCTCTCCACCGTAAATTTTATAAAATGACTAAACATTCTAAAACTCACTTCTTAAAAAGCGCAAAATTCCAATATTTACTACAAAGCGTAACAATGTCATTCAGCTGGTGGAACAATCTATACGTTACATCCGATGTGAAAAAAAGAAATTTATATAAAATAAAAAATTTCCAACCTTACAGCCAGTTTTCTTCTTAACACTTAAACAGGTTTCAGAAGCTGAATAATATTCCACAGTCATTCATTCTGCCAAGCGACAGAAGAAAGGATGGGGGAGGGGGGGGAACTTTGCGTCTGAATACGATATATGATCTCCGATACGAAAGAATAAAGTATTACGACTAGATCCTGGAACTTTAGATGCTATGGTTTAACCATTTAGAAGAGGAAAAAGGGTAAAGAAAGCACCCAAATAGGTGCATCTTAGTCATAAATTTTAAACAATAACATTTAAACAATATTATGAGAAGTCTATACTTCTGTAATGTCCACTTCCGAAGTCTGACTTTATTTACCCTTCCATGGTTTCTTCACACAAAAATAATTAAGTTGTACTGAAACATGCAATACCTTTCTAGGGTCGGTGCTAAACATTTAGCCGACTGGTGCGATCTCCGCGGATCCTAAATTCTGCTGCCCGGTGCCTCCGTAAATAAAAAAAAAAAAAAAAAAAAAATTCCGCCCCCAAAATACTACTGCTCAAAGCCTCCTCTAAATTTTAAAACTTCTACCACCCGTAAATTTTACTGCTTGGTGCTTCACTAAATTCTAAACATTTCGACATTTCTAAATTCACAGTTACACAGGCTCAGCCGCTGATCCCTGTATCTTTCTTAATTAAGAAATCCAAAACCTTATCATCTGTAAGTCAAAGAATGTTTATTTTTAGAGAATGATCTGCCGACGTCCACGGAGGGAAAGTCTTTAAAAAAAATTCTCCTCAAATGACAATATTCTACTGCTTACAACCCGCGGTACATCAAACAACTGAGAAGCATAATGAATTCGTTAGAATCGCATCACTTTTTATTAGTCCTCATGGAATAATAATAATTAGTGAAGCTTTCAATGCATATTTAAACCGAATATTTCCCTTCGAAATTTTTATTTTAGAGTATATTCTATAGGTCATTAATATCATTATTTAAAGAAAACTAAAACATTTAGAAAATGTTATAAAAACCTGCGTCAGGTGAACTCTCTACGCTCGAGAAAATCGCAAATATGCGATATGCCTTTTGAATGCATGACGTTTCATTTTTAAATTTACCATGAAAGTTCAGCACAGAAATTGTTTTCTTGCACATATTTATTACTTTTATGGCTCAACAGCTACTAGCTATTGATAAAATTAAAATGCAATCAAATAAAAAATTAATGACAAAAAGAAATTCGCCTCTGAGGGGACTAAATGTTCCTTTCTGCAATTTAGACACCCCAATTAATATTATTGATGGAATTTATTCACAGTTATCGGTTGCATTCTGAGCACGTTCCCAAAAGGGTGACAACAGATTCTTTCTTAGTAATCAAAGATAGTAGGCTGGGCATTTTATTTTGCCTCGACGTTATTTTCCTGTTGATACAAATTTAAATGGCGAAGCCTGAATTTTTACTAATTCATAACATGAATAAAATATAATTTCTCCGCATTACTTTCTAATTTAATAAAAAATAAAGTTAATCTCACTTTTAGGATATGAACGTGGTCACAATTCATGCATATAAATGTAGACGTCGCTACAGGACTAGGATCGAATTACATAATTACGTCTCTAAAATTATACCTGGCATGTTTTCGAAAGAACTTTTGGGAAAGGAACTGACTCGTAATTACTTTTCACATATGGGAAATTACAAAACTCTCATGCGTATAGCTCGGAATGGATTATCTTCTGAGTCTGGAATATTTTCCAGTAAGCCACAAGTAGCTTCATTATATTACAGACGTCTTTTTAATACGAATACCCCAATAATAAACGAATTATCATATTCACGTTCTGAAGAATTTGAAAAGATTTATTTCTTGCTTTACTTCTAACAACAACAGTCTATAAACATTGCACTTGTTAATAAAATATTTACTTAAATACAGGAAATTTATTTCCTTTCAGATCTTGACAGCGACGGAATCCCAGAGATGAACCCCTAGTGCAAAAGAGCTAGCCATTTTATTCTTGCTTGAAGAAAGTAAAGCAATCCAAGGATTGGTACTTCACAATTTATATCTAGAAGCATTAACCTTGTCAACGTGGAAAGACGGCTTACTGACAAGCCTGTCTTCTCTAAAAAGAAGCAATTACTGGTACTTATTCCTCTTTTAGTAAAAGAAACGGAAAGATAAATGACACCTAATGGCTGAGAATGGCTTAACAAAGAAACCACGATCGTTACTGCGTTCGAAACATTGGTGAATTTCACTTACATCAACAGATGACGTTTTTGAAAATAAGTTAGCAGAATAAGGAAAGAATATTTATTCTACATTAAAACCTTTCATCTCTCCTTTCTTTTGTACATCTCTTCTTTACTTTCTGCAGCAATATAGTTTATTTGCTTAATGCAAACAAGAAAAATACATTTTCGTTAAATTTCAACTACTCCCTTTCCAGTTTTATACCTGAAAAATTTATAAATTTGATCCACTCTTGTAGAAGGTTTCTTTTTCATTTTCCTCAAACTACATTAACGCTCTTTTTCAAGAATGGCCAGCTGGTCCATCCCGGCAGTGAAGCTTTCTTGCAGATCATTATTAATACGATTTAATGTTGTTTTACATTTCATCTCTACATTCCATCACAATTGTTTGAATGCATTACATCTTCGAACTGGTAGGTTAATTAATGCTGGCTTAATTTATATATGGTTTAATTTCTTTTTGCAAAAATTCGATCACAACAACAATTATTTTATATATTATAAAACACAACAACAATTATCAAAGCACACTATTTTACTAAATTCAAGCTCAATATTTCATTCAAACTAGTAATATTTTATTTTAATTTTGACAAGCTAGTTAACAGTTTTGGTTAACTTGTGCTACAATCGCTAGCTTGGCTAACGCAAGGTGACTAGACGTCCCGATTTTAAGAATTTGTCCCGCGGCGTTTTAAAAAAAGCCCCGATTTTTGGAAAAAAATGCACGACAAGCTAAGGAACAGCGGAAGAATACGGTTTTCGGAGGTCATGTGGCTACTTCGCCAGGATATGAGTCTTACATTATTATTGTTAACTTTATAATGTTAAATTTTAATAATAACAAATAACTGTTGACAACTGATTATCGAGAACTGTTTATCATAGTTCGCCCTGTTGATCATTTGTTAGAAGTGGACTGCCATTGTTTGGACTTAAAGGCATATTTTGGCATTGGCAATTGACGAAAACATTTTGTAATAAACATGGACATGTCTATTTCTCAAACCATACACATCGTACTGCGTGCTCGTGCTAGTTAAACAAGTGATGTCAACATGATGCTCGTGCTAGTTAAACAAGTGTCTGATAATTTAGATGAGTAATTAATTTATTTATTTCATAAACACATAAACTTTCTTGAATTTAGCAGAATTTATCAGATATTTTATAATGGCCGCAAAAGGTCTAGCGTCGGCCTTGAAACTGAGTCTTACGACGTACGTTACGGCATATTCAGAGGAAAAATAATACAAGTTAGTATTGTTATTATTTAGAAAGAAATATAGGATTAAAATAACAATAATTTTAAAAATATAGTTACTTTATAAAAAAACAAATTAATTTAATTTTAAACTAACAATAAAATATGTTCATGTAATTATGTACCTACTTACTGTGTTTTTAAGCAATATATATAGATAAAAATTTATAAATTTATAATAAATTACTTCTTTAGATTTTCAACATAATGAGTAAGAACAGAAGATGCAAATTCAAAGATGATCAAGAAGTCAATTTCCTTTTGTTAAAAAAATCAAAAGCTATTACATGATAAAATGTGAGAAATGCAATGGTGAATGTTCTATTTTGCCTGTCTGGAAGAATGTTATTTCAAAGCACTCGGGGACACAGAAACATTAAAAGATATTTAAATACTACTGCATCTTCCTCCAAAATGCAGGAATTCTTTCGGAAAACAGTTTATGGAGACGAAGAAAAGAAATTAGCATTAGCAGAAGGACTTATGTCTTTTCATGCTAATAATCACAATCATTCCTCCAGATCTTATACATCACAAGTTGTCTAAAAGTTATTCAACAAAAAACGACAGCAATCTACTAAAAGAATTCACTCAAATGAGGAATATGCCAAAGAATAAAATAATACTATACATAATTTTTTAATCTATTATATTAGTAAATTGTACTTATGTTGAAATTTTAAAAAAATATATTACAATACATTTTGCGTTCTATGAAAATTTAGTAACGTAAATTACAGTAAACCGAAAACGTGGATTCTCTCAGTGATTCGATTGCTAGCATTTTAAAAATAATTAATGAGCTTACAGCTACTTTTCTCAGTAGTACAGAAAATATTTTAAATGTAGAATATTACTCGTATATTTTCCACGTATATTATTACGTATTTACTCGTATTTTTTCTCCTCCCTTTTCCAATTAATTTTACCGCTTGAAATCCGGGAGAGGAAATATATGGGGTGCATATTATTTCTGAAGAGATGGCTTAAGTAATAAATGCAGCTCATTAAAAATCACACATAAAGACACCATATTATATTACATATTTCGAAGGGCTTACCAATTTCAATTATATAACTTTTACTTACATAAATTACATTCCTATTTGTGCATATATTTTACACCGTTAACATAAAACAAAAGTTTCTAAATCATATACTGAAAAAATCTTAAAGTAGCCAGGGGGAGAAATATGCAAGTAAATAAGGTAATATACGCCTCTGAAACAAATAACAATCAAATAAATACCTTTTCATACTGATGTTTGATCTTACACTAAAGATCCAATTACACTATAATTATTTTTATTCCTCGCGCTCAACCAATGTATTTTGAGTCTACCCTCAATACATTCTTCCTTCAACGAGATTCATCCCATCAAGCGCACATGCATTGTCATTATCTTCTAGATCATGATAAATGTAATTTATTTACTATTTTATAGCTAACAAGACCACTTCTTTGTACTTTTTACTCAATCTGTTTTCATTTTGTTGGTTTTATTAGATATATACAATATCCCTTCAGCGGGTAACTCGAGTTTTAGGAAAAACTAGTGTTGTCACGCCAGCGGTGACCTCATAGTGCAAAGGGTCAGTTAGCTGATAAAACAAAAATTTTCCACTTCCTTTCCATATACCTTAATTTTGCTCCGCCCACTACCCAGTCCTCCTCTTCAATTTTTCTAAACTCTGCCGCAGTTGCGCCCACTTTTCTGTCTTCTTCTAAATGCACTAATCAATCATTCTTCATCAACACTAGGCCTCGACCCGGGAGCTCAGCTGACGCAGTCTCACTTTAGCTCACTTTTTCCAACAGGTGTAGAAAAAACACGTGAGAAACAAAAATTATAATATTCGAAGCTCATCGTATTTTGGTAATAATCTGCAAATTCGCGCGTTTGTCCAAACTTATTTTGTCTCATTATTTATTACTTCCTTATACTATGGCGATCAAAAAGGAACCGGACAAGAGGAACTAAATTAAATAAGGACACAAATCTGGCAAATAGAAGGGTTGAAGAATGGTCACGTGTTTCATTCCCGCCCCAAACTGCCACGTTTCATGTACTAGGGTTCGATTCATTGTAAAGGCAAAGCAACCAGTTCTCATCCTTTAACTAGTGATGTCTTTTGCGACATTACTCTCAATCGCCACAAAAATAGAATGTCACACTGGTTGCCTGACTGGTAGAACGAATTCTAATACTCCTTCACACTATTAAAAATACTTCTGTTGGACAACTGATTTTCCTTGTCTTCTCTAGACTTAAGAGAATTCGGTGTCTTCTTTGTTTGCGGTATCGGAAATGGCGCTATAAAGTTCGCGTTGAAGCCGGCCTATATATATATATATATATATATACGTATATAGTACCCACGCATCTACAACCAAATTTTTCATTAACATTATGAATACATTTTGCTGTATTTCTTATATTTACTAGCCATTATTTGCAAGAGGATAAAACTGCTAATCACGGGTAGCTCGACACAGGTTCGAATTCTAGTAAACAGGCTGGCTGTGAGGATGTAATCGTGGTTTTTGTCAAAAATACGACCCAATTTCACTTAGAGAATCCTTTCACAAAGTCATCCCTTCCTTAAGCAGATAACTCTTGTATGTTCTTTAACAATCAAACAAGCATTCTCATATTCGCATCCTTAGCACTGAAGCTGTTAAAATTCTGCTTATACAACAGTAAGTTATTCAATCTATGATAACCAAAATTTTAAATTATAATTCTTCACTTCAGAGTTTTCCACAGTTTCCGTGGTTTTTCGTTTTCCATTTTATTTGTTGCATTCTTATAATTACAAGACGTTTATTTCTGCATATTTCACAGACTTACTGTGAATTAAAAACGCAATTATTAATTAAAAATAATTAAAAACGCAAGCTGCAGCTAAAGATAATTTATATTATATTTGAAACTTTCTAAAACTAATGTTCACCGGGTTATTATTTAAATTATGATATGCGAATAAAATACAGTTATTAGACACAGCTGTTTTGTTTTAAATGAACCTGTAAAAGACAACGTTTCATTATTTAGGTTGCAACAATATTTTGTCTCACACAGCTATGTAAACTGTTGAATATCTAGAAGAATGCATCTGAAACTGTCCTTTCATTTGAACTGTTTATTTCAAACTGTCAAATAAATGACTGCATTTAAAATACCATTACATTAAGATCTGCTTGTATGTGATTTTTATCTTCGCTATTTTAATAAGGACCCCTCCCCCCCAAAAAAAAGAATAGGCAATTTACATTAGAATTTAAATGAAAAAAAAAATATTATGTATCCTTTCTTAATGCTGCAGTTCTTATGGATCATTAACATTAAATTATGAACCAAAAATATGTATGTTGAAATGCATACATAAAAGCTGTTAAATTATGCTATTTGCATGTATTCCAAAATATTTAAAGTTGTACATATTAAAACCGTCCCTTGGGAAAAGAAACTCCACTTCTGAAAAAAGATAAGCAAACACAACATGCATGAGACCTTAAAACTCGTGAACAGAATATTAAAATCCGAAAAATATCTCTGTACCCCATTTGGATTAGGATACAATAAAAATTCCCAAGGCTATCAAAAACAGACTACGCCAATTTTGAAGTGCAAACAGAAGATCGCTGTTTAACTTAAAGATGAGCTAATAAAACCAGTTTACAGCAGAACAACGCAGTCAATTTTTGACTTGGCTTTAAGAAATTCTGCAATACTCACACAAATAAGATATCTTAAAATACAGTAGACTGAATTGCACTTAATGCTATTCCATAACGAATAATTGGTGAAAAAACTGCACCTATTTTTTCCAGTACTTCGGATCGAAAGATTTGGAAGACTTCAAAGTACGGAAAAAGGCAATTTCCTTAAATGATGCCTCTCAAAGAGGTGGAGGACAGACAAGAAATAGGAAGACAGGATATAAATGGCCGACTAGCGATATTCTTTTCTGCCTACGCGAGTAGACATCCATTAGCGTTTAAGAGAAATTCTAATGCATTACATCAATTTAAAATCTTTTTCAGCTTCCCGTTTTCAGACAGGAAGTTTAGTTCGGAAAGAATGTATGATTTATAGCGAATATTTTAATATTTAATGACGCATACCGTTTGAAATATATACTCGATTTTGGAATATTTTGCTGCTCATGTCACGATCATAACACCAGCCCCGCTCCAAATCCGAGAAGAAAAACAAATAAATTTAATGATACGGTTATGCAAAGTTTTCAGCAATGTTTTAAACTAAATGAAAGTATTACAGTATTTATTACCATATAATTTTAAAACGAGGTTCTCTTGAATTCTATAGCTTTAACGGGAAATTTCAAATAAACATCAAAATTCAAACTTCATGAATTCATTATCCTAAAAACGTTAAGTTATTCAAATATGGCAAAGCAGGGGGTATATGCTTAGCGCAAGGAATGCCTTTGTGGAGAGTTTTCTAAGGAAAACTGGCTCAGATTCATGTTATACATGGCCCAAAACACCAAAAAATAGCCATATAGCTAGCCCCTTCGCCTGGGATCAATCTCAGGTTGAGCTCCCAGTATTCAGCACTTTTCACCACTCGGACACTGGCGGGTCTAACCTAAAAAGTTTTTTTAAAAAGTCAACGCCATACCTGTACTTCAAGGTCTGCTGTGACACTTACTAGCAATATATCTATACACTTAATAGCAATCTCAATACAAAATTCCATACTTAAAACAAATTAAATAAATTCTTTTATACTAGCTTTCTAATATATCACCGCATAGTAATTACAAAGGCAATTAGGAAAGTAATCTCCGTTTCGCTAAGAAATCCTTACAGACTCCTCAACAAATTTTTATTTATATTTGAAAGGTACAGTTGTCCTCTATTTTTTAACACACTCACCATGTATATTCAAGCACTTGTCATAGTGTTTTACCAACTTGCCAACCCCTTCTGCATAAAACTCAGCCGCCTGGAACTTCAACCAACTTGTCACAGCAGTTTGAAATTCCTCATCGTCAGCGAAGTGCTGTGTCCTAAACCACGGTATTTCTTCATTGCAGGATTTCTTCATCGTAATCAGATGGAGTCAAATCCGAGCTGTACGGGGATATTGAAAGACGTCCCATTTGAATTAACGCAAAGATCTTGTGTTCGCTTAGTAAAGTGAGCGCAAGCGTTATTGTGCAGGAGTACAATTCCAGATGTCAGAAAGCCGCGAAGTTTGTTCTGGAAGGCATCTTTCAGTTTTCTGGAAGTGTTACAGTACATCTAAGAAATGATTGCCGTACCACATTCCATGAATTCGACAAGCAAGCTTCCGTTAACATACCAAACCATAGTCACCATAACCTTCCTCGCTGACAAAGTTCGACGGGCTTTCCACAGCCAGAATGAAAAACTGGTATGATCCCACGACTGTTGTTTTGTCTCAGCGTTTACATACGCTAAACAAGTCTTATCGCCAGTCACTATTCTGTTCAGAAACTCATTCTTTCCGTGTGGTGCCGGGTAAAAAAGTCTAAGGTAGCATCCGTTCGATTGGTTTCGTGGATATGCATGCGAATTTTCGGTAGCCATCGAGCATAGAAATTCTGGAACCTAATTCTCCAATATCTACCTCGTACTAAACAGTCCAAGAAATGTTCGGAAATTGTTTTGAAAGTTCTCAGATTCTGAAAGTTCAAGATTTTCAGATTCCAATTCTGAAATTCGACGGATCTGACGGATTTTGTCGTCAATTTGTTTGACGAGATCATCACTCACTAAAGACAGCCACACACTCCTTGATTAATCATGAATGTTTGTTTTTCATTCTTTGAAAAATCTCACCCATTGACGCATTACATCTTCACTCATAATGTTTGGGCCGTATACATAATTCACGATGAATGTCTGCCGCCCAAAGATATCGTATTACTATTCTTCCTCGCATTTAGCGGAATTTTCAATAACAGCTCACATTTTATGACATTACAACCAGTACACGCGCAGCAGTACAACACTTTCACTATGCTAACAAAAAGCTTACTGAATTCCATTTGCTGTAATACCGGCAGAGCTCTACGCACTACTACCAGCGCCACGCTACAACGGAGATTAGTTTCCGAATTGCCCTCGTATTATAACTAGCAAAAATTATTTATTACTATGTAAAAGTAACAATAATATTTATTCTCTAAATGAGCTTGCACTACAAATTACAACTTATTTATAATTAATCTTTTAAGGTCTTGATTAATAGTAAAATCAAGTTCATGAATATTTTCATACAATGCTTCCCAAAGTGGATAACGCGTAAAAACAGCTCTGCATAAACACTCACATGACGCGGAGAAATCAATACAAGAGGAAAACGTTGTCGTGCAAAACATCGTGGGAAAAAAGAAAGTCCAAGGGGGGAACATTGTGGTTCTTAAACATCAAATAAAAAAGTAAAAAAAGAAAAAAAAGGGCGGTGCAAAGTCTTTGTAATTGTAAATCATCGTCGTACAAAATATCGCAATAAAAAAAATTAAAGCGCCTGCAAACCATCGCTTGATGGTCACAAAATTTTCACGCTTCTGTTTTCCCGCATTAAATAACATGATGAAACAATGGGATGAAAACATTTTGCATCACCTTTTGCAGAGAGGAAAGAAATAAATAAATGCCGATGTTCAAGCAGCTTTCGGGTTCTTTTCTCGTCTCGGATGCTGTCGGTCGAAAGTGAAGTGGAGCAGATAGCCCTCGTATGCATGTCTCATTACATAACAATCCTTTTATTTAACTTTTTACTTCCTTGTACAAAGTAAAAAGGAAGTATTGTAATCGCGAAAAGTTTCAGGCAGCTTATTTCAAAGAAAATACCCATTTTGACCGCTTTCGAATGCAATTTAACGATGTTTTTGCGTGACATCTGTAGGTAAGGACAGAGTAAAGGACACTTTTCCTCCAAAAAAAATTATAAAACTGCTTTAAAATGAATTCTGAAGAGAATTTTTCGTGGTGTCTGTACGTACGTATGTATCTCGCATAACTCAAAAAACGAGTAACCTCAGAACGTTGAAATTTTGTATATAGGACTGCTATAACATGTAGATGTGCGCATCGTATTTTGATTGCAATCGGCCGCATCAAACGTATATACATATCCACTCTGTTACCCGGCTCAGAAATCTCAGTTTCTTTACGCTTATATGTTTGTATATTGTCCATTTTTTGCTTTAAAAAAATGATTGAATTATGTTTTCTTATCTTCCGGTTAAGGTTTTTATGCCTTTAGGAAATCTGCATGCAATATTTATGGAGTTCTCAACAATTTAAAAGTTGTTTAAGTGCAGCTAAGCCTAATTAATTTTGTAATGGCGGACATATTTGTATATATTTCAAACTTGGCAAAATAGGAGATTTGTTGCCAATCTAGAGAGACTAAGCTTCGCAACAACAAAGTAACGTCTTCTTTTATTATTGCGAATTAAATTATGCTTAATCCATTACGGAATTTTTTTCTAGGAAATAAGCGTTTGAGATTTACTTCGTAATTTTTAATACAGATATTTTGAGTTTTTATGTATTTTTGCCTTGTCGCGAAGTGAGAACTGAATTAATTGAATGAGAAATACTGTTTCTTTTTTGTCTGTAAAAAAACTGTTCCTTTTCGTTTTGTTTGCTTAATTTCTTTTATACATCGTTCTAGATTTATTATAATAATTGAATAGAACATGTGGCAACGATTAGATAATTCTTCAAATGATATAATTTTTGTGCATTCTGAGTTATAATATGAACGAAATATAACGCTGTTAAGTGAACCTAGCGCCAGAGTGTCGCTATGGTAAACAAATATAGTGAATTTTAAAGAGTGCATTTATTCTATTGTGGTTTATGCGCTATCGACGATGTAGATATAATTCAATCCAATAAGTTTAAATAAAATGCAAGAAAAAATGCGTCTAATTTAATATTAAGTACAAGGAAGTCATGTGGTGTACACATGAGATTTTTTTTTTATTTTTGAAGATTTCTTATAATAATTAAAAAATACTGTTATAACACATCGTTATTTGGCTGCATCTTAAGGGAAGGCATAAATCAACATAAAAGTTTGTTTATTATATTAAGCTATAAGGTATTTCTCCCACTTGTCAGCATTCCTTTATGGTCTAGTTGTCAGCACGCTCGACGCGATTTCGAGAGGTTCGTGGTTCGAGTCCCGGCGAGGGCATTGCTCATTTTTCATCTTTCCAACTTCGAAATAACCTAATGTCTCGACAGTGGAGCCCGAACTAAAAAAGGTGGTAGATGATGATTCTCCGCCACCGGGATTTGGCAACTGGATCCACTAAAACCCCAGTCGCCATTTAAAAGGGGGAGTATACAAGGTATTTCTCCCACATTCTTAGCATGCCTTCGTGGTGTAGTGGTCAGCACGCTCAGCGCGTATTCGTGAGGTTCGTGGTTCGAGTCCCGGCGAGATCATTGCTCATTTTTCATCTTTCCAACTTCGAAATAACGTAATATCTCCACAAACCTAACGTCTATGATATATATATATATGGCGTTCATGAATTCTGTCATCACTGATGTAGATGCTTTGAATGCACGCCAACGAGTTCTGGTATTTACTTACTTGTGATGGGTTCTTAGTTTTCTCTTTTACTAGCATAAAGGCGAAGCTCATAGTGCTTTTGCTACGCACTCCTTGAGTCGGGCTCAATGCTGTATCACTCCTAAGAAACTTTTAAGTTGTGCTTTTGCTATGTTCAGGCCTACGTCCTTAAGCACTGCTTCCGAATTATTTCAGCCTTGTAGTGTACATAGCGATTTATCGCGATTCATATGTACATATTTTCTTGGGGGGGCATTAATTATATTATTATATAATACAAATAGACAGATATATTATTACTAAGAAAAGGGTTACTTTAAAATTTACTCTAATTACTAATAACTGTCTTCTGACACACTGTGAGCCGTGACGTACAGTTTGGGGCCGTCCGCCGGAAACATCGCGGGGGAGAAAGCACAAGGAAAGAAACACATCGCGGACAAACGTCCGAATGTTTGTCCGCGATGTTGCTTGCGAACGAAAAGAAAACGAAGCGAATTTTTCTGCCACTATATTTTTTACCTCGATGTTTTCGTTCTGCGTTTTCTCCCGCGACGTTTTCTAACGCTATATGATGTGTGTGTGTGTGTTGCGCTGTTTTCTCCGCAATGTTTTCGGCACACACTCCCGAAGTGTTCGCTGCGACTCACCAGTTTGCTGGGAGATAGTTTCTGGGTAGACGGCGTAATATTTTAAAGTAATCCATTTCTTACTACGTAATAATATATTTTTCTATATGTAATAACTAATTAAGTTATACTTTACGAATTAACTGTTAACAATGATACGTGTCTTCCCCAGAGAGAAAATAATATACATATGGGTCTCGATAAATTGCTACTGAGGTATGTGGATCGAAGGCTGAAATGTTTCGGAAATATTTATTTTATACATTTAAAGCAGTGCTTAAGGACGTAAGCCTGTACATAACAAAAGAACAGCTTTAAAAAAAATTTTTTTTTTTAATGCTAAAGCATTAAGCTCGATTCGAGGAATATGTAGCAAACGAATTATGAGTTTCACCTTTATGCCAGCAAAAGAGAGAACTAGATATATATCATAAGCAGAACTCGCTGGCGTGCATTCAAAGCATCCACATCAGTTACGACAGATTCATGAATAATGCAAATACGACACACACGTTAGATTAATATAACAAACAAACTTTTCTGCTGATTTATTCCTTCTCTCAAGGATGCACACAAATAGCGATCTATAATATCAGTACTTTCTCAATGTTATTAGAAATGTTCAAAAAAGTACCGTGTTATTTAATGAAACATGCACACGAGACCTATCTGCTCCACTCCAGTTTTGATCGACAGCATCCCAGGCGAGGTAAGGAAGCGAAAACAGAAATTACGACATTTAAATTTGATTTTATTACTGCATAAAGTAACGCAAAATATTTTCATCCCATTGTTTTATCATGCTAGTTAATTCCAGAAAACGAATGCTTAAAAATATTGGAAATTTTCTCGAAACACTTCTCAGTTCGCATAACATTTAAAAGGCGCTCCACAGAAGGGCACAGATACCATTTAAATTGTCATTTAATGGTATTCGATTTAAAGATCCCATGTCATCGGATGCATGCACAAGCGACTCAAAATCACATCACATATGCCCGTTTTATGGAATTATTATTTAGAAAATATTTTTGAAATCTTCAACTTTTTTCAGTTATTTGTATTTTTCCGTAAATTTAAACGCTTGATTACGAATGACAGCAAGCATGATTTTAACTGAATCAATATTTTAGCTTCATGTAATAGCCTCAACGTATGAATTACTTCCTAAGCTCCCGCTGATTAGAAAGTATAACTTTTTCCCCCTACATCTCATTCTTCTTACTCTTCTCGCCCCACCAGCGGTCGAGTTGCTAAATGCCGATAATCCGACTTAAGTTCGAACCCAGGCTAACGCACAGGCTTCAGGGTTGTTTTTTCCCACGTATTACGGAAATAAGAGCCCTCTTGCCGAAAGTTCTTCCACGAAGCCATCCCTCTCCTTATGCAGACAGTCCTCGAGTACTTTCCCATATTCAAATAACCTCACAGATTAAACATATCGTTTTCATTCTCGCTCTCTATTTCAATAAATATTTTGTATATTTCTTTAACGATAATTAGATTCCTTTCTTTGCTAGATCTTAATTCCGAAATCGTATTATTTACATGTAATTTTACTGAATACCTAAAGAATATTTTAAACTGCGATATACTTAGCGGCGCTATAAACAAGGGCACATGCATTGCTGATAGAACCACTAAAAGTATCTTTTTCCTATTCGCCGATACTCTAGAACTTTGGAGTAACAAGAAGTTAATCTAGAGATCATCTTTGATATGATTTTAAATTAAATCTCAAAGGCTATCTTAAAAAACGGTAGGCAACTGGTGAGGGATATCATTTTCTTTAATGAATAAAATTAAAAAAATTTTTTTAAAAATCTGAAAAATTCAGATTTTAAATTACGTCCAAATGGGCGTTTTGTTTTGACGTTTTGTGTGTTACCTTTGTTAAGTATCATGTTCTTTGCACTTAAACCTTAAAATTCAGTTTAATAGCAATGTCGCAAAATAATTTTAAAATGAGCATATCTTAAGTATTTCCGATACATAATTCCGCGCGCTGGAGATAAGAAAGCTTTTTTTTTTTTACTTCTTTTTTTTCACCCGTAGAGTGTTGTCACTGCTCGCTTTTAAATCGTTGAGTTTGTTACTCAAAAATTCGTTAAAGTTTTAAAAAATATGAAATCGATAATAAAACAAATTCTAAATTTCAAATTTGGCCTTCCACATGCCCATATTCGTAGGAGGATTACGTCATTCAAAATTCGATGGCTCTTTGCACCGCTGTTTTATCACAATGCGAGAAATATACATACATTTATGCAGATTTTCCATTATTTAATTTCTTCAAATATAATGCAGGACATTTGGTGGCCACAGTTTGGAAAGTGGTTCGCCATTTATAGTGATTCAACGCAAAATTGCAAAACGAAAACAATAGTCCTTCAGAGACAAAGACCCTTTGGACTAAAAATTACAATTAAAAAGATAATATAAAGAACATTATTTGAAAACAAAGAACGAAGTGACTTTTTCCCGTCACGCACAATGCAAAAAGGGAAAGGAAAATAGGTTTCCATATGTTAAGAAGTTCGCTAATTCTTGCTGCAAACTGAAATAAAATCGACGAGATAAATTTTTTAATTTCTCCGTAAATTTCACACCAAATTTTACAAAATTTAACATTTAGGCATAATTTGAGTGGTAAAATCGAAATATGCAAAAACATTGGCATGTTATTTCAGAAAAAATCCGATTTTGTGTCAAAGTCCCCATGTTAGAAGAATGCTATATATAAATCTAATATATATCCTAAGTCGCGCTTTCGGGGCATGATAAACGCAGTTTGAATTTCGTCAATCTGTTTAGTAGAACCGGAGATAGAGAACTATCCTCCCCCCCCGCAGTATACATTAATATTAATTATACATTCTTATATTCAAAGCAATAGAACCGCGGTTCAATTGCTTTAAATGTACGTGAAATTTTAAAAATGGACACTTTATAACAAAAACGTAACTTTTGAACATGCCTGAAATTCATTATTCTGCTCCGAAAAGTTTGCTAAAGGAATTATTTTATAAATGAATAGAAAATAAATAATAGAAATTAAAAGCTAAGTCAGATCAAAGTCGTAAGGATTATATCGTCTAAAACCGTTTTAATTGATAAAAAAAAAGTGACTGCATTATCTAAACTGACTTTCCAAACAAACAGCGGATGAAACGGCAAAGGAAAAATCGGTGGAAAAAGGCAGCCGGACGAAATGGCACTATTTCCAGCTGGAAACGGCAAAGGACGAAACGACAATAAGGCAAATCCTTCTTTGACTATATAGCAGGTTTGATGACAATTTCTAAAATGAGAATCCTTTAAAACTACTTAACCCTAAATTTAAATAATTTAATCTTGAACCTTATACATGTAGAAACACTTTTGAAAAAACATTAACCGGCCTTACAGCATTTTAGAAGATCGACTGATGTAAAAGAAGAAAATAAGGTATGGTAGCTTCTGACATTGCCTAAGAAAAAAATTAATTCGTTATTTTCTTCAATTTCCGTGTTATTTTGTGATATAGCATGCTTTTTGATGTCTTCTTTATTTTAAAATATTTGAACTGTTATACTTCTCTGTTTGAATACTACATCTACCAAATACGGTAGCTTGCTTTCTATCATCCAATACATTTGGCGAAGCTTCTTCCATAAATTGTAGCTCCAGAAATTCTGCTTTTACAAATATTCTTTACGACAGAGGTTCTTAAACTTGGATTCATGAGACAATCGAGAGTCTTAAACTTGGTCTAAAACAGTCTTAAACTTGGATTCATGAGTGACTTTGACAGTCGAGAGTTCACTTTTCGGAGATCTACATTATAGGCAGGAAAAGTAACTTCATTAATATAATGTTAAATTATGGACACAAACTACGAAGTTGTCACGTTGTGTTAATTTAATGTAATAGCAAAAAAAGTGTTATGTTGGTATATCATAGATTTATTCATTGTGTGCACACTAAATTAATTATATAACGCGCTCACCAGCAAGATCACGTGACCATTTACGGCAGATGAGAACCTAGACGGGAATGATGAAGTTTCGAGAAACCAAAAGAGCAGAATTCTTTTATGAAGTGATTCTTCTTTATTCCGTTTTTATGATGCCATTGGACAGACCTTTTTTTCTTCTTCTTTTTATATGTTATCTTCGTGTTAATTATGTTATGTTAGCGTGTTTTCGTCGTTCAATTACTAAATGCCACTACCATTGTCATCAATAGGGCTGTTTCTATTGTTCGTAAATACAATTACATCCTACACACACACATATATATCTTTTAAAAATTTTAATACAACATCTCAAATTCAAAACGAACTAGCTGTATTTGCATAAATTCAAAAGTTTCAAACTTTTTCCAAAGATTAGAAGTGTACTCTTGTGTAAAATTTATTTTCACTATAGAGATCATGATTAAAGCAAACGCGCCGGAGTAATTCATGTGAAAATCCATTACACTTCTATCAAAAATAAAATACACTAAAATCCTGTTCAATGACACTAATTACACGTTCAGTGACTTGCGAAGCAAGAAATAGGAGTTTTAGTGTCATTTGTTTAAAAAAAAAGAATGAAAAAAAAGAAAAAAAGCATTTCAGAGAGTCAAAATTTTCAACACGTGTAAACCATGAAAAGAAATCTAAATCGATTAAACAACCAATAAAATTACAGTGATCAGATTTTCTTGACATCAATTTGCGACAAAATGACTTTGACGACTTAAAAAATGTTATCTGATGCGCTAATACGCTTTTCGCTAAATATATAACACTTCATCATCATACGAAAATAACAACATCAGTAATGCAATGACTTACACACTAAGAAATGGAAATTTTGACGCCATTCTGTGATGCTGTCCATTAAATCTTATGGCACAATAACTAGAAAACGTTTTCAAAAGCCGATTTATCCAAAGACCGCATAAAAGTTCAGAACACTTACTGGCACTCAATAACAACAATCTTATATTGAAGTTACCAGTAGCGGTCGGTTCATATTTGCATACTAAATATCCAGTACTTCAGATTCTATTATCAGAGAAATGAAGCAACATATTGAAGTGAAATTTCTCGACAATGGAAAGAAAATAAAAAAAAAAATTATTATTAATGAAAATTTCACATAAAACACCCGAAACTGTTTATTGTATAATCAATAAATCCAACAACACTTTTGTGTTAAAGGGGCACAGCTTTTAGCGCCCAACATAAACGTTAACGCGAAAGGTGGCGGCAATCTTAACAATATGTAAAACTTCATAAAAAAATCGTATATACAACGTTAAATGCGGGCAATGCAGTATCTGTACAATTAATTCTCTAACGTTTTCACTTAAAACACGATACGTGAACTCACTTTGTCACGACACGTGACATCAGAGAATTATACAAATTCTGCATCGTACAGAGCTGCGGCATTGGGCGCATAAAACATTACACAGCTATTAATGACACGATCACATTTCGTGCTTTGGTGCATTTTCAGCTATTGGTGACCTTTTAACGGAAAAGTACAGGCTTCTTTAAATGCGAAATGTTGTACGAAGAATTGTAGGGAACTATCACATTTCCCAGTGTGTCCTCTCAGATGCTACTTACATTCAACTTGCAAGTGGCAGATTTGTGGATTCGAATCATAGCAACATAGGATTTTTTTCACGTGTCGTGTTCCGAAATCTAAATATCTCTACGGAATATCTCGTGCACACATGTTTTACGTCCCGTACATAAATTTCCTCGGAAGCCACAGTAGGTTTCTCTAATTTGTTCGACAGCTTCGGCCTGTGTCAAAAAAGCAACAGAATGATTACCGGGGTGGGGAAAGAAAAAAAATTACATTACGCCCAAAGAGGCGCCTTTTTTTTTTTTTTTTTTTTTTTTTTTTTTTTTTTTTTTTTAACCTTTTGTGTGTTACCTTTATTTATTAAATATCATGTTCTTCGCACTTAAAACTATAAAATTCAGTTCAACAGCAATATCGCAAAATAATTTTAAAATGAGCACATCTTTAGAATTTCCGATACACAGTCTAGCGCGCTGGAGATAAAAATGTTTCTTTTTTCGTACAGTGTTGCCATTCCTCGCTTTGAACAGGGTCACTACTTATGATGTATTGAAGTACAGGAACCACTTATGATGTATTGAAGTGGACATAGGTTTAAAAACTGGTTGGTTAATATATTCAAGTTCCACTCTCCACAGCATAGATCCTATCCATGACAATAATTAATTGATTGTATATTTTTTCATACGAATTATTATGTAACAATTATTTTAAAGATGACATTGTCAATTTAGTATTGTAATATTACTATCATTGATTCACTGAATATCGCCGGCGGTTGATGGTAGCAACTGAATCTGTCGCATGGACATAACTCTGATTGGTGTAGAACCTTAGGTCATAGATACATGCAGGGGACGGCGTTTCGGTCACTAACCACTATACCGGCTGGGTGGGTGACTTGGATAACTTTTAAATTATAAAACTTAGCCTACCTCTATATTTTGAATGTTTCTTGTTCACGAAAATCGTTAATGAAATCAACTCTTCTTGCATCAAAATGTCAAGATAGATATATCGCAGCTCAGTAGTTGTGTGAAGCGTGTTCTAGCGGGACCCAGTATAGTCTTTGGCTATTTTATTTATAACCGAGTTACCCTAATTGCTCATGAAATATTCCTTGTACCGATGTATGCCTTGGAAGCGAAAATTAAAATCTCCTAAGATTTCGCAAGTAATTCGTATATAACAATAGATTTTCTGATAAAACACAATTTTTTTCCAATAAATATATTATTTTACATGAATTATAATTACATTTATTCTACATGCAATCTTCCTTACTAAATAATATAGCTTTATATCAATAAAAAATAATTATCAGCTTTTTAATGCACTTCTTGTAATTAATGGGTTCTTGACTATGCCGGTGCATATTCGGCTATCGACCCTTCTGTCATCATTGACCCCTTTAAAATTCCATCGATCCCTAGAAAGGTCGATACCGATCTCATTGGGAGCCCCTCGACTACAGGAATACATTTTCCAACAGCAAATTGATAACGATCATCACGTGAGCTACAGGAAAATTTTTTATTTTATTAGCCCAAAGGGGCAATCTGCCGAGAAGGGCTATTAATTTTGTTTTTGCATTTTCCGTTGATTCACTATAAACGGTGAATCACTTTTTAAATTGTTGCCGCCAAATATTAGAGCCCTGTATTATATTTAAAGAAATTAAATAATAAAGAATATGCAAAAATGTATGCATGTTTCTCGCATTGTGATAAAACAACGGCACCTAGAGCCATCCAATTTTGAATAACGTATAATATGGGCATCTGAAAGCCCAAATTTGGAATATGGAATTTGTTTTATTACCTATTTCCAATTTTGTAAAGCGTTTATGAGTTTTTGATTAAGAAACTCAACGATTTCAGAGCGAGCAATGGCAACACTGTACGGGAGGAAAAAAAATTATCTTCGGCGCGGGAAACTGTGTATCAGAAATTCTAAAGATAAGCTCTTTTAAATACTTTGTGATGTTACTGTTGAATGGAATTTTATGGCTTAAGTGCGAAGTACATGATACTTAATAAAAAAAAGTAACACACAAAGCGTTAAAAAAACGCCCCTTTGGGCGTAATATAAAATCTGAAAGCATTCAGATTTTTTTTAATAAATTGACTCTTTTTTTATTATTATTTTATTTTAATAATCTCACTCCTTCTTGCGCTGCTAATACGTTTGAAAGAAACAGGTTTCATTTTTCTCAAACCATTTCTCTGTAAAAAGTATGTTATTTTTAATTGTGAATTTGTTCATAAAGGAGAAAGAAAGACAAGGGGATATACATAATAAATTTCCTAAAGAGTTTCCGCTGGGTAAAAAGGTGGAGAAACGTTAGTTAAATAGGGTAATTATGAATCTATTTTTTGATATACGACTAGACAGCAGTTCCCCTTGAAATGCTATTCAGCAAGAACGATTTTCACTGTCGCTGTTTTTTTTAACCTGATCGCTGAACTTTTTCCCGAAGCCCTTCCCCGGATATGAAATATTATTTTAAGATGTTGTTCGAGGGAGAAGTAAGCAGAAGAGCTCTGTTTAAAGTGATGTTTGATGGAAACTACTGCGAGAGGCACGTTGCATGGGGTACACAGGTAAGAATAGCTGTTATTTAAATAAATATATGAAATAAAAATTTTTGTTGATGACGTGGATGTAATGCTGCAAAATACCTATATATGATGACGTCGATGATGTATGCATTTCTTCTAATAAGAAGTTTTATGTTCACGCATCTTCTTTCATTTCTGCATAATTCGTTAATACAACGCAATAAAGCAATACACAAACGCAGATATAAGCGCATTCGTTGGTAAACTATTACAAGTTACAGTGGACATTAAAAATTAAAAACCAGGAGGAAAGAGGGAGCAAAGGATAGCATTTTGCCAAAACAGAAGCAAGCGCTGTTTTACGTTCACTTATTTGAATACGGCAAAGCATACAAGGAATATCAGCCTATGCGGAGGGATGCCTTCGTGGAGGACATTATAAGGGAACTAGTTCATACTCCCATTACATATGGGCAAAACCACGAAAACAAACCATGTATCCAGCCCGATGATCTTGGATCCAACTCAGGTCAAACTGCATTCAGTGTACTCTTCTTGGTCCGCGTCCCATGTCACACGTTCGGCTTCTTTTGTGCTCGTACTTTATGCCCTTCTCAAAAACAGCATCGCTGAAAGTGAATTCGTCGTTATTTACAAGTCTCGTTATATTCCGCTTTCTTTTTTTTCCTTCTAAATATTACTAATAGTTGGCACAAGTAGTTTTACGTTCTTCATATTTTTTCAGTGAGATTTCTAGTTCTGAATTGGAAACAATCTTCATTTATATATTCTGCAATTTCGGTTTTTTTTTAGTTATTTTTGCGTGTGAAAACAGTTTTTATGATGGATTCAGAGCGTCAGTCCGAGAGCAGTGAATAAAATTGCCAAGACCCTTTTTTTTTTGACAAAATAAGCAATATAATAATCTAAAATAAATTGTTTCATTGTGTTTTTTTATGCTCTGATGGTCAAGAAAGCCTCTAACGACCTCTTCATGGTAACCAAAACGATTTTTAAGTATTTTTAATAGTTCTTTTTATGCAGATACTTATCTAAAATATCTCAAAGCAATAAATTTGATATAAATAGTATCAAGTAGAGTTTTTTTAATTTCAAATTTGGACGCACTGCAGAGAAAACTGGAAAGAAATCAGTGAATGGAATACGAGTATCATTTACGACCAGCAGAAAGTATAGCAAAAAAAAAAAAAAAAACTGCTTACTGACAAGAATGTTTTGCATTTTTGAGTTCAGGATAGAACATACATTAACATTCTGCTATTTTTTTTAAGAATTTTTTTTTTTTTTTTTTTTTTGGTTTAAAAAAAAATCCGACCAAGAAGGAGTTACACATTCGGCCACTCGTGGGACTCGGCCAGCCCATTCGCCTGGGCTCGAGTTACTAATATTAAATGATCACAATCACTCGGTCGGTGGTGAGGCTGCTTTCGCAGTCAGAGATGCTTTCGCAGAGGATTTTCCGAAGGAAATTTGGCGTTATTTGCATTACATATGGGAAAACACCGGAGCAACGAGCTCATTCAACCAGAATTTCGTTTGTGCTGAATACGGCAAACTATACAAGCGTTATCTGCCAAAGAAAACCGATGATTTCGTAGAGGACGTTTTAGGTAAAATTGCTTTACACTAGGGGAAACTCAAGGAATCTTCAGCTCTTTTGCAGGAATTAAAACCTGAGTTCAAATGACCACGGCTAAGTGATGTCGTTTTAACCCAAAATAGATCCTTATTTTCAATGCAGCGACATTACACAGAATTCAGTATAATGACAGTAATTAAAACACTTTAATGTCTAAATTAAACACATTACATAAATGAGAAAAATTGGTTATGGATATTTTTTGTTATAATGGTTATGGATATTTTTTGTTAAATTTGTTTGTTATGTATATCCCCCGAAATGATCGAAACGTTAAGAATTTCTGAGTACTAATAATTTCTAAACTTATAAATAATTATGTAATTTACTAATAGAAGATTAAATCACAATGGAGCTATAAATTTAACAAGCTAGTTTCATAAAAGTAAACGAAATTTTTTTCACTTAATTTTACATAATCGTTTCGCCTTTATACACAATAAGTATTCATAATCGTTTAAAAAAAACAACAGAAAGGAATGCAGGCATATCATGTTACGTAACTGTAATTCTATTCATTTGCTTCGTAAATAATATATAAAAATCTACTTATCCAGAAACACTACTGAACTGTAACATGAGTACAAATTTTTATTAATATTATCATAAACTAGACTCAGATGTTTATAAGTTCCAGAAATTACTATTTTCTTACACCAATCTTGGAAGAAAATTAATATGATCAGAATAAGTAAATTCGTAACTTTTCAAGAGTATACGAATAATTCTTACTATTTTTTAGAAAATTACATTTGTCAAATATGAGTAATGAAAATTAAATCCCATGCTTAGAACTAGATTAGTTTATCTAAAACATATGACTAACACATAATTTTAAAAAGGTATTTTTTAATATTCAAGCTGAGGTGTGTCAACTAAAATCCTTAAATCGGTATCTATCCCTATAAAACTTAGAATATATTCTAAACTTCAATCACAATTTCGCAAGAAATATTTTTTTAATATAAATATACCTATTAATGCGGCTTGATTATTTTAATTAGATATATAGTTATCCAAAAAATAAATAAATAAAACAAAAATACAATATTCTCAAAATTGCTTAGTTTTTTAAGAGCCGAACTGAGAGATTTAAATGGATCACCAAAGAAGAAAGGTAGAGATGTGTATAGTCATGACATGAGATTACCGCAGTTTCTTCATAGAAAGCCAGACAGACAAGAAGTAGAGAGAGATCATTATCAACTTCTGGACAGGATTCCAGTCAATAACAACGCGCACACCTCTCCGCTCTTCTTTCGGCATTTAATAACAGAGCAGCGCGGTCCTTCTCGACCAAAAGAATTTACTAAATCAGATCAGCTGCACCAACGAAAGAAAAAAACGGTGGAATTTCTTACTTGGTTGTCGTCTGTGGCCGACGTTCCATGGCACATGATGTTAATCCAACACGCTTTTCTGAAACTGAATCCCGAGAGAACGTGCTGCACGCGTTCAACGGACAGATTCCTTACTGTTCCGACACCACAAGCGTCCCTACTCCATCTGCGGCGACATGGCGGCGATCGCCAGCAGGTCAATACCACATGCTCCAGGTTTCGACGCCAGCTTCAGGGTTGCCACAATCCAGGCTGCGTTGGCGTTTAATTAGATCGCCAGGTCGTGTCAGAAAAGGGAATGTTTTCACATTTTTTTCTCCCTTGTTTTCTCTTCTCTGTCTCAGTCAGTATGAAAAATCGCAATGCGGTTGATCGTGACTTTGGTCAAATAAAAGTTTTCTGTTCACTATAACTGTCTTGCATTCCTTCGACGCTGTTGGAATAACTTTGTCATCAACCGTTCATTAGTCAAATCACTCTGCAGAGCACTGCTATATTTAATAACGTCGTGTTAAAGGATAAATAAGTATCTCATGTCGCGATCTACTGTCATCATAACTAAAATTAAGCTTCGAAACTAACCTGTTCCTAAATTGGCTACAGAAATACAAACTGGTTAGTCAGTAATTTCTATGTTTTATTCTTCGTCGTCAAAAATGATTTCGCGAAATACTAAGAAATTTAAAAAAAAAATTAAATGCAATAGCTAAAAGTGTTAAAACATTTAATATTTAAATTAGCATTATTTTACGATCAGAATTACATTTTTGATTAAGTCAAATGGGAAAAGAGACAAAACAGCAAAACTTAGTTTGCCATAGATTTTGAATACAATTCTATCGGCTTCGACCACGATCAGACACAGGTTCCTCTTCTTCAAGACCCACCACCACCACCACGAAAAAGCGAGGGAGTTTTTATTAAAGTTTTTTTTAGAAAAGTTTTCTCCCTCCCTCCTCCGGAACTGCTCTTTTTCTCTCTGGCTCCCGAAATCCTGATTTCTTCCGACCCCCCCCCTCTTTTTTTTTTTTTTTTTTTCTGAAGAAGGGGGACCTGTGTCCGATCGCCTTCAAAATCGACAAAGTTTTATTCAAAAATCTAAGCCGCTATTAGGCTGTAAGTGTTTCCTAACTTTACGATCGGGTATTTATTATCGAAAATCCTCAAGGGTTGTTTGTCTTAATGCCATTATTTCTCAGCATTCTAAGGGAAAGTATTGTGGTTCATGTTACTATGCAGAATATCAGGGAAAAAATTACCCATTTATCCAATGCATGCAGATGCCAGGAATTGAATCTTGAATGAACTGCCTGTGAGAGGACTGACTGATGAAATTAATTTAATCAGTTATGACGAAGCATTCAAGAGCTATTAGGGTAATGGGAGAAATATCTTCATTGAAGAAGATCTAAAGGAAACTGCATTATAATCGCGTTACATATGGAGAAAAAAACCACGAAAATGCTAATGCAGCCAGACAGCTCGCTCAGATTTAAACCAAGTAAAGCTATCAGTATTCAGTGGTCTTGCTAGCTGGTGGAGTGAATTCTGATTAGGGATGTGAATCTATTATAAACATAAGAGCCGGGTTAAGAGTTAGGCAAGGCTTATCCATGGCCGAGGGGAAAAGTCGCTGAACGCTGGTAACTGGACCCAGGTTCAGAATACCGAGTAACAGTCTATCTGCATGAGAGTTCTAGTTATTTTCTCCATGGATAGCGTAGTTAGAGCCGGTTTTCCTTAAAACGTCCTCCACGGCAGCATCCTTTCCTCTGGCAGATATCCTTAAGTGCATTACAATAACCTAAAAAAAGAAGGGGCTTACCAGTCGCCGAGTGGTTAAAGTATTTGAACACTGGTAGTTCGATATGGATTCAGTTCCAGGCTAACGGGCTGACTTCATGGACGTTTTCATGATTTTCCCCACGTGTACCGTAGCTACGAGCCATTTCCCTTAAAACGTTCTCCAGGAAGGCATCCCGGCTCTTAGGCTGTTATCCCTTGCATGCTTTTCCATAATTAAAACAAACAAACCTAAAAAAGGACCTTGGTTAAAAAAAGTTTAGTAAACACAAAATTAACAGCGGAAAATTAGAAATTCGTTTAAAAATGAAATTATATTGTTAACTTTGAGACACACCAGAAAGTTGTAAAATATTCATTTTAAATTATTATATCTAAAGTAAAAAAAAAAAAAAAAAAAAACTTTATTAACGCAACATGCGATAATTTAAAAACATTATTTTCTTGATAATGCTTTCATTCTCGGTGATATAGTTTCCATTATTCATCTTTCGCACTTTCGCAGTCATTCTCAATAAGGACAACAAAATTCAGTTTACTTTTGGCACTACATAGTGGCTATATAATAAGCCGCGAAACTATTTAATTATAAATTAATTGATTTACTTTATTATCTTCTTGCAGTCAGGTTTCTTTAATACAGTAATTAATTCCATTTACTTGAAGAATGAAAATCAGAAATTTCTATAAACTCTAATAATTCCAAAAAAGAATTGCCAATTCATTTTATTCTATTAAGGAATTTTTGTTGTTTCCTAGAAAGAAAGCATCAACCAGCTGTGTTAAAAAAGAGAAACAGAAAGAGATTTATCAACATTCATTTATTCCCAAATGTGCTTTGGTTTCGTAATAATATATATATACAAAGTTTCCTAATATTAAAATTTATTATTGGAATTAAAGTATTGACTTGCCCCACCAATAGCCGAGTGAATAA
Source organism: Stegodyphus dumicola (assembly GCF_044657685.1). Classification (NCBI taxonomy): domain Eukaryota; kingdom Metazoa; phylum Arthropoda; class Arachnida; order Araneae; family Eresidae; genus Stegodyphus; species Stegodyphus dumicola. The sequence continues at coordinate 135,884,472 of NC_140771.1, read as the reverse complement.
GACCGCTGAATACTGGTAATTCAACTTGATTATGGTTCAAACGCAGCGAATACCTGGCTGCATAGTTGCTTTTCGTGATTTTCTTCATGTATAACTTGAATACGAGCCATTTTCCCTCAGAAAGTCATCCACGGAGGCATTCGTCCTTTTGGAAATAGCCCTCGTGGCTTTGCGACATTCAGGTAACCTAGCTAATTGACGTTGATTTATATTTATGGTACTGAAACACGTAGACAGCGAACTTGCTTATGAAATGCTATTCTATACCGTCTGCCTCTAATCTGAATATAGTATAATTAGAACACCCGGCGGTCATACGAAATGACCTCTGTTCTAGATAATTGTAATTAAAATGATTTGTGCAAAGGTGTCTGCTAATTTAAACTGAATTACCCAGGGCAGGCGGCGAGGACGCCCCTTTGCTTACTGCCCCATGGGGTTTTCCCCTTCTACTTGCTTAATTGCTTAAAGTAGAGTGCAATGAAGTAAACCACTGGCGGTACATTTCCATAAGAGCCACCGCTAGCTCAATCAATAAAGGTGATTTAAATAATGAAATGTTAATTCACATGTCAAAGATCTCTTTGTACACAACATTTCTTGCGTAGATTTTTCCATCATTTTTAAGCTCGCTTTGCAGAGGACCATCCATTATTTTTAATTTTACGTCCGTTCTTTCACGAACTCTTGAACAGGCAACATAAAGTTGACCGTGTTCAAATACAGGCTCAGGAAAAAAATGGCAACACGCTTAAGCATTTGGCCCTGGGACTTATGGATAGTCATAGCGAAGGCAAGTTTTACAGGAAATTGTCTACGTATCAATTGAAACGGCAACCCTGTGCCATGGCAACTTCATTCCATTGGCTAGTACAGTTACGCAAGCAACTGGAGGTTGACTCCTCTCTCAAAATTTATTCCTGGCCTTTTTAAACACGAAATTTAATTTAAAGACTTTCTAAGAGTTTTCTTTTTTTTTTTTTTTTTTCCCTCATGCGGAAGGCATTATTTGAAAAGTTTTTATTTTTATAATTAGGCTTCAAAATTTTCCCTTAATAGATGAACCCCTCTTTTGATGTAATTATTTTATCTCTGATGATGTGGAGTGGAGTTAAAGGCCTAGCCTAGCGCACTCCGTAAAGTAACTTCCTTGATCCTTGGATTACGCAAGCAACTAATAAACTATCGGCGACAGACAAACACTTAAGCCGCATATATATATATACAGTAGACTCCCGATTATCCGTGCCTGCCGCACAAAGTTTTTTTTTTTTCTTTTTTTTTTCTTACAAGCGTAAAGCAAAGAAAATAAAAATCTTCACAAAACTGAGCGAAACGTTAAATTTGCTAACATCGTGCTTATTTACGGCAAAAATATCCCAGGCCTTCTCGGAACCTTCCCTTCTGATAAGTAAGTGATTTCTTACTCACCCTTGCAGTGCCTGCTCCACCGCCCTCTCTCGTCTTAATCTTACCGACACGTCCACTTCCTCCCACTCGCCATTGTTAGTTTAAGCCTGATAGTGTTTGCGAACCGGTCGGAGTTAATTTCATATCTTTTATTGTGTTCAATGCTTGTGCTTTTTAGTTTTGTGTTTTTCGTTACAGATTTAAAATATCAGGAAAACGAAAGAAGGTTGTGTAGACGATTGAGCAAAAACCAGAATTAATTTCCAAAGTAGCAAACGGCGCTACAAGGAAGCAGATGGAATTGGATTACGGAATATCAGAAACAACAGTGCGTGACATTCTAAAGCAAAACGACAAGCTGTGAACTTTGCATCAATGTCGGACAGTGCTTCCGCAACGAAAACGAGAAAACCTATGAAGGGTTCTACCTTTGATGAGCTAGACACGGCATTGACAGAGTGGTTAACAGTCCGTCGACTTCGAGTTCGAAAAGAGGGTACTCCTGTAAATGGTCCTATCATTGCCGCGAAGGCAAAAACCTTTTTTGAGTTGTTAGGCCTGAAAGGAAATTTTGATGCGTCTTCGGGCTGGTTGACTCGTTTTAAGCAGCGACATGGAATTCGAGAAATTGGACTTCATGGGGAGAAACTTAGTGGTGACCAACAAGCAGCCGACGATTTCCACCATGAATTTGAAGAATTTTTTTTTAAAGAAGAGCTATCTTTTTAACAAATTTACAATGCCGACGAATCGGCACTTTTGTAGAAATGTCTTCCCACTCGCACTTTAGCATTTAAAAGTGAAAGTAAAGCGGCGGGTCATAAAAGCAGCAAGGAAAGGATCACTATGATGTCTTGCAGTAACGCTACCGGTGGACATAAACTTAGACTTGTTGTCATTGGAAAGTAAAAAAAAAAAAAAAGAAAAGAAAAGAAAAACGAGATCTTTCAAAGGCACAAGGATGGAAAATTTGCCCGTTGATTACTTTAACAAAGAAAAAAAAGGGGGGGATGGATGAACCGAAACATTTTTCAAGAATGGTTCGAAAGAATCTTTGTTCTTCAAGTGCGTAAACATCTTAAATCGAAAAACCTGCCTGAAAAAGCTGTGCTATTGATAGGCAACGCATCTTCTCACCCAGCAACAAGCATGCTAAAGTCTTCTGATGGACAAATTTTTGCAAAGTTTCTCCCCCCATTACTGCATTACTGTGCTAATCCAACCTATGGACCAAGGAGTCATTGCAACAATGAAGAGAACATACGAACCAAGCTGCTAATGACCAAAATTGAAGAAGGTTATGATCTGAAAGAGTTTTGGAAACACTACACAATCTTGGACAGCATCTACGATATTGCATCTGCATGGGACTCAGTGAAACCGTCAACCTTCATAAAATCATGGAGAAAACTTATGCCTAATGTTGAATCCAACAACAACCTAACCCCTTTGAGTTGTAAAGAAGAGAATGAAGATGTAGACACGCCCACGGCAACTCTTGCCGATATGGTGAAAACAGTTCCGGGTGGTGAGAACGTCGATGCTGAAAACATTAACGAGTTGTTAGAGTGTGACGTCAACGAACCTGGCTTCGAACGCTTGACAGATGACGAAATTGTGAAGAAAGCAAGGGGAGAGACCGAGAATGAAGGACAGCGAAGTGAAAGCGAAGAAGAGCCCACTGTGGAAATGCGGAAGACTCACGAAGGGGCTTTGCAACAAGTCGACGGAATGCTGAGCTATTTGGAAGAACAAGACGACGTGGAGTTGGCTGAGAAACTTATGCTACGAAAAATGCAATCTCGGATCAAGAGAAAATGCTTCCAAAGCAAGAAGCAAACACAAATGACTGATTTCTTCAAAAAGGTGCAGTTTTACAGTTATGCTTTTATAATTACATAATACATTATAGTATTAAAAGAGTACATATGTATTAATTTTTCTGTGTATCCTTGACGCCTCTCGTAAGTATACAAAGCACTTTTCTGTTTTCATTAACAAAATGCATTTTAGGTTAGTTTTGAGTGATATACTAAAATATTAAGTGTTAGTTAAACCTTTCCTGCTGTTTATTTTACGTTTTATTGTACATAAAACGATTTTTCAAATTTGGAATGACTGTTTTCTCTTTTGCTATACCCGTTTTTAGCTTTTTTCGAATTATCCGCGATTTTTGTTATCCGCGGCGGCCGCGCCACCCAATTCTGCGGATAATCGGGAGTGTACTGTATATATGGGGTAAAGTAATATCATCTCATCCGAAACGGCTGGCTCCCGGGCTTAGTGAAGCACACCGTTGGATTCCACAAGTCCTTGGCACGCCATTTTGATTGAAACAAAACTGGGACTTTAATTAGCCGAGATATTAATTGAAAACTAATTTTCCCCTACGTTTTCCCTACATTCTCCACTTTCTTTCTTGGCTTTCCTCTATTAGAGGGATTTGGCTACGTGCCAAATTTTTTTCTCGAATATCTACAAAACGGCGCCAAATTGAAATTCAAGACGCGTATCCTCGGATTTCAAAAAATCATCCGAATCCATCTATACCGTTCTCATCTTCGTACGACTTTATTCGGCCGAGATATTAATTAAAAACTGCAGAAACGTTAATTTCCGCGCTCTTTTTTCCGAGTGACAACAATAAACTATCGGAGACACACACTTTAGCCGCTTATATAATATATATTTTTTTACTGGCTCTCTCTGGTGGCCACAATTGAGCAATTACTCTTAAATAATGTGGCAAACATAAACTACCGCATTTTTTTCCGTTGATGGAAGACTGAAAATAGTAAGCATCATGAGTATTTTACAGTGAAAAACCGTTACATTGACACAATGCCGTTATGAATAACTGGATAGGTCGTTAACAAGTTGCTTCTCGCATGTGATCAAATCGGTAACCGTTTTTTTCTCGCCAGTGAAGAAAAGTGACATTTTCTCGTCAAGGCGAAGAGGAATACCAAAATTATTATTATGGTATTCCTCTTCGCCATTCAATTAATATTGTGATATTATGATTTAAATGCAGGGAATCCTCTCTAAGATAGCCAATCACGATTCCAAATTCTTCTGGTATGATTCAGAAATGTTCGTGTTAGAGAAAAGATGTTAAATATCACTGTTTATTTATTAGAATATTTAGTTAGAAATTTTGGTCACTTTCATGGAAGACAGAGAGTTCATCGCAACTAGAATTACGAATACAAAAATGTGCAGTTATGTATATTTGATTACAAATAAAGCCGCGTATTTGCCTCCTTACATCAGATGATAAAATATCCAGGCACGGCTCTGATAAACTTAAATGACAATCAGTGCCTTTTAGAAGTTTTGCGTCACTATACAGTTATTATTACACTGATTTTATCACAAAACCGTTGCACAGCTGCTGAAATAAGGAGCTTTGATTTTAAATTCAGGTGTTTTCAGATAAATCGAACACTGCATCAGGAATTTTTTACTGTAGAACAAAGTCTAATCATCATATTTCTGCCAATTTTCTTCTCAAAATGCGTTTCGTAATATCTTGCTTTACTCATGATAGAAGAAAAGGATAGTAATTTTCTTGCCTTAATGTCTTATTTACAAATAAAAAACAATTAATCTCTATTTTTTGAGTGGCTGATATGCTGTCAGAAAGAAGTGTTGCCATACCTAACCTATTCTTGTAACGTTCGTTTTAAGAAATAAATAGCCTTTCTGTTAAAAAATCAGCGGTTTCAATGAAAAAAGAAAGAGTACATGATATTAAATAAAAAATAAACTACTAAAGTATACGTCCAGAGGTAACATAAAAAGGAATATGATTTTACATCGAAAATCTACTGTTTTGCAGAATGATATACATAGAATATTTTGACGAACACTAACGATTCCAGATCAGTTTTGGTGTTCTGCTGATATAATCGCCTTAAAGAGGTGATATTCAATATCATTCTTTGTTCTCGGAAATCGCTGATCACTTACAAAATTAATTTCCTATGCCAAGCGATAATCGCAAAAAGGATTTGCTGCATGCAAATTACAGGAATTTTGCATTATAAAGCGTGTCATCACATTGCAGGGTAAGAGGATCGTGAATTATGGAGTTACTTATATCGGAATGAATGAGAATGGAAATTCCGAAGGTTTATATAGTGAATAAAGTAAATATTTATACATTTGCTTCAAAATTTCGAATACCGTCCTCGAAAGACTATTCTAGTCCAAGACTAGAGAAGTTTGTTTATAATCCATAAACCCTTAGAAACAGTTACCGCCATTGACCCAAAAACATTAAACTGAAATTGTAAAACTGAAAAGGATCTCATGCGATTTTTACATGACATTCAGCTTCAGACACCTAATTTTATCACAATCGAAATGATGTTGAGCTTCTCGATGGCTTTGGAATTTTGAAATGGCATCATATTTCTTTCAGATGAATCATGAAATGATAAATTGAGCGTTGAAACTAATTAAAACATTTAAAAAATATTTATTGAAATATTTTAGGTCAGGATTTCTTAAACTCTTTTTAGTCGTGATCCCTTTTAATCACTGAGATGTTTTCGCGAGCCCCAGGACTTCATAATATTTACAAAAATTTTGTTCATTAAATTCTAAATTTAAGAATAGAACAATGTGAAAATTTTAAATAAGTAACAGACGAAATAAATGACAGCGTCACGTGCAAAGCAAGGAAAATGAACGTTTATGTTATAAAAAGAATGCGTCGAAACGTTTTCGTTTTTTTTTTTTTTTTTTTTTTTTCTTTATCTGTATCTTGTCTGTATCTTTTTGTTTCTTTGTCTTTTCTTGTCTTATCTTTATCTATTTTCAGATACATTGTGTAAAAATATTTGGAAATTGTAAAATTATTATAATAAATTAAAAAAACTGTAAAAAAATATCAAAACTGCTAAAATTTTTGACGACCCCCTGCTGCAGGTCCCGCGATTCACAGTTTAAGAAACCCTGTTTTAGTTCTTTCAAGAAGAGATTTAGATGTATTAGATTACAGCAAAATGACTTAGGAGAAACTAAATCTTAAGGGGCCTTAGAGGGAACTAAAATGCCTAAAGGGTTACCTTCGTGGAGGTAGTTTTACTTCCTTGTACGGAATAAAGGAAGCATTGTAATCACGAATTCTGGGACCATATTTTAACGAAAATATCCATTTTGACCGCTATTGAATGCAATTTAACGATGTTTTTGCTTGACATCTGTAGGCAAGGACAGAATACAGGACTCTTTTTCCCAAAACGAATTATAAAACTAAATTAAAATGGATTCAGAAGAGATTTTTCGGTAGCCTCTGTACGTACGTAGGTATGCATGTATGCATCTCGCATAACTCAAAAACGAGCAGCCTCAGAATGTTGAAATTTTGTATATAGGACTGCTATAGCATGTAGTTGTGCACCTCCCTTTTTTAGTGGCAATCGGCTGCACCAAAAGTATATAATCATCTATCTATATATATATATATAAGATAAAAAATGTGAAAGCAAACTTCTAATTTTAATTGGCTGTAACCTCCTTTTATTATTATTATTATTTAATTTGGGAACTTTTTCTCAGAAATAGTGCCTTAAGTCTAAACTTCATCGTTTAAATTAATCCTGTGATTTTACGTTACGCTTAATGCAGATATCTCTTGCCCAATCAAAATAATTGTAAGCCAAAACCTTTCGACTCCCTCCCTTCGTCCTTTTGCATTACTACTGCGACACTCTTTCCTTTTCCGCTTGAGCTTTCATCTTGACAAGACGGTGCTGCAATCATCTATGTGCTGCTATGATCGTTTCCATAGCATTAGTATCAAAATTGTTCTGGAAATAGTCACGAGTGGAGTGTCGAGTGAATTGTGGTCACAAATGCGAATTTAAATAAATGGGGAATTTAATCCAGCTCGACCGCATTTTCTTCAAAATGGATCGACGCTCTAAGCATCAAGTATCTACGCTGTCCGCATTTCTGCGCATCTACATCTTGGTGTTCTTACATCCAGTACTTCCAAAATTGTGCTTTTATTACGTATTATACCCACCCTGTTACTCGGCTCATGGAGCTCAGTTTTTTGTAATATTATATCTTGGTAAATTTTGCATTTTTTTGCTTTAAAAATTATTGAATTACGTTGTTCTTATCTCACGGTTAAGATTTTTTATGCCTTTAGTTAACTTCCGCACAATTAACATAGATAGAATTATAGATAGTTGATAGAATTATCAACAATTTAAAAGTTGTTTAAGTGCGGCTTAGCCTAAGTTTGTTTACCATAGCAAACACATTTGTTTACATTTGAAACTTAGCAGAATAGTGGATTTGTTGCCAATCTAGAGAAACTAAGCTTCGCATCAACAAAGATAACGTCTTCTTTTATTATTGCGAATAAAATCATGCTTAATCCATTCTGGAATTATCATTTAAGTTATTAAATTATCCCATATATTGACTGAGCATAGCGCCGACAACAAGTTAAATCAATTTCTACGCCTTCAGTGCCTTTTTTGCCGAGTAAGATCAAAAGTAAACTTTCAGTTTTGTGCACCGAAAAATTTGTCTTGTACCCGCTGGCCGAATTCCTTGTTTTTGCATAGAAGCTCTAATTTTAATTGTAAAAATTTTTCTTTAAATAGTTTTAACTGTATTTATGTTTTATATTTTGCAATTTTTAATAAGGCAATTTTTGAGGTTTCGTGTATTTTTGAATCGTCGCGAAGTGAGAACTGAATTAATTGAATGAGAAATATATCTCTAATGAAATTCGAAGAAATAAGTTTAAATGAATTGCGGCAAAAAATGCGTATAATTTAATATTCCGTAGAAGGAAGTCATGCGGTGTACACATGCGATTTTTTTTTAATAGCAAACTTGCTTATTTGAATCCGAATAAAAATACTAATCTCTCTCTCTCTCTCTCTCTTTTTTTTTTTTTTTTTTTTTTTTTTTTTAGACTGTGGGTGGGCTTGAATCAGTGCGGAAAATAAATGTGACAATTGGTACAGATCCAGAGGTATGTGATTAATCACAGAAACATCACAGATTAATTCATAGGTACGTGATCAGAAGTATTCCCAAAATTGAAAATATTCACAGTATCACAGTTATAAACATGTCATTTATTCAATACATAGCATATTTTATATTTAATATTAAATTCATATTGTACCATAGAATACTAGTAATTCGATTCGGATTGAAATACTGAGTGGCTGCATAGATTTTTTTATAGTTTTTCCACGTGTAATTAAATAGGAGGCAGTATCCTTCCTCCCTAAAAGTATCCCTCACTTAGGCAGACATCCTCACATGCTTTGCATTAATCAATCAATTAAACAACTATAATTCACTGCGATAGTAATAGTTGCAGTTCGTTACTTAAACCTGAATAAATATTTTTTTTCAAAACCGAAGTATTATTTACAAGAAAAAATGAAAGCCCGAGAAGGAACAATGTTTGATTTACTAAAGAGAATCTAAAATATAATAAGCATACTAATATCATGGACTCCAGTGTCTAATTTCATGTACAATGCTATCATATCAAAAGATATAATACATACCCAAACGCTAGATGCCTTAATTAATTTCTTTTTTATACCAAGTAGCTAAAATAGCACACCCAGTCTTCTAGGTAATATTATTTTATGCTGATTTGAAGATCAAAATAAAATTTTGAAATTTCTTCATTTTTCTCACGTTGACATAGCTCCTATGAATTTTCATCTTAGTAACTTTACGAGGCACCTTTAGAAGTATCTTTATTGAGGAGATATATAAAGGATTTTGATGAGGAGGGAAAAAGTAAAAAAGTATGTTGATAGGACTTGAAAGAAAGAGATTGTTTTCCTATTGTAAGCTCTTTCCGAAAACCTAGATTTAAAACTATATGCATCAAATACCGCATTGGCAGGCTACTAATAGAGTTTAGCTCATGAAGCACCTGGACACATATTTTACCTTCCCTTCACCGTAAACCTTCTGCTGTTATCTATATCGCCTTATTATTAAACTGCAGACGAGTGCAATTATTAAACTGCAGACGAGTGTTAAGTATCCCTTAACATCTCCACGAAGGCAATCATTCCTCCTCCTGCAGGTAGTCCTAGTGTATTTTCCCTAAATCCTCTCCAAAACTTGTCTTTAGATTATTACTCAAGGTTATAGAAGAGGATTTTTTGCTCGTAACTTCTCCTTATAAAAACTTAATTTTCGAAATAATAATTTTTAATTTTACGGTGTTTATCAAAACATGAAGGCATGTCTTTTAAAAATAAATTATGTGTTATTTTAAAAAATAAATTATTATTTATTATATTATTTAAATTATTAAATTTAATAAATAAGCGAACAGTTTTTGAAATACTTTTAGTACAGGAATACCAGATTAAATGCTCATCATTACTTGCAAAGATATATTACTTAAAAAAAAAGTTTCTATACATGCCTTAATATGGGAATTAGTAAGAATAACTACAAGTTCTAATTTCTAATTGTTTAATAATTTGTAAGAATTTTAAAATATGTTTTTAATCTTCCACTCATAATTTTTTTGCTACTCCAGATGGCGCTGAAAATTGTTTGTTTGTACTAAAAATATAATAATTTAATGATGAAAGAAAAAAAATGAAAGTAATCAGAAAAATCCAAGAGGCTAATTTTAAGGAAACTAATTATATCCTACACAACAGTTCAGGAGTTTTAGTTTTAGATTTTGTAGGTAAAACTAATTTTTTTTTATTCTTTCCTCCACAGAAATTCGTGCAGTTAAATACTAATTATATGTTTAAGGAATGAAGAAAAAAAAATGCCTCGGACTTGACAAATTGCAGTAACAAGCGTCATTTTGGCAAATGTTTCCGTTGCCAAAGTAAGCAACAAATTTTCTGCCTATAAATATGTACAGAAAGTAGACAGTGGCGTGACGAGCAGATAGGGCTTCCCACGGTTGGGTTCTGGAAGAACAAATCAAAAAGTTTAGAGAAGTATTTTCTGTTTCTAATGGAAGGTATTTAGTTAGTACTTAACGTACTGTTTCTTCTTTCGAAGATGCATAAAGCTTTTCCTAATAATAAACTATTACTTATTTAATTGGATTGTAGAAATTCGGCGGTCTTCAGGAGTTCTAAACAAAATTATCGAGTTTACGCATCTTGCAAAAAGATCAGCATTAAATACATAAATTCGAAACATTCCGGCTTAGAATCGTTTCTGACTCAAGCTAGACTAGCGCCAAGAGCCTTTTTTTATGATACGATAGATGCTGCCGCAGAATTTCTTAAAATACACATATGTAGCACTAGCATGTATGCAAGCCAAGACTGCTGTTATTATGCAGAATCGATTTATAGATTATGAAGCAGAAAGGGTCTGTTCTGAACTTTCCATGAGAATTTCAGATGTTAATTTTTTATACTGAAAAGTGTTTGTGCATAACATAATATTTCTCCATAGAAAAGTGCTGCAAAAATGTATTATTAATTCGGTTTATTAAACTTTAAGCAGCTGCTAGTTCCTAATCGATATATTTTTTTAAAAACGTTTGATTGAAGTGATTGAATAGTTGATCACAGTAAAGCTCGAAAGAATTTCCTGATTTCATGTGGGACATTCTAAGGAAAACTTGGCTTATATTGATATTATATAGTGGTTAGGTTAAGGGATTAAGCAAAGCAACTTGAGGGCCATCTGCCAATGAGAAGGGATGCCTTGGTGGAAGACGTTTTAAAGGAAATTGCAAACTCTCATGCAGCAGCTTTTTGGCGGAATAGTTACCTGGGTCGAATTGCCAGTGTTCAGCTACTTTATAACTTAGCAGCTGGTGGGGAACCATTATCTCATGAACTCGATTCACTGAGAACCGAACTCTGAACAAATAGCCAATGTCCAGCCAGCTCTTCTTTCCAGCCACCAATGGAAATGATCGATAGAACTATTCTAATTGTAACTGCTTTAGAATTCTTGAATGTTAATACAGGCGAAACTAATGAAGCGCATTTAAATTCCTGAAGTATGTTAAAATGACTATTTTGTTAAAAAAATTATGATATATTTTTTATGGAATCTAAATATTTTCATAAATATTAATACAGATTATTTAATTATGGCAAAGTATACCAGAGTTATCTCTCTAGTAGACGGGATAACTTTGTAAGGGGTTTTGTAGGTGGAATAGGCTCCAACAAGCTTTCAGTCATTTTTCGAAAGAACACCTTTGAGCTAAATAAAATCAAAAATCTTAAAATTAATTTTAAATAATATTAACTAAACATTAAATTATGCAACACTTCTCTACAAATCAAAAAGTAATGGTCCAAATTTATTATTTTACGCAAACATATTTGAAACAAACTCTAAAGTCTGTTTTAATCATGTGTTCGGGTTCCTTTCCCTTTCTAAGACTTCATAGAGTCTTCTAGAAATGTATTTTACACGATTTTCACAAAGATTTCTCTCTATTTTTCCTGTTATGAGGTGAATTTCTCACTAAATTCATTTCTGTTGAATATTTTAAATATTCTACCAAGCAGATAGTGATTTGTACAGGCATTTTGATAACTTGTGGATAAATATAAAAACAAAAGCCATTCAAGAAAGTATAATCAATATGATTGGGATCATAACAAAGGAAGGATTATAAGGAATATATATATATAACGTGAAATGAAATTTTATTTATGTTTTGATCACTGAGAGATCACAATTTCACTGAATATTGGGAAATAACAATTATAAAATTATCATGTACAAATGAGTTCGTTCCTTGGTTTCTTTTACATACAAGATATTCGTTTATTTTACCCAATAAGTCGTGGAGATATTTTCTTTCGTGATGTTCTTAATCTTTCACAGCGTATAAACTTAAAATTAGAGAGTGGCGGCATTATATGTAGATAAAAACTTTATTTTCAAAACTAACTGAAATTTTTTTTTTCTTGTTTCTTGTTTATTTTTTAATTTGTTCAAATATACACTGACTACCAATAAGTATTTGGACACCTGTGATAAAAAAGAAAAACTAACTTTATTCAAAATCAATAGTTGGTAGAGCCTCCACGAGAGGTAATTACAGCGTGGACCCTTCGGGGCATACTTTCCACAAGTCTTTGTATGACAGTTAGTGGTATTTTCTTCCACTCGGCTTGGAGAAGACATAGAAGTTCCTTCACAGATTTTACACGGGTAGTGCACCCCTGAATTCGGCAATGCAACTCGTCCCAGAGGTTCTCGATAGGGTTCAGGTCTAGACTCTGGGCAGGACAGTCCATTCGATGAACTCCATTGGCACCATACCAAGCCTTGGTTAACGTCGAAACATGACAACTGGCATTGTCGTCCTGAAAGTAACAGGGGTCCAACCCGTAAAACTGCCACAACGTAGGAAGCACATTGTCATCCAAAATAGTACAGTAGGCATCGGAGTTGAGCTTACCATGAATGGGGACCAAGGGTCCCAGCCCATACCAAGAGAAACACCCCCAGACCATAATTCCACCTCCGCCGAACTTCACTGTTGGCACAATGCATTCTGGCAGGAGACGTTCTCCGGGTAGACGTCAGACCCAGACCCTGCCATCCGAACGGTAAAGGGTGAACCTTGATTCGTCACTCCAAAGAACCCATTTCCACTGATCTACAGTCCAATTTCGATGTGCTTTGCACCACATTAACCGAGCAGCGCGGTTGATCAAAGGCTTATGGGCAGCAGCACGACTATGAAAACCAAGCAGATGTGCTTCCTTACGGATGGTATTCATTGAAACAATACTCCCGGATGCCTGTTGAAACTCCTCGCGGATGAGAGCCATCCGTTGGGTGTGGTTCTTCTGAATTTCTCTGGACAGCACTAGTCGGTCTCTATCTCCCAGTTTCGTTAGTCTGCCGACTCGGGGAACATTCCGACAATCACCGCTCACCTTCCATTTCTTAATCACATAGGCCACTGTCGATTTTGGGTACTTCAGATCGATAGATATGTCCCTTAAGGATCGGCCACATTTGTGATACCCGATAATTATACCTTTCTCGAAATCAGAGAGCTTCGAACTGCGAGGCATCTTGCATGCGACTAAAACCGATGCTGTTTCCTACACGATATATACCGGCGGAATCCGTGACGTACCTTAGGACCGAAGATATCGTCATTTGCATAGGTGTCCAAATACTTATTGGTAATCAGTGTATATATAGACGTATAGTTGACAATGTGTCAGATCGACATAGGCATAAGACTGATATGTAGAGTCGTCAATGGCATAAGGTCAGGGAGGTATAAGCATGCCATTGACAAAGGCATAGCATTGTCAAGGTTTATAATTAGCAAAGGTGCATAATCAATATAATTTCTCAAGCTCTCATCGCGCAATGGGTACGTGATCTTTTTTTAGAACCTGCAACATTTTGTGGAACACTATTTGAGAAAACACTACAACAGAACTCGATGGCAACAAAAGCGTTTACATGCATAGGATGGACTCTGTGTAAAATTGACATTTCACAACATCGATTCTGCATAGGCTCAACTATGCTTATAGGCGACTTGTCATGTAATTGACACAATAAAAAAGATAATTTGCTTAAGACATAATCATGCGTAAAAGGTTTAATGCATATTTGTCATTCACACAAAGTTAAGACTAAAAGAAGTAGGGCAGGTATGATTTTATTGGTGTAATACCACCGTACTTACAGTAAAGCTCCACCCAGTTTTGATGGAGAACGGGTGACGAAGCCGAAAGGACTTTTAACTCACTGGTATTTTAAGTGCCTCCATGCCGCACAAGCACTATACGCTTACAAATATCCAAGCCTTTTCTAGGATGTGAACCCTGGCCTGGTGATAAGGCAGCCAACATCACTAACCACCATACTGATCAGGGTAGCCATACACAGAAACACAGGCGTATAGTTGACAATGTGTCAGATCGGCATAGGCATAAGACTGATATGTAGAGTCGTCAATGGCATAAGGTCAGCGCGGTATAAGCATGCCATTGACAAAGGCATAGCATTGTCAAGGATTATAATTAGCAAAGGTGCATAATCAATATAAATAATCTAATTAAATTGTCATATATTTTATGGCACTGCAAGGCCAACACCCGATGCAGCCGCACTGGGTGGTAAAATTTTGGAGTTCCAAAGGACAGTATTTATAAACAGCAGTGACTGCAAAAAACAATGCCGACCATCATCAGCCGCACAGGATTGACACCAAAGCATAGGCTTGATATAATTTTTCAAGCCACCCTGTCGATCGCTCATTGCGAAAACAGAACTCGCAGCAACAAATAATAATAGTAATAATAATAAAAGCATACTCTTTTTAAGCATGTTAGAAGCTGCTGCTATAGTCTATTACTTTAAAATTAGCACTTCAAAAAACTTTTCGTAACACACCTCGTCATTACCGTATAGCATTTATTTTTCCACTTCATCTGAGGCTGTAGTTTAAGTCAACTTTTATTCACGTTTTTCATAATGCGAAACACTGTAAATGGAAATGGAGGGGAGAAAAATAATTAGAAGGCTCGATCATATGCCACAGCTGTCGTTTTCATGTTTAAGAGGCAAGTCAAGTGGGATAGAACGACCCTGAATTGACTATTTTACTATAACAGTCTATGACAAAAAGCTGAGCTCAAATAACCCAAAATTATAAAGTTAATTCATTACTCAACATTTTCACAAGAATAGCAACAAAACACAGTAAGTTGTAAAAAAAGTTTCTAATCTGCAAAAAATCAGAGATGCTAAATGGCAACAAAAATTAAAGTATGAGTCTTATTAAATCGTGAATGGTAAAACAAAACAACAAAGCAACTTTCAAAATTACGTATAAAAGCAGTCTGTGCTGCAACCCCTAAAGATACCGAAATTCTTCAGTTCTGTAGAATGCTACAACAGCTTTTAAAAGAATAAAATATAATAAATTTTCACTAAAGATAGATACCTCGGTTTTTCAGATACTTTTGGTTTTCTGTGAAAAGGCTGAATTTAGAGGTGATATTTAATACTGTAGTTTTAATTTGTTGTGAAATGTACTGGTCACTTTCGGAGAGGGTCCTCTGGAAAATGGTCCACACGAAAAATTCAGCACAAGCAGCAAATGATGACAGCATGATCTGCCATTCATCTTATTCTTAAACGCCAAAATATTCGTATTAATTTTAGGAAAACTGCAAATTTGGGAAATACCTTTCGTTCAACAAGATCACTTGTAATAACAATCTAATTGTCTTCAGTACGAGAAATTGCGCGTACAGAGATTGTCAACCGTTGCCACACGTTTTTGATGATATCATAAATTCAGTTCGATTAGCATTATTTATTTTGAATTACGACAAAGCACGAGAGGACTAACTACCTGAAAGAAGAGATACCTTTGTGGACGACTAGGAGATACTAAATTCCGTCCAGAGAATGGGAATGTTCAATTTGTCTTCACGTTGCTCTCATAGAAGTGAGTGGGATGAGAGAAATATATTACTAACAAACTAAAAGCGGAATATGCTGTTAGGTAAAACATACTTTTTTCTTCGAATGATGGGCGCTAGCTATTATAGGCGTTGGCCACTATTAAGGCCGAAAGCGGTGGCCACTTTATTATGGAGGCACCTATTAGGTGGACCTCCGTTGCTTGCTATGAAGGGGCAGACAATTTAGATCCATGTCTTCCCCGAGATCCGAACTCGGGCCCTTCGGTATGGCAGTCAGTCACTAACGACCTTCCCGTCTGGGTAACATGGAGTCAATACGAAATGATTTTTGTAAAACGATTATAAAATTCTGAGTTCCTTAAAGCAATATTTAGAAGTATGCTTTCAAAAACTCATTATTTATTTAATCAGATTTATACTTCAGATAAATATTATTTGAGATCAAAGAAGTTTCAAGGAATAGTTCATAGTTTCAAGGACGCCATGAGTACCTGACTGTGACAGTGCAATCAGGAATTACATACATAATCAGGAATACAGGAATTTTTCGCCACAAATTGTCTGGAGTTATAAGGCCTTTTCTCCCCCTTTCAAGTATGCTTTTTGGTGTAATGGTTAGCACACTCAGCGCGTATTCGAGAGGTCCAGGTACGAGTCCCGGCGAGGGCATTTCTTGTTTTTTATATCTTCTGCTTCAGAAAAAAATCCTAATATCTTTACAGTGGCGCCTAAACTAAAAAATGGTGGTGGGTGATGATTATTCACCACCAGGATTTAGCGACTGTGTTCCCTAATCCCCAGTCGCCCATTAAAAGGAAGAGTATATAAAGTATTTTCTCCCTCCTTTCTGCATGCTTTCCTGGTGTAACTATTGCACACTCGACGCGTATTCGAGAGATCCAGTCTCGAGACCCTACGAGAGTATTGTTAATTTTTCTCGTCTTCTGCTTCAAAATAGCCTAATGTCTCTAAAAGTTAATGATGTTAAATGTTAATCCAGTTTCCAACACTTTAAAAGTTCTAATATATTAACTTTTTTACATTTCATTAGTATGTTCCTCCATATATCACGCCACTACTGTTTTCACTTAGCTCCACGCATTTCTTTTCATATAAACTCGTGTGTCTCCTTCCACTGCTAAAATTTTCTTCCCTCTTCCTGAAATAGATTGGTCTATATCTGATCGCTGTCCAAACTGATCTTATTTTAAGATTAAAAATTTCTTCGCTAACCTAAAGTTGCTTTTATGTCTAATTTCAGTATATGTGTTCTATATGGCATTAAATAAAGATAAAAAAATGGTTCTTGTCTATAAACTTTCTTGCTACGTATCCTGGAACAGCCATTCGTCAAATAAATATGGAGAACTTTTATTTAAACATTGTCACATTTGTTTTTTGTCTAAATGTGTGTGTTGTCAGCTAAATCTATTGTCCGCTAAACATGCTGTAGGCTAAACGCCTTTTCAGAAAAATATTTATGTCGGCTAAATGTCCTGTGAGCTAAGTGTTTCGTAAGTTAAATGGTTGTCGGCTAAGTGTCCGCGACAAGTACCTCATACCTCATCGATTATGACAAAGCACAAGAATGTTACCTGGCGAAAAGGAAAGATGCCTTCTCGAATGATTTTCCAAGATAAATTCGCTCGTATTCATGCAAAAGTAAAATTCAGGGTGTTTTTTTTTTTTTTTTTTTTTCCCTTCTCTCTTCCATTCTTTCTTGTTTTAAACAATAGTTACAGCATTTCAAAAGTTGTTTTTTACTAAGAAATAGTTCTTTTTCTCCATTTATATTATATTGGATGTAGATTGCGATTTCTGTTTTATCGCTTTTCCTTAACATGTATTTTAAGCGCGACATTTATTGTACTGTAACGATGCATTATTGCACTGTAGCACGACATTTATTGCACAAAGAGATGACTAGCGTGTCAACGGTGAAGCGCTATGACGCTAGGGTTGACAGTCGATATTCCGCATCACTGGCCATTAAATTTGTTTCTTGTTTCAACGCAGTTCTGAATTTGCATTTGCGTGAACAAGAATTGCCCTGAATTATTTTATGAATAATTTCATTCATTATTAGTAGTTTGTGCCAGTTCAATAACACTCCTGCGTGCCGTGTCGCTTGCTTGACCTTCATGTGCATGACCTTCGGTTTTAGATTTACTTTTTAAGAACAGGAGCAAAATCATGACTAATTCTCATCAAATCAAATAAGTTCAACTTAAAATTGTTTATGAAAGCTGGAAAATTTTTAGTATTTAATAATTTTATTGTATTGAAACCTATTTATCAATATTTCTTTATTTCTTACATGTTACTATTGTTGCTTTATTCTTCTTTTCTTACAATCTAAATCGCTATTATTATTACTTTGTAGAGACATTAGATTATTTTTTCTTGAAGCAGGCAAAATGAAAAATGAGCAAACGCCTTCTCCGGGAATCGAACCACGGACCTCTGGAATACTGGCCCACCGTGCAGAACCTTTACACCACGAAGGCACGCTAGAAAAGTGGGAGAAATACCGTATAACTTTTTTACACTTTTGCGTTAATTTTGCTCTTTTCCGTTTTTAACTGATATGCTATATCAAGCTGTTTTTAGAAATATACTTTCTTATATTTATTATTTTGATTGTGATTGGATCTCATTTACTTGTATTTTATCTTGTAATTATTTAATTTTTTGACGTCTCATATAATATTTAACACCATTTAATACTGGTTCATCAAACAGGCTTATAAATAATTTAATTTATAATTCCTCCTGCTAACAATTCCATTACTGCTGTGTTTCAAACGCGATTTTGTATTACAATATCCGAAAAAAATTGCTTAATTTAATTAAGCCATGAAATGAAACATGAAATGAGCCATGAAAAAACCATGAAAATAAAAATATACAAGATTTTATGGGAGGACATACTAGCTTATAGAGTTAATACTTTGTAAAAGTACCAAAAATTAAATTAAAAATTTAAATAATAATAATTTAATTATACCTTAATTTGATTAGCATATTGCTTACTGTTAGTATTGATATTTACTTGTAAATATTCAAATGGCGTATTTTTTCTCTTGTAACACATTTCATAGCAACTTGTTTTGCTTATGTTAATATTTTCACGGAATCACAGTATTTAAGCGGCTTTTTAGCGTACGAACTAGGATTTTTCTTTTAAACATGAAAATAAAAATATACAGTGTAAGCGAAAATTCTAGCTTAGCAATCCTTTCAGAATTTCATGCGGATATTCATCCAGTTTAAAACAGTTTATTCAGTTCTCTTAATAGGTTAACAAAACTATGCTTACATTAACTAAATTTTGCTTTACAATTACTGAGTTCCTTTTTCATACTTTGAGTTTCATTCGTATTGAGTAATTACTTTAGACCAGGGATTCCCACCCTTTTACATGCATCGATCCCTTTTAAAGGAACGATTTTCTTTATCGACTCCCTTACATCTATAATATACGATATACAACGTAATCACAATACATATAATTACACATAAATAACGAGAAGATAAGAATTAGATTAAGAATACGAACAAAAGTTTTGAAGAAAGTGACTTGTAAGATTTATATAGAATTATTTTTTCAATTATTATTATATTTAATTTCACAAAAAGAAACAAGTTTTTAGAAACAAAATCACAGATTCTAATTGCGTAAAATTTTAATTTTAATTAATATGATTAATGTATTGATAATGATACAATTTTTTAAATTTTTGACATAAAATTGTTTAATTTAATTTTTGAATCGTTTTGTTCAAAAATATTCAATCTGCTCTCGTGTCCTCCTATAGTTTTGCGTTATTGGCATTTTTATTGCGCTTTCTTGTGTTTTGCATTTGACTTTTTTATATTGGACTTATGTAATAAGTAATCAAGAACACTTTTTTAAAATATATAAATATATTTATATATTTTAAAAAAGTGTTCTTGATTTCTCTAAAATTAAATTATTAAAATTAATTAAAACTAAATTAACTAAAACTAAAATAATTTAATTTAATTAACTGAAATTAAGTAACTTTAGTGTATTTTTTCCTCTTTTTATTTTATAATGCAGCTTTATATCAATAAACAATTAACTATCAATTTTCTTAATTTTTTTTTCCTAATCAATGCGATCTTGATTATGCCGATCAATTAGCGGTGCATATTTGGCTATCGACCCCTTGATCATCATTGATCCTTTTTAAAATGGGAGCCAGTGCTATAGAGAAAGCGATATTAAACTGCTATTTAGTAGTTTAATATCGCTTTTTCTATAACAACTTCTAAATTCAATGAAGGATTTATGACTGTTAATTCAAGTCAGATGTATAATTTTATATTGAAAATGGTATCATTACAAAAGGATTTGTATCGTTACATCATAATATATCGTGCAAAAGGTAAGAAATATATGGGAAAATAGCACAATATTAATCACTTTAAACAGACTCAGTTGTTCATCAAAGATGCTTTTAAAGTTGTCAATATTGTGCAATTTTTTTGGCTGCTCGCTCTCTTTATTTAAATCTAATCCAAGTGTCAATGTAAGCCAGCACTTCCCAAACCTTTTTCAGCTCAAAGCACATTTTCGAGGAAATTCATCAGCGTTTTTTAAGAAAAGATTTTTATTATTTTAAAATTTATAATAATATTAATCGTCAAATTTCAGAAACTAGAATTTTAATAATTGCGGATGTTTTTAAAATGAGGTATATCAAGGATTTCAAAAGATTTATTTTAAAAATATTTTTTCATTTTTTTATTATTTCTACTAAAGAAATGAGATATCGTTGAAAAATATGTCATTTATTAAAAAATATGTTGCAAATGTAATTAAATAAAAAAGCTGGAAATCACATATAAAAAGCAGTTCCGTGGTTTTTTTCAATAATGCAAAAAACAGTGCGTTATCCGTCTTTTTTTTCCATGGTAGGTAATTTTATATGATATCTGTAGTTAGCTGTCCCTTCCCGAGAGGAAAAGAGTACTTTCCCTCTCCTTTTCCTACAGATAATTAATCTTTGAATTCAGAAACTTCAGAATGAAGGATTTAGTTATCACTTGATTTTTTCCCCTTATTATTATTTCCTCTCGCTTGCTGGCAAATTGACGTGACAAATATCTACAGAAATGATTTTTAGTCTTTTCTTGCTCCAAACATTCTTCTGTTCATGTGTCAGAATGTCAACACGCTCAAGATATTTTTAATTCAGACGGAGCATTCCCAATGACATGCGAAAGAAAATATTTTTTTATGTACTTTAAAAGCGCGTATGAAAGTTTTCATTATATTTAATAAATTCATATTATTTATTATCAGTGTACTTTCTAGGTACAAAATAATTAATTTAAAAATTTTATAAATTTTGCAATTTAAAATTCTACAATTTTAAAATCATCATGACGAATTTTTCTGCAACAGAAAAAAAAAAAAAAAAAAAAAAGAAAAGAAAATAAATAAAAATAATTAAACATATTGTTGCTAAGCACATTATATCTTCAATATTCATTTAATATTTTAATAATATGTTAGAATCATTAAATAGCAGGTATTTTATGATAATCTATTAATAGTGTTCTTAGAAAAATGGCTTTGTCTTATTTTCGACATAGATCTCCCTCATAACTTACTTGATCAACTATCTACCAGCTTGAGGATACTGTCAAAAAAAAAAAAAAAAAAAAAAAAAAAAAACACATTTTGTGTGATCTGTAATAATTAATCAGTTCCGTGACATCGTCATTTGCACACCTTCGACCCCACAAAAATGTTCTTTTAAAAGTTTAAGCAAATCCCTTGAGGACAAATTCGAACTATATGATAGTTGTTTCAACACCTCAGACTTCAAAAAATTTAGTGTATCTACCATACACGCAGCTATTGTCGTGAAGCAGCTATGCAACTTTTTAAGGAAGACTGACGTGTTTCATAATTGGAAAACGCTCGAGCTCCCTTGCTATCATTCTACTGCATTACCGACTAACTATATGCTGATCCTTCTTTCTGACAGTCCACCAACATGGGATTTTTAATATCCCTAATGATGTTCAATATGATTTTTTTTCTGGTTCCGCATGAACATTTTCTGCAGATACTTAGGTCCTGGAATAATTTTTAGACGGAGACAACGGGTGCTTCCATTGTATCGATAGTGTACTTATTCTCTGATTCATAATCGGGCATCAAGGAATCCTCGTCTCTCATAATTTGATGACAAAAAACATCTTTTCCTGTGCAAAAATGGTCCAAATATTCCTGATAAATCCTCTGCCATGCACACTTCTCATCGTCTGATAGCTGCTTTGGGATGCGTCCGGTTTACGCGCTTTGCTATATCATAGATTATCATGAACGTTATTATTCCACTCAAAGTTATGCTTAATGTTGAATTTTACGACAATTTTGTCAATAATGATTCTCCTGTAGTCGTTGGTTTGCTCGTCAATCTGCAGTTTCGCTATTTAAATTAGCACAGCACTTGAGTAGTAAAGTTGCTAAACACAAGTAGTTTGATCCAGGGTTAAAATCCCTGCGAACGGCCTCGCTACATGGGCGTTTTCGTGGATTTATCCATGTGTAACGTGTATACGAGTCAGTTTCCCTTAGACAGTCCTTCCCGAGGGCATCCCTTCCCTTAGGTAAATAATCCTCAAGTCTTTTGTCATAATTAAATAAACCAGACCAAACCAGTCAGCACGCTGAGATGGGACAGAGTGATACCATCCTTGTTAATGTTTAGATTATTATTATATTTAATAAATATATATTAGGAGACGATTTTATTGATTTCGCTATGCTGATATAATGTCTGCAGTTAACTGATTCTACTCTCTTCGGTCGAGTGATATTAAAACAAGGCAACCTATCTTTGCTGTGAACCTTTAGATGGCTACCAGCCTGGAGTCAAACGTTTTCTTCCGAAACCACCATACCCTTCGTGTTGAATATCTTTAATCTAAACCTTGTCTTTTTAAACTCCTTTACATTATGTTGTGGTACTCTGCTAAGATATTTATCATCCAAGCTCTCTGAAAAGAGTTGTCCTTCTACAAGCCATCAGATCTTTCATTTTTTCATTCACAGAATTCAGTAAATTGCTTTTGATGCACAGGGAGATATTAAAAATTTTTACTTTCAGTTGAAACTTGATTTTTTTTTTCATTTTTATTTTCAGGTATATGCCTTGCTCAACTAGTTGAGGAATTTAATAACAATGTATATTTTTTATAACTTCGTTTCACATTCTAATAATGTCTCTAATTCAGAGTTTCTCAAGATCTTTTCAAGTGGGGAATTACTTTTGTGAATTAGAATGTTCTGCGGACCACCTTAATCTTGTTCCCTTCAAAAGCAATTTTTTAATGCAACAAATTAAGAATCCTTTAGTTTTATGCTGATGTAAGGTTATTACTATTATTCCTCACTAACCAGTTATTTTATGTTTTGCATCTTTACTGCCACTTCTCGTTTCTATTTCCCTACCAGAATGTAAAAGGGAGAAAAAGTTATCAGGTTCAGTGTTCCTCCTTACTTGCTTGGGGAACAGTAAATGACCTGACTCGGAACAGAGAGCTTACTAAAGCTATGCTCAATAAATGTGTGAAGTAGATAAGATACACAGGAAGGGTATACGAAACCCTTTATTTTTCTCTCTTTACAATGATTTCCGGACTTCGGAATACAGAGACCAACCACTTGTGGTCTGAACGTAAGAATATAAAAATATGAACTAAACTCTAACTAGACTTGACTTTGGATTAATAAACAAGTGGCTACTTGAAGATTGGCCGTAATTAACAGAAAGGCCGTATGTAGTACAGAGAACTGTTAACACTACGATGCGTTTAAAATTATCAAGAGGATGAACCCTCTGGCCTTGAAGGCAACCAGCAACCGAGTAAAACTGCTAAGGCAAGCGGCCTGCTTCTACTAACTCCTTCCTCTCTCTTGCTTGGCAAAAAGCCACAACTTAAGTACTTGGCGTTCGCAAGACAAATTTGCATAAATAAGTTAAAGCTTTTAATTCTGGCCGGAAGTAGAAAATAAGAAGTGATAGTAAAGATTTAAAATAAAATAAACGTTAGTAAAACTTAAGATCCTTACATACTTCCCGCCAGAGTTAATTAGTTTGAAACTGAGGTCTAAAACGACCTTGTTGAAAACTTTTAGCTCTAGAATCTAACGCGAGGCCAATCTTTCACAAACAGTTCTCACTAGAAACTAGAAATTTAAAAAAAAAATCGTTTTTACATTATCAATTCCATGGACAATTACTTTTCATCTTTACTGCATTTAAACAGGAGCTTTTAGTTGAAATCTGGTTCCTTCCAGAGATCTGGAAGGAAAACTAGTTTAATGAAATGTTACACAATTAAATGGCAAGTAACATAAATATTTATATTTCTCTTAACATTCTTATTTCATTCATGACTTTATTTAATTATCTCCCCGTGCTCTCTGACATGTGTTGTAAAAGAAAACACTAAACACGAATGTGTTCATGTACAAGTGTTCAACACTACCGCCTGCAATCAAAACACTAACGTGTTAAAATTCAACATAACAAGACCTCGTAACACACCTTATATTCATCTCTAAACCCTGAGGTACTATTCTGAAAGTGGCTAACTCTGAAGTGTAGCGTCAGAGAGCCTAACTACATTCATTCAACCTTTAACACATATTCACAATAATTTTCTCTTTTTACAGTCACACGGATAAGTTAAAAATTTTTGGCATTACTTTCACTTTTAACATATCACAGTATTTCTTAACGCTTAAAATAACAGTTCACATTGTATATAAGAACATATTAACATGCTGTTAATTTTACGCATTTTAAAACATACATTAGTAGTACATTGTTAATTTCTATTCTTTTCCAAGCAAGTGCCAATTCTTCTACATTGAAATACTACATTTCAAAAGTCTTTCAGACTAAAACTTCTTTCTTGCCAGAATCTTTTAAATAAAATTTTATACAATAACTTTTACAATATTCAAGTATTTACACATTCCTATTATATATTAATTTTAGTTTTACTCGCGAGTAATTGAAAAACATAATACCAAAATAGGTAACAACTCATTTCTCGCCTTTTTGGCGATAAAGGTAGACCTCACATGAGGTAAAACGTCTTGAATTCTGCCACTTGCAGTAAGAATGAAAGATTAACTTAAGGTTGCAAAGTAACAAAAAGTTTTACTTATCTTTGTGATATTCGGACATTCTTTTTTCTGCCCAGTCCTGGAAGGTAGCGAAGATTAGCGTTTGGTTTATCTTCCTTCTTGTGCGGGCTCGCCCTTCAGTACCTTCCTCTATGAGCTTTCTTTTCCTTACAGTTCGGTCACCCTTGAAGACCTTCTTTTTCGCCTCTGCCTGTGGTCTTGGCCGTTTGATGGCAGCTGGTCTTGGCGGAACCGGGACACTTCTCTCTCGTTCTTGCTTGGATCTCGTTGCTGGCTGTTCAAATTTTCCTTGTTTCTTTGCCTCCGCAGCTGGTGTTCCTTCCGCAATTCGTCGACATTTGCTGCGTAGACTCCTGTCCGATGTGTAGATCTTCCGTCTGGGAGCCGGGTTATAGTTGCCGTTATTTCTCCTGGCTCTCTTTGCATTCGTCGTACTTCTACCTTTTTCATTCTGGGGGTGGTCGTGCGCTCTCTTTTCTGGTCGGTGGAACGGCTTCTTTTTCTTGTTACCTTCAATTTTCAAACGGGGCAACTTTCTTTTCAATTGCTCCTGCCTCCTAATGGCTTGCCCTTGTGATTGTCGTTGTTCCACCTCTGGAGCTTTTGCCTGCAGTGCCTGCCGTGCTTGCCGTGCCGGATCCTGCAAAAGATCTTTAAATATTTGCATTTTATTACGATCATAGAATGGTTTTATCTGGTCAATGTTTGCGGAGCATGTTTCACCATTCCTGGCTTTTAACACCACTACAGCCTGAGTTATTTTTTCTATGACATATGGCCCTTCAAATCGTGGAAAAAATTTGGCGGTTTTATCTTCTGGTGCTGAAGAAAGTGAATGCTTAATTTTTAATACTTCATCTCCTACTTTATAAGTTACTCCCCGTCGTTTCATATCGTAATAAAGTTTTTGTTTTCTCTGTGCTACTTCAGTGTTCTTTTTTGCTTCTTTAATTAATTTTTCTATATCACCCATTTTAAATTCTGGGGCTCTTTGTTGAACATAAAATAATTTATCTAACGGCGTTATAATCTTTCTGCCTAAAAATAACTCAGCAGGAGTCTTGCCCGTTGTATCATGTTTTGCGGTCCTAAGAGCGAAAGCAAATTCATTGACATAGTTATCCCAACTTTTATGAAAATTTTTAACATAACTACGGATAATTTTCACTATATTTCTATTGACCCGTTCCGCTATATTTGATTGCGGCCGATACGGGACCATTTTTAAATGACGTATGCCCAGTTTTTGGCACGTCTTCAAATATATTACTTACAAATTGAGGACCATTATCCGATATAACTTTTAGGGGCGTTTTTATTTTAAAATATATTTATTTAAAATAGAATCAGTAACTAATTTCGCGGAGGCTCGTTTTAAGGGAACAATTTCGGTCCACTTACTAAAATGATCAACCATAACAAGGAGATACCGACTTTTATTTAACTGACTTTTTGGAAAAGGGCCCAATAAATCGATGCCAATTATTTCATTTGGAAAATCGGATTTAATACTATTTAGAAACCCGGACGGGCGGAAATTAATATAATTAACTGCTTGACATGTTGGGCAGGACTGGACATACGCCCTTGTTAACTTTTGCAGTTCAGGAAAATACACTGCTTCGCGTACGCGTTGGATAGTTTTTCGAATACCAGCATGAGAAGCTAAAGGGCTGTCGTGTAACTCCTGCAGGATATTTAATCTAAGACTAGCTGGGATAACAGGTCGAAATTCGTTGTTGGAATTTGTAGTTTTTGTATAAAATAATAGACCATCTATTAGTTCGTAATGGGCCGCCCTATTTCTTATCGCCACAATATCTTGGTGGCTAAAATTTTCAGGATCCTTTAAATACTCATAAATATTTCTAAATTCAGGATCCTTACCCAGTTCGGTTATTACAGTTTCTCGGGAATTTATTGTACATGCTGTGAGCATTGCCACCTTTACAGTATTACCTTCTTCATCTATTTTTATTCTGGATAGGGCATCTGCTACGATATTTTCCTTTCCGGGGGTGTGCTTGATTACCAGATTATACTCTTGTAACTTGAGTGCCCATCTTATTAACCTTGGGGATAAGTTTTTCCCTGAGTACAATCTAGTTACCGCCGCATGATCAGAATACACTGTTATTGGCGCCCTTCCAAAATAGACTCGGAACTTTTGCACTGCTAACAGAACTGCAAGTGCCTCTCTCTCAGTCGCGGAATAATTTCTTTGTGTTTGATTTAAAGTTCGACTAAAAAATGCCACGGGCTGCTGATTTTGCGAAAGTACCGCTCCTACCGCATAATCCGAAGCATCCGCTGAAATTTCTAAATTCTCATCCTTTTCAGGAAATTTCAAAACAGGGGCTTGCGTTAATGCTTGCTTTAATTTTTCGAAAGCACTATTGGCTTCGGCCGTCCAAGAGAATCTTGCCTTTTTCCTTTTTAATTTTAACAATGGTTCAGCAATAGCTGCAAATTCTTTTATAAAGGACCTATAATATGAACAAAGTCCTAGAAAAGGAGAGAGCTTCTTCGCCGTATTTGGCGGCGGATACTTTTGCACAGCGATTATTTTTGATTCGTCTGTCTCGATTCCTTTCTGAGATATTTTGTAACCTAAGTATTTTAATTCAGGGGCTGCAAATTTGCACTTTTCGACATTAACTTTTAGACCGGCCTCATTTAATAATGAAAACACCTGTCTTAAATCCTGTACATGTTGGTCGAGATTATCACTAGTAATAATGATATCGTCTAAATAGATAAATGTGGACTTTCCAAGAACAGGCCTTAGCACAATGTCCATACTCAATAATAGGTAACGGATATACCAGATATTTAGTCATGGAGTTTAATTTACGATAGTCAATCGCAAAACGCCACCTTTTTGGATGTGTTAATGGGTAGTCATTGTTTTTCTTACATAAAACAACCGCGCTAGCATAACTACTTGAGATGGGCGTTATGATCTTTTTACGTAACATATCTCTAATGTGCCACTCTATAATTTTTTCTTTATTCTTATCATACTGGTATGGTTTGTGGCGAACTGGCAGTGAATCTCCGGTGTCGATACTATGGTTAGTAACTTGAGTAAATCCTGGAATATCACTAAATAACGAAGCAAATTCACTTACCACTTGTCGGATTTTTTGTTGCTCTTCCTTAGGCAGGTGGTCAAGGTTTAACATTGGTGGTTCTGTTTTCTCTTCTTGAACTGGTTTCATCGTCAGCTTAAGGGACGCTTCGTTAAAATCCAGTGTTGCGTCTGCCTCTGAAAGAAAATCGATCCCTAAGATGATATGTGCTTGCAGATTCTTTACTATAAAAAATATAATCTTTACTTGTTCGTCCTTGATACGAACGTATAGCGGTAATTTACCTATGCACTTGCATCTTTCTCCCTGCGCAGCTAACACTGTCGTATTATCCGAATTATATATGCGGTATTTCCGAAAATACTTCCTAAAAAAATCTTCTGCCACACAGGAACACTGCGCGCCTGTATCCAGGAGTGCGGTGGCTGGGATGTTATTCACCAACACTTCAATCATCGGAAGAGTCAAATTTTTTACCATTACTGTATTTAACTTGAAGGAAGAGGGGTTTTCTTGGCCTTCGGATTTCCGCACCCTCCCGTCAGCAGAAATTCGTTTTAGTTTAAATCTTGTTTTTTCCTTTCCATGCTTTCCTTCTTTTTCCACTGGCCTTCAGACTTTTTTTCTGGATTGCTATTGAACTGTCGACGTTCGCCGGCTGTTTTTGGATACTCGGGTTTCCTTGCCCACTGATTCGCTTTGCTTCCGTAGCCGTGTGCTTGACTTTGCTGTTGTCTTGGCGCACCAAATTGGTTTCGTTGCTCATATTGGCGTCTTCTTTCAATGTCCGCCGTTCTTCTACTTTCAAACTGGATTGCTAGCTCAAATAACTTTTCCAGTGTAGTCGGATTCCTTAATTCAATAAAGTCTTGTACTTGGGGAAGTAACCTCGGCAAAATCACTTGAATTATCTCAGGATCCGGACGGTTTCCATACAAGAGTTTGAAGACATGAATTTTTCTTACAATAAAGGTGGAAAGATTTTCGATTCGTTGCTGATATATGCTGAAAAGTTCCGTTTCTAATTTTGCACGATCCCCTTCGACAGGAAAGGCTTTTACTAAGGCAGTCTTGAAATTTTCGTAAGTATAGGTGGGACTTCCCGCTTGACCCAAGAGACTTCTGCCTATACATTTGAACCAATTAAGCGCTTGGCCCCTCAAAGCGCTGGTAGCTAAGGTGACTTTCTGGAACTCATGCACGGGACACATCATGAAGTGGTCCTCCAATTTTTCCAAAAAACTGGTTACCGGTGAGTTTCCATTAAATGTTGCTTCTGGTTTCATCGATGCGCGCATGGTCTGGACGATGTAAACAAATCCTTCCAGGGCGGCAGCTGGCATTTCTGGATTCTGAGCCGCTTCTGCAGGTAGCACAGTTTCTTCTTGAAACTCGGCCATGGTTATTCTTCTTCGTCGGGCGCCACTATCAGGTTCAGTGTTCCTCCTTACTTGCTTGGGGAACAGTAAATGACCTGACTCGGAACAGAGAGCTTACTAAAGCTATGTTCAATAAATGTGGGAAGTAGACAAGATACACAGGAAGGGTATACGAAACCCTTTATTTTTCTCTCTTTACAATGATTTCCGGACTTCGGAATACAGAGACCAACCACTTGTGGTCTGAACGTAAGAATATAAAAATATGAACTAAACTCTAACTAGACTTGACTTTGGATTAATAAACAAGTGGCTACTTGAAGATTGGCCGTAATTAACAGAAAGGCCGTATGTAGTACAGAGAACTGTTAACACTACGATGCGTTTAAAATTATCAAGAGGATGAACCCTCTGGCCTTGAAGGCAACCAGCAACCGAGTAAAACTGCTAAGGCAAGCGGCCTGCTTCTACTAACTCCTTCCTCTCTCTTGCTTGGCAAAAAGCCACAACTTAAGTACTTGGCGTTCGCAAGACAAATTTGCATAAATAAGTTAAAGCTTTTAATTCTGGCCGGAAGTAGAAAATAAGAAGTGATAGTAAAGATTTAAAATAAAATAAACGTTAGTAAAACTTAAGATCCTTACAAAGTTAGTATTTAAAGGAAGTTTTCGGGAGTTTAATTGAAGCCACATTACAAGGTTGCTGCTAGCTCAGATAAGATTCGTAATCTTCGGCCTTGCATTATAATTGCCGATATTTGAATATCTACGCCGGTTAGGTTTGTGAGCCAAATTCGCGTTCAACTGATTTATCTAGTGTTCGGCTACTAGCGTACTTTACATTTTAATTTGACTGTTAATTTACCTCGCCGCAAGTGGTTGGTTGAGTTGTAAGCATTTATGCTCAAGTTCTAATTTAATTGTAAGGTTTGTTTTAAAACCTTCTTATGACTTCCTCGCTAAAAAAGAAAAAGAATACTATTTTTAGAACAGAGAGGAGACATGCAAAATTAAGGAGCTGTTGCTAATTTAAATTATAATATATCTTTAATATATTTTTTATTAATCGCATCGAACAAAATTATTTCATCAAACCTAATCACGAGATTTTAACTACTTAGTTTCGATGTAATGTCAATAAAAATTTTTGAAATGGTGTAAAAATTACCATACTTTTAGACTTAGCGATAATTTGCTCTCAGTCTAACTAGAGTTTGGTTCCAGTTCATGACAGCTATGAAATCTAAACTTTATACTGGCATCAAGTAGTTAAGCTAATAGCAGACATTCCTTTAATAATTTAATACCGTTGGAGTTTCATCTTCTTTACTTTATTAATTAAAAATTAAATAAATATTGGTACTCACAGTAATGAGATGGATGAACCTGCCGATTCTTCCTAACTATTGCATTTTGGAGTATGTGCTGGTAAGAAGAATGAAATCATAGTCAAATCCATTTTTTGTTGATAAGATCAAAGTCCACAGGTAAGGCCAACTGATAAATTTCATAAAATGGCAGTTTTAAGGGAAAAAGGTCATAGACAATTTTCCTGTATAATTTCCAAACTCGGAGATTTTCAGCTGTACTGTGGTATACCGATGTACAATTGAATTTTATTGTTTGTCCTTTTTGGAAAAAATCTAGGTCTGCACAAGGGCAAGTTTCGAGGATCACTAGTGGTCCGCGGACTATCGATTGAGAAAGGATGCTCAAAAATTGATATAATTTATAATGCATCTGATTCATGTAATTAATAATACACTTAACAAGTGACAACTTTTTGAAAAGTTTCATCATATTTAAAAAAGATGCATGTAATATATTTCAGTGTATATATACGTAAGATAAAAAAATATGTTAAAGATAAATTATAATTTAAATTAGCAATAGCCCCTTAATGCTTAATTTGGTATTTGGCCTCTTGATTTTAAAAAAAAGTAATCTCTTTCTGCACTGCGTCTTCGATGCTAATCCATGTCATATGATTCTTATATAAAGCTGGTGATGTAAATGGAACTAAAACTCAAACAGCCAATAATAATTTTACAGCAGTATTAATTATCCAATCAAATGCTCTGAACCCAAAATTAACTCATTCTGAAATTCATTCTGAATTAAGATTCCATCCTGAAGACAATCTACTTCCTTTCTACAATGCGGCCTAACTTGACTATTGCTCTCTTCTTACTACAAAGCCCTAAAAAATCTAAACATTTTGAAATAGGTCCAAGTAGTGAGCCAAGTTGTTTGTGATCACATCATGCTTATTAAAATAAAAATGCAGATTTAATGGGCCTCGGTTTAGTTTCTGGACTCATTGTATTGAAAGCAAACTTGTATTTTAATAAAGTAAACTTAACTGCAATGTTGTAGGATAAGTTGATGGCGTAGAATGCTGAAATGTCGATCCATAATAAATTAGAAAACTGGCAGTCGAGGCAGATTAAATTTTCATTTTTATTTCATTAAGCATGTTGCGACCAAAAACAACTTGGCACACTAATTGTGCCTGTTTCAAAATGTTTACATTTTTTATGGCTTTGCAGTAAGAAGAGAGCAACAGGCACTACTCCAGCTAGGCCCCAAGTGCAGAAAGAGAGCAAGTTGTGTTCAGGATGAAATCTTAATTCAGAATGAGCTAGTTTTGGTACTCAATGCATTTGATTGGATAATTAATACTATTTGAAAATTAGCATTGGCTATTTTAGTTATCTAAGAATTATATGACATGGACTAGTCTCGAAATGACGCAGTGCAGAAAAAGATTACTATTTTTAGAACAGAGAGGAGACATGCAAAATTAAGGAGCTGTTGCTAATTTAAATTATAATATATCTTTAATATATTTTTTATTAATCGCATCGAACAAAATTATTTCATCAAACCTAATCACGAGATTTTAACTACTTAGTTTCGATGTAATGTCAATGAAAATTTTTGAAATGGTGTAAAAATTACCATACTGTATCAAACATATTACACTTCTCGAAATATTGGAGTAATCTGAAAAAAAAAATAGTTTATGGAACGTTCAATTTTAACAACAAACCAAATTAAATTAGAATTTAAAAAGATTCCATAAGTACTGAAATAGTCACTGAATATTAAAGACTTCGTACAACTATTACTAAACAACCCAAATGAAATTTCTTCAAGGTGTTCATTGTTTTCAGCTCGTGGATTTAACATTTCGGCAAAATAGAAAGCATCGCTACTTGGGAGAAATATTTGTTCCAAACTTCAAACTCAAGCGATTCAGTGAAATAAATGCTCAAAATAATTAAAACCTTTCTTTATGGAATAAATGCATCAATCTCTCCTGGTGAAAATTTACAATGAAGTAATATCATAGAAAGTTTTCTTTTACTGTTTGGCTTTGCTCTTTTCAACAGCTCATTTTTCAATAATATGATATCACGTTTTATTGCCATAATTTCTGACGAACTAATTCTTAAACTAATAGGCTTATTGTAACTAATGAAAACCTTTCAGACGTTTAACTGAAACCAGATTATAGTTTCTTTTAAATCTTATAATTTTTATATACGTATATTTTAAAAATTTACAAATATTTTTCTTAACATTTCGAAGCTTCAGTGGTAAAATCTTAAAGATGTTAAAATAAGTTGAAGCTTCAGATTGCAATCGTGTTAACTGTTTTTAATATAAGGCGAGAAAAGTTTGAAATATTTCGAGAATTATAAGAATGTGATCAAGTCACGCAAAAAAAGCAAATGTGGTTGGTAAAATGCAGCAATATAATTTGCCGAAAGCAAAATTGTTCTGAATATTCAGTTTGTAAGAATGAACAGTATCCGCGAAGTGTAAAGAAACCAAACATTGCTTCGCTGTAATTGATTTTTATGGAAGTCTTTCCTTTGGCTATATACACCCAAACGTGGAGATAAGCAATAACAACAACATGCTAAAGCAAATAAGAATAATCAACAGTAATCACTATAACGTGAATAAACTAAGACTATAATTTCGAAAATTGAACATTCTTACTCAGCTGTAGGAAGTGAAAATGACAACCCAAAAAAAGTGCCTTAAGGGTCGAATAACAGGAGAAAATTCCAGAATATTCAATATGAATAATAGGAAAGGAAGCCCCTAATTACATCTGGTGACCAAAACGTGAAAGAAGCAATTTAGAAAACTGGGCCGAAATACCTGGAAATATGGAGTAAAAAAACCTCCAAATAATTAATTCTAAAAAAAGGGGGGGAGATACGAATTGTTTTAAGGTAACGGTAATAATAATAGAGAATTTATAAACTTTTTCTCCCAAACTAAGTCTCTCGCTCTTTAGAGCGTAATTTTAATACTCTGTTCGATAAATGTATATTAAATCGCATCAATAAATTAAAATTATAGATACCTGACAATCCATATCTGAAATGGATATTTAAGTATAAAAGTGAAATTTTATTAGTAGCGAAAGAAAACCGGCACGAAAACTCATCTGAACTTATTATATCTTGCCTGAACAAATAAATTAAGGAATTTGATAGCAAAAGGCCTGAATTTATTTATGGCGAATGAGAATATCGCCGTATTCTATTTTTTAAAGGTTCTCTTTAAAACTATGGATACACACTGTGGATTTACCAATGATGTAAATCCACAGTGTGTCTATTCTTCTATTCTAATTATGATATATTCCATTTTTTAAAGTTCGCGTATCTTCAAGTACTTATCTAAATTTCTTTTCATTCGGAAACATGTGGCTTGGAAACACAAAGCTATTCACAGACTCCTTGAAATTGCTTCAGACGAGAATCCCGTTCGTTCCAGCTTCCAAATGAACCGAGTTAAAAAATAATAGCTGTAGGCAAGGTATTTAGAAAAAAAACAAACACACCATACTTGCCATACTCGACAGGTAACAACTCGAGATTCTCGCTTCTATTAAACAAGGTCCGAATGCAAAACGGACGATGATAGATCACTTTTTTTTTTCGCTAAATGCACTTGACAATCCAAGCGTAATATTTACCATGATCATTCTGTCGACACAGAGAAATCCTTTCCACTCTCACTTTTCTTCATTCGATGGTATTTCACTTAGATTGTGGAATTCGTTCATGACGATTGTCTGTGCTTAACGACTTCAGATAAAATTCAAAAGCTGAACATGTCTTGGGCAGTTAAATACCAGAGAAAAGGTACAAAAACGCGGAGAAGAATGAGCGGTGGAGTTAGAATGGAGGTGGTGATAGGGGAAAAAGCAGACGCCCACTTTATATATTATACGCCCGTCTGAAACAGATGTGGAGGAAAACAAATTTTACGAAAAAAAGAGTGAAGAACTGTGACCTCAGAAGGCCATAAATTGCGCTTTTCGTCGGGAGGGGAAGAAGAAGAGGGGTGGAAAAGTTTAAAAATGAGTTTCTGAGCCTCAAAAAATTTGCTTTTTTTCCCTCTTCGCAGCAGTTTATCAACATTCAAAATCTAAGAAGAAAGTCTCTCTTTTATCTCAGTACAGAAATCGTTCTCGAGCTGCCTTGTTTTCCCATCTTGTTCTCCCTCTTCTGCCAGATGTTACAAATACCCTTGCAGTAGATGATGTATTACTAGCATGTCTGTGATTTATGAATACACAGTCGGATTTCGAAAATTTTTAAGTTTCGGAATTAAAATAGATTCACAATACGCAATGTGTCACTGATACATTTTGGATTATCGACAGCTTTAAAGAATTCTCTTGACTTACTCAATTTCCTATTAGCTCAAACTATATTGTTGCGTGCGTACGGGTTCGTTATGAAATGAATGCACAAGTCCGATGAAAAATGAACAAAAATTTATTATTATCACAACAAAAATGCTTAAATTTTCTCAAATTATCATGCAGTATTACAATATCTCACAGTAGTTTTCTTTTAACTACTCAAATGTCAATAGAACGTAATTCAAAACAGCTAAAGAACGCTAATCCGCGAATTCGCTACAATCAACAACAGTAGTTTTCTAAACAACAACAAACTAAGCAACTACTACAAACTGAGATGTTTTCCTCCTTTTATAAGCTTTTAAAATCACGCGCTAGAATTTTCCAGTACTTTCTCGAAATCAAAAAGAGATATTTATTTATTTAACGCACGCGCTCTTGTATTTTTAATTTTCCGGCTTAGCTTTCTTTTAATATTCGTCACGCGCTGCACTGCGCGAGAAATAAAACCATTTAATTTCTAATTGAACTAACATTAGCTTTTTAAATACCAAATTCGTAACACTGCCCCCTTCCCAAGGACTGCACGTCCCGGGCAGTACAATCCCTGGACAGGAAGCTAAACTTACAACTGTGGCATAAATGCATTAATAAGCATTACATTACTATAATAAACAACATGAACAATAAATGCAATACATAAAACAAATCAAATGCTATCAAATACTAAATACAAAACAAATACTAAATACAAATCAAATACTAAATACACATTTATAAACAAAAAGGACCATGGTCTGATACTATTTACAATTATTTACATTACGTACTATGGCCATAGTAATGAGCTAACCTGTCGTAAGAGTTCGAAGACTCACGGATCCGAACCATGACGTCATTTAGCCTGTTTAGGATTGTGTGCGAACCATCCCAAGGTGACTGTAAATCAGGCCTGACTCCTTTTCGTCGAATCGGGTTCCACAACCACACCTTGTCTCCTTCGTTGGATCTATGTCCAGCAGCTCTCGTGTTGTATCTGGTCTTCACTTTCTCCGTCGCCAAGTTCACTCGCTTTCGTGCGGAACGGTGCATCACTTCAAAACGGGCCTTGACATCTTGGATGTGTTCCTCAGGCGATGAAGGCGCATCCGTACGGCGATGAAACAGGCGGTCACAAGGCAGACGAAGGTCTCGACCGAAGAGCATCTGAGATGGAGAATAGCTGGTAGTCTGGTGTTTCTTTTCGACCCTAGCATGATTTCGACTGTTTCTCGAGCTGGTTCTTTCGGACAAAGCGTCGGCATTTCCAGGTGAGGATCCCTTCTTAGGATGGATAGTCATGTCTTCAGATCCTGAAAGCAGTTTGTTGTTTTTCAAGTCTAAGGAAAAATTGTATTTCCTTAAAAAGTCCAATCCGAGTATGCATGGATCTGTAATATCCGCCACATATGCCGTGTGATGGTAGGCGGCACTTCCAAACGTGATGTTTACGTTTAACTTCCCAGTTATGTCGATCTTGTCACCAGACGCAGTCTGAAGGGTAACACAGGATGGCGTCCAAATAAGTTTATCTTTAAACTGTTCAGCTAAATCTTTCCTAATGATGGTAACATTAGCTCCTGTGTCAATGATCATACTGCAAGGAACTCCATCGATATTCCCATTGATGGACAGTCCGTTATTGTTGCCACTCACTGTATAAATTTTAAGAGCTTTAAAACAAGGTTTTTCACTATCTGGCAACCTCCGTTCCTCGATATGGTCACTAATTTGTTTACTGCGTTGTTGCTGGGAAATGGTCTTATTTTCCGTACCTCGGGGTCTGCACTTTCTTCGTATGTGGCCTTCAACTCCGCAGTTCCAGCACTTTAGAATTAGTTTCTTTTCACTTCTGTTCCGTCTCAAGCCACTGACTTGTCTGGTAAAATCATCTGCTTTATATTCCGTACCCTGGGGTATTCTGCAATTCCGTCTTAGGTGACCTTCACTACCACATCTCCAACACCTTAGAGCCACTTTCTTCTCGCTCCTACTCCGTATCAAATCTTCGACTTGTCTGGCTAAATCATCTAAACGAGCCATCAGTTGATCCACTGGCTCATGGACTCGCACAGCTCTAACTGGGTAGCGGTCTCGACGAGTGGCTTGCTGGGCTGCCTCAAATTTCATGGCGTACACTAGAGCACTTTTTAAATCTTTTACATCCGCCATTCGTAGAGCTTTCTGTATTTCAGTATCTCGGATGCCGTCGATAAAGTATTGCAAGGACAGGATTTCCCTTGTTTCTGTCGGGCATTCCGAAAAGGCGAGATGGGACAGCCTTTCAACATCCGCGGCGAGCTCCTGAAGTGTTTCGGTAGGCTTCTGTTGACGAGATTTTAATTGGAGCCTGCTGTAGTCTTTTAAACACTTCTCCCCAAAGCGCAACTCCAAGGCGCCGGACAGAGCTTCGAAATCTAACCTTTTGTTTTCGGGAAGAGTCTGAAGGATATCCGCTGCGTCGGCTCTTAGAGAAGCGGCGAGATGACAGGCCTTAGCTTGGGAATCCCATCCATTCGCATCCGCCACGATAGAAAATTGTGTCTTATACACCTGCCAGGAGGTCTTCCCATCATATGTGGATAGCTTCAGAGGTGGACGAGCAGGCATTGGTAAGAATTTAAAATCATCACTCCTGCTCCCTGCCGACGCTACGAATTTCTTTAAAGTATCCATTTCTTTGGCAACTGCAGAAACTCTCTCATCAATTTGTTCTTTTACAGAAGAAACTCTTTCTTCTATTTCTTCTTTCACCGAAGAAACTCTTTCTTCAATATGTCCAACTTTATTTTCAACTGCGTCAATTCTGCCTTCCATAGCTTCAAATTTATTTTCTATTATGCAAGTAATTTCTCTTTTCATTTCTTCTTGACCAGCTTGAACGGCTTTCATTTCGTCCTTAACGGATTCCTGGCCCAATTTCATTTCTTCCTTAACGGATTCCTGGCCCAATTTCATTTCTTCCTTAAATGATGCTTGGCCAGCTTCCATCTTTTCTTGGAATGCAGCAAAAGCACTAATGAGCTGTCTCAATTGTTCTTCCATCGCTCTTGTTATTGGCATTCAAATCCCACTTCTGACACCAAAAATTGTTGCGTGCGTACGGGTTCGTTATGAAATGAATGCACAAGTCCGATGAAAAATGAACAAAAATTTATTATTATCACAACAAAAATGCTTAAATTTTCTCAAATTATCATGCAGTATTACAATATCTCACAGTAGTTTTCTTTTAACTACTCAAATGTCAATAGAACGTAATTCAAAACAGCTAAAGAACGCTAATCCGCGAATTCGCTACAATCAACAACAGTAGTTTTCTAAACAACAACAAACTAAGCAACTACTACAAACTGAGATGTTTTCCTCCTTTTATAAGCTTTTAAAATCACGCGCTAGAATTTTCCAGTACTTTCTCGAAATCAAAAAGAGATATTTATTTATTTAACGCACGCGCTCTTGTATTTTTAATTTTCCGGCTTAGCTTTCTTTTAATATTCGTCACGCGCTGCACTGCGCGAGAAATAAAACCATTTAATTTCTAATTGAACTAACATTAGCTTTTTAAATACCAAATTCGTAACACTATCATTAAAAGATTTTCAGCCTCAAAATTACTTAAAATCAACATTAGGATAACCTGAATAAATTAACATATTTATTGCTCTCCTAATCTTGTTCCGGACATTGTCAAACGTAGGGATGTCGTTTATCCTTAACAGGAGCATTGCTATTGACTTGTAGATATATATGTGATGATTTTTAGAGGATATGATGGGAGAACCAATGAAGTCACAGTCATGGTGGGAACGGTGATGGTGTTACAGTTTATAATGACGCAGGTGCAATCAACTGTAGCCATTATGAAGATTAATATCCATTTTTATTTTTAGAACGTAAGCAATTCTTTGGAAGCACATCCTGAAGTACACATAGTACAATGGGTGCAATCTACACCCCAGCATTCCACATACGCGTAATCACATCTTAAACAAAAGAAAATACTGCGTAACAGCGAACACAGGTTATGCAAGCGGCAGCAGGCGAGAAAAGTGTTGCGTAGCAAGTAGCTGGCAGTATTTAAAGGCTTGGGATTCCTTGCCTGAGCAACAATTGGGCAAGAGCTTTCACATTGCAGAGAAATGATGACGCAAAAGTGGTGCAATGCAGATCTGTGAAGAGAGAATGTACTTAATTAAAATTAGTAATTTAAAGGTCTATATGTGAACTTGTCTTTCCTATTATATACACATTTTATATTTATATATAAAAATATATATACATATCTGTATTTATATATACAGTCATGCGCAAAAATTTAAGACCACACATGGAAAAATCAGATTTATTGGAATTCCGCAACAAAAACATGTTATAAATGAAAAAAATAGGCTTTCAAAGTATAGTCAGTATTTTTTCGGACCTCCTTTATTTTTTTATCTCTGCTGCAATCCTTTTAGGCATGCTATGAAGACTGGCAGTAAGCTTGAGAAATCTCTGTACACCACACATGCTTTATTGCTTCAACAAGTTCTGTAACATTGGATGGTAGCTTTTTCGCGACTTTATTTTTCACAATGCACCTCAGATTCTCTATGGGATTCAAATCTGGGTTGTTACCTGGCCAATTAAGCACTTGGATTTGAGTAGCCCTCGGATAGTCCTTAACATTCCTTGCCCTGTGACACGGAGTCGCATCATGCAAGAAAATTGAACATTTATGAACATCCAAGTGAAGCTTCAACTGGTCACGTAACAAATTAATATACCGACTGCCGTTCATCGTAGTTTTAGGTGGCAGGAAGTATACAGAAGCAGTACCAGACTCGGACATTGCACTCCATATCATCTGGCTTGAAGGGTGTTTCACTGTTGGAATCATGTATCTGTCATCATATCTTTTTACAAATGGGCGGTGAATACATTTAGCACGTACAGAAAATTGCTGTACACTTGACTCATCGGAAAATAGCACTGCACTCCACTGTTGTTCAGTCCAATTCTGATATTGTCTGGAGAAAGTCAGTCGTTCCTTTTTCATACTTTGATTAAGTCTAGGTTTCCTTGAACGTTTATAGGAAAATAAAGGATAATCTTTAGTCAAACAAACGTCTTGAAATAGTACTCAAACTAACGCTGGTACTCTTTGCATCCAGAGCAGCTCTAATTTTATTGCAGGAGGTTGCTGGACATCGAGTGATTATCCTTCTTATCCCACGATCATCATGTGCACAAATTTTTCTTGGGCGACCACTTCTCTTAAGATCCGTATAATTTCCCGAAATTTTGAATTTACTGATAGATTGATGCACATCTGTCATGCTGACATTTACCTTGAAACCTATTTCACTTTCAGAAAGGCCAACTTCATGCAGGGCCCCTATTTTTGCCCGTTTTTCAACAGTAAGTAAAGGATTTTTACCCATTACAAGAATTATACAACAGCACTGTGTAAGCAAAATCGAATAACAAACCACTGATAAACGAGACTACGTTATATTTATAGCAGTAGAAAGTGTTTGATGTAATTAACGCATGAGATAACGCAATCACGAGTGAAAATGGTGCAAACTGTTAAAATACAGGAGAACGGCTACTGGTCTTAAACGTTTTCACGTGACTGTATGTTGATTGCCCTATGGCATGGCACATCACAATGGGGCATCTATATTTTAACTGGAAGTAGCCCCTTTATTCTTCATTTTAATTTGGGTATTTTATCTTTCTGTCCTAAAAATGCTGACTATTTAAAATATATCAAACTAGAGTGTCATTTTAAATTAATCCGCATCATACGAACGCTGCAATGCAGATACTTTTTGGGCAACATGCGAATAAGATTTCGGTTGAACCAAAACCTTTTTCATTCTCTCCCAAACTTTCTTTTGAATGCGTTACATTTTTTCCACTTGCTTGCGTCCAACTAATACGCTAGGCTCGTTTCTGTGTATAATCCATTGTCATAAGATGTGTTAAACTTCTAAAAATAGGAGGTGTATATTGAACCCATAATAATGTGTGAATTAGAATATGCTTCTCAAGATCTGTTTTACCCAGTAATAAAATACGTATGTTGAATCTACGACACGTATGAACTCGTAATGTAACTGGTATGTTGAATATATGGCTACGTTTGTCTGAAAATTCCATCCTTCTATTACACAATCAGAGTGCCAGTACCATCTACAAGCACTGGTCACGCGTAAAGTTACTTGTGTTTTCTCTCTCACCACATTCTAACATTATTACATTTTATGAAACAGTCGACAGAAAATTGACCTGGCTTTGACCGTTAAACTTCAGCAAAAAAATTCTGTGGAGAATAGTCCTGCCTTATAGTGGCGTTTACATACAAAATTGATATAAGTGTGTTTATTCATAGACAATTTCAGAAGTTCTAACATCCAGTGAAATAAAATGTGGCACTACTAGTGCAATTAATTTTTGAACTTATTTTGGCCATCTTTTCATTGTTTAGGGAAAAAAATTCCTTAAATAATCAAAGTGACTTGATGTTTTAAAGATTCATCATTAGAACAATCTAAGACTGTCGATCTTTGTTTATACTACGTTCTTCAAGTGCGTGCTCGACGAGAATATTTTTCCGCTTCCGCTTTGCCTAAAACGCATTACATTTGTCATTCGAAAGCTTTAAATTATTATCGTTGAGTGAACTTAAATCTTTGCTTTTTAGCCAAACGCGCAGGAAGAGCACTGGTTTGTAGTAAACCGGCGAAACAAGCTTAATGGCTCGAACACTCAACGCTGCTAGAGCAAGTTGCTAATAATCACAGCACAACGTGGCCTGGAGTAGGCAGACACGCTCTAAAACTAACTTCCGAAATTCTTGCTTAAATAGAACTTCATTCTACCTTAATCTTAATAAACTCTAGCTATCTCATTTACATTCGGGCATGAAAGGCGTGGGTGAAAAAAGAGGAATAGGAAAAGTTTTTCAACTTAAAATGAACTAAACTGTTAAAATAAATAGATAAACCTCCCAAATATATAAATGTTGTTATTGTTTTAAATTTTATTAGTCCAAAGGGATTTGAATCCCGAAGGACTATTAGTTTCGTTTTGGCATTTTGCGTCGGACGGATAAATGTCGGTTCACTTTTCAAACTGTTGCCATAAAATGTTAGAGTCCTGCATTATATTTGAAGAAATTAAATAATGAAAATCTGCGTAAATGTATGTATATTTCTCACATTGTCATAAAATAACGGTACATAGAGTCATCGAATTTTGAATAACGTAATCCTCCAACGAATATGAGCATGTGGAAGACCAAATTTGAAATTTGAAATTTGTTTTATGATCGATTTCCTATTTTTTAAAACTTTGACGAATTTTTGATTAACAAACTCAAGGATTTCAAAGCGAGCAATGGCAACGTTGTGCAGAAAAAACATTTTTATCTCCAGCGCGTGAGTCTCTGTATCGGAAATTCTAAAGATATGCTCGTTTTAAAACTATTTTGCGATATTGCTGTTGCACTGGATCTTATGGTTTAAGTGCGAGGAACATGATATTTAATAAAGAAAGGTAACACACAAAATGTTAAAAAACGCCCCTTTGGACGTAATTTAAAATCTGAAACATTTCAGATATATATATATATATATATTTTTTTTTAATTTATTTTCTTGTAAACTGCAATGTTATTTCTTCACAGTTCCATACTTTGCTATATTTCCCTCCATCTATCAGTTAAAACTGTAAGGTATATTTTAATTTTATAATATTTATTTTAATTTTGAAACCCTTTCCTTTCAATTCTTGTTTCCTATTACAACTTCCTACCAGATTAAGGTTTTAGAATCGGGTTGAATGCAAATGAGTTAGAAGAAGTACTTAAGGAAGATTCAGCTTACTTCGATAGAGAGGGCTAAGTGGCGAATGTTTAACTTCTGGCTAAGTCACTCTTGAAGCCTTTACGCTAGGCTGTATTATACGTTTCTATTGATATTCGCCGGATAGTTTAATTTAAGGGCAAACTATATTTGGTAATTGTGTCTAGCTTCGGCTAAGTCTCGTTTATTTAATTATAGTTTTTTTTTTTTTTTTTTTTTTTTTTTTTTTTTTTTGTAATTTATTTTTAATGCTTTTTATTGTTATTATTGTAGAGTATAAAACCATTTCATGGCCATGAAATAGGTGATTTGGTTATTCAATTAGTGTAGCTAGAAATGTTTTATAGAGTAGAAAACTGCATATAATAATTATTACTATTTTGAAATTTGAACACGTGATGTTTTCTTTTGATGTTGGATTTAAAAATGTAGCACTGTCTTTATGAAAGTAGCAAATCAAAATTTAATTCTATTAGAAATTTAACTATTATATTTAATAAATTAAGTAACGGATTTTAGTTTTTTAAAATTATTTTAGAGAAGTTTATTAAATTTTACTGTGATTAATAATTATAATTTTGAATTATTGTTAAGCACTTCGACTTAATTTTAAGAATTTTCCAATTATTTTGAGAATTGGGTAAATTTTGAATATATTTATAGAATATGATATATAATTGTGTTTTGAGAATAATGCAGAAAATATCAGAATATTTTGTTATTGAATAGTG
The DNA here is from genome assembly GCF_044657685.1 of Stegodyphus dumicola. NCBI lineage: Eukaryota > Metazoa > Arthropoda > Arachnida > Araneae > Eresidae > Stegodyphus > Stegodyphus dumicola. Next base: position 135,840,655 of record NC_140771.1, on the reverse strand, counting down.
TTATTATGAATATAGAAATGTTCAGTTTTAAAAACTGAATAATGATAATAAAAGCAATATGAGTAATATAATTAAAAAGCGAAAATAATATACAACTTAATAGTTATAGCAAATTAAATTTGTTCATACAAATAGTAGTTTTTTTTTTTTTTTTTTTTTTTTTTTTTTTTTTTTTTTTACCAAACTGTAAACATATGGGTAAAAATGTTCGCTTATGGCTTTTTCTGGAGCGTTTGATCTTGAGTATCCTCGCCTAATGCTCCACGAGTATTCAGCCATCATATATACACTGAGGGGGGGGGAAAGAAAAGGGGGCTGTTTTATATCTCCCGTTCTACTGGGCCGACTGACGAAATTCAAATTGCGTTTTCCATGTCTCGACAGCGCGACTTAGGATATGCATTAGATTTATATATACTAGCTTTGTTCTAACGTAAACATTTTGATAGAAAATCGGATTTTTTTTTCTGAAACAACATACCAATTTTTTTTCGTATTTCGATTCTGCGACTCAAATTAGTCACAGATATTAAATTTTGTAATTTTTGGTGAGAAATTCAAAAATTTATCTTGGCGATTTTCTTTTAGTTTGCACCAAGAATAATTCACTTGGCTAACTTCCTGAATTTATAGAACCTATTTTCCTTTCCTTTTCTTCATTGTGTGCGAGCGGAAAAAAAAGTAATCATCATATTTTCAAATAATTTTAACAAAGTGCGTAAACCACATCGCTTATAATATATACGCTAAATTTCAAAGCGCGCCAAAATTTGAATTTACGTACATGTAAAGAAATTTTGAATAAAAAAACTCCAATTTTTTGCAGGTGTGTTTAGAAATACATCTACTTTAAGATGATGGTAAAACTTTTATAGGTTATTATTCAAATTGTTTTTGTAAAAATTTATTAGTTATTTCAAAATGCAAATTTTAAAAATAAGTCATAAAAATAGGCGAATTTTATTTGGAATGAACCTAAATTTCGAAATGTGAAAAGAAGAATCTAAGTTTAATAAAAAAGAGTTATTAATAAATATGTATCAAATTCAATTAACATTGACGAACTAAAGTTTTGAGAGGCAATTTTTTAAAAACTACTCGTGCGATTTTTGCAAACCTTGGCAGTTTGGCGTAATTTGAGTCGTAGAATCGAAATATGGAAAAAAAAAAGGCATGTCATATCAGAAAAAGTCTGATTTGTGTCAAAATACCTATATTAGAACAATGCTATATAATAATGCTATATAAATTTAATACATATCCTATGTCACGCTATCGAGACATAAAAAAAGCAAGCTGAATTTCATCCAGTAGGAATGGGACATACAGAACTGTCCCCCCCCCTTTTTTTTTTTTTTTTTTTCAGTGTGCATCCCATCTGCCTTGGTTCCGTGCCTCCATAACTTTCAAATCTTGACAAAATCGCTCCCCCTTCTCATCACTTTTTACAGCAAGAATTTTCGGGAAGCTATTAAGACGGCTATGCAAAAAATGCAGTTTGATGCTCATGCCCAACAAAGCATTTTGAAGCTGCCCAAACGTTGCTGGACAATGCCGGTGTAGTTCTGTGCTCGTGTATTTCCAAGAGTCTTTCACAATGTTTTTGAATGCCAATCAAGCATTCTTTTCAAGTTATGTCATTGTTCTGTCATGTTTAAGAAATGTTCATCTTTGAGGAACTTCCGAATCTGTGGACCATCAAACACACCGGTCTTTATTTTTTCAAATGACAGGCTAAGAAATGCCGAAAGGAGATACTTGAAACAGTCTGCTTCAATTGGCAAAGCTTTAACAAATTGCTTCATGAGACGCGGTTTTATATGCAGAGGTGGAAATCTAATGTTCTTTCTGTAGAAAAGTGGCTGATGTAGAATATTTGAATCACCAAGTTTCAGGTCAGATCCTCGCGGCCGATTCGACTGAACCCAATGCTTCACGAGCTCTTCTGTCCCACATACACAATAAACAGGGATACTTGGTACTTCCGCGTTGCTGAGCCAAGGAGGAAGCAGATCATTTTATAGTCAACCCAGATGATCTATTGATGCGCATGATCTTGTAACAATCAACGACTCCCTTTATCTCTTTATATTCTTCACACAAACAAGCCGAATGGCCTATTAGGACTGCACCAAATAAGTTTCATTGTGGAGGAGGGCACACTTTAAGCTCCGCTTTAAGCAATCGATGAAGATCCGCCATTGAGCTACGTTATAAGCTGAAATTTCCAATTCTTCCATTAAACCATATACGTTATGGCAATACAGAATTCGACCATCACTCCGAAACTATTGCAGAGACGCACTTACTGTTGATCGAAAGTAGGATACCTTAGACCCTTTTTCAAGCGCTTTTTTCTCGTGCAGTCTTGATGTTAACAACTCTGAAGCTTTTTTGGACAGCTCCAAATCTCGTGACAAATCATTCAACTCATGCTGGTCTAACCTTTTAGGAACAGAATCAGCCTTCAGCATCTTCAATTCAGTATTCCCCAGAATCGGTCAATTCGATATTCACCAGAATCGTATTCCTGTATTTTCAAATAGGGCAATCCTCTGAAAACTGACACCGGGAATTAAGCTGAGTGGGGCACTGGACGTATAGCTGACGGTAAACTACGATACTCTATTTTAAATTTGTTTTTCTTGTTAAATCCTGTCGTTTTTCTATACAAAAGTAACAACCACTTGAGGGAGTGATCTTTGGTCTCTCGCCAAATCAAAAGCATACTGAATGGAAATTCAGAACGTGTTCCCTTGAAGCGCATGATTTATCTTGATCACCAATTTTCCCTTTAAATAGACAAAATAGGCTTGCCTGACAAATGTACTGATATTTACCTCTTGACTAGAGGTGATAAAACCATAACATATATAACCAAGCGAATCGGAGTTATTTAAGCCACTACGACACAAACTAGCAGAGGCAGACATAAAGAAAGGTTTTAGTTCATGTATAAGTAAAAACTAAGCACTGCTAACCTTGTATACAAACAAGAAATCGGATTCTACTTCGGAATGAAACACAACGTCTCATTACAGTATCTTAGGCTTAACTGAACTAGTCTAAACAAGTATGCACCTATCGCTGGTCTCCTACAGCCTCACTCCCTCGGCGCCAATCGGAAGGTTTATGCCAGCCAATAGGAGAGCCGTAGTACTTCCTATGATCCACCCTTGATGCCGCGGAGAGTGGTCACTTTCACATTAGGTGTAGAGAAAAAACTTGACATGGTAGATGAAAACTAACTATAGTTTTGAAATTAGAATGCCTATTAAACTTTAAAAGCGCTCAAAAATCGAATTCAATAGAAATTGTGTAAAAAATGGTTCCATAATACAATCAAAGATCTTTTTTTCCAGTGCCTCTAGAGCAGCGGTTCTCAACCTTTTGACTAACGCGTACCATCTAAGCAAAAATTGTAAACCTTTAGTACCACCACTACAAAGTACTACTACCACCACCACTCTTGAACAAAGCTAAGATAGCATAAATTTAAGGGTGTTAGAGAAAAAATTCAATCAGGATGTTGGGGTTTTAATTTTTGAATTTAATAGTTAAAAATACTTTGCTTCTTTGCGTACTACCTATTCTTCTCTTGCGTACCACCGGTTGAGAACCCCTGCTATAGAGGACTGCTTTTGTTAATTATAAGATAAAGACATTTTGTCGCTCTCAGCTCTAGTCAGAAAAAAGAGATTTGCAACGAGTGTTTGACAGGAACTAAAGAAGTGTTTCCAACACCTCAGAAAGTTTTGGTTTTAACTACACTGGCCAAAACTTCTGCTAAATACGTTTATTGAAGCCTTGTATTAGTGACAGATAAATGAATGAACTACACGCAGCTTTTATTAGCTGTAAACAGTTTTTTCTGGATCTGAATAATCAGACTTTCGCCAGTTTGATTTTCATAAGCGGCGGAGATAAGTTTAATAAACAACGGTTTTTCTATTGATTATTATGTATTCGTTATGGCTCTTGGAAATTTGAAAGCAATAAACGGCTGAGGTTATTAACCAGTGAGTTTAATAAGCGACGACCACTCGACTTATAATATATCGATCTACATTACGTCATTTCAGATTAATCCATATCATACGTTATTATTAGCGTTGCAGTGAAACGTTATGTTATGCAGTACAATGTTCTCCGCATTTTTCTTCGGGACTAAGGCAAGCTTGCAATTTAACAGAATTCTTGAAACGCGACTCGAAGGTTTTTGATTAGATTTGATTTGAATAAAATTGGAGATCAATTTTTTACATTTACATTTAAGTAAAAAGTCAAGATGATTCAGGAATTTTTGTCGTTTCAGGCGTAATTTAGTGAAACGATTAACGGATGAAGGCATGATAAACAAAGCAGAAAATCAAACTAAATGAACTAAGCAATAATAAAGCACACACAAAACAGCAGAAAAATCCTGAATGAAAAGAAAAATCCTGAAAATTCCTGAATAATCTTGATTTTTTACTTAAATGTAAATGTAAAAAATTGATCCCCAATTTTATTCAAATCAAATCTAATCAAAAACCTTCGAGTCGCGTTTCAAGAATTCTGTTAAATTGCAAGCTTGCCTTACTTCGGTCCATCATAAGGGATACACGTCAACAATTGTTCAAAATTGAACATGAACTCTATAAGCTTCATCTGGCTAAATCATATTCAAAATTCACTGCCATTGAACAAAAGTCTTGGTCTAGAACGGAGAATGCAGTTAACCGTCATAAAAAGACCCTTGCAGTTAAATTCGAAAAACTTCTTTTACAGTCTTCCAGTTCAAGTAGTTCAAAAACTCTTCCCATTGTAAACATCAAGCCAATAGTTAATATTTCTAATGTTAGTCTTTCAGAAGAACAAGAGAGAATTCTAAAATATAATTTTAACTTCTCACAAACCTGTAAACCCTCGATTCCAAAGATTTTGGCTCCTATCGAAAAAGCTTTCAAGTTCAGTAAAGTTTCAGATTCACAGAAAGAAATGATTAGGCATCTTATCGCTCATAATGTGAAATTCAATAATAAACCTTTGAAACTAAATCTAACTGTGAGAGAAAGAGCTACAATGCGCGAAATTCAATCTAACCCGGATATTATCATTTCAAAGGCCGACAAAGGTGGCCAGATAGTCGTCATGGATAAGAACACATACATCGATGGTGTCACTAAACTCTTAAACCAAGGACCATATAATCCGATCCCTAAAGATCCTTCACCTTCGGACTTGTCAAAAATAAAAACTGCGGTCAAATCTTCGCAAATCATTTCAAGCAACTTAAAACATTCGCTTATCCCATCTGTTGCGAATTGTGCCAGATTATATGCTCTTCCCAAAATTCATAAAAGTGGTATTCCTTTCCGCCCTATTGTATCAAATTTAGGTACTGCCTCGTATTCATTAGCTAAATATTTAGTTTCTAGATTTTCAACTCTATTAGACAATAACATTTACACAATAAAAAATTCAATAGAGTTTGTAAAAAAGGTTAAAACATTTCTCCTAGAAATTTACTCATGGTTTCTTTTGATGTAAAATCATTATTCACCAATGTTCCAGTGGAAGGTGCATTAAGATGTCTAGAAACCAGATTTCGTGAATTTCATTTGTCTTGCATCGAAATTGATGAGCTAATTTCTCTCACTCAACTCTGTTTGAAACAAACACATTTTGTTTTCCAAAATAAATATTACAAGCAAACTGAGGGATTAGCCATGGAAAGCCCCCTCACTCCCATCCTGGCTGATATCTACATGCATTATTATGAATCAAAATTGTTTGAAACTTTAAACTTCCCGGCATGGTTCCGCTACGTAGACGATACTTTTACTCTGTTTGAAGGTAATAAAGATGATTTAGATAAAGTTCTTTCAGCAATAAATTCTATTGATACTGCTATTCAGTTCACTTTTGAACTTGAGACTTGCAATTCTCTTCCGTTTCTCGACATTCTGGTCACACGTAATACATCCAACTTCAGTACTACGGTTTACCGTAAATCTTCATCGGTTTGCCTTCCACCACACTTTATCAATCATGTCATCCGACTAAACAAAAGTTAGCTTCATTTTATTCCTATGTTTTCCGTGCTCTTCAAGTTTGCTCCTCCAAACTAGCCCTTGATGAAGAACTAAATTATTTAAAAGCAATAGCTGTTGACAGGGGCTTTTCACCCAACATTATTAATCAAGCAGTTAAAAAATTCTCATCTCAACACACTAAAAGGCACACTCTTGTTTTAGGAGATTATAAAAATTCTGTTGTCATTACCTTCTTTCCATCAATTAGCTATAAAGTTGCACATATTTTGCAGAAATTTAACTTTCGGGTTGTTTATTCTCCCATCAATAAAATTTCGATTTCCATACTCAAGGAGCCCATTCCGAATATGAATTCCTGGGGTATTTATAGGATTCCTTGCCAGTGTGGTTTAATTTACATTGGCCAAACTAAGAGAGCCTTTAAATTTCGCGTCAAGGAACATGAGGCATATGTTAGAAAAAAGGAAACACAGAAGTCTTCTGTTGCTCAACATTGTTGGTCCGAAAATCACACTTTCAATTTTTCTGCTGCCAAAATTATTCAAAAAACATCTTCCATTGGAGAACTGGATTTTCTAGAGGCATTTCACATTCATAAAAATCTTTCTGTTCTAGTTAACGATCCTAATTCCAATCCAAATTTGCCTTCGGCCTTTAAAGAAATTATGTTTTAGTTCTGGTTTCACCAACAGATGGCGCCACTTGCTTATTCTTGTCCAGGCTTTCTTATCTTATCTAATCATTATTTCCTATCTTGTTCATTTGCGGTTTTGCAGCTGAGGATGGTGGTTTGGTAAAACCATCGAAACTAGTCTTGTGAAAATTTTGTAAATATAATGCTGATTTTTGTTGTTTGACTTCTGAATTAAGGTAATTTTATTTTACATATACTTATGCTTCCCGTTTTTAATGTTTCTATGATAGTTTACAAGACTATGTGATATTAATTCTGAAGTTAAATCAGAACGTTTCTTCATATTCAATAAACGGTTATCTGCCTGAAGTCTTAAAATTATCTATTATTTACACGACCTTTAGAACGCCATTATGGAATTATTGACAATGATCTATTTTTGACAGCTGTAATGATAATAATTAATAAAATAACTTGCTTTTCGTCTAATTTGGTACATAATTATACATTATACATGGTTGCTTACAAAAAAGTACACTTCCTTCAATACGGATACTGCGCTCTTTGGAGAACGCCGTAACTTTTTCCTCTTTGTTTGCTGATTAGCTGTCTGTCCGCGTGACTTGACATGGCCAAATAAAGCAGTATTCCAGCTTAATTGTGCCTTTCTATTCACTTTATTTGCGCACATGTTACCAGAATGGTCTATCTTGCCATACTTTCACCGAAAGTGGGCTGTCTTTTCATGGGCTACCTCATGAAACGAAAATTGATGCAGAGCCACCTGTTGAGGAAAACAGCAATGAAAACGTGATTTAAGATATGCAGGCTAATTAAAAGAGCGTTAAAATTTCAAGGAATCCGAATCGAAAAGGATATTGTTACGAAATATCCAAGGGCGGTAGGATAGCTTCCCGCAAAACAGTTTTAGGGTTGCCATAAAATGGCAAGAGAAGGCAAGGTTGCCACATTTGGATAAAAATCGTCCATTTGGCGACAAAATTGGCGATATGCCATGGACGGATGGAGAACCTTCTGGAAGGAATTCTTACTGGTTTATCCCAGAATGTTCTCGAACACAAGCCAAAAGCTATATAAACTCTGCTGGTACGCAAAGAGTCAGTTACGAGTTAGACCGTGCGGAGTCGATCGACTACAGTAGGTCAGCGAGTGCGGAGTGGGTCGTCGAATGCACCGAAAGAGTCACTTAGTGTATCGCGGTTAGTGCATCGTCGAGAGAGTGTGTTGAGCTCCGGGAACGACTGAACGGAAGAGTCGGCAGCTGTACTCTAGGGTATCGTCGAATGCATCGCGAGTTGTAGAGTGGAGAATCTCCACTCTACGTGGAGTTCCGAGAACGACCGAGCAGAGTCGGGAGCTGTACTATGGTGCTTTGCAGTGAACTGTCTTCACCGTGATAGACTGATAACCTGATGTTCCGGCGAGTTTATAGTAGATCTTCGACGATTGTAAACGGGATTTTGGAGCTGTCCTGATTAATACTGGCTAAAAAAAGTGTCTTCCGATATTTCATCAAGTGTCGTCGTTATTCACTCCAAATCTACGAACCCCATAGAAACGTGAAGTGAAGGAAGAAAATAAAGTTACAATATGTCACCGACAAAATACAAAAAACGCTTGCATTCTGTAGAAAACCTAGGAATTTTATAGAATGTCTGGCCCCTTTAGGCAAAGTAAAAAACACGCGAATTATTATGCTTTATCTAGGCATTGCATATAATATCTAGGCACTGTATAATATGTTCTTTAGGCAAAGTATGAAAAGTTCATGATAGGGCTATTATTTAAATGATATTCCTTCCTCAAAAATATAAATGTTATTTAAAAAAAAATAATGAGAGTGTTATTAAAATGTTTTTATTCAAAATCAATAAGAAAAAATAAAAATTGTGGGGAACAAAATTTATATGCCTTCCTTTTATTAAAGTAAACAAAATCTTCATAAACAAAATAAGAAATTAAAATTAACCTATTTTTTGCAGCGTGGTAGATTTGAATGACATTTTGAATTCCCTTCATTGCTTTTTCCCACACAAAGACATTTCTTTTTTCGGCACTTTGCTTTACACACACACTTGACGAATCCTTGGCCAGTTCCATTGGACTCAGCAACTGCAACTGATAAGAGAGGAATTTCTTGGTACCTTCAGTTCTAAGCAATTCTTAGAACATTAAATGAACAGTGATCTCGTCTGTCTATCAATCTATCCCATTTTTTCAGAATCCTTTTTTTTCCCCTCCTGAAGGAGAAGAACTTGTGTTTGACCAACACCACCTAGTTAGTTCTAGGAGGTGTTGGTTTGACTCCCCTCGAAACTGATAGAGTTCTATTAAAAATAACCACACTGTTACTAAAATAAGCTTGCTTATTTGATGCTTTACGTTGGCATATTTCTTTTCCAGTTTGATTCTAAAAAAAGTTTACTTTTTCTCTAAAATACTAAACCTCCTGAAGTATTACAAGTTAACCAACATGATATTTAAAAATAAGCTGGAAAATTGACAAGTCACTTCATTAAAAAAGAGGATAGTAAAATTATACTATTAAAAAAAGTAATCCTTAAGAAGGAATATTTTTATGGTTCTTTTTAAAATTTTTATTAAACTTCTATCCAAATTTTTTTTTAAAGCTAGCTAAGAGTTTTTTTTTAAAAGATGAAGTTTTTGTGCAAACCTTCTTTACTATAAGCGAGCTGTTCAAATTTTTTCTGCGGTCTGCTTACTTCACAAATATTTCTCCCGCAAAAGAAAATTAACAGAACAGATGGCTCTTACAGTGACCTCGTAATAAAGAATACTCTACCAAATGCTGTTCGAATTGAAATAAAATACAGCCAATGAAACAATGGAGCTGGCTGTTTCTTAAATATAATTCCGGCAATTGTGAGCGAAGATAATCTGAAATGCCTCTATATTCTTTTATTGGCACAGAATGGATTTGATTTAATGGAGCATAATAGCGAAGAACGAAAAAGTCAAGAAAAGATCAGCCGCCATTTTTGCACGAGTACAATTTATTCCATACCAATGGTACCGTATTTACTTGAAAATAAGGGACGCTCCCTTTATTTGAGATATTTTTGTTCTTTTAATCGGATATTTTGATAAATGAAATTTCAGAATGAGAGAAAGGCATTTAATTATAGTATTATATAAAATAATCACACTGTTACTAAATAAACTATTCATGTTAATTACCATATACGAAAAATGTATAACTACTGCTAATTATAAGAGACACGTCTACTTAAGCGATTTCATATTAGGCCTGCTTTCACTATACTAATAGCTGGTATGCCTAAAACCAAATGGCTAATAATGTGCCACTACTTTTTTCTTATTTTTTGTCTATACGATAGGAAAATGCTGTATTTAATTAGGTAGCTTACATTTCATTTCAACCAGAAACAAATGAATTTCAATCATAATCACATTTGCATCAAATATTCAACTATACTATATGCGTTAGGATGCGTAATGGATTGAATGCACACAGAACCAATGAGAGCTCGATAAAATTTATTTAAAAAAAAATAAAAAGAAAATCTGAAAGGTTTTAGATTTTAAATTACTTCCAAAGTTTTTTTTTTTTTTTTTTTTTTTTTACATTTTGTGTGTTACCTTTATTTATTAAATATCATATTCTTCACACCTAAACCATAAAATTCAGTTCAAGAGCAATATCGCAATATAATTTTAATTTGAGCATGTCTTTAGAATTTCCGATACAGAGACTCGCGCGCTGGAGATAAAAATGTTTTTTTCTGTACAACGTTGCCATTGCTCGCTTTGAAATCTTTGAGTTTATTAATCAAAAATTCGTTAAAGGTTTACAAAACATGAAATCAATAATAAAACAAATTCCAAATATCAAATTTGGGCTTCCAGATGCTCATATTCGCATTAGGATTACGTCATTCAAAATTCGATGGCTCTAGGTAACGTTGTTTTATTACAATGCGAGAAACATACATACATTTATTCAGATTCTTCGTTATTTAATTTCTTCAAATATAATACAGGGCGATTATATTTGGTAGCAACAGTCTGAAAAGTGAAACGGACATTTATAGTGAACCAACGCAAAATCGCAAAACGAAAACAAAAGTCCTTCAGGAACAAAGTTCCTTTGGATTAAAAAAAGGGCATACTTTTTCCTGTCTACCGAAAATTTTCTAGCATCTTCGATTTGTCGAAACTGGTAGAAGGCATACACAGTTACAGTTACACAGGGTCGGACATAATTACAGTTACAAAGGGATCGGACCAGTTACAATTATACAGGAATTGAACCAAAATGTAGCTACATCTAACAAGTTTTATCAATTTCTTGATAAATTTGGCGACTAAAACCATCATCAATTTGACGCTATATTTATCTTATTGCTAAATAGACTTACCCCCCGTAATCCTGTTTTTTTATCCTCCTGAGGATATCCTGAGGCTTTTTATACTTGCCACATTATAAAAGACATATACTACGATTTACATATAATTTCATTAAAATTATTTACATGTTATACAAAATTCGTAACAATACTCTTATTTCTTAAAATTTATCCTAAAATATAAATGTGGTCTTTTTTTTTTTTTTTTTTGAATAAATATGGCAAATTACCTAATGCTGAGAAAAGGAATATATGTGTGCTATGTAACATATTCGATTAAGATATTTTAGCAGAAAGTTTTCCGTTCTTAAAATAAATTTTAAAAATCTAAACACATCATAAAATTTTATATTAAAGTTTTATAAATTATTATTTTATTTATTATTTTAATTTTATACAGCTTCATTTTAACGCATATTTCCCAGCGTCCTCTAACGAATTTATTTTACTTCATTTGACTCATTTCGAGCTAATTGCAACAGTATGCAAAAAAAAATCTTCAAATCCTTATCTTCGGAATGTTTTACAAACAAACTCGTTTGTTAACAATCGTCTGCCTGATTTTATTCTTTAATTCTATTGAAATTGGAGCAAAATGTGAAACCATTTATATGGAAAGTAAATTGAATACATTTATTTGCCTTCCAGCGACAAGCAGCTGGTACGAGACAGGTGATCTTAAAACGATAAACAAAATAAATCGAAAGTTTCAGACTTGAGTGAATATACAACAGCAAAAAACGGGTATCTAAAACAATGTTCGGAGCGAAAAAATAGAACAATTATTTCTTTCAAACGTGAGACTAAGGATATCTAGGGGTGCCGTTGCTTGTGCAAAGGACAGTAAGCAAGAAAGACATTCAGAAGCAAGTGACACTCAAAAGCATATACATGGAAAATTAGGCTTAAATATTTTTGAAACAAATATGCAAGTATGTCTCTTTGCAAGAATCATAATCGAACATGTAAGTTAACCTTTCATGCATTTCCTTCCAAGATGCAAAAAGGTTCATTTTTTTTATTCCAGACGATGGAATAAAAATCTTAAGTCTAAAATTCTAAAAAATATGACTCTGTACTTGCACTGATATTCAATGCCTGGGAGTTAACTTTCTTCCCTTCCATCTTTTTTTTTTTTCCAATATTCACCGTGTCCACAAAAGTCCTACCCCGGCTCTTTTTTGCGCAACAGTTGGATGTAGACATTTACTTCCATTTACAAAAATGTTTAAATGAAACAAACATTCTATTTTAGAATTTCTAAATTTAAAAAAAAATTCATTCTGTAAAAATTACGAAATCTTTTGATAGATTTCTCCGGACCTATACTTTCTCCGAACATTCAGGAAAATTTTGCACTCATTATAAAAGATGAAACACAGAATGTTTGAGAACTGTACGATAAAAACTGACCGAGATACTTCATATTAATGTTGGACATTATATTTAGGGATCGCACCCAAACTGATGAGCGAAATGTTTGCATTTGTACATAACTAAAAACAACATATCAGTTTGGAAAAAAAGTTCTCATTTTAAGAGATAAAGTGACGAAAATTTCTATGCAGATCATTGTGAAAAGTATTAATCGATGCAAAGTTTTTAAAAATGGAGATCTTACTCTTAGCATCTTACAGAATTCGTGCTTTAGAAAAGACCGGCTAGCTTCAATATTATCACGTGCCAGCTAGTAAAACTATTTGCAGTATTTAAAAGTGAAAAACATTTAATGAGTTTTTTGTATGATTCTAAAGCAATGAAACTTCCTGAAAATGTCAGTCACATACTTTTAGACTTTGTAAACTTATAAATTGCTGGTGCGAAAATTCTTAATTCTTTCGGCATACTAAAGTTAACAAATTATAAATTTAGGATACTAATATCAAAATAATAATTACAGAACGGCATTTAAAGAGGAAAAATCAGCCTCGAATTATTCCAATTTATTTATTAACCGCCCCCGCAATGCAAATTCAAAATGATGTGAGAAATGACAAACCGTGAAATTAAATATCTTGGTCAAATTCTGTCATTTGCGTGTCAAACTTTTTATGTTGTATTTTTGAAAAAAGTATAACATTTTTCTAAACATAAGTATAAGGAGGAACGTATAAAAATTTAGATCTCTTAATTTTTACAAAATAGATTTTATTTCATTTAAAAATACCAAATCATGAATATTTGCGTCATTTAAAACATTTTTGTAGTTGGAAGTATAAGTCTACGATCAAATGGTTTCGAAAATAAAGGTGTGGTAAAACTTGTGGGCACAGTGTATATTATTGCCTCGTGCTATGGCAAGATTATATTCATAATTTCTCAGGTTCATAACGGTAAATGCTTTATGAAGTCTTTCATTGGTTACCATTTTGTTTTCAGATTGCTGATGAGTTTTAATTATTAGTTTGTTGCAGTATGATAAATGCCTAAACATCTTATGCGTTTTCAGATAGTACCTGCAGTCCACATTCAAAGGACATCTAATCATTTGATGAGCTACAGAAGGTTCAAGCGAGGCCTTTATTGAATTTCTTTCTAATTTATAAACCTCTTGGTCCTTTTGTTTGCTTAAAAAATTAATTAATTATGTGTTAAGGAAAGATTAACGATTTAAAGCACGAATAAATTTTTTCACTGACTGCCGTGAAAAAAATGACAGAATTACCGTGTAAGGTCTATAAAGAATAAATTATTTCAGTAAGGTAATAATAAACAAAATACAAAAATGACTCAACGTTGAGGAATTAAAAGGGATTTTTAATATCTGCTATGGTTATTAGTAGAGATGAAACTGACCGAGCTTTGAGTTGGATGCGCAATATTTCCACAGCAGAAAGATTTTCTTTGATTGTATATCTTAAATGGGAATTTTTTAAATAAATTTAATTCCAAATTTTATGTTTTCTTCTTTTTTTTTTTTTTTTTTTTTTTTTTGAAAAATCCTTGCTATTCCGAAAGATTTGTTGAATTTTGGTTGTTTGTCTTAGCAACTGCAGAGGGATTTATAGCACTATTTCTGTGATGCTTTTTACTAGCATATAGCAAACACAGAACAGTTATGCAGAAATCGACAGACTTATGTACTGCATATCCTAGTAAACTAAAGGCCTTGAAACTAATTAAAGTACCTACTAAAGGCTCTACCAAAGGCCGAGCGGTTAAAGACTGCGGAATACTGGTAATTCTGATCCAGTCGAATGCATGGTTGGCTTTTATAGTTTTCACCATATGTCAGCGTGAATACAAAACAATTTTTCCTAGGAAATCTTCCACGAGGTTCTCTTCTCTTTTTCTCTTTGTGTATGCATTGCCATATTTAAATGACCTAACCTAACCTGGAACCTACTAGAAAAATCATCTATCTGATAGGAAAGAATGTGTGGGAACTTCCGAAATGAATCGTGCCGCACACAGTTAAATTTGCTCTTTATTTAATCTGATATTTCTTCTATTATTATTTGAGAAGATTTTCCTCTAATTTTAAGTTCTTTTGTTGTTCGTGCACAATTCTTATTTTATTTATTTATTTATTATAATTATTTTTTTTTTTTTTTTTTTTTTTTTTTTTTTGTATTTTCTGCTTTTGTAAAAACTAAAATACGTAATTAGAATTTGATATTTTGTATTTTTATAAAATAAAGAACGAAGCCTTTATTAAAATTTTCACAGCTCACCAGTGCATCTAACATATCGTTTTTGCTAAAGTAGGGGTCAAAGTCAAAGAGGGCACTGAGAGGGGGAAAATTTCACAAAAAGGGTGATGAGCTAAACAGGTGGGAGACTAAGAAAGAGATGAAAAGAATAAATCTTGCCCCCCCCCTCCTCCGGCTTTGTGTTTTGACATTTGCCTTGATTAAATTTGCACCATACTTTTAAAAGCTTTTCATTTTCTTCATACAGTATCTACCAATGTAAAAAATGGATTAGTGTTTACTATGCTGAAATTATGTGCGTTATAGCGTTGAGTTTTAAAGAAATTCCTATCCCGATATGCCTGAAACAGAATGAAAAGTCATAAAACACAATAAAAGAAATTGAATTTAATATTAATACCTTTTGAACCTTTGGAAAGACTTTAACTACTCTGTGTCGTAATAATTCACCAGCCAACCTGTTTAAAATCGGAAGAACGTCCTTGTAAGCAATAAAATACGGTTACTTACTTTACTTGCTTCTACAAATATGAAATACCTTCCCGAAATGGTTCCTGCCCTGCAAATGTAAATAAATATACCGTATTTGTCTCGGTTAACGTGATTAAATACTACATTACCTATGTAAACGGCATGAAATGTTCATAGGCTTTTGAAACATGGGATCTGGGAACAAAAAGGTCAAAGGAGGGGGATTTCTTTTTTAAAATGCTTAACAGAGCAACTAAATTTTATATGGCTGCTGATGTTATTTTTCTCAACTGTATTCTTTGTTTTGAAGCTTCTTCTTATGTTTCTGTATAAAATAAAAAACGAAACATTGTTAAAAATAGGCATATGTTGAGCCTATTATAACAATAAACCTTAAATAAAATTTGATTGATTATAAAACAACATGTTATTAAGTCGGTTTGAATATATATCTACAGAGACCAAGTTACAATTAATTCGAAACGTTTTGTGCGAAATAATTATTTTTAGCATTCTTTAATTTTGGTTTCTTAATCTGAAAATATATATTTATGACTCTCATTTTTATAATACATACAAATATGAAATAAAATTTTCATAATTAACGTTATTATTATTAATATATATTATTTAATTACCTGTTAGATCGTTTTTATAATAGACATGAGCATATTTTTAAATTAGAGTTATTTATTATAGGATAAATACTATATTTATTTGATTTTTTTTACTTAGTTACTACAATAAGAAGTAATCAAGTTTTAGAAGAAAGTGTAACTGAACTTCCTTTAGTTTTCAGAACAGGAAAAATTCGCTGGTGATGATCTGAAGGTTTTAATAGATAATATTACGAAGAAATAGAGAAGAATGATACACTGACTGTATTAGAAATAAAAAGAGGATACATTATATTTTTATACGTACTCATGTCGTAAAAATTGCGTTATCAAGATGATTTCTATCACAATTAAAGCAGTTTTGCAGCTGTTAAGAAAATTTCGCATATACCAACATAGCGACATGCCTGTTACTAACCTTTGGTTTTCAACGAGATGATGTTATAACCACGTGTAAAAAGGATACGCATGAATATTCTTCAAAAGAGGTTTCTACTTCATTTGATTTTGAGGTTTAGATCTTCTGACACAAAAGTTTCAGACTTATTGATGTGGGTACGTAATTAAGTCTAAAATGTAGGCTACACAGTTCCACTGTATCTAGGAGTTCAAATGCCATTTTACACTTGATATTAACCTAACTGTTGCTATTTTTTATACTGTAGCGTGTTACGCGAAACTTCATACACGTTTGCAAGATTCCCTTAATTCTAATGAAAATTGTCCTATTCCTATGTAACACTTCATGAAACGTGCAAACTTCACCTCACCACATCCCCAGACTCTAGCTTCCCTTCAATTTTTTTTCCTTTCCATGCTATGTAAAATTAAACAAAATTTATAAATTCAGAACTGGACTGAGAATCATTCATTGATGACTCTCTTAAACACTGATCCTTCGGAAGATTAGATTTATGACAGTAAGCAATGTCATAGAGAAACCTTTCCTCGGTAAATAAAGGAAATAAATGCTTGAAAATATCACTATAAGCAAAGCTGGATTAACCGTTAAACAAAATAAGCAAGTGCTTAGGACATCAACAATACAAAACTGTCCTTTAAGTATTGAAAGAAAGGGGGACACTACAAGATTTATCACTGCTAGTTTTACAGTGGAAAGTGCTGTGCAACTAAACCCAGACAAAAGTAAAGTAAATTATATTCTAAGTTCAGGCACCAAAATCTATTGAACGTTTAGGAGCCTCTGAAGGTCCTCATCCGGCTGTGACATTACTTCACAAATATGCAAACGCAATTTTCACTTTCGTCGTGACCGCAACGTTTTGTTTTCGCCTCTCTTTCTCATTTTTTAACGAATCCACATAACCATCTTTCCGTCAAGCACATTGCTGGAGGTACTGTAGGTCTCTCCAAATCGTAAAACCCGAATTTTGCTGTTATCAAGATGCCAGATCATATGAAAGAAATTGAGCACTTGTACCCCAAATGGCTTACCAACATTAACCCTTTCCAAATCTCAATTGCTTCTCGCCAAAAGACATAAATATTGCTCTACGATCGAAGAACTGCACTTTGTTTGGTGTCAAAATTCTTATTGTTACTTGATCTACTTAACAAGAAATTCGTTTCAATGCAATATTGTAGAATACCCTGTAGAGACATTAGGTAATTTTTGGAAGCAGGCAAGATGAAAAATTAGCAACGCCTTCGCTGCGAATTGAACCACGGACCTCTGAAGTACGCGCCCAGCGTGCAGACCACCACACCACGAAGGCATGCCAAGAAGGTGGGAGAAACACCTCATAACCCATATAAACAAAGCAATTGGCAAAGCAAGTTGGACTTCCTCTCATTCAAAATGATTCTTGAAAAATCATCTCCCCTTGACATGGTCAGTAAAAGATTATTGTTACGAATTTTGTACCTATATAAATAATTTTAGTGAAATTATATGTGAAATTTTTCAGTATAATGTAACATGAAATTGTATAACTTTTTGTATAATATAACATGACTGTTCAGTAATGACCCTCAAACAATGTTGTGCGTTGTTCACTTCACTCAGCAATAATTTCTAATAGATTATCCCACTTCTGACACCACGTGGACTTCTGTTGGCCTGATTTCAACTGAAGCCCCCTATAATGTTTTAAACATTTCTCACCAAAGCACAGCTCCAAAGCGAAGGATAGGGCTTCGAAGTCTAGCATCTGGTTTTGGGGCAGAAGTTTGAAGTACATCCGCTCCATCTGCTCTCAGAGAAGCAACAGTTTCTGAGTAGTTGCCTTTGCTTCAGAGCGACTTCGGAGCATTGAGATATGCTTTAGAGCTTCGCTTTTTAGATGCGTACATTTAAGATCTCTAGGCACGGTTTGAAGTGATGCGCAATTTTGCTCGAGTGCTAGTTAACTTGGCGACGGAGAAGATGAAGACACGATACGACACGAGAGCTACAGGACGTCAATTCGACGAAGCTGAGTAGGTGTGTTATGGAATCCGATTCAAAGCAAAAATATTTCTCTTAAACTACGGACACTTTGGAACAGTCCTAAATAAGCTAGCTGGACGACGTCGTAGTTCGGATCTGTAAGTCATTAAACTCTTAGCCTAAAGTCGTTCATTACGGCAGACTAGCCCATTACCGTGGCCATATTACGTAGTCCCCATAGCTTATATACTGTAAATAGTATACTAAGATCATGTCATATTAGTATATAAATTCTACATTTATGCATTTATTTATTAAATATTGTTCTTTATTGCACTGATTTTCTTAGTTGTAAGTATGGCTTCCTGTCTAGGTACTGCGCTGCCCGAGACATACAGTCTTGGGAAGGAGACTATGTTACGAATTGTGTACATGCATAAAACATTTTAGTGAAACTATATGCGAAATTGTTGTATTTTCCTGTATAACGTAACATGAAAAAAAGAAACGAAGATTTCTCGGAAAAGTAAAAATGCAGGAGCTAGTCTATATAACATTGAATAAATGGCTATTACTCTAAAAAATTGTTGTGGGTTTTTAATTGATTGAACGCACGCAGAACCGACGATATCTTGATAAATTTATTTTATCAAAAGAAACACTTCATATTTCTGAAATTTCCATAAAAAGTGCTCATGTAGCTCTTCCCAGTATCATAGAGTGCAATCAGGTTACACTCCAAGCTGCTAAGAACGTTAAACACAATGCAATGTAATCTAAAAGGCGAAGCTCTCACGGATATCTCAGTACACCGAAGTCTCACAACTCCTCAGAATCTGGTGCTCTCCCCAGTCTTATATAGTTTTCTCCCGGTCGCCGAGAGGTTTTCTATTACCTTCCATTTCTTGAAATTACTGGAAGTCATATGAGTGCCGGATACAGCTATAGCTGCATATAGCATCAATTCAGTTATTCCGTTGCAATAGCCATTATTTATACAGGGACTGAACCAATAAGTCGCCAAATAGATCTCCAAGTTTAGCACTTTTGATAATTCCTCGTCAAATCTGGTGACAAAAATGAGTAGCCAAAAACAATCGTCAGATTGGCGATATCTCGCCAATTTAACGGGATAGGCATTTACTCGGGGTTAAATAGATTTGCCACTGTATTCTTGGCCCACCAGCGGCTGAGCGGTAAAGTTGCTGAACACTGGTAGTTTGGTCCGAGGTTTTTGCACGTAGAAACATCATATAGATTTATTATATTTTCACCTGATTAGATTAAAAAAAATAATAATTTTCCTTACCTTATTGTAATTGAATTCGGTGAGTGAACAGCTAAATCGAAATTTCACTCTAGTTTCAGTTAATTTGTTAAAATAATGAAATTTCAGACATGTGAGGAAAAGAACATTCATTTAGATCACAGCATATAGTGAATGTGTGCTAAATAATGAGCTAAATAATGAACCTATTACATGTGTTAATATTTTAACAATGTGACATTGTATATCGGCCAAAACATCTCAAGGAAGTGAGGACATAGAAATTTCAAGGAGTATGCATCAGGAACATTCACATTGAATTTATTATTTTACACAATATACAATGTAAGCACATTACAGAGTATATGGCTATATAAAAAGAAGTTATTGCGAGCTATGAGTTCGCTGATAAAAGTAACCATTCCAGATAAGCATGAAGAAACTGACAATTTATTGCAAACGTTTGCTGCGCACAACACAATAAATACCTCAAGGAGAATGCTTATTTTAAGCAATCCCTCCTCAACTCAAAAGAAATATCATCAGTTCTCAAAAATCACTGTCTAAATCTAAAAAACTCTAAATCGCAATTCAGCTTACCGCTAAATGTTATAACTGATTAAGAATTGACTCCCAAGCTCTTGGATCCGTATTTATATATGTAGCTTCTGGAAGCTTTGGTGAAAATCGTTCTTAGGGTTCCGAAAGTGCATTTTTTCGAAAAAAATCTCAGAATTGGCAGTCTCCAAATGTCTCCAACTTGGCGACAAAAATTGCCGCCATAGCCCGTTCGGAGCGTATTTGCCGATGTCTCTATCTGCTTGAGCTATTTTTAAAGTTTAAACGTTGTTATACACGAAACTGAAATAGCTACAATTCTATATAAGAAATAAACACTTAAATACAAACATGTACTCACAAATCCGATTAAGCACAAAATATTTATCCTGTAAGCAACAAATAAATAAATAGTAGTGTACACGATATTGCAAAAATTCCGAAAAATAAAGATGCAATAAAAGGATTTAAATATTTAAAGATACTTAAAAAAGTATATTACCATGATAACAGTGGGGTATTGTATATCGCCTTAAATTTCTAAAAGAAATGAAAACACAAGAATTTCAAGAAGCATGCAACGGGAAGTATAATTGTGCATATTGGTGCAGCCGAGAGAGGTGCTTCGTATTACTGGTTCGTTGGCTTCTTCTCCTCTTGTGATGTTGAAACTTTGAAAGCTACCTTTGCATTTCATTTTGTATTTGTTTAGGAATATCCAGCATCTATTTGCATTTCTTTTAACCAGATTGTGGAATCGTCACACTTACTTATAGATGATCTAATTTCGCTTTTATTAGGAACCAGCTACCTTTGCATTTCATTTTGTATTTGTTTAGGAATATCCAGCATCTATTTGCACTTCTTTTAACCAGATTGTGGAATCGTCACACTTACTTATAGATGATCTAATTTCGCTTTTATTAGGAACCCACGACATTTTAATTATTTTGCAGAGGAAATTGAGAGGCCGAAAGAATTCCAACCATTTTGCTTTAAGCGGAGCATAGGTCACGTGACAAAAGAGTAAATACCGCTGGAGATCCACTGATCCATTTCAGAAGCTCATCTTTCTGTTGGGATTCAGTGCAGTTATGAATTAAGCGAACGGGAAGATACACATTAAATTTACTACTGCACGCAGTATACAAAAATATGCACATTACGAAACAAAAAAGGAATGAAAAAGTAATATGTTTGTTGCATATTACATGACATTTCATTGATATTATATAATGCATTACATACCAGAGAAAGGGCATAGAAAAAAACATTTTTTTTTTTCCTCTAGTGTAGTACCTTAATAACGACATATATTTTGTGTGCCTTTGTAAACTATGCATTATTGAACAAATCTTATTTTGTGTAGCAAAATTAAATGGCGCTCAAACGGTATAGCGGTTAGGGGAGCCTACTGCGGTAGAAAATGCCCGGATTTGAGTCTCGGAGAAGGCATGGTTGTAACTGTCCGTTCCTTCATAGGAAGCAACGGTGGCCGCCTGTCACGTGCCTCCACAATAAAATAACCACCACCTCTGGCCTTAGAAGTGGCCAATGGTGAAAAGGCAGGTGCCCGCCATTGGATACAAAAATAATCACAAAAAGAAATAAATTAGAAAATTGAGCACAAGATACGTAATTACGCTCGTTATTACTTAATTACGCATATATGTTATTCTTTGATGCGATTTTCTGCTAATTCTAACTATCTTCTGTTGATTCTAAAATTCCCTTTCATGACGCATGCTGTACATTTCTGTATTTATTATTTATTTATTGGTAATCACAGAAGTTAGAAAAGTCATTGGCGTATAATTTGATTGCCACACCAAATTAAAATTTTTTAATGTACCAGTAGTCTAGGAACCGCATTTGTCTAGAAATTTTTAATGTTATTTGATTATAACTGCATTAATTTTTAAAGGAGCTTCATTGTTAAGCAGCTTTACAAATCTGATTGAACTGTACCTTTGCGTATAACAAGTTTAACCTCAAAAAGAAAATTTCTTTCTTTCGCTTCCTTTCTCGGAAAATAAAGCTATGTAATAATAGTAATAATAATAATAAACAACCCAGTTAATTAAAAAATCATTTTAATAACATCAATAACTGACAGCATTGTCGGTTATACAGACAAGAAAGTTTTATTTTATTTTCATTCTTTTCCGTCAGCAACCGACGTGACAGCAATGTCAGTGCCCGGGTAAAATAAACTTTATTTCATTTTATTTTATGCATTTGTTGCTGTAGATGTTCCATAAAAACAACGATTAATTATAGACTTCAAGGCTTATTATAATTTTAATTCTGGATTGCTTATCAATAAATACCAACTTTTTTTCTTTAAGAAATCAAACGTAATTTTTAGCATATAAAATAATATTGTTTAATCTAGGTAACTCGGAGAGGGTGGGGGGAAAGAAATTAATTTTTGAAAAAACTGGGGTTGGTTTTCAAATGCAGTTTTCTAGTATTAAAAGTATGTATACGAAACTATGGTTTCATGTGTTAAGATTGTATGATGTCCCAAACGAATGAAGTAATTATCTATATTTTAATATTAATAAAAATTGCAAACTTATTACAAAGCGAAGGCCAAAAGATTATTTTGTCACTGAGTACAAATAGACGGCAAAAGAAACGCTTTGAGTTGTATTAATTGCGTAAGTGCTCAGAAAATGTAATAAATTTATAACAAAAATATGTTATTCAAATTAATCTTCTGACCGGCCAGTGTTTTCGTTAAGAAAACACAAATTTCGCAAAACTACTACGAGAATTATTTTAATGTAAAAATTCTCCTGGTATTTTATACCTGGATTTGTTGTGCTTTTAATATAAAAGCTTAATTCCTTTGACATATTTTAATATGCACGTATATATACGTTCTTATACATATCACAAAAAATATTCCTTGCCGGTTAAAGGGTTAAGACAAAATTATAAATTTCTTACCTTGATTTTAAGCGTAATGACTGCCCATTGTCAGTTATTTCTCTTCTTTTTTTCATTTTTACCACATTAATTTATTAAATTTACGTACCGATTTATTAATAATTGCTACTCAGATTAGAATCAATAAAGTCTCGCGGCCACGTCATCAAGACCGTAGTTCCACGTTTTATCCTTACTAGAAAATATACTAAGGTGGCTGCCGACTTTAGATAATTTATTGGCCGGTATTCGTTTTACCACGTGAATGAAGAATATCTTGGTTCCAAAGTCTAGCCTCAGATTTATATCAGTAAAGTTGAAATTAACTTCATTATAAATCAATTTATGAACCGTTTAAGAATTTTAATAAAAACAAATAAATTGATGATGCGCCTTTGTATTATAATATGTTTAAATAAGATTTATATGGCCTCTTTTTAATGCAGAAAGTATTTTTGAAATATAAATCTAAGAGAATAATGAAAATACACTCCTCAAAAGTGAAATTGCAACACCAAGAAAGAATGCTCGTAGCGTCATGCAAATTGCAGGATCGAGAGTTGTCAGATAGATATGTAAAAAAATACAGACACATAAAATCATTATAAACCAATTTATTCTGTATCTAATGTGCCCACCTCGGGCAGTGATACAGGCCACAATCCGGCGAGCATGCTATCAATGAGTTCATTGATGGCTGCCTGAGGTAGCCTTTGCCAAGCCACATCAACAGCTGTAAGCAGATCATCCAGGGTTTGCGGCCGTGGTCCTCGGTAAATGTCACGTCCAATGATATCCCACAGGCGTTCGATGGGATTCAGATTTGGAGAGGCTGCCGGCCAGGGTAAAGGTCAAGGTAAAAGTATGGGGGACACCAGCAATGTACCATAGGTCAACTGGTAATGCCTTCCCATACTAACTCTTAAAAAAGGGGGATTGCAAGTTTTATAGGAATTTACATAGACTGAATTTACATAGACTGAAGCTATGTAAATTCCTATAAAACTTGCAATTCACCCCTTTTTTTTTAAGAGTTAGTCCAGGATAGGATGTCAGATCCGGTCAGGCTGTTAAGAGTACGCCGTGCGGCATGCGTCTTGGCACTGTCTTGTTGGAATACCGTGTTGGGTGCGCACTGCAACCACAGAAAAACAACAGGCTCCACAACTTGCGTGACGTAGCGTTCCGCTGTCAAACTGCCGTTAATGTGTACCAGGTGCGTCTTGTGATCAAACATTATGCCACCCCGAACCATAATGTCCGGTGCAGGACCGGCATGACGCTCGACAAAATCGGCTGTTTCGTAACATTCTCCGGGCCTACCAGCGGCTAAGCGGTAAAGTCGCTGAACACTGGTAGTTTGGTCCGAGGTTCGAATCCCGCGAACGGGCTGGCTACATGGGCGTTTTCGTGGTTTTCCCTATGTGTAACGTGTATACGAGCCAGTTTCCCTTAGAAAGTCCTCCACGAAGGCATCCCTCCCCTTAGGCAGATAGCCCTTGAGGCTTTGCCATAATCACACACACACACACGTAACATTCTCCGGGTCGCCGCTATCTCCGAGTCACCCGGTCGACGGCCGTCATTCCTCCACAGACAGAAACGAGATTCATCCATGAACAAAACCCGATACCATTCCATGGTCCACGTACTATGAAGCTGTCACCACACCAGGCATCTAGTCTTCTGTTCAGCAGTCAATGGTATTTTTGTGGCTGGTATCCGCGAACGTAAGTGTACTTCATCAAATCTGTTGCGAATAGTTTGGGTGGACACAGATCCATCTGCCCCTGGAGGCAACCAGCTTCGGATGTCATGTGACGTGGAGAAAGGGTCTTCAATAGTTAACCGCCGAATACTACGCAGGTCTATGCGCACTGACGTGCACTTGTGTGCACCACTTTTTCTTCGACGTGCACACCCATCTTCCTGACTCCATTGCGTGACACAACGTTGGATGATACTCACATTTTGCCCAACACGGGTGGCTATTGTGCGCAGCGACAAACCAAGCTCATGGAGTTCGACAATACGGTCACATTCCCCGGTCGTTAACTAATGGTATTGAGCCGATTGAGCTCGCTCGACGTACCAGAGACATTTTCTATGCTTCTTCTCAAGTCTCCAATGCTCCGTAAACCCTCAGATGCTGTTTATGAGAAGAGAAAGTGGCTGACTTTTATACCTCGCATATGCGTACCACGTGATCCAATGCGTGCGCAACTTTTACCATTTGCATATCCTCCTCACAACTCTCGCTCCTGCAATTTGCATGACGCTGTGCGCATTCTTTCTTGGTGTTGCAATTTCACTTTTGAGGAGTGTACTAATAATGAGGACTGCATTAATATTTGTCACCTTTGCTAGATCAGGTAATCTAAAAGTTATCTAAAAGTCATAGTGGAAACTTAGAAATTTCTGTTTAATTATAACTGCAGAGAAAAATTGTTTATTATTTGAATGCTAGCAGTTTTCGTTTGATCGTTCTAATGAGTGTTAGTAGGATAGGTTATTTGAGTGCTGTAAAGCGCACAGGGTTATCTGTCTAAGAAGAGGAATGCCTCTGTGGAGGATTTTCTGGAGGAAGCTGGCTAGCACTCACGTTGCATATGGGCAAAACCACGAAAACCAAGGTTACAGTTAGGCCGCTCTCCTGAGATCGAACCGGGGTCAAACTCACCATATTCAGTAATCTTAATTACTCGACTTCTAGTGGCGTTCGAATAAGCAGGAATATGATAATCAATCCAATTTTCTTAACCTTTCCTGCAACTTCTTCCGTATTAGGCAGGAAGGTCGAATCCTATCAACAGTGTCTCCAAAAGAGGAGGATAATACAAAATCAGCTCCCCGCAAGTTTGGTGCCACAATCCAGGAATATTAGGGATTTTAAAAGAACTGTCTTGTAAACCCACAACACTGCACCTACAAACCAAACCTCAACACCTCAGGCGAAAACCATGAAGGTGAGTCGTCTCTTTACTCGTGTTCCTGGCCGTCGTGCTACCCGCTCGGATGGCCAAAGCCATTACAGTCCCGAACAGCATGCTCTTTCTGGCAGCAGGAAACCAAGTTTGTGTTATTTTGTCCCAGAGCTGCGACTATCATACTAAAGTAATAAGCCCCCAAGTAGTACGGCAACGTCGTAACGACGCTGCAAACTGGTCCGAGAGGCTGCAAATCGGTCGTGGTAACTTTTACGACGTCTTTTCAACGTTGCGAAGACGCAAAATATTTGCCGTTGCATCTTGACAATTTGTCGACGTCACTGAAACGTCATGATATGACCGCTTTTAGACGTGGTCGTTTTAGCGTCTTTTTCTTAGTTCATCAGCGTTACTTTTAGAAGGAAAAGACTAAATTAGACTAAATCTGCTCTTTCAAGAATTTGAAGTCCGCATAAGATTTATTTTGCAATGTTTCATTACTTTATTTCATCTAATTACTTTATTTCATCTAAATATATTAATCTAATGAAATATAAATTTAATATAAATACTTGAATTATTAAATTTAATTAGTACTAAAAATACGTGCTAAATTATTGTTAATATTTTGTTAAAATAATTAATACTTAAAATATTTTTTATAAATATTATAGCAAAATATTTAAAAATGAAACTAATCTATAGATTAAGTTATTATGTTATGCATTTTATATATTTTAAAAAATCATATTTCCGAAATCAATGCAAATCACATGTTGGCAATTATTTTACTGCTGAAATATGACTTTGTTTATTATTTTTGCAGTAAGGACGAATTTATTGGAATTAATATGCTGACATAATATGAAACATTTTTACCGCATAAAGAGCAAAAAGTACAATTTTCGCGAAGATATAATTGTGTGTGAAGATGTATTCACGGTTATAAATGGGGCGATTTTAAGAATTCCGAGAAAACGTCCATTGTTAAAAGACGCTGCATATGCATGCATATTTAACTGCTGTCCAATATATCTGACGGAAAACTCACCGACAGACAGGAGAAGCAGAACGGAAAAATTAATGGAAAAGGAGAAAGAAATATTAACACCTTTAAAGGAAAACAAAAAAAAAAAAAAAAAAAAAAAAAAGGCTTTGATAAATTGCTAATAAATGTTGACATGAAATTTAGAGAAACTGTGAACAAAAATACGAAATTCATTACCTATAACAGTTCTGATGAACTGTTTGTTACGTTTTTGTCCATCTCCATGCATTTAAAAATGCTTGGTTTAATCCTAGTATACGGTACACTCGGGATTTGGCGATATTGACATTACAAATGTTTTAGCGAGCCCGATAAATATTTTTTTTTGTAAATATAATCTTGTGAACATTTTTCGTAATTCTATTCAGTTGAAATAATTCTTCTATGCCATTTAAAAAAGATTCTATTAAATTATCTGAAGAACCGTCAAAAGGTTTAATGCCATCGTATAAACCGCTGAAAAGTTTAGACTGAACTGCTGTTCGAGAGATTGACATTCCAAGTACATATATATTATTAACTGGATGATTATATATACGAACATCTGAGCTTGAGGCTTGCGCGCTTTGGCTACCTGCCTAATTCGAACAAGTTAGTTAACGGCACAATAATTTCAGGCTCCATCTTATTTTCAGAAATATTTTCTTCGCGGTTTTGTAATTTACCGTCAGAATTAAATACTGGAGAGCTTCAATACAGCAAGAGAACGATGGAAAAGAATATAATGATGGCAGTTTATTTTGAATTGAGAAGAAATCATGGTGGTAATGCCGAATTTCTGCTAATTTTGTTTGTGAATATCTGATCTGCAATGCAACGTTCTAAAACCGTCCACACAGTGAAATAGTGTTCTGTTTTGGTATTTTATGTTTCTGGTGATTAAACTTACATGATGGTGTTCTCCAATCTTCAGTGATCCAGCGGTGGAATATTTGGATACACAGAATCAGTTATAACGTCCTAAGTGCTATATTGTATATCACTCATATTAAAACGAACAGGTTGGTGCTCAGACTTTCCGCATGTGATCGAAAAAATAGTGTTAAGGAAACATTAGGATTACTATGAAATATTGTATTCTATAACTATGCGATATTTAAGTGTGTAATATTAAAAAACACTAAATATTTTTTTATTGATTGCAAATTGCAGTTTTATTACTTGTCGTTTGGTAGCTATTCTTCCAAACACTGTGTAATTCGCGTTTTTTAAAATATTGCTGTTATGTATGTCTATTAGATTATCTCAACAAATGAATGTTGGAAATTAGATTTTATTCTTTATTAAATATAAGCATACTCTATTTTCTTCGCTTACATTTTATGTGCATGTGATAACAAAGAAATTTATAATAAAACAAAAATCGTGTACTATTTAAAGAAGAGCTTACTTTAACGTACTTAGCTTACTACCGTATACTATATTATTTAAATTATTTCTGTATAGTATTATAACGTTGCGCGCCTCCAACTTGCACGCAACCAAGAGGTGACTGTGAAAACTTGTATAAAAGATAGAGCCTTGTGAAGGGTTTAAGTCCCTTTTTATTCACCGTAATAAAATTACAATTGCGTGCTCTTGACGCTCACAGACTGTGCCAACTTGGCAGTCAAAATAAAAATAATAACCTGAAAAGAAAGTAAAGACAAGATTCTAACTACGAGGCTCTCTAAAATAACTAACTCACCGCGTTTTACAATACCGCTGCTAATTCAGCAGACTTGAAGCTCACTGGAACGATTACCACTACTTCCCGCCAAGCACATAGGCCGCAACGCGGGGTTCTTCAATTCTCGCTAACTACCTCCGCGCTCGTGCAATAAGAATATCACACCCCGAACTTGTTTCCTCTCTATTTAAATCATACTACTTCCGCTGATAATTTGAATCCTTGCGCGTTCTACTAAAATTTACATATTCTGGCATTGGCAGTTCCAGGGGAAAGTAAGGCTTGACAGGAAAGATAGTTTAAACTTAAAATAAATGTTAGTTAAAATAAATATAAAGCCTACAGTATTAAAAGAAAAGTTATTGATTATAAAAAGTGTATGAAATGATCATCATAATCTACCACTATTCTAAAATGTAGAAACTAATAGTAAGTAAATACATTTACATGTGATCGAAAGAAATGGTGTTAAGAAACATCAGCATTACTAGTAAATACTGCAATCCATAATTATTGTACTTTTAAATGCTTAACATTTAAAAAGCGCAAATATTTTTTTTTATTAATTGGAAATTTTAGTTTTCGTTACCTTCCTTCTGCTATTTATACTTTTAAACACTACTAGTTCATATTTTTTCTTAAATAGTCTGTCATGTATGTTGTTTGTTAGGTTATTATTTCTTTTAGATATGAATATGGGAAGTTTTTTTGGTTATTAGATTTAGGTATATTTTTGTATGAAATATTTTTGATCACATTTATTAACTACTTTCATTTCATACAATCTTTCATTTGCATATCTCCGAGATATATAAGTTAATGGTTATATTTTTTTACTATGAAACGCGAATAAATTTATACTTGAGTTCCGGCAAAATACTGATTATGTTACCTTACGCTTCCTAACTTATCATGACGGGGGCAATATTTATTATCTCTGAGGTTTAACAGAAATAAATGTGATAATGCTGTTATCAGAAACGCTTTTTTTTTTACCCACATATATATCTTTGCTTTTATTTATGTCCAATTGAGTTTTATTTACTTAAAACCTATTATTAATGTTATATATTTATAATAACCACTTTGATAGTGACTCTCACAGGGAAAAATTGATGAAATCTAAAATAATCGTAACTTAGAATTTAAGTTATTTAAAAAATATAGTTTTAAGTACTGAAAATAATTAAGGTTATTATTAATTATGCATATTTAGTCTAAAGAGAAAAAAATTGTATTATCTTCTGGTTTTCAGGTAATGATAAAATATTTAAACTTTAGAAAAATACAAGGAATACAAAATTTAAAAAAAAAGAAGAAAAATACATTAATTATTAAGCTTATTTTTCTGCATAAATCAATATGTAACACAAGGACGTCATAACGGCGTTTTCACAACTGTTGCACAAAGGTTGAATTCTGAGAACATTTAGGCGTTGTTAAGACGTCGTGATACGATGCTTTCACAGCCAAAATATAACGTGAGAAAGACGCAATAACGACGTCTATTCAACATAAATCTTATCTGCAAAGACGTAATAAACATGTCTTTGCAACGGTTTCAAAACAGTGGAGTTTCGCAGACATCTGGGCGTCTTAAAGACGACATATTGCAACGTTTTTGCAACGACATCCGCGACCAGTTTGCAACGTCGTTACAACGTTGCCGTGCTATTTGGGCAGTGTATGGAACCCCAGGGGCTTAGGAGTGTGATAAGGAAAACTTGACCTTTATTAGAAGTATAAATAGTTTACACATCTGACAGTTGGGGAGAAAGAATAAATTATAGCTACATTGAAATGCAACTAAAAAATCCTCCAGCCACAAAATTAATACTGAAAAATTTAACGCTAGAGTATAGCATGAGAGTAAAAAAACGATAAACAATTTTCTTTGAAGCACTTAATATGAAACTCCGAAAGTCGTACCCCTTTCGATAACTGAAGTGTTTTTCCTCAGGCCCAGTTTCAAGCATATGGTGGAGTAGGCAGCCCCTAAGTTGCCAGTTTTGGGAGCTCCAACTAAACTATTCTTCTAAGCGCAACTAAATAAATATTTTTCGCTTGGAGTTATTATTATGTTTAATTTATACAGGATTTTTGTTTTGTACTCATTACCTGTAGGGCCAAAAATATACAAAACGGGCCTGTTTTGCCTTAATCTGTTAACCAAAAGCACTTTTAAGGAACGAATATCCACAATTTTTTACTTCTTTCACTAGCTTCTTTGATTGCTTGATCTAACTGATATGCTATGTTATGCTTAATTATAGTCTGTATAGACTTTAAATTAATTAAAATAGTTGTGCTATTCGCCTTGGTAATAGAGAAGAAAGCTAAAGTTTTCACTAAGGACAAGATTTTAAAAGCAATGAAAACAATGGATTACCTTAGGCATTTCGGTTACAGAAAGAAAATCAGCTTCCGCTAATTTAAAGTACAGAATGCAATATCAGGAATCAAAACTGTAATTCGGACTATAAAATACAATCAATAAGATTGATATTGCGACAAGAAAGTGTAGTGCCATTTTCTAGAAATTTGCAGGCATATTTTCAAGGCACTATGAAGAAGAAGGTGAAAGACAATTATCACCATACCTGGAAAAGGAGGTAACAACAGATTTCAAAAGAAAACTAATTAAGCATTTGGTATTAAATACATGCTGAAAGACATATAAAGCTGAAAAAATTCTTTTCTCCAGCGCGCGAGACTGTGTATCAGAAAATCTAAAGATATGCTCATTTTAAAATTATTTTGGGATATTGCTGTTGAATTGAATTTTATGGTTTAAGTGCGAAGAACATGATATTTAATAAATAAATTTAACACACCAAATGTTAAAAAAACGCCCTCTTGGGCGTAATGTAAAATCTAAAACCTTTCAGATTTTTTTTAGTCCAAAGGGGCTTCTTCTTGAGGAACTATTGTTTTCGTTTTGCGATTTTGCGTCGAATCACTCTGAATGTCCGTTTCACTTTTCAAACTGTTGCCACGAAATATTATCGCCTTGTATTACATTTGAAGAAATTAAATAATTAAAATTCTGCATAAATGTAGGTATGTTTCTCGCACTGTGATAAAATAACGGTAGCTAGAGCCATCCAATTTTGAATGGCGTAATCCTACTGCGAATATGGGGATCTGGAAGCCCAAATTTGAAATTTGGAACTTGTTTTATTATCGATTCCATATTTTGTAAAACTTTAAAGAATTTTTATTAATAAACTCAAAGATTTCAAAGTGAGCAATGGCAACTTTGTACAGAAAAAAGCACCATCTCCAGCGCGCGAGACTGTGTATCGGAAATTCTAAAGATATTCTCAATTTAAAATTATTTTGCTATATTGCTCCTGAACTGAATTTTAAGTGCGAATAACATGATATTTAATAAATAAAGGTAACACAAAAAATGTTAAAAAAAAAAAAAAAAAACCTCTCCTTTGGACGTAATTTAAAATTTGAAACCTTTTTTTTTTTTTTGTTTTTTGTTTTTTCGTGATTATTTTATTTCGAAATTTTGATTCTATTGTTCTTATTATTTAAAGTAGCAGCTTATTTTGATAGTTAAAATATAAAAACAGGAAACTTGGTTATTCGTTAGTGAGTTTTGCTGTTTTTAAATTATAATTCATTTTGAATACTGGTCGTGAAAGGTGACCCATGGTTATTTCTGAAATGACGACGAAGGAGTCTTCTGAGCCTTCTTTGCGAAAGAATCTATGTAGTCGCTGAAATTCATAAGAAGAGTGTAAAAATATCTATTTTTTTGGACTGATAAGCAGGAAATATATTTTTTCAAGTTGAAGCACAGTTCAAAATCGGTAATATTGTTGCAGGAAAAACAAAGAATGATTATTTAGTTCCACAACTTAAACCAAAGTTTGTCGAAAATTTTTGGGATAACGCAGCAGATGAAATTGCCACAAAATATTCGGATACTGAAACTAGATTATTACATTTGTTTAAGGAAAGTGAAAATATATGAATTAAACATTTTATTACTGGTACTGAGCTGGGCTACATGAAACCAAGCCAATTTTTGCAGAAGCTGAGATCAGTTGCTATTACGGACGTGTCTGAAAATTTAATCAAAAAGTTGTAACTTGAGAAACTCTACAAATGGTTTGTTGCATAAAATTAACTCTCTTGAACAACAACAACAACAAAAAAAAAAAAAAAAAAAAAAAAAAAAAGAAATAACCGTTCGATCAAAACACAGTTATTTGGATTCACGTAACTACCGCTCACAAACTCGAACCGATCTTGTAATCGATATGATCCAAACGGCAAATTTTGTTTCTATCATTTTCAATTAGGAGCAAAATGCATTCCAGAGAAATGACCTGCCCACGTGTAGCTTGTATAAACAACCTTTCCCCAAACCAAGAAAACTAGAATCTGCAGTAATCGTTTATGAGGCCACTTATAATATCAGCGGCAAACTCTTCTGCAGAAAATAGGAAAGATTGTCTCAAATTTCATTTATTTGTTAGTAACCGAAGATCAAATTTTCACTTTCGGTAATAAATAGACCTTTTTTATTGCAGTCCTTTAGGTAAACACATGCTTCAACAAGGGTCACAACGTATTTCCATTTCTTCATACAGGGTTCTACAAATTGTTCTGCGTTGACCCACATGCATCGGTACTGATATTGACTGTGAGTATTAAGTTTTTCAGCTTTTTCATTTTCCGATTAATAATGTTGCTAATTTGACACATAGAAATCTTAATACCGTGCATTTCAGAACGTTTTTGAATTATGAAATAGGAATATTTCTCTTCTGAAAGCGCAAAAACATACCCTTCAAATCACAGCTTGTTTACATGCGACATTTTGAAAGAAGAACAAATTTAAAAGAAATAGTAAGGTATTTCCAAAAATATTTATTCTCAAACATTTGATTTTTACAAACGAAATCATTCTAAATTGTGTAAACACCTTTAGTAATTGTTTGTAGTGCGGACAGTATAGTAGGTGGAAACACATATATCAGACCACCCTTCCTTAATTGTGGCATATGGAATGTTGCAGCTTCGTTATGAATCACAGAATCTTTCGTGGAAAGGGAAATCTTCTTCTTTGGAAGCATTTGTATTGTTGCTCCAGAACTGATCCTGTGTGCTCCAATTCTGATCCCTGTATTGGAATCCTCTGCGATTAAATGAAAAGTCCTCAGACGTATATGTTGAGAATATTATCTAATGTATTCATGTCATAATTATTATCCTCAAAAAGAATAAGATGTTGTTACGAGCAGTTTATTCTTTCCTATAAAATGTTACCTACTTGAAAACTTATTGTTGGGATCCAGCTCTTGGTGGCACAAAGAACCTCGGCTCTTGCAGATTAATGATCTATTTATTGGATTGTCATGCAGGACGTAGGTAAGGTTGTTTAAATATGGCAAAGCACACAAGGGCTGTCTGCCTAAGGGAAGGGATATCTTCGTGGAGGATTTTCTAAGGCAAACTGGCTCGTATTCACGTTACACTCGAGGAAAGCCACAAAAACTAGCCATTCAACCAGTTCGTTCACATGGGATCGAAACCAGGTCGAACTACCAGTATTCAGCTATCTTAACCACTCGACCACCGATGGGCTTCCATATGAGTTTATGAGGCTACTTATAATATCATTTAATACAGTATATGTTTTGGACACTGGCATCACTTTATCAAATTCATCTGTTCCCTTTAAATGTTCGTAATATATAAAGTAAGTGTGCAATATTTTATACGTCTTTATATATTTTAACGAAATATTTTATATGCCTTTATATATTATTTTCTGTTAAAATTAAAAATAAAAAGTGAAATAGTGTAGTAAAACGTTAGAAATTTTGACAATTAGTTATTTAGACTTCCTGTTTTGACAGTAGAATTAATTTTTTAAAAAATTATTTTGTAAAACTTTCCACTTTCGCATTTTCAAATCGGTAGACTTAATCTTTAGTTAATAAGTTGTAAAGCTTCAAACTGTAAAAACAGTTTTATATATTGAATGCTCTGGTCGGAAGGGAAGGGGAGTGGCAAAGATGGATACAGGCATTTTTGAGCGTCTGTAGAAGGTATCTGCTGCATCCAAAATCATAAGCTCTATTATACCAGTAAAGCCTCATACACAATATCCGATTATAGATTTATATTAAATAATAGATAATTAATTTGTTTTGATCATATGTCTATTATATCAGTTTTTGATATATGAGGAATTAATAATTAATTGTTTTACTTTTATTTCTGTTAAATTGTGTTTTTCATCCAAGAAGAATCTATAATTAATTTGATTTGATTATATGTAAAGTAATTTTTGATATGTAACGAATTGGTAAGTACATGATTTTTTAACTATACTTTACTAAATTAAATTTTGATATTCAAAAATTAATAATTAGTTTGTTTTAATAATATTTCTGTTAAGAGAATTGATAATTATTTTGCTTTCATTATACAGAGTACTATTAAACTTATGACTTTTGGTATATAAAGAATTCGGCGCTCTATTATAATCATCTTTTCGAGCGGCTTCCCATATAAACTGTCCATTAAATCGGTGTTAGGAAGTAGAAAATGAGACAATCCAAACAACATTATTTTATATATTATTATAATTAGATTATTATTATTATTTTATATATTATTTTAATTAGATTATTATTATTATTATTTTATATATTATTTTAATTAGATTATTATTATTTTATATATTATTATAATTATAATTTATTATAATTAGCTAAAGAATGCTAGTTAATTTATCCGTAGCAGAACAGTTAATGTACTACTGCGGTAGTTCAGTCTAGTTTCTAAACTTCAGCAATCAGTGGGCCACATAAACGGGGTACTAGAGGTATCTCTCTTTTTTTCTGTCAGAGCAAAAATCAGCCATTTTCTTTAAAAACACAAACATAGAGGATATTTTCTTTTTAGCAGAGAGCCCTCTAGGTGCTTTCTCAGAACTAATAAATCCATTGTCCTAGCTCTTCTTCTTCTCTTCCCCCCATCTCCATTAATTAATTGCACTCAAAAATAAGTTCATGATGCTAGGGAGGCGTATACGCAGTGTCCGCAGAAGTCCTTATCCGGTATTTATTTTCATGACCGATGGTTGTAGACATATACTTCAAATTATAAAAATGTTTTACATGATTCGTGTTCAGATTTTGGCATTTTTAAATTTAAAAAAGTCAGTTTTGTAAAAAAATTGTGAAATCTAACTTTATATACTTTTTGGTTCCTAGACTTAGATTTAGAAAAATTTTGTACTCGTTGCAAAAAATAGAGCACAAAATGTTTGATTCCCTCACGACAAAAGTTGACGGAGATATTTAGTATTAAAGTCAGGGTATCATATTTAGGGGCTGTACACAAATTGAAGAGCCAAATGTTTGCGTGTACACGTAACTAAAAATAAAATATTAGTTTAGAAAAAGATTTTTGATGCTGCGAGTGATGACCGTATTTGTGCAGATTATTGTAAAACAAAGGTAGGTTTCGATCAACTGATAACATTATTTGTAGTAAATAAAAAGTTTTAATTATTTGTAGTTTAAGGAATTTTTTGCAAGATTACCCGATTATGATTTTAAAGTAATGAAACTTAATAATGGGAATATATTAATGATACATTTTTAGACGTCGAAAACTTATGTATTATTTGTGAGAAAAATTCTTTTACCATGCCAAAGGTAAAAGAAATTATAAGACATTCGTAGATCACAAAATAATATCAGTGAATGGCATTTAAAGGGAAGAAATCAACTTCGAATTATACTAATTTATTTATTGATCGATACCAGCAATACCTCCCCGCCAAGTGAATATGATGTCAAAAATCGCAGATTTTAAAATTAAATATTTCTGTCAATTTTTATTTCATAGGAGTCAAAATTTTGTATTTTATTTTTTATAACGCGTATACTATTTTCCTTAGCACAAGGGCTGGAGGAAAGTATAATAAGTTAGATTTCATAATTTTTACAAAATTGATTCATTTTAGTATAAAAATGTCAAAAATGAATGTTTACGACATTTAAAACATTTAAGATTGAGTAAGGACTTTTGTGGGGAAAATGTATATTTTTAGGTGCATATTATTAAGGAAAATAAATCTAAGACTATCAATCATGCCTTTATGGAAGTTTTTGTGCAGGATTTTAGTGCAATAATCGAGGAACGTCGAGTAGAAACTGATCCATTTTTGTTTTACACATACAGAATAGTGCAAACATATCAAATGTCACCTTTTTGCTATTGGGAATCGAACCCGTTAACGGAATTTATGAAACTCGGTTCAAGACAGGAGTTTGTTCGTTTTATAAGATTTCTTTTCACTAAATTTTATTCTGAGTCGGATTTGAAGTTGAAGTATTGTAGAGTCATTAGGTTAATTGGAAGCAGAAAAGATGAAAAATATCAAACGCCTTCGTCGGGAATAGAACAACGGACCTCTGGAATACCGGCCCAGCCTGCTATCGTTACACCACGAAGGCACGCTAGGGAAGTGGGAGAAATACTTTATATACTCCCCTTTTTAAAGGGCGTCTAGGGTTTTAGGGGACCTAGTCGCCAAATCCTAGTTGCGGAGAATAATCATCCACAACCCTTTTAGTTCGGGCGCCACATGTAGAGTCATTAGTTTTTTTTTTTTTTTTTTTTGAAGGAAGAGAGATTGAAAAATTAACAACGCCTTCGCCAGAAATCGAACTACGGACATCTGGAATACCGTTACACCACGAAGGCACGCTAGGGAAGTGGGAGAAATACCTTATAGTATATTAAATTATGACAAAACACATAAAGGTCTATATGCTTAAGGAAAAGGATGCCTTGGAGGAGGATTTTTCAGGAAAACTTAGAAAATACTCCTCGAAGTTCGTATTCACATTACACATTTGGAAAACAACAAAAATACCCATACAACAAACCGTTCGCCGGAATTTGAATCTGGATCGATCGCGCTTAGCAATAAACCCAAAATTGTAAAATCAGAACATTTCTGTTCTTTTATGTTATGTTTTATATTGTACAGTATCTGTTTTACTTT
Organism: Stegodyphus dumicola; assembly: GCF_044657685.1. Lineage (NCBI taxonomy): Eukaryota > Metazoa > Arthropoda > Arachnida > Araneae > Eresidae > Stegodyphus > Stegodyphus dumicola. Next base: position 135,802,989 of record NC_140771.1, on the reverse strand, counting down.
ACTAGGTTCTGATATATATATATATATATATATATCAGAACTCATGTGTGTATATATCTCAAATATTTGAAAGCCTTGCTGTTTCATTGGTTTTGAATCCTTTCTTCGAAGAGATTTCACATCAGCCGTCGTCGACGGCTACCAAATGATACATAAATGGTTATATATAGAAGCTCCTCCTCTATTTGAAGAGTTTTATACGGCATAAAAGATTAAGAGAACTTTTTATTCCTTTTTTCCTGCCTCTCCTTTTACATTAAACACGAGAAAAAAGAGCCTTTAGAAGAGAAAGATGCTCCATCATCGTCTTTCAGTCTTCTTCGTTTTTTCGGTGACAGTCATACAAAGAAAGATCAATCAAATTCTTTACTCAAATATTTACTTCGAAGATTCGATGGAACAACAGAAAGACATGGTCTTTTTCTCTTCTTTCTCTCTCTCCCCTTTTTACAGTCGTCGTCTATGTAGTCATTTGATGTACAGCGGCTAGGTGTCAATAAAATTTCTTCTGGCAGGTGTTAGCCATGGCAGTTAGTACTTTTAGAAAATAAAAACCTGATAAGGAATGGAGTGTAATGTAGACTGTTTGAGGGAATGCTTTGTATCGAATCTGTTTATTTATTTATTTTATTGTTGTTATTTTTTGTGAAGAAAGGTTTTGAAGCTGTAGGATCCTTTTTGATTTGTTAATGGTATTATTTCTTGTTTAATAACGCGTAAAGCCATTGGTTTTTTTAAATTTTATTTATTAGCGCAAAGGAGCGTTAGCCTAGAAGGGCTATTAGTCTCGAAACGACATTTTGCGCCGAATCGTTATAAACGGCTGTATCACTTTCAAATTGTTGCCACCAAATATTATCGCATTGTATTACGTTTAAAGACATTAAATAATGAAGAATCTGCATGAAAGTATATGTTTCTCGCATGGTGAAAAACAACGATGCCTAGAGCCATCAAATTTTGAATAACGTAGTCCTCTACCCGAATATGAGCACCTGGAAGCCTGGATTTTGAATTTGTTCACAAATTTTATCTACTTCACAAATCTTAAACTTTAACGAACCTTTAATTAAGAAACTCGACGATTTTCGAAACGAGCAGAGGCAACACTGTACGAAAAAAAAACGTTTTTATCGCCAGCTCGCGAGACTGTCTATCGGAAATTCTAAAGATACGTTGTTTTTAAATATTTTTAGCCCAAAGTTATGGATAAAACGCTTCTTTGAACGTAATTTTTTTATTTAATCGTATGCGCTAAAATATGTATATATCTTTAAGTTCTAATTTGTGATTTGTAACGAATTAGAACTTAGCTAAATAGCTTAATCCACCAGAACTTAGTCCACCAGTAGCTAAATGAATAAGACACCTGAATCCTGATAATCATCTTATCCGCTTTCAAATACTTGCCAATGGTATGGCTCCAAAGGCGTTTTCGCAGAATAACGTAAACAGCCATAGCATAAACAGGACAAAATTTCTCTTTAGAAGTGCTCTGCAAATGCATTTCTCCTTCGATGCCGATAAGATGACCTTATATGCTAGGCCGCAATTAAAATTAAATAATCCAGTTTATTTTCAAATTGGTTTTGAAATGCATTCATGCTGTTGAAATTTATGTAAATAGCTATGCTTTTATTTTATTTGATTTAGATTTTACATACTGTATTTCTGAGCATTGTTTTTACTTTTTTATTTATATATTTGATACATTTCATGCAATAATTTTATTTTGTATTTTTGTTTACTCCAGCTTTTGACCACATATTACAGTTCCAATTGTTTATTTCGTGTGTTATGTTGTAATCTTGCTTTTCTGAATCGATATCCACATTCAAATTTTAAAGAAAGCTCAGTTGGAAGTAGACATAATAGACAAAAACCTGATCTCTTCTATCGGACCCTTCTATCGGAATGGGCATAATTTTTTTGCCTCCAAGTTGGAATTATTCGATTATTTCACCGAGTTTGGCGGCATTTTGGAAATATTGGGAAAGCTTATTTTCGAATTCCTAGGAACAATTTTTCTCGAAGCTTCTAGCTCGAAGCTCGAAGCTTTAGCAGTTCTATAAATATGGCTGCGTTGAAATCGACAGTAGTCAGTCCATTTATTCACTCAAATCATGCGAAAGTGCTAAGCTCCTGCTCAGTTAATTACGGCTGAAAATGATTCTTATTATCATTATCTACAATAGCCTTCGTATATTGAAAATAATTAACCTTATGTTTTGTCTTTCTTCTTGAACTATGTATAGCCATAATTCTCGGTTTTCTTTATCTTTAAAGCTGTTATTTATTTCAATAATATATCAGTTTCTTCCTGCTCAGATGGGATAATTATATGGAAATATCTACGAGTTCGTAATTCGCAAAGTGCACGTAACGTATGCACGTTATATGGTCTACTTCGTGATCAGAGAAAAATTGATCAATAATCAGAAATCATTGTTGAAAGTAGAAAAATTCTCCTGCCGACAAAGAAAGTTTACATTCTTTTATAGGTGCAAATAATTTTCCTCAAAAAATCAAGTTGTTTTCAAGCTCGTAATAAAATTTCGAAACATAAATCAGCAGATGAAATTTTTTTTTCGAAAAATGACGGCAGTAATCAAATTCTGCATTTCAAATCAATTTAACATATGAAAGCTGAGTAGTTATTTACAGTACAGTATAAGACTTTAAACAGTTAGTGTCAGATAAATTAACAAACAAACAAACAAACAAAAAAAAAAAAAAAAAAAAAAAAAAAAAAAAAACTGTTGCCGATCTTTAAATGAATTTCGATGTGAAGTGAAAAACTGATATACGGGATGTGACTAAAAAGTTATTTCATTCTTTATTTCTCCCTCAGTGGCTCAGATTTAAAAGCAAACAATTTTTCTTTACGTGAATTTCGACAAGAACTGAATATAACTGATAATGAGGTTTCTGATATTTATATCGAATTTTATATATAAAGTAAAATTTTGAAATAAACCACGCTTAAAAATTAAACAATATTTTGTTACTGAAAAAGGTCTTAGTGGATTTTGAATATTAAATACCTTTGCTCGTTTGTTTAAAAGCTTTTCTTTTGTGAATACTTTTACATTATTTTTCTCAATCAGTTCCTTAAAACTGTTCCCTTTTATTTTTACTTTGTTTTCATTTACACATCAAGAAAAAAATTTTGAACTGAAGTTTTAGAATTCTGCTTGCATATTTTAGTGGCTTTCAGGATCAAATACAATATCTAACAAAAATGATCGGCCGCTATAATTTTTTTTTTATGCAATAGGAGAAAATGTTTGAAATAAAATAATAAAAAATATTTTTTCTTTGAATACGTATTTTCTTACCTCTCTCTTTGTACTAAATAAATTTGAAAAAATTAAATAGTAAATTTTAAAAATAAGGTTTTAGGCTGAAATCGAATATAAAGACACAGCAAAATTAATAGGGCATTTTCATAATTTCTAATTCAAATCGTCTGCAATAAATAAAAATCGAAATTTTATGGAATTAGTTTGGATAAAGAAACTCAGCAAAAATCTAAAAATTGTTTGTTTTAAAATTCGAATTTCCTTTTTAGAAAATATTCGTTATTTTAATGTTTTCTTGCAATGACTCGATCACGAAAGGGAACACCGTTAGAAACTCGCAAATTAGTTATTGATTTGCACCAAAAGAAAGGGAAATGTATCTGAAAATTTGCCTATTTACTTAATTTATGTAATTCTACAGCTTTTGACATTGTTCAGAGCTATAAGAAATCGGAATCGTACTCAGAACAAAAGAAAATCCGGCAGACCACTAAGTTATCTGATGGAAAGAAACGCTTTATTCTAAGAAATATTAAAAATAATCCAAGACTGAGTGAATTCGAAACTCCGTGAATTATGTGGAATATGTCCAGAAACTATACGAAGAGTAATGCAATCTGCAGGATATCACGGGTGAGTAGCAAAAAAAAAAAAAAAAAAAAATTACATGGGGGGAAAAAAAAAAAAAAAAAATCCCCGAAAACTAGGACTTGCTTTTACAAAATCTATGAAACAAAAGACAGCCGACTACTGGAAAAAAGTGATGTTTGCTGATAAAAGCCAATTTAACATCTTTTTCGGCTCAGATGGACGAATGTTGGTGAGGAGAAAACCCAAAGAAGAATTTCCAAAGTAAATCTTAGTACCAAGTGTTAAACACGGTGGAGGAGGAGTTATGGTATGGGTATTTATGCTACATTTCCAGTGTTGGTAATCTAGAGTTTATAGGATGGTATTATGCATCAATATAAGTACCTTGACATCTTGAAGCAAAGTCTGGCATTATCAGCACTTCTACCAGGACAATGATCCAAAGGATACTGCGGACAATGATCCAAAGGATACTGCGCACAATGTTAGACTCTGGCTATTATATAAGTGTCCAGAAGTAATTAAAGCACCTAGTCGCCAGATCCTAATCCTGTCGAACATATTTAGCAGGAACTAGAATCGAAAATTCGAAAACACGGCGTGCCTTCGCGGCAACAACTGAAAGCAATGATTCTAGAGGAGTGCCTTAAAATAAATCCAAATATAGCAAAAGCAACTTGAGAAGTCAATGCCAAAAGATTAAATGAAGTGATCAAGTGTAAAGGTAATCCCACAAGATATTAAGAATCAGAAACAATGTAAGTTTATGTGATTTTTAGCTGTTACTAAAAGTGTGGGATTATTTTGAGAATATTTTTCCTTATTAAACAAACGATATTGATTTTTTAGTTTAATTTTAATTTTTTCGAAAATGCAGTTACTATAAAAAATCGCGAATTCATATATAATCAAAATAAAAGCCTTTCTTTTTGTTTTAATTTATTTTAGTTTTTATGTTCATTAAAGAATACAAACATTCAAAGTGTCCAATCATTTTTTGTGAGTCACTGTAAATAAAAGTGAGAAATACTGGGTACAGCTAAAATGCATCAAATCATCATGAGATGACTAAATGATGCTTTTTACGTTTTAAAATATTTTTGAAATTTATATCACCATCAAAGTTTAAATTCAGCTGAAATCAGAATCTGACTCCTATACTTCTCAGTCTTTGAGTAAAATTATAATTCCAACCGGAGCGTAACATAAGATCCCTGCTATTTTAATTTATTACTTAACTTTGCCATTAATTAAATTAATTAATTAAATTTATTTATTTATTTATATTCTATTATTCATTATTTATTTATTTTTTATTGATTAAGTTTACCTTTCCTGACTCCCTTCGATAGAGCTGCGTTTCTTCTAATTTTAAAAATTAAGCTCTCATCAATGTTTATTAAGTTTTATTGATGTGACAGATCAATATTAGAAGCTAGTTGATGGGGCTATTAATGATGCCTGTTTTCTATTAACTTTAGCCTTAAACAATCTTTTTATATTCTGGAACTCCCAAGACGTTTCGAAGGGTTTAATATCTACATGCATTTAATCGGAAATACTATTTACATAAAAATATTAAAAGTTAAACTATTTTAAATCATCATAATATTTAATAACAATTTAATCTAACGTATGTTGGAGCCTGTTAAGATGTTATTTGAGATACTTAAAAATTTCCTTAACACACAGCAGAATCAGTTATTTTTGGTGTAAATGCCAAGGGCTGTAACGTTCATGGAGGAAAAATGGAACCAGATTTTAAAACGCTACTGATCTTAAAGAATTACCGCATTCCCTCGTACATGCGTTTGTAGTATAAAAAGTTAGATAGTCCACTAGCAAGTAAAAAAAAGATCCGTAGCTTGCCTCCTAGATAGGACACAACTGATTTCTCCTGTTTTCTCGCTCCGAAATAATTAACTGAAATATTAGAGATGTGGATTTAGTCAACTGGGTGCCATGCCTCTTTCCAGCAGCCCTTTAAATGGGGCAGGATGTAAAGAACATCGCATTCCCATATGCAGGATTTCGTGGCATATCCAAGTGGCAACTGGAAAATCCATAGTTCGAAACCCCCTCAAAGGCACAATTGATTTTTCATGCTTATCTTTCCGGAAAGCCTAGCAATCTATATAATTTCATATCCGAATCCTCTGCAAAATAAAATTAAGATTTATGTGAATAGCTTCTAATTCACTTTTTTAGATAAAGACAGCAGAGGGAGATAAAAAAATTACTGTAGTTTTTCTCTTCCACAAATTTTTTCAAAAAATAAATTAGCTCTATTTGTTAATATGCAGATTGTTTTAATGGTTTCTGAAAACCGAAATTAAATTCACTTGTCGAATGAAATACGCAGGACATCAAGGTGAGTTTTGCCAATTTGTCTCAGTATTCCTTAACAATTAGCTATGATTTCCGCTAGAAAAAAAAATGAAAATTCTTCTCTTATTTTAAATGATCCATTGTATCAAGAAAGGCAATGAACTTATGTAATCAGAAATATCTCATTTAACAGATGATTCTAGTGACCTAATACAAATTCTTATATAATCTTTTATTTAGAAAAGTTTGCCCTTTTTATAACATTTGTGAAAGTATCGTTAAGTTCACGGCTCATCCTTTTTCGCCTTTCCATATGAGTGATAAAATTATTTATCTTTAAATCTGTAAGACATTTTCTCCTTCTTCACTGCATAATATAACTGAAAACACATCCGGCTAGCATAGGAAGATCAGAAGTCGAAACCCCGGCGACGGTATTCTGATTCTTTATGTTTCTCGGCTTCCAAAAAAAATTATGAATCGGTCTACAGCAGTGGCCAACTAAAATATAGGGGACGATAATTCGTCACCACCAGGGTCTATTGACTTGATCCCCGCTCTTCTCCAGCCGTCCATTAAATGAGGGAAAATATAAGGAATTTTCTTTCTCACCATTTAACTTAATGGAATGAGTAAATGCAAGCACGTCCGCCTCTCATCGGGAGATCAGGAGCTCGAATCCAGGCGACGGTATCGCTGATTCTTCATATTTCCCGGCTACCAAAATAATAATAATAATAATAATAATACTAATAATATATGTTCCAAGAGTGGTGCACGAGCTAAACTGTGGCGGAAGATAATTAGTCATCCTTTGGATTCTACAACCTGGTCAGCTTCACCTACTCACAGTTCTTTTACATTTTAATTGCAGAAGGCGTCTAGTTTAAAAATTTGTAGGATCGTCTTTTGATGGAGATTACCATGAATAAGTCCAAAGGATTACCTTCTGCTAATCCATGAATTGTAGAGTTGTAGAATTCCTGGAGATTACCGAGATTTTCATAATTGCTTTTGATGAAGAATAGCAGAAATTTCGTGATTATACCTTGGTTTGGAGATGAACAAGACGGTTTAGTTATTAACAAGAATTTCAATTACTACAGGATTTTCTTTTCATTGAGAATTACCATTGAGAATTTTCATAATTGTAGCATAGTCTTCTGCAGCATAAAAAAAATCTCATTCTAGGATTGCATTTTGATGGAAATCGCAAATGATTCATACTAAGTCAAATTCATTTCTTTATAGTCTGTAAAATTCTTTTAGAAGATTATTTTTATCAAGATAGTTTGCTGCACTTCATTTTTTTTTTTAATTTTCTTCTCCACTTTTGCATGTATGTCAACATTCGTCGCGAGTTCTGTACACGCTTCAGAGTTATAAGTGACCATTCAATATATTGTTCTTAAGAATATTATCTAAGCGATAAAAGTGGAATTTTTCACCCAGTATTTCTCTTGCTTCACAATTTTCATAAAGTGTGTGAAATGGCGGATTCGGCTATCTTTCGAGGCGGGGTTTTAGTGTAACATTCTATAACTCCGGATAATTTTATTTTAAAATTTCATGCTTTCATAGAACTGAATTTCATAGAATTAACGTAGTATAATACAAAAAGAAAAGACAAATAATCCCCACCTGGAATCTTTGAATTATTTTGGTTTTAAATTCTGTAAATTATCTATATAGGCAAACCACAGAATGTCACAAGTCATGGGCGGTGCAGTGAAAAGAAGCTCAGAGCCATGGTCCTGAAATGTCACGAAAATTTTCTGAGACCAACCTGCTCAGCGCCATATCCGCATATAGGCAATTATTCCTGCAATGTACCTTTACTCAGCTGGTCAACAACCGGCCACTACGAACATTTCCGGATGCACCAACATTCCCCTGTTTGGGTTTTGGAGGAGTGAGCCACGGGACGAAAGGAAAAAAACAATAATAGAAGCAATATATTAAAAAGCGAATCAGAAGGTAGCAAGAATGATGCAATTGTAAGAACTGGTTTTCGCTCTCAAAAAGCAGCAGCGATTACAATAGAATTGCTGACGACTATCATCTGCCACAGTCCTCGATGCCATAACATGTTTAATTTTTGCCGCTTTTTTTCTTTCGCTTTTAAAGAAGTATAATGTGGCCAATTTCGCAGCTTTTTGTAGGGTGGAGGATACTTCGCGAAGAAAATGCTTCCACACCTGACAAAGAAGTCATGATCGAAGGTCAAAAAAGGGCATAATTTTTTCCATTTTGTAAATCGAGAGGGGAGAAGTTGGCGGCCTAATTCTCACTCAAGTCACTGAAGAATGCAAAGATTTGTACGTTTCGTCTTTTATATGTAAAAAAGATGGCAATAGAATCAGTGTCTTAGACTATGAAATAAATTTAGAAACATTATTCTTTTTAGTCTATCAATATAAGGATTTCTGCCTAACGTTTACCTCGTTTCTAAACTAATGATAAAGCTGGTAACATTGTTTCTTTTGGGGAAGAGCAGAGGCATTCTATAAATAAATAAATAAGACAGAAATAAAACGTGATAAATGATTCTTTTCATCTTCCTGTTTTACTGCTGAAATTTTTTTTTTTTTTTTTTTTTTTTTAATTTCTTGTTATAATTTTCCTTTGATCACCCTATTATTTTCATCCTGTATAATGCTTATGAAACTTGTAAAAAGTTCACAATAAGTATATGGGCTCATAATGTATTATAATTTTTGAAAATGTTAATACTTAAAACTTAATTAGCACTAAGTAAATTAAATTTTCAATTCGCATAGTTTAATAATTGGGGTATTCTATAAAAAATGCTTTAAGAATTTGTTAACCAGCCCTTGTATTTTTTAGCAAAAATAAACCGGTCGTAAAAATAACTAAAATCACATAATAAAGAAATAACAATGACAAAGGTGATCACAAGACTTGGACTGCAAATATAACTTAAATTAGTAAATAAGATTCAATGGAAAAGATGCATTTAGTGACGGAATCTCTGGTCCGTTATGTCGAGAGAATTATGATGTACAAAAGATGAGAGGCTTCAGAGTTAGAATTTTCCCTGCTGTCATAGCATTCAGCAGAAATAGATATAATGTCATAGCATTCAGCAGGGTAAATGTGAGAAGTATATCGCTCATCTCAATTTGCTTAAATTATAAAGTTTAAAATGAAAAATAATTAAATAAATAGGATAACATTATAGCTATTAAATTCGAATATCCAAAGGCATATGATCCTTTTAATATAAATAAAGTATCTGTGAATACGTATATAATTTATATCTATTTTTGTTTCAAAGTTTTGCAGTGTCTAGAAGTCTAGAAATATTTTGATGTTTGGCAAAATGAACTGCGTAAACTTCGTCCATTAATGCACAATAAATTATGTAAAACAGGAATCGAAAGCTGTCTAATACTTGTAAATAAAGTAGGTACAAGTCTCTGAAAAAAGTGGTTGACCGTTTGGCGTGTAGCGTATTTCCTTAAAACGTGTGTTTGGGAAAAATATTCAAATATTATTAATTTCATCTCGGGCAAAAAACTGCAGAATAATTTCATAAGAAATCACGATGCTAAATGCAATACTGCCGTGACTCCATCTGAAGTTGGTTCAATCCATTCAACAAGGGTTAGCTTCAAAATTACTTCAAAGAACAATGACAAAGGAATCGAAAGCTGTCTAATACTTGTAAATAAAGTAGGTACAAGTCTCTGAAAAAAGTGGTTGACCATTTGGCGTGTAGCGTATTTCCTTAAAACGTGTGTTTGGGAAAAATATTCAAATATTATTAATTTCATCTCGGGCAAAAAACTGCAGAATAATTTCATAAGGAATCACGATGCTAAATGCAATACTGCCGTGACTCCATCTGAAGTTGGTTCAATCCATTCAACAAGGGTTAGCTTCAAAATTACTTCAAAGAACAATGACAAAGGAATCGAAAGCTGTCTAATACTTGTAAATAAAGTAGGTACAAGTCTCTGAAAAAAGTGGTTGACCGTTTGGCGTGTAGCGTATTTCCTTAAAACGTGTGTTTGGGAAAAATATTCAAATATTATTAATTTCATCTCGGGCAAAAAACTGCAGAATAATTTCATAAGGAATCACGATGCTAAATGCAATACTGCCGTGACTCCATCTGAAGTTGGTTCAATCCATTCAACAAGGGTTAGCTTCAAAATTACTTCAAAGAACAATGACAAAGGAATCGAAAGCTGTCTAATACTTGTAAATAAAGTAGGTACAAGTCTCTGAAAAAAGTGGTTGACCATTTGGCGTGTAGCGTATTTCCTTAAAACGTGTGTTTGGGAAAAATATTCAAATATTATTAATTTCATCTCGGGCAAAAAACTGCAGAATAATTTCATAAGGAATCACGATGCTAAATGCAATACTGCCGTGACTCCATCTGAAGTTGGTTCAATCCATTCAACAAGGGTTAGCTTCAAAATTACTTCAAAGAACAATGACAAAGGAATCGAAAGCTGTCTAATACTTGTAAATAAAGTAGGTACAAGTCTCTGAAAAAAGTGGTTGACCGTTTGGCGTGTAGCGTATTTCCTTAAAACGTGTGTTTGGGAAAAATATTCAAATATTATTAATTTCATCTCGGGCAAAAAACTGCAGAATAATTTCATAAGGAATCACGATGCTAAATGCAATACTGCCGTGACTCCATCTGAAGTTGGTTCAATCCATTCAACAAGGGTTAGCTTCAAAATTACTTCAAAGAACATTTCATATATATGCAGCAATTTTACAAATACGATAAATTTTATATATGATCGCTGAATTTTTCTTTCTAATTTTCTAATGTTGTTTTTACTGATCAGACTGATTTTACTGATTATTTATTTCTTTTTAATATTTTTTTTTTACTGAGTGGCAATGACTGTATTCTTAAAAGTAGTTAAAAAGGCGTATAATTATCGCTTTTAAATACCGAACTATAATTTCATTCTCAGACTTTAGATTTGTTAGAGAATTTGTCACACCATCAATCCTAAGCATTTCAAGCATTCATCAGATCATTCTTTGAAATGACAAATTCTTGAAGAAGATAAAGCCAGACAGCTGCATTTGGGAGCATTGTATTGTCTCAGTGTGTCGTGATAAGTTCTCAGGGCACAATTATAGCAACATCAAAAGACAAGCATCATTACTAAAATTGCTCATCAAATTCACAAGAGAACTGCATCATTTTTAACTTATCATTATCTGGCTCTAAGATGAATTCTGTAGTATTTTTTTTAAAGTTATCATTCAAGGCTGTTGTTTGTATACAGAAAAAAAAATTCCACCAAAATAGTGTCAATAAAATTAAATGCAAATGGATTCTATTCGAAGAAGCTAATTGCTTGTACTTTGTTAATCCTGTAACAAATGAGGCAGGGTTGTTGTCCTGCCACGTTCATTCAGCACATAGGTTAAGATCACTTGACTAGTTATTTGACTCCGCTGCCTTAGTACTTCAGTTAGCTATTACAGAAACTCTTTCATTTTTCTTGTGCTGTAATCACCTGCACTGCCCCATCCCTTTCTAAAAAAGTAGAATTATAATTGCACATAGCTGCTATAAAAAACTATACAACATTTTTTAGTTTTTGTAGCTTTAAATCCATTTTTTAATTCATGGATAGAAGGACAAATCCTCGTTTCGAATAGGCTAGAAAGGGAAAACCAGCTAGTTAGCCTTAAAGACTGACATACAACAGCAAAATCACCACTTGAATACTAGTGCTGTGCATATGGGTGTTTCTAGTCAACAAATTGAATTATCGTGTTACTTCGATGGCTTCTTGTAGAATTCTCTTGAAAAACTAAATTCTGAACTAAGAAAAATGCCAGTAAAATCTACGTTTTAACCGCAAGGTCTTTGTGAGCTTCCCTATTATAAACGTAGTATCAAATTAGAAAAGTTCTCTAATCTGTTTCATATATAGAGAGAGAATTCCATAATAATCTCTTCACTTAAACTTGATATCACTTCAAAATATCAAAGCCACCTCATTAATTTGCGAAAGAATCTGATCCATTGAGAATAAAAAGTTCTAAAACCTGGAATTTCAATTATTTATCTTGTAATCAAGATCTTGTGCATTGAGGGGCCTTAAGCTCAATTCTTTTCTCACCAAAGATATTTCAGAAATGATGCTTCAAATACAGTAATCGCTCTCATTGTGATCTGAATCTAATCAGTGCTTCTGATAACTTTAGCAGGCATTAGAATTAAATATCAGCTCTCTAAGAAACTCTCACCTCCACAGAAGACCAAAATTTGACAGGTGTTTAGTTTCATTGTCAAACAAACCCCAGTATATATGTGTACATATATAAACCTTCTTTGAAAATTGGAAGAGAGATAAAAAAACTCTAAATATCCTACTAGTTTCGGGAAAGTGAAACCTTCCGATCTTTTTACTAACTAATCAGAGAAACAGTAGCTATTTCTTAGAATATTTTTTACTTTATTCTTTGATTAAAAAACACTCGTTCTCCACACGAGAGGGGTGGGAGTGAAAATGTGAAAAACACTTATATATCACTAAACATTAATGAAGTAGAAATGTTGAATTGTATTGCGAAGAGGTCGTTTTCGAAAGGCATTTCAGCTTGTTTGTTGTTGATTAAAAACTAAACATAAAAGTATCGATGAAAATGCATATTTTTATCATTAATGTCAATGAATGTTAGTAATAAAATAAAATAGATCATTTTAAAAAAAAACCTTGTCACGTTTTGCACAGATTATGGCTAGCCCTGTTTTCGTTGCAATTTAATAACATGTATAGCCAAAAATGGCGAAAGAAAGTATTCTATTTTATAATTAATAATACTTTATACAAATGTTTGTCATTTCTTTCTAAAGATTCTACTGATTAGCTGATTAAATAGGAAATGCAAAAATCGTAGCTGTTAAAAAAAATGTACGTTTAAAAAATAAGTGAAAATAAATGTCATCTAAATGGAAAATCTAGGTTTAAGTGAAAGATAGAACACAATATTACGCATGTAATAATAAAATTCAGAAAATCAGGAACAGCTCTGGTACAAAGTCATTTGGCGCCGAAACTCTTTTCCTGGTTGAACTATTGGTCGAATTATTGGTCTTACTCACAATGTGCAAAATCTATAAAACAATATATTTTTATATATTTATTCATTATATATACACTACGTAACATTGAAAATGCAACGCCAAGAAGGAATGGCCAGAAATTGATAAAACTCGGCAAACAAACGGAGACAGCAACGAACAATAACTGATCTTTATTTTGAAATGATATGCGCAATACAGACCGAGAAAAGCTTCGACTCAGCAGAATGTAGAACCACCTTGGACGGCGATATACCAATGAGACTACGGCTGATGTTCTGAAGAATGGCTCTCCATTCCCTGCCAATCAACTGCCACAGTTCGTCTTCTGAATACGGCAATGGCAAGGTGGGCAAATGGCGTCCAATTACATTCCAAATGTGTTCGATTGGTGAGAGATCAGGCGAGAACGGTGATCAGGGAAGCACATGTATACCTTGCAGAGTACAATCAATTGCCAAATAGTTTCTCATCTTTCCACCAGATACTGCGTCATTAGTTCGAGACTTACTTATGAAACCAGCCCCTCCTGACACTTATTTAAAGCTCAAAACTGAGTTAATAAACCAATCGGGTGAATCTTCTCAGCAAGAAATTCGCCAGTTATTTTATGAAGAGGAGTTAGGCTCTCGAAAACCTTCTGATTTGCTCAGGAATATGAAACGCCGAGGGAAATTCTTAAATGTTCCTGATAACTTAATGTTATCCTTATTTCTTCAGCATTTGCCTTCCATCATTCACTCTATTTCAGCAACTTTTTCCGGTTAAGTTTAAACAAAGCTGCAAAAATTGCCCACAGAATCTTAAAAGTAAATTCGCTTCCGGGACTTGCGCCGTTTCTCACAGAACTGACAGCTAATAAGGATAAATTATTTAAAGATATAGAACAAACAAACAAACGGGCTGATCGTATTTCCCTTTTTTATGGTCTCTGGCCAAATCGTGGAGATTACAATAAAGAAAAGAGCAATTCAAAAGGAGACATTATTCTATTTGCTGGTATCATAGACGTTTTGGAAAGTATTATAGAGGAAACAAGTGTACCAAACCTTGTTCATGGCAGGGAAACAAAACGAACAAAGAACAGAGATCACTTATTCTTTGCCTCAAATTTCACGTCGCCTGTTCGTTTGTGACCGGAGAACAAACGTTTCATTCTTGGTCGATACCGGCTGTGACATGTGCTCGCTTCCGCCAAACGATTCTCAAAAGCGAAATTCTGTGCTACTTTTCATTGCTAATTCAACTACTCATGTTTATGACCCAAAAAAACTTTCTTTGGATTTCAAATTTAGACAACAGTTCACTTGGACTTTTCTTATAGCAAATGTTAATACACTCATTCTTGGAGCGGGTTTCCTCCATTTCTGTGAATTGGTGCCTGATCTTAGAAACAATGTCTCAGAGATGATTGCAAAACTCTGTTTCGGACTGTTGGCTGCGGGGAAAATGCATACATTTATTCAGTAAAAACTGTTTTTTATGATATACCTGTGATGTTGCGTGGCCCCAACTTGCCCGCAACAGTAGTAGTGACTGCTATGAACTGGAAATTACACAAACTCTTAAGAAGGGTTTAACTCCCTTTTTATTCCACTTTAGAAGTTACAGATGCGTTCACTTGACGCTCACAAACTTCGCCGACCCGGCGGTTAAATAAAAATAGAAAAGTACAACTAAAAATAAATAACAGGATGACTAAATAACGAAGTCACTACCTACGAGGCTCTATAAACGTGACTAACTTAACCGCGTTCTAAGATACAGCTGAGATTTCAGCAAACTTTCTGAATAAGTTGAAAGATTCAACTAACTGCCGGAATAGGCACACAAGCCGAAACGCGCGGTTCTTAAAATTTCTACCAAGCAACCTTCACGCTCATGAATCAAGAAAGCACACCTACAAACTCGTTTCCCTTCTATTTAACTCAAAATACTTCTGCTAAAAATTTGAATACTCTGCGCGTTCTACTAAAATTTACATACTCTGGCATTGGCAATTCCAGGGGAAAGTAAAGGCTTGACAGGAAAGATAGCTTAAAATAAATGTTAGTTAAAACAAATATAAACCCTACATTTGCCGCTGCCAGAATTTGGTAAACTTGGAAGCAGGTCCTAGAAACGACCTGTTGAAAAACTTTCCACATTCTGAACTAAAATTCAAGAGCCCCTTTTACATAAAACAAACTGTTTTCTCAAAAATTAAAATAAATTTCTGTAGATACATAATTTTACCATCTCTTCTTACAGGAACCTTTCCTGGTCTTCAGCAATCAATCTTTTCTCTTCCTTCCAGCATCTGGAAGAAATAAGTATCAGTATCTTCTAAATACATTATGATTTACACTTTCGTAACACTGGATAATGTTTTCGTTTTTGATCGTTATATTTTCCTTAATTACTGCTTAATTCACATTCATTCAAGTATTCAAACATGAATTTAACTTTACCCTGGTTCTCCACCATGTGTGGTGTTAAACGGGAATATTCGTGTTTTAGTATTACAACACTTCCCGTAACCACAATGATTTGTTAGAATTCCAACAACCAAATAGACACACCTTAATCGACATACTGAAACTCGATTAGCTATGTTTAACATTCTTAAAATTCAAGTGTAGGTGAAGAACCCTACAAAACACATTCATTCTAAATTCCCTCTTATTCATCTTTAGACATGCAGGCTTTCACTCTGAAGCATGATTTTATCTACAGTTTAATACTTAAATTTGAATTCATTTCTTTCGAGTATTTACTTTTAGCATCTAAAATTTTATGCTTCTAGACTAAATTCTACTTTTACATAACTTTCAAGTATTTACGTATATTTACAAACTTCTAATACATATGATTTTTACAATTTACCATAAAATGAATAAGAGAAAAATAAATTTTTACTTCACGCATTCTTCGCCAAGCTGGCGGCACTGAAACTAAATTTCTTATTAATACAAGAATACGAAGTTATTTTTATCTTCGGCCAAATTTTGGCTTTAACATAACAGAATTAGTCTTTCGACAAGCAGGAACTGCTTGTTCTTAGATTTTATACTTAAAGAAAATAATACTTTTGCCTTAGCTAAATAAAGTAAAACAAAACTAAGTCTCAACCGAGACAAATTGACTTCCGTCAAAACATAGAACTTCGTATTTACGCATAACATTTCGGAACAAAAGAAAAAAATTATAGAAGATTTTAACTTATCTTCGAGTTCTCGATGATTGAAACTCCGACATCCTCTTCTGGCAGAACTGATCCCACGTTATGGAATTCATAGAAGTCACTCGTCGCTTTTGGGTTCTTCGAGGTTCGTCCATGGGGACTTTTCTTTTTCGCCCTCTGTACGCCAGCCTCTTGGAGTGGTAGTCTTCGGGTTCCTGTCTTTTCCGTTTTGCCCCTGGGCGGCTGGTCTTGGCGGCCTCCGGTCTGGAATCTTGCTTGAATTTCTTCTGTTGGTGGTGGTCTTTTCGTTCCACCTTCTGTCTTTTTGTTCTCGTGAACGGCGGCCTTGTTTGTTCCTGACTATCTGGCCCTGGAAGTGATTTCATCGACGCAGAATTTCTACTGCGGGACGTTGTAACTGGTCTTTTCCTATTTACCAAAGATTCTTTACACGGCGGCGTTGATTTCTTGTATTTCTTAAATGCTGGAGTCTGAACATTTTCCTTTCTTCTTTTCGGGACCGTAGCATGACTTGTAGAAGGGCTAGGTTCCTCTTCTGTTCTCTGCTTCTTGGGTGGTGGAGCGGGTGGCGTTACTTCTGGACCTTCCACTTCTTTTGCGCTTGAGTCCTGCAAGAAACTTTTAAGGATTTCAAAATCATTTTGATTATAATATTTTTTCACCTGGTCGGGACTTGCTTTACAGATTTCCCCTCTCTCGTTCTTAAGGTGCAATACGACTCCCTTGATTTCCTGAATTACATAGGGGCCTTCAAATTTCGGAGCCAACTTTGCAGTAAAATTGTCTGGGGCACTTGATAAAGAAAATTTCCGCTTTAACACTTTATCCCCAACTTTAAAATCTGCTTCACGGCGTTTTCGGTCATAGTACAGTTTCTGTCTATTTCTGGCCGTATCCGAACTTTTAACCGCCTGGTCAATGAGTTTCTGTACATCTTTTTGTTTGAATTCTTGCTCTCTTTGTTGCACAAAGAATAATTTATCTAGTGGCGTAATTAACTTCCGTCCTAAAAATAATTCTGCTGGAGTTTTTCCCGTAGTATCATGATTTGCTGTTCTTAAAGCATAAGCTAACTCATTTGTGTCATTATGTATGGATCAGAAACCGTT
The DNA here is from genome assembly GCF_044657685.1 of Stegodyphus dumicola. Classification (NCBI taxonomy): domain Eukaryota; kingdom Metazoa; phylum Arthropoda; class Arachnida; order Araneae; family Eresidae; genus Stegodyphus; species Stegodyphus dumicola. Next base: position 135,785,379 of record NC_140771.1, on the reverse strand, counting down.
AATGTGAGCTTTCAGGCAGAACAGCCACAAATGCTCATTTCGGCCATTACACCATTTTAATTTTATTTTCAAGTGTTTTACTGATATTAGGCATGTGCAAGGTTCTAAAAATGCCGTTGCTGACACTCTTTCGAGAATCGAAATAGATTTCATAACAGTCTCCATTTTTGTATTTTAAAAAGTATGATCCGGAGCTTTCTAAAAACAATACGTCATCTCTGAAGCTGGAATTCAAGCCGTGCCAGTCTTCGTGACATCTTTGCAGACGTTCCTTGTCCATTTGTTCCAAATCCCTTTCGCAGAGCCATCTAATCATCTGCATAATCTATCACGTTTAGGAATTGCACCTACTACGAAACTCATGTTCTCGTTATGTATGGCCCGATAGGAAATGTCATATCAAAAATTGGGTGAAATCCTGTGAATCATGTCAGAGACCGAAAATAACCAGGCACACTAAAGCACCACCTGGGTTGCATTCTCTTTTCCTGATGCACGTTTCTCAGAAATTGTTGGCCCATTACCGCCATCACAAGGCAACACATACCTTTTGACTAGAATAGATAGATTTTCTAAGATGACCTGAAGCCAACCTTATCCCCGATATGAAAGCGGAAATTACTATTTGTAGACCTATTTTCAACTCATGGATATCTCGCTTTGGATGCTCATTGGCCATAACAACAGACCAAGGTTCCCAAATGAGATCCATAATATTTGCAGAGTTTACACGCATCTTGGGTACATACGCAATATTTGCAGAGTTTACACGCATCTTGGGTACAAACAAAATCACAACGACAGCCTATCATCCAGTGTCAAATGGCATTGTTGAACAATTTAATCGACATTTAAAATCGTCTGTCAGGGCTCACGAGAGCAATAAGTGGACAGAAGTACTCTCATTTATTCAGTTTAGTATTAATTAGGACAGCCATTAAGGAAGATCTATAGACATCGTGTGCAGAACTGGTGTACAGCACAACTCTCAGGCTGCTTAGTGAAATGATAACGTCATTTAAGATATCTCCATAAGACACTCAGTTCATCACTAATCCTAATCTCCGGCATAGAATGCAACAACTAAAGCTAATAGCGATATCTGCACATTGTGAATTTTTATATATGAGCATTATAACCATGTCATATGTTGAATCGCATTTTGATCTCTTCTAATTTTACATCCAGTTTGTGTCATTAAAAGAAAGAAAAAAAAAAATGGACAGCACGAATCCTCTGGAATCTTTCATAATTTGGTATAGTTACTTGAATTGCCATCGAAGGAACCAGGAGGCATAATTCACAAATGCACATCAATATCGCCACTGAGGGAGGGGTTTAAAAAAGGGACCAATGATTGCTCTTATGACGCTGAATCTTTGAAACTGCCCATATGGGCGCACATTCTTGTTTACATTTTATTTTGTATCTGTTTCCCAATTATAAATATACGGCGCATAAATGCTGTTATCATTTTAGTAGAAAATCTCGTAATGCTTTTATTTTATACGTTAATTTAATCGTTAACATTTCGCTTTCGCTAAACTTATCACGCACTGATATTCGGATTAATACTCGTAGCATATCAGCCCTCTCTATATCGTAAAAATGACTCGCATTTACTAACACCTGTGGATTAACAGAATTCAAGTGCATAATTTTTTTTATTGAGGTGAGAATAACTGGAAGTGTTGCAATGTAATTAGTATTTTCTTATATCGATGCTTTCATTCCTTTGATTTGTGAGTCTCAAAATATATATTGTAAATGATCTGATTATACCTATTGTTAGCATTAAAAGTTATATATGAATAAATTAAATATATTCGGTGTGAATAAGATAAATTCATTCTGTTTGAAGAGAATTTCTTTTGCAGGGAATATATTTATTATTAATGGAAATTTATTATATTTGTTATTAATGAAAATTTAATACATGAAATGTGTAGAAATGCAAAATATAAAAGTTCACGTTGAACAAAACTGTACATTGGCTACTTTTATAGAACATCTTTTTCATATACACGCAATGAAAAATGCTAAGACTTCTACTGTTTACATATATAATTATGCTTATATTTGATCTAAATTCGCTCTGAAAATTTTCACAAGAAATCCATGATCCTTTAATTATTTTGTACAGTTATAGTTACACTGCAAAAATAGGGCTGCTGACCCTGTAGCTATAATTAATTAGCCTTACAGCATTATCATCCTCTCTGCAGCTGCCATCTATTATTGTTGCGGCACAGAACAAACAGCACTGAAGGTATGAAAAACAAACAAACAAAAAAAAAAAAAAAAGGAGAGAGAGCAAGGACATAAAAATAACGTCATAACTAAAGGAATCACCGTCTTGTGCAGACTACAGATTCTAAATGTGAAATCGAAGTTAAAAAGGTAATTAAAAACATAATTGCTGCGAAGAGAAATGCACAAATTGCTTAAAAAGAGAGAGGGGGTGCTGCTGAGAGTCTCTTGAAACTCATTTTTGCACAATGTGGTCTGGATATCGCTAGATGTCCGATTGTGTAATGCACCATGCAGCTATTATTCCATGAGACTAAGTGCCCTAGTATACACTGGTCTTACCTACAGATACATACATATCAAAATACATTGGCAAATCAATTACATAAGCGTATCCTACCTACATGCAAATAACTGCTGTTACATTGTTAATAGGTAGCTCTTACTATGTTTGCAAATTTAGTTACATTAATACATACACAATATCACTACAAATTTTAAACATACAACTTTGTTACAATTCACAAGCACAATTCCAGGTTATTTAAAGACACAGTTACATGCACTTTACTGTGGCCTAGATATGAGCTGCAGAACCTATGCCAAAACTAGCCATGCAGAAACTATTCAACGTAACTGTGAGGCCTAGTTCACAACTGTGCTACTTACAGTTAACAATCATAGCAATATACATTAACAAAAAGAATTACATATAATTATCCTACCTAAAAAAATATAACTACTTTTACTTACAATGTAAAAAAATAGCATCTACTATTTTGCAGACTTGGTTACATAAGGACATACTAAGAATATACTACTTATTTTAAATACAACTTAGTAACAGTTCACAATATAGAACATGCAAAGGGACAGTTGCATAAAATCTGCTGAAGTTAGACCTAACGTTATGCAATAGTGAATACAGAAGAAAGCAAACCAGTTAGTAAGAATACTGTGCAAGTGTAGCACCCGTCTCCCAAAGAGACACTTGCATAAATTTTCATGAAAACCTTTACAATCATATTACCGAAAACATACACTAAAGCTTACATTGGCAATTACATTAGGAGCCTATCCATTCCCTAGGTAATGTGATAGCCGATACATTCAGACGGTGGGCATTATAGAGTGCCTATGTTACACCTAAGTGCAATTATGGCACATACACCATTATAATTTTGTTGACTATGTTGAGCACAGTGTAAAGTTTAAAATGTACAGTGGCCAACTTAAAAATTACTGGTTAGGAATTTAAATAGAATGACTACATATTTTGCTAAGACGTAGCACATGTGGTGTTGTATTTTGGGAAAAATTTGATGCAATCCAGAAATAATTATTACACTATAATTATGTTACACCAACTATTTACAAGACATATACCCAAGAATGTATACATCTGAGTGCTTTCTCAATAGCTAAATTATACTGAGAATATACATACACAAATACACACATAAATACATAATACCTACATAAATACATACAAGAATACGCACTGAGAATATGCATAATGAAATACCAAATTTAACTATATACAGACAACATAATTCCAGACTACAAAAAGCGACCGAAATATTCAATTACTGCATAGTATTAACTCAATCAATTATACATTGCTATAAAGTGGCACTTAAACCCTTTTGTCATACAGTCATGAACAGGTATATTTAATATTTTTACAGAAGCACTTAACATACCGAAAAAAGTATATGTATTAATATGGTGCCTACTTAATAAGAGCTAGAACTGCAATTAAAGTGATTTCTTAATACTATCAGGTTCCATGTTCCTTCTTAACCTTCTTCGGGAACATGCAAGGACCTAACTCGGAACAGAGAGCTTAGTAAAGCTATGTTCAAAACTGTGGGAAGTAAACAGGATACACAAGAAGGGTATACAAAACCCTTTATTTTTCTCTATTTACAATGACTTCCGTACTTCGGAATACACCGACCCGCTACTTGGGGTCAAAACGTAAAAGTATAAAAATAAAACTAAACTCTAATTTAACTAATAAACGTGGAAGATTGGCCTTATATTAACAGGAAGCGTATGTAGTACAGAAAACTGTGAACACTACAATACGCTTAAAAATTATCAAGAGGATTAAAACCGCTGGCCTGGAAGGCAAACAGCAACTGCGTAACTTCTAAGGTAAGCGGCCTGCTTCGACTCACTGCTTCCTCTCTCTCGTTTGGCAAAAAGCCACAACTTAAATACTTGGCATTCGCCAGACAAACTTTGCATAAAAACCTTAACGCTTATAATTGTGGCCGGAAGTAGAAAATAAGAAGTGATAGTAAAGATTTAAAATAAAATAAACGTTAGTAAAACTTAAGATCCTTACAATACATATCAAGATAATAGTGAATATAATGCCATTCTGACAGAAGAAAACAAGACAGCACATTAAACAATATCCTAGTGATACTATTACTGAATTCAGTACAATAATAATTAAAATCCTAAAAAACGAATCTCTAATTGCTGTTTCAGATGTTCCTCTGCTTTAAGTATAGTGCATGGGAAATTCTCTTATGCCATTCCTGCAATCTCGCAATGCGAGCTATAAAGTGTCATTACTATGTCTTATTACATGGCTAACGTTTTGCAGCTGTTCTGGAGCTCATAGGTGGTTAATTAATCATAAGCTGCATAAGGCCAGCTGTACTGCTAATTGCATTTTGCTTGTTAGCAAAGTGAAAATTACTAAAACCTAACAAACATGCAATTGCATAATACTGTGAGGAATTTAAATTGTAAAGCACTATGTCATTACTATTAGAGCTGTTGTACATAAATACCCTAGTTCTCCAATCATTAAACTCTCAATTATTGATTCCTGCCGGATGTTTGTAATCTTATACTTCCATTACTGATAGCGGAGTTCACAACTGCACAGTGTTTAACTAATTCCCTCAGCTTTGCTTTAGCTATTTTATTTTTCAATATATTGTCTGCCCACTGTGACCAATACCGTGGGCTTGGCTTCCTATGATGTAGAGAACTTGTATCAGTGCAGTTGAAAATATAATGGTCAGGTCCACTTCTCCACACCTAGCGAAGAATAACAAACACCAACATATGTGTGTGTGGCCAGCCAGGTAGCCCGGACCATTATGTCACCTCCTGCCCACTAACACGAGAGTGGCACATGCCGTTTTACAGCACAGATCCAACCTATAAAAGATTCTTTATTCGCCAACCAGCTGTACTTAAAAAACTCAAAAGTATTATGGACAGACTGCAAGCATTAGGCCAGGACTTGTGTGATTCGGCTTAACCACAACTCTATCCTTTCCACATAACCAACCTTTATATCCAATGTACCTATCGCAATGTGCTTATGTATCGTGCCTTCATTAATTGTCACTCATTCTTACCTATGTCATTAATTGTCATTCATTATTTTGTTAATTACCAGTGTATCACCAATAATTGTTGCATACCATTACTTTAGTTTTAACTATCTAGATCAACGCACTTTTGTATCTAACGGCACATCATTCGTTTAAGTGGACCATCCCTGTCTATGTATGTAAAGCCATGTAGAATAACACAGGATTATGTGTTATGACTAATCGTCATATATCGGTTTACTGTACAAGTGTCATTTTCAGTGCATCTTCTGTAGTAATGTATCAATGTTTAAGCGTATCATTTATACTAATGTCTATATTGCCATGTAGGATAACACACGAGTATGTATAATCATTAATTGTCAGTTTTCGCATTAATACACAATTCAGTGTATCAGTTTTATTACTGTATAGGTGTTAAAGGTTTCATTTCTAATAATGTATACGTAGCCATGTAGGATAATTTATGTCCATGTATTTTTATTAATCGTCATCTTTCATATTTATCCACAAGTATCATCTTCAGTGTGTCGTTTCTAGTATTAATGTTTAAGTTTAGCACTTCTACTAATGTATGTATAGCCACGTAGGACGCTACACGATTATGCGTATATATTAATTGTCATCTCTCGCAATGATGCACAAGCATTACACTCAGTACAACATTTCTGTCAGCTTACAGGTGTTTAAAATGTCTTATTTCTATTCATGTACGCCTAGCGCAGTAGGATAATACATGATTATATGTTATCATTAATCGTCATCTTTCGTATTAATGTGAAAATATCATTGTCAGTGTACCATTTCTATTAATGTATAAATGCATCATTTACCATGTTATAAATGTATATTAATGTATAAGTGTATTTCTATTACTGTATGTATAGCCACTTAGGATGATACACGATTACGTGTGACCATTATTCTTCATCTATCGTATAATGTACAAGTGCCATTTTCAGTATTTCATTTCCATTAATGCATAAGTGTTTAAGTGTATCATTTGTACTAATATATATGTATAGCCAAGTAAGGTAATACACGAATATGTTTAACCATTAATTGTCATCGTTCACACTGATACACAATTTTCATTCTCAGTGTATCATTTCTGTCAATTCATAGGTGTGTATGTATCATTTTTATTGATGTGTGTATAGTCCAGTAGAATAATGTATGATTATGTGTTTTCATTTATCGCCATCATTCGTATGTGTTTATGCATATCATTTCTAGTAGTTTATGTATAGTCATATAGGATGACACACGATTACGTGTATTCATTAATTGTCATCTTCTGCATTATTGCACCAGTTGCGTCAGTGTTTCATTTCTTTTAATGTATAAGTCTTTATTGTTTGCTTATCTCATTAACCACTTAGACCAGTATACATATGTATCCAATGTACCTATACCACCAATGTACCTGTGTATGAAACGTTTTATTAATTGTATACTGAAGCATATATGAACACACGCCCTTGTTTGGCCACGTAAATACCACATATTCTCCATTAATATATTAAGCCGTCCGGGTGTTCGGGCCCTGCATTCACCTGCCACATATTCCACTTAGACCAAATCTATGTAAGTATGTCATGAACGGACCATGTCCTGTGAAGAGGTGGATGAACTCTCCATTTGTTGCTCGCAGGCTTACCCCAACTTTCGGAAAGAAAAGGAATGTCCCTCTGCTGCTGGAGTCGACCTCCATCTACTTTGCCATTGTTCCAGTAGTAGGTGAATATGTGTCACTTTTTTATAAGTGAGACTGGGAGTTTGAGTGGATGTTCTATTAGAGCCACGTCGTTTGCCGCAGATTTTGCGAGTCTTTCCGCTTCTTCATTACCTTTTAATAATTTCTTCATCCGACCTCTTGCCTTACAACAAATTGAACTTTCCATAAAATAAAATACATTAAGTCTTCAATTTTAAATGGAAATTTTCGAATCGAGTTTGGCCCTATCCTTCGCAATGGAGAGTACTTTAAATTAGCGCATTTTTAAAATTTTCAAATGTGTTTGTATCTCTCCCTGGCTCACCCAACACATATTTCCCAAGCTATTTATACTAAGTGGAAGCTTGTCCTCTAAGGGCAGCAGTCGCGATGGTAACTTTTCGTGGGTCTGGCACTATACAGTAGAAATTGGGAATTTAATTGTTCAATAAAGCTGGTTACTGAAGTTTTCCCATCGAAGGTGACTGCGAGTTTCATGAGAGCAATAATTGGACTGAAATACTCTCAGTTATTCTGTTTAGTATTAGGACAGTCATTGAGGTATCCACAAAGAATCCCTTATGGTGTCCATAATGAATTCCTTATGGTATCCACAATGAATCTATATCCCTCCATGGAATTAATTGAAAGCGGCGGAACTTGCGACGCTGAGAAGGGCCAAACTAGATGTAGAATTTTCTTGGGACATGTTCCTTACTAAGGTTCAGGCTTCAGTATATTGTCTCATTCTCTTTTGTAACATAAACTACGAGAATTCTACCTAGACTTAAGCGACTTATCGCTATGTCTTGGAAATTACCACAGACACTATGAAGGGTGTAAAGGAGCCTCTTATTAAACTCGGATAAAGTTAACAGAAGGCACATCTTATGCTTATAGAACCAGCCAGTTTTATGGCGTAAATCAAGAAGTAAGAGATATGAAATTAAAAATAAGTTAATCGCAAGTTAGCCGAACGGCTACATAGGCAGGAAACGCGCAGGTTGGCTTAGACCTATAATAGTGGCGTGTCAAGCCTAATGACGAGAATAACGCAACGCCGCAGATAAACTACTCTAATAAGAAAGGAGTACCTAAAGTGGCCTTCAGCTGGCGAAACACGCTCTGATTCTACCATCTGAAACCTTCTTTTAAATATTATCTCTTTCTACCTCACATGAATTCGCGCGAACTAGAAGGAAAATGAAAGCGAGAAAGACAGAAAAGCTGATTAACATAAAATAACTAGTTAATGAAACAAAATGTATACTCTACAAAATCATCTGAAGGATAAAAGAAGGAACCATAAAATTTTGTTTTGTATTTGAAATTACATGCGAGGAAGTTTCTGAAGATAAATCCGACCTCACTTTTGATAAGAACAGATATAAATTATAGCAAAGAAAATATTAGGTAATTAATTTCGGCAAAGGACACAGACTCATAGAAAGGCCACTGAAAACATAACAATGCAATAAAAAATATTTATAGAAATATAGTTCTGAAGTATAAAATTGACTTTTTATTTCCAGTAGCCAAGTTGCGTGTCGGTATATTAAATATTTTCATTATTTGAAAGAACCCGAAGCACTGGTAAGTGTGAATTCCTCTTCAGTATCAGAATTAATACATGCGTCATTTACTGAGAACATTCCCAATCATACTTTTTATGGAACTAAGAAACTAAGCGCGCATGCTGAATATAACAGGTTAAACAGGTAAAAGTGCATGGGGCACCAGAAACCTCACTATAGAATCGAACAGGTATTGCCCCAATACACTAACCAGCTAGTATATGAAAAACTGACTATATCCTATTTCTAAGTAATACTGGGGTTATAAGTTTATACATTTAAGCATAAGAGGGTAATAACATAAAATTACATACAAAGTTATATACATTCAAAGCTACATAAATAACATAAACTGTTTAGTGTATTCATTAAAATATTGGATTACGTGAATATAGTAAAGTTGATATTTTGGAGATCATTGCACTGAAAAGAACGCATTTTTATGTAAGTGGATAAACATATGGGATTTGATTTTGCTGATATATTGGGAGTCTGATTCTTGTTATGTAAGGATATTTGTTACGGGTAAATCTGCACTGAGCTCAGATCTTTCAGTCCAAAGTTCATAAATAAAGATCATGGTCTCAACTCAGTAGGTTCGGTGTTTTGGAGCATTGTGAAAATTGTTAAGGTTGCGCGGAGTCAGTTATTGGAGTATAACTTGGATATTGCACTTTTCGCTTTTTGAAACTTCTTAATCTCCAGGGGCATGAAAATTTGGTTGCAGAATGCTCTTTGACAACTGCTTTTCATTCTTCAGGTTGGGGGTAAATTATCCTTTTATTTTATTTTAACTTTTTTTTTAATTTTTTTTTTTTTTTTAGGGAAAGAGAGTATGGTTGGGTTAGTGGCAATTTGTAGTTTCGTCAAATGCTCTAAAAATGAGACTTATTCCTATTAATAATTAAATGATTTCGCGTGTGCACTATCTTGTTAGTTTGTTGTCAGCGCTTTGATAGTTGTAATCATTCGGCATTGCGGTTTCTTACTGCTGACAGTTTAATTCTGAAGCATCGGTAGAGTTACTGAGCCAGTTTCTAGTTGCATTTAATTGCGTAGTCTTCGACTACTGTACAGTGTTCGATTAAATTTGAATTGATCTATTTTATTTTGCATCAGCACGAGTTGTGGAAATTGATTTAAGAAAGTGCCTTCATGTTCTAAATTCTGTTTAAATAAAATATCACCAGTTCTAGATAACTAAACTAAAGCAACAATACCAGTTCAAACGTAAACCTATAAATCTTGTAAAAAGTAATCAATCTATATAAAAAAATACGAGGTCATCAAAACAAAATGAACACTAAATGCAGAATCCTAAAATAATAATGAAAATGATAATAATAATATTATGTACAAACAAAATTTAAAATATCAGCTTGTAAAGCGAAATGTTAAGCTTATATATAATTAAAAAAGCTAATTATTTTTCTGGTTATTGTTTCGAAATTTTCGAATTTCTTTGGCTGAATATTTTTACAATAATTTTTGTTTTAGAATTACATCGGAGCAGATTATACCTTGATGATTAATTGATTTTTTAAATGCTATTTTAAATATTATTTTTGCATTTTAATGGCCTTTAATTAATAATTTTTATTTTAAATAATTTAATTTTTATTTGCCACTTTTGAAATTTTTTTCTTTTGAATTATGCAAGGATTTATAATCCTGGTATAATTTAAGAATGTGGCTCTTGAAAACTCTTCGGCTGCTGCTTGAAAAAACGTCGAATAATTTCAAACGTTTATTAGTTTTTTATGTTTTTTATTAAGTTATTTAGCACATGTTAGTCTGTATAGCCTGGATAGATTGTCACATAGTTGTAGCTTACCCTCTCGCGTAGAGCTACTAGAGCTACTAGCTACTTTATAGTAGCTTAGTTGTTGGCAATAAGATGTTGTACCGTCTGATTTGTTTATCTGTCTCGTGACAACTTTAGTTAGCAATTTCAAGAAAGTAACTATTATTACTCTTTCAGGAAAGTAAGTATTCCATCACCTCTGAAATGGAGAAAAATCTTCACAGAGTAATAGATGATGTTTTAAATAAACCTGGAGTAACTGGTGTTCTGTGTGCTGATGGAAATGGCCTGTGTTTAGCTTCAAGAGGTGTAGTGGACTGTTCTGCTTCTGGTTCCTTGGTTCATTTGATGCAGCTGGCATCGAAACTTGAACCATCTAAAGTTCCAATTTTGAGGCTACAGTCCGATACTAAAGATATATTAGTACAAAGTGAAAATGGCCTTACATTAGCTGTTGTAAGAAATGCCAGAAAATGAAAGTTTTATGGGTTTAAGACTATCATCTGAACATCTGTAGAATTACACATGAGTATTTGGTGCAGCATTTCAGGAGTTACACGTATTAAAACGTATCTGTGCCATTATGAAGATGGAAAATCTCTGTAACCTATAGTAATAAATGTATATACTAAAATATAATATTTTGTTTCAAGATAAAAGAAGTCTAGGAACTTAGCATATTCCACATAATCGAATTTATGCGTGTGTCATAGTCCAAATTCTAATGGGATGTGATTATATTTTAACATAGCGTTGCTGCTGCTTTTCAAATTGAAATATTGAAATTGCATGTTTGTTTAAAAAAGTATTAAACCATAAGTATCATACTTATTGGTTTGAAAGTTTTTTTTTTCTAGTTACCTATTTAGAGTAATTATAATTTTTAAGTGATGTTGAATAACTTAAGGATTAAATTAATTGCTGATCACTTATATTTAACATTCTTTTTTATTCAGATTAACAAATAAAACAATGCAGGTGTCAAAAATTCTTTCTTTCTTTTTTTTCTTTTTTCTTTTTTTTTTTTTTCGAGAGAGAATAGAGAGAAATTGATTGTTTTTTAAAATAACTTTGCATAAATCTCATATACAACAAAAATTTATTTTGTCATGTGTAAAAGAAATCATATTGCTGTCATAAGATATTGTCTGAAATTGTGTTCATTTATGAATATTTACTCTTGTGTTGATGAATTTTTAAATCTTTTTCTGTTTCATGTTAAAAACTTGAAAACCGAAAGCTTGATTTTAGCGCTTTTTAGAGACAGTATAGAGTTTTTGAATCAATTTATATGGCTTATTTCCTTAATTCCACCCTCCCAGAATTCTAAAATTAGCATTTAAGCAAGTAGTGGTTTATGATTATCAGTATATTAAGAAAGTCCTGAAATATTCCAAATGCATCTTTAGTGCTGAATTGAGTTTTCTAACTTTGTAGGATTTTGCAGAATTTGTTATAATTTCAAACTATTCGTATTCATCATTTTTCAAGATTTAATCAAATTTGTGTAAGAATATTTAAAATTCAGTCATTGAAGGTATATTTTGCATTTTCTGATGTAAATAGTTTAGCCCATATCTGCATTGGGTAAAATCCTAGTATACGGTGCAGCCTTGGCGTGACTTTGAAAATTATCGCCAACACCAAAAATGATCCAAAGAACGTCTATATATATACTATACATATATACACACATAGTATATGTACTATATACATGGTATATACTAAGTTTAACTACATATTTTCTTTGAATGACCCGCTAACTACTCATCGTATATGTCCTGTTTTTACTGCTCATCATAAAGTCGCCAAAAGTAGCCAAATCCCGTGTGCACCGGATACTAGGATTAAACCCAGCATTGTAATCTGTTGTTATAAGAGTTATAAAGTATATTAATATTAGATTTATTATTTGAACTTTTAATAATGAACATATTGATTAAATAAATTAAGTTATAAATATTTATTTATGAGTGAATGTAATTTTTCATGTTTTTATGTTAGTACTCAAGATAGTTTCTTACATTATTTTATATATTAGGATGGATAAATTTTTTTTACACTTACCAGATAATTTATTATTATGTGTAATATAATTGTAGAATAAAAATAAGCTTGCTTTTTGCCCATAATTGAACATTTTAATATTTTATAAGTGGTATATTATATGCTATGATATCAACGTGTAATTTTTTTTCCTATTTTGAATTCAGGAAAAATAGGTTGTGAGTGAAAATGTGTATAATAGTGTTTGAGGAGTATGTACAATGCAGGCTCTCTATTTTAGTAATGTGCAGAGATGAGCCTTTCCAGCATTTTATATAAATTTATATTGAAATATTAGGTGCAAAAATTTTGTTATTAATAATTTATTTTTAATTTAAAATGAAAAGAAATTTTGACAAATATGAAAATTCAGTTAAATATGTAATGTGTTTAGTTTGCATTTATCTCCGAGAAACTGATTGTATAGCTTGATGTAATCTGTTGCTTTAGTAATGTAATAGTATTGTATCATTATAATACAAACAGATCATATTTGAAAAATTCTTGCCATTTTTATGTATCCAGCATGTATTTATTATTGATTTAAATGTTTCTTGTATTTATGGATGGTAATTGAATTGCTATACTTATTCTTTTCAGAAGCTGTAGATTAATCGCAGTTTGTATGTCAGTCTTACGTTGTACCATTCTGATAATGAATGCAGTGAATATATTTATTGATTTCAAATACATAAAAATATAAGCAGCTTGATTGGTCTCTGAGTATTAATTGGTTAAACATTTAAACTTTGATTAGTTTCTTAATTGATTAAACATTTCAACTTATAATTAACTTCAGTGTTTGGTAACATAACACTGTTAAAACAGAAGATTTCAAACCATCTAATTCCTGTATGATGAATAAGAACACTTAATAAAACACAACAAAATATTTATACAAAGAATATAACAAAAATGCTAAGTTTCGGAATCAAAACAGGAAAGTAAGCGTCACAAGCTGTTGTTTTTTCTTAAATGCTAAATTTGAATTCAAATCTAAGTGTTCTATATGCCTATCAAAAGTAATGTTTTCAGTTTCTATTTTTGGTATGGCTTTCAGATCCATGGTTTTTTCTTATCTAAAGTAGATTTCAAATGCAGTGAATTGCATTATAACTAATTCATATTCAAGTATAAGTGTACAAATATGGAATGTGGATTTTTTTCAAAAAAGTACATAATAAATTTGAAAGAATGATAAAAAGTACTTTATTCAAAGTATGCTCCATCGCTTGTTTGCAACTGAGTGCTTCCAAAGTGTTCTGAACTGGTTTAGCTGTATGTGATGGAGCTTTGTCATGGAGAAAAATAACTTTGTGTTGCCTCTTTTGGTATTCTGGCCTTTTTTCAAGCAGCTAACAGTTCAGATCGGTCAATTGTTGTTGGCAACATTTAGTATTAACTGTTTTCCCAGATTTAAACAGACTATGCTCCTTTGGTCCCACAAAACACAGAGCATCATCTTTCTCCAAAGCGATTAGGTCTTGACACAGGTAACAAAAAGCAATGATGTGGATGGTGTGCCTGGGTCTATGATTTTTTATGCTTGGGATTCTCAAAATAAATCCATTTATCATCTCCTGTAACTATACAAAATACAAGCAAAAATGACATCCTTTCATATCAAGCGAGCAAAATGTCGCATGTGATTTTGCACTTTTCCATTTGCCCATCATTCAACTGATGAGGTATCCATCTACTGATCTAAATCATTCCCATCTCTGGTAGCTGGTTAGAAACATCTTATTGACTAACGCCCAATTGCTCAGAGTTGATTTTGTGTTTGCGAATATATTTTGTCCAATGATGCTTGCAATTTCATATTTTTTTTTTTTTTTTTTTCATGTTCTTTGCAACATTGAAGTCGCCACTTTTGAAATGCCAAAACCATCGTTTGCACATGATTTGTGATAGAGTATGTTCACCATAAGCTTCTCGACGTAATCTGTATGATTCAGCAGCAGTTGTCTTCAAATGAAAACAAAATATTAATGCTGTCCACAAATGCTTTTTGTTCAGTATAAATTTCAACATAGTGAACACAACACTGTGCAGACACTTTTCCAATTTATCACTTTCGCGCGTCTGACAACTTGTTGATGACGCAATAAAATGGCATAGTGTCAAATCTTTATAGCGCAGTCTGCATTGGTGCATCATTTGTTGTCTGAAATCCACATTTTGTACACCGGATGTATGTGCAGACTATACTTAATATTATTTTTCAAAAACTTTCTCTACAAATGACATATTGTACTGTTCACCTTGTGTGATTTGGGAGGAAATAATGTCATGCATTATAATTCTTGATAAAATTGATGATATCCAGTTCTTGGTACTTTCTGATTATCCGCAACCATACCAAAAAGTCATGAAAAATTATTCATGAAGCAAAGAGTATGTTATTATAAAATAGTTATGTGGCAATGCACGATGTTGCGCAAAACTATTTGTATGGGAACTTGGGTATGCTCATAGCACATGTCTGTTTCAGCTTGTGTACAGTGCCGATGTATGATTGCAAATTCCTACCATTCTGTTGTTTTACTTCCTTGTACAAAGTAAAAAGGAAGTATTGTAATCATGAAAAGTTTCAGGCATCATATTTCAACGAAAATATCCATTTTGACTGTTATCGAATGCAATTTAACGATGTTTTTGTGTGATATCTGTACGTAAGGACAGAATAAAAGACTTCCCCCCCCCCAAAAAAAAATTATAAACTGCTTTAAAATGAATTCTAAAGAGAATTTTTCATGGCGTCTGTACATACGTACGAATGTATCTCACATAACTCAAAAACGAGTTGCCTCAGAATGTTGAAATTTTGTATATAGGACTGCTATAACATGTAGATGTGCACCTCATATTTTGGTTACAATCGGCCACATCAAACATATATAAATATATTTATATATATATATCCACTTTGTTACTTGGCTCAGTGATCTCAGTTTCTTTACTGTTATATGTTTGTAAATTGTGCATTTTTTACTTTAAAAAAATGATTGAATTGTGCTCTTCTTATCTTCCGGTTAAGGTTTTTATCCCTTTAGGAAATCTGCAAGCAATATTTGAAGAATTATCAACAATTTAAAAGCTGTGTAAGTGCGGTTAAGCCTAATTTTTAAATAACACGGCAGACATGTTTCTTTACATTTGAAACAGCAGAATAGTAGATTTGTTGTCAATCTAGAGAGACTAAGCTTTGCAACAACAAAGATAACGCCTTCATTTATTATTGCAAATTAAATCATGCTTAGTCCTTTCTGGAATTTTTTCGAGGAAATAAGTGTTTAAGATTTACTTCGTAATTTTTAATACAGATATTTTGAGTTTTTATGTATTTTTGCCTTGTTGCGAAGCCAGAACTGAATTAATTGAATGAAAAATACTGAATCGTCTGTAAAACACTTTTTTTTTTTTTTTGCTTTGTTTGCTTAATTTCTTTTTTACATTTCTAGATTTATTATAGTATTTGAATAGAATATGTGGCAACGATTAGATACTTCTTCAAATGATATAAATTTTGTGCATTCTGAGTAATAATATGAACGAAATATAACGCTATTAAGGCTGCTATCACACGGCGGTTTATTTCGGAAGAACAACTGTTTGGAACAATTTTTCTGCTTTGTCACAACAGCCAATCACCATAGATTGCTTTGGGGTTAACACAGGGAAAACTGGTTCCCCATTACAAACAAGCTGATAGCTGATTGGTTGAAAACGAACAACTTGCTATTTTTTTGGAAAGGAAGGAAAAAGTCGCAGTCTTTCTTTCAATAGTAAACTAGTGAAAAAAATTGTCCGAAACAGTTGTTCAAGTGAAACAAACGTCGTGTGTTATGGGCCTAAGTGAACCTAGCGCCAGAGTTTTGCTATGGTAAACAAATATAGTGAATTTTAAAGAATGCATTTATTCTATTGTGATTTATGTGCTATCGACGAAGTAGATTTAATTCAATCCAATAAGTTTAAATGAAATGCAAGAAAAAATGCGTATAAATTAATATTCCGTGCAGGGAAGTCATGTGGGGTATACATAAGACTTTTTCAAGTGAAAACGTATTACTGTATATGTGGGGTGAATAATAACATATAAGAGAATGGATCCATCAAAAAAGATAAGCATTTTATTTCTGATATTTCTTGCTTTTTCAGTTTTATTAATTTATTGCTTTTGTATAGAATTCTTAATGTGCCACCATTTTGAAAATGGATGTTGCTTTTTGTCTATTAACTGGGTGAAAAATTAGACACTGACAAGTTAGCAGATGGTCCCCAAAGTTCCGGATGTTCATGCACTTTCCAGTTATGAATAATCGGAAATTACTCAATTTTGATTAGAGCTGTGAAAGGTCTTACCATTTTGTCATGGAATAGGCAGCTATTAATATTTTTTAATAAAATGTTTACATCAGTAATTTAAATAATTAAATGCTCATGAATAACTCAGGGATTAGATCACTTCCAGGGTACTTTTCAGTAGGCCTTTTTTTATGTGAATAGATTAAATATTGATTTATTTTTTTTTATGGAAGGGAGATAAAACAATCCTACTAAATTAAGTAAAGATTTCTTTACTGGGGGGAATATGAAATTATATTTAGGATGCAAATGTAAATGCCATAGATAAATAATTTATTTATGCTAATTACCCAAAGAATATTTATAACACTTATTAGCAATGCTTCATTATTAATAACTTGCACTGGTCTATAAAAAAATATTGAATGTTTCGGTTTTTTGTTCCGTCTTGTAAAAACTGTATCTTGATTTAACCCAACAGAAGCTTTCAGCAGTTATTTTGTGAAATTTTATACAAACTTCTCTGCCCTATATTCTTAATAACTTTCTCAGTATAAAATGAATGTTGATCATAAGTACACAGTAAAATAACTGCATTCTTCATTCATATTATATATATATATATATATTTATAATTATTTTGGTGTAATTCTTCAGTGATATGTGAATTACATTTATCTTCAGAACATCTGTTTTCCAGTGAATCGCTAGATTCTAAATGTTCCTTTCGTGGTTTATAATACATTAGTAGTTTTTTTCTTTAATGGCCATCTTTCTTTTATATATATCTCTTTCTTTTAGCAATTCTAGAAAGTGATTTTTAATTATGATAGCATTGTTTATATTAATCATTACTGATTTTAATGTTTGTTAAGTAAATCCCCAAAGGAGGAAAAACCCATGAGGAAATATTGGACAATTCTATTTTACCCATCTTGTGGCAAAAGTCAGAAATTACCTTTATCACTTCCAATATAGCAATTCAGTCATTCATGAAGTAAAAGCGATAATTAAGTAGTTTGAGAAGATGGGAGTGAATAAACTCAACTGGCTAGCCCAGAGCCATAATCTTGATTCATTTGAAAATCTCTGCATGAGTTAGAATGCAAGAAAAACAGCCCAAAAACTGCAACAAAACATTCTCATGTTTCAGTAAGAATGGAAGTATTTGTAAGACATCTATGAAAACTTAGTAGAAAGACTTCCTTGAAAGGTAAAGGTTATCAAAATGATAATAGTTACCTTTGCCATATTGGCACTATACAAATTCTACGTGTGAAATTTCCTATGAACGCCTTGTCATTAATAGCAATATTTTGTATTATTACTGTAACTACAAATTTATATCCCTCTAAACTGTTTCAGTGTAACAGAAGAAAACCTACTCGATACTGAATTATACATTTAAAATTGGAACTTAAGTAGTCACCCAGGAATTGTTGTATTTGTAATTGTTCCCTGAAGGTATGGAAAAATAATACACTTCAACCATGCAAAGTTGCAATATTAGCTGTTTAATATGTCAGTAACGCTTGCTCATTATGAGTTCAACTGAAATCCAGGGGTACCTTTTCATAATGCCATGTAGTCATTCATAATGTTAAGCAGCACTGCATTATCCATGTGCTGGATTGGTGTGGCTAAAGCAGTACTGCTTAAAAATTGTATGAGCACCATGATGTTGCAAACAGAAGTGGATATCTAGAAAGAGATGATATCTTGCATTCATCCTTCTTTTAAATTAGCTATAACTTAAGCTATCAGCAAACAGATGGAATTCCAGCAGTTCCTTTCTTATACTGCTTTGAAAGCATGTTATCCTTATATATCAGGAGTAGCCAAAGTGCGGCTCGCAAGCCTGATACGGCTCTCGCAGGCAATTTGTGTGGCTCATGCATATAAAATATATGTATGAAATATGGTAAACTAAAACTATTCAGTGTCCAAAAGGAAGTAATTTATTAGTTTAGACTCTTTTTACAAAGTTATCAGGGATTTCTTTCTATTTAAAACCTCTTCGACTACTTCTATAATGACGTAAATATGAACTTGTGGCTTTTAGAAAATTTAGATGCGGCTCTCGAACATTCCCAAGGAGGTTAGAATAGAAGGAGGGAGGGTTCGCAGTTTCCTCCACTATCGGGGAATGAAGCTCCACGGAACAAGCGGCGTCCATGTTTGTAACTTCAAAACATTTGCCATACGGTAGTGAAACGTACGTGTTTCTCAGCTGTTAAATGCAGGGATTTTCCAGTAAAAATATCTTAAATTGATAATGAAATGCTTCGCTATTGTTAGTTTGTCTTAAAGTTATAAAGATGATATCCGTAATTTACTAAGTACAGAAAATCATTAAGAAATAGTTCGAAATCTAAATGACGTTTCTGCATAACTTCAAGAATTTGTATAGGTTTTATTATCAACTTGTTGGGTATACTTTCCAATTGTTTCTTTAAGAAGTGATATTTCTGATTTATTCGCAATATTATTACAATTTATTAAAGAATCACTTAGGATAATTTTTATCTGAAATTAATAGCAGATAATTATCTAAAAAAATGGTAACATGTTGCTTTTTTCACAACCAACAACCTTATATCAACAAGCAAATAAATATTAATAAAATAAACCAGATTTATGTGAATTCAATGATTTCAGTTTATGGGCGTTTCATATTTATAAATCTCAAAGAAATTACCTTGAATTAAGCTGAATTACAGAAATGTACCTATGTAAGTTTTTGGATATATCTTTCCACATGTTCAATTGTGTAAATATTTTACTTACGTTTATTGCAATACTGCCCAGAAATTTGTAAGCTTATGCAAAAACATTTTAACAACTGAACAGTTTATCTCGATCAAATGCACAAATTATATTCGTAACAGTTCACAAAACTTAAAAATGAATAATAATTAATGCATAAAGAAAGCGTTGCTTTATTTAACACTTTTACAATTCATAAAAATAGTAACAATTGATTTCTTACTTTTCATGAAAATTATAAAACTATTTACCTAAGCATTCAAATCATACAGTTTAATTACTAGCACATATCATTGTATGTTAAGGAATGAAGATACCAGCTGTAAGCAAAAACATTAAAATGTATTTAACATGTTTCGATTATTATTAAGTCTTTTTTTTTTTCACATCTGGAAAGAAAACAACATGACATTGTGATATTTTTTAACATATTTATGAAATTACACACACACAAGAAAATCAATACTTACGAGTGAACAGTAATCCCAGGAATATTTTTTGAAAATCTATTTGTGCATCCATATGCAATATAAGCTGACATGCTTCAAAAAGAAAAGGGGAAAAAAATGTTACAGACTTCCTTGCACAAGTCACAGTGATAACAGTAACATGGCCGCCAAGCTTCACCGTTTGAGTTGAACCTTCCCTCCTTGAACATTCCTGAATTCAAACATGCGGCTCTTACTGACATGAAGTTTAGCCAATCCTGTTATATATGATTAACATATTTGCTATACTACTACATTTACATGTTGTTTCATAATCTAGTCATAGTGGAAATTTCATGTTTGAACTGGAAGCATAACCTCTTTGTAAAACAATTTAAAATATCCAGCACTATAAATTCATTGAATATTACAATGCCTTGTATAATTGCCAAACTTTAGTCTGATCATTAGATGGAAGGTGATAAGAACTATAAGAATAAGATGAGTAGATATCCAACAAATAAAATGGAGATAACTGAAGTTATAATTTCATACTGATACCATCTAAATAAAGAACTTTAAAAACCTATACATGATATATTTAGGAGAGATGACTGAGTAATCAAGTCTGAGATTGTTATCTGTCTGTATATTTTCAAAAGTATCAGCATTCATAAACAAAGCCTGTTATGATTAGTATTACAGTGTCTAGTGTATACAGATCTGATAATTTATAAATTGTTTTGATTTCTTTATGAAATTTTCTTCTCTCTGTATACTTTTTATTATGTTTAGAAGTGACATTTTAAAAATATAGTCGAAATGCTGAAAATGATATATTTATATGAAAAAGTGGAAGATTTTTATGCAGAGCTCTATATATTATGAGAACTAACTCCCTGTTTGTGATGTTCTACTAAATAATTATAGGCATACAGCTTAACTCTTTGTTGCTCAGTGTTCCACCCAAATTGAATCGCTTCTGAAAGCGTTAATGGATAAAAATGCCTTTATAATATACTTCAAACTTCTCTTTTTAAATAATCGATGGCAGCATATCACAAGGAGACCCAGAATTTTCATTTATGATGTGTTATTAAAATTCACTTATTTTCTATATTTTTTTGTGGCGCAAAAAAATTTTAAAAAAAAATCGTATAATTTTGATGGCTGTACTCTATATTATTTGTTATATATTTTTTACATTTTTCATACAAAAAGCATGTGCAGAATTATTGAATAAAACGGGGTGTTCCATTAGCGGGAACACTGCACCTTTAGCGATCTCATGCTATTACACATCAGAACATCTGTCCTTAGGAGAAAACATCAGTTGTATATGTTTTCTATTTACGTTGTTTTGGGGAAATGAATTCAAACACAGCAGTCTTTAGGGGTGAGGTGTGGTTTGTGCTATGAAAGTCCTAATATGGGCATCTTGAAATTTTTGTGAGTAGTTTTCAGGTGGGAATTTTATCAGTAGCTTGAGTCATCTTTACTTAGGGAAGCTGCGCGAATTATTCTGCTATCGCTTTTTAGTTTCATTCCCATTTATTTACAATAATTGTGCAGATACTTCCTCTGTATGTATATCTTATAGCTTATTTTTCTTTATTGTTAACATTAATTGCAGTTAATTTTTTATTATTAATTTTCCATAAATGGCAGGAAAAATCTTTCCGAAGAGGAAAGAGTTTCTTTTTCTCTTGGAATTCTAAACATATTGTTGCACGAAACAGAAGCCGCACAAAACAAGTTTTTTGTTCAAAACCTGCAAAGTTGGTTTATGTTTCTATCAAAAAGATGTCACATGCTTTGAAAATTTCACGAAGCTATGAAACCGAAAAATTTGTAAATATTTTTGTATATAGGACTTGTGTATATACATATATTTATCTCATTTATCCATATATATTCAAGAAAGTTGTGTATATCCAGAAAAACATGTATACAGCTATAATACAGTGTTTTTCATTACTATACAAAAGCTTATACTTATTTCCGTGCTTCACTGCAGTTCCTTTTATTGAGTGTATTCTTCCTAAAAGGCATCAGTCTACATTATGATATATTTTTTAATATACTGAGTTATCTGGAAAGTTCTGTGTTTTTTTTTAATGATAAATACAAATGAAGCAGAACAAATGAACATTTCATTGAATCACATAAGCATCATTTCGTTCTATGATTTTTTGAAATCTCTCCAGCAGCTGGAAAACTCTTTTTTAAAAAAAAGTTCAGGCACTTGCCTATTCAGCATTGGCCACTCCTAAAGCAAAAGTGGTGGCCATTTTATTGTGGAGGCACCTAATAAGCAGCCATTGTTGCCTTCTATGGACGGTTACAACCATGCCTTCACCGGGATCTGAGCCCATCTGAGCTCTCTGGTACCACAGTAGGCTCCCCTAACCATCAGGGCAGCGTTTTAAAAAAAGTCATTTGGTTTTACTAGTGAAAAAGTTATGAAGGTGCTGCTTGACAGTCTTCCAGGAACTTGGTGAATTTTGATGTGGAGAGATGAAAATCCAAAGGAACAAGATATGTTTGATATGGAAAGTGCTTAGTCGCATTTTTAAGAGCTCTGGTGGCACACTGTTCCACCTCATGGAACACCCACAGAATTGAAACAGTAAGTGCAACTTTTACAAACTTTTATCTGTATACTCCTTTAGGCCTAGATAGACTGCATACAACTTTTCTTGTTGAAATACCGACTTTAAAGTTTAGTGAACCACAAAGGGTTCAGAGATTGAAATGAAATATGAAATTTGAAAAAAAAAAATATCTATTACAGGAAAATTAATGCATTATGACAGAAGATTATGCAGAAAAAAAAATACTGTAGTATTATATACTGGTATTTTTAATATTTTATAATAACTATACAAGCATTGAATTTATGAATAATATCCATATATTAAGGTATTTGAAACTACATATTTAGATATTTGGGTATATGCTAATACTTCTATATAAAAGAGATTAAAAGAAAAGAATGGAAATTAAGTTCTAATAACCTGGGGATGCATTTGTAATTATTTGATTGTATGGAGACTGAATAATAATATATTCAGCAGATGAATATAACATCAGTTTTCACATAAATTTCTGCAAGAGGATAGATATATATGCGGAAGAGAACCAGATAATAAAAAATAAGTTTTTCTTTTTTTATGTTGAAATCATTGCTGGTGTAATATTTGTTCAAATGCTTACTTTAAAATTCTGTT
This sequence comes from Stegodyphus dumicola, assembly GCF_044657685.1. Lineage (NCBI taxonomy): Eukaryota > Metazoa > Arthropoda > Arachnida > Araneae > Eresidae > Stegodyphus > Stegodyphus dumicola. The sequence continues at coordinate 135,761,888 of NC_140771.1, read as the reverse complement.
TATACTAATGTGCATGCAAAAACATTTTTTTAAATTTTTATTTAACTTTCTATAGTAATTCTGATATCCATATTACAGAATTGAAACATTATTTTTCACTATTACATAGGAATTTTAAAGAAATCAAGTATTTAAACTCACTTTGCTACAACAGTGCTCTTAAATTCCACATCTGTTTGATCCATTTACTTTGAAAACTAATTTAATGATATAAAAGTTTAGATAAAGCTGAGATAAATGTTAAATAAAGCTGGGATATTGTATTGAAGGCTTCATGTGCATTATTTTTCTCACCAGCCACAGTATTATCACAGGGAATTTTCTTTATAATGTTAGAGGTTGTTTTTAACATTACAAAGAAACTGGTCAACAAAAATATTGAATTTGATCAACTAATCAAACTGCATAAAAAAAAAAAAAAAAAAAAAAAAAAACAATAACATTTGGCAAAACTTACTTGCTATAAATATTAGCAATGCCGTAGCTTTTAAAAGAACATAGAAATACAGTACAAAGTCTGTAATCTGGACTCGGGATTTTGGCAATTCCGGATTATAGATCATCAATTTAAATCTGGTAAGATGGCAGGCAGAAATTATACAATTAAAAATATAAAACCATAATTTATGAAATAAAGAGCAATTATGATCTAAAGGTTATCAAAATTTACAAAAAAAAAAGGGCTTAATATTTATTTGTTTACTTTATTAAACATTTCTTTCAATGTAAGTTGTTTAAGTTGCTTCATTTTTTGTGCTGATACTTTCTCTTTAATTCTCTCTTCTATAAACAGACATAATTTCTTGTTCAGTTACAAAGTTCCACTGTTCAAATCCTTTAATTGCTGTGTCGAGAATACCGACTAAATTGTCAATCGAAATTTTTTCGTTTTCAATAACTTCTTAATAATGTCACTTTCTTCACTATCGGAAGCCACGCATGTGTAAACGCTTTACTGGCTTTAAGTGTATGCGTAAGTTTGTGGCTTTGAGGTCCGTATTATAGATCATTCTGGATAATGGATGTCCTGATTACACACTTTGTATGTACTTCTGATGATCTTCATAATGTATGTTTTAAATAATGCTCATTTGTTTGTTTTGTGTTCTCAAGTAACAAAGGTAGAACAAATTTTCTTTCACATTAGGAAAGTAAATCTACCTCTAATTTTATTTTGGATGAATCCATGAAATATCTTCATTTTTCCAATTTACATGCCAGCTTCAGTCAATGATCTTATGATCTATCATAATAAATTTAAAATATTTGCTCAGGCTTACTGAAATTTTGTTAACTTATTTTAGGTTTTGTATTTATAATACCTGTATAATTTATCTAAGGACAAATTTGCAGTTGGTCTATGATAAAAGTTTTTACTTCAGTAGTACTATCTAAAAAGGTAATTTTTCCATGGGGGGGGAAAGAAAAAGAAAACTCATTTTTAAGCATGGGTGATGATGCTGCATTTTTAAAGTTAGTTTTGAAATAAAGGAGTTCTGAGATATGCAAACGACTATCAGTTTTATGAGGAGGATTTTATTGCAAAACAGTGATATGTATACCCTTAAATTGTCTCATTTATGTCAAAAGAATATTCATGACATAAGTGTTGTCTTTTATCACAGCCAAGCTTTTTCATACTGCAATGTGTGTCAGATAAAGTTGTATTGAGTATGGCTGTGATGCTTCATGTCACTTTCCATATTCAACATACCTTTTCCTTTGGATTTTCATCTCTCCACATCAAAATTCACCAAGTTCCTGGAACACTGTCAAGCAGCACCTTCGTAACTTTTTCACTAGTAAAACCAAATGACTTTTTTTTTAAAACGCTGCCCAGATGGTTAGGGGAGCCTACTGTGGTACCAAAGAGCCTGGGCTCAGATCCCGGTGAAGGCATGGTTGTAACTGTCCATAGAAGGCAACAGTGGCTGCCTATTAGGTGCCTCCACAATAAAATGGCCACCACTTTTGCTATAGGAGTGGCCAATGCTGAACAGGCAAGTGCCTGAACTTTTTTTTAAAAGTGTTTTCCAGCTGCTGGAGAGATGGCAAAAAATCATAGAACAAAATGATGCTTATGTGATTCAATGAAATGTTCATTTGTTCTGCTTCATTTGTATTTATCATTAAAAAAAACACAGAACTTTCCAGATAACTCAGTATACTAAAAAATATATCATAATGTAAACTTATGCTTTTTAGGGAGAATACACTCAATAAAAGGAATGGAAAAAAAAAAAAAAAAGTCTCTCATGTGTCAGAAAAAGGATGGAGGGGGACTGTATAATCAAAGTAAATAAATTTTACCACGAAGAGATGGACAGAAAATTTGAATTAAAAAGCAAGTTTTATCAGTCATGAACAATAGCTTAATTAATTATTTTTGATAATTTAGATATGAAAAAATATTCTCAAAAGTACTATTTAGTATTTAAATATATTATTACATATATTACTTCATGAATTTAAAGTTCTGAAGGAGTTTTAATTCAAATGCTTGTTTTTTGTGGCTATCTGGTGTCAAATTGCTAATATTTTAGCTTTTTGTGTCTATTTGCTGAAATATATCCTCCTTAACACAACTGAGGCAGCTATCATAATACTGTATATGGTTCCTGTATAGTAAAAATTCCAATATATAAAATTCTTTATATTTAATTACCTAAAGATTTCAAAGTCTTTAAGTCCATGGAGATATAATCAATAAAAATTTTCCATCCAAAACTGCTTCAGTCAAAAAGTCAGCATTACTGTTTCATCCAGTGTGAAAATATGAATTGCCAAAACAAGCAGATATTGTTTTCAATATGTGTTTGTGTTTCCTAAATTTATTATCAAAAATTTTAAGTTTTATGTACTGAATTCCTTAAATATTTTTACAAACAATTTTCAAACTTCAGCTAGTTAAAGCAATGTTTTTTTTATTCACTAGTATTTTTATTCCATGTTGAATTCTTTTTCTCTCTGGAATCTGGAGTCAGCCTGCTGACATAGTTTTTATAAAATTCTGCATTTTATTTTAAGAAACTTAAAAATGTACATCTAGGTTACATAAATATATTTTGAGATCACGTTTTTCAGCACCTTGGATAACTGATGCTAAATACGAGAGATATATAATACATATGCATGTATACACGCATGCTTATTATATATTCAAATTATTTACTTTTACAATGTTAATAAGCAAGAAGCAACATATGTTTTTTATGACAGCACATTATGGAAATCTCATTTATTTATTGTTAAGCTTTGATAAATTTCTAAAATTAATTTTTCAGTTAAAGGCAGGTTTTTGTTTTAGATACTATCAAGGTAACTACTGATAATCAACTTTACAAGTAATTAAAAAAAATCCAAATTTTCTGATTGAGAATTAAACAGGAAAGTAATTGAAGAAAATTCATAAAATTTCCTCTTTGTTGTAAAACTGATGAATGGCTCTAATGGAAAACAGCTGACATAACTGGCAGATGCTTTAATTGTGCTGCAGTTGATCAGCTATGTTTATGCATTAATTTTCAAACACACAAATAAAGATCAGACAAAAAATTTATTTTAAAACAGAAAATTGCATGCAGGAAATATATGAAAACTGCATTCTGAAAATGCTTAAAATTTACAATAAATCTATTCCATATAGTTCAGACTTGAAGAAAAAAGTAACCAAAACTAAACAACAATTGTACGTCTTTATGCATATAGAAAATAAACATAAAAAATAATGCTTTAATGAAAGCTCTTAAATTGTCCTTATTAATTATAAAATTTTATAGCTGCTCTTTAAAGCACAGAAAGCCTTGCAAAATATTATATTATCAAACTTCAGTTAGAGATAATTATAAAAGAAATATTTAAAAAACATGCATTGAAAAATTTGCATTGTTCTATATTTTGCACACACAAAGAGTTTATATAAAAAGTAATCATTCTGTCATTACATTTCTTTGAATTCAATGTAATTTAACAGTACTTTGAAAATGAATTATCAAAGTTTTACAAGTATTTTAATTAAAGTAAGATTTTTTTAACATGAACCTTTGCTCAAAAATGATTTTTATCTGAGATGATAGATGTTTAAAAAATATTGCAAGATTCATATACTAATAAATTTTAAAATAAAAATGATCAAATTTTAAAAATATTCTAGCAGATAAAAAATTACTTTTATGTTTTTAATGGTAGTTATTTTAACTGATGACTAGAAATATTTGAGCTGATATTTAACAATAGTATAATGTGCATGAAAAGTCAACACCCTTAAATTGCAAGATACTTTATCTTAAATTAATGATATAATAATATTTGATTAACTTTGTTGATGGTTACAAGACTAGTTCTAAGAAATTTCGGTGTGATAAGTAGTTTATAAAATAAAAATATTTCATTCCTGTCAGATTTGTATAAGTTCATAAATTTTTTCCATAATTCATTTGGCTTAATATAATTCATTCAGTTTTACATTCATAAAAAATTATTCAAAGTACTGCTTATTTCACCGGAAGAGAAATCACTGATCAATAGAAAGGAGAAGTATGTATTAAAATGTCTAATGAAAAAAGTACAATAAATGCATTAGCAGTTCATTAGAGTAGATCGTCGGTGAAAACAAAACCTTAAAAGCATCTAATCATGAACATTTTCTAACAACATAAGAAAGATTTTTCATCATCTGATTCCTCTGCATGACCATGACGACCAGAAGTTACCCGAATGATTCTTCCTTCCTGAAACAATGGATCAGTATCACTTTCTTTTTGAGCGATACTGTGTTGTCTAATGAGTTCTTGAGCAATATCCAAAAATACTCCTTCAACACCTAAAAATACAAGTTTAATCCATATCACCACATATTTAAATAAACAACAGTTAAAGCTATTCGAAAAGTATGTTCAATCCAGTTCTTATACACTTAATATGGTGATTAAATAACTGATAAAATTTATAAGCAATCCATTGAAAACCCATAGAAACACATTTAAATGGCTTAATATTTATAAAAATGATGAAAATAAAGGGATGTGCATAAAACCAAGCCAAAAACTGTAAATCTTTGATTATTCATAAGGAAAAATGTAATTATACGTAGCGTATTCGGAAACTAAGTACCGTTTCATTCTAGCGCCGTCGCAGCACTGTGGTAGGTGTCCCGCGCATGCACACAATCTTTCTTGTTCACTGACTTTCAATTGTCGCCATTTTGGTTGCTCTATGTTGTGTTTTCAGTTTGCTGTGCGCATTCAAAAAAGTTTAAGACAATTAGTTCTCCCGCTGACTGTAAGATTCGTGCCGTGATTAAATTTTTGAATGCGAGGAATGTTAAACCGGCCGAAATTTATCGTCAAGTGACAGAAGTTTACAGTGAATACGCAATAAGTGATGGAATGGTGAGAAAGTGGGTAAGAATGTTTAATGCAGGTCGAACGAATGTCCACGCCGAGGCTCTGAGTGGTCGGCCTTCTGTTGTCACCGATCATTTGGTAAGGCAAGTTGATGAAGCAATTCATGAGAACACACGCTTCACAATGACAACTCTTTCAGAGGAATTTCCACAAATTTCACTTACTGTTTTGTTCGAAATTGTGTCTGACCGCTTGAATTATCGCAAACTGTGTTCCCCATGGGTTCCAAAAATGCTCACTGATGTTCACAAACAAAGCGACTTGGTAGTGCCCGGACATTTCTCACACGGTACAGTTTGATGAGGGAGAAAACTTTTTAAACCAAATTGTGACAGGTGATGAAACTTGGGTGTGTCATTTCACACCAGAATCGAAACAACAATCGATGGAGTGGAGACACACTCATTCTCCGAAAAAACAAAAGTTCAAAGTGACAATGTCATCACAAAAAATCATGTGCACTGTCTTCTGGGATAGGAAAGGCGTTTTGCTTACTGAATTTCTTCCCAGAGGTGAAACCATTAAATGCGGCATGAAATTGTGAGGCTTTAACAAAACTAAGGCGTGCCATTCAAAACAAACGAAGAGGAATGCTCAGTAAAGGAATTGTGTTGCTCCATGACAATGCTTGGCCCCATACTGCTGGTGTCACTCAATCGTTAATTCGACAGTTTCATTGGGAGCAGTTCGATCACCCGCCGTACAGACTGGACTTGCCGCTGTCCTACTATCACTTGTTCCTGCACATGAAGCGCGAGCGCACTTTGGATCTGACGATGATACAAAAAATGCTGTGGAGTTGTGGTTATCGAAACTGGCGGGAAGTTTCTTTGATGATGGTATACAAAAACTGGTCACCCGCTATGACAAGTGTTTGATCATTGGCGGAAACTATGTTGAAAAATAGTTTAAGACATATATTTTCATGTAAAATTAAAATTGGATTCGAAAAAATTGTTTTACTATTTTTTTTTTTTTTCAAAACGGTACTTAGTTTCCGAATACGCCTCGTAGCTCTGAAGCATTTACTAAGTGGATGTCACTTAAATTAATATGTATGCAAATCAATTTCAACTTACAACATGTAGAATACAAAATATCTATAATATGCCTACAAATACAAGGAATCAAGCAAGACAAAGTAAATGCTTAAAAACAAAAATCAATTTCAATTTTATAAAAATTTTCATTACTTTTGTCAATGCCTGAGTAAAGATATAGTAAAAGCATGACTATCCAGAAAGTGGGTGAAAAGCTGAATGGTGGATGTGCAATATATTAATTGTTGAACATATTAAAAATCTAATGTGCCCACCACGACTTCCTTATACGGAATATTAAATTATATGCATTTCCTCAAATTTCATTAGAGGTATATTCCTCATCCAATTAATTCAGTTCGGTAAGTAACAAGCTTGTTTACAAAAATAAACCAGCTCTTTTCAGACTCAATAGGATTTACATAAACACAAGGTGAATATCCCACCTATCTATAACTGATGATAAATCAACTTTGGCAACTGTGTCATGAGTTGTTTAAAATGGCTTTGCAAGCCATTATAAAGAACACTGCTTCATTTTTTGGAGTAAGGAGGGAGAGTTTCTACAGTTTTTAAATATTCCAGTTACTTGAGCTTTTGATAAGTTGAATGCATGATAGCTGGCCTTTTAATTTCATATGTAACTGAAAAAAATTATGCATTTAATAAATAAACAATGAATAACATATTTCGCATTAAACATAGTTTGAAATATCAACATGTATACATTAAAATATATCAGGTCTTTACGAAAGTTTCCCGCCACCGCAAATATTGTCTGTGCAAACAGTTCACGTTGGTGTGTTAATCATATTTTGTCAAATGATTATTGGGCATCTGATGGAAAGAGACTTGCTTTAGAACACTGTTGTGAAATTTGTAAAAAAAATATCACTATCAGTAAGTACAAGGTATCTGAAATGGAATTATCATGCTACCAGATTAGAACCAACGTTTACTTTTAGTTCTGTTGCAAAACGTCAGCTACAGAAAGTCGTATCCTATGACACTGTAAAGGTTTGGTATCAAAAGTTCAAAAACAAGGACTATGACATTAAAAAAGCAGAGCACTCTGGCTGGCCTACTGATGCTTACGAGGCCTGCCTGGGAGAATTTGTGGAAGAAGATCAGTATGCAACTACTTGAGAGCTTTCTAAGGAGTCAGACATTAGTGCCAGGTCCATTAGCCATGCAATGCATCGCTTCGCATAAACTTCGACGTGCGTGTTCAATTGCTGGGTGCCACATGACCTGACTTAAGCAGACAAGGACAGAATTGTTTGGCCCTGCACTAATCTGCTCAAATATCAACACAAGGATAAAATTCTGAGGCAGATCATCACTTGTGATGAAAAGTGGATTTACCAAAGAAAAGTGTATTTACGAAAGGCTTTGGAAAACTACCAAAATGGTGGCAGAAAATCATAGATTTGGGTGGTGATTACTACTCAAACTAAAGGCTTTCATGTTTTTTCTATCTTTATTATGAATATTTTTTGGTGGAAAACTTTCATTATAACCCAATATTATGCTGATTCTTGTTGTTTGACTTCTCTAATAATAAATATGCCTTGGCCAAGGATTCTGAAACATACTACATCTGCCACTTGCTCACTGAACATGCACAATGAGAGCATACACAAGGGAAATATGATTATTCTTTAACAAAACTTATTTCACAGACTTCTGAAAAATGAATACCCTAATAACATAATGCTATGACCTCAAAGACTAGAAATTCTATGCATTACTAGTGCCAAAAAGTGAAAAACATCTAAGCACACTAATAACAGATTTTTGTTATAATGCAATGCACTCAAAATTTAGATAATATACACAATTTGATGCTCTCAAACAATTCTTTAGTTGTTGGAAGAGTGGGATTTATTTCCATAAATATTTATCAAGAATCTTGTCATTGGCATAAGGGTCTACTATGACAGTTGTATGGTCCCTTATCAGTTGCTTGTATACACCCTTTATCAGCTGCTTTTTTCTAGATCTGCTAAATTAAGTTTTAAAAAAAAGATGGGACATTCAAATCCCCAAATCCCATGAAATCTAATATCTTGAAACACATCTGAAATTCAAAAATCCAACATGTTACGCACTTTTTTCATTGTTTGGATCTTTTGAAACCTAACCTAAAAAAACTGTTAAACATTTTAAATAAAAAATTTAGGACAAGCTTACAAAAAGGAAGGACTAAGAAGTATTTTAAAAAAGAATGCAACTGTAATTTCAGTGTATCTGGATGAGATATATCAGCTTGTGGCAGTTCTGAAAGATATTCTTCAAATGTGTTATTACGAATTCTTAGAATAAAGAAGTTTCTGATTTTTCCAAATTTTCTGTATCTAATTTAGCATTCTATGTCAAGTATTTATAAGTTTACACTCGAAATAATTCTACCCTCTCAATACTGGTTTGATTTTTTTTTTTTTTTTTAATTTGGGAAACTAAACAAATTTAAGATTTATTTAATTCTTTATTTCTTTTTCATTCAATCATTCATTTTGTTTTTCATTATGTTGAGAAAATAAAGATTAAATTCCAGAAATTTAATTGCATACTTCATTTAAAGATTAATTTCCTGCAAAACAAAATACTTACAGCCATTGTAAATGCTTCATGGTTTGTTCGAAATTCCCACATCCATAAAAAATTAAAGATGAAAGGCAGCCATGATGAAATTCTAATCACAGCACATAATTTCTTTCAAAGAATGCAAAAATCTGCTTATTGAGCCATTCAAGAAACTGTAAAATATGGCTCAACAGTTGAAAATACTGTTAAAAAAACCTAGAACGATTCACCACAACTCATGCTGGTAGTAGCAAATCTGTACATATGTAAATAGAAATTGTTTGTTCTTCTACTTTTATTTCTTTGATAAAGCAGAAAATGGACTTTGAGTTATGTGTTAAAGCAGCTTAAGGACTTTGCTTATCAACTATTATTTACTAATTCAGAAGTCAAACAACAAAAATCAGCATTAATTTACAAAATTTTTCACAGGACTAGTTTCGATGGTTTTACCGAACCATCATCTTCAGCTGCAAAACCGCAAATGAACAAGATAGGAAATAATGTTTAGATAAGATAAGAAAGCCTGGACAAGAATAAGCAAGTGGCGCCATCTGTTGGCGAAACCAGAACTAAAACATAATTTCTCTAAAAGCCGAAGGCAAATTTGGATTGGAATTAGGATCGTTAACTAGAACAGAAAGATTTTTATGAATGTGAAATGCCTCTAGAAAATCCAGTTCTCCAATGGAAGATGTTTTTTGAATAATTTTGGCAGCAGAAAAATTGAAAGTGTGATTTTCGGACCAACAATGTTGAGCAACAGAAGACTTCTGTGTTTCCTTTTTTCTAACATATGCCTCATGTTCTTTGACGCGAAATTTTAAGGCTCTCTTAGTTTGGCCAATGTAAATTAAACCGCACTGGCAAGGAATCCTATAAATACCCCAGGAATTCATATCCAGAATGGGGTCCTTGAGTATAGAAGTTGGAATTTTATTGATGGGAGAGTAAACAACCCGAAAGTTAAATTTCTGCAAAATATGTGCAACTTTATAGCTAATTGATGGAAAGAAGGGAATGACAACAGAATTTTTATAATCTCCTAAAATAAGAGTGTGGCTTTTAGTGTGTTGAGATGAGAATTTTTTAACTGCTTGATTAATAATGTTGGGTGAAAAGCCCCTGTCAATAGCTATTGCTTTTAAATAATTTAGTTCTTCATCAAGGGCTAGTTTGGAGGAGCAAACTTGAAGAGCACGGAAAACATAGGAATAAAATGAAGCTAACTTTTGTTTAGTCGGATGACATGATTTAAAGTGTGGTGGAAGGCAAACCGATGACTCTTTACGGTAAACTGTAGTACTGAAGTTGGATGTGTTACGTGTGACCAGAACGTCGAGAAACGGAAGAGAATTGCAAGTCTCAAGTTCAAAAGTGAACTGAATAGCAGGATCAATAGAATTCATTGTTGAAAGAACTCTATTTAAATCATCTTTATTACCTTCAAACAGGGTAAAAGTATCGTCTACGTAGCGGAACCATGCCGGGAAGTTTAAAGTTTCAAATAATTTTGATTCATAATAATGCATGTAGATATCAGCCAGGATGGGACTGAGGGGGCTTCCCATGGCTAATCCCTCAGTTTGCTTGTAATATTTATTTTGGAAAACAAAATGTGTTTGTTTCAAACAGAGTTGAGTGAGAGAAATTAGCTCATCAATTTCGATGCAAGAGAAATGAAATTCGCGAAGTCTGGTTTCTAGACATCTTAATGCACCCTCCACTGGGACATTGGTGAATAATGATTTTACATCAAAAGAAACCATGAGTGAATTTTTTATGGTGTAAATGTTATTGTCTAATAGAGTGGAAAATCTAGAAACTAAATATTTAGCTAATGGATATGAGGCAGTACCTAAATTTGATACAATAGGGCGGAAAGGAATACCACTTTTATGAATTTTGGGAAGAGCATATAATCTGGCACAATTCGCAACAGATGGGATAAGCGAATGTTTTAAGTTGCTTGAAATGATTTGCGAAGATTTGATCGCAGTTTTTATTTTGGATAAGTCCGAATAAAAACTGCGATCCGAAAATTAAATGAATTTATTTAAATGATTCAAGTACCTGCAGTTAAACTTTTATAAAATTTTGCCTTGAAGATAAATCTAATATCAACTTCGGAAAGAAACTTTCCCATTAACTGGATCACGTCACATGATTAAGAAATTGCAAGTTTCAACATTTTGCATATCTAAAAGACTGTGTAAATAGTGTCTATATGAATTAGAAACTGAATTATAAGACATATTCTGAATATTACAAGGTTTTAAGATTCCAGCGCTCAATTCACTCGCTGATAAGAACTTTGTGAATGTACGAACTTAGCTTTGAGCTCTTGACTCTAGCCAAAATAACAGTGCTGCCACCGCGTGCAAGATGTGATTTTACCTTAATTGAAAAAAATTATCATGAATGGTCTTAAGCTAATAAACTAAATCGACTAATAAAAACTCATAGTAGTTGAAGCTCATAGCAAAGTAATTAATCTGCGATCCGTGTGCAATTTTCTTAATAAATATATTTTTAAAAACTATATTTTTGAATTTTAATTTCAAACTTTGTTTAACATAAAACACCAAATATCAAGCCCCCTGCCCATTTCTTATTATTATTCTTGATAGATTCGAAAAATGCTAAGATTGTTTCATGTTTAGCTCCTTGCCTTTTCCAAACTTGTAGCAGATTATTATAATCCACTGCTTTTATTTTGAGTTCAAGTACAAGATCTTTTTTATGTATTAATTTTGAACATAATATTATGCAATGCAATACATTTAAAAAATAATTTTATGAGATAACATTTCTTCCTTGCAAAATGCTCTCCCTTCAAACACACACATATACATGAACTGAGGGTGGGGATCGCACCTTCATAAAAGAAAATATATATATATATATATATATATATATATATATATATATATACACATATATGTATAGTGTACAGATTTGTTTTTCAGACACTTGCTACTTCAATTATTAGAACACAAAACAAACAAAAGGCAGAATAGGGGGAAAATCAGTAAATTAGAAAAAGTCAAATATTAAATGTTACACAAGTTTTTTTTAATAAAAAATACTTTTAACACTTGTTTACCTTCACTACTTAAGGCTGATGTTTCATGATACAAGGCACCAATTGAAATTGCATATTCATTAGCTTCTCTCAGTCCAACTTGTCGATATGCATTCATATCACATTTATTTCCAACAACACACATAATTATTGGCTCTTCCAATCGCACCCTTAATTCTAATAGAAATTAAAATATTATTAAACATTTAATAAGCAAACAACCTATTTCATATTTTAAACAGTGAAAAATATTGATATAGATATTTTAAAATATCATAAGTTAATATGAGTTCAAGGATGACTTATCTATGCTTTACTAACTTTTTCCCCCTTCAGTCTGAGAAAGCATACACAGAAAACATGAATAATTTTATAAACGTTCTTTTCTCTCCCATAAAAAAAATTCTAGGAACTAAAGTTAATTATTTTTGCATATGCCAAAGGGCTGTCAAATTTCTTCAAACCATTGATTAGAGTTGATTAAGATTTGCAGAGCATAAAAACAGCAATAGCTAACAGAAACTTATAAAGTAATTAAAAACTTATTGTACTACAGTAAACAAAAAATCTGATATGTACACCACACGCATTCTTTAAAATTCACACTATTTGTTTACCATAGCGACACTATGGCACTAGGTTCACTTAACAGTATTATATTTCATTCATATTATAACTCAGAATGCACAAAATTTATATCATTTAAAGAATTATCTAATCGTTGCCACATGTTCTATTCAAATACTATAATAATGTGTGTGTGTATTGAGAATACGGCAAAGCACACTAGGGCTATCTGCCTAAGGGGAGGGATGCCTTTCGTGGAGGACTTTCTAAGGGAAACTGGCTCGTATACACGTTACACATGGGGAAAACCACGAAAACGCCCATGCAGCCAGCCCGTTCGCGGGATTCGAACCTCGGACCGAACTACCAGTGTTCAGCGATTTTACCGCTCGGCCACTGGTGGGCCAAATACTATAATAAAGCTACAACGATGTATAAAAGAAATTAAGCAAACAAAACAAAAAAGAAACAGTTTTTCGATTGAATGTGAAATACTCAATCGTTTTCGATTGATCACATTCATTTAATTCAGTTCTCACTTTGCGACAAGGCAAAAATACATAAAAACTCAAAATATCTGTATTAAAAATTACGAAGTAAATCTTAAACACTTATTTCGTTGAAAAAATTCCTGAAAGGATTAAGCATGATTTAATTCGCAATAATAAATGATGGCGCTATCTTTGTTGTTGTGAAGTTACATTTCTCTAGATTGGCAATAAATCCACTACTCTGCTGTTTCAAATATAAACAAGCAATGACCACCATCAAAAAATTATTAGGCTTAGCCACACTTAAACAATTTTAAAATTGTTGATAATTCTAAAAATATTGCATACATATTTACTAAAGGCATAAAAACTTTAACCGGAAGATAAGAACAACATAATTCAATCATTTTTAAAGCAAAAAACATACAATTTACAATCATATAAGAGTAAAGAAACTAAGATCAATGAGCCGGGTAACAGAGTGGATATATATATAAATATATTTATATACGTTTGACGTGGCCGATTGCAACCAAAATACGAGATGCACATCTACATGTGATAGTAGGCTTATATACAAAATTTCAATGTTCTGAGGCTACTTGTTTTTGAGTTATGCGAGATACATGTGTACATATGTTCGTACACACGCCACGAAAAATTCTCTTCAGAATTCATTTTAAAGCAGTTTTATAATTTTTTTGGAGTCTTTTATTCTGTCCTTATGTACAGATATCACACAAAAACATCGTTAAATTGCATTCGAAAGCAGTCCAAATGGATATTTTCGTTGAAATATGCTGCCTGAAATTTTTCGCGATTACAATCCTTCCTTTTTACTTTGTACAAGGAAGTAAAAATTGTGAAAAATGCAAGGAAGTGAAATTCACGGCACTTTATCAGACAATGTCATCAGTGTGCAAATATGATGAATATGAGATCTTCATTTATAGTTATTTTCTTCAAATTAAACCACCATACAAAAGTTGAAACATTTTATAAGCTTTCATTGAAGAGATATGTGCCAGTAACTGGAGCTGATTTTATGGGAGAAGCTAAGATGTATGTACAAAATGCATATTTATTTCATGAAGTAATAGTCTTAGTGCTTTCTTCTCACTCATAGATAACTTAGATTCTATGTACTTTGGATAAAGAATACAATGATAAATTATTGCTGGACATCATACGGCTTATGTGGCGGATATTACAGATCCATGCATACTCGGATTGGACTTTCTAAGGAAATATAATTTTTCCTTAGACTTCAAAAACAATAAGCTGTTCTCAGCATCTGAAGACATGACGATCCATCTTCAAAAGGAATCATCGCCTGGAAATGCCGACGTCTCATGTGAAAGGCCCTATTCAGAAAGCTGCGGAAATTCTAATAGGGTCGGAGAGAAATACCAGACTACCGGGCATTCACCATCACAGATGCTCTCCGGTCGAGACCTTCGTCTGTCTTGTGACCACCTGTTTGATCGCCATACAGATGCGCCTTCATCGCCTGAGGAACACATCCAAGATGTCCAGGCCCGTTTTGAAGTGATGCACCATTCCGCACGAAAGCGAGTGAACTTGGCGACGGAGAAAGTGAAGATCAGATACAACGCGAGAGCTACTGGACATGGATTCAACAAAGGAGACAAGGTGTGGTTGTGGAACCCGATTCACGAAAAGGAGTCAGGCCTGAATTACGGTCACCTTGCGATGGTCCGCACACAGTCCTAAACAGGCTGAATGACCTCGTAGTTCGGATCCTAAGTCTTCGAACTCTGAACCTAAAGTCGTTCTTTACGACAGGTTAAGTTAGCTCATTACTATGGCCATAGTACATAATGTAAATAATTGTAAATTATTTACATTACGTACATTTAAATTATTTACATTACATTATTTACATTTAAATAGTATAAGACCATGGTCCTTTTTGTTTTTAAATGTGTATTTGATTTGATTCGTATTTAGTATTTGATTCGTATTTAGTATTTGATAGCATTTGATTTGTTTTATTTATTGCATTTATTGTTCACGTTGTTTATTATTGTAATGTAATGCTTATTAATGCATTTATGCCACAGTTGTAAGTTTAGCTTCCTGTCCAGGGATTGTACTGCCCGAGACGTGCAGTCCTTGGGAAGGGGGCAGTGTTACGAATTTGGTATTTAAAAAGCTAAAGTTAGTTCAATTATAAATTAAATGGTTTTATTTCCTGCGCAGTTCAGCGCGTGACGAATATTAGAAAGAAGAAGAAAGCTAAGACGGAAAATTAAAAATACAAGAGCACATGCATTTAACATTAAATAAATAAATATGTTTTTTTGATTTCGAGAAAGTACCAGAAAATTCTCGCACGCGATTTAAAAATCTTATAAAAGGAGGAAAACCTCTCAGTTTGTGGTACTTACTTAGTTTTTTGTTGTTTACAAAACTGCTCTTGTTGACTGTAGCGAATTCGCAGATTAGCTTTCTTTAGCTGTTTTGAATTAAGTTCTTTTGAACGTTTGAGTAGTTAGAAGACAACTACTGTGATATATTGTGATACTGCACGATTATTTGAGGACATTTAATCAATAATAAATTTTTGTTCATTTTTCATTGGACTTGTGCATTCATTTCATAACGAACCTGTACGCACGCAACAATATTTATTTCTAATTACATCATTATCATTATCTTAATGATTTTGTTTTATCATATGTTCTAGAAGCCTATTCATTGTAAATTCTTTCCAATTCAATTTTCGTATTTATGTTATAAAACAGTTTTAAAATGCCAAAAAAAATTTGTACTCTCCCTAGCTTAAGAGACTTGACTCATGATCATCTTAAGTCATACTCATGATCTTAAGTGCTTTAGACTCATGATCATCAGGCCCCAAAGTTCACTAATCACTATTAATTTTTCCAGACTTTTATTGTGCCTAACACATTGAGCGTGGTGCCGGTCCCTGGGGACCAGCAGTGAACTTTTCCTGTGGCCGGCGTCGGTCCTTTGGGACCGACACTGGAATTTTCATTTGGCTGGCGTCGGTCCGACAGTATTAAAGTTAGAAGGAACTGACAGTATTAAAGTTAAAAAATAAATACAGTGTCAATGAAATGTGATCAAATTTAGTTTTAATGAAATGTATTGAAACATTCTAAACAAAAGTACGGCTTAGCTCGCTGCCGGCTGAATGGAAAGGACAGCAAATTCAGCACCGCACTCAACGTGTTAAAAGTTTACTTTTTCTCCTTAAACTTCATTAAGTCATACTGAGACTTCCTCCTAAAGTTTTCCTTAACCCATTAACGAGCCCGCCCCTCGGAACGAAATGCTTTGAAAATGGCCGTGTTGTCAGTCAACAAACCCCTCCAAAAAAAATCACCTTTGTTTTCTGAAATCTCTCTAAGATGGCCCAGCCTAGGGCAGTATGTTTGCTTCCTCTTAGTGTGATGGATAAGCCATAAAATTTCCTCCCTGCTATTGAATGGGAAGAAGTACTTGTTGCGTTTAGTTTCGTCTCTCCTCTTTCTTTGTACTTGTAGCTTGTAGACTTGTTTCTTTTAATATGTGATGTCCGAATTTTCCAAAATCTTTTTAGAATTTCAGCTTCCAAGCTTGTAAAGTTTCAATTATTCGACATGTTTTATTGGGCAGTATTTTAAGAAAGATCATTATTTATTTTGTTAGATATTTTTTTTACTATTTACTTATCTATTTTATTTAGTTTTAGTAGGCCAATTTATTTTGGGAAATTAAATTTTAATCCATTCTTTTACCGACTCAGTTTTCATCACATTATAAGTCCATATATATTTACGATGAGAGTACAATATTTATGAGGAATTTTTGGAAAATTTGGCATATGTATTTATATTTTAACATTGAATTTTTTACACAAGTTGTTCGTTAACAGTCGAGCTCATCCTTGTAAACGCTTGATCTTTTCAGCATGGAATTGGCAAGCAATAATCTTCCTAATGTTTTTCAGGATTTTATAGCAATTTCTAGAATTTTGGTGGTTTTCTACAAATATTTTGGTAAGTTTAGCTATTATACAGTTGCTACTAATGTGGAATTTAAAACCAAAAATGTATTCCTTCGTTGATTTGAGAGATAGCATTTCGAGTTTAAATGAATTTGATACAATCTTACCACAGACTAGAAAGAATTATTTCTCTGTGTTGGATGGATTTTCTCACTTTTCCGCATTTTATACATTAAATGCATAAAGCAGACACGCACAAAAATCCCTTTTGATTCGTACGGTTTCAGTTAAATGAATTGTAAAAAAAATATATATATATTAACTTTCAAAATGTATTTGCTCGTTTATGCATAAATTTAAAATCGTGGGACTTCCACTTACAAATTATATGACTAAATTGCAGTATTTAAGCGAACAACTGAAATTATAGTATTGAAATGACATAATATAAGAATAATTATAGTCAATTTAAATAAATTTCTATTCTATTGTAGTCTATTTAAATAAATTTCTACCTTCATTTAAAATTTGTCATTATTAGCACCTCCCGCAGTTTTATGCAATCATAGGATTTTCCGAATTCTATTAGGTCCTTAACATAATGTCAAGGTCTAATAGAAAAGTGATAATATGGAAAGACTGTGTCTTAAGTACCAATAGCCAAGTATTTGTAATTAAATAATTAAATAAAAAAATATTGAATACCAGCCGCCTTTTTATTTATTTTTAGTCATATAACAAAAGATAAACAAGAATACTATTACATCTAAGAATTATTTAGTAAATTATTTTGCTAATTTTATATGAATGAGGAAACATGGTAAAAATGTTTTAATTTTTGAATTCACCATTAAAAATCAAACAAACCCCAAAATTCCTTTCTCCAAAAACTGTGTAAAATGTTTTGATTAAATATGATTTGAATGAGTTTTCCAATTCTGTTTCGAGTGATATAAATTAGGATATCAATATTAATAAATTAGGATTTAAATATTAGGATATAAATTATTAGTAGTAATAATTTTTATATTATAACTTAGCAGAATATCGTTTACCATTAAAAATTATATCTAAAAGAATTAAATTTTGTAAAAGAATAAAAATTATAATTAACTGTTCCTTTTTGTCCTTTATGCATCTATTTATATAAAAATGGAATCTGGCTAGGGAATTCACGACTTGTATATGAACTAAAAATTGGTATCTTGACAAAACTTGTCAGAGCATAAAAAGCATATATTCTGTGATATTAGTGTATTAATCATACTTCTGTATACGTAAATGCAATTTATAATTACTAGCATAAGTATCATAATGGATTTTATTAAAACGATGAAAACTGAATGCATGATCCTAGTATTATCAAACTACAGCTCTTTATCCCGTTAATTATTGCTTGGGTCGTAACCAACACGAGTTTTATTTTTGAAATATTATTCCAAATAAAACAGGAAGCATTAAATGATATGCATTTTAAACAGTTTTACTTTTTTATATGCATAGAAATGTTAAGTAGCTTTAAATTGTACTTCATTTCTGAAACTTCTGCGCTACTATTTTTAGAACAGATCAAGGACTTTAATGAACAATTACATTTTAGCAGTATGCAACGTTAATATAGTTCAAATGTTTTTGAACAGCTGTACGATTTGTAACTGGCACTGGAAGAAGCAAAATTTATCTGATGATCCAATCTTCATTTAATGAATTAATAGAGAATGATACAGAGTGAGCTGCTGGTCAGCATGTTAGTTACATACGAAAGCTAAAGTTCTTTCTTTTTTCCCACCGACAGTGAGGCAGCCAATCCACTTGGGCAGTTAGCATAGGCAAACTACTATTTGCTTGTACAAAAACTGTACTTAAAGCTTACAGCTTATTTTGAATAAATTTCATATACTGAATACAGCTCTCCCGAAAAGCACTGTTTTCTATCTTATTTGTTTTAGATTTCATATTAAAAGAAAATAATCAGTTCTGTTTCTCAGAGACGGTACTTATGCGTGTTTGTTTTTCCACATGTGTAAGCGTTTCCCACCGAAAGGGCTCCACGAAGGCTTATAGCTCTCGTATGCTTTCTTATATTTAAATAATGCTAACCCTCATACTACGACAACTATCACACTAAATTAGGGTAGAAGATTTCAAAACAAGATTTTAAATAAGACTCTGGATCCCCACTGGCAGAGCATCTAAAATCGCTAACCACAGCTAGCTCGACACGGGTTCAATTCCTGGCCAACGAGCTGGTTGCATGGAAGTTTTCTTGGCTTTTTTTACAAGTGGAACGAAAATATAAGTCAGATCCTCTTAGAAAGTTTCCTTCCTCTTGGCAGATAAACAATTGCGTGCTTCGCCATAATCCAAATACATTAAACCCGTCTATATTAACAGCTATCATTCTATCTTTGTAAAGAAATATTAAGATAACATGTAAATATCAATTTTGCTTTAGACTGCAAATATTTTTAAGCAATTGACATTTTAAGCAGCAGAGCTTTTAATGGACTCATGAGCAACTGAAAATTGCAACCCAGATGGTATAGTGGTTAGCTTCGCTGACTGCCGTATCGAAGGGTCCGGCTTGAATCCTGGAGAAGGATGAATGTTTGTAAATTTATAGTTTCAGTGCAGCACCGGGGCACTCTAAATATTCAGCGAACCGAAAGTCCTCTCGAGAGGTTGATGGTAGGGCAACAACAACTGAAAATTAAGAAAAAAGAACCTAAAATCAGTATAAAACTCTACCGATTACTAAAGCAATCTAGCACAACCTTTCCATCGGGCGATAAATTCTACTCATACAAGAACAGTTGTATTTTTATAGTATTTATCAGTTAAATTTATGAGAATGTACTCAAAGTTTGGTTTTTCAGAGCCTTCGAGATTCATCAAAATAGTGATAAGATCATTAAGTGTGGGAGAGGCAAAAAAAAAAAAAAGTTTTAAATGAAATAATTGCTGCAAAATGCATGAAGTATAAGTAGTTATATAAATAATTAAAAATATGCGAAATTTCTTCTGATGACCTCTTTCAAACAGCATAATATTTCTGCAAAGAAATAGCACATATTTACTTCACTCATGGTATTTGGTCGTCTTTATGAACAGAAGGTGGATTTGGGGCTATGAACAGAAGATTTTTATACTACTTCCTGATAAGCTATCGAGTTCAAATTTTACATATTGACTGCGGATGATAATACAATATGGTAAAACAAATTTTATAAAATTCCATTAATTTTTTTTAAATTTAATGTTGACAGGATTTTTGCACATATTTTCATTTGCAAGACAAACTACAAATATCAAAACTTTAACATTTGCACTGACTTAAAGTATTCTTTTAATTGAAATTTTTATGATATTTTTAACATCTGATTTCTGAGTGAAAAATCAGAAAATGTTTTCGATTATTTGAGGCATTTATTGGAAGTAAAAAAAAAATGTTATTCATTTTTGAAAAATGATTTTTCAATAAGTTATTAAGATTGAGAAGATAAAAATTAAAAAAGTTTTATAACATAAGCTTTTATTCAAAACTTATAAAATTCTTAATAAGCCAAAGGCAAAAAATTATTTATGGCATATTTTAATGGGAACAAGAGATTAATTAAACTTCTTTACAATATTCGATTTATATGCAATTTATATCAAGGATTATAAAAGTGCAGACACTTAAATAATGAAATCAAACAGTCGATTTCCAATGTCAAAAATATATATAGGGCGCGACTTTTTTTATTATTCATGATATAAATTTGTAAATGAATTTTGTAAAGAATATTATTTAATCTCTTATTTCTATTAATCTATATAATAAATTATGGTACTCTTTTGTTATCGGGATCGGATTAAAAAATGTATGATATACATATGAACGTATACATGTGTTTACACATGTATAGATACACAGACACATGCACATGACATGCATACATACATTCCTGAATCCCTTCCGATAGCAAAACAATAGCTAAATTACTTTTCTTTTTTTAATTTATTAATCATTTGAGTAATAAATAAAAGCTTATTCTCTAAAAATCTCCTTTTTTATTTATTTTTTTTTTATTTCTTAAACGTCGTCTAAAAGAGAAATTCTTATTTCCTCTTCCATTAACTTTCTAAGTGGTAACAAATTTCTTATTACTTTAGAACCAGTGTAAGGTCACCGTTATCATAAAACATCAAGAAGAGTTCTTGATCGTAAAACTTCCCGCACTATTGAGTGTCATTCATTAACTATTGTCATCAGGGTCAGAGGGACGCTTGTCCCCTTAGGCACTTGGGGGTGAAAGTGAGACAAAAATACGGGCTATCCGTTTTTGACGTTTCTTTTAAGTCTAACAAAAAGATGGGTCAATCCGTTTTCAAGGAGATATTTAAAATGACAATATTACGGGAGAAACTGTTAAGGAGCTTGCATAAAAGAACGAGAAAATCCGGGTCAAACCGTTAAAGGGTTAAAGTATGTCATGTATTATTTTCTAATTCTGCTTGCAATTGTTATTTTTACGATGGGGAGGTAGATGATTCTTAATTATAGACACTCCATAAAAAATAATCCTTGGTACTTGGTCTTTTAAGTATCAGTAAAGTAGGGCAATTTCTTATGAATGATTCCATGCAATTTATATGGCTATTCTACCTTATATGGATGTTTGTGATTTCATAGCATTTCCATATTTATTTAAGCTGAACATATTGCCTGTGATAATTTCTGAAATACTTCCAAACAGATACCACTTGTTTTGTAACATATTAAGATAATAAGGAGAACATTCATAAGCTATAAAACTAAACAGCAGTCTTCCTGAACTTTCCTGTTCATTTATTCTTTTTTACATTCATCATCTGTTATTAACAGCTTTCACTTCATATTTGTACTTTTCAGTTCTGTTATTGCATGCTTTGATTACTTGTGCAAAGTTGTAAAATGCAAATGTTTTTGCAGATTTTGTAGCTATGGAATTAAAGAAAACAAGTACATTCAGCGCCAGCATGAATAGTATTAGTAACAAGGATGCAGTTATGGATGTTATTTCAGTTATCTTGAATAATCAAGAATGTTTTACCCCCAATTTTCTTAATTCTTCATACACTTTACCTAGCAACATTTAACACAGTATTAGTGATTCAATACTTACTAATTATTTACATTATCCAACCATTTCCTGTTAAGAATGCATAACCTGGTTTTGGTAAATTGATTATACACATAAAAGAAGGATGATCACTGTCATAAAATGGAATATTAGAAGTGTAAAAGACATTTTTTTGCAAGGGGGGGGCAAATCAAAGATATTTTTGTGCTTTGAAGTGGTTTTAATAAAGTCTGTCACACTGACTTGATGTGTTAAAAAGGTGTGCCTTCATCAGGAGGTTTGAGTTACTTTGAAAAATGGAACCAAATTATATAGTAAAGGGGTACTTTTCCGTTTTGCCGCCGCAAACGAAAGTCGCAAATAATGGTACAACTGATGCCAAACAGAATATCTTCGCTGGTAACCTTTTACGCCTCATTTTCAAAACAAGTCGCAACTATTTCTTATGAGATTGATTATTTCTTTCAATACTGACATACAATTACATAGAATTTTTACAAGATAGTTAAATTTTACGCCCTAGGACGATTCGCGGTAATCAAGTCAATTAGAATGCAATCACACCACTTACTCGAAAGCGAAAATATAGAAAAGGTAAAATCAAGGGTTAAATTCATCAATTCTAATGAGAATGCACTAGTGAAGTAACGCACTACGGTTTTACATAATTTCTGAGTAAGCTATTCATACGAATTGAAATAATTCTTGCATTTCAAATTAAAATTTAACTTGAAATTAATGTGGATAGTTACTGAGAGAATTAGATTTTTGTAGCATAGTTTACGTGAGATGAGATAACTTCGGGTCACGTGATATGAACCGGCGAATCAGGATGTTGAATCATGAAAGCATAGTAAATTCTTAAATTAATGTCTTTTTACAAATTTATTGTCTTTATTTATTGGCATTTTACAAAACTTTAAACCATATTAAAATATTTATGTCTTCAAAATAAAAAATTCGTAGAACTAACATTCGTTAACATTTTTTATGTGTATACTGTATGTTATTGCCAACAAAATCTGCTTGGTGAAATTTGTACCGGCGAAAAAGTAAACGGAAAAGTACCAGTAAAGGATATGGTACTTTGATAATTTCTATGTCAGAACATAAGCCACTTGCTAATTATTTTTTCTACTTTCATTGATCTTCTGCAACATATAACATAAAATGTGATTGGACAGGCAGCTGTAATTCATTGTCTTCAATAACTCTCATTGATGAACTCAACAGGTAGTCATACATTAGTAAGGAATAATTTATTTTTATTTCTTGAAGATTTATTTATTTATTTAGATACTTTTTTTTTAATCATCAAAGTATGCAAGTGAAACAACACAGTGAAACCTTTGACAAACAGATAGTAATAGCATAATAATGTCAGACCAGTTATATTCTATACAGTTACTCACCAGTCAAGTTAACATGAAACAGGAAAATCAAAATGTCGTACTACATAGCGTATTCGGAAACTAAGTACCGTTTCATTCTAGCACCGTCGCAGCGCTGTGGTAGGCGTCCTGCTCATGCGCACTACTCTTTCTTGTTCACTGACTTTCAATTGTCACCATTTTGGTTGCTCTATGTTATGTTTTCAGTTTGCTGTGCGCATTCAAAATGTTTAAGACAATTAGTTCTCCCGCTGACTGTGAGATTCATGCTGTGATTAAATTTTTGAATGCAAGGAATGTTAAACCGGCCAAAATTTATCGTCAAGTGACAGAAGTTTACGGTGAATATGCGATAAGTTATGGAATGGTGAGAAAGTGGGTAAGAATGTTTAATGCAGGTCGAACAAATGTCCACGCCGAGGCTTGGAGTGGTCGGCCTTCTGTTGTCACCGATGATTTGGTAAGGAAAGTTGATGAAGCAATTCAGGAGAACAGACGCTTCACAATGACAACTCTTTCAGAGGAATTTCCACAAATTTCATGTACTATTTTGTTCGAAACTGTGTCTGACTGCTTGAATTATCGCAAACTGTGTTCCCGATGGGTTCCAAAAATGCTCACTGATGTTCAAAAAACAAAGCGACTTGGTAGTGCCCTGACATTTCTCACGTGGTACAGTGATGAGGGAGAAAACTTTTTAAACCAAATTGTGACAGGTGATGAAACTTGGGTGTGTCATTTCACACCAGAATCGAAACAATTGATGGAGTGGAGACACACTCATTCTCCAAAAAAAAAAAACAAAAGTTCAAAGTGACAATGTCATCACAAAAAATCATGTGCACTGTCTTCTGGGATAGGAAAAGCGTTTTGCCTACTGAATTTTCTTCCCAGAGGTGAAACCATTAATGCAGCACGATATTGTGAGACTTTAACAAAACTAAGGCGTGCCATTCAAAACAAACGAAGAGGAATGCTCAGTAAAGGAATTGTGTTGCTCCATGACAATGCTTGGCCCCATACTGCTGGTGTCACTCAATCGTTAATTCAACAGTTTCATTGGGAGCAGTTCGATCACCCGCCTTACAGCCCGGACTTGGCGCCGTCCGACTATCACTTGTTCGTGCACATGAAGCGCGAGCTTGGTGGCAAGCACTTTGGATCTGATGATGACACAAAAAATGCTGTGGAGTTATGTTTATCGAAACTGGCGGGAAGTTTCTTTCACGATGGTATATAAAAACTGGTCACCCGCTATGACAAGTGTTTGATCATTGGGGGAAACTATGTTGAAAAATAGTTTAAGACACGTATTTTCATGTAAAAATAAAATTGGATTCAAAAAAATTGTTTTACTATTTTTTTTTTTTTTTTTCAAAACGATAATTAGTTTCCGAATACGCCTCGTAGTAAGGAGAAACTTTTAATGGGATGATCATTCCCAATAACTATTTCGTACAGCTTAGAGACCAACCAAAATAATCAAAGATATCTAAAAAACTTATGCATATCTAATCACTTATTCTGAAAGTTCATTGGTAATTGGTATTCTTAGGTAAATAAACCAGAAGCACTGCCAGATATTTCGAAGAAACTTCACATAGAAAAAGTATAGCAGGAGACCAAAAATTTAGTAATGCCAGAAACACATATAACCCTATTAATTAACAATGAAATGCAGATTGGCAATTTTTGGTAAGTAGTGATCTCATTCAATACTGAAAGATGCTGTCACATTTTATTGCTTACCACTTTTATAACTATCTATATTGCCATTAGTCACTAACTTGTACCAGTAACTCAGGATTAACCCTGTGCTGTTTTAAATGAGCAAGATTGAAGGAGATGGAATTCTGACACAATTCTATTAACGAGGCCACATTCAAAATACCTGCAAGAACAACAATAGAAAATTACGCCAATTACAGTAATTCATATGTTTTTACCCACACTTTTTTTTTGCGAGATTTTAATGAAGGAACCGAAATGGATTTTGTGATCTGTATTTGAAAAATGATGAAGAATCATTCAAATCTTTCAGAAAAATGAAATTATTCATTGTAAAAAATTATTTAAATAACTACAAAATGAAATCATATTTTAGTTTTATTATGTTCTTAATGCAGCATGGAAACAGTACCTGCACCCAACAGCCATGCAAAGAGAAGAAAAAAATTCAAAACCAAAATTAGTTCTATCAAATTATTCACTTCACAAAACTCTGAATACTTTTTTTATATATTCATGTACGATGGCTGGTCAGTAATGTTCCTCATAGGCCGTTGTGTGTTGTCCGCTCTGGCGGCAATTCCAAGTTGAATAATATTCACGTACGATTATATTTTCTAACAAAGTCCTGCATCTCTAATATATTGTTAGGCTTGTCATGACTATTTCGGGTGAATTTTATGCTAACATTTACATCTGGTGATGACTGCTGTACTGTTAATAAAAAAATAACAGAATTTTTATCTTTATGACAAATATTACACTTTCTTGTCATATCCAAATGGCAAGTTTTAAACAAAATTGTTATTTTCTGGCAAACAATATGGAAAAATCAAATTTAGTACAAGAAGCTCATATCACTAATCAGGATGTAATGACAATATAATTTAAGGAACTTAAAACTAGATCATTTCTTAAGTTCTTAAAATAAACTGCTGTAAACAAATGCTTGAAAAATGTAAAAAGTAATTGTTACATAAGATTAAAATATTTTTAACACATATTTCTCTATAAAAAAGATATTAATTGCTTTCATGTGTCTTTTTCTCATATTAATTTTTGTTTAGTCCAAATGGCCCTACCATTGGGTTTCTCTTTCCCAGGTGCCAAAAAAGTATGGCAGGTGCATAATGAAAAAGTACAAATGAAACCTAAACATAAAATATAAAATTTCACAGACATATTACTAAGATGGCATCCTACCACCACGCTGAATTAAAAGTAGCAAACACTGTTTCAGAATATTTTTAATTATTGAATACTTATTCAGCTTTTATTGGCTTATTAAACATTTTATAAATACACAGCTATTTCAACTCTTGTAGAGAAGTCATAGCACTATCTACTTTCCATAGATATAATGCAACTTAATTCTACATATATACAAAGAAAATCTTACACTCAAAACAACAATTTCAAACAGCAAATTTCTACATTTTAACTAAAAATGTAGAAACTAAAAATGTAGTAACTAAAAATGTACTTTAAATATTTACCAATGACCCAAGATTTCATTGATTCATAACTATCATAGCAAGTGATATCATACATCAAAATTGCTGCATTTGCTCTGCGATAATACATTGGAGCCTACAAAAACAATGATGAAATAAGCACAACAATAATTAAAAAACAAGCAAAATATTTTTATGAAAATTAGAAGTCTTTAAATATTTCAGCATTCAATGTAAAATTTAAGCCATTTATATCTCATCAATTTATTTCTTAGGTATGAATTGATGAGATATAGCAATTCATTTCTTATATATTTATAAAATTTACATCATTTTTATCGCATCTTTCAATGTTAAATGTAAACCATTCATATCTTCTTCTAATTCTTTTTTAACAAAACTTACTACTTCTGTCATAAACTACATATTTTTAAAAAGAAGCAATCTAGAAGATTAATCTTATGGAAGTCACTGGTATGTAGAGCAACATATGGTACAGCACCAAAAAATCATATTGGTATGCTATTAAAAAAATTCAGGAACTCTTTGAACAGACCTCGTATTTATAAAATTTGTCAAATTATTACAAATTTCTGAACTAAAAATTAGGGAAAGAGTATGATGTCATTAATATTCTTAGGCTATAACATGAATTAATTAAAACTCGACAGCAATTTGTAAGTATTTTAGAAGTTCACATAAAATTATTTTTATTATCTCAGGTATCATTACAATAAAAACATTAAAAAATAAAGAAAATTCAAAATGATGCTGAAAACCACACACATACATACATATATGTAACATAATCTGAGAAATCTTGATGATTCTTTGTTTCAAATGACGACTCATTATATTAATTTGCAAGAACTGATGGTTTTACATATGCATAACAGAAAAGAAAAATTAGCAGACATGGCCAATTTATTTCTGAATGACCAATTCTGGGCCACCAAATTTTTTTCATACGGGGTTTTATGGGTGTGATATGCACCCCACAATTTTGTCTAGCTTATCACAAATTTAGACAATGGACGAGGTAGAGAGATGAATGGTATGTGTTAGCAGCAGCAAGGCAAAGCGCGAAAGTAAGTAAAAAGTCAGAAAAAGCATTGGAGAGTCAAAAATTTCTTTAATCTGTTTGGAGATAAGACTTCTGCAATGCTAAATGTTACACATGAAGGCATAACGCGAAAACATTAAAAAAGCGCTTCTTTGGACGTTATTTAAAATCCGAGACCTTTCAGATTTTTCCCTCTTTCTTTTTTTTTGGGGGGGGGGGTTGGAGGGGTAATTTCATTTTCAAAGCCTGCCAGTTTGAGTCTGTGGACTGGATATATGCACCATTTGTTGGATTAACAATGTTTGTGGAATTGTTAACAGTGCGATGCCATGCCTGCCTGCCTAAGAATAAAAATAAAAATTCAGAAAAAATAGTGTGGAAATCAGACAAAATAGTAGTAAATAAGTCACATATGCAAACACGAATAAATCACACATGCAAATGCGAACAATGAGTGTGATGCTTAATTACGAACAACAGTGTAAGGAACGAAAAAGAAAGTAAGAGAAACAGTTGCTATCTTTGAAAAAGTGAATATCTTGTGTTAGCATTTGAACTATTATCACGATTTTTGGCAGTATTTACATTTACTAGGTTCTCTGTGGAAGTGCTTCTGCAGATTAATTTTGAGATGATGCACTTTACATTCAGATATTATGGACTTAGTAGTTTTAGGACAAGAGGATGAAGTAGCCAAATTAAAATGAAGAATTACAAGAGACTGCGGCCAAATTAAAGCGAAAAGTTTGTTTTCATATTTTATATCTTTCACATGGGTGTGTGTAAGATAAAAAATACGTAAATAAAAAATCATAACTTAAATTAGCAATAACCTCTTAAATTTTTATTTTAATTTGGATTACAATCACAAGGTTGCTGCTCTGCTAATTTCAGTGCAGGATTTAGGTGTAAGCTACACAAGCTTTAGCTTAGGGTCTCCACTTTCTTAGGGGGCCTACCAAAAAATTAAATTATAGTATAAATATAGTAATAAAATATAGCATAACAGACTTATAAAGAGCCCCATATCTCAAATAGGTTAGGGCCTTAACAAGAATAAATCCGGCTCTGGCTAATTTTATGTTTCATTCTGACATGTTTCTCTCCTGTCTTGATTTTTACCAAAAAGAAACTGCATGTTTACTGATTAATAAAAAATTATAATCCATTTTCGAAAAAAAAAATGTTTGTGATCAAACTGACAAAGTTAAATATTAACTCTGCTTTTCAGTAGCTCAAGGGCATTTGGACATTGCAAATTACTTGAAGTATGCAAAACATAAGGCAAGCTTAATAACAGCTGTTGAAGCTTTCTCAAATGTATTACCATACTTTAAAGATACTAATTTAAATGACAAAACTTTTAATATTAGCTAGAGAAGCAACTTTTTATGTTACATGTCGCTATTCATGATAGCAGCTTTCAGTCAATCGATTGCCCAATCAGCCCAACCAGGGAAGGGGACATATCACTGCTGTTCAAATAACAGAATACATTTTCAGTATACTAGGTGAACTGGCAACTGTTGGGAGAATATTCTTTAAAAAAAAATTAAAGCAAAAAGACATTTTTTAAAAGGTTTTATGTGTTATTTTTATTTATTAAATATCATGCTCTTCATATTTAAACCATATAAAATTCAATTCAACAGCAATATCACAAGATATATAAAAAGAGCATATCTTTAGAATTTCCGATACACAGTCTCGCATGCTGGACATATATCCCCAGTATTGACATTGATTGCTTTGAAATCATTAAGTTTTTTAATCAAAAATTCGTTAAAAGTGTTACAAAAACATGTTTAGGTGAAGGATTATGCCATTCAAAATTTTATGCCTCTAGGTACTGTTGTTTTTTAACAATGTGAGAAACATACATACATTCATGTAGATTCTTCATTATTTAATTTCTTTAAATATAATACAGGGCAATAATATTTAGTGGCTAACAATTTAAAAAGTGATACACCATTTATAGTAAACCAATGCAAAATGCCATTTCGACACTAATAGCTCTTCAGGGTGAAATAAACCGTAATGAATTTTTCAATGCCATTAAAAAAAAGAGTAATTCAATTTATAAAGTAAGTTCACATTAATGATAAATACTAACAACTTTATTCAGTCTTTTCACTCATAAGTACTTATCTTTAATAAGTTTTGTTTTCTGTTGTGAATATTTTATCAAAATTGTTCGAGTTTGAGCAAAAAATAACACAGTAAGCCTATACATATATATGTGTATAACAAATTATGAAAAATTTCTTAAAATTATATGGAAGAAACATATACTAATGTCAAACATAAAATAAGGCAAAATTTGACCTGCTGGTACAGATTTTGGCATGGAATATCTTTCCTTTAAAAAGTTAAGAGTATTCTGAAAATTTCTATAGTATTTATATACTGATATTTACATGCACTATTTTAATGTCAACTTAATTAAGAAACTGTCTTTTCCATCTTAGACTCATTACATGAAAGATAGTCTTGCACCATTCATTAGCAATAATGAAGGTCAGAACTGCTTTGGTTTGATGATGGTATCCCACCCAGTTTGCCTCTATTTGGTAAAATTTTAAAAATGCCAAGTAACATTTTAATGTTGTCTGGATGTTTTCCCCAAAATTATAGAATATAGCCTAATGAATTGAGATGTTTTTTCCCTTCAACCAGACATTTTTTCACAGAATTTATAAGAGAATGTAGCCTATAAATAGCTTATTCATATTTGTTTGTTTAATAGATAATGAAAAAGCACACAAGGGTTATTTCTTATTTATGAGAAAAATGCTTTTGTTCCTTGAAGAAAAGGAAACTCATGTTTCCTGAAAACTTAGTTTTCTAAAAAGTAACAGTAAATGAATACTGAAATCTGCCTAATTTTATACTCTCCGATTTATTAGCATTTTGGGGGGAGGGGGCTTGTCTTTGAAATTTTAGAAATTTTTTTAGAACCTGCTGATTAACTTACTGCCAGATATAGAAGAAATAACCTTATTATGTATTATAAAAGCTTTATAAATACAATATAGTAAACTACAGCTTTTTACCATTGAACGAAATCTCTCTTGACCTGCAGTGTCCCAAATCAAAAGTTTGATTTCATGACTATCCACATTTCTAAAACAAAATATTTTTGAAATTAAATATTATGCAACAGTTAAACTTCAACATTTTTACTAAGCAAAATTATAACAATTAATGTTGACAGTTTTAAAATTTAAACTTAAATGAGAGAGAAGTTCATACAAAACTAATGCAAAAACAAGAAAGGAATAAAAGGAGAAACTTATACCATGCATTGGGTTGTTATAAATGAAAGGATTTATGAACGGTTTGGTGAATTTTGTTCACTAAGAATGAATCTGTATACATTGCAAGTGCTCTGTTTTTAGGCTGACTATACTTATGAGAGTCACCCCATAAAATATTCCTTCAACTTCAACTTTAATATTTTCATACATTTTAGAAAAATTCTGTACCTATTTATCAGGTACAAAAATATTCTCTTTAGTTAGTGCACTTTTGATCAGGTTTGATAAGATGTCAGGTTTATTTTAATCCTATTGCTTTTATATTATTTCCAGAATATATATATGAGGAGAGTATTAAACAGAGTAAGGAGAAAACAAATTGGTATCAGCCCATGATCTTAATGTAAATGCCTCTGTGCTGAAGTCAACATAAGAGGATAACCTATGAACTTGCGAGTTCTTTATTTGAAGATTTCTTAGCAAATAATTTAGTTGCAAAATTTAAGGAGCCAGGTGTTTGGATACAATTTAACTTGCAATTGTGAATAATTTTATTTTAGATGCTGTTTGATATTTTTACAAGAAGCAAAGGTAAAGTAGTGTTTTAGTTTGCAATTCAAGTCTGTGTTGCCAGAAATTTTTGACTTAAAATAGCAACGCAAGAGTTGAAAAGTAGCATATGATGTCATAGGCCCTGTGACTTTTTTTTTATGATGTTATAGGCTTGTGAGCTCATATGATATCTGCCATTACAAATCCAATGTCTGTGAATTTTGTTATGGACTGCAATATTATTTTATTACATGTATCGGTTTTAACAAAAGTCTTCCACCACAGCAAATACTGTTTGTGCAAACAGTTTGCACTGGCATGTTTAATCCTATTTTGTCAACTGATTTTTGGCATTTGAAAGAAAGAGACTTGTCTTGAACTTGAACATTGTGTTATGAAATTTGTAAAAAAAATATCATTATCATTAAGTACAAGGTGTCTGATACAGAACTATCACGCTATCAGATAAGAACTGACATTTACTTCAGTTGCAAAAAGTCAGCTACAGAATGTCATTAAATCATGTGTACAGCTTTAAGCACTAATGTTGTATCATACGTCACTGTGAAGGTTTGGTACCGAAAGTTCAAAAACAAGGACTATGACATTTAAGAAGCACAGCACTCTGGCTCCCTACTGATGTTGATGAGGGCTGCCTGCGAGAACTTGTGGAAGAAGTTCCGTTTGCAACCACTTGAGATATTACTAAGGAGTTAGACATTAGTGCCATGTCCATTAGTCATTATGGACATGGCACTAATGCACTGCATAAACTTTACAAGATCAGTCACTGGGTGTCACATGAGCTGACTTAAGATGTGTTTGGGCCTGCACTAATCTACTCCAATAACCATGCAAGGAGAAAATTCTGGACAGGATTGTCACTTACGATGAAAAGTAGATTTACTTCAAAAACATAAGCCAAAAAGAGGTTGGTCTGTGCCTGGTAAGCCAGTCGGCAGCGTCCCAAAACGCAATTTGACTAAAAAAAAAATCCTGTTTTGCATCTGATGGGATTGCCATGGTATTATCCATAAAGAGTATCTGGAAAATGGTCAAGCCCTCGACAGTAAGGTGTACAGCAAGATGCTAGCCTGTGCTGACACTGCTATCAAAGAAAAATGTCAAACTGAGTTCCTTCCAGCGCAAAAAGGTAATGTTTCATCAAGATAAGGCAAAACACATGTGTCTGCATTCACCAGTTGGATTTTGCATGTACTCGATTGGGATCTCTTTCCATACACACCATATAGCCCTGACATCGCTCCTTTGGACTTCTTTTTTCACACTTGCAGCTAAACACTGCTGGTGCTATCTTCATTCTGCACAGGACATCCAAAATGAGGTTGATCTGTTTTTGGACTTGCGGCCACCAAGTTTCCTGACCAAAGGCTTTGAAAAACTGCCAATACATTGGCAAAAAAATTAGATTTGGGTGATGATTACTACCTGCACTAAAGATACTCCTTTCATGCTTCCCCCCTAACTTTATTAAGAATGTTTTTTAGCTGAAATCTTCCATTACAGACAGATATTAATTTTGATGAAAATCTTAAAACTATAATGCTAATTTCATCTTTGTTTAAATTACTGTTTCTTCTTTTAATTAATTCTACGTTATTTTGTTTATATCAATTGTTAGATATTTGCTCATGTTTGGATTGTCAATGGATTAGCCCTAATTCTTTGAGATGACCTTTTTTTTAACTGTTTCTTTGTTATTGAATTTTAACTAATTTTTCATTCTGACTATTGAAATTTCACTCATCAAATTTTGATTAACAAAAACTATGTTAAGACACAATAATACGCCGAATAAATACTAATTCAGAAGTCAAACAACAAAAATCAGCGTTATATTCACAAAATTTTCGCAGGACTAGTTTCGATGGTTTTACTGAACCATCATCTTCAGCTGCAAAACCGCAAATGAACAAGATAGGAAATAATAAATGCACCCTCCACTGGGACATTGGTGAATAATGATTTTACATCAAAAGAAACCATGAGTAAATTACTAGGAGAAATGTTTTTAACCTTTTTTACAAACTCTATTGAATTTTTTATGGTGTAAATGTTATTGTCTAATAGAGTGGAAAATCTAGAAACTAAATATTTAGCTAATGGATACGAGGCAGTACCTAAATTTGATACAATAGGGCGGAAAGGAATACCACTTTTATGAATTTTGGGAAGAGCATATAATCTGGCACAATTCGCAACAGATGGGATAAGCGAATGTTTTAAGTTGCTTGAAATGATTTGCGAAGATTTGATCGCAGTTTTTATTTTGGATAAGTCCGAAGGTGAAGGATCTTTAGGGATCGGATTATATGGTCCTTCGTTTAAGAGTTTAGTGACACCATCGATGTAAGTGTTCTTATCCATGACGACTATCTGGCCACCTTTGTCGGCCTTTGAAATGATAATATCCGGGTTAGAATGAATTTCGCGCATTGTAGCTCTTTCTCTCGCTGTTAGATTTGGTTTCAAAGGTTTATTATTGAATTTCACATTATGAGCGATAAGATGCCTAATCATTTCTTTCTGTGAATCTGAAACTTTACTGAACTTGAAAGCTTTTTCGATAGGAGCCAAAATCTTTGGAATCGAGGGTTTACAGGTTTGTGAGAAGTTAAAATTATATTTTAAGTATAAGATAAGAAAGCCTGGACAAGAATAAGCAAGTGGCGCCATCTGTTGGCGAAACCAGAACTAAAACATAATTTCTCTAAAAGCCGAAGGCAAATTTGGATTGGAATTAGGATCGTTAACTAGAACAGAAAGATTTTTATGAATGTGAAATGCCTCTAGAAAATCCAGTTCTCCAATGGAAGATGTTTTTTGAATAATTTTGGCAGCAGAAAAATTGAAAGTGTGATTTTCGGACCAACAATGTTGAGCAACAGAAGACTTCCGTGTTTCCTTTTTTCTAACATATGCCTCATGTTCTTTGACGCGAAATTTTAAGGCTCTCTTAGTTTGACCAATGTAAATTAAACCACACTGGCAAGGAATCCTATAAATACCCCAGGAATTCATATCCGGAATGGGGTCCTTGAGTATAGAAGTTGGAATTTTATTGATGGGAGAATAAACAACCCGAAAGTTAAATTTCTGCAAAATATGTGCAACTTTATAGCTAATTGATGGAAAGAAGGTAATGACAACAGAATTTTTATAATCTCCTAAAATAAGAGTGTGGCTTTTAGTGTGTTGAGATGACAATTTTTTAACTGCTTGATTAATAATGTTGGGTGAAAAGCCCCTGTCAATAGCTATTGCTTTTAAATAATTTAGTTCTTCATCAAGGGCTAGTTTGG
Source organism: Stegodyphus dumicola (assembly GCF_044657685.1). Taxonomy (NCBI): domain Eukaryota; kingdom Metazoa; phylum Arthropoda; class Arachnida; order Araneae; family Eresidae; genus Stegodyphus; species Stegodyphus dumicola. The sequence continues at coordinate 135,726,862 of NC_140771.1, read as the reverse complement.
AGGAGCAAACTTGAAGAGCACGGAAAACATAGGAATAAAATGAAGCTAACTTTTGTTTAGTCGGATGACATGATTTAAAGTGTGGTGGAAGGCAAACCGATGAAGGTTTACGGTAAACTGTAGTACTGAAGTTGGATGTGTTACGTGTGACCAGAATTTCGAGAAACGGAAGATAATTGCAAGTCTCAAGTTCAAAAGTGAACTGAATAGCAGGATCAACAGAATTCATTGTTGAAAGAACTTTATTTAAATCATCTTTATTACCTTCAAACAGGGTAAAAGTATCGTCTACGTAGCGGAACCATGCCGGGAAGTTTAAAGTTTCAAACAATTTTGATTCATAATAATGCATGTAGATATCAGCCAGGATGGGACTGAGGGGGCTTCCCATGGCTAATCCCTCAGTTTGCTTGTAATATTTATTTTGGAAAACAAAATGTGTTTGTTTCAAACAGAGTTGAGTGAGAGAAATTAGCTCATCAATTTCGATGCAAGAGAAATGAAATTCGCGAAGTCTGGTTTCTAGACATCTTAATGCACCCTCCACTGGGACATTGGTGAATAATGATTTTACATCAAAAGAAACCATGAGTAAATTACTAGGAGAAATGTTTTTAACCTTTTTTACAAACTCTATTGAATTTTTTATGGTGTAAATGTTATTGTCTAATAGAGTGGAAAATCTAGAAACTAAATATTTAGCTAATGGATACGAGGCAGTACCTAAATTTGATACAATAGGGCGGAAAGGAATACCACTTTTATGAATTTTGGGAAGAGCATATAATCTGGCACAATTCGCAACAGATGGGATAAGCGAATGTTTTAAGTTGCTTGAAATGATTTGCGAAGATTTGATCGCAGTTTTTATTTTGGATAAGTCCGAAGGTGAAGGATCTTTAGGGATCGGATTATATGGTCCTTCGTTTAAGAGTTTAGTGACACCATCGATGTAAGTGTTCTTATCCATGACGACTATCTGGCCACCTTTGTCGGCCTTTGAAATGATAATATCCGGGTTAGAATGAATTTCGCGCATTGTAGCTCTTTCTCTCGCTGTTAGATTTGGTTTCAAAGGTTTATTATTGAATTTCACATTATGAGCGATAAGATGCCTAATCATTTCTTTCTGTGAATCTGAAACTTTACTGAACTTGAAAGCTTTTTCGATAGGAGCCAAAATCTTTGGAATCGAGGGTTTACAGGTTTGTGAGAAGTTAAAATTATATTTTAGAATTCTCTCTTGTTCTTCTGAAAGACTAACATTAGAAATATTAACTACTGGCTTCATGTTTACAATGGGAAGATTTTTTGAGCTACTAGAACTGGAAGACTGTAAAAGAAGTTTTTCGAATTTAACTGCAAGGGTGTTTTTATGACGGATAACTGCATTCTCCGTTCTAGACCAAGACTTTTGTTCAAGGGCAGTGAATTTTGGATAGGATTTAGCGAGTTCCAGATGAAGCTTATAGAGTTCATGTTCAATTTTGGACAATTGTTGACGTGTATCCCTTATCACGGACCGAAGTAAGGCAAGCTTGCAATTTAACAGAATTCTTGAAACGCGACTCGAAGGTTTTTGATTAGATTTGATTTGAATAAAATTGGGGATCAATTTTTTACATTTACATTTAAGTAAAAAGTCAAGATGATTCAGGAATTTTTGCCGTTTCAGGCGTAATTTAGTGAAACGATTAACGGATGAAGGCATGATAAACAATGCAGAAAATCAAACTAAATTAACTGAGCATAAACATAATTAAATTAACTTAAATAATAAAGTACACACAATACAGCAGAAAAATCCCTCACTGAAATGAATCACTTTTAACTTGAGACTTGCAATTCTCTTCCGTTTCTCGATATTCTGGTCACACGTAACACATCCAACTTCAGTACTACAGTTTACCGTAAACCTTCATCGGTTTGCCTTCCACCACACTTTAAATCATGTCATCCGACTAAACAAAAGTTAGCTTCATTTTATTCCTATGTTTTCCGTGCTCTTCAAGTTTGCTCCTCCAAACTAGCCCTTGATGAAGAACTAAATTATTTAAAAGCAATAGCTATTGACAGGGGCTTTTCACCCTACATTATTAATCAAGCAGTTAAAAAATTGTCATCTCAACACACTAAAAGCCACACTCTTATTTTAGGAGATTATAAAAATTCTGTTGTCATTCCCTTCTTTCCATCAATTAGCTATAAAGTTGCACATATTTTGCAGAAATTTAACTTTCGGGTTGTTTACTCTCCCATCAATAAAATTCCAACTTCTATACTCAAGGACCCCATTCCGGATATGAATTCCTGGGGTATTTATAGGATTCCTTGCCAGTGTGGTTTAATTTACATTGGTCAAACTAAGAGAGCCTTAAAATTTCGCGTCAAAGAACATGAGGCATATGTTAGAAAAAAGGAAACACGGAAGTCTTCTGTTGCTCAACATTGTTGGTCCGAAAATCACACTTTCAATTTTTCTGCTGCCAAAATTATTCAAAAAACATCTTCCATTGGAGAACTGGATTTTCTAGAGGCATTTCACATTCATAAAAATCTTTCTGTTCTAGTTAACGATCCTAATTCCAATCCAAATTTGCCTTCGGCTTTTAGAGAAATTATGTTTTAGTTCTGGTTTCGCCAACAGATGGCGCCACTTGCTTATTCTTGTCCAGGCTTTCTTATCTTATCTAATCATTATTTCCTATCTTGTTCATTTGCGGTTTTGCAGCTGAAGATGATGGTTTGGTAAAACCATCGAAACTAGTCCTGCGAAAATTTTGTGAATATAACGCTGATTTTTGTTGTTTGACTTCTGAATTAGTAAAAACTATGTTATTTCGCTTATAAATTTTGTTCATGTCATTAAATAAGAAATTTGGTTTTGCTTTGAATTTTTAGTCATTTCAAGTAATTAGTTCTTGTAATATTATAATCAGAAAAATTAAATTCATTTCTCACTTAATTGGTATGCACCATATGGCACATGAGTTACAACCAACTCATTATCACTTTGGAACTGGGGTAAAAACTTATTTAAAAACAATACTTGTAAAGCCAGAAAATCCTCAATATTACAGTCTGCTACTTTACTCAGTCACTTCAAACTTCAATCCTCCAGCATAATTCAGTTTGAGTAATGCCATCTGCAGGAATCACAAAGTTCTTCTATTAAGGTTCAATGATTGAATCCTAATTGGCCCAGCCCCTTATAAGAAGATAGAAACTAAAGGCAAAACTATTTTAAGAAATAAATAAGTACACGGTTAATCTTTGGATTATGGTAAATTAGCAAAAATTTGGTGACCAACCCTGCTACAGCAACCTGTTAGTTTTTGTTTGGACTCCATTTTAATTTCACAAAGTGAAGGCATTGTTTTTTTTTTTTTTTTTTACTCAACATTTCTTTTTCAACAATCTGCTAGCCGAATTACGCTTATGCTAGAACTTTTATGGAACAAAAATGTTTAATCATGACGAAGATTAGGTGCAAATTTGGAAGAAAGTGCAGAATCGCAAACTGCTTGCCGCGTTTTTAAGAATTGCACATACACCGTATCCATGTACACGTCGACCTATTTTCACTTAAAAAAACATTCCAGAATTGCACAAAAATGGCACTGCACACACTCTTGACTTTATCCATGTACACCAGGGATGTCAAACTCATAGGTGCACTTGGGCCAAACAAACAAGGTTTAACTTTAGGCGGGCCGGGGAAAAAAAAAAAAAAAAAAAAAAAATCAATATTCATAGAAACGTAGATTTATTTTGAATAATACAATAATAAATATATATACATATTTATACAGAAAAGAACAAGAAAAATTTAATGTTTACGTCCTGATACTTGACATCTCTTCTCTGCTATTATCTTTCCCATTTCGGGAGAAATTTTGTTTGCAGTGATAACTTTCAACGCTGAGCCAAGGTGAGCATCATTAATACAGTTTCTAATAGGAGATTTATTACCTTTCATGACTGAAAATAACTGCTCACACCAATAAGTGCTACCAAACATGGAAATAATTTCATATGCGAATTTTCGAGTATTTTCAAACCTGGCTGGTAAATATTTGTAAAATTCAGGCATGCCCACTTCAATGAATTTTGCTTTCAAATTTGAGTTGCATTGAATCTCGAACACCTCCATTTGCATATGGCTGGGTACTGAGTCAATACTTATTGAGAAAATCGAAGAAAACAAAAAAAATTTGTCTTCGAGGGAACTAAAATCATTAAACCTCGTTTCAAATTCAGTTGTTAAATTTGCAATTTTTTCTGCGTATTTTTGATACGAACAAGTATCATCTAAACTTGATTTGTTCATGCTGCACATCGGGAAGTGTGTCAAATTTTCATTTTTAAGTTGTTTTTCCCAAAGAACTAGTTGACATTTGAATGCTTTAATTATGTCAAACATGTTCATAATGATATGATCTTTTCCTTGTAATGATAAATTTAAATCGGTTAAATGTTTGGTTATATCAACCAAGAAAGATAAATCTTGTATCCATATTGGATCGTAAAACAAACTTACGTCTTGATTCAACATTCGGCTATTGGGGGATGCGTACAAGTTCTGAGTGCACGTGTCCCCCAAAAGCCGAAGGTAGCTGAACGCAAGCTACTCACACGCATTTGTAATTTAAGTAGTGTGTGTGTGTCAGCTCGCTGTGAGTAATCTAACAACACTGAATATATTATCGTTAATTACTTAGCAGTAAACATTTAATTTTCTTCCTCGTCGATATGTTATTTTATTATTATATATTATTATTTGCCGATATATTGGCCGGGCCGCAAAAATATTTGTAGTGGGCCGCATGCGGCCCGTGAGTTTGACATCCTTGATTTACACTGCTAAAGTCCTAGCTAGTCACCTTTATCGCCTTACCAAAATGTCGCCAAACTACCTGTTACCATATTCCAAAGATTAGCTCCCATTTCATTTAAAATTAAATACAGCTTCTGATAAACTAAAAGGTCTTTAAGGTAGCATTTACATAAAATCATATTATAAATTATCAAACAACTTACATGTTACATGTGAAAAAAGAAGCACCAATAGTTGGAGAGGTATGCTGTTGGAATATCTGGCCCACATATCGATGTATAAAACTTGTCTTGCCAACTCCTGAAACAAAGGCAATTCAGAAATTTTATATCAATTACAGTAAATTATGAATGACAGTATGTATGTGCAATATAAAGAAACATAGATATTGGTATGATTTGCTACTACCACACTAAATAACATGATTTGTAGATTTATCATTAAATATTCAAAATTTTAATATTTATATGCACACTAAATAACATGATTTGTAGATTTATCATTAAATATTCAAAATTTTAATATTTATATGCAGGGTAAACTGTATGTGTAATAAATACTCAAAATAAATGCATAAATCTAAAATTCTAGCATTTTCTTTATACAGTAAAATTAAATAATATTTTGAAATTATTAATAAAAAATATATAAATTTTTATAAAATACACTTATGTTACGATTTCTAACTTAAGTTCAATGTCATACAGTGTAATTAAAGCACACAGCAGAAAAACAGTCATATTGAACTGAATTTATTACATATGTTTTATTAAAATATAACATTAGCATATTTTGAAGTTATCATGACATTTTTATTTAATGCTACAATTTGAAAATCTGAAAATACATATAAACACTTTGAAGACTGAATTATAATATGATAATAAGAGCTTGCTTAGAATTTTGCTTATGTACATATAGTAAGAAAAATGCAACTAATACAGTATTTTAATAATAAATTTTAAAAAGTCATGGCTTGATCATAAACCAAATAATAAAGGCTTAAATTAAATTTCAATACTAACACATTTTTCACAATCTATTAGTTATCCAAAATTTCAGATGCTGGAAAACAAGAATATATATCAAACACATATGGATATTGAAAGTATAAACACTAACCTTGGGCACCAAGTATAACTACTTTAGCTTCAGGCACGCGCATTTTAATTTCAAATCAAGCATATTAAAACATGCAGAACGAGGGGAAGAAAAAGCACCTGCAGCTAACAATAAATACTGCAAAAATATCAAATAAATAAATTTAAAAAAAAAAAATAAAAAGCACAATTTTAAAAGTAAACTTCATGCAAGGAAAACAAAGTAAGTTTAATTACGATAATTTACACTGCGTTCAAAATATGTCATATTAATATTATAAACGATTATAAAATTATTGATATTATATATAAAAAACTAAGACATTCATAAACTCATGATGCAGAAAACAGATGATGCCAAAATTCATGCACCACATATTACATTCATCCACAAAATTAAAAACGTATAGCAAAAAACCTTCATGCCATACTTAGATACGATGTATTTAATTACAGTAATCAATATAGTAATAAAATTTTTTATGCTAAATTAAGTAATCAAAAAGAATATAACAAGTAACATAAACTTAGAAAAACATTTGATGTAAAATTACTAAATGGCTCGATGAGAAAACTTATTGGACAATTCTAATGTCAATTCATCGCTCCAAATAAATATGAAACAGATGTGCAATGAAGCTGAACAGAATATTTTACACGACTGAACTATGACAAATATGAAGAGAATATGTCGCCTTACTTTTCTCAAGATTAATTTATCCTGAAAAAAATCATAATTTTTCTAATTAAGTGCACAATGAGAAGACAAAACAATTATCTATATTCTTTAACAATTCAAAAATTTACAAAAATGAAATAATATTAATATGCAGTTACAGTGAAATTCATCAATAATTAAAGATTAATCAATTTTCTTAAAAAGAAGAATAAATTTTCCAAATATCGTAGGAATGAATTGGCCATAATAATGGAAGAACAAAGCATTTTATTTTTCTCAATTCAGTTCCTATGTAGGAAACATTCAAACACACGAAAAAGAATACATTTTTCCATGTCTTTCTCTGTCGCTAATCAGTTGCATTGCATCCTGCTTTAGGTGTACCTAATTGTATATAAGTTTAGAAAACATAATGAGGAATATAATGTTGATCTTCACCATAAAAATGACTCGCTTAATATTAGAAATTTTAATTTGTTATGGCTGGAAATAATCTAGTTTCGGTTTCGCTTTCAGACATTTGTTACTTTAGGCAAGAAATCTAACGAGCTCAAATAAATAATACATTGATCATCTGTTTGCATTTTATGCCTTTATCTGTTCTTTATTGTATTTTTTAAAATATAATTATTGAATTTTAGATAATCTGACACATCGTATTGCATGCATTGATACACTGTATGAATTGACAAATTGTGTTAGTTTGCAGCTAGTGGCAACAGGAAATTTTTGAAAATATCTGCGTTCGCCGCTTTCGCGTGAGAACGTTCAATTAGCATAGTTTTCCAAAATTTAATTTTATATAAAATAAGGCTAATTTAGTATGGCGTACAGAAGAAAATTAGAAGCGTTAGGTTACATGAAAATTGATGATTTCAATGTATTTTCGGATACAGATTTTCGTACGCTTGTCGTCTGGCTTGAAGATCAAGTAATTAGACAGTACCCTATCGAAAATAGGGATCCTTTGCGAGTAATTGCTGCTCCAGATTGGGAGAATGCATTTGAAACATATTTAGAAGCTGTTGCTTGCCCTTTCACAGACAGAGAAGAAGTAGCGGATTGGCTTCTGGGCTTTGCTGTCCGATTAGAGTATGGTGATAATGTTGAACAGTATAAATCGGTTACTGCCGAAAGTTTAAACCAGATGTCTTCTAATGTGCCTCAAGTAAGGAATATTTAATCAGCGTATTCTTTGATATTTAAAATAAAGTTTGTTATCATATTTGGTAATAATTATGAGAAACAGTTTTATAGTGAATTTGATTCATAATAACACAATGAGATTTCTGTTTAATAAATGTTATCCAAGTATAATGTAATTATAACCATTCAGAAGTTTTCGTGGTGGTAAATAGTATGTTTTCATGATTTTTAATATTCAATATAACATATCACTTATTCAGCATGAGAGAGTTTTCAAACTGAAAAAAATAGGCCAAGATAAATTTTTGAATTTCTCCATAAATTTCATGCCAAATTTTACAGAATTTAATATTTAGACATAATTTAAGTCATAGAACCAAAATATTGGCATGTCATTTCAGAAAAAGTCAAAATACCTATATTAGAATATTGCTAATATATAAATCTGACATATATCCCAAGTCACGCTTTCGAGACAGGAAAAACATAGTTTGAATTTCATCAATCGGCCCAGTAGAGTGGAAGATATAGAACTGTCCCCCTTTTTTTTGTGCAGTATACATACATGCAAAATACGAAATGAAATTTTTAAACTTAATTGGCAATTGATGGGTAATAGATCTTCAGATTTGTAAATTTTATGTAAATGCATCACCACTTTAAAAAATATGTTTTGCTGCGTAACTATGTTGCATGTTACATCATGCTTTCTGTGCAATTTCTCTGTACAGCAACATCTGTAACCCAGACACTGCTCATAATTAACATACTGACTGTCCCATTATAAAAGGACCGAAGTGAGTACGCATTGCTTGAAAATAATCTGCCTATTACATGGGTCATCATACATATACATTTCTAAAACAGATCATCACAAAATTTATTTGGAACTTAGGTAAGCCTGAAGCATCTATGGAAGATAGACACAAGTATAATAATTAACTAAACTAATTTGGTAAAAATATATTTCAGGGTACGCCTTGGCGATTTTTGGGCACCGTTCCTGTTTACGTTCAACACTCTTCCCAGTAAAATGGAATCCAAAACATAATTAAAACAAAAATATGTAATCTCAATAAACTGCATTTTAAATCAAACAGTGAAATAACATAAAAGAAATACATGTTATCTCATCTGCACACTACAGAAACGAAATATCAACTTATCTTATTTAGAAATTTCTGTTTCTTCAGTCTGTGGCACAAAAAATTCTTTAATAGCATCCAAAAACTTTCTGAAATTATCTGAACTAGATTCTGCATACTGCCGTTGCCACATAAATTCACAAAAATAGGAGTAAAATATATCCTCTGTAGTATCGGACTGTCGGTGAAATTTCTTTCGAAAATCTCTTTTTATTGTTCCATTTAATTACATACAACAAAGTTTCTTTTCTTCTGTTCTCAACCACTTTAAAAACACCTTCCCCTCCCTCGTTCTATTCCACCAGACACTCACTTTTCTTCCACTCATTTACGTCTGTTATATTTCCATTTACCAAATTTACTTTCATCTATTTCAATGACCATGCCAGAACCCAAAATCATTTCACCTTTACTAATACATATATCGATATACACATCCCTACAAAAGTTTGGCTAATCTTTGGAATATGGTAAAAGGTAGTTTGGCGACATTTTGGTAAGGCGATAAAGGTTACTAGGTAGGACTTAAGCAATAATCTGAGAAGTACACAGTTCGAATCACAGATTATTTTGTCTCAGAGAAATGAGAGATCATGAGACATGTCGTGACATTTTCCGGAAAATTCCGATCGTGACTTTAGCTAGTAAGCACTTAGAAACAATTTTGCTGCTAAAGTGCAGAATTACCCACGGTTGATCTTTACATTATGGTAACTCGGTGATTTTTTGGCGAAAATTTGGCAACCAACTCTCCTACACAACCCTCTATTTTTTTCCCCCGCCGCCATTTTGTCTTCACGAAGTAAAGACATGTTTCTTTTCTTTTTATCTACTGAACACTTCTTCCAACAATCTACTAGCCGAATTACACTTATGCTAGAAATTTTATCAAACAAAACTGCTTAATCATGACAAATATTCACTGCAAAATTGGGAAAAAGTGCACAATACCATACTCCTTACGCGTTTTTCAAAATAACACATACACATAAACCATGTACACGCCGACTTATTTTTACTTAAAAAAACATCCCAGAATTGCACAAAAATGGCATTGCGCACACTCTTCACTATATCCATGTACACTGCTTTTTTCTCATAAATTAGAAAAATTTCATGAAAATACATGACAATTTTCTCAATCTTTAAACCCGGTAAAAAGAACATATATGAAATTACCTGATCGTGAAAAAGTATTTACCCTTTACAAATATGAACATTTCCACATATAAAATAAATAAAATATCCAAAAACTTTTACCTCTAAATCATCTATTACATTATACACGTCACCAACGAATTCATACCGCAAACATTACAAATACTTAGTATCAGATATTTAAATTATTTCCATGCACGTTTATTTCAACTAAAACGTATACCAAATTCCTACAAACATAAAATTCACAAAATAACTATCATTTCATTAAAATATAATTAAATTCAAAAACACTACTTAAAATATAAATGAGCACATACATTAAATTAATAAAAATTACCTTACAATCCTAATTACTTTAAACTAAATCATTGCTAATAACAATTTTCCCAATAATACCAAATTCCTTTCCACCTTACATTTAGAACAATGCATAAAAATAATATCCTCAAATAATTAAAAATACTAACTTACCTAATATTCTTCAGAATCTTGATTACGTGGCGGATACACTTTTCTAATTCATTCAATAAATTTATTAAAAGATTTTTTCTGCAAATTTTTCCTCCATACTTCCTCCGCTAAATAAAAAGCAAACTTCTCTTTATCACAATGCCTAAATACCCATTTCGAATTCACTTTACTTAGGGCCATGGGATCCAAAAATTAACAAACACTGTTTCACACAACACAGAATAAAGCTAAATACAAAATTTCCAGATTTTTTTCCCGATTTCCCCCCTTTTCCGATTAAAGAACGGTAATTCGTCCATTAATATCACATGACATATCCCATGATCTCTCATTTCCCTCACGCAAAATAATGCGTAATCGGAACTGAGTACTGCTCACATTATTGCCAAAGTCCCAGGTAGTAACCTTTAGCGCCTCCAAAATGTCGCCAAACTACCAGTTACCATATTGTAAAGATCAACCTTACCCACCTATTTGTTTGGCGCTTTTACAAGAGTTAGAAGAATTTAATTTTTGTCAATTTTCTTTGACTTTTTAAGTGAAAATAAGTTGATGTGTACGTGGATAAAGTCAAGCGTGTGCGCAATGCCATTTTTGTGCAATTCTGGGATTTTTTTTTAAGTGAAAATAGGTCGACGTGGACATGGATACCGCGTATATGCAATTCTTAAAAACGCGCAAAGCAGTGGTCGATTCTGCACTTTCTCCCAATTTCGCACCTAATCTTCGTCATGATTAAGCACTTTTGCTAGCATAAGCGTAATTCGGCTAGCAGATTGTTGGAAAAAATGTTGAGTAAAAAAACAAAAACAAACATGCCTTTACTTCGTAAAAACAAAATGGCGTCCAAAAAAAAAAAAAAAAACTAGCAGGTTGCTGTAGTCAGGTTGGTCGCCAAAAAATCGCCAAGTTACCATAATCCGAAGATTCACAGTTTTTCCAATCATCTATGGTCTTATCATTGTTGATATTTAATTTAATCTTAATCATTTTAGTATTAGCTTTATACACGCACATCCACGTAAAAATCAAAATCTCAATAATACTCAAATGACTCTCCTTAAACCATGATTCCTTTCTAATTAGAATGCTTTATATGGTGAGCATTTGAATCTTTCTTGCAACAAACCCATTCAAAGCATCTGAACAATCTTTATGTTTGCCCATATGCATTCCCTTTGTACAAACAGGACACTTACAACTACTAAGTAAACCTTCATTTACACACCAGTCAATTAATGCTTTTTTCACTTTCATTCCAAATCATACAGAAACTTCAGATTAATCTTATTACATACAGCCATTTTATAGTGTAAAGCCCAAAATAAGTGACGTACTTCCTAACCAACTTCCAACACATAAATAAACCCTTACAAATATTTTCCCATTAGTCAAATTCACTGCAATGATGCAACTAATCATGTCATAATAGGGTTTCCATGCCATTTAACTACTCAGGTTACCATAAATGAAAGAAGAACTTGGTGATAATCCAAGGGCACCTTAAAATATAGACTAACCTGTAATTCTGGTCTAACTCCCTCAAGACATGATAAGAGCAAGAGAAAATTTAGTGAACAACAGATCTCCTGCAGGCTTATGGTACATCACCAAACAGGTACAGTACAAAGTCCAAAATCCAGACTCGTCGGGACTTTGGCGATTCCGGATTTGGGATTTTTCCGGATATTATATCATCAGTTTAAATCTAGTAAGAAGGCATGTAGAAATTACAAAATTTAAAATATGAAATCGTTATTTATGAAATAATGAAGTATTTATGATCTAAAGGGTAACAAAATTTACAAAAAAAAAAAAAAGCTTAATATTTACCTTATTAAACATTTCTTTCAATGTAAGTTGTTTAAGTTGCTTCGTTTTTTTGTGCTAATACTTTCTCTTTAATTCTGTAGACAGACGTAATCTCTTGTTGAGTTACATTGTTGAAGTCCTGTAACTGCTGTTTCGAGAATTCTGACTAACTTGTCAATCGAAATTTTCTCGTTTTCAGTAACTGCTATGTTTTTAGAATCTAGAACCATAATACAGATTTCACCATTCATTAACTGATTGATGATTGAGAAGCATTGTTATCACAATGACAAACCTCTTTTTATATCATCTTCATTTATTACCACTGCTCCACATTTTCTTTATAAAATCCGTTAACTGGAAAATTCCACCTTTGTTTTATATCAGAAAACCTTTAAAATTAGCGGCTATCATCATCAAATTTAGCTATCCTTCACTATGCATATTTGGCTGTGCATCATGAGCTTGGCGACTAATGACAAGTTGTTCCGTTAAATTTTATCTTGCTTCTATCGCGCACTGAGATAATTAAGCCTGAATTGTATTAGTTGAGGTATATTATTAAAAATTTAATAAGTATAATAAATATATTTATTATACTTATGTCTATTTCTTGCACATCTTATCAGATTTCTGAATAAATAAATTCCCACATATTCATAAGCCTTATTGAGGGTCGGCGCTAGATATCTTACCACGCGATGCAGTCTCTGTGGGTCCTAAATTTTGCAACTTGGTGTGGCCATACAAGCCCTGGCGCTGGTTCTGGGTGAATAACAAATCAGTTATTCTTAATTCAAATAGCCCGAAATGTAATCTTTGAGTGTATGAGTGTCATCAGCAAAATCTATTTTTAGCATATGGAAAGAAATTTTTGGTAAATTTTTCCTCGTCAACATTTTTTAGCACATTTAACTTAAATCTGTAATCATCGCCAAGCGTAATGTCAATATAAAAGGTTATCATACTGCTTTATTATTTAAAAAAAAAATGTTTAGGCATTGGCTACATGAGTCATTACTCAAGTTGTCATGTTTTGATAAACATGCGGTGATGAAAGGAAATAAATAATGATTTACCAGGTTGGCTTCAGATAAACAATGTATCTATGTGGAATGTTTCGGTTTGAGATATGTGCCAGAGTAGATACGCAGCAATGGAGCCAAATTACTGATCGTACAACTTTATACTAAAATGATTGTTTCTTCAATAACAAGGTATTTTATTTAGTGTTGAAGTGAAATTAAGAATCGGGACTCTCCAGATGTTTTATTATATGCGCTGAGGGGGGGGGGAATCAAATGCACATGCATAAAGCCTGCAAGAAAGTGTTGTTGGTGGTTTTGAGGTCCGGATTTTAGATCATTCCGGATAATAGATGTTCGGATTTCGGACTTTGTACTGTACTAGCAAAGCTTTGCAATGATAGCTGTGAATTTGGAGGTTTTCAATTCAAACAAAAGGCAAAATGAAGGCAAAATTATAGAACTTGAAAAATGTAACTTAACTGAGGAAAGTATTATTTCTATCGATAGATTTAAAGAGAAAGTTTTATCACAGAAATGAAGCAACCTAAACAACATTGAAACAGTTGTTGGTTAGAGTAGATTTAAGTGTGCCCATTGGATTATCGCTAAGTTGTTGTTTCACTTATGGTAACCTGAATAGTTAAAAGCTATGGAAACTCTATTATGATGTAATTGGTTACATGATTGCAGTGAATTTGAATCATAAAAAAAGATTTGGAAAGGCTTTTTTCTGTGTCAGATTTTGGATAAGATGTAAGTTATTATTTTGTAGTTTACATGGTAAAATGGCTGAATGAGGTAAGATTAATTTGAAGTTTCTGTGCGATTTGGAACGAAAGAGAAAAAAGCATTAATTGACTGGTGTGTAAGTGAAGGTTTACTTAGTAGGCATTATGAGTGTCATGTTTGTAGGAAGGAAATGCACATGTTTGAACATCGGAGGATACCAGCACTACATAGGATATTTTTACTCTTATTTTTGTGAATTTATGTGGCGACACCAGTGTATAAATTCTAGTTCAGATAATTTTAGGAAATTTTTGGATGTTAAGGAATTTTGTTTGACTGAAGACATGGATATTTGTAAATAAGGTAAGTGGACATTTCCTTTGTGTAGTGCTAAGATAAATTTCCTACTTTAGGTTATTTCATTGTTTAATTTAAAATTTAGTTTATTGAGATTATATATTTTTTGTTGGTTGCTCCTTTGACTTTTTAAGTGAATATAGATTGATGTGTACGTGAACAAAGTACAAGGGGCAACACAAGGGATTGTGCAATTCTCTGATTTTTTTCAAGTGGAAATAGGTCACTGTGTACATGGTCACTGAGTTTGTGCAATCCGTTGACTTATTTTGGATTTGTGTAGCTGCCATTTATCGCCAAGAGGCACCTGTAAATATATTTGTACTAAAATTTTTAATAAAGCAAACAAGTAAATATTGTTACGAATTTTGTATAATGTAACATAAAAAGTCTGAAGAAATACGAAACTTTGCTGGAAAAGTTCGAATAGAGGGGCAAGTCTATTGAGGGAAATGTCTGCCTCATTAAATTGGTAAGTGCCAAGCTGGTGATTGTTTTGTTGACTAATTTTTATCACCAGGTTTGGCAAGAAATTTCAAAAACTTGCCAAACTTGCTTGTATAGGGGTTTGGCACCTGTATAACTGTGATTGATCCCTATTTGTAACTGTATATGCCTTCCAGTAATTTCGAGAAATGGAAGATACTAGAGATTTCTCAGTGGCCATGAGAAAACTTATAAGACTGGAAAGAGCATCAGCTCTTAGTTTCAGAGATTAAGAGTTGACTTCAATATTTCCATGTGAGCGTTGCTTTTTAGATGCACTTTGCAATGTGTTGTGTTTAACATTCTTAGAAGTTTGAAATGGTAACTACTGGTTGTGCTCTGTTAGATTGAAAAGAGCTGTACAAGAACTTTAGTAGAAAGTTCCAGAACTGTAAAGTGTTTCAGTACTTTTCCGTTTGGGCGGCGAAAATCTTGCCAAGCAGACTTTATTGGCGACAACACACTGTATACGCATAAATAATAAATGTTAGTTCTGAGAATTTTTTATTTTGAAAGCATAAACATTTTAATATCATTTAAAATTTTGTAAAAAGACATGAATTTAAGAAATTAATATAATCTCATGGTTCAACATCATGATTCACCGGTTAATATCACATGACCCCAAGTGATCTCATCTCACGTAAACTACGCTACAAAAATCTAATTCTTCAGTAACTATCCACATTAATTTCAAGTTCAATCTTAAATTAAATCTTATGGAATACAAATTTAAATGCAAGAATTACTTCAATTCATACGAATAGCTTACTCAGAAGTTATGTAAAACCGCAGTGTTTTACTTCGCTAGAACATCCTCATTAGAATTGATGAATTTAACCATTGACTTTGCTTTTTCTATATTTTTGCCTTCGGGTGAGTGATGTGATTGCATCCTAATTGACTTAATTACTGCCAAAGCCCTTAGTGATAGAAATTACTTTAGTGGCAGACATATTTTGAAAACATAGTAGAAAGAAATAAACAAACTACAAATGCATGTTACATGTTTATTTACTTGGCTAACTAAACATGTAACATGCATTTGTGGTTTGCTTATTTCTTTCTACTATATTTTCAAAATATATCTGCCATTTAAGTAATTTCTATCACATTATCAGCACAATATGCTCTAAAGAAGTTTATTTAGCAGAAACTAAGAAGAAACAAAACTAGAAGAAATTTTGATTTTTCTGAAAGAAAAAGAAGCAACATCCACAGCGCCGGCAAAGCTAAGCCCAACACGTTGAAAGTAATTTCTATCACTTAGGGCATAAAATTGAACTATCTGGTAAAAATTCTATGTAATTTTATGCTAGTATTAAAAGAAATAATCAATCTGATAAGAAATTGCTGCTACTTGTTTTGCAAATCAAGCATAAAAGATTACCAGCAAGGATATTCCGTTTGGCATCGGTTGTACCATTTCTGGTGACTTTATCGCCTGCACCGGCAAAATGGAAAAGTACCAGCATTTCTTTTGGGAAAATAAATTCCATCAAGCATCATTATGGAATCATACACTCTAACAGTATTGAGCTTTTGTGGAAATTTTGATTCCCTTAAGACCATAAATGCTTCATTACTCATAAACCACTATAAATGCTTCATTACTTATAAACCACTATCTCATATTTTTAATTTTATTATTTCTACATGTAATTTTGCTAGATTTAACCCATTAACCACCAAAACTATAAGGAATGGTTCTTTTCTCATGAAAATAATAATAAATATTAAATTAAGCATTTATAACATAAATTCACACTGAAAATAAAAAAAAAAAATGCTCTTACCTGTGGAAAAAGCGAGTGTTGCATACGCGCAACGTCAGCGGAATAAGACTACGTATGTTTAGTGAATAGGATTGTACTCGTGCGATGTTTTCTTTGAGTGGAGCACTGGATTATTTTTTAGCTGTATAATGTTTTATAAATCTACAAATCACTTTACTCGTAATTAATTTAATATTAAAATATACATTATATTTCTTTTAAAAATACAGATTATTTCAATTGAAAGATTCAAGCATGAAAAGCTTCACTACAAACATGATGTAAACAACATTACATACTTTGCGTCTATAAACAGTCTGGCTATGGCAATCTTTACTACGAAGTTTTTTGTTATCATTGGACTTTACAATAAAATGTCTACTATCTCCATGCAGTGGTTTTTGAATGCTGAATTTACTAGGTTTTCTAGTTGCTGCTGTATTTCTGGCTAATTCTGCAATCTCAATAGGAGTTTGCAAAAGGAATAATGCAATCTCGTGCCTGAAATCTAAAAGAGACTTTATTTCCAGTAGTAGAAAGTCATGATACAGTCAAAAGTCGTTAATTCGGACACCCATAATCCTGAATGATCTATAATCCGGACCTAAAAGCTACAAACTTTCCGTGACGCATGCACGTAAGACCTTTACGGCTGCGAATATGCATGTGCGCCTGCGCAAAATACGTTTACAAATGTGCGTTTAATGTATAACGTACAGTATAAGCTAAGCTAAAATTATCTAATTCAGTTAATGTTGCAGATTGCGTTGTTCCTTAATCATCGAATTGGATTCGGCTTATTATTTTTTGCAGACTGATAGAGCAATTTTATAAAAGTAAGCTTGAACTTTTGATTATGTCAAATAGAATTTCTGATATATATTTACTAATATGTAAAGGATCTACAAAGCGAAAGTATGTTTCGAAGTCCATTAAACAAAAAGTGGAATTGCTGCAAAAAATGGATAAAGGCATATCCTTTGTTTATCTAAACTTTAACGTTTGTTTATGTTTAACGCCGTGGCACGCAATGAATTAGAAGTTGATCTGTCAGCACTATCCTTATCTTCAGAGCAGATGTTTTTATTTTATTTGGCTTATAATTCCTTACTAAATGTAATATTTCATCTCGATGTACTCCGTCTTTGATATGATTTAAATCAAGTTCCTCGTCATTATAATTCGCTTCTGATAGTGAAGAAAGTGACAGAGAGGTTATTGAAAACGAAAACATTTCGATTGACAAATTAGTCGGTATTCTCGACACAGCAATTATAGGACTTGAACAGTGGAACTTTGTAACTAAACAAGAAATTATGTCTGTTTAATAGAATTAAAGAGAAAGTATTATCACATGAAACGAAGCAACTTAAACAACTTACATTGAAAGAAATGTTTAATAAAGTAAACAAATAAATATTAAGCTTTTTCTTTTTGTAAATTTTGATACCCTTTAGATCATAATTGTTCTTTATTTCGTAAATTACGGTTTCATATTTTTAATTTTATAATTTCTGCATGCCATCTTACCAGATTTAAACTGATGATCTATAATCCGGAAAAATCAATAATCCGGAATCGCCGAAGTCCCGACGAGTCCGGATTAATGACTTTTGACTGTATTTAATAAGCTTAGATACAGTCTCACCTTATGTAATTTATCAGTATTGTCAATTTGACTATTGTCAGCTAAAGGCGAATTCTGCTTCATATTCCTGTACTGCAAACATGATATCGATTCTCGTACAATAGGAACAGAAATGTCCTTATCAAGAGACAAATAGATTTCTTCTTGAGGTAAAGAGGGATATCCCATTAGCAATAATATTCCAATAAATCTTCCCATATGGGTTTCAAATGCAATAAATTCTGGGAGACTTTTTTTTTTTTTTTTTTTTTTTGAGTGTATATATTTGTTTGTTCAACGAGAAGAGAGTAAATGTCTAAACTAAAAAGAAGATTGAAAATTTTTCCAATAGTTTTACCTTGTATTTTTTCTTTTGTAGTTTCTGTTCTATCTCTTTCTTTATTTTCTTCCTAAGACTAACTAACAGTTCCTTTTTTAACCATTTCAAGTTTTCAGTTTTCTGCTTTTAAAACATTTTCGTATGACTTTCCAAGACCACTGCTTTTAGAAGGCTGAAACTTACTTCTTACATGAATTTCAACTTCTCCAGCAATATCATTTGGTAAAATGTCATTATCATTATTTAAAACGTTGTCATTCCCGTCTTCTTCATCACCAACTTCTGCAATTTCTGGGGGAACAACAACAATATCACTTTCATTCTGGTCATTATTAACATTATCATCATCTGTTTCTTCACAAAAAAATCTTTGAGGAGCTTCTTCTAATGTAAGATACCTCGCTATGTAGGCATTTTTAAAGCAGCCAGAACATGAACCAGAACATTGAAAAGAATGAGTAAAAAGGGAGATTACCGGTGGTGGTGGTTTGCTGCTGACGTGTTTCGTCAGCGCAACACCTGTTTTCCCTTCCTTCCCAAAACAAATATAAACATCTGATGTATGTAATGTTCTGATAAACGGTGACCTTGACTAAAAATAGATCACTCATAAAGACGGCGATTCTTTCATTAAATATTTTCGGCAAAAATACTCGGTCGAAAATTTTGCTTAAAGTATGAGATTAATTATTGTAAATAAAATAAATGTTGAAGGCAAATATTTTTTTTTACAGAAATAATCTTCATAATATTCCCTACACATAATCATCTGCTGGTATAAAGTATCTTACGTAGTTATATGTATATACGCATTTATTTTGACCATTGCGTCAACGCAACACCAGCGGCTAGTGTGTTAAACTAATGATCTAACATCTGGTAAAATCCCAAATCCAGAATTGGCAAAGTCCCTATGTGTCCTGATCTCGGACTTTATACTATATTTATTTTGAGTTAACATGTATAATTATTTTATTGTATGTTAACTTGTGAGATTCTATAATATAACTTTTTATAGCCTAGGAATAGCTGCAGTAAAGCTACAGGTATCACTTCTTGAGAATTGCCAAACTTAGTGACCAGTTTGCAATGTTTGACAAAATGTTACTAAATCTGACAACCTTTGGGAGTTCTTGAACTTTGGTCTAAATTTTAATAGCTGAAAAGAATGAGGATTGGAGGGATCTCCTTCCTTTCCTGGGTAACCTTTGCTTGTATTAGTGAGTATTTTTGCTCCTGAGGAAGAGGGACTTGTATCTGATTGCCCTCAAAGTCTATGTGAGTCTAAGATTCCTTTTTGCATAATAATTGCTGATTATTTTAAAAATAGCGATTACAACATGTATTTCATGTCTTTGTTTTTTATTATTTCAATTCAGCTACATTTGATACTTTTATTTTAAATCTGGAGATACTAATCACTGTTAATAACTAATTTGGAAACATTTTTGGGACATTCATATTTTTATTAGAGAAATGTAAGGAAGTTAAGATTTGCTTTGTAAGCAAGCTGTTTTTAAAAATTAATGACCCATGTAGTCAACATTTTAAATTGTAGAAATATTAAAAAATAAATTTTCTCTTATTCCTTGATTCTTTTTTCAAAATTGTATAAAATAAAGAGTAAAAAAATAAAGGTATTAAAAGTCTTAAATAACTGAGAATCATTTACATAATTTTGTAAATAAATCATGAGGTCTGAAAATTGTGCATATACATACTCATGTTGATGGTTGTGCTAGCTGTGGTTTGAGTGGAGTTGTTGTTCAATGAAATAGCTTGCAATTTTAGTAATCTGGTGTTAAGTTTATTTTAAATACGTGTTTTTCGTGCACTTGTTCTCAAGTTCTTGTATTTTAGTTGCGTATTTATGAAATTTGCTCTAATGTATTGGAAAATTTTAAATGGTATCTTCAGTGATGCAGAAATTATAGTATATTGTCTGGTAATGTGCTTTTTTCATAAGCTGATAATTTCAAAATCTTTTATTACGGGATGAGAATTGTAGATTCTTACAGAAAATCATAAGCATGCAATAATGAAACATGTCAGGTGACATTTTAGGACTTGTTATGTGATAAGATGTGCTCATTAAAATATTTAAAGGCAGAATATAATCATAAATAATTTCATGATGAAATATAGTAGATGTTTAACCATGGTAAGAAATTCCAATGGCTCTTATAGGCAAATTGTAATACCTTTTGCCTTTACTCAGTTTTAGATAAAATGCATAATTGTGGGGTTTGTGCACAGTAGAAGAAATTGCAGTAAAAGTCAGTGGGAATACAGTGTTTGGTACTTTGGTATTATTGCAACACAGCACCTTCGTGCAATTTGGTGATTTTTTGAAGAAGAAAACGAATAGTAATTTGAACTAGGAGAAAGTTATTTATTTCATATCATGCATGTTATTAGGTAAATATTTTAATTTATACAATATTTATCGCAGAGAACAATTTATAAAACTACTTACAAATAGGTTTTTATTTCTTTTACTCCGGTGGAAATTTCATTGTAATGGGAAACCACTCGTTAATACAGTACAAAGTCCGTCCGGACTTCGGTGATTCCGGGTTAGGGTTTTTTTCAGATATAGATCATCAATTTAAATCTGGTAAGATGGCATGCAGAAATTATACAGTTAAAAATATGAAACTGTAATTTATGAAATAAAGAGCAATTATGATCTAAAGGGTATCAAAATTTACAAAAAAAAAAAAAAAAAAAAAAAAGCTTAATATTTATTTGTTTACTTTATTAAACATTTCTTTCAATGTAAGTTGCTTAAGTTGCTTCGTTTTTTGTGCTTATACTTTCTCTTTAATTCTATAAACAAACATAATTTCTTGTTCAGTTACAAAGTTCCACTGTTCAAGTCCTGTAATTGTTGTGTTGAGAATACTGACTAACTTATCAATCGAAATTTTTTCATTTTCAATAAGCTCTCTGTCACTTTCTTCACTATCGGAAGCGATATTTTCTGGATCTAGAACCATACTACAGATTTTGCCGTCCATTAATTGATTGATAATTGGGGCATTGTCGTCGCAATGAAAAACTTCTGTTATATCATCTTCATTTATTACCACTTCTCCACATTTCTTTACAAAATCCAATAACTGGAAAATTTCACCTTTAGTTTGCGATGTCCAAAAACCTGCAAATTCGCGGCTATCATCTTCACCGTCCTCACCATGAAATATGGTAGCTGGCCATAAATTATGCCAAGTATTTTTTAACACATCTGGAGACACATCCTCCCAACGCACATGCCTAAAGCATACAAAAAAAAAAAAAAGTTTTTGGCTTTGAGGTCCGGATAATGGACGTCCGGATTACAGACTTTGTACTGTACTTGTTAATTCTTTACTCCAGCAGTGTATAAATCTGACTGCTGTAGTAAATGGCAGATGACTATTCTCAAACCAGTTATTGCTTCAAATATTGACATGTTCATTACACCTTTTCTTGTTGCTTTTCAAAAGGTTGTTTTCAAAATACAACATAATCAAGTGAGAATCTGAACATTCCCACCTTTGTGGCAAAATATTATATTCTTGCGAAAATTTCACAGAACTTTCTTTGTTGGCAGGCAAATCTCACAAGTGCATATTTAAAAATTCAACTGAAGACCAAAAATATCGAAATTTGCCTGTGGAGTTTCTAATACAACCAAAACAACGTGTACGAAAATGGTGACATTGCTTATTTTACTTACAGTAATCAGTATGGTTACCTGAAGAATTGTTATGCACATGGTTGTCACAGTTTGGCCACTTCAACAAAGGTGGTTGCAATAATACCAAAGTACCCAGTATTATGCAACAAAATTGTTTAAGAGAACAATACTTTGAACTATTTTTAAAATGATCATCAATAAATTTCTACCTGAGCAAAAGAAACAAAAGCTTCTTCACAGAGTATTTGGATTTTTGGCATAAACACTTAAAATACTTCTGTATGTAATAAAATTTTTTTAATAATTTATCATTCTTTTTTACTGGTAAAAACTGATAAACTGTGCAAAGGTAGTCGCACCAATGCGCAAGTACTTCAAAAATAGCTTCAAGGCCATCAAATGGTTGGATAATTCTAAGCCATCATTTAGATTGACAGGCTGTTACATAATATATTTTTAATCTTCTTTCTGTATTCCATTAAATGTAATTATTCTGGAGCTTTAATGAAGATAAATTTTCTCTACTTTATTATCAAATTATTTGCATGGTAATTTTATGTAAATGTTTAGCCGCAACCAGCAAAATGCATTGGCATCAATTTAACTCGCTTCAAACAATCTTATTGTTTCCAGTTTTTTAAAGCAAATTTATTGTTTTTTTTTTTTTGTGATTTTGAGTTTTTGTAGTATAGAATGTTGCTAAATTGTGATTTATTATACATTGTCGTGTACTTATAGAAGAAGAATTAACTGTTAAAGAATAAACACTGTATATTCAGGAGGTCTAGTGTAAAACTTTTATATTAGTTTTTTTTTTTTTTTTTTTTTTGTATTTCCTTATTATAATAAGGAATTCCCCTATTTGGTATTTGCCTATTTCGTAACTGGCATAAAGGTTATTGATAAATCACCAACACAGAGCATCATCAAATGGGTGGCAGTCCTAATTTTTATAGTTTGCTCCTGATGAAAAGAGCCTCCTGTAAACCATGTGTTATATTTTCTTTTTATATATAAATGTTAACAAATCACAGTCACTCAATTCTGTTTTCTTAGTATTCCATATGTCACCATATTTTCTTTCTTTCTTTCTTTTTTTTTTTTTTTAAAAAAAGGGCGGGAGATTTGATTAACCTCGCATTTGAATATGCGAAACTGGCTGTTAAATAAAACTATGTATCAAAAAAAGCATTTAAAGTGCAATGTAAAAGCTGCAAGTGACCATGAAATATATGTTTTGACAATTGGTTTAGTGGTTTCACTATACTGTTTCTAACAGTGCAGTAATTTATTAATTGTTGGTCAGTTGATTAAGTGGTGGAAAAAGCAACTTCGCCTTTGTGAAAATACAGTTGTTGACTGGAGTAGTTTTATGAAAGGAGCATATTCTCCTCCTTTAAACTGATAACCAAATAAGCAATTAGTGGCCCTGAAAAAATTGTGGACATAAATAAAAATCTATTCTTACAAAGGAAAACCAAAGCTGACAAAGTTCTTCCACAGTACTAGATATTTGGCAGGTAATGCCGAGAAACTGGTGAATTCTTTTTCACTCAGGTTCCAGATGGAGAGGCAGCCATACTTGGGAAAAATCATCGACCATGAGAGGATGAGATATGAAAAGGAAGAATAATTTATTGAAACTGCTGGTGAATGTATAAAGCAGATTAACTGGGGAGGGGGGGGGACTTTTTAGCGATATTTTGCTGTAAACCATTTATTTTGATAATCCAACAACTGCTAGTACACTAAATATTGAAAGACTGTAACCATGTTCTAAGTGGTGAAATGTGAATTTACATCAGTTTGGAATTATTTTGAAATGGTGTTGCCAAAATGGTCCAAACCTCCTAAAAATGCTCTTTTTTTTTTTTTTTTTTTTTTTTTTTTTTTTTTTTTTTTAAGTTTAGCAGTTATGTATATGTAAAAGAAAATTTTTATTTTTTATTTATCAGTTTAGTAAATTAATTATATTTTTTTATTATGCTGTATGAATTGATATTTGCAAAGTATAATTGCCCTGTCATTAGTATATGCTCATATTTATGATCATACAAGTATACCAGAATTTGCAATTTATTAAAACCTGAGTAAGAATTTTAATTTTTGAAAACTAAAGAAGTTATAATGGGATCACTTTATGGTGTTACAGATCAATGCAGATTATATATATAATATGCACACTTTATCATATTTAAGTTTGTGCCAGAGTAATTACTAGGCATTTACTTAGGCTCTGATTGGTACTTTTCCATTATGCACCTGCCACACATTTCAGCCAGTTTTTTAATTATAAACAATTTCTGTATATAATCAATAGTTAATAATAATTTATAAGAATAAATTATTTATAGATGACACACCCACAGAGCGTGGCAAGTGATAGCCACCTGCCATGGGCCAAAATGCATGGTAAATTCATAAGGGAAAAGTACCTTTTTTTATTAATATTGAAATAAAGATCAGTTTTTAATTAATTTATTATCATAACAATTTTTTGAAAATTTTTAAGGCTTCTTATAATATATAAAAATGCTTTGTTAGAATTGATTGTATTTATTAAAAATAATAATAATGTGCTTTTTTAATAGGTAAAAGCAAAAAATCCTTTGGATAATATGGACTTTGAAAGCGCAGAATTTAAAGGACATGTAAAATCTTTAGCTCAACTTCTGGGTGTTTCACCTCATCCTGACCATTTGGAAACCTTAAGTGCTGTGTGTACAGTTATACAAAACTCATTTACAAAAGAAGCCTTGGAAAATAAAACTAAAAAGAAGGATGGAAAACCATCACCAGTCATGGAATTGCCTCTTGGATTTGATACAGGTGATCCAGTACTTGATAAAGCTGCCAAAATTCTACGATTGTGTTTCATCCATGATTTGAGAGATTTACAAACAAAAATTAATGAGATTATAGTTGCAGTACAGAATGTTACTGCAAATCCAAAAACGGACACTCGCCTTGGTAAAGTAGGGAGATAAATTTATTGAAGCTGACTTAGATTTGATATTGTATTATGGAATTATGTTGCATATTAAAATCTGCAATAATAAAGATTTTGTTAGCACTACTTTGTTTTTTTCTCGGGAGAGTTAGACAAATAATCACCTTATAGCAACTTAAATATATACATTAGAAATATACATCATAGCATATGATATTTGTGTTAAAAATCATGAATTTTTGTATACATGTAATCTTAAATTATCATATTAAAATGAAAGGATAACACTATTTAAGGATTTAGTAATCCTTAGCATATAATCTGAATGATACAGAATTTTAAAAATGATGTAAGATAAAGGATTTAAAAACCATATGAATGCCTGTCTCATATTCTAGTGATGCATATAATCAAATTATTATGTTTAAAATTTGAAAATATTTCATTATATTCTAATTATTTGTAGGGCACTTGAGTGCTTGCATTATTTTAAAATTAGTGACATAGGAGCTGCATAACTTAAGTCTCATTGATGTTACTCAAATTCAGCATGAATTGTAAAAGATCTTATAGTAAGTATAATGCATGAAATAAAAATGCACACCTCTTAAAAATAAGCCAAAAAAGTATTCCAAAGTTCTAAGAAACATTCATGTTATTTAAATTTCTCTTTTACTTCATTTGCCTGATTGTATTGTTCAGAGCTACTTGCATCTTCAAATCAACAGCAACAATTTTTGTTTATTATCCTCATAATTCTTTTTAATGTTACTTTATTTGAAAAAAAATTTTTGCATGAAAGTTATTTTAAAAGAATAACAAAAAATGAACTTAGACAGTTTTTTTTTTTTAATATTTTGTTTTGCTTATTTCTATGGATTTTCCAAATATTTTGTTCTATTTTCTTGTATTTTTGGCAACTGTGTGATTGATTATGAAGGTATTTATCATGAAAACATTCACCATATAAAATGTTGAGTAAATGATAATTTATGATTTTTATATGGAATAAGTTGAAAGTTTTAAAGGAAAAGCATGTTTCTGTTGTGGCAGATGAAGGAAAGCCTTAACTCGCCTAAATTTTTTGGGAGTTCCTCATTTTAAGACGTTGGACATGTTTACTATTTTTCAAAACTGATTAATGGTTTTGGGGCCTCTCAGGATTGCAACATGTGCAAGCCCATAAATCTGCCTCTCATTCCCCACAAAAATCTCTCTTGTGTATCACATGCAGAGTTAAGTAGGCATAATTTTCTTCTATTGTATTTTTGTATATCGTAAATATATATTATCGGTGAAAATTTTAATTTGACAAACCATTATTTATGCAGTGTATCTGAATATTTTTATGATAAATCAGTTGTAAATAAATTCATTAAAGTATATGAGAAGTTAGAATAAAAGGAATGGAAAATTTCTTTTTATACTAACGTTTTGTAATAAAATAGGTGGTCTAATAATCATTAATACATGAAGTTTCCACAGCCTTTAGGTGCCAGCAGTAAAATGTGATGGTTTTAATGACTTCTGAAGACATATTTATTCTTCATTATTCACCCACCAGCAGCCAAGCGTTGTAAAATCGCTGAACACTGGTATTTTGGTCCAGGATTCAAATCCTGGTGAACAAGCTGACTGCATGGGCATTTTCATGGTTTCCCCCCCCCATATGTAATGTGTATATGAAACAGTTTGCCTTAAGTCTTCCACAAAGGCATCCCTTCTCTTCAGCAGATAGCCCTCATGTCCTTCGCAGTAATTAAATAAACCAAACCTCTTTCATTACTATATCAGTGGTTGTAAACCGTTTTTGTCTTGCGCACTCTTTTCACAATAATGCTAGACAATGCTCTCCTTCTTTTCCAAAGCTTGAAAAATACCCATATCTTTATTCAAATTTAGATTCTTTTTTATGCTTTTATAAATTAAAAAAGAAAAAGTTAGAAAATGTTGATAAATATTTTTAAAAAAATTAGTTTTTTTTATTCATCAACTAAAACTAAAGAGATAAATAAAAAGCTGACTGTATACTGCCTTGAAACTATGTCACTCTTCCTGTTTTGTATTACATTCTATTGATTATTCCTTTTATAATTGTTACCAAATAAATATTTTACTAAAATTTACTAGATTTTTACCCATAACTGAAGATAAACCCTGTTTTGTTTTCAGTAATTTGGTAATTTTTATTGTGATTAGAACTAAAAATGGAATTTTTTTGTTGTGTCAAAATAGGAAATTCTAAGAAACTTACAACTTTCGTGCAGATAATAATAATAAATGAATAAATAAAACTGATTGGAATTGAAAATTACTTTTTGTTGTGTCAGAATGGGAAATTCTAAGAAACAACTTTTGTGCAAATAATAATAAAAAAACAAATTTATAGACCAGCAAAATTCTTTTATAATTTGGATTAAGTAGGACTCAAAGCATTCCAGTGTTTCTAAAAATGTAAAAAATAATTTTTATATGCATTTCATCTTTATGTAAAAATGTATTTAATATATATAATTCCTTATGAGATAGTGCCCTCCCAAATCAATTGCATTTTATGTTTTTTTATTATTATTTATTTATTTTTATTACTTTATTCTTCTTCTAAAATCACTAAATTACGCCTGAAACGGCAAAAATTCCTGAATCATCTTGACTTTTTACTTAAATGTAAATGTAAAAAATTGATCCCCAATTTTATTCAAATCAAATCTAATCAAAAACCTTCGAGTCGCGTTTCAAGAATTCTGTTAAATTGCAAACTTGCCTTACTTCGGTCCGTGATAAGGGATACACGTCAACAATTGTCCAAAATTGAACATGAACTCTATAAGCTTCATCTGGAACTCGCTAAAACATATCCAAAATTCACTGCCCTTGAACAAAGTCTTGGTCTAGAACGGAGAATGCAGTTAACCGTCATAAAAACACCCTTGCAGTTAAATTCGAAAAACTTCTTTTACAGTCTTCCAGTCCAAGTAGTTCAAAAAATCTTCCTATTGTAAACATCAAGCCAATAGTTAATATTTCTAATGTTAGTCTTTCAGAAGAACAAGAGAGAATTCTAAAATATAATTTTAACTTCTCACAAACCTGTAAACCTTCGATTCCCAAGATTTTGGCTCCTATCGAAAAAGCTTTCAAGTTCAGTAAAGTTTCAGATTCACAGAAAGAAATGATTAGGCATCTTATCGCTCATAATGTGAAATTCAATAATAAACCTTTGAAACCAAATCTAACTGCGAGAGAAAGAGCTACAATGCGCGAGATTCATTCTAACTCGGATATTGTCATTTCAAAGGCCGACAAAGGTGGCCAGATAGTCGTCATGGATAAGAACACTTACATCGATGGTGTCACTAAACTCTTAAACGAAGGAGCATATAATCCGATCCCTAAAGATCCTTCACCTTCGGACTTGTCAAAAATAAAAACTGCGATCAAATCTTCGCAAATCATTTCAAGCAACTTAAAACATTCGCTTATCCCATCTATTGCGAATTGTGCCAGATTATATGCTCTTCCCAAAATTCATAAAAGTGGTATTCCTTTCCGCCCTATTGTATCAAATTTAGGTACTGCCTCGTATCCATTAGCTAAATATTTAGTTTCTAGATTTTCCACTCTATTAGACAATAACATTTACACCATAAAAAATTCAATAGAGTTTGTAAAAAAGGTTAAAAACATTTCTCCTCGTAATTTACTCATGGTTTCTTTTGATGTAAAATCATTATTCACCAATGTCCCAGTGGAGGGTGCATTAAGATGTCTAGAAACCAGACTTCGCGAATTTCATTTCTCTTGCATCGAAATTGATGAGCTAATTTCTCTCACTCAACTCTGTTTGAAACAAACACATTTTGTTTTCCAAAATAAATATTACAAGCAAACTGAGGGATTAGCCATGGGAAGCCCCCTCAGTCCCATCCTGGCTGATATCTACATGCATTATTATGAATCAAAATTATTTGAAACTTTAAACTTCCCGGCATGGTTCCGCTACGTAGACGATACTTTTACCCTGTTTGAAGGTAATAAAGATGATTTAAATAGAGTTCTTTCAACAATGAATTCTATTGATCCTGCTATTCAGTTCACTTTTGAACTTGAGACTTGCAATTCTCTTCCGTTTCTCGACATTCTGGTCACACGTAACACATCCAACTTCAGTATTACAGTTTACCGTAAACCTTCATCGGTATGCCTTCCACCACACTTTAAATCATGTCATCCGACTAAACAAAAGTTAGCTTCATTTTATTCCTATGTTTTCCGTGCTCTTCAAGTTTGCTCCTCCAAACTAGCCCTTGATGAAGAACTAAATTATTTAAAAGCAATAGCTATTGACAGGGGCTTTTCACCCAACATTATTAATCAAGCAGTTAAAAAATTCTCATCTCAACACACTAAAAGCCACACTCTTATTTTAGGAGATTATAAAAATTCTGTTGTCATTCCCTTCTTTCCATCAATTAGCTATAAAGTTGCACATATTTTGCAGAAATTTAACTTTCGGGTTGTTTACTCTCCCATCAATAAAATTCCAACTTCTATACTCAAGGACCCCATTCCGGATATGAATTCCTGGGGTATTTATAGGATTCCTTGCCAGTGCGGTTTAATTTACATTGGCCAAACTAAGAGAGCCTTAAAATTTCGCGTCAAAGAACATGAGGCATATGTTAGAAAAAAGGAAACACAGAAGTCTTCTGTTGCTCAACATTGTTGGTCCGAAAATCACACTTTCAATTTTTCTGCTGCCAAAATTATTCAAAAAACATCTTCCATTGGAGAACTGGATTTTCTAGAGGCATTTCACATTCATAAAAATCTTTCTGTTTTAGTTAACGATCCTAATTCCAATCCAAATTTGCCTTCGGCTTTTAGAGAAATTATGTTTTAGTTCTGGTTTCGCCAACAGATGGCGCCACTTGCTTATTCTTGTCCAGGCTTTCTTATCTTATCTAAACATTATTTCCTATCTTGTTCATTTGCGGTTTTGCAGCTGAAGATGATGGTTCGGTA
Source organism: Stegodyphus dumicola (assembly GCF_044657685.1). Taxonomy (NCBI): domain Eukaryota; kingdom Metazoa; phylum Arthropoda; class Arachnida; order Araneae; family Eresidae; genus Stegodyphus; species Stegodyphus dumicola. Next base: position 135,696,512 of record NC_140771.1, on the reverse strand, counting down.
AAACCATCGAAACTAGTCCTGTGAAAATTTTGTAAATTAACGCTGATTTTTGTTGTTTGACTTCTGAATTAGTATAGAAAAATAACTTAAAAATGTCAATTTCTGATATTAAACCTTCCTTTGAAAAACTTTGCTCTGCAGGACAAGCTCATGGGCATCACAAGTAATTATTTAACTTGTTTTTAAGTTGGTAAATTAATTATCAAATACATTGTATCATACTGATACATTTATAATTATATTGTATCAGTGTAAATGTGTATTTTATTTTTTATTATGTCAGAATGTATTTTGTTTTGCTTCCTTTCAGTAAATTAATAATATTTTAAATAATCTTTTATTTTTAACTTTTATGCTGGCACCCCCCACATAGGGTGTAACATTTCCCTTCTCTGAAGACCACTTGGTCACCTAAAAGATGGGACAGAGGAAATACCCTCATTTGGGTCAGGTCATAAATTTACAATCCCTTTTTTCAGGGGAAGAGCTGACAAGGAGGGGACAATCTGGCTAGAGATCTTGAGAAAATGCGGGGGTTGTTTAAAAATCTAACTTCTCTACTTTCAGTTTTATACACAGGAAAATACAAATTGAATTCTTCGAATGAATGCAGTTTTGTACAATGAAAATGTATTACTTAACGATAAACTGTAAGATAAATAACATCTTTTTTTAAAGCCATAGGTGTAGAAAGACAGATATTTGTTACACGAATGAATTTGTAGTAAATATTGAGTTTTTCATTTCGAATGCTATGTTCCATGTATGCGAAGTAGCTGAGTATGTGAGATAATAGTCATAACCGAATGGCTTTCAACCTTTTCACGGCTAAGGACTGTTTCTCAATTACATTGTGGTCGCTGCTTTTTGGTTAATTTTCTAATGGCATATAAACAATAATTGTTTTTATTTGAGACTTATGAATAAAATAACTCAAATTAGACTGCAGATAATTCCTGAGAATGAAGTTAAATAATACTGAAAAATACATTATTGATGCACTTTTGTGTTTTATATGCAGTAGTATTAACTACTACTATAATCCTTAAACAGAATCCTTAAATTATATATATCTATGTATAGGTATATATAAATGCAACCAAATATAGAATAAGGTATAAAATATCTTTATTATACAGTGTTCATTACCATACGTATATTTACGTAATATCAATATAAATAGTTAGGTTTCGTACATATATAATTTATTTTTATATTTTATATTTTTTGTATTAGATTCAGTATTGTATACGTATCTGAAGTTTAATTTGTTCTCTTTTTGGGTTACGACTTTAAGTGAGAAAGAATTGTTAGGGCCTTCATAGGGATTATATTATATACAATCAGATAGGATCCGACTTTTCCTTTCTTTTAATCATTATATATATTGAAATACTACTTAATGAGTATACGTAAAATACAGCAGATTTTAAGCTACTTATTTATATATCTATTGTTTGGTCTGGTTTGTTTGATTATAGCAAAGCATTCGACGGTTATTTGCCTAAGGGTAAGGATGCCTCGTGGAAAACTTTCTAAGCAAAACTGACTCTTATGCACGTTACACGTGGGGAAAACCTCGAAAATGCCAATACAGCCATCCCCGTCGATCCGGATTCGAACCCCGGATCGACCTGCCAGAGTTCATCGACTTTACAGCTCAGCCTCTAGTGAGCCACACACACACACATCCACACATATACATTAAATAGTATTTACATGTCGTTTATAAAGTATAATTGAGTGCAATTTAATCATAAAGAGTTAGAAAATATTCTACAGAATTACTTCACTTCGTAGACTTTTTGTTAAGCTTCACCATATTTCTTAAAGAGAATCTCAATGCTAGTTCCATGTCCAAGCTGTTTATGTACCTTATTTTTTCATGCTTTGAATTATATTTAGAAAATTATTTCACTTGGTTATAGCTGAAAATGCAGTTTTTTTATTGAAGAATTTAAGGGTAAGAAGAGAATTATGCCTTTTTCTAATTAATTATTCTTGAAGCATTTAAATTTTTTTAAAAAAAGCGCACATTAATACGAATCACTGAACTAAAGTGGTCGATACAGGACAGATTAATTAGTTACTAAATTTTGATTTTCGTTGAGTAAAAAGGAATTCATCTGCATTCTATAAGAAAGCAGATATTCAAAAAATGTTTTTTTCCTGTTCTCGCAGTCATAATATTTTTCTTAAATATTCAGTTAATTCATATTCAAATATTCCAATCCATTACAATAAGTAATAAATCGATACAGTAAATAAATAATTAAAATCAATTAAATGGAATTTTAATTGATTTTAATTGCCATTTTCCCTCTGATAAACCCCTCTTTAGAGTTCAATAGCAGTCGATTAGCTTTTGTTGGGGGTTCATTTTTCTTTATGGTATGCTTACGTTATATATGTATGTATTATGCATTGCTCATACTTGTCAATTGCAGCTTTTAATATCTTTTGGAAAAAAATCAATATGAGAATCCAGAAAATGATTCTTAGCGATGCTAAAACTATTATTACTAGGCACTCTCATGCCACAGTGTTTAAAAACAAATCCCATTGTTTAAAGGTAGATTCTATGCTCATATTTTAGTCTAAAATTAAAAGCTGCAAGTCAAAATTAAGGGGGTTGCTCTTAGAAAGCCTCAATTAGAAGTAGTTATAGGAAATGTTAATCAATACTTATAATCTTAAGGTATGTAAATATGTGCCCATTTTCCTTAGAAAATTCTCCATGAAATCATGCCTAGCCAACCCTCATATGTTTTGCCATATTCAACACAAAATCATTCTTAAGATGATTAATTAATTAATTTTATGTTAGATGATACGAAGCTTTTCAAAAACTAGGATGCTTTCCGTAAACAATTAGTATTAATAAGCGCTGTTCAACTGGAATTGGGTTGGATTATTTGTTTATAGCAGTGCTTTTCAGCCGACTTACATGTACCTGTTTGTATTGCTCAGAGGGGGGTGGAAGGAAATTCCTGAACGAAAACAATGTAATAATGAAATGTTAATAAACAAATAAATATAACTTTTCGTATCTTATGTAATTTGTCTCCATTCTGATACCATGTGCATCATTTATTTCTGATATACTGATACTGAATGAGACCTAAAAACACTTTTTTTTAAAATTATATCACCCCTTATGATCCCTGAGACAGCCGTTTACTTTCCCCTTCCGTAATTAACGTCAGTCTCCTGCTCTCGACCGCATTTGCCAAGCCACCGGGACAGAGTAAGGCTCCTATATACCAGGCTGAATCATCAGGCATTCGCGCTCCCAAGTGGGAGATTTAATGGCGGCTGAGTGGTTACGGTGCAACAATTTTTTGTGTTTTTTTTTGTGTAAAATGGGCGGATGTACAGCTATTAATTGTTCAAATCATTCACGGAAAGGTCATACATTGGTAAAATTTCCTAAAAATGAAGAAAGAAGAAAAATATGGGTAAATAATTGCCGAAGAGACAATTGGAAACCTGGTCCAAGCGCTGAACTTTGCTTAGTAAGTATAATGTTAATTACGCCTTCATTTAGAGTTTATATCTTCTCTGATGTTTATAATGTGCAAGTAAAGTGAAATTCTTGTGTACAATAACCTGAGTATCTGCTAATTTCTGTAATAATAGCTATAATTAAATTAGTCTAGGGTTAATGTACCCGTCGCCAAACATCGCCAATGTAGATGTTTTGAATATGGAAAAGAAATTTCTCTTCTAATATAAAGCGCGGATTTTGTTTTCCTGTGCTAATTGTGGAATTTATACTAATGTAACATGAAAATCATTAGCATATTGAAATTTATTAAAAAATAAATAATAATTTGGAAAGTCAAGATAAAATCTGAATGTTTGCTAAAGATATATGTAACATTATACTATAGTTGCAATATCGTAGGAATGATATATAATTTTTTCTTTATTTTATAATCACTATTGTTAAAAAGTTAGATGAGTTGTTTATGCACGGTTCCCACTACTGTTTCTTGGTTAAAATAACTTCCAGAATTTTGACATTGACATCTGAAGTCAATAGAATAAATTGAATAGTGTGAGACAAAATATATATAATCTGACTTCAATAATTGCAAGGATTGTGCAAGTTTATTTATAATCACAGTATTATACAATTTGGCAATGGAGTAAAGATTTAGAAATGAATGCAGAACATTCAAATTAGTATTTTCTTGTTTCTAATATATAGAAATATAGTCTATTTTCCAGTATAAAAGTTTTACTTAAAAGTATGGGAAAGCAGGTTTGTTTCATGCATGATCTTTATAATACTGGTATGAAGTGAATGAATTTTAATCTGTAAACAATTTTTTGTTAATATTGAAATGCGTTTCTTTGGGTACATTTTTAGGCACTTGTGGATCATGTCAGACAACATGCAATAGAAAAAAGATGTCCGTGTGCATAAATTTTCCCATTGTGTTACTTCATTTTATCTAAATTTCAAGGATAATTCTTTTCATTTTTATATGGCATGTTATCAGTATAAAGGCTAGTGAAAATAAATTGGTATGTGTATCTGTTTTTGAAGTGTAATGCTTAAATAAAAAGATGGTGTGTGTTTCTTGATTTAAACAAAATTTCAAGGATAGTATTTTTCAGTGTTGTATGGTTTGTTATTTCTCAATGTAAAGTGTAACAAGAGGAAAAAAAAACTGGTATGGTATATCTGTTTTTTAAGCATGATAATTTTATTTATTTCTTTAGTGATGCATATATATAAAGAGAAAGTGTTTGGTCCAACTGAAGTTATAATAAATCTAATTTTACTAGATCTCTCCCTCCCCTCAGGTGTAGAAAATTTTCAAGTGCAGAAAGTTTATTTGCAGAATTAATTCATTTCTGATAAACTTATTATCATTAATTTTTTATATAACATGTTATTAAGTTACACATTTGACTACTGTGTAATAAAATTGTATTTAGGGCAAAAAATTAACTATAATTTTGCATCTGGTGACTAATATCATATGCTTCTAAGAATATTACTTTAACTTTTTCCATAATTTTTGTATTTCAGGAACATGAAACTGTTATTTTGATATACTTAAATAATAAAAGTGTGTATCTGAATCAATTAATGGATACAAATATTTTACAGTTATTTTTAGGAGATATTTGCCATATCGCTTCTAATAATTCATAAAGTATGTTAAAATATAGGTAAATAATTTGGTTCAGAATTCAAATTTAGGGTTTAAAATATAGTCAATCATAAGACTAAATGATTTTTATTGTCATGATTTGCCTGGGCTTAAGAATGTACTTTTCGCCCGGTGGAAATTGTCATCAAACTGTCCTGAACAGGCTTTTTGTTGATAATAACTTCCAGGCTTATCAGTACCTCCTTTTGAGTGGAGGGTATGCAAATATAGTACCCAATTTAAATTACATTGTGATTGTAATAATATTGTGGTATGAAATAAGTGATTATAATTACAATTTAGGTAATTGCATTGTAATTATATTACATTGTATCTGTGAACTCTTAATTTCATTACTTTATGCAATTATGTTGTAAGTGCATAATCTAATTGCAATAATATAATCTATTCGCAATTACAAAATAATTATAAATGCAGTTACATCTTAAATAGAGGCCATTTTAATACTTTTAAATTTTCGCAAGATAACTTCCCATTAAGGTTCATTTGGAGGAAACTATGCAAATATTAAAAAAGAAGTTATGCTAAATTTACATATTTTGTACAGTACTTTCTTGTTATAATGCTGTTCAATATATCTTCAATACTTTTGTAAATTTAACGACATTCTTTGCAATCACTGTGGTGCTTTAAAAAGAAGTTTCTTAGTTATGCTTTCTAATAAGAATGGGTTTAAAATTAAGTATTATGTATAATAACTAGCAGTTAAAAAAACTTGACTGCATGAAAATGCTGTTGCTGTGTAAAATAAAAAATAAGCTTTCTTTTATGCTTTGAAATGAATTACATGTGGTTAAGTCATCCTTTTACAATTTAAGAATGTGGTTAACACACATTCTTAAATTGGACAGGTTTTATCTAAATTATTAGTATAAAATATATAAACTATGAATTATTTTGTAACATAACTCAAATTACAAAATTCATTCTATATAGGTTCAAAGTTATTATCTTTTATGGAATAACTGTTTTTTTAATTTAGGTAAAAACTGGATTTTTAGAAGTATTACAAATACAATGCAACACAAAGGTGATCTGATTGAAGAGGAAGGACTTTTTATTACGGTTTCTAGTTCGTATTTATATTACATTTGATGAAAAGCATCCAAAACACAGAATGCTGTACTTTCTTCTTCCATATATGTTATGAAATATTTCACACATTTAAAAGAAAGTGTTTCTTCAGAATCTTGCACAATTATTTCCATGTACCTCAGACTTAAATGACAACATATTCTTAAGTTATTTTTTTAGTATGAATTTACAGTGTTTTTATGGAAATTTTTGTTAAAATGTCATTAAGATAAATTTATTTGCACACTCTACGCTTTAACTATTTCCCCATTTGACACTATTGAAAGTTTTTATTCATATCTTATTTATTATAGTCTGCTAACGAAACTGAAACATCTAAAGAATAAGTTATTTTGAATATGTTTACAAAATATACGCGAAATTTTTATTTAAGTGAAAACGTCTATATACTATTCGAGAATTAATAAATTATCCGAAAAGTTTATATGCGCTGAATACCGCGCGTCTATAAAATAAATCTTTAAAAAAACAGCAGACATTCAGCCAGCGTGTGCGATAAACGCGCCAAAATTGGCAGCGCGTTCACTCCCTGGCCAAGAGAGAAACGTTGGTGATTCAGCCTGGTTTAGAGGAGCCTTAGGACAGAGAACCCTCTGCTCGCCTCGGCCGGAAGAGGGGAGTGGACTTTCCCCCCCCTGGTCGCAGGTGAGAGGAGATTGAGATGTGAAAGAGAAAAGAGCGAACGCTGGCTTGCGCGCTCTACTGAAGTGAAAATGTATTTTAAAGTATTTCTAAATTGTAATCTGTACATAGTTGTATATATTTAGCCTCGAACAGGTCTTGTTTATTTGACGGAGATACGACTATGGTACAAGGGTTATCATGCCCTCCGCAGTTTGAGAATCGCTGTGTTGAGAGTTAACTATGCGATCGTGCTGTAAAAATGTCATAACCATTCATCACTTTTCTGAAGTTTAGGACTGTATGCTTACTAATTTTCATGCGTATTAATTACTCTCACTGTAACAACACAGTTTAAACATTGCTGAATAAAAGATTTCTATGTTTTTTGTTTTGTTTTGTCATTTGCCAGCCATTTGTTTTTGTCTATAAGTCATTTATCCACTTGCGTATTTTGCGTTGCCTGCTGCATGCATAGGGGAAAAAAAAAAAAAAAAAACTTTCTTTCTTTCTTTCTTTTTTTTTTCTTTTCTTTTCTTTTTTTTTTTTTTTTTTTTCTTTTTTTTTTTTTTTTTCTAAATCTACGGGCTTAGCATACCCTTACTAAATCTACGGGCTTAGCATACCACCCTTTTAAAACTTTTGAATTACCTGTGATTTTAGTTCATTCCCATATTAACTTATTAATGCTTGAACTCCTATATTGCTCAAGGCCCTAATAATACGAGGGCCATCCAGGAAGTAGATTACGTTTCCGTCTGTGTGCGCTAGGGGCGGGGCTAGCGCGACCATCTTGGGGTCAGAGCGTTGCGCAGCTCAGTCTGCATCTAGCCGTGCTAGTGAGAGGTTCGTGCTGTGCTCCGTTCAGATACTGTGACGGTTTGAAATGTCTACGTTAATTGAAAATCCCGCGAGCTGCGAGGTGCGCTCAGTAATAAGGTTTCTGACTGCAAAAAACTGTAAACCGATAGAAATCTATCGGCAGCTTCGTGAAGTGTATGGGGACAACATTATCACTGAAGGTGGAGTGCGTCAGTGGGTCATAAGATTTCAAAATGGCCGAACCAATGTTCACGACGAAGATCGAAGTGGGAGACCCAGCATAGTGACCGCCGAACTTCTCGAAAAAGTCGATGCTAAAGTCCGTGAAAATCGAAATTTCACAATAACGGAACTTTCTTTGAGTTTTCCACAAATTTCGCGAAGTTTGTTGCACGAAATCATCAGCGAAAAGCTTGGTTACCACAAGTTTTGTGCAAGATGGATTCCAAAAATCTTGACAGAGGACCACAAAAATCAGCGAATGGCTGCAGCGTTGAACTTTTTGGACGCTTACCATAAGGATGGTGACTCTTTACTCGATCGCATCGTTACTGGTGACGAAACATGGGTGAAACATGTGAACTGTGAAACGAAATTGCAATCAATGCAGTGGGGGCACACAAGTTCTCCGCAAAAACCCAAGAAATGCATGCAAACAATGTCGGCAAGGAAGATGATGGCGACTGTTTTTTGGGACAGAAAAGGTGTAATTTTGGTGGACTTCCTGGAAAGAGGCACTACAATAAACTCTCAAAGGTATTGCCAAACTCTCCAAAAACTCAGAAGAGCAATTCAAAACAAGCGCAGAGGAATGTTGAGCTCTAAGATCTTGTTGATTCACGACAACGCCCGGCCCCACACGGCAAATGTCACTCGTAAAGTTCTTGAATCTTTTAAGTGGGAGTTGTTTCCTCATCCGCCGTACAGTCCCGACCTGGCACCGAGCGACTTCCACCTATTCCCAGCAATGAAGAAGTGGCTGGCTATGCAACGTTTTGATGACGACGCACAGCTGCAAGAAGAGGTAACGAAGTGGTTGAAGGCGCAGGCGGCCGAATTTTTCGACGAAGGAATTTCCAAGCTCGTACATCGCTACGATAAATGCCTTAATTTGTATGGTGACTATGTAGAAAAGTAGTATTTGAGTGTGGCTTTCATCTGTATATAATAAAATTTGTTTCCTATACTTTGTTTATTTTTTTATTCCAAAACGTAATCTACTTTCTGGATAGCCCTCGTAGATATTAGGCATTTGTAAGTAAATAAATGTCATAACTATAAAAGGATCCATGTGAGTAGATGTAAATAAATGAATATTAAGTGTAATTACAATTTATCACAAAAATATGACACATTTTAATACTCGATGTGAAAATATTAGACTGTTATTTGAGGAGTGAACTTGCTTAGAATTCTCAGATCTTTTTGAATCTATACAATAAGTTTATCCACTGTATTTACACACTTCTTTCTTCCCTTTGCATATTGTTACGAATTTGGTATTTAAAAAGCTAATGTTAGTTCAATTATGAATTAAATGGTTTCATTTTGTTGAGAATAATCACACGTACTCCCCCTTCTTATTTTAATGTCATGTATTTTAACCGTAACTGTTTTATACTTTTGCTTATGTTGATCTGGCAACAGTTGTAGTAGTCTTTGGTCATGGTGTGATATGTAGAAGCGTGCAGTGCCATGTGCGTGAAATTCCATCTTTTAATAAAGCCTTTACTTAATTATCATCGGCCTCTGATTCACCTTTTTAAAATCTTTACAGCAGAGCGTGGTTCTGATATTGAACACGCTAGAGGCGAAGCATTTATATTTGTTTTGTGGAACTTATTTGTTTGGAACGGAATCGCGCGTTAAGTGAAATTTGAAATGGCAGCACGTGATGAGAACACAAAGTATTGTGTTGAGCCGTTTAACGGTAAAAACTTTTCTCTGTTTAAGCGCCGTGTTGAAGCTGTGTTTGCGGCCAAAGAACTTGATAAATATTTAGACGTTGAAGCGGATGAAACGAAAGTTGGTACTACTTTGGTAGACGGTTGCACGGATTTTTGGCGATTTACATTGGCGCAATTGTTGGCGCGGTTTTTACAGTCGTCAGCCATCTTGAAAAATGCTGTTTTTACGTATTTTACGCATATAGTAAAGTATCCGAAACTTAAAAAAAAAATAAATATCGTTAAAAATAATGGATTAATTTTTTGTTGAAAACGTTGTTTTTTAAGATGGCTGGCAAATGTAAATAAATACATTTACTAAGACTATAAAATGCTAAAGTAAGGTAAAATTATTACTTTCATATAATAGAATAAAAACATTGCGCAACATTTAGTTGGATTAAAATATTACTTAAATTGAATATAGAATTAAAAACATACCAACGTTTAAAAGAACTAAAATATTACTTAAATACTTTAAGTTTTATAGGATTTAATTATTTAACATTAAAACATATGCGGCAATAAATATCTCAGGAATTTTTGAAAACATTGTATTAATTTTTTAATAAAAATTGAAGTATACAGTTATGAAGTAAAAGAAAATTATGTACTTACATTTTTTTAACCTTTCGTATATTGATAATAAGTACCACACACACACACACACAAAAAAAAAAAAAAAAAAAAAAACGGTCCGCTAACAATCTTTATCTGTGTGATTGAAGAAGCAATCAGCGAAGTTTCCTCCAAAAATTTAAAATAAATTTCCTCTGACGCTATTAACAATTTATAAATAAATCTTTGATTAGGAAAGCAAGGTTGGCCAAAATAAGGTCTCAAACGGCAATTTTTTTATTCCGATACCAATAATTCTTGGTAATTACCAATAACAACATTCATATTCGAAGCGGACACATCCATTCGCTTTGAAATGTGAGGAATTCAAAGAGATGAATAATACAATTTTAAAATGATGCGGTAATACACAAATATTCAGTAACCAATCAAGGAGCTGATTACATCACGCATAGAATTAAAATTGCTTAAATAATCATTCATAATAAAATCATATTTAAAAAAATGCAAAATTAAATTGTCTTTTAATATTTAACAGCCATAAATAATGTTTAAAACATTAGATTAAATTTACAGTTATTAAAACCAATTACTTTTAAAATATTTTGTGAAGTCATTCATTACATCATTCACAACATAAAATATCATAAACAATAAAATTTTTATTTCAAATAAAAATGCAAAATTAAATTCATTTTTATTATTTTGAAGTCATAAATAATATTTAAAACATGGAATTTATGCATAATAAAACGCATTATTTTTGAAATAAAATGTCAACAAAGTATCGGTTACCATAAACAACTTGTCTAGCAATTTGTTTACCATAAGTCGTATCGCTCGCCAAAAATAAATTGCCAAAAAATCGCCAAAATCCGTGCAACCGTCAACCAAAGTAGCACCCGAAAGTTGCTGAAATCAAAGATGCAAAAAAGGCTTACGCATTGCTGCTAACCCTTCTAGATGATGCCATATTGGCGACCATGTCGAGTGAATCTTCTGCATGTGAAATTTGGAGCAGTTTAAAGAATAAATACCATAAGGTGAATGCAGTTAGTCAAATATTAGTACGAAAGAAATTATCGACACTGAAGAAACGCCGAGATTGCAGTATGCAGTCACATATTAACGAACTGTTGGCGATCGTAAATGAACTGCGGCTCTCGGGTGCTGAAGTCAAAGATATGGATGTGATTATTTATTTGTTGATGTCGCTACCTTCTGAGTACGACATTATTAAATCGAAAATTGAGAACCAGCCAAATGAAATGCTTACGCTGGACTTTGTTATGCAAAGGCTCTTGAATGCTGAAGAATTGCAAAGTGAGAGAAATTCTTACGATTCTCGTATTTCTGGCGCAAGTAATAACGTAGCTTTTAGCGCTGATAAGCGTGATATCATCTGCCACAAATGTAAAAGTAAAGGTCATATTGCCAACCTTTGGAAGAAAAAAATAGTTTGTTTTGGATGTGGACGCCCAGGGCATTACAAGAAGGATTTCAGATTTAAGCATAAATCAGATTATAGAGAATCGGCTGCAGTAACATTCATGGTTGGCGAGTCTGTTGGAAATTTCATTCTGGATTCTGGAGCATCTACACACATGTGTAATAAAGGTGAGTGGTTTGAAGAAATTAAACCTTTTTCTGGAACTGTTGCATGTGCTTCGAAAAATGATGTTTTAAAGGTAGAAGGTATTGATACAGTACCTGGAACATTAAATGGAAGAGAAATATTACTTAAAGATGTGTTATATGTACCTGAGTTGAACGGTCAATTAATATCTGTGTCATGCATATACTCTATGCTACCGACCAAACCTGCCGGAAGAACAGACCTACAGCTGAAAGCCAACGACTTATAGCTGAAAGGAGAGAGAAGAAAATCTGGCAACGAAAAGAAGAAACGTGCTTGATGCGAAAAGAACGTCATGCTCGTGAGAAAAAATTTGAAATTAGTTTGGCTGTATTCAGAGTAGAGTTTTTTTTTTTTTTTTTAAGAGCTGAGAGATGCAATGTATTACTTGTGCGTTTGATATAAATGTGAATAAAAGCAATACTTTGTGAAGTTAAACTGTATTTACAAAATTAAAATATAGCTCATGTTATTGTTAAACCTGCATAAGTGTCCCAATTTATTTCCTGCAAATAGAGTTGACTAATAACATTCATAAGTGGATAGAAACGAACCGACAAAGATGAATTGATCAAAGGATTCGATTATATATGGGCAGCGGTGGGATGTATATTTGTCAACTCGGAAAAAGCTCAAGTGAATTCCTTACGAATGCTGCGAAGCTTATTAAGTGGAATAGTTATATTCTACCAGGTTCTCTCGTTAAGTGATTTATTTATGTTTTTGTGTTTATGAAAAATTTGCTGTTAATGTAAAGGTACACTTGAACAAGTATTTTATCAGACAAAAATTATCAGTGTTATTATCATTGATTATTATTATCATATGAGACTATATCATTTATCATTTATATCAAAGACTTACTCGTACATCATTATTATCATATGAGACTTGAATTACCTTGCAAGTGCATTTATCTTTTATTATATGAGTGAATGATCATTAATTTAAGTAATGCTTGTGTTTTATTTATGAGATATGTTTGCATTAATTTTCAAATGCTTATATATAAACATACATGTTTTTTTATTTATTGAGTATTTGGATGTTGTGCATATTTAATGCAGATACTATGTGTTTATGATTCAACAGCAGTTAAGGATTTAACTTTATGTATAATTTTATGTAAGGGAATTTCGTTTTAATTTTCTGTTATTTTAATTAAGTTGAAGATAAAGTCGCATAATGTCATTTTTGGCCAAATCTAGAAAGGCTGATCTAGTCGCCCTTGCACAAGAGTTTGGTGTTGAAGTGTTGCCTACATTTAGGATTTTGGACTTGAGGGAAAAGATTCTTGCTAGTGAAAGCTGTGAGGAGCAAGTAGCAAAGGATCTTCTGAGTGTTATCATTACAGATAGGGAGGCAAAGGAGGAGAAGGGAAGGCAGGAAAGGGAATATAAACTAAAGTTAGAGGCAGAGGAGCGGATTGCTATTGAGAAGTATAAGGTAGATTGCCAGGATCGTTACTCGAATAGGAGTACTACACCCGAACGGGGAGAGAATGGGAAGGAAAGATCAGTAGAAGAGTTAACGAGGACAATCAGATTATTGACAGTAAAGGTTCCAAGTAACGCAGATGGCTGGGACTATTTCTTCTTCAGTTTAGAAAGAGCTTATGTCAATGAAAGTGTCCCTGATGAGCACAAGGCCAAAATTTTAATTTACCTTTTGGGAGATAAAGCGGCAAATTTATTAACATTGATAAGCGAGGATAAGTATGGGAATTATGAGGAAATAAAGGAAATTGTGTTGAAAGAATTTAAACCTTCACCTCAGGTATGCCTGGAGAATTTCAGAAAGGCAAGACGAAGTTCAGAAGAGACATTTGGCCAGTTTTCTACTAGAGTTACTGCCATCTGGGAAAATTATGTGAAATCAAGGGGGGTGACAGACTTTGAAGGTCTTAATCAGTTGGTGGTAGCGGACAAAATCTACCAGACCCTTGATACGGAAACTGCAGTACACATAGGTATAAGGCAGGGAGACTCGTGGTTCAAGTCAAGAGAGCTTGGAATGGAGTGTGACATATTCTTTGCGGCTAAAGGGAAGTCCTACAACGTACGTAGGGAAGCTTGTGAAACTAAGATTTTAAATCAGGCAGTAGGTGAGAAACCTAAGGTCGAAGAAAGACGAGGCAGTCGGCATACGTCAGAAACCACAGGAAAAACCACACGGAACGTTAAAGGTTTAACATGTTTTGTATGTGGTTCAGCTTCACATTTTAAAAGGCACTGTCCTCAGATTAAAGGTTCTAGGCAGTATAACAGAAATGAGGAAAAGGATAAAGCCAGGGTAAACTCGGTAAAGAAAGATCAGGATAATAATATCCTAGAGGATAAAGTTGTGGTAGCTCGTGTGGATCCTTTGAGGAAGTCAGGGGATGTAAACGACTATAAGCTTTGTGAGTTGATAAGGGTTCCTATTAGTGTAAATGGAACAATAGGAAAGGCCCTCGTTGATTCAGAAACAGAAATTACGGTGGTTAAGAAAGAGTTAACCAAAAGTCTCCAACTGAAGGAAGGATCTAGTATATATTTGAAAGGTATATTTGGTCCAGCTGTTAAATGCCCTTTGGTAAGCATTCCACTGAGTATTACTGTAGGAGAAAGTGCCAATGTTACACATCAAGAGATTTTGTGTGCAGTTGCAGAATCGCTGGCAGAGGATGTGTTGCTTCCTCCGGAAGTATTCACCATGTTAGGAGGTCGGTTATATGACACAGGTGAAGGGGTGGCTTACCTGAAGAAACCACAAACATCCCAGAGGTTAGGAGAAAAGAAAAGTCTGTGAAGGTAAACACAGGGAAACTAGAAGGAAACGCTAGTATGGGAAGGAATCTCAATGAGAAAGGGAAGATAGAATCAAGTGAAAGCCAAGAACCTCAGCCAGGAAGACTATGTACAGCGGATGTATTTAGAAGAGAGCAGGAGACTTGTGAATCTCTGGTAGGAGCATGGGAGAATGCTCAGAAAGGAAAGGGGAATTATTATACAGTGGATAACTTTCTCTTTCATAAGGACAAAATTCTTGGAGAAAGTGTGGGGCAATTAGTTGTACCTAAGAGTCGAAGGGAGGAAGTCTTGCAGTTAGCACATTGTTCGGTGTTTAGTGGCCACATGGGGGTAAAGAAAACTGTGGAGAGAATTAGATACTCTTTTTATTGGGAAGGTCTGAGGTTAGACGTTCAGAAATTTTGCGAGGCATGTAAAGAGTGCCAGTTGACTAGACCAATTAAAACGGTTGATAGGACACCAATTACCCGAGTAACGAGGCCAGATCTGCCCTTCCAAATTGTAAACATTGATGTGATAGGTCCGATTGATCCTCCCAGTTCTAAGGGTCATAAGTATATATTATGCTTAGTTGATCACGGGGGTATAAAATTTATGAACTTGGTGGTTCTGAAGGCTCTGGGAAAGGTCACTTATTGGCCGGCCTCGGAGTCTGGCACGTCCTAGCGCGGCGTGGTGCTAGTAACCCGTGGGGATTTCCCCCGGGGTCGCTGGGTAATGTCCCGCTGCGGCGGGCTCGCCCGAGCGACTGGCAGGAGCAATTGACGACCGGTGCTGCCTGGTGATGTATCCAGGTGGTGCGCGGCTCTGCTGGAGGGTAATAGTGGAGGTTGAACCTCCACGACGTGCCCGAAGGCAGAGTCGACCTGTAGTGAGCTAGTTCTCGGAACAGGGAAGCCAAAACCTATAGTTGATCAGCATACCAGATAAGCAGAAGCAATACCTCTAACTAGCCTCTCCACCAAGTCGACTTGTGAGGAGTTATTACATATTTTTTCAAGAACGGGTATTCCAAATGTAATTGCATGTGACAATGGAACAAATTTTAAAGCAGATTTGACTCAAGAATTTGAGAGACGAATAGCGGCAAGTCCTAAGTTTTCGACCCCTGGATATCCTGAAGCTAATGGATTAGTTGAACGGTTTAATGGTACTTTAAAAAGAATGTTGCATCATGTCATCAGAGAAGGTAGAGGGTGGCATTTGCAAATTCCTTATGTATTGTGGGCCTATAGAGAAGTACCCAACTCAACAAGTGGGGTGGCTCCATTTCAACTCATGTACGGCAGGACACCTCAGGGACCTCTGTCGATATTAAAATCATCATAGACAGGGAAACATGAAAATTTACAATTAGATGCAACTCCTGTTTATACATATTTACAAAATCTAAAGGCTAGGTTTGAGAAGGCAGGGGAGCAGGCAAAGCTCACAGCTAAAATTCAACAAGAGAGGACAGCACACTATCATAATTTAAGGTCTACCATAAAAACATTTAAGGTGGGAGATAAGGTGATAGTCTTGATTCCCGATTCTAATAACAAGCTTTATGCTAGGTGGCAGGGTCCTGCAAATATATTGCAACAGAGAAGTTCTCACTCATTTGTAGTACAAATGCCCGATGGGACCAAAAGACATGTCCATCAGAATAAGATTAGACCTTATGTAGTTAGATCCCAAGCAGTAAATGTTATCTTGGAGGGGGAAGAGGAGTTTGGGGAAATTGAATCTATACCTGTTAACAAGGGAGAAAAGAGTTTTTCTGAATCTCTAGAAGGATTAGAAATGTCTAATTTAGATTCAGTCCAAAGGAGTAAACTTTTAGGGTTACTGAGGAAATATCAAACATTATTTACACGTCCAGTGCAATGAATTGTGCTTTGCAGAGTCATAGTGATTATGCTCAGGCATATATAGTAGATGATGTGGTGATTTTCTCGAAAACATTTGAGGAACACTTGAAACACATTTCTCTGGTTCTGGAAACTTTAGAAAAATTAGAATTTTCTGTACGTTTGGACAAATTTACTTTTGCAGCTAAAAAAATCAAATATTTGGGGCATATAATTGGAGGAGGCAAGCATGGTCCTGATGAAGAAAGGGTCAAAGCAATTAGAAAACTCGTCAGGCCAGTCACAAAAAAAGATGTGAGATCGGTTTTAGGATTAATGGGATTTTATCGATCTTATATTCCCAGTTACGCAGAAATATCGGCACCATTGACAGAGTTGACGAAGAAGAGGTAAGCCAATATTGTTCTACGGGGGGAGTTGGAACAGAATGCTTTTAACAAATTAAAGGATACTTTGTGCCAAGTGACATGTCTGGCCACACCAAATATAGGAATGCCATTTCAGATCCATTGTGATGCATCCAATTTGGCGGTAGGTTGCTGTTTAACCCAGATAGACGAGAGTGTTAACTATTGTCCTATTGCATTTGCAAGTCAAAAGCTTTCTCAAACTCAGAAAAATTGGGCAAGCATTGAGAAGCAAGCTTGGGCAGTCTTATTTGGCCTGAATAAATTTGATAAATGGATCTATGGGGCTCAGGTAGAAATTATAACGGATCACAACCCTCTCAGATATTTGAATGAAACTACTCCTCGAAGTTCCAAATTGACGAGATGGGATCTGGCATTGCAGAAATGGAACTTACGGATTAGTCATAGGCCAGGGATCCAGCACCAAAGTGCAGATGCACTCTCACATCTGGATCAAATATGATATGATTAATATAATTTGATTGTTTTCTTTTTCTTTGTTTATTTGTATGATTGTAATAATTTATTGCTTGCTCTGTTTTGTTTTATTTAATACTGTACGAGGTTGGTATTGTGTAAAAGTAACGTACAGAAAATTTGCTTGGATATTGAATAATGAAATACGTCCCAAAGAAAGGACAAATTTCATTCTTGGCAGGGGCGTGTCATGCACATACTCTATGCTACCGACCAAACCTGCCGGAAGAACAGACTTACAGCTGAAAGCCAACGATTTATAGCTGAAAGGAGAGAGAAGAAAATCTGGCAACGAAAAGAAGAAACGTGCTTGATGCGAGAAGAACGTCATGCTCGTGAGAAAAAATTTGAAATTAGTTTGGCTGTATTCCGAGAGTAGAGTTTTTTTTTTTTTTTTTGACAACCCCCTAAGAGAACAACCCCCTAAGAGTGCTTGGGCTGGTCTGAAGCAAATTCTTCGATATTTAAAAGGGACATCTGAACTGAAATTATTATTTTGTAAATTTAATAGTGTTGATATTATGATAAATGTTTATGTTGATGCTGATTGGGGGTCAGATACAAATGATAGAAAATCTATTTCAGGGTACTTTATTTTCTTTAATGATTGTCCTGTAACTTGGTCTGTTAAAAAGCAAACATCTATTGCTCTGTTCTCTACTGAGGCAGAAATTTTGGCTTTAGCAAAAGCTATTCAAGACCTAACTGTATTTTATAATGTATCTAAAGAAATTTTAGGAGTCGACAATGTCAAAGTTTCAGTTTATGAGGATAATCAGTCTGTAATTAAAGCAATATTGAATGAAAGTAATTGTGCTAGACTAAAACATTTGGACATTAAATTAAAGTATATTAGGGATATTGTAAAATTGTATGATATAAATCTTGTATATGTTTCTAGTGAAAATCAGTTAGCTGATTTGTTTACAAAATGCTTGCCTAAACCAAGATTATGTTATTTAAGAGATAAATGTAAAATAATATGTGATTAAGGGAGAGTGTTGAGAATAATCACACGTACTTCCCCTTCTTATTTTAATGTCATGCATTTTAACCGTAACTATTTTATACTTTTGCTTATGTTGATCTGGCAACAGTTGTAGTAGTCCTTGGTCATGGTGTGATATGTAGAAACGTGCAGTGCCATGTGCGTGAAATTCCGTCTTTTAATAAAGCCCTTACTTAATTATCATCGGCCTCTGATTCACCTTTTTTAAATCTTTACACATTTCCCGCGCAGTGCAGCGCGTTACGAATATTAAAAGAAGAAAGCTAAGCCGGAAAATTAAAAATACAGAGCACGTACATTTAACATTAAATAAATAAATATGTCTTTTCTGATTTCGAGAAAGTACCAGAAAATTCTCGCACGCGATTTAAAAATCTTATAAATAGGAGGAAAACCTCTCAATTCGAGAGTTACTTAGTTTGTTGTTGTTTAGAAAACTGCTCTTGTTGACTGTAACGAATTCGTGGATTAGCTTTCTTTAGCTGTTTTGAATTAAATTCTATTGAACGTTTGAGTAGTTAGAAGATAACTACTGTGATATATTGTGATACTGCACGATTATTTGAGGACATTTAATCATATTTGTTGTGATAATAATAAATTTTTGTTCATTTTTCATCGGACTTGTGCATTCATTTCGTAACGAACCCGCACGCACGCAACAATATTTTCCCCTTCATTATCAGAGCACATAATTTAGAAACTTCTGTTTATTGTAACAAGCCTGTAAATAAAAAGAATAATTAGATTACAAACTAAATTTTAAGCTTTTGTTGGACTGTAATATTTTTCCTTTAACCACTTCACTACTTGATCCAAGATAGACACATCAATTTGAAAAGTGTCATCAGTAGTTTTGAACGATGATTAATGATTCAAATAACATCAAATGGCCATCTTAAATACCCAAATAACTGTGTAAAATATGCATATATTTTGTATTAGGATTCAAAACTGTTGACGACACTTTTCAAATTGATGAGTCTCTCTCGGGTAAGTGGTTAAATGAAATAAGCAGTATTTTTCTACTTCTGTTATGAATAAAAGGTGTGTCCATGTTAAAGTAAATCTGGAAAGATGAACTACTGAGAAAATCATAATCTTTATGTCATATTAATGATCATTAATATATATAGTGTTACCAAAGGAAGAACACAATTTGTTTCTTTTAGTAGCACTGCTTTACTACAGTAAAAAGTCTTTAATCCAGAAAGATCTATAATCCGGACCTCAAAGCTACAAACTTTCTGCGCATGCGTAGCGTTTACGCATGCGCATTTGATGTATAACGGACGGTATAAGCTAGGCTAAAATTATCTAATTATCTATTTCAGTTAATGTTGCAGACTGCGTTGTTCTTTACTCTTCTATTTGGATCCTTATTATTAATTTTTGCAGACTGTTAGAGCAATTTTATAAAAAAATAAGCTTGAACTTTCGATTATGTCAAAAAGAGTTTCCGATTTTGGAGCTGCCAAAGGATCTACAAAGCGAAAGCACGTTTCGATGTCCATCAGACAAAAAGTGGAATTGCTGCAAAAAATGGATAAAGGCATGAAGAAAGTGACAGAGGTTAGTGAAAACGAAAAAATTTCGATTGAGAAGTTAGTCGGTATTCTCGGCACAGCAATTACAGGACTTGAACAGTGGAACTTTGTAACTGAAGAAGAAATTATGTCTGTTTATAGAATTAAAGAGAAAGTATTAGCACATAAAACGAAACAACTTACATTGAAAGAAATGTTTAATAAAGTAAACAAATAAATATTAAGCTTTTTTTTGGTAAATTTTGATACCCTTTAGATCATAATTGCTCTTTATTTCATAAATTACGGTGTCATATTTTTAATTTTATAATTCCTGCACGCCATCTTACCAGATTTAAATTAATGATCTATATTCCGGAAAAAAGCTCTAATCCGAAATCGCCGAAGTCCTGACGAGTCCGGATTAAAGACATTGTACTGCATTTATTTTGTTGACATATTTAATTAGAAAAAAAAAAAAGAAAAAAAAATTACACCGGACGGTTTATTGCACAAAAATATGATTATTTCTGTACTGTTTTATTTCTGAAAAACCAGTCAGATGCATATATTTGAAATGCATACAAATGAACTAGAGGAATATTTAAGTGTTTTAATAGTACTCGAATTTTACATGAAATGATCTATATCTCTTAAAAAGACCTTTGCTTTATGTCGGGGAAATTATTTTTGTTGAAATAAAATAAGTGTATTGATGTTAAAATTCAAGGTTTGCATTTCATATACATAACAAAAAGTGTTAAATATTTATTAATACATTTTAGTCGTGAATGTAAAAACATTTGACTATAATTTGAAGAATTACAGTGCTTAAGATTTTTTGATCTTTGGAATTGATGCATTAAGTGGTAAAAGTTTACAATCGGGTGCCCCTTGTTTCTTGGCGATTCTTTTTGACGCCAAGATCGGCGCCAGGAAGGCACAATTTCAAGATGGCCGCTACAAAAAACCAAAATAGAAGTTGAGAGTTGCACAAACTCTGTGTCCATGTACACATCGATCTGTTTTCACTTAAAAAACATCCTAGAATTGCACAAACTAGGCATTGCGCACTGCCTTAAATTTGTCCATGTACACATCAATCTATTTTCATTTAAAGAAAATCAGGAAGCTAAAATGAAGTTAAAACTATTATGGTAACCAGAAATGAGGTTTCATCGCCAAAATTAAAAAACAAATTGTCGCTAATCGAAGGGGCACCCAATTCTACACTAGAGCCCATTAAGTTTATATAACATAATTATGTACTTATTTCTTCCCTATTTTACATTATCACAGCGTATGATAATGTAACTTTTGATTTATGGTAGCAAGGTACAAGATGTGAATAAGCTAGCAAAATACAATCTCTTAGTAAAAAGAATGAAGAGTAACTAAATTCCTTGAAAATTTATGTGCAATGCTGGTTTTCGATTATTCAGAATGCTGTCTATTCTGTCATATATAGTCCTAGCATAACTCCAATTTGGAGGAATTTAGTAATATTAGTACTGTTGGAAACGAATACAGTTATATCGTTTTATATTTACCTTTCTGGAATGGCAACAGAAATTATTGTTTACTTAGAATATTCTATCTGGTAGTTGAGTTTAAAAATGATAATAAAGATGTGAGTCTGTTCTAAGTACGTTTTCGTATTCTTTTCGTAAAAAAATAAACACCGTAGTATTTTAAACCCGGTGAAGTGGACTTTTATTTTCTGAGGCGATTTCGTCACATTTTGGTGCCCGGAACAGGGAATTTAAATAAAAGTCAGGGCACAGCTTTAGTATAGCCCACCCGGAATTTTTAAAAAAAAAAAAAAAAAAAAAAAAATCGCCAATAGCGGCGATAAATGATATGATCTGGTAAGCCATGCTATTCGCCAAACGCAATGTAAATAAGAGGATGGAATTACGGTTACAGCTAATTTAGTAGTCAGTTACATTTATTCAATTTCAATACAAATTACCGACATATCCGTTTACTCAAAATTTCATGCACGTGCCCTGTATTCTTACTTTTCCGGTATAGATTTCTTTTAAAAGTTGTCTCACGCTGCGTTGCAGGAGGAAATACAACATTTTAAATTAGAATCCTACTAAAATTAATATCTAAATACACAATTCGTAACACTGTTATTGGCGATTATTTAACGTTCAGATACCGTGAATACTATTTTGTATATATTTTTTTGGCTACTTGAGGTGATATTTTTGCGTTTAGTTATTGCTTGCTCTAAAACTGCTGTTAGTGATGTTGTAATTAAATATCAGGAGATTATAAAGGAAAATTTAAGGTGGGAGTTTTCAAACAAGCGTAAAATTTTGGAAACAGATATTTTATGTATGAATTAACAATAATATGAACTTTTTAGAGGATTTTTGATGGGTTGTCGATTATTGAAGGATAACGTTTTCTGTGAAAAATGTAAGATACCATGCTGGTTAGTTAGTCAGAAAAAGTCATCGAATGGTAGTATTTGCAAGAAATGTACGGCTGAGAAATCAATTAGGCTAGGATCTTGATTCGCCTGTAGTAAGCTGGATTTTTCCGGAAACAATTTTTTTTTTTTTTTTTTTTTTTTTTTTTTTTTTTTTACAACGCGAATCAATGGAGTTGCTTATGCGCGAATTTCTGCAATTCTCCGATTTCTTTTAAGTGAAAGCAGATTTCTTAGTATATGAGCAATGCAGAGTTTATTCAATTTCTGATTTTTAAGTGAAAAGAGATCGCTATATACATGGGCGGAGCACTACAGACCAGGCTTCCGGCCTCAGGTATAACCAATCGGAATAGTGCCTGACCTGTAGAAATTATGTACTATCTACTTCCACCACTGCCAGGGCGAGCCCACAAATCAGCGGCATTTATTGAGTCTAAGTCAGAAGTTACCGATTCACAGTAATGGTTATTACAATGGCACCTTTGCAGACGTTGTCTGCTACATGAAAAGATGTAAGTGCTGTACTAAGCTGAGTATTATTCATACGCGTGTGTAATTACAATTGCTCTGATTGTGTAATGTTCCATCAGCAGTAATGGGTTAAGAGCACTGCATGAAATTTAGTACATTGAGTTAGTAAGGTGTCCGGATTTCACTGCAAATCATTATTGGTGAACTTGGCTTAATCTATGCTGCGTATCTGTCCGTGTCACATACTAAAGACATACTGTACATACATACATAGCATGATGATATACATAGCATGAAGATTACATACATAGCATGAAGATTATACATAGCACTAAAAATTACACATAGCATTAAAAAAATATACATAGCATCAAACATTATTGCTGTCTTGCTCAATGAACAAATTATATAACTTACTATCCGCACAAATATTGTACTCATTAGTAGCTGTGCACACAGAATATTATAAACATGAAATAGGTCCTAGCAGCCACACGTTATTTACATATTACATAATATATGCGTTTCATAATATGCGCTTACATAATATATAGGATTATAAGATAAATAATTAAATACTCGAATGCAGAACATTGCAAATTTGAATAGGTAAGTAAATGAATGATACTGAGATACATTAATAACGATTAATAGTGATTAACTAAAGAATAGTATTAAATACTAAAGCTCATAAGTGCATAACAAAGTTCGCAAATAGTACTATAAGTTTCAAAATTTCTTAATTTAATGCAAAACATACAGCTGTGTTTCAGGAATTTTGTGCGGAAATCGAAATGATGCAACTATCTTATAACTATTAATACTAAGTAAGCGCATGATAAATTCTAGGTTAGATATGCTTGCTTAGTAGGTTACACGATTTGCAATAAGGCATAATTACATAGCAGTATAGCAGTAAAAAAATAAAGAATATAGGGAAGTGCTATGGCTGACATGACTTAGTGCGCATTATGATTACATGACACTTCTTGGTAATATGCAATAAAAACATAAGAGATAAAAATGACAACATACTGAGATGAATGCGCACTAAGAATGAAGTTCTGAGTACAGTAAGCAAAGCACAGAATACCATGGTACAATGATTAAACAAGCATGAAATTTTGTACAACTGGCAACACATATTATTGATACGCATACAGGATCTTGCTTACATTACTTATGGCAATGCTTAAATATACATAATATAATACATTCTTAAGATAATTTGCTTATGAAACATACTTATAAGAGTGTCAGTTCATTACTTAATGCTGATGCGAGTCCACTTACATATATATACGTTGGATTATGTATTTACTACATTCAATTTAAGTGGAAGGCATAAGATTACGATTATAATGATTAAATTAATATATTAGACACGTTAAGGTGTTGACAACATATACTGTAGTTACAACATTCAGATTAAAATGAAAGCATATGATATCAATTATAATAATTAAGTTAATACTATAAACACATCGAGGATGATTATTACAGTCAAATAAAAGTCACATAAAGTGTAGTATTTAAGGTAATACGTTATATGCATGTAACGAATAGGATAAGAGTATGATGAAAATAATATGGACATAACAGTAGTAAACAGATATTACTTATCTGGTAGCAGGGTTATGCGCTGAGAAGTATTAGGTGACAAATGAAAAGTGTACCCTGCAGAACTTGATGATCTTGTGAAGCTTAAAGCACGCACCCCTCCGTTCTAGTAGCACTTTTGTCCATTCCCTCCAATATCTGTCTGAAGGAGGGCGCATGTGGTGCGCCTCTGTCAATCTGCATGTAAATGCATAATGGTCTGGCGTTCCGACTAGTCCACATTCACAGAGATCATAGTCTCTAAGTCCAAATCTTTGTAGGTAATCAGGAAACGGGCCGTGCCCAGAGAGGAACGTAGTCAATGAAGATGAGTTGGAGAAGACAAGGTCTGTAACTTTTGGGATAAATTTATACGTCCTTCGACCTGTCCGGAAAGTATCCCATCTCTGCTGCCATTCTGCGTAAAGGTCGCCGCGTGTAATCTTTTTGAGATAAGAGGAAGGCAGAGGTAGAGCATGTTCTGGCAGGAAGATACCCGAAGCCGCTTGTTTTGCCTGTTCATTCGCCAGCTCGTTGCCGACTACACCTGTGTGCGCTGGTACCCAGCTAATGATGGGACGATAATTGAGTGGGAGGTTGACTAATGCCCTTTGTATGTTGAGTACGAAGGGGTCTCGGCTGGCTGGTCCTTCTATGGCGGCTATGCTCGACAGTGAGTCACTATAGATATAGACAGTTTTTTGGTGACTATATGAGAGATCGATTGCTTTTTTAATAGCTGACAATTCAGCTTGGTAGACTGTGTTGTTCGGATTGAGTCGACGTTTCCAGCGGTATTTGATTTCTCCATCGATCATTGTGCATAAGCCGCATCCAGTGCCATCCTTTGTTTTGGAACCATCCGTGTTCCAATCCGCTATTGAGTTCTGCTGACAGAGAATTGTCTGCGTGCATATATTTTCCGCGAGGTTATGCTGGGCTAAGTGGCAGGGATAGTCAAAGATCTTGTGCATATACTCGAGCTATGCAAGTTCCTGTTCCAGAGTTTATAGTCTTTCCCAAGTCGGAGAGTATTGCAGATGGCCGCCTCTCGCTCTGCCACCAAGTCTAGTGGTGGTATCCCTGTTAGGACTTGCAGTGCCGCTGTTGAAGTTGTCCTGTATCCTCTGCTTATTTGCAAAAGGTGTGGGCGTTGGAGTGAGTTAAGTAGGCGCCTCTCTTGTACCGTTAGATGTTTTGCCCAAATGCCGGATCCGTATAAAACTATGGCCTGAGTAACGGTGAGATACCAATGTTTTAGCAGTGTCGATGAAATGCCCCAGGTTGGAGCCGCTGTTCTCTGCATGTAATTTTTAAGACTATCTGTTTTTATTTTTAGATACTGAAGATACGGAAACCAGGATAACCTTGAGTCAATGATTAAGCCCAAGTATTTGAGTTGTTTAACTATCTTGATGGGGTTGCCATAAAGTTTGATGGATGGATTCCTTTTGAGAGGTCTTTTGGCGCCTATGAGCAAAGCTTGGGATTTTGAGGCAGAGATCGTGATCTTGTGGTCCCTTGCCCAGAAGCTAAACTTGTCGAGGTAGAATTGCGCTGTCATTTCTAATTTGGATCTTCCATGGACTATAATCAAGAAGTCGTCCGCGTAGGCCAGTATGTCACAGTCCTGGCAATTGTCATCAAATTCCTTGAAGATTGAGTTGGCAACTATCGACCAAAGTACTGGTCCAAGGCATGAGCCCTGGGGGCATCCTTTCTGTAGGTGATGTCTGACCATACCATCGTTCGCTGTATACTGGAGTGTGCGATCGCTGAGGTAACTATGAATTAGCTCTTGTAGTTCTGCCGGGCAGTTCATCTGAGATAAAGCCTGTATAACGTCTGGCCACCACAGGGAGTCAAATGCTCCCTGGATGTCCAGACTAATGATCAAGGAGTGGTGCCCCTTGCTTCTGTTGCACTCTATCAAGTTCATTAACTTGGAGATGGCGTGTTCTGTAGAAAGTCCTCCTCGGAAGCCAAATTGCCTAGGGTCTATGGAATTGTTTCTTTGTAGGAAAAAAATTAGTCTTCCAAGTACAACCCTTTCTAGCAGCTTGCCAAACGAGGGGATGAGACATATTGGCCTGTAGGATGTGGGTTGTTGTGGATCTTTGCCCGTTTTATGGAAGAGTGCTACCTCTGCATTTTTGGTCGATTTCGGGAAGTGTCTATTCTTCCAACAGGCACCGATGTACTCTTCGACTAGGTCAATCGCAAAAGCATAAATCATGCGTATTACGGCATTGTCTATCCCGTCCGGGCCTGGTGCCTTCTTTGTGTTTAGGTGTTTGACGATAGCCTCTATCTCATGCCTAGTAGGAGGGGGTTCCAAAGAAGTCTGATATCTGGTGAAGTTATTGAATGAAGTTCTTAGCTCTGATTGCGCAAGGTTGTCATCTGTCGGTGGGTCTTCTTTGAAGAGTGACTTATGTATGTAGCTCATTGCTTCGGTTGCACTAGTGGCTGTTGGAGCTACTGACAGGGGGATTTGTGTTGGTCTAAAGACCTTGTTGGTTGCAAGCTTGAAAACCTTGTCGTATTTCTCAACGGTGCCAGGAGTCTTGCTTGGCTATAGAGATCTGTCGCTTATATTGCGCTTGTTGTATTTTGTAACGGGCGAAGAGTGTCCTGCGAACCATTGGCTCCTGTGTGGATTGAGCTTGCCGTCTCAGTTTTCTGAGTTTGCTCCGTTCCTGTGACAATTGGGGTGTCCACCATGAGGCTGATGTCCGAATTTTAATTTTCTTTGTCTTGAAAGTCTTGCGGCAGGCATCAGTGCATTGGTCAATTAATTGGTCATAGGCTTTGTCTAGAGCTGCTCTGGTCGTGCTATTCCGAAGTGCTGTTTTAATAGAGGGGATGAAGGGAGAAAGGTGTTGTTCCAGCTTTTGTGTCCCACCATATGCTGTCTTAAATCTTTGTTTAATTACAATGCTGCGTGGGGATTGGAAGTTAAACATGATAGCTTGATGGTCACTAAGAGAAAGGAAGTCTGCTACTGTCCAGGCTGCAATATGTGAGGATAGCTGTGGTGTTGCCAAAGAGAGATCAGGCCAGCCTCTGGCACGTATTGTGTCAAAGGTGGGAGGGGAGTCGCTTTTATTGAGGATGACCAATCCATGAGAACTTATGAAATCTATGACAGGAAAGGAGCGAGGACTGTTTGTTGGTGAGCCCCAAAGGCGGTTAGCAGCGTGAAAATCCCCGCAGATCAGGATGTGGGTTAGAGGAGTATGGTGTAAGAAGTCAAGTTCAGTTAGGAGGTCGTTGATACTGAGACTAGGGGGAAAGTAGCATGAAATGACCATGAGGCTTCCCTCTATTGAGTCCAGAATGATGGCAATTGTGTGGGTTGTCGTTCTCCAGACCATGGGATTCATTGCACCGTTATAGACGATCATAGCTAGCTTGTTATGGGAAAGAAAAATTTTGTTGTGTGAAGTTGAGCCAACTGGAAGACCTTCTTTAGTAATATAAACCTCTTGAAAGATACCTAAGTCCGCCTGCTGTTGGAATTGGACATGCAGCATGTGACTTGTGGCTACTGAGATCTTTGTAAGTTACATTGGATGACTTTGAGAACTGGAATTCTTGATCTTTGGGTGTTATCTATTGTTGTCCTGCTGTCCGCAGGAGTTTCTGGACCGCAGTCCTGTATACAGGACATTGTCTTGAACTAGCCGCGTGGTGGCAGTCGTGATCTGTACCTTGTTGCTGATTTGCCAATGTGCAGTTTTTGCATCTAGGATGCTCCTTGCAGGATCCTATGGGCATGGAATGTGGGCCTGCGCACTGCACACAAGAGGGTTGTTCTTGGCAATTCCTGCTGATGTGGACTAGACCTTGACAGTTGAAGCAACGAGGGACACGGAGGTATCTTCTAAAAGGGCAGGAGAAGAAGCCTAAGTAGATGCGGCCGCTAGATCCAAGCCTGTTAAAGTAGTCCCTATCCAATTGGATAATCCAGTTATTCTTGGAGTTGGATTGGTGTAGGGGAGTTCTTGGGTGGATAGCCCCTACTTTGTTGGACGGGAGATGTAACTCAAATGCCGTAACGATGTCTTTTGTAGTGAATTCTTTCGGTGCACCAAAGAGGATTATCGACTCTCTTCTTGGCTTTGGCTCTCGAAGGGTGAGTGAATCTTTTAGAGATGGTACTTGTTCTATTGAACTTTTCAGCTTGAGTAATTGCTCGTGGGTGTTACACCTGACTAAAAGCTCTTTGGATCTTGTGGTGCGAATCTGCTCTATAGGGATGCCCAATCTAGAGGGGTTTAGCTGAGAAGTAAGCTGCTTTTGGATGGCGATCGGGGAAGTGGTGGAATCTATGGGGGCTAGAAGTAGGACGTTGTCCGACAGCTTTTTCTGTGGCCGTTTCTTTTTCCGTTGAATCAAGGTGAATGGACCTCCCTCGTCTTCTTGAACTTCCTGCTGTGTCTCTGCAGTGGTGGGGAGATGAGAGGAGGTTGGAACAGAAACTAATGTTGAGGAAGGTTCGAATAATGTTAGCAATTTATGCAGGGAATCTGCTTGTCCGTTGTAGACTTCCAGTTGTGCTTGATGGGAGTTTATTATTAATTCCTGTTCAAGCACCAATTTCTGAGCCAGGTCCACAAAGTCCAGGATTATTTTGAGATCCTCTTTGTTCAGTTTGCGTTTGGCGTTTTTGGCAGCCAGGAACCGGGAAATGAAGGTGATCTGAGCCAAAACGTTCTGCGTTCTTGAAAGGGATGAGTCGATAACGGGTAGACACGGTAAGCCTTCTGATGTAACGGAGGGGGGTGCGGAGGGAGGGAGTGAGGAGTCTTTAGCGGCCATTAGAAAATGGTCATATGATGAAATGGCATACAGTGATTGACAACAGTATTATGACTGATAAAATGGCGAATTAATGAAAAAGGTACTATACACTTATTGGTGTAAAGTAACAGGTCTTAAATGCAGCTTTGCAAAATAATTAACAAGGATTTGGTGTAGGTGACAAAATGGCCGACATACAGGATTTAGAAAAAAAAAATTAAACATACATATGCTAATACAAAATCAAAACACTAATTAATGCAATTAAACAAAATTGATAATATAGAATGATGCAGTAATAAATTCCAAGATAATAAATACTTCTTTAGATGGTAAAATACCACAATTCATTACTGAGAAATTGATTTACAAAAATAAAGCAGTTGTTTAAGACTTAGAATCTGTCAACTGTAACTCTGTCAACTCTTAGATACTGTAAACAGGTAATATCACATATACGCTTATTAATGTAGGCAATTAAAGAGATAATGCAGTACCAAGTATAGAGATAACATAAATTAGCACTCTGGCTCAACAACGAAAATAGCCTAACGAGATTAACTTAACAATGAATAAATAATGTTCTTGAGGTATAAATGCAACATTTTAGAGTAAACAATTAGATACATGAACAGTCGTTAGTAATGAAAATCATGAATGCAACCATTTTAAATACGATTAAAACATCTGTAAATAGCTGGGATATTAAATAGAAAACTCCACTTAAGTTTCTGAACTGCCTAAGCGGCTAGGTTTGAAGATTAATTACTAATTAACAAAAACACATTTTAGCAAGAGATCATTATAAACCACACTAAAGTATATGTAGATTAAGATTAAGAGCTTGGTAAATGTATAAGAACATTTCAAATCAGTTAAAAATTGCTTAAAAGTGACTGTAGCAGCCGAATTTACTTCAGTAAATACTCTAAGACCTGGTTATGCTGAATAGAACCAGTGTTCATAACTTTTATAGATATTAATTTTTTAAAATTAAACAAAAAGAATGATCAAAATTCTGCCTCGACATGTTTGCCAAACTCGATCTACTATATTGATATAAAAATTTTGGTTGTTCTAAGTATATTAGAAAAATATGACACTTTATATTACAAGAGGTACATTGAAGAGTTGACACGCAGACGGGAACCAGTGAACATCTTACTATTAAGATTGCTGTTGCATACAAGATATTACAAAAACATAGTTATCAAACATTTAGATGTGATGTACAAAGAGAAACTTTCAGTTAAGAGTAGAATAGGCATATTAAATGCTAATAGCTGTATTACAATTAATATAAACTATTGAGTTAAAATTGTTCAATCATAGAAACTGTGATACAAAGGAAGTGCCTGTTACTAGGCTCTATTGAGCTGTGTATGTGACCTTTGCCAAGGACGAGTTGTTGTTGCGTCCTCTTGGCAAGATGGCTGACGTAAAAAATCAGAGTCAACAGTACAAAATTAAATAAGATATTACGATTTAACTAACAATGCTTTTATATGAATTATCAAAGATATTAGGAAAATACACAGCTCAATAGCAAGTTAAAAATTTGCCTACTTTGGTAATGATGAGATGAACTTGTTACAACGAGGTAATCCAAAGAAATGAATTTTACACAATTAATGCACTAATTTTGAGACTTAGAAAAAAAAATCCCATACACTTATCCTATGCTTCACAATGCTGTAAACACGCAATGAACGCTGACAATGACACAACAATAGACGAATCACAAGAACACTTATTACTTGAAAACTACTGCACGCAGAAACACAAAACTTATGTCGAATTGCTCCACTAACACTTAGACAGCTGATTATCAACTTTGTTTGCACTTTTAATTAGGATTTCCGCTAATTACGAAAGATAATCCAGGAACTTCAACACACACGTCTTCCTCCTCGGCGGAGGGATGGGCTCTTTGTGTACATGGGCAAAGCCAACGTAGTGCGCAATGCCGAGGTTGTGTGCGGTGTTTAGTTTGTGCAATTATAGGATGTTTTTTTTGAGTGAAAATAGATCGATGTGTACATGGGCAGAGCCAATGTAGTGCGCAATGCCGAGGTTGTGCAATTCTCTGATATTTTTAAGGTGGAAATAAATGGATGTGTACATTGGCACCGAGCTTTGATGTTTTTCGAACGAATACGGATTGTTGTGTACAAAGGAAAACGAGATTATGTGTGATGACGAGCTGTAATGTAACGTTTTTTATATGCAATGTTTAACATATCGTTTGTGTATTTTAAATTTGTATTGTTGTTTTAATTGTGAATTATATTTAAGACATCATTTTTCATTTAAATTGTATTTTAAATTTTTTGGTTTTGATATGTTTATAATGCTTTCCGACTTACTATATATATCGATAGCCCGACGATCTACTCAAAAGTAGCAAAACTGTAAACTTTGACCCTATAAGTAACTTTTACCTCATTATTATAATACGTAGTTTTTTCAATCGTAATCGCACTTGATAATATGTGTTCTTTGATAATACAGTGTCTAACAAAAGTGATGGGACATTTGTGCTTTAAAAAAGGAAACTGTAATAAAATTAAAAAAAACATATAAAAATTTTTTGTGGGTGTGTTTCATACTTAAATTTAGTAACAATTATTACATCACATACAATTTCTCAAAATATTAATTTAATAAAAATTTAGAACGGAGCAAAATATGGTTCACATAAGTGATGGGACACCATTAGATACTACTACGTACTATGCAACAAAAATCGTCTGAAGTAAGCAAAAACAATATTTTTTTGGGTTTTTATTTTTACTCAAAAGCAATTGGCAATAATTTATCGCAGTCGTCTGCAGTATTTCTCTACAGTTTGTTTTGGAATTCTTGTGTTTTTTATCTCTGTGCAGCCATGAATGCTAAACGAAAAGAAACTTTGCCTGAAACTCGAAAATTAGTTATTAATTTGCATATTGAACGAGGAAATTCTATTAGAGAAACTGCTGAAACAGTTAACCTGAGTCCTTCAACAGTTTTCAATATCATTAAACGATATAAAAAGAATCATACGATTCAGGATAAAAGAAGACCTGGCTGACCATCAAAGCTGTCCAGTGGACTAAAGCGAATTATCGTTCGTAATATTAAAAAAAATCCAAGAATGAGTGCTCCCACAGTTGCTGCCTGATTTACAAGCATTATATGGAGTAATTGTTAATCCTGAGACTATTTATTGGAAGAGTAATTCGATCTGCTGGATATCACGGTAGAGCAGCCAGGAAAAAATTCTTCGTGAGTGAAAAGAATAGAAACCTCAGACTGGCTTTCGCAAAATACAACATAAATAAGAATTCTGATTACTGGAATGAAGTTATATTTGCTGATGAGAGTAAATTTAATATATTTGATTCTGACGGTAGAATCTTGGTGTGGAGAAAACCCAGGGAAGAATTTCGCAAACAGAACATTTCTTCAAAACAACAATTAAATTCGGTGCTTCAAGAAGAATGGGGTAAAACTAAAAATAACTCCAGAAATCACAAAAAAATTAGTCGAATCCATCCCAAGAAGATTCAATCATGTTTTAAAAGTAAAAGGAAATCCAAAATATTAAAACCTTTTATAAAGTAAAATTTTTGGATAAATATTTGAGGAAAAGTAAGTGTCCCATCACTTATGTGAGCCATTTTTTGCTCTGTTCTAAACAATTGTATTTTTATTAAATTGATATTTTAATATTTTGAGAAAATATATGTTATGTAATAATTGTTACTAAATTTAAGTATGAAACACACCCACAAAAAATTTTTACATGTTTTTTTTAATTTATTTTACTACAGTTTCCTTTTGTAAAGCACAAGTGTCCCATCACTTTTGTGAGATACTGTATGTGTGTGTGTATGTGAAGCATTGCTTAGTGTTCCTAATTTGTAGCATTTATTTTCTTATAATATTTTCTTTCATTGCGAGAAATTAAATTTTTTATTTATTTATGTGTAGAATTCTAGTATGCCTGCCTACAGAGAATATAATGTGATTTAGAAATTTAAGAACCTGTTTTTCATTAATGTGAAGTTTAAAATTTTTAGAAAATAATGAAAATTGTCTACTTACTGGTATATAAGGGATTATGTTGTTACGTAGCAAAACGTTACTTTGTAAATATGATAAAATTGATATGTTCTAGAGTATTAATTAAAAAAAACTTTTTTTATTTGTATAAATGCTAAAGCTTAAAAATCTTTGAAAATATGGAAGTTGTATGAAATACAAGTATGAGAGACTGCGACGTTCTTTATCGTTGTAATAACTGGTAGAATTCGCTTACTGTATCATGATAATTTTAAATATAAACAATTTATTATACTTATTTTCAGTTACGCCTAAGCTCAGAAATGTAAATTTAAAGAATTTGATGTTAATTTACAATAATAAACAATTCATTATTTTTTTTAAAGAGAAAATACAAATTACGGGTAGCATGGAGAATACATTGTGACGTCACACTAAATTATTTATTAAAGGTGAAATAGCTAAAGGTTTCCGGTATTGTTTTTAAAATTACATCCTTTTAACCTTAATCATTTTTATTAATCATTTCTTTCTCTTAAAATCGTGTATAATAGTCGTGAACTTATTTCTATTATCCACGATTTCTGGTGAAATCAAGATGGCCGCCATTTTTTGAAACACGGAGTTTCGTCGAAAATATTTAAAAAATAATTAAACAATAAAAACGTATTATTTTTTAAATTTTATTTAAAAAATAATACGTTTTATTGTGCATAAGTTCCGTGTTTAAAATATTATTTATGGCTTTTAAATATTAAAAATCAATTTAATTTTGCATTTTTATTTGAAATAAAAATTTTATTGTTTATCATATTTTATGAAATTTTATGTTGTGGATGATGTAGTCAATGACGTCACCTCACTTTAAAAGTAATTCTTTTTAATATGTATAAATTTAATCTATTGTTTTAAACATTATTTATGGCTGTTAAATATTAAAATACAATTTAATTTTGAATTTTTTTAGAAAATGATTTTATTATGTATGAATTTTTAAATAATTTTAGTTCTAGCCGTGATGTAATAAGCTCTCTGATTGGTTATAGAATATTTGTGCATTAACGAGCTGTAATCAGCTATCTGATCGGTTACTAACAATTTGTGCATTTCCGCGTCGTTTTAAAATTTAATTCATATCTTCGAATTCCTTCAAAGATGTTATCTAAATTATGTTTCTGATTTTTTTGTGGTACTTATCAATAAACAACAGGTTAAATACTCAAAAAAATTTAAGTACATATTTTTCTTTTATTTTGTAATTGTATACTTCAATTTTTGTTAAAAAAATTAATACTCTATTTTCAGAAATTGCTGAGATAATTATTTTCCATATGTTTTAATGTTAATTATATTCTATATAACGTATTTTAAAGTATTTGAATTTAATAATATTCTAATTCTTTTAAATGTTGGTATGATGGTTTTTAATTCGATAGTCAATTTCAGTAATATTTTAATCTAATTAAACGTTGGCCCAATGTTTTTATAGCGGTGTTTTTATTCTCTTCTTTGCTATATGAAAGTAATAATAACCTTAGTCTAGTATTTTATACTCATAGTAAATGTATTTATTTACATTTGCCTGCCATCTTAAAAAACGACATTTTCAACAAAAAATTAATCCATTACTTTTAATGATATTTATTTTTTTAACTTTGGAATACTTTACTATGCGTAAAAACAGCGTTTTTCAAGATGGCTGACGTTTGTAAAAATCGCGCCAACAATTCCGCCAACGTAAATCGCCAAAAAACCGTGCAACCGTCTACCAAAGTAGCACCCCATCCAGATTTTCGACGAAACTCCGTGTTTCAAAAAATGGCGGCCATCTTGTTTTCACCAGAAATCGTGGATAGTAGAAATAAGATTACGACTATTATAAACGATTTTAAGAGAAAGAAATATTAAGAAATGATTAATAAAAATGATTAAGGTTAAAAGGATGCAATTTTAAAAACAATACCGGAAACTTTTAGCTATTTCACCTTTAAAAAATAATTTGGTGTGATGTCACAATGTATTCTCCATGCTACGCGTAATGTGTATTTTCTCTTTAAAAAAATAATGAATTGTTTATTATTGTAAATTAACATCAAATTCTTTAAATTTACATTTCTGAGCTTAGGCGTAACTGAAAATAAGTATAATAAATTGTTTATATTTAAAATTATCATGATACAGTAAGCGATTTCTACCAGTTATTACAACGATAAAGAACGTCGCAGTCTCTCATACTTGTATTTCATACAGCTTCAGTATTTTCAAAGATTTTTAAGCTTTAGCATTTATACAAAAAAAAAAAAAAAAAAAAAAAAGTTTTTTTTAATTAATACTCTGGAACATATCAATTTTATCATATTTACAAATTAATGTTTTGCTACGTAACAACATAATCCCTTATATACCAGTAAGTAGACAATTTTCATTATTTTCTAAAAATTTTAAACTTCACATTAATGGAAAACAGGTTCTTAAATTTCTAAATCACATTATATTCTCTGTAGGCAGGCATACTAGAATTCTACACATAAATAAATAAAAAATTTAATTTCTCGCAATGAAAGAAAATATTATAAGAAAATAAATGCTACAAATTAGGAACACTAAGCAATGCTTCACATACACACACACATACAGTATCTCACAAAAGTGATGGGACACTTGTGCTTTACAAAAGGAAACTGTAGTAAAATAAATTAAAAAAAAACATGTAAAAATTTTTTGTGGGTGTGTTTCATACTTAAATTTAGTAACAATTATTACATAACATACATTTTTCTCAAAATATTAAAATATTAATTTAATAAAAATACAATTGTTTAGAACGGAGCAAAAAATGGCTCACATAAGTGATGGGACACTTACTTTTCCATCAAATATTTATCCAAAAATTTTACTTTATAAAAGGTTTTAATATTTTGTTGGATTTCCTTTTACTTTTAAAACATAATTTAACCTTCTTGGGATGGAATCGACTAAATTTTTGCGATTTCTGGAGTGATTTTACCTCATTCTTCTTGAAGCACCGTTTTTAATTGTTGTTTTGAAGAAATGGTGTGTTTGTGAAGTCTTGATTCCAATTCTTGCCAAATATTCTCTATGGGATTTAAGTCTGGAGATTGTGGTGGTGTTTTTATTATTTCAGGACAGCCAGAGTCTAACGTTTAAAGCAGTGTGCTTGAGGTCATTGTCCTGGTAGAATTTAAAATCGTTATGAAGGTTCAATTTTCGTATTTAAGATTTTAAATTTTGATTTAAAATGTCAATATACTTGTACTGATCTATTATACTGTCAATAAAAACAAGATTACTAACTCCAGCGGACGACATACACCCCCATACCATAACTCCTCCTCCACCATGTTTTACTGTTGGCTCCAAGTTCTGTTTGCGAAATTCTTCCCTTGGTTTTCTCCACACCAAGATTCTACCGTCAGAATCAATTAT
Source organism: Stegodyphus dumicola (assembly GCF_044657685.1). NCBI lineage: Eukaryota > Metazoa > Arthropoda > Arachnida > Araneae > Eresidae > Stegodyphus > Stegodyphus dumicola. The sequence goes on along the minus strand of NC_140771.1, from coordinate 135,659,741 downwards.
ATTAAATTTACTCTCATCAGCAAATATAACTTCATTCCAGTAATCAGAATTCTTATTTATGTTGGATTTTGCAAAAGCCAGTCTGAGGTTTCTATTCTTTTCACTCACGAAGAATTTTTTCCTGGCTGCTCTACCGGGATATCCAGCAGATCGAATTACTCTTCCGATAGTCTCAGGATTAACAATTATTCCATATAATGCTTGTAAATCAGCAGCAACTTCAGGAGCACTCATTCTTGGATATTTTTTTAATATTTCGAACCATAATTCGCTTTGTTCCATTGGATAGCTTTGATGGTCGGCCAGGTCTTCTTTTATCCTGAATAATATGATTCTTTTTATATCATTTAATGACATTGAAAACTGTTGAATAACTCAGGTTAACTGTTTCAGCAGTTTCTCTTACAGAATTTCCACGTTCAATATGCAAATTAATAACTAATTTTCGAATTTCAGGCAAAGTTTCTTTTCGTTTAGCATTCATGACTGCACAGAGATAAAAAACACAAAAATTCCAAAACAAACTGGAGAGAAATACTGCAGACGATTTTATAAATTATTGCCAATTGCTTTTGAGTAAAAAAACGATTTTTGTTGCATAGTATGTAGTAGTATCTAATGGTGTCTCATCGCTTATGTGAACCATTTTTTGCTCCGTTCTAAACAATTGTATTTTTATTAAATTAATATTTTGAGAAAATGTATGTTATGTAATAATTGTTACTAAATTTAAGTATGAAACACACTCGCAAAAAAAGTTTTACATGTTTTTTTAATTTATTTTATTACAGTTTCCTTTTTTAAAGCAAAAGTGTCCCATCACTTTTGTTAGACACTGTATTATCAAAGAACACATATTATCAAGTGCGATTACGATTGCAAACACTACGTATTATAATAATGAGGTAAAAGTTACTTATAGGGTCAAAGTTTACAGTTTACAGTCACATTATCTCGTTTTCCTTTGTACACAACGATCCGCATTCGCTCGAAAAACATCAAAGCTCGGTGTCCATGTACACATCCATCTATTTCCACCTTAAAAATATCAGAGAATTGCATAACCTCGGCATTGCGCACTACATTGGCTCTGCCCATGTACACATCGATTTATTTTCACTTAAAACACATCCTAGAATTGCACAAATTAGGCACCGCACACAACCTCGGCATTGCGCACTACATTGGCTTTGTCCATGTACACATCGATCTATTTTCACTTAAAAAACATCTTTGAATTGCACAAACTAGGCACCACGCACAACCTCGGCATTGCGCACTACATTGGCTCTGCCCATGTACACATCGATCTATTTTCACTTAAAAAAAATCCGAGAATTGCACAAACTAGGCATCGCGCACAACCTCGGCATTCCGCCCTACATTGGCGCATAAGCATAAATTCGCGCATAAGCAACTCCATTGATTCGCTTAAAAAAAAATAAAGTTTCTAGAAAAATTGAGTTTACTACAGGCGAATCAAGATCCTAGCCTAATTGATTTCTCAGCCGTACATTTCTTGCAAATACTACCATTCGATGACTTTTTCTGACTAACTAACCAACATGGTATCTTATATTTTTCACAGAAAACGTTATCCTTCAATAATCGACAATCCATCAAAAATCCTCTAAAAAGTTCATATTATTGTTAATTCATACATAAAATATCTGTTTCCAAAATTTTACGCTTGTTTGAAAACTCCCACCTTAAATTTTCCTTTATAATCTCCTGATATTTAATTACAACATCACTAACAGCAGTTTTAGAGCAAGCAATAACTAAACGCAAAAATATCACCTCAAGTAGCCAAGAAAATATATACAAAATAGTATTCACGGTATCTGAGCGTTAAACAATCGCCAATAACAGTGTTACGAATTGTGTATTTAGGTATTAATTTTAATAGAATTCTAATTTAAAATGTTGTATTTCCTTCTGCAACGCAGCGTGAGACAAATTTTAAGAGAAATGTATCCCGGAAAAGTAAGAATACAGGGCACGTGCATTAAACTTTGAGTAAACGGATATGTTGAGTATGCATTAAACTTTGAGTAAACGGATAAATCAAACTGACTACTAAATTAGCTGTAAACGTAATTCCATCCTCTTGTTTACATTGCGTTTGGCGAATAGTATGGGTTACCAGATCATATCATTTATCGCCGCTCTTGGCGATATTGTTTTTGTTTAAAATTCCGGGTGGGCTATACTAAAGCTGTGCCTATTCATTTTTATTATATTGAGTTATATTTTTGGGGCTAAATCGCAGAATGGGCTGCATCAGTCGATGCTGTGTTTACTTCTCTTATGCTTGGATACGCCTTTTCATGACGTAATATTGGTTACGCCTCTTCTTCAAAACAAGTTATAAGTATGCTATAGCTTCGTATTTAAAGAAAACTTAAATTATATTTTAACTGAGTTGAAATGGTAGGTTTATAATGTTCTGTGCGAGATTTTTTAAATTATAAATCTACTTTTGTGTGTTGTGTGGTATTGTTAGCATGTAACGCAACGAATTATCTCTCAAAAATGTATTATTAAGATACCAAACGATTGAAAACGATCATTAGCAAACGATTGAAAATATTGAATGCATGAATTAAAAATTATAACCGTAACTTCTGAAAATACAGAAAAGAATTCTTTTGCTTAAAGAATGTTTTGATTATTCATGAGTGTGTCTAATTCGGTGCTTACTGCAGAATGGATGAGTATCTGAATATCTGGATTTCTTTTATCAGTAGGAGCGAAGAGATAAAAAATGCGTTATTGAGTGGTGTATGGAGAAAGGTTTGATTGCAATATCGTATAAGTGCCCGATTTGTGGAACAAATATGAAACTAGTAGAGCGAAAAAACCGTATAGATGGTTTTGAGTGGATGTGCAGAGATACTGGAGGCGAATGTAGGCATCGAATTTCAAGGTCAGTTCGAAAGAACTCCCGGTTTGCGAAGAGTAAATTGAGCATGTGTGATGTTTTGCGAGTTACCTATATGTGGTTGGGTAAGTGCGGGAATGATTTTATACGAACGAAATTACGTATTGCTAAAAATACGGTGACAAATTGGAAAAGTTTTTGTAGAGAAGTATGCATGGAGTTATGTTTGAAGGAGAATGTTAAGTTGGGTGGGGAAGGTGTCATTGTCGAAATCGACGAAAGCAAGTTTGGCAAGCAAAAGTATCATAGAGGGAAAAGAGTCGAAGGAAAATGGGTTTTTGGTTTGGTTGCGAGAGGAACAGATAAATGCGTCTTTAGAGTTGTTGAAAACAGAGGTGCCGAAAGATTGCTAGAAATCATTAAAGAGAATGTTCTACCAGGATCGATTATTATATCCGATTGTTGGAAAGCGTACGACTGTCTCGAGTTCGAAGGGTATGCGCACCTGAAAGTCAATCATAGCTTGAGTTTTAAAGATCCAGAAACAGGTGCGCATACCATAGTATTGAAGGAACTTGGGCGGCAATCAAAAGAAGTTTCCGTGGCTCTAGTAAGGCAAAAGGACAGTTTGATTCCTATCTTGCGGAATATATTTGGAGAAGGAAACACAAGAAATCCGACGCCAGCCAACTGATGCGTATATTTCTCTGTGAGATCACAGCCATATATTCTGCAAAAGCAGAGGACTGATGGTAAGTTTCATTTATTATTATTAACTTAAGTAAAATATTGGGTGCTTTTCTAATATGGCAGTTTGGATGTTTCGTAGTTGTTTTATTCTGGCAGCTTTATTTTTGTTTTGTATCATTTTTCTGGACACATTTTTTGCAACTCGAATCAATGGAGTTGGTTCCGCGCGAGTTTCTACAATTCTCTGATTTCTTGAAGCAAAGAAAAGAGAAGATTTCTTGAAGTGAAAGCAAATTTCTGAGTATATGAGCAATGGAGAATTTATTTAATGTCTGATTTTTTTAAGTAAAATAGATCGATGTTCACATGGGCAAAGCCAGTGTGGTGCGCAATGCCGAGGTTGTGCGCGATGCCGAGTTTGTGGAATTCTGGGATGTTTTTTTAAGTGAAAATAGATCGATGTGCACATGGGCAAACCGAATGTAGTGCGCAATACCGAGTTTGTGCAATTCTGGGATTGTTTTTGAAGTGAAAATAGATCGATGTGCACATAGGCAAAGCCAATGTGGTGCGCAATGCCGAGTTTGTGCGCGATGCCGAGTTTGTACAATTCTGGGATTTTTTTTAAGTGAAAATAGGTCGATGTGCACATGGGCAAAGCCAATGTGGTGCGCAATGCCGAGTTTCTGCAATTCTGGGATGTTTTTTTAAGTGAAAATAGATCGATGTGCACATAGGCAAAGCCAATGTGGTGCGCAATGCTGAGTTTGTGCAATTCTGGGATGTTTTTAAGTGAAAATAAATCGATGTGCACATGGGCAAAGCCAATGTGGTGCGCAATGCCGAGTTTGTGCAATTCCGGGATGTTTTTTTAAGTGAAAATAGGTCGATGTGCACATGGGCAAAGCCAATGTGGTGCGCAATGCCGAGTTTGTGCAATTCTCTGATTTTTCTTTAAGTGAAAATAGATAAATGAGCACATGGACACCGAGTTTGTGGAATTCTTTGATGTTTTTCTAGGGAATACTGATCGTTGTGTAAAAGGGTAAACGAGGTTGTGCGTGATGTCGAGGAGTAACGTAACTTTATTTATGTGCAATGTTTAACATATCGTTTGTGTATTTTAAATTTGTATTGTTGTTTTAATTGTGAATTATATTTAAGACATCATTTTTTATTTAAATTGTATTTTTAATTTTTTGTTTTTTGATATGTTTATAACGCTTTCCGACTTACGATATATATGGATAGTCCGACGATTGACATAACAGTAGCAAAAGTGTAAACTTTAACCCTTGAAGTAACGTTTACCTCATATTTTAATACGTAGTGTTTGGTATCGTAATTGCACTTGATAATATGAGTTCATTGATAATATGTGTGTGCGTATGTGAAGTATTGCTTAGTGTTCCAAGTTTGTAGTATTTATTTTATTATATTATTTTCTTTCATTCTGAGAAATTATATTTTTTTATTTATTAATGCGTAGAATTCTAGCATGCCCACACAGAATATGACGTGATTTAGGAATTTTAGAAACTGATATGAAAGCTGTGTAATGATGTTCATATGCAATAAAAAATATTCTTCTTTTTTTATTAAAGTTTAAAATTTTTAGAAATAATGAAAATTGTCTAATTATTGGTATGTAAGGAATTATGTCGTTACGTAGCAAGAAAGTAATTTGTAAAAATGATAAAATTGAAATGTTCCACAATATGAATTTAAATTTAAAAAAAAAATAGTTTATCTGTATAAATAAAAAAATAATAAATAATAATAATAATTTAATAAAAATCTTTGAAAATATTGAAGCTCTACAACTATTAGAGACTGCGACGTTGTTTACGTTTTAATAATTGGTAGAATTCGCTCACTGTATCATGGTAATTTTAAATATAAACAATTTATTATACTTATTATTAGTAACGCCTAAGCTTAAATGTTATAAATGTAAATTAAAAGCAAAGAATTTAATATTAATTTACAATAATAAACAATTTATTATTGTTATTTTTAAGAGAAAATAGAAAGTACACGTAGTAAAAATGGATGTTGATATGTTGAAGAAAAGCGTGCAACGGCACGCAGTGCCTTTACTAGGACGGCTAAGATTCTAAAAACCGAACTTTGTAAAGATGTTCAAGCGGATAGAGATGTATTGAAAGACAAAATTTTGAATTTGCAGATGATAATTGCTGAGTTGAGATCTTGCGATTCAGAAATACTAGATTCAATGATTAAGGGAAAAGCCGCTGAAGATGATCTGGAAACAGAGGTCATAGGCTGCGAAGAATATTCAGATGAGTTTATCACGCTTAATCGTTGGGTAAAAGAGAATATAGATAATGCGGTTGACCGTAGTGTCAATACGAGTTCTAACACGGATAGTAGCATAAGTGCTTCTAATGAAAAACGGTACAAGTTGCCGAAAATTCAAATTAAAAAATTCGATGGACAATTATTAAGTTACCTTACATTTTGGGGTCAATTTAAAAAGATCCATGAGGATAAGGAGCTTAATGACGTTGACAAATTCCATTATTTAGCTCAATCAATGTTACCCGGAACTCGGGCTAGTGAGTTGATAGATAGTTATCCTTTAACGGCTGAAAATTACCCGAAAGCCATTTCTGCGTTTGAGAAGCGTTTTGGAAACAAGGAAATTTTAACTGAGATAGATATATGTGAGGGAATTGTTAAAATTAACTATCCAAAATGTACGCTCACAAGGGAAGGATCGGTTGCCGCTAGTGTCCCTGTTTGACAAAATCGAATTCCATCTCAGATCTCTAGAGTCTTTAGGCTTAGACCTGAATACTAATGTTTCCTGGTTATATCCCATGGTCGAGTCTTGTCTGTCTGCTGAGATGCTTCGAGTATGGCAGAGAAGCGTTTTGTTCAGTAAAGAAGGATCACGTCTCACAAATCTCCTGGAATTTTTGCGTAAAGAGGTCGAAGGAGAGCAGAGAGTTAAACTAGCCGGGTCTGGATTTGAAATTTCTTCTACTTCGCGCAATGAACATTCTAAAGATGTAAAAGTTAAGACCAAAAAACCAATTGCTAGCGCAGAAAGTCTAGTTGCTACCAAAGAACAAAAATGTGTTTTTTGCGGATAATCTCACGAAAGCAAAGAATGTTTTACAGCTCGATCTATGAGCTTAAAGGAAAGATTAGACAAATTACGAGAATTAAAATGCTGCCTCCGCTGTCTTAAACCAGGGCATTTTGCGAAGAAGTGTCCACAGTTTATTCAATGCTATTTGTGTAGGCGATCTCACCCTATAATTTTATGTCCGGAGGTATCAGAAAACAATGCTGACAATAAGGAAAACCGAAACGAGTCAGTAATGGTACAAAGTACAATGTCCTCTCCCTCATGTATGAATGAAGTCACTCTTATGACGTTAATGGTTGAAATAGTTGTAGGCACTGTAAAGAAGGTGGTCAGGTGCCTCTTAGATTGTGGATCCCAATGATCTTACGTTTTACAATCCACAGTTGAAGCTTTAAATCTGAAAAGCACTTCCTCTGAGACTTTAACTCACGCGTTATTTGGCGGAACAAATGACTGAGTCAAAAATTCACAAGAGATATTCTATAGGTCTAAGCCCGGTTGGGAAAAACAAAGTGTACCAATTTAGTTTTCTGGATCAAAATACCATTTGTGGAGGCATACCACGCATACCTAAAGGACCGTTATTGAAGGAATTAAAAAGAGACAGAATTTGGATTTCAGATGTCGGTGAGGGTCACCCGGAAATAGAAATCCTCATAGGGAGTGATATTTATGGGCAAATACTTACTGGTGAAGTAATTCAGCTTGAGGGTGGTTTGATAGCCATGAATACTAAACTGGGATGGACGCTGTGCGGGGAATCGAAAAGAACAATTATCCAAAGTTTTGAGGGTACCCCATCTATGTTAATAACTAATCTTCTTATTCAAGACATGGAACCTTCCTTTATGTGGCAGTTAGAAACTATCGGTATTGCAGATGATGCGCAAAGCATTTCCAGGGTCGCAGAAGATCAAGCAGCGAAAGAGCAGTTTCTTAGGGGCCTTCGCAGAACCGGAGATGGTAGATATTGCGTGAGTTTACCTTGGGCTCTAAAATTCCCTCCTGATATTCCCTCTAACTGGCATATTGCAGAAAAGAGGCTCTTTGCTACTACGAGAAAATTGAGAAAATTAAATAAATTTGATGAGTATATTTAACGAATGGCTAGCGGAAGATGTCATAGAAATTGTCCCAAAATCAATAAAGAATGACGGAGGACATTATTTACCACATCATCCAGTAATAAAATTAGGTAGCCTCACTACCAAGATTAGGCCTGTATTCGATGCGTCGAGCAAAGTCGTTGGTTCGCTTTCGCTAAATGATTGCTTGATAAAAGGTCCAAACCTTGTAGAAGAAATCTCAGCCATTCTAATGCGGTTTAGGGAAAAGGCAATTGGTGTAACATCCGATATTAGGCGGGCCTTTTTACAGATTGAGGTAGAGCGTGAGGATCAAAATTACTTAAAGTTTTTGTGGTGGGTAAATAATAGAATTGAAGTGTTTCGTCACAAGAGGGTTGTTTTTGGGTTAACTAGTAGCCCCTATTTATTGGCAGCTGTGATTTCATTTCATTTGTCCCGCGTTTCACCTGAATTTAAAGCTGTTGCGAATAAACTTGCCAAATCATTTTATTTTGACAACTGTGTCACGTCAGTCGATGATAACGAAGAGCTAAAAGTTTTTATGAGCCAGTCGATTACTACTATGGCAGAAGCCAAAATGGATCTTTGAATGTGGACTTTTAATCAATATGGTGATGAAGAGCTAGCAGCTGAAGTTAGTGATCCAGTCTGTGCAGTTCTAGGCTTGCAGCGGGATCGACGAGATGACAGCCTTGCAATATCCATCCAAAGAGAAATCGTTAAAAGAGACTTATCAAAAAGGAGACTATAATCTCTAATCCATGCTGGTTTTGACCCGCTAGGTTTCTTTGTGCCCGTTATATTACCTGCGAAATTAATTCTTCAAGAGGCTTGGGCAACAAAATCAACCTGCGCTAAGCCAGATGAACTTCAAACAAGATTTGAGAGATGGTACGAAAGGTTGCCTAGTCTTTCCAGCCTTAAATTACCTCGTCGCATGGGTCATGGAATTAAGGATTCATGGACTCTACACGTGTTTTGCGATACAAGTCAAGCCGCTTATGCAACTGCCATTTACTTACGAAGTAAGGAAGAAGACAAAGTTTTCATGAAATTCGTCATAGCAAAATCACGCGTATCGCCCTTAAAGAAAATAACTATTCCGCTTTTGGAGTTGCTAGCCTGTGTTCTAGGTGCACGCTTGGCCAGGTATACTGTTGAAACCCTGTGCTTAGTCGATGTCCCGATATATTACTGGACAGACGGTACTGTGGCTCTTAGCTGGATACAACGAGAGGAAAACTGTGGAGTATTTGTGAATAATAGAGTAAAGGAGATTCGGAAACTCTCGAAGCAGGAATGTTGGAGACATATCCCTGGGAAATTGAATCCGACAGATGTGGCATCTCGTGGCTGTACGCCTGAACATTTGCGGCAATGCAATTGGTGGGAGGGCCCCGAATTTCTGAAAAGCTCTCCGAAAGAATGGCCAGACTTTGAGTTTACTCCAGACGAAAATTCTGTTGCAGCAAAAATTAAGAAGGGAGTAATTGTCAATTTGAGTATAAAATTAGTAGATTCTGAGAGGTACAAACGTTTTTCGAGTTTTTCTAAAATAGTTCGAGTATTCTGCTGGGTTCTACGCTTTACTAATAAACTCCTAAAGAAGCCCTCGTATTCTTTGGATACCTTAACAGTAGAAGAAAAAACTAACGCCGAAACATTTTTGTGGAGTTTAGAGCGAAGGAAGCACTTTCAAGAGAAAGGAGATTCCGTCCATGGATTATTGGTAGTGAGAGACAACGACGGAGTCCTCAGAGTTAAAACTAAAATCATTGAACGTGATGATGAATTCTGCTTCCTTTATCCCCTGTTGCTTCCATCCAAGCATTATTTAACTGAATGCCTCATAAGAGAGTATCATGAAAAGAACTGTCATGCGGGAGTGCAGATATTAGCTGCTAAGTTAAGAGAGCAATACTGGATCATTTCGTCGAAACGTAATATAAGATCTTGCGTAAGTCAACGTGTAGTATGTAGGAGATTTACCGCTAAGGCTTTATCTATCCCCTCCGATCCAGTTACCCCTTGACAGAATAAGAGATTCGGCAGTCTTTGAAACAACTGGAGTCGATCTTTGTGGATCTTTACTTCTGAGACCAAAGAGTAAAGCTTGGATCGTCTTGTTCACCTGCGCCGTATACCGGGCAATTCACCTGGAGCTTGTCACCTCTCTGAGAACCGAAACGTTTCTACAGGCTCTGAGACGGTTCATTGCCAGACGAGGCCGTCCTGCGACAGTGTATTCAGATAACGGAACCAATTTTACCGGAGCAGACAATGCTCTGAGATGCCTGGATTGGAGAAAAATCACAGAAAACGAGTGTTTTCCAATAAAATGAAAATTCACCCCCTACGGCTGAGTGGTGGGGGGATAGTGGGAGCGCTTAGTTCGTTCCACCAAGACTCTTCTCGTGCGAATTCTAGGGAGATCGTCGGTGAATTTTGAGGAGTTACTGACCGTCCTGTCTGATGTTGAATCCACATTAAACAACCGTCCTTTAACGTACATCTATGATGATTCGGAAGAGCTCGTACCTCTGACACCTTCCCTGTTTTTGCAAGACATAAAACAAGTGGGGGTACCAGATCTGGATTACATCGATTCCCAGAAACTGAATGTGCTTGTAAATTACTGCAATACGTTGAGACAAGAACTGAGAAGTCGCTTCCGCAAGGAATATCTGTCTCAACTGGTGCAGAAGGCAATCGCTTCATGTCAAAACCTAAAGGTGGGGGACGTAGTCCTCATAGAACTAGACAATAAAAAACGTGTAATGTGGCCAATGGGCAAAATTGTAAAAATATTCAACAGTAGAGATGGGGCTACAAGAGTGGTACAGGTAAAAACAAGCAGTGGATATTTGGTAAAACCAATCAAAAAACTGTATCCACTAGAAGTTTCAACTACCAATGATCCTGTGCTAACTCTGGCAATTGAAAACAGATCTAGATACGGTAGACTCTTAAAACCAAGGACATGCTCTTAGACATAATGTACAATATAGACGTTTTGGACTTATATCCTCTTTTCTTTAGCAATGACTTTAATTAGAAGTTTATTCCTTATTGATTTCATTTTAGAATGATCTGTCATATATATTGTATGTTAACCGAGTTTCTTTTATGTGTTTTCTAAACTGATACACAGCACTGTTTTGTTTTATTCGTAATGTCAGAAAATTTTGTGCAATGTCTGATTTTAAGAAAATCAGGGTGGGAGGATGTTGTACCTCTCACATACAGCGAGGATAAGTCTGGCAACAGCTGCAGGAAGAAAAACTTGGCAGTGCTGGAATGGCAACAGCGGATGATATTCTATAGATATTTTTGATTTTGAGTCGAGGTTTTTTTGCGTCTTTTGCGATACTGTTGCGTTATAACATTTGAGTTTTGGGTGAATGAAATGGAATCCGCTGTCCCGCTGCGGATATTAGTAAAATATATTTAGAAAATTAGCTGCGTTGGAAAGGATGAAACCTTGTGTTTGAATTTGCGGTATTTTTCCTCCTAAAGTTGCGTCGAGTTCTCAATTTTATGCCAGGCTTATTCACGCTGGTGCAGATAAGTTCAAATTTTGTTATTGTGTTTATAGTGTATAATTTGCAAATATATGAATAGAATTCTATTAAATAAACATTTAAAATTCTGGAATGGTGTTTTAAAATTTTAGATGTAGAGTATTCACATTGCTATGTCGGAGCCAGTGGCAGTCAGGTGTAAAGTAAAATTGTTTTTGCTTCACGACATAACACCTAGAGCTTTATTTCGATAACTGTAAGAGCGCGAATTTAGTGTCGCCAGATTTTTGTTTAAATTTAATTTTGAAACACTGTGTTTGTTTTTAAAAGTTTTACTGTTTAATATTATTGTTATATATATGTTTAATATTATATTTATATAAATATTTGCAGAAGGTTAAGCTGTTGTTGTTGGGGGAATGTTGGATTTCATATGACATGAAGTTTATAATTTATGAATGTTTTCATTTAATTTTAATTAGTTATTTTTTTTTTTTTTTTTAAGTTTTGTTTCTTGCATGAGGCAATTGAAAGATGTGGAATATTTAAAGCTTTGAACGAAAGTTGTTTTAGTGTGCTGAATTCCACGACGATAGTAACTTGAATATTTTATTTAGTTTATGATGCTGAATACGCATAATTTGCTATTCTGTTTACGTTTAAAACTGACTTCGCAGTGCTCTGATCTTATAAGTGTATACATTTATTTACTCAATAATTATTTACCAGAATTATTCATTCTACTATTTTATGATGAATTACATATATATATAGAGGACTATGCTTTTACTTACAAAGCTGTTGGACTTTGTTTTTCTCATCTAGTATTTTATGATCTCATTTTACTATTCTGTTTACGTAAAATAACGGCGTTTCATTACTGCAAAACTTAAAAGTTACTATTCTGTTTACGTTTAAAAATCACATTTTAGTGCTTTCATTTAGTGCGCCTAAAAAATTCGCCATATTTTGAAGGCCAAAATAGTTTGGCGCCAACTTACCCCGCTTATGGAATTTTAGCCAGATGAAGATGAATTTGAATATTTGAGTATGAAACCTGGGTCATCAGCGCAAAAATTAATCGAAGGTTTCCTATTGTCAAAAGAAAATTATGAGAAAGCTATGGAGCTTTTAAAATCCATATATGGGAAAATGAATTTTTAATACAATTCTATGTTCGTGAATTATTGTCTCTAGTTCTATTAAAAGGGGAAAATATTCCAATTTCGCAACTCTATGATAAACTAGAAACAGTTACGTGCTTTAGAATCTATAGGCGTAACTAAAGAAAAATATGCAGCGATGCTTTTCCCGTTAGTTGAGTAGGCTATTCCAGAAAGTATTTTTAAGATCTGGGACAGACACCGGGTAACTAAAAAGGCTTCAACTAAAAATCCTGATGATTGGTTATGCGAGTTATTGGAGTTTTTAAAAATAGAAGTAGAAGATGAGGAAAGATTAAAACTTAGGAAAGCTTCTTTTAATGACAAAAGAAAATTTCCTTTTAATGGCGAAACAAAAGCTAATTCGAGAATTAACAGCAGAAATAATGATATTCCTACGACTGCTGCCTTAGTTTCAACAGAGAATTCTCGAATTAAAGAAAGAGTTTGCATTTTTTGTGATAGAAAATGTCATAACTCCCAAGACTATGCTACAGCTGCTGATTCTTCAATTAATGAACGTAATAAAATACTGCAGAGAAAAGATGTCTGTTTTAAATGTTTAAGAACGGGCCATATGAATTCGAAATGTCGAAGTTTTGTAAGACGTGCGTTATGTAAAGGTCAGCATTATTCTTAATGTGTTCTAAAATTAGAAACTATGAAAGTGATAAAACGTCTCAGATTCTCAGATTGAAAATGAATCAGAAGTAGTTAAAACTTTATCTATTTCATCTAAGTATTCCGTTTCATATTTACAAACTTTGATTGCACATATTGTTGTTGATAATAAAACATATCTAGTGAGTGTATTATGTGATTAAGGCTATCAGAAAAGTTATATTAAAAATTCGATTGCAAAAGAATGTAATTTGATACACAGGGCAAGGTAACTTTATCGCAAGTATTGTTCGGTGGTAAGATGATTCCGTTCTCGACACATAATATGTACAAAACTATTAAGTTATCAAGCCTTGATTCTAAAATTGTTTTTGAATTTGATGTTATTAGACCTGATCAAATTTGTACTAACGTACCAAGGTTTAAAAATGAGAACATTTATCGAATCCTTAAAAGTAAAGGAATTGAGATAAGTGATTATTTAAAAGATAATCATTATTCGGAAGATATTCAAGTATTATTATTAGGCGCAGACGCTTGGGTAAAAATTGTAATACCTGATGTGGTTTCTGTTGAAAAGAATTTAGTGGCTGTCAGAACCATTTCAGGTATAGTAGGTTACGACCCAACGTCTATTTTTTCCTCTTTACTTATTTCAATGAAATGCTCTATTGAAACATCGAAATTTTGGAAGTTAGAAACACTACGCATTTCAGATCCTGTTGAAAGAATTACACAGGAAGAAAAGATAAAGAAGTCATGAAATTTTTTGAGAATACTACCAAACGAAATGAAACCACTGGTCGTTATGTAGTACGTCTTCCATGGACTGATGGTTACCCTTCCTTACAATCTAATCTTAAGGCTGCTGAAAAAAGACTTCAGAATATATCGAAGAAATTGAAGAAACTAAACAAGTTTCAAGAATATGACGATGCTATTAAAGACATGGAAAATGGGAATAACTGAAATTGTACCAGAAACAAATGCAAATGAAAGGAACCATTATTTATCACACACAGCTGTTTTTAAAGAATGTAGTACTAATGTAAGAAAATGGATCTTCTCTGAACGATTTAATATTTAATAAAAATAAATTTTAATAAAATTGTTGGATGGACCAAATTTAATAGATTTAATTCCGATAGTTTTAACTAATTTTAGAATTTATGTAATCGCTTTATCTTCCGATATAGAAAAGGCATTTTTACAAATTGAAATTGTCCAGCAGATAGAGATTTCCTACGCTTCTTGTGGTGGGAAAAAGGAAATATTGTTGAATTTAGTCACTGCAGAGTAGTTTTTGGTGTTTGCTGTTCTCCATTTCTTCTTTCAGCATGCTTAAATAATTTGTTAAAAAATCCACCTGAACATCTAAGCAAGATTGTAAAAAAGTTAAAAGGCACATTCTATATGGATAATTGTCTTACTGGTGTTTCTAAAGAAGAAATCGAATTACACTTAAAACATTAACATGCTGGAACACAAACACTTCTAATGATTTTGAGAAAAAACGTTTGGATTATCAAAGGTAGAAAAACTGTAAGTCACTTCTAATGATTTTGAGAAAAAAGTTTGTATTATCAAAGGTAGAAAAACTGTAAGTTCTGTGGTAAAAAGATGTGTCATATGCCAGAGATATGCTGTTAAAGTCTTAGAAGTACCTCTTCCTCCTTTGCCTGAAGACAGGACAAATGCTGAAAACTTTTCAAGTGACAAGATTCGATCTCGCTGGCCCAGTTTTTCTTGAAAGGGAATTTAAAAGCTTGGATAATAAGTGTACGTATCAATAATACGTGTGCAGTTTTTAGAGCTGTTCATCTTGAATTAATCACTTCGTTGAGTCTTTATAGATGCATTTAGAAGTTTTATTTCACGAAGAGGTGGAGTTGAAGTCACATACTCAGACAATGGTTCGAATTTGGTCGGTTTAAATAAAGCTATGAATCAATTGGATTGGGCTGATATCAAAAGAAAGTGTACCTTAATGAAAATAAAATGGATACTCAATCCTCCCATAGCGTCATGGTGGGGAGGATTTGGGGAGAGGTTAATAAAAATTTTAAAGGATCTCCTCCGAAAAAAATTGAGAAACACTTATTTAGGATATGAAGAATTTCTAACCCTCCTGTGCGAATGTGAAAGCCTAATGAACATCATACCTTTGACTTACCTATCGGAGAAAGGTGATGATTTGTCACCGTTGAAATCTTCTATGTACCTATACAACTTAATTGGCAGTAAGTAATATGTATGATTTAGGTGAAATTAATTCTCTGAGCATAATAGAAAGATGGAAATATTTACAAAGAGTTAGAGAAGGACTTAGAAATCGTTTTAAGAAGGAATATCTAGGCTTTCTCCAAAACATTGCAAAGGGTAAAAGAGGAATAATTTAAGTGAATGGCATTGTTCTCATCGGAAATGATAACAAAAAACGAATAGACTGGATGTTGGATCGAGTACTTGAATTATTCTTAGGGAAAGATAATATCACGCTTCTTGTGAAGTTAAAAACATCCTCTGGAGTTGTTATTTAGGCCAATTCAACGCCTCTTCCCTTTCGAAAACAAACTCCCTTTGAACCGAACTAAACAATCCTAAATATCAACATTAAATAATTCAGATAAACTCCCTCTCATGAGAAATAATGTAGGAGACACACAAATTTATAAAATAAAAGAAAACGATCAAAGGTTCAATATACACCTATCTAAAGAACAGGAAATAAGTAATCCAAGATGTTTTAGAAAAACTCGTATTGGCAGAGAAATACATCCACCACAAAAACTGGACTTATGAATTTTATTGAGAATTTGGAACTATATGAACTTTATTGATTTTCAAAATCCTTTTAAATTTCAGTACTGATGTTGCAAAACCCCCATTTTGCAAAGTGGGAAGAATGTTGGAAATGAATACAGTTATATCGTTTTATATTTACCTTTTTGGAATGGCAACAGAAATTATTGTTTACTTAGAATATTCTATCGGGCAGTTGAGTTTAAAAATCATAATAAAGATGTGAGTCTGTTCTAACTACGTTTTCGTATTCTTTTCGTAAAAATAAACACCTTAGTATTTTAAAACCGGTGAAGTGGATTTTTATTTTCTCAGGGCCATTTCGCCACAAGTACATCTATTTTTATATGAATTTCAATCTGCAAAATTCTTCCCATATATTTTTCCCACAGAAAACTGCATAACTTTCCCTTCATAATTCTCAGAGGTTCAGTTTAGTAGAAAAGAGGAAATATGCAAATAAATATGATATTCGTTTTGAAAACAGTATGTTCAGTATAGTCTTCACATATGAAAAATTTCTTAAAATACCATTTATGTGAATCAAAAGTATATCTAAATATTTATCTTCTAAAGTAATACTCAAAATTCAAATAATTTTTTCAACAAATGTTTATTTTTCTTTAAATATTAACAAAGAAAATAATTTATTGTTGCTATTATTATGAAAACATCTTACAACAATAAAACTTGAATGAGATATATCACAAAATTTTCACTATGAGGAAATTTAAGCATATGTCTTTAAGGATAAGAAGTTTCAGAACTGTTCTATTCACTCTTTGAGATTGATGTTACTAAAATATCATTTTCATGTATACAAGTGTTTTTATTCAACAATCCCATCTGTCCACGAAATAAAATTTCTGAAATTAATCTCTCTGAGAACATCTGCATAGAACTTTCCATGGTTCGTAGTTTAGAAGCAATGTATTGTCCAAAAATTTCCTGACTGTCTGGCTTAGGGGGTACTTCGGATTTAAAATGATGATGATTGCTTGGAACATTAAATGATTCATATTTTCTTTTACGGCTGTTTGAATCTTGAATCGGTGGAAAAGAAGACTGACTTTCTGCACTTACCATTTGTAAGTTATGCTCTGAGTTCTTTGTACTTTCTGGACTGGAAATCTGAAACTATTAAAAAAAAATTATTGATTTCTTCTTTTGATTGATTGCATTCATTTCCCTTTGTCATTAAGTATAGCTTTATATTACAATAGATATGTTTTACTGTAATTATGTGGTGAATAATTTCTTGAAATTAATATAATAACTATATAAAACATTATTCAGCAATATTTATTTTTAGATAACACTCCTGTTAAAGGTTTTAGTATAATGTTGATATTTAAGATTTTAAATAAACCGTATACGCTTCGGTAATGTCCGCACTTTTTTTTACTAAAATTACATCGCTAAAATGCAGGTACGGACAATTACACAGGTTGTTCAAATGTCGCGCATTTTTCTCGTGAGTAAGTTTGGATGTAAATTTCATTTCAAACAGTTAAGTTCTAAGTGGGAAAAAGGGGCATAAATAGTAAAAGTATCAAATTTAAAGTTGTTTAATAGCTAGCTAAAACTTACAAACTCACTTTCTCCCATCCACATATATAACATACATTACCCCGTTTACATTATCAACACTCGGCTCGTATTAGGTCACATTGAAGCACAATTTAGAGGCACAAATTAACTAACACGTGTAATATTTACTTTTACACAAATTAAATAAACGTTGATTCTTTTAATATCTGGCACACATTATTTTAAAAAAATCTGTTCTGACGCACTGTATGAAAATCCATTTTGTTTCAACATTCGCCGCAACCAGCCTTCACTCGCCTTGAATTGGGATGTTGGAATGTCTTCTTTTTGTGCCGCAGCAAGCCCTCTTATTTGGCACATTTCCCGTGTTACTGCGTACCCTTCAGAACGCATATCACCAACATACGCAACTACTTTTTTTTCTAAGTTCGGAAACTTGCATTTCGAACCACGAAAGGCACGTCTTGTTTCTTAGTTGCCGCCAGCTGATCACGCTGTTTGCTCCAATTGCGCACATCCACATTGAACAGTTATAGCCGGAATATCGGGCAAGGCGCACAGTGTCCGGCTCGATGATAAGCAAGGCCTAAAAGGCACATGACGTTAGAAAATGTCGGACGTAGTGAAGTGGAGGTCTAAGTTGGGTAAAAAGGGGGTGACCAGGAGTCACAGTCCAAAACGGTCAAAGACAGAGGAGGATACAAACAAGTCAGAGCAGCGAGGGAGAACTAAGGCATGTCTGCGCTTTGCTAAGAGAAAAAGACAAGATCATGATAAATTAAGCACACATAAATATATACAATACAGTCAAAAGTCGTTAATTCGGACACCCATAATCCGGAATGATCTATAATCCGGACCTCAAAACTACTTATTTTCTGCGCATGCGTCGCGTTGACGCATGCGTGTAAGACCTGTACGGCTGCGAATATGCGTGTGCGCATGCGCATAATACGTTTATGCATGCGCGTTTAATGTATAACGGATGGTATAAGCTAAGCTAAAATTATCTAATTCAGTTAATGTTGCAGATTGCGTTGTTCCTTAATCTTCGAATTGAATCCGGCTTATTAATTTTTGCAGAATGTTAGAGCAATTTTATAAAAGCAAGCCTGAACTTTCGATTATATCATAGACTTTCCGATATATATTTACTAATATGTAAAGGATCTGCAAAGCGAAAGGATGTTTCGAAGACCATTAAACAAAAAGTGGAATTGCTGCAAAAAATGGATAAAGGCATATCCTTCGTTTCTCTAACCATTCCGAAATCTGTTTATCAATTTCACGCTGCTCTGCGGCGGGAGGGGGGGGAACGCCGCGGCGCGCAATGAATTGGAAGTTGATCTGTCAGCACTATCCTTATCTTCAGGGCAGATGTTTTTATTTTATTTGGCTTATAATTCCTTACTAAATATAGTATTTCATCTCGATGTACTCCGTCTTTGATATGATTTAAATCAAATTCCTTGTCATTATAATTCGGTTCCGATAGTGAAGAAAGTGACACAGAGGTTATTGAAAACGAAAACATTTCGATTGACAAATTAGTCGGTATCCTCGACACAGCAATTATAGGACTTGAACAGCGGAACTTTGTAACTGAAGAAAAAATTATGTCTGTTAATAGAATTAAAGAGAAAGTATTATCACATAAAACGAAGCAACTTAAACAACTTACATTGAAAGAAATGTTTAATAAAGTAAACAAATAAATATTAAGCCATTTTTTTTTGTAAATTTTGATACCCTTTAGATCATAATTGTTCTTTATTTCATAAATTACGGTTTCATATTTTTAATTTTATAATTTCTGCATGCCATCTTACCAGACTTAAACTGATTATCTATAATCCGGAAAAATCGATAATCCGGAATCGCCGAAGTCCCGACGAGTCCGGATTAACGACTTTTGACTGTACATGACAAATTACACAATACCATACGAGGTAAAAGATAAGAGGGAAAAATTACAACAAAATACTACTGAAATACAAGATACATAAAGGATATAATAAGGTATAAATAATATATATATGAGTATGTACAAAAATTAGGTAGTGAAGTTTGAGTCCCAGGTGAGTTGGGCCGCGAGGGGTCTAATTTCTGAGTCCATTTCGAGAATTTCATAATTGCAGACATTAAGTTGACCAAGGTGTGAACAAGTCAGAGCATTCTTGAAGAAATTGTCGTTCATTCTGTGGAGAAACTTGTCCACAGTTTCGATCTGCTGGTCTCTATGGAGCATATCATTGGAGACAAAGTGATGTGCACTAGTAATCTGGCACAAGAACTTATTTTGAGTGATCTGTAACTTACGTAAGTCATTCGTGCGAGCCGCAGCCCAGGCAGGCGACGAGTAGGCAAAAAGGAGCCTGATAAATGGCAATATAAATATGCCGCTTCCTCCTGAGATCTAATTTAGAGTCTGCAGCAAGCAGAGGCGTGAGGCTCTGGATGACTCTGAATACTTTTCCCCTTACATAGCTGATATGTTCCTTCCACTTGAAGTGTGTGGTGTACTTGGCACCAAGATAGGTGGCCTTACTGGCAAGCGGCACAACGGTGTCGAAAAGCTTGAGCTGAGCTGTGACTGGTGTCTGTGCGCGCTTTTTCTTCATGATTAAGATTCGATTTTCCCGCATTTATCGCAATTCTCCATTTCGAAAATCACTGTTCGAGCTGAGGCATGAGTCTCTGAAGTTTTTTAGTGGCATGATTCAGGCAGAAGGACTTGGCTGCAATAGCAGTATCATCTGCGTAACATCCAACATAGTAAGTCAGGTCTATATTCATAGTAGGCAAATCAGATATAACATAAAGCAGATATAACACGGGCCCGATAATCGAACCCTGCGGGACGCCAGCGTTGATGTGCTTGCAATCATAAGTGTCCTTTCCAAGCTGCAAGAAAAACTTTCTTTCCTTGAGAAAAGAGTGAATGAGAAATATGAGTTCTCTGCTAAACTGGAACACAATTAGTTTGAAGATAAGCCCCTCATACCAGACGCGGTCGAATGCCTTCGCCACGTCCAGCATGAGTAAGGCGACTTTCTGTTTATTATGCAAGGCGCCCCCAATAAACTCATTGAGACGCACGAGCTGTTTCGTGGTAGATAGGGCCTTTCGGAAATCGAACTGTTCCAAGGGTAACTTCTCAAAGTACGGCTGCATTCTGCTTAGAATCAGTCTCCCTAGAATCTTGCCCATGCTGGGCAGCAAGCTAATTGGCCTATAGCCCTCCGTCTGGTCTTTTCCAGGGTTCGGTATGACAATCATTTTAGCTCTTTTCCAATGCCTGAGGTAGTAGCTGTTGAAAAGACATGCATTTAAAATATAGGTAAACCTAGTGATGATTCCAAGTGGAAGCCACTTGAGTGCAACTTCGTTAATATTTGTCGAATGCGGGCGCTTTTCTTTTCCTTAACTTCTTGATGATCTTGATGTTTTTTACTTGAATGTTTTTTTAAAGTAAGAAATTCTTAGTTTTTGGGGCGCGGACATTGTGCGGGTTACTTTTTTTTAAATAAATTTTATCTGTAAAGTTGGGGTACAGACATTACATGAACGCGGACATTACAGGAGCGTAATACAGTAATATACGTTTTTCATAATTTCATTTTACTAATAAAGGCTGTATTATACGTTCAAAACATTTCAGAAGAACAACTGTTTAGTCCAATTTTTCTGTTTTGTCACAAGATATAAAACAGCCAATCAGCACAAATCACTTTGGGGGTTACCATGTTAAGAGGAATAGGTTCTTTATTATTATGATGATGAGGGATTTGATGCTGATTGGTTGAAAATGAACATTTTACAATTTTTTGCGAAAGAAAGGAAAAAAATCATGTACAGAGGCTGTTTGCACATTTTTTTAAACGATTTTGGTAAGCGGTAATAAAAACTCGTTTGCTGCAAAAGAAGTAATTGCAATTGTACTATGTTTTTAAAAGTCAAAATTATCGCCTGTGGCTTGAAAGTTTTGTTTTTATTTAAAATGGCGAATTTAACAAAAAAACGTCAAATTGGAGCCTCAAGTGGGACAAAAATTCCAAACAAGTATCCAAGGAAAAAACGGACATCTTCGACTATTGCAAAGGTACGTTGTTTAATGTTAAAAGAAAATCCCCCTAGTCAAAGGACAGTTGCAAAATCATTAAAATGCCCGGTGTCCACTGTAAACAAAACGATAAACGTTGATTTAAATCTTAAGAAAGCGAAAAAACGCAATGTGCATCGTCTTCTTCCAAAGCATATCGCTCAATGCAGGACACGCTGCAGAATTCTATATAAGAAACACTTATCCAAAGAAAAATGGGAAACAGTTGTCACAATAGATGAAGCATGGGTGTATTTAAATGATTGTAACAAAAAAAGAGCCATTCATTATCATAAAAGGTGAGAAAAAAATTTAAGTACATGTATCAGGACTAGTGTTTCTTTTGACTTGTTTTGGAAACATGAATGGTCCTGAATAGTAACAGGGAGCTTACTCAAGCTATGTTCAAGAATGTGTGAAGTAGACAATACAAGCAGGAAGGTATACGAAACGCTTTATATTCTATATTTTACAGGAATTTCCGAAACTTCGGAATACAGAGACCAACCACTTGTGGTCTAAACGTAAGAATATAAAAACTACTAACTAAAACTAACTTTGAATTAGTATACAAGTGCCTAGCACTAAGATTGGCCTTTATTTAAAGAAAGGTACGTATGTAGTACGCCGAGCTGCTAAAACTACGATACGTCTGCAATTATCAAGAGGGCTAAACCTCTGGCCTTGAAGGCAACCAGCAACAGAGTGAAAACTCGTAAAACTACAGTGGCAAGCGGCTTGCTTCCAATAACTCCTTCCTCTCTCTCGCTTGGCAAAAAGCCACAACTTAAGTACTTGGCGTTAGCAAGACAATTTGCATAAATAAGTTAAAGGGTTTAATTCTGGCCGGAAGTAGAAAATAAGAAGTGATAGTACAGTTTTAAAATAAAATAAACGTTAGTAAAACTTAGGATCCTTACACATGGTTCAAAGAATCGAAAGGAAGTTTCTCTAAGGGATTCATGATTGTTGCTGGTTTTTCTTATAATGACAAGTTAAAAATAAAGAGAGTGCAAAAAATGTCAGGATTAACTCCAAATGCTATCAGGAACATATTTTATCGCCAATTTTTCTGAATGAAATACCATCGCTTTACTCACAGTGCCATCAATCTGTGAGACTCCATCAGGACAAAGCTAGCGGTCACATATCAAAATCCATTGTAAATTTCCTAAAAGAAATGGAACAAAAAACTGGTATCAAGGCCATACCCTTCACTGATATCCCTACTAAATCTCCCGATGTGTCACCTATGGATTTTTGTGCTTTCGGGCATTTAAAAACTGCATTATTCAATCGTTGTCCCAAAACCCTAACAGGACTCTGGAAAGTTGTTCGGGAGGAATGGGATAGAATATCTCTTCTGCCACTTCAAAAGGCATTATTATCCTGGAAATTGCGGTGTCGAAAGATAGTTCAGAATAAGGGATGTCAAACTGAACATTTAAAACACAAGAATTTTATGTAATTTAGTTTTGTGAATACAATATACATCGTCTAAAAAATGTGTGAACAGCCTCTGTATCTTTCTTTGTGATATATCAGATAGAAAAATTGTTGGAACAGTTGTTCGTCGAAAATAAATGGGTATGTAATAGCAGCCTTACAAATATTTTCATAATATTGTTCATAATTTTATTTTGCTAATTACTTATGATGTTTATAAATTAATTCAGATCTTGATCTGTATACCTTCCCCTCTTTTCTTAGCTAGATCCCGTCAAAGATGAAGAAACTCATATTTAACTTTAAAATATCTGCTGAAAGTATTACCAGCCATAATTTTATGTGAGTACAATAAGTTATAAACCATGATTTGCAAATATGAAACATTTAATCAGCTTCTGAAAAGCAAAATTGAATAATCATGTTAATTAGTTTATGCACTGTAATCTTCTCTGAAACCAAATACTGAATTAAAATTTTCATGCACTATATTAAAGTACAAAATGCTTCGAAAAAATACAACTATTGGTTATTTTAAGAACACCCAGAAAATTGTAAACGAAGTTAAAAGGCAATGCAAATGATTGAAATGTTAATAAATAAAATATTTATTTGCGAGGAGATAAGGATATATGATATTAAGAAAAATAACATAGAGCCCTGCAAAAATTCTCTATTTTTCAGAGTTAATAATGTTTGATATGATTGTACTTTTCCAAGGCATTCTGAGAAGTATGTTGAATTAGCATTTTCCAAGAAGTGTAACATCACATCATCGAAAAGGCAAGAAAATTGTCAGCGAATTGACGGATTGTCAGCGAAGTGACCATTGAGGCTGCAGCACCGGAATTAGTGCCTATGATTGGTATATTCAATGACATACATAGGCGCATTATATTTTTTCTGATGATTCTCGCTTTTGCTTACAACATCATGATCGCCTTATCCGTGTGCGGAGACACGGAAGAGAACGAACATTAGATGCTTGCACTCTTCACCCCCATACTGGCTCGACCTGGCTATTAGGTACACATCCCATTGTATATATTTTCCTAATTTTATTATGTATTTCTAAATAAAGGACCAGTGGGTCCCGATGGCGAGGTCAACAGATCTTCCAGACAGAGGGGAAGTGTCTTGTCCGGCACGCCCTCAGCCTTGATAGGCCGCGTGGTACTAGCGTACGACCGGCAGCTGTTTCGGCTTTTTCGGCAAGAGGTGTCAAAATTTCTCACTCCCCGCAATGTCCTTAAGTGGACGGGGCGGAGTACAAAATTATTATTATTACCTTTAGGCCATTATCTTTTATTTTGTCCACCCACTGTTATATTGAAGAATACGCATAATGTTTGACATTTGCTTTGGCCGGCGCATTCTTCAGATCTGTCATCAAATGAAAATTTTTTGTCAAAGGTATCAGAGAAAATAGCGCGACAATACCGGCCAGCTAGTATGATAGATGTACTGGCATTAATTTGAACCCACATTAACTGCAATACCCTTAATTACCATCCAAAATCTATTCGACTTCACATTCAACCATATAATAGTTACTACTGTTGCTAAAGGTGGAGGATACTCGGATTTCTACATATTCTGTATCTAAAAATTACCTGAAATTTTAATCTTCATTCTCCCATTTATATTTGTAAAATGTAAATGTAATGATTCTATTATCTCCTTTTTTCGTGATATGGCGATTTGAATTACAGGTTTTAAATAATGGTGCATTTGTTACTACACCTTCGAAATTATTTGCAAGACGAATTAAAAATAATAATAATAATAATAATAAAAACCTAATTGTCAAGTACTTATATGTGGTTGAATTTGAAATTAAGATACTGGCCCTATTTTGAATAGTGAAAGCTCACAGAATATATAGAGAGAGACAAGGAAAAGGAAATTTAGAACCAAATCCACAAAGTCATGAAAAAAAAATGAAATTCAAAACCAGTAAAATAAAAAATCCAAGATTTCTTATAAATATGTAAAAAATCAATATATATATACAAGGAAAAACAATGTAATAGGTTAAAAACAAAAATTTAACCTTTCCTACTCTAGAGCTATAAGACAGAAAAGACAGAATTAAACATAAAGAATCCAAAATTAAAATTAAATTGGAATCAAAACAAGGCAATTCCCTAATATTAATAATACAGCCTTGGATAAAAAGACTAACATGGTGGTAAACATAATCAAATTAATAGTATAAGAATTCATAATTCATCAATAGAATAAACACGAAAAATAAAAATGCAAATTGGTAATAGAAATAAAAACTAAGAATTAATTTTTGTCTGAAACCTTTGCTCAAAACTCTTCAGGTGAAAATGAATTAAAGTTTCATAAAAGTCGATTAATGTGTCTTGAATACATGTTTCGTTCTTCTGAATCATTTGAGATCAAAAACCGATAAAAGATTCAATTAAATTTTCAATAAAAACATTGAAATTCAATTTAAATTGAATCTCAAATCTATTCAGAATTTTCCTTACACGTGGAAACGTGTTACTTTACACGTGGAATTTTCCTTTTCCTTCCTTTTTTCGAATCACTAGGAAAAAGAATAAAATGAATAGAAAACTACAACTGTAGTTACGAAATAGTTACAACAGAAAATTGGCATTTTTACCTGAAAAGTGTGTTAGTTCATAATAACATCAAATTTAATGACACTATATACAAACAAATCAACGATATCTCAATGGGCTCCAACTCATCTTCGGCCATTTGTAATTTATATCTCTTTACTAGAGAACTTTAACTCCAAAAACAGCTTACTAAAGACCAACAAACTTGTTTTTACAATATTTACAGGTATGTCGATGACATCTTAGCTTTCAACAACTATGAAACAATCGAAGAAGCTAATATTTATCCAGCCTGCCTCTGACTAAAAAAAACTAGCCTTTAACAGAATGATATTAATTACCTAGATTTACAGATTCTGAACTGCGAAGTACTTCAAATTTCTGATAAAAGAAGAGAATTTAATTTCTGTGCAATATTCTGGTAAACTTACTTTAAAATTGCAATTGGGCCAATTTCTTTTCTAAGACCAGGTGCAAATAGAATAATCATCTCGGAAGAATATATTTCCAGGCGAAAATATCCTACTGTTTATAAACTTCTTACAGTGGTTGACTATATCTCAGATGGACTTCAAAATCGAAAATCAAATGGTGGACTTTTTCTCAATAATTCGAAGATGTTTGATTGTGTTTTGATAGAGGGGCTCACCTTCTAATTAATCAATCTAAGTTTCCCAGATTACATTTCCAACATTATTAATGCATATCTGTTTGACAGAAACTTTGTCGTTCCCATCAAAACCGCATACTTCACACGACGGCTAATCAGGCGTTCCCCCATCAGGATGTATTCTACGTCCGGTATTATTCATACTTTATGTGAACGACATTTCACACTCTCCCAATAATTCACTAGCAATGTATGTAGACCATACGCGATCCTTTCACAAAATGCAACTCTGTATTCTATAGCTTAGTCACTGCAAAATCCCATACATGCACTGAAGACCTGGTTTCAGTCGTGCAAAATGAAGCTCAACCTGAGCAAAATAGTTGCAGTAATGTTTACTCGTCGCAGAAATATTCTTGCACAAATTCCATAATATTATTCCTTAAGCCAAACAGGTAAAATATATTGGTGTTGCTTTAGACCAATGACTCACATAAAGACCCCACACTATACATGTAATTTCTAAGTTCGGAACTCCATTCTTTCCTTACATAACAAGCTACTAATCTAATGTAAGATAATATTGTGACCAATTATCACAAACGTCTTTCTTGTCTGGGGATTTACCTGCACTTCTGTGATATTCTTCAGAGAATTCTAGGACAAATAACAAGTTCACGTTGATTCATCATGAACAATGTGATCCATGAAGAAACGAGTATCAAACCCATTCATATTTTATAACCAAAAATACCGAAAAATTCTTCAGAAATATTTATAAAGTTGTAGGGCTTTGTTTTTCTAGTAGTTATTTTTATTTTAAGACAAGTCTTTCTTATACGCTCTCATTTTCCAAACAGAATGAGTTTTTAGCTTTACGCTTTACGTAAATAGGGTAGAAACTAGTATTTAAGTTGCGGTCTGAATTACTTCAGTTGGAGAGCATGCTCTGCCTTTCAGCCACATTTTTGCCTAGTTAAAGCTTGCTGTTTTAAGGCCGTACGTTTTATAAACTTGTTAGCTTACGACGTGATTTGTAAAGTTATTCTTAAAAAATAACGTAAATAATGTAGTGGCAGTAGTAGAAATGAAAGGTCGTATGATGATGATGTTTAAAAAAGAACGTCTTTAAAAAGTGAATAATAAATCATTTTCTTTTAAATATAGTAGTGTAAAGTTATTCTTAAACAGAAAAATAACGTTTATGATGTAGCAACCGCTACCTGCCGACTACGCGAGACTGATTCTGTGCAGATTTGGCTGATTAAATCTATTTAGCATTCGTTAGCTTTATATTTTCTATTTCGAGTTCAAAGTTATAATGTTGCGCTGCTAAGAACTGGAAAGTAGACAAAGTCTTGAGAAGGGTTTAAATCCCTTTTTATTCAACTTAGAAATTACAAATGCGTGCTCTTGACGCTCACAAACTACGCCGACTCGGCGGTAAAATAAAAATAAGAAACTAAGAAAAGAATAGTAACAAGTGACTAACTACGAGGCTCTCTAAACGTAACTAACCTCACCACGTTCTAAAATACCGCTGATAATCCAGCAAACTTCTGAATATTACGTTGAAAGATTAACAAACTGCCGAGGCAAGCACACAGGCCGAAACGCGTGGTTCTTCAATTTCTAACTAGCCACCTCCACGCTCGTGAAGCAAGAAAGCACACTTTCGAACTCGTTTCCCTTCTATTTAACTCAGATTACTTCCGCTGACAATTTGAATCCTTGCGCGTTCTACTAAAATTTACATACTCTGGCATTGGCAATTCCAGGGGAAAGTAAGGCTTGACAGGAAAGATAGTTTAAACTTAAAACAAATATTAGTTAAAATAAATATAAACCCTACAAAGTAGAGGCTTCTTGTACGTCCGAAAGGGGCCAACTGTGAATCTATTTTTGAGTTAGAATAAATGGGTAATTTTATCTGGAATTGTTACGTAAAATGAACTCAGCGAATAGTCGCCAAACTGTTCTTCAGTATTCTAGCATTCAAAGAACTTTATTTTAGGATATTAAAGTTAACAATAAGTCAATAGACTATCCTAATTCATCAACCTAATATGAATTAAATCAACCCGGCGCTATCCTTAGAGTTCTACATTAATTTTAGCTTTTAATTCATTTATAAGTTATTCTAGATATATTTTTTCATACCCCTCCCTCATTTTCGTCCTGTTCCTTCTAAACTGTATGGTTTCTGTGAGAGTTTCTCCTTCCTGAAAGCCTGCTAACTTTGGTACTCTTTTTTCCACCTATAGCTACTGCATTTTCCCCTTCCTGCCAGCAAGTAATTCTACTGTTTCCTCGCACTGATGAGTTGTCATCGAAAACATACGATATGTTCTCATCTGGATTACGAACTTTATTTATCAAATTACACAAGGTTAGGGCTATATAATAAAATATCTAGCATTTTGCCGAATGGTACAGTCTGTCATGCTGGAGATAAAAATGTTTTATTTCGATCAGTGTTGCTACTTCTTGCTTTCAGATTGCTGAGTTTTTTTAAAAATTGTTAAATTTGCACAAAATATGAAATAAATCAAAAATAAATTCCAAATTCGAGCTTCGAGGAGCCCATTGTTCGGGTGTTGTGCTACATATATTAAAAATATGGAGGCTGTAAGGTGCCATCATTCTTTCACAATGCGAAGAACATACATACATACATACATACAGATTCCTCATTATTTAATTTTTGTTTTTAAAATAATACATCGCGATAACATTTGGTGGCCATGATTTGAAAAGTGATCCGGGTACAAAATAAGTTTCGAGACTAAAAGTACACTGAAACTGAAAATTCTGATGGTTCAGTTCCTATATTAAACGAATCGAATAAATGATTTTTAAGCTATGATCGTATGCCTATCCTCACTGTGGCTGTATGTGACACACTAAACTATTACGTTTTATGCAAAAAACATGGAAATTTAACAGCAAAATAATTTCTATTATTTCGACCTCAGTTTCTTCGCAGCCGTCCCGATGATATACACTCTTTTGCAAAAACATCGAAGCACCTTGAAGGGGAGTAGTTGTTTTTGATGAAGTTAAATATGTATATGTTATATCATTATAGCATAATAGAAATTCATACGTAATATTTACTACTGAACATCATTACTGTGTAATTACTATTATCAATGTTCATACTAGATTATGAGGTAGGTAACTGTATGTATATGGGTAACATAACAGAACATTTCAACTGATATTGTATCAATCACATACCCTAGTATATGAGTAGTTATCATAGTGTAACATAAAAACAAAATAAGCAAACAATTCTAAATTTCAACATATTGCGTTGTGGAAAGCTAAACCCATTCTATGTCTAAGGTCCAGTGTAAGAAATTAAATACAATAATTAAAAGGCTAAGTAGGTAAAATCAATCTAACGTTTATTAATGAGCAAATTTGTATGAATAATTTACATTTTTAACAAGGGTGGCGGCAGGTCTGCCTTTACTCTGAAGAAACAAATTTAATATACCTGCTTACAAATTTAACAATTTCACCTTTCGAAGGCATCAAACATTCTGGAAATAACAATTTCGTCGGTAGAGGTTTCTGTAAAAGAAAAACAATCAGTATTAGTAATGTGTAACACTTTCGGAGGCCAGGCTCTCCGCCCCCCAGCCGCTTCCAACCGGCAGGACTCCGGTCATCACCAAAACGCTGGCCATTCTGCAACTCAGGTGCTACAACTCCGTCCTTCGGTGTAAGTTGTTTAATTTCTTAGTCTACTCAGGAACGTCGTCGGCTGGTCCCTGCTCTGCATCTTGGAAGTCATCGAAAACAACAAAAATATTTCCTTGGTCCCTTCCTTCAAAAACTAACATGTTATTCAAAATGGTTTCCTCGTCTTTCTCTCCAAAACACTGCGCAGCCACTTTAATAGCTGGCGCGTTTTTTGAAGATTTGGCGTAGATGTTGATCAGCAGGAAGCCAAAACCAGCAACCTGAACCGAGAAATCTTCACGGGAAGGGGTTTCCCGACTAATAGAAGAGCCATTTATCTCCATTCCTCCACTCAGCTTCCAAGGCCACACCAATGTGTCATCAGATACACAGACGAAAACAAGGGGAAGGGAAGAAACTAGCCTCGCTCGAGGTCCCAGTCGACAATGCAAAGCTTCTAACTCAACGAATATTTTCCCCTCCATAAAATATGCTGTCCCTGATCCTGTAGAACCTCTCCATGCTCGCCTGTCCAGCAAAACAGGGTCCTCTTTCCGGGAAACGCCATATGGTGTATCCACCCAACACTTCATCCCCCACATATGGTTTTTCGTTTGGGTGCAGTAAAACCTCTGATAAGAGTCTCCGAGAATGAATTCCAAGCCGAGGGCAAGGGGTGAAAATTTTCTGAACCAAGTTAATACAAAAATGACTTTAAAAAAAATTTTAAAAAAATGCAACTACTAATTACACAACATTATAATTCATAATAAAAATGTCAGCACTATAAAAATTGTTCCTTCAGCCGCAATTAAAGTATACACACATATTAACCAAATTGAATTACAATTACAATCAATTTTTCCTATCGCCAGTCAGAAAATATGTATTCGTTTAACTTTAAAAGAAAGAGGGATAAAAAATTAAGTTACTTAAGGTTAAGAAAAAAAAATTTAGCACACCAAAAGTGCAGAACAAGGCTTTAAAATAATTAAAGTTAAAAGTTAAACAACCTTAAATGTCAGAACAACAAGAAACAAAAACCAAAAATCTTAAGTCCCTAAACTCAAATTAAAATTAAACAACTTCAACTCAAAAACTTTTAAAGTAACCTAACCTAAATTTAAAGTTTACAGAAGTTACAATTTAAACTACAACCAACTTTAAACAACAAACAAACAAAAAAAAAAAAAAAAAAAAAAAAAATTAGAACTTGAATTACAGATCAAAACTGAAATAATAAGCAAAACAACTTAAGCTTGAAAATAAAAACGATTAATACATAACATATATAGCTCATACACAGATAATAAAATTATTAAAAAGTCAAGGTTATAGTACTTGTTCATGGCTCACAATCACTCATTGAGTGTTCAAATTAGTAATTGGTCGAACCGCCTCTTGCGGCCGCAATGCATGTTTGAATTTGTCGATGCAAGAAGTGGTAGAGATTCCTAATGTCATCCTGCGACACATTCTGCCAGGCAATCATCAGTTGTCGCTCTAGATCTGCGATATTTTGTGGACCCCGAATCTGGCGGCCTTCTATGTCCCTGACATGCTCGATTGGTGAAAGGTATGGTGACCTTGCTGGACAAGGAAGAGTATCAACTGTACGGAGACACTCCAGAGATATGCGAGCGTTATGTGGCCTGGCATTACCTTGTTGGAAAATGGCCCCAGGATGACGTGCCGTGAAGAGTAATGCAACCGGCCGCAGGATGGTATCAACATATCGTTGAGCTGTTAAAGATGTACGGACGATGACTAAAGATAACTTGCGGTCATAAGAAATAGCGCTCCACACCATCACACCAAAGGTTATGGCTGTATGCCTTTGTAAAACAAAGGCTGATTGGGACCGCTGGCCCCGTCCTCTCCAGACACGAACACGATGGTCATCTGCTTCAAGAGTGAAACGGGATTCATCGCTGAACACTATACGATGCCAATCTGATGGCGGCCATGATGATCGGCTTCGACACCAGATTCCGCTGATGTTGTGGAGTCAAAGGCAAACGTTACAGGCCTCTGTAAGCGTAACCCCGCCTCAGACATGCGCCGTGAGGTGGAGGACGGTACCACGTGATGTACAGACGTGGCTGTAGTGCGTTGATAAGCTGTAGTACTGTAGTGCTGAACAGTCGACAATGATACAGTTGGGGCGGTTCGGGGATGGCGAGCAATCATCTTATCTTGCCTCGCATTTGTGTTCCTTGGCCTTCCAGAGCCTTCATTTGGTCGGCAGTTTCCTTGTAGGAACCATTGCTGTTAATATCTTTGCACAACAGTGTCTGTACGCTGCAGGTGGCGGCCTATTGCTCGGTATGACCACCCAGCTTCACGCAACCCTACAATGCGACCCCGTTCGAAGTCGTTTAGTTGTCTGAAAGTCTTCGACATCGTTGTAATGGCATCTTTAGTTGCTTCTCTAAGAAATTACAATGGCAGCAACAGAAAAAGATAAATTTTCCACCTCAGTTACTGGTTTTATACGAATTGCGCACTAGAAATGCGCGCTATGATCGCAATTCCTTGAAACATTGATCAATTCCTTCAAACATTGATTTGCCTTGAAACATTGATCATTTGCATGTTCGATCAAGATGTTTTTGCATACCAAATTTCGTCACTATCGCAAAAGTCCTTCTTGGTGCTTCGATTTTCTTTTTGCAAAAAGAGTGTATATATTTGTATTTCCTCAGAAAGTAGATGTGATTTGATGCTAGAGGAAAAAAACTCTAGCTCCGATTTCTAAATTACTGCCTTATTCATCACTCGACTGAAAAATAAAGACTCTCTTTTTTCGGTTTAAATTTAGTTCTACTGATATTATTTTATAATTATAATTAGGAAAAAAATCATTTTCTATCCGAAATGAAAAATTTCTATAAAGAATTTTATACCCCTATGATATGAAAATGAATGCAGTTACAATATATTGTAATTGTATGATTTGGACACTCTTTCTTGACATTAAAAAAAGCGTATTCTTCTAAATGCATTTGGTTCTGCACGTATATCCTTGCGATAATAGTTATTAGTAAACAATGCTCGTTACTTTTTGTACAGCTGAATAGTCACTACCCTGCACTTTGCGATTAGTGCAAGAGAATAGCAAGTGTATTTTTTAGTAACATGGCTGCTTTATAGGAATTTTGAAGTTCTTCAAATGAAACGTTGTTATAAAAATCATTCTCTTCTACGGCTTGATATAAATAAATGTCATATATACATGTAATAGAAATAGCCTTAAAAGAATTTGACTATCTCTGATCTAATAGTATGTTTAATCATCTCAGTTCTCCATGGTGGCTCCCCCTTTGTTCTTATCTTTATATTTACTTGGCCATTTTTACTTGGCAGTCTACAAATCTGGTGTTACGTGTTACACTCATTAATCCGCTTCCCCCCTTTTTTTGGTCTTTTAGCTTTATTATTAAGCATCAATTTCTTTCTTCGCCCTTAAGCCACATACAACTCAAGAGCAAAATTACAAAAATTTTAACAGCAGCATAGCAGTATACATTTAGAATTCCCCCCGATGCAGCTTTAAGTGTTGGTATTCATTTTTTTTTTTTTTTTTTTTTTTTTTTTCCGGTCTTTTCATCCTCATATAATGTTCCGGTTCGTCATATAATGTTCAGTTTTCTTACTAAGATGGCTTTAGAAAACAATTTTTTTCCTTTTTATTATTAACATTTTATGTGTTTATTTATTAAGTATCACGTTCTTTGCACTTCATAAGACAAGCTTAATAGCAGCAGCTGAAACTCCCTTAAATGTATTATCATGCATTAAAGATACTGATTTAAATGACAAAGAATTCTTAATATCGGTTAGAGAAGCAAATTTTACGTTACGTGTTGCTATTCACGATAGCAGTTTTCAGTCAATCGATTGCCCAATCAGCCCAACCAGGGGGGAAAACAATTATTACTATTCAACTAAGAGGATACATTTTCAGCATGCTTGGCGCATTGGCAACAGTTGGGAGAATATTCTTTAAATAAAAAAGTAAAAAGAAATCTGAAGGCTTTCAGGTTTTATATTACACCCAAAGGAGCAATTTTTTAACATTTTGTGTGTTACTTTTAATTATTAAATTCTATGTTCTTCGCACTTAATTTCAGTTCAACAGCAATATCACAAAATATTTAAAAACAGCATATCTTTAGAATTTCCGATAGATAGTCTGGCGTGCTAGAGATAAAAATGTTTTTTTCATACTGTGTTGCCATTATTCGCTTTGAAATGGCTTTTCTTAATCAAAAATTCGTTATAGTTTTGAAAAATATGAAATAGGTAATAATGCTATCACTGATTTACACTCTGACCATAATCCTGCTCTATTTACCTTATATAGAGTTCAACATTACTTAACACCCCTACCTACGAAGAATAATTGGCATGATTTTAACTATATTTTGAATAATAATATCACAGCTACTACCTAAATGTCCAGCCAGTACGACATAGATAATGCAGATTCCTATTTTAATAGTAAAATTCAAAATGCCATCACAAGAGCCACATATAATAGAAAAGACCAGAACATTTCCAAATTCAATCTCAAGAAAATCAGGCACGAGAGTCATCTCAGAAAAAGTTGGCAAAGGACCTTTGAGACAAAATTAACTATAATCAGGCTCACAGAGGTCAAAAAAACTTTGTGATGATTATAAAAATGGAGTGAATTCATTAGTAATTTATCACATATTGATCACTCCATCTGGAAACTTGCTAAGTCTCTCAGAAATAGTAAACAAAATATAAGACTCATCATCAAAAATGGAATCACTATCTCCTATCCATATCAAATTGCCAATGCTTTTGTTGATGATTATGAAAGTCAATTTCAACTAAATGACTATCACAGTTCTGAAGATATTACCATTCAAAATTAAGTCACTACCTTCCTAGAATTCAATAGAAGTACAACCAATGAACCTACAACTCCCAAAGAAGTACAAGATCATATTTAAAAATTAAATCCAAAAAAAAGCAAGTGGCTGTGACAAAGTTCTAATACTTCTATTAAAAATCTTCCTGAAAAGGCTTCATTTTTCTAACCAATATCTTTAAAGCCTGCCTCAGAAGAAATTATATACCAAAGACCTAGAATCATGCAATTATTATTGTAATTAAAAAGCCTGGTAAAGTTGGAAAAATAACTACAAATTACAGACCTATATGCCTTTTGCCTGCGATCTCTAAGCTTTCTGAGAAAATAATACAAGAAAGACTCAGCAACTATGCACAACAGCATAACATTATCTCTCCAACCCAATATGGCTTTGGAAAAGGATAGTCCTCAATACATCAAGTTTCCCGCATCGTCGAAAAGATAGGCGAAGGCTTTTGATAAAAAAGAATCAGTCGCAGCTATTTTTCTCGATGTGAAGAAAGGTTTTGACAAAGTGTGGCATATTGGCCTGATTTATAAGCTTATCAACTATGCCTTTTCATCTCCACTTATTGTCTTAATTTATAACTACCTGCAAAACAAGACTTTTCAAGTTAAAGTAAATAATTCTTATTCCTGTAGTAGATCTATTTGTGATGGCGTCCCTCAGGGAGGAAATTTTGCACCTTATCTTTTTTTATCTATATTAATCTCTTTATTATCTATATTAATTCCTCACATTCCTGGAATTGAAATTGCTCAGTATGCAGATGCTATTGCTCTCTTTCCTACTTCAATGAACCCTCAACATGCGCAAAATAAATTGCAAGACGCCGTTAACTTCATCCATCCATGGTTTACCAAATGGAAAATTAAAATTATTTCCCAGAACAATATCCACATTATATTTAGAAGAACAATCAGGAAGCCAATTAATGACCATCTCTATCTTAACAATCAAATAGTTACAACAGAAAATTACGTGATATATTTAGGCGTCTCTCTTGACATTAAACTTGACTTCAAACTACATCTTACAGAAGGTTAAAGAAAAAAACAGTTTAAGCTCTTATGAGTGTCTATCCTATTTTAAATAAGCACTCTACTCTAAACCTCAGAGCTAAAAAAGTCATCTATTTACAGATGATCAGGCCAATAAAGCTCTATGGATCTCTAGTTTGGGCTGCTGCTGCTCAAAAGATGTTTTACAAAAACTCCAAACAAAGCCATCAGAATCGTGCTGGCTGCTTCGCGGTTCATAGAAGTCAAGTTTTACATCAAGATTTAAAGATTACTTTCATTGATCAGGAGATTCTTATTACTATACATAATTTTACAAGAATTGCTCAAGACATCTATCTGCGATTATTACTACACTGGTGAAATAAATTAATAGAATTTGCATATTTTATCGAATTGCATGAAAAGAACTGAACTGAAGGAAAAACCGCTACTTCTAGATAAGAATGCAAATCTTTTACGGCAAATACGTAAGCGAAGCCAGCAGAAAAACAGGCTTTATAAGCGTGTGGAGGGTAAGACGAATTGCGTTCGCTAGCACACCCCGGCGAATTTCTTGGTGTAATATTGGCAGCAATCGGTTAAATTCATATCGGAACAGTAAAAATGAGTAACCACCAACGTTTAGATGATGGAATGTGGTGGCGAATTGTGGGGAGGCTAGAGGCAGGCCAATCGCAAGTCCAGATATGCAGAGAGTTTAATTTAACGCCCAGCGTCGTGTGTAACCTATGGAGACAATTCCAGGATAATGGATGCATCGAGAGAAAGCCTAAGCAAGGTCGTTCAACATCCATGCCTTCTTCGAGATTCAAACCCGCACCCACCGGTAAGGAAGTCAGCGTCACTAACTACTAAACCAGTTATCGGGAACCTATGTATAACCTATCGGGAACCTATGTATACACTGGGCGGCAATTATGGATATAGGTTGGAGAAAAGTTAAAAGTTCGACTCTCTTACTGTTATTTATCAATAAAGCCTTCTTCTTTTATAATAACAGACGCTTATGCGGCTAGCCACCTAAAATAATTACCATAAATGAATAAAGAATAATAAAAATAAAGAAATATAAAAGAATGATAAGAAAGATAAAGAATATATAAAAGATTAAATTAGCAACTTAAATTTCCCATCTCTATCCTAAAAATAGTAACCCCTCTCAGCACTGCGTCATTTTGAGAAAAATCTATGTCATATGACTCTTACGTAATTCTGGTGATGTAAATTGAACTAAAACTCAAGCAGCCAATGATAATTCAAGGATCAAGGAAGTTCGTGTTACGGAGTTCTTAGGCATAAACGCCTTTACCTCCACATCATCTGAAGAATAAAATGTCATCATTCAAAAGAGGGAATTTTCTAATACGGTAAAAATTTTGTTAAGCCAAAAAAAGCTTTTAAGAATAAGTGCCTTCACACTGAAAACAAATATAAAAACTCAGAAGGTCTAATTTTGCGCCAAAATAAGAGCCAGAATAAATTAGATAGGGGCAGTCATCTTAGACAAAATTTTTGCTTAAGACTAGAAAATAAAAGCATGTGTTTCCTTGATACTTGATCTTCCTTTGCGAACGTCAACTTCGCGGAGGGGAAAGGACGGGGGGAGACGCTCTTACGCGTCTTGCAGCAATATTAACTATCCAATCAAAATGCTTTCAGAACCAAAACTAACTCAGTCTGACTTGAGATTTCATCCTGAACTATTACGCACTTGCTTTCCACACTTTGGCCTAGCTACGCCGCTGTCTGTCTGCTGCTGCTTTCTTGCTACAAAGTAATAAAAGAATGTAAGCCTTTTGAAAATAAAACTAAAGATTTAATCTGCTTTCCGTCCAATTTCCTGGTCATTGCTTCTGAGTTTGAATAAATTACATATATATATATAAAATTAAAAAGTAATTCTTCAAGCTATAGCCTACGAGTAAAGTGATACTTTGTTCCTATGCAAATAAGTATAAACACATAGTAAAGATCAAATTGTAATATAAAATGTAAAAACATAGAATGTATGAAAAAATAAGAAAGAAAAAACTAAAGATGAACGCTTAACTTGATTGAAATTTAAAAGTTAAAATGTATGTAAAATACGATAATAATATCGTATGTAAATGCGATAAATTTTCAATATGATATTTTGTTGTATTTTATCTAATATGTAATGAGATAGCTTACACTTTATTTTACATACATTTACATACATTTATATGAGATAGCTTACACTTTATTTACATATACAATCAAGTTAAGCATTCATCTTTAGTTTTTTCTTTCTTGTTTTTTCATACATTCTATGTTTTTACATTTTATATTACAATTTGATCTTTACAATATGTATATACTTATTTGCATAGAGACGAAGTATCACTTTACTCGTAGGCTATAGCTTGAAGAATTACTTTTTAATTTTATTTTCAAATTTTGCAGCTCAATGCACAAAATTCTTGACCTCCCAGGTCCTTTCAGTTTAGTTCATAAGCTTTTCTTACATTATATATATATATATATAATCATTTTAAAGAGTCCGGCTAACAAAATTTATTATTTTACACACAAAATTTAATATTTCTTATTAAAAATTTAATAATTCTGATTAGATATCTTATGATTTAAACGAATTTTTATTTAAATGAATCAGAAAAAGTAGAAAAAATATTCTTAAAAACTGTATTTATTGTTTTTAAATCGCTTAATTTGTTAATTAATAACAGACGAACTAAATTTGAAAGCTAAATATCTTACGCTTTACCGAATGGCAACACGTGGAAGATAAAGTATTTTATGTCAGGCAGTGGCTACACACTGCTTAAAAATGTGCAAGTTTGTTGATCAAAACGGAAAAATAAATATCTAGAGCTGGAGATAAAAATATTTTATTTTGAACAGTGTTGGTATTGCTCACTTTCAAATCGCTGAATTTCTTAATTAGAAATTCAGTAACTTAGTGTATACAAAATGTATGAAAAACAAACTTGAAATTCAAAATTCGAGCTTCGAGGTGCACACCTTCGGATGGAAGGTTCGTGTTCAAAATCTGGTGGCTCTAGGTACCGTCGTTTTTAGGCAATGCGAGGGTCAAACAAACATACAAACAGATTCTTCATTATTTAATAGCGGATATTAAAAATTAGTTTTTCTTTCAGGCAGGAATTAGGGTTAGGTTATTAAAAGCCTTAGCAATGAGATTTAGGAAATTATACTACATCAAAAGCTTTAGCTATGATATGCCAAAAAACTTAACCGTTCTTCTCAAACTCTTATATTTGTTATCTTCTACAAATACCCGTCTCAGAGGTTTATTTTTAATACTTTGCGGACGACTCACGCAAAATTCTGACATAGGTAATCAAGAGTTTAATGTCAAAACAGAAATTTTATTCGTTTCTCAGTAAATTTCCAGACAATTTTTAATAGCTCAAATCAGTTCTTCGTATCTTAGATAAGTGAACGTATTTTCAGTCATGTTTTAATAATTTCAAACTGAGTGGAAATAAGAATTACGATCTGTATGAGGTTGTACTCGCATATGCACTTCAGTTAGCTGAACTGAAAATGTGTTAAGCTATTTCTCTAAATATGTTCTTCGACGTATATATTTTAATTTTCTGAACACGGAAAAGTGAAAGCAGAGCACAGGCATTTAATCTATTACCAACCATACCGGAGAAGTTTTCGGACCCATAAATTTTACGTGCCTCTGCTCCATGAAGACATTACAGTTTCAAATACTTACACTTAATTTCAAATTAACGCCTAAACACTTAAATTAACTCAGCCATTTACTTTCAAATGCACATTTATTTTGTGAGATTAAAACTTAATGAGAAATATTATATCTGTTATATATCTATGGGAGAGGGGTAAGAAATAATTATTCTCTTCCTCTAAATTCTGTAAAACAGTTCACACCATCATGCGTATATATATTTTTACAGCTAGAAAAGTGATGATCTTCCATAAAATTTTCAGTACATTTTTATGGTTACGTATTACTGCAAATTTAAATAAATAAAAGGTTTTAGTTAATTTATTGCAAAATTATAGAATACATAAAGTATCATACAACATTAATTTAACATACAGATCTTTGTATTATAATTAAGTATTAATAAATTAATTATTTCGAAACAGTGTGATTTAAAAATATACTCCTTTGTTCAAAAAAGTTGTCAGAAAATGTTTGAAGGGCAATTTGAAATGTAAAAAAGAAAATTTACTTAAAAATTTTTGAAGAAACATGCATCGAAATACACACTCCTGGCATTTCTGGAAGTAGTAGTAAAAAGCCTCTTTAGGTACCTTTCCATAGACTGGTCGTCGTATTGTTTTTGGTACTCCAAAAACTGTTTGAAAACGTTAAATCCGTCAAACACCTTGACAAGAGAAAAAAGGGGTCAGGAGAAAATATCTGAAATACTGCTGGTATCTAATATGTGCTTGAGGATGACATAGATATGTTTCTGACCAAAGAATTCCTAGCCTTTTTTTGCACAGGCGCCTTTTAAGGCGATCGCGCCGAATAATCGAAATATGCTTTAACTCCGTTTGTCCAACAGCAAGAATTAGTCACTTCATTCATAACAGTACACTGACATTCATCAGTAATCAAATTCAGTTACTGCAGCTGATTTTTTGTGAACTTTTGGAATACACAGGAGTATTTGCCATCAACATTTAACAGTATTATGACAAATTATTTAACAACATTTCATACACCTTAATTCATGAACATCAGAGTAAGAATATTTTTCTTATATTTTCCGTAAATGGAAATAATAATAATAATAATGATGATGATTATTCAAGACGTTACTTTAAGATAGAACAAAATGAAGAATATAGTTTTCCTACCTCTTCTTCGTACGCTTCTTCTTCACTCTCTCCACCTTCGTACGGGACATTTTCGTCCCAATCCACCTGGAGAAGCTCTTGGACATCCGGCTCATTCTCCTGATCACCGATGAAATGGAAAAGTTCGTAGTACCACAAAGAGGGCACATAGACTGGTTCCCCCGTCTGACGGCTTCTTTCCCTGGACGCCTCTACTTTTCGTACTTCCTTTCTGTAATTGGTCCTCAATGCATTTATTTTCTTCTTTACCATTTCTACGTCTGCATTTGGATAAAGTTCTCTCAGTTTGG
This sequence comes from Stegodyphus dumicola, assembly GCF_044657685.1. Taxonomy (NCBI): domain Eukaryota; kingdom Metazoa; phylum Arthropoda; class Arachnida; order Araneae; family Eresidae; genus Stegodyphus; species Stegodyphus dumicola. The sequence continues at coordinate 135,618,791 of NC_140771.1, read as the reverse complement.
CCACCATTCTCCTATACGCGATGTTCTTGATGGTTTTATTGTTGTAGTGGCAAGAACGGACCTTCCACAATGAAGGTTCGCTTCTGTAGATTTCGATGAATTCTTGGATGATCTGTCTCTCCATGTTACTTATTGATCTCCAACCACACATAAGTCAAAACTAAACAGAGGTTAGTGTAGTGTTGATTTAGTATCAAAGGGATCCAATCTCAGCAACCACCTTTTGAACTAATGAATTGATATGAAGTGTTAAAGCGAAATTTTGCGCAGAACAGAGAAGACTACTAAACATAAATATTTGAAAAATATGTGCGTCTGTGCACATAAACGAGAATACCCAAACCCTAAAACTCTAAATCTAAGAGTCATAAAAGTAACTTGAAGTACAGGCAGAAATGTAGTTAAGCGAAATTGTTAAGTACTTGATTTAAAATTGACATAATTTAACAGTTGACGCCTACATAACTAACCCTAAATTTTACGTATCTAATACATAAAGCAATGAAAACATAACTTAAATTTTTAACATTAATTGTAAAAATTCGTTGAAGTTTGATAATTAATTGAGCTTGATTTTGAGAAGGTTTCTTAACTTATCAAATCCTACAGAGACACATCTAAAGTGCATTAGAAGGGGGAAAACATTTGAGGTCTCTTATTGCTAAAAACAGAAAGATTATGCCTTTCCTGTATATAAAAAGAAAGGCATGTACCTCATTTACAAAATTATATTCCAAAAATTATACTGATTAAAAATTAAGAGTTTGAATCAATTGCTCAGAGGGAGGAGGCAGGAAAATTTAAAAAGGAATAATAGTTCAGTCAAAAAAATATTAGTCCTACTTATAAAATTGATTAAAGGCTTGAAATAACTACCAAGTATGTTTGCAGTTAATTATAAATTGTTCTCTAAGCGCAGAAATCGACTCTTAAAATTCTTTCCTGGTCAAAGCTACAAGCCCGCTGCAAGTAAAAAAAAACACCCTCGTAGCACTAATTCGCCGGATGAAAGTCGCTCGATACAAAAAAATGAATAACTGCATATTTACGCATCCGATTTCAGCTTAAATTATCAGCTCTATGAACATCATCCCAGCTACGCATCTCGCTAGCTGCCTTAATCCACTGACTTGTCAATTCACTTGTCAAGCCTTCAATACTAAAAGAACATTACGACAGTTTATTGAAATCACCTACATCGGCTAAAGTGGTTTCTCCCTGTTCTTTCTGCGCAGGCGCGAAAGCAACCTCTACACTTTCTTTCCTCTCAAGCGCACTGACAAGTCTGACAAGTGCACTACCCGTAACGACGAAGGGTAAGACGAGAAAGGAGTAATATTCATCATTTGAGGACTTTTTTTTTGCTGTACTTGAAGAAGGATAACATTTAGAATGAATTTATTAATTTTTTATGTTATTCTAGGTCCAATAAATCGTGATACTGAAAGTATAATAATTTCAATGCAAAATGCATGAAACTTCTCTGGGTATTTATATAACTTCCAAATTTGATAAGGAATAGAGCAGTTTTATTCGGTGTAACAGAAAAATTCCATCCTTTATTTATTTTATTTATTAACCTCGAAAACATGTTAGGTGCTTTTAAAAACACTATTTTAGGAAATACTTAAAAGCTTGATTTTAAAGGGAAAGAGAATATTTACATTTTGTATTACGTTTTATGTTGTGATCCATAGTAAAAGTAATCCAGATTTAAAATTAGATTAAGTATTAAACAAAAAATTAAGTAAAATCAAAGCTATGATGATATGATTCTATAATTTGATCAGGGTTATAGCTTTAATTTTGCCTGTATTTCGGACAATAATCGTTTAGTCATTTTTACGCTAAAATTAATTAATTTATACGCTGAAGTCACGAATTGTAAAAATGTAAAGGAATTTTCGAAAGTGATGTCATAGTAATTACAAAATGTAAAATTAAAATTTGAAAAATCTATGAAAAACAGAATAAGAAATTAAAAAGAAAGTTTCTTTAATGAGTTTGGCTAAAATAAATTATAAAATAGCTATTGAAAAGTACAATTTGCTTATAATTTGCTTTGCTTCAAAAGCAGCTTTTTTTTTATTTTTTATTTCTCGTATTAAAGAAAAAGCATCGTAGACAATAAATATACAAAATTGACAACTGTTACGAAATAGGGGGGGGGAGACGAAGAGAAAAGTCAGTTGTGTACCGTAAATTTTACCCTTTTTATAAAGAGCACAATTTTAAGTTACACATTAAGTAAACAAAATTAATTAAATGAATAAACTTTTTATTTAATGGCAATCGAGTGAAATATGAAGCTTCATTTAACACCATGATTTGCAAAGACGTGAAATGACGCTTCATAAATTCCATAGAATGAATAAAAGTCTATTAAAGGCTTGCAAAAACCTAACGGATATCAATTCCACGTGTGTTCAGATATTTTGAATAATTATGCGAAATTTCTTGAGGTAAAATAAAGTATTTGTATGTCGCATTATTTGATCTATTTCCATCTATAATAAGTATATATATACAAAGCAGATGTAAGAAAAAGCTGCTGTTGAATTATTGCGTTCTTTCAACCATGCATAACGCTGTTTTGAACATGACCCTGAATCAAGTGGGAATAAATGCAAGTGCAATGATTGGCACCTGCTTACGAGTTAACACGGGTCGCTGACAGGTGAAACCATTATTTCAGAGAAGCGACTATAAGGGATGTACGTATAATGTTTAATGGTAAGTTTCGTATAATGGTAAGTTTCGGGGAATTTTGCACAATAGGAATAGGAGTGCAGAGCGTTTTGAAGAATCATTCTCACAATTCTCTAAGCGTACTTGCGCTTGAATCAAGTTCACTAGGTCAAACATCAGCGCGTTTACAAAAAATTAGTGTTATTTAACCCTTTGCAGTCTTTAAAAAATTAGCAGCAAATTTTCTTTCTATTTCATATATATTATATTGTTTTGTTAAATCAGTGGTTCTCAATCTTTTTTTCCCCCACACCCTCTTTCACCACTTGTTAGACGATCATTAGTCCACTCCTTCCCAACGCTTGTAAAATACATATAAGTTTATTCAAATCTAGATTAGTTATTTTTTAATGTGCTTTATAAATTAAACAAGAAACAGTATAGAACATGTCGATAAGTAACAAAATTTGAAAAAAAAGTAGTTTTTATTTTCATAAACTTAAACATAAAGCTTACAATGCCGTCCAGACTGCATAGCGCTTAGGGTAGCCTACTGGCATACGAAGTGCGCGGGCTCGAATTCCGGAGAAGGCTTAGATGTTTAAAAATGTATATAGTCTTTGCGACACGAGGGCACTCGAAATACATGGCGAGTCGAAAATCCTCTTTTGTGGTTTAGGAGAGAGAGCTTTGCACCCCCCTCCCCGCGCCAGGGCGCTCTCCCTCAAAATAGAGGTGAAAGAAATCCAACCTCCTTCAGCCTCTGGCAACCATTTTGCATGAAATACATGAACAAGACAACACCAACAAAAACTTAAAATTCCCATCCCCCAGAAACTATGAAATCCCCCCACGGAGGATCACCCTCCGGTTGAAAGCCCCTATGTTAAATATTTGGTCTTTTTTTCTTTTCTTGTCTTTCTTTGTTTCGGGAAAGTAGACTTAATAATTTAGAAAATCATATTTATGATCTAGTAATTATTAAATAGCATAATAAAGTTGTTTTCTGCAGAAAACAGGATAATAAATTTAAGTAAGTACAGTATTTCTTCTGTTTCTGTGAGAAGATGTTACGCTTTTTAAGACACCGCTGATTTGTTTAACACTTTTCTTCCGATTCGAGCTATTTGTATCTAAAACTGTATAAAATATGTATTTGATCTGAATGTAGATAATGTCACACAGTTAATGAGCGAGACTTAAATTCAATATTAATCACCAATGATTTGTGATACAAAAGTCTTCCAGGTACCATACTTCAAAATTTTGCAATCCCCCATTTCGAAAACTTCGGAACTCTGTTAATTAGACCTTGGAATCTGTTGAGTAGTTCTGTTACCATTCTCATGAAACTTATCTACAAATGGTTAACTGGCGCACAGATACTTCATTTTTAACGGAAAATTGTCCACATATCCCACACCTAGGGCAGGGATTCTCAACCAATGGGTGGGGCATATAATAGTTTCAGGGGGAGGGGGGAATGCGTTCAGCCTTTCATTTAACTATTCAGTATTTAGTTTTAGTTTATTGGGAGGGGGGGACTACTTTTTTTTCAAGTTTTTTAATTTATCAACCCTTTCTGTACTTTTTAGTGTTTAATTAATAAAACATGTTAAAAAATAATCCAAATTTTAATAAATGTATTTTTCAGGTTTTGAAAAAGAGTGGGAGGAATGAACTACTGGCAATGGTGAAAGAGGGGCATAAGGCAAAAATGTTTTTTAATAAATCAGTTATTCCAAGAAATGCCTTGTTAAGTGTACATAAGAATGGTAGGCTTAATCCGAGTGTATTTATAGATTTATATGCTGAAAAATATAAAAATAAAAATGAAATTAAATCTATTCTAGAACTTATTGCATTTTTTTACCTAAGGAATTATTAGTTAGAAATATCATATAATGGGTTATTAGTTACTAATTATCACATACAAAATAGATATTGCAACTTGTTGTTAGACGTAGAATGTAGTACTTAGCTTTACTGAAGAATTTAACAGCCTAAAATTTGGAATAAATAAATTCTTTTAGTAAACACAGTTGAAATGCACAGATCCGGTTACTTTACAATTTCAGAAATTTCTATTCTGTACTGACAAGATTTTTCAGAATTCTACTCCAGTTAGCATCACGAAGAATTTGTCATCCATTAACGGTAACTGTTAGTGGACGACTGTTGGTGCCAACTAATTACACAGGATCTTTTATTTTTCTTTGTTCTTATAACACTGATATATGCTCATCAGAGGGAAATTGAAATTTTTTGTGCATTTTTGAATAACATTTAGCAATAAGTATTATTTTATATTATAAGCATGATAAATACAATGCGTTTCTAATATTTTGAATACAGGATGGCCACAGAAAATCTTTCCCAATATATGAACACCCAGGGAGCCTAACTTCTAGCGGAATATCCGCTCGACTAATCCAAATAAAACTTTATTATTTGAAGGTATGCTCCGTAGATAGTGATTGTTTAAAACAACAGAGCTCTTACAATTACGCTACAGCAAAAAAATTCCGAAATTTTCGAATGGTAACACTTTTTTTTCCTGCACAAATTGATCAGCGCACTGAAAAACCATAAATGGCGTTGGAGCGATATATGTATGACGAAAATTGCTGGTGTAAAACATTTGCAAAGAAAAGCATTGTAAAGGAGCAATGACAATATAAGAGAGGGGACGAATTTTTTTTTTATTGGAATAACAAGTTTTCAACGTGCCTACCTTTGCAGACGATAAAGCATTGCATGCGGGAGATTTTTGACAACAATGATGAACGTAACATCGCAGGAGGAAACTGCATAACTTCACGTTTTACGGCATCTTTCAGTTCTGACAAATTCGTGGATTTGATAAGCATGCCTTAGATTTCAGATAACCCCAGAACCAGTAATCCGTCGGAGAAGGCGTATGTTTGTAAATATATACTGTCTTTGCAGTCCTAGACATTTAGGAAACACGGCTAACCGAAAGTCATTCCAAGTAATATGATCATAGGGCAAGAAGAGTGGGATATCAATGAATCCTTCTTTAAAAATGGGGCGATTTTGGGCAAAAGGGCTCTGTCATATGTAAGCAAGACCGGATGAATACTTTTAGAATCCCTAAGCACTTAAAATATTTTAGCGCTTCTGCATATATTTATGCCAATTTTTTAATTCATTCTGTTCCCTTGATCTTGGTTTAACTGCATCATACATGGCATGGTAAAATCGGCAACAGAAAATTTTTGTGGTGTTTCCTATTCTGAATCCTTATAAGCAACATTTCGTAGAGCCACCTTTCCTTGATGCCCTAAGCACAAAGTACTAAGTTTGATACCTAAGCTGATTTTGCTTAGTGATTAATCCAGCTCTGACTATAAGGATCCGTTCACGCACTGACTTTTGGGTCGTAAAAAGTATATGCCGAGCTTCGTTGCCAGGCAACCAGACCTTGCTACGTCCCAAAAACTGGCTTAAAGATTTTGCCTGAAATCTTTAACTCTACAATTTTATGTCAATATGGTAGGAGAGCTGATCAATCACAACGAAGCAAACTCGAATTGACATTCGGTCGACGTTTCGCTAAGTCAGCTGCACATTTATGCACGCGCAATTTTACTTTTCCTGATTGGCTACGGTCTAAGTCTTATGATCCAGGTCTGAAACGTCTTTTATGTCATAAGTCCCCAAGCCTTATGATAATAAAGCCGACGTCTGAATGAAGCCTCAAGTACCAAAAGCCCATGCCAATGACAGACGCATTCCTGCGCTTCTCGGAACGATAAAATTCATAACTTGTTCTGATGCTAATGAGAGACAAGTGAGTCGCTACAACAACAATATTAAACACAAAATGATAATTTTTAACATCCACAAACTGACATTCGCATTGTCACCATCGAAAGAAGGAAAGTTTTCTATTAGTTTTAAATTAAAATTCCATAAAGTTTTGATTAGATAAATTTTAAAGCTAATCTAATTGGATCAACGCATTGGTATAGTATTTTTCATACGGAAAAGTAGTTTCGAGTTGTTTCCTTTTCAATTTTCCTAGTCCTGGAAGCGCGTATAATTACTTTCGCTTCATTTCATGTTAAAATAGGAAGTGCAGCCACTTCTCTTTCCATGTTCATAAATAAGAATTTTATCAGCTGAGTTATTATTAATTAATATATAATATTTGCCAGCCATGCATCATAAAGTAAGAAGGGTTATCAACCAACGCACTACAGTTTTACACTTTCGATTTCAGTAATCTTTCAGTTTGCATGCCATTCGTTATACATTATTAGAACTTATTAATAATTTCAAATTGTTAAATAAAATAAATATCAGGTTTTTTGAGTTTCACAGTTTTAATTAAACTCACTAAAAGTTATAATTTTAGGTATTAAAGTATTCTTGATCTTATAAGTAACAACAATATCGTGCGGCTGCTGATAACGGCAGCTGAAAACTCTCAATTCAAAACTGTGGAAAAGAAATGAACTGAATGGGGTAACCATTCTTATATAAACGAAGTTTGTATAAATGTAGCTTTTTTTGTTCCTTGAAATTCTGTTAAACTACTTTACATGCGCTCTGCAATTTTATTTTAGTCTGATTTGACCAAGAATATTGTGATATTGAGGGAGGGGGGAGAAAAAGAAAAAGAAAAGTTTTTATAATATGTTCAATTAAAATCCGTGTAAATCAAAAAGCGATTTTTGCTCCATTTGTTGTATATGTTGTTTTAACTTTCTCATTTCATAGTATGGAGAAAGAATCATAAAGAAGGAAATTTTTTTTTTTTTTTTTTTTTTTTTTTAATACGTAGAAAAATAATTCTTTCTTATGAGCGTGATGTTCGTAACAAAGTTCATGATGTTCACCTTTCATGTAAGGTCTTCTGACCCATAATTGTCATAAGGTTGCATTCAGTTAATAAAATTTCTATTTGGTTTAGAACAACATTTTTTTACTTGTGATATGCAGCGACTGTAAATTTAAAAAAGTTGAAGCTACTGCATTCGTCATGGAGGATATGCTGAATAAAGGGATTTTTCTACGAAATAAAAAAAGAATCATCCCTTCCCATCATGCGTCAGCAAGCCGGATTTCCGCATCAGAGAGTTTTAAGATAGAGAGATTTCCGTTTTAGTGGTTTCTCGATGACACTTTATTTCAAACTTTTACTTCGATAAAAATAAAGTTACACAGATAATTGCATAGCCTATACATAAAATTTGTTGTGCATTTTATAAACTAAACCAACAAAATAATGTTTGTGTTGTGAAAATGTTATCTTTATTTTTTGCAAAAAAGATGGGATATTTCGTTGCTTTTATCATGCTTTAAGTTGTAAAGTATAGTTCTGTGATGCTTTAAAGTGGTTTTGAGATCATTTTTAATCTCTGAATACAAATAGAAATACCTAAGGGGAAAATTTATTTCTGCTTTTGTTATTTTATTTATTTATTTATTTATTTGCATTCCGCCAGGTGAATTATTTTGTCTTAGTTCTTTACATTTAGTTAAATGTTTCTTATTTAATGTTTAAATTTTCATATTAGAAATAAGATTATTTTGCGTACAAAATTGTATTACAGTTATAATATAAATATTTATAAAACTTTTTTCTTATCTATGACTTGCATCATGACTTTTTCAAGTAATTAAAAAAAATCGTCAATCGTTAAACTATGAGTTTGTCTGTTAAACTTATTACGAAATTTTTAGTAAAGTGATAGTAGAAACTATGCATTTAAATAAAATATCTTTGCTCTACTACTTTAATTGTGAATTAGCATGCAAATTAACTATGACTATTTTGTGTTATAAAAAAATTAAAGCAGCATTTCTTCTCCAGCATTTAGAATTTTTAGAAGGAATGTAAGTTTTCCGTTTTCTCATTCCTCAAGACATTTTTCTAAAATATAGGATGCAATTTATAAAAATGTATTTCTAGATTTCTTTGTTAAATATAAATAGTGTGATAAAATAGTTACAAATATACAGACGGCTATAAAGTTCTCGAGTTAGCTAAAGCTGAGGAACCTTAAAAACTGATAAGCGAATAATCGCTTGAGTTCGTGAGACAGAGAACAAAACGGAAGAAGGGTTAAATTACCCTTTATAATTCCAAATAAAGTTCAACAGATGACTCCTTTCTTGGAGTTACAATAAAGCCTCCACTCGGGCTTGAACTCAGGAAACTAAGAACTAAAACTCAACTAATCTAACTAAAAAGATATAGCCGAAGCTATCAAGATTCTAACAGAGTTGGCCTCTTAATGCTAAATAACGGCGAAACTATCAAGGGCCTAAAGTACGGCCGAGCGTAATAATAGCTTAAGAGAGCGAGTAGCCTAAAAAGGCGAACGCGCGCTAGTCAGAATCACTTTCTCTCTTTAACGCTGTAGAACTTCACAATTCTCCTCATTTGCATTCAAACGCGATTCTGAAAATGCTTTATGGCCCGAAGTTGTAAGCTGAAATTCAGGCAGATAGGAAAGTAACTTTAACTCAACTGTTAGAAATATTAATATAAATCTTACAACATGTAAAAGAAAATGAACAAAAGCGTACTTGCTCTATTGAAAAACAATTTTTGAACGTATTGCAAAAGCAGCTAAAAAATGTAAAAAGGGAGGTGAATAAAAAAGTAGCCAGGAAAGAAAACTCACATTTTCTCTTGTAAATTTTGAAAAGATTAACAGTGAAAGACACCAAGAATTTATTGGAATTAATAAAAGAAGAAACAGTAACAATATATATCTCTTTGTAAAATCCTTCAAAAGGCGAATTATCAAGGGGAAGAAATGAACTGTTTAAAAGAGTCTACAAAATGCTGGGAGATAAGTTAAATGAAATGTTTGTAAATAGCCAAAGTAATTCTGTTTATTACGATGATGAGGATTAGAACTGTGAACGCAGACATCATTATTCAGTGAGATCTGATCATGTAAATAAGGGTACCTATAAACGTTCATTTACGACATTGCCTTTTGTACGAATTCCAACAAAATAGAAATGCTACAGTGTTGAAATTTAATGATAGTTTTTGGCAGCGCCGGATCTTTGATTTTTCTGATGTGGGGCAAAAGCTAAAACTGCCACCCTCACCCATCATCCTTTAAGTTTTTCTAACAAGTTTTAATTTCTTTAATAAATACAGAAATAGGTAGGCTTTGAAGTAAAAACCTAAGCTCCATTTTATACTAAACTCGTTACGTGCACCCCCTTTTTTTTGTTATAAAGGAAAAATACGTACCAAAGTTACATAGTTAGAAAATCATCCCCTCCTAGGAGAACCGCCTTGCTGGTGAGCTTACTTTTGGATTCAATCCTAATCCTGAAGTGCTTCTAAGCCTCCAGTCCTCGAAACCATTCGTTTTTTCGCTCTAAAGGGAAGGGGCATCTTCTAAGCTTCTCATTATTCCGTGTTATTGCATACTGGTTAAATTACGTTAGGTCAGATTATATGAATATGGCAAAGACAGGAGGGCTATCTGCTTAGAGGAGAGGTGCTTTCGTGGAGGAATGTTTTAAAGGAAACTGGCTCGTATTCACGTTACACATGAGAAAATCCAAAACACAAACCATGCAGCCAGCCCGTTTGCCTGGGTTTGAACCCAACGAGATAGTATACTGGTAGAGAGCGTATTGCAACCTTCAACCGGTTCCAACATTAGTGTCACGTGACTGCTGCGCGAATTCCGAAAGTCCGGAAATACTTTACATTGCTTTCTATGGGACGAAAGACTGCTGCTCTGCTTGGTCACATAAAATTTAAGTAAAAATGGTTATTCGCTGCAGCGCCTACGGATGTAAAGAAAGTTTCGTGAAAGGAGGACTTGTAACTTTTCATAGGTAAGTTAAAACTGCATGATTTATTATTTTATTTTCAGTATTTTTGTCATTTTACTATCCCTGTTGAATTGATTGGAAAGTTTCAGCCATATTGTATAAGAAAATTGCCGCCGTATATGACGTTTTCAGCATGTATTATTAGCATCAAAATGTATTAAATACTGTGACACTATTTACTGGAATCACCCTTTACAAATAATTGAATTTTATATGTTTTTTCCGTGTATTCCGTTGAAATAGAAAGCTGCGCCAATTGGCGTTAACCTTTTTTCGCCAAGTCGTACGCGTTTTGATTTCATAAACAATTACTGCCTGCGATAAAAAAAGAAAAATGCTATTATTAGCATTAAATTATTGAGAAAAGATTGTGCGATATGTTTACTTTGTTAAAAAAAAAAGCTGAAGATCTTGATTCATGCAACATTGAACATAAACAGTTAAACAGCATTATTTTAAAAATCAGATTACTTTTATAAAGCTCAATGCTTTATCATTATTTTCTATAAAATCAATTAAAATAAAAATAATCTGGATTATAATTCTGTCTCATCTACTATGCTGTTAGAAATTTATTATAATTGAAAAAAAATTGATGTGAAAAACTTACCATATTTTAAATAGTATTTACAAAAAAAAAAAAAAAAAAAAAAAAGAGTGAGAGAATTTTTAACTGTAATATTGTTTTGATCCTAATAATAAATACTGAGTTGAAGTTTGTTACCGTTTGATACATATTCAATATAAAATATTTGTTATAGTTAATAAGATGTATTGATCCCCGCCATGACATACACATGAGTGTGGAAATCAGTAATTAAGATTGCATTATTTTGTCCCAGTAATATAATCTCAAGAAAAGAGAGTGCATTATTTTGTTTCAGTAATATAATCTCAAGAAAAGAGAGGCAATCAATGGCATAAATACATATAATACAATGTGATTTTCTTTTTCTCTTTAGGATGCAATGCATTAAAATTAAACGAGGTTTTTTTTTTTACCTTCTCAAATATTATAACAGTAGTGCAATTAATTTTTTAACGTTATTCAAAATTAAAGTTTCCATCTCAATTTTTTATTATTTATTTTAGATTTTCTTCCTAAAATTATTTAACCTAAACATCTTAAACAATGGTGCAAATAATTTAAAGCGATTATTAAAAATATAGATAAAATATTCAGGAAGAAAGGGGTTAAGTTAAATCTAAATATAATTGTAAAAAATCGAACAACCTAATTCGAGGCCGTTGTCTGCTGGCTGTTAGCAGACGGAAATAAAAAGCACTACCTGCCATATCAAAAGCGGGCCAAACTGGCGATGAACAGCCTAAGCTATCACTCCCCAAGAGCGCCAAGAGCATTAGTCACGTGGTATATGTTGGAGACACCCTAGCAGACGAATTCTCTGTGGGTGAGCCGTCTACCTGTTATATGAAGTCGTTGTTTGAACCCAGGCAAGGTCGAACTACCAGTAGTCAACGGTCTTAATGAATCGGCCACTGCTCAGGACATTTGTCTGATTATTTACTATGCGTTTCGCCATTAGGCATTGCATGGAAAAGGAGGAATGCCCGTGGAAAAAAAAAATTGTAAGGGAAAACTAGCTCTTATGTACAAACGGGAAAAATCACGGAAATGTTCATATAGCCAGCACATTCACATATACTTGACCCTCGGACCGAACCACTAGTGCTCAGCGACTTTTATTGCTCAGCCACTAATGGGGCCATTGCATACAAACTGTGGGCTATTGCGGAAAGGAAAAATTCTGAAAAGATTATACAGAATATGGGCTATCACTCAGTATTCGTGCTTCCTGTCTTGTTTTTCATATTTCCTATTTCATAAGTAATTTTAAGTTCTTACATGCCTTAAAGCTATTAAAATATCACGGAATTAGTAACGAAAATTAAAATTTTACTCTGTAAGCCTTTTGTTCTGCAAAGAAATGCATGGAATCGTCATAATTTGATCTGCGGTTTGATTTTCGGTTTCCAGAATCGCGAGACTTGATAAACGCTCCTGGCTCACCGATGATCGTAGATATTTTTTAATATGTTTTAATTTGCTGAAACTTCTATCTGAACAGGTTGAAATGTTCGTGATTCGTCCTCAAACAGTTCATCAGATTGCTTTTTTTTTACAGATTGCTTGACAAAGAAAAAATGTGCTTTGCCATTTTTTCTTTGTCAAAATAGACTCAAATGCAATTTTTTCGGCTACTGTTCTAGACTCTTGTATCCAATATTCCATAGGATTTTTCTCTCATTTTTTTATAATTCCCAGTTTTGGTTAGTTCTTTCGTTAACTACACAGAACGCGGAAGAGGAATTCCTTTTGAATTTCTATATTTACTCGATTGAATTCTGGAAAAATATTAGCTCAAATTTTCAGGTTGATAGTAAATTCAAAATTTTTCACAGCATGTACCAGATGTCCTACCTTATGCTTTGATTCCGCATCAGGAGAAATATCTTTAATTTCTTTTAAATATTTTAATATTTCCGGTAAATTCATTAGAAGGACTTTCACAGCCACATATTTTGCCGACCACCTTGTCTGGCTGCTTCCTTTTAAGTTGTATTTTTTACATTTTTTCATAATATACCATCAAGTAGTGCATCCGACAAAAAAGCGAAGTATTTTCTCAGTAATTCCAAACAAATTAACTGCTTCCGGGGACGAAGAAGCAGAATGCACACCGAAAAGATACGAGGAGTGATCCAAACATGGCACAAATTCCTCCACCTTGTTCATTTCTGTAATCATATCTTGTACTGTTTTAGAAATACCAGCCATATTAGACCTGTTGTCCTAAGACTGACACCGACATTGTCCAATATCTAAACCATCAAGTGTCAATTAAGACACTAATTTTCTACAATGCATTGAGAAATACATTCTCCTATCTTTCCACCAACTTCTATGAAATCAATTAAATTTTCCTTTATCTCACACACATCACGACACGTTTTTGCGTATTGAATCACCTTGTTCATTTTTTTCTGTATGAGACACATATACAGTGCAATCGAGCATTATTGTGTAGTATTTGGCTTTTTTAATATCGTTTAAAATGCTACTTCAGACTGTTTTGCCTTTAAGTTAATAATTTAATTTTGAATTATCTTTGATAAATATGGTTCTGTTACCTTTGTTTGGTGCTTTGACTGGTACTTAAGAATTGAGTTATGTTTGTCAAGCGGAGAGATTAAATTCAGAATTTTTTTTTTTTTTTTTTTTTTTTTTTTGCTAGGTCGAAGACACTTTGTTACAGGCTACTTGGGATATCATCAGACCCAATAAAAGAACGACAGTTTGTTGAAAGATACAGTACTGCATCCATGACTATATAGAATTTCTCTCCATTTCTCTTTCTCTGTGTGAATGAGTCGCTCAGTGTCATGAATGATGCTTTGGCACGATTTCATTTGTTTTACTCGAATTTTCCACTTAATGATGTACCTCTGTGGATTCCAGACGCTTCGTACTCAGTTAAATTTTCCTAAAACTTTTTTTTTTTTTTTCCAATTAATAAATCCTGTAGTATGGTGTAGCGGCAGCACCTTGTTTTTGATAAATCTTGCAGAGTGTACAAAAAATTTCATTCTTGGTTTTAGAATATGTAAACCAAGATCTCCTAAGCTTTTCATTATTTACTAATGTTCTGTATTACATGTCAAATACCTTCCTTCACATTCAGTGGGACTGAGGTTTACGTTTTCTGGATGTTTACTGGCTAATAATACTGATTGACTGCTTAAGAAGGATCGTTGGTGATCTTTTATATTTTTCTATGACCAGCCATCTGCATGGGTCCAACAAATCCAAATTTTTCTTCTTTCTGCTCCCTTCCCCCCATCTAAATGAAAATAGCTTTATATCATGGTTTCATGTCCTCCAGCTATTCGTTTGATGAAGAGGAAGAAGATTGTTCTTTCAAATGCTGACTTGTAGATTATTTGAGGATGATATAGGCAGTCATGTTTGGTAGTGCAAATTGCAAGAAATATTAATACCCTCTAGAATCTCAGCATAATCGGAATTGCGGCAGGGTCTGACTGTTTACTTCTTCCATAAAGTTATTTTTTCATCTTAGTTAAAATTTGGTTCCTCTGTTTGGCCTTATCTTTGGCTCGTTTTCTATATTCCGCTTTTCTTACCCGCAGCTCGCAGATGGTTTCTTTTAATCTAAATGAAATTCACTATGAATTGCCTTAATAAGAATAACTAAGAATTTACGTAATTACACTGAACCGTCCTAAATAAATGGTCGCGTCTCGCTAAATATAGTGCGGGAAGAGACCTAAAAACTAAAAAATAACCATAAAAATAATAAATCTAGCTTTAAAATCCAAAATACGCTCCACTGTTCCGAGTCAAACCAAAGGTGAGCCTAAATTTCCGACTGGCTGCAAAGAAATCTAAATGTCTTGCTTTATTTTATTAAGACATAATGATGGTGTCTTGTATATACTCTACGAATATTAATTTGAATTATTTCATTTATCCGGGATGGCCCAAGGTTAGTTCTTTTGGACTAGATCTTAAGAAAATAGTTACAATGCTTCTCCATTTCCCAGCAGACGTTGCTATGGAAACCAGGCAACTCCTTCAACAAGCTATTCTATTTCTCATTTGAATACACCCCGGCCAAACAGGAAATGATAGAGGGACTTCAGACAAGATTTATTTAGTGCAAACAATACTACGAAAAAATATTGAAAAATACCTTGTTTTACTATATTTATTTCCCTTAATTAACTTAAATATCGTTTTTCATTTTCTAATGCTTTCCTTTACGAAAAGAATTTAATGTTTACAATTATTTTCAGCATTCGTACGAATTCTGTGCATAAAATAAACATTTTCTTTAACAAAATACTTAATCGGAAAGTATATACCCGGTATTTCCGGTATATCTACCACATATAAAATGATCATTTTGCTTTAGTTTACATTTTTTCCATTACCAAAATCATGTAGCAGACGCGTCGGCCGATGCGTCTTGTCTCCCGGGTGACGTCACTACCAGCAACCAATGGCACGCTTTTTCCGTTCCTGGCCTAACCTTAGTATATTAAAGAACCTTGCTTCAGACGTTACTGATAGGGTCAGGCTGATTCTATCAGTGACGCCTGGAGTCCCTCTATTTGCGTCTTTCTGATCTTATATTTATAGCTGTAATTGGCTGTACTTTATTTTAACTCATGTTCCTTTAAAAGGGTTCTTAGTATTTAATTATAAATCTAAAGAGAGGTTTTCAACTCGGCCTTAAAACTATTAACATTGTACTAAAATTAGAGAGCTGTTTTAGCGAACTACATACCAAATATGATCCAGCCTTATATTTGAATTTGCCGCTCACGAGAGTTGCCGCCATGGAGGTAAGAAAGGAAGGAGTGGCCAACCGGCACTAGAAGTGAAGCACTGCTTCGAAGCTTCGGTCACTAGATGGGGAGTTCTTTGTTTACATTCAGACGCTCGCTTGAGTGTTCTGATAGTATTTCGACACACGACAGTTCCATACAAATCGAAAAAGGGACACTTTCACATGAAAGAAACATTTATAGCGTGATAGATAATAGCAATTTGTACAGTTTAGGGACATTTACGCAAAAATCACATCTTGTTTATTTTTCGATAACTAACAACAGCGATTTTGATTATGAATTTGTTTTATAAAATTCTAAGCTGTTGAACTACAAAAATATAAATTTTAACAAAAATGTTATGCTTAAAGAATGAAAAATATCTTACGGTACCTTTAAAATTGTATACGTCTTTCGATACCCTTGATAGAGAATTCGCTACTTTTATTTTATGTTCCAAACGCCAAAATGTTTTAAATAAAATAAACTTTTTTCCCATCCATATATTATTGTAACATGAGCACTGCTAAAAAAAAAAAAAAAAGGGGGACAGTGCTATATCTCCCGTTCTACTGGGCCGATTGACAAAATTCAAACTGCGTTTTTCATGTCTTGAAAGCGCGACTTAGGATATATATTAGATTTATATATAGCACTATTCTAACATAGGTATTTTTGACACAAAATCGGACTTTTTCTGAAATAACATATCAATACTTTTCCATATTTCGATTTTACGACTCAGATTATGCCAGAATACCAAGTTTTGTAAAAATCGTACGAGTAGTTTTTAAAATATTAGCTCTCAAAATTTTAGCTCCTCAATGTTAATTGAATTTGGTAAATATTTATTAATATCTCTTTTTTTATTAAACTTTTATTATTTTTCTTTTCACATTTCGAAATTTAGTTCATTCCAAATAAAATTTACCAATTTTTTGTGTTTTACTTTTTAAATTCTATTTTTAAATAATTTTTATAAATGTTTCGAAAAAAATTTTGAATTATAACCTATAAAATTTTTACCATCATCTTAAAGTAGGTGTATTTTTAAGCATATCTGCAAAAATTTAGACTTTTTTATTCAAAATTTTCTAAGATATACACGAATTTTCATATTTTTGCGTTTTGAAATTTGGCATCTTTTTTTTTTTTTTTTTTTTTTTTTTGAGCGATAATAACTCCAAATGTGGTTTATGGATTTTTGTTACTGTGAATTGCCACAGCTATTTTTAACCTTAAATTTCAAGTAAAATTTTACGGAGAATTAATTATATAAAATATTTTCCCTCAATGATGCGTAATAAATATTTATTAATACTATATGAAAAGATATTTTTTTAAAAATTACAGATGATATTATTAAAATTTTTAACTACTTTTTTTTAATTTCTCTCTTTCTTCTTCTTCTTCTTTTTTTTTTTTTTTTTTTTAATAAGAGTAAATTTTTGTAAGAGTAAATTTTTACCTTCGGCGTTTTATCGTCTGCTACTTTACTTTGTTTAAATCGAATTGTCTAAAACTGAGAATTTTCGTTTGAAGTTTATTTGAATTTTATGACATTAACTGCATAATTTATTTCTAAAGAAACTGTTGCTTATGAACTGGCTGAAAGAGCGGCTGATACTATCATCCATATTTTTAAAGCACAGTATATTTTTATAGAAACATAAGATTTAGAATAATCATTTTTATAAAAGTCAAATTATGATATAAGCATACAACCCTCTACAGACTGAATTAATGGAAGTTCAATGGTTATGTAGAAATGATCTGCAGCTACTTAATGGCTGGATAAGTCAGCAGATTCTGTAGACAAGTTATCAGGTTCTGTGTTCCGCCTTACTTGCTTGGGGAACATTCAAGAACCTGACTCGGAACAGGGAGCTTACTAAAGCTATGTTCAATAAATGTGGGAAGTAGACAAGATACACAGGAAGGGTATACGAAACCCTTTATTTTTCACTCTTTACAATAATTTCCGAATTTCGGAATACAGAGACCAACCACTTGTGGTCTGAACGTAAGAATATAAAAATATTAACTAAACTCTAACTTAACTTTGGAATAATAAACAAGGGCCTACGTGGAAGATTGGCCGTATATTAACAGGAAGCCGTATGTAGTACAGAGAACTGTTAACACTACAATACGTTTAAAATTATCAAGAGGATTAAACCTCTGGCCTGGAAGGCAACCAGCAACCGAGTAAAACTGCTAAGGCAAGCGGCCTGCTTCGACTAACTCCTTCCTCTCTCTCGTTTGGCAAAAAGCCACAACTTAAGTACTTGGCGTTCGCCAGACAAATTTGCATAAATAAGTTAAAGCTTTTAATTCTGGCCGGAAGTAGAAAATAAGAAGTGATAGTAAAGATTTAAAATAAAATAAACGTTAGTAAAACTTAAGATCCTTACAAAGTAAGAATAATTATATAAACGATACCCAACATTCTGGATTCAATTAACAACAAAAATACGATGTTTTATTAAATGAATTTAGGAAGTTTTAAAACATAAAAAATCAACTAATTTTTTATCCTAAAATGTATTTTTGCGCGTAGCGTATTTTCACTATATCCTTAAAATTCTAATTTAGAATGTAATTGTCAAGAACTGAATCCTAATCATCAGTAATATAATAAGTAATTATTACTCTAGAATCTAACGCGAGGCCAATCTTTTACAAACATTTCTCACTAGAAACTAGAAATTTCAAAAAAAAAATTAAAAAAAAAAAAAAAAAATTGTTTTTACATTATCAGCTCCATGGACAACCACTTTTCATCTGTACTGCATCTAAATAGGAGCTTTTAATTCAAATCTGGTTCCTTCCAGAGATCTGGAAGGAAAACTAGTTTAATGAAATGTTACACAATGAAATGGCAAGTAACATGAATATTTATATTTCTCTTAACATTCTTATTTCATTCATGACTTTATTTTAATTATCTCTCCCCGTGCTCTCTGACATGTGTTGTAAAAGAAAACACCAAACACGAATGTGTTTATGTATACGTGTTCAACACTGCCGCCTACAATCAAAACACTAACGTGTTAAAATTCAACATAACAAGACCTCGTAACACACCTTATCTTCAACTCTAAACCCTGAGGTACTATTCTGAAAGTGGCTAACTCTGAAGTGTAGCGTCAGAGAGCCTAACTACATTCATTCAACCTTTAACACATATTCACAATACTTTTCTCTTTTTTTTTTTTTTTTTTTTCAGTCACACGAATAAGTTTAAAATTTTTGGCATTACATTCACTTTTACCATATCACAGTATTTCTTAACATTTAAAGTAACAGTTCACATTGTATATAAGAACATATTAACATGCCGTTAATTTTACGCATTTTAAAACATACATTAGTAGTACATTGTTAACTTCTATTCTTTTCCAAGCAAGTGCCAATTCTTCTACATTGAAATACTACATTTCAAAAGTCTTTCAGACTAAAACTTCTTTCTTGCCAGAATGTTTAAATAAAATTTATACAATAACTTTTACAGTATTCAAGTATTTACACATTCCTATTATACATCAACTTTAGTTTTACTCGCGAGTAATTGAAAAACATAATACCAAAATAGGTAACAACTCATTTCTCGCCTTTTTGGCGATAAAGGTGGACCTCACATGAGGTAAAACGTCTTGAAATCTGCCACTTGCAGTAAGAATGAAAGATTAACTTAAGTTTGCAAAGTAACATAAAATTTTACTTATCTTTGTGATATTCGGACATTCTTTTCTAAGCCCAGTCCTGGAAGGTAGCGAAGATTCTAGTTTGATTTATCCTCCTTCTTGTGCGAGCTCGCTTTTCAGTTCCTTCCTCTAGGAGCTTTCTTTTTCCTCCAGTTCGGTCACCCTTGAATACCTTCTTTTTCGCCTCTGCCTGTGGTCTTGGCCGTTTGATGGCAGCTGGTCTTGGCGGAACCGGGACACTTCTCTCTCGTTCCTGCTTGGATCTCGTTGCTGGCCGTTCAAATTTTCCTTGCATCTTTTCCTCCGCCGCTGATGGTCCTTCCGCAATTCGGCGACATTTGCTGCGTAGAGTCCTGTCCGATGAGTAGATCTTCCGTTTGGGAGCCGGGTTATAGTTGCCATTATTTCTCGTGGCTCTCTTTGCATTCGTCGTACTTCTCCCTTCTTCATTCTGGGGGTGGTCGTGCGCTCTCTTTTCTGGTCGGAGGAACGGCTTCTTTTTCTTGTTACCTTCAATTTTCCAACGGGGCAACTTTCTTTTCAATTGCTCCTGCCTCCTAATGGCTTGTTCTTGTGCTTGTCGTTGTTCCACCTCTGAAGCTTGTGCCTGCCGTGCCGGATCCTGCAAAAGATCTGTAAATATTTGCATTTTATTACGGTCATAGTATGATTTTATTTGGTCAATGTTTGCGGAGAATGTTTCACCTGGCTTTTAACACCACTACAGCCTAAGTTATTTTTTCTATGACATATGGTCCTTCAAATCGTGAAAAAAATTTGGCGGTTTTATCTTCTGGTGCTGAAGAAAGTGAATGTTTAATTTTTAATACTTCATCTCCTACTTTATAAGTTACTCCCCGTCGTTTCAAATCATAATAGAGCTTCTGTTTTCTTTGTGCTACTTCAGTGTTCTTTTTTGCTTATTTAATTAATTTTTCTATATCACCCATTTTAAATTCTGGGGCTCTTTGTTGAACATAAAATAATTTATCTAACGGCGTTATAATCTTTGTGCCTAAAAATAACTCAGCAGAAGTTTTGCCCGTTGTATCATGTTTTGCGGTCCTAAGGGCGAAAGCAAATTCATGGACATAGTTATCCCAGCTTTTATGAAAATTTTTAACATAACTACGGATAATTTTCACTATATTTCTATTGACCCGTTCCGCTATATTTGATTGCGGCCGATACGGGACCATTTTTAAATGACGTATGCCCAGTTTTTGGCACATGTCTTCAAATATATTACTTACAAATTGAGGACCATTATCCGTAATAACTTTTAGGGCCGCCCCGTATTTTAAAATATATTTATTTAAAATAGAATCAGTAACTAATTTCGCGGAGGCTCGTTTTAAGGGAACAATTTCGGTCCACTTACTAAAATGATCAACCATAACAAGGAGATACCAACTTTTATTTAACTGACTTTTTGGGAAAGGGCCCAATAAATCGATGCCAATTATTTCATTTGGAAATTCGGATTTAATACTATTTAGAAACCCGGCCGGGCGGAAATTAATATAATTAACTGCTTGACATGTTGGGCAGGACTGGACATACGTCCTTGTTAACTTTTGCAGTTCAGGAAAATACACTGCTTCGCGTACGCGTTGGATAGTTTTTCGAATACCAGCATGAGAAGCTAAAGGGCTGTCGTGTAACTCCAGCAGGATATTTAATCTAAGACTAGCTGGGATAACAGGTCGAAATTCGTTGTTGGAATTTGTAGTTTTTGTATAAAATAATAGACCATCTATTAGTTCGTAATGGGCAGCCCTATTTCTTATCGCCACAATATCTTGGTGGCTAAAATTTTCAGGATCCTTTAAATACTCATAAATGTTTCCAAACTCAGGATCCTTACCCAGTTCGGTTATTACAGTTTCTCGGGAATTTATTGTACATGCTGTGAGCATTTCCACCTTTACAGTATTACCTACGTCATCTATTTTTATTCTGGATAGGGCATCTGCTACGATATTTTCCTTTCCGGGGGTATGTTTGATTACCAGATTATATTCTTGTAGCTTGAGTGCCCATCTTATTAACCTTGGGGATAAGTTTTTCCCTGAGTACAATCTAGTTACCGCCGCATGATCAGAATACACTGTTATTGGCGCCTTTCCAAAATAGACTCGGAACTTATGCACTGCTAAAAGAACTGTAAGTGCCTCTCTCTCGGTCGCGGAATAATTTCTTTGTGTTTGATTTAAAGTTCGACTAAAAAATGCCACGGGCTGCTGATTTTGCGAAAGTACCGCTCCTACCGCATAATCCGAAGCATCCGCTGAAATTTCTAAATTCTCATCCTTTTCAGGAAATTTCAACACAGGGGCTTGCGTTAATGCTTGCTTTAATTTTTCGAAAGCACTGTTGGCTTCGGCCGTCCACGAGAATCTTGCCTTTTTCCTTTTTAATTTTAACAATGGTTCAGCAATAGCTGCAAAATCTTTTATAAAGGACCTATAATATGAACAAAGTCCTAGAAAAGAAGAGAGCTTCCTCGCCGTATTTGGTGGCGGATACTTTTGCAGAGCGATTATTTTTGATTCGTCTGTCTCAATTCCTTTCTGAGATATTTTGTAACCTAAATATTTTAATTCAGGGGCTGCAAATTTGCACTTTTCGACATTAACTTTTAGACCGGCCTCATTTAATAAAGAAAACACCTGTCTTAAATCCTGTACATGTTGGTCCAGATTATCACTAGTAATAATGATATCGTCTAAATAGATAAATGTGGACTTTCCAAGAACAGGCCTTAACACAATGTCCATACATTGCTGAAATGTTGCCGGTGCCCCTGAAAGGCCAAACGGCATACGCAGGAATGCATAAGTGCCAGACTTGGTTATAAAAGCAGTCTTAGGCACGTCCTCCGGTCTAACCCCTATTTGAAAATAACCAGTCGTTAAGTCTAAAGTCGTCATATATTTGGTAGACGTTATGTTCCTTACAATTTCTTCAATAATAGGTAACGGATATACCGGATATTTAGTTATGGAGTTTAATTTACGATAGTCAATCGCGAAACGCCACCTTTTTGGATGTGTTAATGGGTAGTCATTGTTTTTCTTACATAAAACCACCGGGCTAGCATAACTACTTGAGATGGGCGTTATGATCTTTTTATGTAGCATATCGCTAATGTGCCATTCTATAATTTTTTCTTTATTCTTATCATACCGGTATGCTTTGTGGCGAACTGGCATTGAATCTCCGGTGTCAATACTATGGTTAGTATTTTGAGTAAATCCTGGAATATCACTAAATAACGAAGCAAATTCACTTACCACTTGTCGGATTCTTTGTTGCTCTTCCTTATGCAGGTGATCAAGGTTTAAGATTGGCGGTTCCGATTTTTCTTCTCGAACTGGTTTCATCGTCAGCTTAAGGGACGCTTCATTAAAATCCAGCGTTGCTTCTGCCTCTGAAAGAAAATCTATCCCTAAGATGATATGTGCTTGCAAATTCTTTACTATAAAAAACATAATTTTTACTTGTTCGTCCTTGATACGAACGTATAGCGGTAATTTACCTATGCACTTACATCTTTCTCCCTGCGCAACTAACACTGTCGTATTATCCGAATTATATATGCGGTATTTCCGAAAATACTTCCTAAAAAAATCTTCTGCCACACAGGAACACTGCGCGCCTGTATCCAGGAGTGCGGTGGCTGGGATGTTATTCACCAACACTTCAATCTTCGGAAGAGTCAAATTTTTCACTATTACTGTATTTAACTTGAAGGAAGAGGGGTTTTCTTGGCCTTCGGATTTCCGCACCCTCCTGTCAGCAGAAATCCGTTTTAGTTTAAATCCTTTTTTCTTTCCATGCTTTCCTTCTTTTTCCACTGGCCTTGAGACTTTTTTCCTGGATTACTATTGAACTGTCGACGTTCGCCAGCTGTTTTTGGATGCTCGGGTTTCCTTGCCCACTGATTCGCTTTGCTTCCGTAGCCGTGTGCTTGACTTTGCTGTGGTCTTGGCTCACCAAATTGGTTTCGTTGTTGATATTGGCGTCTTCTTTCAATGTCCGCCGTTCTTCTACTTTCAAACTGGATTGCTAGCTCAAATAACTTTTCCAGTGTAGTCAGATTCCTTAATTCAATAAAGTCTTGTACTTGGGGAAGTAACCTCGGCAGAATCACTTGAATTATCTCAGGATCCGGACGGTTTCCATACAAGAGTTTGAAGACGTGAATTTTTCTTAAAATAAAGGTGGAAAGATTTTCGATTCTTTGCTGATATATGCTGAAAAGTTCCGTTTCTAATTTCGCACGATCCCTTACGACAGGGAAGGCTTTTACTAGGGCAGTCTTGAAATTTTCGTAAGTATAGGTGGGACTTCCTGCTTGACCCAAGAGACTTCTGTCTATGCATTTGAACCAATTAAGCGCTTGGCCCCTCAAAGCGCTGGTAGCTAATGTGACTTTCTGGAACTCGTGCATGGGATACATCATGAAGTGGTCATCTAGTTTTTCCAAAAAACTGGTTATCGGTGAGTTTTCACTAAATGTTGCTTCTGGTTTCATCGCTGCGCTTTTGGTCTGGACGATGTAACCAAATCCTTCCAGGGCGGTAGTTGGCATTTCTGGATTCTGAGCCGCTTCTGTAGGCAGCACAGGTTCTTCTTGAAACTCGGCCATGGTTATTCTTCTTCGTCGGGCGCCACTATCAGGTTCTGTGTTCCGTCTTACTTGCTTGGGGAACATTCAAGAACCTGACTCGGAACAGGGAGCTTACTAAAGCTATGTTCAATAAATGTGGGAAGTAGACAAGATACACAGGAAGGGTATACGAAACCCTTTATTTTTCACTCTTTACAATAATTTCCGAACTTCGGAATACAGAGACCAACCACTTGTGGTCTGAACGTAAGAATATAAAAATATTAACTAAACTCTAACTTAACTTTGGAATAATAAACAAGGGCCTACGTGGAAGATTGGCCGTATATTAACAGGAAGCCGTATGTAGTACAGAGAACTGTTAACACTACAATACGTTTAAAATTATCAAGAGGATTAAACCTCTGGCCTGTAAGGCAACCAGCAACCGAGTAAAACTGCTAAGGCAAGCGGCCTGCTTCGACTAACTCCTTCCTCTCTCTCGTTTGGCAAAAAGCCACAACTTAAGTACTTGGCGTTCGCCAGACAAATTTGCATAAATAAGTTAAAGCTTTTAATTCTGGCCGGAAGTAGAAAATAAGAAGTGATAGTAAAGATTTAAAATAAAATAAACGTTAGTAAAACTTAAGATCCTTACAAAGTAAGAATAATTATATAAACGATACCCAACATTCTGGATTCAATTAACAACAAAAATACGACGTTTTATTAAATGAATTTAGGAAGTTTTAAAACATAAAAAATCAACTAATTTTTTATCCTAAAATGTATTTTTGCGCGTAGCGTATTTTCACTATATCCTTAAAATTCTAATTTAGAATGTAATTGTCAAGAACTGAATCCTAATCATCAGTAATATAATAAGTAATTATTACGGTTATTAATAAATCCTTCACATAAAATAATTGCAAATCTTTCAAAAAACTTTCTGTCTGAATGCAAATATTTTTCTATGCAAATATTTTTAATTTTATATTAATCAAGATTGCACACGATATTATTTATTTACACTCCAATTCTTACCGTTAGCTCTAGTAGAAGTTACAAATCAATTATATTTAATTAAGGATTGGATTGGATTATTTAATTATGGCAAAGCACACTAGGGCTATCTGCCTAAGGGGAGGGATGCCTTCGTGGAGGACTTTCTAAGGGAAACTGGCTCGCATACACGTTACACATGGGGAAAAACAGGAAAACGCCCATGCAGCCAGCCCGTTCGCGGGATTCGAACCTCAGACCGAACTACCAGTGTTCAGCGTCTTTACCGCTCGGCCGCTGGTGGGTTATTTAATTAAGGAATGACCATCTAAGTTTAGAAACAGCGTACCGTAACAGCAATTCAATTATTGGCGCCGTATTTTTCATGTTACTCCCGTTTGGCAAGCTACATGAATTTTTAATGAGTATTCGGGTTTTGCTAATAACTTCACTTGGAAATCGCGCTTAAACTAGGTTAGTTGGTTATTTGGACATTGAAAGAACATGGGAGTTATTTGATTAAGATGCTTTCATAAAGAACCTTTGTAAAGAGAACCTAGAAAACTACGAAAAACAACCATGCAAGCCTGGGTTAGACTTCGCAACAAACAATTAGTATTTAACAATCTTCAAAGGCTAGGCAACTGATGAGGCTCAATTAAATCTCTAATTTAATATTTTACTTGTAAGTATTTAAAATATTGTTGTATTCTTAGACACAAAAAGCAGAATTTAAGTTTTGTTAACTCGTTAGTAAACTACCAAGCCGTAGTTGCAAATGAATATTCAATTTCTTTTGCAATAATTGTATTCACTTAATATTCTTGGAATATGAGCTAAAGAAGGAACTTTCTCGGAAGATTAAAGAAGTGTCTAAATCCAGTGATATTAGGTTTGTCTTACAAGCTCAGGATCAAAACGATTCTGCAATTGCCCAAGTAGTTGACTTGTAAATGGCTGTGAATTAAGCAGATGACTTTTAATCTTACGTTTTCAGTCAAAAAACGTATTCCAAATGTTTTGTATTGCATGACAATGCATCTTTTCATTATTCAATAACCAGTCGGAGAACCGCTTGTGTTCCGAAAATAAGTATGTGTACTCAATCGTCCTGCATGTTCTTCAAATTTGTCTTCTTGTGATTTTTTTTTCTTTCCCAAAAAATAAAGTTGCCTCTCAAAGGAAAGTCTTTTGACATTGAAGAGATAAAAGGAGTATGACATCTACTTTTAGAGGCATGTCAAAAACAGATCTCTACAAGCCTTCTCTTCCATTACATGTTGTGCAGTCAGACAAAAAGTTGCATCAGCGTAAATTCTATAATCTATTTTTATTACACTCTGATTACTTTATTAACATACAGTGAATATATACTAAATCTTTTACTTTAGCTTAAGTAATTCGGAAGTTTTGACGGAATTGTTGTCGGAACTAGAACTTAGAAGATAAGTCAAATTAAATATTTCGATAACGCAATAAATTCAAGGTCGAAGTTTCAATATTTTATTTTCGGAGGAAGGGGAAATTTTTCAGTTTTGGT
Organism: Stegodyphus dumicola; assembly: GCF_044657685.1. NCBI lineage: Eukaryota > Metazoa > Arthropoda > Arachnida > Araneae > Eresidae > Stegodyphus > Stegodyphus dumicola. Next base: position 135,592,024 of record NC_140771.1, on the reverse strand, counting down.
CCATTATCCTAAGTATATTTGCTTCGATTCTTTATTTTTCCATAAAAGCGAAAAATTTACGCATGGTATACATATAACGCATAGCTTCAAATTAAATATAAATTTCAAATTTAATAATATACAGAGTGGTTATAATTAACGTTCCACATTGAAACGGTCATAAAAGGAAAACTACTGGATCAAATGTTATCAAGCTTGGTAATCGTGTAAAGGAGGTCATAGGAATTTATTTTCCGCGGAAAATAGAAGTTCGAAACCTCACCACCAGGGTGAAATGGCGCTGTATGCAATATTGTTAAACGAAATATGGGTCGGAATCTAACTTAACCTTTTGTTACATGGGTTTAATATGTTGTATACCCTTAAGAAACTTTGAAGTAAGCAAATTACCATTTAAAGGCATTAAATTCGATAAAAGTAGAGTGCGCCATCCGTGTAAGTGAGAAATTCGTCCGTGAAAACCACGAATTAGCGATTAGAAAATGTGAGATCGTAAATCACTCGCATAAGTGCGTACAATCTGGAAATCGTTTTCTTACAAATCGCTAATTTGTAATTTTTGAAGCCTGAGTTCGGCCCTAAAACATGAAGATACTGATGCAAAACGCTTTTAATCGATTTGGACCAAAGAAATCTCTCATGTTATCTATCCAGTTCCGCTGCATTCTCCTACTGCATTCGATTGCATAGCAGTCATTCCACACCGTTTAGTGTTGAATGACAGCTAGTTTTATAACAGAACCATTTTTCTGTGAAGAGGAGTCGACAGCTCGACCACTGTGATTGCAGCTCACTTAGAGTCAATGTTAAAATGTTTCGTGATACATGAACAGCAGTAACGTGGCATTTTAGATATTATGATTTTTATGCAGGGCTGGGCCCCACCTCAAGTGTGTCGCACAGTTACTTAGGCAAGATTTCACGAATGAACGTCTTATAAACCAACACTTCCCCTCTTCCCACCAGACCTCAACTCTGTGACTTTTGGCTATGGGGATATCTCAAAAGCGCTGTTTATGGTGATAATCTAAACAATCTGGCAGAAATGAAAAATGTGATACACTGACATGTCCGTAACATTCTTCCTGATATGCTAAGAGCTGCTGTTCAGAATGCAGTAACAGGATTTAACTTGCTTTCGGAAAATGCCGGACGCTACATTGAACATGCTTTGTAACACGTTTCGGAAACTATTAAACACATTTTAAACAGATGTTTTCATGTCTTATTTCATTTAACAATATTGTATACAGCGCCATTTTCCCGCTGGTGGTGAGTTTTTAAACTCTATTTTTTCCAGCGGAAATTAAAGTGCCATAACCTCCTTTACACGATTCCCAAGTTTGATAACATTTGGTCCGGTAGTTTTCCTTTTATGACCATTTCAAATTGGAACTTTAATTATAACCACCATGTAAATTAAACTTTAAAAGTTTGACAATTTGGTTCAAGTCCCAGCTTTAATATATATATATATATATATATATATATATATATATATATAAATAATCTTTTACATTAATCCTCTTAGAAAGAATGTTTTAAGAAGCTAATTTTTCTCTCGCGTTATAGATTGTATAAAAAAAACATGCTCTTAAATATGATTTAGATTGTTTCAGCCTATATAAGAATCGGGTTACTCGGTGGTACAGAATAAACCCTGCTGGACTGTTTTATTTCTTTGTCATTTAGCAAAAATCTTTTAATTAAAATATTTATCCTTTGGACTTCGCTTTAAACTTTACTTATAGTTAAAATGACTAGAAAATGAAAAGCTGTCTTCAGCTGAAACGCAATTAATGTAATTGATATTTTAAAAAATTGACAAGAATGCAAAATTTATGGAAGTCTAGCAATCGAAAAATCTTAATTTTCTTGTGTGAGCACTGAAAATAACTGTAGAAGGAAAGAAGAAAATTAGGGAGAAAAGTAGACAAAAATTTGCAGGGAAATTTTGCTGTCAGACATACCAAGATGTTTAAAAAAGTTGGACGCTTTTGAATATAATTTCAGGATACTTCAAAGAATTTAGGTGTTCAAAGAGAAAACACTTGGACGTGTACACCAGCAAATACCATCAATTGAGCTTGTGTTAACAGAAAAGACAAAAACGATATCATTGCAGATTAAAGTGAAGAGCGACTGGACTATATGGTTGTATAAATTTAAATTACGTTATAGAACATCATATCGTATCATAAATGGAGAATCCAATGATTTTCTCAGTCGAATTATTTGAAGATTCAGGAGTTTATCCAGTGAAGTATGTGGATGTCACCTAAGATTTTTTTTTCCTCCTGATGAAACAGCGGCCGAGCGGTAAAGTAGCTGAACACGGTAGTTCGGTCCGAGGTTCGAATCCCGCGAACGGGCTGGCTGCATGGGCGTTTTCCTGTTTTTCCCCATGTGTAACGTGTATGCGAGCCAGTTTCCCTTAGAAAGTCCTCCACGAAGGCATCCCCCCTTAGGCAGATAGGCAGATAGCCCTAGTGTGCTTTGTCATAATTAAATAAATCAAAACCTCTTGAGGAAACCAGTCTTTCCTTTCATCTCATACCTTCAAAATGTATAGCCACTAAAGACTGATAAAGGCTCTGACCAAATAATTCGTGAAGAAGGAACCAGCATACACGGTACAGATGAGACAATCCACGAAAACGCCCATGCAACCTGCCCGTCTATCGGGATTCGAACCCCGGAGTGAAAAACCAGTGTTCAGCGACTTTACCGCTCGGCAGTTTGTGGGTCTTTATGAAATGGAAGGCGATAACTTTATTTAAAATGATTGTCAGAAATACCAAGATGTTTCGAAAAGTTGGATACTTTTTAATATACTTGCAGAATGCCTAAAGAAAAAGAGCAAGAATAAAGTAGAATGCCTGAAGAGAAAGAGGAGAAAAAATAAATTTTTGCTTAAAATTTAGTATTTGTATTTTTTTTTTAATTAAAAACCTTTTAATCTTATGATATTTGATTCTTGCGATTCCAAAAATAAAATATTTGACTAAAATATGAATAACATTTTAAGAAACCAAATGTAGGATAAAATTGTATAAAGTAATGAGCACAATGATAAAACTGTTTAAAGCAGTGTATGCAAGTCATCATAAGTTAAAATGTCGGTTATACATCTCTCTTATTTATATATATCTTTTCTGAACGGAACATTGAAAGGCGTGTTAACTGTGCTTTACTGTATTTTCTCTTTTAATATATGCAGTTTTCAAACGCATCGTAGTCTGGGTTACAAAGTATTCTTCCGAAAGAAACGCAATTCAAATAAATAAAATCAAATTCTGGAAAATTTATATTAATAAATATATTTAAAATGCTCAGTTCGAAAGAATAAATAGAAAATTTTAAAACAATTATCTGAAAAGACAATGCAAAACAAACAATTAAAATAAAAGTATAAAAATTTAAAAATTACCTAAAATAATAACTATGACCAAAAATATATATAAAGAAAACTATTTGAAAAAAAAAAAAAAAATAATAAACGCTGCACCTTTATGTACGCAGTTCGAATAGGTAAATAGAAATTTTTAAAACAGTTATTCGAGAAAAACCAAGCAACTAAAACAATTAAAATGAAATTCGAAAAAGAAAAATTACTTAAAATAATAACAGTTATAATTAAAAATATAATATAAAGAATAAATATTAATTTGGAAAAAATGAACGATGGTGAGTTTGCCATACATTAAGAATTTCGCCAAGTGAAGTATTCTTGGCGTAAACTGAAAAAAAAAAGTGCCAACATAAATTCGTGAATTTCTCCGTAAATTTCGCTCCAAATTTTACAAAATTTCATATTTAGGCGTAATTTGAGTTGTAGAATCGAAATATGTAAAAACATTGGTATGTTATTTCAGGAAAAGTCCGATTTTGTGTCAAAATACCTATGTTAGAATAGTGCTATATATAAATATAATATACATCCTAAGTCGCGCTTTCGAGACTTGAAGAACGCAATTTGAATTTTGTCAATCGGCCCAGTAGAGCGGGAGATATAGAACTGTCTTTTTTTTGGGGGGGAGGAGCAGTGTACCTTTTAAAATTTTTTAGAGGAGAGGCTTTACTGTTGCTCATTTTAAACTTATCATTTTAATTTTATATATCTGAAAAATAATCCCTTTGGGCTTACACGTTTTACTTATTTGGGTTAATTAAAAATAAAATATAGTGAATGCACAGAAATTAAAGATTTGCACATGCCGGAAATGATAAATAGGAAATATGTATGGGTATTTATGCATGTGCTTGCAAAAAGCATGTATCTGCCTTTGACAAAATACTTAAATATTCATTAAATTATTTATAAATGTATTTGAAATGAAGAATTTATTCACTTATAAACAACTGTGAAAGTACTGTGAAGAAATCTAATGATTAAATGTATCTAATTTATAATGATTATAAATGTTATCTAAATATATAATAACCTTAATATTGAATTGTAAACATAAATTGAAATCCTGTTCACAAATACGTTATAAAACTATTTAAGCAAGAATTGTTCGTACTGGAAAGCAATCTGTTAAAAGGCATTGTGAAGCAAATGCTATGAGATGCGCCCTTAAGAAAGTAATACAGAGTTTTGGAATATGTATTGTTGAAATTAATGGTAAAAAAAAATCTGATAAGTATAATTAAAAGAATTATTCCCCTTACATTTTATAATAACTCATTTACAAGTTTTAAATAATACTTTAAAAAAATCCTTATTTTATTCCCTTTCAGAAATGTTCAGAGAAAGTTAAGTACTATTTAAAGTATTTCGCTAATTTCTAATAATTCTCTAATTTAAAATGAACCGAATAGAGCATTAATTATAAATTGACTTATATTTTTCGATTTAAAAGATGCCTCAGAAGCCAAAAAAATCATGTCATATTTAAGAAAGTATTTTAGGAAGAAGCTCTATAAATAGAAAAGAAATAATGCATAATTTTAATAATAATAATACAATAAACTTTGATCTTAATTTTTGTACCTTAACCGAATAAAATCGAATTACCTTAATTTTTTTTCTAATTAAATTAACGAAAACGTGTGAAAATATTTCATTCAAATTAAACCATTCTGAGAAAACTGTTCTGCGAAAAGTATAGCATTTAATTCCGTTCAGAATGAAATGTTGTTTAAAAATATGTTGTTTTCATATACTTAGGACTCTGGAGTGTTGTAGAAAAAGAAAATATATACATTTATATGTATATATTATTTATATGTATGTATTTATACGACGTAATTACAAAATATTTACATCCGATCGCGTCAAAACCCATTGAACTTAATGGTAAATGACCCAATGTTTTGGTCACCACGTAGGTATCGCCGGTGCTTCAGAGCAGGGTACGAGAGAAACCTGTTTAGGGCTACTCCATCTTACTTCCTACCTCCATGGTTGTCGCCTGGGGCAAGAGGTCCGGAAACTGGTTTTTGGTGGAAATGTATTTTCGGACAGAGCATGCAGGCCCGAAAAATTTGAAGTTGGTGATTACGATCGTTGATAACATTATCAAGATCATGATTAAACAAGATCCTTTTTCGACAACAGCACAGCGGTTGCGGAAAAACTTAATTCCGCTTAACAAACCATTTCGGACCATATTCGGAAACCGGGATTGATCTGTAAATATTCCAGATGAGCCAGATAGTAATAAGGGATCATGAGATAAGTGAGGAAAGTTTGCGTGATCGAATTATTATACTCGCATTTCTGCTTGCTCGGAACAAAAACGAACCGTTTTCGGACCGTATAATAATGAAAAGTGGATTATTTACGAAAATATCGTTAAAAAAGAACCTATTGTGAGCCGGACAACCTGCCCATCCACTTCTAAACCATGTTTGAGCCTGAATAAGAGAAGGCTGTGTGTATGGTCGGTCGGCACAAGGACCGATATATTATGAGCTTTTGAAACCTAAAAATAAAGCTCATTTCAAAAGATATTATTATCAACAAATGGACTATTAAAAAAAGCAGTCAAAAAAATTCTGTGAGGTTCAATAGAAAGCACATCATACTGCATTATGATAACGCCGGGACGCATGCTTTTTTGGTGACTCGTCAAAAAATCGCAGAGCTCGGCTGAGAAATTCGGCAGCATCCACCTGTAAGGGAAATGTTAATTTTATTAACAGTTAAATTTTGAGTTAAAGTTCCTTTTTTATCGATTCTTAACTTCAACTTACACTTCCGGCCAGAACGTAGTTTTAGAATCACGTCTGAATACATAATGAGAAAGAGCGGTATTTAACCGCGAAGTTCTTCGGTCTTAGATAGAGAGATACCAGGTATTCTGGCTGCACGCGTCCGCCTTTTTAGGCTACCCTCTCGTAAGTTATTATTACGCTCGGCCGTACTTTAGGCTCTTGATAGCTTTGCAGTCTATTAATGTTAAGGGGTCAACTCTGTTAGAATCTTGATAGCTTCGACTATTTCTCTTTATTTAAGGTTAGTTTAGTATTATTCTTAGTCTCTTAAGTTCAAGCCGAAGTGTAGGCTTTACTGTACACTCCAAGATGGAGTTTTGTTAAACTTTAGTTGGAATAATAAAGGGTTAGTTTACCCTTCTATCTTGTTGTTTCCTGTCACACGAACTCAAGCGATTATTCGCTTATCAGTTCTTAAGATTCTTCACTTCCAACAGTAACTTAGAATTACAAAGTGAGGAACTCTACACACCATACTTCCCAGACTCAGCTCTCTTCGATTATACTTTTCTTTAAAAAATTTTTGAAGACGAAAAAATTCAAAACTGAAGGAAATGTCAGCCAAGTACTACTTGAATTCTTCGGCCTAAGGAGAAGACATTTTCAAAACTGGTATCTGTAGATTGCAATCACGCATGCAACAGGTTAAATGTGACCCTGCAAATTCTTTTGTACAGTAAATATTATTAAACGTATGAAAAGTATTATTTTCTTTCACTTCCCAACGGGCAGAATTTTCCGGTAAATCGAATAATATTGGGGGGTGTAGAGGAGGTATTTAAATGGTCAAGTTTAGATGACTTTAAAGGAAACTGCAGTTTGAAAGGAGAAGAAAGCCACAGTCAGAAACAAATTAAAGTCACTAAAAAAGTGTATAAGTCTCCTTGTGGTGTTGATTTACTGTGAGGTAATATCATAGCAATTTTTTTCTCTGCCATTTGGCATTCCCATTTTAAATTACTCATTTCAAAATAAGAACTTATATTCTACATACAATTTATGTTGTTCACTTCTTTTCAGTCTTGAATTAAACGGCCTCTCGCAACTGGTTAGCTTAAAACTGCTTCAGGTGTTAAATTGAAATTTGTATACCAAGATCAGACAGAAATTTTATTTTAATTTCATTATTTTTACATTAAAAACCTTTTTAATATTTTTGTAATTTTTAGCGTTTTAACAGTATTATAATTTAATTAAATTTAATAGAATATTTAAAACTCTTTGAGATATCAGACTGTTATCTGACATTTGGAAGTTTTCCACGCTGAAACTTTTTTATCCTTTAATTTAGTAATGCAGAAACTGAATCTAGGTTAATATAAATAAATTATCTAATAATTTTTAATTGTTATTTTTTCTCTTATGCACTCATATATATTTAATATTAAAACAGTCGAACATCAGAATTTTTGTTATCTGCACAGTCCTTTATCCTTTTTAATTTAACGAGTGCATTATATGTAATAATAATATTTTATTCAAAGAAATAAAAAGAGCATCCAAAAGCAATAAATAGTAAGAAACTTCTTTCAGTTTATTTAATTAAGAGCTTGGAATCAAATCAGATTGAAAAATATTAACAATAAATTTCTTGAGAAGAAATTATAAACACTAATTTAAAATACGAAGTTCTTATACTACAGTCCTTCGTCTTTTTGATGAAATTACTTTGGATTTATCTTTTTTTCTGCACTGCATTTCAAATTTCTTACGATGGGCATGTAGAAATGCTGTTTCGTTAAGACAAAAGGAAACGCTTCATTTTACTAACGATAAAAACTCAACAAATACGAGCATTTTTCAGGTTATCGGAAATGTGATTGTTCTTGTTACGTTTTATCTGACTGCTTCAAAAAGAATGTGGCTTCCTGTTGTTTACACTTTTTTTATAAATTGCGTCTGTTGGAAAAGAAATGGAGATTCTGTTTGTAGTTCTATTTCTGTGTTATGCCAGTTATGCGTATAACAGAAACAGTGTGGCGTTTGCAACGCCAAAACTTATAGAGGAAGGACTGGATGCACATTATGCTGGTAAGATAATTTCATATTTGTGTAAGTCTCCATTGTTCAGAGCAATTTCAGAGATTTTAACTGATATGAACAATAGAATCAGAGTTGTAAATAACAAAATATAAAATTTGTAATTTTTGTTCAAGAAATATGAATATTAAACCATTAATATTTATATTTGGAACTCCCCCCCCGAAGAGACAGCTGTGTGACTCGCCTTCAAAATTTAGACATTATGTAAAATCTACGACAATCTGAAGGCTATTCCCTCCTCCCCTTTTTTCTCCCCCTCCGATTTTTTTTTCTCATTGAAATGTGTCTTTTGCTTATATATATTCTTTCTTCCAAATGTCATCATTTGTGTTAAATGTGTGAGAAGTGTAAGTCATAAGCATAAGACCTCTATCACTGCCTTAATGAAGTATCCCTAGCGTAATAGCAGATTAGCAGTAAATAAAGCATGCTCATTTTGTGCTATAGAGGATTCACTGGAGCACGAGCTCGCATAAGCCCTTTGTTAAATTTGCTACCATTCTACATTTAAATACTGAACTTTCATTGCTGCCAATCTATGTTCAGATCTTGAACATTTTATTGCTCTCTCCACGATGCTTTTCATGATATGCGATTTTCCTAAATTCAAGCTACGCACTGATAGGGTTTTTCCCAGGAACCTTTCTGCTGCGGCTTGAGGCCATCTAAAATGTCCTTTGTTAATTTTGTGCCCAGGGCCGGCACTAGGCATGTTGTTGCCCGGTTCAGCTTTTGAGGGTTCTAAATTCTGCTACCCGATGCCTCTTTAATTTCTAAAATCTTTGCCGCCTCCAAACTCTGCTGCCCATTGCTTCCACTAAATTAAAAAAATTCTGCCATTTTAAAAATTTTTCTAGATTCTAAAAAAAAATTGCTGCCTCTAAATTCTGTCATCCTGTGCAACCTCCGGCTACAACGGCTCTGTTTGTGTTTAACTCGTGAGCTCCTTGCTATTTTGGTTTGGAGCTAGAAAGTACTATTTCTAAATGTATAATTAATGTTTCAAGTTTAATATGCCTGTATAATTAATGTTCAAGTTCATATAGATTTTCCGAAAAAATATTTGAAACCCCATTTAGTTGCATTTTATTCCGATGGAGCTAGTGTGATGTTGAGAAAAAAATCAGGATTTGCAAATAAATGTTCACAAACTTTTCGAAATATTGCAGTTTGGCCCTGCATAGGTCATTGTTTACAACTAGCATTAAAAATTCGATGGTAAAACGTAATTTCGCACGTATACACATAATATTTCTTGTAAACGTAATATTTCTTGATCAAATTATATGCTTTTTATCACCAGCCCCGCTCCCCCAAACAAGCGATAATCAAATGTGAATCGTAAAGATCTAGGTGCCAAACTATTAAAATCAGTCATGTATTGGACTAAGATTAGGCAAAATTTAGTTTATACAGGGCCTTTTTACAATGCGAGGAATTTTATGCAAGCATTTGAGTCGAAGGACAATGGAATAAAGGATATTTTTTTTTTTTTTTTTTTTTTTTTTCTTAATAGACAAAAAATTTGAACTGTTAAAAGAGATCTGATGATCGATATCTTAAGAATTATCTTATCTGATATATGCGATTTTTTATTTTTTAAACTTTAACGATTTTTTTATTATTTAAAAATATTTTCTAGTTCATGCATAGTTATTTGTATTTTCGAAGTAAAATGTTTCATTAAAATTCGATACTTTAATTTTATAGATTATTTTATTTAAATTTTAATAGCTCACCACAGCAGATGAGGACGAAAATCTAATATTTAACAAAAGTAAAAATATAAATTTTAATATCAAGTAAACAGACGGTACTTTATCAAAAGTAATTCAAGAATTTGCTGTTGCTAATAATACAGCAGTGTTGTTTCACAGATATTGCTGAAAATATGAGAATTTTCCGATTACTAGTATGTAGATGTAGTCCTATTTAAAAATTATAATTCAAACAAATTTTCAAAGACCAATTAGTCTGTTATCTGTTTACACAAAATCTTGATAAACTGATTGCAAAGAGATCAAAGTACTTTTCACGCTGTAATCGCTTAAAGAAGCCAAGTTTATCTGACTACGTAGTAGGATAAGACTGATGTAATGTCACAGAAAATGTGAAAAATGTAGCCTTGAAGGAAGTGAATGGTTTGCATATGCAAATAACTTCTTTTGATATAAACGGAACAATATTTTGAAATAAAAAGTCATTTTAAATGCATTAAAAGGTTTTCTATTGTCTAAATTTATATGTTATCATAAAAAATCTTTATCTTAAAGGGAACTAAAAATTTTTATACAGGCTAAAACGTTTTTATACTTTCATACAAAGCCTTTCCTAAGATAAGCTTCGGCTTATATGTGTAGGACCATGTTATTAATACCACATTTGCTATTTCTTTAGACGAAGGAATTATTCTGAAAGCTTACGATGTCGATTTAGTACTAATAACAAATACCAGTATAGATTTGATCTTACAGTAAAGCTGGTTTTTGAAAGTCTAAGGATCTTATCTTCATCATTTAAATTTAGTGCACAAAAGATGAATTTATTGTTTGGCTCCAAGGGGAAATTAAGACTAATGTACTGAGCTCCAAGGAAATCGTAAAAAAAACATGGAAATGCTTAGGCCTTTGGCAAGTATTATTGGCAGCATTTTATTTATAGTGGTATTTTATCGTCACACCTCTTATAAAACAAAAAACTGATTGTATAACAAATTGATTAGTTCCCGACACTCCGATGGTGGTGCAAAAATGTAAATCACAAATAAGGACAATGATTTAAAATGTCCCAGCCGACCAAAATAAATAAAATAAACTTTATATATCAAGATGATCCTTAATAAATCTAATTTCTTCCAAATACACAGGACATTCCTTAGAAAGAGCATCATGTTCCTTATTATATTTAGTACTGAAACGTCGATTGTATTCTTTGCAATTAGTACAGCGAACGAAATCAGAAGAATACGTAGAATGCAGGTTACATTTTGAATTTACATTGGATCAAAGCTCACGCTGGTCATTATGAGAATGAGAGAGCGGATGCTCTAGCGAAAGAAGCCGCCCTGGGAGTTGGGACCGAAAAGGTTATTATTCAAGATTCGAAAAAGAAGACATGTACTATAATGTATGACAAGCTTATTAAAGACTGGAAAAATTTGTGTGATCTCTCTGAAAAAAACAAAAATTATCTAAAATGTTTAAAAATTAGAAAAAAAAAAAAAAAAAAAAAATGGGAATTTTAGGAGATGTAGATTTCAATCAAATTCTCACTGCAAATGGTAGGTTCCCTGCTAACTTAAAAAGTTTCCACCTCCAGGGAAATGATATATGCAAAGTTTGTAATAAATTCCGCGATTCAAAGCATTTCGTCGAGGACTGTTACCTGGCTGGAAGTGTGAGAGGAAAATATAAATTTGCGAAGTTTGAGGATTTATTTAGTAACTATAAATTGTTTAAAAAATTTGCAAGAGATATTATGCAAGCTGTGAATGAGAATAAGAAGAACATTGCCCACCAGCGACCGAGCGGTAAAGTCGCTGAACACTGGTAGTTCGGTCCGAGGTTCGAATCCCGCGAACGGACTGGCTGCATGGGTGTTTTCGTGGTTTTCCCCATGTGTAACGTGTATACGAGCCAGTTTCCCTTAGAAAGTCCTCCACGAAGGCATCCCTCCCTTTAGGCAGATAGCCCTAGTGTCTTTGCCATAATTAAATACACCACTAAGAAGAACATTGGTATCCAGATATAATAAAGCAGAAAATCATACTGAAAACAGAAATAATTGAAGTAACTAATAAATTTAAGATGAATTTTGATAATATAAAGAAGATTTAAATAATAATAACTAATTGAAAGTAAAACTTATAAAGATTTTAAACTTCGGAGAAAACACAGAAATGGAAACGACACATTTATATACTATTTCACCTTTCACCGAGAGTGTTTGAAATGTATGTATCTGCTTTACGTTTTTATTTATTATTTTTTTATTTTTTTATCTTTTTTTAAAATTATGCTTTGTGGCTTGGCCTGTTCCCTCATAGCCATATGGCAGGTTTCGCCTGCTAGGTGGGATGGGGGCCAGTGCTTAGAACTAACTAACTCAGCTGGTGGTAAGGACAATATTTCTAAAGAAATTTACTTGAAAGGTCTAAAATGTAATATCATATATGGAATAAGGATTTAATAGGAGGGACGGAAAGATATAAAACGTTACTAGAAATACAAAGAAAAATTACGGTAGTAACAAAATTTAAAATTATCTCAATTAACTTAAAGAAATGGGAGGTACTTTATTTCTGATCATAAAAGTAGATGTTGTAAACTATATTTTTATCCAACTACAAACATACTGAAATTCCATATAAATATGCTAACTGAAATTAGAGTGACATAAATATGCAGAAAGACTTTCATATAACGTAAATACAATAAGATAATAATGTTTTATTTTTACTTCCTTGTACAAAGTAAAAAGGAAGTATTGTGATCGCGAAAAATTTCAGGCATCATATTTCAACGAAAATATCCATTTTGATCGCTATCGAATCCAATTTAACGATGTTTTTGCGTGACATCTGTACGTAAGGACAGAATAAAGGACTCTTTCACCCCAAATAAAAATTATATAACTGATTTAAAATGAATTCTGAAGAGAATTTTTCGTGGCGTCTGTACGTACGTACAGTATCTCGCATAACTGAAAAACGAGTAGCCTCAGAACGTTGAAATTTTGTATACAGCAGTAGTGAATGTGCTGGAAATGTGCAGCTCCCATTTTGGTTGCAATCGGCCGCACCAAAAGTATGTAAATATATGTGTATTTGAATTTAACAAATATTCTCTATTCGTATAAAGTTAATATAAATTTAAAATTTAATTAAGAAATTTTAATTACAAAAATAAAAATAAAATTAATTATTGCTGCGAACTAATTTACAATATCATTTAAATTCTAAGCGCATATATAAATTAAGTACACGTATCTATCATTAAAAAATATATAATATTCCAAAAAAATATTTTTAAAGAATTTTTAAGACCAAATTAAATTGCATAAGTGAATAATTGTTGAGCAGGCTAAGACTAGCTAAAATAGCTTAAGACGTTATACCTTCAAACCTAACTCTTCAATTACTCAATTCGTGTTTCGTCATCCATATAGGCAAGGTTAAAATTCAAAACCAAAAGTAAAACCAAATGTTGTGAATTACTAAAAACGAAATTTAAACTAGTAGGAATTTTGAGAAATCTAGCAAGTAAAATGTCTAGGAATTAAAATATTAATTAAATGTCAATTAAGAGTAGAAAACCAAATTTTTTAAAAAACCAAGGTAATTTAAAAACTCCTGCCTATTGAAAACTTCCACTACACGAATTAAGCAAGTAAATGTAAAATAAACTATATACAATCTATCAAAATAATAATAATAATAATGAAAATGTTAGTAAATAGCAAGTTTTAATTTAACTGACCTAGAACTACATATTTGAATTCCTGAGTGTGGACTAGCATTTGCTAAAACTAGGTGAAGTTCAGCAGTTTGTTACTGCTAACTGTATAAATAGAGGGCGCTCATAAAATGTAAAATTGAGTGTGAAGCTGCTACCTGTGAGAGCTATTGTTAAAACCTATGCTGTAAACTTTAATAATGTAAAATGTTTGTTTTGTGTGCAAAAAGGTTGCTAACTTTGAGGCATTGTTAAAATGTATATATATATATATATATATATATATGTATAAAGGGACTTTGTTACTCGCCTCAGTGATTTAAGTTTCTTTATTCTTATATGTTTATAAATTGTACATTTTTTGCTCTAAAAATTGGTTCAATTATATTGTTATCTTACGGTTAAAGTTTTTATGTTTTAGTAAATCTGCATGCAATATTTATGGAATTATCAACAATTTAAAAGTTATTTAAGTGCGGCTAAGCCTAATTATTTTTGCCATGGCGGCCGTGTTTGTTTACATTTGAAACAGCAGAATAGTAGATTTGTTGCCAATCTAGAGAAACTAAGCTTCGCAACAACAAAGATAACGTCTTCTTTTATTATTGCGAATTAAATCATGCTTAATCCATTCTGGAACTTATTGGAGGTAATAAGTGTTTAAGATTTACTTCGTAATTTTTAGTACAGATATTTTGAGTTTTTATGTATTTTTGCCTTGTCGCGAAAGGTACAACTGAATTAATTGAATGAGAAATACTGAATCGTCTGTGAAAAACTGTTTCTTTTCTTTTCTTTTTCTTTTCGTTTGCCTAATTTCTTTTGTACATCGTTTTAGAGTTATTATAGTATTTGAATAAAACATGCGGCGACGATTAGATAATTCTTCAAATAATATAAATTTTGAGCATTCTGAGTTATAAAATGAATGAAATGTAACGCTGTTAAGGGAACCATGCGTCAGAGTGTCGCTATGGTAGTAAACAAATATACTGAATTTTAAAGAGTGCATTTATTCTATTGTGGTTAATGCGCTATCGACGAAGTAGATTTAATTAAATCCAATTAGTTTAAATGAAGTGCAAGAAAAATGCATATAATTTAATATTCCGTACAAAGAAGTCATGTGGTGTGCACATCAAATTGTTTATTATTACAATCAACAGCATTCAAAGTTGTATATATACCTAAAAGGATTTTGCTAACACTCAGGCACGGTCCACGCATTACTCATTATTTGTGATGGTCTTGAAGTTTAACCAACGAACGAATTTTTTATAAAACACAAATCAATTCCTGTAAAAAATATTGTGCCGTAATGAGGGTCTGATGGGTTTCTTCGGCACTCTGCAGAATTTTATATCTGACTTATGTCAATCATGCCACACTTTTGACCTTTTCCTACAGAGTAGCAGTCAGAAGTTATGAGTCCAATGTGGTTCAACTTTGAAAGTAAGTAAAAAATTTTAATTATAAATAAATTTGTCAAAGACTAATAAATGAACAAATCATATAGTTTTGATATCAAAAGGTTTAAGGATTTAAGGTTTGTTTAGGTTTAAGGATCATCAAAATTGTAAAAATAATTTTGGGAAAAGCTCTTTTTAGTTTTGGTTTATAAAATCTCCTTCCTATTCCATTCCTTAAAGTCTTTATTCCGTTAAAGACTTTATTACATATTATCTTTGATCTTGCTTTCTTGCTACAACATTCAAAAAAAGTCTCCTATATTTTTTTAATTAAAAAAAAATATTGCAATACGTGGGAATGACATTTCTTGCTGCTGGAAATATTTCAAGCAATAATTTAATGCATATTCATAGAATGAACACTTTTTAAAAGAGGAATGACTTTTAGGTGAGCAAAGAGTTATTCTGAAATGTGTACGAAGAACTTATGTGTCAAAAACACTTATTATTACAAATCGAATTGAAGTATTCTTCCGAAAAATAATACTTCATGCGAATGAAATTTTAAATATCTCTGTATAGCATAAAATTTCCTTGTTGATCAAGAATCCACTAATTAGAAACTTTCTGAGTTCACGTGACTTATCTAACTTTTCTACGAAGGAACATCTTTCACGTTTTCTGAATACGAAAATGATAAATTTTCGCATCGTAATATAAGCGCAGTTTCAAAGTTGCTGTGCCAAATGCATGATTTTAATTTTCCTTGAAAGAAAGTTCACGTTTTTTTTGGGGGGGGGAGCGTATCCTGAAATTACCATTTTTAAAATTATTTGTAATCTTGGCACATTAGCTTGGCGAATAGTGTAATGTTACCAAGGGTTCTATGTTCTGAAAGGAACCTTAACGGGTCACTATAAGTTAAAATGTGGAATTGCAGAACATCGATGATGGCATGTCAATGAAATCCAAAGTTTCGACGTCGAGATGAATCGTTGCAAAATTACTTCTTACAGTCATAAACATATTAACAATCATTTAGTATGAGTGTTATAGTTTATAACAATCATATTAACAATCATTTAGTATGAGTGTTATAGTTATATATATATTTAGTATGAGTGTTATAGTTTATAGATGGTTATTCATGGAGGACGCAACTAGGGAGAACTATTACCAGGATGCCGAACCTATGGCCACATGCCACTAGAAATTTCTGTGGCACGCTTCAGTTACAAATTACATTATTTTTATTCACTTACATTCACTGAAAACAGCATTAAAAATATCTCTAAGACTAGCGGCCATCAAAGTCGTATTTAGAAACCAGCACGAGCGTGAACGTGTTACGTAGAAACAAAAAAATTAGAATTTACATTCACTCATTTAAACTTTTAAACTAACTTCTCAGACTTCTTCTTGGTGCCGCGACAAAAACTAAATAAAAAAAAAAAAAAAAAAAAAAAAAAAAAAAAACACCTCAAACTAAGAACTTAGTTACTTACTTCTTTCATAATAATCAAAATCTTAACCCTTTAAAATCAAAGAAAATATCCTCGGTCAATTGAAATTACATGAACATAGCACTTAAACATTAAAACAAAAATTCACTTCCTCCAATTAGTTCAATTAACTTCTGACAATTAAACATTAATTAAAAAAATAACTTCTCAGCTAGAAATTTACTAACAATAAATATTCAATTTTCATCTACTTAAACATTAAACATTTCCAAATTTTTAAAGATTAATTATCAAAAGAAAAGTACCAATGAAAATACTCACGAATTCTGCGTCGCACATCTGAGGTCACTCACGAATTCTGCGTACGCACATCTGAGGGACTCACGGAGTTGCCCAGATCCAGTCACAAAACGTCGAAACAATATCTGCCAAATCTTCATCGTTTTCAGGAACCGAAATGAAGTCTGTTCAACGGGAAGCACAAGGGAATTTTTTCATAGTTCCAGCACTAACCTCCGTCAAGCAGCATTTTAACTCAACAAAATCAACTTCCCTAAAATTTCGAAGTTCCACTGAAGATAACAGAAGCAGGTCGAAACTGGAGACAAAAGACCAAGACAGACCTCAGGAGGTAAAGAACTCAAAACAGGAACTCCAGCACGAGCAGTTCGGACTCAACTCTTCCACAAGTGGAAAAAAAAAAAAATATCAGCGACGAAATCGAAAATAATAGGCCGCAGGACAGGAATCGCCGCCGTCCAGCACGACGAGCACTCACACTATCTCGGATCAAGCATTTGTACGTATGTATGTTGCATACAGGTTCCCGCGCATGGTGCGCTACATTAGGATAACATGTTAAGCGATTTTCGATTACATAAAGTTCAATATCCTGGTGCTAGGTCGATAAAATGCTGGTATGATGAAGAGATGGTTATTCATGGAGATAGAGTCCATAGGATCCGTAGAGACTGGGCTACCGCGGTAGCTAACACGCCCCATCGGGCGAGGGTAAGTGCGGAGTAAGATGGTAAAAAAGAAATGCCAATTCGCAACAGAGTCCAAGAGTCCAGTGTGACACATTTAGATATTCATATACATTATTTACAAAAGACAACATAAAAACAAAAGCAAAAACAAGTTATTGAGTACATCAGTGCAGAAATGAAAAATGGTATATTATACATGAAAAACAAGGTTGTAAGACAATTGGTGCAATTACATATCAAAAAAATTAATTGAGGTGTCTAAGAACAGCCCGTGGCCTTTTTTTGAAGGCTTGGTATTATAGTCATAATCTAATACTGGTATGGTAGGATTGGAGACCTTGGGTATAATGCCTCTCGTGCAACGGCTTAAGAAAACTCGGTTGACACTCACCAAGAAACGCCTCAAAATCACTACTGGCTCAAACCACACTAAAATTAAAAATTTAACCAATCTTAGAGAAACTTGGATTTTTTATTAAGGTGGTGGAATTTATTACTTCAATAAACTTCTTTTACTTTCATTTCTTTTTTTAAATGCATACACAAATAAGTGAAGAAAGAAAGGGAATAAATTATTCCTTTATACATGTTTGAGCAATCCTGCTCGAAAGAAGGCACGCCATGTCCAAAATGTTCCAAAAAGCGGTAATCTTTATTTATTCTCTCCCTCCACCTTTAGTACGAATGCAAGTAGTCCCACAAAAATAACTGCTTGAAAATACAATCTTGTGCCATATTTCTGACCTACAAACAGTTTTCGTGTTCACTCGAATTTCAATTTGCATGTGTATCTTGTTTTTTGTGTTGTGTGTATTAATTTTTTCCCTTGGTTCTGAATGCAAAACTGTCAAATATGCTTCCGAAAAAAATAGAAATTTAGCAAGACCATATTTGAATATTTGAAGAACTGTGAACAACGAACTATGAAGTAAGATAAAAAAGCAACAAAGTTCTGTGTTGCTTATAATCCGTAACGTTACTATCTCGCATATTTACCATAAAGCGTCATTTCCAGATGAATCATAAAAGCGTTTGCTCCATGCAAAATAAAGAAAGAAGAAAGTTCATTGGAAAAAAAAAAAAAAAAAAGGCGAGACATTAAACAATAAGTTGTTTTGCATTTTCTTTTAAGCCAAAGAATGATATCACTAAAGCGAATTTCCATCTTCATTTCACAGTATAGAAAACCGTTTTCTGATGTTGAACTTCTGAAAACTACTTTCTTAGCCACATTCGACAAATTATTTGAATATTTTTGCAAAAAATAATCAGAAAGAATTAAAGAACTGCTTGTCAGCGAGAATACTATGAAGGATGGAATAAGTCTGATTTAGATAACGTCGAGGTGTTTTCAATATGCCTTGATGAAAGCACCGATGTGATTTTTATGAGCAAGGTTACCTGTTTTCATTCGATTTGCTTGCGGAAATGTAATGAGAGAAGAATTATCTACATTGATGAGTTTAACAACCACGACCGCAGTTAAAGATATAATGAATGAAATAAACCAAGAAGTTGCAGTAAAAATAGGATTTGATTGAAAGAAAATTATGTCTGTAACAACTGGTAGTGCCTCAAATATGGTAGGAATACATAACGGCTTTGCAAAATTTCTGACTGAAGAAGTTTAATTCCCATTGCACAGATTCTTTGCCTTTTGCATCGACAAGCACTATGTGCAAATGCTACTGTGAAGTCATTCCAAACTGCTTTGTCTGTAATAATTAAAACTGTGATCTTCATATCTGCAAGTACTCTAAATCATCCCCAGTTCTTGAAGTTGTTACAGAAGTTGAATCTCAATATGGTGGACAAGCCCACCAGCGGCCGAGCGGTAAAGACGCTGAACACTGGTAGTTCGGTCCGAGGTTCGAATCCCGCGAACGGGCTGGCTGCATGGGCGTTTTCGTGATTTTCCCCATGTGTAACGTGTATACGATCCAGTTTCTCTTAGAAAGTCCTCCACGAAAGGCATCCCTCCCCTTAGGCAGATAGCCCTAGTGTGCTTTGCCATAATTAAATACACCAACACCAACAAACAATATGGTGGACATCTTACGTATAATAACGTTCGTGAGTCGTGGACAAGTTCTTCTGAGATTTCACTAGGGTTTGGGTGAAATTCTGCTTTTTATAACAAAAAAAAAAAAAAAAAAAAAAAAAAAAAATTAAAATTAAATAAAATAAAAATAAATAAATAAATAAATAAAATAAAATAAAATAAAATAAAATAAATAAATAAAATAGCAAGAATTTCGAGAACTCGTGGATTCTGTTAGGCTGTGTGATTTAATGTTTTTCAACTACTTTGCAGCACTATATAATGATCTGAATAAGAAATTGCAAGGGAAAGAAAAAAGTGCAAATAGATTGTTCATAAGATTCTTTGGTCGCAAACTTGACGTATTCTTTAAAGGCATTGAAACAAAGAAATTTATATAGTTGCCTTCGCTTAAAAGACGCTTAGAACTGACATCGAGGTTTTTCGATAAATTATCTTCCAAAGACAGAAAAAGTATATTTAAGAGTTATTTGGATATTTTAGAAAATTTAAAGGAAATGGTATCAGCGCGATTTTCTGAGTTTCGGAGTTTGGAGAAAACATTGCAGTGAAAAAATAAAAACAATTAATAATATATTCAGAACCGTATTGATACAAAAATTAAATATATGTAACACTAATTACTTTTATTTTACTTTTTCTCTTACTATAAAGGATATTTACTTTAGGACACTTTATATTAACTTAGTATTAAAATGATATATTTTTAAAATGCTGTTTATTCAATTCACATTTGATGCAAGTTAATAACTAAACAGTAGGTACAGTTACAAAGTATAATTCGACAGCTGAAAGCAGAGGTTTAAAGACGACATTTAAAAAGAAAAATAACAAATGCACACTGGACAGCTGAAAATAATAAATCGTAATTTAACTGGCAATACTAATTGAAAAAGGTTCACCATCGTTCACTATTACCAATATTATAGCAACCTTTTAAAGTCAGTCTTGATTGCTTTTTATTATTCTAATTGATATAAGCTTTGTCGAATTTTTGGTTTTACATTTTTTTAAATAATAAGAAGAATTAAAAGGGCGAATTTTTATGGTCCTGATATTTTTATATCTGTATATAGTGCTGTAGAAAGAAGTTTTCACCTTTAAGAATGAAGCTGCTTTTCATGGATAGATTTCAGGTTATTATCGGTGCATTTCACAGAACTGCTTTATAAACTTTCAGTTTAAACTAAATAATCTGAACTACTTCATATCGTAATCTGCATTTCAGATTTTAGTAATGATGTATTATGTGATCTGCCATTTTATTTAGTTATTTATTTTTTAGATGGCACTACAAAAATATGTTGTTGCTTTAATCATCTTCTTTTACCGCCATTTTATCGCATATATAAATATGAAAACTTGGTCAACTGAATCGGGAAGAGGGATTTTAAAGCTAAAGGTTCTATACCTATTCTAGTGCAGCGAACCACACTACAAATACTTCCATTTTATCTCACAGAAACATGATAGAGTGAATAATAATAATAAATAACATGATGACTATTATTTTGTCCATGGTTATTCGTAATGTATATGGCTGAAGGGCGCATAAAACCGGCCCTACTTTGTTTTATAAAATTTGAAATAATTTAAATTTAGTGTAATTAGAAATTTAACAGGTAATTTTCTGAACTATTGGGAACATTTTCATTTATGCATTCTTAATCATTTTTGTTTATTTTCATATTTAAAAATTGGAATCTAATGGTGGCTGATAAATAAGGAACTAAAAGTGGTCGATGGCATACTACACCATTACTCAAATTTCATTAATACCAAATTCATATAACTAGAATATATAAAGATAAACCTCAAATTATTGACCAAGCTAAGTGAAATCTTTTTTATTGCAACTAACATAAATTAGTTAACTTTGAAGAAGTTATGTAACTGATGTTACATAATGTCTTTTTCAATGTGCTGTTTATTTTTTTAAATTTTGAGTATTATCCACACAATGAATCATTAAATATGCGACTGTGAAATTTTTTTGAAACAGGTTTAATTCGGAGCTGTCAGAATACTGCTTACGCTGGCAGCAAGTTCCTTGTCGGTGTTCTGTCTGACCGCATAAATCCGTATGTCTTATTCGCAATCGGCTTGGTAGCAAGTGGTTTGACCACAATTATTTTCTCGACAAGTTCTTCAATTTCTATCTTCTGTTGCCTTTGGTTCTTCAATGGTCTTGCACAAGGATGCGGATGGCCATCCTGCGCCAAAATACTGAGACAAGTAAGTTTATTTTGAATTGTTATCTCTTATGAATCAACGCCAGCCTTTATCCTTTAGTTTATAGCAGGAGGAGAAATACATTTAAGTTTCAAAATGCACGCCAAATGAGAACATAATGTTACTTACAACAATAACAACACCAAACATGCTCAATACTTTATATTCCCAATAATCACGAACATGAGCAAATACATACTTGTTTCTGATTGATGTAGCAAAGTGTGTATGTGTGGAGAGGGATAAAAACTGTCACTATGAAATTTAATAGTCAGTTTACAGGTACAACCTCAGAAATGTCGGGTTACAGGTACAGCTCAAAATTTTGAGTGTCTTAGCTGCCACTCTGTCTCATTGCCATAAATATACTATGCAAGTAATTGCAGTTGTTTGTGGTTAAAAAATGTTTGACTCCTCTTTCTCCCCGACCTCTTACCCACATTTCTCCACTACTTTTCCAACATTTTCCTTATTTTCATAACAGCCGCACTAACCGCATTGACTTTTTATTGCTTTGTTGGAGAAGGAATGACTTTTTTTCCTGTTATTTAAACAATACATTCTACAATGCATAGGAATTCAATTGGTGAGGCTAAAACGGCAGAATTCCTTACATTCATATGTACAAGAGAGGAAAAAAAGGAGCATGATCAAAAACAGAATATTTTCTATACATAAGTTAATATTTGCAGTATGAAAAGTGGCTAGAAATTAACCAGACTACTGTTACAATATCCTTCATTTATGGAATTACATAATAGAAACATTCCTTTCAATAAATTTCTCTGTCCGTTTCTTGCACTGTTCTATATGAATCATGTACAGTTGAAAGCTATGTTACAGTCATTTTTGGTATAATTTATTCATTGTAATGCAGATTTGATTTTTCAAACAGAAAAATCTCTTGGATTTAGATCAGGGAAATAGGACGAATTTGTGCTTAATCAAAATCTTGACATTAACTTGATATAGCCAGGCCAGGTGCTCATCATGGTTAATGAATTTTCCTTCACATTTCGGATAATTTTCTTCGCTGTCACTCACGATGATCTGGCCAAACTTCCTTGTAATAAACTTGGTTAACTCTCTATCCCTCAGGTACCCATTCCACATAATCATTTCCCTGGATACGCGGAAATCGAGGGAAAAACTGTCGTTATTGCTCTGAAACTGGATTTGCTTTCCCTTAGGTAAAGACGGACGTTTCCATTGTTAAGTATTGGCACCTAGTTTTAGGGTCGTATGCTACTATATACTAATTCACCATTCCTTAGATTTTTGCTTACTTAGATCCGACGATTTTTACGTAAAATGTCGCCGATTTTTGGATAATAACATCAGTTTTGGATGGGCAAGAGCAACGTATATACTGAACATTTTCAGTCTGGTTACTTTCCTCCTTAAATGTCCTGAACAAATCAAAAGCTTGAGTACGTGATAAACAACATACGCTTTCTGTAATAACACAGATGTTTCTGTAGTGGATTTATTTATTTTCCTGCAAAATTTCACAGTCACATATTGCTGTAAACGAATACATATGATTCCGGTGGAGAAAAATTTTTTAAAGAAAGAGGGAGGACATTGGTTAATCACAGAACTCTCTCACTGTTTCCAAGCTTACAGCAGCTCGAACACAGTTGGACTACTTACTGTAGCCATGCTGACCAGCAACCAAGTGGTAAAGATGCTGAATGCTGACAATTTGATTTGTGTTCGATTCCAAGCAAATGGGCTGGCAGCATGGGCGTTTTCATGATTTTCTCCACGCATAACGTGAAAGTTCTCCATGATGACATCTCTGCCCTTAGGCAAATATCTCTTGTGTTCTTGGCCATAAAAAAAAACGAACAAACCATATTTTATCCACACCCAGAGGCGGATTTATTGTGTCTTTCAAAATGCACTCGGGAAGGCTTCCAGGTTCCAAATGCCCCCAAAATTATTAACTAATTAAAATATAAACATATTATATACAAGGTAAGTCAAAATGAATATAGCGGTTACAAACCGCTATAACTATTTAATGGAAAAGAATTTATCGATAAGAGTAACACAGAATGTAGACGGAACTACAAAATTTCTTTACGTGTAAGGCGCAGATGCAGTGAAGCGGAAGCCTACGCATGCGTGTTGAAACTTCGCAACGATAAGAAACCTGTTCATTCATTAGTAAAAATGGCGTGTCCCGTGCAGAAAGCATTCTGAGTCTTAGAATTTGAAAAATGTCATTTTATTACAACAGGGCAGAGATTTCGTCAGCGTTACAAACAAGAAACTCCAAATGCGAACATACGCAGATGGCATCGGATGTTTAAAGAAACAGGATGTCGGTGCAAAGGGAAAAGTAGCGGAAGGCCACGTGTTTCAGCGGATAAAGTAGAAAAAATTCACCGCATGTACGAACGAAGCCCACGGAAATCGACGTACGAAGGCAGTAGGGAATTACAAATGCCACAGAAAACGGTATGGCGTGTTGATGATTTTCTGAGTGAAGCTTCATCAGGGAAGCTCTAAAGCTAAACCTTCGAAAATGGCATTCTAATGTTCCATCAATATTTAAAGAACCACTAATGAGGAAGAAAAAGATATGATGCAAGTCGATTCAGGTGAAGAAGTTAATGTCCTTGGTATTAAATGGAATACAAAAGATGACTGTTTCCAGTTCGCAGTTTTATCAATCGAAGAGAAATTGATATTTTTAAAAAAAGAAATTTTGTCAGAAGTTTCGCATGTTTTCGATCGCTTCGGTCTCATAACATGATATTTATAAAAACCTTTCTTCAGGAACTGTGGAAAAACAACTTAACTTTGGATCAATCCATCCCAGAAGACATGACAAGAAGAGAAGGATATCCTTTCGCAAAGAACGTCCTCTAATCCAACAACTAAAAATACCTAGATCTGTATTGAAAACACAAGAGTGTTGAACTAGAAATTCATGCATTCTGTTTTCTAAAAAGGCTTATTGCTGCGTGATTTACGTAAGATGTATTTCGGAAAATTCAGATACAAACGTTTCTTTACTTATTTCTAAAACAAAGGTTTCACTTCTGAAAGCCCTATCTCTGCCGTCTAGAAATATGTTCGACTTTATTGCTAGTAAATCTGTTGCATGCAGTCTTAAGAGACTTTCCTTTACTAGTTAAGCGCATAATAGCTTGGACAGATTCAACGATAACGCTCGCGTGGCTATATTCTAAACCTTATCGCTAGCAGTCATTTGTTGCAAATCGAGTGTCCAAGATTCAGACGATGATTCCTCAAGCGAAATGGTGTCATGTTTCAGGAATCGATAATTCGGCGGACCTAGGTACGAGAGGTATCTTACCATCTCAACTAACAAATTGTAATAAATTGTTCAAAGGTCCTGATTGGTTAAGCAAACCTATAGATGAAATAGAGAACTTCCATTTTTAGAGACACTCTCTCTTCCTGAAAATGTCTTGAAAGAAGAAAAGAAGTGTTTTAATATCAGTGTTTTAGGAGTTCAAGAACCTGCTGTTATTTCAAAATATTCTTCGTGGTCCAAATTAGTCTTGGTCTACTGTCTAAGATTTGCGAATAACAGTTCGTATCCTGAGAAGAAATCGTTAGATTTCCTGACTAGAGATGAGCTCGAGAAAGCAAAAATCAAAATTCTAAAGGTGATAAAACGTTCTGAATTCCAGAAGAAATTTCCCATTTACTTAGCCCCCTTGAAAATGAGTAGTAAGATCCTCTGCTTAAATCCATTTCTAGACAAAGAAGGCGTTTTGCGTGTAGGTGGTCGTTTAAGAAATGCTAATATTTCGCAAAAAAGAAAAACATCCAATTCTTCTTCCTAAAAAGCATTTCATAACTTACTGATCATTAAATATTTTCACCTAAGATATTTACATGCTGCACCTCAGTTATTGATGTGTGTTCTGAGGCAAAGCTTCTGGATGATATCTGCTCGATCTTCCATTCGAAAAGTCCTAAACAAATGTGTTATCTCCTACAGATATAGAACCAAACTGAGCACATAAATTATGTCCGATTGATCTGTCCCACGTGTTACATATACTAGACGATTGGTGTGGACTTATGGACCTCTTACGATAAAACACCGATCTGGACGTGGTCAAAAGTCTTTCAAGTGCTACGTATGAAGTTTTGTATGCTTTTCGACGTGAGCAGTAGTAGTCGAAGATCTTTCTTCTAATGCCTTCTTAGAATCCCTTAGTCGATTTATTTCGGGAAGAGATAGACAAGTAGAGATTTTTAGTTATTGTGACACTAATTATAAACTAGCTGATAGAGAGAGCCAGAAGTGGTTTCAAAATATGAACGAAATGAATCAGTTCGAGCTTATGCTACCTCCGAAAGTATAAAATGGATCTTCAGTCCTCCAGCAGCCCCTCATTTTGGCGGTTTGTGGGAATCGGCTGTCAAGTCGATGAAACATCACTTTCTTCGAAAGGTAGGATCTGCAATACTAACATATCTAGAGTTCACTACACTCATCACTCAGGTCGAGTCCTGCTTGAACTCACGTCCATTGGCAGATGTCTGAGGATT
Source organism: Stegodyphus dumicola (assembly GCF_044657685.1). NCBI lineage: Eukaryota > Metazoa > Arthropoda > Arachnida > Araneae > Eresidae > Stegodyphus > Stegodyphus dumicola. The sequence goes on along the minus strand of NC_140771.1, from coordinate 135,565,609 downwards.
CTATAGATTTTGAAGTCAGTTTCTACTTTACCAGAGCAGCAGCTTTCGAAAGAGCCTATCTCCTACAGACAAAGATGGCAATTCCATCAATCCGTCCTACAACATTTCTGGAAGAGGTGGTCAAGAGAATACCTTTCCCAACTGCAACAACGTCCTAAGTGGCAAAAACCAAAAAGAGACTTTCAGGTCAACGATCTTGTTTTACTCAAAGAAGAAAACGTTCCACCACTGTTGTGGTGTGTGGGAAGAGTCATTAGACTCCATCCTGGAAGAGACAGTAAGATCCGTGTGGTAACGGTACGAACTGCACACGGAGAACTCAAGAGAGCTATCGTTAAGCTTTGTTCTTTATTAAACCATGAAACAAACCCTTTATGATATGATACAAACTATTAATTCATATAGACTGAGTATGATTTGATTAGGAGTTTAAAAAATGTTTGCATTCTATTATGTTTAAAAAGTTTGTGTTTAAGATTGTAATTAACTGAAACTGTATTTCAATGGTGGGCGGGATGTTTAGGCCACATTTTCAAAACTAGATGGCAACCACAGGCAGCTGTAAATTAACTTGCTCGAGCTATGGCGAGAGTAGAAAAGATCGTCTGTTGCCTTGAGGATCTTCTTTTAGTTTTCATTGTTCTTTCATTAGTTAATAAATATGTTTTCATGAATACAGTCCGCTTGAAATTTTACTTATTTAAATACGTTCTACATTATTTAAGTATTTCTGTTTCATTGTCCAATCCCTGCAGTACTTCAGAAACCTTGTTTTCTTTTGGCAAATTTCCAGACTATTAACTTATTTGAAAACTCATTACGTCAGAAAATTTTCTAGAGACATTAGGTATTTTTTTGGAAGCATGAGAAATTGAAAAATGAGCAACGCCTTCGTCGGGAATCTAACCGCGGACCTCTGGAATACGCGCCCAGCGTGCAGTCCACCACATTACGAAAACGGAACTAAACAAAACATCATAAACGATGGATAAAATATCAGCAATAAAAATACCTCCTTTCATTCCTTCTGATCCATCTCTGTGGTTCACGATGGTGGAATCTACTTTTGAATTAGCAGTTCCAAAAGCTATAACAGAATCCAGAACCAAGTATAACGACTGTGTGGCGCATTTACCTCCTGACATCGCTATGACCATGAGGGATATCATCATTTCTTCTGACAAAACGGATTCATATGGGAAACTGAAGAATTAAGTCATTTCTCGTTGTGGTGAAAGTAAATCGCAGAAAATACGTCGCTTACTTGCCGATGAGCAACTAGGGGCTCGAAAGCCGTCTGAACTCTTACGCGTTATGCAGCGGCGTGCAGAAAATCATAACGTGACGGATACTTTTGTTTTGGAATAATTTCTGCAGCCGCTACCTACAAATGTGCAATCTGTTTTAGCATCAATCACCCCCCCCCCCAACCACACAAAACCTGCTGAAATAGCGGTTAAAATAATGGAAGTGTCATCTGCTCAGGTAAGCGTAGTTTCTGATTCTTGTGCATCATCTAATGTTACACCGAACTCTGAACTGCTTAAAGAGATAAAATCGCTTCTGAAGGAAGTTGCATGTCTACGACGTTCAAGAAGTCATTCTCGTAATCGTAATTTTCGTCATGCAACAAATCGTGAGAAATCCTCTGAAGCGACGTATTTCCTGCGATTTACTTTCACCACAACGAGAAATGACTTCATTCTTCAGTTTCCTATATGAATCCGTTTTGTCAGAAGAAATGATGATATCCCTCATGGTCATAGCGATGTCAGGAGGTAAATGCGCCACACAGTCGTTATACTTGGTTCTGGATTCTGTTAAAGCTTTTGGAACTGCTAATTCAAAAGTAGATTCCACCATCTGAAAAAAGTGATTTATGTTGGTACCACAAAAATTTGCTTCTAGAGCAAAAAAGTGTACTCCACCTTGCAATTTTCAGGGAAATTTCCAGAGCAAGGAGTAGCGGCGACATACGCCTCGCCTTCTAGTTCTCGACGCCTATTGTTTCGTGATCGCAAAACCAATATTAACTTTTTAATTGATACAGGTAGTGATTGTTCCTTAATTCCAGCCTCAAGATCTGATAAAATTACTACTCCTATTTAAACTTTTTTGGCTGCAAATGGTACTAAGATAAATATATATAAACAAAAGTTATTATCTTTAGATTTAGGTTTAAGAAAACAGTTTGTTTATCCATTTTATGTACGCAATGTTCAAACTGCTATAATTGGTGCAGATTTCTTACATTATTTTAACCTACAACCAGATCATAGAAATCGCCGCTTAAACGATACTTACACCAAATTAAATTCTTATGGTATTTTACATTTTGCTAGTATATATTCAGTGAAATCTGTAATTTGTAATAATCATTATGCTAAGTTTTTAAATGAATTTCCTCGTATTGTTCAAACTCCTTGTGCAAACCAAATTGTCAAACATTCAGTTCAGCATCATACTGAAACTTTGGCCCTCCCGTTTTTGCCAAACCACGTCGGCTTGCACCCGATCGTTTGAAAATTGCAAAAAATGGAATTTCAACATGTGTTAGATTTAGGCCACATTCGCCCATCCAACAGCAGTTACGCTTCGCCATTACATATAGTCCCTAAAAAAGATATGAATGATTGGCGTCCTGTCGGTGATTTTAGAGCCCTTAATCCTCAGACTAAAAAGGACAATTATTTAATCCCTAGTATTATTGATTTTACAAGTGAACTCCATGGGTGCAACATATTCTCCCATGTAGATTTAGTCAAAGCATTTAATAAACTTCCGATTGCTCCCGAGGATGTCCATAAAACTGCTATCTGCACACCATCTGAACTTTTCGAGAGTACTCGGATGCAATTTGGTTTTTGCAGTGCATCAAGCACTTTTCAAAGGTTTATCGATGAGGTGACGAGAGCTTTAACCGGTGTATAGGCATTTATTGATGATATTTTGATTGCCTGAAAAAACCACAAAGAGCATATTAACAATCTACGAGTTCTCTTTGAAAGATTAGATCATTATGGTTTAGCAATCAAACGCTCAAAGTGTATATTCGGAGTTCTTCCTACCTTAGATTTCTTAGGATATAAAGTCTCTAAAGAAGGTATTTCTCCCATTCCAGATCGAGTTGATGCCATTTCTACATTTCCTAGACCAACAAGCTTAACACAGCTTCGATTTCTTGGCCTATTCAGTTTCTATCGCAGATTTGTGCCACATGCAGCGCACGTTTTGTCACCTTTAATTAAGCTTCTCGAAAGTCATTCTAACAAAAAGAAATCATTCCGTCCAACTAAGAAGACTGAAAATCCTATCCCGTGGTTTGAGAACGCCGAAAAGGTAGCAACTAAAGAAACTCTTACAAAAGCTACCCTCTTAAGACATCCAAAGACAAAGATAAAGATCCAAAAGATCTCTTAAGACATTCCTGGTGCTCAATTCAATCTGTGGACCGATACATCTGATGTTGCTATTGGAAGCTCTCTCATGAAATTCCAAAATGGTCAATGGGAGCTAATACCATTCCTTTCTTTAAAATTGAATAGCAGGCAACGGAAATGGTCTACATATGACGCGAACTTCTGGCAATTTATGAGTCTATCCAGGAAATTTCGGCACATTTTCGCAACTTCATCATATTTACCGACCAAAAACTACTAACATTCGCTTTCAGACAAAAAACAGAAAAGTGCTCTCCTCGACAACTGAGACACCTAGACTATATCTCTCAATTTTTCACTGATATACAATATGTTAAAAGTTGGGAAAATGTTATTACTGACACATTCTCCCGAATAGAAGTAGCTTCTGTGTCTCACTCACCTATTCTGGATTTCAAACAGTTAGCCTCAGCACAACTCACAGACCATGAACTACAACAAATACTAATTTCTAAATCTTCTTCTTTAAAGCTCTGCTAACAGTATTTTCCGCTTGAAGATATTTATCTCTGTTGTGACTCCACAACCAATGTCAATCGTCCTTCCATTTCCTTTTCATTTAAACCTATCATCTTCCAAAGTATTCACAACCTTTCGCAATATCTGCCACTTCAAAATTGATACGCAGACGTTACGTTTGGCCTAACATACACACTTTTAACAAAAACTCCGTGAAGGCTTGTGAGAAATGTCAACGTTTCAAGATATACAAGCACAGGAAATCACCCACTTCGACATTTTTATTTCCTGATGCCAGAGTTTCTCATATTCACATAGATTTTATTGGCCCATTGCCAATTTCTAAATTTTATCAGTATTGCTTGAGCATAATCGATCGCTTCACGAGATGGCTGGAAGTAATTCCCACATCTGATATGTCGGCTGAAGCAGCTTGTAAAACTCTAATTAGTGGATGGATAGCTCGTTTTAGATGCCCTTCCACTATCACTACTGACCAGGGTCGGAACTTTGAATCCCATCTCTTCAGGGAGTTTACGAACCTGCTGGGCATTCACCGTATTCGTACCACTGCCTATAAACCTCAATCAAATGGAATCATTGAACATTTCCATCGCCAGCTGAAAAACAGCATAAAATCGCAAGAGAATCCTCGCTGGACATAATCGTTACCTCTTATACTTTTGGGTATTAGATCTTCCGTCAAAGACGACATCCAAACAACTTGTTCTGAGCTACTTTACGGTACTACCATAAGACTGCCTTCGGATATTTTGTGCTCAGATCAGCTTTCTCCGCCATCCCCGACACCAGCATATGTAAATCGTTACGATCTATAATGCAGTCTCTGATTCCCATCGCAACATCAAAACATTGTTCAGAGCCTATCCACATTCACCCATCTTTAAAATCTTGTTCTCATGTTTATTTGAGAATTGACTCAGTCAAGCCTCCTCTTCAACAGCCATACTCAGGTCCTCATCCAGTCATTGAGCGACATGATAAAACCTTTATCATCTCTGTGCACGGTAAAAATCAAACTGTTTCAATTGATGGACTCAAACTTGCATTTTTCACTTAGTGATCAAACCTCTGTCCCTAACACTAAACCTTACAATAAGACAGACACATTGAAACCTATCATGTCAAATGTTTCTAAGACTATCACAAAATCCGGACGACATGTCAGATTCCCTCAACATCTGTCTACCACCTACTATATTCAATATTTCATTATGCAGTTTAATTTATTATATGTTTTATGTTGTATACCTTTTACCTTCACATTTGTCATTGTATAATATAAATTCTGTACTTTTTTTTTTTTTTTTTTTTTTTTTTTTTGTGTGTGTATCGTTCGGTTTCCCTCACTGGGGGGATACTCTGCGGTGTTGCTATGGAAACACCGTACGAAGTTTTGTGAGTTCTGCGCATGCCCGCCTCAGATGAGCTGCGGATGGAGGAGAGAATGGCATGCATGCAGCGGCAGCTCCTTTTTCTCTTCGGAATGTCATTATTGATATGTTACATAAAGTTTATATATTTTATACTTGTGTCTTGCCTCACCATCAAACCTCTACAAGCGTATAGATTTATCAGTAGAACTAATAATAATTAAAAAAAATAATTGAATTATAAAGTTAAGATTATATTAGTTATTGTGATGTATATAAATAATTCTGAGCATCAGAAAGAAAAGTGTGACTATAAAAGTAACAAAGAGTCTATGACTAATTATCTCATAATTTTCTGAATCTTATTGATTCAACGAATAAAACTAACAATAAAAGTCAACGTTGAACTTGAGATACAGAAATAAAATTGTAAATGTTTTTAGCTTTTGAAGCATAGCACCTCTTTTTTATACTAGTTCCTACGAATTTAAAAAGGCTTGATTTCTGCCCAAAATGTTATATAAAAATCGAAGAACCAGCTTTTAGTATCGGCTTCATTGCAACAGTATTGTTTAAATGTGGTATCATGGCGAGGCTGCTTATATACGTGCGTTAATGTAAAAATAACGCTAATTTCAGAATTAGTCTAGGATATAAGATACAGAGTAACCTCTTTCATTATATTTATGTCATATTATACGGCTATCCTTTTACTATAAGTTCCGAACATACCTGTAGTACTTGCGTAAAGACCTTGTCTTGGACGACTTATAACCTTGTCTGCCTTTTAATGAAAAGTATCTCTGCTGAAACTGAGGGTTTAAAACATATCAGCCTGATGGTTACACAATAGAAAACGTTAACCGAAGCAAAAGCCCACTATTTCTGGCTAATTTAGAGCACACTTTCAAACTCACTTACATGCGAAATACAAAATAAACATTCTGTTAAGTTGGGTCTCTTTGAGGATTTTTTCTTTTTTATTAGTTAAAAAATTTGTTGCCACTGATACGTACCATATGGAAATCGTGCGCTATGCAAATTTGTAGCTAGCTGTTTGAAAAATACACAAACAGGTGTTTTTAAAATTCGGCGATATGTATTTCTCTAAATTTTTCATCTGAGCCGCACTGAATTTTTGTTTATACCACTTGTAAATGGGCCAGCATTTTCTCCGTATCGGTTAAGCAAATATTTTTGCAAACAGGCTATCAAAAAGAGGTCTTTTTTAGTAAGAAAGGCAAAGAGGTCTTTTTAGTACCTGAGGTCGTATATGGTATCCGCCGATAACATCGCGGCAAGAACATCGCGGACGAAAACGTCGCAGAGAAAACAACGCAAAGGCGAAAACGTCGCGCTACAAAACATCGTGGGATAAAACATCGCAAAGAGAAAACATCGCAGTTCTAAAACACCGTGGTACAAAACATCGTCGTCGAAAATAAAGCGGTTCAAAAACTTCGCAGTTTGAAAACATCGTCGTCGAAAATATCGTGGTAAAAAATAAAGTATCTACAAATCATCGCAGACATGCTTTTTTCAGGCTTTAATAACTATAAATAAATACTCCATAACAATTTGTGAGCGCAAGATAGAAAGAAGGATAATTTGTTTTTCATATTTTATATTAGCTAATAAATTTTTGCTGAGAAAATAAGAAGGAAACTTAAGCATAGAAAATTAATGCAACTTATAGCACTTAATAGAATTTTAAACCGACATAGTTAGCTAACAATGACCATTAATAAATCATTTTCTATAAAGTTTTTACTGGTAATTTTTCATAAAAAATATAATATATAAGTTGCATTTAATTTTCTATGCTTAAGTTTCCTTCTTACTTTTTCAGCAAAAATTTATTAGTTAATAAAAAAATGTGAAAGTAAGAAGCATCCTTCTTTACATCTTGCGCTCACAAATTATTATGGGAATGTCTATTTACAGTTATTAAAGCCTGAAAAAAACATGTCTGCGATGTTATCGTCATGCGATGATTTGTAGATACTTTATTTTTTACCACGATATTTTCGACGACGATGTTTTCGAACTGTGAAGTTTTTGAACCGCTTTATTTTCGACGACGATGTTTTGTACCACGATGTTTTAGAACTGCGATGTTTTCTCTTTGTGATGTTTTCTCCCACGATGTTTTGTAGCACGACGTTTTCGCCTTGCGTTGTTTTCTCTGCGACGTTTTCGTCCGCGATGTTTTCGGCTGTAACCGTCGTATATACGCTTTGATATGGGATGAAACTTTAATTTTTATTAATATATTACAATGACATAATTTTTGTTATTTTCTTGGGATGACCCAACAGCTGCAAAAAAAAAAAAAAAAAAAAAAAAAAAGTTATGGGTCACAAGCGACCCGCGGGCCGTGTGTTTGACATGTCTGGCCTATACTACTAATACTTCCTGTCTAAACGCAAGAGCTCTACACTAATACTTAAATTTACATTCTAGGGGAGGGAATCGATAAAAGATGAAAGGAAAATAAAGCCAAATAATAAGGTAACTGAATTCATAACCACAAAACCTTATACCATGGAATTAGCGTTAGTTATATTTTTAAATGGTTATTATTTGAAATAAAAATATAGGTAATCACTGATTCCTGAAATATGCCATTATCCTGATTAAAAGTGACTTCTTTTACTCGCAGAAAGCCACACCGTCTCAGTTTGGAACATGGTGGAGCCTGCTATCATCCAGCTATAACATCTCTAGCAGTCTTGCTCCTTTTCTGTCAGCTTTCATTGTTCTCAATTTCGGATGGCGAGCAAGTGTTTTATTCGCAGGTGAGGCAATTCCAGTTCATTGTGCAATGAAAGCATTCATCTACTTTAATCTCTTTCGAAAATTAAAGCATGAAACTGATTAAGGCTACTCTATTTTGGAAAGCTTTTCTTATAAATTTTATTAATCTAATTGACAGAAAAATTGGGCAGAATCATAATACACCTATTTAAAAACAAACGTTTTTGCTTTTCTTCTAAATGAGCAGACTTCAAAGAGGGAATTTTTCTTCTTTAGAATTGTTTTTGTTACAAATATCTTTTTGAATCTAGGAAAAATGTAGTTCTGGATGAAGCGTGAAATGAGAAGCTTTAAAAAATAACGTTCTTGACGGGTTCAAAATTATTATTTGAAATAAAATACAGATATTACATTTATTTAACATCATCCTTAAGTTTCTGAAACCTGCCGTTTCATATGAATTCAAGCCATGCGAAAAGAAGAAACAGAACAAAAGGGAAGGTTGAATTCCAAAAACTAGTAAAACTTTTATCACATTCCTGCTAATAAGAAATACGTTTATAAAACTCATCAGTAATTTACCAAAACTATCATTTACTAATAGTAAATCCCTCGGATTATTATTTTTTTTTTCCGCTTCACTCGTAAGCACCCATTAAATCATAATATTTTCTTGACTTCATTTCCTAATTTTTCGGCTTAAGCATGTTCATTTCTATTATCTGCTTTCTTTCTAAAGGTTTTAAATTAAAATATCTGTTTTTGAGCCTTTTCTTCATCTGTGTTAGAGAGCAACAGAGTTGTTGAAATGTGATATTATGCGGAGGTTGCCTGTTCACGTGTTTTATGTAAAACTAAAACTAGTTTCAGAATTTGCCCAGGATGGGGAGCGGAGCAGCCTCTTTCATCAAGCACATATTTCTTATTTTCCTTCTTTTTTGTGAAGTGCTGTATGTTCAGCCACCTGTTTATTCAGAAATAAAAGATAAAGTTTCTGATAAATGCACCGCAGGAGAGCGTTTAAATTTTGCCTTGTAGAATAAAATAAGAAGCATTTCTTTGGGACAGTTTCTCTGCGGTACGGCGGTTTCTGTGTGAAATTCTCAATAATTCCTCTTATTTGGCCTACATATATAAAGAGCTATATATGCAGAATAAAGCACTTGCATATATATGAATGGGAATAAATAAATATTCTTAAAAATCAAAACTAAACATATTATTTATCTAATACGGCTAAATATGTTATTGCGCAGATGTCCACGATAATATTGGAGTAGTGACAAAACTATTCTAGTAAGTGCATCTGTAATTGATATTGTAATAAACAGTTTGGACGCTATATATATGCATCAATAATACTTTCAAATTAAAAACATATAAATACATATTCGAAAATTAAGGAGGATGTAAATTTCGAACTTTCTCTTTTAGGACCACAACAAAACCATTTTAGTTATGGAAAACATTGGATGATATTAATCGTCTTAGCGCTTTTATGCTTTTCGTGGCCCTTGAAAATATGTATTTGTAAGTAAAGTACTCTATGTGTAGGTAATACTTTAACCAGATTATAACGAAGGGAATACAATAAAATACACACACACACACAGAAACGTAATTTGTATTCCTAAAATTCTGTGCATTTCTTAAATTAAATCACCGGAAAAAAATAATAATAAGTTGCTTTTGAGGATTATTCCTTTGTTACGCAAGGGTCACAAGATTCTTAGTCGGATTTCTTCAGAGTATAAGAATCGAATTTTTACGATTTTTTGGTTTCGAAAATTTTTAAATAGCTCTACGAAATGGCGCCCACCTAAAATGCCGTGAACAACAAGTCGTCACCATCTAGATTTAGCGACAGTGTCTGTTCCCTCTCGATTCGTCCTTTAAATGTGGGAGATTATAATGCATTTTCGAATTGTAATGAATTGAAATCTGTGAGAATGAATCAAAACGACTTCAGAATGTATTTCATGTATGTCCCGTGGATTTTAAATAAATGGAAAATGATGGATTTTATAAGTCGGTGATATCCTTCTTTTATAAACATTGCTGTACTTTGGCGATTGGATGCGTGCATTAGTTGTCAATAACATGAATTCAGATACCACTGCTTTCCTCAACATGTGACACGTGATTTGAGAATGACATCATGTCATCTCACATTTAAATTCAGGTAATTTTTACACCGAAAGATTAAGTTTGAATGGTCTATATTTCATGGAAACTTAACAACGGCCTTCATAGTGTATATAAACGTAATACCTGAAATTATGAGAACGTTTGAAGTTCAGGAACTACTAATGATCAATATGATAGTATTATCATTTAAAGGTCAGTTTTGTGGTCAGAGTTATTCAGCGATCAAAGTTCTAATTGTTCATTTACACCTGTCTTTAAGTTTAACCATCTTGAGAAGCATTTAGTGATTTACGTGACACTATTTATAATTTTATCGTTATCTGCGCTGCGCGTTTACGCTCGACGAACATTTTTTTTTTTTTTTTTTTAAGTTTACTAATTTATTGTTTCCTTGCAATGTAATAAATAGCCTATCACTTTCAGGAAGCATTTCTGTTTTGATGGCAATATGGTTCCTTCTTTTCTCCGTTGTTTCATCCGCCAATATTCCACCTCAAACCTCTTGCTCCACTGCATTTGAAGAGAGAAGTAAGTTATCTAATTTTTTATATATTCAAAAACAAGTATTCTTAATAAGTTTTTGTTTTCATTTCATATTAACATGTTAAATGAATTTAACAGATTTTGCTCAGCCAAACGTATCATGAGACGTCTATCATTGATTAATAAATATTTTAATCATTTCCCTTTTTGAAAAACTAAAACATTGCTTATATATTGCTTTTCTGTCATACAACAACAGCAGACTATAAAAGCATTCAGCATGCTGAAAACAAGGTGAAAGTCCCCCCCCCCCCGAACAACACAGATACAGCTAAACTGTCGCTTCCTAGGTTCTGAAGTATTTAAAATTTGATTTAGATATAAACTTCGCCTATTTGTATATAAAGTACAGAAATCTATTACACGTACACTCTGTTTACACAGATTATGAAAGCAGGGTGTGAAAACGTGGAAAATATGTCTAAATATATTACTTTTGGTTGTATTTGTATGCCCGCACTATATTTATTTTTACAATTTTATTATATTATTTTTTTACACCAATTCACAATCTCTGCATAGCTCATTTAAATAAATAGTGTGCAATTATATGTTTGTAGTGTCCAGGTGCTTAACTTCTATCTAGATACAGGAGTAGCAGGAAACTACATAGAAGAAGGGTTCAAGCTCTTTATTAACTCTTTAAAATTTACACACTGCGTCAACTTGACGCTAACAAACTTCGCCTCCACTTGGGCGGTCACTGAAAAAGCAGGTAATTGGAAAATTCAAAGTTGAAATGTTTAACAAGTGCTAAACTAATCTACAGGGCTCAACGAGATACCGACCTTTGACCCCTTCTATAACCAGTGGCAGCAGATAAATGCATTTAAGCCCCTTGAACCAGCAATCAGCAATTGTACCTACGGCAGAGACGGCTGCTCGAGCCCAACTCTCTCACTCTCCTTCTAAAACCTCGGTATTTAAACTTTCCTCCTCAAAGTAGAATTTACATTCACGTCACGCGCTACCAAAATTAACTATTCTGGCACTGACAATTAGGGGAAGGAAGGCTTATAGGAAACTCTGAACTAAAATTTAAATTATTAGTTAAAATAAATATAAATCCCTACACGTTTCTAAATCACATTCATTTTCTTAATAAAAATTGAAAATGTAAATTCTTACATATTTGAACTATTAAACATATCATTTTTGCATATCTGATATCAACTCATGCAAATTGCATGAGTTGAATTTCACCGGCTAACATGTAAAGAGAAGAACTCTAAACAAAGCTGAGATGTATTTTACATTCTTGGAAGGCTTTCTTAGAAAATCTAGTCTCATAGCATTAACTTCTAAGTAAACTGCAATCAGAATTAAAGATATTTAGTAATTCTATTCACTTGCTTACATTAGTGTACACTAACTGATTCACCTACGGCTGAGTAAAAAACCCGCTGCACTTAAGAAATTCAATTCGGGTTCAAATACCGCGAACAGACTTTTCAAGGGTTTCGCAAAGTAAAATGTCAATACGCTCAGTTTCCGTAAGAAAATTCTCCACGAAGGCTTCTCTCCTCTTAGGTAGATAGCTTTCATGTGCTTTGCCGTATTTTAACTAATCCAATCCAATCTGTACGCTCATCTCAAATGGATATCGAATGACTGATGGTATGCCGTATAGTTAAACGGCAACTAGAAAATTGACTTCCGACGAAAATATTTGTCAGATAATGGAAATATCGATCCTATAAGTGATGCCTTTCAGTGATTAAATGAATAAGGCGGCTGAGTACGAATAGTTTGAACCAGTTTCGAATCCCAATGAACTCAGTTAGAGAAACAAGCAAAAAACAATCATATAAGCAATGATTCACGGTCTTTGAAAAAAATCTTTGACATAATTTTTGAAAGAAGAAATGGATACACCGATTTTATTTGTTTCAGAGATTGAAAAGCAAGCAACAATTCATTATTTATTGTCCGATCCATTTATGTGGTTGTTATCTTTGTGCTTCATGACTGTAATCTGCGCCAGGTCCACAGCCGTCGACTGGGGGCAGGTTTACCTCATAAATGAAAAGAACCAGTCCCAGTATGTAGGTAAGTTTATGGAAACATTTGGGATTGCTGTACATTCTGTTCTGCTATAATTAAGGAATACTTTGGCAAAGTTTCAAGAAAAAGGCTAAAAGAATATCATTATTCAAATATGCTAAGCGATTTTAAGAATAAATAATATAAAAAGGCTTTAAAAATAATTGATATAATAATGATTAATATAAAAGACAAATGAAACTGATTTACATAAATTACTAACTGGTACTTCATTGTTGTTTATTCTAGTTAAAAAGGCAATTAGTATATGTTTTTAATTTTTTTAGTCCAAAGGGATTTGAATCCCGAAGGACTATTAGTTTCGTTTTGGCATTTTGCGTCGGACTCATAAATGTCGGTTCACTTTTCAAACTGTTGCCACAAAATGTTAGAGTCCTGCATTATATTTGAAGAAATTAAATAATGAAAAATCTGCATAAATGTATGTATATTTCTCGTATTGTGATAAAACAACGGTACATAGAGTCATCGAATTTTGAATAACGTAATCCTCCAACGAATATGAGCATGTGGAAGACCAAATTTGAAATTTGAAATTTGTTTTATGATCGATTTCCTATTTTTTAAAACTTTGACGAATTTTTGATTAACAAACTCAAGGATTTCAAAGCGAGCAATGGCAACGTTGTGCAGAAAAAAACATTTTTATCTCCAGCGCGTGAGTCTCTGTATCGGAAATTCTAAAGATATGCTCGTTTTAAAACTATTTTGCGATATTGCTGTTGCAATGGATCTTATGGTTTAAGCGCGAGGAACATGATATTTAATAAAGAAAGGTAACACACAAAATGTTAAAAAACGCCCTTTTGGACGTAATTTAAAATCTGAAACATTTCAGATTTTGTTTTTTATTTTTTATATTTTTTCAATTAAATTTCTTTTTACAGCCAGCGCTTTTATAAGTAGCGTGGAAAGCGGAGGTTTTCTCGGAAGAATTGCAGCTGGATTTCTGACTGATTGCATCATTCGTGCCTCCAGAGTGAGTACTAGATTTCTTCTTCGTATACCCGTTCTGTCAATCAGTAAATTTGTAAAATATTTTCTCCTTTCTCACCGTGTGTCTTCGTGGGGTAATTAGAAAGCACGTCCGGCTGGCAAGGTCAGGAGTCCGCGCCAAACTATCTCCAGGATAGCATGGGGCTTTCTCATTTAAACTTTGTTTCGATCACTTTTAAAATTGGGTAATTCCTGTTCCATCTATTCCACGCCTTCCAAATTCCATTTGTAAATTAACATGTCACTCAATATTTTGACTTTAGCTTCTTCTTTTTTTTTTTCTTTCTTTCTTTATTTTAATATTTCAAAAGATGCCCATCAGCTTTATTAAAAGGTACAATAATATATTTTTTTCCCCAAACAAATCAGAACATTATTCGTATTACGATTTGTTAGTTAAATGCCTTTATGTTCTGTGCTTTTATTTCCATTCGATTTAGGAATTACTATAAACTTAGTATGAAAAAATTTTAGTTTAATACTTTAACAACTTATTGAAGCAACAACTACGAATTAAAAAAAGTCATAAACAGAAAAAAAAAAAAAAAAAGTGCGTTATCATAAGCGTTCTACGTTAAGCGTATTTAACCTCTGTTACGCATATCTAACGACTTGAAGAAATAAATTCCTTGTAATGCCTGTGGTTTTCTACGAGAACTTTTCTTCGAATTAACGAACAGCATGTACTTTGCGAATAATAAGTGCTGCCATCTATACACTATGATACTAAATAATACAGTTCCTTAAAATGCATTTAACAAAACTGTTGTTTATTTTATTTATTTATTATTTTTTTTTTAAACACTGTTGTTAGGAATACGTAATTTTCACATTAAAAAAATCGAAATTTTGCATAAAAGGGGAAAAATGAAAATTTAACACTTATTCGGGGAAATTCAAATCACTGTTTATCGAACATGTTGTCACTAAATAAATTGCAATAATGTGAAAGGGAAGAATAAATCTGGCATGGTTCTAGTCTCAATAGTCTCTTCCTTCAGTCTGTCTTCTGCCCGTAACTACGATGTTATAGATAAATATATCTCTTGGCATCAATGGTGTTAATGAGATGGTAAAAGAATTAGAATAACTGTCTTTTCGAAGTTTATGTGACAGGCCGGTTTTAGTCATTTTCGAGTTCCCGAAGCAAGTTTGGATATATGGGGCAGTCCCGGATCTAGCGGGGGGCAAGCCGGGGTTCTTGCCCCGGGAGGCAACTCTCGTGGGCGGCGAATTCAAATATAACGCTGGATCGTATTTGGTATGTTGTTCGCTAAAACAGCTCTCTAATTTTAGTACAATGTTAATAGTTTTAAGATCAAGTTTAAAAACCCCTTTCAAGAAGATTTATAATTAAATACTAAGAACCCTTTTAGAGGAACATGAGTTAAAGTTAAGTGCAGCCGATTACAACTACAGTAAGATCAGAAAGACGCAAATAGAGGGACTCCAGGCGTCACTGATAGAATCATACTGACCCTATCAGTAACGTCTGAAGTCCCTCTACTGTTTCCTGTCTGGGCGAGGTGTATTCAAATGAGAAATAGGACGATGGTTTGTTGAAGAAGTCGCCTGGTTTCCATAGCAACATCTGCTGGGAAGCATTATAACTATTTTCTGAGAGCTAACCCCAAAAAATTAACCTTGGGCGATCCCGGACAAATGAAATAATTTAAATTAATAATCGTCAAGTATATATATATACAAGACACCATCATTATATCTTCAAGATGAAGCAAGGCATTTAGATTTCTTGGCAGCAAGTCGGCGACTACGCTCACCTTTGGTTTGACTCGGTACAGTGGAGCGTATTTTGGATTTTAAAGCTAGATTTATTATTTTTATGGTTATTTTTTAGTTTTCAGGTATCTTCTGTACCCTTTTTTTTTTTTTTTTTTTTTTTTTTTTTTTTTTTTTAGTCCAAAGGGATTTGAATCCCGAAGGACTATTAGTTTCGTTTTGGCATTTTGCGTCGGACGGATAAATGTCGGTTACCATAAAATGTTAGAGTCCTGCATTATATTTGAAGAAATTAAATAATGAGAATCTGCGTAAATGTATGTATATTTCTCACATTGTCATAAAATAACGGTACATAGAGTCATCGAATTTTGAATAACGTAATCCTTCAACAAATATGAGCATGTGGAAGACCAAATTTGAAATTTGAAATTTGTTTTATGATCGATTTCCTATTTTTTAAAACTTTGACGAATTTTTGATTAACAAACTCAAGGATTTCAAAGCGAGCAATGGCAACGTTGTGCAGAAAAAAACATTTTTATCTCCAGCGCGTGAGTCTCTGTATCGGAAATTCTAAAGATATGCTCGTTTTAAAACTATTTTGCGATATTGCTGTTGCACTGGATCTTATGGTTTAAGTGCGAGGAACATGATATTTAATAAAGAAAGGTAACACACAAAATGTTAAAAACGCCCCTTTGGACGTAATTTAAAATCTGAAACATTTCAGATTTTTTTTTTTTTCTAATTTATTTTTTTCGTTTTTTAAAATATGCTTGCTTTTAATAGCCCGCACTATATTTAGCGAGACGCGACCATTTATTTAGGACTGTTCAGTGTAATTACGTATATTCTTAGTTATTCTTATTAAGGCAATTCATAGTGAATTTTATTTAGATTAAAAGAAACGATCTGCGCGCCGAGGGGGAGAAAAGCGGAATATAGAAAACGAGCCAAAGATAAGGCCAAACAGAGAAAACAAATTTCAGCTAAGGTGAAAAATAACTTTACGGAAGAAAGTAAACCGTGAGACCCTACCGCAGTTCCGATTATGCTGAGATTCCTAGAGGGTATAAATATTTCTTGCAATTTTCTCGACCAAACATGACTGCATATATCATTCCCAAACAATCTACAAGTCAGCACTTGAAAGAACAACCTTCTTCATTGACATCAAACGAATAGCTGGAGGACATGAAACCATGATCCTAAAGATCTCCTCATTTAGATGGGGTCGAGCAGCAGGAAGACGAAAAACTAAAAATTTTCCATTTGTTGGACCCATGCAGTTGGCTGGTCATAGAAAAAAATGAAAGATTATCAACAATCTTTCTTAAGCAGTCAATCAGTATTTTTAGCCAGTAAACATCCAGAAAACGTTTAACCCGGTCCTACTGAACGTGATAGCAGACATTTGACATGTAATACAGAACATTAGTAAATAATGAAAAGCTTAGGAGATCTTGGTTTACATATTCTAAAACCAAGAATGAAATTTTTTGTACACTCTGCAAGATTTATCAAAAACAAGGTGCTGCCGCTACACCATACTTCAGGATTTATTAATTGGAAAAAAAAAAAAAAAGTTTTAGGAAAATTTAACTGAGTACGAAGCGTCTGGAATCCACAGAGGTACATCATTAAGTGGAAAATTCGAGTAAAACAAATGAAATCGTGCCAAAGCATCAATCACGACACTGAGCGACTCATTCACACAGAGAAAGAGAAATGGAGAGAAATTCTATATAGTCATGGATGCAGTACTGTATCTTTCAACAAACTGTCGTTCTTTTATTGGGTCTGATGATATCCCAAGGAGCCTGTTCACAAAGTGTTCTCGGCCTAGCGAAGGAAATTTTCTGAATTTAATCTCTCCGCTTGCAAACATAATTCAACTCTTAAGTACCAGTCAAAGCGCCAAACAAAGGTAAAGGAACCATATTTATCAAAGATAATTCAAAATGAAGTTATAAACTTAAAGGCAAAATAGTCTGAAGTAGCATTTTAAACTATATTAAAGAAGACAAATACTACACAATAATGCTCAACTGCACTCCATATGTGTCTCATACAGAAAAAAATTAACCATGTAATTCAATACGTCAAAACGTGTGTTGATGTGTGTGAGATAAAGGAAAATTTAATTGATTTCATAGAAGTTGGTGGAAAGATAGGAGAATTATTTCTCAATGCACTGTAGAAAATTAGTGTCTTAATTGACACTTGATGGTTTAGATATTGGACAATGTCAGTGTCAGTCCTACGACAACGGGTCTAATATGACTGGCATTTCTAAAACAGTACAAGCTAGGATTACAGAAATGTATAAACTGGAGGAATTTGGGCCATGTTTGGCCCACTCCTCGCATCTTGTCGGTGTGCATTTTGCTTCTTTGTGCGCGGAAGCAGTTAATCTGTTTGAAATTACTCAGAAAATACTTCGTTTTTTTGTCGGATGCACTACTCGATGGTATATTATGAAAAAATGTACAAAATACAACTTAAAAGGAAGCAGCCAGGCAAGATGGTCGGCAAAATATGTGGCTGTGAAAGTTCTTCAATGAATTTACCGGAAATATTAAAATATTTAAAAGAAATTAAAGATATTTCTCCTGATGCGGAATCAAAGCATAAGGTAGGACATCTGGTACATGCTGTGAAAAATTTTGAATTTACTATCAACCTGAAAATTTGAGCTAATATTTTTCCAGAATTCAATCGAGTAAATATAGAAATTCAAAAGGAATTCCTCTTCCGCGTTCTGTGTAGTTAACGAAAGAACTAACCAAAACTGGGAATTATAAAAAAATGAGAGAAAAATCCTATGGAATATTGGATACAAGAGTCTAGAACAGTAGCCGAAAAAATTGCATTTGAGTCTATTTTGACAAAGAAAAAATGGCAAAGCACATTTTTTCTTTGTCAAGCAATCTGTAAAAAAAAAGCAATCTGATGAACTGTTTGAGGACGAATCACGAACATTTCAACCTGTTCAGATAGAAGTTTCAGCAAATTAAAACATATTAAAAAATATCTACGATCATCGGTGAGCCAGGAGCGTTTATCAAGTCTCGCGATTCTGGAAACCGAAAATCAAACCGCAGATCAAATTATGACGATTCCATGCATTTCTTTGCAGAACAAAAGGCTTACAGAGTGAAATTTTAATTTTCGTTACTAATTCCGTGATATTTTAATGGCGTTAAAACAGGTAAGAACTTAAAATTACTTGTGAAATATGAAATATGAAAAACAAGACAGGAAGTACGAATACTATGAGAGATAGCCCATATTCTGTATAATCTTTTCAGAAATTTTCCTTTCCGCAATAGCCCACATTTTGTATGCAATGGCCCCACTAGTGGCTGAGCAATAAAAGCCGCTGAGCACTAGTAGTTCGGTCCGAGGGTCAAGTATATGTGAATGTGCTAGCTATATGAATATTTCCGTGATTTTCCCCGTGTATACATAAGAGCTAGTTTTCCTTACAAATTTTTTTTCCACGGGCATTCGTCCTTTTCCATGCAGTGCCTAATGGCGAAACACATAGTAAATAATCAGATAATGTCCTGAGCAGTGGCTGATTCATTAAGACAGCTGAATACTGGTAGTTCGACCTTGCCTGGGTTCAAACCCAGGCAAACGGGCTCTCTGCATGGTTTGTGTTTTGGATTTTCTCATGTGTAACGTGAATACGAGCCAGTTTTCTTTAAAACATTCCTCCACGAAAGCACCTCTCCTCTAAGCAGATAGTCTTTCTGTCTTTGCCATATTCATATAATCTGACCTAACGTAATTTAACCAGTATGCAATACACGGAAAAGTGAGAAGCTTAGGAGATGCCCGTTCCCCCTAGAGCGGAAAAACGAATGGTTTCGAGGACTGGAGAGTTAGAAGCACTTCAGGATTAGAGTTAAGGTTAGGATTGAATCTGAAATTAAGCTCACCAGAAAGGCGATTCTCTTAGGAGGGGACGATTTTCTAATTATGTCACTTTGGTACGTATTTTTCCTTTATAAAAAAAAAAAAAAAAAAAAAAAAAAAAAGCACGTAAGGAATTTAGTATAAAAGGGAGCTTAGTTTTTTTTACTTCAAACCCTACCTATTTCTGTATTTATTAAACAAATTAAAACTTGTTAGAGAAACTTAAAGGATGATGGGTGAGTGCGGCAGTTTTAGCTTTTGCCCCACGTCAGAAAAATCAAAGATCCGATGCTAATATGGGGACACTAATGGAGTCCCTTTTAAGATTGCATTTTCTTTGGAAACTTCAGTCTGTTAGATAATTTATTATTACTAATGATTTCATTTCGAAAACAAAACTTGTAAGCACTTATGTAATGTATTTTTTATATTAAGAATTTTCAAAATTATGTTATTTTTCCATCACAAAAGAGAATATAAGCGTACTACAACACTCTAATGTGGCTTATCAGAGAGCTGGGTGGCTCATCATCAAGTACTGTAATGGGGCTATCACGTCTAGCGACGCAGAAGGCTAGAAGAAACTTTTTCGAGAAACGAGTTTCTCCTTCTCCTACCATTTAAACGGTTCGTAGCAGAAACATGTTTCGTCGGAACCGATGTCTCGGCTAGCTACACGAAACATTTTACAATACTGATGAAAATGCTTCTCTTGGGACATAATGTTTCAATTACATTATGCTTCGGCAACGCGGGACTTTACGTCGAAAGGTACAATTTTCAGAACCCGCGCTATTCCAAGAAACCCACATAGCTAGGTTACCATTTTCACTAACTACAAAGACTTGAACGCCAAATACTAATCGATTATTGCTCAGATTGAGATTACGTGATGCTTCAGAAGCAGAACTTTCGCCTGATTGGTTGTCTCTACCCGGGACACAGGTCCAGCCGAGACATTTTCAGTGAAGTTTGAAAAAATCCCGCATAGCCGCAATATCGTTTCCGTAGCTAGGCGGGACTTCGCTTCAGGCGGGGCTCTTTTTTGTAGGAATCCTCCCGGTTAAATCAGTAGTGCTTCCAGAATCTCGTTTCTCAGAAAAGTCCCGTCTAGCCGGGACCGTAGCCAAGAGTGTGATAACTTTTTTAGGCTACTGTCTCTCATAGCTTTTGCCCAAAGAACTGGTTTACGCGTAAGCAAACCAATCAGATATCACCAAAATGGAAATTCGCATGTTTCTTTCGACACGTTGTTGAGGCTAAGTAGAAAATATGACACCAGTTTAATGTGACGTTAGTCGAGTGAAAGAAGAAGCAGCATAATGAAAATAATTAAATTTTTTACAATACTGAAATATATATGCATATGTGAGAAAAATTTCGGTTATTCATAATTAGTAAAAGCAATGATGTATATTCATTTTCACGATTAGAAAAGGAGCAGTAAATGTTTTTAGAATAAAGCACGCTAGTACTAAATGAAAAGATTAGCGCAAAATGCTGCTAAATCATAATTTCAGTTTAAGAATTTAAAAGCATTTAAAAGATCCAACTATCAGTAATAAGACCCGAATTTTACCAAGTAAATAATGCATGAACTACATAAAAGCAAAAACGTAAGAAAAAAAGGGACATTCATGGGAAAGAAGAAATAAAAACTAAAATGCTAAAACAACTATGGAACAAGAAAAGTAAACAAGGGAAGTAATGGTGTAAAAAAACAATTATGCAAAAAATGTTTTAATTTCTCCTGTCTGGAGCTTCATAACAGAACTTGTCAAGGGAAAAGTGTTTTGAAGTTCCATACCTGTTTGATTAAAAAGAGAACCAAGACAAATTTCGTTCCGAAATTTAATGAGACTTGTAAACGCAAACTTAATTTATTTGTCAAATAATTAGAAGAAAAAGAAGTCTCATTAAATTGTCTCTGAGACGTTCATATTGTATTATATAGTTTATTTTTGTTATTATTATTTTATTTTGAGTAATTTTTTCAACGTGCAAGCTATATTGGGGTGAAGAAGTACAGTGAAGGCATGTGTATAAGTTTATAAGTAAATATTCTTGTTCTCCCCAAGTATAATTGCTAGAGCAGCGAAATAGCTGTTAAATTATTCGAGTCATGTAACTTTTTCGTTTTTACGTTTCGAATTTATAAATAAAATAGCAAAAAATAATTTAAGAAAATAGATAATTAAATATCCAAAGAAATGAATTTCAATTCTTCACCGTAGAAATCAGCGGGGAAAGGAAGTAAAGAGAGCTTTCTTCTGAGTGCCTCGTTAAAAACAAACTGCACAAGGGCAAATTTTTCACTCGTCTCCTGCTCGTCTCATCCTCAGCCGATAAAGCTATGCATGCGAAAGGAGCTACAGAATTTCACCAGCATTTACAGTTTTTAATGTTATTTATTAAATGTCTCGGACAGACATTCATCAGTTGAATTTCTTTCGATATCAGTTTTAATTGAAAGAGATAGTGCTGCCATCTACACATACTTTAAGAAAATATTATTATTATTAGAAATTGTGCCCATCCCGTTTTCCGCTTCGAATGGCTTCACAACTGAAAAGTTAAGTTTTGGGAAAAATACTTTTTTTTTCTCTGTAAACTTAGAAAAATGTATATTCTACAAATTTTGCAGTATATATATATCCAAAGAGATATATAGATATATATATATTTATTTTTTTTGTATGTTTTGAACCAATGTTTTGCAGATGACGAGCATAAACAGCAAAAGTTTTTAGAAAGGAAATATGATAGTTTTAGAAAGAATTTGTTACATGCATGTATTTCTATATCTTTCTTGGCTTATTTCTTGCCGACCACTGAGCCTGAATAGGTTATTTTCTCATCTTTTTACTTCCTTGTACGAAGTAAATCGTACCTTGCAATCGCAAAAAATTTCGAGTACCGTTTTTAAACGAAAACATCCATTTTGACCGCCATACACTTTTACACTTTCTAGAATACATTGGAACGATGTTTTTGTGTGACTTCTGTACGTACGGGCAGAATAAAAGACTCTTTTTTCCAAAATGGATTTAAAATGGATTCAAAAGAAATTATTTCGTGACGTCTCTACGTACATACATATATATATATATATACCTCCCAAAACTGGAAAACGAGCAGCCGTAGAACGTTGAAATTTTGCATATGGGACTGCTATAACATGAAGTTGTGTATCTCTCTTTTTCATCGAAATTGGCCGCACAAACGTATACCGAGTGCATAGGAAATCTGAAAATTCTTGCGAAAGGAAAGAGCTACAGTTATAGGTATCGGTATAGTCAGGGCTTAATTTCTAAAATTAGAAGTGATAGAGCCGGTAGGGTACGAACTGCGCCAAATTTGATCGAAAATCCCCGTCCCCTTCTTTTTTAATCCACGAACTGCGCGACGTTTCCTGTCCCCCATTTCTTTCCAAGAAGACTGGGTGCTACAAGAAGTCGTTTATCGCCATTAATGGGACATTCCATTGAGACTGCGAGCCTTTATTTTTCGTTTATCAATATTTGTAAAAATTGTGCATGTAAAACAAATATTAATTTAAAGTCTGGCGTGTGCTAAAAAAATTAATTTCTTTTACACTCATTTTAAAGTTTTATGGCCACCAGCGGCCGAGCGGTAAAGTCGCTGAACACTGGTAGTTCGGTCCGAGGTTCGAATCCGGCGAACGGGCTGGCTGCATGGGTGTTTTCGTAGTTTTCCCCATGTGTAACGTGTATACGAGCCAGTTTCCCTTAGAAAGTCCTCCACGAAGGCATCCCTCCCCTTAGGCAGATAGCCCTCGAGGTTTTGCCATAATCACACACACACACACTGCTTAAAGGAATGATGAGCCAGATCTTTTTTATTCTCTGTAAGAATTAAAAACTTTCCAAATTGTAGATTTTAGTCGCTGATATATATATATCAGTTTTGAATAGTAAAATTGATAGATTAATGACATACACAAAACTGATAATCAACGCATCAAATATCGGATTTGTAGCTCACCTTAAATAAGTTTCTTGTCTAGATAAATATTAACAAATCTTCTTAGATAGCAGAATGGTTTTAACTTTCAAATTTACCATTTTAGGTAAACAGTTCTAATTTAATTATAAAAATTATCTTTATTAAATATAAAAATTGGACTTCTTAAGTCGTTCTAAATTCACACTAATATTATAGCAATATATTCCCGTATTAAGCTTTCCATTTTTAATCATTGAAGTTATTTTAAGGTTATTTAATTTTGTTACAAATTCCATATTTTAATACTAGAAATGAACTTTATTATATTTAATACTAGAAACGAACTTTTAACAAATTTCATATTCTAATACTAGAAAATATTTATTCTGTTTTCCACCTGATGTACTTTGGCATACATTTAATTTCTAATACACATTTAATTAATAAATTGATAATTATGAGCGTCATCAGAATTTTTATAATTAACAAAAAAAAAAAAAAAAAAAAAATCAATCTTCCTTACATTCATATCCTGGGATTTTCAGTCTCCCTTTTAATCCATTCCTTTTTCACATATTGTTGCACTGTACTCAAGTTTTCATGTATGTAAAATTTATATAATTTTTATTGTATTTATGCCAATTTATATTTAAATGATAATTTTTACAAATTCTTGCTTCATAACTCTAGTTAACAGAAGATGTTTCTAACTCCTTGGCAAAGCTTAATCTTCAGCATGTAGCTTATTTTCTAACCTAGTTTCAGGCTGACTTATTTGTAAAATTAGTTACTTGAAATTATTTGTTAACAAAGATGGTCGCTAAATCGCGCTAATAATATTTCTAACTGTTGTAATTTATAATGCAACGAGTTCATACGATTTATAATATAATTCATTTATAATTTTTTCAGCAGTATTGAAATTAATAGCAGATACTGATAATGTTATACATTTAGATTAGAATGATTTAGTTGCCATTGCCTTCTTCACTCATGCTTTTATGCTACTTCCTAATATTTCATAATGGCATACAGGTAAGATTAACTTATTCATTAAACATGTAAATCTCTAATTCAGCTCACTTTTGTTCTTACGTGTGCTGTATCTTCTATTTTCTTTAATATACTGTTCAGCCTAATTTCAAAAGGTCTTATGATCAAGCGGAAAAGTCACTAAACATTGGTAGTTCGACCCGAGGTTCTAATCCCACTGATCCCCTAACTCTTTCTTTTTTTTTTTGTACTTATTTACTGTGTAAAAATGTATAGTAAAAATTTCAGTTCATGAAGTAAAAATACTTTAAAATTTATCCTTTAAAAATATTGCAAAATTTTTCACCTTAGCGTGTCTTTTTACAAATCCCTCTGATAAGAAAAAATAAGGAAATTAACTTGGTTTCGGTGATTGATACCTCAGTGCAAATTATATGTAACTTTTTCCAAAAGCATAGAGTTTATATGGATATCAATAAATTATGGATTATTTCTCATATAATTTTCTTAACATTTTCATTCCAGAATTTTCCTTTCACACTGTAGTGTTTATGCGTTTTCTATAATAATTTACATTTGTTTATAATTTTACGCGAATGAAAGTGATTATTTAATTTTATAAGCTCTGCTGAAAGATAAACGAGAAAACAAAATTCTATCACTTGCGGTCAAGAGAGTGTTTGATGTAATAATTATTATATATTTTCTTTGATAGTTTTTATTTAATTTCTTTCATTTATGCATTACTACATAGTTCTTTTCAAAAAATATTTTTCTGTGCCGCTTTGTCCGTATTTCAGTTTCAAGGTGCTCCGTGTAGAGTATATAATGCTTAATAAACTTATGATATGAAAGAGATCTAAATTCTCTTCTCATTTCTGCTGTATTTTTTAAATTTCAACCCCTAAGAAATTTAGTCTAGAAATCTTAAACACTTATTTCTTGCAATAAATTCCAGAAAGGATTAAGCATGACTTAATTCGCAATAATAATAAAAGAAGGCGTTATCTTTGTTGTTGCCGAAGCTTAGTTTCTCTAGATTAGCAACAAATCCACTATTCATTTATAAAAAATATATTTCTTTATTTTTATTTTCCTCTTGGCTACAATTGGCTTCGAAAAATAAAATTGTAACCCTGTGGCCAACGGGGGAAAGAAATTTTGATCGGCGCAGTTGGACTATCTCAGGACGAGGGGGGGATTTTCATCAGCGCAGTTGGAGTACACCCACGGAGCCCTATGGTAGACTGCCTGTAAAGAAGAGCAAAAATAAATAAATAAATAAAATGGCTAGTAAAATAATTAATAATTAAACAGTTAAATAATTAATTATTTAAAATGATTTAAAATTAAGTAATTAATGATTAGAATAATTAAGCAATTAATATCAAAATTTAATAAAACGCAAAGAGATAAATAAAAATATAATAAGTTATTAAATGAATGGTAAATAATTAAGTATTAAAATAAAGTATTGGACCTTGACTTATTTGGGGTTTCGGCTGGAATTATAATTACACAAAAAGAAATAGCTCAACCGGGCTCCGGTTTAATTTAAGCTCTGAATATAATGTGCTAGTTCAAGGGATGATAGAGATAAAGACCATTCGTTTTTCAGCAGACAATAAAAAACGTTAAAATGTTTAAAGCGTCACTAACGAAAATATAGAGAATGCCATAAAAGGTAAGAGAATATGGAGAAAATTTTAACGGACAACCTGTAGGTATGCAATCAAAATGAGAAAAGTCCACTATTTTCTGACCACTGTCTGCTTTCAATATAATTCTAGTTGTCAAGCAGAATATGGCAAGGGAACAAATTTTCACCGAATCTGAGGGTTAGCTGGAAAAAAAGTAACAAGTTAGAATTTTAACTCCCCCGTCTTTTTTACATCTTTCCAAAACGTCTACAAGATCTTTTCTAGAGACTAGCGTTAGAAAGAAAGACACTAGCGTTAGAAAGAAAAATTTACCCGCTGCCATAAATTCATTGTATTTTCTGGAGAATAAACATTTGACATACGTCAGGGGGCTTCTATTTCTTAAAAGTCTCGACCTCCATCCAAGGATTTGTTTCACAAGGAAAGAGAAGCATGCATTCAGAAGTTAAAATAGATTTTTAATACAATTTTATCTTAAAAAAATAAAATTTTCGAGATCAGATTTCTGCGAAAATTGTTGCTCAGTTACATTAAAGAAGTGCCGGAGCCTTCTTATTTAAGGCTCTGGTGCGCTCCGACTAGAATTAGGATTCGTCCCTAAAACTAAGAAGCACCGGCGCAATTTAAGCTCTGTGTATAGTAAAGCCACTATGCCCGACTTAATGCAAACAAAAGCAGCGTCCCTAGTGGCGCAGTTTGGCAGGTAGGAATTGCAAATCGAAAACGAAAAGAGATAGAGCAAAATTTCCAGTTAGAAAACTTTAGAGCATGAGGAACAACATTTCTTAAATAGTAAAGAAATACTAAGCTAATGTAAGTTTGACACACAGCAGTGAAAACAGCTTTCACTTTAATGATATGTAATATCTTCGCTGATAGATCGCTGATAGATCTTCTGCTTGCCAGTTGCACTCGCAGAGCAAGTGATTTGCACTTGCTCCGCGATTGCAACTGCAAGCAGAAGATCCATGAATCGCATCCTGGCGAGAGACAGTTGATTTATCACGTTCTCTCTTCTCGAAAGTCTTTACAATGCCTTTTGAAATGAAAGTGGGGTAGTCGATATTTCCATCTGGATTTGGTAGATTGATTCTCGTGCCCCTTTGTAGTCGCTTTTTAAAAAGGGGAAAATGTAAGGAATTTTTCCATTCTTCTATCCATGATCGCATAGTGAAAGAGGTTATACATCTAGTTAGCAACTGGAAGATTGACGGTTGTAATGCAGGTGACGGCAGACTTGAATTTTTCGGTACTTACGTACTAACGCAACCACCTTGGAGCAATTTGGTGATTTTTTACAGATTAAAAGAGAAAAGTTATTTATCGGGTACAAGCTGGTGGTTTCGAAAATGTTTTAGAAAGATTCTCAAACTATCGATATTTACTGTAAGTCGGCAGACATTATCAGCATATGAGAAGGAAACCTACTTTAGCAATTAAAACATAAATTATAATTATTAAATGAGTATTACGTGATATATTAAAAATTAAAACACTTACCTACACTTCATCAAATTTTTATGTTATTTTTTTACGCTGTTCCAAGCTTTCGATTCACCAAGCTTCACCATACCTTTATGTAATTTTCTTACGCTTCTCCTTAAGTTCACAGTGACCTGTTTTCGCTTAAAAAATATCAGAGAATTGCAGATATATAGTATTGCGCAGATAGCGGCAATACCGGTTTCTACCAAACGTATCTATCTAGACATTTTGCTACAAAATTCCCTATTTCTGTAGAAATTTTACAACAGTTTCTTCCACTGTTGGCAAATTCCACAAGCGGATATTTTGAAATTAAGTTGATAGCAAAAAATATCACGATTTGTTTATAAAAACCGTTGCAAAAAAACAATAAAAAAGAAGGCATACGAAAATGGCAATGTTGTTAGACAGAATGAATGTTGTTATCAGCATGATTGCCTGAAGAATGATTATGCGCACTGTTGTCAGAGTTTGGCACATTCTGAAAATTTGGTGATTTCTATTAAGGTTGTTGCGATAACACACAAGTATCGAATTTTCATGTTTCCTGCGTCAAAGAATCGTAATGGTCCCTACAACTAATCTGATCTTTAAATGACAGATTTTTTTTTCTCCATGTTTAAACAACAGCGGTTTCTTTAAATTTCAAGACAATGAGAAATTGGTATAAAAGAGGTTGAAAATTCCAGACTACGTGAGGACATTTCATGTTCACATTATTACAACATTTTAATATATTAAAAAATTCTATGTACAAGTGCATATTTTATAGTTATAATTAAGAAAATGTCCTGATTACCTATAATTATGATAACTGTTTTGAAATTTAAAAATAGGAAATATTGTATATTTCTAAAACTGAAACTTTTGCTTGAAATGTAAAATGTATTCCGTACTATTAATCTGAAAGCATATTGCATTTTTGTTGCAACAATAAAAGATACGTGACATTATTCTTTTACACAACTACTGGGAGATGCTTATTTACTTTTTTTTTTTTTTTTTGTAGACGAACCAACAGTGTAAGCCAAATTTACGCTTGAGAGTTGCTATTATTTTTATGCTGGGAAATCTTTTGTTCATTCATCTTCTACAGGTCACTATTTCTGAAAGTTCATCCATGGTAAGTGAATTTTAGTTTCGTTGTTTCAGTGTATGTAAACTTGTGTTAATGTTAAGACAATAAACACTCTTTTTATAACAAAAATTTTTCCGACATTATTGGAACAATCTATGTTAAGCAATAGTGAAAGTATCCATTCATGATCTTGACTACTGCGTAGAAGAGCAGAAATATCCAAAACTGCTTTCCACATACTGTCTTGTATAATTTTACCTGAACAAAAATATAGAATATAGTCATTATACTTAGCAGAAATACAGTCGTAATATACTGTTAACGGGACAATAAATGAGTTCATATGCCAGCCGCATCCACTTCTGCAACAAAGTAATTCTCAAGCTCTCGAATGATTCTCGAAGGTGATTGACAAATTATGATTGTCTTCCCAATTTCACTCAGTCATGTTCAGTCGGGTTTATTGATCTATAACTGAATATATGACTTGGTCAATCCATCTTCATTTTGAAGAAATTCGTCTACTTTTGAACCCTGCATAGAGTTCAAAAGAAGTGCGTTTTGATCCATGGAACTGAGGGTAAACTGCGCCCTTGAAAAGTTGCACATGAGGCTAATATCTTCCCTCTGTACTTTTGAGCAATCATGAAGCTTCTGTGAAACAAATAGAGTGCCACGTGGTCATCCCGTATGATATCTGCAAAGTCATAATGGTCTATTTCTCTATGTAGGAACCCACTAGTTGCCTAGTGGTAAAATCGCTGAACACTAGCAGATTGGGGTTCGATTCCCGGCGAACGGGCTGGCTGCAAGGGCGTTTTCATAATTTCCCCCATGTGTAACGTGTATACCAGCATGTTTCCCTTAGTTCTCCACAAAAGCATCCCTGCCCTTAAGAAGATAGCCCTATAATGTTTTACTGTAATTAAACAAATAAAAACGTGATGTTGAAATAATAAATTTTAAAACAACTTCGTTTCGGATGAAAATACGTTGGGAATCAATGTCTAAGCTAAATTTAGATTCGTCATTGAAGAGTATTTTCACCGACTGATGTTTGATCCACAGCTGATCTTCTGTACATCATTCCAGACGCATTTTCTTGTATGCATGTGATAGTGGAATGTAAACGGTGGGTCTTCTATCAAAAATTCCCATCCCATATTTATCTGCAAGAGACCTATGGCGCCTGACTGAAAGTGCCAGATGCTGATATTCACTGGATATCGTGGATTTTTTTGCTCAGGCTTTCTGACTATGAATCTGATGCCTTGAAACCGTTTTAACAAACCTCAGACGACAACAGGCGAGCTCTCTTTTAGCTTGCACATGAGATTACCTTGGCTTCAAACCGCGAACCATACCGTAGCTGATTCTGTTTTCTAAACATAAGTGCATACTCATTCTACTCACTGCTTATGATATTTAACAAAATTTTAAAACAAATGCTATGGTAACCGCCGATGTATAGGAACGAAGTAAAAACGGAATAATAAACAACCTTTCTTTTGTAGTACCTACTGCTGGTGGTGTTGGTGTATTTAATTATGGCAAAGCACACTAGGGCTATCTGCCTAAGGGGAGGGATGCCTTTCGTGGAGGACTTTCTAAGGGAAACTGGCTCGTATACACGTTACACATGAGGAAAACCACGAAAACGCCCATGCAGCCAGCCCGTTCGCGGGATTCGAACCTCGGACCGAACTACCAGTGTTCAGCGACTTTACCGCTCGGCCGCTGGTGGGCACCTACTGCTGTCAGAGCGCCATTTACGTATACAAATCCGATTACGCATTCGCACCAGAACTAAAGCATTATTATTTGACAATATATTTTTCAGTTTTGATTCAGTACTTTTTCAGAATATATATATATATATTCTGAAAAAATGTGTATAGCCTTTACTAATATTTTCTTCAGAGCTTTGTTTTGTTATTTCTTTCCGTAAAATGCTCCTGGGAATAAAAATGGTGGAAATATTTGATTTTCATATTTGAAAGACCGTTCTCCTTACTTCTAAACACAAATGCATCTGAATTACCGAATATCAACAGGATGAGTGTAAAAGTTTAGCCTTCTAGTTTAACTAATGGCGCTTTTACGTTAGGCGCTTTTACATAGCGGCTTTTTATGTGATGCTGAGACTATGTACCAAGACGACAGTTTATCGCCTAGCAACTAAATCAAACACAGGAACATAGTTAGCCTTGGTTTATTTTACTAGATTACGGCAAAGCACTCGAGAGCTATCTGCCTTAAGGGAGGGATGCCTTCGTGGAGGACTTTTTAAGGGAAACTGGCTCATATACACGTTACACATGGGGAAAACCACAAAAACACCCATGCAGCCAGCCCGTTCGCGGGATTCGAACCTCGGACCGAACTACCAGTGTTCAGCGACGTTACCGCTCGGCCGCTGGTGGGCCCCATAGTTAGCCTTGAATTTGGCGGAACACCCATTGTTAAAACGGATTTTCAAAACAGGCTAATTTTTCCTAATAGAATATCTGATATAAATTCAAACCTTTGCAAAAACATAAATATTTAATTGTAATTAAAATTAATTGACTAAATTTAGTTTAAATTAAATTAAATCTACTTAAAATTTTTAAATTTTACGTTTTAGTGCATTGTAATATGTAAAATTAATCAAAATCAATTTTTATATAATTGTTTCCATTATATATATCTGTATTTCTACATTTTAATTTCAATTTTTTTTCAAGTTTAATCTTACGTTCTGTGAAAAAATGTACTGAATCATTTACTTTATTCAAATTTGGGATTTTTTTCATTTGGGTGTGATTATTATTTTTCACTACTGGATTGCTTCTTCGTCCTCTGACTAAGTTTTAAATTTGTGTTCTCGGTTTATTTATTACTATTTTTATTTTGAATTTTTGTTTTTCTACTTTTTTTTCAATTTTAAATTCAATAACAAATATCTAATTAAATTCATTTGCTTGATCTGACATTGCAAGTTTTACGCTGCGTCGAGTAGGACTTCAATTTTTCAGATGAACTGTTATAATTAAATATTTAAGAATAATTCATCAGCTGATTTTTGGATGCAGAAACGCAGTGGTTTTCAAGTCGAAGGGGGACTGCAGTTGAGTCTGATGTATCCTCCTCTTAATAACGTTATATTAGATTTGGTTGAATTCTTCTTCTTTTGTATTTTTTCTGGTTTTGGTATACATCTTCAGGTTTTTATGATTTTTAGGTTTCATTTTGACATTCCTTTCATTCTTATTTTGTATATTTATAGGATATTTGGAAAATTATTGGTATTAAATTTCACTTTGGGTCTTTGTGTAAAATAGGTATATATATGTGGGATGGCATCGTTCATTATAATCGGATGACGCGACAAGCTGTGAAAATAAATCTTTTACTTTTCCGATGATAGAAGTCAGACGATTAAGACAGACGAAGTCAGATGATAGAAGATTCCGCCATTAAGACGATGACGCGATTCAAAGATGTTTACTTATAAAATACGATTCCTTTTCTTCATTTATAAATAATCTCATCTATTTCCTTCTACGTATGTAATTACTTTGTAGTTCGTAGCAACTATTCATGTTTCATTAAATATTCAAGTTTTACGTAAATCGGACTAGTTTATTAGCCCTTAGACAGCCACCATCGAAAGTAAGTTTACGAACATCATATTCCTAGACAGTAAGTACCGATTCTACATATATATATATATATATATAGAGAGAGAGAGATTTAAAGATTACTTAAAGATTAAATTAAAGTTAAAAGTAAATTGGAGTCAAAGCAAAGTTATTCCTCAACAATATTATTATTAGCAATGTTGTATAAGAGGTTTAACACAAAATCCAAACATATCAAAATTAAAATAAGAATTCGTAGCAGTACAAATTCTAAAAATAAAAATGAAAATGCAAAAGGGAAAAAATACAAGACAATAAAATTATAAAAATAATAATTAATCTCCTTTTACTGAAACTCCTATTCAGAATTCCTCAGGGGAAAATGAATTAAAGCTTCACAAAAGTCGATCAATATGTTTCGAAAATGTGTTTCGTTCTCCTGGTTCATTTGAGATCAAAAGCCGAAAAAAGAATCTATTACATTTTCGTTTAAGACACTAAAATTCATAAAACCGAAAACCCGAATCTCAAATCTACCAGGATTTTCCGTATATGCCTTCGAAAAACTTGGTAAAACGAATAAAAACATAACATTGACTACCCCAAAAAACTTTACATTATGTAAAATATCCATTAAATATTCAAGTTTTACATAAATCGGACTAGATTACTCAAGTTTTACATAAATCGGACTAGATTACAAAAATCAAATTGGTCTAAAATCATGATATGAAAATCCGAAATTCAAATGCAAATAAATATAAAGAGTAAAACAAATGTAATTCAAACCAAATTGCCATTTAAACAACACTAAAAAAAATTAGGAAGTTTCCCATTATGGTAAACTAAACTTTTAATGCCAAGAAAACGAAAAACTTTTCACAAAGAATCTTTAAAGAATAAAATCAAATCTGAGCTTTATTAGCTAAAAATTGGAAACCAATCGGAAACAAAAATGGAAGAATATGTAAACTTATTTAGGACGACCTTCTAAACGAAAACATACTTAATTCTTCCGCCGACCAAACTATGTTCTTTGCAGAATTCAAAGCCGTTCTGCAGGTGCAAAAAATTGTTGTTCTTAGAAAAAGAATGCAATAGGGTACAAAGTGTTAACTTTGTGTGCACTTTGCGGTCTGTAAAAATTAAAACCTTCGAGTGGGGTGATCGTCGACTCCAAAAAAGCGGCGTAAGAAATTTGTAAAAGATGCTGTTTTCTGTAAAATCTTAAAACGCAAAAGCAGTACTGGCTCAAAGTTGAGGAAAAGGAAAAATATATGTTATTAAAAGAAAAGTGTATGCTATAAAAGTCTTCGCGTAATTGGGGTATAATACGTCTTAGAAACTATATAAACAAAATTAAGAAATTTAGAACCAGTTCCACACAAAGACCAAAAGAAGTGAAATCCAATATATATGTATGTAAGAAAAATAAAGAATATGTCAAAGATTAATTAGCAACGTAAATTTCCTTTCTCAAATTTAAAAATAGTACCTCTGTTTGCTCTGCGTCATTTCCAGAAAAATCTAATTCTGATGATATAAATGGAACTGAAAGTCAAAATTTAACCACTCACAGTTTAGCTGTACTTTGTGCACCTATTTTGCATAAATAGTTAATAATTGCGTAGTTTCCCTCTCTTTCGTCTCTTCGCCTGCGTGTTGACAGCTTGTCGCTCAGTCTCTGCTAGCTATTCGTCATTATACAAAATTTAATTGCATATCTAAAATTATGGGGCGTGTTTAGAAGCTCTAGTCTTCTACAGTTATGCATTAAGAAATTCGTCATTCAAGAATAAATGATGTTTAACTATCAAGCTGGTCGTGCTTCTACAAATTCCATGCGATCATCCACTACGCCGTCGCCGTAATGTCCAGTCATCCACGCAGCAGTTTTCCAGCCATGAATAACCAAAGTGAATTGTTTTCATCTCGTATATAAACGAAAAGCAAGAAATTTAGAACAAATTTTACACAAAGACTCAACAGAATGTTCGCATTCTGAAGGCTACTTTTAAGCCTTGCGCATGTAAATACATTTTATGATTTCACCAGCGTGTAATTTTTATCTGCGCTAAGAATATACAGAACTTAAATGTTTAATTAAAAACATTGAGGGAATTCCAAGTAAATTTGAAAGGCTATTTTCGGTTGCTTCAGCGCATAAAAAAAACCTAGTATTTCCTTTTAGGAGCATGACACAAAATTGCTGTTATAAAACGCAAAGGAGATCTGATTATTATTTTTTGAAATAATAGAATGATCAACTAAAATTACATTATTATTATGCATTACTTTTATTTTATCTATT
This sequence comes from Stegodyphus dumicola, assembly GCF_044657685.1. Lineage (NCBI taxonomy): Eukaryota > Metazoa > Arthropoda > Arachnida > Araneae > Eresidae > Stegodyphus > Stegodyphus dumicola. The sequence continues at coordinate 135,531,024 of NC_140771.1, read as the reverse complement.
TTTTTATTACATAAAGCTGAGTTTGTATTATCATACTAGTCTGGAAAGAGCTTTCTTCTGTGAATGGAAGAAAATTAAGACGATTTCCTTCAAGTTTTGATTTTTCAATTACGACCTTCTTTAAATATTTTAATAATGTACAACATAAATGCAAGAAGTAACAGTTTGTAAATCAGTAGAATTAGATTGAGAGCTGAAATATTTTCTTCTGATTCTTTTGCCAAAATTCAAAATCTATTTCTGATTTCAAAAATGTAATTTTTATTCATCAAACGTTTTTAAAATTGCTGTATTTTTCAGCATAATTATGCAACGTAGGGAACAGGGGTGCCCGGACGCGCTCCCCACCGACTATACACCTAAAGTGTAGCGCAGCTTAAATGGTATTCAAACTAAAACTTTAATACAATGAAGAATCGATTTCATGAACAAGTACTGAACACTTAAAATAAGAACTAAAATCATAAATGGGAATGAAAATAGAAAAATCATTAACGTTTTCGACTAAATAAATAATTTTTAATTTCGTAAATTTGCTTTGAAATCATTTTGCTGCCAGTACATACATTCTTTTAAAATAAAAAAAAAATTCACTTGCTTCTTAGATTCCATTCTTTTATTATTAAAAATAAATCATTATGCAGAGTTTGAATATTCATTATTTCTTCGATATCATATTTTTTTTTTTTTTTTTTTTCCTGACGAATTTCAGACATATATTTAAGACTTCACTAACCTAACGCCAGGTTAATGACACCTAACCTCACGGCAGGACTTTCACTAACCTAACGATCATGGTTGAAACTTTTTCGTTTCTCTTCTCTTAACCCTCCTCATATGCAGAAATAAATCTTTTGAATATCACGTCTTGTTTAACTTTCCCAGAGTTAACTCATTTTTCTAATTTTCAATTGATGCAAGAATTCTGTTTTTTGAAAGTGTTACTAATAGATCATTCGAATGAAGATGTTCAAGTACTTTAATTAACTCAGAATATAAGAGTTGTTTAAAAAGTAGTGGCAACTCTCTATAATTCTGAAAAGACTTCATTACCCAAACTTTTACAATATAATTGCTTCAGTGTCTACCACCTTCTGATAAATTACTGGAAGTTATACTCCATCAATACTTTCACTTCGGCTGATGTCCTGCAGTGAGCTCCCTGTAGCACGGATAACTTCCTCTCTTCCATTGTAATTGATCCTTCATAGTGGTTCTTTTATTTTAGATGTAGGACCATAATCACACGAACTCATATCAGGTGAGTATGGGTGCACTAGTATCTCCTACTGTTACTGTCATAGGCGACGGTCGCGAATTTGATTATGCCACTGCCCACTGCTTTCAAAGATGCTGGAATTATTTGCATTTGAGAAAGCGATGCCACTTTTTAGTAACAAATCTCATCCTTCTCCATAATAACGAACGGTGTAACAATGCGAGTGATAAGAGGTACTGCAATACCTGGCATGCTAAATTGCTATGAGACTTTGATCTCCTTGCGAAAAGTGGAAGAATCATTGCGACATAATCACAGAAGACAGAATCTTGTGCTGAAGTCATGAAGTTAGGTCTATTGAGATATCAACAGAAGGGGGTGTACTGTTGGAACACGACACCTTTTAGTAAGATGGCAAGTGGAGTTAGATATAGCAGGCGATTATATTAAGAAACTGTAGATGTTTATACCTTTGGTAATAAAGTCCTTTTAAATTTATCCATGCGCAGCCATTACTTTTTCCACCTTGTTGTTAAACCCTATGTTCTCATTCTTCAATATATTTTTGCTTCATAGTATTTGAATTATGACAAATATTTTGTATTTATTTGTGTGTTACTTATTTCTAAACATTAGCAGCCGTTACAATTGCGTATTTTTTAAGGAATTAAATGAAGATTTCGGATTAAATGATATTTTACTATGGATTTCAAAAAAAACTTTTCATGCATATAATTTTAAATAATAAACTAAAATCATTAAATATTTTGATTAAAATTGATTAGTAGTTGTTACCATTGAATAGCAACGAATTAACGGCTAGCTTTTACAATTTACTTCACACTTAGAATTTTGTTTGTTTGTTTATTTAGATGTGGATCATCTTCACAGGTTTCGCTTTGGGGATGAATATTTACGGTTGCATAGTGCTCTTCCAAATAGCAGCATCAGAATCAGCTCCACCCCATCTCAGCGGATCTGCAAACGCTATCGTCTCTTTGTTTGGGAATGGTAAGACCAAAGACTGAGTCTGAAAAAATTCCACTATAGATATGGCGTACATTTCAGCATTTCCCATTTCAGGTTTTCTGGAGGTGGCAGCAAAAATCATGTGATTGCAAATTTTTGTTTTCTTCTGCAAATATTTGGAGTGAAAACATCAGAAATCGTACCATTTCAGTGTTTCACTGTGTTTGCCCCCTTCATTATAAATCGCTGCTGAGGAAACATCTGAGATCGGGATGGGTGGGTGGAGAGGCAAATAAACAAAGAGGTTGGAAGGATTGATAACATGTGCTTTATTGTGTATTATTATTCCATACATAACATAACATGAAGCTAGGCCAGACCCTCTGTAGTATCACTGGTGATAGAGGTATAGCTGAGCCTAGCTAATGTCAAGATAAATGACACCATTAAAATGAGAAATAAATAAATAAAAAATTGGTCTTTTTTTAGCCCAAAGAGCGTTAGCTCAGAAAGGCTTTTAGTCTCGAACGGGATTTTGCGTTGAATCACCGTAAAAGGCCGAAACACTTTTCAAATTGTTGCCACCAAATATTAACTCCCTGTATTATTTTAAAAGAAGTCAAATAAAGGAGAATGTGCATGAATGTAGATATGTTTCTTGCATTGTGAAAAAAACGACGGTACCTAGAGTCATCAAATTCCGAATAACATAGTCCTCCACCCAAACACGGGCAGTTGGAAGCCCGAATTAGGAATTTCGAATTTTTTTTATTGTCTATTTCTTATTTTGTAAAATTTTAAAGAATTTTTGATTAAAAAACTGAACAAATTCAAAGCGAGCAGTGGCAGCACTGTAGGGAATAAAACATCTTTATTTGCAACGCGCGAGACTATCTGTAGGATTTCTAAAGATATGTTATTTTTAAATATTTTAGCCTAATATGGCGTTAGCCCAAATGTTCTAGAAACTTGTATGTGTCTGTAAATGGGAAAAAAAAAGACCCATTTGGGCATGATAATAAAATCTGGAAGCTTTCAAACATTTTTTTAAAGAGTTATAGAAACTTAATTACTTTTTTTACAATGATAAATATTGTTTCTTTAATGTACAGTGCCTTTGTAGCTTTTCTTAAAAAAAGAGTAATTGGAGAGGTTCTTTTTAAATTTTACATAACAAGCATCAATCGAATCATCTACAAAATAATGACTTGAGAAAAAATAAAATTAGGGATCTTAATAAAGAGATCAATAAAATATTTTAATAAAACATTTGCTGAAATCTCGTGTAGTAACTATTGCATCAACCAAAGTAAGCCATATTCTGGCAACAAAATGTAAGCTATTTTCTGACTAGAAATTTATAAAAGGAACTTTCTTGGAAATATCAGATTATTTTTTTAACGATTTTAAGAGTAAGATTAAACTTATTATTGCAACTGAAAATCTACAATTATCAAACGTGATGCGGAGGATTTAGAAAATGAGTCAAAATATAAGCGAACAATGGTATAACGATATTAATAGATGCTATTTTTTCCTTCAGTTTGATGAATTGACAGACATAAGTGATCCAGCGCAACAGCGTCTTTCTTTTTATTAGGATGGCTTTTAAAAATTATGTATCTAAGGAAGAATTTTTGGGTATGTCTGCTTTGAAAGAAAAGACTTAAGATGTAGATATATTGACAAAGTATACAAGGATTATAGAGTCTGTTATCTGACAGTGACTTATTACTATGTCTTTGAAATTACGACAGACATAAGGGAAGGGTGTAAAACTCTGTTATTTATCTCAGATAAAAGATTAACAGAAGACATAGTTCGTACTTATAGAACCAGCCAGCATTTATGGCTTAGATCAAAACAAAAGAGAATTTATGGCTTAACTCAAAACGTAAGAGAATTTAAGTTAGACTAAGTTAATTGTAAGTTAGCCAAAAAGCTACACAGAGAAAATAAGCACAAGTTGACTCAAAAACCGAAAGTCGGCGTGGCAAGTTAAATGGAGAGAATAATGCAACGGCGCAGATAACCAACTCTTAAGAGAATCAAGTAGCAAACGTGGCCTTCAGCAAGCGGAACACGCTCTGATTCTATCATCTAAAATCTTCCTTTAAATGCTCTCTCTTTCTACCTCATTTGAATACGCGTAAACTAGAAATTTGCATTCTGGCCGGAAAATGGTAAGCGAGAAAGACGTAAAGGTAAAACCATTTTAACAATGCTGAAATACAAATAATGATCAATGATCAACAATGTTTTAAAAATGCTGTTGAAGATCTGGCTTTTACACGACTGGTAATTCTTTCTTTTTATAATGTGAATGCAGCTTAGTAATTATGTTTTCTACTATAATACCAACACACATACCTCCAGCGTAATGTTAGTTTTAAAGAAAAAGAATATAATATTTAAGAAGCTGATAACGCTCAGATTTTTTTTGTCTTCCGGTTATAAAATGGCAGCTCAACGCTGGACCCGGGTGATTTATTCGATTGAGAATAACCAATGTTTAAGACTTCAAGAACGAAAATTCTACATCCATTTCTGATTCTCAGAAAAGAAATGCAGAAACGTTTAATTAAATTAAAGTGTTTTAAACGTCCTCTTTACTAAATCATTGAAGTGACTAAGGTAAACATCTAAATAGACTCAACTAAACGTACTCAACTAAATCGCTTACTGGAGGAATTGAAGAGTTGCTTCGAACAAGGGAGAGATCCAACACCATATAGTGAATATCGCATTAATACTGGGAACAGTGTATCAGTTGTAGAACCTCCTTATAGAATGAAAAAGATAACTGCTGAAAAAGAATTCTCTTCTGGTTAGTAATATAACTGAAGAATGCGAATCTCCTTATGCCAATCCTGTTATATTGATACCTAGCATAAGAATTTGCTTCGACTACCGCAAAATAAATTCCACTACTATTGCAGACACTTATTCTTTACCACGCTTGGACCATCTTCTCAGAGAAGCTAAGTCCTTGGCCCACTGGTCAAACGAAGAAGTGATGCTTAAAAAAAAAAAAAAAAAAAAAAAAAAAAAAATCATCTTGATTCTACTCAGCAAAATGATTTATTTCCATTCAGTGAAGTTTGAAGAGAATTGCCTTCATTCTGTGCAGCTCTGAGCGAATCCTCCTGATTCAATGAAGTTTTGAACAATGATCCTGATTTCATGCAGTTGGATGAATCATCCTGATTCAGTGAAGTTTGAATGGAATGACCCTGATTATATGCAATTTTAGACGAATGACCCTGATTCTATGCAGTTTTAGACGAATCACCTTGATTCAGCGGAGTTTTGAAGAATCATCCTGATTCTGTGCAGTTAAGTTTATCATTCCGATTCAGTGAAAGTTGAATGGAATCACCCTGATTCTCTACGGTTTTAAAGGAATCATCCCGATTCAGAGAAGTTTTCAAGAATCGTCAAGGTTCCACGCTGTTTTAATAGAGTCTTCGCGATTCTGAGCAGTTTCGCGGAGAGTTAAGAATAACGGTTGATATTACGCACGATCTAAGAGCGCTGATCGTCAACGACAAAAGGCTTCCTACAAAGCAGGTGACAGAGTATGAGTAACGCTACATCCTATTAGCAGATCACAAAATAAAAAAAATCGAAAATTCATGCCTAAACGTGAAGGACCTTATTTAGCGATCACCAATCGCTCACCCACTACGCATGGCATTGCCCACGCAGCTGAGCGAGATGAAGTCCTTGGGATCTACCACAGCTCAGCCTTACGAATTTATGAACTACCTGTTTCAATAGACACTGTGACTGTAACACTTTTCCGAAGAAGAGGCACACCAAAGAAAGCTATTGTTGGCTCTATGCCTAGACGTTGTACTGGTTAGAATGAGGAACCTATAACTCAACGGCTTTCAAGTGCATGGTCACAGAAAAACAAAGTTCAAAAAATGGTAAAGGCAATAGTAAGAATAAGTAAAAGAAAACGATTTTAGAATAAAAAATAGAATAACACTAACTGGAATAATATATAAGGATAAACAACGTTTTAGCGATGTTGAAATATATATATGGATAAACAACGTTTTAAAAAAGATTTTGAACAGGACACACAGTGAATGATAAGTGTCAATTATAGAACAGGAGTCCAGTGGATATTTTATCTCTGTATTTAGGATTTTACACAATTAGTAGTTCTTTCTTTTTGCTATGTGAATAATAAAATGTGAATGCAGCTTAGCAGTAAAGTTTTCGATTGTAATACCAACGCACATAACTTCAGTGTAATGTTAGTTTTAAAGGAGAAGAATAAAATATTTAAGAAGCTAACAAAGCTTACATTTATGGCGCCTTAGTTATATAATTAGAATGTAGAAAAATACCAGAAATTTTTTAAAAAAAGCGATTGATGATTTTGAGACCAGATTTCATAATTTTGAAAAAGTTATTGTGCAACATGTGTATGTTTCTTTCAAACGGATTTAAATGCCCCAAAATCACACATATTTCACACATATTGCCCAAAATCTTTCTGACACATTTAATATTGAAAACATACGTTAGAAAATGAAATTATTACTTTACAAATTGGATCAACACTACAGAATTACGATTTTTGGAAATATTTAAAATGAGAAATGCATCCCAATATAGCCAAATCTAGAGAATATATTTACTCTTGTTATGGACCTACAAACTTATGTAAATCAGACTTTCCATTTAAAATTCAGGAAGAATAAAAAATCGTTTCCTACTTAATGATTCTCATGCTTAAAATTCATTATTATTATCTTTGTCTGGATGCATGCTTAATTTCGGATAGCTGGTTGGAGATAAGCGGACGCAGATTTCCCATTAGTGAAAATGTATTAAAATAAAACTTAACCTCTATTTGTCTACGGCTACTTTTCAGTTAAATATTATTCATAAAATATGATGTTGGTTCAATATTCTTTCTCCATTTTCACTTATTAATGCACAAGAAGAAGAAGAAGAAGTAACAAGGTCATTGATTTCCACCACTTAAATCTCCAAACAACTCAGTTTATACATTATGATCACCTCTACGCTTTCCACTAAGATCCACAAAATTCGCTATCTTCCACTTCTGAGTGATAAAACTGTACTACATATATTATTTAAACTCTTGCATTTAGTGTTATTTTAGGTGTTAAGCATTTTGCTAGGATTTGATAAGCGCTTTTATACAGGCATGGGAACGATGGAAAATGTTTCCCATATGAATTAATGGTAAATGTTTCTTCTTTTTACATGGCTTCAGTTTATGATAAATATTTCACAAGAACTCTGTACTTTCATATCATGAGAGTGAAATTGTAATTATCATTTTCTGATGTTCTGGAAATTTTTAAATAACTGTTGATGAAATTTATGTATAGCCATCATCGAGAATTTGAAATAAGTTAAAATTAGGCAATAAAACATAGTAAAATATCGTTGACTTTGAGTGAATCTCTATTGATTATAAAGAGTATCGGAGATCGGGCGAATATTATTGACAAGTGAGAAAATGAACTGAAAGCTGAACTTATGGAGAATCCGAGCAACTTTGAAATTGTAAAATTTGTTCTTCGATTCCTAAAAATCCTATCTGTGATTTTAATTCTTTGAGAAATTACAATATTTCTTATCAGTGTGGGTTTATATCTGCCAAATTAAAATGGTCTTAAAATTACGTAACAAATAACACTAATCCTATTTTCGAAAGCTAGAAATAAACAATTTTCTATAACTAATGACAGGTAATTATTTAACTGCAGTTTTGGCTTTTGCGGATATTATCAACAAAGCTTCTTCAGTAGGCGACTCAGATTTCTTTAAAGCTTTTCAGATTCACAAAAATGTACCCTATTGAAGTTAATGAGATTAATTCCAAACTAGTTCTTCCTAACACTGAAAACTCTTACCTTTTCAAGTTTTATTACTCTTTTCTTCAACAGATGACTCTATGTTAATTTTCTTCAAAACCTGATCTTTTCTAAGGTTGTTTTTTTATCATCTAACTTTAAGTTTCACATTAGAGTGTTTCCATTCTAACTATACTTGAAATAAGATTTTAAATTTTGTTATTATATATTTTTCCTCAAAATAAATGTGAATAACGTGTTTAATTTTACCGACATGAAAATTTTTGTTATCATTTTCAGTTGGAGCGATAATATCAGGTTACCCCTTCAGTTTCATAGCAGAGTATTACGGATGGTCCAGCCTTTTCTTTGCTTTAGAAATTGCAGTGGCATTCATTATACCTATTATGCTCTGGAACAGGAATCTTAAATCAAAATATAGTATTGTGAAGAAAAATGTATAATTTTATTTATTAATAAATTATTCTTTTAGAGAAGTTGCTAACTTTTTCTTGTTTGTGCTATTCCAAAGCTTTTTTGGAAGATTTGTAATAATTAATTCTAAATTTTACATAGTCTTCACAAAATGTTGTATGTAAATATATTAAAATTCATAAAATACATTTCTTAAAAATTAACATGAATGAAATTATTTTAAAAATAACGGAAGAAAAAATAAGTTTATTAAATGACTCTAATATCATTGCCTTTATTATCCAGTTATTTTAGGGATAATTATAAGGATTATTAAACTGGATTCTATTTAATTATTGCTTGTTATTTTAAGGAGCTTTCTTAAAATTTCCTTCATATCTTTCTTTTTCTGAAATTTTTATTCTAGATCTACATGTGAAAGAAAGGATCTAAATTCAGACAGATAACTAGAAGATTGATACTTGCCGGGAGACTGAGAGATATAATGAGAAGTGCGGAGATTCTAGATTTTACCCGAAGGCTGGTATCTCTTAATATGTGTAAGGAGCATGGAACAATATGGATTAGCGATGGACAAAATCGCACTTTTATGCGATCAGATTAGAACTTTTCATTCACTGAACAGAATCAGTTCTTTTTTATAACTCACTGTTCACTAAAGATAAGCTTGAGAAAAAAGATCGGGATCGAAGAGTAAATCAAGAGCTATTAGGCAGGATGAAGAGCGAAAAGAATCGGACGAGCAATGGGATCCGAAACGGTTAGCGAGGAATGCGATCGGAAGAATCGAATCAAACAAACACTAATTCCCTGAAATGATTTCTTTCAGTTGTGGTTTTAATATATCCTAAAACCTCCTTTCTTCACAGAACTAACAATAAAGTTCTAGAATAAAAATTTTTTTTTGAAAAAGCCGGAAATAGATAAAAATTAAACTCGCGTTTATCACGGGACGATAAATATTTTTTTCTGTCGTGAAATGGGCTCACCAGCGGCCGAGCGGTAAAAGTTACCGAACACTGATAGTTCGGTTCCCGCGAATGGGCTGACTGCATGAGCGTTTTTGTGGTTTTGTCATGTGTATACGAGTCAGTCTTAGAAAGTCCTCTATAAGAAGTCATCAATCCCCTTAGGCAGATAGCCCTCGCGACTTTGCCGTAAATGTCATGAAACTAAACCATGAAACTATCGTGAAATAGGAATCGGACATTCTTGGCATGCTTCCAACAACAGCTCGCGGTAGGTGAACTCAAGAGTTCCTGCTCTTTTTTCTGCCAGTCAAGCATTCGCTCTTTAAACAAATAGCACATCTCTAATACACACACACGGTAGTCAGAAACGTTACCAGTAAATAATAAAGAAACAACGTTAGTGATTATGTAGGAGGAATTAAAGTTTAGTGGCACACTTCCAAAATGAGCTCTCAATAAGCTGTAAAAGAATTCCCCCTCCGTTTTGCGGAATAACTGTTCATTTGCTCCGTAAAGTGGATCAGTTCTTTGAATTAGTTCCGAAGCGAATCATCCATCTCTAACGTGGATAACACTACATTCAAGAACAAGAAAAGTGAGATTAGAGATTACAAGTACTAAATTTTACTATCCTAACTGAAATTGAAGAGCTAGGTTATCAATAAGTATTGACTTCGTTACGAATTTTCAAGAATGAAAAGAGCTTCAGAATGAAGTTGAATGGCATAAAAGCATTTTTAGAATTCATATCAGTCTGATGAGTAGCAGTATCTACTAAACAGTGGGAAGAAACTGATAAAAGAAGAAGGTAAAGAAATCCGATAGTTCACTTAATCGAAGCTAGACTTTCTGTCCGACAGATGTCTATTCTTCTAAGGCAATTTGGAATAAAATACAGACATTGCCAACTTTTGAGTATGATAAATAATGGAAATTTATGATGAAAAGATGACGAATTGCCAAAGAAAATGAGTAATTAGTGAACAGACTTTCGCGGACCCCCCCCCCCCCCCCCCCCGAAAAAAAAATCGTGAAATGAAACGGTACTGTAGAATTTCAGTAATTATTTAGTGAAGGAAATATATAATTCATTTTTCTGGCCACGCAAACCAATCTCCTTGACAAAGAAAAGTGAGAACTCTTAATTCAGGAACTTCATTCATCTTTGTACATGCTGCCAAGAGATTTATTTGGTTCATCACTGCAATTTGCAATGCTAAAGAATTATTGTCGATGCTTTGCATTATTCCTTATTGACAAATAGAAGTTGGATGGGAAATGTTCCATTTGTTGTCTTTTGCGTTTTCATTAGGGGATAATGTAGGTCGCTGACTTCATTTCTAAAAGAACACTTTTCATTATAATTCGCGCATCAGCTGTTGTTCCGTGGACACAGAACTATGGGACATACCAAAAGATGTCATCTTCCATTTTTGAACTGAGTTATTTTCTTAAAAATAGTTTTAAGTATTTTAAGACGCAAATGTTTCCGAGGTGTAAATTTAAAACGTAAATATTCAAAACGATTGTTTTATCTCTGATTCTTCATGATTTTTCAGAATTATAAAAATTTTTACTGTACTTAAAATAATATCTATTTATTTAAACAATTTCCTTTGCGCAAAAATCGTATGCCTCGAACATTGCATAGAATGCTAAATAGTTTTGAAAGCTTTCATGTAGTTAAAGCCATGAGAATTAGTTATTAATTAAAAATAAATGTCTTAATTAAAAAATTAAATTTATAGAGTTTCTTCACTCTCCTTTTTTTACCCTTCTTTTTAAGTTTTACAGCAAAAACTCATATGCGAACAAGATTTATTCTTATTTCATATATTCATTAAATTTAAATATATTTTTGAGCTTGGATGCAAAGAAAAGTAATTCATTTTCGCAGATGGCAATAGTTTTTCATTTTTGCTTCCTTGTACGAAGTAAAGCAAAAATGTTCGGATATCTTATTTCAATGAAAATATCCAGTTTGATGGCTCTTGAATCCATTTAAACGATTTCTTTTCGATTTTCTTCTTTCTTTACAGACAGGATAAAGTACCCTTTTTTTCCCAAAACGGATATTTTTTTTCCATATATTTTTAATGAAATTCGAGAAAATAAGTTTAAATGAAGTGCAGCAAAAATGTGTATATGAGGGCAATCCCCCCCCAAAAAGGTCTCCTATTTTTTGGGGATGTAGAGAAAGTTTTAATACGGTTGTTGGCAACACTGTTGTAAGTGGTGCCTTCTCCGTTACCACATAAGCACGCAGGCGCTTCGTTCGGATGCTCAGCCTTGGCTTGGCAGCCATTCGAAATGGAGCTTGGTCCGGCGATTTCTAAATGGACTGTAACTCTCAATTAAACTAATTAACAAACTACTTTGTAACATATCTTTACCTTTATTATACTAATTTTTGGAAGACGCTCAGGCTCCTACAATCACTCTCTGCTTCGCCATTGAAGCCAACTCCAAAAGTAATTCACATTCTTTTTGTAAACAGTAACGATGGCAGGGCCATCTGGCTTCAGAGGGACTTAACAGTGCCTTCTCCGTTACCACATAAGCACGCAGGCGCTTCGTTCGGATGCTCAGCCTTGGCTTGGCAGCCATTCGAAATGGAGCTCCCGATAAACGTTACCGCCAAGTGCGAAGTGCGCGCAGTTATTCGATTTTTGAACGCAAATGGCGTTAAACCGGTTGAAATTCACCGCCTATTGACAGAAGTGTATGGACAGTCGTGCATGGATGTCAAAAACGTTCGCAAGTGGTGTAGAGAGTTTACAGCCAGTCGTACTGAAATTCATGACGAAGAAAGGAGCGGGAGGCCGTCGATTGCCGACGAGACTTCGCGATTGTTGAGTTCGTATTCGTTGAGTTTCGCGATTGTTGAGTTTGTAAAATGCGTAAAGATCGGAGGATCATCTGGATGCTCCTGAAGCTCCTCAACGCTTCCTGAAGGGCATGGCGGCAAGCTGGTATGACATGGGCATTGTAAAACTGCCACAGCGTCTACAAAAATGCATCGACCGAAATGGCGATTATGTTGAAAAATAAAGCATTCTTCAATCTTTAAAGTGATGTAGCAATTATAGAAAATAAACGGTTCTTTGTATATCTAAAAATATAGGAGACCTTTTTTTTTGGGATTGCCCTCGTAATTTAATAGGCCGCACAAGGAAGTCATGTGGTATCTACATCAGATACTTTATTTAATTCACAACTTTGAATCAAAGTTTCTTCATGGAGATTTCAGTTTTTTTTTTTTTTCACTTTTATATTTCAGTTCAAGAATTTATTGTTTTTACTGCAGTTTTGTTAATTTAAAACAATTTTTAGGGAAATGAAAGGGTTCAACTTACATGCGTAGCTTTTTCTAATGTTAATAACAAAACTAAGTCCTTTAGAGGTTCTAATAATATTCGTAGATAAATTTGCAACCTTTGCAGAAGTTAAGAATTTTAATTACAAACTGTATGTGAAGAGAATATTCTTAGAGAATAATAAATAAAAATGGGAAACTTTGGAGCGTGCCTTAATCGAAATTATGCTTATGTTAACAAGCCTCTCATCGAGGTAGCGATTTCGAGTTTCTTTTTACATAGAAAATGTTTAACATTATCTGAAGTTTCAGTAAATCAGTGGGTGAAAATAACTGATCACGCGGTGAAGGAGAGAAGTCGTAAAATTGTATTTTCAGCTACATGTTCGGTTAGTTTGAAATTTCCTACAAAAGTTTGAAATTTCAGAGCACTAACTAGATGCAATAGTCGCTATTGCATATTGTTAGTGTTCCTTATGCTGCAGCTTGCAGATGTTCTCTTTAAAACTAATCAGATACCAGTCAAGATAACTATTTAAAATGAAACGGAATAAGAACGAATTATTATTATAACTATTGCTTGTTAATAGTTCTAAAATATGCAATTATTGACATTAAAAGTTGTCACATAGTAATACTAAGGCCAAAAGATTTTTGAATTCTGTTGAACGTTGACCGAAGGTTCGAAATTAGGTCCTTTTCTAATCCAGACGACTGGTTTAACTTAGTCTAGCTATTTGGTTTGTATCGGGACTGGTCTGAGTTGCTGGCATCCTGCACAGCACTCTGCCGCACAAAATCGAGAAGATGCTAGATGCAGTGATTAGAAAGCTAAGAATAATGAAACTTGTTTTCTAATTAAAAACATTGCTTATCAGTTCTGAAAGATTCTTCGAAAATTGTATAGATAAAATGTCCGAGAATAAATGAAAGAGAATAATAATACAAGTAGAAATATTTAACACAAGTGGTTAAAAATGGCTGATCTCTGGTCTTGTTTTTTTTAATGAGGATGTTTCGACGAGGTTGAAGCCTAATACGATAAGCATTTTCGCATTATCTAAATCCAGTGCATAACAAAGCAACTGAAAGTATTCATTCTTTATTGGTAGGTGCTTGTGAACTGTATTCCCGATGAATAGAAATTAGCAAGCTAATAGTGGTTTCTTGATCCAAATGTAAATCACATAACCCTAGTACAAAAGAGCGGATTATGAAACCTTAACTGTGCATATAAATCTTCTCTGACACTTGAAATTCTGTAATCCGTGAACATCCATCCACTCTCATTTGAATGTGAATGGCCGATTACCTGTCGTGAAAAGATTTTTAAATTCGCGTAAGTACTTGATCCATTAGCTTTTTTAGAACAAAAATGATTAAGTTCGTTAATTGCTTATGGTAGTGGCTCTCAAAGTGTAACCCGCGGTGCCTAACGGCTTTAACGGAAATTTGGTACCTTTTGAATGACTTATTTAAGAACTTTCATCTATTTTTTATGAACAATATTAAGTGGTCTTAAATTATTTTAAGCTGAAAAAAAGCTTTTTTGCTAGTAATTTTCTTTTAATTTATTATTACTTTTTTTAAAAATTCAAGAATTGGAATTCCTTTTCTCTTTTAAAACTTTCAATGCTTTTGACCCAAATTTTTTTATTGCATTTATTAGAGTGTTCTTAATAGATTTAAGGATCGATTTTGCAATTAATGAATTAGTTTCTGGGGATAAAATAAAAAGTACATTTTTATGTAAAAAATTAAAAAATATGATTTCAATCACATTTTTACTTCCAATAATTTTTCTTTTCATTATTTTTCAAAACCCATCCTTGTTTTTATTAATATATAATTTTAAATACGTGGTAAAAATAGTAAATAATTTGGTCCATATCTGTCCAAGTTTTAGGACTTCAAGTAAACGAAAAGAACATATTGAAAAATTGCAAACTGAGAAAACGCAGTTTAAAGAATGTAAACTGTCGGAATGGTCTTTAAATCATTTCAAATTCTTAAAAATTTCTAATATATATATACCGAATTTCAATATATATATATATAAAAACTTACTTAGTATTTGTTTATGTGAGTATCGTTTGCTTCATTTTATTGTTGCAAACAGCGTAAATTACTTTTGTTTTTCTTTTTTTAGTTTTGAACTTTATGTGTGGCAACAAGATTAATTGATTGATAGAATTGTGTTTGTGACAGCCATGTAGAATGGCTCGCTTATTTTGTATCAATTATTTCGCATCGCTGACAAGTGTAATAAAATAAAAGTGTAGGAATACAGTCCATTTGTTGATTGATTATTGTTTGTGAAACATATTAAGTTTAAGAACATTTATTGTTGGTCAAAAGTCTAGCCGGAGAGCTAGTGAAGATAGTGACTGTTCTAAGTGTATTCTAACAACGCAAATATGCATATGGTTGGTGAAAATTATCCACTTTGTAAGGTAAGTGGATTTTGAACAAAAATTCGTTTAATTTGTTGTTAAATTTTAAGAACAATGTTGTAATACAACATAGAATTCGATTTCATTTTAATAATAGTGTTAAGTGATTTAAGAACAATTTCTGTTTTTGAATTGATCAATTATGAGTGAACTTATAACTTTTAAAACAAAAAGAGCGGTCTTACGCAGGAGTGTTACTAATTATGTAAAGAAAATTGAAACTATTTTAACTGCAGATGAAATTAATTTAATAGAACTAGAGGAATGTGTTGAATTATTGACACAAAAAGAAACTGAGTTAAGGAAGCTTGATTCTGAAATCGAAAGTTTAATTACAGATACTAAAGAATTAGAAAACGAAATAGATAATGTTCAGGAGTACACAGATAAAATTTATTTGGGGAAATTTAAAGGTGAAAAAATATTAAAAAATCAAAATAATAAAAATAATTCTAATAGTGTAATTTCAGAACAGGTTCTTGACAATATTAAATTACCCAAGTTAACATTACCGACTTTTGGTGGTAATAATTACAGAATGGATAGCTTTTAAAGATCTTTTCAGTGCTTGTGTAAGAAATAATACAAATTTATCTAATGCTCAAAAATTGTAGTATTTGAAGGCTTCGTTGAAAGGTGAAGTATATCGCATTATTCAAACCATTCAAATTTCGGATTGTAATTTTGAAATAGCATGGAATCTGTTAGACGAAAGATATTCAAATAAGAGAGAACAAATTTTTGCATATATTAAACGTTTTTTAAGTTTACCAACCATTCAAAATGAATCAGCATTTGCTATTTTAAATTTAGTTGACAATATTAATGAAGTAATTCGTTCTTTAGAAGTATTGAATCAAACCATTGATAATTTTGGTGACACTTTAATGACTTATTTAATTTTGCAAAAATTAGACCCTGCTACAAAATTATGGTGGGAACGTCAGTTAAAATCTAATGAAACTCCAAAGCTTACGACTTTAATTGAATTCCTAAAAAACTATGCAAGAACACTTCAAAATAGCAAATCAACAAGTAATAAGGTACCTAAATCTGTGTTTCAAAATAAGAATAATGTTCTGGTTGCTACTTTGGGTTGTGGCTATTGTAAAGAAGATCATAGTTTAGCCAAATGTTCGAAATATCTAAATTTATCGGTTCAGCAAAGGATAGATTTTGTAAAATCTAATCGTTACTGTTTTAATTGTTTATCTAATATGCACTTGCTCAAAAAATGCAAGAGTTTAAATACATGTCAACATTGCTTTAAGAAGCATCACAGTATTTTGCACATTGTAAATAATTCAAAGAATAAAACTCAGTTAAACAGTATATCTCCGCCTACGCAATCTATCATTAAAAGAGATGAATTAACGAGTCCTAAGGACGTTTCAACCACAGTTTGTGCCTCTCATTATGATTCGAATGCAAAAGGTAATCAAACCAGTCACATTTTATTGTGTACTGCTTTAATAAAAGTTCAAAATTCTAAGCAACAATTTGTGAAGTGTAGATGTTTATGTGACACTGGATCTCAGAGATCATTTATTTCAAAGGATTGTGTGAAGAAATTAGGATTACGAGTGAAAGATAATTCCATTTCTGTATCATATCTAGGAGAATTGAATACTATAAGTAATGGGGAAGTCGATTTAGTATTCACTTCTCATTTTAAAAGTGATATTCGTGTATCAACATCAGCGTTTGTACTGGACAAGGTGACAGATAACATTCCCTATGTATCTTTGCCATCAATCATCTTCGATAACTTCAGTGATTTACAATTAGCTGATCCATTATTTTACAAGTCACAACCAGTTGACATTTTATTTGGAGTAAATGTATTTCTGCATTTAATGACGGGAGAAATTGTCAAACGTGGTCCTGATCTACCATTTGCTCTAAATTCGAGGTTGGGATGGATAATTTCGGGTACTACAAATTTTGAATCTACAAATTTTGAGCCAGTATATGTAAATCATTTGAATACAAACACAGATGAGTTAGTAAATTATTTCTGGGAGTTAGAAAAGTTTCCAAATGTACAACCTTTAACAAATGAAGAAAAACTTTGTGAAGAACATTTTAAAAACTCGCATTTTAGAGACACATCAGGTCGTTATACAGTTGCATTACCATTCAAACATAATAGAGATATTATAGGTGACTCCCGTGAAGTGGCGTACAGAAGATTTCAATACTTGGAGAAGAGGCTGTTATCTATGAAAGAAATTTATAACCAGTATATTCAGTTTATGAAAGAGTACTTTTCACTAGAACACGTAGAATTAGTGCCAGACACAGATTATGAATTAGAGAATAAACACTATTATATCCCACATCACTTCGTATTGAAGGATTCTAGCTTAACAACAAAATTGAGAGTTGTTTCGATGCGAGCGCTAAAACAACCGCAGGTGTTTTTTTAAATGATACACTAAATATAGGCCCAAAAATACAAGATGATTTAATTTGTATTTTACTAAGATTTAGACTTCATAACATTGCAATAACCGCTGATATTAAAATGATGTACAAACAGATAAAGGTTCATGAAAAAGATAGAGATTTTCAGAGAATATTATGGAGAGATAGCCCGTATAAGCAAATACAAGTTTGTCGTTTGAAAACAGTTACATATGGAACTGCAGCTGCTCCATATCTTGCAACCAAAGTTTTGAGTCAGTTAGCGATTGATGAAGGATTGAACTTTCCAAAGGCAAAGAATATAGTTTTAAGAGATTTTTATGTTGATGATATGTTAACTGGTGTAAAAGATAGTTCGGAAGGTATTGCATTAATAGACGAATTGCAACATCTGCTAAAAAGTGGTGGCTTTGAGCTTCACAAATAGTCGACAAGTGAACCGTCGTTGTTAAAAACCTCTGGCTTAACAAACACAGATAGTGACAATATTCATCGTGTAATAGAAGACAAACCATTGAAAGTTCTGGGATTGGAATGGCATCCGGAAAATGATGAATTCAAATGTAATGTCGGTGTAATAGAGTATCAAAGTGTTCCGACTAAAAGAATTATTTTGTCATTCGTAGCAAAACTATTCGATCCATTGGGGTGGATAGCTCCGTTTGTAATTCTCGCTAAAATGATCCTTCAGCAATTGTGGAAAGTACAGTTATCATGGGATGATCCTGTAACAGAAGAGATTGATCGAAATTTGAGAAATCTATGTAGAGAAGTTAAACTTTTGAATTCTATAAATATACCTAGGAAAATTCTGCTACCTGATTATTTTCGATGTGAACTTCACGGATTTTGTGATGCGTCTGAAAGAGGTTATGCAGCAGTTATTTATATCAAAACTTGCAATAACTCTGACATTAATGTTAAACTCGTAATAGCTAAAACTCGTGTAGCACCATTAAAATCTATTACGATTCCAAGACTGGAATTATGTGCAGCAGTGTTATTGGCACGCTTGATTCAGTCTGTAAAAGCTGCATTAGTTATAAATTTTGATTTAGTGCAAGCTTGGAGTGATTCACAAATCGTGTTGTCATGGCTAAGGTCAGATCCTAAAAAATGGCAAGTATTCGTATCCAATAGAGTTTCTGAAATACAATCCATCTTACCACCTGAGAAGTGGAGTCATGTTGATGGAAAGGAAAATCCAGCTGATTGTGCTTCACGTAGGTTATTTCCTGCAGAACTATTATCTCATCAATTGTGGTGGAATGGTCCTTCTTGGTTAAAGTGCAGTGAGATTGCCTTGTCTAAAAATATTCTTATAGATGAAGAGGCATTACCAGATGCACGTAAAATAGTCTCATTTGTAGTTTCTGAACCTGTACAGGAACTTGCTATTATATCAAATATATCTTCATTTCCAAAGTTACAACGCATATTTGCTTGGATATTAAGATTCATATCGAATTCTAAAGTAGCATATCTAGAAAGAAATACGTCTTTTTTATCTAGTAATGAAATTCAAGCTGCAACTTTCTGTATTGTCCGAATAATACAGCGATTTCACTTTTTTAAAGAAATTCAATGTTTTTAGTTGGGAAAGGACTTACCTACAAACAGCAACCTCCTTAGCTTGTGTCCAATTTTAGATGACAACAAAGTGTTACGTGTAGGAGGAAGACTGAGAAATGTGCAACTATCAGAAAATGAAAAACATCCAATCTTATTACCTTCAAAACACTATCAGGTTCAATGTTCCGTCTTACTTTCTTTGGGAACATGCAAGGACCTGACTCGGAACAGAGAGCTTACTAAAGCTATGTTCAATAACTGTGGGAAGTAGACAGGATACACAAGAAGGGTATACAAAACCCTTTATTTTTCTCTATTTACAATAACTTCTGTACTTCGGAATACAAAGACCCACTACTTGTGGTCTAAACGTAAAAATATAAAAATAAAACTAAACTCTAATTTAACTTTAAAATAATAAACGTGGAAGATTGGCCTTATATTAACAGGAAGACGTATGTAGTACAGAGAACTGTGAACACTACAATACGTTTAAAATTTATCAAGAGTATTAAACCTCTGGCCTGGAAGGCAACCAGCAACTGAGTAAAACTTCTAAGGTAAGCGGCCTGCTTCGACTAACTGCTTCCTTTCTTTCGCTTGGCAAAAAGCCACAACTTAAATACTTGGTGTTCGCCAGACAAACTTTGCATAAATACGTTAACGCTTATAATTCTGGCCGGAAGTAGAAAATAAGAAGTGATAGTAAAGATTTAAAATAAAATAAACGTTAGTAAAACTTAAGATCCTTACATACTTCCCGCCAGAGTTAATTAGTTTGAAACTGAGGTCTAAAACGACCTTGTTGAAAACTTTTAGCTCTAGAATCTAACGCGAGGCCAAACTTTTACAAACATTTTTCGCTAGAAACTAGAAATTTAAAAGAAATAAATTTGTTTTTACAATAGCAGCTCCCAGGATACGCAATTTTTTTCATCTGTACTGCATCTACACAGGAGCTTTTATTCAAATCTGGTTCCTTCCAGAGATCTGGAAGGAAAACTAGTTTAATGAAATGTTACACAATGAAATGGCAAGTAACATGTATAATTATATTTCTCTTAACATTCTTATTTCATTCATGACTATTTTAATTATCTCTCCCCGTGCTCTCTGACATGTGTTGTAAAAGAACACCAAACACGAATGTGTTTATGTCTATGTGTTCAACACTTCCGCCTACAATCAAAGCACTAACGTGTTAAAAATTCAACATACCAAGACCTCGTAACACACCCTAACTTCAACTCTAAACCCTGAGGTACTATTCTGAAAGTGGCTAACTCTGAAGTGTAGCGTCAGAGAGCCTAACTACATTCATTCAACCTTTAACACATATTCACCATGATTTAGTCTTTTTACAGTCACACGAATAACAAATTTTTAACATTACTTTCACTTTTACCATATCACGGTATTTCTTAACATTTGAAATAACAGTTCACATTTTATATAAGAACATATTAACATGCCGTTAATTTTACGCATTTGACAACATACATTAGTAGTACATTGTTAACTTCTATTCTTTTCAAAGCAAGTGCCAATTCTTTCTACATTGAAATACTACATTTCAAAAAGTCTTTCAGACTAAAACTTCTTTCTTGCCAGAAAGTTTTAAATAAAATTTATACAATTTATCGCTATTATACATCAACTTTAGTTTTACACGCGAGTAATTGAAAAACATAATACCAAAATCGGTAACAACTCATTTCTCGCCCTTTTTGCGACAAAGGTAGACCTCGCATGAGGTAAAACTTCTTGAAATCTGCCACTTGCAGTAAGAATGAAAGATTAACTTAAGTTTGCAAAGTAACATAAAATTTTACTTATCTTTGTGATATTCGGACATACTTTTCTGAGCTCAGTCCTGGAAAGTAGCGTAGATTGTTGTTTGATTTATCCTCCTTCGTGTGCGGGCTCGCCCTTCAGTGCCTTCCTCTAGAAGCTTTCTTTTTTCCCAGTTCGGTCACCCTTGAATACCTTCTTTTTCGCCTCTGCCTGTGGTCTTGGCCGTTTGATGGCAGCTGGTCTTGGCGGAACCGGGAAACTTCTTTCGTGTTCCTGCTTGGACCTCGTTGCTGGCCGTTCAAATTTTCCTTGTAACTTTTCCTCCGCCGCTGGTGGCCCTTCCGCAGTTCGGCGACATTTGCTGCGGAGAGTCCTGTTGGATGAGTAGATCTTCCGTTTTAGAGCCGGGTTATAGTTGCCGTCATTTCTCCTGGCTCTCTTTGCATACGTCGTCCTTCTCCCTTCTTCATTCTGGGGGTGTTCGTGAGCTCTCTTTTCTGGACGGTGGAACGGCTTCTTTTTCTTGTTACCTTCAATTTTCCCGCGGGGAAACTTTCTTTTCACATGCTCCTGCCTCTTAATGGCTTGCCCTTGTACTTGTCGTTGTTCCACCTCTGGAGCTTGTGCCTGCGGTGTCTGCCGTGCCGGATCCTGCAAAAGATCTTTGAAAATTTTCATTTTATTACGATCATAGTAGGGTTTGATTTGATCAATGTTTGCGGAGCAGGTTTCACCATTTCTGGCTTTTAACACTACTACAGCGTGAGTTATTTTTTCTATGACATATGGTCCTTCAAATCGTGGAAAAAATTTGGCAGTTTTATCTTCTGGTGCTGAAGAATGTGAATGCTTAATTTTTAATACTTCATCCCCTACTTTATAAGTTACTCCCCGTCGTTTCAAGTCATAATATAGTTTTTGTTTTCTCTGTGCTACTTCAGTATTCTTTTTTGCTTCTTTAATTAGTTTTTCTATATCACCCATTTTAAATTCTGGGGCTCTTTGTTGCACATAAAATAATTTATCTAACGGCGTTATAATCTTTCTGCCTAAAAATAACTCAGCAGGAGTTTTGCCCGTTGTATCATGTTTTGCGGTCCTAAGGGCGAAAGCAAATTCATTGACATAGTTATCCCAGCTTTTATGAAAATTTTTAACATAACTACGGATAATTTTCACTATATTTCTATTGACCCGTTCCGCTATATTTGATTGCGGCCGATACGGGACCATTTTTAAATGACGTATGCCCAGTTTTTGGCACATGTCTTCAAATACATTACTTACAAATTGAGGACCATTATCCGATATAACATACGCCCCGTATTTGAAAATTTATTAATTTAAAATAGAATCAGTAACTAATTTCGCAGAGGCTCGTTTTAAGGGAACAATTACGGTACACTTACTAAAATGATCAACCATAACAAGGAGATAGCGACTTTTATTTAACTGACTTTTTGGGAAAGGGCCCAATAAATCGATGCCAATTCTTTCATTTGGAAATTCGGATTTAATACTATTTAGAAACCCGGCCGGGCGGAAATTAATATAATTAACTGCTTGACATGTTGGGCAGGACTGGACATACGCCCTTGTTAACTTTTGCAGTTCAGGAAAATAGACTGCCTCGCGTACGCGTTGGATAGTTTTTCGAATACCAGCATGAGAAGCTAAAGGGCTGCCATGGAGCTCCTGCAGGATATTTAATCTAAGACTAGCTGGGATAACAGGTCGAAATTCGTTGTTGGAATTCGTAGTTTTTGTATAGAATAATAGACCATCTATTAGTTTGTAATGGGCCGCCCTATTTCTTATCGCCATAATATCTTGGTGGCTAAAATTTTCAGGATCGTTTAAATACTCATAAATGCTTCCAAACTCAGGATCCTTACCCAGTTCGGTTATTACAGTTTCTCGGGAATTTATTGTACATGATGTGAGCATTGCCACCTTTACGGTATTACCTTCTTCATCTATTTTAATTCTGGATAGGGCATCTGCTACGATATTTTCCTTTCCGGGGGTATGCTTGATTACCAGATTATATTCTTGTAGCTTGAGTGCCCATCTTATTAACCTTGGGGATAAGTTTTTCCCTGAGTACAATCTAGTTACCGCCGCATGATCAGAGTACACTGTTATTGGCGCCTTTCCAAAATAGACTCGGAACTTTTGCACTGCTAACAAAACTGCAAGTGCCTCTCTCTCGGTCGCGGAATAGTTTCTTTGTGTTTGATTTAAAGTTCGGCTAAAAAATGCCACGGGCTGTTGATTTTGTGAAAGTACCGCTCCTACCGCAAGCATCCGCTGAAATTTCTAAATTTTCATCCTTTTCAGGAAATTTCAACACAGGGGCTTGCGTTAATGCTTGTTTTAATTTTTCGAAAGCACTATTGGCTTCGGCCGTCTAAGAGAATCTTGCCTTTTTCCTTTTTAATTTTAACAATGGCTCAGCGATAGCTGCAAAATCTTTTATAAAGGACCTATAATATGAACAAAGTCCTAGAAAAGAAGAGAGCTTCTTTGCCGTGTTTGGTGTCGGATACTTTTGTACAGCAATTATTTTTGATTCGTCTGTCTCGATTCCTTTCTGAGATATTTTGTAACCTAAATATTTTAATTCAGGGGCTGCAAATTTGCACTTTTCGACATTAACTTTTAGACCGGCCTCATTTAATAAAGAAAACACCTGTCTTAAATCCTGTACATGTTGGTCGAGATTATCACTAGTAATAATGATATCGTCTAAATAGATAAATGTGGACTTTCCAAGAACAGGTCTTAACACAATGTCCATACATCGCTGAAATGTTGCCGGGGCCCCTGAAAGGCCAAACGGCATACGCAAAAATACATAAGTGCCAGAATTGGTTATAAAAGCAGTCTTAGGCACGTCCTCAGGCCTAACACCTATTTGAAAATAACCAGTCGTTAAGTCTAAAGTCATCATATATTTGGTGGATGTTATGTTCCTTAGAATTTCTTCAATAATAGGTAACGGATATACCGGATATTTAGTTATGGAGTTTAATTTACGGCAGTCAATAGCGAATCTCCACTTTTTGGATGTCTGATGGGCGTTATGATCTTTTTACGTAGCATATCGGTGATATGCCATTCTATAATTTTTTCCTTATTCTTATCATACCCGTATGCGTTGTGGCAAACTGGCATTGAATCTCCGGTGTCAATACTATGGTTAGTAACCTGAGTAAATCCTGGAATATCACTAAATAACGAAGCAAATTCACTTACCACTTGTCGGATTCTTCGCTGTTCTTCATTAGGCAGGTGATCAAGGTTTAACATTGGCGGTTCCGATTTTTCTTCTCGAACTGGTTTCATCGTCAGCTTAAGGGACACTTCATTAAAATCCACCGTTGCTTCTGCCTCTGAAAGAAAATCTATCCCTAAGATGATATGTGCTTGCAAATTCTTTACTATAAAAAACATAATTTTTACTTGTTCGTCCTTGATACGAACGTATAGCGGTAATTTACCTATGCACTTACATCTTTCTCCCTGCGCAACTAACACTGTCGTATTATCCGAATTATATATGCGGTATTTCCGAAAATACTTCCTAAAAAAATCTTCTGCCACACAGGAACACTGCGCGCCTGTATCCAGGAGTGCGGTGACTGGGATGTTATTCACCAACACTTCAATCTTCGGAAGAGTCAAATTTTTCACTATTACTGTATTTAACTTGAAGGAAGAGGGGTTTTCTTGGCCTTCGGATTTCCGCACCCTCCCGTCAGCAGAAATCCGTTTTAGTTTAAATTATTTTTCATTTCCGTGCTTTCCTTGTTTTTCCACTGGCCTTGAGACTTTTTTCCTGGATTGCTATTGAACTGTCGACGTTCGCCGGCTGTTTTTGAATGCTCGGGTTTTCTTGCCCACTGATTCACTTTGCTTCCGTAGCCGTGTGCTTGAGTTTGCTGTAGTCTTGACGCACTAAATTGGTTTCGCTGTTGATATTGGCGTCTTCTTTCAATGTCCGCCGTTCTTCTACTTTCAAACTGGATTGCTAGCTCAAATAACTTTTCCAGTGTAGTCGGATTTCTTAATTCAATAAAGTCTTGCACTTGGGGCAGTAACCTCGGCAAAATCACTTGAATTATCTCAGGATCCGGACGGTTTCCATACAAGAGTTTGAAGACGTGAATTTTTCTTAAAATAAAGCTTGAGAGGTTTTCGATTCTTTGCTGATATATACTGAAAAGTTCCGTTTCTAATTTCGCACGATCCCTTACAACAGGGAAGGCTTTTACTAGGGCAGTCTTGAAATTCTCGTAAGTATAGGTGGGACTTCCTGCTTGACCCAAGAGATTTCTGCCTATACACTTGAACCAGTTAAGCGC
The DNA here is from genome assembly GCF_044657685.1 of Stegodyphus dumicola. Lineage (NCBI taxonomy): Eukaryota > Metazoa > Arthropoda > Arachnida > Araneae > Eresidae > Stegodyphus > Stegodyphus dumicola. The sequence continues at coordinate 135,505,655 of NC_140771.1, read as the reverse complement.
TTGGCCCCTCAAAGCGCTGGTAGCTAAGGTAACTTTTTGAAATTCGTGCACGGGGTAGAGCATGATGTGGTCATCCAATTTTTCCAAAAAACTGGTTACCGGGGAGTTTCCATTAAATGTTGCTTCTGGTTTCATCGAAGCGCGCATGGTCTGGACGATGTAACCAAATCCTTCCAGGGCGGCAGGTGGCATTTCTGGATTCTGAGCCGCTTCTGCAGGCAGCACAGGTTCTTCTTGAAACTCGGCCATGGTTATTCTTCTTCGTTGGGCGCCACTATCAGGTTCAATGTTCCGTCTTACTTTCTTTGGGAACATGCAAGGACCTGACTCGGAACACAGAGCTTACTAAAGCTATGTTCAATAACTGTGGGAAGTAGACAGGATACACAAGAAGGGTATACAAAACCCTTTATTTTTCTCTATTTACAATAATTTCCGTACTTCGGAATACAAAGACCCACTACTTGTGGTCTAAACGTAAAAATATAAAAATAAAACTAAACTCTAATTTAACTTTAAAATAATAAACGTGGAAGATTGGCCTTATATTAACAGGAAGACGTATGTAGTACAGAGAACTGTGAACACTACAATACGTTTAAAATTTATCAAGAGGATTAAACCTCTGGCCTGGAAGGCAACCAGCAACTGAGTAAAACTTCTAAGGTAAGCGGCCTGCTTCGACTAACTGCTTCCTCTCTTTCGCTTGGCAAAAGGCCACAACTTAAATACTTGGCGTTAGCCAGACAAACTTTGCATAAATACGTTAACGCTTATAATTCTGGCCGGAAGTAGAAAATAAGAAGTGATAGTAAAGATTTAAAATAAAATAAACGTTAGTAAAACTTAAGATCCTTACAACACAATCTGACAGAAATCATAATTAGACACTTTCATGTCAAATATCTGCATGCAGCACCGGAACTTCTTCTATCTTTAATTAGACAGCAATTTTGGATCATAGCTGCTAGATCTGCTATCCGAAAAGTAGTAAGATCTTGTATCACGTGTTGCAAACTTAGAGCTAAAACTGCAGTCAAATAATGGCTGATCTACCGGAATCTAGAGTAACACAATCGCGACCATTTCATCGAACTGGAATAGATTTTTCTGGACCGTTCATGATTAAACATCGTGCAGGACGTGGACAAAAATCATTTAAATATTACGTATGCTTATTTGTGTGTTTTGTAATCAAGGCAGTACATCTTGAAGTGGTAGAAGATTTGTCAACAAAGCCATTTTTAAGTGCATTGAAACGATTTATTGCAAGAAGAGGGAAACCATTTGAGATTTATAGTGACTGCGGTACTAACTTTAAAGGTGCAGACAAAGAAATCAGAAAATGTTTTTTGCAATGTAAGCAAAATAAAAAAATTCACAAATTTTTGTCTTTAGAGGAAATAAAATGGATATTCAACCCGCCATCATCTCCCCATTTTGGTGGACTATGGGAATCGGCAGTAAAGTCAATGAAATTACATCTAAAAAGGACTGTTGGTGATACTGTGCTGACCTATCCGGAATTTCAGACCTTGATAGCGCAGGTTGAGGCTTGTCTTAACCCTAGGTCATTGTGTCCAACATCGGCAAATGATTTAACTGCATTAACACCTGGTCATTTCCTAATAGGAACGTCTTTAACTGCCATACCTGAACCAGACCTAAATTATAGTTCTCTCAATCACATTGACAGATAGCATGTGAGACAGTTTATTTTTCAGAACTTCTGGAAAAGATGGAGTCGAGAATACCTGTCTCAGCTTCAACAAAGACCTAAATGGCAAAAATGTCAAAACAATTTAGAAGTCAATGACTTAGTCCTCATCAAAGAAGACAACCTTCCGCCTCTTAAATGGAGGTTAGGGAGAATAATTGCTGTTCATCCGGGCTCAGATCAAAGAGTCAGAGTTGCTAGTATTAAAACTGGTCATGGTGTCATAAAACGACCAGTCGTGAAATTGTGTCCTCTTCCTATTCAGACTAAAAAACTATGAACTGCTTCGCATATAATATTTTGTATTATTTTTTATGTTTATCTTTATTACAGACTAAGAAGTTTCAAAATGCTCCAACTGTTGAAATCCCGTGGGATTTCAACGAGGGCCAGGATGTTTATGTGAGTATCGTTTGCTTCCTTTTATTGTTGCAAACAGCGTAAATTCCTTTTGTTTTTCTTCTTTTAGTTTTGAACTTTATGTGTGGCAACAAGATTAATTGATTGATAGAATTGTGTTTGTGACAGCCATGTAGAATGGCTCGCTTATTTTGTATCAATTATTTCGCATCGCTGACAAGTGTAATAAAATAAAAGTGTAGGAATACAGTCCATTTGTTGATTGATTATTGTTTGTGAAACATATTAAGTTTAAGAACAGTATTGCTCAACTGATTAATGTGAACATAAATTACAAGCTTTTGTTTAAAACCTTATCTGGCTAGAAATATTGAAAAAAAAAATTGTAAAATGCAAGTAGAATTTTTCTTTAACTGTTTCTATTTTTTAAAACACGAACAGAACAATTTTAATGCATGAATTAATTATAATATGTTTTCTAAAACACTTCTAATCAATATTAATAATATTAATTTGTCGTTTTATTCATTTTTTCAAAAAGCATAATTTGAAATTTTAACAGACATAAAACATTTTATTTAGAAAACACTCAGCAGCCTATGTGATTTCTTTTCTTATTTTAGGCATTTGTTCTCGTATATAAATGGCATTTTAAATTAATTTAGGTTTATTTTAATTAAGAGTTTAATGTTTTGTTCTAGCACTATTTCAATAATGCTATAGTCAGAAACTTGTATACTTTCATTACACCACCTTTTTCTGATCGTGTCTTATCACAAATAATTTCAATTTTTGAATAAGCATAGGAAAGTTGACTGATAATGTGCATAAAAATATTTGCTGAACTCTCTCTCTGTATATATATAAACTTGCCAGTTTAAAGGTGAAAAAAAATTTTTTTTTAAACTTCACTTTGTATTTAAATAAATTAGTTTAAACACCAAAACATAGATTGGTGATAGTTGGAGTCACATTTAATTACATTCCTTTTCCTTTACACTGATTTTTAGTAAGTTACTGAAAACATTAAGAAGTAAAAAAAAGTAAACACTGAGGGGTGTGGTTTTTAAAGGATTGTCAAAATTTTTAGTCTTTTTATACCATTTATTATCATCAAATCATTTTAAAATTTCTCTTCAGTGTAGTAAGGGTATTAAGGTATTTTTTCAGCAAAAAATTGCAAAATCTGTAATTTCATCGATTTTGGAGTACCAAGTCCCCTTAAATGTGAACGGCCGATTACCTGTCATGAAAAGATTTTTAAATTCGCGTAAGTACTTGATCAATTAAGAGCTGCAAGAAAATAACAAATTTGTATGCTAATAATTAAGTTTTTAAAGTTAAATTGCAATTATGGAAAGCACAGCGAGGAAAAAAATGCGTACATTTTCATGTATCTGAAATTTTAAATCTTGCCTTGCTGTTTCAGATGAAAAATCCCAAGTATTTGCAAGAAAAATAGCATTATTATGATAAGAATTTGAAAAAAGATCTAAAGATTTTTAATCATTTTAAGAGCGATTTTACGTTGCTTTTATGATCATTAAAAAGGAATGTGAATAATATTCAGATAGTCTATAAATGGAGCTAATTAATGTACAGTGTGACAATTGTTTTAAGGATTTGAAGACAAATATTTGATTAATTTTATTCATATCTGTCAAAATATAAATGACTTCAGTTGAGAAATGTTACAATAATAAAAAAAAACTTTTTTTTAAAAATTTTTTTATTAAGGAATACATTTCTATGTGAACAAAGTTTTGCATAGTTGAAAATTAACAAGAAAAGATTTCGAATGACCGACGAACATCTACGATACGTGATGAAGCCAGTTTCTAGCAATTTTTATCCAAGTGTATAAATTTTATCATAACCGAAATACTATCAGTGTCAGTTTATAGCAGTAAATAAAGTTTTTAATTATTTACGTACAATAATGTTTGTTTTTTTCTGTTGGTGTCGAACAAAAGTCTAACAAATGAAAGAAAGGAATTAGATTATCGTTATTTATTCTGTAGTTTTGTATAGAGATTTGAAAGTCTTCCATTGTTTATTTATTTTTAGTTCAAGTTAAAAGCATTTAATAATTAATTCAAATAGAGTTATCTGAAATAAATGTCTGTCTGAAAATTTAATACTTAGCTGTCAATAAGTCAGAATATAAAGTATAATCCACAAAAACTTATTACGGATACTAATCTTTGGAATTCAAATAGGAAATAAATATAATTTTTTTCATTTGAATTTTTATTATCATTGCTTATGCATGTATTGATAAATGTTGTTAAATTTAAAATGTAGTTAAAAAAACTTTTATTCTTCTTAACCCTCCTTTTGTTCTAGCCCGTCAGTTATTTTCAGATCGGGGATATCTGCTTAACGAAATAGGCTCTAAGGTTCCTTTATTTTTTTAAAGTTTATGATTTTTTAAATTTCAGTCTGTCGTGTCTGTCAATTCTGTCAAATCACTTATGTGAAGAGATAGGTTAGCTTATACAAATTAATTAGCTGGAAAAGGTAATTCTAATGGCCAGTAGAACACATTACTGCAGCAAAATGAATAGAATCTCTTGTTAGCTGACATGAATAACGAGCTGTAATGAAGAATTTGAACGGAATAATTAACACAAATAAGCAAAAGGTTTTGGCTGATTGCAGTTTTGTTGGAGCTCAGTTCAACTTTGTTAAATTCTTACGGAGATGAAAGCAGCAGAAGCTATAATGCTTAACGTAGGATGTTGTTAGAATGCTGGGTCTAAAGAAGAGAGTGGGGCTCGGAATAGGTTTTTGAAGCCTACACAAACGGAACGGAAATTGCATTATTACATTTCGATTATTAAATCTAGTGACTCACGATTCTAGGAGAAACTTTTCCGAAAAACAAGTTTTCCTTAGCATTCGCTTAAATGGAAAGGTTTCTAGCCAAAACAATTCCGCTGGAATCTATGTCCTGGCTACACATCGAGACATTTTGCGAGTCTAGCGAAAATGTCTCGCTTGCAGATCTGTCTCACTAAGACTTTAGCCATGAATTTAACGGAAGTCAACCAATCAAATGTCCTGAATCAAGGATTCCCGAAAATGTTTCTTTCGAATCTTTTGTAAAATATTTCACAGATAGCTTGCAGGTCTGATAGCAGTTTAAGAAAGCCAAGAACCGGCGTAAAAAATTTGTTACAAGTCCACCTTGCGACCAAGCACTTCTACTGCCTTCACTAGCGCAACATTAGGGCCTTTATCACACACTTGAGCAAAGTTTCGACAATCTATAGTCAGTGAGACAATTTTGTTTGTTTGTGATACTTATGAAGTTGAATTTATTCATTTTTTTACTGTTAAACTGCTCAAAATTATTTTTCTGAAGTTAAGAATTGCGTTAAACTATAATAGTTTGATATTAATTTGATAGCCATTGCTTTTATATGGTAATGCGTCAGTAAAAAAGTTATTTTTTCCCCTGAAATAAGTTTTGATTCGTTTATTTAAAATTTAATTTGCATCAGAGCTTGAGAGAAAAGTCATATAGATGCGTCTTAAGAGTAGGGGATTCTTTGTTGTCTATCCTGTACATAGGGTTATAAAACTTTTAATATCCTATATGTCAGAAATCAGTTTATGGTTTAATATTATAAACCTCATTAAATAGATTTACGTTATTTGTTTTGGGTTTGAATTACGCTGATTAAATTTGAAAAAAGTAAAGAAATAGTTAAAGACTTCAGTGAACAGTTGATTCGTTGTAAACAAAAATTGCTGTAAACATTGTTGATTTTCTATTTAAACATTGTTGCATTGCTGTTGATTTGCTGCAAACATAATAATTTTTACAAGATAAATTCAGCAGACTTTTTTTCATTGCCATTGTATTCTAGAACAAATCAAACTTAACCATCATGCAAGCGCATAAATAACTTACTACGTAAATAAAATATATTTATTAAATTTCGAAAACCTTGTTAAATTTAAATATCTTGGGTATCATCCAATGTTAAACTCTGTGTAGACGTTAAGCAACTTATCACTAAATGTCACAGAAAGTTGAAAAGTGTGCAAAAGACCCTGTATTTAAAACTAAATAAGTTGAACAGAACGTACTCCTCGTTACTCCTCGTTACACCACCACCAATATTTAAGGCCAGAAACTTAAAAGCAGTTAGTCAAATGTAAAACTAAAATTAAATAGACTAATAACCAAAGGCTACGCAGGGCAATTTAACGCAAATTTGGCTCACAACTTCATCGGCGGGAATTTCAACTACCGGCAATTATAATGCAAGGCCGAAGACAGAAATTCTGTCTATAATAGCAAAACTAGTAACTTGGTCAACGAATGACAGAACACGCTTTGCCTTTACAGTCTCAAAACCTCACCTAAATACATGCGAACTAATTTGCATTCTGGCGAAGAAACGAAAAGAGATAGGTGACAGTACAGATTCAAAGCATAAAATAACTGGTTACCTAAATTACAGAAACTTCATACCCTTAAGCTTATGTTTAACTTTAATATGTTAAGCATATTCAATTTTCTATTTTATTTAGTATTTGTAATTTGAATAGAAAACTTAAGCAAGAGGGTATTTCGACATGTAGCGAAAAAAAGGAAAGAAGTAAAAAAAAAAAAAAAAAAAAGTTAAGAACCATTTTTGAGGTTGTAACTCATACAGCAAATGCAACACTTTAATTTTCTTTAATCAATTTCCCAAGTAGAACATTTTAACTCCAGGTTCTTCGTCCTTTATCTTCGGAACTATTATACCAATTCATCTGAAAAAAATGCATCATTCTATCCAATTAAGCCTAGTGCAAATGGGATGCAATGTCGATAGATAGCTTAATTACATCGACGAAGATATTTTCAATGTTCTCTAGGTTTCAGATAGGATTAAACTTTGCTTGAAAATATCAGCAGCTGCTGTTTTATAAAACCATGTCTTTACTATTGAATTAAAATTAATGTACACATATTTAAAATACAGATTTATATGCTGCGACAGAATTTTTGATAATACTTCAAAATTTCAAAACAGAAGATGTTCTGAATTTATGCAGCAAATTAGATATTAGGTGACGCCTTTGACATCCTAACTCTTTGGAATATGTTCCGGCGTTTGCACGTTAGAAATACAACCAAGGAACGAAGGCGTTATGCCTAATATGTGCTATTATTAAATTGTCTAATAAATGCTATATTGTCTGTGTAAATAATGTGTAAATATTTGTATGAAATCCCTTACTCCTATCTTAAATGGATTAAAATAATTTATTTTCATTTCAGAGAAATTCAAAAAGTCGCTCCGGACGATTGTACACGTAGGAGAATCAGATCAAAATTTTGTAACCAAGATACGTATTATGCAAGTTAAGCAAATACGAGTCAGTATAAATGACGCACTAGTGTAAACATACTATAAAGATTTTCCCTTGTATCTTAAAAATTAGGCTTAAAATACTTTAAAAGGCATAATATTTGAGACAATACATTAGCAAATCTCGAGATGCCTTGACATGGGCATAAAAGGATATCACGTGACTATGTAAAAAGGAAAGTTATTAAATCTTTTTCCAGCTAATAACTTAATTTTCAATTAGTTTTTATTCAAAAATTTTGAGGTTGCTCCCCAGCAGTTTTTGATTGGTCGGACTTAAGATTTCGCCACCCTATTCGCATAGTGGAGGGGAGTCAGCTGCCATAGCTTTGGGCCCACATTCGAGTCCCACAGATGGCTTATATGTTTGTAAGTGTGTTCACAGCATAGTAGCATTTAAAGTTCTTTTGCGAAGCTGGTGGAAGAGGAACAAGAGATCCTGGGGGTTGTGGTGGTCTCCCTCAAAGCTGGAACATGTTGGGCAAAATTATGCTGTCATCTTTAAGATGCCCAAATCCTAAGCCCAAGCTCAACCCTTTCTTGGCGACGATTAAATCCGTAGATCTGAGCTGACGTTACTGACAGTTAAGTGTGAAAGTCATTACACGGTTTAAGATTACATTTTGCTTGATAAATTTGTATTAATACCGAATTGAAGTTATTATGTTCATTAGTACCGAAGCAATTTATGGAATTTAATGAAAGATCCTATAACATCTATTTATTTAAATGGCACATATCATATTTGCAGACAGTTAGTATTTTTATGTAATTACGCGTCCGTATTGATTGCTTCTTTATTTAGTAGTTTCAAATTAAAAATAGTAAAATCCTTGTATTTTTATTAACTTCTTTGGATAATATTGAGCTTGATTAATATGCATATGATTGGAGATAACTTATTTGTTTTAATTTGCCTAAGATAATTAAATTTAGGGTCATATAATTAATGAGTGATGCGTTTTCTTCTAGTATCTATTACATATCATTAATGGCAGTTCTCATCAAAGAAATTTTCCCATAATCGTTGCGTAGACCTTTTCGTTTGGATGAAAGAAAGATTTATAGTCCAGTCTTTTCATTTTTCGCATCCGCTTAAGTTCATTACATTACGCTATGCCTCCTTACTATTAATTATCCACGCGGCCTGTAAAATTGCCAGTGCTTACAGCTGTTGCCAGTTTTAAGGCAAAAGATCTTTATTTTGTTCCTAACAAACTGCTGATTTGAGGACTGTCGCCATTTCTGACACAGGTTTTTAATTCATCTTTTATATTATGAATGGATAAGGCATACAGTCTAAAATTTCGATTATTTTCAAAACAGTGAACAAAACAGTGTTTCAACACTTTTGAATTATTTTAAAATTTTATTTCATTTTTGAATAATAATTTTATTTGAAATAATTTCTAATGAATCTAATTGATTTTTTTATGGATATTTATACTGTGTGCTCATAAACGACCTCTCCGACGCCATTATATCATGATCCAAGCTTTAGAATAATATTTTTAAATTTTACATTTACCCCCTATAAAAAGTAATGTATCCCCTTTCCTCTAGGGAGTCACCTTCAAAGGTATCTGTCCTTAACAAACACAAATAGCCCAGCGCTAAACACTGCTACAGCTTGATTTAAGTTCAAACATCAGCAAACGGTCTGGCTATTGTTTGGGTTTCGTGGTTTCTCCTATGTGTAGTGTGAATAAGAGCTAGTTTCTCTTAAAAATTCCTCTTCGAATTCTCCCAAAGGCAGATAGCCCTCTAGTTGCTTTGCCTTAATCAGTCAACCTAAATAAATATCACCTGAATTCTTTGTCATAATTAATTAGCTAATAGGAATAACCTTTAAGTTATCGTGAATAAAAACAAACTTGATTTACTTCAGCTGCTAGCATGATTGTAACATTAAGGCCAAGGGGCACGTATTCGTGTCCAGTTCATTTGTTTTAAGGTAGTCAAAATCAAGGGCATGTAGATCATCTTTTTCTTTTGTAGGTAATTTTTCATGATCATCAACTCTTTTTTTTTTTTTTTTTTTGTTCTGAAAAGAAATAAAGTGTCGAAGGCTGCACGAAAAGAGTTCCAACAATAGTGAAATACAAACAAAATTCACCAGAATACGACATCCTTGGACCGCTTTCTGAGTCTTGTAAACCGTCGTGCGCTACGCAGCACGTCCTCGCACGTGTATGCAAACAACGTATATGAACCGTCCAAGGTTTCCCTCTCCCTCTCTCACAATGGATACTCATTTAACAAATCTACAAAATGCACGCAGTTTTATTTTGTTCAGCTTCTATTCTTCTATTCGAAATATCTATTCTCTTGAGAATATGGAAAGGTCAGAGCGCTTTTTTTTTTTTTTTTTTTTTTTTTTTGTGCGTTTGCTCCCTAGCATTGTAAGAGGTACAGTTAAACACCAAGCATTTCAATGGCCAAAAGTCGTTAAGGCTTTTGACCTCTCTGCGGAGCATTGTTTCCAGTTTCATTTCTTTCGTCTTTTCTCTAGAATTAAACTAATTTTGAGAAAATGTACCTCCTCATTCTTATTTGTAACTGGTGCGTTTTCCCTGCGTTCCCTTTCATTTAAGAGTCGCAGTCACTTCTGCAAGAGCACAAAGTTAAAATACTTAAGTTCTAAAAAATTATTGTCAAATCTGTAAGAATAATGGATAAATTTCTGCCGAAGTGAATCCTGTTGAAATTATATCTTATGTATATCTTATTATATTACCTTAATCACCCTCAAGCAAATCCTTCCGAACGAAAGAACAGAGATTTAAAACCGAAACTAGCTATACTAGTCGGTGATGCTCATAATACTTGGGAAGAAAAACTGCCCATGATTAATTATATCTTAATATCAGGATAGGCAGATTTCCAATATTTATCAGGGAACAAAGATACCGGTTCTAATGCGCTGTGTGTCAAAAGAAATCTTGACGCAATTATTCATTACAAAGCTTAATTTTTGTATCATCCAGTTTACAGTTCTTATAATTATACTGCCATTAGCAGATGAAAGAAGCACCAAATATTCATTTTCTTTTTTCCCCTGCGAAATTTAGTTTATTGTGTAATTGAAAAATGGGAAACATCATAAAAATTAAAAAAAATATTCAGTACCAGTTATGTAACAAGTAGCGTTAGAAATATTTTTATTAATTACGGCAAAGCTACAAATTTTCATAAATATTAGCCGTAAAATACATTATAAAGCTAAATGGAGCAATTTTTCTATTAGCGTTTTACTCTGAATATAAGAAATTTTGCACTTCTTTAGAAATGTTTTCAATAGATATCTGAAAGCTGTAATGTTTTTTGATTTTTCTGCAGAAAATCTTGTTTGTGTTATAAGATATTTCTTCCGCCTTCTTAGCGAGCCTTCGTGGTGTAGTGGTCTGCACGCTCAGCGCGTAGTTGAAAGGTCCGTGGTCCGATTCCCGGCGAAGGCGTTGCATATTTGTCATCTTGCCTGTTTCCAAAAAATACCTATTGTCTCTACAGTGGCGCCCGAACTAAAAGGGTGTTGGATGATTATTCTCCTCACTCAGGATTTGGCGATTGGGTCCCCTAAAAACACCAGTCACTCTTTAAAAGGGGGAGTATATATTCGATTCCCGGCGAAGGCGTTGCATATTTTTTCATCTTGCCTGCTTCCAAAAAATACCTAATGTCTCTACAGTGTATATTAGAACGAAGCAATAAATATAATATTTAAGGTCTTTCTACAGAAAATGCAGCTGTATAATAAAGATTTTCTCCTCATTTTCATTATACTCTTTCACAAATATCCTAAGTTCAAGAACGTCTCATATATATTTTTCAACGAAATTACCATTATTGTTTTGCTGGTAAAACTTGTTTTTTATTTTCTTTTATGAATTTATTCCCTGTAATAAAGTGTTTCAAGGTATCCATGGGAGTTAGAGATTTCATAACTTCTGTAAAGACTTTATGAAAGCTTTAAATATTATACACCAGAAATTCTTGAGGAATCTAGAATGCTCTTGAGGAATCTAGACTTGTAGCGTTCTGACCACGACTAGCTGTAAAGTTGTTAAACAAAACTGGTAAAATTTAAAACCAGACATACTTTAACATTTAACAAAAGAAATTTAATTAAACACAAACACTAGATAAAGAAAGTTACATGACAAAACTAACAAGAAGTAACACAAAGAAATATTACTCAAAATGAAAATAAAAAGTTCATGTTCATAGTCCTCTGCCGAAGCTCGAACTATATAGTTCGAGCGTAGGTGTTTTGAATAGCGTCCAATGAGGTAGCGCTGCAGTACATGAGGCTGTTTGCTAGCGTTTGTTACAGACTCCCCCTCGGGCTCTGACGACGTCCCGGCAAAGAGTTCGTGTTCGATAGTTCAATTTTGCGAGGTCTGCCTCTTTTCCTTATGGGAGTCACAGGACCTAGGTCTTTCGACGGAGGCAGTTTATATGGTCTCATCATATTGGTATGATAAGTACCTAACACTTCATCAGGAGTAGCAGGATCTGCAATGTAATATGTTGTAGGAAATCTGTTAGTAATCACTAGATACGGATTTTCGCGTTTAGGCATAATTTTTTTACTTTTTTTCTGTATGGATTTACTGACTGGATGTATAGTTATCCATACTTTGTCACCAGGCTGATAGTAAGTTTGTCTACGTCTTCTATCAAAGTATTCCTTTCTTTTGTTTTGTTTTTGTTCGACACGCTCCCTGATTTGAGGTGTCAAACGAGCGAATTCTTTCAGATACGGCGTAATTTCGGCAACAAAGTTGTCGTTTTCAATAAGTGCTCTTAAATCGTGATTAACGTCATCCGTCGTCCTAAGTTCTCTTCCGAATTGCAAATAAGCAGCGGTATGACCTGTAGTGTCACATATTGCTGTATTCGTGGCAAAACGAATCATGGGCAGTTTTTCTTCCCAAGTATTATGAGCATCACCGACTAGTATAGCTAGTTTCGGTTTCAAATCTCTGTTCTTTCGTTCGGAAGGATTTGCTTGAGGGTGATAAACAGGAATAAGTTCTTGTTTAATACCAAGGAAGTTACAGGTTTGCTGCATTACCGCACTAACAAATTGTGTGCCATTATCACTAATCAACCTTCTAGGTAAACCATAACGTAAAAAAACTTCTTCGATGAAGATTTTTGCACAATTTTTCGCAGTGGCTTTTTCCAAGGCGAAGAGCTCTATCCATTTCGTACTAGTGTCTTCAATAAGAAAAATCCATTTTTCCCAGTTGGGGTTTTGGAAGTGGGCCAAAAAGGTCTATAGCAAGTGTTTCAAACCTTTGTGCATACACAGGTGTTCGAAGTAATCCAGCAGATTTCTGGTTATTTGGTTTATACCGATTGCACTTAGCACAATTTTTCACGTATTCTGAGATATACTTTCTCATACCAGGAAAGTAATACCTGGGGGCAATCTTATGGTACGTGCTTTCAGCTCCACAATGTCCTGCAGTGTGGAAATCGTGATACTGCTGTAGGACTCGTTCTCGCTCTTGACAAGGGACAACTAACTGAGCCTCTTCAGAGTCTGTGTCGGAAGAGTAACGATACAAAACTCCTTGATTCATGAGATATCCTCTACTAGTCCAATTTACATAATTTGCATCTTTTTTGCCACTCTCAAAACAATCTATAATCTTCCTTACATCTTCATCTTTCATTTGTTCCTCACGAATGTCTTTAGATTTCCGGGATGGTAAATCTATAGCAACAGCATTTAAATCACAAACAAAGCCATTATTTGCATAAGATGGTCTAGAAAGAAGATCTGCTATAACATTGGATTTGCCTGGAGTGTAGACAATTTTTGGATGATATGACTGGATTTGAAGGGCCCATCGAGCCAAACGGCCAGATGGTGATTTAATACTCATTAGCCATTTAAGAGGTTGGTGGTCAGATGCAATTTTTATTTCTTGGTTTTCTATATAACCGCGGAACTTCTCAAGAGCCCAAACTACTGCAAGAGCTTTTCTTTCGGTAGTTGAATAATTTCTTTCTGCTGAGCTTAGCAATCGACTTGCATACTCAATCACACGTTCCTCTGGACCTTCTCCTTGGATAAGGACTGCTCCTAAAGCATAATTACTGGCATCTGTCCTAATGATGAACAGTTTAGTTCCGTCAGGTTGAGATAACACAGGCGGTGAAATCAACCTTTTTTTCAACTCTTCAAATGCTTTTTGTTCGGTTTCACCCCATGTCCACTGTTTATTCTTTTTGGTTAAGTCACTAAGGGGTCTAGCAACTTCTGAAAACTTAGGAACATATCTTCGGAACCAGGAACACGTTTGTAGAAAAGACTGAACTTCCTTTACGCATGTTGGTTTAGGAATTTTCTGAATGGAGGAAGATACTTTCTCGGCATCTACCTCTACACCGTCTTCTGTAATCCAATGACCTAAATACTTCACTCTGTCACAAGCAAAATGGCATTTGCTCCTGTTAGCATTTAGTTTAACCACAGAAAGTCTTTCAAACACTTTCCTCAAATCTGATAAATGTTTATCAAAGGTTTTTGATAACACTATGATATCGTCGAGATATGACCATGGAAAAACATCTTTTAATCTTGATCTAAATTTATCAATAAGTCGTTGAAAAGTTGCAGGCGCGTTCCGCAACCCAAATGGCATTCGCAAAAGCTTGAAAGTACCAAATGAACAAACAAAGGCAGTTTTCTCTTGATCTGCTTCATGAACTTCAACTTGATGATAACCTGCTCTTAGGTCAATGGTAGACATGTATTTCGGTGATTTTGCTTCAGTTAGCAAATCTTCCATTCTTGGTAATGGTTTGGTATATATGGAATGGTTTGGGAGTTTAATTTTCGATAATCTATACACAGTCTGATGGAACCATTAGGTTTAGGGACAACACAACAGGACTCGCATAGGGTGATTCGCATTCCTCAATGATACCCTGAGCTTACTAGCTCAGGAATCTAGCTCCTTTTTAACAACTCTTTCTTCGTGGGTGTCATTCTATATGGTGACTCGGGAACAGGTAAATTATTTCCGGTCTGGATTCTGTGTTCAATATAAGGAGTAGGCTCTCCCCCTGGCTGAAAGATAGTTTTATATTCTTGTAACGATGAATTTAATTTCTTCCGTTGTTCTCTCGTCAAATGCTTTCCTTCATCATCTCTCAACTTCACGGATTCGGTTGCTTCCGTTATTGCAACAGGAGTGTCAGCAGACATTTTTGTTTCTGGAGATACTACTTTCAAAGATGTTAGTACGTTTGCAGTCTCTTTAGTTTCACATGTTTCTTTATAAAAGGGATACTGCTTCTGTGGATTTTCACTAAAAGACCAAGTGCCATTCTGGATGTTGAGCACTATTCCCGCAGCCTGTAGAAAATCAGTTCCAAGTAACGTCCTGTTACCTTTTGCTTTTGGCAAAGCAATAAATTTCATACGGACTATCTTTCCTTCAACGTTAAGATTTACCACTGTAGTCAAAGCTTGAACATTTCTTTCCTTGCCATCAGCTAGTACCATCGTAATATTTGTTGTTTTAAATACAAATCGTCGATCTCGTAACAACTTATAAAATCTTTCTCCTGCAATAGAATTCGACGCTCCTGTATCAGCGCAAAAAGCTGCTTTTTCACCACAAACAGTTAAAAAAATGGAACTAGACAGTAGATCGAATGATTCAACTGCATGCAATTTTACACATTTGACGACAGTTTTAACTTCTTCTTTTAACTTATTACACTTAGGGCACTTTGATTGTATGAAACCGGGATATCCACAACCATAGCAATGAACAGAAGTTTTCCTTTCTTGTCTAGAATTAGTAAATTTTGAATTGTCAACATTTGTATTTTTAATCTGGTTAGCGTTTTTAGGATTACTAGTTTTAGATTTTCCTTCTGGAACAAATTTAATATTTTCTTTACAATATGGTTTCTTTGCATTGGAAGATCCATTTTTCTTCATGCCAAGTCTTACATTTTCATAATAATCGAGCTTTTCTGCGAGCTCCAACGGATTGTTCATTTCTGATAAACTGTCCACAAAATGTTTTCTTACCTCGAGAGGTGTTCTTTTCTTTATTTGATCTGCAATGATCAAATTTCGTAGCTGCTCGAAACTAGAGATATTCAATTCTTTAATCCATCCTTCAAAATAAGATTTCAATTCAAAAGCAAAGTCCTTCCATATAATTTCTGCAAATTTTCTATGCTGAGAAAACATTTGTCGAAACCTATCAGCTGTGAGTCTGTATCGCTTCAAAAGCATAGCTTTTACTTTTGCATAATCTTTAGAATCCTCTTCGTTTTCTCTAACAACTAATTGACTTATTTCAGATGGTAATGATTCAATCAAGTATGGGATCCAATCAGTTTCAGGTATATTTACGAACTTCAATTGACGCTCAAACATGGTCAGATAAAGTCCTATCTCATCTTCCTTTGGGTTAAACTTTGGAAGAATGCGACTCAAATCCAATTTAGACTGATCTACTTGAGAAACAGATTCCTTAGGCATATTCTTATTAACTTCAAGTTGGAGTTTAAACTTTTTCTAATTCAAACTCGCGTTCCTTGGCTAATCTTGCTTCTACTGCTTCTTTTTCAGCCCTATCTTCAGCTTCTTTTTCGGCTTTTACGCGATCATCGATTATATTGCTTAACATATTTTTTGTAAATTCTTCATCATAGGTTTTAGAAATCGTTATCAGATCTCTCAATTGCACAACTTTTAAGTTATATTCAACTTGTAATCCAAGCTCTAAAGCTAGTAATTTAAGGTCCTCTTTGCGGCCTTTGCCTAAATACGCCATCCCGAAGGGGATTTATGTAAAGTTTTTTTTTTCTTTAAGTAGTTGAAAAAGTCTCTAATCTAAGTTAATATTGTTCACTGGTAGAAATTATAAGAATAGGGGAACTATTAAAACTTACTATACCTTTTTGATTTCGAATATAACATCTTCATTAACAACTTAGAACAATAAAGAAATATTAATCTTTCTTAAATATATTTTGAACACAAAATGCACAATAACAACACCTTTGCAATCAGAAGTTTTTTAAACAGAATTGCTTTTGTATACATATACATATATGTTGAGAAATTGGAAATAATTTCAACACTAATTAGTTAAAATGTAATACAGTATGACCGAATATAAAAATAAAATTCAATCCTTAGCATTAATTATATGCAAGTTTAAGCAATGTGGGTTTAATTTAATAGCAATGGAATATACTTTCAAAAATTCCACGTAAGCAATATCAAAATTCACAAAATTCTAATCAAATATTACTCTTTACACATTCGTATAAAAATAATATTTTTTATTTACCAAACTAGTTTTATTGAGCTGCCAACATCATTAATCTTTCACTCTTAAAACAATGAACGTGAAAGCATATTAATACGACACAAATTCTAAATAAGAGTTATTTACGAGTGATATCTTTTGTTCAAGGACAAATCTGTATTTGGCAACAATCTCTCGGATGGAATATACGTAACACTTATTTCAAAAGCAAGTTTTGTTTTCAGTTATATTATAACCATTTAACAAGATAGAATCAAGCTTTAAAACTTATAAACAATATTAATGCAAATATAAAATCATTTCTACACATTTTAATAACATTAACAAAGAACTACTTTTGCTCTTTTTCTTTAAAAAAATACGGATGTACTATGTAATTAAGGATACATATTTATTTTCTCATAACTGAAATATCATGGGTTGTGATAATATAATTTAACACCTTCTAACTTCCGATATGATCAAAATACAATCTCAGTTAAGTAATGTTTCGGTTAACACTTAAATATTTATAAAATAAAACAGACTTTCACTCTATGTTAAATCATCACAATGAATGAAATTTTACACAAAATAAATCTTCTACCTACTGTGTAACTGCTTCACACCAAAACCAAGGACTTTGGATTAATCCTTCATATTTCGAAATGGATATTCGAAATTGTTCATATCACCAGAAAAAGCTAGAGAGCTATAAGAAAAAATTGAGCTCGAGTTTCGGTAAAGAGTGCGACTTTTATTCGAGGCCCACCGTTGGGCAGCCATTTTCTTTTATGTAGCGTTGTGAGCACGGCTAACTGTAAAGTTGTTAAACAAAACTGGTAAAATTTAAAACCAGACAAACTTTAACATTTAACAAAAGAAATTTAATTAAACACAAACACTACATAAAGAAAGTTACATGACAAAACTAACAAGAAGTATCACAAAGAAATATTACTCAAAATGAAAATAAAAAGTTCATGTTCATAGTCCTCTGCCAAAGCTCGAAGTTCGAGCGTAGGTGTTTTGAATAGCGTCCGATAAGGTAGCGCTGCAGTACATGAGGCTGTTTGCTAGCGTTCGTTACAGACTTAGAATTATTTCTGTTTCAAAATATTCTAAGATCTATAAATCGACATCAATCACTTTTTAAATGTAACTTTTAATATGTACAATATTTACAGATCATAGATCAAACATGGTGGTTCAGTTGACAAATAAATCTATATGCTTTCATAATCGAAAATCGAAATCAAATAGGAACCGAAGTGTTCCTAATCAAATAGTGTGCGAACCATCAGACATCCATCTATCGAACTGCCGGTGGAGAGTCTCTGGAAATTCAGAAGGCACGTCGCGTCTCGTTAACACACAACGCTAGCGCCATCTATCAATTAATCAAAATAATTTCCACACACTCCCCACCTGAACTCTGTCAAGAGTTCACATCAATCTAACAAGAATCAAATTTATAGCAATAAGTATTTTAACATATAATTATAAACAATTGATAAGTATATTAAATGAATAGAAAATATATTCAAACTATAATCACTAAATTCTAAAAAAGGTATGTTATCATCAAATATAATTTGACACTACTTTAGTAAATCTAAACTATTCTTAATCTAAGCATATGAAATTAAACTAGTAATATAAACAATTGCATAAAAAACATATTCAATCTTATTCATATTATTAAACAATAAAAAAATTTTTTTAAAGTTCTAAAGGATATAATAATTGAACTGGTCGTTTTATTATTGTTCCATCAGCAGTTTTTAGTTCACAAGAACGAACTTTGTTGTCACGAACACGAAAAACGTTTATCACTCTACCACAATTCCACAAAAGTTTGCACTTATTGTTACCTTCAATTAATACAAGATCATCAACTTTTAGATCATCATAAACGTTAGGATTTTTTAATTGATGAGCTGTCCGAAGATCCATCAAATATTGTTTTTTCCATTTAGTCCACAATTGCCTAACCAATAAATCTTGATAAATCTTTCTTTTAGTCAGAGAGGACTTGTTAGAGCCATCTTTAACAATGGAATTAAAGTTGATAGGTAATGTAGAATCTTTGTTTCCAAAAATCAAAAAATTGACTGGCTTCAGTGGCAACGGTTCCTTGTGGTCATTGTACACATATGTCAAAGGACGAGAATTCAAAACAGCTTCCACTTGTGCTAAAACTGTTGACAATTCTTCAAACGTTAGTAAAGCTTTACCGAGAATTTTTCGTAAGCACTCTTTCACTGATTTTACTAATCTCTCGTAGAAGCCTCCCCACCAAGCCCCTCGTTCTATTATAAACTTCTACCTGATTCTTTCATTCGACAGAAAATCTTGGAATTTCTCATTCGACAATAGTTTAGAGAAATGTTCGAGTTCTTTTTTTCCCTTTTTAAAAGTTTTCGCGTTGTCTGAATAAATTACTCGACAATTGCCTCTCCTAGATGTGAATCTTTTGAATGCCATCAAGAAAGAATCTGTAGAGAGATTCGGTACAAGTTCCAGATGTATGGCTCTAGTGATAGCGCATGTAAATAATGTTACATAGGTTTTTTGACTTCCTTCGATGTTTTTTACGTAAATCGGTCCAGCAAAATCTATGCCAGATACGTAGAATGGTGGTGTCTCATTGATTCTGTCTTCTGGAAGTTGAGAAGTGGTCTGGTCAGCAGACTTCAATGAATATCTTTTACAAATAAGACACTTGTTTATTATTTTCTTGATAAATTGACGTCCTTTTGGGATCCAAAAGCGACTTCGAATTTCAGCTAAGGTCGTTGCTACTCCTCCATGCATCATTTTAACATGTGCACTTTCTACTATCAAATTTGTTAGCCAGGAGTCTCTTGAAAGAATTGCCGGATGTTTTTCATCATGTGACAAACTAGAATGTTCTAATCTTCCACCTGCTCTCAGTATCCCGTTCTGGTCTAAAAATGGGTTAAAAAGATATAAAGCTGATTTCTTTTCGACTTTATTCGCTTTCTTCAGAGACTCAACTTCTTCGGGATAAAAACGTTCTTGTTCAGATCGAATCCAATAATTTTCGGCATCTACTATTTCTTCAGTCGTTAATGGACCTGTCAAATGGTTTGTTTTCCTAATTTTACCAATGAATCGTTTCATCCAACCAGTTATTCTCAACAATTTTCTTAAATTACTATATTTTGAGATGTCTATTACCCTTTCTTCAACTGCCGTGCATACAAATTCACAAATATCATTAATATTTTTGCGGTATTCTAATTCTTCTTCAGTGACAGGTTTCTCTTCATTCTGTCGAGGCCACAACTCAGACGGCATTCTAAGCCATTCTGGTCCTTGAAACCAGATAGGATTGTTTTTCAAATCTGGAAGTTTAGCTCCTCTCGAAGCCAAATCAGCGGGATTACATTTACCGGGGCAATAATGCCAATTTTCTGGGGATGTCAAATTTTGTATTTCCTGAATACGATTTTTAACGAAAAGCTTAAATTTCTTTGCACAGTCTTTTATGCAGAAAAGTGTTATTTTCGAATCAGTCCAGAAAAAACAAGAAGGTTGTAACTTCAAAACTTTATTGATGCTAGTGCCTAATTTGGCTGACAAAAGAGCTCCCATTAGTTCCAACCTAGGTAAGGTGAGCGGTTTTAAAGGCGCTACTCTAGTCTTTGAAGCAACAAAAACTGTATATATTTGTTCATTGCTAGAAATTATACGCAGATACGCTACTGTACCATACGCTTTTTTGCTAGCGTCAGAAAAACAATGCAGTTCAATTCTTTCCACATCACTATTACCGATTGCAGAAAAATAATATCGTGGAATACCGATTTCGTCCAAATTGGAAACTTCTTTGCACCATGTTTTCCATACAGAACATAAATTTTCTGGTAGTTCATCATCCCAATCTAAAGCAAGTGTCCAAATTTGCTGCAATATGATTTTGACTCTAAGTACAAACGGTGATAATAGACCTACAGGATCGAAAATTCGTCCTATTGCTTGTAGGACGAAACGTTTAGTATTAACTTGTTTTGAGAGAAATGTTATCAATTTTTTTACATCAAAGTAAATTATGTCACCTTGGTTGTCCCAGGCGACTCCTAACACTTTCAATGGAGGATTTCCAGCTTCCGAAACATGACTAGATTCCTCGGATTCAATACCTTCTTTAATCCATAATTCGCGCAGTTCTTGAGAATTGGTGTGCCATTTATGTAGAATCATACTAGCATCTCTAAAAATGTTAACGCATTCTAAACTGGTATTGAAAGCAAGTTCAACGTTTTGGTGTCCTCCAATGATGTCATCTACATAAATGTGATCATTTAGAAATTCGCAAGTGGCAGGGTAGGTTTTCTCATATTGTTTCAAATGGTGTTTAATGGTTGCAGCCAGTAAAAATGGACTGCTATTTACGCCAAATAACACACGTGTGAACCGATAAGTTATAAAATTTTGTGGATCATCGAATGGGTTTTTAGTAAACAGAAAACGCGTTACATCTCTGTCCTTCTCATCTACTTCTATCTGAAGAAAAGCCTGCTTTATGTCACTTGTAAATGCTACAGGATGAAGCCTGAAGGCCAACAGAAGTTCAAGAATGTCAGGATACAAATTTGGACCAATATGCAAGCAGTCATTTAACGATATTTCACCAGGTCCATGTGAAGACGCGTCGAATACGATACGTAGTTTACTAGTAGTTCGATCACTGCGAACGATTTCTCTGTGAGGCAAATAAAACGTGATTTGAGATTCACTATCAACAGTGTCTGGAACTGGTTCAATGATGTTTTGTTGTAAATAATCTTGTAGAACTGTTTGATACGAATAAAAGAGTTCAGGGTTATTCTGAAATCGCTTTACAAGTTTCTCAAATCGTTTCAGCGCAATCGTTTTATTGTCATGTAACTCATATTTTCTATCAGACTTCCATGGCAGCCTAACCTTGTAACGAGAATTTCTGTATAAAATTTCCGATTCGAATTTTTCCATTATGGTATTGTCTAATGGGTCAGATAATTCATTTTCAGGTTTTATACCTAAACTTTCAAGCTCCCAAAATTTCTTTATCTGATCAGATATTATATCTTCCTCAACTATGATATTAAAGGCTGTGGACGTGTGTGTTGTACCTTTAGTGTAACCTAGCCGAGACCAACCGAATAACGTTTCAGCAGCTACTAAATGTTTGTTTAAACGCTTAAGTTTCCCAGTTATTACATCATAATAATGATCAGCTCCTATCAAAAGAGTAATTTTTTCTTTGCAATCCCAAGAATCTGCGAGTTGTAAACCTTCTAACTGTTTGCCTAAAATGTGTCTATCCAGATTAGGAGGTGGTAAATCAGAACTTGAAATTTGTTCAGTCACGAGAGCTTTAATTTCGATTTTCAAATTCGGTGTTTCCTTGTTCTGTAATTTTATCTTAACAACGTCAAATGTTTTTCTAATGGGTGTTTTATTTCCAAACGTAAATACCGAAAGAGTCTCTGTTCGAATAACAGGAAGCTTCAATTTGTCCGCGATTTCTTTTCTTAGGAAGGAACGCATACTACCTGAATCCAGTAGAGCTCTAATTAAAACCGACTGCGTAGTTGTTCGAAGTGTTACGCAACAAGTTTGAAGTGAAATAGTTTTAATTTTGCTGCGTGAGAATGCTGAAAGAACATGCGAATCTTCTACACTTTTATTTTTTTCATTTCGTTCTTTCTCAGCGCGAAAGCATATTGAACGGTTATGTCGACCTTCGCACTTGGAGCAGACGAGATCGCTTCGACACTGCTTTAGGCGGTGGTTTAATTTCAGGCAAAGGTAACATCGGGAATGTTTACGTAATAAATTTCTCTTCTCATCAACTGTCAGTGATTCACAGTCTTCAGTAACATGTTTGGATGTATTACAAAACAGACAGCAATTAGTATTTTTGTTTTCTTTAACCGGCGCCAAGAGCTGGTAAGTGGAATGGACGATACTCCCCTTCCCACCCTTCTCTTTATAAACACAGGAAGTGCTTTCTGATTTATGAGTCGAGAGCAAAAGATGGCTTCTCTCGCGACTTTCCAATTCTAAACGAACAAAGTGCAATAATTCGTCAACATTAAAAAAGGATGACGAATCCGTTTTACGATTGAATTCTAAGGTTATATCAGACGGCAGAGTTTTCATTATGGCTGGAATCAACATATAACTGTATTTATCCGGTGTGACTTCTAATGATTTCAAGCTGCGTATTTGAGTTTCGATAGTGTCACAAAGTTTGCGAAGTTTTAAAGTGTCACTGGATTTGGTTACTGGGGTAAGATTCAGGAGTTTTTGCATGTGTGAGTTTATAATTATATCTTTTCTGCCAAACCTGTTTTTAAGTATTTCGACAACTTCATCGTAATTTGGTTCCGAAATGCAAAAGCCTTCTATCGCGTTTGCGGCGTTGCCGCATAAGTACGATTTTAAATAATTAAATTTTTCGATCTTTGTTAAAGATTCATTATCATGGATTGCTACCTTGAAAGAGTTCCAAAAACTTGTCCACTGGGTGTAATCTCCATAGAATTTAGCGATGGTTAACTTTGGCAGACGCGTACATTCATTGCTTTCGATTTTAGAATTAGTTTCGTTAAGAGAGTTTTCATTATCCGAATTTGTTACTTTATTAAATTCTTTCATTTTATTTGCTCTGAATTGCCATAACTGAATTTTCTCTTCGTATTCGATACAAGATAGAATTTCTGTTTCAAACTCTTCTGCCTCTGATTTCAAGTCACGCTCTATCTGAGCATCTAACTCACTCAGAGCTTTTGATTTCGTGATTAATTGATCTAAATTTTCTTCTAATGTACTTGTATCAATTTCTTCTTTATTCAACTCCGATTCGATTTTTTTTAGAATCTTGGACACGGTGGTCCTGATAACTTTGCGTTTCGATTTTAATTTAACAACAGACTCTTCCGCCATAGTTACTAAAACAAATCAGAAAGTTTAGCCTTACCTTTTTTGCAGACTTCGCACACTTGCAACGTGCTAAATCCAATTCTTGACGGCCTAATGCACCAGCTGTTTCAAAATATTCTAAGATCTATAAATCGACATCAATCACTTTTTAAATGTAACTTTTAATATGTACAATATTTACAGATCATAGATCAAACATGGTGGTTCAGTTGACAAATAAATCTATATGCTTTCATAATCGAAAATCGAAATCAAATAGGAACCGAAGTGTTCCTAATCAAATAGTGTGCGAACCATCAGACATCCATCTATCGAACTGCCGGTGGAGAGTCTCTGGAAATTCAGAAGGCACGTCGCGTCTCGTTAACACACAACGCTAGCGCCATCTATCAATTAATCAAAATAATTTCCACAATTTCTGACATTGAGATTACATTTCTTGATTTTTTCAAGAATAAAGAATATTCGCTTTCATTGCTTCATCAAAACTATTGTCGTTTTCAAAAGACTGTTGAAGAAGCTAGGCATTAGCTATTTTTCTTGAACGAAAACAAATTCCTGCAACTAAACATATTTTTTCTTCTCTGAGAAGTGCTTTTTTTTGTGGTTATAACCATATTACTGAGATGAAAGTTTTAGAAGTGTTCAATTTTTGTTTTAAAATGAAGTAAAAGAAAATGTAGAATAAATTGCTAACAATAGTTATATTCAATAAAGTCCTTATGGTAATTATTGTTGGCACTTTAAAAATCATCTCTAACATTAATATTTAAATTAATACTAACTTCATCAAACAGTATTTCAGGAGAAATGGAGATATCATTAGAAGCGGGATTCGAACCCACGTTTATATATTTTTACTCATCCGTATTATTTTCTATAAATAGAAGTTAAAAATTAATCACCTTAAATTTAGTAAAAACAAATTCTATTAATATATAACAATGATAATATTTCTACATGGTATACTATGGGTCAATATGAAATATAGTAAATTTGGCGGAATTCTGGTGACGAAAAATTTGTAAACAAATCATCTAAAGTACGAGAATGTTCTAAAATACTGTTTACTCTGAAATTTCCACAATCATAAATTTAGTCAGTATATAAACATTTAAAAAAAAACTTAGAAGATTATATTATAAAAACACTACATAAAAATATAGTTTTTCTTCGTATTTCTTCATTCTCCCGCCTTCTTAGCATGCCTTCGTGGTGTAATAGTCAGCACGCTCGACGCGTATTCGAGATTTCCTAGGTTGGAGTCCCGGCGACAGCATTGCTCATTTTTCATGTACTCTTGCTTCAAAAATACCTAATGTTTCTACAGTAAAACAGTACCTTTCGAAATAAACTTTCGTAAAAATATATAATATCGCAAGCATTATGCAGTTAAGAAATTAAACTTGAAAAAAAAAATCCCGCATTTGGTTTTTCAGCTTGTACGGCATAAACCCGACAGTTCGAATAAACTTTCGGGCTTCACAAGGAAAGACCATTGAGCGTTGATAGCTTTTCAAGGGTCCATTCCTGTGGTAGTTGCGAAGGAATTTTGGTTGTTTCCCATAAGTGAATTGAAGACAACTCATTTTGCCTTAAAAAGGGCTACGAGAGATTAGTAAATCCTAAGACAGGCTACCCTTGCGTGATTTGCTTCTGTAATGACCTTAAGGATGAATAAGGCACCATAACGAAAACGAAAACAAACATTTATTAAAAACTAACGTTCAAAGAATAATAGTAAAAAAATTAACATTCAAAGAATAACGGTAAACTCGGAGCACTACCTCGCTCCTACAACATAGTTAATCTACCACCTGCCTCCTCTGAGGCTAACATGCAACTGCCGTCTCTCTCACTTGCTGGGCTCTGCCAGGCAGCTGATTGGCTCACCTCAGCCAGATACATGACACCCCCCCCCGGTAAGATTGTGCTACGCCAAAGCGAAGCAGAATCTGAAAACTGAATCAGCAAATACAAAATTAAATTGTATACTCCACATACATATGCTTAATATTTAAATCCTCTCACACTGAAATAAACAATTAAGCACTTAAATGACATACATAAACACTTTTACAAATGTAATACCTATACTTTCCTAGTATCTCATTATATATTTTTCCTTAACCAAACTAATTCAAAATATATGAACATGTATATGTCATAATAAAAGCAAAGGAAATGACGGAGCACTGTAGATGCGTAGTTATCCTATATTGAAGAGGAAGTAATCTGATTGCGTCGTAAGCTAATGTGTTGACTTCGTAAATAAAACTTGGCAGTAGAAGCGATTTTAATTCCATTTTTATTTCCAATTGATATTTGTGGTCACAATCACTTGGCACTCTAGTCGTGCCTTTCCACAGAAGATTTACATTTTTGATATTGTAGGGATAGAAAGCAAGCCAGCGAAATTACATTTTAGCACGGTAGAGAGCAAAAGCTGAAGTGCGTAGTTATGAAAGATGGAAGCACGCGAAGAGAAAAGATTTGGTTTACAATTCGGTGATTGGTTGTCAAGAGGCATCTGGTATTAACGGTTACGTAAGATCGCATGATTAATTTGAATGACGCAATGCAGATAAGTTATTACGATTTTAGAATAGAGAGGAAGAATTAATGTTTATAGTTATATTATAATTCTGATTCATACATTTTTATCTTACATATATATGACGTAATAACATACTTTAAAATAAGTGCAATAAACATTCATCTCACAACAGATGAACAGACGACTTGATACAATACCGGAGTTCTGTAATAAATCTGTAATAAAACATATATGGAATACTATTTCAAAACACAATATTATAATACAACATTAAATCAGTAATTTGTTTTCAAAACAGATGGAAAGTAGCTCTCGTACAATTCCGGAACAAAAGAAAGTAACTAATGCAAAGTTTTAAAACATATTAGTTCATACTTAGTTCACACCTATTTCACTCACCAATTAGTCTTGAAAGACCATCTGCATTTTTTAATTGTGCACCAGGGCAATGAGAAATATGAATATTATAACGCTGAAATGCCATTGCCCATCTCTGTAATTTGGCAGAATGCGGTGCCGACTTATGCAAATATAATAATGGATTATGGTCTGTGATCAGCTCGATATTTGATCCAAACACCCAATACTCGAACTTTTTTAATGACCACATAACGGCATAAGCCTCGCGTTCAATAGTTGACCAGTTCTGCTGAGTCTTCGAAAGTTTTTGACTGGCAAAGCTGATAGGATGCAAACTGCCTTTGCTGTCTCGTTGTGACACCAACACCATATGAACTAGCATCACATTGTTTTGGTGTAAGGTTTTCCTGGTTCTGGAGTGTACAATTTTGGTGCTTCACACAGTCGACGTTTCAGTTCTTGAAATGCTGATTCCTCAACATCAGTCCATGGAATTATCTCAGGAATTTTCTTTTTCGTAAGCTCCGTCAATGGGCTAGCTATTTCTGCATAATTCTTTATGTAATCACGATAATAGTTGAATAAGCCTAATGCACTCTTTAGAGCAGTCTTTGTTTTAGGACTTTTTATAATTTCAATGGCTTGTAATTTTTCAGGATCAGGTTGATGTCTTCCAGCTCCTATTATATGTCCTAAATACTTTATCTCCGAACGTGCAAAAACACATTTCTTTACGTTCACCGTAAACCTGAGCTCACTTAATGTAGTTAGCACAGCATCTAAATGTTTGAGATGAGAATTCCAATCTGGTGAAAAGATAGCAATATCATCAATATACGCTTTGCAAAAATCACCATGTTTTCTTAAGGCATCATTCATCACTCGCTGAAAAGTAGAAGCTGCATTTTTTAATCCGAAAGGCATCACTTTCCAACGATATTGGGCACGATGTGTCTTGAATGATGTTAAATCACGACTTTCTTCTTCTAAAGGTATTTCCCAGTAACCTTTCAAGACATCTAAACAGGTGATAATATTCGCGTGTCTAATTTTATTGATTAGATCAGTCACATTCTCCATTGGAAAATCAACAGGCTTGGTTACTTGATTCAACAACCTGAAGTCAATACATAACCGCATACTTCCGTCTTTCTTGGCAACACATACGACTGGGTATGCTATTTCAGCTTCACTTGGCTCAATAAGACCCAAGCTCTCTAATTCCTCGATCTGTTTAGGTTTCAAAGATTCTAGGATCTTATAGATATATGGCTTTTTTCTTTCAGCTCTAGGTAACAACCGAATTCTATGTTCACCAACGCTATTTGGATCTCACCAGAAAATAACGCGATGTGCTTGAGTAAGAGCTCGTGTAATTCCTTTTGTTTGCTACCCTCTAAATGACTAATATCCACCTCGATGTCCCTTCTAGTTGCTGCGCAATCTCCTTTATTTGGAGTTGCATGAATTTCCCCAAACTCAGAATCATCTTCAAATATCACTCCCACAGTTTGTGCTCGAACATAAAATTTTCTTATTTTGTTCACATGAACATGCCTCACACTCCCATCGGGTAATTTAACTTTATAAGAATGAGGATTTACTCTTTCAACAACTTCACCTGGACCTGTCCACTTAGCATATAACTTGTTGCTAGAGTCTGGTATAAGTAAATATATTAGATCACCATTTTTAAATTCTTTCATACTTTTGCGACGGTTAAAATAATATGCATAAGCTTCTTGTTTTTCCGCGGCAGATAAAGAAGCGAGCTCAGATGCTTTCTCTAAATTTATCTTTAATTCTTGTAGATAATCAACTGCTGAATTACTCAGATTAAGAGGTAATGGTTTTTCACTGGACCATGATGATTTTAACACAGCTAAGGGACCTCTAGCTTCACGACCGTACATAAGCATAAATGGAGATACACCTGTAGTGCAATTTGGAACTTCACGATACGCAAAAAGTAAATAAGGTATGTGCTTGTCCCAATTAACAGGATCTGTGCGAATTACGTTATGTAACATTTGTTTAAATACCCGATTCCATTTTTCTACTGATCCGTTTGATGCTGGGTAAATCAGGCATCGAAAAACGAGGATGAGTTTCTAACCTTTTTTCGAATTCTTGAGTTAATTGTGAGGTAAAATTAGTGCCTGGATCGCTACAAATTATTTCTGGAATGCCGGTTCTCAGAAAAATATCTAAAAGGGCATCACAAGTAGCTTTAGCAGAAAGACTTTTTAAAGGTATGACTTCTGGCCATTTTGAATGATTATCTATCAAACACAAAAAATATTTATGTTTCCTTTCTGAAGGAGGCGAAATTTCACCAATAATATCTATGTTTACCGTATGAAAGGAATATGGCGCGCGAACAATAGGAGTAATCGGAATTTTATCCGATTGTCTTTCCGGACTTTTTAATTAACATCTTTCGCATGTTCTACAGTAATTTTCTACATCTTTGGATATGTTCGGCCAATAAAATGAAAGCTTAATTCTTTCTTTAGTTTTCATCATACCTAAATGATTTCCGAATATGGAATCATGAGCTAATTGAAGGACTTTATTTCGATAATTTTCGGGCAAAACTAACTGTTGTATGTTTTCCCCACATATTTTTTCTTTATGAAACAATAATTCGTCCTGTAAAAAGAAATTATTCTTCCCTAATTCTGCGTCCTTAAAAGAATTTATTAATGTTTGGCAGTTTTTCTGATCGACCTTAAATTTATTCGATTCCGAATAACTGTTTAGTCTTTCATCATTCTGATTCGCAACTGAGCTATAAAAAAGATTTACATTTGACAGTTCAACGGCGCCAACCTTAGGTTGTTTTTGTTTATGAGTTTCCGGTTTCGTCTCGGGGTAGACTATTGATTCATTCTCGTCTTCAAATATGCGATCCCATACATCTAGTGTAATTAAACATTGAACATTGAGCTTATCTGTCAACGCGAAAAGAGCTTCTACGGGCGAATAGACAACTATTTGGTTTTTTGTAATAAAATGACATCGCCAAATGCAGAACTTAAAATGATTTTACCCTTACTTTCTATTTTTAAATCAGGAATTAATGTAGTGTTCGAAATTGGTATTTCCGTACCTGAATAGCTTCTACTTGCTTCCCTGCAATGTAAATACATAGTAATCTTTTTCAAGGAAACAAAATTAAATTTTCCGTCGGAACACTCGCGTTTTTGTAAATGTTTAGAATTTACATTTATAACAACCGCATTGTCCTTCGTTTTACTTGAAGTGTTAACTTTCGGTTTGACTGGGAAATTATCGTTCTGTTTATTGGACTTCTCAAATTTATTTCGCCTGTTCGAGCAATCCTTAGCCAAATGTAAACTGCTACTACACACTTAACATTCTTGCGGTTTGAACGAATGTTTCTGTTCGTTTACGACTGAATCTTTTCTTAGCGCTGGTGGAATATATTTAGAGTTTTTGTTGTATGAATCACGAAAATTAATGCGTTTTTCACCTCTTATGTCATCAAAAGATTTACCTTTTGCAATGAAATAAGTGTCGCATTTCTTCGCTAGTTCTTCTGGACGTAGCCAACTTTCACCTTGTCGAACTAAAACATGGCACGCTAAATCACTATCCAACGTTTGAAAAAGTTTGTCAGAAATTATCAAGTTAATTAAAGACTCAAAATCATTGACGTTTCTACTTTTACAATAATGGATCCAACATGATCTTAAACGAGAGGCGAACGCAAATGAGTTTCTCCAGTCAACCTTTGAGCTTGGCGAAACCTTTCTAAACATATAATTGGTGATGGTTCATATTCCTTAAAGATTAAGGATTTAATTTTTTCATAATTTTTCAAATCATCATCTTTAATATATACTAGAATATTAGAAGATTTATCACCTATAAGTTTAAGTAAAATTTCAGATTTAAACTCATTTGGTACGTTCTTATGCTTAAAAGCCCTTTCTATGGAATCAGAAAATAAGTTCCATGCTTCACCCTTTTTAGGTACAGAAATCGATAATGCCTGTACAACTCTCAAAAGCTTGTCTAATGAAAGTGTATTTTCTACGTTGTTACTAGATTCGTTGCTACTTTCGATTTGCATCAAACGCAGTTTCACAATTTCTTCTGACTTTTTCCTTTCTTCAACCGTAGTATTAAGAAATTCAATAACAAAATCTTTATCTTTCGAATATTCTTTAGAACTTAAAAGCTTATCTTTTAATTCTACAACTTTTAAACTAGAATCGGCTTCTTCACCGAGTTCCTTCAACACCGAAATCAAATCACTTTTAACTACTCCCTTAAACATATTTAGAAGAAATTTTCCTTAAAATTACAACAAAAATTTCTCACATTTTCTCAAAATCCAGTCGGCTTCGTTCGCTCTGGTTCTCGAAAGAGAGCGTGATGTAATGACCTTACGGATGAATAAGGCACCATAACGAAAACAAACATTTATTAAAAATTAACATTCAAAGAATAATAGTAAAAAAATTAACATTCAAAGAATAACGGTAAACTCGGAGCACTACCTCGCTCCTACAACATAGTTAATCTACCACCTGCCTCCCCTGAGGCTAACATGCAACTGTCGTCTCTCTCACTTGCTGGGCTCTGCCAGGCAGCTGATTGATTCACCTCAGCCAGATACATGACAGCTTCCATTATCTACTTTAGACAATCCGGAATCAACGCTTTGGAGGAGATCATTCTCGCTTGCTTTGTTATGGTAATTTTTTTTAATAAATAAGAACCTTCTGAGTGCATTAAAAACATGTCGCTTCAAAATATCGGATAAATTGCTCAACCCACATGTTTTTTTTTCTTAAACCATTTTTGCGTTTCGTTTCGCTAAGCAAACTATTCCGAAGTTTCTTTACCATTTTTCTCTGTTCCCTGGGAAAAAAAAAAAAAAAAAAAAAAAAAAAAAGTGAAATTTTGTAGGATAAGAAAAGAAACAATTTAATTATAAACTGAAAAAAAGAAGGTTTCTTAGACAACTTTAGAAAATAAAACACGAATTTCATGGTGAAGCTCGTTACTAAATAAGGGGGGAAAATGCTTTAAAATGAAAACTTTACAATAAACGACCTCATTAGAGAGATTTAAATATTCCAGAGCATTTCGAATAATAGTTTAAATATTAGATGGACAGAGGAGGGGAAAGTGGTGTTAACAATAACAGCATCGTTCAACATGAACTCGACAAAGAAGTTCCGGGAGATTTCCACGCAAGACTTGCGTGCTTTTGTTGCAGAAATGAGCGCTCCGAAACGCCACCTTGTTGCAATGCTCTTTGAACAAAAAATCAGCCATAACGTGCCATAAAGATGCAAAGAATTTCAATTTGAATTACTTTAATACAGAGATAAAGGAAAACCATTCGAAGCGGTAAACTTGTTAAAGTAGGAAGAGAATTGCATGCTTCATCCAATAGATGGCTCTATACCGAATTTTGACGTTTCTTTTCCCCATACGACTGATTACCAATATTTAATAAGATTCTTTAATTCCACGCTTAGCAGTAACGAACAGTGAGCTTTAATTTGCAATCGATTGACGAAAATTTATTAAATTTTGTTTCTGTACTCTGCAAATAAAAATGTTGTCATTAGCAAAATTATTTATTCCTGAAGTTAGGTGGTTTTCCCCATGTGTAACGTGTATACGAGCCAGTTTCCCTTAGAAAGTCCTCCACGAAAGGCATCCCTCCTCTTAGGCAGATAGCCCTAGTGTGCTTTGCCATAATTAAATACACATACACACCTGAAGTTAGGTTTATTGACAAAAGAATGAGAGTAAACACGCAGAAATGTATTTCGATGCATTTTAGGAACGATACGACTATAAATAAACAAGACAACCCAATACTATTTGAAGGAAAAAAAGAATGGAAGAAACGAGCAGCATATCTTTAGATAGCAAGTTTGCTCCGGTCATATCCTGATATTTAGCTACTTCCATTCAGCAGGATTAACACTTTTATAGAGGCCGTAGACACTTAAAAGATTTTGGTGCCCCCCCCCCCCCATAAATTTACGCCAAGACAGATTTAGACTTGATCTAACTTGACAGATTTAGACTTTATCTAACTTGACAGATTTAGACTTGATTTAGCCTAATTTATTTAAGATAGGGGCCCTTTTCAAGGGATACGAGAACAATTATTTATATGGACACGGGACAATTGGGGGGATAAAGAAAGGGTAGCCTAAGCTACAGCTTGTGTAACTTATACTTAATGCATCATACATTCCATCATAAAACTGGAAATAGGAAATGTTGTACAAACAAAATTTATTTCGTACAAACTGAAAAAACAAATGCAGGAACTGGAAATTTTTTGGTGCTCCCTTTGTTGAGTCCCTAAGCACCTTTTTGTAGTGTCCACTAGCCTTGATGCCATAAACACACGTTATTTTGCTGAATAATTATCCAGGTCTGCTAAGCAAG
This sequence comes from Stegodyphus dumicola, assembly GCF_044657685.1. Classification (NCBI taxonomy): domain Eukaryota; kingdom Metazoa; phylum Arthropoda; class Arachnida; order Araneae; family Eresidae; genus Stegodyphus; species Stegodyphus dumicola. The sequence continues at coordinate 135,472,586 of NC_140771.1, read as the reverse complement.
ATGCAAGAACTACATGGGAATACGTAGAAAAGTCAGCCAAATACGGATAATTAAAAACTCTTACAGAGACAACATACATTCCTTGGTACATCAAAATTCATGTAATATATTAAGACCTCAAAACATGAGTTAGCACAGAAGTTATCAAAAATAAAGCTGTTAAATTCTTAAAAATTTTGAAAAACATGGGAACATACTTATCAAAATACAAAAACATCATGCATCCTCCTTGGACATACACATACAAGTCTTACGAGTACTTTAATCATTATAAATATCGATAATTTAATATTCAAAAACTTAAACTTGGTATTCTATAAACTGTACTTTTAATCTAAGTTATACAAATCTCCGCCTGCTAATGCGACACTTCGTTCATGGTTGACTGTTTCCATTCACCCCAAGCACACCAGCGGCCGAGCGGTAAAATTGCTGAACACTGGTAGTTCGGTCCGAGGTTCGAATCCCGCGAACGGGCTGGCTGAATGGGCGTTTTCGTGGTTTCCATATGTAATGTGCATACGAGCCAGTTTCCCTTAGTAAGTCCTCCACGAAGGCATTCCTCCCCTTAGGCAGATAGCCATAGTGTGCTTTGCTGTATTCACAATACACACCATACATACACTATTCACCCCAACATCCACACACTTCATGACCACATTTCTCTACGTAAAAAATTAAATATGCTGCTAAATTAAATTAAATAAAAGGCACAGTTTAAACCTTCTGGTACTTCATTCAAAGCAATTGTCCCGAGATTTTATTTATAAGTACAAACTTACAAATATTTATATTATACGGGTAAGTTCGCTACAAAATTACTACTCTTTCAGGGTAAGTGAATTGACAGCTTTTATAGCTCGTTATTTATAATCAACAGTGTTAAAATGGAATGTCTTTCTTTTACGATGTCATCGATTATTCTGACTCGACATAATTTTTAAAAGTATTACGGTTTCAGGTTCTTGTCTCTTTTTAAACGAATGTTCATAGGTGGATAGTAACACAATTAAATGGCAGGTAACAGGTTTTCTGTTAAATATCATTCACTATTGAAAAAGTTTTCAAATTCGCTCCTTAAATGTAACCTTTCTGTACAAATTTCCAATCTTTTCCTAAAGGAAGTTTTTTAGATTCAAAATGACATTCCTGTTGCACATTGACCATCAGCGGCCGGATTATATAAACTACGGAACACTAGTGGTTCGTGCCGACTTCGGTTCTCAGCAAATGAGCTAGCTGCATGAAGGTTTCGTGAAGACCTTGACTGAAGCTGTGAATATAAACCAATTTTTATTAGAAAATACTCTATGAAGTTATTCCGCCTGAGGCAAGGAACTCTGCCTGACCGCATAATAAGCAACTGACTAACAATTTAGTTTAAATATCACGCTGAATAATAATCAGAAACAAAGTCCAACATTATGAATCAGCGTAAATTTGTAAAAACATTTGCAGTACTAGTTTTGATAGTTTTTGAACTACGTTCTTCAGCTGCTTAGTGCAAATGAACCAAATAAAGACGGAAGAAATATAAGATGATATACATATTTTGTTTTTCAAAATAAGTATTATAAGCAAACCGAGGGATTAGCCATGGGAAGCCCTCTTAGTCCAATCCTTGTTGATATCTGTATGCATTATTTTGAATCTAGATTATTTGAAACTTTAACTTCCCAGTTTGGTTCCGCTACCTAAACAATTTTACCCTGTTTGATGGTAATGAAAATGATTTAAATAATGGTCTTACAATAATGAATTCCATTGATCCTGCTATTCAGTTCACTTTTGAACTTGAGACATCCAATTCTCTTCCGTTTCTGGACATTTTGGTCACACGTAACATATTTGACTTCATTACTACTGTTTACCGTAAACCTTCCTCGGTTTGCCTTCCACCACACTTCAAATCATGTCATCCGACGAAACAGAAGTTAGCTTCATTTTATTTCTTTGTTTTTCGTGCACTTCAAGTTTGCTCCTTTAAATCAGCTCTTGATCAAGAACTAAATTATTTAAAAGCATTTGCTATATACAGGGGCTTTTCATCCAACGTTATTAACCGTGCAGTTAAAAAATTCTCATCGAAACACACCAAAAGGTACAATCCTGTTTTAGGTGATTATAGGAATTATGTTTTCATTCCTTTCTTTCCGTCAACTAGCTTTAAAATTGCACGTATTTTGCAGAAATTTAACTTTCAGGTTGTTTCTTCTCCTATCAGTAAAATTCCTAGTTCCATGCTTAAGGACTCCATTCCGGATGTGAATTCCTGAGGTATTTACAGGATTCCTTGCCAGTGTGGTTTAATTTACATTGGTCAAACAAAATGAACCTTAAAATTTCGTGTTAAAGAACATGAGGCACATAATAGGTAAAAGGAAACACAGAAATCCGCTGTTGCTCAGCATTGTTGGAATGCACATCACACTTTCCATTTTTCTGCAGCCAAAATTATTCAGAAAACGTCCTCCATTGTGAATTAGATTTTTTAGAAGCGTTTCACATCCAAAAAAAAAAAAAAAAAAAATCTGTTTTAGTTAATGGCCCGCATTGCAATCCAGCTTTACCTTCAGCCTTTAAAGAAATTTAGTTTTAGTTTTTCTTGTTTCATCAATAGATGGCGTCGTTAGCTTAACTTCTGTCCAACTTTTCTTATCCTTATCCTTATCTTATCTTTCTTTAACCTTTATTTGGTTCATTTGCACTTAGCAGCTGAAGAAGAGAGTTCAAAAGCTATCGAAACTAGTACTGCAAAATGTTTTAAACATTTACGCTGATTCCTAATGTTGGACTTTGTTTTTAACTGACTAACAGTTTGTCAATTTATCTAGTAATTCTTTTGAATGCATATTTTTTTATTATTTTTTAACTGAGACAATTCGAAGTGTTTCAATTACTTAAATTTACACTTTATTGATTAATAAACATAATTATTATTTAAATTTTGCTAAACGCATAAAAATGTTAAAAGTTTTACATGCGAGACTAATTATATCTCAATCTGAATACTCCTAAATAAATCATATCAAATGTCGCAAAAAAGCATTAAAGCAAGGTTTTACGGAGTAATTTTTTTTAACAGCAATGATTGATAATTGATGGGAAGTATGTGATCTGGAATCATTTAGAAACAGCAGTATAATTCTTCGTTAAAAGATATCAGAAATATTGATAATAACGTCATGTATTTGCACACATTTTGGTCGTATTAACATATTTTGTTTTTAAACTGTTGTAAAAGTTTGCTTAGTACTAGAAATCTGTGTAATGTGTTATAACGTGTATTTAGCATTACTGATTGCAGTTGAAACTACGTTTAAGATGTCTAGATTGAATTCGATAGAAAAATAAAGTATTGATGAAATGTGCAAAAAATCTGCAGTATAAGTTAAAATCTATATATATCAACATATCTTATTTTTCATTTACGAAGAAATGGAAGTTAAGGTTTTTTGACAAGGGAAGTGAGGAAGAAAAAACAAAAGACAGAAAAATAAACAGATAAGAAAGAGTAAGAGAAACATGCATAAACACTGAAAAGTGAGTAATGAACTTTCTCGGATATCATAATTTTCCCGAAAGTGATAAGATAACATATTCCGGTGCATTTGCATAGAAAAAAGAAAACGACAGACTCCCATATAATTGTAAAATGGCACAAAATATCCAAACTGATCTGAGTTCTATGGAAATTAAAGGGGAAAATTGACACCGATCTTCGAATTATGAGCGCACCTTTTTTCGCACAAATAATAAAAATAGTTCTCACACTCATTCGAATGGAACCAGCTGAAATCGTACTCTCTCAACTCTACCGTAATGAGTTTACTCATAGCTCTCGACAGATGAGTGTTGGAACAGATTAATTTAAACTTGTAAACACATTTTCCATTAGTGATGATTATCACTTGTGCAATTTTATTTTTTTTCTGTTTGTAATGTTTGAATGCATAAGTAATTTATTTAAATAATTTCAAAATTTATGATTCATTTTATGTAGCAAATTTTCAAAATTATGAGAGAAACGGTTATTAATATTGTCATAAATTCTTGTACATATTTGTGTTTATTTGATTATAATGTGAGCTTTCTGCATTTTTGAAATGTTTTTGAATTTCATTTACTACTTATTCATCTATTTAATGCATTTTGTAATGATTTTATGGTTATTTATTTTGAATTTCATTTAGTTTTAAATTCGTAGTTACTGAAGAAATTATAAGTGTTTATTTAATGTTTTATGTCATCGATGTTTTAATGCTGAATCAATTGAAGCTGGGTTTGTAAGGATAACTCAGGCAGAAACACAGATATGTAAAGAAATTCTCTCTTTGGGCCTTGAAAAGATATGGCGATTTCTTGCCAGCGAGAAGCGATTTCGGAAGTTTTTGGAAAAGCGTTCATCGAACCTTAGATCCAATTTTGCTTGAAACTTCCGGAAGTGTTTAACTTATTTCTTCATCAGTCCTACAAATAGGAGGTTGCGAGTAGACGCTAGTCACTCAGTTCAATAGCGGAGTTCAGAGTCGTGGGAGTGTGTATAATTTCTGAAATTTTCGACTTTGTGTTACCTGCGATATTTCTCGAGCGCTAAGGTGACTTTCGTCTCAGATCAGAGGAATGGCTTCCTTTGGACTTCTAAAAGGAACGTATTTCTCCGAAAATTTTCTTATCGAGTTACACATCGATTTATCTGATAATAGTTTTAGCAAACGACGTTTCAGTGAAAGATGTATAAGCTAGTTGAGATGTATAAGTAGCCATTTCCAGGGACCGTTTGGCAGTTTCTTTGGGACCAGATGAATAAATTCAGTTCTAAAACTTATATAGTATGGTATAGTATGGTATAGGTAGCACAAGGAAGGTAAATAGAAGGCTAACATGATTTTCTCCAGATCCCGTTGTTTTACTAATATAATTCGACCCCTTTACACAGGGGACAGGTAACGAAAAACGGGGACATTAGTAGTTTGCATGCGTAATTTCCAATTCACAGAAGATCATCAGCATGCTAATTTTGATGAAAATATAAGCTGTAATGTTCTACATTAGCTTGCAAAAATTAGGCATATTGTACTTTACTTAATTTTTCATTAGCTCCGACTTAAGTTTCCGTATAAAGTAGTCACCTCAGGTAAGGTCCTGAATTTATTTATGAGGATGTAAGCTGTTTAAGATGAGAGAATAGTTTTGTTGGTGTGTAACATGAATATGAGCCAGTTTCCCATAGAAAGTTCTCCATAAAGACATTTCTTACCGCAAGCGGACTACACCGGTGCTTTTCTACAATCTAATAAGTCCAATCTAACTCTGAGAGCAACTACATTAGGTCCTTTTGGTAAAAATCTTTCTTTTTCGTTACATATAAACACAAATGGATTTTATTTTCCTCAGATTTTGCTTGTCTTGCGAGAAATCAGTTGCTTACTTTTTGTAATAAATTGACACCAGTAAGTTTCGATTACTGTTTTGGACTTCCGGTCAGAATATTACATTTATATTTAACTTCAAGTGACAGCTTTCCGAACAGAGCAGATGAAAGATATTTGGGGTAAGCTGATGAGAAAGTTTTACTGCCTTTCAAATAGTTCAAATAGTTGTAATATAATGTATAAGTACATGCATATATTACAATAAATACACTTGATATAATATATATGTTCAAATATGGTTACTGCGTTTTATCGGTTTTTTACTTTAAAGACCAATCATTAGCTGCAGAAAAATCCCTCGAAAGCATTTCAAAAGAAGAAAAAAGGAAAAACTTTTCAGTATGTTAATTACCTGTTTGTAGTTGTGATTTAACTTTAATAATCATGCTGCTGTTCACATTTCCAGCTAGATAAGTTCTGCAGCTCCTGGACTGCTCAGCTACTAAAAACCGTGAAAGAAGTTTAAACTTAAATTTGTTAGAAGGTATAGTGACAGTTCCTGAAATAGGCATTTTTTTGGAAGAGCGGCACAAGATCCACATTATAGCTCAAAAACCGAATTTGATTCTATGCAGCAACTGAAACCCTAAAAATTAATAATTTGATGAAATTCTTTCCCTCTTGATTACGCACCGTTGCCTTCATTCTATATCAGTGACGACTGTATGCCGGTTTTGATTCTACTCTGTGTTAATCCTTTGCCGGTGTCGATTCTGTATAATGCTAATTCTATTTCGGTGTTGGTCCTGTAATTAAGTCGAACTTGTTGTTGTTTTACGACTTATCTCACTTCTCTGACAGTAAACAAACCTACAAAATTCATCGTGGCAAGGAGTGCAAGATTGCACCTGTCGTTGGCCTGAGCCTTGACCACCATACAGCTGACAGTATGACTTCGATCAGTCCCGCCCCAAATTTTGATGGCGAGCACCCCGTGGGACGGGTCCGAGCGTCTCGCACCTCTCTTCTCCTACCACCAACCTCTCGAGAAAACTTTCGGTTCACCGCATATTTAGAATGCCCCCATGCCACACGGACACTATAAATTTAGAAATATCCCTGCCTTCTCCGGGATTCGAAACTGGGCCTTAGGGTACCGCAGTAAACTCCGTTCTGGGCGGCTCAGTCAGCCCTACGTCATGTTGATGGTACGCCAGTATCGATCCTACGTGATACTGATCGCATGTTGTGATGATTCTGGGACGACGAAAAAAATACGCATTAATTTTTTGCATCATTATTAAAAATTCTATTTTATCTTATTGATCGCATGCCCGTAATTAATTTCGGTCACGTGTCAGTGTCGATCCTCTACTTATCCGGTTCAGTGAGATATCAATAATGTGGTGTGTCGATCTCGCGCAGTGCCAGTTCCACTCCGTATTGATCCTATGAGGCATTTCGTAACAAAAATTTGAGTGTTTTAAGTACTACCTAGCAGAGTGCTTAGAAAGCAATTCAATATGTTGCCTTGCCAAAATTTAAGCGCATAATCATTGTGTATCATTATTATCAATTTAACTGTATTTATCAAAAAGTTCCATCTGCTTTCATTTTGTATCAGCTACCTTTGAGATAGTAATGCAGCAGAATGATATTATAATTAAACTAGCTCAGGATTAAAACTTCGACTTCTCTCTACACAAAAGAAAGCAAAGTATAAACAAATGATTTGAGCTTCAAAAGCTTAACTGTAAATGATTTTTAAATTCATGGATCTTCATAACCATGGGCAATGATGCTCATACTGAGAAAAGTTACAAAAATGTTAATTTTGTTTTCTCTGAGTCAATTTAGTCTTGCTTTACTCAAAGAGCCTACGCCTGAGTATTGCCCTACTGAAGTATTTGCGTTGTAAGAACAAACGTTGCATTTATAAAAAGGAAACGTCTTTAAGCATTTATATAGAGAGCTGTTAAAGAAAATTTTTGTGATTGGCAAGAAAGAAAGTTCCTAATGTACGCCGTTAGCTTCTTAATGTGGATCCATTAATCTCTATCACTGTATCCACCGAGGCGTAAGAACTACTCGGTGCTAGCCAGTGCCAAATTTTTCGCCTTCAAATAAGCCCCATTCTGGAACATTTTCTTACCTTTTTCGCTCATTATATCTCGAATTGTCTTTGCCAGAACTTAAATATTATATAAGAAAAAGCAGAAAAGATACTATTAAGGTATTTTAGGAATTTCGTCCTAACATTATTAACCAGAATAGACAAAAACTAACACAGCATAAATAAAGACAGCAATGCAGGAATGGGAACAATTTGCAACTGAAGCTTTGCTGAAAATCAAGGCAATTCAGGAGTTTCAGAAAAGTTCTATTAGATAGTGAAAAACAAATGAACAAAATATTTTAGTTTAGGAATTCATAATGATGACATGCATAATGGGAAGAAAGCAACCTTACTTTTCTAGGAATTCTGTGTCTTAATTGTAATTGTCATAAAGTTAGTTATAGTATAGCAATTTATATAGAGAAATGAAACCAGAAAAAAAAATAAGCGTGATAAATAATTAAGATACAATAACACGCCGAACAAATACTAATTTAGAAGTCAAACAACAAAAATCAGGGTTGTATTTTCAAATTTTACAGGACTTGTTTCGATGGTTTTACCGAATCATCATCCTCAGCTGCAAAAGCTCAAATGAATAAGTAGCATCATCATGGCTACCTAATTTATCTATTTTCATTATTTACAGGGTCTATTTTGTGTTATTGCATAATCAATGCAAAAGACCATAATGATTATGATGATGCTATCATGATGTTATTGTATATTTTTCATGTAAATCTGAAATTTTCACAGGTAGCTCTAAGTTAATGTGTTCTTCAAGAGCCATTGATATAAACTTTCTTTATTGAAACTGATATTAGCGTCTTTTACATATGAATATCTCTGCCTTTTTAAACAGAGACAATGATATACAAATGATGAATTTCTTCATGAAATGACTGCGTCATTTATATGTGTAAGGCACGGTACACTTGTATTAGGGATTATCTTAAGCCTGCGGATTTATTTATTTATTTATTGCGTACCAAAAGAAATGACGCGCAAGTTAATCCCTGAAAACTAACCTAGTTCCGTCAAAACAACTGCCATACTATAGTAAACAGTCTTAGAGGAGAAATATTTATCGTGAGTTTTTCTGTAGTATTCTTCCCACCTCAACTGTTGTCGACAAAATTCCTGAATCAGTTCTGTTAAAATATAGCTGAAATTAAAAATAAAATCGTGTTTGTGTGTTATATACAAGCATATTAGAGTTTAATCAAGTGACGTTTTATGAAAGCAAGGTATTAAATTTATTAAAGAAGTTTTTCATTGAATTGCAAAGTAACTATTTTATTCATTTCGCATATATTTTAAACATGAACAATAGTCAAAATAACTAAAATGATCTAACAAATGTATCTTGGCAATTAGTATGCTTATCAAAGATTTAGTGACGGAGGGGCACTGTAATTGGTTTGATAGGGAATCATCAAAAAATAGCATAAACATAATTTTGGGCTGAAAATGTTAAAAAATTGCTTATTAACGTATCAGGTTCAATGTTTCTTCTAACCTTCTTCGGAAACATACAATGACCTGACTAGAACAGAGAGCTTACTAAAGCTATGTTCACTAATTGTAGTAAGTAGACAGGATACAGACGAAGGGTATACAAAACCCTTTATTTTTTTCTTTATATACAATGACTTCCGTACTTCGGAATACAATGACCCTCCACTCGGGGTCTAACTTAAAAGATATCAAAATAAAACTAAACTCTAATTTAACTTTAGAATAAGATTGGCCTTATAATAACAGAAAGCGTATGTAGCACAGAGACTGTGAACACTACAATACGTTTAATTTATCAAGAGGATTAAAACCTCTGGCCTGGAAGGCAAAGTAGCAACTGCGTAACTTCTAAGGTAAGCGGCCTGCTTCGAACTCACGGCTTCCTCTCTTCTGCTTGGCAAAAAGGCCACACTTAAATACTTGGCGTTCGCCAGACAACTTTGCATAAACTCCTTCACGCTTATAATTCTGGCCGGAAGTAGAAAATAAGAAGTGATAGTAAAGATTTAAAATAAAATAAACGTTAGTAAAACTTAAGATCCTTACATACTTCCCGCCAGAGTTAATTAGTTTGAAACTGAGGTCTAAAACGACCTTGTTGAAAACTTTTAGCTCTAGAAACTAACGCGAGGCCAAACTTTTACAATCATAACTTAGCTAGAAACTAGAAAATTTTAAAAGAAAGAAATTTGTTACAATAGCAGCTCCCGGAATATACAACAATCTTTTTTCTTTTTCATCTGTACTGCATCAAAACAGGAGCTTTATTCAATTCTGGTTCCTTCCAGAGATCTGGAAGGAAAACTAGTTTAATGAAATGTTACAGAATGACATTGCAAATAACATATAGAATATACTTTTCTTAACATTCTTATTTCATTCATGACTATTTTAATTATCTCTCCCCGTGCTCTCTGACATGTGTTGTAAAAACACCAAACACGAATGTGTTTCTGTCTATGTGTTCAACACTTCCTCCTACAATCAAAACACTAATGTGTTAAAATTCAACATACGAGACCTCTTAACACACCCTAATTTCAACTCTAGACCCTGAGGTACTATTCTGAAAGTGGCTAACTCTAAAGTGTAGCGTCAGAGAGCCTAACTACATCATTCAACCTTTAACACATATTCACCATGATTTAATCTTTACAGTCACACGAATAACAAATTTTTTAACATTACTTTCACTTTTACCATATCACGTTATTTCTAAACATTCAAAATAACAGTTCACATGTATACAAGAACATATCAAGATGCCGTTAATTTTACACATTTGAAAACATACATTAGTAGTACATTGTTAACTTCTATTCTTTTCAAAGCAAGTGCCAATTCTTTCTACATTGTAATAATACTACATTTCAAAAGTCTTTCAGACTAAAACTTCTTTCTTGTTAGAATGTTTTAAATAAAATTTATACAATAACTTTTTACAATATTTAAGTCTTTATACAACGCTATTATACATCAACTTTAGTTTTACGCGCGAGTAATTGAAAAACATAATAAGAAAATCGGTCACAACTCATTTCTCGCCCTTTTGGCGATAAAGGTAGACCTCGCATGAGGTAAAACTTCTTGAAATCTGCCACTTGCAGTAAGAATGAAAGATTAACTTAAGTTTGTAAAGTAACATAAAATTTTACTTATCTTTGTAATATTCAGACATCCTTTTCTGGGCCCAGTCTTTAAAGGTGCTGCAGACCGTAGCTTGGTTGATCCTCCTTCTTGTACGGGCTCGCCCTTCAGTGCTTTCCTCTGGAAGCTTCCGTTTTTCACCACTACGGCCACCCTTGAACATCTTCCTTCTCTCCTCTGCTTGTGGTCTTGGCCGTTTGAAGGCAGCTGGTCTTGGTGGAACCGGGAAACTTCTGTCGTGATCCTGCTTGGACCTCGTTGTTGGCCGTTCAAATTTTTCTTGTACTTTTTCCTCCGCCGCTGATGGCCCTTCCGCAGTTCGGCGACTTTTGCTGCGGAGAGTTCTGTCGGATGAGACAATCTTCCGTTTCACAGCCGGGTTATAGTTGCCGTCCTTTCTCCCGGTCTTTTCCACATACGTCGTCCTTCTCCCTTCTTCATTCTGGGGGTGTTCGTGCACTCTGTTTTTTGGACGGTGGAACGGCTTCTTTTTCTTTGTACCTTCAATTTTTCCGCGGGGCAATTTTCTTTTCACTTGCTTCTGTCTCTCATTGGCTTGCCCTTGTACTTGTCGTTTTCCCACCTCTGGAACTTGTACCTGCGGTGTCTGCCGTACCGGATCCTGCAAAAGATCTGAAAAGATTTGCATTTTATTACGGTCATAGAATGGTTTTATCTGGTCAATGTTTGCGGAACAGGTTTCACCATTTCTTGCCTTTAACACTACAACAGCGTGAGTTATTTTTTCTATAACATATGGTCCTTCAAAGCGTGGAAAAAATTTGGCAGTTTTATCTTCTGGTGCTGAAGAAAGTGAATGCTTAATTTTTAGTACTTCATCCCCTACTTTATAAGTTACTCCCCGTCGTTTCAAGTCATAATACAATTTTTGTTTTCTTTGTGCTACTTCCGTATTCTTTTTTGCTTCTTTTATTAGTTTTTCTATATCACCCATTTTAAATTCTGGGGCTCTTTGTTGCACATAAAATAGTTTATCTAACGGTGTTATAACCTTTCTGCCTAAAAATAACTCAGCAGGAGTTTTGCCCGTTGTATCATGTTTTGCGGTCCTAAGGGCGAAAGCAAATTCATTGACATAGTTATCCCAGCTTTTATGAAAATTTTTAACATAACTACGGATAATTTTCACTATATTTCTGTTGACCCGTTCCGCTATATTTGATTGCGGCCGATACGGGACCATTTTTAAATGACGTATGCCCAGTTTTTGGCACATGTCTTCAAATACATTACTTACAAATTGAGGACCATTATCCGATATAACATACGCCCCGTATTTGAAAATTTATTAATTTAAAATAGAATCAGTAACTAATTTCGCAGAGGCTCGTTTTAAGGGAACAATTACGGTACACTTACTAAAATAATCAACCATAACAAGGAGATAGCGACTTTTATTTAACTGACTTTTTGGGAAAGGGCCCAATAAATCGATGCCAATTCTTTCATTTGGAAATTCGGATTTAATACTATTTAGAAACCCGGCCGGGCGGAAATTAATATAATTAACTGCTTGACATGTTGGGCAGGACTGGACATACGCCCTTGTTAACTTTTGCAGTTCAGGAAAATAGACTGCCTCGCGTACGCGTTGGATAGTTTTTCGAATACCAGCATGAGAAGCTAAAGGGCTGCCATGGAGCTCCTGCAGGATATTTAATCTAAGACTAGCTGGGATAACAGGTCGAAATTCGTTGTTGGAATTCGTAGTTTTTGTATAGAATAATAGACCATCTATTAGTTTGTAATGGGCCGCCCTATTTCTTATCGCCACAATATCTTGGTGGCTAAAATTTTCAGGATCCTTCAAATACTCATAAATACTTCCAAACTCAGGATCCTTACCCAGTTCGGTTATTACAGTTTCTCGGGAATTTATTGTACACGCTGTCAGCATTGCAACTTTTACGGTATTACCCTGTTCGTCTAATTTAATTCGTGACAGGGCATCTGCTACGATATTTTCCTTTCCGGGGGTATGCTTGATTACCAGATTATATTCTTGCAGCTTGAGTGCCCATCTTATTAACCTTGGGGATAAATTTTTTCCAGTGTACAATCTAGTTACCGCCGCATGATCAGAATATACTGTTATCGGCGCCTTTCCAAAATAGACTCGGAACTTTTGCACTGCTAACAGAACTGCAAGTGCCTCTCTCTCGGTCGCGGAATAGTTTCTTTGTGTTTGATTTAAAGTTCGGCTAAAAAATGCCACTGGCTGCTGATTTTGCGAAAGTACCGCTCCTACCGCATAATCCGAAGCATCCGCTGAAATTTCTAAATTTTCATCCTTTTCAGGAAATTTCAACACAGGGGCTTGCGTTAATGCTTGTTTTAATTTTTCGAAAGCACTATTGGCTTCGGCCGTCCACGAGAATCTTGCCTTTTTCCTTTTTAATTTTAACAATGGCTCAGCGATAGCCGCAAAATCTTTTATAAAGGACCTATAATATGAACAAAGTCCTAGAAAAGAAGAGAGCTTCTTTGCCGTGTTTGGAGTCGGATACTTTTGTACAGCGATTATTTTTGATTCATCTGTCTCGATCCCTTTTTGCGATATTTTGTAACCTAAATATTTTAATTCAGGGGCTGCAAATTTGCATTTTTCGACATTAACTTTTAGACCGGCCTCATTTAATAAAGAAAACACCTGTCTTAAATCCTGTACATGTTGGTCTAGATTATCACTAGTAATAATGATATCGTCTAAATAGATAAATGTGGACTTTCCGAGAACAGGTCTTAACACAATGTCCATGCATCGCTGAAATGTTGCTGGGGCGCCTGAAAGGCCAAACGGCATTCGCAAAAATGCATAAGTGCCAGACTTGGTTATAAAAGCAGTCTTAGGCACGTCCTCAGGCCTGATCCCTATTTGAAAATAACCATTCGTTAAGTCTAAAGTTGTCATAAATTTGGTTGATTTTATGTTCCTTAAAATTTCTTCTATAATCGGTAACGGATATACCGGATATTTCGTTATGGAATTTAATTTACGGTAATCAATAGCGAATCTCCACCTTTTTGGATGCTCCAAAGGATAATCATTATTTTTCTTACATAAAACCACCGGACTAGCATAACTACTTGAGATAGGCGTTACGATCTTTTTACGTAGCATATCGGTAATATGCCACTCTATAATTTTTTCCTTATTCTTATCATACCGGTATGGTTTTTGACGAACCGGCAATGCATCTCCGGTGTCAATACTATGGTTAGTAACCTGGGTAAATCCTGGAATATCACTAAATAAGGAAGCAAATTCACTTACCACTTGTCGGATTCTATCTTGCTCGTCATTAGGCAGGTGGTCGAGATTTAACCTTGGCGGTTCAACCTTTTCTACACGCACTGGTTTCATCGTCAGCTTAAGAGACGCTTCATTAAAATCCAGTGTAGCTTGTGCGTCTGAAAGAAAGTCTATTCCTAGTATTAAGTGTGCTTGCAAATTCTTTACTATAAAAAACATCACCTTTACTTGTTCGTCCTTGATACGGATGTACAAAGGTACTTTACCTACGCACTTACATTGTTCTCCTTGCGCCGCTAATACTGTTGTATTATCCGCATTATATATGCGGTATTTGCGAAAATACTTTCTAAAAAAGACTTCTGCCACACAGGAACACTGCGCGCCGGTATCCAGGAGTGCGGTGGCCGGGATATTATTTACCAAGACTTCAATCTTCGGAAGAGTTAAATTTTTCACCATTACTGTATTTAACTTGTAGGAAGAGGGGTTTTCGTGGCCTTCGGATTTCCGCACCCTCTCGTCAGCAGAAATCCGTTTTAGTTTAAATTATTTTTTCTTTCGGTGCTTTCCTTCTTTCTCCACTGGCCTTGAGACTTTTTTCCTGGGTTGCTATTGAACTGTCGACGTTCGCTGGCTGTTTTTGAATGCTCGGGTTTCCTTGCCCACTGATTCGCTTTTTCTCCGTAGCCATGTGCTTGAGTTTGCTGTAGTCTTGGCGTACCAAATTGGTTTCGCTGTTGATATTGGCGTCTTCTTTCGACGTCCGCCGTTCTTCTACTTTCAAACTGGATTGCTAGCTCAAATAATTTTTCCAGTGTAGTCGGATTTCTCAATTCAATAAAGTCTTGCACTTGGGGTAGTAACCTCGGCAAAATCACTTGAATTATTTCAGGATCCGGACGGTTTCCATACAAGAGCTTGAAAACGTGAATTTTTCTTAAAATAAAGCTCGAGATGTTTTCCATTCTTTGTTGATATATACTGAAAAGTTCTGTTTCTAATTTCGCACGATCCCTTACAACAGGGAAGGCTTTTAGTAGGGCAGTCTTGAAATTTTCGTAGGTATAGGTGGGACTTCCTGCTTGACCCAAGAGACTTCTGCCGATACATTTGAACCAGTTAAGCGCTTGGCCCCTCAAAGCGCTGGTAGCTAAGGTAACTTTTTGAAACTCGTGCACGGGGTAGAGCATGAAGTGGTCATCCAATTTTTCCAAAAAACTGGTTACCTGTGAGTTTCCATTAAACGTTGCTTCTGGTTTCATCGAAGCGCGCATGGTCTGGACAATATACCCAAATCCTTCCAGGGCGGCAGCTGGCATTTCTGGATTCTGAGCTGTTTCAGCAGGCAGCACAGGTTCTTCTTGAAACTCGGCCATGGTTATTCTTCGTCGGGCGCCACTATCAGGTTCAATGTTTCTTCTAACCTTCTTCGGAAACATACAATGACCTGACTAGAACAGAGAGCTTACTAAAGCTATGTTCACTAATTGTAGTAAGTAGACAGGATACAGACGAAGGGTATACAAAACCCTTTATTTTTTTCTTTATATACAATGACTTCCGTACTTCGGAATACAATGACCCTCCACTCGGGGTCTAACTTAAAAGATATCAAAATAAAACTAAACTCTAATTTAACTTTAGAATAAGATTGGCCTTATAATAACAGAAAGCGTATGTAGCACAGAGACTGTGAACACTACAATACGTTTAATTTATCAAGAGGATTAAAACCTCTGGCCTGGAAGGCAAAGTAGCAACTGCGTAACTTCTAAGGTAAGCGGCCTGCTTCGAACTCACGGCTTCCTCTCTTCTGCTTGGCAAAAAGGCCACACTTAAATACTTGGCGTTCGCCAGACAACTTTGCATAAACTCCTTCACGCTTATAATTCTGGCCGGAAGTAGAAAATAAGAAGTGATAGTAAAGATTTAAAATAAAATAAACGTTAGTAAAACTTAAGATCCTTACAAACGAAGATAATACAATTCTTCATTTTCAAAAAATTCAGAATGTGAATTTTCAGTTTTATTTAATTCATTCTCAAAATAAAAGCAGAAATTATGCAGCAGTTATACAAAAGAGTCTAGTTGCAAATTATCGTGTTTTCCGAAATTTTTTATATGCATATTCTTTGGAATTATGCTTTTAATTTCTTAGGAAAAACTATTAATTTAATATAATAAATGAAAAATTAATGGAACTTAAAAATACACGATTTAAAACAGTTCTGAGATTATTTGTAAGATACTCCGAGCTACAAGAATTTGAATCAGGTACAGAAATAGTGTAAGAAATTTACCAAAGGGAAATTTAATTTATTTTCAGATATATAAATTTCTTGTTTTGAGAATCTAGATGAATTCTGTAATTCAAAAAGTATTAATATTATTTAAAACTTAGATGCGGTCAATACAAGTATAAACCAGTCTCACTTAATACAGCAAAGTTTCGATACACAGCCTTTAACTATTTAAGGACTTAGAGCAGCGGTTCTCAGCCTTTTTTCTCCATGTACCCCCTTTCATCATTGCTAGAAGATCATTTCTCCCGTTCCCTCCCAAACTCGAAAAGTACATATACTATTATTTCGATTGCAGTGTATTTTGATGCTGTTGTTATGATTCTGCGAGAGAGAAGCAGCAGATAAAAAGGAATGCCGGTTGCTAGCTGTCAAAAATTTGAAAAATTGTAGATATTCTATATAGTTTTATGGAACTGTAATAAAATGTTTAGACTCAGTTCATAATAGTGTGTGGTATTGCTTCGTCTTGTCCAACCAGCGGACTCCAGACAGAAAAAAGTAAAATTTAATTTCCCATCAGACTGAGAAATGTACACAAAGCAAACGCCTTAGCTTCTGAAGAAATACCCGACATCATGAAAATAAAATAAATGAAAACGAATAAGAAATCTGGATCAAAGAGAGCCTCTGAGGTCGACGTCCATTGGCACAGATATTACCAACCCTCACTTCCCCCTGATTTATGGGCCGATCAACAACAATTGCCCGACGGAACAATCTCGTTGCATCACGTAACAGTTCGGACGAAGAGTTTTCAGTACTATAATGAGCCGCAGGTGAAAGCAATGCTTATCATAGTTGTCTATCTAGATTAATTAGAGATGAGAGATCGAACCTTCCTCAAATAGGGTCTTTTCCTGGCGTGGAAAACTCAATGCATAATTCAAGGACGGAAGACCCAAAAATATATCTTCTAATAGCTTATGGGCTAAACTTCATTTGCTGGCGTGATTGGCGAGTGTTTTTTTAATTGGCGATAAAAGCATAAGCAATTTTAATTGAAAAGTATACTTTTCATGTAAATCAGTTTATTAGGATGAATGCCAATCTTGGAAATTTTAACCGCAAATGGACTTTCATTTTAAGCTTCAGTTTAAGCTGTAGTAAACCACTTAACCCTAAAAACAACTCTGGTGTAATTATTTTTTGAAATGTTATGTTAAAAATTCAGAAAAGCATATTTATTTATAACATAAAATAATAATGAGATCCCTTTATCCAGCTTTTTTGTTAAGATATCTTTCCTAATTACATTAATACGTGCTATAATTCATGTAAACAGTTTTTTATCCATATTTTTAGAGCTCCATCGCTTAGCTTTCTTATTAAAAGATGTCATTATTATTTTAGGAAAAGAATCAAAAAGTATTTTTCTGCTACGCTTTCCATAAGTTAGATATATGCGAAAGACATTTTGTAGCGTAGTAATATCAAATAGTTATTCAAGTTACATTTATAAAAAATACTAGGTAAAGTGTTATCAGTAAAATACTATGTAAAGACTACAATCCGACTCCCACATGCTGCCCACCCTCACTCAACTCGCGGGCCACTTATGGCTTCCGTGCAAAAAAAGTTTACGATTTTCGTTCATTAAAGTTTGAGTTTATATTTAATTTCCATTAAAAACGAACATGAGTAACGCACGAAAAAAACCAAAAGTTGATCCAATTAATTTACAGTGCAGTATAAATCTTTTTCAACAGTGTGAAGATACAGATTTGATTAGCTTTAATTCGTACTTGTAAAAATATCTTGTAAACTTTTAGAAAATGCTCTAAAAAGGCATCATTTCTCGCATACTATGCCGTAATAAAAATTAATAAATAAATACTAAATTGAAGTGAAACACATTTTTGCTTCCTTACGGAATTATGATATATATCCATTTGAAAGTGTTCGTGAAAACTGATAAATCCGTTACAGAAACCTATGAGTTGTTATGAAAACTTTATGGAAATGATTTTCTATCACATATTCAAGTTTTTGACTACTTTGAAAGATTTAAGGAAGGAGAAGAAGAGATCGAAAGGGATCAAAGTATTGGCTGTTTCTGCACATCCAAGACTAATATTTACATCCTAAATATGTGTGAAATTTAGACATAAAAACCGTTGGTTCACTCTTTGGATAATGGATGAATTAGTAAACATTCACACAGACTGTGAGAAATTTTATGTGATAATTTCAGTATGAGGGAAAAATGTCTGAAAGAGATACTGACAATTCTGCTTCCCGAATGAAAAAAAAAAAAAAAAAAAAAAAAACGAATGAAACTTTGCTTTGTCATTCTTCAAAATACTGAAAACATCCTAAGCGTTTAAAAAAATGTTACAATTAGTCATAAAATAGGATTTTTAGAGTTCATTTGTGAAATTAACCACCAATTAACATAGAGGGAAAGTCAAAGAAAGCTCGTAAAAAGCAGTGATGACACGGTTTTCGATATTCGAGAAATTATTCGCATGGAATAGGTATCTGAAAAATGGGCATTTAATTAAGACTTCTGCAAAGAAATTTGGCCAATTTTCGTGAAAGAGTGGGAAAAATAAATCCTCTGATATCCGTGAGAACTTTACTTCTTCATCAAGAAAAGAACACACACCCTTCTCTCCTCACCTAAATCAATGTGAATTTTCTTGTTTCAAAAAATCAAGTCTTTGTTCAATGTAAGAAGATTTCAGTCTGTTGGTACAGTTATAATAGCCATCGGAGCTTTTCAGAACAGGAAATATGAAAACTCAACAATACTGTCGCTGAAATTCGGATACGGATGTTATATTCACGGATGTACATTCTAACTCTTATACCTCAAGCACACGTCCTGGGAGGTCTCAGGAAACCCTTCCCTATACAATGAAGAAAAAATGGAGTTCATCAACAAATAAGTGTCAGAAAATGACCTACGACAATGTTTCCAGTAGTTTGGTAGGTACCGCAGAAAATTCATACGAACGGGAAAATGATTATATTGAGAGAGAAAATATTTTAGTGAGTAAATTTGTAAACAAAAATACCTTAACGTCATTCAGATAATTTTCTAAAATGCCGTGACACTCAAAGGGCTAGGGTGGCGTCACAAGAACTAAACCTTCCGAGTTGATCAATTTTCTTCTTCAAAGTTCTTCGCTACACTTGACAACGGAAGATAGACTAAGACATGCATAGTAAAAAACCTCATTTGGGAATGAACAAACTTCCAATTTTTTTTATATGGTTGATCCTTTTGCCTCATTATAAACAGAGCAATTTAAAATAAAATAATAAACAATAAAATCTGAAAGCTTTCAGATTTTACATTACGCCAAAGAGGCATTTTGTTTTGACGTTTTGTCCGTCGAGTTTACTTAATAAAATATCACGTTCTTCGCACTTAAACTATAAAATTCAATTCAACAGCAATATCGCAAAATGATTTTAAAATGAGCATATCTTTAGAATTTCCGATACGCAGTCTCGCGAGCAGGAGATAAAAAATTTATTTTTCTGAACAGTTTTGCCATTGCTGGCTTTGAAATCGTTGAGTTTGTTAATCAAAAAATCGTTAAAGTGTTACAAAATATGAAATCGTTAATAAAACAAATTTCCAATTCCAAATTAGGGCTTCCAGATGCCCATATTCAGTGGAAGATTACTTTATTCAAAATTGTATGGATCTAGGTACCGTTGTTTTATCACAATGAGAGAAACCATACGTACATTTATGCAGATTGTTCATTATTTAATTTCTCTAAATATAACACAGTGCACTAATATTTGGTGCCAACAGTATGAAAAGTGAACCGAAATTTATGGTGAACCAATGCAAAATGCCAAAACGAAAATAACAGCCCTTTTGGGCTAACGTCCTTTGGGTTAAAAAGTATCGAGTATTATGAAATTTAAACCCATTCATTGTGCATGGAAAGCCAGTCTAGAAAACCTGTGTAAGAGTATATATTTCGCGAGTTTATTTCAAAATTTATAACCCAAGCGGTTTTCTTTCATAATTCATGGTCTAGAGAGATCCACCGGAGTATACTATCTTATGGTCCATTGAGGCCTGATATTATTTGCTTTTCCACTTTAACACGGTTTTGTCTCTTTAAAGAAAAGTTTTAGCACTTAGAAAACACATGTTTCGTGCAGGATAACATTTCTTCTCATATTAATCGATGGGTGAAAGAACTGTTGCGTGCAACTCATGGAAATAACAGTACAGTTCCTAGAAACGTTCACCAGCCTTTTCCTTTATTTTTCTCGCTGGACTTCAAAATATGGGAATTGCTTTACTACAATGCATTGCATATTTCTGCTTAAAAAGAGCATGAAAAATAATAAGAGTGATATTCAGTGATTGCTAAAAGGTTCGTTAGTAATAAATTTCGAGGCAGGAATTTACATCAAAACATTGTTATTATACAATGTAAACTGTCTTGTCTGTATTTACTAATAGCATAACCTTGTTATATTTTAAGCATAATGCACGATTGGTGTTACAGGTCTTTTAATGCAGAATATTTTTACGTTTGTTTCGTATACAGGTCCTCTGAGAATTAGCGGTTGGATTTCGTAACATGTAAATGTAAACATTCGTACATGCAATTTAAAATGAGATTTTGAAACTTCTTTCCATACATAATCAAACCAAATCAAGAAATGAAAGTAAAATAATTTAAAAGAAAATAATTTATTTAAAGGAGAGTCATAAAGTAAAACAAGACATTATATACGTACGAAACTATTAAAAAAAGATTGCACAGCAGTACAAAATTAAAATTTTGGGCAGATAAATCAAAGAAGTGAAAAATATTACTTTTAACTTAGAATGTGGAGTTTTTATTCTAGTTGTAAATAAAATGCTCATCGCATACGTAAAAATCCTAAGATACTATTCCAAGCTGAATATTGAAAAGACAGAATTCGGTTGACACTAAAAAACATGTGCAAAAGAAGGAAAAGAAAAACGCTAGTCTAAAGGAACGAATCCTTCAACCGCATGGGTTACATTGCGTTTTGATAAAATAAATATTTTTTTCTCAATCAAAAATAATTTTTATAAACGGATGAATAATGATAATAAATATAATTTATAAATTTCATGTTATACTTTCTCTAAGTATTTTGATGTGTATAAAATAAATATTTTTTTGAAATCAAGTTAATAGTTGTTATAATAAAGGATAAAACAATGAACTATGTAACTTAATATTTCATTTGTTAATTTTATTTTTATTTACACAATGCTGCCTTTCACAAAGAATGTAATCCGTTCCATAATAACGTTCATTATGGAAATTATTTCCTCATAGTTTAACATTTTTTTCATAGTTTAATATTGAAATAAATTTAATCAATTCCTGAGCCCGGTCCAAAATCATGAAACTTAAAAAATTCCAAAAAATATTAAAAACACCCAAAATACTACATATGATAGAAATTAATTAATTTAATAGTTATAAAAACATTCATATATACTATTATATTTACTAACAGGTTTTTTTTGAATTGAGATGCCGCTGTCCAGTATGAACTGAATAACTTCTCATTTCTAATTATAAATTTCCGCTTAAATATATTAATAATTTTGCAAATGTAAATAACTTCACATTCATTTGAATATTTCCACCCCTTCAGAGGATTCTTCCTATTTACATTAAACACGAATCATTTGCTTTCTCCTTCTTCTCAGCAGAAGCAGCTTCCTTCTGGACTTCTTCGTATTTCTGGTCAAGAAGGGTTTTACAATTCTACAGTGGATGTAGTTCTTTGTTTATGCGCAGATTTTTTTGTAATTTTTATTTAAGCATAAAATTATTCCAACAAAATTACCTCTTAATCGTTAAAACAGCTGCTTGGGAGTCAGATTTTACGGTAAATTTCTTGAGATTCTTGAGGATGGCTATTAGAATATTATGACTATCGTAAATGAGGATTATTATAACAATCATAAATAATTATTACTATTATTAAATTGTCTTGACTAGCTGAAAAAGGGATTAATGAATGCATAGAACAGCAAAAGAGTTATTTGAATTGAACTATCAGGAGAAAAGATTAGAAAAGTCAGCCTTTAGCTTAAAATCAGTTTAGGTTTAATGACAACTTTCAATCTTTTTAGCACCTAGAAGATTAAATATACTAAATTTCCTTTTAGAAATTTTATGCATTTTCTACTTGCTCCATAAAGGCTCTGATTCAGTATTTTGAGCTCTTGAGACTCTTAATCTCTCAAATAGTCAGTATGATTGAAATAGGAGCTCTGGGGTGCACAGGGCAAAAATTGAAATCTAGCTAGTTCTCTTTTGTTACAAAATTTTTATAGAATTAAGAAGTATGTTTCAGATTATTATCTAATAGGTAAAAAAAAACTTTGATCAATAAAATGATGCCGATTTCGTACTTCATCAAGAATAAGAATGTGAAGACACATTTCTAATCCAGTTTCCTATAAATATTCATCATTATCCTCTATTTTTAGTAATCTTCTATATCCCTTTAAGTTTCTTAGTAGGGTTTATGCATATTTAATTGTATCTTATATACGGTCCTCATAACGTTTCACTTCAAAAAAGCTCAAATTTAGATTTCTTTATGAGGAGTACACACATTACTCGATATCCAATCTGCATACATTCTAATACACTCTACAAGGTTATGAAATAATATTTTCTGACAATTATTTTAAATAATCTGTTTACACAGGCTTTTCTTGAAACAATAGCGCTAGAGAAATTCCTGTTCTTTGAACATGACCTCTTGTATTAAATGAAACATTTATAAATTTTGTGAATTAAAATATGAGTTTGTATTAAAAGAATTCTTTGAAATAAACGACCAAAAACATAAACATTAACGATTTAAAAAAATTATCAAAGTTCTTTCCGAAGAATCTAAGTAAATGTTTCTACTCCTACAAAAATGCCATTGACAGAAATTCGCTATGTGTGTCTTTAAACTGACGCTAATAGTTTCAGAAAGGGATACCATTTCAGAGATAATTTTCGTCAGTAAAGTGTTAAATATACCGTTCCTTAAATGATGATGTATCGAAGTTACACTCGTGAGCCGTATGGACAGCAATGTAATGCTACCGTTTGATGGCTAAAAATGTACTGAAAAGTTAGATATCCGCCCACTATTCTAAAGAACGGGTAGTAAATATCTCAATGCATTGCAATATAGATGATTAAATGTATTGTAATATATACCTTTATATAACCATGCTATATGTATTTGATTCCATTTTTGCTGCCGAAAACTGTTCCTAAGGACTTTTCAAAATAAATTATTATCCAGTATGGCACTACTCTTTAGGTTGGATGAACGGACTCTGCCGTGTGAGCTAATATAAAGCACCGAATAATTTGAAAAATATTTTTCTTTCGGCCAATTCAAAATAATTAAATGATTACCGTAGACATTTTGTTGTTCCGCATACATAAATATGTTTATAAAAAGCTACTGCACTTAAATAAACTTCCAAAATGTCAAAAATAAAGGAAATATCTATAAATGAGAGAGCAGTTTGAAAGTTATTAAATTAACAACGATTTCTTACCTGAATTTCTCATAAATCAAGTCAAGAGACAGAAGTTTGCAGGGAAGTAACGGAATAGGCTTCTAACCATTAGGAAGAGATTTTATGAGAACAAATACCTACATTGGGATTATCGAAATAAAGATGAAATTCCGAGTCTCTTCCTCAAAATATTACGGATCCTGTAAAATGTGGAGGAGGTTTAGGATTTGGAGTAGCGCGGCTGGAAGAACTACAGAGAGATAATCATATTTTATTGGTACTAAAATTAAAAATCTCTGATATTTCAGTACCCTAAAAGTTAATTTACAGTTTAACATAAAGGAAATATGACTTCCGGAGTTGCAGAGTTTCAGCCGAATTATGATAGCAAACACGGGTAATGATAACAAAACTTCTGTTTATCCCAAAAAATAATCATTTCATGCTTTCCTTCAATAACTGAATCTGCCACTATAATTATCCAGTTTGAAATCCCTAGAGAAATTAAATAATTAAGGCCGGATCATTCGTGGAACGAGGATTGAACTAAGAACTAAACTCAGTGGCGTAACAGCCCTGAAGGACCAATGTCTGCAGTGCCCCGAAATCTGCTTTCTTGATCGTCGGCACCGGGGAGCGTAAGCATTTGCCCTGAACAATGGGTCAGCTTGTCGCAGGACCCCCAATGTTTAGTCCCCAAGCGAACTTGGAACGATGATTGAATTAAGTTTAAAACATAGCATTAACATAGCATTCCCTACTAATCCCCACGCCAAGACTGTTATTAAGACTAAGTGCGGTTCTGCTAACTGTCAAAACTACTGTTTGCAGAATAAGTTTCATTCCCTATTATCTTACTGGCTCGTTTTTCATTCCGTTTATTTTAATCTCCAAAAAGAAAATATTTTTTATATAATTAAGTCAGTTGGTAGTTATTTTATACTGGTATAATTTTCATTATAAATGACTTGCGAAGTTTTTTAATGTAATCAAAGTTAGAAAAAGAAAGACAAATAACGAGGTTGATAAAACTCCCTTACTCTCTGGTACTTGGCTTGTATTTCAGTCTTCGAAACGCTCTGTAATGAATGTGAGCTATATTAGTTAGTTCACACTACTAATGACGCCCACGTTGTTCTTTCACCTATCTGTAGTAAGATGGTATTTGCTAGTGTCTCCAAAACGTGCAGAATTTTCAAACTGATTTCAGAAAATTTTCACTGCCTTACATATTTTACTGGAAGAGCTATGGATATCATCCAAGGTTTTACTGGTTTTAGATTTCAACTTTTGTTTTGCTGTTGTCTGAATTCGAGAATTAAGTCCGCAGATTCTGCTCACCATATTCTTCTATAATCCATGCAGTTTTAATATGTTCCATTAGCAGCATAATGATGTTCTCCATGACGTAGTAAATTTTAAGTGTCTCCAAAACTTAGTAAATTTTCAATTGATTTTAGAAAACTTTCGTTGGATTATATAATTCACCAGAAAAGGAAGACACATATGATGATGATCATTACTCTTATTTGTATTTGAATATTATTCACGTTATCAAATTTTCTTTTCGATTTTATAACTCCAAGAATACAGACTCCAAGAATGTAATTTCAGATTATACAAGGTAACCAAAAACGTTCTTGCCGTTTCTGGAAGAGTGAACCCCAACATAAAAATAGTCGCCAAATTTGGCGAAGAAGTGATTAGGATGGGAGTCCGGACATTGACCAAGAGTGTGAAATCGCGTTGCTTTAAGCATAACTCACACAGCAACTGACTGAAACGGGCACATCAAAAGCGCTCATTCGGAGGTGTTTTCTTTATGATTTTGAAGTGGGCCTCTCAGCAGCAGAATCAAGTTTTTCGAATTTACCAGGCCTTTGGGGATGATGCCGTCAACGAACGAACCGCTGGGCAAGGGTTCCAGATGTTCAGGTCAGGGGCTATGTCTCTTACTGATGCACCAGCAGCCATAGAGAGTGACAGCAGTCAAACATGTGATGAGCTTGATGCACACTTCCAAGTCTCTGATGAAATGATCAGACTCCATTTGCACCGCATAGGAAAGGCATACAAGCTGAACAAGTGAGTATCCCACTCACTGTTCGATGCAAACAAGCAGCATCATGTCCCTGCCTGTTTGTCACTGCTTACTCGGCACCGCTATGCATTCATATTTGATCGAGTACTCACCAGCGATGAAACGTGGGTCCAATATGACACACCCTGGCGTTCCAGACATTGGTTGTCACCACGGAACCCTGTACCTCATGCTGCGAGACCTTCTCTCAACTCACACAAGATCATACTTTGTATCTGGTGGACTAGTAGCCAAGTGGTGTACTATGAGCTCCTGTCAGGGGGCCAAAACATCATGGCAGGCCTGTACTCGCAGCAGTTGGAACGTGTGCATCAGGCACTGATGCATAAAGAGCCAGCATTGATCAATCGTAAGGGTGTACTCCTCCTTCATGACAATGCGAGGTCGCAAGTGGCTCGGGAGGCCACCGACGACCGACTGGGCTGGGAGACGCTACTCCATCAACCATACTCCCTAGACCTCACGCCAAAAGACTACCACCTTTTCAATTACCTGGACAATCATATTCGTGGGAAATTCTTCAACCGGCCAGACCTCGAAAAGGCCCTCACGGACTTCTTTGCGTCCAAGACTTCTTAGTTTTACCGCGATGGCATCGCACATCTAGCCACTCGTTGGCAAAAGGCACTGGATGTTGATGGTGATTACTTTGAGGATTTGTTTTATGAATTTTTCTTTCTGACTGTCCGAAACGATAAGAAATTTTTTTTTACCTTGTAAATATTTCTTTTTCATCATGAGCTTCCAAAATCGCATGATTGTAATAACTGAATTCGTTGAATTCTAAACTCTGAATCTATCTCAGAAGTTCTTATCGATGCTTTCGACATCTTTTCTTCTGAAAACCTCTTTCTGTCTTCTGTTAATGCTAAAAGGAAGTATTTGTGAATGAATAAATAAACAAAGATGCTTACTTCTAGACTTAGGTTGTTGCTTTTATTAAACACACTACAACAAACTATAGAGTTTTGTCGTTTGTCATGTCTGAAATAGCTCCAACAGAAAAATTGCAATGTTCTTTGGTTTTGTTTTTTCAATTTAAATTTAAAGATTAATTTATCATATTGCTACACATATATACATACAGAAAGGTTATATTGAGTAAAACAATTAAGAGTTTCGACTTTTCGAAAAATGTTTTTGCTGTTAATAATTCAAACGTATTCATTGTATGCTAATGTTTGTTACGCCCAGTCAGTGATATGTTTGATAATAACAATTAATCATTTTTTTTTGCTCTGCTATAATTAAAAGAAGACACTAATGAAGAAAATGATATATACAATCCTGACCGATTCTTAATTACGAGAAGGAAAAAAAATTATCTCCGAATACCTGTGGTTAGAGTTGGGTTGATAACCTTCGTGTATTGACTTTGAGGAATACCTCGGCCACTACCTCTTTTTTGAAAAAAATAAAAATAAAATTGATTCGACTTGACAGTGTTGGTTATGAGCGCAGCTGGATATTGAGGATGGGATGGAGGAATGAAAGAAAAGGTTGGGGGATGAAAACCTAAAGGAAAGGGCAGGGTTCTACATTTTAGTGCTCTAGATTCGAAACAACTTTCATGCCTGCAATTCGAGTTCATCAGATTAAAAAAAGAACTTCGAAAGCATAAAAAGAACCATTCATGAGAAATGTACTCTCACCGAAATAAGTAAAAGTAGGTAAGAAGTACATACGATTAAGCATACTATAGCGATAACTACGACTTTCTCCCTGAAGTATGCTCCTAATTTGGAAAACCATGAAAATATTCGCTTAGCTAAAAAGCAATGAATTTATGCTTCCTGTTGATATTATATACCTCTAGGATTAGTGATGGCATAACCATTATAAACAGTATTAACTACTAATTATAACTGCAAAATCAATTTTATTACTACAATATTTTATCAATATAGATAAAAGTCATTTGTAAATATAGTCACCACATCATTTTTTGAATTGGAATTATTTTCAGAAGCTTGCTTTATTCTTTTCATGAAAACTTAAATATAAAAATGCCTTTGAGGAAAAGTGAAGAATTACACTCCTCTTCACAGCTAAGAAGACAGAGTAAAATACAACAACAGTGCACACATTCTGTTAACTTAGAAATACCATTGCCAGTTATAATACAGCGTATATTGTTCATACTTTTGCTTACAAAATTCCATTTCTAATCTTAATGCGCCACAGGGAAGCAGAGCGGGTTTTTTTCTGAATTTTTGTATGAGGAACCATGAGATCTTTTGTATTCAGTGTATATTAAATTATTAAGAAATTATAAATGATTGAAAGAAGAAACACGGTTAGAGAATACTGACCGGATCTGCAACTTCAGCTTGAAAAAACTCGGATATTTTAAATGAATAACTTTGTGGACATTTTTAAAGACTATAATTTCTTCAAACACTGTATCACGAAAAACACTAGCTTATTTTATCCGTCAGTCAATTATTGATTGAATAATAACATACAAAAACAGTTCTTGCAAGTAAATAGAATACACAGCAAAAATATTTAGAAAATTGTTGGAAGTTTTAAAACTCTGAAGAACAGAATTGTACAAATCTTAAGAAATCGCTAAAACATTCTGAGGAAGAGAAATTTAATCTAAATTCGTTAGTCTGTTAAAATAGACGCTCATTGATATCCTGTCCTCAAAATGGAACATAATGAAGGTTATGTTTTGATCAAACTACAACAAACTAAAATTGAAGTTTCTAAATTGAATCGAAAAGCTGCTTTATATCACAGTTTAAAGAGTTAAAAGTATCGTCAGGTGTATTTTATTTTATTGTTTCTCAAAACGCATGGATCAAAGACAATGGTATTGGTTTGAATAAATTGTTAATCCCTATTTAATAAACATGCTATTAACCAGATTATTTACACAGCCTCACTTCGTTAGATTTAAAGTTCAGTACAGGATCTATTTTTCTGTTACATCGAATATTATATTTCAGGTGATATTTCTTGCACGAGATTTACGTTTATGCAAATATGTTTTGTTTCAGTATGGCAGATTTTATAAATTTTAATCAAAAAATTAATAACTTTTGTTTAATAAAAACGTTAGTGACAGGATTAAAGAAAATAATAAAACTTTTATTAACTTTATTATGTTTTATTAAATGATACAGAATGACATCGACGTAGCATTCGGCATTTTAGTTGCCACCAGTAGAAAGCGCAGTAAAAGAAAAGAATACTAAAAATACATATATACGAAACTTTATTCAACCGAAAATAAGCTAGTTCAGACTTAATTATAAGATGCGGTTAAATTATAAACTAAAAAAGAATAAATTTTAACATCTGCTAAGTATTTTAAATGATGAACGTTTTCACTCAGATTTATGATTTAAATGAATTGATTGAGTTTATTTTAATTAACATGTTATATTTTATGCTAAACCTGCCCTGCACGCCTGCTGGTTTGTCTAATCCATCAGAATATTTAAATGAAAATGAGTTCTAAGTGGGAATGAGAATCCAAGTTTAGAAGAGAAGATTGAAAATCTCAGACTTCCGTAATGAAATTCTCTGCTATTGTCTGCCTGAGCACTGTTTTTACGAGCAGATTAGTGATCTTGATTGAAACTCAAATAAATAGCTGTCTTAGAATAGAGCATCTTGTTAGGCATTAAATTTAAACTTTATCTTGTAAATAATTGTCTGCTCATCCCGCGTCAAACGAAAATTGATTTTGTCAAAGTTTTCCTTTTGTAACTTCGAGTTAAAGTTTGAATAAATCTTGTAATGGTTTCACATTTGCAAGTATTCTGGTATTAAAGGGTAAGCATGAAATGGTAATTCGTCTGGCAATCTAATTAGTTAGCTCACCAGCGGCCGAGCGGCAGAAGCCGCTGAACACTGGTAGTTCGGTCCGGGGTTCGAGCCCCGGCGAACGGGCTGGCTCCATGGGCGTTTTCATGGTTTTCTCCATGTGTAACTTGGATGCGAGTCAGTTTCCCTTAAAAAGACCTCCATGAAGCATCCCTCCCTTTCCGTGTAGTGCCTGAAGGCGGAGCACGTATTAAGCAAAATAAATAAATAAATAAATAAATAAAAAATTCTAATAAGCCAGTGTTTCGATTAAGCTAATAGTTCATTCAAATGTTAATTTGAGTTTAAATTTACAGAATAGAGAAAAAAATAGGTATCGAAATTTACGAAAAAGAATGCTCATAAATTTTAATTTACTTAATATTTTGAATCGAATGTCTTATGTGGAATAGATTTAAGATTTAAAAATGGTCCAATATATTTTTTTTAAAGAAAATTATTTTTCATTTTATCCTGGGAAAAATCAAAGGTCATATACTTATTTGCTATATTACATGTGCCTTATTATTATATGTCTTATTTTTTTAAAAGAGTATTAGAAAGTAAGTACTTGTGAAGTGCAAATAATAAATTGGAAAGCAATACGCGAAACTAATTTAGTTTCCCGAAAATTCCAAAGCAAATAAATTAAAAATATTTTCTACATTACATTACTGAGCATTTCGCATAAAATAATTATCTCGTAAGAGCTTCTGACTTTCTGTTTAAATCTTTTGATGAACTCGGAAATTGAAAATTTAAATAATAATAAATATTCATTTCTTTTTCACTTTAAAACGGATAGCAAAATGAGAAATATTAGCATATTTAGTAATGGCGCACATAAACAAAATCATTTTCGAGTGAAACGGGATTCTGATATTTAGACAATTTTCAAAAACAATGCTGCAGAATGTATGCTTGCAAGTATAATAATCATTCATGCGATGTCAAAAATGCGAACAAAAGTATCAGATCATCTGTGTTCACTACAAACTCGAGATCAAGAGAAGCTCGGCAGGAAGTGAGTTTTCCAAATCAATCAAGCGGAGTCAGACGAGCAATGCTCACCTAGAATAAATATTCTCAATGAAGCTTAGGTTTTTCCTCGTGGGCATATTTATTTATTTCCTCATTATTAATTTATTTGAATAATACGCAAGACTGGTTTTCGTACCCAAACATACATGTATAGTTGTCCTTTCCTAATGCCTTTAAAACTAATCTGAGTAACGATTACTGCCAAAGGTGTATTCATATGCCATCTACGATTAATTTAAAAAATGAAAGACTAGGAAGCATTTTTTTGGCAAAACTCTCCTTTTTTTCTCCTCTTTCTTTTCATTTTCTCTTCTATAACGACTATGCCACGGCATTAACTATGGGTTAAAGATATTGTTACAATGCCCGAATTAATGATATATTAAATATAAAAAGAAGAGAAATTAAGATGCAAATAATTTTTATGTGAAATTTAGATAATGAGAAAAAAAAATCTTATATATACGCAAAACATTATGCCAGAAATCTTGTACAGAAGTTCTTTACAACAAAAAAGCCTCATTTTGTAGTCTATTATATTATTCGGAGCACGAAATGTGAAAAAACAGCTATGTGCTCACCGGGATTCAAATCGTGGATCTTGCAATTGTAAGCTAGATATGCTATCACTTACAAACCGAAAGCACGTACGAGAAAAAGCGATCAATCCTTATAATTAAACGTTTGTCCTCCTTTTTATTTTCCTTTCGCTCACCACTTTTAATTAAGCATTTAACTAACATTTCTCTTAACAGGAAATATCAAAAAGAACATACGGGCTAATAGAAAGTCAAGAAGTGATAACACTTATACTGTATTCTGAACGTGAATAATATGATTCTCCTTGACACTGCTCCGAAACATTAAAATATTTGCTTTCTTTTGTGAGCTCGGAGAAATTTTCGGGCAGAAAGGACAAAGTTAAGTCTTGAAGCTTTGAAGTAGATAATAAGAAAACTCTTGAAACATTTGGCCACCTGAAAAGTGTTTAAGCAAACATTTAAACATTCACTTAATTCTAAAAAAAATTAAAATCATATAAGTTTTACAAGGATTTTATAAAATAATATCACTCAACATATTTTGATCCGACTTGTATCTATTCAGTATCGGTTTTTTATTCCGAGTCATTAGGTTTATAGAAGCAGGAAACAAGAAAAAAATGCAGAGTGCCCTCACCGTCATTCGAACTTATCTCCCGACTGCTAGCCAGACGTGTTTCCAATTACAACAGGAAGGCACTGTGTAATACAAAAAAGCAGCTCACAAATATGCGAAATGCTAGTTATAGCTTATCAGCCTAAAATTATAAAAACACATCCACTAACATTCAACATTTGCATACAGCGTGTTTTTTCAAATAACTTATATTATGCGTTCAGTCGCAAGAAACTGTACTTAATTTCTTGAATAACATGTTTATTATTTCTTTTCCTACTCAGTTCTATAAATTCTCTATGTTTATAAATTTAATATAATTTATAAACATCTGGAAAGATACATCTTCGAGATGTTTTTTACTTTTCGAGGATTTGCTGACCTGAAAAGTAGAAAGTATTGCCACGTAAGGGAAATATTTGTTGCAAAAAAGATCCCGTGAAATAAATCCCAGATGCGTTTAGAATTAATTATTTTCTTTATTAAAGCATACTAGTGTTCTACGGGTCGTTAATTTGGAATAATAATGAATAAATGCATGCTGAAATGTCGAAATGAATGTTCAGTGCGGAAATAATGATGTCGCAAAATTTTACCTTACTGTTAAATTCACGAATTTAAACAGCTTATTTTAAATAAAAAATTTCATTTCATACACACTAAATTAATTCTAGGAGAATTAATTTTTAAATTTATTAGGCCTATTGTAACTGCTTGGTCTTGTCTCAAAATCAAATTATAGTTTCTTTTCAACTTTCTGAAAAATTTTAATTTTTTAATTTTTAAATATATATATATTTAAAATTCTATATATAATAAGCAAGAGATAGTAATTATATCAAAAATAGACCATAAAAGGGGGTCATTTACTACAGGAAACACACATATCAAAAGTAAACCCAACTCTTTCAAAACTGAAAAGCCCAAAAAAGTTAATAAAGATGATAACAAATATATAAAAGGTTATTGAAAGTTCTTTCGTCTTTTTCAAGGCGCAGCCGAAGAGGTTTCAGCAGAGCCTCGTTTCTGAATTTTATTTAGATGATTCTTAACAGTGGCACATTTCAAAATAAAATTAAAAGAAAATGGCAATTAAGATAGTTTAAATAATTAGAATGCTTTAAAAATGCAACGAAGTGAATTTTCATATTTGATCAAAATTTAATTATTAATTAAGATATCACCTGCTCCATCGCAACCCCAAAATAAAAATTTAAAAATGATTTTAAAAAGGTTAGGTTAGGTTATTTAATTACGGCAAAGCTTCGAGGGCTATCTGCCTAAGGGAAATGATGCCTTCGTGGAGCACTTTCTAAGGAGAACTGGCTCGTATATACGTTACACAGAGTATATACGTTACAGAGGGAAAAGCACGAAAGCACTCATGCAGCCAGCCCGTTCGCGGGATTCGAACCTCGGACCGAACTACCAGTGTTCAGCGACTACTGTGTTTACCGCTCGGCCGCTGGTGGGCTGAATTTAAAAAAAAAAAAAAAAAAAAAAAAAAAAAAAGAATTCTCGAATAAGAAATTTGAATAACCAGTGGGTAAATCAAACACAATCTGCTAAACAAGTATTAATTAAATATTAATTACATTTTGAGTAAGAAACCAGAATAAAACAGAAGCATAGGGTCCAAAAAAGTAATTGCTTATACCATTATAAACCAGATTCTAAGAATTACAAACAGTTACACTACAGTTGAAGACTTAATATAAATAATAAAAAAATTCACTACATAAAAATTACACTTACTGGATGCGTAATAATTGTAAATATACTTGTAAATTTGTGAATAGTCCCTCTATATTCTTTTGCTAACAAATGGCCATTTCTATTTCAGCCCTATTATACTCAAAATAGGCGAGGACATTTTACTATTAATTCGCTTTTTTTCTTTTCAAAACATTTTCTGCTCCCCATTACCCACATTATTCATTTTTAATTCACTTAAAAGCTAATTTACTTCTATTAAATTAAAAAAAAAATTAATTTGAAATTTCTTTCCACCACTTTCACATTTTCAAAAAGTATTTAAAAATATTTTTTAAAAATTAATTTGTTTAATTATTAAATTTAATTATTCGAAATTAATCCCAAGCAAAATTCAAGTTTTATATTAAATTTACAATTTCCACCTTTTTCATTTTTCAGTTTTACAGACTAAATATTTGCAATTCAGTTCACTAATTGCATTTTGTTATTTCCATTTACTCAAACTTTCCTGTTGCAACTCTTTCAGATAGCATTCTCGACGGTTACTCGGCAAATAGCCAAATGGGGGTTTTGCTTCATGCCTTTTTAATTTTTTATTAATTATTTGATTTTTCATTGTTGTTTCTTTTTCCATTTTAAGCTTCCAAGCTTAATCATTTTCTTCCCAGTCTTGAAACTTCTCTGCATTAATTGTTTTTAAATTCTTACTTTAATTTTGATTAGTTTCTTCCAAATAAATTCGTTTCCTCACTAAGCACTAATTATCTTCTAGATATAATTAACTATCTCCAGCACTAACTATCTTCTAGATATAATTCAGAAAAGTGGCATTTTAAAAACTCTTTGACTGCTTCTTGATAGAGACCGAGAATTTTCAACTAATTATATATATTTTGTATCAGTTTTATTAATTTTATTGTATTGTTTTAGTTTAATTTTAAAATGTTTTTGTTTTAGTTTTGATATGTGTATTTCCTGTTAGAGAGCTCTTTTCATGATCTAATTTTGATTTAATTATTATCTCTTGTTTATTTAATTAATTTCGCAGCATATTGTGCAACTGTAATAATATATATTATCTAAATTTCGAATTTTTGAACTTTTGTTTATCTATATGTAATGAAGCAGTAGCAGCAGAATGAAGAAGTTTGCGTTTTTGATAGCTTTGCAATAAAAAGAGAGCAGCAAGCAGAAATAAAAAAAAAGCAGGAACGTCTGCCTGCTAAATTAGAGAAATTCTGTAATGCTCCGAAAAAAATAAAGAAAATTTTTTAGAAAACTTTGCAACTTTAGAAACAGCTTTAAAATTTTTTTTTAAATGAAATATTTTTCTCTTCAGGATTCTCTTTCTTCGATAATAGAGAATGCTAATTTACGTTTGTCACATGTATGGAATACAACACATTTTTGATTAGCACATTTCCAGCGTTTCTTCGTCTTATAGTACAGTCAAACCTGGTTTAGATATATAATGTATTAAATTGACAAAACGGAAGCAACATACAGCAATTAGATTCCCAAAGTGCATTTAATACAGAACTCAAAATTTCGTCGTAATGCACTGTTAAAGCATAAGAATATTTAAATTAAATTCGTTATTGAAATTTTGTTGACCCACTATGATAAGGCATTCAGCAAGAAAATTGTGTTACGAAAAAAAGACTTGTATTAACAAGAAAACAACGAATTTTTCCGTATAAGCAGAAATTTATCTTTCTATAGTCTTTGGGAGAAATTGTAATTTCTGGCACACATCTACTTAATTTGAGTTATAAGACAGAAATCTGATCGCGCTTTAATAGAAAAGAGAGAGGCTTATTTGCATATAATCCCAAAAGCATCTTACTATCATGATCTTTATCCCCCAATTCAAGAAAGCGTCCTCAAAGCTGATGGAAGTGTATCTCCAGAGAGATTATAAAGAGAAACAGTTTGACTTTTCAATGTACATCCATTCTTCGGTAGTCATTTAAGCGGCGAAGAGGCCTGCTCTTACTTTCCATCCAGACCCACGTTCCAACCTGTCGAATAAGTAGGCCACCGAGAAGGGGGTTCTACCTTGGACATATAAAACTGGAACTTCTTTCTCCATGTCATTCTGTTGATTAAGTTGAGCTAGTCTTGTGAGCGTTTAGAAGAGCGATAGGAATTGTTTTCTCTTTTGTTTTCGAGAAATCTTCAACAGTGATTATGACAAGGTAGGCTTTTTTTTAGCTGTCAGGTGAAACGGAATTCGTTTTTATTTTTTTATTTATTTTTTATTTTTTATAATTAGATACGGGAAGGATTCACCTCCGCGCTTTCATTTAAAAAATATATTTTTAAAGGTTACATTAGGAAATTTTGTTGGAATTTTGTTGAAATATATTTTTAATGTTACATCAGGAAATTTAGAAATATTCATGTTTACTTTTACTTAGCACCTTATATTCATAAATAATTCAGAAATATTTGGATTGAAATAACAAATATTTATTACAATATTCGTGTTTATTACAATATTTGTGTTTTTATTACGCTTCGTAAAGTAAGGCAGATTCAGAAAGCGATTTAAATTTAAGATTTGTAAATTGATGGCAATAATGTGGATCTGTTAAAATTTTATGCAGATAAACGGAATGTTCTGAACCTTATTTTTCAATAGTTATCAAAATTAAACTGAAAAATTGAGTTAAAATTAGCTGATAAAAATCTGATTTTGCGGAGTTTTAGAATGCACTGTTATATGTATAATTCACTGCAATAGACTGACACATTTTGAGGCTTTATTAAAATAATTAAATTCGTTTACTTTCTGATCAAACATTTTGTTTCGACAGTTGACTGAAACAGTTATAATAATTAAAACAATAAAAAATATTTATTGCAAGCTCTTTATAGATAGCACTGGGAAACGTTTTATGGAAAGTCTGCATCATTATCTCTGAAACAAGCAATTTCGCTTTCTAGTGCAGTATGGTTTATTTGTGAAACAGAGTAATTGATGTTTACCTTAATGAGTAATAGACTGTGAGTTACCAATAATATTGTTCCTTAATGATATGATTGATGAACTGTATTAATGTTTTCTTCTTTACTTGAAATACTCTGATAGTTTTAGCACATATAATGACAATTCACTAAGCCATTTGGAACGTAACAGTATAGTACACATGAAGTATCATTTAGAGCATATCTTAATCCCAATAAAATAGCAAGAGAAAGCAAGGATTATTTACTTAGAGTTGTTAGTATATTCATTCATTTCATAAGATGGAACATTTTAAAGAATTATTGTCTTATCCTACTTTCTCATGTTCGCAAAGGAATTTTTTTTTTTTTTTAAATTTGTCATTGCACGCTCATTTATTTGTTATAGAAATCGCTGTTTCACTGCGAAAACGAACCTTGAGTTCATATTATAATGTGCCCTCAGATAGGTTACCATCAGTTATAAGATCTTTAAGATTTCCTTGATGTTCTTTTCAGTTCAGGAAAATATATATAACGTATAGTGTATTAAACTTTCTCCTTTGCAACGTTCTGTATCGTTTTTATTTACTTATATAGTTGATTAAGATTTCCTTGATGTTCTTTTCAGTTCAGGAAAATATATATAACGTATAGTGTATTAAACTTTTCTCCTTTGCAACGTTCTGTGTCGTTTTTATTTACTTGTATAGTTGAAACTTTCATGAGCAATTTCGACGTTTTTAAAAATATAATCATTACAGTATTGTGAAATAGGAAATTTAATTTGCAACTAAAAAATACTACTAGAAACAATAACGTAATTGTAGAATTTAATCTAATGAACTTTAGATAAAATATACTTCCATATTGTGTACTTTGTGATTTTGACACTACTTCCTTACAGGCAGGCAAGAAATATTATTTATTGAATTTACGTATAATTTCGAAGTCGAAACATTATTTGAGTTATTAGACCCTAAAGCTGTTTAGATATTATTGAAATAACTTTTTGAGAGAAATGAATGAAGTAAATAAATTCAAATAAAAATAGAGCCATTTAGTTCTCTTTTCTTTCCTATTTATATATCATATAAAACTAAAACTTGAATTTATATTCAAGTTTTAATTTTACTGTTCATGTCTAATACGTTCGCATTACAAGTAGTGTTATGATAACATTCTCGAGAAAAATAAATTCTTTCTCATATAAAAAGTAATACTGCCCTATTAATGATAAATTATATTAACTACTTAAATTAATGATGTTAATTAGACAGAATAATTTTAATTATGAGCGATAAAAAAGTCAGTTGCAAAGCCTTGGAATCTTAAATATACACCTAACATTAAAATATATAACAAATATGAAAAACAGTCTGCGCCAAAATAGATTATAAGTTACTAAAAATTAGTCATTTAAATTTACTGGAACATTTACAGTGCCGATTTTGGACCAAACTTTGCAGGTTTTTAATTGCTTCGCAAACTAAGTTGGAGGCAATTTTTTTAAAACTTTCTCTGAATTATAACGGCTTAGAAACTCTTACAAAGTTTTCAAGTATTTGTAAGCGTCAGTGATGATGCTTCCTTGCGTCGTAAAAGATCACATAAAAAAGATTTTCTAGCTTTGACATATAACCTCATAAATTCAAACTACAAAAGAAGTGGAGAAAGTGAAAAGATATTGCGTGAGCAATCTATTGAAAATAGGCGGAACATAATTCTGAGAGGTCGACGAACTTAACGATTTGGAACCGCACCCCCAGTTTTTTCACAATTTTGCATCTTTCAAGAAGGATCTTCAGATTGAAAACTTATAAAGTAATTCCATGTAAGAAACAATAACTAGCTTTAAAATAATAACTGTAACTAGCTTTTCAAAATAATTTATGGCTCAAAAATTAAATAATTTGTTGAATTATTGGAGGAATAATTACGTGCTAGTATGTTCATATTCCTTTGCATAATTTCGAAAAAAAATATGATTATTTACTCGAAAATCAAGAACAATTCCATTTTTAGTGCAAATAAATTTCTATGAGATAATTTATTCATTTAGACGCCATAGAGAAAACAGAATTTTAAAACCTATAAAAATATTCCCATTTAAGTAATTTTTCGTATCTATATCACTGAAACTACTATTATTTCATAATAATGTATACTTATGTGTACTTTCATCATATGAGTGAACAGTTTTATTTACGTAAGATATGAATGGCAATGTAATTGCATCAAAAAGAAAAGTTTTCTTTTAACATTATTTATCAGCTGATGAGAAACTTGCCTTTGAAAGCAACAAAAACCATTTCTTGATGTAAATTATTAATTCTTAATAAATGGAATTAAAAACATTCTGTCTCCCCTTCGCATTTTGTGTTGTGAAAATTAAATTATTTTCTCAGAACCCATTGTTCTCAATTCTGGAAAGTACGCGCATTCAGGAGTTATTCTATTCACATTTATAGATCCTGAAACGCCGAAAAAATTTACTTTAAGCAATTGAATGAAGTTTTTTTTCAATTTCAATGAATGTAGGTTATTTATTTATACTTTTCTTAATCTTATTTTCTTCTCACTGATATTCTTTCTTATTCCTCTATGAGCACACTTAGGCTAAGAAATTCTTGAATTACTTGGTGGCTTTAAGTTTCGATTTTATTCAGTGATTATATGAACTGCAAGTATCAATTCTTCAAGAATCTGTTATTTTGAATTAAAATTTTCTTTCTAAATTACACAAAAACTGAGACCAAATGTGAGCGTAATACTCAGCTAACTGCTTTCTAGTTTCAAATGAATCAACTTTTCGAAATCAAAATTTACAGTAATATATTGATAAAATGCTGAAATGAATTAACGTGATTGATTTTTAGCAGCTCGATATATAGTTAACAGAGTTGCCATTTATATTAATCACACTCTGGGTTACTCACATAATTTGCTTAATAGTAGAATATTTGGATAAATCTTAGTATTGGCAATACGTAGATCAGCAATGGATATATGTGTTGCACTTTATTGATGGTTTCGATGAAATTACAATTATGCTTCTCTAAACTCCAATTTTTTTCTTTCGTTTTCTGATCCAATTTAAAGTATGGATCATGTCTAAGGTTTTATCACAGTACCTGAATACTGGTATCACTATATTACTCAAACGATTAATTTTAAGATTAATTTAAATTGTATACATTTTATGCTGTGTTTTATGTTAAGTGATGCTGTGAAAAAACACGTTAAAACACATGATACGAAACAGCAAAAACATTTCAATGGTACTTTTTTATCTTACAAAGTGTGGCCTAAACACAATATACTCAATGCAAAGTTTTGCGTCATCTTGAATATCAACTATTGGTCAGATATCAACTATTGGTGTCTCCGTCTGTCAAATCAATTTGGCCCAAACCTGCAATGCAGCAGATTATTTACATTTTTAAAAACTGACAACTAATAACGAATGCCAGGTTGTTTCTTGTAATCCATATG
This sequence comes from Stegodyphus dumicola, assembly GCF_044657685.1. Classification (NCBI taxonomy): domain Eukaryota; kingdom Metazoa; phylum Arthropoda; class Arachnida; order Araneae; family Eresidae; genus Stegodyphus; species Stegodyphus dumicola. The sequence continues at coordinate 135,432,573 of NC_140771.1, read as the reverse complement.
AATATTTTCATATGAAGACAAGACCAAGCAAAATTAGAATTTTTCTTGAGTATTAAATTTGAGTGCATAAATGTAAATCCACACGATCAAAAATTTATAAATCGAAACTAAGCCGAAGTACAGGCAAATAGCTGAGTGGTCGGAAATGCTCACTTGTTGGATTAATGGTGGAATCAAATCTCTTTATTTTTATGCTCAGAAAAAAAAGGAAAGAAAAATCCGAAAAAGTATATGGGCCATGTGGTATACGAGTGAATATTCATAACATTCAGATTACTTCAGGAACGCAAATTATTCAGGTTGCTTTCCATCTTTTGAATATGTTGACAACGGTGTCTTTTAGGAAGAAATGTCTTTCAATGCTACCCACATCTAGTTTTGTTCTTCAGTACATGTATATTAGTAAAGATCATTGTCCCAACTTTACTGATATTATTCTTATTTCAATTAAAATCCTTTATAAGTAATTTAGTAGTCGAGAATTTATATTTAAAAGAGGAAAATGCCTGCCTTCTTTCTTTTATTGATATTTTGTCAGGTGAACTTTCTTCATCTTTGCTTTCTCAGCTATTGCTAAATGGATCTCGATCATGATCATGGCCCCTAGCTGTGACGTCACCCATTTAGAGATTTTTCCACTCTCCTCATGTTATAAGAGAAATGACCGAGTTGGGATGCTTCCTTTTTCCAAAGGGGAAATGCGACCTACTAATGTTTTTTCATGATCAAGTAGATTATTATCGCCCTCCTTTCCGTCGTTTATAACTGTCTCTAGGTCAGTAGGACCGGCGATAATGATTTTCTTCTCGAGCTTGATTTGGAAGATTAACAAACGCACTTCTTTTCGCAACATCTCATTTCCTTTGCTCAGTATGAGTTATCTCAAGGAATAATATAAAAACCCACCTTTCTTTCCATGAAAAAAAAATGAAGAACTAAGCTGTTTGCTGTATGAAAAATGTGCAGATCAAGTGGAGCAACAAATAGGCCTTAATGATATTGGGAACTGCTTTTATAATAACATTAGCGTATTTTATAGTCATATTGTTTCTTATAATATACAAATATAAGCCCTAAAGTGGGTTAAAAAATGTCGCATTAAAAGGAAGGTTTTTCTAATTAAGGCTTCATCAACGTTGTTAGTCATATCTTTTCTTATAAATCAGTCGCTTAACTGCAATCAGTTAGTCTTTCTCTGATCTAAATTGCATTGATTTAAAAATTAAGACAATTTTTCAGCATTGAATGCTTTCAAGGAAATTTGTTTTTCTTATCCATAGTCGTTATCCGTAGTCGTTTGTGTTAGACTGTACGTTATCCGGTGACCCTTGATGACTAACGGGTGTTTCCCAGCTTCAACCTGTAATTTGTAGTTAGCTTTGACGTTCCATTAGGAAAAGGCCTTGTCTGAAAACAATCAACGAAGAAACACTGTCTTTATTTCCATAGCTCTACAGTAAGACGACTTGTTTATTTTCAAGATAAAATCACTATTCCTTTTGAGTCAAATGTCATAGGAAACTTGGCATACTATACCAGAATAAATTTTTGTACAACTGATGTTGATAAGAAATTTGTTTCTCATTTTATTTTGTGATTGTCATTTTTTATGGTATCTTTTATGATTTTATTTTATGGTAACGTTTACAATATGACTGCTTCAGTTTCTTTTATGATAATTTCAATAGCTAGCCAAGAATATGGAATGATAATTTTTATTTCGAACATTCGTTAAATTACAAACCGTAGATTTTACTTGCGAGTATATTGGCATGAATTAGTGAAACACACGCTATTCAAGTGCTTTCGCAATGAAAATTATTTGTTTAGAAAGCTATGTGATAATTTCTTTTAAAACAGGAAACATTTAAAGCTTATGGCCATGATATTAACGTTAGAAATATTCTTAGTCTTTACAAAATGACAGTACCATGAACATATAATCCCTTTATTTTGGCAAATGTTACCTCTGCGCTAAACATAACGTATAAATTTATCATCCACACAGCTACGCATTTAACTACTGAGGATATTACCATTCGCCCAAACGCAAGGTGTTTAATTTATCTATCAAATTTAACCCTCTGCTTACCGAACTGAGAAAATTAAAAGCAATAATTATATATTTCTTAATCATTTATAACTAAAATATGTTTCTAACACCATATATTGCATACCAGTTATACAATCATTTGGTGTCATTTTTTGTAAAAACAAAATACTCATTGTTATTCATACTATTATACTTTTATTTTTGTGCATAATATTTTTTATATTTAGTAACAGGTAAAACTAAAACCTCAATAGTCATATTTAAGAAAAAAGAAGAATGACTTTTGAAAAACTGCCAATCAATTAGAATTCGAATTAACGTTTTTAGAAATTTTGGTGGCTTTGATGATTGAAATTACGCCATTGAATTTCTGTTCATTTGAACGCTTGATGTATTACGGAATTCGTATGATATTTTGTACTTATATGCGCTAATTGAATTTAAAACTGAACCGGATAATTATTACTGGTTTGTAATTTCAAATGTATGAAATTAAGGAGCCCCTCGAAATCCACACTGTAACTGCAGTCTGTAAACTAGCTACATTATGTAGCTATTATATTTTCAATGTATCAATCTACTTTACATTTCCTAAATGGCTAAAAACGTCCGATTTCTTTCTGAGTTAATCAAAAACTGAAGTTGAGCTGTGTTAACTTTCTTGTACTTGAATCAACACAAAATAAAAGTCACACTTTCAAAAGCCTTAAAGTTTAAATTAATGCACTCTGTACATTTGCCATTTGCGGATTTAGTTGATAACGTAACAGTGGCTTTTATTGTATGTTTGCATCCAGCTTTCTGAAAGTGGAATTATATTTATTACTTTTATCAATTAAAGTAAACTTAGAATTTAATATATATTAAAATTTAAAGGAACTTAATTATTCCCTTTGACGATTTACCGAGACTTTCCTTTTTGAGCGATTTGTTTAATTTGGCGTAATGGTAATAACACGTTTACTCTTTTTCTCCCAGACGGAGTGGGCAAGAACTTAGTGACCTAGTTTAAAAAAAAAACGAATTACAATCAGAAACTGACATGCTTCTGAAAATACGAAGGTATAAAGGAACGGGAGGCTTTTCCAAACAGTCTATCTTGAAATGGCTATTAAATTCGCAACAGCATATCTAAATTAAATGTCAGGTTAGAATCTGTATCTTTCTCAACAGTTACAACATATTCATTCGTTTAATTCTTTTTTTTTTTTCTGAAGTTTTGTTTACAGTGACTCACATGATTAACGACTTTCACTTGCATAGAAGCACAACGCACAGACCAAAAAGACCCCAAAAGTACTATTAAGGGCAGAGGAACAAACGTGCATGGCAAAAGTACCTCTTTTTAAAGTCTATTAGATTATTATTATTACTATTGCTTAAGCAATAGCATTGTTTTAGTAGGGAACTATTTTTTTTGCTTTCGCTCTTTCGTAATTAAAATAAGAAAGAAAGACATTATGAGAAAAGCATTGTATAAAGAAAGACTTTCGTTCTAAATATCGAAATGGTGGAGAGATTTTTATAACCATTTGATCTACTTACTCTTTCTTAACTACTGACAGATTGAGTTACTTCGTTTTTGTTGATCAGATTTCTACGCTTGAATATTTAGTGGATGCACTACATTATTGTTGAGTTTATGACGAGAAGAATTATTAGAATGATTTTTCTTCCTTACATTTGGTTCAATTATAATATGTGTTTGTACTAGTTTTAAATATTCTTAATCATGTTTTCACCATTTTCACTGCTGTTGTTTTCATTGTTAACGGAGGTAGTTTTCACGATAATGGATCTTGGCTGGAAACCGTAATAAGGCACATCAATTTGTAATTGCCATGTTTTTGCGTAATATGGGCATATAAATTACATCAGTCCAAAATTCTCGAGAGGTTAGTAGTATGGCAAGAAAGGTTGACTTTCATACTCTTCCATTGGGATGTAGTGGATTAAACTCGGATAATCGATGGACAGAAGTCTGACTGATATCCTTGGGATCTAAAGTTAATGACAATGTGTACTCATTTCGCCATTGACGGTTCTTCAAGGTTATTGTTATGCTTTTTTTGATTCTACCACTGTTCCGGATATCCAGTCAGAGATTAAAAAGCCATTGTCTAAAGTCTTCTAAGAACGTATTAACAGGTTAATTACTCATATTAGTACATATGAGTAGTTAACCTGTTAATTATGTATATATATATATATATATATATACATATATAATACAAGATATAAGTTAAGACTACACGCCAAATTTTATTTATAATGTAACTAAGTCATTCTCCGTAATAAATTTGTTTAATTTAAGCTGTTCTGCGTTTTGGAACCGAAGTTATCCATTGAATTGTATTCCATAGTTAGTCGATTCTAGATAACATTTATCTGTCCAAATAGAACGGAAGTCATTTATTATACAATTAATATCTTCTACTTCCTGTCTTATTCAAGAAAACATCTCGCTGTTAATCTCTCTTTTAAACTAGCGGCAGATTTGTTTGAATCAATTCAGTAATCTATTGAAACAAATCTGTCGATATATTGCATCTTCTTTACAACCAACTAAGCCAAAATATAAAAAAACTTAAAATTAGTCATTGTCGGAATGCTGTATTTAATGGTAATATTTAAAAAGAGAGCCAATTCTTTGACGGTTTTAGTTACGTACTGATCGCAGATTACTTGCAGTATACTTCTTCGCCTTCTAATAGTGGCGTTTTAATAAATGCAATGTTATAGCTAAATTTTTTTCTTCTAAGCTAATCCACAGAATTTCTGTTCCTCAAAGTTCTTTCCAGATTACTAGATAGCTGTCACAACGTTTCATTTCGACCGATTAGCAGTTAGTAATCGTCGTCATTGTTCTTTTGGCCTAGAAATAAAATGGACAATGTATTATGAAATCAATACCGTAACAAATATCGCTCATAACAGCAGGATCTCTTCAGAGGGTTTGTTTCTCTATTATTGCGCATATATCAAGGATTCTGAGACAAATGCCGTTGACCTAAACTGCTCGCTTAACGCTCCTCTCTCAAAGAATGCCTGGAATGATGTTTTAAGGTCATACTGTACTCAACAGCGATTAAGTTAGACGTATTTAAAGCAGGAGATTTATTTGCATATTAATCATTGAAAAAATTGTCAGTCTTCATATTAATAGGATGTATTGTTACATTGCCATTATTCTTAACATGTGCCTATAAAATCTTAGTAAAATATTCCGTATGCTTGTCTATGCAGTGGCATAACAAGTTCAAGAATGCGTTTATTTGCATATTAACAATTTAATGGGAGCTCAATTCATAAGAATCATTCACAAGAACTGAAGGTGTCTCATTTTTTTTAAAGTAAAGAAATATTGTATAGTAAGCATTATTACATTTGTAAAACATAAAAAATTCCCCATTACTTTGATAAATGTTTGAAAATGAAGAGCGAAAATAAACTGAATGAGTATCATCGATAGTTGTCCCCGACGTCCCCTATATTCCTATATTATTTCCAGTGATGACCTTCCAAAGTAATGAAAAGTAATTAAGAAATTAATTCTTTTTATGTGTCAACCCAAATTATTTCTCTATATGTAACCTTCTTTATGCAAAAACTTCTCGAAACTTCTCTTTATGTGAGAAATTAATTCTCTTCATTTGTCACTACGAAATCAAAAGCCAATTTAAAATACAATATTTTTAACATAGCTACATTTAATGCATATTATAGACGATTTTAAGCATATCAATTTAGAGATACAGCAGAAAGGAGCACGTACGAGCGCTTTTATAACTAGCCAGCTGGTCGTTTCAATTCATTATAAGTAAGATAGTAAATTTATAGCAGCGTGAATTTCCGCAATTAGATTTGACAGTTTTTAAAAAATTTTCGAAGATTTCGGGGATATCAGATTTTTTTTTTCTCGAATTTTGAACAGATCTTTCCAGTTATTTTTTATTTCATCTGGTTCTTTTTAGATTATTTTTTCCTTAAATTATTTCTATACCTCTTTTCTTATGTATATATATATATATAAATATATATAAATCATGCATCTATAAATTCTACTCCAAACTTCAAGTTAGAAGACTGAACTTTGATTATCCTGAATTTTGCTGTACTTCTGGAATGCATTTCTTTTAAATGAATCGGCAAAACACGGTAGGATTATCTGATTAAAAGGGACAGATGGCTTCGTTGAGGGCTTTATTAAAGGAAATTGCCTCACATTCACGTACATATGAATTTAATATAAAAGTTATACGATAGTATATACGTACATATAAATTTAGTATAAAAGTTATACAATGCAGCCAGTTCATTGGCCAGTATTTGAACCCATCTTGAACTACCAATAGTCTTATCTACAAGAAAAAGTCATTTCCCGAAATCACATTAAGTCGCTGTCTGCATTTTTTCAATACCGACATGCAATTTGAAATAAAAACATTACCTAGTAAATGGTAGTAGAGATTTAAAATAACATTGTTGCATATGTGAGAGTTTGATACGTTTATAAATGTGAATTTCAATTAAAAAAGGTACAAATAATTTTTGTTTAGTTAGTAGCTACCTGTCTTCAAGTATCAGTATCTTGTTTAGTTAGTGCATCTTTCTGATACTCAATTCACTCCCAAATATACGACTAAATCCTCGACTTCGAAATGTTTCGTGGAACTGTGAGAGTAAATTTCAGCTCTTAAAGTTTCGGGAATTTTCATCACACATCCACCGACAGCCCCACAAATTTTCTTTCTTTTTTCCCCGCCCTCTCATTAAAGTCTTTCTGATGGAGTTCATGGATGCACCGTACAACACAGGCAACACTTGATCTTTCATAACAGGTTGTAACAATTAAATAAAAACAGTATTCTCTTTATAATCCAGAGGAACAGCAATCTGGATAGAACAAAAAAAAAAAAAAAAAAAAAACGCTTTGGCCATAAATATTTTCATTTCAAAAGACAATAAAGACCATTACTGAAGATCGTTTTCAACTGGAAAGCTCACAAAAAATCCTTAACTTAACAGTAGACATTGAATTCAACAAAACAAAACAAAAAAGCATAAATTCAACGAAGAAGTCTTGAAAAGAAGTCTACGAGTTAAGTCAGAAAATTTTCTGTTTTGCACTAAATCCTCCCAACTTATTTTCTAGATTTTGTATCAATTGCTTATTTCGTTTTCTACAGTAATCCATTTTGAGAACATTTCAGCAATTCAGAAAAACATAAAAAGAGGATTAAAGAGCATTCAAACAACTGGTTTTTATGGAGATATTCTAAAACTCTACGAATAGGCCCAGTAAGACTGTTTTACTATAAGAAAAACTTAGGAGATTGCATAGAAGCTTCAAATTCTAGAGTATGTTTACATAACCAAAGAAAATACAGATGGTTCAACCTTTTCGATTTTTAAAGAATAAACTAAATATAGCTAAATTTAATACTAAATAAAGCTTAATTTAATACTAAATAAGTATTACTTGAATATTTTAAATAAATGTATCCCGGAATTCCTGTGGCAATTACTTTTTTACGACAATCTCTGCTGAAAGTAAACAGTACTTGTGAAAATATATTAAAATATATTAATCAAGATGAATGTAACATAAAAAGTAATAATCATGTTCTCTAAGATCACCTTCAAAAAGTAGCAAGGTCATCTATATAATTACAGATAGTAATCGTAGACAAATTTCATTATTATGTACTCATACATTAGATGCACCTAAATTTTCTTTGCTTGGGGATGTTAGATACTTTTATATCGGCCTTGATACTGAGGGATGTACTAAAGAAGGTGACATTAAAAGTTGATACACGCTGAGCGCTAAATAGCAATAAATTATTTTCTTCGAACCTAAACTTTTAAGGAAATCAGTTCTAATACCTCACAGTGTTTAACGAAGCAAATGGAGTATGTTTTTATAGCAATATAAAAAAAATTATTTCACAATAAATTTTACTTTAAATATTTTAAACTGATTATCGACAGTTTTTATCTAATAAATCCTCTCACCTCTGGAGTACAGGCTCATCGCATACTCCAGAAAAAGAAAATTTCTAATTTCTGTTTCACGTATAGCTTTTCCACTTACGAAACACAAATGAAACAGAGGAAATGAAAGTCGCAAGTGTCTTCGCTAACGGCAAACAAAGAAGTACACAAATAAATTTCAACTGCTGATTTTGACACTCGATATCTACTAAAAAAATCAATTATGTAAATTATGTCTGTGTTAATGCTGCAGGGAAGCATTTTAGATTAAAAATAGGATTGAATAGGTCTCTGCAAGAAAGCGTGATATGCTTTACGGAAAAAGATTTTGAATTTTGAACGTTTGTGTTTCTCTGAATTACTTATCTGAGGAAACTTCAGAATTTCTCTGCTGTAAGTAAGAGTGTACAAAGGAGGCAAACAAGGAATGTTGCTTTTTATGTGCATGAACCTGACTATCTTTACAAAGATATTATCTACAGTGGAAAATTAAAAACCAATCTGATTTTGATTTTCCTGTTAGAAAGCAATAAAAGTGAAAGAACTCTTTTTGATTTTGTATTTGATAATTTTTGGTTGATATACCCTACACAATGAGATCAAGGAAAATCATCAAACTGAATTATAACCGTGAAGGAAGGTAATTATTTCCTTGTTGGAAGGAACAAGAAAATATAAACAATTAACTGACTCCTCTCGGGTACATATCATGTTACCTATATTAAGACTCTCAGATATTTGTGTAGGACATTACTCTTAATTTTCGGCGATTCACAGCCTTTGTTTGAGACAACACGTTGCCTATTTGCGTGCAAAATTTCTAATCTTGTCAGTTGGTTTTTTACATGACTGAATAACGAATTCCCAAACAATGTTTGCGATTTACGTTTTAATAAAAATACAGCTATCTTTTTATTATTAATAATTATTTTAATATTTTAAATTATATTATAAGGTATTTTCTCCATCCTTTATGCATGCCTTCGTGGTGCAACGGTAGCACACTCGGCGCGTATGCAAGAGATCCAGGTTCGAGTCCCGGCGAGGGCATTGCTCATTTTTCATGTCTCCTACTTCAGAATAAGCTAATGTCTCTACAGTGGTGACTAAACTAAAAGGTGATAGATTAAAGGATGGATAAAGGTTAAGAATCATCATAATTTGCTTCTTAACCACCAACATTTAGCGAATGGGCACCCTAATCCCAGTCGCTCTTTAAAAGGGGGCCAAACATGCCTTCGTGGTGTAACGGTTAGCACACTCGGCGCGTATTCGAGAGGTCCAGATTTGAGTCACCGCGAAGGCTTTGCACATTTTTCAGCTTTCTGACATCGACAGTCCTAATGACTCTACAATATATATAATTAATAATTATTATAAATTATTTCTTATTATTTATTATTAATAAAAATACTTACCCTCATGTAAATGCGGATTAAGCATTGAAACAGGGGAAAAAAATCAAATGATTCTGCATGAGGTACGTATTATATGACATCAGAATTATTCATTAATTATGAACATTATTAATGAAATGATTCCTACAAAGAACTGTCGGTTTAGATAGCGTTGACTTCATTGTATAAAAATTAAAACTGAAGAAATCTATCGCTCATTAACCAAACCAGGCACGACCAACTGGTCGGTAACAATGCAATTTTTGGTCAATCTTAGGTGTCAGTAATATATTTCTATAAAGGATATTATTATATTAAATTATCTGTTACTTTACGCATTGTGTTAATGGCAACAATGTTTTCTTGCGTGTTTGTATGCTCATTTTTGTGTTATCGCATATTAATTACTTGCTATAAATTCTGATGTCCTGCCGTAAACAACCGAAGCTCTCTGCTTCATAAATTTTTCAGGTGATTAGTATAAGATCAGCACGATAGCGGGGAAAGTGCTGGCGATCGGAAGTCAGGTCGCATACTGCTCTGAAATGTTCTTACCTTCTCCAAAAGTTAGTGCAGAAAGGTCAAATAGGGCCAAAAGCAACGAAAACAGCTCTAGCGATGTCGAAGATCGTAGAAGAATATAAGAGCTGGCACTCCAGGGGGATAAAATCAATTCTGAAGAGCTTGGCTGGTATGGAAGGACAGGCAAAGATGTGTACTGGGAGAAAGTTGTATAACAGAACAGTAAGGGCAGCAATTTCCATTTCGCTGACCATCAAGGGATATTTTCATTCTTTTAAAATGTTTTGTTATCCCTCTGGCTATGGTAGATGAAATACTTTGAAATAATTCGGTAGCAGTTTAGCTCGGGAATAGATTTTTCTTAACTTGTTAGGAGAGGAGTCTTCGGCTGGCTAGTGCATCTGCAGTGGCAAGGGTTAAACTGTTGGAAAGTTGAGTATCATTTCGAACTTCTTTAACAAGGTAGTCGGCTTACTCATTGCCAGAAATATCGACATGCGCTGGAATTCACTGTAAGCTGAAGTCTTTTGGGACACCTATTATTGTGTTTACGAGCACAAGAATATCTTGGGTAAGTTGAGAGTTGTCCCTCTGGATCGCCGCGAGCGCATATTTGAAATCAGAGAAAATTATGATGCCGCTAGAATTCTGAACTTCAATGGAGTGAAAAATATTCAAAGCTCACTTAATAGCTTCCAGTTCTCAGGCATAATTTGAGGCAATTTCTCCAACAGAAACTTTATGGGATTTATGTCTACCGTTTGCGTATATGAAATGTATTCCAGCGCCTCCTTTATTGAGATCGAAGTCAGAGGAACCATCTGTGTAGGCAGTAGCTAGGAAATAAGTTTGTAAGTTCATTTATGGTGTCGGTACCTTTCTCATTAAGTAATGCAATTGATTCTTTTTTGGTGCAAGGTTGTAAGAAATTTAAGTTTATAACTGAGTGTGGAGAGGGACGGATGGAAAGAAGTGGTTTCTTTAAATATACCAATAGCTTCAAGCTGTAAGACATTTTTCTGATCTCTTGGTCCACTTGTAAGGGTGACGAACCTTTTCAGTCTATTGTTCCCACTGCATGCTCTGAATGTTTTATTAGAGAAATGATAGTCTGCAAAGCTTCGAATTTCGTTTATGAATTTGATGGCGTCTAAATAATTTTGATAGTGGCTTCAGTTTCCCAAGGAGGTTAGGCTACACTCAGTTTCTGCTTTAATGTTTGTGGCCGAAACATCTCTAATGATGAATTTGGAAGCCCTGTATTGAATGCTGTCGATCCTTTCCTTTACAGAAGATGAAGCCGGTGTCCATATGGATGTAGCATATTCTAGAGTGGGCCTAACAAGCGAAATACATGTCTTTGGTCTTGATTCCGAAGATTCACCGCATAATCTTTTTAGAATATTTTGCCTTTTTAAGGCTTTGTTAGAGATTTGTTTAAAGTGTTGTAAAAAAAATCTCAATTCTGTATTTAGTGTTAGGCCTAGGGATATGAAATCTGTTTGATCTCAGAACCATACAAACTTATAATAGGATGAAAAGATTTTCCGTTTTTCCTATTAGTAGAAAAAGTACGTTAATTAGTTTTATCAGTATTTATATTAAGTTCTTTTGACCAAGTTCCAATGCCCTGCATCCCTTTGCTATGGAAGAACCGTTTGCGAAAAAGGAATATTTGAGTGAGTACGCCAGACTGCAATGTCATTGGGAAAGCAAGCCACTTTCGCACTGATTTGAGGGTCAATGGTATTCAAATACAGAAGGAAGAGAAGATGACTTAGCAGAGAGCTCTGAGGGACTCTTACCCAAGTACGGTAAACCATACCCTAAACTGAACTTAAAAATAAAAGAACAAACAGTAATTAGGAAAGACAGACTCATTAGTACTAGAGGAGGAATTGCCTTTTTGGTAGAAACTCTAGATGCAAAGTATACGAAAGTTCTCCCAGTATTGAACTCGCATGCTAACAGCAGCACTACTCTGAAATGGGGATCTGAAATTAAAAATATGTAACCTCAATATCTAGTATATTAAAACTTTGCAGAAGTGACTCCTAATTCACACGGTTATCTTGTGTTTTACAGTGAAACAATTTCTTTTGACACATAACGTAAATTGTCTTTACAAGAACCACTGCTTTGAGAATATTTTTTGCATGCATCTTTTCGATTTTTAGTATCACTTCTAAGTTGTTTCATTCTTAATTTTTGAAATTTTGATTGACTTCGTTGCCATAATTCACAAAATAAATTATAGATCGACAGAACGCATACACAACTATCAGTGTTTCAAGACGCGGCTGACTTTACGCAACGAAAAAAAAAAATGAAAGGCTGTAGCTCGTAAACTCGAACGGGATAGTGGAGTATAATGATATACTTTGTGTACGTGGGTGAAAAGAAACAAACAGAAAAAAAAAAAAAGTAAATAAAAATAAGCCTATTGCTGTGGACTCTCCCAGAAGTTTATCTGTGAATTTTAGTTTCAAATGACTTTCCTTCTATCCTGATTAACAAGTTATTTACAAACTAAAAAAATGGAGATAAATTTTCTAAAACTAAAAAAATGGAATAAAAAAAATGGAGAGTCATTTATATCTCCTCTAAAGAGAATTAAGTAGTTTAAAGTGGAGTATGTTATGAAATATCATCTGCGAAAAATGTGTTCTTTTCAAAATTTTATTATTATTATTTTTCTTAACATTTGTAGTTTCATCTACTCCCTTCCTTGAAAAATTTAAGCATTTTATATTTTTTTTTATTTGCAGGTATCATGGATTCCAGTCGCTGTGATAAGAATATGATTTAGCGCAAGAAAAATGGGTTTACAGAGGATATTCGCTTCATTTGTAGTTTTCCTGTTAGGTATGTCAATTAGTGTTCAGAAAAAGGTTTATAAATTACATAAAATTAGCTTATAAATATTGTAAATAGCATCAAAAGTTTCGAAGACGACCAATTGAACCATAACATAATTGGTTGATATACTTTGTCAATTATGCTACGAACCGTAGCATCATTTGATAAATACCATAATATAATGGGTTAAAGTTGGCATTAATTGGACCAATTATGCCAACTTTGGTTCTTTTAGAGCTTAACACTTAAAGAACATCACTGTTGTTGATGTTCAGTAATGTTATTTACTTATGTTCATAGGAAGATTGGTCTTTTGCAAGGACAGTCGTCTTAGGGAGGGATCACCATGAAGTTTCTTACACAGTATTTTTATTAAAGGAAGACACTTGATAATGATGTGCTTCAAAATTTGTCCTTGCAATTTGATCTAAAAATTTTTAATCCAAAAATTTGATCTAATAAGATAATCTAGTAAATTTAATCTTTGATCTAGTAATTTGATCTAAAAATTTAATTTTTTTTATATTGGTATGTTTTATTGTAATTTGAGGATAATAGTCTAAATATAATTTGGGGATAATAGTCTAATATAATTAAAAGAATAGCCTGAATGCAATTATTAAGCGCGAAAGGTATATAAGAGGTTCCATTTGCTAGATCTAGAAAAGACTTATGTTCAGATATCTAGTATAATTTTAGGCTGTACCATTAACTAAGGGAAAAAAAGAAAGATAAATATTGTATCATTTGCTTTTTATATTTCATTGTTTATCATTTTTTCATAATGTAGAAAGTTTTGTATTTTAAAAGCTGTTCATATTTCTCGATGAGTGAGTGCATCTTTTAGGACTACCAATTTAATTTTCGGTTTTCTTCAGAAAAAAAGTGATTATTGATTCTTTACTTCGTTATGAATAACTTTGCTTATTTATCTATTTATTTTTATTTATTTATTTTTATTTTTATTTATTTATTTATTTTTTGCTTATTACGTGCTCCGCCCTTAGGGACCACACGGAAAGGGAGGGATACCTCGTGGAGGTCTTTTTAAGGGAAACTGTCTCGTATCCACGTTACACATAGGGAAAACCACGAAAGCGCCCATGCAGCCAACCCGTTCGCCGGGACTCGAACTCCGGACCGAACTACCAGTGTTCAGCGGCTTTTAACGCTCGGCCGCTGGTGGGCAACTTTGCTTATTGTGCCCTTATATATCTTAATTTCAATATTTTTACATCTTTTTTACTGAAATTAATAAGAATGTTTTTCTTCGGAAATGGGAAAAACCCAGCCTCCTATTCAAAATTTATTTACATGAGTTCTTCTGAACTCCTAAAAAATTTGATTGCCTCAAGTAATAATTTATCCCTTAAAGTAAACACTGTTTCCAGTTATTATTTATGCTTCGTTAATTTAAATACTAGCTCAATCAAAAACGTTTAGAAATTTCTTAAATTTAGTGTAAATTAAAGGCTCATTGAGGGCATATGCTATTTATACATTCATTACCAACAGCGTAAGTTAAATACAAGTTTTATCAAATATCATAATATGCATTTTACCATGCTTTTTAGTAATGTTTTTAAACAATTTATCATATAATAGCTCTCTTCCTTATTTATAATAGGTGTTTCAAGAATAAATGTCATCGATGCTTCCAACATAAATGGATCCGTTGCTGTAAGTAAATTCAAATGACTGCCTTTCTATACTTACTAATTTAATTAATAAAATATATTTAATTAAATATATATATATATATATATATATATATATATATATAATTATACATATATATATAGAGAGAGAGAGACAAAGAGAGCTTTAAACCACTAGGTGGATGAAAGACACTTTTAATTTGAAAGGTTAGTTCTCGATCTTGTGTCACTCGGACCGATAACATCTATGACAGCTTTCAATTTGCTAGGTAGCGATGAATGTTAAACTAAAACTTTAAGTCTGGTAGAATGGCAACACGTAAAACTGGTAATTTACCAAGCTGTGTGGTCGATAAATGGTAGCGTAACGTCATGTACTGTAACTTAAGATACGCAAAAAATTTAAAAACTAATCAGTTGGCGATTCTGAGAAAATAGTCAGTATTTTATCACACGTAGTATTCATGATCCATAACAAAATTAAACTAACTTTCCTATTGAATTTTTAATTCATAAGCAAGGAGACCGCCACTTGAATTAGACGGAAGCCCAGTACGAATCTTTTTTCTTAGTAAGTAAAGAAGAGGGGAAAATAACACAAATAGCAATGCTTTCTCTAAATATTTCAGCATTCCTATGCCATTCGGGTGTAAGAAATACTACTTTCAGAAT
Organism: Stegodyphus dumicola; assembly: GCF_044657685.1. Classification (NCBI taxonomy): domain Eukaryota; kingdom Metazoa; phylum Arthropoda; class Arachnida; order Araneae; family Eresidae; genus Stegodyphus; species Stegodyphus dumicola. The sequence continues at coordinate 135,417,415 of NC_140771.1, read as the reverse complement.
CCTTTTAAGAACTCTTACCGCTCACTGCTCTTTCTGGAAAGCTTCATTGTATAAAGGAACGCATATGCGCTACCTTCACCACCACCATCTAAATCCTCCAGCGCGTGAATTAATTTAAGAAAGAAACTGGGGAAATATTCTGGATGGAATAAACAATCGCTTTTGCTTCTGCTAACAATACTGTTGCTCCACTTGCGCAACGAAAACTGCTGTCTCGTTCCATTGTTTCGCAGGCACGCTAAGATCTCAGCGTATACAAGTCATGCTGTTGTTAGTAAGAAGCGTTCAACTTCACGCACCGTCGAACAATATTAAAGATTTCGTTTTCGGAATTCTTCAGTCGCGAACGGACACGCTCGTAGTCGTTAGTTGTCTGCGTTGCACGGTCGACGTTTTTGTAACAACTCGTAGAGTACACATGTCAGTTTCATTTTTAGAATATATCACGTTCGCCACGCGCGAAGACGTATCTCAGAATAACGAAACAACCACCGATATTTGTTTATTTACTACTTTGCATAAAACTGCATTTATTTGAAATTTAATATGCTACCAAAACAGATTCAACTTGTAGAGAGCAACTCGAAACATAAACTGGATTGAAATTTCTTCCCTTACTTTTAACGAGAAATATTTTTATGATCTTGACGTTTCCAACGCTTCAGTCGTTGCTGTGACATTCTCTTTATACGGTAAATCGACAAAGTTATTTATTGAGTTGCGAAATATATAATGTAATAGCTGAATTTAATTTTGGCCTTTTTCATGCGGATGACCGTAGAGTCAAAATTTCTTTTATAGTGATGATGAAACGTTTACAGATGACTAAGCCTGTTTATCTGTTTTTACTTCCACGCGCAAAGTAAAGGAGGTACTGTAATTGCGAAAACTTTCGGGTTTCGGATTTCAAAGGAAATATCCATTTTGACCTTTCCCGAATACATTTGGACTATTTTTTGCATGATTTCTGAACGTGCAGAATAAAGGACTCTTTAAAGTTGGTTTTGTTTATTTGGTTATGGCAAAGCCCTCGAGGGCTATCTGCCTAAGGTGACGGATGATTTTGTGGAGAACTTTCTAAGGTAAACTGGCTCGTATATACATTATACATGGGGGAAAACACGCCCATACAGAAAGCACGTTTGCGTGCTTCGAACCTCGCACCGAACTACCAGTGTTCAGCGATTTTACAGCTCGGCCGTTGGTGGACAACTCTTTAAGGAATACAGAATAAAGGACCCTTTATTTCAAAACGCATTGTAAAAATGAGCTAAAAATGGCTTTTTTTTCCTGACATCTGTATGTACGTATGTATCTCGCATCCGTCAAAAATGATTAATCGTAGAAAGTTGAAATTTTGCATATGGAACTACTGTAACAACTAGTTGTGCATCTCTCTTTTAATCAGCTTAAAATTGTTACCCAACTTTTATTTTCACAATCATTGGTTGAACAAATGACGAAACCTAACTTTTAATGCGGTCTCTCGATTCCTGCACTTATATTCAGGAAAGTGTTATACTAGTTAAGAAAAAATAAAAATACAAGAAGTTTGACTTCCGTGCAATAAAAATTGACCGGAATACTTAATTTCAAAATTTGCAATTTTTGATGTGATTTTCAACTTGCCTTGAGGAATCTGTTAATTAAGTTAGAATAACTCGAGAAACTAAATTTAAATGAAGTGCAGCAAAAAATGTGTATAATTTAATAAGCTTACAAGAAAGTCATGGGATGTCTACATCCGATTTTTTCAAAACGTGAAAGAGTGCTTGATAAGTGAATCGTTGTTTTTGAATGAGTGTTACTTCAATTTTTAACTGGTTGTATTGAAATTAAAACATTACATCCTCAATAACTTGAGATTTTTGTTTGACATATTTTTTCTCTGTGTAGAGGAAATGTGACATCCAAATGACATGTGAAAGCGAAAACTCCTAGAGAGAGATTCGATATGAGGTTCGGGGCAACTGTGCTATACGTTCAAGAATGAACATAGAATCCATGCGACAAAATGGATGCCAAAATGAGTAAAATTGCTAGCGGAATGTCACTGATTCCGATTTAGTTCCCTTCCATTTCTGCACACACATATATCACAGATCCCAAAACCTAGTACTTGATTGTTATGTTGACTGTCTCTTGTAGTTCAAATTAAACTAAAAGCCATATTTTAAGCATGGAGATTTAATAAGAATAAGATAATTTAGTTCTAATAAAATCATTTGAAAAAGGAAAATAACACATGCATCCGAAAACGATTTAAAAGGCACCCTGTATTCCAAATAACTAGAGACATTTAATTTATTTAATTGAAAACAGGAAGTTAACAATTGATAGTAATTTAAGTGAGTGGAAAATTGAGAAAATGCAGGTTGAAAGAATTCCACAGAAGAAAGACCACATGGAGGAAGCTTCTTAAAATACAAAGTATGTAACTAAAATAATTAACGTAGCTTCATAAAAATACCCTTAAGTTCTACAAACAGAAAGCAGCTTCATTAAAAAAGCTAACAAAATAATTTTATTGCATTTCTTAAATTCTTGAATAACAAGGCCTACCATAACGTTGTCAATTATTGTACTTATCATCAGTTTTAGGGAGAATCACTAGCAAGATGTTATAGTGTTCGAAAATTAATGCAGGAAGTTAAAAAGTATATCCTTACATATCACTTTAAAACTCTTAACACATCAAGATGATTCAGACTGCTGAAATACTCTCTGAAATTTTGATATCTTAGCAGATCCAATGTATTTTCCTTCTGTCGCCCTGTCCAGTATATTCTCCTTCTATCCAAGACTGACTTCGGAATTTGAATTAGTATTATATAAAGTCTCCTGAAAGGATACACAGGGATCGGACCAGTACGGGGGATACACAGGGATCGGACCAATTACGTGCGTATTGATTCGCAATGGATTGAATGTACACAGAACCGATGACAGTTTGATGAAATTTATTTTTCCAAAAGCACTTTACAATTTTGAAATTTTGCACACAAAAATTTTCGCACAGTTCTTCTACATATGACAAAGCACAATCAAGAGTTACCATTTCAAACTACTAAGAATGTTGAACACAAGACAATGCAAAGCGCATCTAAAAGCGAAGCTCGCACGGTGATTTCTTTAGTATACTGAACTCTCAATACTCTGAGCTACACTGCTCTCTCCTAACTTATGTGGTTTCGCCCCGTTCGCCTAGAACTTAGTTCCTTCGACATCTCGAAACTGTTGGAAGGCATACATAGTTACAGTTAAGTAGGGCCGGATACAGTTACACAGGAATCGGACCAAAACGTGGCCAAATAGCTGACAAGCTTGGCGACTTTTGGCTATGTCTCGCAAATCTGGTGACAAAAATTAGTCGCCAAATGACCATAGTTGGTTTGGCGAGATAGCCATTTACCTCAATGCTAAATGGACTTACCCCTCCACACTCATTTTTCCAACGATGTTTCGCGATATGAGTCTTTCCGTATTACACTATACAAAACACATTGCAATTTGCATAAAATTTAATTAAAATTATTTACACGTATATAAAATTCGTAACAGTTTCTTACAGTCTCGGTCACACAATCTCAATTCATTACCTCGTAAATATTCGAAAAGTCAATATGGTTTTCGGTGCCGACAAATTCCATTTTGTATTCTCATTCCGCGGTTCGATTCCCGGCGAAGGCGTTGCAAATTTTTCATCTTTCCTGCTTCTAAATTACCTAATGACTCTACAGTATCCCCCGAAATAAAAGGGTTGTGGATGATGATTCTCCACACCCAGGATTTGGCGATTGGGTCCCTAAAAACGCCAGGCGCCTTTAAAAGGAGGTATATAAGGTATTTCTCCCGCCTTCTTGGCATGCCTTTGTGGTGTGGTGGTCTGCACGCTGGGCTCGTATTCCAGAGGTCCGTGGTTTCCCGGCGAAGGTGTTGCTCATTTTTCATCTTTTCTACTTCCAAAATTCCTAATTTCTTTACAACGCACGTGTGTAGCCAATGTATCTCTCATCGGCCCCTATATGGCAATGTAATAATTCTTTTAAATCCTCAATAAACTCCCGGTAGATAGGGGAGGGCGCGGGTCATATGCCTGTTTACCTCTGTTAAACACCAGGCGTCCCCGTCCTCCGTCACCTATCTTCAAGTTTTGCATATACTAGAGCTTTTCTTAGGATTTTCGTATCATCATTTTGTGTTCCGATTTATGACCAATCAGTGTCTGCTTTTTCGCTGACACAAAGAGAAGAATGAATGATCAGATTTATTGATATACATATTGCGATTTTTAATACATGTTCTTCGATGTTAACGCTCCACCTCTATTATATTAATACATCTGTATTAATTTATTAACATATTTGTTGACAAGCATTCTCAGCAATTTAACAGCAATTTTTGTTACTGATATTTAATTTAATTCCATAGAAATACTATGTTATGCTTATGAATAATTTCAAGTACCTTGTTATAATGAGTATCCATTTCATATGTTCTGATAAGCGTTTCCCACCCTCTAAATAATAATTTGCATTTAAGCGGATTTTAATTGCGTATTTATGGAGAGAGCACTAGAAACGCGACATCATCCATTAGTGTCCATGCAACAGGAGACATTTCTGTTGTATTATTCTTTAATATAGGCAGAAATCATAATCCACACCAGAGCAGAAAATACCACTGCAGCGGCTCAAATATTTTAACGTTGGTATGACGAGCTATTAAAATCATTCATTGTTTTTATACCTTGCAGAGAGTTCTGATGAATGCACAGTAACTACCCTTAATATTAAATTGAGACATTCTTGTTATGTCTTGTTAAGAAAAATTCGGCTTTAACAACCTTAGTAAGCAAAATGGTTTTAGAAAGTTATCAGATATTTGAATTGTCTATTCATATTTTTTTATTTGCACCAATAGCGGAGCCCTCTGAGAAGATGAAATTCAGATCTTTAACCCTAAGAAGCTCTAATGATCTGACAAAAACTGTTTCAGAAATCTTATTCGAAACATAAATTAAGATAAATTTCCATTTAGGTAGGAAAATCTTAATCCTTGTTTCAAACATATTTTCTATTATTTGCTGGCTTTTGGCCATTTATGATCTACGTTTGGTTATATCGTTATATTATTAAACATTCAACGAATTATCTTCTCGTTAGTGCCCTATATTGTAGTAATATTTACATACGTTTCATTCAAATCCGCTTAAAAATTGTTATGCCATTGTTTAGTTTCTTGTCCATCGCTTATTTTTCAACAGCAGTGCAATTTTCATTAAAATTATAAAATGAAAAAGAAAACTTGACAGGCATTGCGCAAAATCATATACTAGAGGAACAGTGATTAATGGAATAACAAATAGCTTTATAACCATCATTATGCAGTTTACGTAATCGACTTCGAAGGAAAACGAAATTTTCTTCATGCTCACACACCCATATTTCGAGTAGCGCCTGTCACTACATTGAACGAAAGTTACCCACTACCGATAAGATGATAGAAATGAGGTTTATAAGAGTGATTATATGACGGTAACAATGGTCATGATTCCTTGAGAAAAGAAAAAAGCGAATTGTTTCCTAGAAACTGAAATGGAAACTCACTTCTTCTCTTTTTGTCTGGGCGTATTATTCTAGTTTAAAAACTGGTCAAACCAGTCGACATAATCATATATATATAAGGAATTTATTGAAAGTAAGAGTGCCGCTGAAACCCGGATGACGAACATTTGTGTTTTCCGAAATCAACTAATTTAAATGACTGGTAATTTTTCCTTTAACTGAAATTCGCCACAGAATACTACAGAAAATTACACTATCCATATTTCTTCAGATCTGTCAGAACATACATAGAAGATAATTCCTTTCCTTATTGTTCAATAATCTTTTCTCATAAAGTACTGGGATAATCTTTTTCATGCATATACAAAAAGTACATAAATAAGAATCTTTTACGAAATATCATTTCTTAATTAAAAGATGGCGTTTATATGGCAGAAATCAATTAAAGCATGGATAAGTAGTTATTATCAGCTTCTTTAAACTGAATGTAGAAAAAAATCAGACACCTTTTTAAAGACAGAGTGCAGTCTACCGCCTTTAGTAGGAAAAATAATGTATCTCTTCAGTTCCCTTTGTTATTTCCCCCAAATTGTTTCAATTTATTTTGGCTATTAAGCAAAACACATAATTTTTTTTCGCATATCAAAATTAAGAAAAGGAATTATCCTTCTAAACAAAGCGCATCTGTAACTATGTTATGTATTGAAAATAAATCCAAAATTAATTTGAAGGTTAAATATTCGTTATTAAGTAACAATATTTTGTACAGTAAGTTTATTTATTTAGAACCTTCGGTGTTACATAGACGTACCTTGCTGATATTCTTGTAACTCAAATGTCTAATTATTCGATTTTTTTTCCTGCTTCTTTATCGAAATTAGATGAAATGCTTTTGCAAAATCCTATAATAGAACACGTATGTATACACTATATTTAAATACACAGAGGGTGTGCAAAAGAGGCTTTCTTTCTTTAACTATTGATCCTAGACTTTGATCCAATTAAACAAAAATTTCGAAGTTCGAGATGACATTTTATGGAAGTATTTTCAGTACTGGGTAAACCGAAATGATTCTTAATTTTTCATATAATTTCTTATATAATTTTCATATAATTTCTATGGTGCAAGGTTCAATTAATATTAAAATATTCCTGATGCTTTAATAATCTGTATGACAATGATAATGCTTCGTTCTTCAACGAGTTCTTTTCAAGAACGAATTTACTTTTTACCACTTTGCCAATCTTATCATTCAGAAAATTTAAAACTTTTTAAATTAAGTTCAATAAGAAACTGAAGAAAAGTTGCTTGTTTTGGCAGTTAACTGATCTATATTGGGTAAAATATCACTTACTATTAAATTTCTAAATAAAATAATGAATTCACGAATTTGATACATAAGAGTGCAGGAATTTGGTGCCAGAATAACATATTAAAGCATTATGAATCTCTTGCTAATAGGAATTTTTGCATATAAGAAGCTAGATTTTTATAACTATATAACCTCTTGCCCGTAATATTGAAAAAATGGTTTTCCATAAAATTCCTTACCTTATTTTGAAAACTTTCGGATTTAGAATTACATATTATTTACAATCAATACTTAGGGAAGTTAAGTATTATCCACCCAGTTTTGAATACAATATGTGAATATATATATATGTAAAAGTAAGTACACTAAGTATAATATAATTTCATGAGATTTAATTTAGCAAATCTTTCAGAGCAAAAAGATAAAAATGATCGATAAACATTCAATAGAATGATATAAAATGATAAAAAATTAAAACGAAAATTAAAATAAATTAAAAAAAAATACGTTATAGATGTAAATGCCATATATTAGATTATATACATATAGGATGTACATCAAATTACGTACATACGAGTCTGAAAAACAGCACTGGCATTCTGAAAAATAAAGCGCCAATAAAGTAACAATAACACTTAATAAATCGAAAAGTACAATGAAGCAACGGAAAATCACTCTGAACGTATGTTGTCTTCGGAGAAACGATAAAATATTCGTATACCATTTGCTACATTTCTGAAATTTCCTCTCATTCAGCTATTTTTATAAATAATTTAATTTAACTCAGATTGAACGACCATGTTGTTGTTTTCAGTAATTTGTTATTGTATTCTCAACCCTACCAAACGCATAATGCTCTTAAGTTTAAACGCATAACGCTGTTAAGCATGAATGCATTCAAGCTTGGTTTGAAATGTTGATCGGTTGTCGGAATAAAGACAGTCTCTCCTTACTTTATATTGGCGTAAACATTTCATTTTCCATCTTCGCTAAAGATGTAATAAAGAAATCTCTGTTTGTGTCCACGAGAAATTTATAATGAGTGAGAAAATTGGCTCTAACAGTGGAGCAATGACATTGTTTGTTCAGAGCGTATGGCCCATGAAACAATTCTTTCTGGATATTATCCAATAAATGAAGAAAACAGTATCACATGAATATACATTTGGAATTTGGATGCATTTTGGATGTAGATTTCAATCATCCTTTCGGATAAACTTGTCCAATCCATCCTCATTGAACTGAATAAGAGGGTCACAGTGAGAGTATATATAGTCGAATTACCCCTTTATAAACATAAAAACGGTTTCAATGCAATTCTTCCTTTAACAATGTCTTCTCCATTCATATTACAATTATTCTGAACAGCATTGGATGCTTTAACATTTTGGCTAAAAATTAAAAAATGATATAAAAATTGTTCATTTCGATCTACTTGGAATTTTATTATTGTATTCCATAAAAGGAAATAAATCATATTTCAAAAACAATTAAATGACAAATTAATAAAACAGTAATTATAGAAAGAGAACACACACATTATATATATCTAATATCTTGATGGCTGGGCGACAGCTGCAATGTATTGAAGATGGTGGCGTTGCAACAAGTTGGCGAAGGCTTTTCTGTATATCTATAAAGATGACATTTACAGACAGATGTGGCCGAAGACAAGACATAATTTATTACTGGACAACTCATTCTTGATATACATATCACAAACCATCAGGCACCCAATAGGCTTTCTAGACCAATTTTTAGAAGCTTGCATTTTCAGACAATGGACGACAAACAGCAATTATTCTCAACGTGTCAGCAAAGTCAGGCAAAATGGAAAAGTAAGTACGCATTAAGCAGAAGCGTGAAGTAAAGATTATGTTCTTTTTTGAAATACTGATCTGTGAGTGGATGAAAGATATCTGCAATGCCCGTAGCGTACGGTTCCATGGTGCAGATTAATTTTGAAATGATGGATTTTAGATTCATATTTATAAACAGTTACTATATGGTTAATGTTTTTCATTAAATAGTTATTTTATTGGTAACCATCATTATAAAAAAACATATAATACTTTCTAAATAGACCTCAAACTATCTCTCTTATGTCTGAAATTTCTTTTTGATTTTTTTCGATAATTTCTCGAATCTCAAGCGGCATATTTTTGTAAATCTCTACATTACTCTACATTGCTTCGAAACATAACAGGTCTGAATGTTCATGTAAATGGATGTAAAAAATTCTGCTAGAGCAAATTCCATGCATACGAGAAAAACGCTGTGTTTTCTATTCCTCGCTTGATCTTCTTAAAAATAACGGCTCATTTCTGTTCCAAAATCTTATTCGAGAATTTGAAGAAAAAATTATTATATTCATATAATTAATTTTAAAACAAAACAATAAGGATTTTCTGCCTTCAGAAAGAAGCCTTTCTTGAAATTGATAGCGGAAGTTATTAAATAAAGTTAAAATTCGGATAATTTCTCTTTGCAACAGTAATTTAAAAACATAATTGGAAGCATCCCATACAATTATTTTACTTTAAATTACAGATTTTATTTGAGGGATAAATCAGTCAACTGAAGAGCGTATATTTGCTACACACGTGACAAATTTGTCACGTGTTTGAAAAATATATGTTTATAGATAACTAGAGGGGAATCACGGATTATATGGAATTGATTGAATGAGGTAAGCAATTGTTGATATAATTTAAATTTCAGTTGTTAAAGCTGAGGAGTTAATGAAAACCAGAGCGATTATTTGAAGCGATAACTTTTCCTCCTCGTATCAGAGTACCCATGAATACGCTAATGTCTAATCGGTACTCAAGCAAATGATTAGATCAAATAAACTTCCTTAGTGAAATGATTAAATAATAGAAAGTAGGATTATGAACAATTACTTTCATGTACAAAACTGACTTTGGAAAGATCTCGTGAGTTTCGGAATACACCAGTGAGAACAATCCGATTATTACGCAATTAATGGGATTAGACAGAAATTAGGACAAATATTGGTCTGGATATCTCATTTAGGCTCGTACAATCGCTGTTGTTGAGTAAAAAAGAAAAGAAAGTTTATTCTATAATATTGATTCGCTGATGGATATTATGCTTTTATCCTCATTTAGTCAATTATTGGGTTAATTATCAGCAACAGAGGGAGTCGCGTTTTAGAAATATTCTTTTTTTAATCATTTTTCATTTAGCAACAATTTCTTCAGTGCAAAATCTTTGAAATGTAATTAATACAGTTTCGATGATCGCACTGTATCAAAATAATAATCTGATCTATTGTTATTTTTTATCCTCTTCCAAAATACACCATTTTCTTCAAATGTAGTTTTCCTCTTTTAAATTAATATATGGTACTTCTCGTATATTCCAATTATACATATTAATTATATTTTCACTGCAGTTTGTTAAAAGGATGGGTGTAAACGAAAGAATAATATTATAGGGCATTCGAAACTTTTACAGTACCTGCTTATTAAATTTAAAGCCTGAAAATCTGCAGCAGAAAATAAATTCAATTGTTTGAAGCAGCAAATAATAAATTCATTTGTTTGAAACAGCAAATTTGACTAATAAATTCCATCCATTTTACATGAATGTTTCATAAAATGTATAAAGAAAAAAAGAAATAACTTAGGAACAAATAGTGACAGTTAGATAGTTATGGCTAATAGCTAAATGTTTAGTGGAACATCTATACTACTTTTTAACTCAGTCCGGTAGTTATGGACTACAAAAATATTAAACATCTTTCACGATGTGTGAGCTATTAGAAAATAAGGATGAACATCTTAAAACGCGTTGTTTTCATGCATTTTTTTAAAACTTTGTTTTTATAAAGGGTGTTCCAAAATGCATGCAAGATTTGAATTTTGCGCCTTTTGTCAGATAAAGTGTTGCCAACAACAACATACCCCGAAAAAAAAAAAAAAAAAAAAAAAAAGACGTGACAGCTGACAATTGAGGGCTATTGATAATGGAGCGCTACACGAATGTACAATATGTTTTCATTGTTGACCAATATTTTAAAAATAACGAAGCTTTATCCGCTCTGTTCGCAATTTTTGTACAAAATATGGTCGGAATAGTGATTTAACTTCATCAGCTGCGACGAGATTAATTAAAAATTTAGGAAAACTAGAAGTGATCTTAAACACTGGCTGTTCATCAACAAGTTGTTCAACACAAAATATCAAAGCAGTTCGTCAGATCGTTGCTGAGAGTCCAGGGACATCAGTTCAACAGTGTGGTTAGGAACTTCACTTTTCAAGATGCTCTCTACAGTGCATTCTCATGCATCTTAATGTTTGTAAAGTTCAGTTTGACTCAAGAACTTGAAGCCTACTGACCACGCACAGTTCATTGAATGGATTATGAAACAACAAGCGGATGCTGTTTTTTCAAACAAAATTATTTTCAGCGATGAGGCTCATTTTTGTCTCGAAGGCTTGGCTAATCGACAAAATTGCCGCATATGAGGTTCAGAAAATGTACAATTGATTGAGAAACAAATGCATCCAGAACGTGTCACTGTTTGGTGCGGAATTTGGGCTTGAGGCATCATCTGACCATTTTTCTTCGAAAATGCGGCTAGTGAGGCAATAACAGTTAATGGTGCTTTCTATCGCGACATGATAATCCAGTTGTTTTGTGTCAAAATTGCAAGATTTGGATGTGGACGACATGCTATTTCAACAAGAGGGGTACCACATGCCATACAGCCCGAGAAACAATTTAATTCCTACATGAGTCATTTCCCGGTCTTGTTATTTCCCGTTTTGATTATGAGAACTGGCAGCCCAGATCACGTGATTTAACCCTGTTGGACCTTTTTCTTCGGGGGTGAGATTTCTAAATCTAAGATTTATGCCAACAAGTCCACGACCATGCACGCCTAGAAGGAGGAGACCGAGCTCTGTATCAACGAACTTCAGTCACATTTATGCAAAACAGTCACGGAAAATGTGAACAAAAGAGCACATGTGTACCAACACAGCCGTGGAGGCCATTTTACAATTTTTAACTATAAACCTGCACTTTCTATCAAAATTACTTCTTGCGTGAATTTTGGGACACCCTTTATTATCCATGTACTTGTCAACAGAAAATAATATATTCTTGCAAAAGTATTATGATAATTTTTAAAAGGGAAGCCTAAACTTCTACGATCTCCCAAAATCTAGTTGTGAAAAATGTGCTTAGCGAAAGTCGCGTTCACATCTTCTTGAAACAACGAATATGTTTGGAAAGAATTTCAAATTTCTCGCAGAATGTTTCCTTTCAAAGATATATTAAACATAAAATTCAACAGAATGGCTTTAAAAGGTGTCTTACATAACAGATGCCAGAGCATTATTTCAACATTTTTTATTATCCAGAGATCTTCTGCTGAAATGCGTTGAGCAAGGTCTAATCACATTATGTTTCCGCTGCGAGGGACTGGACGTCGAAAGGGACAATTATCAATACTCGCACATTTCCAGGAAACCCAAGTAGCTAGGTTACCATTTTCACTTACCACAAAGGCCAGAACAGTAATCGATTATCGCTCAAATTGGGATCATGTAATCTTAGCAGAACTTTCGTCTGATTGGTTTATCTCTATCCAGGACACAGGTCCAGCCCAGATATTTTCGGTGAGGTTTGAAAAATTTCTGTATAGCTGCAACATTGTTTCCGTAGCTAGGCAAAACTTCGCTTCCAACGGGGCTCGTTTTTTTAGGAATCCTCCTGTTTAAACCAGTGCTACCAGAATCTCGTTTCTCAGAAAAGTCTCGTTTATCAGAAAAGTTAGGGACTGTTGCTAGAAGTGATATCCTATTAACGAAACAACTATCTAACATTACTATACATAACTATACATTAAGTTCTGCGGATTACGGTGTAAAAAATAGTAAATAAATTTAATCATAATATTTAAATTATTACAATGATGTAACTAGTTTACTCTCTGATTTAAATATTAACTCATTGTTTTAACATTCATAATCAGTTATTATTTTAACATTTTCTCTCATTTTTAAAGTCTGCAATGCATAAAATGAACTATAAGTTCCTGATGTGTTGAAATGGTTCAGTGAACCACCTGATGTGTTGAAATTAAATATTGTGAATTACTTTATCCGATACATTCTCGCTCAAATCATTACACGTGCACAAAAATAAATAAATAAATAAAATAAAATAAACTTTCAAATTTTATGTTACGCCCAAAGGTGCGTTTTTTTCATTTACACATACATGTTTCAAGAGAATTTCAGCTAACGCTACACTGGGCTAAAAATATTTAAAAACAGCATAAGTCCAACAGTGAGTCGTACGCGCTGGAGATAAAAATGCTTTATTCCTTACAGTGTTGCCACTGTTCGCTTTAAAATTGTTGAGTTTTTTTTTAAATCAAAAATTCGTTAAAGTTTGACAAAATATGAAATAAGCAATAAAACAAATTCCAAATTCGGGCTTTCAGGTGCTGATGATCGGGTGGAGGACTATGTTAATTAAAATTTGATGAATGTAGGTGCCGTTGTTTTTCTTTAAAACGCTAGAAACATACATACATTCATGCAGATTCTTCATCGATTATTTTCTTTAAAACAGGGCGATAATCTTCGATGGCAACAATAGGAAAAGTGATTCGACGCAAAATGCCATTTCGAGACTAATAGCCCTTCTGGTTTAAATCCCATTTGGGCTAAAAAATACTGGAAAAGTACAGTTTAACATTTAATTGGAGTGAAAAATTTTTGTGCTATATAATTTCACGTATTAAGATACTTTTTTTTTTAAACCTACACCAGAGAATTTGTGTCAGGTGGTTTCATAATTTACGATACTTTGTAAAATCCTAAATTAAATTGACAGAATTGTTAATTAAAGTCTAAACACGAATTCAGATTTCCTCTTGTTTAAATACATCGCTGTTAAAAAAACTTACACTAAAATTTTAGCGAATTTTATTAGAAGGAATGATTGTCTACCAGACAGCATTCTTATTTATGTTAATTATAATATAATTCAATAATATGATAGGCTAGTAGTACGATAACATGTAATGATTATTTGACACTTCATTAATAAAAAATCAGTATGAAATTTATTTCTTATTTCAAAATCTATAAAATTTGTCGTTATTACTATGTAGAAGATCTATATTTAAAATATGGTAATCTTTAAGTTGGCTATATATACAGTTACCAATAAAATAAATACAGTATTATAATAAATATGTGCTACAGTTTACCAACTGAATAAAACAGGAGTCACTATGTCTACCTCATGCTGATTAAAAGAAATTATACAATGAAACTGTTTCATTATAGTGGTTACACAGGCATTCAAGCTATTTTTTACATCCACAGAAATGACAAAATCATTCTCAAAAGAATTTCAGAAAGATTTATAAATGTTTAGCATTATCAGTTTCTTTTATCAAGAACCAGTTAAATTCTGTTATTTTCTATAACCAACTAACTCTTGATGGATATGCATTCATGTAGTTTTTCTGCGTTGAAGAAGTGAAGTTTCGATCTTGCCATAATAGACAGCAGTGAATAAATAATAATAATAATAAAAATAATAATAATAAACTTGTTCAAGATGCATCGATCACGCGTAATCGAAGTTATAAAACATGAAGGCGGAACTATTTTAGCACAAATATATTTTTATTTTATGGAACTAACTAAAATAATTTAATTATTTTTCGTATGTTATTTATCATTTTTTATGCAGCGAACAAATAAAATCTCAATAAAAATACTAATAACACAATGGAATTAAATAAGAAACATTTTTACCAAGCAATACAATTCTAAAAATATACGCATAATTTTGTGAATATAATCATATCCCAAAAAAGTATATAAATTTTGAATATCATGTTTCATAAAATGAGATATCTTCCTTTATTAGTTTCCGGTTTCAGTTCATGTAAAAGAACATACATTGCAACAAAGAGTTAAATTAAATTAAATTAGTTATTGTTTTCTAATTTTTTAGCGCGTATAAAGGCGGACTCGTGCAGCCAGAAACCTGGCATCTTTCTTCCAAACACCAAAGAATTTCGCGGTTAAATACCGCTTTTCCTCATTATGCATTCAGTCGTGATTCTAAAACTACGTTCTGGCCGGAAATAGTAAGTTGAAGTTAAGAATCGACAGGAAAGGAATTTAAAATTTAACTGTTAACAAAATGAACATAATCCTTACAGAACATATCTTTAGAATTTCCGATACACAGTCCCGCGCACTGGAGATAAACGTTATTTTCCATACAGTATTGCCACTGCTCGCTTTGAAATCGCTGAGTTTGTTAATCAGAAATTCGTTAAAGTGCTACAAAGGATGAAATCGATAAAAAGACAAATTTCAAATTCCAAATTAAGACTTTCAGATGCCCATATTTGGGTGGAGACTTACGTTATTCAGAATTTGATGGCTCTAGGTGCAGTTGTTTTATCACAATGCGAGAAACTTACATACATTTAAGCAGAGTCTTCATTACTTAATTTCTTTAAATATAACACAGGGCGATAATATTTGGTGGCAACAATTTGAAAAGTGAACCGTGAATCAATGCAAAATGCTAAAACGAAATTCATAGCCTTTCTGGGCTAACACCTTTTGGTCTAAAAAAAAAGAGAAGTTACAGAATTTAATAAATTAGTAAGGTCATTACGATCTTAAAACCAGACAATTATCAAATCCACAATATTTTT
This sequence comes from Stegodyphus dumicola, assembly GCF_044657685.1. Classification (NCBI taxonomy): domain Eukaryota; kingdom Metazoa; phylum Arthropoda; class Arachnida; order Araneae; family Eresidae; genus Stegodyphus; species Stegodyphus dumicola. Next base: position 135,401,804 of record NC_140771.1, on the reverse strand, counting down.
TTAATTGAGGCAACTATTTCTTCGGGAAAATTATTGGAACTTAGTACGCACAATGACCCTCATTAGGAGGATTAGAATTATCGTTGTTAATCCGATTCAAAAGTTAAAACATGACACAAACATTGGCAGTATCATACTCGACTTGTGTTACGCAGTCTTCTGAAACATTTAATGACAGATTACGTAGCTACTTTGAGATTGTATAGCAACAAATCGGAAGAAAGGACACAACGCTTAGGAAGTAAATGGAGCGTGTTGTAACACAATGACGAGTGAAAGGCCTCCGGGAGTAAACGAGACTATTACTGAAATCCTGATACGTTCTGTCAGCTACTGTTACTTTCATCTTTCAAAAATTACTTTACATTCTGAAATGAATAAATCCTTGACATCAGATTGCTGCTTTATTAGACACGAAAAAGGAGGAAATGCGTACGTAACAAAGACTATAATCTATATCATATCCTAAATTTTTCGCCGGTATAAGTTACATAAATATTACTGGTATTACTGGTATTAAACAGCTGTTCCCTTAGAAAGCCTGTGGTTTCCATAGCAGTCAGTACACTAACATTTGGGGGGGGGGGAGATCTACATCGCCGTTACGATTTTAAAATAATTTCTTTTTAAGTTAATAGTATGTATAAGAAAGAATTTATGTTCTTGATCTTAAAAAAAAAAAAAGTTAAGCTAAAGAAATGCTCGTTGCATTATTTACCTAAACCTTTTTTGGGTTCTCGGAACATAGTTTAACATTTTCTAATTCTTTTTCAAAAGCAAAGGAAAAAATTCCTCAATACCTTTCTCTTTAGTATTCTTCCCCCCCCCCTCTGTTTCTAAGATGATATTTCAAAACGTTTTCAAAAACTCATTAAGCCTTTTGAAGGTACTTTACAAAAAAAAAAAAAAAAAAAAAAAAACTGGAAATCGAATGACAATAAAATCAAATTTGCTACAACAATAAGTTTTTAATTTATAATTCGTCTTCTGAAGTCTCAGAAATTATTATTGCTGTTTATTATTATTTAATTGATAAACTTCTTATTAAACGAACTGTGACACAATAAATCTGTTACCTAGAGTTGATTAAATGAATTAGTAAAAAATCGAGAGCATAATACACTTTCTATAACGTACTGAATGAGTTACATTACTTGAACCTTTCATCAACGAAACAGTTATATACTTCTTTTAATATCCTTTGGTAACTTTTCTAGCTGCTAGCATTTCTGATAAAAGAAAGCATATCTTAGCTAATATCTACTTAAAAAGCATTTATTAACTGCTAAGCATCTTATGCTTTAGACTAAAAATGAAGAAAAAGATTAATACCCTTAATATACAACAGTGCTCCGCAACCGGTGTGCCGCGGCACACTGGTGTGCCATGAGTAGGATATAGGTGTGCCGCAATCAAATACATGTATTTGACATTTTGCAATTTTTTATCATGTATTTAATACACAATGACAATTTTTTTCCTTAATAATGTCTTTTTTAAATGTTTTTATATATTTCACTGTTGTGTGTGTGATTGTAAGTGTGTCAGCATTTGAATTTTTTCGGCACTTCCTTGATAACTCGGAACTCTTTGGTGTGCCACGAAATTCCAGAAAGATTTTTTGTGCGTCGCAGGTGAGAATTGCGGAGAACTGATATACAAAATCTTTTTCAGGCATCCCATATACATCATCATGAACAAAGATTTTGGCCACGAAGTGCCATTGCATTTATATAAAAGCCTTCCGAATAATGTCTATCAATGCAAAATGATTTAGTGACATTTAGCACATTGCGTGGTAAACTATAAAGAGGATTTATAACTAGGAAAATGTCCGAGAATAGTAAAGCAAATTATTTTTCTTGTGGTCCATCAGCTAAAAAGGCGGAAAAAGGCAAATAAAGACGGATATGTAATTGAATAAATTTTTATTACATTTAATCTTCATTTCATAAGTATATCACTACCAATATATGTTTCTTTTTCCCAAGAGAAGCAGTTAAAAAGATTTTAACTTTGTGAAAAGAAATAAATGTTTGAGAAATTAATTATTATCGATGAAAACTACCTTTGTCCATACGTTGATAATCGGACTAGTTAGCACGGATGGTATCAGTTGGAATCCCAGATAAAGCCGGCATATATGTGATTGTAATGTCTTTATGGAATATTGAAGCTTAAAATTTGGTTATATGAAATTTGTATCGAGAGGCTTGTGCCACAGACTATCAGATTCTACTCTTCAGTGCCTTCGTTGAAAACTGGGATGAAGCTAAGCAAGAAAACGTTATATGCTTTGCTTTTATTAAGCAATCCAGACCAGATTGATCATAAGAATTATAAAATTATTTGCATAAATAACATTACTAAGAAATATTTTTTATCTGAAATAGCATCTTGTGTATATCTTCCACTGCCAAAAATACGATTAATATCAGGAAAAGGCAATAACTTTTCTTGCTCCATAAATGGTCATTGCCTCGACATATTTACAATACATTCTATTAAAGAGAACTACAATTTTAACTGTTATGTCTTCTTTACTTATATTATTAAAGAAGAACACTTACTTTATTTTACTGCACGGTAACCTATGCATTTCAGTGATTTTAGCTACATTCGAATCTGGGCGAAGTTTCCGTTTTTTACGTGCTTCTAAAAGAAGAAGGAAAAAAATGCTCCTGAAATGGAAGCAGGAAAAGCTTCATCATCGCTTAAGATGTGCAAGATACCCCAAAAAATTAAGATTAGGCATTTCCTAGGCTAAGCTTAACTTTAATTAAAATTTTTACGAAACTCATGCGTGAAAGCTCTTGACATAAATGTACTCAAGTATTTGATTTTAATGCGACTAGTTTAGAATAGTGCGCAGTAGTGCAACAAACAGATCTAAGGACAGAGGAGGTAGTTTTATTGTATTGCTCTAAACTTTATTTATTTATTTTCTCTATTATATGGTCTGAAATGATTATTTTTTTAAGGAAGGAATACTTTATTTTATGTTGTTGCCCAACGACGTTTCTGATAATATGTATTTTGTATAAATATGTCAGAAATTATGAGATAGTTTCAATAAATTAGGGTGATAGAACGAGCTGAGTAATGTGGGAATTTTAGCAAAGAAATTATCACATTCTTTATCCATACTGTCGTGGTGTAAGCGGTTAGAACGTCCATCTAACAACTGGAGGAAGCTGGTCAAAAATCTGGAGAAGGCATACGCTTCTTGCTCCGAAAAATATGATGTCTTTGCAATTTTAATTAAATTTTCTCTTAAAAATCCCTTTGAAGACACACAAATTCTTAATACCTATTATATATATATATATATATATATATATATATATATATATATATATATATATATTATAAGGTATTTCTCTCGCCTTCCTAGCGTGCTTTCGTGGTGTAGTGGTTCTGCACGCTGGGCCGGCATTCCAGAGGTCCGTGGTTCGATTCCCAGCGAAGGCGTTTGCACATTTTTCTTCTCTCCGGCTGTTCTAATTAACCTAATATCTCTACAGTGGCGATCGAACTAAAAAGGGTGTTGGATGATGATTCTCCTCACCCAGGATTTGGCGATTGGTCCCCTAAAAACCCAGCCGCCCTTTAAAAGGGGGAGTTATTCCAGAGGTTCGTGGTTCGATTCCCGGCGAAGGCGTTGCTAAGTTTTCATCTCTTCGGCTTCCAAAAATTACCTAATGTCTCTACAATTTTCCAGAACTTAAAGATTATTAAAGAAAAATATTCGTAGTCAATCCATTTATTTTCAGGTCTGTAAAATTAGTCTGGGTTTCATGTAGGTTGAAACAGCATTTTAACTTTATTCATATTATTTATCTATTTTGTGTATAATATCTCTTTGTTTTCCTTGTAAAATCTCTGCAGTTCTTCATTTATTGTTTCTATTTTTCAGCAGTCGTAAGTTAATAGTCTCATCATAAGTAGTATGATTATACGCAATCTGAATATTTAAAAATATAAGTTTTTTCTTAGAACACTAGAAACAAAAAAATAAGTCATGCCCTCGTTAAGAACCGAAGCGAATAGATCTATAAGTTCTTTGGTGGACGTGGCTAGCAGTTGCACCTCGAGAGCCTGTGCAGAGGAATATAATAGTTCCTTATAGATAAACCATTTGAAATATAAACCTGAGTGTTAATAGATGCCTCTACTGATTAATAATTTGCGGAATTTTAATGTAAATGAATTCATAAACATCAGACGTTGTTCTGCAGTGTACCCGAAATTCTTAATTTTCTTTTCTATACCTCGACTTCTTCAAAATATTATATATTCTCCATGAATTAGAATATTATTCTGATGAAACAACAGCTTTTATGTCGTTTTTTATGCAGACCAGAAGGCAGATTTAAAAAACACTAAAGAAAATAGAGGACGACAGAAATGTGATAAGTAAACGTTCCTAGATTTTTCCTAGATAGTTTCTCACAAACTGATATCGATAAAATAAACTAAATCGAGAGATTAACGTCTGAGATCTAGACCAAGTTATTATGTAGACATAACCAAGATATTACGTAATTTGATTCTACACATTTAACCACACGTGCATCATTCATTCGTTAACAGCACAATAGCTTGTTATGCAATGCAATATTTGATTAACTCAGTATCATAGGAAACATCATTGTTATAGAATTCCTCAATAGTCATTGTTATGGAAGAATGTGAACATTTATAATGAAATTCAGTAAACACCGTGAAATATTAACAGTATTCATTAGCATCATATACATAATATTTAATTGCACCATCTAAATAACGGAAAAGAGAAAAATTATTTCTTTAAATACAAAGCTTAAATCTGTGTTTCTCCTAATTTTTGTATCATTTAACTCATTATGTTTCGCTTAGGGGTACGCGCATATAGAATAATAACCAATACAAATGTTAATACTTAAAATAACTTGGAAGACTTTTAAATTACTGAGATACTGAATGAATGTAATAAGAGAATATTTTGGTATACGATTATTCTGTTTTTAGGTAAAAATGCTGCGTATACTGTATGTCTATTTTCTAAACAACAATAAAGAACTAAATCAGAAATTAGACATTCTCTTTAAATTTCTTTTTCTTTTATGGTGCTTGTTGCAGTCAAAATAGTGAGCAGATTTTTTGGATCCTCAGTTTCAGGTTTTTTGCTTAGCCAGTTTATCAATCGAAACGATACTATATGTTGATCTACTTCATCACAAATTGATACCCTGAGAATGCATATTACATAAAAATTCTTGAAAACTTATAATAATAAAACATTAAAATGTACATCGCATTAATCTACAAGAAAAAAGCGGTAAGTTTGGGCATATTTTATAAAAGGTTGCTTGCTACACAATAAAAACAGACCACAAGACTTCTATATAAATTCAGTCAAAAATCATTAAATAGATTTATAAAATTTTCAGAATATAGCACTTGCACTGAATGGCGAGGATTTATCTTTCTTGAACAATAAATTTAGTACAATTTATAATTCGCAGAACTGTGTATATAGGGGCAAAGCAGTTGTAACAACGAAATTTCAAAAACGCGTAAGGGTGAGGACTAAACATAATTTATCATCTAAAGACCACTATAAAAATTAGTCTTGCTGTATTTTCAGCGCAGGCGTTTTAAACTGTGTATTATATGCCGTGTTATTATAGTTAATATGGAAGCCTTATGGAAAAATACACTAAGGCTATGATGCTCATGGGAACGAATATCTTCGGGAAGAAGACTAATTTTTATGGAATACATGAGGAAAACTATGAATGAACACATGCAATCAGCCTATTTGCTTGATGGGCTGATTGCATAGAAATATTCGTTTGCCCATATTTGGACGCAGGTTAAACTACCAGTGTACAGCGATATTACCGTTTTATAAATAGTAGCACCTTTTTGTCAAAACGAAACAGTGAAAAGCTCAAATAAAAATAAATGTATAAAAACAAAGTCAGATTTGAAATGTTTTTTGCGTATTTCATAAAATGCTGGTTAAAATAAAATAATAAAATTTATTTATGCTAAAATAAATTCTGTGAATTATGTAAACACAGAGTAAACTTGTATTAAGTTTGTATGTATTTAAAAAATCACTTATAATAAAATCACTGGATTTATTATGAATATATTACATGAAATTAAATATTTTTTAACAGGCTAATATAAAACCAGGTTTTACCAGATTTCGTCTATCTCCCTCTCTAGTCCTCAAAAAAATCTTTAGGGCGAAAAAGTAAAGCCTAATACTTAAAAATGAATATATGTTTGCCTAGACTAGAAGAGAAACACGCTAATGTGACAATCAAAATCGTAAAAAACAACCTTATATTTAGCGTAGGTATAATGAAACACTCAATCGATTTCGAGGGCAGCTAAAGGTCCCTCCTCATCAAGAGAAAGAAATACATAGAAAGAAGAAAATAGGAATCACAGAAACACGTGGTGCTTATCAGCACTGCACGTGGTTATAACTAGATTTTTAATCAGAGTTGCACTGGCCGCCTACTTTTACTGAGCCAGACTGCCTACTTTTACTGAGCCAGGCTGTCTGATCAAGCATAAAGAAATATTAGCGAAGTTAAAATAGGGAGCGAGGGGCAGATGCACATTACGCTCAAAATCTGAACTTCTTATTTCTGTGATTCCTATTTTCTTCTTTCTATGTATTTCTTTCTCCTGATGAGGAGGGACCTTTAGCTGCCCTCGAAATCGATTGAGTGTTTCATTATACCTACGCTAAATATAAGGTTGTTTTTTACGATTTTGATATGTTTGCCTATTAAACAATTATAACGCTATGTCACAAATTATTATGTAATGTAAATAAGCTTTAAATACCTAAAGGAGTTACACAGCTAATATAATTGCGAATGATCATGGGATATTTCTTCATGGAGAATTATGACGACTCCGGTCGTAAAAAATCTCCGATGTAAGAAATTTCCTGTTGTAAGAAAGAAAGCAAAATTTTGAAAACAATCTTTATATTTATTAAATTTTGGTTCTAGTTTAAGATTTAAAAAATTCATAATTTTTTAATATAGGAATGTGAATGATGTTTTCAGTTTTTTTAATGCTTGCTTTTAAATTCTTATGTTATTATGTGGCTATCTCGCCATCCCGTTTTTAATGAAAAACGATAATAAAACTCATCAGAAAACCTGAATTCGCTTTTAGATTTTATAACCCTTTACCCTTTAGGGATACCTGACATTTCGCATATATTAGACAATTTTAAAAGTTAAACGCGGGTTTAACCATCACAATGCCTGGAAGATGATCTGAGAATTGTTTTCATGATACTTTGAAATGAGATCATGTATTAGGGGCAATGACACGTGAGTTCCCAGAAGTATGGTGTGAAAACTTAACATATCACAGCTGCAAAGACTGATATTAATGCGTAAGTTACACTTTCATAGCACATTTTTGTCTGCTTATTGTCATGAAAACTGCTGAAGTTCAAGGTCAGACTATACAATTTCTTTGCGCTCGAGCGACCCAAATCACTTCCTCCACTTAACTGTAGCTGCTTCTTTTACTTATTATTGTTATTTTCATCATTTCAGTTGTTTTGTTTTTTAATCGATAGGAAAGCATGTCTAGTAGCGGCGTTGTGACCTTGTTCTAGTTTTTAATATGTCCATCCTAGGAACAACTTCGTTTCTGAAAACAGCTATGCTTATAAAAAGAAAGCAGTAAGCCATTATCTATGTAGATACTTCGCTATCGGGTGTTGGCGTAACAGGTTGCGATGAGCTAGATTCTTAACCGTATTCTTAGAAGAAATATTTCGAAAATTTCCGGGAACCATAATTCACGAGGATAGCGGATTTGAAGCCTAAAGTCATCTTCGACTATTATTACATATGCAGATTTTTTAGACTAAATATTCATGAAACACGCATTATAATTATTGAATAGGTAATTATGCATTCCTGGATACATAATAAATACACTGAAGCATTCAAATTGACAATCATTTAATAAATGTAGATAACTTCTCGAAACCACAGTGGTTAGATTTCTGACAAACAAGCATAATGCTAAGCTACACGGAAATACAAAATAACCCAGAAAAACAGAGTTAGGTTTGGTTCTCAAACTATAATTTTTAATTCCTAAATTTAAACAAATATTGGAAAATTGGATAATTATAAATTTATTGCAGCAGTTAAGAAATATGTAAAAGAAATAATATTGTATAAAGGGACCTGTAGCTTATCGAGTTGATGAAATCGTCAGACCTTTGTTAACTTTGCCTAGTACAGAAGGCAAATTACACGGGTTTCTCATGACGAGTTTCGTATGTATTAAAATTAGCGAGTAAACAAGCCAAAAATATAAACTATTTTTTTTTTATAAAGTATCCCATGGAACAAACCTCTCAGACACATTCCAAAAAATACATTGCTTATAAATATTTGTCATATTCATAAATTGAAACTAATATTCCTCTGTTTTATTTGGAATGTGCTATAACAACCTGCATAATAAATTTTAAAATATTACAAAATGCCCTTACAAATGTATATTGCAGTGTTGCCGCTTTTAACAAAACGTTTTATATTTTTTGCAGACACAAGCTGGGAAACAATCAACAGCTGATGTCAACAGCATATTTTCCGAGATAAAATTCAACTGTCAGAACAGAGTTTTAGGTTACTATGCAGATCCACATTTCGACTGTGAAGTTTTCCATTTTTGCCACAAAGATGGCACACGGGTTACCATCCCTTGTTTCCAGGGCAGTCAAAAGCACAGGATTTGTCATTTAAAGGAGACTACTCCAACAGCATGTTCGGGTCTACATTTCGTTCTGCCAGAGGACTTAATAGGAAAAAAAGATTCCACGACAGCGGCTGCTATAAACGATGCTACAGATTACAAAATTTCAAACGTTATTCCTCAGCCAAACCAAATGCTCGATGCGAAGGAATCTAATACCACACCCTTAAGTTCCGACAACGATGACGCTGATAATGAAAGAACAGAGGAGCTGGATAGTATCTTCGAAGTTTTCAGCGGCATTTTGAAAGAAATAGAAGCAGATCAACCATTAGTGAATGAAACACGTAGCAGAAGTCAATTTAGGTTCAAACCATCCACGTTTAGTCGTGGTTCTCATCAACATTCGTCTGCAGAAATGAGAGGTTCAGAACTAGATGGATTATATGGCAAAGAAAAAAACGCGCATGAAAATGGAAAGTTTCTAGTAGAGGTACATAAAAATGAAGATGAGAAAAATGCAGGCACAAATTACAGTTTATTTCAAAGGAAAGCAAAAAAATTATTTTTAATCTCTAAATCAGATAAAAAGATTGCGGCTAAAAATCCACGAAGAAAAAAAAGAAATGTACAAAATGCAAACATTCATCGACCATATGCTATTATATATGCCAAAGTTCCTGACATTACTGAAGAAAGCAGAATATATAATTCCGCGAGCTCACGTCAGGTAACGATTACTTTATTTTGTTTACCTTCATGAGGTAGCATTTGATTGTTATTTTAATAATTTTACTGCCAAATACTTAACAGTTTTCTTTCATTGGGTTCATTCAATTCTGCTTCATAATTTTGTGTTAATCGTTAAAATCGTTGTATTAATCGCATAAAGTTAAAATCGTTTATAATCTTTTTTTTTTTTCAATTTTCCCACAGGATAGATTGGAGGTGCCTTTTGCTCCAGCAATAGTCCCAGCTGATGTTCCAGTAGTTCCAGTCACTATAGAAACACGCCGTAAAAAGAAATCAAAATCAAAGAAATCTAAACGCCCACAGAAAACACTAGAAGCACATTCTTCCTCAGATAATGAATTTCAGGATTATCAGCAGACATCTGAACAACGAAATGTTTTATTTTATGTTCCTGACCAAGGAGGGAATGTCAGACAGTTAAGCTTACAGCAACCTGGAATAGCAGATCCTAGATACCCCACTGGAGGTTCTGTAATACAAACACACAGGCAACCGGCGCAAAGGCCAGCTGAAAGGCCCCAGCAACCACAAGTTCAAAACGGCGTACAAAACAATAACCAAGCCACTTACCCTCACAGTTTAAGCAATGTGCAACTACCGAACTTTCCGTTTCAGCCACCATCTTTTCTAAATAACCCAGGTCAATCCTCATATTATTTTGATCCTCAAGCACTTCTGCAAAATGATGGGGTTTCACTTTATGGAACACAGTTTAGGCAACCTAATCATTTACGAGCTCAACCTGAACAAGTTGAACGCGTCATCCGCCCTCAGTCACAGTCAAGTCAAACAAACAGTGATTCCCACAGTCATTTAAATACGGCTTCTAACAGCCGATTACATGGGGGACAGGAGAGTGTTGTTAACCAAGCAAGAGGCAGACCACAAAATCTTCAAAATGGGGCTGTCAATAACCAAGAAAGTGAAAATCCACGAAATCCACAAGTACATGAAAATCTCCCTGATTTCCAAAATGCGTTCTACAATAACTTCCCAGGATTTCAAGTGTATAACGCTCCTTTCGCCCATCCAAATATACTTCACTTAGGGCCAACATCGCAGGCTGAAGCCCAACATTCCCTTTATTCTAATCAACAACAACCAGCTGCAGGGCTTTACCAGGCTAGTCCTGATCAAACATTAAATCAAGGAAGACTTCAACAGCAAACTCCTGAACAGTTTCTAGCCCAACAAAGACCAGCGCAGCAGAATCCCCGAATCCAAAGCAATAATCAACCTGAAATTGGTGGGCATGGCGTTCCTTACCTCCAACAACAGAATCAAGTGGCAAATTTAGGTTCAGTAACTCCACATCAAGACAGGTAATTTATTAAATTATTATATATTTTTTCAAAATTTAAATCGAATAAATATAAACTGAACTAAAGATGGGAATCGAAATCTTAAAGATTTATGCAGCTTCATGGAAAAAAAAAATGCCTATTATATTAAACAAACAAACAAACGATAAATATCGAAGTTTATAAATACTAATGCATGCAACAAAAATATATTTATTCCGGATTCTTGATAGTTGTACTGTGATGCATTCTTATTTGCAATTTAAAAATTTTACGTACGTGAATTCTTGACACTTAAAGCTAAATAAATCGAAAGGCTGCTAAGAAAGGGATGTGCGAATCTTCGAGCTAGAAATCGCTCCGTAAACTTTCCTATAGTGATACGCAGGGGGGGGGGGCCAAGAGCGATGCGCAGTGCAGGGAGAAAGTTATGCCACATACGCATGACGTCATGTGGGTGACAGCGTTAGTTCTTGGCTTTTGTTTACTTACGTTGCATCAACAGTTTGATTTGATTTGTGTTGTTAATTTGCTATTATACCTAGGCGGAAGTGGCAAATTGTGCTATAGCGTTGTGTCAGAATTATACACGTTAATACCTTTTTTGGCGGAAAACACTCTTTACAACCGGATAAAATAACTATTTTTTAATGAATTTATGTAGCTTTCATACATAACTGTGATGTAATTTTACATTTATTTTTCATTTTACTGCTATTTTACATTTAAATTGAAAAATTTCTCATTTTAAATCATTTTTTATCATAATCTTCATTTTGTGTATGAGGCTTACATCGTAGTGAGATATTTAAACTCATGTCATGTTTACCAATACTGAGTACCTGAATGATTAGTTAATAAATTCGCGTATCCAACTTCATTCACATGTTTTGGTTACTTTCTTTACATCCCAAACGGAATTCTATGTATTGAAGTAGCGTCTGGGTTAAGCTTTGCGAACTAAGTAAACTGATACATGCCTCACCGTGAGGAAAGAACAATTTCTCGACCTCACTATGATGCAAACATCGAATGAGTGAGTGACATATTTCTTTCAGTGTTATTTAACTGATGCATACAGGTATGTGTGATGTAATTTAATTGATATAACTTACACATGCTTGAACCTGAAGGAAATCAAATCTGTGTATAATGCTAGAATAAAAATAGCGAAAGAGTAAGTAAGATATTCTGTTCAGTGTTATTTAACTGCTGCATATGTTTTAATTTTGATTCCATATAACTTGTTTTTAATTATAAGAGAAAGAAAAATAATTCAATATTGAACACATATTTCGAGTATAACAAAAGTATTTTAAGAAACAACCTTATAAAAATACATTAGTAATTAAAAATATTTAATTTGTGTACAGTCTGAATTTAAATTAAGATGTGGTAGTGTATTTAATTATGGCAAAGCACACTAGGGCTATCTGCGTAATAGGTGTGATGCCTTTGTGGAGGACTTTCTCAGGGAAACTGGCTCGTATACTCGTTACACATGAGGAAAACCACGAAAACGCCCATGCAGCAAGCCCGTTCGCGGGATTCGGACCGAACTACCAGTGTTCAGCGACTTTACCGCTCGGCCGCTGGTGGGCCGAAACTAAGATGTAGGGCAAGTTTATTATTATTATTATTGTGCGTATATGTGTAAGAAAATGTATTTTTATTGTTCCATTTTTAATGTATGGAAGGAAGAATAGGATGCCAATATCGAAGATTATTTACTAAAGCAAATAATCACGTCAGGATAAATGTTATATAGAAATCTTGGGAGTTAAAGGGATTATAAGAGTACTTTTAGATTATACTGAAAATATATGCACTTCTGCTAAAATCTGAAGTGAATCAGTATGAAGTGATTTTTCACTTTAAAAAGAATGTGATAAGTATACTATTTAAAAGTATAATGACGGATATTAAGAAATTTGTAGAATTTTATGGTATTTAAATATGAATTTGTTAAGTCAAATCTTTTTATGTATATTTTTGCTTGAAATATGTAATTTAAACTGAAAATCACGATCATATATTTCTGATGGAATGTCAAAGTTCATTTGTATTAAAAAAAAGTGCATGAGAAATGAAAATAAACAGAATAATACTTTTTGATTATGTTTTTACGTCTTAGCACTTATGCCATCATGTGTTCTGTTCAACAAGATTTATTTAGTGCAAACAATACTACGAAAAAATATTCAAAAATACCTTGTTTTGCAATATTTATTTCCCTTAATTAACTTAAATATCGTTTTTCATTTTCTAATGCTTTCCTTTACGAAAAGAATTTAATGTTTACAATTATTTTCAGCATTCGTACGAATTCTGTGCATAAAATAAACATTTTCTTTAACAAAATACTTAATCGGAAAGTATATACCCGGTATTTCTGGTGTATCTACCACATATAAAATGATCATTTTGCTTTAGTTTACATTTTTTCCATTACCAAAATCATGTAGCAGACGCGTCGGCCGATGCGTCTTGTCTCCCGGGTGACGTCACTACCAGCAACCAATGGCACGCTTTTTCCGTTCCTGGCCTAACCTTAGTATATTAAAGAACCTTGAGTGATACGACCTGTCATTTTATAACCAGTTTTGGGCTCTGGAATAGTCTTTCGCTAGCTGATAATTTTGTCTTGGAAGAATTGCGACTGCTTGTCATAGTTCAACTACCAACTCACGGAATTTATATTAGTTATTAAAAATCCAAGACTTCCATTAAAAAGCAATTGAAACTGTCGGATAAAAAACTTACAGGAATGATGATTCTTCCGCTTATCTGTAATTATCTCATTGCATAACTATTCGTGATAGGAAACAAACGGTTTAAAACATTGGGTCGTTTTCCTACAGTAACGCTTGAACCTTTTTACATAAAAGCATCCATTTTTAACGTGTGTAATTTACAAATAACAGTAAAACTTTAAAAAATTAGCTTTTGCACAGTTGTAAGTAATCACTTTCACGCTAAAATTATCTTAATCAGCTGCCTAACTCACAATAATATGCGTCTGAATCACAATCTAATTTTTATTTAGAGATACAGTCTTTTCGTATATACTATTAAGCCTGAAATTATAGTATGGCGCCTGAGAAGTATGATGTAATATACCGTATTTCTCGGTATAAGATGTACTTTTTCTTTAAAACTTTCTTTAAAAAGTTCATGTCTAAAAACTGGAACGTAAACGCTAACAGCAAACGAAATCAAGGGTGAAAGATTGTTAACACTTAAAATGCAAATAGGCAACCAAAATCAGCATTAAACACAATTATGCACTCATATCACAACGCCTTAAAAAGGAGCACGCCGGACCTATGCGTAAATTCGCAAGCAGTGATAACTCTGTGTGATTCAAGGTAGCCAAAACGGAAAGCATGAGCCTGAGGCACCATTTGTATGATGAAATGCATTAAAGGGCTGTCTGGATATTGCAGGCTGATGCAAGACAATCCGCTGTTGCGAAAGAGCAGAATGTACATCGTAGTGTCATTGATAGACCTTTGGAATCTTTACAAAGTAATCAAAACACCTGTAAAAGACGCGTGTCTGGTCACCGAAGGATTACCATAACGGCAGACGATCCCTTCCTGTTGCTATGTGCCAAACACCGTAGATCACTAACAGCGTGACAGCCGACGGCCCATATCCTGCCTAACTGTGTCACATCGAGGGCAAGAAGGTGGGATGTATGCCCGATGACCTGTGGTTTGTGTTCTTTTGTCCCCATCGCATGTCAGAGAGAGAGTTTGAATTGGGCCTGTGAACATCGCAGTTAGACGCCAGAGTAGTGGGAACGCGTATTCTTTACGCATTTCATTTAATATCCAGATTTACGCATTTAATTTAATATCCAGATTTACGCATTTCATTTAATATCCAGAGTTTCATTTAATATCCAGATCGATTCCCGAAGGGCAATGACATGGTGAGAGAAAGAAACACACTATCGGGTGCCAAACATCTTCGAAAGACACCATTACAGAGAAAGAGGCTTACTTATATGGGTTGCAATAGCAACGAACGGCCGCACCGACCTCTACGTTATTTTTAGTGGTTTCGTCACAGCCGATCGAAATCGGGACTGAATTCTACAACCTCTTGCGCGTCGCTCCTTTTATAGCTGCAGTGAGTACCGACGCGGAATTTATGGAGGATAATAGCCGCCCGCGTAGAGCTCTGAGCTCTAGTGTGCGGAGTTATCTGGATATTGAAACCATTCCGCATCTAATGTAACCTGTTAGATCCCCAGACCTGAATCCCATGTTGGAACGACGAATAGAAGATAGCAGTGTACCGCCAGGCACCTTCCAGGCCTACAGGTTTCTACAGGAACGGGCGCTACTGCCACAACAAGCCATCAACGACATAATTGCCAGCTTTTCTCGCCGGTGTCAAGTATGCATTTCAGCTACAGAGTATCATACCTGTTATTAACGCGATGTTTCCATTGCATCCATTACCATCCATACCTGTTATTAACGTGATATTTCCATCCCATTTGGTCTTTCGTGATGCGATGGTCATAATACAACCTTTCCTTTATTGCTCACTATGTGGTCTAGTAATGCCGCGCCAACCTCTTCAATCAATTTCACGCATATCAATGAAATAGTTTTTGTTTTGTTCCTTGTTTTGCCTTTGTCGTTTAATTTTTGAGCAGGAGTGTATACTCAACCAAAAATTTAAATGGATATTTCACAGCTATTCTTTTTTAAATTTACGTGTTTCTAAATAAGCAGTCGTTTGCAATATTTTGGCTGTTACTTTCATTTTGATGCAATTTGTAATGTTCTAAATGACGGAAATAATTCCACTGATTTCTCAAAATTGCTTCCTCAGTGTTTATTAAATTTGTAATCTGTACTATGACGTAAAGTCATCAGATTTTAAATACTTTATTTAGTTAATGATCGGTTATTTTTAGTTGCTGAAATATATTTGTGTAACAACAAAATACTGCTCTAGTTGGTTAGCATTTGGAACATAATTTGCAGTTTTTTACTGTTAAAATTTGGTGCCTCTATTCAATTCTGTGCTTGTAATTGTAAAACATATCATCCTTCTGACTTTTTCCTTTGATATTTCGATTTTATGGTTAATCTGTATACCATAACGAACGTATCGATTCTCACATGAAAAGAGTGGTTTGTCTTGCGTGAACATGTAGTATGAAGCATTTTCTATAATAACATGATTTTAACATGAAACTCTTAGCTAAATTAAATGAATTTCCACAAATGTAGTTAGCAAAAACAAAATTTTGATTGCTTTGATCTCCTGTTTTTCATTTTCCTAAGTAGGTAAGTTACATAGATTTAATAAAAGGTTTTTTTCTTTAATACTTATAGTAATAAGGATTTAATAAGAGGTCCTTTTTTATTGCTGATTTAATAAAAGGTTTTTTTCTTTAATACTTATAGTAATAAGGATTTAATAAGAGGTCCTTTTTTATTGCTTATAATAATAATGCTTTAATAAAAGGTTCTTTCTTTCATACTTCTTAATTACAAATTCTTTCAAAATTCATAATTAATCAAAGAAATCATTCTGAATGAACAACATCCGTATTTCATTAAAGCTGAGGACTAAATTGGAAAATGACATGACATTTTCGCTGCTTTTCCAGAATGTCGTAAAATGCCATGTCTATGATACGTTTATATATAGGTCATTTAAAATAATTAAAATATTGAAAAAACTATTTTTATCGCAGGCCAATAAAATTCATTTTTATGGATCGCATATTCGACTCTAACAACATTTTATTCAAATATCTGACGGCCTTTCCATGCTCATACTGCACGAAAACTTCTATATAAATTTTCTTATATTATCACTAAAACATTTCTATTAATCTGTTAACATAAATTTATTTTATAACTTATTAATCAGATTCTTCTATTGAAATGTCCAATGCATTTCTTTAATTAAACTTTATTGTATGTGTCCATTACAAGTCAACTTATCAAACAATTTTAAAATCTTTGTTTACATGTTCTCAATATTTCCCTATTGAAATATTATATTTATTTTTACATTCAAATATTCCGATGACTTTCGTATTAATGAAGGTTTAGCATTATTTCTAAAACAACTTTAATGGCATTTATATAATTCCTTCACTAGCATTAACTATATTATAAAATAATCCAGAAATAATAAAAAAGTATAGCAGTGTTTTACCATAACTATCTCCATTTTCAAATGAAATTATTTTCTTCGTAATTAAGAGACAAAATAATAGTGCATTAAAATATCTAAAAAGCTACCAAATTAACAAACATTTTAGAATTCTTTTGGAATGTATTAGTTTTTTATAAATATAACAAACAAACAGTAACCGAAATATAAGCTCATCCTCCACCCAAAACTATAGAATAATTTTAACTTTTAATATATTTGTTTAATAAATTTCAAATTTTTAAATGATTATTCCTCAGTTTTATTTCAATATGTGTTAAAGAATTTTTTTATTAAATTGTTCTATATATGAAATCTTTGTATGCCAAAAATTTATGTTATGTAGCAGCAAGGTTAAATCATGTAAGTTTAAGCCTTAAAATTATCTGCTTTATTTAAAATGCCGACAAATTCTTTCCTTCTTTTTACACTAACAGAATTTTTAAAAAATTCTTTTTTCTTTAAGAAACAAACAACCAGAGGAAAATTCTCGACCGTATGTTACACCTCCGCTTCCTCCATCAAGACCATCAAGAATCAGAGCAAGGCCATCTGCTACAAGGGAACAATCTCCATCTCCGCAACCAGACAGACAAAATGGTCGAAACAGAGGAAGGTATGCAGGAAAGCCTCAGACGTTAAGAAGACCAGCTGAACATACGATAACAAATGATCACATTCAATCGCTGCCACCCCGCAGCAGGGAACCCTATCGTATTCAAGTGCCTTCGGAAAATTTTCCCCCAGAAAATAATCCTTTCATTCCTATAACAAGAGAAGTACCAAGTGAAAATGTCTCACCAAATACTATTGAAGATACTAGATACAGAAATCGTCCCTACTCTTCTAATACTGAGGGTTATGAAAGAGAAATTATCTATAGTCAGAGAGAGCCAGAACGTCCAAGAATTCGCAACGAAGGTTCGAGACAAACCGAAAGAGAAAGAAATCCTTCTCAACATACTCAACAATATTCACCTCCTCATTATTCCAGAACTACACCCTTGCCTTCAGTAACACATCCTGAAAGGTATATTGTTCGAGGAGAAGGTCAGCGACAAAGAATTAAACCTGTAAGTGAAAATATCGTTCGTAATGTTGTGGAGGAACGACCGTATTATGATTACAGGACATCCCTTCCTCCTTCTGAAGACAGAGTGGTGACAAGAAGACGACCATCAAGACCAAGGCCGTCAACGACAGAAGAAGTTGCCACCAACAGGTTTTATCCAACATCAGCACCACCGCTACGAAATCGACCTTCTGACCCAGAATCTTATAGTAACCAGTACATTCGTCCGCAACATGATACAGAACAAAGACAGAGGCCAAGGCATCGCCAACAAGTTCAAATTGAGAGGCCACCACCTAACTATGATACTGCAGCACCTTATCAACAAGATCGACCAAGACATAGAGAGTATAACACATATCCACATCAGAATGAAAATCTCAATATCATATCTACAGTTGAAAGTGCGGATGAACAATCTTACACCCCTCCTTCCCATATTCATCATCGTGAGAACATACCAGACACTAAATATCATCATGAACAAAACAACCCAGAAGTAAATAACCGCTATGTTCTTCCGCAAGACAAATCTTATGGTGATGGCAGTGAGGAAAGAGTATTACCTCCAGATAGTGAACATTATCACAGTCGGGAACAGGTGCAAAAAATTCGCAATGAAGATTTGCAAGAATCTCCACCAGAAACAACAACGCAAAGACCCTTACCCAAGAGAAAACCACTGCCACCAAGACCTACTTTTCCACCTTTCCCGACTTTCCCCCCTCCGCCGCGAAGGCCTGTAACTACTCCAAGACCAAGAACTGTGCCCACAGAATCTGAGAAAGAAGCGATTGATCCTTCTGATCCCATAACCGAAGAGCAAGATTCAGTTAGAAATATACAGAGAAATAATCTCCAAACTGCATCTGATGCTGTAACACAGAATGTCAAAGACAAAGACCATGTGACCGAGGTATATCCACAAACGGATGGTCCAGAAGTTACAACTCGCCGCAAAACACGTAAACGCAGACCCAGACCTAGACGACCAAGGCCCACAACACCATATTCGGAAGATCAATCATTCGCTGAATCTGTTACAGAAGAGCCAGCTGTAAAGGAAATAACTACGCGAACAACGTTTCAAAGAAGTAGTAACAGATGGAAACAGCAACCAACGGAACAACCACGTAGAAGCACTACAATATCATCAACTGAAACTACCGCAAGTGAATCTCCAGAGCGAACTGAAAAGTATGGAAGCCGATTAAACCTATTTGGCAAGCCACGCACAAGAAAGCCAGCATTTAAGCCCCGTACGTCAACGAGTACAGCATCACCAACTCTGCTTAAAGAAGAATCAAAGATAGTGCCAAGAACACCAAATTCCTTAAGATCGAGATCATCGATTACAAAGAAAATTCGAAAGACAACTACAACAACTACGACGGAGAGTCCTGAAACAACAGAAACAGTAGTAAGTCGCAGTGATCATAATACAGATTTCTTAAATTACGAAAGCACTGATGTAACTTCAGATGCCAGTTTCTTATATGAATCAGAATCTACAACACAAGTATCAGTGAACGAAGATACAAGCTCTTTCACAACTGAAGCGTATAATGAAATGGTTGAAACAACTGAATATGCAGGTACACAACAAACGGATTCTACTACTGAATCGCAAGAAGGTGCAAAAGACAAGACACAAAACTTTGAAAGTAGACGAGGAACTTCCAAAAAGTTTCAGAATAGACCACGCGTACTTAAATTTGGTAAACCTAAACTTCGAATAACAACGCTTCCAACAGACTTGAACGCTGCTGAAAGCAGAAATATTTGAGAACGGTGACTTGAATTTTATTTATAACGAATCAAGAATATACCAGCTAGAATTCTTGTCCATTAAATACTGGAAAAACTGAGGTTTGTATTATAAACAAAAATGTTTCAGATATGCTCAAGGTCTGGTACCGGCATCTGAAATTACAGTGTATTATAGAATTTTTATGCATTTGGAATTTTATATTTCAAATAATAGCATTGCGGATGTTTTAGATGAACATAAAACGCATCAGAGTACATTGTTTCAGGAAATCTTTCAAATGCTGGAAAATTAAGAAATACTTTTCAAACACGATAGGTCTACAACTTTTACGAAGTAACTGAATTTCATGATATTTTGAAAGATTACAGAATTATATATCAAACAGAATAGCGAAGAGGGTCTTAGATCCATGATAAGAAGTTAAGATAAAAGCATTGTTCTTAGTTAAAAGAATAATTTTCTTATTCTTAAAAGAAAGAGGTAAGGACTGAAAGCTATAAAATGAAGATTTTCGAATCAAATTTCATATACGACATATATTAATTACATTTTCAGGTAAATTAGGTACTGAAAAGCTGTTTTCGGGTGAAATATATGTAACTACGTTCATCTGAGGGAGATCTTTCTAAATATAGAATATTTTAGAGAGAAAATGTTGTAAAACACATTGATAAATGTAAAACTGTTTATCGCCATTCTTAAAGAATATTGATGATTCTTTTGAAGATTTGTCGTGATGTTTAAATGATAAATTACTTAATTTACTGTTGTGCAAAGTTGGTTTCGTGCAATATGAACGTTGAGAATCTACGTGCCAAGCCAAAGTGCATTGAAATAATCAGTAGATCATCATTTTCTTGTAATGACTTCTGAACGGAGAAATATTTCAAGTCATTAGTCAAAACTCTTATCATAAAAGACTTATAAAGTATGATATGATTACCAGAATGATCGTAAAATTTACTTTTACGTTCAGTTCTTGCAGCATTTTTTAGAGTTGTGACTATTTAATGAAATATGTAACAGCAAAGATGCACAAAAATTGTATTTATGATAATGTCCATACATTTTTGCAAGTATTTTTATGGCAAACATTGTTTAGTAATAAAATATATATGTGTAAAAGATTAATAGATCTTTTTTTAATTTATCATGCTAAAAAGAAAGAAAATATTACAGTTAATAATTACATAGTTTGTCTTGACATACACATGATGATCTAGCATATTGTTTTACATGATGCCCGTAGTCTTCGATTATTGAAGATATTCATATTTGGTGTAAAGGGAAATATTTTACAATTAAAATTAATAAAATATAGCGAAAAGTATACAAACAAATCCTCTTTAAGGCATTTCAATATTAGTAAAGAATAAACATTTAATATTAGCAATTTGTATAAAGTATTATAGGTAAATATAAGGAAATAGAGGTATATTAATTTTCTTCTAAAATAAGAAGTAAAATCACAGATTTTAACCAGATTTAACCAGATTTTTCCTTTTACAAATTGCATAGTCAGGATGTGGTCATTACATGGTAAAATCACTTAAATAACAATTGCGTTAAAAAAAAGGCTGAGAAAACTTGAAAAATCTTACCTATCTTAGACCACTTTTCCTAAGGGAAAAATAAAAATAAAAATCACAATTAAGAAAAACTCGAATATATAACTGTCAGAAGTAAGCTCATCAATAATTTGAGTAAGTAATGTAATTATTAATGCTTTGATTAATGTAAGTAATACATTCATGTGCTTTTAGAATAAAATTTATTTAAGAAATTCATTATTAATTTGATTGTTAATTGTAAATTAGACTTTTAAGAACCTCAAGTTATATTTATTTACAGATAGAGAATTTGATGCATGTATTATTCTATATTCTCGAAACTGCAGTTCCTGGGTATCAGCTTCTTACGGCAATCAAAACCCAAGCATCCTAACATGAATATTTAAACCCTTAACAAATCGAGATAAAAATTCGTAAATTGCTTTTTCTTTTACATGTAAGTAAAACTTCTTTATTTTTCATGCTGCCCAATGCTAAGATTAAATGACCACAAAAGATAATCCTCCGTTAGTAGCACCCCTTTAAAAATGATTTATGGCCAGCAGCAGCCCTAGCTGCGAAAAGCAGTTTTGAAAATTTCCGATGTAGTTGACAATCGCACGACTGTTAACATGAGCAGTACGAATGGATGAATGAACAATGAATACATGCGTTAAACAACATTAAAATTTATGAGTATTGCAGTTATTTAATGAATACGTTTCGAATAAAGAAATACACACACTTCCAACATCTAAATATATGCAATGCAGCATTCAAGTATGACACTGTGCGCTGTATTCCATGTGTATAAAGACTTGCAAAATTAAATAAACGTTAGTATTAAATAATTAAATGGCAGAATATGATACAAATAAATATATTTTTATTTACAATATTTTATATGCATATAACAGTGAACAAGTCTTAGCGCCTCTTAGTAACATAAATAAAAACAATGATTACGAAACAGCTAACTGGACACTTCTCTGAGAGCTCTAATGGGAAGGTGGCCTCCCACAAAATATTAGCAATGAAGCATTCAGAATTTGTGAAAAAAGTTCAAGTAGGAGTTGCACATGCAAAGTTATTGAAATTATTTACATAAAAATAGCATTAATAGCGCGTTTTTTCATTTCAACCTATGAAAAAAAGTAACCGATGTGAAAATTGATAAAGTTATAATCGTTTAATAAAATCTCACTTTTCACAAATTCCGGTTTTAATTTATATTGATATTAGAAATGGAGATTTAAAAGTCTAGATAATCTACAGATAATATTGTACATATATCAGGCTGATGAACTGCCCATAACTTAAACGTATAAACTGTATGATTAAAGTGTTTAATTAAATCACAGCAGAGGAACTTTGCATTCTAGTAAAGTATTGAGGGCTAATTCTTGAATGAGAAAAATTAGAAACAGGAGCGAGCAATTTTGAACATCATAGATTCATTCTAGGACATTAATCACCGTAGTGTGAAGAACAAAACTGCGCCATACTAACCATAGAATAACAGAATTAATAACAGCGCGTTATTATTTTGTGTATTATAAACGCAATTATATAAGGTCACATGTAGCTTAAATATAAAGAAATTGAAAAGATAGAGAAAATATTTAGAAATAAGTTTAACATTGATGAGATTTATACATAAAAGGTTAGCAGTATTTCAATTCCATTTACTAAGTATTATGGGAAATATGTCGCTTTTCGCTTAATTACTCAATTGCTTAGTAGTATTCATCAAAGAATAAACTGAGATTTGATTGTAGGAAATGTACGAGTGCGGAAAGGAGGCACGCAAAGTACACAGAGACTCGAAATCCTCTCGAAAAGTTGAGAGTAGAGCGAGGGAAAAAAAAAAAAAAAAAAAAAAAGACCGCGCTTGGGATATTTTTTCTCAGAATTCTAAATTGGGAGGAAGTTTAGCAGACAGGAAGGCCTAGCAATACCTAATATGTCTATATGTATGCTGAAGTGCCGGCCTTGTTTTAACCTATACTTGAGACAACTGAATTTATGAAGCAGTTGTAACTCTTTTTACTGTTTACAGGTATTCAGGTAATATGCATGATCAACAAATAGTTACGCATTTAAATTTTAAAACATGTTTTAATATTTTGTCTGAAAGTTTAGAACACAAAATCAATAGATGCTATTAAATATAAGACAAAAGAATTAAGCGGATAAAATGGACGAAAACTTAATTTTACTAAAGTTGTCGGAAAAGTTGATATAAGTGACCAACAAACAGGATGCGGTTGTTTGGATGAGAAATCTCTTTCCATAGAAACATTACGTAACTGTATTCCGGGAAAATCTTTCGCCTATTCTTTCTCGCTCAGCCACACTGAACTCTAGCGCAGACTCGAAAGGGCATCCGTTTTATTCAAAATTTGCTCCATGTGATTCATTGTTGTCCATATTTTAAAATGTTTTTAAAGTGAGACATGAAATCTGATTGAAAATACTTATATTATAGCTTGCTGTTTCTTTATCAGGGTAATATCGTCTCCAGCTTCTGTTGCTGATTCTTAAGTTTCTACAGTTATTTCTTACTGAGCTAATTTTATGGTTCTTCAGCAACTCCCCTATGTGTTCATTGATAAGTTCCAAGCCACCCCCAAAAAACTAAATGTCATAGCAATCTCCTGTCATACCTGTCAAAGTCTTTGCCTTCAAATGAATCTCGCTATAATTTTTTTCATCATGGTCACTTGGCGCCAGGTTTTCTAACTTGGTCCCAACTAAGCCAGTAGTCTCAAACTCAAATAGCATACATGCCGAATTCACGATCTGAAAGCAGCTGATAGGCCAATTTTTTTAATGAAACATTTTTTTAAATTTAAATTTGATTTATTAAAATATACATAAAATGTAATAAGAAAAAAATACAGATTTTATTTCTTTTCTGTCTGAAATCTATAAGCAATTTTCGTTGGTTATACTTGTAATGCAAACATATTGATAGCTTTGTATTAGATTTTCAGACTGGCATTTATTTTAAATAATTTTAATGCGTTGAATTAACCGCTAAATAGCATTAACTTAAACAAATTATAGAAATTTTCCAAGTGAAAATAAATAATTACAACCTATTAAGTTTCTTTTATTTATTAAATTTTTCTTTGACGCATACAGGAAAAATATATATATTTGTATGTAAATTTTTAACTTTTAGCTGCAATATCTCATGGCGTTTCGATTTCGATAAAGTTTGGAACCTCGGAGAAAAATTACTATAAACTATCTGTATCATGAATCATAGATGCTCATCGATCAGCCTGACTCTTTTCTGTAATTGATTTATTTTCAACTGCAGAAAAAGACTTTTCAAATAAAAATGTATTCCCAGGAAAGCTTGATCAAATCTGTACCTTCAAATCTTTCATTAAGATTTATATCACAGTGTAATTTAATTAATACATTTGTAGATTTTCTGGGGCGTTACATATGTTTGTTTTTAATGGCAGTGAAAATAATGTAAAACTGGGCTGAAAATAATTAAAAATTTTTAACCTTTCTTCAAATTCATTCCATAATAAATAATGTAATGACAATACTAATAAATTAACGGAAAATGTATTCGAGAGCTGGCTAAAATAGCTTCGGGGACCGCCAGTTTGAGACCACTGAATTAAGCAATGGAAATATTAAAACGATGTAACAGCTCGTAAGTGTTAACCTGTGGCACAGGGTTACTTCAAAAACTTTTAAAAATCATTTGTTGCTGATTTGATTGCTCGCAACTCGAGACATAATTCTTCATCGGAGCCTTTTTTATTCAGATATTTTGTGCATTAACCGATTTGTTTGTGAGAGATATTCGTGATCCGAGGTTTCACTGTATCATCCCTACTTTTTTCTTCACTATTTTGGTTTACTTATTTAATGTCGTTATTTAATTATTATAATGCGTATGAACATAGAAGTGTGAAAGAATTCGAATTCATGAAATATCAAATTTAATTTTTTAGAGGAGGTTTCAAATTATCCGATCTTCATATATCTGAGTACCCAATTTCTAATTTCTATTTTTTCTTCAGACGACATAAAGTTAAGATGGTTGTTAATGTATATAAGCAATTTCAATTTGTTTCTTTAATTTAAATAACATAAAAATATAAATACAGCGGAGTTAATATTTTTAAGAAGCTATTAATTTGTATGATAGTTTTATAAAAATTAGCCTAAAATATTCAACAAATATGCAGTTATAACTATTGGTGGAAACACAGTGACCCACTGTATTTAGTCGAAACTCGTCTTGAAAAAGAGAAATTACATTTGTCCTATTGAAGGAAAGATTTCTTAATGGAACTCCACAGAATAACAATCAACGAAGTCACCTTTTCATACAGACACCTTAACGTATCCCTTTTTAATACGATTATTAGGAAATCTGAAGATTACAGACAACAATTTAAAGAATTACGTATAATAACAATACTTCATTTATTATACTTTTATGTTATCACAAAGACTATAGAAAAGATTGCTACAAAGATTATGAGTGTTTCACAATCAGTTAAGAAACGAACGCAAACGTTCGTTTAACTTCTTCAAAGTATTGAAAATGCAACAAAATTGCATCCAATAACTATAATAATAATAATCTCTCGTTTGTGCCAAACCTTGTAAGTAGAGGTTTCCAAGGTGATCAATCAGAAGGTTGGAATTATAAAAAATTTCGATTTGACTTAAAATTGAGTTTTAGTGCCCAAGAACAACATAATTTTAATCATAAAAATAACACATTAATTTTCACATTAATATTTAATAAAAAATTAAATTCTAATAACTCACATTTGAGATTCAACAATGAGTCATTAAAAACGAATGCATAATGAAGTTAATGCGTATGTACAATAGAAATATTTAAAAATATATAGCCTATGATAAATAGTTAATTAATCCGCTTTCGTTTTGGCCATGTTATAGTTCATATTTCTACAAAGGAACATAATCAGCAGATTAATCACAGTAGTCACTTCCAGAATGAAAAATATGGCCGACCAGTTGTAGTACTTCGCTACGTAGCTAAATGGAAGCCCAGATATTATAGCACCAACTGAAATAAGAAAAATCTCTGGAATATATTTACATAAATAAAATCCTAATTATTGATAAGAATTACTTAACAATGCACACACAACATTAAAGAAATCAGACGTTAAATATTATGGCTTATAATGTAATAATTATTGTATTTCGTAGAAGTATTAAAATTATTAATCATGTTTCCAAATAAGCAATGTGAAAACTGAAATAAGTTATGGAGTTTCCGCAAAACCATTAAAGATTTAAATTACGTAAAGTAACTCTTCATTAATTTCATTTGCAACAGTATAGTATCCATTGAAGTCCCATAAACTGTTACTGATAAACGAATATCGTTATGGAAAATGTTGAAAATATCTTAAAATGTTTGCAAATCTCAAAGTAAAATACTATCATTATTTTTAATGAAATAATATTATTTAAGATTTCTAAAATTAGTCACATTCTAAATATTATTGAACTGAAGGAAATTCAGTTAACTTAGAACTTATTTATAGCTCATTTAGATAGCAAAGAAAAATGTTTGAAAGATTAACCAAGACTTATGATTGATTGATAGATCAAGAAAAATGACATTTAGACATCTTATTTATTACAATCGTTCGTATATAACTTCACGTTCGTTACTTGAAAGGAAATCTCTAATAATGAGATTCATCTATTTTTCGACTCCAAAAATTTTCATTTTTCTATAAAATTCTTTCGGCCCACCAGCGGCCGAGCGGTAAAGTCGCTGAACACTGGTAGTTCGGTCCGAGGTTCGAATCCCGCGAACGGGCTGGCTACATGGGCGTTTTCGTGGTTTTCCCCATGTGTAACGTGTATACGAGCCAGTTTCCCTTAGAAAGTCCTCCACGAAGGCATCCCTCCTCTTAGGCAGATAGCCCTCGAGGCTTTGCCATAATCACACACACACACTATAAAATTCTTTCCTACACTCTTGTTATACGCTTACGTAAGCAACATAAATCCTTTAATCGTCTTCCCTTTTTAAGCCAGTTCACTTTCACAGGCTGCCAAATATGTAATAACTTCATTTGCAACAGTATAGTATCCATTCAAGTCCCTTGTATTTTTTATTTGCTCTCTCCTCTTTGTTTCCGTTCCTATTTTGATTGCATTTTGTTTTTATTTTATATTTTAATTTTCACTATCTTTTTTGGGTAATTTAATCTGAAGTGTAGTGCATAATTTCAAACGCTATTTCAATGAATTGTACGTATGTTAGGGTGTTTCAGATGAGGATTTGCATTTCTGACCTAGATTAGAATTACGGATAATAAAATCAATCAAAAATGAAATAAAGACTGAACCATGATTGAAAAGTACACTTCCAGCTTTTGAGCATTTGAATGCAAGTACTCACAGAAAAAACACGCTCTGATATGGTGCCCAACTGAGATGTTTACGAAACCTTCACTTGATTCACATAGATTTTCAGTGTCATTGTAAATATTTATTTTAAATACCGAATAATGTAAAGCATTTACAACTATTCCTTGTATATGCATGGTGGAATAAAAATAATGTTTTATAACAGTGAAATGAATATAAGTAGTGCAATAATATCCGTATAATATAATGCATATCTTCACTTGATTCATATAAACTTTCGGTTTCATTTTAAATATTTATTTAAATACCGAATACTATGAAGTATATAGAACTATTCATTGAACTTACATGGTGAAATGAAACTGATATTTTATAATAGTGAAATAAATATAATATAAAGAGAGAAATAATAATTATTATGACTATTAACGAATAAATATAAACAATAATTACTATAAAGATAGCTAAATGATATTTTAGGAATTCATGTAATGATTTTAATAGTGATTTCTTAAAAAAAAAAAAAAAAAAAAAAAAAAATTTGAGCACTTTTTGCATACCATGAGAAAGAAGCTTCTTTTATTATTACAACCGCGATATGAAGAGTTTTGATACAATTTATATTTACTAAGAGGGGAGGAATACTTAATATGCAAATCGTTAAGTATAGAAATTAATTATATTCAAAACCTAATGTAAATCATTATTTTAAGGTTTGGGTAGAAGACGATTTTATATTTTTCTTTAAAAACTTCCGCAGGAAAAATAAAGGTATAAAATAAATACACGTAATTCAGAATGAATGACACAAAAAATACACATATGGAATACAAAAAATATACTCTGACTGTTATAAAAAACTTATTTCATAAATACAATTGTAACACGAAAGATTACTTCTCCCAAATTCATTTGGCAACATGGAAAAGCTTTCCATTTCGGAAATACCAACTAGAGGGCACTGATATTCAAAACTGCAGCATCAGCAAAACAGAAAGCTTATTGTGTTTGGAAGACATAACAAGCTTCAACTGTTGTTCGGAGACACTTCTGACTCTAGTTTTATAGAAAAGCCTTTCACTGTCCCAAATCACAAGGTTGGCAAATCAATTGAGGAAAAGGATTGTATGCATGAAAAATGCAATGGATGGCTTTTCCCACTGCAACAAAGAAATGGATGAAACTTTCGTGCGATTTACTAAAAAGTACCAGCAAGTCAATGTGTCATACCAGTTGGCAACTTAAATTGATGCAACCAACAGTGCGAAGTAATTCAAGGCCTTCGAGGCAAAGTAATTCAAGACTTCATATGTTCGTGACGCTAAAAATTACCACCGAACAAAAACAGAAAGAATTCTGCTTACATTTGCAGGCATGGTTGGAGATGGATGATTCCGTAAGCAAATTCATACTTAACTGATGAAGCAATATTTCATTTATGCGACACAGTGAACGGGCATAATTTAAGTTTTTGGGGGTTGAGCGTGTTTCACCGAAGTCAAACGTTTTCTGTACCATAGCCACTTTCAGTTTACAGACCTTCTAACCAACCATAATGTGTCTGGGCCTTTCCTCTTCGCAGAGCTAATCTTCCCAAAGTTTACATACGTCGATATGCCGTCCGAATGTCTGTTACCCACATGAAGAAAAAAAACTATCCATTTTCATTTTGCAGAAAGACAATGGCCTGCCGTGTAATCATAAACAGCAAAACGATACCTCAAGCACCATTTATGATTTTCTTAGAAGGAATGTGAAAGACAAGTTCGTAGCACCTTCCCCTTTCAACGGACTTACAGCAGTCAGAGCAGCGTAGGTGACATGGTTGATTCACGTGACCAAGCTATTATAGGCAGTGATATGGGAAGAATTAAACTAAGCTGTATACATCTTCCGTGTCACAAAGGAAGCCGTAATCGAATATATGTGCATGTCCTGAGAAATTTGTAGAGTTACTTTTCATATATTCGCATTTGTGGAAAAAATGTATTACTGAAATCACCATGCTTTTTTTTTATATCATTCATATTGAAGTAACCTTATGTCGTGACTTCTTTTCCTGTACCCTGATCCCAGTTCTCTACAATTAGTGTATCTTAACATGTGCAAAACAAATATCAATACTTACTGTTAGCAGCTAATGCGACTACAGCATGAGAAGTGCCACTGAGATGATCCGGAGCACATTCTGAAGCAACAACGCCGTAAATGGCGATGGGTCCGTAAAATCCAGCTCCTAGTACGAAACCTATGGTTGATATCCAAAGCTAAAAATGAAAAAATTAGAATACATAACATTTACTTCACATAAATCTGTAATAAACAATAAATTTAACACAGAAAACAACAATAAAGCTAAAATCTCTGCGCAACATTCAAATAAGTTTTATCTAAAGAAAAATTCATTTTTTCGAGGAATTACTGAGTTTTTTTCTCCACATTCTGAAGAAGGAGGTGGGGATGAAGAACCTGCAAAGATTGCGAATCAGCAAACTCAGCAAAAGATTACGAATCCAACGAAGCTAAGAGAAAAGATAAAGTAAAAATAACGTAAGTGTGATATCTCAGAGGGAAGATTCAAGTTCAGCTGCAGATCACATACTACATAACGATCACTGCAATTTCCTGCGCGTGATCTTGTGATATAAGTAGTTAACACATCCAGATGACAGTAAAAATATCCGTGGTTTGAATTCCGGCAAGGGCACAATCAGTTTTCTCAAGCTTCCTGCTACGGTAAACCTATTAGTCCATACAGTGGAATCCGAAATAAAAATCACAGGATCATAACACTTCGGGATTTGTTTTTGTCGACTAGGCCTAACTGAGAAAGGACGTAAGAAATAAATACATTCTTCCCTGTAAGTGTAAGCAATTAGTATATCCTTCGAGCAATTTTAAAAATCTATGGTTCGAATTCCGGTGAGGGCACAAATGGTGTTAACGTGTTTCTGGCTTTGAGCAAAAAATAGACTCTAAGATGACGTTAATTGAAATATGAAAGAGTCATCTAGTTTTATTATGACATATCTTTGAAGATTCATTTACTTTATAAGACAGCATACGTTTATATTTAATTATACGTATATACGTAGTTATACGTTTAAATTCAATCATTCTGCTCTCAGGAAAAATGCATATACTGTTAATTTAGTTGCAAGAACAAAAATAATTACTAGCGTTTAGAAGAATATCACGGGAAATAGATGCTAATATAGCATATCCAAAAAAAAAAAAAAAAAAAAAAAAAAAAAAAAAAAAAAAAAATTTTTTTTTTTTTTTTTTTAAGCATCATTTTCGTAAACGTCTTTAATCTACACAGTTGTAACAGAAATGGTATGAACACATTTATTGAAGAATGTTCCCCCCACCATTAGTGAATGACATGTAAATATAAAAAGTTTACTCCAATTACCTTAGATGATGATTCGGAGACATAAAACTGGAGAAGATGCAAACAACAAAGAACACTTATCATAAAATAAGCAGCCATGGGCATTCTAGGATTTCCTCGTTCCTTATCAGCCTGTTAAGCAAAAATATTGTGTTCGTTAAAATAATAAAATATTTGTATAGCGCAAAATATTTACATTTTATTTAAAAAGCCATAATTACGACAGATTTTTTATTAACATGTTTAAAAGATTTTAAACAAAATGTTTCTCTTTTAAACTTTGCATTCTGTCGTTTATGATAAGTCATGATTAATAATTAAATAAATAAATTGCGTCTTAATAAATTAAAAAAATAGTTTAGTTATGTTAATTATTTTGATTCTGAGTTACTAAATTAAGCATAGCATTCTCAACCCCCTATTTTTCTAAAAAAAGTGAAAGCTTTTCTCTACAAAATGTATCAATTTATAAACTGAAAAGTTTATTTCTTCCCTAACATAAAACCTCTTTTTTGAATTTCTAATAAAAAATCAATATTCTTTTATTTCACTGTTTCGCTTACTAATAGCATTAGAGGCCGAAAACCTGATGATTTGAATTATAAATAATGCGGTATAAATATAAATAAACAAGTGCTATATAACGCACATATATACAATGTGGATCTGTATCACAGAAATATTGTATATAATATTTCTGTAAGAAGTAATATATACAGTATATGTAATACCAAACCGATGCGGCGCACATGATACTCATTCATATAAATACTGACTTCGTTATAACTATGTTTGTTGGTCCTCCCAATCGTGCAAAACGTTTTCTCCAAAAGAACAAGGACCTGTGTCTGAATACCATTGACATCAATAGAGTTTTATCCAAAACATGTGTTAATCTCAGTTTGCTGTTTGGCTAATTTAAAAATGTAATTGAAGTTGTGAGGTATTTTCTCCTTTCTTACTGCGTGCCTTCATGGTGTAAGTTAAAGCACTTCCAGCTAGCAATCGGGCAGTTCGGAGTTCAGATCTCAGCTAGGGCCATCGCTGATTTCTTCACGTTTCCCGGCTTCAAAAAAAAATCTAAATAGACTAGATATACAATTATATTTCTTAGATCCAATTAACGCAATGAATGTGCAATTATCATTTTAACGCCTTATTATTATTATTTTTAACCTAGTTTTTATCATAAATGACAATTCTAAATCTGATAATATCATATACTGATGATTTTGTCATAAATTAATTTTGGAAAGTATAAATACTTCCAAAAATTTCATGATCATTTCAATATTTTAGAATTCATCTGTTATTTAAATCGAACTTTTCATAAATGAAATCTTCCACAGATTTCTATGGCATGGAATTCTTGAAATGTTACATTAAAATAAAAATTAACGCATAGGTTTGTAGAGTCATTAGGACTTTTGGAAGCAGGAGAGATGAAAAATTAGCAACCGCCTTCGCCTGGAATCGAACCACGGACCTCTGGAATACCGGCACACCATGCAGAACCACTACACTATGAAGGCACGCTAGAGAAGCGGCAGAAATACCTTATAAGGTAACGTAAAATCACTCAAAGTAATCAGTGACTCATTACAAAATTTTAAATTAGCCTGTCTTCAATCACTGATTAATTTCAGTATTCTTAATCACAAGGATTTCAGTTGCGATTTCCATCATGAGCAAAACGGATATACTGAAGTGAAAAAGAAATCAATATTATTTGGATGCTGTTTTTACTGTGAGTCCATATTTGCTTAATGAATATAAAATTTATCGAAAATAAGTTAAAAAAATGGGACACATTGAATATTTCTATCACCAAAAATATTTAATTCATTCGAAAAGTTGGGTGGCTATTGAAATATTGAATATGTCCTGCAATAAACTTCCAAGAAAGCAAAAACAAATTATGTTTTACTACAAACAGGGCTTCCAAATTTCTCATAAGCATGAGATTCTCTACCCGTCCAAGAACGACGTCGTGATGTACCAGTGAGCAGGAGAAAAATGTATTACTACAGGGCTGGGTGGCTTCTAAACAGCTCAAAATATATGCCTCAACCGATGGATTGATCAGTTTCGTTCTATATAGTAAGGCTAAGAACAGGCAGATAACATAAGACATTCAGAAAACTTAAAAGGTAAAAAATAGTTTAATTAATTTTTTTTTAATATGGGGGGAATTATCTACTTCAGTTTTTTTTTCACTCCCCCTAAAAAAATTGGCGGGAGCCTTTAGTGTTCAATAATTTTCCCTTCAGTCTCTTGTGGACTAGTTTTCATCTTAAAAGTATGCTAGTTGTTTCAAAAACAAACTAATTAAAATAATTCGGTTATTAGGCGAACACTCCAGATTTTTAAATGCTAACACAGTTTTGTGGACGTCTTACATTTAAATTGTGGTATCTAATTGCGGATATATGTATACTATATGTTACTATAATTCACTGCAGGAAGGTGCGACAAAGATATTGCATGCTATAAGATAAAAACATCAACAAGATTAGGATATAAATCTCAAGTACACTAAAAATCAAATGACAAGTATTCTAGGCAAAATGGCATATTTGGACCTCAACACAGAGTGCATTTCAAATTTTAGAGTTAAGATGAACAATCTACATAAGAATACAGAATACAGATTCTTCATAACTTAATTAATATGCCTTATTAAACGAGTCGTAAGAATAAAAAAGATTACACAAGGTTTGCTCTTCCGTGACGTTACTGACTTATAATCTGCCCAAAATCAAATATTCCCTACTCCCTTTATGTTTTTTTCGGCCACTTCTTTATGGAAACTGTCATTATAGACTTATAGTAGCCTTGGAAACAGCCTAGCCTTGTTTGTTTACCGACATTGCGAAGCAACATACGAAACTCGAAAAACAAAAATGCAATAAATTAATACAATGTACAAATTACTATGACAGTAAATATAAAACTTTAAGTATTAAAAAAGGGCCGGAGAAATATAGTTTTTAAGAATATAATACGTATACAAAACTAAAAATTTCAAAAGATTAAATTACTTACATTGGAAGGTCTGTTTCTCAGTGCCCAGTCTGTTAAGTAGCCTGCCAAAATACCACCCAGAAAACCACCACTTTCAACGCTACTGGTAAAGGCGCTTGCTGTTAAAATACAGTAAGCATATAAATATACCAATACAACAGGATAAACTAAAAAAAAAAAAAGAAAAAAACCTGAAAGATTCTGAAGTAAACACAAACAAATCAATTTAAAAAACGAAAAAGAGCTGCAATAGAAAAAAGCTGAATCTTCATTAGCAATCACAGCCAAAATGAAATAGATGTATTTAACTTCTATAACCTTTTGTCCTTTCTCTCCTTTGTAATTACCATAGCATAAATTTAATAAATCATTAAAGCTAAGAAGTGTACATCTAACTGTAATAAAACTAAAGGATGATTTTAAAACAAAACACGCAATGAAAATTAAGCAAAACTAAATTTTAAAAAATATATTAAAATACTATTTAAACAATGGACAGCAGAATTCAACATCGTAAAAATGGCTCAAAGCCGAAGTGGTGAAAAAGTATTAATATAGCAATAAAGCGAAAAAAATCCGATAGTCCCCTCCACTCATTCGCAGAAATAACCATGTATTTCAAAATTAAATTAAAAAAAAGACCATAAATGAATTGTAAAAAATTAATAAACTATTTTACTTAATTAAAAACTACACTATGTCAAGATCATTCCAAGTAAATAAAATATTTTAAAACAAATTTCTTAGAAAAGTGTATATGGAATTGCTTGAATATGTAATACAAACTGCCCGTTATTATAAATTCCATCGTTATTGGGTGAAAATCATTTTTACATTTTTGTTTGTTTGCTCATGAAATTGAAATATCACTATGAAATAATGATAAAAGAAAGTTGGAAAGATCTTCAGTAACAAAATTCGACAGACAAGTGTTTAGGAGATGGCCGTATGCATCTTGAAGCGATTTGTTTAAAAATAAAACATGTATATACATTTTATATTATTCTGAGGTTGCGGCTATTGGTATGCTACCGCCCTCTTTTTTTAAGATTAGCATTGTCTTTCTTTAAGATTAGCATCGTCTCTCCCGCCTCGAGCGACTTCTTACGCGTTACGCTTCTCGGATATTAATGCATTAATGCATTTATAATCGAAGTGAATAAAATAGCTTTTCTCCACATACCATCTTTCACTTTTGAATGTTAAGCAATGATAATCATAGCAAAATTTCAATTTGTAATATATCAAATGGATCTGAAAGTAATCTTCAAAATAAAGTTTATTCCTAATTACAACAGTAGTTCAATAATTTTCTGCAATTTGTCCGAGATAAATTCTACTATATCTACACTATCTTGAAATTCTGATGTTAAGAATCAACCAGCTCATTACTTGATTTAAGGGGTATTTTTTTTTTAAATTTAGGTTACAAATTTTAGATTATTTTTGTATTAAAATAATTCTTATGCTACCTTTTGGTAGAATGAATCTCCGTAAAAATGCACAGACATATAAAATTTTCTCAAGCATAAAAATGCAAAAGTTATTCTATTCAGAAATTCAAACTGGAAGATTAAATTTTGAATTATCTTAAGTTTTTATGGATTTTGGAACATATGAAATAAAATCGTTCCAAAAACTGCTGAAATCGCCCTTCTTTTGTTTTTCAGGGCCAACATGTCTCTGTTTGTGCAGAATAATGTATAAAATAACACTCCAGTTAAATGATAATCTCGACCTAAGACAACTCGGTTGAACACACACCCAGTACTGAATTGGTTACTAAAATAAAATAAAATAAAATAATAATAATAATAATAAATAAATAAATAAATAAATAAAAAATTACAGGACACGAAAATCTGGGGAAGATTGACAATTAACCTCGGGACACAAGACCTTCTGAATGTTTGAAAAGATTTCTTTTAAAACAAGATAATTGTCTTCTATGACTTATTATACGATTATATAATTCTACACGTTTATGTAGTTTACTTCTATAATTCTTTGTTATACATTGCGACTTCTCGAACTAAAGCGCAGCGGAGTGAGGTTATTTTTATGCCAACCCATAGCAGCAACATACCACTACGTAGTAGTTGCAGTGCTGCCTAGAGAAAGTTTTCTTTTCAGATATAATGGTTTTCTTCTTCCTCTCCGTTAACTTAAATTTATGAATTTTTCTAACATTTTATATGAAATAGTTCCAGAACTAGCAGAAATAGTTCTCTTCGCCGTACGAAAAACTGATATAATGCTTGCACAGGAATTTTGAAAGGTTAATATAAAATCCAGTTTCATAATCAAAAGCCTATCTATAAGAATCAGTTGCTGATTTATACATAAATAATATCTTTTACTAAAATGCTACCTTGGAGCTTTACTGCAGTTTCTCCCCCAGAGATATATAAATACTTTTTCGTGTGCAGTTATATTTGAATTTTGATTTCATATTTTATCACAAACATTATATTTATAAGGTATTTCTCTCGCCCTTTTTTTAGCATGCCTTCGTGGTGTAGTGGTCAGCACACTCGGTGCGTATTCGAGAGGTTCGTGGTTCGAGTCCGGCGAAGGCATTGCCTTTTTTTTTCCTCTCTCCTGCTTCAAAAATGCCTAATATCTCTACAGCGGCGTCCGAACAGGGACAAAAGGTGCTGCATGATGATTCTCAAGCACCAGGATTTGGCGATTGGGTCCCCTAACCCTTGTCGCCCTTTAAAAGGGGAGTATAAGGCCCATATCACACGGCGTTTGTTTCACACGAACAACTGTTTCGGACAATTTTTCTGCCTGGTTTAATATTGAAACAAAGACGTGGGACTTTTTCCTTATTTTCCAAAAAAATTACAAGTTGTTCGTTTTCAACCAATCGGCTATCAGCTTGTTTGTAATGGGGAACCAGTTTCCCCTGTGTTAACCCCAAAGCGATCTATGGTGATTGGCAGTTCAATGCAGAAAAATTGTTCAAAACAGTTGTTCTTCTGAAACAAACCGACGTGTGATAGCAACTTATAAGGTACTTTTTCCGCCTGCTCAGCATGCCTTTGTGGTGTAGTGGTCAGTACACTCAGCGCGTATTCGAGAGGTCCGTGGTTGGAGTCCCGGCGAGGACATGGCTCATTTTTCATCTCTCTTCAAAAATACCTAATGTCTCTACACACTTTGATTTTATTTTTCTTGTCTGGTTCATTTATTTATTTATTTACCTTAATGTAGCTTCTTGTTTATATTTCAAAACATATTAATTGAAACTTTAAGATGCCTTTTTAGATCTAGCTTAATTACCGATAAATGGCTGTAAATGCATACTTTTTAAATGTTAACAGTCACTAAACTGTCATATAAAACTCTGCAAACCGATTAGGCTTAAAACATTTTACGGATTTTCTCATCGAATTCAGCGTATGCATGCATAGTAAAGAATACCATTTTATAAGCATATTGTAACACTTCTTTCATGCTAGCGAGAGGTGCGCCGCATTAGCCAATCAGCAAGAGGCGCACATCACGTGTTATGTTTTTAGTCACAACTTCTCTCTCGTCTCTGTTGATCATCATTTCAAAATTATCATGCCATTTTTATTTTATGCCGTTTTTACATGCCTTCAAAATTATGCTTATCATCACTACCAAAGGAGGGCGCCACAAGCATCAAGATACGCACTTGGATTCTCCCATCTTTTGATTCTCTTTAATAGAATTAAATAGAATATTCATTAATAGAATATTCCTTAACAGGTAATTCTCCCATCTTTTGAGGGATATTCTAGAATATTCCTTAACAGGGAATGATAAATATGCATTGGTAAAGGCCCTTTTTAGGGCCAAATACCAATTAACGAGGCTCGTCTCTGAGTCCTTTTTGGCGGGTGCTGTTGGGAGGAGAAAGACTGTTTCCGGTACGAATCTCTTTACTGTGTGTGAAATAAAATATATTTTTATATTAAATTCTGTTCCATGCTGCTTCATTCAAATACAGGAGTCTGTTCAATCAGTGTCACTTTAATATTATAGAAAGCGAAAAGAAATGAAGCATACTAATACATACAAGCTAAACTCTGAAATTTAAAAATACATAAAGAAAAGATTAAGCTGGTTCTCACCAACATACTGCGTGTGTTTCCTGTCCTCCAGGAGGTACAGTTGGCCCCAATCGACTGTGCTCGTCTTGGCACAAAACACTACCATGTAACAAAATGAAATAAGCCACAGAGATGGACATCGCAATAAATCGGCAACAGAACCCTCAGATGCAGACTTTTCACCTAAAAATATATATAACTGAGTTTTCTTTACCTCTTATTGCAACTGCTTATTAAAACAAATTATTAAAGTGAGAAATGCTATCCAGCGGAAGTAATCAGAAGATTTGTGATTCGGATCCTAATAATGAAGGAAGTTGGATAATATACAGCATATGTGCGTGAGGACCTCTTAAAATCCATCGATCGAAAGATTTTCTAAAAGAATGGTGTCAGGGGAAAGAGAGGTTGAAGATGCTCCACATCCACTCCCTGGGGAATGTCGATGCAGCTTGCAAAATACATCTTGCAGGCATTAGTATTCAAGTTTTATAACTATTAATAGCATCATTTATACAACCGACGATTAATCATGTGCTTGTCCATTCAAGGATAAGCAACAGAAAAAACAGCAATACAAAAAATATTTAACAGAAAGGCTTTTAGAATAACTAAAATTCGTTGTTGAAGGGAAAACAGACGATTATTCTACACCTAAGTAAGAAACAGCTTTTATTAATTATCGAAAGGTACAAATATTCAAAAATATTACCAATAACATACAAATTATACAAATTAGATACATTATAATTCATATCAATTACCTATATTGCTAAAAAATAAACATTAAAACATTATAGAATCATTGAGATGTACATATATTACTTTTATATCGTTCAATTAGTTAAATAATATATTGTTATAATTTCAAAAATAATTTTAAAATCTTAAGAACCATCGAATGGCTATACCCCTGATAATTCGCATTTTACCCTGTGTGACTGAAAAATTAAAAATGACAGACCTAAAAACTCAAACTGGAAGAGAAACAAGGCAACGTAACAGTTAAAATAGTCAAAAAATTAACCTTTGCTTAGGGAAGATTTTAAATAAAATTATATTAGTTTCAAGGCTGTATGGCTTACATAGGTCTCGAATATTTTTTTGCTCCCGAAGAAGAAGGATCTGTATGAGATCGCCAACGAAATCGATAGAGTTTTGCTAAAAATCTACGTCAATGAAAGTTTGCTTTTTTGCCTAATTTTTAAATCATATGCGTCTTGAAATGGCAAGTCTACACAAACCACGTAGATGGTAAATGCTCAGGAAATGCAAAGTCACGCCAAGATGATCCCCTATCACACTAAAGAAAGAAGGCTAAATTATGGACATTTTAAAATTGAAGAAAAATTTGTTTGACATTGTCGGATAACACACTAAAAAATTCCCTATCTCAATACCTATTGAATTTCATATTTGTTCAGATTTGCATAATAAAAGATCTCCACAGCAAAATTAAATTTGGCCAAAATTCAAAATTATCTTTTTAATATTACCTTAAAAAGGTATTTCCAATTTAAATATTTTTGATAAACTGGCATTTAAATTTTTCTTATTTTAAATTTCGCAATTTTATGCTGTTTCTCACATCTTGTTTCTTACAAATTATGGAAACATAGCACTAAAAGCGAATTCAAAGCACGCACTGTTTTAAAATTTATTTATTTAATACTGCGAAGTTAAAGATAAATTAATATTTTATCGAAGAGTGTCATTAAATTCTAATTAGTTAACGATCAAAAACTGCCATTCCCTAGTATGTATATATTCCCATCGAAGGAAATATTCCCAAATATCAGGTCTAACTGATTAATAAAATGGAAAAAATATACAGAAGCAAAAATTATAAATACGAATACTATATCAAAATGATAGATCACCTGGTAATAAAAGAACGAATATTTTACCATCGTAGTGGCTCCATCTATTAGTACGAAAGCACAATAATGTCATGTGTCCTTTTCTATATTCTGACAATTTCAGGCACCATTAAA
Organism: Stegodyphus dumicola; assembly: GCF_044657685.1. Lineage (NCBI taxonomy): Eukaryota > Metazoa > Arthropoda > Arachnida > Araneae > Eresidae > Stegodyphus > Stegodyphus dumicola. The sequence continues at coordinate 135,361,524 of NC_140771.1, read as the reverse complement.
ATTTTGCTGAGCCTGAGCGATGCAAGGTTATCATTCACAACATAGTGTTTACAGAATCGCTAATATATAATAGCTTCTAATTTCAGTTTAAGTTTCGCGTAAGCTTTTACTGTTTCTCTTTCCAATAAATTAGTAAATACATTTAAAGAAAAAGTTGTTGAACATCTTGTTGATTAATATAGTAACATAAGAGGTAAGCGTTTATTTTAATAATTAAAATTTAAAAAAACTAAATGATTTAATTTTTCATTTTAAATATAAAACATTTGTAATGGAACGTAATAATACGTCGAAGGTTACGCTATAATTCGTTCTACACGAATTGTTTCCCAGAAATGATGTTAAAAATAGGGGCAGTCGTTCCTGACATTTCATTTTTATAAAAAAAAAAAAAAAAAAAAAAAAAAAAAAAAAATCAAATTTATTTGCACGAAATTTTAATATTACTGAAATTTAAATTTATGGAAACGGTGTTGGTCCAAGGATTAATATACCGGCGAATGCAAATAATTTACATCACAGTTATGAAATTTAATAATCTTATTAGGATTACAGAATCATTGTAATAAAAGAAATCTAGCGCTGTAGTCTTTTCTCTAAACAGCAGAAAAAACAGAGAGACTTTTTTTACAGAGATTTCTCTTGAATACTTTTATAATTTCTTTGAATATTATTACTCCGCCACTGGTCTGAAGCAAAATTTTCGACATTTTCATTTGAACCTATTCGAAGAGTTTTAACCCTTGACTTAATTCTGAGGTCGTTCGACTCTTCCTACAAGATTAGGGTCAGATATGAGATATATCAGTTTCAAGAATTCTTTGGTTCCGAAGTACAAGAACATCACTAAACATAAACTCTATTTCTGATCTTCGCGAAATCGTCCATCCGAAGGCGTAAAAGCGGTACCATATATGTCGAAAAAGCAAAAATTTTAAGGTTTTGATGCATTTAAAATCTTTTTCACTTTTATGCTTGGGCTTTTGATTCAATTGACAAATGCTTCTTTTTAACCTTCCGGTATATTTTTCTAAGTAATTCTTCACTTTGCTGAAACGCTTTCTGAATATGCATGTTTAGTTTTTCATGCTTTTTGCAAACGAGGAAAGTAGTTTTCATTTTATTCTGTTAAACAAAAGGTAAGCGAATATAAAGAAAGAAAAAAAAAAAAAAAAAAAAACTAAACTTTAGTTTGGAGCAATTTTATTATCGAAATTTAATAAATATTTGAATTTTGTTATCGAAGTTTAATAAATATTTTAACTAGATTATAATCAGTTCTAACAAACCTTTATTTTCACCGTTACCATCTTGTGCTCATAGTTTTTTATACTAATAGTTAATTTAGCCAGCAGAAGTATAGCACAGGCTTAGTAAAAGTGCATCTGTATACTGACACGGTTACCTACAGCAAATACTTACTTTTTTAAAATTATAACAGCATTCAGTATGAGTCCGAATATTTTTGAATGCAGGTGGTCACATACACAGCAGTGTTAGTTTGATACTTGAAAAGTTATCAAAACAAATTTTAGAATAATAAAAATGCATAATGTCTCAATCTTTCTGTCAACACCATGATGTGATTAGATATCTAATATCTAATGTAGGACAACTTGACACCGAAGCTCTTCTTTATTTATAAATATATTTAAAGAACCGGCATTCCTTTTTCTTTTGGGAGGGGGCAATGTGTTTAAATTGCATAATCGAAAGAAAATTTCATCATAAATGGGATAATAATCTTATCATCGTCACAGACAATAAAAAAACATATCACACACAACTATTTTCTAGAAAAATACAACAAGAGCTAAATAGAACAGCTCTTACTCTGCTTGTTTACTCAGTTATCTAATCGCAACGAAATACGTCATGATTTTCTTGTTTTTTCAGTTTTCTCTAAAGTAAAAAGATGGTATTTCATCCATAACACAATTCAATTTGGAAATGCCAAGAACTTAATGTATTCATCCATGAATAATATGAGCGAAAATTATGTTTTACTTGTGTACTAAGATACATTTGCCCATTTACGATTATTAGTTAGGATTTTCTGCAATTTTTTCTGTAGCCCATAAAAGGGATCTTTGAAGAAGTCTGTTAAACGGAAGCTTCAATGCAGATTGGTAGCAGTTTTGTTTACCGTTTAAATACTTGTCTGTTAATGAAGCTTTGAGCCATGTAAAATAATTCAAAAACCGCTGAAGACAGTTTCAGATATTTTAAAATCTAATTAATTAATGTAATTTTTTAAAATGTAATTAACGATTTAAAATTTTTGAATTCCATTCTTTTGTAAACAGATGAATAGAATCCTTAACAAATCTGTGCTTTCAGTCTCAGCTGAAATTCTCCTAAATGTTTCGGCCGCAGGTAAGGACTAAGTTCATCACCACAAGAAAACACTGAATTATTTTTTTAATTTTAATTTTACATAATACGCCACTAATTATTGCCCTACATTTTTTTCAGCTGTTTATGAAAGCTTGCAATCATATAAATTTCCAAGAGCAATGCATTTTTAATATGAATATTACCATCAAACAGTTGAATAGACCTGTTCATCTCTTTTAAAGATTACATAATTTTATACATCATACTGTTATACCAAATCCATGTTTTCTTCAGACGCAATTAAATCTATCACAGCATTTTATTTACTAAAAAATAAAGAAACTCATGATGCACAGATATTTACCACTTACTATGATATTCATGTAACTAATGTAATGGATCATAATTGTTTCATCTGTACTTTTTTATATTTAAACATTCTTTCCATCTGGAGATTTGAAAAACTTTCTCATTACGAGTATTCAGTGAGCGCTAGTTGAATTCCAGTTCACATTCCCACATTTAGTAAAGGACAGTACCGCTCTTGCTTCAACTTTGATTTTCATTTTGCATTTACAAATGTGAATTCCTTTCCTAGAATACTCGAAGTACTTCATATAAAGACAACCATCTAATGCAGACTAATGGAAGTTGAGTATATTATGAAAAAAAGGATTCAAAGTATAGATTTCTTTCTTAAATTTTCTTTTCTTTTCTTATTTTTTCCAAGCAATCAATTTAAACGCCTAAGATTAAAAGTAAGAAATATAACATGATGTAATTAAGAAAGGGAAATAGTTCAACATCTGTTTTTCCTAAATACAGTGGTGCTCATAAAAACTAATATAATGGTTACTGGATTATGTGGAAAACTCTTTCCTATAATGCCCATTAGAATAATTTTAAATAAAGAAACATTACAAAAAAATGCAGGATATTAAAAATACTATCATAGTTAGAAATCTTAGGAATTTATTAACAAGTTAGTCATTAAAATATTCAAATATATAACATGCAATTTATCTCAAAACTTTTCAGCCCAGTTTCATCATAGTTTAAGTAATTTTAGAATGTTTAACCTACGTTATTTATACAGAATGCATTTGGAATAACACATTCAAAAATACAATATCCACTGTAATACGATTAACATCCATTTAAAGCAATAAATTTTATTAGGAGATACTAAAATTGCTACAACTCCTCCGGAAGAAAGACATATTTTTAAGAATAGTTCAAATATGACAGAAGCAAGAAAACTATATGCGAGTCAAACTTCTACAGACCTTTCATAATCAATCATATATGTCTGCAATAATAATTCTTTAACGGTACTGAATAGCAGATAACCGGAAAGTCGGCAGACTTGCAGTGTATTGTTAAAGCAAGAAATTATAAAGAAAGGCTTTTAAAGTCAAAAAGTTATAATATAAAATTTATAGATGATACTTGACAACAGAAATTATGTGCAATTTAATAACAAACAGATACAAACGTTCCAGATAAAATTAGTAACTCAGAAAAAAATTAAGCAATTAAGTAAAACGTATTAATTTTAAAAAAATCATTGCTTGGCTGGAAATAAGTTGAAATAAGTCAAAGTGTTGGTATTGTAGTGAAAATAGTAAAACTGCAATGCCTCAAGCAGATTTTTTTATTGCTATTTTTAAGTTAAACCTTTTTTTATTTGTTTGCTGTTACGTTAGATACCTTTAAAACAATGAATAGATAGGTAAAAGTCAATTTAAAACATCTCAAAATATCATAACCACAACATGTTTACACAAGTTTGTGATAGCTATTCATCTACACAACTATTCATCTGAATTATTAAGGAAAGAGCTAGCAGCATTACAACATCAACATGGTTGCTATTATGAAAATGGCCATAAAAGAAATTAATAGTTACGTATAATGATATCATCTTCGACATAATTTTCTCATTAAGTTTCTTTAAATGACAAAATAAATAAATAAATAAAAATATTAAAATTATTTTAACCATTTTATTTCCTAATTTCAATATATAAAATGGCTATTTTTACCTTTTTTTTCATCTGGCGGTTTAGCGGAAAAGGACTGAAGTCCAACGTCTGTCGGTGAATTAATAAGAACTAAAGAAGCTACAATTCCTAACGCCACAGAAACTGTACCTAGAACAAAAATATTCGGTTATACGTGCAATATAATTATTTAGAACATATAGGGAGACATTCAATCCTAAATATCGACTTTCATCCTCCGTAGTTTTTAACTATAAACATCAAAATACCAAGATAATTCAATAAATGTGTAAATATATAAACTAGCATTCCTAAATATATAAAGCTTCAAGACGATATTTCCTTTAGAGGAAGATCATCTTGGCACTCCAAACGACATGGAAAGGTAAGACCGTCTTGGTACTTCACAGCCTTTAGTACTTAGAAATTGAATTCGACTCTAGTTCGAGGAGAGGGTACAAAAATGAAAAGCTATTTCCTACCTTCTTTTTTGAACCTTTCATAATCTTATAAAGTAGTCTGTCCTCAAAAGGTCTTACTAGCAGCAATCCCAAACGCATCTTTTTAGTCCAAAAGAGCAACTTGCCCAGAGGGACTATTAATTTCGTTTTGGCGTTTTCCGTTGTTTTTTATAAATCTCGGTTCACTTTTCAAATTGTTGCCAACAAATATTAGAGCTCTGTGTGATATTTAAAGAAATTGAATTTCTGCATAAATGCATGTATGTTTCATGCATAGTGATAAAACATCGGTACCTAGAGCCATCAAATTTTGAATAACTTACGTTTCCACCCGAATACGGGTATCTGGAAGCCGAAATTTGGAATCTGGAATTTATTTTATTATCTATTTCATATTTTGTGAAACTTTAACAAATTTTTAATTAAGAAACTTGACAATTTCAAAGTGAGCAATGGCAAAACTGTACGGAAAAGAAAAAAAATCTCCAGCGCGCAACTGTGTATCGGAAATTCTAAAAATTATTTTGCGGGTAACACACAAAATGTTAACAAGTCCTTTTGAACGTAATGTAAAATCTGAAAGCTTTAAGGTTTTTTTTTTTATCTTATTTATTTATTTATTTTCCCTCTAAGTTCGGGCTATCAGATATCTGAAGCCCACTAATGTCCAACTGAAAAGACTACCACCTTGACGCGAATTTGAATTCCTCTGAACGGCTTAGCTGCATGCGCGTTTTTACCCTATTTGTTATGCGAATACGAGACAGTCTTCTTTAAAATGTTCTCCACGAAAGTAGCCTTTCCTTTAAGGATATAATATTTGTTTGCTTTGGCATTTTTCTACTACTCAAACTAATGAATAAATTTAGGACGATAGGCTATGAAACGATGCATCTAATGTTTATAATACTTGTAATTCAAACTATCGTCAATTACACTTATAAAACCGCAGCAGTACTTACTACAAATTATAGCAGCGACAATGAATGGTGATTATTAAACAGCAGAATATATTGCTCAAAACAGTGATTCATTATTGCATTTGCTAATCATTTGTAGATGTTATTGGTAAAATAAAAATCAAATTGCGTTTCTTCTTTTTCTGTGGCCTATTCGTAGTTTTTCTGCAAATGTACAAATGGTACCTTTCATACTCGAGACATAGAACACAGGCTTTTGTTCCTGTAATTTTCTGCTACTTTTATACAGACAACATTTAAAATTACTTTTGAATCAATTAAAGAGGAGGGTAATTAAAATTCTGCGGTACACACATGAAGGGAAATTCCTTTTATCTTTTTAACATGCATATGTCCCCTTAAAATCCGATGCAAATATGTAAAGTGTGCCTGTGTGAGAATGCGGTAAGCATGTAAGGATCTTAAGTTTTACTAACGTTTATTTTATTTTAAATCTTTACTATCACTTCTTATTTTCTACTTCCGGCCAGAATTATAAGCGTGAAGGAGTTTATGCAAAGTTGTCTGGCGAACGCCAAGTATTTAAGTGTGGCCTTTTTGCCAAGCAGAAGAGAGGAAGCCGTGAGTTCGAAGCAGGCCGCTTACCTTAGAAGTTACGCAGTTGCTACTTTGCCTTCCAGGCCAGAGGTTTTAATCCTCTTGATAAATTAAACGTATTGTAGTGTTCACAGTCTCTGTGCTACATACGCTTTCTGTTATTATAAGGCCAATCTTATTCTAAAGTTAAATTAGAGTTTAGTTTTATTTTGATATCTTTTAAGTTAGACCCCGAGTGGAGGGTCATTGTATTCCGAAGTACGGAAGTCATTGTATATAAAGAAAAAAATAAAGGGTTTTGTATACCCTTCGTCTGTATCCTGTCTACTTACTACAATTAGTGAACATAGCTTTAGTAAGCTCTCTGTTCTAGTCAGGTCATTGTATGTTTCCGAAGAAGGTTAGAAGAAACATTGAACCTGATAAGCATTATTTATGAACACTTTTTGTTTTACTACATTAACATATATATACATACTCCAACTATACCATTTCCTACGCCTCATCTGTATTATCTGATGCCTATTCAAAGAATTTAGCATTATGACAGGGAAGAACAATCTCGCGAATTAAATCTGTAATTTTTAGCTATATACACTAATATGTGAATATCGTTGAGCGTTCTTGAGACAGGTCACATTATTTTGGAGGTAGATGAGAAATCTGGATTTTCATACTATATATCCCTTTCAAGTGACTATAAGAATTCTGTCAAATATTTGGAGCTTGTAATAGAAATGTGACCATAAAAAGATTCACTATAAACAAGACCAGCATCAGTTGGCAAAAGTTACATCACGTGATAGGGCAGGACACTACCCCACGTCCTCATGTAACATGAATTCACTGACAAGGCATCAACAAACATCAACGTGAGGATTGCAGAACATTCCTTTCATGTTTGGAGCTTTAGCAACTAATGTCGAACACCAATTAGGTACGTTAAGTTAAGAGTTATGTTCCAAGTTAATTTTACGGATGTTAATTTGAAAGTTATGCTGCACCCTCGAGTTCGACAATTACGATACTAGACACTTAGTAAGTAGTCTAATCTTAATAGTAAATAGTCTAGTCTTTAACAGTCCAATCTAGCCAGTCGCATTTCCAATTGTTTCAAGCAGATAAAAAATTCTTTTTGCAAAGAAAACCCCACGAAGTCGAGGATCTCATAAGTCAAAAAGAGACTATACAGATATTAGGAAGATTCCGTACGGTATAAAGTTTACTATGTTGACCTTCAGTGGACTTATATAAGTCTGCAAACATTTCCAATAGACTAGCTCCATTTCCACATTCTTTCTGATGAAAACTAGATCAGCGGTTCTCAACCTTTTGACTAACGCCTACCATCTAAGCAAAAATTTTTAAAAATTAGTACCACGACTATATTTTACAATGATTATTTTTGAATTCCTCAAGGGAAATATTATATATATATATATATATATATATATATAAGAATCTACATTTCATTACAGATATATATATATATTAGGAGATAATATAATCAATATTTAGTAAATATATATATATTTGCACAACCTATTGGCTATTTGTATTATATATGATCAAAATTGGTTGCTATTTTAACTATCAAAATTTAAGTTATAATACTTTAGTTCTAAAATTTAGTGTAAAATTTGGACCTGTTTAAGAGAGATAAATTTCTTTATGTTTAGTCTTATTTTACTTACTTTTAACCGTAAATTTGGATCCACTTTTAATTTTGGTCTGTATTTATTTTTCAAATATAACACGGAAGAAAATCCTTGTTCAACAAATAGCTTGTGCAAAAAAGCAATAAAAGTTTAATAGCTTTATTTGAAATGCCTTTAAATTCTTTTTCTGTGTTATTTTTAGCATACATATATGGTTATAAAATGTGTGTTATTTTTGAAACCTTCGGTTAGAGATCGATCACAGCAAATTTTTATCAATTCTTATTTTTCTTCACGAGATAAAATTTCAAGTACATTTGAACAAAATGAATTTCTAATCCATTTTCTTTTTCATAATCATTGGGAAAATATATGTTAAAGTTATTTATCAATGAAAAACAATGATTTTTTAATGTCAGAGGCGAATTTTTCTTTTATTTTCGGTTAGAAAACTTTTCAAAAGTCGTAAAAAGCTAAAAATATTACTATCCAATTCTTTGATTATTAGCTCGAATTTTTTTTATCATTGCATTTATTTTATCTCTCATGGTCAACAAATTAACACGTTGTCCATGTAATTCTAAGTTTAATTTATTAAATGTTCCATAAATATCAGCAATGCTAAACACGCCAACCATAATTCACTAAATAAACAATTTTGATATTCAAATTTTGAATCACACAGCAAAATTGAATTTCTGATCGAAGTTAATAAAGACGATTTAAAACTGTGCTTCTGGATACCCACCTTACCTCGGAATGTAACAAAAATGTTTCGTGTTCACTGCCCATCTTTTCGCATAAAATCATAAATAGTCTTGAATTTAAAGCTCGGCTTTTAATAAAATTAACAATTTTCACAGCTTGATTCAAAACGATTTTCAGGTTTTCGAGGACTGTTTTGGCTACTAAGGCTTCACGATGAATGTAACCGTGAGTAAATTTAGTTTCAGGTGAAACTTTTCTTTATTTGAGAAATAACACCGGAATGCTTTTCCTGTTAAAGCCCGAGCTCCACCACTGTATACGCAATGCATTTATACCAAGAAATACCATTCTCAGACATAAAATTATCAATTACTTTGAAAATTTCATTTGCAGTCTCTGTTATGAAGATATTCACAAAATAAATACTGTTCGGCAATTCTTTTATCTTCTTCGAAACATATGTAAACTAATAATTGAACAAAGTTCGTTATATCAGTACTTTCATCCAACTGCAATCCGAAACACTCGTTGTGTTTTATTTTTTGAATACGTGTCTCTTTTATTGAATTAGCCATTTCATTCGCCGACTTACTGTATCATTTGATAACGGAATATTATTCAATAACCGTTTTTTTCTTTGAATAATATTAAAAAGGTATCTTTAGCTACTAGAAATATAAGATTTTCTCCAATATTGTGAGTCTGCCCAGTCTTGGCAATTCTTAGGCTTACTAGGTAACTAGCTTCCAAAGTCCAAAGCTTTTTCACTTGAAATAAGAAACCCTTTCATTACTTGTTTAATATTTTTTAACTGCGATAATTTTCTCTTAAAATATTCTTCAGATTTATCCTTTAAATTGTCTTGCTTAGATTCAAGATGTCTTTTAAGAAATGGTGGTTTTATGCTTGTATAATAATTCCCCACAAACAACACATTGAGTTTGAGGGTCCATTTCATCTCCATTCCAAGTAAACCCAAATGATAAATAATTTTTCTTTTCAATATTCTTAGTGTTAGTAGATTGTCCTGGATCCACTACCTACGAATCTTCACTTTTCCGCGCTTTCAATCCTAGTCATTTCTCCATTTCGAAAATCTAGGTTTGTTTTTTTATATTTTCACAAATACATATACTTAAATGCACAGTATGTTACGAGTTCTTCAAAAACAAACGACGGTATTCTCTAATCGCGTAGAAAAGTAAAGAATACAAAGCAACAAGAGAAAAATATCTGCTGTTAGAGACAGCAAATCGACGCAAAAAATTATTCTAATTGAAAATAGATTACTATGAGCCCGCAAACGGTGGCAACATAAAGTGCAGCTATGCTAATAAATCGACCAACCTAAGGAGGAATTAAGGAGATACTATTATCTTTTTATAGGAACTTATTTTCCTATTATATACAACATCTATTTCTATTCTATAAATATATTTTATACAAACTATATCTATTTATATTCTATAAAAACATTATCAATGAGAAATTTTATTATGTCTATGGTTAAAAGAATATTTGCAAAAATAAAAACGGATTATTTTGTTAAAGTCTATGAGCGGTTATTGACCTTCAACAAAGCTCAGATCGCGTAAATTTACGAGTGTTAGAGAAAAAACGTAAAAAGGATGCTGGGATATTTAATATTTGAATTTAACAGTTAAAAATACTTTGTTTCTTTGCGTACCACCGGTTGAGAAACTCTGAACTACATCCTTTCATGTTCTGCTTAATTTTTATGGATTTTACCTCCTCTAACAGAGCAATATGTAGACATACAAGTCTAGAGATGCCAATTTTGATTAGAGGAACACTCATCGTATTTCAAAAACTTTCCATAGCCATCCAACTCACCAGATCTCTACGTTATCAGATCTGAAATGCCACATCCCGAAACATTTTGAATGGATGAGGAAATTTCGTTTGGAAAACATTTTCAAGGGGAGCCACTTTTACCGCATTTATAAAGAATAAGATTTATAAATGCAGTAAGCCATGAAATCTTTATTCAGAGGGTCAGTATTATGTCTAGATTTACTTGCAAAATTTTTAAGTACTTATTAAATTTTGACTGAATCACTTATTTAAAAGCAATTTTTTCCGGTTAAATCAAATTATCATGACCAAACAAAAAACAAAATGAGTTTACTTTGTGAACAAAACTACTCTACATTGCAAACGAACTTCTTTTATCGGCCGATAGAAACACTCCAAGATTCTACGCGCCTGTATCATTAAGAGAATTTAAAGAACCAGATGCATCGATGTACTTATACCATCTTTTTGCGAAAAATTGCATTTATTATAATAATAATCTCAATGCATTTCAACATGAACAACTATAACCACTTATTAATGAAAAATGAATACATGGTATCCTGTTTGAACATACTAATTCGTTGTCGCGTGAAGAAATGTAATCTTGAATCGGAAGATTATGAATTATTTAAGAATAGCTTACTACATTTATTAACAAAACGATTAGATCACTTTCATGACAGCCTATTTGTAACACACGAGTCGATTGTCTGTATTATGCCAAAAGGTTCCTGCAGCTTGAACGAATTTAAGGGAAAAAGAAAAGACACTTTGAATTTAGGGAAACCAATTCCGGATATCTTGAAATTTTAAGATAGCGTAGACTTTGAAAACGTCTAATAAACTGATATTACGTGAATCGCAAGGAAACTGAACCATCATGTTGGATCCATCTTACACCAGGGTAAATCAGCTATAGCTTCTCTTCTGTCCAATTCCATCTTCTTATAAGATAGATGTGTCTTGTTTAAACATCCGTTCTGATCGGAACTGAACAGTCATTGATTTGAGATAATCGACTGATATTCAGCAAACCAAGGAACCGCATGCGTTTCATCTCGAGGTGATGAAATTTAGCATTTCACGACACTGGCGCTTTGTGAATGTCCAAATGTTTTCGCTATAAAATACCTCTAGTAAAACGGACAACATTTGAACATTACACGCTTAGGGAACAAGTGCAATGTCAGCAATGCTGATTTTTGGAGATTATTTAGCATGCTGCGTTTTTTGACACTTTTTCCTCAACAAGAAAATAATTTTGTGCAGTTTATAACAGTATGTAAATGAAGAAATTCAGTGTAATATTTAGCATAAAAAAGTAAAAAATGTTTTTCTTTGTTATATACACTCTCTGTTTCGCAAGATGTTCTTTCAAATTAAATTTTACGCTGCGAACATTTTGCAATAGTTCACAAAACAATTTTTTTCATAACAGTAATAGCAAAATTGTGATTTTCTTACCCGCTATGATTAAACTGAACCTCCAACCGTAATTTATAATTAAAAATGCAGACAAAAATGGTGAGACGCCACCAGATATGTTGGCGCTGGCGGACAGGACGCTCCACCATGTACCAAACTGAGTCGGTGAGAACCACTGAAATGACAGACAGTAAATGCCCGTTAAAAACAAAATGCAGCTTTCGAAATGAAATTAAAAACCTAAAATTATAAGCTACAAATTTAATACAATGCTGCACAAATAATACTTGCAAAACTTTAGTAAAAATTATAACATAAAAAATACTAAAAGTTGATTTATGTAATCAATGCAAATACTACCCGAGTTATTTTAATATTTCGTCCGAAAATGTTATAATAAAGTTTCAATCACTAAATATCGTCATTTAACATTAATAGCAAGGAAAACAATTGTGGCGAATGAAATACTAATGTAAGAAAAAAAGACGTGAACTTAAAAGGAGGATGTATGAAATAAAATATTCAAACGATAGAATAAAACTGTTGCACCCAAAATATTGGATTAAATAAGAAATTGGAAAGGTTATAAGGTATTTCTCCCGCCTTCTCAGTATGCCTCCGTAGTGTAGTGGTCAGCACGCTGGGCGCTTATTCGAGAGGTCCGTGATTCGATTCCCGGTGAAGGCGTTGCTCATTTTTCACTTCTCCTGTTTCCAAAAGAATACCTAATGTTTCTACAAGGTGAATGTCACCAACACAGCACTTGTTCCTTCATTGCAGTTTTAAGTCAGATCTTAAGAAGAATTTAATATATGTAACAGATATAATTCGCATGTGTGAGAAATAAATTTTCTAACACGAGTTCTGGAGAATCTTATATTAATTAAGCAGTTATTTATAATTTCAGTCTTCACTATCACTTCTCCTTTCCGCATGCCCAACCAGAATGCAAATTAGTTGCGAGTATTTAAACTGAGGCCTCTAGATTTGAGATAGTGAGTGTTTCTGGCTTCGCGGGCGCACTTCGTTGTTAATTTTCTGCCAGCTCTAATAGTAGTAATTATTCGGCTTGGCAGCTTCTGGCTGGAAATACTTTAATTCTTAAGCTCTGGTATAGTTAGTGAGCCCTCTTCCAGTCATATTCAATTGGGTAGTACTTGACTACGATTCAATGTCTGATTTAATTTGGCCTGTTCTATATATTCTGAATCACCATTTCCATGAGTTGTGGAAATTGTTAGCACAAGAAAGTACCCTTATATTCTAAATCCTGTTGAAATAAATAAAAAAGTTTATTCTAACCTTCTCAAGACTTTGCTGTTGTTTTAGGCATAGCGATAGGTTACTTCACGTCTGTTAGGCTTATAAGTCTAAATTAGCATTACCAGATTAAGTATATTCCTATAAAGTGATAGTAAATTCAAATAATTTATTTCTCCAAACTGTAACTGAACCAAATATTTACTCAGCAGCTGAAACTTGTCTAAAACGCTACCCTTCGCAAGAATGTCTGTAAAGTTCTGGGGATTTATAAACGCAAAACTGCCAACAATAATAATAAGAAAATAATAGCAGCAATAATGACACTAATAATAGATGATCTGTATCATATTTTAAATTTCACTTTTTGAGTAGTCACAATGATTATTTTTCTTTCCAAAGTTCAAGTGATGAGCAATGTGAAAGTATCTGCAATTTCTTATAAAATTTTTCTCATACTGAGAAAGGTTTTCCAACCTATTAGAATCTTAGTATGCTTTCTGACATCTGAATCTTCACGAGAGATATTCTTAAGTATTTTAAGTATGCCAAAAAGTCGTACATCTTTCATGGTTGGTTTGGTTTAGTTAATTACAACAAATCACTCGAGGGCTATTTGCCTGAAAGACGGGATGCCTTTGTGGAGGCCTTTCTAAGAGAAACTGGATCGTATAACGTTACACATGGAGAAAACCACGAAAACGCCCATGCAGCCAGTCCGCTTGCCGGAATTCAAATCTCAGACCTAACTACCACGGTTGGCTGCAGATCGTATGCATTTCATGTTTTAGATAAATTACTTCTTTGACGTCTATATAAATTTATGTATATATATATGAAATATGAATTATAATTATATATCAGAAAAATTCCTTGTGTAATAAGAAAATATTAATAACAGACTTTTTCAGTTATTTATAACAATTCAGCAACAAAAAATCTGCTTCATTTGCCTACTTTGATATGTTCTTCCGATTTTAAATACTATTTTATGTGGGCCGAGAGTTTATTTTAAAATATATTCCAGACATATGAAAAGTAATAGCTGTTTTGTTTTACGCCAGTTTGTTTAGCCTACGAAATGCTTTACTCGAGCATTCTATACTTTCAAGGGGAAATTTTGATTTTAACACCCACTGGTTACCATTTTTTGCAGTGTAGAGATAGCCAACTTGTTAACCAGTTTTATTCAAAGATCAGATACTTGTAAGACTATAAACTATGTAAGACACAGAAGAAACGTGAAAACAGATTTCTCGAAAGTTTTATTCATTTGTGCCTTTGTAAATATTCAGCCTTCTCAACAAAAACTTTCGACATTTAGTGTACTTTTAAAAAGTATCTTAGAATCACTCACTATCAGCTAAAAAGATTCATCTTGATATTTCGTATTTTTCCTCACCTGACGTAAAATTTTTGAGCAAGCAGGCCAACCACAGCCTTGTCCAAAACCATTGAGAAACCAAAGAAGAGCGAAAACTTCCACTGAAGAGCAGCTGGCGAAGATTAATGTCACTAAACCACAAGCAACAAGACCACTTGAAAGCAGCAGTTTCGCGCTGATTCTGTCGGAGAGGACTCCACCAAGGAACTTACTTATCGCATATGCGACGTTCTGACTGCTGATTATAAGACCTGCAAAATATATTTATTTAATTTTCGGTCCAAAATGAAATGCTTATTTGAAATATTAGAATACATAAAGCATAAATAATATCATCGAAATAGCTATCCTATAAAGATGAAATTATTTCCTGAAATTTTATATTGCTTTTACTGACGATGAATCAGGCATGATGTTCCATTCGTAGGAGACTCGAACTATCGTCTAGTACAAACATAATATAGAAGGCAGGCAAATGTAATTGAGATAGTACATACCTTGAAAGACATCCTACAATAAATAACTTACAACAACTGTTTGTCCAGTACCTTCAAGTGACCGATTCCACCTTGTAGATACTCGACAAAACGGCGCATAATGTTTCGAACGTTTCTGAGACAAGTACAGCAATTATAGTGGTTATGCGCTCTAAGTTTTCTGGACTGTGCATAATCTGTTAGCATTGATATTAACTTTCAATATTCTTCAGGAATATATATTTAGAGACTGAGATTTGAGAACCTTGTCGGTCTGCGAAGCTTGTTCTAACAATTTCAACGTCTATGATAGAAAAAGTGCAAGAAGTGCGTATACAAGAAGTGCAAGGCACTTGTTTTTGAAATAAAACTTGAAAATACCGCACATTGAGATTTCTAAAGGGTGTACCAAAATTAACGCAAGATTTGAATTAAATAAAAAACACAGTTTTTCCCCTTTAAATTGATATTTTTTATTGAATCGTAGAGTACACAGGATAGGCTTATGTATGGAATAACACACGGGCAAATGGCCTCAACGGCTTTGCTGTCACATACTCACATTTTTGTCGAAATTTTCCCTGATCGTTTCGCATAAATGTGGCTGAATTTCGTTGATGCAGCGTTCAATTTTATCCTTCAGTGTACGCGTGCTTGTCGGCCTGTTGGCATAAACCTAGTGATGAGTCGGTACTACCGAACCGGGTATTTTGTAACGGGTACTGAAAATCGGTACATCCAAGTACCCGTTACTTCAGTACCGAAATCGGTACTTTCCGGTATTCGTTACTTCTGTACCGAAACGGGTACTTTTTGGTATTAGTTACTTCTGTACCGAAACGGGTACTTTTCGGTATTCGTTACTTTGTAACGAAAATATGCGTCTCTTCTCGGTATTTAGGTATACGTTACTGGAGGATCGATGAGGGTTCAGCTCACTTCGGTTTTGGTACGAGGACAGTAGTATCTGGTTGTATTTGCGAAATGGTGATATGCGCTCCTTGTGTCCATTGACCTTGAAATAGGGCATGGAATGGCAAACGTGAAAGGGGGAACTTCCGTTCCGTTCGTCACGGAGACTAGAGTTTGAGGTAGTATATAATTAATTGCCTTTGTGTGCGCGGGAGGACGAGTGGGAAATGGTGGAAATTTTTCGAAAGGTCGTTCGTTGTGTGTGTGTGGGGGGGGGGAATAGAAGCAGTTGGAGCCACTTTCGCCGGCATTGCTCGCTTGTAATTGGAGTCGGTATAGTCAAGAGGGAAAGGGAAGGGAGCGCTAGATGATCTACTATCCGAATTGTGCATGTTTTAATTTTTCATCGTTTGTAGGAGAAAAACTGCGTGGATCTGAAATGATTGATTTGGTAAGTTGCTGTTGTTGGATTGGTGAATGGAATCAACTACCAACTAGATTACTTCCTTTCCCTCAACATATTCTTAGCATAAATCATGAAAAATATTTTTCGTTTGTTTGCTTAATAGGGCAACGCAAATCATATGATCCTTTTTTTATCCCGCTGTATCTACTTCAGAAAATGTCACAGCATCTAGTGGATCACTAAGCCAATCAACATAAAATACAGACGGAATTTAAAACTTTTCTAATGAAAGAACAAAGATAACTGACCCACTTATGATAATTCTTCCCCCTTCTAAAACAGATTTTCATCTCGCCAAAAACTAAACCCAGGTCACGTGCCTAACGCAGGATTGTCAACGCCTGCTTTACACTCCAGGACGTGACGACGCTCCTCCGATAGGAAGAGAGGTGAATGACCTGGCAGTCCGAATCTTCTTTTTTTTTTAACTCCCTCTGGAGCTTATTTGAGGGGGGGGGGAACTATCGAATGGAACATCGGAAATTATCCGGACATGTTTATGTAAACATACATGTCCCTCCCTTTTTTCCTTTCATTTTTTGCTCTTTCATGCCTGATTAATAGAATCATTAGGAGATATTGCACTTACCCTTTTAACAGCGTAGTGCTGATTTTAGAATTTGTAGCTGGAGTGAACAGCGGAAGTCGTTAATAGAATTTTTTTTAAGCTTATCTGACGATGCTGACGACCATCTCCCAACTTCGTCACTTTTCCCATAAGATTCATTCTTGTCCCATACTGGTGAGTATCGGTACGTTATAGAATTGCTTAGTCTCTATCAGTTTCTTGCGCCTCAGAAAAAAAAATCGAATTACAAAATGTCTAGTAAGAAAAGGAAATTCAGCTTGGTTTGGCAGCATTTTTCCTATACTAATGAAGACGAAAAAGTTATGTGTGACATTTGTAAAGACCTTTTATCGATCAAAGGTGGTTCAACAGGAAATTAAAAAAAAACATTTGCAAAGGAAGCATCTTTGTGTAAATCTGCACGAGAAACGCGCTTTGCCGAATCAAGATGTTGACGATATTGATGCCGCTGCAGCCCGTTCTGTCGTCACTAGCCCTGCAGATGGTGGGCAACCATGCACATTCCAGCAGACTACACAACTTACGGTAGACAACAGTGCTTGTGATATTGTTGGTGTATTTTCACAAAAATCTCAGTCCAGCATAAGTTTGTCCAAAGAAATATGATGGATATACATAAAAAAAAGTAATCGATCGCGCACTGATCAAAATATTATATAAGGATTTACAACCAATGAGTATCGTAGAAAATGAGGGATTCCAAGAATACTCAAAGGCTTTGAATCCAACCTATTCCTTGCCTTCACGGAAAACGGTTTCTAAATCCTTGCTTTGTGCTGCTTATGAAGAAAAAAAGAATAGTTTAAAAAACGTTCTTAGTGCTGTACAAAATATCTGTTTGACTGTAGACTGTTGGAGCAATCAAAAGGCTGAAAGTTACATGGCCGTGACAGGCTATTTTATTGACGAACACATGCAAAGGAAAATGTTACTGATTGACTGCTCAATTTTTGATGAACGTCATTCAGCCAAAAATATTGCAGAAAATATCCTGCGCATTTGCCAACCATATTTTCCGATGGAAAAAGTGTCTTTAATAGTGACTGACAATGCCAAAAATATGATTAACGCTGTCGACAGTGAACTAAAGTTAAAACATTAGGATGCATTGCACACACTCTCAGTTTGGCTGTCACAAATTCTCTAAACGAGGTTAACGACTTTCTAACGAAAATTAGGGATATTGTGATAGTTTACAGGAGAAGAAATATCGCTGCAAAAAATCTTCGAAAATATCTGTGCTCTAGCGAGAAGATAAAAGACTTAAAAGTCATCTTATCAGGTTCAATGTTCCGTCTTACTTTCTTCGGGAACATGCAAGGACCTGACTCGGAACAGAGAGCTTACTAAAGCTATGTTCAATAACTGTGGGAAGTAGACAGGATACACAAGAAGGGTATACAAAACCCTTTATTTTTCTCTATTTACAATAACTTCCGTACTTCGTACTTGGGTACTTCCGTACCCACTACTTGTGGTCTAAACGTAAAAATATAAAAATAAAACTAAACTCTAATTTAACTTTAAAATAATAAACGTGGAAGATTGGCCTTATATTAACAGGAAGCCGTATGTAGTACAGAGAACTGTGAACACTACAATACGTTTAAAGTTATCAAGAGGATTAAACCTCTGGCCTGGAAGACAACCAGCAACTGAGTAAAACTTCTAAGGTAAGCGGCCTGCTTCGACTAACTGCTTCCTCTCTCTCGCTTGGCAAAAAACCACAACTTAAATACTTGGCGTTCGCCAGACAAACTTTGCATAAATACGTTAACGCTTATAATTCTGCCCGGAAGTAGAAAATAAGAAGTGATAGTAAAGATTTAAAATAAAATAAACGTTAGTAAAACTTAAGATCCTTACATACTTCCCGCCAGAGTTAATTAGTTTGAAACTGAGGTCTAAAACGACCTTGTTGAAAATTTTAGCTCTAGAATCTAACGCGAGGCCAATCTTTTACAAAAATGTTTCGCTAGAAACTAGAAATTTAAAAGAAAGAAATTTGTTTTTACAATAGCAGCTCCCAGGAGACGCAATTTTTTCATCTGTACTGCATCTAAACAGGAGCTTTTATTCAAATCTGGTTCCTTCCAGAGATCTGGAAGGAAAACTAGTTTAATGAAATGTTACACAATGAAATGGCAAGTAACATGTATAATTATATTTCTCTTAACATTCTTATTTCATTCATGACTATTTTAATTATCTCTCCCCGTGCTCTCTGACATGTGTTGTAAAAGAACACCAAACACGAATGTGTTTATGTCTACGTGTGCCACACTTCCTCCTACAATCAAAACACTAACGTGTTAAAATTCAACATAACGAGACCTCTTAACACACCCTAATTTCAACTCTAAACCCTGAGGTACTATTCTAAAAGTGGCTAACTCTGAAGTGTAGCGTCAGAGAGCCTAACTACATTCATTCAACCTTTAACACATATTCACCATGATTTAGTCTTTTTACAGTCACACGAATAAAAAAAAATGTTAACATTACTTTCACTTTTACCATATCACGGTATTTCTTAACATTTGAAATAACAGTTCACATTGTATATAAGAACATACTAACATGCCGTTAATTTTACGCATTTGACAACATACATTAGTAGTACATTGTTAACTTCTATTCTTTTCAAAGCAAGTGCCAATTTTTCTACATTGAAATACTACATTTCAAAAAGTCTTTCAGACTAAAACTTCTTTCTTGCCAGAATGTTTTAAATAAAATTTATACAATAACTTTTACAATATTTAAGTCTTTACACATCGCTATTATACATCAAATTTAGTTTTACACGCGAGTAATTGAAAAACATAATACCAAAATCGGTAACAACTCATTTCTCGCCCTTTTGGCGATAAAGGTAGACCTCGCATGAGGTAAAACTTCTTGAAATCTGCCACTTGCAGTAAGAATGAAAGATTAACTTAAGTTTGCAAAGTAACATAAAATTTTACTTATCTTTGTGATATTCGGACATTCTTTTCTGAGCTCAGTCCTGGAAAGTAGCGTAGATTGTTGTTTGATTTATCCTCCTTCGTGTGCGGGCTCGCCCTTCAGTGCCTTCCTCTAGAAGCTTTCTTTTTTCCCAGTTCGGTCAGCCTTGAATACCTTCTTTTTCGCCTCTGCCTGTGGTCTTGGCCGTTTGATGGCAGCTGGGCTTGGCGGAACCGGGAAACTTCTTTCGTGTTCCTGCTTGGACCTCGTTGCTGGCCGTTCAAATTTTCCTTGCATCTTTTCCTCCGCCGCTGATGGTCCTTCCGCAATTCGGCGACATTTGCTGCGTAGAGTCCTGTCCGATGAGTAGATCTTCCGTTTTAGAGCCGAGTTATAGTTGCCGTCATTTCTCCTGGCTCTCTTTGCATACGTCGTCCTTGTCCCTTCTTCATTCTGGGGGTGTTCGTGAGTTCTCTTTTCTGGACGGTGGAACGGCTTCTTTTTCTTGTTACCTTCAATTTTTCCGCGGGGAAACTTTCTTTTCACTTGCTCCTGCCTCTTAATGGCTTACCCTTGTACTTGTCGTTGTTCCACCTCTGGAGCTTGTGCCTGCCGTGCCGGATCCTGCAAAAGATCTTTGAAAATTTACATTTTATTACGATCATAGTAGGGTTTGATTTGATCAATGTTTGCGGAGCAGATTTCACCATTTCTGGCTTTTAACACCACTACAGCGTGAGTTATTTTTTCTATGACATATGGTCCTTCAAATCGTGGAAAAAATTTGGCAGTTTTATCTTCTGGTGCTGAAGAAAGTGAATGCTTAATTTTTAATACTTCATCCCCTACTTTATAAATTACTCCCCGTCGTTTCAAGTCGTAATACAGCTTTTGTTTCTCTGTGCTACTTCCGTATTCTTTTTTGCTTCTTTAATTAGTTTTTCTTTATCACCCATTTTAAATTCTGGGGCTCTTTGTTGCACATAAAATAATTTATCTAACGGCGTTATAATCTTTCTGCCTAAAAATAACTCAGCAGGAGTTTTGTCCGTTGTATCATGTTTTGCGGTCCTAAGGGCGAAAGCAAATTCATTGACATAGTTATCCCAGCTTTTATGAAAATTTTTAACATAACTACGGATAATTTTCACTATATTTCTATTGACCCGTTCCTCTATATTTGATTGCGGCCGATACGGGACCATTTTTAAATGACGTATGCCCAGTTTTTGGCACATGTCTTCAAATACATTACTTACAAATTGAGGACCATTATCCGATATAACTTTTAGGGGCGCCCCGTATTTTAAAATATATTTATTTAAAATAGAATCAGTAACTAATTTCGCGGAGGCTCGTTTTAAGGGAACAATTTCGGTCCACTTACTAAAATGATCAACCATAACAAGGAGATAGCGACTTCTATTTAACTGACTTTTTGGGAAAGGGCCCAATAAATCGATGCCAATTCTTTCATTTGGAAATTCGGATTTAATACTATTTAGAAACCCGGCCGGGCGGAAATTAATATAATTAACTGCTTGACATGTTGGGCAGGACTGGACATACGCCCTTGTTAACTTTTGCAGTTCAGGAAAATAGACTGCCTCGCGTACGCGTTGGATAGTTTTTCGAATACCAGCATGAGAAGCTAAAGGGCTGCCATGGAGCTCCTGCAGGATATTTAATCTAAGACTAGCTGGGATAACAGGTCGAAATTCGTTGTTGGAATTCGTAGTTTTTGTATAGAATAATAGACCATCTATTAGTTCGTAATGGGCCGCCCTATTTCTTATCGCCACAATATCTTGGTGGCTAAAATTTTCAGGATCCTTTAAATACTCATAAATGCTTCGAAACTCAGGATACTTACCCAGTTCGGTTATTACAGTTTCTCGGGAATTTATTGTACATGCTGTGAGCATTGCCACCTTTACGGTATTACCTTCTTCATCTATTTTAATTCTGGATAGGGCATCTGCTACAATATTTTCCTTTCCGGGGGTATGCTTGATTACCAGATTATATTGTTGTAGCTTGAGTGCCCATCTTATTAACCTTGGGGATAAGTTTTTCCCTGAGTACAATCTAGTTACCGCCGCATGATCAGAGTACACTGTTATTGGCGCCTTTTCAAAATAGACTCGGAACTTTTGCACTGCTAACAGAACTGCAAGTGCCTCTCTCTCGGTCGCGGAATAGTTTCTTTGTGTTTGATTTAAAGTTCGGCTAAAAAATGCCACGGGCTGCTGATTTTGCGAAAGTACCGCTCCTACCGCATAATCCGAAACATCCGAAGAAATTTCTAAATTCTCATCCTTTTCAGGAAATTTCAACACAGGGCTTGCGTTAATGCTTGTTTTAATTTTTCGAAAGCACTATTGGCTTCGGCCGTCCACGAGAATCTTGCCTTTTTCCTTTTTAATTTTAACAATGGTTCAGCAATAGCTGCAAAATTTTTTATAAAGGACCTATAATATGAACAAAGTCCTAGAAAAGAAGAGAGCTTCTTCGCCGTGTTTGGAGTCGGATACTTTTGTACAGCGATTATTTTTGATTCGTCTGTCTCGATTTCTTTCTGAGATATTTTGTAACCTAAATATTTTAATTCAGGGGCTGCAAATTTGCACTTTTCGACATTAACTTTTAGACCGGCCTCATTTAATAAAGAAAACACCTGTCTTAAATCCTGTACATGTTGGTCGAGATTATCACTAGTAATAATGATATCGTCTAAATAGATAAATGTGGACTATCCAAGAACAGGTCTTAACACAATGTCCATACATCGCTGAAATGTTGCCGGCGCCCCTGAAAGGCCAAACGGCATACGAAAGAATGCATAAGTGCCAGAATTGGTTATAAAAGCAGTCTTAGGCACGTCCTCAGGCCTAACCCCTATTTGAAAATAACCAGTCGTTAAGTCTAAAGTCGTCATATATTTGGTGGATGTTATGTTCCTTAGAATTTCTTCAATAATAGGTAACGGATATACTGGATATTTAGTCATGGAGTTTAATTTACGGTAGTCAATTGCGAATCTCCACCTTTTTGGATGTGTCAAAGGTTAGTCATTATTTTTCTTACATAAAACCATCGGGCTAGCATAACTACTTGAGATGGGCGTTATGATCGTTTTACGTAGCATATCGGTGATATGCCATTCTATAATTTTTTCCTTATTCTTATCATACCGGTATGCTTTGTGGAGAACTGGCATTGAATCTCCGGTGTCAATACTATGGTTAGTAACCTGAGTAAATCCTGGAATATCACTAAATAACGAAGCAAATTCACTTACCACTTTTCGGATCTGAATGATCGGGCGAAACCGTTTGAGTGGACAAAAGTTGAAACAACTAATTTTCTAACATTACAATTATAATATTTAATCATTTGTTGACCTTCTTAAAATTCCAACCTAAGTTCAGCTTAAAATGTTTATCTCTATGTTTATTTTCGCTGCATTATTTTCAAAACTGTTTCTGGGAGTCAATTTTTTATGCTTAATTTTTCGTTACATATTTTAAGTGGTTTTTATAAAAAAAAATAGAAGGAATTAAATGCCTAAAATTTCCATAAAGTTAGAAAATTTGATACTTTTATAACGTTTTGCACAGCCTATCAAAGTTTTATTTGTTTTAATTAAATGAAATATTACTTCATTCAAATGTCAATTTCTTAAAAAAAATATTATTTTGAAATTGTATTTAGATTATTAATATAATATAAAGTTCTACAATTCTATTATTTACTTAGCTGTACTCACATATGTTAAGTTCTCATATAGTTGAAAGCATGCTATCTTATTTTCTAGTGTTTAAATCATCTATAATTTAAATTTTTATATCGAATGTACTTATTGAATTCCTATAATGCGATTTTACAAATATTTTTGTTGCTTTTTGCTGTTACAGCATCCAGATATTACGTTCTCGTAGTTTTAAAGACATGCTGCCTTATTCCCTAGTGTTTTTAATAATGTTTCACTCAAAATTCTTATGTCGAATGCGCTTTGGCTGTAATTTGAGTTTTAAAAATATTTTTTACCATTCTGTTGCATTTTTGTGTTTACAGCAGTTACTGCATCCAGGTATTGCGCTCTCACAGTTTTAAACCCTTTACTATCTTATTTTCTAGTCTTTTTTGATAATCTTCAATTCAAAATTGTTATATTGAATGTGCCTTTTAAAATCATATTGCGCGTTTTTAAAAATATTTTAACCATTTTACTGAAATTTACTTATTATTGTAGTACATCCAAATATATTACATTATCTCACTTTTCAAAACATACCTCATTTTCTAGTGCTTTTGGTAATTCAAAATGTTTAAATGAAATATATATGTTTATGCATTTTTTAAAATCATATTTTTTGTTTTTTGTTAAAAATATTTCTAATCATTTTGTTGTTTATTGTACGGTGCCAAATCTCCAAAAGTACAAATTTAACTCAAAATAAACCTAAATGTAATTTAAAGAGGAACAGTATAAACTTTTTTGTGGAAAAGCTCTTCAATCATGTGTATATGAATAAATGTGTAAATTTTATTTTATGCCAGTATTGTACAATTAAATACACAAGGTCATTTATGTTATATTTAATGTTTAAATTATCTTACTTTTTATTCAGAATTTTTAATATATATAGGGGAGAGTAGAGAATAAGAGATTTATCTTTTTTTAAAATTTGGTAGCTTGAATAAGTTTTATTTCGCAGTGGTACTGAAGGTCATTATCTTATCTATAAGTGGGATAAAGGTTTGTGATTATTTTAATTTCTAGACCCTACGCACCCGTATGCCCTTTACTACCGAATTGAAGGTATTAAACGACTTCTGTGGTATGTTATTTATCCGTATAAAAAATATCATGTTAAAACAGATTGATCATTAAATTTCTGATATTTACTTAGGAAACTGCATCCTATCGGATTGCTACACAGCTAGTTATAGTTAATTTTCCATTTTAAATTTATTGCGACATTTTTACTCATAGTACAGTGTTGCATCAAAATTTCTATTTTCCTATTTTTTTTTCCTTTGTTTCCCTCCAACAACACGACACAACACAACCGAAAAAAACATAGTGCACTCTCCCTTCCTTCAATATCATACAAAGAAAATCTTCCGACGTTTTTCAAGTACGCAACTATGCTCATTTGGGGCTGTCCATAAATGATGTCACACTTTTCTGCATTATTTTGGAGCCCCCTCCCCCTCTTTGTCACAAAGTGTCACACTTCAACATACCCCCTCCCCCCCTTTGTCACATGTCACGCAATATTACGTAAATTTATACTTGCAGTTCAAAAACGTAGCGTTACCTTGTAGGGTTTATATTTATTTTAACTAACATTTATTTTAAGTTTAAACTATCTTTCCTGTCAAGCCTTACTTTCCCCTGGAACTGCCAATGCCAGAGTATGTAAATTTTAGTAGAACGCGCAAGGATTCAAATTTTCAGCGGAAGTATTCTGAGTTAAATAGAAAGGAAACGAGTTCGAGGTGTGCTGTTCTTACTTCACGAGCGTGGAGGTAGTTAGCCAGAAATTGAAGAACCCCGCGTTTCGGCCTGTGTGCTTGCCTGGAAGTATTGTTAATCGTTCAACGTGATATTCAAAGTTTGCTGAATTAGCAGCGGTATTGTAAAACGCGGTGAGGTTACTTACTTTTAGAGCGCCTCGTAGTTAGAGTCTTGTCTTTAGTTTCTTTTCAGGTTATTATTTTTATTTTACCGCCGAGTTGGCGTAGTTTGTGAGCGTCAAGAGCACGCACTTGTAATTTATTACGTTGAATAAAAAGGGACCTAAACCCTTAACAAGACTCTGTCATTTATCCAGTTTCAACAGTCACCTCTTGGTTGCGTGCAAGTTGGAGGCGCGCAACGTTACAACCTTATAGATCATATTTCAGACTTTATTTTTAAATTTAAACTATATGTTTAAATGACATCTGTAAATATAACAATAATAATGATTCGTGCACTTATTTTGTATGAAATAAGAGAAAAGTTTACGGCAAAAACATAATTAATACACAATAGCAATAAAATTACAATTTCTGCCGCTACCCTATTCTCAAAACCTACTCTGAATGCCTTTTTTTTTTTGGAAAGAAAGGAATGTAACTTAAAAAAAAAAAAAAAAAAAAAAAATCACATGAAAGTTGCTTTCGCCCCAATTAAGGAAATACCTTCAAATTTTGATAATTTAAAAATAACTTCAAAATTCAATCTGCTGATTTTAAACATTTTTATTTTATTCAAAATATGATGTCACACCTCTTGTTACGCCCTCCCCCGCCTTGTCACAAACTGTCACAATTTCACTAACCCCCTCCAAGCGTGATATCATTTAGGGACGACCCCTTTCACGAAATTGATAGAGCACCCATCGATTTTGCTGCGCCTGCACACAAGACACAACCGAAAGCGAAAATGTTTTCATCCATCCACTTAGTGCGCCAATCCTCCCAACCCCCACTGGCCATCAAAGACAATTTACACAAACCCCAACACCAGAAACAAACCGCCGCGCTCTCCTGCTCCTCAGACACTTCCGTAGTTGACATGTTTTCTGATATTCAAAATCTTACTCCGTACAGATAAAATCAAACACGTGGTGACGTGGCAGAGTTCCTTCAGCAAAATCGTTAGCTGCGTATTTCGGTACTCCAAATCGTTACTAGGGTAATTCGGTACTCCAAATCGTTACTAGGGTACTCTGGCACAGCAAACCGTTACTACGGTACTCCGGTACAGCAAACCGTTACTCCGGTATTTCGTTACTTCAGTACTCCAAATCGTTACTTGAGTACTCGGTACTTGAAATCGGCTTTCGGTACTTTTCAAGGTAACGGTTACTTGAGTAACGGGTATTTTGTACCGGGTACTTGTCTGTACCTGTTACTCTCGTATCGGGTACAAGAAAGTACCGAAGTTGCCCATCACTACATAAACCTTTGACTTAATAACTAAATAACCCATAAGCAGAAATCTAATGGTGTTAAATCACACGATCCAGGGAACCGATTTTTCATCACTGAAACGAGAGAGTACACGGCCAGGAAATATCTCGTGCAGTAATTGAATTGTTTCAGAGGCAATATGGCATGTGGCACCGTCTTGTTGAAACCACATGTCGTCCACATCAATATCATCCAATTCAGGCAGAAAGAACTATGTTATCGTGTCGCTATATCGAGCACCATTAACTTCATTGCTTGACTAACTTTATGAACCAATGATGCCTCTAGCCCAAAATCTGCATCCGACAGTGACATGTTAAGGATACATTTGTTTTTCGACAATCACATGTGGGTTCTTTGAAATCCAAATACAGCAGTATTGACGATTAACAAAGCCATCAAGGTGAAAATGGGCTTCATCGAAATTTACGAACTGTGGCCGCCAGACTTTCATTGTTTTTGAGATATTTTTCAACAATGAAAACACGTTTGCACTATCGTGTAATGCTTCTTTTCTACTAACCCTAAACTATCAGCTGCCAAATAGTTTT
This sequence comes from Stegodyphus dumicola, assembly GCF_044657685.1. Classification (NCBI taxonomy): domain Eukaryota; kingdom Metazoa; phylum Arthropoda; class Arachnida; order Araneae; family Eresidae; genus Stegodyphus; species Stegodyphus dumicola. The sequence goes on along the minus strand of NC_140771.1, from coordinate 135,334,041 downwards.
TTTAAATAGGGTTGCCAAAACTTTACTGCACGAACAGTGGCAAATTCAAATCTTGCGTTAATTTTGCAACACCCTTTATATACTGCTATAAATAAGTAAGATACGCATTTGTAGTTTTGAAGGCATATAACTTAAGAATTGTCAACGTATCACAGTGTTAGAAATTGCTGTCTTTTTCCTAAATTCGTTTTCACTCCAGCTGACTAAAGTTTTTAAAATGTATTGATTATATTGTAATACACTCTTGCCTTTTTAAAAGGAAAGATAACATCATCTAGAAAAGACCATGGCCATAGATTTCTATAAATCTTGGAAACATGCACAGCTTAAGAATCGAAAAAGAACATGATCATGGAAACTGTTATGAAGTTCTCTCAAAGGCATTTCATGCTTTAGGGCAGGGGTTCTAAACACTATGCGCGCGGGTACTAAGGCGCCCACCGATCGTTTAATGTGTGCCCGCCACTGTGGGATCACAATAAAAATGTTTTAGTTTTCAATAAAATTCTATTTGAAAGTTGTCTCATTTTTAATGAAATAGAAATTGCCTCAGACACAGATACCAGCATAAAGCGAAATGCGAGCGATCTCTTTTTTATGTGCAGACTCTATCCAACTGTAAATTCACCTTGAAAACGTAAATGGTGCCCGCCGTCCAATAAAGATCCTATAATGTGCTCTTGGGGACAAAAAAAAAAAAAAAAAAAAAAAAAAAAAAATGGGAAACTCCTGCTTTAGAGCATCTGAATGAGTTGAACATGGCTGATACCATTTAAGACGATGGTGTCGAATTTCAGCTGCTATGCTATGCCTCTTTCTAGTATTTTAAGACATCGATTGCCATAGTCCTTTCAGATGATACTACCTTTAAAGAATTTGGTTACGACGGCTACAGACCTTTTAAAAGTATGACAGACGTTATACTGGAGATAAACCAGTTTTCACTCCAGCTAATTACAAAATGTGTTGATTATACAACAATACATTCCTACTATTTAAAATTAAATGTAACAACATCTGGAAAAGACCACTGCCATAGATTTCTACAGATCTTGGCAACCATCACAGCATAGGAACTGGAAGATGACATTATTACGGTGAATGGCGTCAGCCACGTTCGGATTATGATACGCTTGCAAACATGAAGCGCCGGTTTGTTAAATAAGTGCCTTTAGGAAGAAGGCGACTACTTCTGGTACTAGTTATAATACCATACGTTTCAAAATCGGATGTATGAAGTCGTGCAGGTCGCAATCATAGAGGGATTCCAAGGATCAGGCCCCTAAATCGTTAATTAATTTTTTTAAATAATAAATTTGTATTGTATCTAAAGGTGATGGGCTTCTAAAAGTTCAGGTGAGACTTCATAAATCCGCTACTGGATATTTTGATCATTTCTCGAGACATAGATTGCCACAATTAATTTTGCTTACCTAATTTGCTTCAACAATATTCAGTGGTCTTATCTACTCGACTGGAACTTGTGCAGCTGAAAGTTAAAATAAATGTTCTAAAAAAAATCAATCTTCCTACAATTCTTTCAAAAAACCTGATTACTGATTCTTTTTTTTTATATTAAGCTGACGATATATACTAATTATTCTAAAAGATGATTGATCATATTACTTTTAATAGCAATCTCTAGAAAATATTAAAACTACTCAGAATTATACATAAATTTTCTAATTTAAATTAATCCATTTTTATGAATTTCATACGTTTCATCTGCAAACCTACAGCATCCTATTCTTAAAGTTCTGATTATCAATCAACACATTTGAAAAATATTTAAGTATTTTTTCACTTTTTTATTTCTGTATTTGCTTTCTAAGAGATACTCAAGTATTTTGGCATGAAGTCAATAAATATTTTTTCCCTATGTGATGTGATAATGTAATAGAGAACTGAGAGACAGGTACGTAGATATCGAGTGTATAAGTAAAACACATGCCATAAACTTATTTCACAATAGTATCGGGCCGAAACTATAACATTATTGCCCTGGTCACAATAATGCATATACAGTCTTAACAAAAAATTTACGAATAAAAACCGTAAAGAACTGAAGTTGCATAATAGTGACAGCAACAACATGGGGACACTAATGTAAATTCTGCAACAATGAAACTTTTTTCTTTGTTATTTAATTAGCTGACAAATCGACTTCAGGAAAATTACACTTACTTTTGTTTAAGGAAATGGGTTATGAACTAGATTTTATTACGTTTTATTAACTTCTGTTGTACGGTAATTATATAAAAAAGAAAAGGCTTTGATTTTTGTAATCATTTTTCAACTCATTGCGGCATGCATTCAGTATTGCAAGTCAACTCAAAAATGATGCTGAATGCATGATAGTCCACTGTCAACTTTAGGCAGAATATAATACTTTGAATGTTGAGTAACGTTTACTAGTTTCTTAATCGTCTCAGTTCTCTTAGATCCCCGTGGGTATTCCAACTTTTTTTTTTCCTATATTGAAATTTTTTACGTTCCTAAATTCAACAAACCAAGATCGTCAAGCAACAATTTTCTTTATACTAGGGGGATGAGCTAAGCAGCAGTTTTCTATATCAGTATAATAAGACATTTGGTATTTCGGGAAAATAGAGAAAAGGTCTCTAGAAAGAGGGTTTCGGAACAGATGCTTTCAGAAGATATCTGTAATTTTTAAAAAATAAAAACGTACTTTTTTACTTTTCGTTTGGAAGCATTTTGCTGTTATTAAGTGTGAATGCTGAAATTTTAAACTCTCGGAAAAAAGTTGCTTAAATTCCATTGACTCATCATTTACATAAGATAACTGCTACGGTCAGATATGCACTAATGCATTATTCATTATATTACCACTTAATATATAGTAGTAACAAAATACGTAGTTTTTTAAACTAGGCACTTAAAAACAATTAAACATGAACATTATTTAAAACACTGCAATAATTATTTACGTCTCCTTTCTTTCTTTGTATTTAATGCACAATTCTTCTTATAGAATAAATCGTGCTCTTTTTATTAATGAAATCACACAATAAATGGGACGTCTTAATTTACGTTTTAACCTGGCAGTCTCGGATAAAGGTTAGAAAACTGCACGTTCTTCCAATTTCGGCTATTAAATTAGCAAAAAATCCTTTCAAGTGTGGAATCTGAAAAAACAGATGAAACTCTTCTGATGTCAGAAACGTCTAGAGAAGAGTCTTTCCAATATTTTTTATGACTTTATATCACGTTACGTTATGCGACCAACGCCTCTATCATCGAAAGGCCTCGCAAGTATTGCCAATCAGTTATTCAAGATCTTTATTATTCACTTGGCCAGGCATATCGTCGGTTCTAAGCAATGCTGCCGTTTGACATGGCATAAGATCTACATGTAATCGTTTAAATTATAGCTCCAATTACTTAATACATAAAATTATTAAAAATTTTACAAAAATATAATTTTATATTTATCATGATTTTTATTTAAATTTACAATTTTACATGATCTTTACGCCATGTCATCATGGAAGAAACCTTCATGACCGTTTAAATAGAGTAATAACAAGAAATACGGCTGAAAATACAGAAAGTTTTATAATTTAATTAAAATGTATTTCATATGCATATATGTAGTATGTCTGCATGTATGAGTGTATAAAGTCATGCTACTTGATTCACCATAATACATACATACATACAGAGCCGATCCTAGACAGTGCACAGCATGTGGACGTCCGAATTTAAGGCTGCTAAATGAGTAATTAAAGTAATTAATTTAAAAATTTAAAGCACAAGGTTTGTAAAAAAGGTGCCCAATTTTAATTTGCACGTGGCAGACCCATGGTCTAGGATCATCATTGCATACGTACAAGAACTAGATTCCTTTCCAATTACTACACAGAGCCAGCGCTACATATTTTGGTGCCCTATGCAATTTTTGCTGGTCCAGTGCCTCTATAAGTTAAAAACATTTTGCCGCCCCTAAATTCCGTTGCCCAATGCAGCCGAATCAGTTGCACCGACTCTACTGAAAGTCCTTCACAATTATTAAACGAGTAAAATATAAAATTTTTATTTTTATTTACGTTGCTGCTCTAACTGACCATTATTCATTTCATTTTTATATTTGATTAACGTTCCTTCATCAATTATTAAGTTCAATCTTTCATATGACAAAGATACTTTACAATCAAATACTTTCCATGGGATAAAAATAATGTAGTTTTTAGTAACGCTTTATTAAAAAAAAATTCCATACTTTACAAAATGTGCAAATAAATTTAACATCACTTTTATTCCCATAATAAAAGTATTGCGGGTAAAATACATTATTAAGAGGATAGAGTTTTCCGAGCGAAAGATGCCTTATTTTCAAGAAATAAAAAAAAGCGAGGGTTAATATAGATTAGATGTTCGCTAAGCTAAATTACTTTTGGCATGATGATAAAAGAAGCGCCAGTTTTTAAACACGAATAACTGCCTAAGTCTCCATAATTTTTTTAAATAAAATTTGATTTTAGGCAAAATTCAGATCTTAAAAATTATTTTAGTTACATTTAATATTCCAACAATACGAAAATACCTAAGGAATTTATAATAAATGCTCTACGGAGGGCCTTATTTATTCGTATTATTATTGTTTTAAAAAAAGAATGCTTAAATACTGAGGTTATTTGCTGCCTGCTTTCGTAACTTGAAACTTAGATTCTAAATCAGAATATTTGACATTTACTATTGATTCTATATTCCAGTATGTTAATTCCTGTGTACATTAATTATTCCTTAACCTATTAAAAATATAAAAACGCTTACCTGCTTGATTTTTATCCAAACCTTCTTCCATGAGCTGAGGCATGGCAAGGGATACACTTTTTCTGTTATATGCATAGCAAGCATATCCAATGAAAAGGGTAGTAAATATACTTAACTGGTAAGTCTGCAATTTATCTGCCATCTTGATCCAGAGATCACGATGGATAAATCAGCATGTAAATGAATAAATAATTCAATATAACAGCTGTACTCTTTCCAGCGTTGTAAACTCGGAGCCCTGTGTAACGGCTAACGGCGAACACGTATTCTTACATCACATTAGAGTTCAAAAGATATCACGCACCAGCTGTTCAGATAAACAAGTTGCGCGTCTCAAGTATTCGCGCCTAAAAATCCAACGACCTTGCACGGGCAAACAAGTGTGTAGAAAGATAATCTCCTTACCCGCACACCCCCACCTAGAGAAGGAAACAGCGGGGCGCTGCTGTCAGCTATCTGGTGATAAATAGGGATCCGTAATTTTTTTCCTAAATGCACATGATATTATGACGTGATTAAGAAGACGCTTCGCTATGGGAGAAAGCTGCACAGCTATTTTCCCATGCAAACAATCAGAATTCGTATTACAATTAATCAGAATTCGTATCCATGACAGCTGCATTTCCATTCAGAAGTTTTTGTTCGCCGCAAAATGGACTAAATTAGAAATTAGGAGGCTCAAAGCAACCCATTCTTTGCATCTCTCTCCCCTCTCAATTTTTTTCAATGTAGTAAATAGTATTATTGATATAAATTATATAATTATTTCAAGAAATAACCTTTTAATTCAACACTTTTCCCATTTATCTTAGTTAATAAAACAAATAGAAGATGATATTTGCATATTTCACCTTTATCGTGTATTTTGTTTTTGTACGTATTGAGTTTATTATGTGTTCTTCAAAATATGAGTTCATGTCGTGAGGGGAAAAAAGAATCTTGAGATTTCCTATTTATTTCATCACAAATCTTTTATAAATTTATGAGGTATTTTTCCCGCCTTCTTAGCATGCCTTCGTGGCGTAGCGGTCAGCAAACTCGACGTGCATCCGAGAGGTCCGTGGTTTGAGTCCCGACAAGGGCATTGCTCATTTTTTACATCTACTGCTCTAAAATATCTTAATGTCTCCACAAATTACTTATTGAGATATGACAAAGTTAATAAAATTAAACTACTCATGAAATTAATAATCATATGCGTTATAAAATGTAGAATTAAAAATATCACTTTGAGAAATGATATTTTCCACGATGGAAAGACATCGGGGACAATGTCGTTTCTCGAAGTTTTTTCACAATGGAAGAGAATGATATTTTCAACATGGTTCCCAGTTTTGAAAATAACACAAATGTACGGAAACTTAAGCAAGACAGCCAGTGTTGCCAAGCTAAATTAGCAGAACTGAAAAGAAGCACGTGAAGTCAGAGATCACGTGGTATTTTGTGTCGTGAATTCTCATGACCGATGACGTCATCACAACCTCGTCTCTGCGCTTTCCAATTCGATTGTTGATTGTTTTAGAATGTATGTTACGGACAGTGTTATTAATCTCTTATTGTTAATGACAACCAAATAAACCGGTTAAAGTGAAAAATTTATCTGAATTTATCAAGCAACAATGAGCGGCAAATATAATAATTTTCAACGGTTGAGACTGAGATTTTCCACTATGGATATGTATCTCTCTCCCGCGTCAGTACCTCAGTATTGTGCACACGTATGATAGCTGTTACGAGCGTGCGAGTTCATTTTTATGTGTTATCAACAGCTAGGAAAAAATCAATTGATATTTATTTCAAGTCATGAAGCCACGGCGTATTGACAAGAATTTGGACATACTGAAATCGAAGAAAAAGAAAATCAGTTATTTACAAGAGAAAGGCATAATTCACTTTTTGCAAACGTTAAGTATGGCAAAGAAAAGACTTCCGGCAAATAGCCAGAATTATATTAATGACTATCAAGATATTGTATCGTTAGCATTGGTAATGTTGAAAAATTCATCGTTCCAGTTAAAAATGAAAAAAAAGTTATTATTGTTATGATGAAGAATTTTCAAATAATTCATGAGATTCATTCTGTAATCGTCAATGGAGAGCGAAACAGAATGATAAAAGATATTAAGACAGAGTATAAGAACAATACACTCGAAACTGTAATGAACTTTTTAAATCTTTGTGAAATTTATGAAAAGAAATAAAGGGTTCCAAGAAAATGTCTTGTTATTGAACAAATTAAAACAGCGAATTAAGTTCGAAGTGTAAAATTGATTTCATTGACAACCAATCACAAGCGGACTTAAAATTTATAATGATTTATCAAGACAAATTAACGAAATTTATTCATTTATGAACGTTAAAAACAAAACGAGCCTAGTTAGCTCCTTCCATGGATGTATTGGCAGTATTTGGAGTACCGTACATCTTTCAAGGGGAAAATAGCCGAGAGTTTGCTAATAAACTTATCGAAGAGGTTTTTGGAATGTGGAACGAACTCAAAATTGCTACTGGAAGCCCAAGGTAAAATTTATCACACAGTTGAAAGAGCAAACCAAGAGATTGAAAAGATGTTATCCACTTGGCTTGAAACAAACAAAAAACACTACAGTTCATAACTTACCTATTTTTCATTAAAAAGGCCTTTATATGACATCATTCAGAAAAAATTTGACAATAATAGGCATAAAATAACATATCCAGAAATAATGGCATTGAAAGCAAATCATAGCCCTAGCTATAGGATAAATATCTCATTTATTTACAATACATATTTCGTAGTTTACTTAGAAACATTTTGGGGTATGATAAAAATCAGCCATTTTTATTATTTTGCATCAATTATTAGGTGATATTAATGAATTAAAATTATATTTATCTCCAAATTTCATGTTTTATTTCCGTATGACAGTATACCACTCAAACATTAAGTCTGAAAAATGTGTCTGCTGTAATACATGATACTTAAGAAACCATTTTAAACTAAGTTTTACAAATGTTTTCCTTATAATACACAAGATATTTAAGAAATGTCTGCAATTTATTTTATCTGTTGTTTTCCAATAACATTAATGTATCTCTTCTGAATTTTGTTCCTAGCCGGTACATTACAGCAAATATCACAACTGCCCTATTTCACTTAATTCTGATAGTATCAGTAAACTTTTTTTTCAAATAGTATAAGTACTGACATCGTTGATTTAAGACGGTATTACAATAATTATAGTATTTATTATTCTGTGACGCATAGTTCTATTTAAAATCTCCAACAACTCGCCCTTGTGTTTACGCTTCTTTTTGCTACTCTCATGGCTGTTGCCAACTCTCTTGCTTGGAATCAAGTTCGCGTGGTTCAAGTGAGATGCGCGATCTATAGTATTACTATATCTATGGATAGGGGTGAATTTTTCACTGGACGAGAAGTCTCTCTTTGACAGGCATCACTGCCGCATCGAAGTGACCTCGCTCATGACTTCCGAACTAGCATACTTGCTACCACTGTGGAATGCCGCCTATGATTCTTTTTGATTGGGTTGAATGACTTAAAGTGATATTTATCTTTGTTATGTGTACATCATGTGCTAAGATAATATATTTTTCTAATCTAATTAAAGTTATAGATATAAAACCAGGCATATCATCTTCGTCCTTGCTTTAACGCATGTCTGTGTGGAATGATGACTGTAATCTCTATTGAGGTAAGGCACTACACTGATAAACTGGATTCACGGATCACGTGCCTGCTAAAATTATACTTTCATCTTCAATTTCCATGTCTAAAATATGCTGTGGACTTCAAAAGCCATCTTTTAAGCAAATTTAACATTTAAATCGAACATTATTTTGCGACCTACAATAGATAATTTTAACAGACGTTGTTCTCTTCCAAAGCGTACAATTAGATCTATTTTTCTTTATAAATGCAGAGCTTAAGGTTTGGAAACCTTTAAAGGGACTTAAAGTTTTCCCCAACGAAATTATTTAAACACAACATTCAAATAAATGACAGACGTCCTACTATAAAATATGTAAATAAAAACTGCACCTTTTAAGAAATATTGAATATTTGTAGACCTTCGTCTTGATATATAAAACAAAATAATGTATAATACAACTAACATAAATTACGAAAATTATAAAGATCATTTACACATTAGCTGTTTATATTTCATCTTCTCTAAGCGCTTATTTCAGGATTTAGTGACTTTACAACATCATTTAATAAATAATCGCTACTGCATTTCTATTCAGAGTAGTATAGACATAGCACAGAACGCTTGAATGTTTTTACTTTCGATTCCCACTACATTTGATGCACACTAAAGCCCAGTTTCACATAAAAATATTTATGTGAAATACGGTTCATATTAGTTCCATATATTGCATTTTTTTAATTAATTCTCTAGAGATCCACAGTTATTATTAAAAACTTATATGGTTATAAATATTCGATCGGCGCCCCGTTTTGGAGCCATCTTGATATTGCGATGATTTTGGAAAGATAATTGCTTTAAAGTTTTTTTTTAGTTTATTAATTTTAGTCTGACACACTATAAATTGAATAGACTCGGGGTTTCCGCTGGATTTCATTCTAAATAATCTCTAGTTTTCCTGCTATGACGAAAGATGAATCATCAGCGAAGGCATTTCGTTTAGAGCAGGGGTCCCCAACCTTTTTGTCCCTAAGAGCACATTCTAGAATATCTGTTGGATGGGGGCACCAATTACTTTTTCAAGGTGAATTTATAGTTGAATTGAGTTGGATATATGCACACTAAAAAGAGAACAGTCGCATTTCGCTTTATGCTCGTATCTGTGTTGGACGCAATTAAATGAGAAAGCTTTCACATAGAAATCTATTCAAAACTAAAAACTTTTTATTCTGATCGGCCTTAAGGTTGGGAACTCGTACTTTAGTATTAAGGTCGATTAAAAAATGTGATGCAACTGAATGTTAAGTTCCACAAATCTGCATTTAAGCATGAGCTGTTCAGGCAACCTCTCTGCTGATGATATTCAGTGATACAGTTTTCGTAATGATCGGTTGCTGTGTTTCGTCAGTGTAGCATTTTTAAAGTATGATTCTTTCAACTCCATTTTATATTCCGAAAGCAGATTTGTAAGATCTCGAAAAAAATTAACAATAATTTAGAATTATTCTGTTTATCTAAACGTTATTGAATAGCAGAATATTACTTTTGCACGACACTGATTATTTCTAATAAAGCTATAGTAATGCATTATGTTTCCTTCCTCGGTATTGTATATCCTTTTCCCACTTTTTACTGGGGTAAAAATACAATTTAAAAAATAAAATGTGCAGGTGCATTGTGTAATAATCCGTGCACTTTTAAATTCACAACGGCCAAGATTCGTTTCGATATTATACCTACTTTTAAAAGCCTACATTCTAATAAATTAAAAGCAAACATTAGCCTTTTTTATCTGGATGAACTGGTAAGAAACAAATTGGATGTCAGTAAATATTTCTTCAACAAATCTTGATAGCCACGGTATGTATTTAACTAAAGGAATACAGATTTTATAATATTTTCGTAATATTTTCTACAGTGCCCAACATAGCTCGGAACTCGGTCGGATGTGCTATAAAATAGATACTCTTCGCACATCAGAAATGAAACAAAATAAAAAGAAAATTAACAGACCAAATGCACTTCCTAAATTCTTACTCCATTAATCGCAAATTCGATATTTTTTTAATTAATATGGATTTTCTCCAAATTTTTTGAACGGTCATCAAAAAGTAATTTTTATTTATTTATTTTCCATTAGAAATGTTTAAGATTAAAAAAAATACTGAATAAATAAAAGTTGAAAGAATAAAATATACGCCTTTATGAAAAGTATGAATATGGATGTGTGAAAGATGAAATGTAAGAAAATATGAAAAGTATAAAATATAGGCTTTTATGAGAAGCTGCTGCGCCCTTAAGAAAAAGAATAAATTTAAAATACAATTTTGCCTGTAAGTACAGAAATATGCTGACTACCTTCAATTTTTAATGCAAATGATCACTAGCCTAATGGTTGAGTAAAAATTTAAAACTAATGCATAAAGATGGTGTTTCAATATAATAAGAGAGAGATATTTCATATTACACTCGTGTACAAAATTAAGTGAATTTTGCACATTATATCACATTTGTGATAAACTAATGGACAGATTTTAATGATATTTGGTATGAATATACATTTATAATAGTGATAGAGATGTATGATTCAAAAGTCCTTTTATGTACTCATGATTATCAGTAAAGCTCATAGTGCAAGAATCTCCAAAATCTACGTTGGATACAGAAGCAAAAGTATTACGTATGGTCTCCTCTCACACCCAGACAGGTCAGGCAGTGTGACCGGCATACTGGATAGGATACAGATAAGGAATATCTGCGGTAGTCGATTCCACACCTGCAGCAAGGCACTTTTCAATTCACGGAAGTTCTTGTAAGGAGATGGCGAGATGAAATTGCCCTCTCAAGAGCGTCCCAAACATGCTGTTTAACCATTTGCTGCACGGTGTGTCCGGTCTGGGCACACCTAAAAATTTTCTTCTGTACGCACGGAAAAATTGAATGAGAAAGAATCTATAGGTTACTATAGGTTACTCTGAACCTTCTTTATTTATAGTAGATGGCAGCCCAACACAAACCAGTCCATATATTTTAGCCATGTTTAGCTTTTAAGACCCTCATTTTTCAAAGAAATATTGCAGATTTTTTTTATATATAAAAGTATATAAAAGGAATTGTTTGAAAATAAATTTTTATGTTATTTTCTTGGCTGTATGCTAATCTCCTTATTCTATATTAGTTTTAATTTTTTACCTTGAAATCTTGCCTAAAATCGAACGGCGAACATCAGGTGTATTCAGACTGGGGTCACTGCGAGACTAGGTCATTGAGAGGCAGTTTTATCTTTGTTTCTCTGCAGCTCATCGGTCAGCTCATTAACATAGAAAGGTGGGTCCACATCTGTGTTTCATTTCCTGTTTTTCTCTATCTTTCTTTCTTTCTTTTTTTTTTTTTTTCTTTTTTTTTTTTTTTTTTTTCGTGGTGGTGGTGGGAAGATGTTTTGTTATCAACTAAGAAGTTGTTGGGGTGATTTTCTGAAGGGCAGGGGTAATTTTATCAGTTAGCAGTTTAGTTTTTCACTAGAGCATTTCTCTTTTTCCCTTTCGTTTTCATTCAAAGTAGTTTTCTAAGCTCTACGTTTAATAATTTTGAGTTGTAGACATTTAAAATTTTATTTTATAGTTTATAATTTCAAATTGTAGATATAATATTAGTTTATTATTTTCGGATTTTTAGTTATTTTCCAAATGGGTCGGAGAGGGCTGACCATTTCTAAAGCACTGAAAGTGATATATGAATTGCTTTTAGATAGTGAATCTAATACGGATCTGGGTACATGTGCAAGTACAAGTCACAATGAATAAAATATACAAAAGTGTAAATATGAAATCTAAATAATGTAAATATCATATACTTAAGTTACATTTTTGCATTTATATGCATGTAATCATCATATAACCAAGAAGAGCATTTTTAGGTGGTGTAGAGTAGCAGGCCTTTCCATGGCACACGCTGGCTAATGCTAAATCAGCTACAGTATTCAGAATCTAGTGTTTTCTAATTGTAGGCACGCGCATCACTTACTCTTTTACGTGCTTCCCAGCAATGCTCGTTTCAGCACTCTTTTCAGAAAAACTCTATTCATTCAGAGTGCCCGCTTCGAGCACACCCACAGAATTAAACAAACCGATAAGTGCTCTCTTCACAAAATTTTACCTGTGTACTTCTCTAGGCCTGATTAACCTGCCTACCTTTTTTTACCGGAAAGGGTTAAGGTAAAGAGATTTGAATTGTCAATTCCTGCGGCGAATATCTTCACTTTCTAGGCAGTCGTCGACCAGCTCATCTCTATGTGGACGAGAGTTGTGATAAATTAGCAGGAACCCAGGTCAAACTGCCCCCTGCAAAGTTGAATATAGAGCTGTAAGATCTCCCCTCTATACTTCATAGCAGTCAGGAAAACAGACAGACACATGCAGTAGTGTCCAGCATAATGCCAGCTCAAACCATTATACCTCCACCGTAATGATCCTTTTCCCTGATGAAAGAAAAATGATATCGTGTTCCAGAATATCGTGTTCCAAAATCTCTCCAGATTCAAGTACTCCGACAATCAGCGTCCATGCTGAATCTTGACTCATCTGCGAAAAGCATGGTCTTCCACTTACTAGTCCAATGTTCTCTGCACCGTGCTAACTCATGTTCTCTGCACCGTGCTAAACGCGCTTTCTTATATGTTGCAGTGAGCGTGGTGCAAACAGCGGGTCTTCTAGCATACAGTCCTATCTCTTGAACCATTCGCTCAACTGCAGATCGTGAAAACCTGATTCCAGCGGCGGAATACAGCTCAAGCGAGAGCTGTGAAGCTGTATCGCAGCGTTGAAAGTACAAAATAACGACGTTCATTCGTCATTGCAGATCTTGTTCGACCATCCTCAGGTCTTCTGGAAAGGATTCAATGTCCTGAAAGGGTTTTCTTCAAATTTCAGGTGACACTGGGCGATACATTGATGTCTGTAGTTACCTGCGCTTGTAATCGGCCTGCCTCCTATCTACCGACAATTCTCCATCTCATTCCGTCATCCATGCGTTCGTGGCTACTCATTTTATTTGATACTTTATAAAATATATTCCCCTCTTGCGAAAAACATGCCGAATGCCATGAAGGAGCATGATCGCATAAAATCGAAGAAAACTTCTCGTACACTTCACAGGCACAGCTCCACAGGCACGTACGTGTAGGCTTACATATTCGACTCTGAATATTTGCGTAATTTTTGGCGGCATAATTAGTACCTTTGATTGAATACTTTTCTTAAAAATAGACATAATTTGCAAACTGTCTTAATTTTGCACACGAGTGTATTTTATGTACAGTTTTCTGGACGTGTTCGTAACATATAAAATTGTTATTTCTTAATTTTGGTGTTCTTTAAAGAACCTTGAGAGTAAACTCGGTATTACGTGTAGAACAGATGTTCTTTGTTGCAGAATTATAAATTGCACTAAGTTGAAAACATAAGATTTAATTGGTTACTTTATTTCCGTTTAACAAAATAGATGAACATACCGTGTCAGACTATGAGACATTAGTGAAATTATACGATGGGTAACTTACGAATGTACTTAACTAGTACAACACGAACACATAACCCTTTCTCTCTCTTCGTCGGGAGGAACCTTCCGCGCTTTCAGTTCACCTTTTCTGCTCAGTGCAGTCGTGGCGAACGGGAGAAATGCAAATTTTCTAACAAAAATAATGGCATCATTATTAATTAAAAATTTGATGACTTAAGCAATCATATGACACAAGATAATAGTTCCAATTGAATTAGAAGTTTACATACTAAATTGCTTCAAAAGATGCCATACTTCGTGGCATTTCTTAATACCATTTACTAAGAAAGCCTGAATACTGTCAAATCATCAACTCACCCTAAAATTACTTTCAGTGTTTTATATTAATATCTACTTTAAATTAACACTGAAATAAAGTTCCTGTTTAGTTGTCAGAATTATGTTTTTCGAAGTAGGAAACATGAAAAATCGACCATGTCTTCTCAAGGATTTGAACTACGGATTTGTCTCTTGCTGCATGAACATGATAACAACTTACTTTCTAAAAGAAAGCACAGATGAATGCAAAAATTCTTTAAATTTTCCCACACATAAAGGGGAAGGTACGAGCTTATTAGATTAAATAAACGAGTTATTAAGTGGTGATGACTTATTATCATCCACATTTTAGTATGGACTTCATCTTAGAGATTGTTAGGATTTTCGAAGCAGAAAACATGAAAAATTATCCAGTTGTCGCCGTATTTTGAGTTGATCTACCACTTGTTAGCTGAGCGTGTTAATAACTTAAAACTCGATATCATGCGCGAAGGTTTGCGATAACACCTAGATAGTGATACAAAGGTTTTTAAACCTGATATGAGATCTAAAGATTACACTGTACTGTAACACAAAATGCTATAAAGATGAAGAGGAAAATTGTAGCAAACATATGAAAATACGACGTAACATCGATATGTTCCTTAACACAGCACGTAAGTCTTGTCAGTTTCTGAAATTCTTATTCCAAAAGCCATTTTGGAAGATATTTGGAAGTTGATATTGAAATGGAATAAATACACTCATGTCCATAAATTAAGGATAATGCAAAATCACACAAAGGAAGAGTTAGAAGAAAAACAAATTTTATTTATTTGTAAAACTTTTTTCTTAAAGAAAAGGTAAAGAGCAAAAAAAGATGCTATATGTTTGATATTATTGAAAACATTAGCGATTTTTTCTCCCTGGAGCAAATTACAAAAAAAAAAAAAAAAAAAAAAAAAAAAAAAAACCCTATTTACAAAAAACCAATATTACATGGCTGGTATGATTGTTAATACATTGTATGTCCCCCAGACGATGCAATACAGTCCGTACAACGCCTAGGCATGCTGAGTATCAAATTATCGATCTGATCTTGGGGGATATTACACCACTCAAAAAGCAATGCTCTCCGAAGTTCCGGTAGACATGTAGGAGGAGGTTGACGGGCTGCAACTCGTCGACCAAGCACGTCCCACACGTGCTCTACTGGATTCAAGTCCGGTGAGAATGCTGGCCAGTCCATACGGGTGATATCCTCCGATTGAAGGCATTCGCTTACGATGTTTTCACGGTGAGGATGGGCGTTGTCATCCATAAACACAAATTGTGCGCCCATGGCGCCCCGAAACAAACGTACATGTTGTTCCAGAATGACGTCCCGATATATTTGGCTTGTCATGGTTCCAATTTGAACATCCAGGTCAGTTCTGAAACCCAGAACAATTCCACCCCAAACGAACACTTCTGCACCACCGTAATGGTGTCGTTCAATAATGTTTTCTTGGTGTTAACGGGTACCTGGAGCTCTCCATATGAAAGTCCGGCAAGAATCAGACTGCAAGCTAAACCTGGACTCGTCGGAAAACATCACACAAGCCCACTGTTGCGGTTCCACAATGCATGCTCTCTACTCCAGGCTAACCGCAGGCGACAGTGAGTTGCAGTAAGTGGAACGCATCTGACAGGTCTACGAGCATATAGACCAATCTGCCCTAAGCGTATGTAAACGGTCTGCCTTGAAATTGTCGTACCAGTGGCTGAAGAGAGCTCACGAGACAGGTCTCCGCCTGTTTCTGTTGGCAGTAACTGCCAAATACCGGTCCTCATTCGGCGTTGTAACTCTGGAGCGACCTGTGCTGTAACGTCTACTCACATTACCATCATCTTGGAATCGTTGCCAAAGCCAGGAGATGACACTCTGGGCAATTCCAAGTTCCTCTGATACTTCCAGTTGGGTACGCCCACATTCCAGACGGCCGATAATTCTACTACATAAAAAATCATCCAAATGCGTCCTTTGTGTCATAACTATTCGGTTATTGCACTGAAATGCTTATAAAGCGCCTGCGAACAATTTTACTTCTTTGTCTGTATTCCTTATATATCACTCTCTTACACTCTCGTCATTGTGACGTACCATCGGTGTCATCTGGTTACTTCCTGAAATTTGCATATGATTCTTGAAGATGTGTGTAGTGATTTTACAGGTGATATATTTATTTTAGAGTTCGATTTCCGCGTGACTCCAAATTATCCTTAATTTATGGACATGAGTGTAGTTTACCATTCCTTACCTGTAAATTCATTGAATAGTATAACTCGGGGAAAAAAACAGCTTCCTTACATTTGCAGTTGGACGGCGTGGTAGAGAGGTTTAGTAGAATAATCCTGGATCATCTCTCATTATTCATTTCGATATTAACTGGATTAGGATCAAAATCTTTTATTCCAGCCAGCACATAAATAAGCCATTTATTGCAGAACCCGATTTACACTGTTCTGGATGATCTATGGACATGATCCTTGTCTGCAATGGGACTCATTAGACAATTAAAATTAAGATCTTTCCACTCTTCGAATTCAATGATCTCACCTGATATACTGAAGTGGGAGAAAGAAAGACAGAAAGGGAATAGGGAACAGTTGCTTATGAGCAGTCTGTAGATCAGTTACATCATAAAAATACGTATAAACCTTATATTATAGTAATCTTGATGGGTCTTGTTCCTTGTACACCGTCTTATCAACCTTTCTCTTTGTCTGCGCAATACCTGAAAGACTGCAAACACATTTAGAGGGCATTGATGGTTTGGCAGAAAAAAAGATTATACAACGACTGAGATGTTAATACGTACAACGATTGAAAAGAGGCCAAATGTAGTTATGGAACCTCAAACATTGTTGAACGGTCTTTCCTAAGGTGAAGACATCCTGGGAGTAAGTAACCCTTACTTGCCATAAAGAACTTGAAAGCCATGGTGGTGCTACACGAAGATTCTTACTTCTAAACTGAAAAGTAGCGCACTTCTATTAAAATGCTCTATATCATGGTGTTGAAGGTTAGTTATTGCTTAGAGCAGAAGGAAAGAGTAATTTTTAAATCAATCAAGGTTCAGTGGTATAATTTTTATAAATATTTTCGTCTATGTATTTGCACTTTGTTTATATTGTTTTGTACAGATTTTATAATATTGTGTTTGTGCACGTATATTATGTCCATTTTTTGTGCATTTTTTGTAATCTTTATTTGTGGCTATTTGTTACGTCTGGACTAGTTTAACTCATTTATTATTTTGTGTTACTTCTAATTCTGTCTAAACAGACCATATGCTTGCAAAAATAACTTGAGAAGACGCGAAATCATAAATTCGGAATTATCGCCAAGCTGACATTTACCAGTTTCTCGCAAGCTTGTTGACATTTAAAGATTTTTAGAAATATATTTTTCAAATTCTAGAATTTATGTTTTCTAGATGATTTCCGTAGTGCTGCCCTCACTTTGAAAGTAATAAAAATAAGAAAATGCAGTTAACAATGAGTTCTTGTTTGATAGACTAATCTTCTATTAAGTACATTAGCCGCCACTCTGCGAATTATTTTATAGTTTCTGATACTCGTGTTGTGTTGAGAATGTACAGTAAAAGCAGATTGTTCCACTAGAATCTTCTTTTTCCTCTCCTTCGCACACATTTTAATATACCGGATTAGAAACCTAGTTTGGACTGCGCTAGCAGACACTTTTGGAAGAAATTATAGCCTATTTGTCTTCTATAAGCTTAGTTTTTTTATTTTTCAAAACATATCTGTTCAGTTTTAAGCGATTTCCATAGGTCTTCTAGAGATAAATAAACCATTTTTCAGTTCCACGACAGCTTTATCCAATCATGCTTACGTAATAGTACGCATAAATAAAAGCGAATGGAAGTAAAAATGGACATCATAAAACGAAATTAATTGAGAATAACATACATTCTTGACTAAAAGTAATTTTTTTTGGAAGACAAAGAAATTTATTTGCGTCAATGGTCAATTAAATTAGTAACTGATTATTCAAAATTATAACTTGACAAGGTGTTTGGTTAGAAGCGAAATGCTTTCATACTTGAAAATGTTATATTAAATAAATAGACAAGCTTTCGCCAGCCATTGATATCTATTTCACAAACAAAATTTTTTTACGGTTTTAGTGGGCTTTAAGTTTTCCCACTGGTGACTGGCCACGGAGATGACTGTTGGTAGAGACAATGCTAATGCGACATAAATCTCAAGAAGACATAAAGGTAACGTTTAAAGGCTTTAAAAGGATGTAATGAAAGTGCACTTTACGCCTTGTAGTCGGCCATTATTGATGTATCTGCTGTGATACTGTTCATTAATATATATAACCTATTAAAAATTTGGATGGTAGAATAGAACGATTGCACACTAAAAAGGAAAATTATTTAGCTTTAATGAAGAAAGTAATGCATTAAAAATTCTTGAATTAAAATTTCGTTTTCTTGATTTTGTGAAACGAAAGTTTTCTAAAATTTCAAATCTCTGTTTGCATCCAAGTATTATAATATATTGTGACCACTGAAAATAATCACACTAGTCTATCCTGTAATGATACAAAAAGCGTCACATCAAGAAGAATTTATTCAAATATTTCAGTAGATGTTATGTATATGTATGTAAAAAGTCACGAATTAAAGTTTTAAAGAAACTGAATATTTTATTTAAGAGATACAGCAACATATAGGGAATAAATCAATAAGGTTTTGGCTTATCTTAGGCTTTTACTCAAGCTGCTTTCCTTTATTTTCAAGTGTATTGTATCATAGCTCCTCTTTCATGTTCAAATTTGTTCTTATACACTCTTTTATATTGATTTCTAGTGCGTTTTTGCATAGGTAAATGTCTGTAATAAACATGATAGTACTTTACTTAAAAATATGCGTAATTGTACGTGCCGGTATTGTACGTGTAGATGACTGAAATTAATGATACTGATAACAATAATTATGTTCAATTTGCAATACCATTGTTCTGGAATATTGCAAAATTTATGCATGCAATTTTTTACGCTCTTTTATGTACCTATTTTATTTTTCTTTACATATTTATATCCTTTGTTTTTCATAAAAAATCCCACTGGGGTGACATTCAGTTCCACATTGCTCGACCTTGGATGGATATCACTTGGCGGTTACTGTTATAGGGCTGTATGACGCACTTAGATCAAAATATTATCGCGGTCCTAGATATCACCAGACACGTCTTCGCTGCTCATCGTACTTCATTTCGAAGCATGACTTATCGCTAAAGGCCCACTAACGACTGAACGGCAAAAACCACAGAACAGTGGTAGTTTACTCAAGTGTTCGAATCCAGGCGAACGGGCTGGCTGCATGAGCGTTTTCGTGCTTTTCTCCATGTGTAACTTGAATACAATACAATTTCTCCTGAAAAGTCCTTTACTAGGTATCCACACTTTTCATGTCGTTACAATGGCACGTAATAATTAAATGAATCTTTAGAAGAAACTTAAGAAGAATTTATTTACTTATTATTATTTTCTTGATAGAGAATTATCTTTGACCACTAAACCTGAGAGGGAACGAAGTTGCACCATATGATTTCACTGCACTCTGGCCAGGATCGGAGGTAGTACTTCAAAATCAGCTGATAACAAAGGTTCCTTGCTTAAAGATAGAAACAAATGTTCGAAGTAGATCATTCTTCTTCGAATATTTGCTTCTGGTTCTTCGAACACCCTTATATGAATAGTTTACTTCTACTAGTTGAGGAAACTCATATGGAATCATGCTCCTAGGTGGTGGTATTTTTTTATTAGTATTAAAAGCTGAAAAAATTATCATGCGCAAACCGTAAGTATCAAGCTGTGGTAAACCACACAAAGTTACGAAATTCGTATGTGCGGTTTCCCTCAAAAGTTTGCAATCGAAAAGCCGATGCAAGAGAGTTAACATGTTCAGAGGTATAAAACGACACACATCACAAAAGAAATAACTATTAAAAATGTCTCTACTCGATATTACAAAGTCAAAATTCTACAAGTATCAGAAGATACCTCGCTGTCTGCATTGTGTCTGATTTTAAAGCCTCCCGATTTCAGGAAGCTGAACCATCAATAATTCTGCAGCTCCTCTGATATTATCTTCAACTATAACGAATCAGAAGACGTAAAATACAACAGAACTAGAAGAGTGTGACTATATATATATTAGTCTACAAGTTTATAGTATAATTTAGCATATTGGAATATATTATAAATTTGTCTGAGATCTTTGCTACCAGAAGATCTTCGTATAATAAAGAGAATTAACCTATGCGTACTTTTAAAAGCCATATGAATACTGCTTTTGTGCATTTAAAATATTGATTATTATTTTATTGTTGATGCCGTTAGTAGTATTGTTATAATATTAGGATTATCATACATTTATTATAAGTGAATTTGAATACAGTATTGTAGTCGTACGCGCAACTAAACTACCGGTCGCTTCACTGATGAGACTGAATTGAGAACTGCAACTTGGGAACTTAAAAACTCTCAGTAGCTATTTTGCTAGCAAAGTGAATATTTTGTTCTGGAAAGCTTCAAGTAACTGCTGACTCCCCTGTATTTGCAAAAGCTAAAGTGAAACTCAGTGTATGGATTTTATTACGATAACGTCTGCTCGTATGCAATAACACCGAGTTAAAAATATTTTATGACAAAAGAAAGAGCACAATATTAGTAAAATAGATTATTTTTGTTTTATTATTAACCATTTTGACATTATTTAATATTCCATTTTGATTATGTTTAATGCTTGTAAAAATGAGAACATTCTTAGTAGATATATTTTTTTATCATTATTTTTGTGTCTTTTGAAAACGTATTATCTCAAAGAATGTGATAGATAAACCATCGAGATCATAGGATTGCAACACTGGGAACTAATGAGAGAATTGTAACAGAACAGCTTCAGATGTTGTTTTCACATGCTCCGTAATGATTAGGGGATGAACAAAACCGCTCCTTTATGGTATTAGATCGCAACCCTTCGCTTACTGAAGTGAATTGGTAAGCGAACGGTTCAGTGAATCAGTAAGCGAATCAGCAAAGATGGGGAGAAAAGCAGAAAGAATTGAACAAGGAGTGGGATCGCTGGTATCAACACAACCAAACCGCTGACTCCCTGGACTGATTTCTTTCAACTGTACTTTTGAGATTCCCTATAAAAGCTTTCTACATAGAACAACAATAAAATTCTGGAATAAAAAAATGCTAAAAGTTAAAAAAAATCTTTCTTTTACCTACGTTGTTTCCTTTATTCATGGCGTCTTGAAGATAGCAACAGAAAGCTATCGTTTGCCGTTCCAGACTCACGTCTTCTACACGGGTTTTGATCGCTTTGGAAACGATTCCACGGCCTACTGATGACAGTATGATGCATATTGACCTATCTCGGAACAGCGGTCGGTCTGACGCGCAGCGGAACTGACGCACAGGTCTAGCATGCCCCTTTTTAATTCCTTGTGGTGTGACCTCGATATTACATTTTAAGCTAATTTTGGTTGCCTATTTGCTTTCGGCAATGCAACCCTTACCTCATATGTAAATTGTATGTTTCAATTTCCCTTTTTACATCCGTACCTCTTCTTTTAGCGGTTATTGCTTATTTTTTAAGCACCAGTGTAATTTGCCATAACGTTACAATTAAAAGTAAACTAGACCATGCAAAATTTTAAAACAGATGTACTTTATTTGTACCGAAGTTATAAAGCTGGTGATAAGCCTTTCTTTTTCAAGCATATTCTCAACTGTAAACTTTCGTTATTGTCCGTTAGAAACGTTTTCTTTCTCTTTGTTACTCACGTCGGTCAGTTCAAGTCGCGTATGTCAGCCAGTAGATAAAATTGAACAGCGCAAACACAGAAGGAAATAAGACACGTGCAATGGCATCAGTTCGTTGTCCTTTCGTCGAATATTTATTGAACCATTGAAGAGACAGCACAATAAAACGAAGTAGACCATTCACTGTCTTCTGTTAAAAAAAAAAGAATATACATTTAGTTCTTGTCAAAATAAATAAAAATAAGTTAATGCTAATTTTGATACGTATGCATGATTTGGGTTGATGCTCATACTAAAGCCATTTTTATGTAAGACGTTTTTGCAAAAAGTAAGAAATGCCCAACAGAATAATTTCATATCAAAATATAGCTAATTCTATTGCTTTACGAAATTATACTGAGTTATGCAAATATGGCTAACAATATTTTATTTGTTAGGTATTAAAACATTGCTAGCGGTCCTTAACTGCATAGGGTACTCGAGTATTTACGACACAGAGGCAAGGCTTTTTATTTCTTATAGCAATACGTGTCAACAAAATTTTATACTTATGAAAACATTGGACATAATGAACGAGCAAACAACTGCATATCGCAGCACGCTAGGTTTTTGTATTCTGTGAGACTGTGCTTTATCCAAGAAAAAACTTCTTTTTATGAGCTGCAGCATGTCTCACGTAACTGTAGTCTGATTACTGCTCATTTTCTTGGCCTGTTCGCACGTGATTTAATGATGATTAGTGTGGTTCAGATAGTCATTTATTCAAGTGGGATGGGCAATTGAAATGGGGAGGGTTGTTGATGTCAAAATTTCAATTTTGCTTCGGTTAAAAATTTTTAATCTTTCTTCAGAACAATAGCATCTTCTCCGTACACATTGCATATTTGTGTTGTAACCCTTGCGGCTGAGTAGCTCTCGTACAAGTGAAGATGTAGGAAAAGGAGTATTTCAGGAGCTGAAAATTAAATGACTGATCACAAATCACTACTGTCCCAAAAGAGGAAAGAATTAATAATAAAGTGGCATTATATTTTGCATCAACCAAATAAATAAATATTGCCAGACATAAAAAATGCTGATAAAATTTAGGAGATTATTTTCTATTTTTTCCCTTTCGATTCGTCAATTATTTACTGTATCAAAGAAAACAACAACTTTATTTCGTATTTAAACATGAATCTACTTTGCAAAACCAGGAAAAGTTTTAAAATCTTTTAAATTAAGGGATTTATTTTATTATGTTCAAGACCTTGACTGAATTACACGTTTGTGCCTGGATTTTTAGTTCAATCTTAAAAATGTATTGTGTCAGAAATATAATAGTTTTGTTTAACATAATAATTATAGAGCTGAGAAACAACTAAGATTAAAGAGAAATAGTATTTTTGTTTTGGATTTAATTCTTGTGATGGAAGGAATTGCTTTCACGTGTTGCCATAGCAGTATTAACGAATTGTGGTGTTGTGTCCTTGCAAAAAAGGGAAGTGTGTAATGTATTTTAATTATAATTTCCTAATCCTTATAGTGAATTAAGTTATTCACATCTGATGAGGCATAGCTCTACTAGTAAACCTCATAATATTGAGGTTTCTCATGTCACGCAATCGAAAGATTAATATATATGTTCTTCTCCAAACAAGATTAAATATTTTTCGTTTTCAGGTGTTAAAGAATTTAATAGAAATTCCTTTGTTTTCGTCGATTTCGTAGATAAAATGGCATGTATTTTACATAAGTTTAACTTTCGATTCATTTTTTTCGTACCAATAAAATTCGCAGAACGACACTTAAAAACCTCATTTCGGATATTAACTTTTCAGTTGTCTACAGCATTCTTTGCAAATAAGGCTTAATATACATTGATCAAACAAAGTCAACTCTTAAATGTCTCAATAAAGAGCATTTTCCCTTTCTCTGTAGTTAAAATTCTTCAAAAACCGTCTTTTGAAGAAATGAATTTCTAAAGCGGTTTCACATTCATCAAAATCATTCAGTCATTTTATACGTATTCAGTTCTAGTTAACCCCAATTTTAATCCCTCTTTCCCCTCCGCCTCTCAAGAAATTATTTTCTCGGTCCTTTTCCTTCACGAATTCTCGAAATTTTGGTCTGTTTTTGCCATGTAAGAGATCTCTTGCCATCATTTTGACTTCTGCAGCTGAAAAAGTTTCTATGAACCTTTGAAATCATATAGTCTTCAAAATTTAAGCACCTTAAGCAGATTCTTTTTACGAATTATTAATACCTTTAATATTTGTTCTTTGGTGTGTTCTTTTTGCTACATACAGATGCTACATCGTAAAGTTAATTGCGATGCATAATAACGAAATAAATTATTAATTTCTTTTATTTTTACAATCGATTTTACATGAACTTATTATCGTGAATTTCAAAAGCAATAAAACTAGTTCTGAGAGAATAGTGTTTAACTTAATATCATTTAAATAAAAACGCTTTATAACAAGCTTCTTATTTCTGGCAAAAAAGTTTAATATCTCCACTAATGTTATTTAATATTTGAGTTTTAATCCCTGTTTAGATTATAGAATTGAAAATGAATTATAAACCAAAAACCATTCAGAAAAATTGTGCAAGATTCAAGAAAGGCATGTATTTCTTCTCTTAAATGCAGAAAAAATATTTAAAAGCCGTCTTCCAATAAACATTGAAACGCTGCAGCAAACGTCTGTTCTTTTTTTTTTAACTATTGAATGATTTAACTTCACAAAACCTTTTCTGAGCTTGTTAAACAACTTTATTCCAATATTTTAATGCAAATTAAAACTGATCCGCAGAAAGAAATCTTACATCTTGTAAAATGGAATAATACTACAAATGACAAAACTGCTGAAGCAGCCAAATAAATAGATTCAGGTTCCTTAAATAAAATTATTTCTAAAATAATGGAAATTTTTTTAATAAGCTAATTGAGTATGCTTTCAAAATTTTACATTTGCAATGAAATATCGATACCAGGCGTCCTTTTATGCAAGTCAAAAACAAAAACTTCCATAAAAATAAAACTTCCGAACAATAGGCTAATGTAAAATAAGGTGAAGAACGGGAAAGTAAATACATTGATGGCTTCAGTAAGACATTCTTAAAAAATCTATAGTAATATCTGATAAGATTGCAAGCTTAAAAATGGTAGTATACTTGATTTATTTGAAGATGAAATGCAAATTTTACTTTTTCATAAAATTTTGTTAATAGATAGTATCATTTATTTAAATTACATCATATTTAATCTCTGAATATTTTTTTATCAATTTTATTACTTTTGTAATGCATATTAAATATTTCTTTGAAAAGAAAATGATTTGGGTTATAGAGTTTTTGTTTGATTTCCTTTTTAATAAAAAGAAAAATATTTTATACGTTGTGTAATGAAATTTTTTTAAATGATAGTTAATTAATGTAGTTTCGGCTTTTGTCACTGCAGTTTGCAAACATTTCTGACTGAAAGTTTTTCTGGGTGTAACAATTATAGTCTGGTGATTTTATCATATTTAGCGATAAATTAATACTATGAGTTAGTTGCCCCGCTCAGAATGATTTATTGTTTTTGATTATATTTACTGTTATTCAACTAATAAAAAACTAGTGAAAACTAGTGAAACTAGTGAAAAGACTTTAAAAAACCTACATACACAAAGAAGGAAAATTAAAACTGGATTTTGAGCTAGAACAAGATACTTCTTCATTTAAACATATGCTGATGTCCTTATAATGATTCACGAAGGCCACCATAACGGAGAAGTCAAACTGCATCGTAACTCAAGCCATTATTTCGCCACTTTGAGACCGAGACCGTAAACATGGCTACCTTGCTAAGGTGTTCAGTTTCAAATTCTGCATAAAAAATAGACATTCACGATTGCAATGCTTTAGCACAAGGCCAAATTCGTTAAAATCCTTCGATCTGAAAGTTCTTAGGTGTAAAAATGAAGTAACAGACTTTGGAACATATTACCTCCGCCTAATGTTCAGATCCTGTGGCCAGTTCACCTCACTGATTCCCTTTGATTATCTAATTGGACATTTTATAGTCGGGCCATCATAACTGCTTGTCTATTTAGAATGAGATTCACAGAGATAATGACATATGTCAAATTATTTAAGATGTCTCTCGATTATGGTTCGATACATCACAGCTTGTAATTTGAAATGCAACCAACTTCCTTCCTATCTTTAAAGTAGTGTTGATTTTCACTTATATAAATTTTATGTATAATTTATTCATTTGCTTTAAGGATATGTGTACAGTAATAAGGTGATTACTTTAACAACAATTCCTGAGCCTTCGCTACTAATTTAAATGATAAAACACGATAGTCAAGTTGGTAGCTTATATTTTTATTAAAATTTCTGTCTAACGAATGTTTTCTTGTATGGTATCGTAATGACTGAAAAGTTGGTTAGTACGAAATTAAGAGCTGGCTTTGTAAGAACTGAAAAACTCATTTGACTGTTACCTACATCAAATAATTTTGGTTTTGCTCCACTAGAATGTTAGTTTTGCTTCCCTGCTGCTTAAAACTGCTTCAGTTGTAGTTGTTGAATATAAGCTAAAACAGCACTGCATAACAAAATGCTTTCCTTGTACATTCATTATAATAACTAACTTCATTAGTGATAGAACTATGCAATGCATGGGATTTTTCTATCATGTTTAAAATTTGGTACTTTCTAAAGATACAAAATGCAAAATATTACCTCTTCTGCGATCTGCTCACTTGAAATGTTCGACTCTTCACATTTTTCATTCATATGTATGACCAGAGAGAGCTCTAGTAAAACTCCAAACATGAAGGAAACGCACATTCCCATCCAGATATCTAATGCTGTCGTAGAAGATGATATGGGAACGACATTCCTGGTTGAGGTACTGACTATGAAGAAACATATAAAGCTGCTCATCCAGAGACTTAAACGAACCTTTGTCAACTGCGAATGCAACCAAAATGTGACGAAGGAGAGTAAAACGAGTGCGGCCGTTGGCATATACACACGCACTAGATAATAAGTGAGATTCCGAGAAAAGTGGAAGACTACGTTCAAGCAACTGTATTGTCCTGTATCAAATAAGAAAAGAAATATTACTATGCTCAGCAATGATTATCTAGAATAGAGAGCACCAACATTAAACTATTTAATAAATTTCTCATATTAGATTTTTCAAGTACTTGCCTTGCGTAATAAAATTTTTCAAACGACGTTTTTAGGATCCAAATTTCATTTATTTCGGCTTATCTTCTATAATTCCTTTACCGAGTGATATCATACTCAAACTACATGCGTGCCAAATGTACGATCTGAATATGGCTGACGGGGCAGATTTATTTTTAGATGCATTTTAAATAAACTTTAAATTTCGCTTAATAAATATTTGCCAAACTATATATACACAATAATAATCGCATCGCAAGGGGGAAAAAAGGCCAAATTTTTATTTGTTTTCTATCCGAAATTTTAAATCTTTGATTACCTGCAAGACAGTCTTGTTTGTTACGCTTTGTTATTTAAATATACTGATAGATAAATGTTAAATTTTCAGACTGATATTTGTTTAAGATAGTTCTAGCGTGTTTAATTAATCATTCAGTATTTTTAATTTAAACTGAAGATAATTATGAACACTTTCGAAGTTTTCACAGAAAGTTTTTCAAGCAGGACAAAACTTGAGAACGAGCAGTAACAGCCTAGTCCTTTTTCTCCTATTTATTAAATTTTTCTTCGATGCATGGATAAAAATAAGTATCTCTGAATGCAAGTAATTACAAACTTCTTTAATTCTTACTACATTTTGACACTTGATGGCTTTTCTAGTCTGATAAAGTTTGCAATCTTAGAGAGAAATTACTAGAAATTTTCTTCATCATGGATTATGGATACTCATCCGTTAATTAGTGTCTTTCCAATAGGATTCTTATTATTAATTTCAGCTACGGAAAGCTATGTTCACTTATAAATGCACTCGCTAATAAAGCGATTATTTTTAGTGCAGAAATTCGTAACTGAGCTTATTTATTTATTGACGCAAGAGTAAATAATACAATCTGTGTCTTCAAATCTTCTAAATAGATTTGCTAATTAATTAGCATCATTTATAGATTTTCTGGCGAGGTGTTCGTGTTTGTTTTTAATGATACTCCAAATAATCTAAAATCGGTCTTTAATTTTTGGCAACTTCCCATTTGCAATTAATATGTAATTTATACGTTGTAGAGACATTTTGGAAGCGGGAGAGATGAAAAATGAACAATGCCCTCTCCGGGACTCAAATAGAATTATACTGGGGTCCGCATGCCGTCGGCTTACTGTCAGTTTAAAACAACTTATTTTATCCAATCAGTTATACTGAATATAAAGGCATCAGGTTGCTTTCCAGTGAAAAAAAATAGAGAAAGATTGTTCATCTCTTAAAAACAAAAAACAAAAAAAAAAAAATCTATCTTGAGAATTATATTTTCTGACTAATACTGAGTCTTTGGAGAAGCAGTTGGATACTTAAAACGATCTTGCCCAGAATAAAGACATATCCTAATTCCAGTTAAAGGAAAATAAAAACACGCTGCACATAAAGATGACATTAATAGGTATGTTGGCAGTTTAAGTAATAAAATATTCTGCCTTTTTGATACATGAACGTTCTAAGATCTATGTACGACGTCGAGACTTCATAAGTTAGAAATGTTTATAGCTTATTCTTTCCTTAATGTCATAATATTACGCCGTTTATCAGCTGCGTGGCCTACCAAACTGCCACTTTCCATAATGTTACTCTTCTATGAAGTACGAGACCTTTAACTCATTTGTAAAACCAGAACTGTAAGTTGCTCAACAAATTGAGTGATTTAAAAACTATTTTCTTAATAGTTTATATCTTTATTTTATTTTTATAACCAACTAAATGAATATTTTGATTAAAGAAACTTTTTAACCTTTTTCAGTTATATTTATTGCCTTTCAACCTTATATAAGTAAGCCTTACATTACTTTTTCTTACTGCAGGATGAAATGTGAAAATGACATTAACAATAGAAGCAAATCGGTATTCATTTGAAACAACCATAATTTGTGTGTTAAATTTAGGGTCGGCTGTTGACAGCAACTCCGCAAAAGTAAAACTATATGACCATTTTACTTTAGATATGTTTTAGATTACATTAAAACTTTCTTGAGAAATTATTTCTGCTTGGCCTTAATCATCAGCAAAATATTTGGTTTCACTTAATTTAAAACGTTAGAATATTTTTAGAAACATTAGGTTTTGTCAAAAAAAGAAACTTGAAAAATATGCAATGTCCTCGCCGGAATTTAAACTCCGGACCTTCTGAATTCAGACCGGAATAACATTCAGTTGAAACCACGAAGACAAGTGGTAAGAAGAGATAAAATTTCTTATATTCTTCCACACTTAAAGGTCAGCTGGGTAGACATGGATACAGTCACCTAACTCTGGTTGTGATGGATTATCGTCCACCGTATTTTATAGTTCAAGCTCCACTTTAGAGTCATTTGGAACTTTTCAAAGCCGGGAAACATGCAGAATCAGCTGTAAGCTCTCCGGGATTCAAGCTCTAGACGTCCCGATTGCTTGCCACACATTTCCAGTTACAACCCGAAAGCTGGCGAAAAAAAGGAGTGAAAACATCTTACGTCAACATTCAGTAATAAGTCAACATTTAGGAAGAATTAAAACTGAGGTCCATTTTTGAAAGAAATCACTTCTTCGCAGTTACAAACTTGTCAAACATGTAACATTTATAACTGATTCTGCTTCGGCTGTTAATTTACATTATGTGAGCAAAAAAGGATTAAATTTGATATTAAGTTATATTAACGAATTTTCGAAATGAACGCAATTAACTAATATTCTTTCCTTACCTTGCTTACCTTTTGACACTATTACGTATCACAAGAATAGGAAGAGAATATGTTTTAATGCTTCTTCATTGATTTCAAATATTTATATTTGCTTATATGATATTGCAATGCATTTCACCCACCAAAAATAGTTATAGGTTTTATTTCAAAGCAATATTCTGCTCACTTTACAATACAAATCTTACAGAAATACAAGCATCACAAACGAAAACCAAACGAAGAAAATATGATGAAGGTAAGTATAAAATAGCGTGTATAAAGAGTTAGTTAAAATAGTATATAAAGTTTTAGTATAAAATAGTGTGGCGGTAATAGAGAAAGAGCTACACAAAACTTTCTAGTTCGGGAACAACTATGTACAAATATGTACAAAAACGTCCTGATTAAAAAATGTACACTCTCTGTCTTTGAGATATTAAAGCATAATTTACAGATATATTTTTGCCATTGTATGGCAGAATTGTTACAAATAATTTATAGAGTTCATAAAGTCTTGATCGGGCTAGTGTTCAGCGATGCCAACTGCTGTAAAGTTGAGTCCAAGTTAGAATCCTAGAAAAGGCATGGGCTTGGACGTTTATAAGTGTAATAATGCGTTTGGAGCATGCGGCATTTACAATACCATCTAGCCGAAAGCCTTTAAATATCCTCGAGATGTTGTTTGCAGGAAACCTTTCAATTCCATCATTCTCTATTAAAATTCGGATGAAGAAGAAAAATGTCTTATTATCGCTTACCATATGTTCAAGGCTTTGGCCATCAGTAGTTGTTCGCTTCTCTTGGACACGATGAATCCGAAAACTTGACCTGAGAAATTATCTCAAGATCAGGAAGATAAGTATCAGTATGGACTTTAATTTCGAAGTTACAGATCGCATATGTATATTGATAGTCACGCAATGAAAGCTTATATTTTCTAATTTGTGTGTGCACAATTTTCTTGTAACAGTGATGAATTTTGTTCATACCAGTAAGCGTTTGTGTTTTAGAATGTGCAAAATGTTTATCCATTGTTACTCTAATACGGGGGTTTCAAAATGAGTGCGTCTCAGACTGCCAAGCATTTTTAATGAAGCAGAGAGTGTTAGAAAGAATTTCATGCATAGCCCGAAAAATTCAAATAATTCCGCTAGCCATGAGCTTGCTATTTTGCGACCAACCATTTAAAAGCTTTTGTGACGAATATTGCAACTGAACCATAGCTTATGCATATGTTACACTGTTTAGAGCAAGCTAAGTATGTCAAGCGATATGAATCACATCGAATTGGTACTTTTATAAGCGCGTGAAAGATGACGACTTTTCTGCCAAGCAAATATTCAGTGACAAAGAGACATTTCATCTATGCTAAACGGTAAAGTATCACATCGTCTTCATAAGGAGCCTATACGTTGTCCTTCTGTCAGGGCTCATTTTCGCTTCGAGTGCACAATGACGGGCGTGTTACATCTTGATGTGTTGTAGTTGAAGTTATTTTCTCAAGCAAAAGATGATTAAGAAAATTTCAGATTTCCAGCAAGATGAGGCTTCACTTTATTGGCACTATGATGTATATCGCTACTTGAATGATGAAACTCCACGTTATTGAATTAGTCGACATAAGGAAGATGGCTTAACATTATTACGATGGTCATGGAGTCTCCAAATCTTATATCTGGTGATTTTTATCTTTGGTTTAATGTTCCTGCGTTTCTACTGCCAGCAGCAAAAGAGGAAATTCAGACAACATTACAGCTTCTCTGGGGAGGAGTGAAAAATTAAAAGGCGAGTGAACAGAAGTTGGATATCGCAATTGACG
Source organism: Stegodyphus dumicola (assembly GCF_044657685.1). Lineage (NCBI taxonomy): Eukaryota > Metazoa > Arthropoda > Arachnida > Araneae > Eresidae > Stegodyphus > Stegodyphus dumicola. Next base: position 135,302,243 of record NC_140771.1, on the reverse strand, counting down.
TATATCCTGCAACTACAGGAACAGGAGTCGAACATTTTTAGTGTTAGGATTAAAATATGAAAACATAAATCAAAACGTGAAATACTGCGTTTTAAAACCCAGTACAATAATCTCTGCATAATCGACAAGTTATATTCTGCTAGAAGAAATATACATTCCTTTTATTCTAGATATTCTAAGTACTATTATTTAACTTTCTGTTCTAAATTATTGTTTTTACTTCATGCGCCATGGAAAACAGCGGTAAGCCCTTTTGAAGTAGTCTAGTGATAGATTAAACATTTCAGTGAAGCAAAAAAACTGTATTAGAATAATCACTACTGGATCAGTTCTTTAACTGATGCAAACGCGACCAGCATTGTTATCCTCTTACACATGTGTAATTTTATATAAAGAACATTGCTAACAAAGCACTCAGAACGAAAATACGTTTTAGTAAACTGTAAGCTTTGAATGCGTTCTTTTGAATTCTTTATTAAATTCTAACGCATTAAGTATTTAAGTCTGAAAACTACAAAAAAGAATGAAGGTAAACCAGAGACAAAGTCAGAGCACTAACATTACAGGACGGTCAAGAAACAAATGAATGTCTGGATCACGAAAAAATGCTAATGATAATTTAAGCAACGTACATTGATGGCCATTAAAATTGCAAAACTAGGAAGGAATGATCTGACAAACGTCAAAAATCACATAAAAGGAAGAACAGGTTGTGATAATGCAAATGATTAGTATTTCAGCGCATTTAGACGACGCAGGAGGAAGAAACGACATCTAAAGCACTGCATAATAGAAAAGCTGTGTAATGGATTTCTCATTCGTAAAGCGTTTTCTAAGGTCGAAGTTTGCTCAGAATATCGTGTTATGCCCTGAAAAAGAAGGAGAAATGCTTACTAGCAAATGTCGCCATTTGATAGATGCAGGATCTTTGGGTATCGAGAGTGTGAACTATTATTCCGTGATTTCGTCCATCGCACTGGTTGACATCCAACCACTCTCATGTGAATATGGAATCAATGGGTTACTGAGAGTCATACTGAACCGCATGCAGGATCTCAACGCTTTCCTATGACTAACGCCCGAGAGGACAGACATATTGTGAGGTCAGCCCTCCAAAACCGTACAACCACAAATCACGGACCATTAGCCAAGAAATGAGCATGTTTGTAACACGCCCAGTATCAGCTCGTGCGTGAACTTTTGAGGCAGCGTGGACTATCAGTATGGCGATCATTACTTCGGCTTCCTTTGACAATGCAGCATAGAGAGAGACGGAGACTCCGTGCCGAACGACAAAGCTGGATACAGGTGTGGCACATGTCGTCTTTTTAGCCGAATCCCGGTTCTGCGTACAGTAATCAGTAATCTGATGGTTGTATACATGTCTAAAAGCCATGCACACCCCACAAAGCTATTGTCACGTAACCATTGTCAAACAATAATCCTCAACCCCTGTTTGACCATGTATTAATCTTTAGATCTGTATAATAAAGACCCATAGCAGCCTCACGGGGCCCCAGGGAGTTCTTGTTCCTAGATAGGGGATGACGTGGGATACACGCCTGTTTACCTATGTTAAACACCAGGCGTCGCCGTCCTCCGTAACCTGTCACCTCTATACGTGTCTGGAGGCACAGAGGAGACCGCCCATTGCCTCCTTGCATTCGATATCGGCATAGGGGAAATGCACCGGTGTGATTGTTTTCGGCAGTCATTGGGCACAGGACACGCACATTTCTGGTTCCGATCGACGGTAATTTGAACGCAGATCGGTACATTTCCGACATCTTACGTCCAGTGATTGTACCCTATCTTCGAGGCTTGCCAAACACTATGTTCCAACAAGATAATGCAAGACGACATGTTGCACGTCGTGTTCTGACCTTCCTTGACAGACAAGGTATTCGATTACTTCCCTGGCCTGCAGGGTCTCCCGATCTGTCACTAATTGAAAATATCTAGTCATGGGTTGCTCAGAGACTAGCCCGCCATCCCTCTAAGCCTAATTGGTTGATGAAGTGTAGCATAGACTTGAAGCAGCATGAAATGTGTTGCCTGTTTCTGTCATTCAAGCCCAGTTCGACTCCATGCCTAACCGGGTTTGGGCTGATTTAGCTGCCAGGGGTGGTAGCTATTTCTACTAATTTCGCAACCATGTAAACCCCCAAAATGCTTATAAATTTAATCCTTTTTTCTCCATACCGTACTGTTTACGTACAATAAATAACTTTTTTGTATTTGCTTTCCTTCAAGGTGTTGCAATTTTAATGGGGAGGATTGCATATATGTGAGTGCAAGATAAAAATTCTACTTTTAACTAGCTCCTTTTCATTTTGGTTTAATTCACCTTTCTATTTTAAAAATAGTAAATTGTTGCAATAAATATCTCTAAACTGCGTTACTTCAAATTTAGTACTTCTCACATGATTCTTTTATGATATTAATGTCGCACTCACTTACATAATGTTTCATCTAATCTAATATTCAAATCTGCGAAATAAAATTAAATTATAATCAGTCAGAACCAATTGAAAAAGCCTGACTAAACCCATCTTTCCAAACTTTTTTTTTTAAACTAAGTATTCTTTCTCTGCCTCTCCAATTTCCTGTTGCCACTTTTCTTGCTTACTTGACAAATGCAAAATTTCATTAAAAATGGACGTGTTTTACTCAGATTTATCGGTGTTTGCATCAAAATATGATGTTAACAATAAAAGAGTTGTTTTAATGCACCAGCTCTGTGCACCAAAGATAGATGTTTAAATATAAATAAGTAGTTGGCTGAATTGTATATTTTTCTCTGTCATTTTCAAACACAAATAAATTGATCGCGTGAACTTTATATTTTGATGTCGTTGTGGTAAGGAGATAAGCAGCGGCAGAACATCTCACCAGTAGAAAAAAGGGAAAGCAAGTGAGACATGTTCGAGATGAAATCTTGGTTCAGAGTGACTTAATTTCGATTTCAATAGTTTTTGTTGGCTAATTAGTAACTTTCTAAATTATTGGCTGTTTGAGTTTCAGTTCCCATATCCACCTCCATCATCAGCGTTATGTAAAAGTCATTTATGATGGCTATTAATTTTGAAATGACGTAATTTACAAAGGTTTATTATAAGCAATTACTCTTTTCAGAATAGGAAGGGAAAGTACTCAAATTAAAATGAAAATTTAAGGGACTACTGAAAAATAAAATTAATATTTTGATATGCATACTTTTTCTTACATACACACACACACACACATACATATTTAAATTTACTTATTTATGTTTTTTAAATGTTTTTGATATATATATAGTTATACAGTATTTACAATAAGCAAGAAATTTAGAACCAATTCCATAAAGATTCAAAAGAAGTGAAATTCGATACCATGTAATTTCAAAATTCCCTAGAAATATGTAAAATTAACCAAAAGTCAGAAGAATTAAAGAAGTGGGAAATACTAAAACCTCAAAAGACACAAAAAATAAATACATAGGATGAGGCATGAAATCAAATCTGATATAGCGTTATCAAGAGGAGGTACATCAGACTTAATTGAACACACCTCACCGTTGAAAATCTCTGCTTTAAGTTATCCAAAATTAGTTGATGAACCATTTTAAATTATTTAATTATAATAGTTCACTCGAAAATTTCGATTCCTCCCCGATGCAGTGTCAGCTCTCTATACTGATAAATTTTCAACAGCATATTGCGCGGAAATGACTGTAATAAATGACTATATATATATATAAATGTAATATATCACAAATTTTTATTTAAAAACAACAAAATCATCTTTTTGTCATTTATTATATATATATATATAATTTATCAAGCAAAGTAGTAATTATAATTTTTTAAAAAAACCAATTTTAGTCTAGAAATTTTTTTTTAAAACGTGTTGAACATTTTGGAGCTGCAGCTCTTGGAAACTTTTAAGCGAGCTTACTACAATTTATTACATGTTTTATATCACATATATATACGTAAAATACAAAACATGAAAGACGCTTAATTGGAAATAGACCTTTGAATTTCTGATTTAAGGTATAAGTACAACATCATTCTGGTCTGTTATTATTTATGAACAATTATACAAGTACAATATTTAAAACAGTTGTATTTCTCTCCACAAAATTGTGTACGATAATATTTCATCTTTAATTTCGTATTCACATTCTTTCTTTAGATAGAAATACAAAATAATTAAAAAAGTTTTCTAACCTGTATTAGTTTTAGCTGTGCAATAATCAGTGAAAACCGAATTCAAGGTAAATTTCGTCAGATGCAGGTTCTTTGTCACTTGCACAGGATTTATGCGTTTCCATAAGAATACAAAATCTTTAGTTGTATATCCATCTAAAATTTAAAACATAATGAATGAAAATCAAAAATTGATATTTAGTCTGTTAAAAAAACAATTTAATGTATTTAAAATTTTAACTTACAGCTTGCGAATACTATTGAGCGCATTTGTTTGTCGAAAGGAAAATGCGCTAAGTCAGTTGGAGAAGACAATTTCAAAGATATCCTAAGAAAGTGAAGTTATAGTTTTAGTAATTTTTTATTTAATGTTAGGATTTTAACAAAGCAGTAAGTAAAAAATGGCAGTAAATTTTACCATTATTTAAAATTCAAAATTTTCTTTTGAATCATTTACTTTTCTGGTATTACTTATTTAAATACTAGTCAATAGTCTATTATAAATGTTGGAAAAAAACCAGACATCTAGCATTATTTTACTATTTCTGGTCTAATATATTTAGATGCATAATTTTTTTTTCGACAGCTTTAGCATTTATTAGATTTCTAGTCTTATCTTTGCTTTATAAGTGATGTAAAGTTTATAAAAAGTGTAAGTACTTTTGCCAAGGGGATCTACAGAACTTTAAGACGGAATTTCTCAACTTACTCTCAATCAGTCTATAGTTAGAGTTTCAGTAACACATATGGAGTACGTAATTTATATACGTATATAAATTATGCTACCTGACAGAGAAAATGTTTCACCGTAATAGAATAGACAAACTGCATTGACAGATAATCGAAAAATTGCAGAAAATATCACTTAATTTTTCTGTACCGATAAGGCTGCAATGGCTGAAAGTACAAGATCAATAAGGATGCAAATGCACATTTTAGACGATATACTGCTATAGCCAGCTCTATGAGTACTCCAATGGTATCTTAGGATATTCTCGATCATACATAGTTGACCCAATTTCATTGTTCACCTTTATTTTGTGTAGGGGGATGACAGGTATTCAACTGATATTGTCACATTACATAGATTCTCTGTTACAAGGAATCAAAGCATAGAGCTTGCCAAGGAAACATTTGCACATTTTTCAAAGAAAGCGTTTAATCTGATATGAGCTACATGTGGCCGAAGGTAATCCTGTTGAAAAATCGGGTTTGGAACACCATGACGAAACTGTAATGACTTAAATAATTGCTTAAGTGAAGCGTGTGGCTGGATGACACATAGATGAGCAAAAAATTGGAAATCTCAGATATTCATTAAATAAAAATATGAGAATTTGAAAATATAAAAAGAGAGAGAAACAATGATTCAAATGAAATGCAGGAAAGGGTGCTTGCCAGTAATGCACTCGGCAGCCATTTTAGAGAATATTTTAATTGTGCTGCCTATAGTAATTTAATGAGTTAATTGATTTACACCAGTAACTTAAAAAAACCCTTTATAAGTAAGCATGCTAGCCAAATTCTCTTTCGACTTACCACATTGTAAAGTTCGGGCTAAGCCTCACTCTACATTTAAGATTTAAACTTCGCTGAAAAAAATTAACTAGAGCGCGTATGCTATCAGCGAATATTCGTTCCCGTTAAGAAATGGCAGTACTTATCAAATTAAATCTTGAATTAAAAATGTAATTAAAATAATTTACTTGCATCTATAAACTGATAAAGTTCCAATTAAAGCAAAAATGCAAGAGAACAGTTTTCTGTGACTTACAAGGATAAATTAAACTATTAAAATTTGACAGTATAAATATTAAAAGTGTTACTCAACTAAGGGTTATCTGAGCCTAAGACCGGCATGAAACACTAGGAATTTAAGCTTATTTAAACAGCTTAAGCTAGATTCAGATTCTCATTTCATAGTGATCTGATAACGGATTCCGGAAGAACGTTGCCAAACAGAAGTGGGAACATCCTCTAATCTACTGTTATATAACGTTTTCTTTCAATATTTGAATTCTCAGCTAATCTGCATTTTCTGGAAAGGCCTGAAATTTAAAAAGAAAGGAAGTGGAGGGAAAGAATTACAAATTTAAGCATAAAAAGAATCTTAAATCAGCAATGGTTTTAGAGAAAGCTCTGCCGTTTCCGAAGGAGAGAACAAATAAGTGTCTCTTTTTTAAGAAGACGTATTCTGACAGAAGAATTATTTTAAAATCGAAATAGTTTCCCATAAAGCCAATTCTGGTCTGAAGTCGTTTCTTGCATAAGTTTGACACTTCTGTTTACTTCTTCCATATACCATAATAAAACTTCAACAGAGCTGGTTATTAAGGTATCGATTGTTTCGATTAATTTAAAAGTAAAATATAAAAATAAAAAAAGGTTATAATAAAACTTCTGACCTTACACTGTACAGCACATTTCCATCGGGATAAATTCTGATGAAATTATTTGGCACAATAATATTGTGAAACTCCCCAGATTTTTCATTCGAAAAAAATACATCAGGCTTCCATATTTTGTGAGGTAAATTCATCGTCAAGTATGGAAATTTGTTTTTATTATCATATTTCAGTCTATCATCTATCCATGATTGCCGAAATGTTAGCTGCGTTTCATATTCCTAATGGAAGATAAAGAAATGTGCATCCAAATTAATTAACTTGAGAAAATTAAGAAATAAAAATTAATGAACTAATAACATTGATCAAAAATGACTTGGATTAAAAATATATTAGCAGTTTTGATGCATTTTGAAGTACTGTTTTCGACTACGAAGTCAGAGTTTCTCGTTTTAAAGTAATAAATTGACGAAATGCTAACCTATGCTCAGATGTGAATTTTTCTTGGTTCTCAGTTTAAGGAAATAGTCATTATCCTTCTCTAATCTCAGAATACCAAAGACTGGTCAGATCCACAAAATGTTTTAAGAACACAGCGATGAGTTTTATGATTCATTAAAAGGCAGAAAATTATAAAGAACTAATTAACACGCCTCTAAAAATTAGAAAACATTTCGAATGTAATATATCAATAAAGATTCATTTTCTGGACTACTGTTTTGAACTGTCTATGACTGGCAGTTTGGATAAAATTCTAATTTCTTATTGTGATCTCTGTTGAAATCCCAGGGAGCAGGATTGTCACATAGCATTTTAGTAAATTTTCCACATCTGTAATATGAATATGGGCCAGTTTCTCCTAAAACTTCTTCCGCGTCCTTGTAGGCAGATAGCATACCCATAATACGCTTTAGTATAATCAAAACAATAGTCTTGAATTTTTAGCTCGGTAGAGTTGACGAAACGAATATGAAGAATGTTTAAGTTAGGTATATGTGCAATGGAAACTCATACCAAGTTAACCGACTCTCAACATATTAGCTTATCACTATTATCACGATATTGTTTGACATTGATATTGTTTGTTGTTGTTATCGATAATCTAGAATGGGATGTTGTTTGGTATTCCTTTAGATATGTTTAGAGCAAGCATGTCAAAATTGCGGCCCTCCGCTCACCCCGAAAAAAGTAATAAACGTATATATTTATGATATACTACTAAAAGTTGGAATTCCTATGTATTATCTCGCCGACCATAAAAGTTAGCAATCATCGAACCATGAAAGTTGGCGAAGATTCGGCGGAAATTGTGGGAAACATTAATACGCAATCATGAGCCACATTTCTGTCTGTAACACTTACAGAGACATTAGTTATTTTTTTAAAGCAGGAGAGGTGAAAAATGAGCTATGCCCTCCCTGGGACTCGAACCACAGATCTCTAGCCAAGCGTGCTAACCACTACACCACGAAGGCATGTTAAGAAGGCGGGAGAAATATCTTACACACTTACAATAATACATTCATCAGTCTCACTGCATAATCCACCAAATAGCCATTGCTGCTGAAGTGTTGATGAACTTCGCTTTTGAACTTCATGAAAAATTGAAATCTTATTTTACTGGAAGCTCTGTTTAGAAAGCTATGAGTGCAAACTTCCCCCAGGTGATTTTTCCAATCTATTACTGATTTGTCGACCATATTCAGCTGTTGTGTTCCTCAGTCAGCAGATGGTAATCCTCTCGAGATATGAATGATTCTAAGTACATCACAAACGTGATTCTACAGCCCTCGAACTCATTTCTATTTTCAAAAATGCGAGGAAATATACAGCAATAACAGTTAATTTATAGTCTTGCTTAAAAATAAAAGATCGCTTATCGAAAATCAGTTGGGGGCTACATCAAACGAAAGTGCAGATATTATGTCTTGTAACATCCTACATATCGGTAATTAGAGCTAATTCTTGCTGCATGGAAAACGTTTCACGGTAGACGAGATAATATGTAAGTACCCAGATGCCACGGAATATTGAAATGAATATGTAATCTTTAGTGCTAAAAAGAACCCTTAAAGGGTCTCTTCACAAAGATACTGCCAATCCTTTTACAGATGGAGTTAACAGAAATTTAGCGCTACTCAATTCTAAAGCAAGAAACCATTGAAGTAGTCATCCCCGAATTTTACAAATATTTTCTTGTTTGGTTCCCAAAATGCTATAAATTTTGCATAGTACGGGACTTCCATGTTCGATAATGTGTATTAAAGAGTTCTTTTTTTTTTTTTTTTTTCTTTTTTTTTCCATTTATGAAAAGGAACATGCCTGCAGCGACATCCAGGTTAACAGGCATTCGTCTAACCTTTGTTATGGAAACCGGTAGTGCGAGCCAAAGCTGTAAGCTTTGGTGCGAGCAGCATGTCTCTAGACATTCGGAACCCAGTTCAGGGATAAAGATGCTAGGGACAGGAAAAGAAGCCGTAGGTATCCATCTACTATACAGATGTCCTTATGTTCTTTCTAGTTCCCCCTCAAAGAGCGGGCAAGATTTAACATATTTACTCACTTTTACATTCACTATATCATTAAATACGAAAATGGCTTTTTATATGTTTCGGCCCTCACTTTCGTACACCGATAACTATTTGACTTGATTTACAAGATTGTAATACATTACATGAATCTCCATCTGCTATGAACTGGTAGTCACTTTGAAAAATAAAATAGCAACAAAAATTGTCTGCTAAAAAACGATAGCTATATGATGTATGTACGTATATACGACAAACAGTTTTGTCTTTTGTTTAGTTTTCTGAAGGCTGTAATGTGGCAGGCTGCTGGGGCAGACTTACTGATTGTAAAGATTTGTAGAAGCATTGTATTTATTTTAAATGGAAGTTTTATTTTCTAATGCTAAATTATTACGTATGCAATTTAGTTGGACCATCCATCTTCCTTGTGATTGAAACTTGGGATCAGCTAGACCTTTAGATCGGAGTTATACTAATAAATAAATAAATAAATATACAAGAGCATTAAGGTAAGAGCCAACTTTGTTTCTGAATATTTGATTCAAGCGTATCGTTCTCCTTGAGATTTTTACTGAAATGGAGGCGTTAATGAAGGAAAAAGTAAAATGATCCATAATTCGAGCTGGTTTAACTCGTTTGGGTACATCAGTACATTAGTAAGCTATTTGAAGGAAAAATAATTGAAAATTAAAGCAAACTTTCTGCTTATTGGTCTAAAGTTACATGAGAAAAAGGCAATTCTTTGAGGGAATATAATGAGAAGCGTGTTTATTATAAAATAAAATAAGAATTATTTGTAATCATATGAAGACAAACTAAATATGCCTTTTGATTATTCACGCGCCCCTCATTGAAAAAGCGACTAATTTTTCGTAATGTTTTTACACGAAAGTCAACAACCATTTTGGAATTGGTGGCGCTTTAAGAATTCTATGAAAGAGAACTGAAGGAAAAGCCAGTTTGAGGCTAGAGTTTTAAAATGCATTTAGTTTGGTTTATTTAATTATAGAAAAATACTCGAGGGCTGGCTGTGTGAGGGGAGAGATGCCTTCATGGAAGCCTTTCTAAGGAACCCTTGCTCGTATCCACGTTACATATGGGGAAAACTACGAAAGCGCCCATGCAGCCAGCCCGTTGGCCGATATTCGAAACTCGAAACGAACTACTGGTGTTCAGCGACTCGGTCGCAAATGGGCTAAAATTGCATTTGTAAACGGAATAAACTCAAATCTGTTGTAATTAAAAAAAACTGAAAAGCATCTTTATTTGAAGTCTCTGTTTAAAGACTTTGTATTTAAATGTGTAGCTCGATTTATTAAAACAGAAGTAAATTACCATTCATGTTATCATGATTCATATTAAGAGAAAAACATGGATTTATAATTAATTTAACAAGAAAGATATATAATTAAAAAAAAATCTGAAATGTTTCAGATTTTAAATTACGTCCAAAGGGGCGTTTTTTAACATTTTGTGTGTTACCTTTCTTTATTAAATATCATGTTCCTCGCACTTAAACCATAAGATCCAGTGCAACAGCAATATCGCAAAATAGTTTTAAAACGAGCATATCTTTAGAATTTCCGATACAGAGACTCACGCGCTGGAGATAAAAATGTTTTTTCTGCACAACGTTGCCATTGCTCGCTTTGAAATCCTTGAGTTTGTTAATTAAAAATTCGTCAAAGTTTTAAAAAATAGGAAATTGATCATAAAACAAATTTCAATTTTCAAATTTGGTCTTCCACATGCTCATATTCGTTGGAGGATTACGTTATTCAAAATTCGATGACTCTATGTACCGTTATTTTATGACAATGTGAGAAATATACATACATTTACGCAGATTTTCATTATTTAATTTCTTCAAATATAATGTAGGACTCTAACATTTTATGGCAACAGTTTGAAAAGTGAACCGACATTTATCCGTCCGACGCAAAATGCCAAAACGAAACTAATAGTCCTTCGGGATTCAAATCCCTTTGGACTAATAATGATATGAATAAACTTCTATAAGCACGCTTTGAATCGAAGGATTTGTAAAAGTTATCTGATGATTAAGAAATAAACATGAGAAAATGAAACTAGATGTAAAAGCGGTAATTACGGACACTTATTGATTCCTATAATTTTAAAATTATTATCTGAAGAATCAATGTTATTTTTTCGCAGGAATCTTACATCAAAAGACAATACTGAAGTAACAAAATTAATCAAGTTTATGAAACATTAGCTCAAGTGCAGAGAAACGAAACATTCAGAAATTGAGATTTAAACTCAGAATCGCTAAGTACACTACCCTGCATTGAAAATGGAGCACGAAGAAAAAGTGGCCAAAAAGTGATGAAACTCAGCAAACAGAGAAAGACAGCAACGAACAATAAGTGATCTTTATTTCGAAATAATTATGCATAATACGCAGCGAGAACAGCTTCGGCTGAGTAGGTTGCAGGACCATCTTCGACGGCATTACACAAAGCGACATATCTAGGTACAGCGTTAGTGAGACTACGGATGGTGTACTGAGGAAGAGCTCTCCATTCCCTGTCAACCATTTGACAAAGTTCGTCTTCTGAACACGGCAATAGCAAGATCTGCAAATGGTGTCCAATCACATCCCATATGTGTTCGATCAGTGAGAGATCAGGAGAGAACGGTGGCCAAAGAAGCATGTGTACACCTTGCAGAGCACGTTGGCTGATGCGAGCAGTGTGTGGTCGGGAGTTATCATGCTGATAAAAGGCATTGGACACTCCCTGAAGGTAGGAATGTGTCATCGACAGTAGCACATCATCCATGTATTGCTGGGCCGTCATAGTGTCCTGAATACGCAATAAAGGTGACCTGGAATCGTAAGCAATGGCGCCCCCAAACCATGATGCAGCGTAGTAGCGTGGTGGAGCATTCCACAACTGTTGAATGATTGGACCTGTCTCCACATCAACGCCACACTCGTACGTGGCGGCTATCATTGGAGAAACAGAAGCGTGACTCATCTAAGAACACGATCTTGTGCCATTCCGTCGTCCACATCGCTCGAGTCTGGCACCTTTGCAGACGTTGGGGACCTATGATATGGAGTTAATGGCAGTCTTCTTAACAGATGCGACGAGTGCGACGGTAAATGATTCTGGTTGAAATGGGAACGACCAGCATGCCTGAACTGCCGAACTGCAGCATGTCCTGAACATGCTGCAGAATGGAGGTAAAAGAGACTGGCGGGTGTGCCACCTCCTGTAGGCTGATGCATCGATTCACGCGTGCTGATGTCAGTCTGGCTGCACTGGCACCCCTCGAACTTGCCACATTTCCTTTTTCCAGTCATCGTCGCCACAGCTGGTGCACTGTGGACGCGTCCAGGTGTGTGTCAGCTGAAATTCGCTTTACAGACCAACCTGCCCTTCTCAGTAAGCATGTTCATTATGTAAGTACACCTATCAGTTTACCAGTAAGCACGTTCACTAATACCATGCCCCTCGTAGAATCGTCTGTCTGCTGGAAATGGCTCCGCTGACGACGTCATGGCATTCTCTGTCGTTACACGCTTTCTCTGAGACAAGAACAAATTTTATACGACGATTTCCTTAACAGAAATAAAGGCACGGAAACTGAACATTCTGCAGGTTCCCCAATGTCTTGCCTATAACGGCATTAGCCACTCTTAAGGCCAGAAGTGGAGGCCATTTTATTGCGGCGTTATTACCTAATAGGCGGCCACCGTTACATCCTATGAAGAGACAGACAATTTTATATCCATGCCTTCTCCGGGATTTGAAACCGGGACCTTCGGTATCGCAGTCAGGCTTTCCTAACCACTATACCGTCTGGGCGACCACATTCTTGAGTTTCCTTCCCTTATATCTTTCTCAATGTGCGCTGGAGAGCTGCGCGTTTCAAATCATTCACATTACTTGGTGGCTTGCGTTCTACACTGAAATTTGTATAATTTTCGGGTCACTCTTTCTCGGTGTTACATTTTCAATGTCGGGTTGCGTATGTAGAAGCAGTAACTACACCAAATACATCGCTGAGAGAAAAATATACAACTTAAAAATAATAGTCGGACAACCACTGTTTTTAATACAGTACTAAAAAAGTGTGCATATTTTTTATGAAAATGTTAATATGAAATGCGTAATTTTTTTGGATGAGCAAAAGGGGAAAATGATAAAAAAGAAGGTAAATGTTTTAAATGTCTCCGAATTTACATTTAAGTGACTAGTGTAAATCTAAAACTGTGTAAATACTTGTGTAAACTTAAAACGTTACAGTCATTTAAAATTATTTTGTTTTGCAAAAAAAATAAATAAATAAATAAAATAAAATAAAATAAAATAAAATAAAAAAAAATAAATAAAGACAATCCAGAAACTCATTCTGTCCTACCTAATTCCCAGTGTAGTATTACTGCAATTAAAAAGGGTTTTTATATTGCAAACTTGTTCAGTTACTGAGCAACATCAAAATAAGTCAAAATTCGTTAGGACTGTAACTGATTTGGGAACTGAAATCTGCTTCATTATTAAAGATTTAGTTCCATAATTAAACTTCAAAGTCATACGGAAAGAACTCTTAACAACTTATGCGTCTGGAATAACATGTAAGGATCCTAAGTTTTACTAACGTTTATTTTATTTTAAATCTTTACTATCACTTCTTATTTTCTACTTCCGGCCAGAATTAAAAGCTTTAACTTATTTATGCAAATTTGTCTTGCTAACGCCAAGTACTTAAGTTGTGGTTTTTTGCCAAGCAAGAGAGAGGAAAGTGTTATTGCAAGCCGCTTGCGATAGTAGTTTTACTCGGTTGCTGGTTGCCTTCAAGGCCAGAGGTTTAGTCCTCTTGATAATTTTAAACGTAGTTTTAGCAGCTCTCTGTACTACCTACGGATTTTGTTAAATAACGGCCAATCTTAAAGCTAGGCACTTGTATATTAATCCAAAGTTAGTTTTAGTTAGAATTTTAGATAGTAGTTTTTATATTCTTACGTTCAGACCACAAGTGGTTGGTCTCTGTATTCCGAAGTTCCGGAAATCTCTGTAAAGATAGAAAAATAAAGGGTTTCGTATACCCTTCCTGTGTGTATTGTCTACTTCAAAATTTATTGAACATAGCTTGAGTAAGCTCCCTGTTCCGAGTCAGGACAGTTCATGTTTCCAAAGCAAGTTAAGAGGAACACAAGTCCTGATAGTGGCGCCCGACGAAGAAGAATAACCATGGCCGAGTTTCAAGAAGAACCTGTGGTGCCTGCAGAAGCGGCTCAGAATCCAGAAATGCCAGCTGCCGCCCTGGAAGGATTTGGGTACATCGTCCAAACCATGCGCGCATCGATGAAATCAGAAGCAACATTTAATGGAAACTCACCGGTAACCAGTTTTTTGGGAAAATTGAATGACCCCTTCATGCTGTATCCAGTCCATGAATTCCAGAAAGTCACCTTAGCTACCAGCGCTTTGAGGGGCCAAGCGCTTAATTGGTTTAAATGTATAGGCAGAAGTCTCTTGGGTCAAGCAGGAAGTCCCACCTATACTTACGAAAATTTTAAGACCGCCTTAGTAAAAGCCTTCCCTGTCGTAAGAAATTGTTCAAAATTAAAAGCGGAACTCTTCAGCATATACCAGCAACGAATTGAAAATCTCTCAAGCTTTATTTTAAGAAACATTCAGGTCCTTAAACTCTTGTATGGAAGCCGTCCGAATCCTGAGATAATCCAAGTGATTTTGCCGAGGTTACTTCCCCAAGTACAAGACTTTATTGTATTAAGGAATCCGACTACACTGGAAAGTTATTTGAGCTAGCAATCCAGTTTGAAAGTAGAAGAACGTCGGACATTGAAAGAAGACGCCAGTATGAACAATGAAACCAATTTGTTGCGCCAAGACCACAGCAAAGGCAAGAACACGGCTACGGAAGCAAATCGAATCAGTTGGCAAGGAAACCTGAGTATCCAAAAACAACCGGCGAACGTCGACAGTTCAATAGTAAGCCAGAAAAAAAGTCTGAAGGCCAGCGGAAAGAGAAGCAAGGCATGTAAAGGAACAAAGAAAATCTAAACTAAAACGGATTTCTGCTGACGGGAGGGTGCGGAAATCCGAAGGCCAAGAAAACCCCTCTTCCTTCAAGTTAAATACAGTTATTGTGAAAAATTTGACTCTTCCAAAGATTGAAGTTTTGGTGAACAGCATCCCAGCCACCGCACTCCTGGATACAGGCGCGCAGTGTTCCTGTGTGTCAGAAGATTTTTTTAGGAAGTATTTCCGTAGATACAGAATATATAATTCGGATAATACGACAATGTTAGCTGCGCAGGGAGAAAGATGCAAATGCATAGGTAAAATACCATTATATATTCGCATTAAGGACGAGCAAGTAAAGATCATGTTTTTTATCGTAAAAAATCTATAAGCGCATGTGATTCTAGGGATAGATTTTCTTTCAGAGGCAGAAGCAATGCTAGATTTTAACCAAGCGTCCCTTAAGCTGACCATGAAACCCGTTGTGGAAGAAAAAAGAGAACCACCCACGTTAAAGCTCAACCACCTGCCTACGGGAGAGCAACAAAAAATTCGCCAAGTGGTAAGTGAATTTTCTTCGTTATTTAGTGATATTCCCGGATTTACTCAAGTTACTAACCATAGTATCGACACAGGAGATTCACTGCCAGTTCGCCACAAGCCGTATCGGTACAATAAGAATAAAGAAAAAATTATAGAGTGGCACATTCGAGATATGTTACGTAAAAAGATCATAACGGCCATCTCAAGTAGTTATGCTAGCCCGGTTGTGTTATGCAAGAAAAATAATGACTATCCAGTAACACATCCGAAAAGGTGGCGTTTTGCAATTGACTATCGTAAATTCAACTCCATGAGTAAATATCCGGTATATCCGTTACCTATTATTGAAGAAATTTTAACGAACATAACTTCTACAAAATACATGACTACGTTAGATTTAACGACTGGTTATTTTCAAATAGGTGTTAAACCAGAAGATGTGCCTAAGACTGCTTTTATAACCAAGTCTGGCAATTATGCATTCTTGCGTTTGCCGTTTGGCCTTTCAGGGGCACCGGCAACATTTCAGCGATGTATGGACATTGTGCTAAGGCCTGTTCTAGGAAAGACCACATTTATCTATTTAGACGATATCATTATTACTAGTGATAATCTCGACCAACATGTACAGGATTTAAGACAGGTGTTTTCATTATTAAATGAGGCCGGTCTAAAAGTTAATGTCGAAACGTGCAAATTTGCAGCCCCTGAATTTAAAATACTTAGGTTACAAAATATCTCAGAAAAGAATCGAGACAGACGAATCAAAAATAATCGCTGTGCAAAAGTATCCGCCGCCAAATACGGCGAAGAAGCTCTCTTCTTTTCTAGGACTTTGTTCATATTATAGGTCCTTTATAAAAGATTTTGCAGCTATTGCTGAACCATTGTTAAAATTAAAAAGGAAAAAGGCAAGATTCTCGTAGACGGCCGATGCCAATAGTGCTTTTGAAAAATTAAAGCAAGCATTAACGCAAGCCCCTGTTTTGAAATTTCCTGAGAACGATGAGAATTTAGAAATTTCAGCGGATGCTTTGGATTATACGGTAGGAGCTGTACTTTCGCAAAATCAGCAGCCCGTGGCATTTTTTAGTAGAACTTTAAATCAAACACAAAGAAATTATTCCGCGACTGAGAGAGAGGCACTTGCAGTTCTGTTAGCAGTGCAAAAGTTCCGAGTCAATTTTGGAAGGGCGCCAATAACAGTGTATTCTGATCATGCGGCGGTAACTAGATTGTACTCAGGGAAAAACTTATCCCCAAGGTTAATAAGATGGGCACTCAAGTTACAAGAGTATAATCTGGTAATTAAGCACACCCCCGGAAAGGAAAATATCGTAGCAGATGCCCTATCCAGAATAAAAATTGATGAAGTAGGTAATACTGCAAAGGTGGCAATGCTCACAGCATGTACGATACATTCCCGAGAAACTGTAATAACCGAACTGGGTAAGGATCCGGAATTTAAAAATATTTATGATTATTTAAAAGATCCTGAAAATTTTAGCCACCAAGATATTGTGGCGATAAGAAATAGGGCGGCCCATTACGAACTAATAGATGGTCTATTATTTTATACAAAAACTACGAATTCCAACAACAAATTTCGACCTGTTATCCCAGCTAGTCTTAGATTAAATATACTGCAGGAGTTGCACGACTCCCCTTTAGCTTCTCATGCTGGTATTCGAAAAACCATCCAACGCGTACGCGAAGAAGTTTATTTTACTGAGCTGCAAAAGTTAACAAGGGCGTATGTCCAGTCCTGCCCAACATGTCAAGCAGTTAATTATATTAATTTCCGCCCGGCCGGGTTTCTAAATAGCATTAAATCGGAATTTCAAAATGAAATAATTGGCATCGATTTATTGGGCCCTTTCCCGAAAAGTCAGTTAAATAAAAGTCGGTATCTCCTTGTTATGGTTGATCATTTTAGTAAGTGGA
This sequence comes from Stegodyphus dumicola, assembly GCF_044657685.1. NCBI lineage: Eukaryota > Metazoa > Arthropoda > Arachnida > Araneae > Eresidae > Stegodyphus > Stegodyphus dumicola. Next base: position 135,284,673 of record NC_140771.1, on the reverse strand, counting down.
CCGAAATTTTTCCCTTAAAACGAGCCTCCGCGAAATTAGTTACTGATTCTATTTTAAATAAATATATTTTAAAATACGGTGCGCCCCTAAAAGTTATATCGGATAATGGTCCTCAATTTGTAAGTAATGTATTTGAAGACATGTGCCAAAAACTGGGCAAACGTCATTTAAAAGCGGTCCCGTATCGGCCGCAATCAAATATAGCGGAACGGGTCAATAGAAATATAGTGAAAATTATCCGTAGTTATGTTAAAAATTTTCATAAAAGCTGGGATAACTATGTCAATGAATTTGCTTTCGCCCTTAGGACCGCAAAACATGATACAACGGGCAAAACTCCTGCTGAGTTATTTTTAGGCAGAAAGATTATAACGCCGTTAGATAAATTATTTTATGTTCAACAAAGAGCCCCAGAATTTAAAATGGGTGATATAGAAATATTAATTAAAGAAGCAAAAAAGAACACTGATGTAGAACAAAGAAAACAGAAGCTCTATTATTATTATATGAAACGACGGGGAGTAACTTATAAAGTAGGAGATGAAGTATTAAAAATTAAGCATTCACTTTCTTCAGCACCAGAAGATAAAACCGCCAAATTTTTTTCCACGATTTGAAGGACCATATGCCATAGAAAAAAATAAATCAGGCTGTAGTGGTGTTAAAAGCCAGGAATGGTGAAACCTGCACCGCAAACTTTGACCAGATAAAACCATTTTATAATCGTAATAAAATGCCAATATTTCAAGATCTTTTGCAGGATCCGGCACGGCAGGGACAATGTCCAGAGGTGGAACAACGACAATCACAAGGGCAAGCCATGAGTAGACAGGAGCAATTGAAAAGAAGGTTTCCCCGTTGGAAAACTGAAGGTAACAAGAAAAAGAAGCCGTTCCACCGACCAGAAAAAAGAGGGCACGACCACCCCCAGAATGAAGAAGGAAGAAGTTTGACTAATGCAAAGAGAGCCAGGAGAAATGGCAACAACTATAACAGGGCTCCAAAACGGAAGATCTACCCATCGGATAGGAGTCTACGCAGCAAATGTCGACGAATTGATGAAGGAAAACCAGCTGCAGATACAAAGAAGCAAGAAAAGTTTGAGCAGCCAGCAACGAGATCCAGGCAACAACGAGAGAGAGTTGTTCCGGTTCCGCCAAGACCAGCTGCCATCAAACGGCCGAGACCACAAGCAGATGCTTAAAAGAAGGTCTTCAAGGGTGGCCGAACTGGAAGAAAAAGAAAGCTCATGGAAGAAGGAACCGAAGGGCGAACCCGCACAAGACGGAAGATCAACCAGACTGTAGTCTTCGCCACTTTCCAGGACTGGGCAGAAAAAAAGGATGTCTGAATATCACAAAGATAAGTAAAACTTTATGTTACTTTGAAACTTTTAAGTTAATTTTTCATTCTTACTGCAAGTGGCAGAATTGAAGAAGTTTTACCTCATGTGAGGCCTACCTTTATCGCCAAAAAGGCGAGAAATGAGTTGTTACCTATTTTGGTATTATGTTTTTCAATTACTCGCGAGTAAAACTAAAATTATTGTATAATAGGAATGTGTAAATACTTGAATATTGTAAAAGCATTGATAATCTTTGAGAAAGGTACCTTAAGAAAATTGTAAAAATTATTGTATAAAATTTTATTTAAAAGATTCTGGCAAGAAAGAAGTTTTAGTCTGAAAGACTTTTGAAATGTAGTATTTCAATATAGAAGAATTGGCACTTGCTTGGAAAAGAATAGAAGTTAACAAACAATATACTACTAATGTATGTTTTAAAATACGTAAAATTAACGGCACGTTAATATGTCCTTATATACAATGTGAACTGTTATATTAAAAGTTAAGAAATACTGTGATATGTTAAAAGTGAAAATACTAGAGTAATGCAAAAAATTTTAGCTTATTGGTGTGACTGTGAAAAGAGCAAATTATTGTGAATATGTGTTAAAGGTTGAATGAATATAGTTAGGCTCTCTGACGCTACACTTCAGAGTTAGCCACTTTTCAGAATAGTACCTCAGGGTTTAGAGATGAATATAAGGTGTGTTCTGAGGTCTTCTTATGTTGAATTTTAACACGTTAGTGTTTTGATTGCTGGCGGTAGTGTTGAACACTTGTACATAGACACGCACGTGTTTGGTGTTTTTCTTTACAACACATGTCAGAGAGCACGGGGAGATAATTAAATAACGTCATGAATGAAATAAGAACTTTGAAAGAGAAATATAAGTATTCATGTTACTTGCCATTTGATTGTGTAACATTTCATTAAACTAGTTTTCCTTCCAGATCTCTGGAAGGAACCAGATTCAACTAAGAAACTCCTGTTTATAGATGAGGTACAGATGAAAATTATTTGTCCATGGAGTTGATAATGTAAAAACGACTTTTTTAATTTCTAGATTAGGTAATTTCTAGAGAGAAATGTTTGTAAAAGATTGGCCTCGCGTTAGATTCTAGAGCTAAAAGTTTTCAACAAGGTCATTTTAGACCTCAGTTTCAAACTAATTAACTCTGGCGGGAAGTATGTAAGGATCCTAAGTTTTACTAATGGCCAGAGGTTTAGTCCTCTTGATAATTTTAAACGTATCGTAGTTTTAGCAGCTCTCTGTACTACATACGGATTTTGTTAAATAACGGCCAATCTTAAAGCTAGGCACTTGTATAATAATCCAAAGTTAGTTTTAGTTAGAGTTTTAGTTAGTAGTTTTTATATTCTTACGTTAAGACCACAAGTGTTGGTCTCTGTATTCTGAAGTTCCGGAAATCTCTGTAAAGATAGAAAAATAAAGGGTTTCGTATACCCTTCCTGTGTGTATTGTCTACTTTACAATTTATTGAACATAGCTTGAGTAAGCTCCCTGTTCCGAGTCAGGACAGTTCATGTTTCCAAAGCAAGTTAAGAGGAACGCAAGTCCTGATAAACTAATCATGAAGAAGAGACATGGAAGTGTTTAAAATCTGACTTAAACATACGGATGAACCATGGAACAATATATTAACTGCAGGACTACGAATGTTTCAATTCTTAGTAGTCTAGGCACACAAAAATTTGCCATTAAGAAATCTTGAGTTTCTCGATTCAAGTATTAGCGAAACAAGTATAAAAGATTAGTACACTGATAGAGATATAGAAGACTAACATGTAGCCATGCAGATTAAGGATGCAAGTATGATATTTAACGAAGAAAACGTACTGAAATTCGGTGTAAAATTAAGAAATGATGTTTTTTCTAAAGTCTCCAAAGGAAATTAATCCAATTTAAACTTCAACTTTGCTACTAAGGGTATTTAGAATTTTTGATTCATATCACTTTTGAAACACCTCAGACATCGTCCCAAAATTTGCTGCCCTCAAGAACTACTTTCTGAAAGAGATAAAACTTTTCTAGAAGCTAAGAAAATTGTGAAATAACATTTATCCAGTGGAAGTTTTCAAATTATCTAACGTATGATAGTGTTAATTGGGATTTTAACCCACTTTCAGTCCCAGATTTTGATGGACTTTGGATGACCGGCCTGAAGCAAATAAAAGCACATCTTAAAAGAATTATTTTCATACAGCTTTTTAACTTCCTGACTTTATAACTCAAATGGAATTGTGTTTAAAAAAGATTAATATCTCTTGTCAATAATCCTAATGACATTAGCTCTCGTACGCACGGGAATTTCATCATAAAGAGTTGCTTTAAATTCTTCACCTGATTAAGAAGGGACAAATTCTAAAATTTAGCTTGCCTGAGCGATGGAAATTAATCCAACATCTTTTTCAAAGATTTTGGAAACTTTGATCATCACATTATTTCTTCCATTTACAATAAAATAGATAACAGCTAAGCCGAACTTAAAGATGGATAATATAATAATAACAATATAATTAATAGTGTTAATGAAAAGAAAATGGCCAGCCTTAAAATAGAAGTTCGCAGAATTATTCGAAATGTATCCAAGCACTCAGAGTAAAGCTTTGGAGAGTAATTACTTTGGAGAATTAACGCCCCTTATTACGAAAATGCCTCGTAATAGTAAGCTTATAGCAATTTCACTGTACTACGGCATATAAATGTGCACTAACTCTCGTTCTTGACGGGAAATTGACTTGGTATTTATTTAGAAGAGTTCAAATATTATCTGGGATAAGCCAATCACAATTTTCTACAAGCTGGTAGTCATGCGACAATAAAAAGTAGAATGGTAAAAACCGTTCGTCAAAAAAAAGTTTAAAATTTAAAAGTTTTGCTTAAAAATCTTTTCTTCCAAGCAATTACTTTGCGCTCCTGTATCCAATAACGCAACTTCTGGGTTAATGCAGTAGCTAGCTACATAGCTATGTAACAAAATGTGGATCACTGGAGGGAATAAATGTTTTTATGAACTTTGTAATTAGTTGAATCTGAGAGTGCCTTATTTCTTTTTGGAGTGGCTGTGTCCTCTTTCGCGATTTATTTTGGCGATTGCCTTTGGTGGGTGACATTTGTTCCTGTTATCAAGACGTCTACTGCCATCGAACCGTGGGCTTTCTTCTGCTCTAGATTTACGAAAATATTTGCTCGCCCTTTCCTCATGTCCTGCTGTGTACTCATTAATAAACGCCTATTTTGGAAATTCACCGCGAATAACTATTCTAGCGTACTTGGGTTTGTAATTCAACAAAATCCTGATTTTCAGGAAACAACCTAGACAGAATTTTTGGATAACCTAGACACAATTTTTGGATTTTTGGATAACCTCCGCATCTGATTTTTTCCATACAATAAGCTTATATTTTTCTCGATATAAACTCAGCCAGTTTTATGACCTTGGTTTGATATCTTTCAAACAGTTCTGCTTCTAATTTCGCTCTTTCACGAAGGGGAATGTTTTCACAAGGGCGGTTTTAAATGTCTCGAGGGAAGAATTCTCACTGCCTGATTCACCGAATTAAAATTTATCGATGCATTTGTATCAACTCAATGCCTGCCCTCGAAGCGCGGCAGTAGCTATCTTGGCCTTGTGTAATTCTGCAACCGGGTAAAGCAGAAAGTGAGAATTTAATTGTTCCAGAAAAGTTACTACCACTTTTCTTTCATCAAAAATAGCTGATGGTTTCATTTACACTCGGGCATAATATATTTAAGATGAACCCAAATTGCTCCATGGGAATTCCTGGTGCCTGTGGAGCCTGCTATTTTACTTTTTTTTTTTTTTTTTTTTTTGTGAGGGAACTAAATATTGCCTAGTCTTGCGACATAATCCATAATTTGTTTGGCGCCTTTCATGAGGTGTTTTACATGATATGGAAATATTTACCCTATCAGACGTAAAGAGAATTATTATTGTGTTTAAAGTAACTACAAACCATGGGAAATAAATTAATTTCCTTGTAGTTAGTTAGAAGTTCTGAGTTCTGTTTAAATACAGATTTTTATTAAACAGAATTCAGAACATAAGGGCATGATCTTGTTCTATCAAACACAGCTTGTGGGGACGTAACTAAACAACAGTCAAATTGAAGTTTAAATGTTGACTAGTAGTCAAGGACTATACAATTTAAATCTTCCTCTAAGTTGGCTCAGTAACTGTACCGGCATATCAAATTCAAATGTAGGCAGCGATATACCGCAAAGCTGAATAATTACAACTTATCAGAGCTCGCAGGAACTGAACGTAGCGTGCACCTTTAGGCCCGACACATGCTTCGTGTTAAAATTTAAAACCCTCAGGTTAAATAATATTAGCTAACTCATTTACATCATGATGAGGAAACGGAAAGAAGACGTTACAGTAAAGGCTAATATCATAAATGTCTGGTAAATTTAAATAACAACTTTACATGGTGTAACACAGTACAACTTGCCTCGAGATTTCGATTCATTTGGTTAGAAATTCGGTTTAAATTTAGAATGAAAATTACTTCATTATATCTAGTTTACTTTTTCAAAATAGAAAAATCGATTTTTTAGACGTTAAATGTGTCAAAGGAAACAATCTGTCATTTGTCTGTCACTAATATTGTCGCTACTATAGTTACTATTTGCCCCACGTCTGTTACAGTTTACTTGAGGTATTTGTAACATGTAATTGTAAACATGCAAACTGTAACATGCGTATGGTTTTAAAAAATATCTCTTGTGCCAAAATCTGCAAACTTGCTGAATTTTTTTTAGTATATATGACGGAGAAATTGTTACGCTATAAAAAAATGCCGCTATAATAAAGAAACCATAAATGCATTTAAAAACAGAAGTATCTTTTCAGAAGTTATTACAACTATTATCTAACTCTCCTGCCAAAAGAAAAAGAAATACCAAAGAAAAATTAATTAGAATTACGCAGTCCAAGCAAGGCCAATTATTCAATTAGAGCATATAATTAATGTAATGATATTATTTTCGTAATAAAATATCAGTTACTTATGATCAGTCTCCGGCAGGGCAATCTGATCTCCGGATTTGACATGAGCACTCAGAATGATCAAAGTGCAGTATTAGTCTCTATAACATAGATTAAGTTAATTTTGTTGTATAATATAAGTAGCAAACTTCGGTCTTCATCTGAATCCGATTTTTTAAAAATGATTCAATGGGTTGCTTCAAGATACTTTCAAAATACTTTATCTTTAAAAATAACTAATTATTTTAAAATAATGGAAATGATACCAAACGTATAATTTTCAGTTGATATTTTAGTATTTTTTTTTTTTAACTTACCATTTTAGATTCGTCGATGTTGCTTATCCGCCTCACGTACATATTGACTCTCACTACCACAGGATCTAAATATTATTCATACTAAGTAAGATTTCAAAACACTTAGAAGACTTACATTAACATCTAACTTTTCAGATACTAAGAAATTTCAACCTGGTCATTTAAGTCCCTCTAAAAAATAATGTCCTTTAATTTAATAGTAAACCAAAAATCTTGAATACGGTAACACTCACCAAAAGTTGACAAAAAAGTGAGAAAACAATTGAGAGGCAAATACAATTGAGAAAATATAGTTGGTCAAATAACTCAATGCGGGATGGCAACATAACCTTCGTTTTATGAAAAAGCGCCGCGTGTGCGAAACACAATAAAAGAGGTACGCCTCTTTTCAAGTTCATAAAGTTTACTTACAAGTAATAATTCATAAATGTATCATTTATGTTGTATATGATGGATACTCTTTGGCACTCTGCTGAAACATCTACAAGAATGTTATATTTAAAAGCGCACAAATAAGGCTCGGTTTTGGTTTATTTCATTATTGCAAAGCATACGAGGGCTATCTGCCTCACGCAGCTAAGGAGGGAGATACGAGAAAGAGTATTTTAGAAAAACTGTATTGATACTGTGCCATTTTGCGTATTTTCTATTAAATAAGTTTACCTACTACCATTAAATTATATTGAAATAAATATATACAAAAGATACTTTGTATTATGAACTCATACCTATTTACCAACTTTTCGAGTAACCTATGTAAATAAGCGAAGCAAAGTACGTATACACCAGCTAAAACGTTTATGATGGTCATAGTCAGACATTAATTTTTTTAAATTCTTTTCGCATAAAGTTGTTAAGTTTGTTTGGGAGGAATTTCCAATAATAAAACAGCTTAGATAGAACAGAATATAAAGTAAAGAAAAAGAAAGCTGTTCGAATAAGATTACTTAAATAATAACAAGCCAAAATTAAGTATGTAAATATCAAATATCAAAAATAGTAGCTAATAAAATAATAGTAAAGTAAATAAGTATAAAAATCATATGATTAGCACCAAAAATTAATGTCATATATTTTATTTTTTTACCTAATGTTCATGTTACATGCATATATCAGTTGAGAAGAAAAATGTATTAATTACTTGTTCCATTTTTCCCATCTGGACGAATGCGAAGATCATAATCGCGAAATATGCTGTCTAAAATAATCTTTCGCTCTGCAAATGACGAAGTTCCTGACCTGTAGGATGGTAAATATTTTAGACAAGACATACATCTCCAAGTATATTAAACAAAGTATTGAGGTTTTATAACTGATCGCTGTGATAAGCTGTGAAGATAAAAATTACTTACTGTGCACTGTAACAGAATAAAAGTAAAATTAATAATAGTACTCGAGTTCGAAGAACCATTTTCACACTTGTCAACTTTCTAGAAATGCTGCAAAGGAAATATGTTCCGATTATTCTTTGAGAATGCATTAATAATAATGTACTTTTGATATAAAAACTTTACAAAACCGTAATTTTGTTACACCAAAATTTTTTACGTACTAAATACTTACATGAAATTGGTTATGCTTAAAATTTAATTATTTAATTTCCCTTTCCTTTTCTATCATTAGCCAATTAAACTAAAAATATAACAATTATGAAGGAAAAGAAATGTTTTGGCATTCCTTAGTCTTGTGAATACTCTTTCGCTTGCTCCTTCTCATTAGTACTGTACATTCACAGTCTTAATTTTGATAACATAGCAAGTAATTACAGGATAATGCAGTATTGATATTACTGAGTACTAGAACAGTAATTATTTTTAAAGAATACTCTGATATATGAATATTATAAACTACCTTAATGTTACTGTGATGCAAATATACCGAGTATGATCCATTTAAAATAAGCTCATGCAGCAACAAATCCCTTGCAGAATTTCTCTCAGAAGCTTTAAGACTTTTATCAGTATTTGGCAACAATCCGCAAATTATTTCCTTTTTATGGTTTTCAGATAAATTCGTAATTTAATGCTTAAAAACAAAACTTAGTGATTTCTCTAAATAGCAAACGTAAATGAGCGGAAGCAAATCCATTAAACTTTGTTTTTGCAATGTCTACTACAACACGTTGGAAATGTTGCCACTCACCGAAAAAAAAACCTTTGATGACAGCCCTTTAGTGTTCAGATACTACTAAACAAATTCCAGTAGCATTTGTATCATGTCAAACAACTTTTATTTGAACTTATGACGCATCTCTTTTCGAGTTATTCCAAATGCTTTGAATTTTCCCACAAACAATAATGTATTCAAGTATTTGGAGATGCGTTTTCAAGGCTAATCTGCCATAAAAACCGTTGTCATTGGTAATAAAATACGGATCTGAGCCTTTGATGTAAAAGTTTTAAAGAATCCGTACTGCGTGACAGTTGAATGTGAAGAATCTTAAGAACTAGTAAACGAATAATCGCTTGAGTTAGTGAAGTAGAAAACAACAAGTGAGAAGGGTGAAAAACCCTTTATTATTCCAACTAAAGTTTAACAGAACTCCGTCTTGGAGTTGTACAATAAAGCCGACACTCGCCCTTCAACTTAGGAAACTAAGAATTAAAACTTAACTAATCTCAACTAAAAAGATATAGCCGAAGCTATCAAAATTCTAACGGAGTTGGCCCCTTAGCGCTAATTTATAAGGTATTTCTCCGGCTTTCCTGGCGTGCTTTCTTGGTGTAGTGGTTCTGCACGCTGGACCGGTATTTCCAGAGGTCCGTGGTTCGATTCCCGGCGAGGGCGATTGCTCATTTTTCAGCTCACCTGCTTCTAAGAATACCTAATGTCTCTATAAATTGACTGCGAAGCTATTAAGGGCCGAGCGTAATAATAGCTTAAAAGAGAGTAGTCTAAAAAGGTGAACGCGTGCTAACCAGAATCTCTGGTTCTTTCTCACTGAGACAATAGAACTTCGTGGTTAAATAGCGCTCTTCCTCATTTGCATTCTAACGTGATTCTAAGACTACGTTCTGGCCGAAAGTGGTAAGATGAAATTAAGAAGCGATAGGAAAGGAAGTTTAACTCAAAATTTAGCTGTTAATTAAATTAACATAATCCTTACAAAGTAACTAAAAAAAGTAAAAATTGAATGAGGTTCGGAAGGTGACCCAGTGTCGACAGTAAAAATCTTTGATAATTGTAAAGTTATTATAATAAGTTAAAGAAATATCAAAAACCGCTAACATTTTTGGCGATCCTCTGCTGCAGATCCCGCGACCCACAGTTTAAGAAACTCTGAACTAGATTATCGCATTGAGTGGAAAAGCAACCATGACGTCACTGTTTGAAAAAAACGCTATCAGTGAACAAATGTCATCTCTATTCAAATTCCAGCTTGCGCAAATTCCATTTTACGTTTCTTTCCTTTTCACTCTCTTACTTTACAAAAGTTTTTCCAATTATTTCTCCTCTTCACTTTTTTTTATTTTACAAAAGTAATATTTTTTTAACAAGTTTAATTTTACCTCTCCGCTTTTTTTTACTTTAAAAAAAAATTGTACATTAAACTGTTGTAGAGACATTAGGTATTTTGGAAACAGGCAAGATGAAAAATTAGCAACGCTTTAGCCTGGAACCGAACCGCGGACCTCTGGAATACCGGCCCAGTGGGCAAGCCACTTCACCACGAAGGCACGCTAGGAAGGCGGGAGAAATACCTTATACCATACATTAAATTTAATATAAAATAATTAAACTTGTATACATTAAATATAATTTTTATATTTTTCTATTTACTCATGTGCAATTTTTTGTTCCTCTTTCATCATTTCTATTTTGTTTTCCGAAAATAACTTCTCATTTCTTTCTTTTCGATTTTTTCATTTTCGTTTAACAAATTAAAGTTTTTTATACTTTAAAAATTTTTTCTTGTTAATTTTTATTTTGCACTTAATTTTCTCTTGTTTTAAATACGTATTGGTGTTACATTTCCCAACAGTAAGCTTGCATATGTTATTCTGTCTACGAAATTTAAACTGTAATTAGTATGAAAATCATTTTACTCTGCAGGTCATTATGGATAACATTTACTGCAGATTAAAATCGACTTAAACTAGTATGTATAATGTTCATGCTAGATAATTTAATTGGAATAATTAATCAAAATATTGCATATCTTAATTTTCATACTACTAACACTTAATCGGAAATGTTCAGAACTTTCCTTCTCATGTATTATACTAATTACTAATGAGTGTACTAACTTTCGAAACATAATTACAAAGCATCACGGAATCCCTTTTATACATCTTACTTTTATTCAAAGGGATGACCAGTCTACGTCTGTGCTAAACATCACCTCATCACCTCTTTTACACATTTTACTCTTATCCAAAGGATTCGCCAAACTATGTGAAGCAAATGTAAATTTTATAGTTTCTACTTTCTATTTACATATTATATTTTTCCTTATATTTAATTTTCTTTTTTTCTTTTAAAACATATTCATATTACATTTCTGATGCTTTTTTTCAAAAAGTGACTTTCACAAATTTCTTTACAGCAAGACCTACAAGCTTTGAATCAAACCTTATAATTCAGACTTGACAAATTTTCATGGCATAACGTCTATTTAAATCAATACATGGGTATTTATAACCAGTTTAGTTCAAATACATACAAAAAAATTACATTTCATATTATGTTATATATAGTATTTTATGCTAGAGATATGTATATGAATATAATAAGGACTCTCTCTTTTATTCAACAGAAAGAGTCACTTATATTACTAACACAGACTAACTCTGAAACAATTTCACAACTTACCTTAAACCACCAAACGTAAGTTAAAACTTGATTTTCATCTTGTGGAGACTTCACTCGGATTGCTTAACAGGATACTACCATCTACAGCACAGCCTCATAATAACTATTATATTCGAACTTGCAGATTCAAATTTTAACATACCTGAGTTTATACTTCAAAATAAAACATCTTTGAAACGTATCATAAATCCAAAGTTAGACAGGAAAATGTAATAGATGACCCAAAAATAGTAAGACAAAAACAGAAATAAAAGTTTTCGTACGTAACTGGTGAGAATGAAACATAGATTTTCAACAACATTTCGGGAAAAAAGTGCCGGAAATAGAAATGCTGTTCTAAATCACTATTTAGACCCACAAGGAAAGTGCTTTTGAAGGAGACTTAATCCACTGCACAATTATGCATGCATATTTTAAACATGTATTTAGTCACGCCTTTAAACACCGAGACATTTTTCAATAGCTTAATTACTAAATTAATCCTGACTATTTATCCTGAGTGATTTATTTGATGCATCTAGATTTCTCGGTTTTCCAAGCTAATTCCAAAATCCGTTTCACTGCTCGTTTTGCTCAAACACTGTAGCTTTTCGAATTTAGCTCTTCCAAATCGTTCTTTCTGTTTATATTATGCAAGCATTGTAGCTCTTTTGAATCTGCGTAGCCTTTCGAATCACACTCTTAACTTTCTTAACAAGATACATAGAAATGAAGAGAATTTCAAAACTGTAGCGTATTATTCTAATTCGAATCATAACTAGATCTGTAAGGAAGAACCCAAGACAAAGTCTGAAATGCACAGTTAATTGATGTGCGAGCATAGAAATGAAAGGTGTCTTCTTTCCTGAACTTGAAATATAAAAATTTCTAAACTTTTAATATTTTTTCCTGACAGTATCCCAATTAAATTTAAATAATCTCCAAGCCTTTTAGCGTATCAATTCAAACTTAAACTAAAAAAACAACCATTTCAGACTGACATCATTTTATTTCATACTGAACTCTCACAGCTTTTTGAGAATATCTGATTGAATATTTCAGAATATTAGAGAATATTTCAGTTTATCGCAGTTAGAAAAAAATCACGTGTAAGCATCATATGAATTGAATTCCAAATAATAATCCAGCAGAGCAGTGAACGTAAAATTTTTAACACATCCATTCTGATTTGCATTTCAAATTGACCTTACTTTATTTAAACATTGAAACTTTGCAGCTCTTTGAAAACGCTTTACATTTAATTTATCGTAGAACATGAGAAGATTTGACATATTCCTTAGCAGATAATCATAAACATCATACATAGCAGGCAATATTGGCATTAACTTCATGTAACAATTAAGCATAGTAGGTATCTTAAACAAACTTCTAACATATTTAACTACGACTTGATGTAAAAAAGGCCACATTTTCAAGACAGCATTATTTTTATTAAACAAATGAGTCAAAAAATTCTTTGAACATAGATTATGACATTTTATTTATCATGAACATGACACATATAAAGTAAACAAAATGTGTTTGATAAAGTATGAAACACATTTTTATCTTTTAACCGGCTCTATTCTTAAGAAAAGGAGAGTTAGTATGAAAGATTAGAACCATTCCGTATTAGTGTTCCTCGTTTCTCCATGCATTGATCAAAATAAACATGTACTTTAATATCATATAAAAAATTTAAAATATAAATACTCAAACAGAAATACTTAACAAACCAGAGAAAAGATAAGATAGGTAGATATAAACACCAAGACCTTAATTGATAAATACGGTAAAGCATGTGAAAGACTAAGAAAAAAATGCAATCATGAAGAGTATTCTAACCCAAAACTTGCTCTGTTCTGCATATGGGCAGCATCCTTCGGTTTAGGTTAAGCAAACATTCAAGATAATTTCTATATAATTAGGTATTTTATTCACATTAGTTTATAATGTAAATTATTAGAACAGTCCCAGACGTAAAGGAAACATATGCAATATCCACCGAAAGTTTTTTTCCCAAGCTAAAAAAGGTATTGAAATATAAAATGGAATAAGAAAATTTCAGAATTATAGCAAAATGTAAGCATTTGAGTATGCAAACATGAGCAAAAAAATGAATGTTTTCTCTGCATATGTTACGTATGAAACAAGTCCTTAACCAGTTTGCCGAACTGGGCATAAAAAAATAATAAAGTATTTTTAACACATTATTTATAGGCACAAGTTGATAAATCAGAGTTATTTCGTCTTCTGAAGATTTAGGCTCAGAAACATTACAGCTCAAAAGCAAAAGTGATTTGAATGACAACGGATATAGTACGTAAAAAGCTAACGTGATGAATTATTTTTTGTTGCATTTTATGAATTCGCAGATAGGTAGCAAAGTTATAAGATACTTTACACGAACATTTTTAAAATTTATTATCAATGTTTTCCATTACCATAGACTTTAAGAAAATATTTCATATTAATTTGCCATTTTTTCATAAGATTTATCCATGTATTAATTTAATTTTAACATTTGTTTTCATTTACAGTACTAAAACAAATTAAGACAGCATTTTTGAAAATATGTCTGCAATTTGACTCAAACCTTTTTCTTCAATATCTTTCATGTAACCAGTTAAAAACAGCCTCTGGTCCTGCTCTTAATTTTTGTTCCAAATCATGCGAATATCTGAAGTCATGTTTCGCTTCAGCTGGAGAATTTAAATAATATTTTACCAGTAAACAGAAAATTTTAATACGTTTTCAATGAAATCTGACCGAATTGAGTGTTGTGAGTTTTAGCTATTTATTAACTAATAGTTCATTTTAAGTTGAAAAGCCTTTCCTATCACTCTCTTTTCAAACACGCTTTTCATGCCAGAATGTAAATGAAACAGCAAGAAATTATTCAGATTAGGGTGGAATGAAGTGCTATTTAAGCAAGAGTTTTGGAGGTTAGTTTTAGAGCGTGTCTGAATATTCCAGGCCACTTTGTGCTGTGATTATTGGCAACTTGCGTCAGCGGCGTTGATGTGTTTGCCGGTTACTATAGACCAGGGCTCTGCTTGCGCGTTAAAGTATTCTCTGTAAGCCGTTAGGCTAACCTATCACACCCTGAAATTACTTGTTACGTATTCCTGTTAAGTCAGAAGTGTTGGCTTTCTGTAATCCAATTTGGATCATTTGTTAATTTTATGCTTGAATAAAAGGATCTTGTACATCCTTCTTCTGATCTCTATTTTAATTTTACAAACGCTAGAAGAGAATTCTTCAAAAGTCCTTTTTTATAAGTTTATGCTTCCAAAACGCCATAGATTTAACACTGGTGTTCAACGTTTAAAAAGAACCAGGATGTCACAGGAAACTTCACGATTTACAATTCTGCCCACAGCGTCGCAAGTCCCCGTCACCATTGTGAATCCCATGGAAGGATTCAGGTTTTCTGTCGACACTCTTAGAGCTGCTTTGAAACCAGCAGCAGGTTTTGATGGAAAGACGTCTCTGTTAAATTTTCTGGAGCAGTTAAATTCACATTTTTTACTGCATCCGGTACAAGAAGCACAAAATGTTGCTATCGCCACGTCCGCCCTTAGAGGCCAGGCTGCTACGTAGTACGAGTGCATTAGCAAATTTATCTTGGATGAGCGCCTGGTAGCGAAAGTTACAAATTGTTTGAAAACTTGAAAGACCCATAAATTAAAGCGTTCCTCATAAATTAAAGCGTTCCTGAGTTTTAGCTATTTATTAACTAATAGTTCATTTTAAGTTGAAAAGCCTTTCCTATCACTCTCTTTTCAAACACGCTTTTCATGCCAGAATGTAAATGAAACAGCAAGAAATTATTCAGATTAGGGTGGAATGAAGTGCTATTTAAGCAAGAGTTTTGGAGGTTAGTTTTAGAGCGTGTCTGAATATTCCAGGCCACTTTGTGCTGTGATTATTGGCAACTTGCGTCAGCGGCGTTGATGTGTTTGCCGGTTACTATAGACCAGGGCTCTGCTTGCGCGTTAAAGTATTCTCTGTAAGCCGTTAGGCTAACCTATATAACCACAGCGTCGCAAGTCCCCGTCACCATTGTGAATCCCATGGAAGGATTCAGGTTTTCTGTCGACACTCTTAGAGCTGCTTTGAAACCAGCAGCAGGTTTTGATGGAAAGACGTCTCTGTTAAATTTTCTGGAGCAGTTAAATTCACATTTTTTACTGCATCCGGTACAAGAAGCACAAAATGTTGCTATCGCCACGTCCGCCCTTAGAGGCCAGGCTGCTACGTAGTATGAGTGCATTAGCAAATTTATCTTGGATGAGCGCCTGGTAGCGAAAGTTACAAATTGTTTGAAAACTTGAAAGACCCATAAATTAAAGCGTTCCTCATAAATTAAAGCGTTCCTGAGTTTTAGCTATTTATTAACTAATAGTTCATTTTAAGTTGAAAAGCCTTTCCTATCACTCTCTTTTCAAACACGCTTTTCATGCCAGAATGTAAATGAAACAGCAAGAAATTATTCAGATTAGGGTGGAATGAAGTGCTATTTAAGCAAGAGTTTTGGAGGTTAGTTTTAGAGCGTGTCTGAATATTCCAGGCCACTTTGTGCTGTGATTATTGGCAACTTGCGTCAGCGGCGTTGATGTGTTTGCCGGTTACTATAGACCAGGGCTCTGCTTGCGCGTTAAAGTATTCTCTGTAAGCCGTTAGGCTAACCTATCACACCCTGAAATTACTTGTTACGTATTCCTGTTAAGTCAGAAGTGTTGGCTTTCTGTAATCCAATTTGGATCATTTGTTAATTTTATGCTTGAATAAAAGGATCTTGTACATCCTTCTTCTGATCTCTATTTTAATTTTACAAACGCTAGAAGAGAATTCTTCAAAAGTCCTTTTTTATAAGTTTATGCTTCCAAAACGCCATAGATTTAACACTGGTGTTCAACGTTTAAAAAGAACCAGGATGTCACAGGAAACTTCACGATTTACAATTCTGCCCACAGCGTCGCAAGTCCCCGTCACCATTGTGAATCCCATGGAAGGATTCAGGTTTTCTGTCGACACTCAGGTGCTGTGATTATTGGCAACTTGCGTCAGCGGCGTTGATGTGTTTGCCGGTTACTATAGACCAGGGCTCTGCTTGCGCGTTAAAGTATTCTCTGTAAGCCGTTAGGCTAACCTATCACACCCTGAAATTACTTGTTACGTATTCCTGTTAAGTCAGAAGTGTTGGCTTTCTGTAATCCAATTTGGATCATTTGTTAATTTTATGCTTGAATAAAAGGATCTTGTACATCCTTCTTCTGATCTCTATTTTAATTTTACAAACGCTAGAAGAGAATTCTTCAAAAGTCCTTTTTTATAAGTTTATGCTTCCAAAACGCCATAGATTTAACACTGGTGTTCAACGTTTAAAAAGAACCAGGATGTCACAGGAAACTTCACGATTTACAATTCTGCCCACAGCGTCGCAAGTCCCCGTCACCATTGTGAATCCCATGGAAGGATTCAGGTTTTCTGTCGACACTCTTAGAGCTGCTTTGAAACCAGCAGCAGGTTTTGATGGAAAGACGTCTCTGTTAAATTTTCTGGAGCAGTTAAATTCACATTTTTTACTGCATCCGGTACAAGAAGCACAAAATGTTGCTATCGCCACGTCCGCCCTTAGAGGCCAGGCTGCTACGTAGTATGAGTGCATTAGCAAATTTATCTTGGATGAGCGCCTGGTAGCGAAAGTTACAAATTGTTTGAAAACTTGAAAGACCCATAAATTAAAGCGTTCCTCATAGTGAAGGATAGAGCTAAGCTCGAGTCTGAGTCATTCAGAAAATTTCATTATAAATCTGACGGAATTTATTTTGCGGAAAGTCCAGATTTTTAATATATTGTACGGTAAGAGGCCAGACGAAAAAGTCATTTTAACAATTTTGCCGCGACTTCTACCCCAGGACTACTACTTCTACCCAGGACCCAGGACTACTTTGAGCTTCGAAATCCAACAACGTTGGAAAACTTATCTGAGTTAGCCACAAAATTCCAAAATCGACATGGGGCAGAAAACGTTTTAGGAACGAGTCTCGCACAGGCGTGAAATAATACCAGCACAGAAGAAGGGTGAAAATAACCCTTTATTAGTCTCAACTATGAATAGAAAGGCACTTAATTCGTGCTTTACAATAACACCGACAACTTGCGGTGGAACTTAGGAGTTGTGAAGCAATGAATTCAAGTCTAAAAGAGTAGTGCTGAACTAGCACTTCAAGGTAGGGCTAACTAGATTGACTCGACAACCTACCCGGCTTGATAATTATTCAAATGGCCAAAAGGCGTATCAGCATGGTCAGAAACGTAACATGCACTGGCTAGCGAAAACACTCTCTGAATAAGCTCTAAGATTCACCCATTTAAATACTTACTTAACTTTAAATTAGCATCCTGACGAGGAAATGCGAGGGAAGTTAAGAAGTTCAGAAAGATAACAAAAATTTGAATAATCGGTTAATTTAACTAAGGGAAACCCTACATATTTTTATTAATTTCATAAGACATATGTCTCAGAAAATATCAGTATCCCATCTTCATAAGAAGCATCAGCTTTTAGAATGCTTTGATTTAAATTACTAGGAAAATAAGAATTACTATTTTGTAAAACTGTTTCTCTTTAACTCAAAATGTTACTTTTTTATCAGATTCGAAAGATTATACATAACTATTGTATTGCATTGGTAGACCAGGCTTATTTTATTACATATCAAATGAATATTTGAAAAAAGTTGTATTTTATTCTACCTACAAAATTTCAAGTCAAATTTTACTAACAGGCAGAAGTCTTTATTGCATTTTTAGTAAAATCTTAAAGGTAGAGTAGAGTATATTTGATATTCCCTGACAACATTCTACTAGACAGAAAAAGTTTGTACCTTATTCCGAAGAATTGTTTTTATACATAATTTGTTATACTTTTTAATTAATTTTCATATCGTTTGCTTATCTGGGAAGTTTGATTCCATGTCGGAAGCTAACATATTACTCATTTTTTCTTTTCCAATACATTTCGTATCTGCCAAATGCACAGTATAGAAAATTTTATTTACTTATTGCCTTGTATGGGCTGGGAAACATACTTTAATTTTTATTACATACCATACGAATACTTAAGTAAATATCATGTCTTTTTCCTTCTGT
Organism: Stegodyphus dumicola; assembly: GCF_044657685.1. Taxonomy (NCBI): domain Eukaryota; kingdom Metazoa; phylum Arthropoda; class Arachnida; order Araneae; family Eresidae; genus Stegodyphus; species Stegodyphus dumicola. The sequence continues at coordinate 135,266,025 of NC_140771.1, read as the reverse complement.
CAGGAAATTTTCAAGCAATGTTTAACTATTACATTGCGTTTTTAGCAAAATGTAGTGTGTTTTTTAACAAAATGTTAAAAATTAAATTGAACTTTTCATGACTAATTTTTGAGGATTATGGCTTAATTCTACTCAATGAAAAAGTTCATAGCTCATTAGCAAAGTAATTTACACACATACTTCGTTGTATTCTTGGTTAATTTTCTTACTGTAATTTATCTTTGACATTTTGATTTCTAGTCAAATTTAGAAGTGATTACTAACTTTCTGCCTTTTCAAAGAATTTCATAATCGCATGTCTTCATTCCAGAAAATTATCCTGATTTATCTGTATTACAACCAAAAATAGAAACTATGCAAAAGTTTCCTAAAAATGTACATGTTTTTTCCTTATATTTTTCATGCGAATATTTACATGAAAATGCATGTTTAATTCCTTAATGTTTATTTTCATGTATCACAACTAAAATTTCGAACACAAAATTTGAAATAATATCATGCTCCATGAAATTTACCTATGTGCGATGTCATTGTGTTTCCACAAGTGATTTGATAATGCGCTCTTGATAGTCTTTTAGATACTTCGAAAATATTTTATCTTTCCTATTGTTATATGGCAATGAAGTTCTGATACCTTTTTGGTTAATTTTAATCTTATGAGTTCTATAAATACTTAAAAATATATTTACAGATGACATATGTTGGTTCCTGAGATAGATTTCTTGGGAGTTTGAGAAAATAAGTATTTACTTTGTTAACACGATTTTCTTTAAATTTTATTGTTCAAATTTATTATTCAATATACAATAAAACGCAGATTTGTTATTATTATTCAACATTCAAATGAGCTTCAGTATTCCAAATCTTTCACATAGTTGCCTATATCAATAATTAGAAGACAGTGGAGTAAATGCATAAAATAAGACTTTAGAAGCAAAAAAATAAAAGCTTTCCAGATATAAAAAATTGAAGTTATTCACAATAATGTGTAAATAATCTTCAGATTCGAACTTCTTTGTAATGACATGGGGTTTAACAAGTAAACTTGCAAGTAAGGAAGGACAACAAGAGGGTATTTCTTCAAAATTAATTATACTGCATATCTTCATAAAGAGTAGTTTTAACAAAGGAAATATGGCAGCAAGCTTCTGAGCCTTTAAGTGGGCATTAGATCTTCCTCTTGCGTAGAATTTGCAATTCAACTAAGATTTTTGTAAGAGCTAATATGATATTTTTAATTACCGTCACGTGTTATGAAATATATTTGAACATAACTCTGGCAATTTAATGATATTTTTAACGTGAAAAAGTATAAGAATAAAAACATTTTACGCACCTTTTCAAACTCAGGATCACTCGCCATTATTTTTCCCAATTCCTGAAGCAACCTTTTTTTTTATTTATGAACCATGACTCGCTATTATTTCTTTCCATTACAAAACATTCCGAAATTTCTGAAATTCACGTGTTTTAAGCATTCAGTATGACACGTTGTGGGGACTGTTCAATGTTGCTGACAATTTTTCTCGCTTTAGCGTGCATACGTAGATAAACTTCAACACTTGGCTTTAAACGCCAGTAAAATTCGTTAAAAATCCTACGTATTTTAAACTCAATTTTTCACCGTGGCCTTAGTGTGCCATCGAAGCGTTACTTCTCCTTATTCAAATTCTTTAACATAAAAATTATAAATTATTCTTTCGTTTCTCGAGGTTGGTCGCTTATTACTATAATAAAACCAAATCTCCGTAGATTGACAATAAAACGAAACAAATGTTCAATTCAAATTAAACGTGAAATACAGGGCTAGTATAAATGATTCAATCGTTTTGAAAAGGCTATGTTTTCAAAAGTACACTGGTTATCATAAATTAAGGAAAAATCACAAAAATAGCGATAACTCCCTCAAAAATAAGCCAAACCCTGTAAAATTTGAATATGTTGCCAAGTTAGAGTAGCTGAGTAAAACTGTGATATGAAAATTAGTGACGCTGCTTTCGGAATACGTCATCTGCGAGGAGCATAAAGTCCATGTTTGAGAGCAAGCCCACATATTTCACTGTGACCGGGCCATAAGAAATCTGAGATAGCCAATTCGTAACAATGACCTCCAGGCATCACTTGCCTGCAGAAGAACTGCAATGGAGAGCCATTGGGAGACTAGAGGCAGGACAAAGTCAAGCAGAAGTGGCCAGATGGCTAAATGGGAGTCCTTCTGTGGTTCATAGACTTTGGAGGCAATTTCAAACCACAGATTCGGCATCTAGGAGTTTCAGCCAAGGACGGCCAACTGCTACGACGAGCGCCGATGACCGATATTTGACATTATGTGCACGCAGGAGTAGAACCGCTACTCCGACTCATCTTAGATCCTCCCTTGTTGCAGCCACCGGAAGGTTCGTGTCAACGTTAACTGTGAGTCGAAGGCTTAATGAAGATGGTCTGTATGCAAGGAGATCAACCATTTGCGTGCCGCTCACGTCACGCCATAGGAGGGACCGTTTTCAGTGGGCACGACAACATGTCCACTGAGCGCCTGATCAATGGAGGGCGGTTCTCTTTGTAGATGAGTCCAGGTTTAGTCTAGAAAGCGATGGTAGGCGTTATTTGATATGGAAGAGAACCTAGATCCCGTTATCATCCGTCAAACATCCGTGAAAGAGATGCATACGGAAGGGCAGTGTTTGTGTTTGGGGTGGCATCTCTTTGGGTGGACGCACAGACCTCCATGTCTTTCCAAGAGGAACCGTGAATGCTCTGATTTATAGAGATGACATCCTTGATGTTTATGTGCCCCCATATGCGGGGGCAATAGGTGATGCTTTCCTGTTACAGGACAACAACGCAAGACCACACAGGGCTCACATCGTAGATGATTATCTTCAACAGGAAATAATTATGCGCATGGAGTGGCCAGCTCGATCCCCGGACTTGAATCATATCGAGCACGTTTGGGATGCTTTAGTGAAACGGCTAGTTGCTCTGAATCCGCCCCCTCAGATCGTTGCCGCTCTTGCAACTGCTTTGCAAGAGCAATGGCTCTCGCTTCCTATGGAACTGATAGACCGCATAATTGAAAGCATCACACATCGCTGTATGTGCTGTATTGCTTTTAGAGGTGATCATATTCCATATTGAAGGTACTTTTCCTATAGCAAACTGACACCTTCGATTTGTTCATTTTATACATGTGCTAATTTCTATACTACCATATTTGTCTAGTAATTTCTTTTTATGTTATTTGATACCTTACTATATGTTGTATATTGTGGGTAAGTTTCATTAAATTCTACATGTAACGTTTTCAGTAATCGTGATTTTTGTGATTTTTCCTTAATTTATGATAACCAGTATATTTCACGTACACACGTGAAAGATATATGAAAAGAACCACAAACTCACCAAGTTTATGCACCCTTTACAAATATTCAGTATGTGACCCTTTGGTAACACGACACACGTCCAGACGATAATCGAGTTCATTCCATATATTTTGTAGCATTGTTGTCCAGATGCTCGTCTTGTCAATTGACCAAATGTTCAGAATACCACAAAAAACTGTGTGGAAGATTTTACTTCAATGGTTGCATTTCACCATGTGTAGTTCCTGCAACAGTTAAAGTCAGAGGATTATGCCCGACGACTATATTTTTGCGTCAACATGCAGGAAGAAGTGGAGAACAAAGATTTTGCCAACAAGATGATATTCAGCGATGAAACAATGTTCTACTTATCCGGGAAACTTTGTTTTCATATATTTTTCACGTGTGTATGTGTAATACTTTTAAAAATATAGCCTTTTCAAAATGAATGAATCATTTATGCTAATCCTATAGAATTAGCCTTTAGATAAGCCTTGATTCGGGCCTCAAGTATTCGCGAAGCAAATGCCGCCGATCGAAACTAAACAATTAATCAATTCAAGCAGCAGAGAGGTGTAGCAGAGTAACAGTGAAAGATATCTGCCAGATAGTCTTTGTTATTATATGTTACGGGCAAAGTATGAAATCCGGCATTCTGTAAAATACCTAGGCATTTTACAGGTTGCCGAAAACTGGCCGGCAGTGAATGAAACGATTAGACGTTCCATACACTGCCTAAGCATTCTATAGAAGACAAATGAGAAATTGGAAAAGTATAAATTACATCTCCTTATTATATATAATGCCTAAGGAAAGTATATAATAATTCATGCAATATACTGGCAGTTGTAATGAGTGTGGGTGAGGATAGTTTTTACCAACTTGAAATTTCTGAGATAATTTTAAAACAACTGTATATACGAGATAAACTTGCTTAGAATTGAAGGTATTCCTGACCATACGAAATTCCTCTCTGGTCAATTGCAGTTGCTCAGTCCAGTTGAAGTGGCAAATCATATTCCAAATATATGCGTAAAAGAAAGTACCGAAATATAAATGTTTTTGCGTGAAAAAATGTGTGAATACGTCCGAAATATGAAACGTCTTTGTGTGAAATAATGAAGTGCATTCAAACTATCATTTAAGCCTACCACTTTGCAACAAACATGTTATTAACTTTTTATATTTCTTACTTTTTATATGAAAATTTTGTTTTCTTTAATAAGAAAGGCATAAATTTTGTTTCGAGCAAATTCCATTTTTTTTACGTATTTTGAATAAAAAATTCTTAAAGACACTCTTTCATTATTTTATCAAAATAGCATTGGTATTTTTAAGGAATGAATGACATTTAAATAAGATTTATTATGATCTTTTTTTCATTCTTTGCCTAAAGAGCATTTGCCATTCCATAGAATGCCTAGGTATTATATAAAATGCCTAGATAAAGTATATAATGATTCTCATACTTCGTACTTTGCGTAAAAACTACGGGCATTCTGTAAAATGCCTAGGTATTCTCTAAAATGCCTGCGTTTCATACTTTGTCGGTAACATATATAAAAGAGTTGCATTTAGATATACTTTAATTAATTTGCTTTCTGATAAGATAGAAGTTACAGTGAAGCTAAAATGATAATTCGGTTAATTAACATAAATCTTTATAAATATATTTAAAATATTTTAACTGATTAATATTATAAGGTATTTCTCTCACTTTCCTAGCATGCCTTCGTGGTGAAGTGGCTTGCACGCTGGGCCGGTATTCCAGAGGTCCGTGGTTCGATTCCCGGCGAAGGCTTGTTAATTTTTCATCTTGCCTGCTTCCAAAAATATACCTAATGTCTCTACAGTGGCCCCCAAACTAAAAGGGGGTTGAATGAGGATTCTTCACACCCAGGATTTGGCAATTGTGTCCCCTAAAAACCCCAGTCGCCCTTTAAAAAGGAGAGTATATAAGGTATTTCTTCCACTTTTCTAGCGTGCTTTCGTGGTGTAGTGGTTATGCACGCTGGGCCGGTATTCCAGAGGTCCGTGGTTCGATTCCCGGCGAAGCGGTTGCTCATTTTTCATCTTGCTTGCTTTCAAAAATCCTAATGTCTCTACAATATTATTAATAAAAGGAAATTTTAGCAACATCTAAAATGATTATTTCCAATTAAAATATATCTATAAAATCTTGTGCTTATTTAATATCTATAATTAAAGTAAGTTATCTTGAGACAAATGATATTACAAAAACAGTAGAGGACAGCAACTGTGCTAGCTAGCAAATGCTGGCAAGATTTAACCTTACAATTGGAATTTATTTCGTAGAAAAATCTTAATGTAATGCTGAATTTTGCTTAATATTAAAATTTCGACGGATCCATTCGCCTTTTCAAAAACATACATAGAGTGTGTTACAGAATTAATGCTAATCTGAGGTTAAATTTCGCAAATTCAAATTTTTAAATGTTCTTTTCTTCTTTTTATAATAATCAGATATTTTAACATGAATATTTTCGTATAAATTTAAAATGCTATAAGTACGGAAATGAATTAATGATTAATAATTCATATCATGTGAGAGTGATAAATTTTTGAGTTAATTTAAAGTGTTTGAATTTGAAAATCAGAAAAAAAAAAGAACTAAATCTTACAAGAATCTTACAAAAGTACACAGGAATACTAGAAACTAGTTGAATAGTACAAAAGTATTATTCAACAACGGGAAATATTTATTTAATTCGCAATTTTTGCTTTAAAAAATAATACCAAAGTTGGAATTCTTATTCTTTTCCTATCCCTTTTCTTTTGTAAACTTCATTTTTTAGATATTACTATGTTTCCACTCATCAAAACTGCCTACCCGCGGAATTAGCAAATTTTAAAACTAGAGATACCAGGTTTTTAAATTGATGAAGCCTAAGATAAAGTAATATAAGCGGTGTAAACATGTTCATTTGTGTAAACAGCTCAAATGTAAGAGAAAAAAATATATTAGGATTTTTAAGGATATAAACTTTTCAAAATTTAAAAAAATTCGATTCAGAAATTTAAGGAAATAAAAGGAAATATGTCAGGTACTCACATCAGAGCACAATCCTGAAGAAAGAACACATCAAAAATGGGAATCATTTCGCTTTGGTGTGTATTGTGATTGCAAAAGCGGACATTCAGTTTAGTCAAACTTCCTCTCAAGGACATTTTCATCACTTAAATTATGATTTTATAGCTAACCGCCACTGTGAATTTTTTTCCCTTCCTGTCCTTTCTGCATAATTCGATTATTAAGAGTTACGATGAACATATCTGAATAGTTCTCATTTTAATTGAATCTGTAAATCCAGAAAAACAGTCATCTTTAACAAAAATAAAATGTCAGGAGGCACCACGAAATCTGAATTTTTCAATATAAACAGAAAGAAATAATAATTTTTCTACCCTTTAGTTACTCAAGATATCATCAAACGGTGGAATAGATGAGCTGCTGAATACTAGTTGTTTAACTTAAGCTCGGAGTTTGTTGCTTTCCCCGTGTGTGACATGTATACAAATCAATTTGCTAAGAAGGTATCTCCAGAATACTCATAGATCCGGCTCGCTTTGCTCTAATTAATCCTTCTTTATAAACTGAAAAATGCTTAATCTTGGAAAATGCTTCTTTCTCATTTAAAATGGCAATGAATAATTCTTCTGTTTATTATTTCAGACAATAAAATAATTATAGGTTTATAGAAGTCGCATACTTTTCTATATTTCAATAAACAGACACTAAATAAAGTTATTTTGAATGTACATGTATTTTGTGTAAAATAAATTTTAATACTTTACTTTACCCATTTAAATACTTTACCTTTACTCAAATCCAATAAAAAAATATAAATTAAACTGTTCCTTCTAACTATTTGTAGTAGAACTTCAAATGAGATTAAGTTTACGACCACCTTATGCAACTTTATTTTTATTTTTTTTGAAGCACAAAAATATATATTTACAAAATTACACATTAAATTTTAATTGTATCATTCAAAAAATATTTTCCAAAGAATATCTTTCTTTTTTATTTCTGTACGTGTGAGTTAGTGATTTATTGTCTTGAGTTTAAAATCCATAAAATTTCTAACTATATCCGTCACTTTTATAGATAATGCTGCTGATAAAACGTGCAATATACACGTAAAAGTGAGCAACGAGAAGTACCTGAAAAGTGTAAATACGAACTCCCCATGAGAATAAAAACAAATCACGTGCTTTATGTAATATATTTATGTTCTCTTCAGATAGACAGTCTATGTACTCCAAAAAAGTGTACACATTTGAAATTTCAAATATTTCTTGAATTATTTTGGAAATGATGCTGTAATTTATTATTTTAAATCAGCCTTTAATCTTCCTTATTCCCAAATTGAAATATGCATAAAAAACTATTTAAATTATTTTTTTTCTTATATTAATTAATAAAAAATTTGTTTCAGTTACTAACTGAGTGGAACGCATTTTTTAAATAATTTATTTAAAGAAAAGTTATAATTTATTGCTTACTGGAAACGTGAATTTTAGAACATTCATAAATTATTTTAGATCTCTTGGGGAAGAAAATGCACAAATTAAAAATAATTAAACTCAAAATTAGAAAATGGTTATTTAGTAGTTATTTCCATGATATTTAAGACAAAATATTCAAAAATGTGCATGGCAAACAATTCATTATTAAGTGAAGTGGCAAATAAATTCATTAGTGTGTGAGCGCCAAAGAAATTCATTAGCATGTGAGTGCGAAATTATTTTTTTTTCTTAGAAATACTTAGAAGTCTTTCTTAGAAATCTGATTAGATAATAAAGGAGTAGAAACTGCAAGCATTTGAAAAAATTTCCAAAATGAAAGCCCACAAAAAATTCCCCATATGTGATAAACGTATTCATAAACGTTTCACGCAGACGGAAAAATACGTGTTTACAGTTTTTGCAGGCCTTAAACACGTCTTCTATTCTGTAACCTACTACATTTTGCTCTATGAATTTGCGTAAGCATATGGCATGATCTTTTGTGTTGTTATTTTATATGTTACACATTCAATAATGATCTTCGATTTTTTTTTTTTTTTTTTTTTTTTTTTTTTTTTTTTTTACATTGGACAAAATGGGCAAACTATTTTGTGATTTAAGAAAAAAGAGGTTGCATGTCAAACTTCTAGTTTCCATATTTATCGTTGCTGAATTCCGAAATCTAGTGGTCATGTATATGGTAGTAATTTTATCACGGCGTGATATTTATTCCGCCGAATTTAGTGCAACATATTTCGTATGAATACCAAAAAACTCCACAACTGGGGAAGACTGAAATATTAAGTAAAACATTAATAAAGAAACAAATATTGTTAGCAGAAGCGCTTTAGCAGAAGCGCTTTCAGGTATTTGACAATATCGCCTCCTTCACTTGCAGCTAAGTGAAAGTCGAGTATCAAAAATAAAAGGAGAGATTAAAGAATTTTCGAGAATGTCCTAGTAAGTAGCCATAGTGCCCTCCATAATGAAACAGAAAAAAAAATTATGAAAAGAAGCGAGGCCCGTTTTTTCATGTAGGCACAAAAAATAGAATCAGAAATAATATCCTTATACATGGGTAAGAAAGACTGGTTAGAATTTAAGTCACTGAATAATGCGCAAAAAGTTTATGGATATAGTAAGCCTCAAGAAAATGTAATTCATCAACTGAAGAAGTTTTTTGGATTATTTCGATTGAAATAAAATTGAATTTATGATGTGAAGCCCACTAATGCTGAATAGCAGAGGGTCTATTCTTTTCATTTGAACTTACTTTGAAAAAAGGACATATTTTGTTAGAAAAATTTTGATGTATATTATTATGATCTTGAAAAATAAACATCTGAGTAGTCCGATTGCAAAAAGTTTTAATCTTTTAATCCGATCGCTTTATAGGTAAGTGTTATAGTTGGTTTTTCCCTTTTCAAAGAGAAATATCTCACATTCAATACAATTATTATTACGTTTCATAAGTAATTAAAAATATGAAATATTCTTTTACAGTCTCTATTTCAGTATTGCAGCCGTGGTGGTTTTCACAAGTTCAGGTCTTAATTTCTCAACTTTAAAGTGGTGGAGTTCAATGACCTAATCGCTTTAGAGGTGTTGTAGTTGGTTTTCCGTTTTCAAATAGAAATTTCTCACATTCAATACAAATTACAATTGCATTTCATAAGTCATTGAAAAATATGAAATATTCTTTTATAGCCTTTATTTCAGTATTACAGCCATGGTGTTTTTATTAGCTCAGGGTTTAATTTCTCAACTTAAAAGTGGTGAAGCACAGTGACAGAAGTCATTAAAGATAAATAAAAATAAAGTAATAAAAAATTACTAATTAAAATTAGATAAAGAGATAAAAATTTTATAAATTAAATTGTTTGAAAATAGTGAAATAATAAATGAAAATATGGAAGTTTACATTGTAACATTGCATTATGTTGATGCAAGCAGTTATTTTGATTTAGACATTTACTGCCACTTCAGTATAAATCAGGTGTAGAATATTTAAGCCGAGGTTGTTGGATTTTAAGACAGAGCGTGTTTCTGGTTCTTGAGGCCACCTTACTAGGTTTCGCTAACTCAGACAAAATTTAGTCATCGGCTTGCATCATAATTGCCGAGATCTGAATTATTACTCTTGTAAGAAATTTTGAGCCAACTTTGTGTTACCTCTTCAAATGCAGCGTTCGCTCCCAGTCGCTGTTAGGAGTTCGGGTACCAGTTTATGTTACCAAAGATTATCAAACTCTATAACAGGCATGACAAAACTGCAGCTCTCTGACACTTAAAGTGCGGCTTGCGATCTTGCGGTTCTTTGACCCATTAAATGCGATTTGCTGTCATCAAACAGTAGTTTAATTTTCCACATACAGCTTACAGAGTTCTTCACTTAAATCTTGTTAAATGTAATGTCGAGGAACCAGTGATTCGAACCTCGGACTACCAGTGTTCAGCGATTTAAAAAGGGTATAAATAGGAATATGTACTGCAATTTCTTTCACTGCATATGTTAATATAATTAAAGTACAGATATATATATATATATATATAATCGAAACAGAAATTGTAAAGTTAACTAGTAATGAGACGTAAGACCTATTTGGTCTTAAAAATGTTTTGCGCATAATGCTGCAAAAATATATGAAATAATAGGTAGAAACATTGCAGGGATCGTGCTAAAATGTTACCAGGAGCTGTAGCTCCACGAAAGGTTCAACGCTGTATTACTAAAATATTAACAATGAAGATATTTAAAAAAAATATATATTAAACTGGAAAAAACTGCTTACACGCGAAATAACTTTTGCAATTTTAAACTAAAAAATAGCAATTTTTTTCACATAAAACTGTTTTGTACTGTACAATTCAAACACCCTTCTTACGATCAACTAAAAATATCTATCATTTAAAAAAAATATCAGCACTTGCTTCCTGACCAGCTACTACAAATTAAACCATGCTTTAAGTTTGAAAAGACCTTAGGTCAACTCGTTATCAACTACCACGAGGTACAAGAAAATAGCATATGTAATTGCCAACTACCTCTTTACCATAAATATGTCGATCCTTTCCACCATCATGTCATAACCGGAGATCTGAACATCATTGAAGACTTAGAATTGCGAGCCCTTTTACAACTTGGAACCAAATTTCGTCCTACTTTCAGTATCAATAAACACTTTTGCCTCAAACAATTCAATCAAGATCTAGATAAATTTATCATCTTAGTTAGTAATAAATCCAATTTACCTACTACTACTTTTCTTGAATGGAAAGCTGCCACTGATTAAAGAATTTCAACATTTACTTTTCAAGACTCCTTCTTTCAACTCTTTACACAATAAGACGCAACTCTATAATCTTATTAAAAAACAGCAAGATAATTTTATCATTACAAAAATTGACAAAGCTAGCAACAATTTTAGTGTTATTTGAAAAAACGTTTTACTTCAACCTTCTGCACAAAGAACTAAATAGTAATTGCATTTACCAAAAAATTACTGCCAGCACCAAAATTCTTATCAATAAATTTAACGCACTACATAAAAGACTCAAGATACATCCCCGGGACTATAATAACAGATTTGCAAATCTCTATGCGCTTCCAAAATTTCACAAGTCTCCTATTAAATTCAGGTTCATAGCCAACAGTACCAAAAGTTATCTTAAAGAAATAGATTATCTTTTTGTAAAAAAACTTCGTTTAATACGTGACTTAATTAATAACTATGATTTTAAGGATCTACATTGCCTGGATGATTTCAAGTAACGAGCTTGTGATTAAGACAATTAATTCACTTACAATAGACTATATACAATGCTACGATTTCGAGAACCTATATACTACTTTACCACTTGAAGAAATCTATACCAGCTTACTTGCTCTACCAGATATAATTCCACAGATTTCCACAATAATTGATGCCGAAAAATGGCAACTTTTGCTTTCGAGCGTGCTTTTCAATAATTTTATTCTCTTTAACAATAGCATCTTTAAACAAATTCAAGGGATAACAATGGGAGGTAATTTTTCAAGTGCTGTGTGTGAATTATTCCTTTTCACAAAAGAATTGACCTTTGTCCGTTCACTAAGTAAAGTAGAACATAAATTTTACCAACACATATATCGTTACATTGATGATATCATTGCCTTTAACAACCATAACAAAACAGAAGCTGCTAATATCTACCCAACTTACTTAAAACTAAATAATACATACACGGTGCAAAATAATGTAGTATACCTTGACTTAAATATAATTTATTACAATTTTATTAAAGTTTACGACAAGAGGAGAGAATTCACTTTTTCTACACTAAAGTTAACAAACTGGAATTCTAATATTTCCAAAAGAATCATCATTAACACATTTTTTTCACAGCTACTTAGAATAAAAAGAATATGTAATACTACAGAACACTTTCAAGAAGAAATACTTTACTTCATCACAATTTTGAAAAATAACCAAATTCCGCATAAAATAATTAAAAATACCTTAAAAAAAGCTGGCATTAGCCTTGCCAATTTTTAGATAATTTGTTTTGGATAATGAAATTTTATACTCAATGGCCCAATGGGACCGTACAAAGTGCATGGCTGATTCAGATAATCTAATGTAAAAATTGTATAAATGTACAGATTATTCTCGTCACTACATTTTCTTTCCTCCAAAGATTTTGGCACTATACTTTAATACTATTGTTTTAATAGTTTTGAATTACTTAGATGGCCAAATTCTACTATCATTAACAAATCGGGCCTTTTCATTTTTCATAGTAGCTTGACCGCCCTCTAGCTTGAAGAATGACGACTTTTATTAACAAATGACTTTTTTCCATTTTACTCTTTCTTTTGTGGCCACAAATAAGTAATCTTAGCTGAATTAGCCATTTTCACTTATTTGAAGCAGTTTTGTTCTTCTAACAACATGACTGACGCCATTTTGAGTTCTTTCCATGTCTTTTCGCGTCTCTCACACCCTCTTTAGAAAAATGGGGGGGGGATAAGAGTTTCCGCCAATACTACAATCTCAGCCCATTGGCCTATACAGATTAGATTGTTTCACCCACCTACGTCACACGACGAGAAGGAAGGTTGGTAGGACACGGAGGGGATTTGCACCCTTTTCAAATCTGTTACGCGATACAGCACCCAGGTCCACCCAGGTCAGTTTTTTTGTTTCTTTTGTTTTATGTGTTTCTTATGATTTTTTTGGTCCTAATAAGAACCAACGGCGTTTGTTTTCATGCAAGTTTATTTGCATTTTAATCTGCTTACAGTACCATTATCTTTATAAAAGTTTTTTCTTCTTCTTTAAGCTATGTAGGACCAGCCCTTACGTTATTGTAATTTTGACTAATAGCAGACCGCTATTTATTTTATTTTGATTTTAATTTTGCATTGCTCGAAGTTGCATTTACCATTTTTAACACCTTAATGTGTTTTTCTGCGGACGCGTCGGGAAAAAGGAACAGAGAATTGAAGCTCCAAAAAAGATTTTTTCGGTACAATTCACGTTTTTTTATAAAAATTTTACTCGTCAAACAAGAGCTTCAATGGTCTGTTTCGGCGAAACGCGTAACGGTATTTGGCCTACTTCGACACTCAATCATTTTCCCCTTGAAAAGCCTGGTTGAGGGTTACGAGTGGGTTAATTTACCATTTTCTGCTTTGTAATTATTGTATTTTTGTAATTTTGCAATTTATGTTTTCATTATAATTTTTGCATTTTATGTTTTAATATTTAATTTTATTTTGTTTTAACTTGTTCCGTCGATCTATTTTTATATGTATTAACTTTTCACATCTCACAACGGTCAGATTAGTTTTTTCGTGCGTTCGCTTGTCTTCCAACTTTGATTTTTAACAGTTTTATTTCGCGTGTAAGCAGTCTTTTACCAGTTTTTTTTCCAGTTTAATACCAGTTAATAATATATATATTTAAATTTCTTCATTGTTACGAATTTGGTATTTAAAAAGCTAATGTTAGTTCAATTATAAATTAAATGGTTTTATTTCTCGCGCAGTGCAGCGCGTGACGAATATTAAAAGAAAGCTAAGCCGGAAAATTGAAAATACAAGAGCGCGTGCATTAAATAAATAAATATCTCTTTTTGATTTCGAGAAAGTACTGGAAAATTCCAGCGCGTGATTTTTAAAATCTTATAAAAGGAGGAAAACATCTCAGTTCGTAGTAGTTGCTTAGTTTGTTGTTGTTTAGAAAACTGCTCTTGTTGATTGTAGCGAATTTGCGGATTAGCTTTCTTTAGCTGTTTTGAATTACGTTCTATTGGACATTGAGTAGTTAAAAGATAACTACTGTGAGATATTGTAATACTGCATGATAATTTGAGAAGATTTAAGCATTTTTGTTGTGATCATAATAAATTTTTGTTCATTTTGCATCGGACTTGTGCATTCATTTCATAACGAACCCGTACGCACGCAACAATTTTTGGTGTCAGGAGTGGGGTTTGAATGCCATTTACAAGAGCGATGGAAGAGCAGTTAAGACAGCTGATATCAGCCTTTGCTGCATTTAAAGAAGAAATGAAAGCTGAGATGAAATCTGGTCAGGAAAAGATGGAAGCTGGTCAGAAAAAGTTGGAAGCTGGTCAATTAACGTTTAAAGACGAAATAAAAGTTGTTAAGGAATCTGTTAAAGAAGAAATAAAATCCATACAAGTAAAGATCGAAGAAAGTCAATACGAAATGAAGAGAGAAATTGCCTGCATAATAGAAACCAAATTCGATGCTATGGAAGGCAGAATAGATGTGGTTGAAAATAAAGTTGAGCATATTGAAGAAAAAGTTTCTTCCGTAAAAGTTCAAATTGAAGAGAGAGTTTCTTCGGTGAAAGAAGAAATAGAAGAAAGAGTTTCTTCTGTAAAAGAACATATAGAAGAGCGAGTTTCTGCCGTCGAGCAACAAATTGATGATAGGGTTTCAGCCGTTGCGAAAGAAGTTGATACTTTAAAGAAATTCGTAGCGACGGCAGGGAGCAGGAGTGATGATTTTAAATTCTTACCGATGCCTGCTCGTCCACCTCTGAAGCTATCGACATATAATGGGAAGACATCCTGGCAAGTGTATAAGACCCAATTTTCTATAGTTGCGGATGCGAATGGATGGGATTCCCGCTTATCTGCGAGCAGACGCAGCGGATATACTGCAGACGCTTCCCGAAAACCAAAGACTTGACTTCGAAGCTCTATCCGGCGCATTGGAGCTGCGCTTTGGCGAGAAATGTTTAAAAGACTACAGCAGACTTCAATTAAAATCCCGTCAACAGAAGCCCACCGAATCACTCCAGGAACTTGCCACAGATGTTGAAAGGCTGTCCCACCTCGCCTTTACGGAGTGCCCGAGAGAAACGAGGGAAATTCTGTCGCTGCAATATTTCATCGATGGCGTCCGGGACCCTGAAATACAGAAAGCACTGCGAATGGCGGATGTTAAAGATTTGAAAAGCGCTTTAGTGTACACCATGAAATTCGAGGCAGCCCAGCAAGCCACTCGTCGAGACCGCCACCCAGTCAGAGCTGCTCAAGTCCAAGAGCCAGGGGATCAAGTCATCGCTCGTCTAGATGATTTAACTAGACAACTGAACGCCTTGAGACGGAATATTGGTGAAAAGAAACCGACCGTTAAGTGCTGGAACTGCGGTGCTGAAGGACACATACGACGAAACTGCAGAACACCCCAGGGTACGGATGTTGAGACCGCTCCTAACAAACAGCAGGGAAACTAATTAGTGGCCATCTCGTGGGGCGGAGGTTGCCAGATAATGAAAAGCCCCACTTTAAAGCGCTTCAGATTTCTGCAGTGAGAGGCGGCAGTAATGGACTTTTCATAATATTACATAATTATAGAGTTCCCTGCAGGTGACAGGTGACGGAGGACGGGGACGCCTGAAGTTTAACAGAAGTTAACAGGCATATGTCCCGCGTCCTCCCCTGGAGTTTATTTAATAGTTATAAGTGTGGATACATGGCCATACAGGGGCAACTGTTTAACATCTGGCATTTGAAGTACATTTGAATTAACATACAGGCACGGTAAAAAAAATCACTTAATAGGTTATAACAAAAAAAAAAAAAAAAAAAAAAAAAGAAAATTAAACACCTAAAAATGGTGTTCAATTTTCTTCTGCTCCCTATGCAGCCAGATGGTAGAGCATTAGAGTGCATATGTCAGTGCAAGTAATGCATGTAAGCCCTATTACTCTGGTTGACAGAGGTCCTGGCCATATGCTGCAATGGTGGTTATTATTTTGCAGATTTTATTTACGGCCGCTCTGTTTTTGGCTAGGAACTTGTGAAATGCTGAGATATTGGCTGGTATCGGGAAGTGGAACTGATCCGTGAGTGGGCACTGAAAGATATAATGGTCCGGTGACCCCTCACCCCCGCAAACACAGCGATCCGTGGTTGAGATGGTGCGGCGGTAGAAGTAATCCGGGAAGGGACCATGACCAGTAATGAAGTTGGTAAGGGGAGCAATTGCCATAAGGCGCTCCGTGGTTACTTTTGGCAAGAAGCTATGCGCTCTCCTTCCCGTATCGCCCTGATCCCATTCTCTTTGCCACCACTGGATAGCGGCATTTCGCAGTTGACTTTTGAGGAAAGATGGTGGTGCTGATACTGATATCGGTCTGGGATTTTGGTTCGAAGCAGCCTCTTTAGCGAGTTCATCCGCTGTCTCATTACCCATGTTACCTGCATGGGCTTTAATCCATACTAGGTCAACATGTGCGTGCCGATTATCTTTTAGGATATGCTGCAGTCGTATGATCAGCGGGGAGGCGTGACTATGTTTGTCAAGAGCAAGCAGTGTCGACATACTGTCTGTATAAAGCTGCACATCTGTGATGTTGTTGAGCGCCACGTATTCAATGGCAGCTGTTATGGCAACTACTTCTGCTTGAAAAATGCTATTATTTGGATTGAGGTACCCTTTCCAATGGTGTGCAGCATGGCCTTGCCTGTAGTATATAAAGGCACTACCTACACCCTCAGCAGTTTTCGAGCCATCTGTGTAGAACGCGTGCATATTAGAGTTTCCTTCTGGTTGACTTCGTGACGGTTTGAGGATAGTGTGAATGCCAAGTCCCTTGTGTTCTGGGTGCGTGTGGAGAGGAGTACATGGATGTTCGTAATTTGCAAGGCTATGTAAGGTGCCTGCAAAGGTTGCGTCTTTCTGTAGATGTATTATTTTAGTATATGTGGCCTCTAGCTCCGCTTGGATACGAAGTGATATGATGCCTGCCAAGGTGAGTGCTGCATAAGTTGCAGTGGTGCGGTAGGCTCTACATAAGCCTATGGCGAATGGGCGCTGTAGTGATAGGAGTTGCTTAACCTTGCGTGCGGTCATGGGTTGTGCCCATATAGCTGCCGCATAGAGTGCCACCTTCTCAGTTACAGTTTTATAAAGTACCTTTTGAATGTGGGGATTCCGTCCCCAGTTCCGGTCTTGGAATTTTCTTGATCTCCTGGCAATTGCAGATGTTTTAATCTTTTGTGCCTGGATATGCGGAAGCCAAGTCAGACCTGGGTCCCATATTACCCCAAGGTATCTTAAAGTTTTTACGACCTTAATATTCCGGCCTTGTAGTTTGATACATGGGCTACGTGTTGGATTTGTACCCTTTCTTGGAAAGATGATAGCAGTGGACTTTGTGGTGGATATTTTGAGTTTTAGCTCTTCGCAGAGGTTGGCAAAGATAGTGCATGACTCACTGCCATGGGCTTCAAGCTCAGCGCGTGTGCGGCCTCTGACCAGTAATGCCGCGTCGTCCGCGTATGCAACTAACACAGTATGTTGTGGCCACCTTGCCTCTAAGACTTTATTAAAGGTGAGGATAGCAGAGGCCCTGCACAGGACCCCTGTGGACATCCTCTCACTTGTGTTATTGAAACAGTACTACTGTTGTTAGAGATCATCAGTTGCCGGTCTGCCAGATAGTTGTCCAGAACTTGATAGATATTTCTTGGCATCTTGCCTCTCTGATGGCCTGCCTGATGGCAGGCCACCAGAGGGTATCGAACGCACTTTGCAAATCTATCGATATAAAAGCCGTCTGGTAGCCCTGCGATTTGTTCTGAATTATGACTTCATGGATTCGCTGCAGGGCATGAGTGGTAGAACTGCCTTGTTTGAAGCCAAATTGTCTTGGGCTAATGCTTTGGTATTGATGTAGATGAAATTTTAGCCTGTTGACGATGAGCTTCTCGTAAATCTTTCCCATCGCCGACAGAAGGCAAATTGGCCTAAAGGAACTCGATACTAGGGGATCTTTATCCTTTTTTAAAAATAATACCACATTGCCTTTTTTGAAAGCTGTGGGGAATATTTTATAATGCAGAAGCTGGTTGTAGTATTTATGGAAGTAAGATGGTCGTGCCTGAAATGCAACTTTGATAATTGCGTAATCGAGTCCGTCTGGACCCGGGGACTTTTTTAGTGGCAGATACCGGAAGATATTACGTATCTCCTGTGCAGAAAACTGTATATCGTTCGGTGTGCATGGCGAGCTTGTATCTTCTCTAATTTGCCTCTGTTCTGAAGTATCTGCTTGTGTATCATCTGTGGGAAAGATAACATTTAAAAGTTCCTTGGCGGTGGAGGCCGCTACGTCCATAGTATGTGGTGCTGTTGGTTGAACTGGTACTTGCGCTGGTTGGAAGATCTTCTGCGTTGCCAGTTTATGTAAAATTCCATATGGATTACTGTTACTGGTGCAGAAAGATCTCCAGCTGTTAATTTTAGCTTCAAGAATTGCTTTCTTGTAGGCGGCCCTTTCTTGCCGAAAGGCCGTAAGGATGTTGGAAGCTACAATTTCGTTGGTAGCAGATCTGAGGCGGCGGCGCAGAGCTCTGCACCTCTGTTTCATCTCTCTCAGTCTTCCCGTCCACCAGGATATGCCTTGGAGTTTTTTGGCGGTCCTTGTAGGGAGGATCTGCTGACGTATTTGTCTGAGTAATGACAGAATGTGGTCTGTGTAATCATCCAGTTCTTGGGGGTTGGTAAGCTCTTCTAGTATGTCTTCTTCTCTGATGAGCAGCTCCTGAAAGGCATTCTTCAGTCGTCGTATCTTTCCGCCCGGTAGTTTGAATCTCTGGAGGATATTAATGCTGGCCTCAAGTGTTAGTGTGAAGTGGATGTATCGATGATCTGAGTTACTCTCATCATCTAGAACATCCCATGAGCTAAAGTTGTTGGCAAAATTAGCAGTTGAGAGTGTAAGATCAGGCCATCCTTTATGATAGGTATTGTCATAGTAGGTTGTGCCCCTTGACTATTATGTAAATGTAGATCGTGACAGGCCATAAAGTCTTCCATGTCTCGCTCTTTAGGCGTTGTGTCTTGGTAGCCCTATATAATATTATGTGCATTGAAATCTCCTCCAACGACGTGAGGTACTGTTGGGCATTTCTGTTTCACTCGTATAAAGTTGCAAGTCACATCCGTAAGACCTTCCGTGGGCGGGGAGTAGACGGAGGTTAGGAAGAATTGCTGCTCTTCAAATATGACTAGAATAGTAACGAAGTCTCTGTGGTTCTGTGGTTACTACGTATGGAGACCAGGAGGGGTTGCAGCAGACAATGGCTGCCCGTGGTGCTTGTTCTGCATTGGCTTTCTTCTGAAAAATTTTCCATGCCAGTGGTAGGCTTGCCACTTGGCCCTCGCGACAATAAGGTTCTTTAAATTATCAAGAAATCTAAGTTATATTGAATAGCATGCTGGACTACCTGCGTGGTCGCGGCTACCGCCCGTTGTAAGTTAATTTGTGTGCACTTTATCTGTGCTGATTAGAATTAGCTTCCGCACTTGAAGTTTCTTGGGTTGGCCCGCGTATCGCTTGTTCTGTTGTCGTGCTGTTCGGCTCTTGTTCATTATTCATAGAGAGTGCTCCTTCTGACGCGTTCGATGTATCGTCCATACGTTGGGCAGTTGGTATCATAGGTCGGATGGTTGCATGGCATTGTGCTGCGCGTTTTATAGTTGGCGCCTAAACAGTTGATGCATGTTGGCCTGCTGGCGTGACAGTCCTTAACACTGTGACTTCCAGAGCAGAAGGCACAGTAGATTCTATTGGTGCATGTTTGCTGCAGATGGCCAAACTCCTGGCATCGGAAACATCTTTTTGTGTCGAAGTGCTCAGCAATCCTATGTCTTCTCCACCCAATGAAGAGTTTGGATGACTGGAGGAGGCTTCTAAATGCCGCTGGTTGACATTCAAGTATCCATTTGACGGTGTTTCCTCTGTCCTTGAGTCGGTACATGACTTTGGCTGTTGTTTTGGTGAGGTGGAGTTCTGAGGCGAGTGCATTTTCTATCTCTTCTGGCTGGACGTCAGGAGATGCGTTGTGGATAGCCACTCGTGGTAGTCTAGTCAGTGGTTGCTTGATCTTCACTATTACTTGTCCCTGCGTGCTTTGTAAAGTAGTAGTGAGCTTGGTCACGTCCTCGTTGGAAACACAGTCTACAGCTAGTCCTCCTTTCTGTAGATTTCTAATGGAGGAGATTTTAACTCCAAGCTTCTGAATAGGGAAATTTTCGTTAAGGACAGCTTTTAGGTCCTTATTACCCTGTGCAGTACCCTCAGAGGGATAAATTAAAACCGTATGTTTTGGCTTCGGTCTGGTTGCTTGCGCGTATGTTTTGACTCTGACGACGGTATCGCTAAGCGCTGATGAATCGTTGGGAGCTGTGCAGTGCAATGAACCGCAACAGACTATGGAGGGAGTGTTGGTACAGGCGTCTGCTGCTTCTGGTTTCGGTATGTAATTTGGACCTTCGAGTGCCAAAGTGTGCACTGCGTATATCAAATCCAGGAGAGATACCTTTACGTCTGAAGGAAGAAGGTATTTGCCTCCTCTTTGTTTGGAGGCTGTTTTCTAAGACTTTCGCAGACCTTATTGATTTTTGTGTGATAGTCTAATTCTGAGCCAGCAAGAGTTGCCGGATCAGAGTCGCAGTTAGAATTGTCGTACTCAGCCACTGAGGTTGATGGCCGTGTCATAGTAGCAATCACTTGCACTATACAATGCGAGAAACAATTGTGGACTTGAGATGGCGCACTGAATTTGATGCAAAGAGTAAAATCACATAGAGACACATAGAAGTCGCTTCACAGGTATCACTGTTACACTTAAAGATCACTTATACACTTCACTGTAGTAAAAATTTCACTGTGACACTTACTCTGCTCGTAAATTCACTCACTGAACGTAAATGCACTTGTGCTAATCAGCACTAATCACTAATGCACTTTTTGTGCACTAATTACTTGCACACGTATCACTGTAAGCACTAATAATCACTTATTCACTTTCACTGTAGTAAAATTTCACTGTGACACTAGCTCTAATCAGCACTAATCACTAATGCACTTTTTGTGCACTTATTACTTGCACACGTATCACTGTAAGCACTTAATAATCACTTATTCGCTTTCACTGTAATAAAATTTCACTATGACACTAACTCTAATCAGCACTAATCACTAATGCACTTTTTGTGCACTAATTGCTTGCACACGTATCACTGTAAGCACTTAATAATCACTTATTCACTTTCACTGCAGTAAAATTTCACTGTGACACTAACTCTGCTCGTAATTCACACACACTTGCACTTTAAGTAACGCTAGTGCTCTTATTCGAAGAAATATGTAATGATCAACAAATTAATTAATGCTAATTAATAAAATAGAATAATCAAAAGGTGATCAGAATGCTGTAATAGTACTATTATACATTCACGGAATAAATAATATGCACAGGGATACACACAAATAATATAGTATTACTATTTATTTAATTACTGCCTAATTAAAACACATTGGTAAGCCAATTACCACACATAAAAATTTAGAATAAAATACAGGGAAACTAAATCATAATGCTCTGATAAGAAATGCTACTGTTTATGCATTCCGTAAAAACATATTATCAAATACTGATACAAGAGAATTATACTGGCAATTAATATAATTAATGAGCCAGTTTGAACTGCGGTAAATAAAACAGATTTGTAATGGGAGCTAGAGCGTTCTGTGCAGAGTACAAATTAAATGCACACGATCACAGCAAAATTGTAGCGTTAGAAACTGTAATTAAATTAACATAGCAGTAATAGATATTATTAGATAGCACAAAATGACACAAATTGACATAGTTTGATAATTATACAGTATCCGGTGTTATACCTGAAGCCTATTTTATAATATGAAGTTAATGACTAAAATTAGCCGAGTCTAACCAGTAAGTAATGCGATTCTTAATTAAAACTAATTGATTTAATTAGAAACAGGCAATCCTACCTTGGTTGCTAACCTTCTCTGTACTATCTATAAGCAGCCGCGGTAAGCGAATTGACACTTGGCCGCTATTTTCTCTACTCTTCTTCTGTATAATGAGTTTCTGCAGAAATCGTTCAAATATTGTCATTGTGTAATCCAAGAGATGGACATAAATCAGGTAAACACTGTACGTAAACACAGTCGCGCGAAGGTGAAAATCCTGTCCAAAATAAAGTCACGAAAAATGAAAACTCGGGTTGTAGTCGTCCAAAAAATTTGAAATTTATAACCCTGTAATCCCTGTCACATGAGGAGTCCAAAACTGAAGGTTCCGAAGAGCTACTTCAGTTAGTTGCCTAATTAGCGAAAAGACGAATTAAAACACAGTCCCCTTTGTTGGTCTTCTTTCCCCTTTGTTGATAGAAAGGAAGTCGCCGACGCCGGGGGGTCCTGGACTGCAGGTGGTCGTTGGATCGCTTGAAAAGGTCAAGGGTCACGGACACCTCGTGGCTGCAGAATCACTTACTTCAAAAATTAATTGCTAGCGGTATAATTAACCAATTGTCTTGAAACTGGTCTGTAAGTACTCCTTGTAAGGTCTTCTTTCCAGTGAACCATCCAGCCAACGTTACCATCATCCGAAAAGATTTGGCTGAACAACTGGGAAGCAAACTTATCTGGACGCCGCCCTGCGTTACCCTACAGACTGTGTCCGGTGAGAAGATCGACATCGATGGAAAAGTAAATGTTAACATCACGTTTGGAAGTGCCGCTTACCATCACACGGCATATGTAGCAGAGATCACTGATTCTTGCATACTCGGATTGAACTTTCTAAGGAAATACAATTTTTCCTTGGACTTTAAAAATAACGAATTGCATTCTACATCTGAGGACATAGCGTTATTTGGAGTTAATGAAGAAGTTAAATCTGTTCATAAAATCATAGCACAAGACAATATCACAATACCGGCAAGAACAGAAATTTTACTTCCTGGATCCATAGCCGAAAACAGAAATTTCCGCTACGGCATCATAGAATATCCCAATAACTGTAATAGCCCAAAAGGAGTACTAGTAGCCTCAACACTCGTCGACCTATCCAGAACGGTTATCCCGGTGAGAGTCGCCAATGTAACTGAGAAGGGGAGAATTATTAAGAAAGGTGAAGTGGTTGCAGCATGTACTCCAGTAACCAGCGTTGAAAGAAAGAGCAATATCCAAGAATCCGTGTCCTCAGAGAGCATTACATCGGAGTTATTGCAGAATGCGCAATTAAACGATAAAGAGAGGAATGCTGCCGATCGCGTCATTAAAGATCTTCAAGTTGTTTTCTCCCGCTCGTCTTCTGACGTGGGTCAAACTAGTTTGACACAACATAGAATAAATACCAGCGATCATCCCCCGATCAAGCAACATCCAAGACGTCTACCGTTTGCTAAACAGGAAGAGGTGCGAACACTGCTAAAAGATATGGAAGAAGGCGATGTCATCGAGCCTTCAGTAAGTCCATGGGCATCTCCCATCATCCCAAGCCATTGACTGGCTTTTCAGAAAGAAAGACGGATCAACAAGATTTTGCGTCGACTATCGCCGGTTGAATGAGGTTACGAAGAAAGACAGTTACCCTCTTCCTCTAATTGACGACATTCTAGACACTCTTTCTGGAAGCAAGTGGTTCTCAACACTTGATTTAAAGAGTGGGTATTGGCAGGTAGAAATACAGCCTGAAGACCGAGAAAAGACAGCATTTACTACGGGACGAGGGCTTTGGCAATTCAAGGTGATGCCGTTTGGACTGTGTAATGAGCCGGCAACATTCGAACGTCTTATGGAGACTGTTTTGAAAGGCCTTTCCTACGAAGCCTGTCTGATATACCTGGACGACATCATCATAGTCGGAAAGAGTTTTGAAGAACATTTAGAAAATCTTAGGAAGGTGCTTCAGAAACTGAAAGAAGCCAATCTGAAGCTGAGTCCCGCCAAATGCAAATTGTTCCGAAAGGAAGTGACTTACCTGGGACATGTCATCTCTGCAGAAGGTGTGCGCACGGATCCTGAAAAGATATCAGCGGTTAAATCCTGGAAACGTCTCGAAAATGTCCATCAGCTGAGAAGCTTCCTAGGGCTTTGCACCTACTGTAGGAGATTCGTGAAGGACTTTTCTTCCATCGCAAGACCCCTTAACAAGCTGATAGAGAGCAACCAAAAGTTCTTGTGGACAAAAGAATGCGAGGATACATTTAACAACTTAAAGGAGGCTTTAACATCTGCTCCAATCCTGACGTATCCTCAGCTCGACCGACCATTTATTCTCGACACCGACGCGAGCAATGAAAGTGTCGGTGCTGTTTTGTCCCAAGAAATAGACGGCCAAGAACGTGTAGTGGCGTACTGGAGAAAGTGCCTGTCTAAACCGGAGAGGAATTATTGTGTCACCAGGAAAGAGTTGCTCGCCATAGTTAAAGCTGTAGAACAGTTCCATCACTATCTATACGGCAGAAAATTCCTGCTCCGCACCGATCATGCATCATTGACTTGGCTTTTAAATTTCAAGAATCCTGAGGGTCAAATAGCCAGGTGGATACAGAGACTCCAAGAATATGACATCACTATCCGTCATCGTAAGGGATCATCACACGGAAACGCCGACGCCCTGTCTAGAAGACCTTGCCAAGAAAGCTGCCGATATTGTTCCAGGGTGAAAGCGAAATACGAGCTGCTGACTCCGGTCGCAAGACAAATTACAACATCAACATCGGCTGATCGAGAACCGTGGAGTGATCATGAAGTCAGGAAAGACCAGCTGGAAGACCGCGACATTAAACCCATAATTGATTTAAGAGTCATCAACCAGAAAACCTACCTGCCAGGACATTTCTATCGGTAGTCCTACAACCAAACAGTATTGGGCACTCTGGGATTCACTTCACATTCGAAACGGCGTCTTATACCGGAAATTCGAATCGGATGATGGGAAGACGTTTCGATGGCAGCTAATACTTCCAAGATCCCGGATTCCTGATGTCTTTAAAGAACTACATAACAGCCCAACAGGAGGTCACTTTGGAATAATGAAGACCTTGCAGAGAGTTCGTGAGCGCTTTTACTGGAATAATGCGAAGGATGACGTGCAAAAGTGGTGCCGATCTTGCGATGCCTGTGCAGGTCAGAAAGGACCGAAGAGACGCAGCCGAGGCAAACTGCAACGTTACAACGTAGGCGCGCCTTTTGAACGTATCGCCTTTGACATCCTGGGATCTCTGCCACGAACTGCTGATGGCAACAAATACATACTCGTTGTCATTGATTACTTAACCAAGTGGCCTGAAGCGTATTCTATTCCTGATCAAGAGGCTGTCATAGTAGCTGAGGTGATCATACAGCACTGGATTTCCAGGTTCAGAGAGCCTCTTCAGTTACATTCAGATCAGAGAAGGAATTTTACCTCCGCAGTAATTAAAGAACTATGTAAACTACTCTGCATTGACAAAACCCAAACGACGCCATTGCATCCCCAGTCGGACGGCATGGTAGAGAGGTTCAATCGAACCATCCTTAATAACCTCTCATTGGTGGTTTCCAGAAACCAACAGGATTGGGACAAGAAATTACCACTGTTTTTACTGGCTTACCGCAGTGCTGTCCACGAGACTACCGGCTATTCCCCATCACAGATGCTCTTTGGTTGTGACCTTCGTCTGCCTTGTGATCTCTTGTTTGGTCGCCCTCCGGATGCTCCTTCATCGCCTGAGGAATATATTCAAGATCTCCAGGTCCGGTTTGAAGACAACTTTGCACGAGAGCGAGTCAACTTGGCGACGGAGAAGATGAAGACCCGATACGACACAAGAGCTACTGAACATCAATTCCACGAAGGAGCAAAGTGTGGTTGTGGAATCCGACTCGACGGAAAGGACTTTGTCCGAAATTACAGTCACCTTGGGATGGCCCGTACACAGTCCTAAAAAGGCTGAATGACGTCGTGGTTCGGATTCGTAAGTCTTCGAAATCTAAACCTAAAGTCGTTCATTACGACAGGTTAGCTCATTACTATGGCCATAGTACATAATGTAAATAATTGTAAATAGTATAAGACCATGGTCCATTTTGTTTTTAAATGTGTATTTGATTTGATTTGTATTTAGTATTTGATATGCATTTAGCATTTGATTTGTTTTAGTTATTGCATTTAATGTTCATGTTGTTTGGTATTGTAATGTAATGTTTATGCCTCAGTTGCATTTATGCCACAGTTGTAAGTTTAGCTTCCTGTCCAGGGATTGTACTGCTCGGGACATGCAGTCCTTGGGAAGGGGGGCAGTGTTACGAATTTGGTATTTAAAAAGCTAATGTTAGTTTAATTATAAATTAAATGGTTTTATTTCTCGCGCAGTGCAGCGCGTGACGAATATTAAAAATAAGCTAAGCCGGAAAATTGAAAATACAAGAGCGCGTGCATTAAATAAATAAATATCTCTTTTTGATTTCGAGAAAGTACTGGAAAATTCTAGCGCGTGATTTTTAAAATCTTATAAAAGGAGGAAAACATCTCAGTTCGTAGTAGTTGCTTAGTTTGTTGTTGTTTAGAAAACTGCTCTTGTTGATTGTAGCGGATTAGCTTTCTTTAGCTGTTTTGAATTACGTTCTATTGGACATTTGAGTAGTTAAAAGATAACTACTGTGAGATATTGTAATACTGCGTGATAATTTGAGAAGATTTAAGCATTTTTGATATTTTGGTAATGACACACATGCATCAGCACGTTCGCATGAATTCAAACAAGAATAAACAAGAATCGAACCTCGGACCGAACTAACGCTGTTCAGCAATTTTACCGCTCGGCCGCTAGTGGTATCGATTTAAAAAAGGTATAAATAGGAAGGTGTACTGCAGTTTTTTTCACTGCTTATGTTAATATATTGTTGCGTACGTACGGGTTCGTAATAAATTGAATGCACAAGTCTGATGAAAAGTGAATAAAAATTTATTATTATCACAACAAATAAAACAAAATGCTTAAATTTCCTCAGATATTACTACAATATATCAATATCTCATAATGTCACAGTAGTTATTTTCTTCAGACTACTAAAACATTCAATAGAACTTAATTCAAAACAGAGAAAGCTAATCCGATTTCACCGCGAATTCGATACAATCATTAACAGCAATAAGCAAACTGAATTTATATGTTCTCCTCCAGCTTTTATAAGCTTTTTAAATCACGCACGAGAAACTTCTCGTATTTTCTCGATTCTTCTAGATACCAAAAGAGTACAATTACGAGATTATTAAAATGTTAGATGCGTGTGCTCCTTCCTGTATTTTAATTTTTCCGGCTTAGCTTTCTCTTCAAATAAGTCTCGTGCTGTACTGCACGGGAATATAAAACAATTGTAATTAATTCTATTTAAAAATAGCTAAATCAATACAAAAATCGTAACGCTGCCTTATTTCCAAGGACTGCACGTTCCGGGCAGTACAATCCCGGAACAAGAAGCCAAACTTACAACTAAGGCATCAATACAATAATAAACATTACATTACAATAACAAACAACCCCAACAATAATTACAATAGTAACTTAAAACAATTCAAATACTATTAAACACTAAATATAAATCAAATATTAAATCAAATCAATACAAATCAAATATTAAATATTAAGTCAAATCAAATACATATTTAGAAACAAAAAAAGACCATGGTCTTACACTATTTACAATTATTTACACTACGTACTATGCCATAGTAAAGAGCTAACCTCTCGTAATGAATGACTTTATTCGATAACTTACGGATCCGAACCAAGACGTCGTTCAGCCTGTTTAGGACTGTGTACGGACCATCCCAAGGTGACTCTAATTTAGGGCTGAATCCTTTCCGTCGAATCGGGTTCCACAACCACACCTTCTCTCCTTCGTTTTATCGATGTCCAGCAGATCTTGTGTCGTATTGGGTCTTCCACCTTTTCCGTCGCTAAGTTGACACGTTCTCGTTCAAGACGGTGCATCTCTTCAAACCGAGCCTGGACATCCTTGATGTATTACTCAGGCGATGAAGGTGCATCCAATTGAAACATCACAAGGCAGACGAAAGTCACGACCGATGAGCATCTGAGATGGAAAATAGCCGGTAGTCTCGTGTTTCTCTTTGACCCTAGTATGATTTCGACAGCTTCCTGGGCAAGATCAAGGAGTCGGCGTTTCCAGGTGAGGATTCCCTGTGATGATGGATATTTGAGTCCTCTGATGCTGAAAGCAGTCTGTTGTTTTTGAAATCCAAAGAAAATTTCTATTTTCTTAAAAAGTCTAGTCCGAGTATACATGGATCTCTAATATCTTCTACGTATACCGTGTGATGATAGACGGCACTTCCAAGCCTAATATTCACGTTTAACTTCCCAGCTATGGAGATTTCATCGCCAAACGCAGTCTGGAGGGTAACACAGGAAGGCGTCCAAATGAGTTTATCTTTAAATTGTTAAGTTAAATCCTTCCGAATGATGGTAACATTAGCTCCTGAGTAAATGATAATATTGCAAGGAACTCCATCGATATTCCACTCACTATAGATATACTATCGATATGCCACTATAGATAGTCCATTACTGTTGCCACTCACTGTTCACCAGAGAACAGGAGCTCCATTACCTAGCTGACATAATGTCTGCCTTACACGGATTAAAGCCCCTACCTCCAGAAGCTATTTATTATCACTAATCAAAATAAGTTTACAGTGGCATACAAGTCCTTCAAGAACACAAAGACATAAGTAATATAGTCATTAATAAACCCTAAAGAAAGCATGTTACAAGTAGTACCTATAGCATTCAAACAATAAACCGAGTATACTTTCATAATTTGTACTGCAAATACGAAATACTTTCAAAACTGAGTCCAACTAATTTAAACAAAAACTATAGTACAAACAAACAAACAAAATATAATACATCCTTTACTGTATTATACACAATTAATTTCAATTAGATTCACAATATCAAGAAGAACCATTCAATTTAGAAAAAATGCATAAAGATAAACTAAGACAATAACAAACTGCCAAATAAAATTTCTTCATATGAATTCAGAATTAAGAACCAATAACTTTGATAACTGAACAATATTAGCATAAAATACACTGAATCTGAGATATTACTACAATACAAAACATAAATTTGGTTTAAAAACAAAACCCCTCCAAGTAATATAAAAACTCTACATCAGGTTTGCTGGCAACGCGATAGAAATACAGTACAAGAATAATGCCAACATAAAGATATGAAAAATTTCAAATTCAAAAACCAAATGCATTCAAAAATAATTCAAAGAAAATTATTATAAAATACTGCCTTAAATGCAAATTTTACAATAGAGAACTCAAGTAAAACCGATCAAATTCACAAAAACAGGTCAACTATTCAATTCAGAAAAGTGCAAAAAGGTATATAAAATAATTATTCTAGATTAGGTTTGCTGGCATCGCTAAGACAAATGCAATACAAGAAAAATGCCGACATAAAATTTTACAGAATTTCAAAATCAAATACAAAATACATTCAAGATTAAAGCAAAGAAAATTAATATAAAATAACTATCATGAATGCAAATTTTTACAATAAAATCCACAAGTAATGCCTATAAAATTCACCAAAGCGAATCAATTCAATTAAAAAAGAATGCATAAAGGTATGCAAAATAATTAAAATTGTCACAAAAACTTTCTCTTAAATTTAATTCACAATTGCAAAACTGAACAAAATAATCATGATATATACACGATTAAGAACGATTTCAGTACCATACAACAAATACTATGTGCGTCACAAATAAAACCGACTATTTGTACAATATAAGAAAGTAATAGGCTACAAGTAACCGTTACAATTTATGAGAGCATAGATGCATTCAATGTCAGATACGACTGTTCTACGTAAAACCATTTCTAATTTTAAATCAGTAACATAAGTAGTGGAAACAATAAAACTGAACAATAATAAGCATCAAACACAATAAGTTAAACAATTACCATTATGAGGTAAAAATCTAACAGTCGCTGAAAGTCAATGATCTGAGAGAATTATTTACAGAAAAATTTAATTCTTGACAGAAAAGCAAAATTTCCTTAAATTTCTTACTTTCACTAGAGTTTTTTAATATCAATACAGCCCATTTTGGCCTGCGTTGATCTAAAGGTTTATTCAAGTGAAGTTTTTTAATAAATGAACAGTGAAAGATAAAGTGTCCAGGGTCTCCCAGCTCCCCGCAAGAATAAAGCTCAGTCGTACGTAGTCCAAATTGAAAGAGATACGTATTAAAAGGTCCATGACCAGTGAAAAATTGAGTATAAAAATTCGATGTGCTTCTTTGACTGAGTGAAACTTTTGGAAAGAAAGAGAAGACTCGTCTTCCTGTGGAGTCATTAGTCCATCTTTCCTGCCATTTCACAAGCAGTGCATTCAACGAAATTGCACTTGAAGTCTTGCTCTTCAAGTGTGAAAAAGGCAATTTCGTTGTATTTTCAATTCTGTTGATATCATTAGCAGCCCATTTAGCTAAAGTATCTGCTTCTTCGTTGCCCAGTATGCCAACATGAGCTGACACTCAGGTAAGAAGTGGTCTTTAAGATGAATTAAATCTTAGCAATTTCTCTTGAATAACTTGTACAATCGGATTTCTATTCGCAATGTCTAAGATAGCATGCAGACTAGATAATGAATCATTGAAGATCTTAGTCTTGCCCGATAGATTTCTTTTAACAGAAGTGAGAGCAGCGTTTATCGCTAAACGTTCTGCCTGAAAAACAGTATTTCTGTCATCAAGCTTTCGAGTCCATGTATATACCTTTTGAGTATTGTTTAATACACAAAATGCACAACCTGTTCCCCAATCAGTTTTAGAACCATCTGTAAATAGAGCAATGTCATTGGCTACTGGAGCCGTATAGTATAAATTGGCTGCAGATTTGAATTTTAAAGAAGCAGGATGGCCAAGATTAAATGGAACCCGTAGTTCATAATCGATTACTAGGTGATGTTGGTTCCATAAATCCCCATTCAATCGTAATCGTAGGATCCGTCCTAAGAAAGAGTCTCTTTGAACCTGCAGATCTAATGGAGGATACCCGCCAAAATCTGCAGTGAGGCTGTCGAGGTTGTTCTATAACCTTTGGAAATAAGCAATAGCTGATGCCTCTGTATTGAATTCAGTAAGCCACTCATAGTTTTGTTCATATCAGAACCCCAAATGGAGACTCCGTACAAAAGAACTCTTCCAGTGATTGTTTTATACCACAGTCATAAGATTTTCGGGGAAGTATCCCAATTAAGACCCATAGTCATTGTCATGCCATTCGTAAGAACGGCACATGTCTGCTTAAGATGTCTCACATCTCGAAACCAAGACAGCGTATTGCTGATAACAAAGCCTAAATATTTCAAGATGTTTGCCCATTTTATGGGCCTTCCATGGATTCTTACTGACGGATTTCGACGCATTTTTTTTTCCTACCGATAAACAACATAGTTTTTTCTTCGGAAATTCTTAATTTATGCATGTCAGCCCACTCTACAAACTTATCAATCGCTTGTTGAGCTCTTACTTCAATATTCTTTACGCCTGAAGAAATCTTGAGTGCTTTAAAACGGGATTTTTCATTATCGTTCAAACTCCGCTCCGCGATATGATCATTAGTTTGTTTCCTGCTTCGTTGCTGGGAAATGGACTTATTTTCCATACACTATGTGGCCTTCAGCTCCGCAGTTCCAGCACTTTGGTTTCTTGTCACTCCTTTTCCGCCCCATGGCATTTAATTGTCCGTTTAAATCGTCTGTCCTATTTTCCGTTCTCTGGGGGGGGGGGATTCTGCAGTTCGTATGTGGCTTCAACACCAAAATTACAACACTTTAGAGTCGGTTTCTTGTCAATAATATTCCTTTTCAAGGCATTAAGTTGTCTGGTTAAATAGTCTGTCTTATTTTTCGTGCCCAGGGATGTACTGCAGTTCTCTCGTTCATGGCCTTCAAGACCACATTTCCAACCCTTTATAGACAATTTCTTCTCTTACTCCGTATTAAAGCATTGACTTGTTTGATAAATCATCTAAACGAGCCATCAATTGCTCCACTGGCTTGTGGACTCTCACAGCTCTGACTGGGTAGCCATCTCTACGAGTTGCTAGCTGGTTTGCCTCAAATTTTAAGGCGTACAACAGAGCGCTTTTCATGTCCTTGACATCCGCCATTCGTAGAGCTTGCTGTATTTCAGGATCCCGGATACTATCGAATAAATTATTGCAAGGACAGATTTCCTTTGTTTCTGTCGGGCACTCCGAAAAGGCGAGATGGGACAGCCGTTCAACGTCTGTGGCGAGCTCCTGGAGTGCTTCCGTTCGCTTCTGTTGTCGGGATTTTAATTGAAGCCTGCTGTAGTCCTTTAAACATTTCTCCCCAAAGTGCAGCTCAAACGCGCCGGACAGAGCTTCGAAATCTAGCCTTTGATTTTCGGGAAGAGTCTGAAAAATATCCGCAGCGTCTGCCCTCAGAGAAGAGGCGAGATGACAGGACTTAGCTTTGAAATCCTATCCATTCGCATCCGCCACTATTGAAAATTTGGTTTTATACACTTTCCAGATGGTCTTCCCATCATACGTAGATAACTTCAGAGAGGGACAAGCAGGCATGGATAAAAATTTAAAACCATCACTATTGCTCCCTGCCATTGCTACGAATTTCTTCAAGGTATCGACTTCTTTGGCCACCTCAGTAACACTTTCATCAATTTGTTGTTCCACTGCAGAAACTCTCTATTCTATTTGTTCTTTTACAGAAGAAACTCTTTCTTCTATGTGTCCAACTTTACTTTCAACAGCGTCAATTCTGCCTTCCATAGTTTCGAATTTGTTTTCTATTAAGGTCAGTTTACATCTGTCAGAGCAGCTCAGAGCGAGCCGCTCGTTACGATTACTTTGACAATGTAAACGCTCACTTCGGAGGAGTAGAAACGTAGGGAAGATGAGTCAGCGCTTCCGTTTCCACTTTGAACCTGATGAAAAATCTATTCGGGCAGTTACTTCGAGCAGCATTTGCAGGGACGTCGTGACAGTGAGTTCTATAATGCCGAGATTATGCGATAGCCAAACCATGGCATTTTTTAATGCATACGCCTCTTATGAAGAGTTTTAGGGAACACTTCACTGCTTCATTAAGAAGTTGCATACTTCTGTAATTATGTGAGCTTATATTCATTTTTCTGCAAGCATCCCTACATGAGAATGCAATAATATATGATATTATAAACAATAAAAATAAAAATGGAATTATGAAAAAATATGTAGATCTGTTTTATTGGGGATATTTAAATTTTCTACTTTGTATGAAAACATTCTGGGCTATAATTCGTTACAATTCAGCTTGGATGTGAAATACTGAATGCAAGTACTTAAGTTGTATTAAGGTTTATACAAATTATTCTAGATGAGTTATAATCTTCTTAATTTATCCATTTTAGAATTTTAAAAGTAAGGTATAATAACTATATTTAATGATTATTAATTTTGTTGATATCACTTTGTGTGTCCAAAAACACAATTTCAGTAGGGAGTAACAATTTGCGATAAATATCTTCCTGTTTGAACAATGTCATAATATATATATTCTTTTACCTGCGATATGTAATGCTCCCAAGTTTTTTGCTACTTCTTATTTATTTAAGATTTTCTGAATAATTAGGTAGATATTATACAGTTTACTTCTGTCGTATTAATAGTAGCTTTGAATAAATATTCCATGTGTTAATTTTGCATTCTTCTCTAGAAATAACACAGTTCCAGTCAGAACTCTGCATAATTAATTACATGCACAGAGAGCTACTGATTCTGTGGATTCTGGACGAATAAATATATTCTTTCTATTAGTAAATAATAAAACACATTATTACTTTTACATTATTTTGTAAATGATTAATTAGGTGTAAATAAACGATTGTATATAGTAGAAAAACTTTCTTAATTTGAATTTCAACAACCACACTTGACTAAATAAACTGACTTCCCTCAATAAACTGAGTTTCTTTTAAATCGATTTATGAATATATTTTAAAAGTGAATAAGTTTCAATTACATTTACAGAATATATTTTAAACTCTTGTATGGGACATACAATAATGTTTGTTTAACTTTGGACAACCTCGTCCCGAAATTCATTTAATAGTTGATTTGATACTCCTAATTTATCGCGGCAAGCTACCCAGTCACGTACCCATTTCCTTTTCTTCTTTTTTTTTTTTATTAATTTAATTAATTTTAAGAAATTAATTCATTTGAAACTGCTTCGCAGACTTCAAGCACTGCAGCCAAACGACATCTATGTATATTCAATGCTGTAGTCTTTGTTGCAGCTGTCACGTCGGTATCCATTTCGTAAACAAACGGAGGCGAGTTGTCAGTCCACTCTGATTGGTGTAAACAATCTATCGGAGTACAGGTCCGTTCACTCGGTTCGAGACGCCCGGACGAGCGGCTCGTTATGAGCTGCTTTCAATTTTTTCCTGAACTGCCTTTATATCTTGTTTAACAGAAACTTGACCAGCTTCCATAATTTCTTGAACCGCTCCATCTTTCCTTTAATGGATTCCTGTCCTGCTTTAATCTCTGCTTTAAAGGAAGCTTGGCCAGCTTCCATCTTTTCTTGGAATGCAGCAAAAACAGTGACGAGCTGTCTCAACTATTCTTCCATCGCTCTTGTGATTGGCATTCAAAATCCAACTTCTGACACCAAAAAGTGTTGCGTGCGTAGGGGTTCGTAATAAATTGAATGCACAAGTCTGATGAAATGTGAATAAAAATTTATTATTATCACAACAAATAAAACAAAATGCTTAAATTTCCTCAGATATTCGTGCAATATTGCAATATCTCACAGTAGTTATATTTTTTAAACTACTAAAACATTCAGCAGAACTTAATTCAAAACAGAGAAAGCTAATCCGATTTCACCGCGAATTCGCTACAATCAATAAGAGCAATAAGTTAACAACTGAATTGAGATATTCTCCCCCAGCTTTTATAAGCTTTTTAAATCACGCACTAGAAACTTCTCGTATTTTCTTGTTTCTTCTAGATACCAAAAGAGTACAATTCCTAGATATCTATTAAAATGTTTGAAAGATTCTCACTAGTGTATTTCTCAGTTACTGTAGAAAGTGACGAATCTTAAGAACTAGGTAGCGAATAATCGCTTAAGTTCGTGTGACAAGAAACAACAAGAAGGAAAGGTAACTAATCCTTTATTATTCCAATAAGATTTAACAAAACTCCGTCTTGGAGTGTACAATAAAAGCCGACACTTGGGTTTGAACTTAAGAGACTAAGAAATAAATTAAAACTAAGATTAACTAAAGAGATATAGCCGAAGCT
Organism: Stegodyphus dumicola; assembly: GCF_044657685.1. Lineage (NCBI taxonomy): Eukaryota > Metazoa > Arthropoda > Arachnida > Araneae > Eresidae > Stegodyphus > Stegodyphus dumicola. Next base: position 135,230,407 of record NC_140771.1, on the reverse strand, counting down.
ATCAAGATTCTAATCGAGTTGGCCCCTTAACTCGATTCGACTACGAAGCTTATCAAGGACCGAGTACGGCCGAGCGTAATAACAGCTTTGAGAGAGAGAGTAGCCAAAAGGCGCGCAAATCAGAAACTCTGATTCTCTCTAACTCAGCATAGACTCTATAACTGACCGAGCTATTGCGAAGAACAACGTTGCTGGTTCCAGAATTAAAGCCCAAGGGCACTTGATATAAAGAAATCCGGACGTGGAGAAAATCTCAGATGAGAAAACGGAGAAAAGGGGAAGAAGAGAAGTACCAAAAGGAGCAAGACAATACAATCGGACAAGTTCGCAAAACGTGACGAGCGATCATAGCTTTCAAGGAGGTCCCAAGACAATGCAAATCAGTGACAACCATATGAGAAGACACACTACAGCAATAGTTTCAATGACAAATTCAAATACAACTAAACAACCTCAATCAATAGTGCTAAATACAACACAAAACAATACAACTATATAACACAATTTTAATACAACTATTCAACGCAATAGACTACAGCAACTCAACAACAACCTAAGCAACCTATTTACAAAGCTACTATATCATCACAATGCGAAAAATCTCACAGCATTAGTTTTATAATTAATAATAAGAATAATATTCAAGCTACAGAAGAACTTCAATCAAAATCAGATGCATTGGAAGTATAAACAGCTGTAGAAACTGTATTGCACCAGATGGCGCTGTATGCGCTTGAATTCTTCGGACTATTGCAGAACCTTGATGATTGCGAGAGATGTAGTACCAACGCGAAATATTAGCCAAAGTTTATATGTGCTTCTCTTTGTTGTAAATGTATTTAATTGTGTCGTAAATAAAATATGTAGAAAATGATAAAAGGCGAGAATGCGTCTGACAGGTGAGATTTCTTTATATTTTGATTTGAATTGAGTTTTAGCGACAAAGAATGTATATGCGTATTTACATATCTTTTTGGTGCCGATAATCCGGAAGAGACCTTTAGAGAAAGTAAATTACGAATTAAATACTGAAAAACGTATTTAGCGAATTGAATAATTTAAATTGTTATGATGGATATTGAAGCTTTAAAAAAGATTAGAGCAACTGTCAGACTCGCGGCAACTGACACTATGAAACTCTTAGAAACTGAAATAAACAAACAGGAAACATCAGTTGATTTAATTGATGAACTTTTAGCGAAACGTTTAGATAAGGAAGCTAATTTAAAGTATCTTAACGAAGAAATTCTAAAACTGTGCAAAACGGAAGAAATAGAAAAGGAAATTGAAAAACAGCAAGAATATAAAGATAATATTATTACTTGGAAAATTCGCTCGAATAGAATCCTGAAAATGAAAGAAAGCGAAGTTGTTCGCGAAACTTAAAGAACGAATGTTGTAGAAAACAGAAGTGAGCAGTAGAATACAGTAAAACTTCCTCACTTGCAGATACCTCAATACGATGGCAATATATTAAAGTTTAACGAATTTTATTCTCAGTTTGAAGTAGCTATCCATAAAAATGTGAATCTTAGTAATGTAGAGAAGTTTAGTTATTTAAAATCGTACTTAACAGACGAAGCTGAGGTAGCTCTACGTGGTTTAGCATTAAGCTCTGAAAACTATGAAATTGCCTTGAATATATTAAAAGAACGCTTTGGTCGAAAAAAAAAATTATTATCGATGCGCATATGCAAGACTTTTAAACTTAAGTCCAGTACGAAAATCATATGACATCGTAGCGTTGCGTAGACTTTACTCAGAATGCGAAACAAATCTTCGAAGGATTAGAAAATAACGGAATTAATCCTAATAGTTACAGTTGTCTATTGTATCCAGTGTTGTTAAAATCGATACCCAAAGATTTGTCCTTAGAATTTTCTCGTAAAACACATTCGGAAGATGAAAACAAAATATCTGATTTATTGGAATTTTTAAAGATTGAAATTCAGTGTCGTCAACGTAACGAGTACTTAAGTAGAGACTTTAAATTAAACACTTCAGATTCGCGATTGGAAACTAAATTTAATCCTTTACAAAAACCTAATCAAAAGTATGGGAGATTTAAAACCAAGGTTGATTATAGCGGGAAAAATAAATTAAATTCTAACATTCCTACTACTTCTGCATTTATTGTTGATGTGAAAAAATGTATATTTTGTACAAAACCGAAAATAGAGCACGATTCTACCTCTTGTCCCTAAGAAAAGTCTAGCTGTTCACACTTTTGGCTCTAGAGTGCCAATACAAAAAACGTACGACGTAGTTCGGTTTTCACTTTGTAATTTATGTGATTCGGACAAGAAAATAACGATTGAAGCACTTTTGACTGACTGTATTTCTGAATCGCAGTTTAAAGTATCGCATAACAAATTAATGCAAATACTTTCGAGGAAGAACATTCAATTGTCAAACATAAGTAAATCGTCAGGAAATGAATTGTCTCTCCTTATTGGAGCACAGTATTTTTGGGATATTCATACGGGAGAAAAACAGCGATTAAACAAATCTTTGTATTTGATTGATACTCTGTTTGGAAGGGTTGTTCAAGGTCGAATCCCTCCATCATCTCATTTAAATGCGAATCGGGATATTTCTATTATGAAAATTGAATGTTGCGCCGCATTAAATGAAAAACTAACGCAGTTTCGGCAGTTAGATTCAATGGGGATAAAGGATACTCATGGTGGAGATTTTAAATTTAAAGAGAAATTTATTTCTCAATTCGAAAGTAATTTAAAATATGAAAATGGAATGTATACAACTAAATTATTCTGGGATGGTAAACCAGAAAACTTGTCTAACAATTTCGCGGTAGCAAAACGAAGATTTCGTAACTTAAGTGTAAAAATGAAAGAAAATGATTGGGTTTATAATGAATATAAGAATATAGTTAAGGAGCAATTAAAACTGAATATCGTTGAAGAATGTCCTTTCGGCTTAGAAGAGAATTCTTATTATATGCCTCATTCAGCTGTAGTTAGATCGGATAGGGACACAACGAAAGTAAGATTGGTTTTCGATGCATCGTCAAAAGGTAATGGGTGCAAATCTCTTAATGAATGCTTAAATCCTGGGCCACCGTTGAATCCCAGAAGTTTGGATGTAATCTTGCGATTTCGCGAATATGAATATGCATTCAGCTGTGATATTCAAGGAGCATTTTTGACCATAGGAATAGCGGAAGAGGATAGAGACTATTTACGTTTTTTCTGGTTTCCAGATGAAAGTGATTCAAAAGCTTACAAAATTTTACGAATGACTCTCGTTCCCTTTGGAGTGACATCAAGTCCATTTATCCTTGCTGCGACTATTAAATACCACATTAGAAAATATAAACTTGAACAAAGCGAAACTTGTGAAATGCTTGACTCGGCACTTTATGTAGATGATCTTTTTTACGGAGCAAATACTGTTTAGGTCTCGTCCCAAATAACACACACTAATAAATTCGCTGGTTCGATTCTTTATTAATTCTCATAATTAATTACAATTAACTCATAGCTGTGACCAGCGCTCTTACACCGTCGATGGCGATTCTCAAACTCGTTTGATCATCACATTACAGATGCGCATGCGTGGATTACATTTCAGATACGCAGGCGCGAACATGCCGCCCCGCGTTGCAATGCTTAGCATTCAATTATTGTAATTAAGATATAGCATAAAAATTAAACAAGTATATCATAAACAATTTTGAATAAGTACTATTACATAAAATCATTATTATAATTAGACATTTACCATATACATTAACGTACAACTCAAAGCAATACAATAAAATATTTCAGTTACATAATGACATTTTATGTGAAGCACATTCAATACTGTACAATAACTATAAAGACAATACTCATTTTTGTATTGGTAAGACACATAATTTGGTAATTGGTCGTTTGAAAGTTCCAGTTTGAGTTTTTACATTACACACGCGAACCTTTCCATCTTTACCATAAAATACTTCTATTATACGACCAACCGCCCAATTACAACAAGGCAAATTATCTTTAATTAAGACTATGTCTCCAACTTGTATATTGTTTTTAGAACTTTGCCATTTAGATCGATTTTGTAAATGACTTAAATAATTGGAGTTCCATTTTTTCCAGATAATTTGTACTAATTTTGTGATCTGTTGCCACAATTTTAACCTGTTAATCTTAACTTCCGTGATATCTGGCTCAGGGATCGAATTAATTGCTCTACCAATTAAAAAATGCCCAGGTGTTAGAACCTCTAAATCATCAATGTCCGAAGACAAGGGTGTCAATGGTCGGGAATTTAAAATTCCTTCAATCTGAATCATAATTGTTAAAAATTGTTCAAGTGTCAATTTTGCATTACCTACGACACGTTTGAAGTGGTACTTAAAAGATTTAACTCCTGCCTCCCAAAGGCCTCCAAAATTGGGTGCTCTGGGAGGGAGAAATTTCTATTCGATATTCTCAGAACTCAAATAACCAGCTAAAAGCTCATCTTGTCGTTCACTAGTTTGTTTTTTAATTCTGCATTTGCACCTACAAAATTCGTAGCGTTATCACTAAATAGTGTTAAACTTTTACCTCTTCGTGCAAAGAAACGTTTCAAGGTAGCTATTAATGCTTCAGATGTTAGGTCTGTTATCAGCTCTAAATGAATGGCCTTAGTAACCATACAAATGAATATACACACATAAACTTTTTGATATATACTTTTTCTCTGGTTTTTGTACTTAATTAAGAATGGGCCACAGAGGTCAACTCCAGTACAATTGAATGTAAGATTAGCTGTGATTCTTTCCTTGGATAAATCACCCATGATTTGCTGAGCTACAATGGGATTAGCTTTAAAACATATTATACAATTTTTTACAATTTTTCTACAAACAGTTCTACCACTTGCAATCCAAAATTTTTGTCTTATATGATATAACAAAGATTAAGGACCCACGTGCAAATATTTTAAATGATAGTAATTAACTATTAACTCTGTTAATTTATGTTTAGAAGACAGAATAATAGGAAATTTTTTCTCATAAGTTAAATTGCTATTTTTTAATCTACCTCCAACTCTCAACAGTCCATTGCTGTCAATGAAAGGGTTAAGACTTTTAATAGAACTATTTCTTGGAACAGTACCTGATTTTTTAAGATCATTTATCGCATTTATAAAATACTCACCCTGTACTAATGTTATTAAAGTTTCTTCAGCTGCTCTCAATTCTCCCACTTGTAAATTACCTACCTGCTTTTGTTCTTGCTTACAATTCTTGTAAAACCTAAAACAAAAACTTATAATACGAATTAATTTTAAATACTTATTACTGCAATTCAATAAATCATTAACAAAATTATTCACATTCAGATTTAAACATATAGATAATTCAGAATCAGCAAAGTTTTTAAGTTCATTACTGTCCTTTTCAGTAATTGCTTCAAGTATAACTCTTATAGGGTACTCATCCTTCATTAAGAAGTCAGGCCCGTTCCACCACAGTTGACTTAGTTGCAGTTTTTTGGCAGACATACCTCTAGATATGAGATCTGATGGGTTTTCTTCAGAACCGATATGATGCCACTGTGCTATTTCAGTCAGATCCTGTATCTTTGAAATCTGGTTTGCAACAAATGTCTTGAGCAGATGTGGCTCTTTGTTGATCCATGACAGCACAATCATAGAATCGGTCCAAAAGTGGACAGCAGTAAGCTCCAATTTTAACGATGATTTCACTCGATGCATTAGTTTAGCTAACAGCACTGCTGCGCAAAGCTCAAGTCTTGGGATTGTAGTCTTTTTTAGGGGTGAGACACGCGATTTACTGCATACCAACCTCACTGATGTATGGTTTGTTGCTGATGTTGCTTTACAGTAGATAACTGCTCCATAGGCGGCCTCTGAGGCATCACAGAAACCATGTAATTCAATCTTGATTCTATCTGGTAATAAAATACATCTATGGACTTCAATGTTGTTAATTAGCTGCATGGTAGTGGAGAATTCTTTCCATTCTTTAGCCTCCTTTTCTGGCAAAACATCATTCCAGTTCAATTTTAACAGCCATAATTTCTTCATAAATATTTTTGCTACAATTATAACTGGAGAAACTATACCCAATGGGTCAAAGATGCGAGATATGACGGATAATACTTGCCGTTTCGAAACCTTTACGTTGTCTTCGATTTTAACGTTGAAGCTCAAACAATCTCCTTTTGACTTCCATAAAATACCCAATGCTTTAGATTCTTCTGATTTACCAAAGGGATATGTTTTGTCGTTTGTTTGACACAGTTCAGTAGCATTACTACACCACTTATGGAGTAACATACCTCCACTCTTCAAAATGCCTATTAACTGATTTTGAAGTTCTAACGCAGAAGTTAGCGACTCAGCTCCAGATAGAATATCGTCCATGTACATGTCTTCTCTCAGTACAGGTGCTGCTAAAGGAAATTTATCTCCTTCATCCTTTGACAGCTGTACAAGTGTCCTCATTGCTAAAAATGGTGCACTCACAGTTCCATAGGTAACGGTGGTTAGCTCAAAGATTTTAACTGCCTTACCAATGCCTTCTTTCCATAAAATCCTTTGCAACTTCCATTGATCTGAATGGATAGAAATAGCTCGATACATCTTTTGTATATCAGCAGTGAAAGCAAAAATATATTTCCTGAATCTCACCATAATTGAGAATAAAGCATCTTGTATCACACCTCCATTATACTGTATAGAATTTAGAGAGTTTCCTTTGGTTATCAAAGAAGAAACGTTAAATACTACCCTCAAAGGAGTCGATTTACTTTTCTCTTCTCCCCTATATACTCCAATATGATGAATGTAATATGAACCTCGTTCCTCCTTGCTTTCACTCACCTCAACCATATGTCCTAACTGTTGATATTCTTTTAAAAAATTTGAGTATAATTTTAAATATTCGGGATCTTTACTAAGCGTTTCCATAAGGAATTTAACTTACTCGTTGCAATTTGTTTAGAACTTCCTAAAGTGTCAGGATCCTCCTTTAGTGGCATTTTAACAACGTACCTACCGGTTTTATCTCGAGTATAATTTTCTACGAAATGTTTCTCACAAATTAAAAATTCTTTGTTTTTGGGTTTATCAGTTTCAATATTTTCTAATTCCCAAAATTTTCCAAGAGTTTTATCTAAGTTGTCTTCTTCCTTTATCAACCCACAATGAACTCTGTTTTCAGTCTCTGTTGGAATACTTCCAGACACGATAAAACCAAAAACTGTATCTTGAAAAATAAGATCAGGATTATTCATTCGAATTTGACTCGGTTTCAAAAGTTCATAAAAAACTCCCGCTCCCAACAATATATCTACCCTTTCTGGAACATTAAATCCTTCATCTGCTAATTTTAAATTAAGAAGATCTTGCACTGAAATTTTAATTTTGCGCGAAGGTGTTAAATCAGCAGTTATTTTTGGAATTACTAAAAAGTCCAAATTCTTTATAAAAGTTCCTTCTTTATTGCATATCGAAGCATTAATTTCATGCTTTATTGTTAAAGTAGCATCATTTATTCCCGAAACGGAAATGTTTAATTTTTCTTTCTCTAACTGCAAATGCTCAATAAGATTCCGTGTCAAAAAGTTCGACATACTGCCCCCGTCCAGCAGACACTTCACTCTGTGTTTCCTTCCCTCGTTATCAATTAGAAAACATACGACTGTTGAAAGCAGAACTGTACTCTGTTTATTCGAATAATTGCTAATAAATGCCTTTTGAACGAACTCCTGCGCATTAACATTCAAGGTCGATGAGTCATCTCGTTTGGGAATGTTGCACTCAGATGCATTTGTTTTGTTTTATTTTGTTCCGATGAAGAACATTTTTTCTCCTTTACGATATTATCTGCTTTCGGAACGTGAATAGTTTTGTGGTGCCGTTTTTGACAAAAACAAGAATATTTTGATGGGCAGTTTGATACTGAATGCATATGTAGACAGTTAAAACGTAATTTATTAGATTTCACAACCTGTACTCTTTCTTGTACCGGTAGTTTTAAATACGATGGGCATTTTGCCAATCCGTGATTCTCGTGGCATAAAATACAGTTCTCTGTTTTAACATCTGATAAAAACACTTTAGCTACACTTTTTGAGCTATTATACTTACGATTAACATGAGAATTCTCAGTAAGAGGTTTTCCTCGTGACGTGAAATATAAATCTATTTCTTTACCTAACTCACTAGGTGAAAACCATGAATCACCTTGCCTCACTGCAATGTGAGAAGCTGTTCCCGCATCTAAAGATTGGTATAACCTATCTGAAACTATTAGTTGTTTGAGGGTCTCGAAGTCAGTTACCTTCCTTAATTTTAAATAATAATCCCAGGCAGTTATTAAGCGAGAAGCAAACTGCACATGAGTTTCATGTGGTTGTTTAACAGTTTTTCTAAAGTTTTCTAAACACGAATATGGTGTTGGCTGAAACTCCTTCAGAACTACTTCTTTTACTTTTTCATAATTCGCGATATCCTTATCATGTAAATAGGTTACTATATTCGAAGCTTTGTCTCCTAACAGATTTAACAGAATTTCTGCTTTATAGTCCTCCGAAACATTTTTTGTAATAAACGCTCGTTCTAATGACGAAAAGAAAAATCCCCAACTCTCAGGCCGTATAGGAATTTTTACAGTTAAGGTTCTGATACTTTTTATTAATTGATCTAGTGACTCTGATTTTTTTTCGGTTTCGCTTACACCATCAAGTTTAGTTTCTGCTTTAAGCTTAGCCAACTCATTCTTTGATCTCTCAAGTTTTAATTTTTCTAACTCGACAAGTTTTTGCTCTTCCTGTTTTCTGTTTTCGATAATAGAATTTGCTATCTCTTTTACTAAATCTTGTTTAGCTTTGAAAATTTCACTATTCTCAATAATATCAGTCAAATCTGCTATAGTCATTTTTTCGTCAACATTTAGATTTATTTCTAAGGCAATAAACCTTAAATCTTTTTTTAGCACCCTTAAATAACATTGTTATTTATAACAGAACAAGCACAGAAAGTACAGAATTAACAAGAGAGGAATAACTTACCTCTGCAGTGATTCACTTTTGATGAATATCCGTATCCCAAATCAGCGATATTCGTTGAAAAGAACAAGCTGGGAATACTGGCAAACACAAACACTCCTGTGTTCTCAAAAACGAAACACTATTTATTCACGCACAATACTCACGCTTCGGTCGACTACGGCCAGATATGTTTAGGTCTCGTCCCAAATAACACACACTAAATAAATTCGCTGGTTCGATTCTTTATTAATTCTCATAATTAATTACAATTAACTCATAGCTGTGACCAGCCCTCTTACACCGTCGATGGAGATTCTCAAACTCGTTTGATCATCACATTACAGATGCGCATGCGTGGATTACATTTCAGATGCGCAGGCGCGAACAAATACAATAGAGAAAACTTTAGAACTTTCACAGAGCGCTGTAAAAATTCTTAAAGATGCGAACATGAATTTAAGAAAATTTAATACTAATTCGGATGAGTTGATGAGAAATTTATGGAGCAATATAATTATTCGGATGAGATGAGAAATTTATGGAGTGAACGAGGTTTGTCTGATTTGACAGAAACTAAAGAACGTCCTTTGAAGGTTTTAGGCATATTATGGAACACCGAAGAAGATACTTTTAAGTTAGATGTAAAACCTCTACTGAACATGACCTGTGATAGGAAGAATTCAAAACGTAGTGTACTTCAGACAGCTTCGAAGTTGTTTGATCCTATGGGAATTGCATCACCTTTTATTGTTCTCATAAAATTATTAATGCCAGAAATATGGGAACTTGGTTTAGGATGGGATGATGAGCTATCAACTGACTTGAAGAAAAAATGGGATAATTGGTGCTCTCAGATTTATCTGTTGAAAGATTTGACAATCGAAAGAAAATATTTCTCCATACCATGGAAGTTGGTGAAAGAATTAGAACTACACATATTTTCTGACGCTTCTCCTAAAGCTTTCGGAGCAGTTGCGTACTTCCGTTACGTGTCAAGTGATGATTGTATTTATACAAGTTTTATCACTGCGAAATCTAGAATCGCACCGCTTAAAAAGTTGACATTACCGCGGCTTGAACTTCTGGGAGCTGTTATTTCTTCTAGACTTTTCCAATATTTGAAAACAAATTTTAAATTTCCAGTGCCTAGCGTATATATGTGGACAGATTCCTTAATCGCTCTTTATTGGATTAAAGGGAGAGCTTCAAAATGGAAACCTTTTGCATCGAACCGTGTATCCGAAATTCAGTCTAGAACTGATCCTGCTGATTGGAATCACTGTACTGGGCAGGATAATCCTGCAGATTTCATATCTCGAGGAGCTACCGTGGAAACGTTTATGTACAGTTCGATTTGGATGCAAGGTCCAGAATGGCTTCGGTTGAAGAAAGGGATTGGCCAAAAGGCTCTAATTATGAAATTTGTCCAGAGATTTCTCCAGAAGTATATTGCGAAAAAAGAAGTAAACTGGAAGAAGTATCGTCTTTTGTGTGCGAAGTGCAATCGAATTTGACAGATTTAATGGATTTGAATAGATATAGTAGTTTAAGAAAATTATACCGTGTTACAAGTTGGATACTACAATTTATATACAACCTTAAATTTAAAACTAAACCATGTGGTGAACTAAGCACTGAAGAACTTAACGAGGCTGAAATTATCTGGACAAAAACTGTTCAAAGTGAAGCTTTTGCGGAAGAGCTGTCCTCTTTGAGACAGGGTAAAACAATTTCTAAGACTTCCTCTATTCTAGAACTGAATCCCTTTCTTAATAATGACGGGATAATGCATGTTGGTGGAAGACTTTCTTACCTTCAAAGACACCCAATTATTATGCTCTCAAAACCTCACTTTGTGAATTTATCAGTGTGGGATGCACACAGCAAAGTGTTTCACGGTGGAATTTTTGAAACTTTGATAGAAATACGCGAAAGATACTGGATAATTAAAGGAAGACAAACTGTTAAAAATATCTTAAGAAAATGTATTCTGTGTAAACGATTTAATTCTTCTCCTAGTGTGCAAGTTACTGCTCCTTTACCAGTAAATAGAACAGAAGAATTACCTCCTTTTTCTGTAGTAGGTATAGATTTCGGTGGACCACTTTATACCAAAGACAGTGATGAGAAAAACTACATTGTGTTGTTTACTTGTGGAGTAATGCGAGCTCTTCATTTAGAGTTTGTTGGTAGCATGACCACAGAAACATTTCTTCTTGCTTTTCGACGATTCATTGCTCGTCGAGGTCTATATTCTCAAGTTTTGACGGCCAATGCCAAAACTTTCAAACGATCGGAACTTGAACTTAAAAATATGTGGACTGTCATTAGTCATCCAACAGTAAAAGACTTTCACGCCTCCCACAAAATCCAGTGGTGCTACATCGCTGAGAAAGCTGCGTGGTGGGGTGGCTTTTATGAAAGACTAATTAAATCTGTAAAACTTGCTTTACGAAAAACTACTTTATCTCGAGACGAATTAGAAACTCTAATTATTGAAATTGAAGATGTTCTTAACTCTCGTCCTTTAACTTATGTTTATTCTGAATTACAGGAACCTATGCCTCTAACTACAGCTCATATGCTATTGGGGCGCAGGGTGAATAGTTTGCCTCCTGCCAGGCTTCATTTTGATTCTAATTTAGTTAATAGGAAAATGCTAATTAAAAGATTTAATTATCGAGAAAGATTGGTCAGTATGTTTTGGAATAAATGGAAAAATGTATACTTATTAATGCTGAGATCTGTTCATTGTGTTAAACCTTCAGGTAAAATTACTGAATTTAAAGTTAATGATATTGTATTAATTCATGATGAAAAGCTACCTACACATTTTTGGAAATTAGGAAGAGTTGTAACAGTATTTCCTGGCAGAGATGGAAAAGTAAGGTCTTGTGAAATTAAAACAGGTACATCAGTTATTAAAAGACCTGTGCAGCTTTTATATAATCTTGAAATAAATGAATAAATTTAATTGTTTATTATATGTTTATCAATCTGTATTATTGTTACAGGACTATTCCATATATGTGATGAAAGTTTAATGTATGTGCAGGTATTGAGTTGCCAGCTTATTATGTTTATTATACTTTATTGCAGGTAACTTTACAAATTGTTTAAAGATGAATGATTTGTTTATATATTAAATAAGTGTAGTTTCTTTAATATGTAAATTGATTGAACTTTACATTGTAAGAGTTTCTTTTGTTAAATGTGTATTAATGTAAGTGTTTGAATGAACCCCTGGTTATTCAGGGGACAGTCTGTAGAAACTGTATTGCACCAGATGGCGCAGTATGCGCTTGAATTCTTCGGACTATTGCAGGACCTTGATGATTGCGAGAGATGTAGTACCAACGCGAAATATTAACCAAAGTTTATATGTGCCTTTCTTTGTTGTAAATGTATTTAATTGTGTCGTAAATAAAATATGTAGAAAATGATAAAAGGCGAGAATGCGTCTGACAGGTAAGTGAGATTTCTTTATATTTTGATTTGAATTGAGTTTTAGCGACAAAGAATGTATATGCGTATTTACAACAGCTGCCGATTCAGGAGCTAAGTGAAAAAATTGTTGTCTCCTTCCATGAAGGTGTGAGCTGCAAGTGGTCTGACGCTTCTATCTTCGAAGAGAATTTCGTAATTAAAGACTTGGGAGTAATTAACAAAGTCACATTGCACAGCCTTGTTGAAGAATTTTTCATTAGATCTTCTGATGTAATCTGGAATCGTCTCAAGATTTAAGTCTCTGTGTAAAAGTTTATTGCGGATAAGATAGTGTGAATCAGTAATAATGCGCAGAAATTTGTTTTGCACTACTTGTAATTGATGCAGTTGAGTTTGAGTGACCGTGTTCCAAGCACGAGCAGTATGACAAAGTATCGGTTGAATGCAAGTGGTATATATGAGTTTTTTGGTACGCAAGCTAAGATTTGAATATTTTCCAATGACCGGGAGAAATCTGCATATTATGCCCATGGCTTTGCTCTTGACACTATTAATGTGGTTAGACCATGTGAGCATTTGGTTCAAAATAATTCCTAAGTATTTGGATTTTGTGACCAGAGGAACAGCTTCCTGAAAAAGGTAGAGATCTTTAAAAGCAATGTTTTTCTTAGTATAGCTAAGAATTAAAATTTGTGACTTGCTAGCATTGATTTTTACGCGCCAATTTGTGCACCAGTCTTCCACAGCATAGAGGTAATTTTGCATTTTGTCTATTGCATGATTAGCTTGGATGGATTTAATTGCAATCGCCGTATCGTCGGCATAACATGCTAACAGAGAGTAATTGTCCAAACCAGGGTGAGGAAAATCTGATATGTAGAAATATAGCACTGGACCGAGAATACTTCCTTGTGGGACGCTGGATCTTATAGGTCTTGAATTGGATTTTTCATTTCCTTGAGCGACGAAGGAATTGCGGTTCTGCAAAAAGGAGATCAGAAGAATGAGTTCTCTAGGAAGTCCCAAGTTGTACCGCTCTTCCTCATTTTTGCATCTAATGGTTCTGTGAGACTAAAGGTGCATCCAAGAGATAATAAGAGGTTTTGTTAACAATAACAACATTTATTTACAAGAAAATATACGAAAATTTCAATCAATTAGAGATATATTATTAGGCATCTCTGCCTTCCACATCTTACACCTTTAGTATCCTGCCTGCCACTGACTATTAGGACGAACGCAGCGCCCTCTAGTCAAAATGTCTCCGGGAATACGTAATACTCATTAAGTATTCAGAGTGATTCCAAAACTACGTTCTGGCCGGAAGTAGTAAGTTGAAGTTAAGAACTCGATAGGAAAGGAACTTAAAATTTAACTGTTAATAAAATTAACATAATTCTTACATGTTAGATGCGTCTGCTTCTGTATTTTAATTTTTCTGGCTTAGCTTTCTCTTCAAATAAATCTCGTGCTATATTACACGGGAATATAAAACAATTTGCCTCAAAAAAGATATCTGGGTTAAAGATTGAGTTCGATAATACAGCTAGAAATAAGTTAGAATTTATTGAACTGTTGATTGATAGTAAGAAAATAAAATGTTTAATAGATTCTGGAAGTGAACTGATAGTTGTAAAGAAATCTCTTTTTCCGGACAAAATATCATGTGGATTAATAGAACTCAAAAGTTTGTTTGGTTACTTACATGAACAATATTCCAGCACGAAACGAGGAAGAAGGTTTAGAAAAGTTAAAACGCGTTTTAGAAGTAGCCAAAGAATACGGTTTGGAAGATCAATTTTAAGAAATGTCAATTTTTGAAAAGAAAAATAGAATTTCTCGGGTATGTTATTGAGGATGTTACAACTCGCCCCTCTACTGGAAAAAAAAAAAAAAAAAAAAAAAAAAACAGTGGAGAATGAGCATTAAAATCTTCTATCAGTATTATTGTTTTTGATGAATTATTGAGGTAGGTAAAACTTAGTTTGTTGTTCGGAAGTTATATATAGCGCATATTTTAAAGTGAGCACTGTGTTTCCACACGTACAAAAGTATTACCTCACTTTTGTGCAAACCAAGACTTATATCTTTGATTATTTTAAAATTGGCCAGAAGTGTCTTTTTTATTCCGGTTAAAATGCAGCTGGCAACTTGCCTTGATTTTGGCAAAATAGACAGATTATAACCATTAAAGGAAAATACTGTAGTTTTTCCTGAGTAAGATTTGCTTCCATAACAGTAAAGACGTCAATATCCTGGTCCCGTAAGGACTTCATTAATTCAGTTCTCTTGTTTTGGGAGATCACGCCTGCATTCCATTGAACAACCTTCAGGAAAATTGTCTTTGAGAGCAGCACATAATGCCAAAAGTTATAGATCACTTGGTGTTACCCAAGGTGCACTGCGAGGAGGAAGATCTGCGTTGCACCCGAAGCATGGAGGTTAGACATCAGGGGTCTAGTCTGGACACCGGTCAAGATCGATATCGGAAAACCAGTCGGGATTCTCTTTCCACTCGACAGCAGAAGGGAGAGCGAGTCTGGCCCCTTCAAATTCCGTCGGCGGTAAGTGAAGTGGAAATTCCCTGCGGAAGTGACGTTTATTGCATAGCAACCAGTCTATCTCACCTCTACATTGCTCCAGGCTCAGGGGAAGGGGGTACTTTGTTGTCAAAGGGGCTGTTTCGCACGTGCTTATTACTGAGTATGGCGGTAGAAAAAAAAATCGAGTTCGAGTAAATGGTGAAAATTTTCGAGAAAATACGCTGCTGGATTTAGTAAAGAGTATGGAAAAAGGAAATGGGGAACGTTAATGGATATTTTAAACGCAGAAAGAAATGGCCTTTTCAAAACTTCAGGTATGTGAAGAAACGTAAACATAATTTTACGTATGATCTTTTGCAAAATGGAAATTTTCTAAAAGGTTACATGTTTGTAAACTATTTGTTAACAGGAATTTTATGATTAAAATACATTATTTTGTCTGAAAAGGTTATGCAACAACGTCATAAGTCAAATCATTGAAATATAGCACCGCGTACACGTATTTAATATTCCTAATGAATTTGAATAAAAAAATATTTTAATTTTTAGCAACCCATGATTATATCAATAATTTTATTTATTCAGGAATTATACCTACCTCGTAGCTACAAATATATTGTGTATCGTAGATAGCAATAAGCAGTGAGTAAAAGTATAACAAACTTTTAACAAAAGAAATAGGAAGAAAAATAAAAAAAATTAAATAACTATAAGTTAAATCATAAAACATATTATCTTGCACACACACACACACACACACACACATATATATATATATATATTTTAACATACGCAGTGAAAGGAAATTGCAATACATATTCCTATTTATACCCTTTTTAAATCGATCGCACCAGTGACCGTGTGGTAAAAT
Organism: Stegodyphus dumicola; assembly: GCF_044657685.1. Classification (NCBI taxonomy): domain Eukaryota; kingdom Metazoa; phylum Arthropoda; class Arachnida; order Araneae; family Eresidae; genus Stegodyphus; species Stegodyphus dumicola. Next base: position 135,214,526 of record NC_140771.1, on the reverse strand, counting down.
CGCTGAACACTGGTAGTTCGGTCCGAGGTCCAAGTACTGCGAACGGGTTTGTTGCATTACCAACATATATCTGATAACCAATATATCTGTCATTACCAACATATTTCTCGTAATTTCCAAAAGCATAAAAAATTAAGGCATACAAAACCTGTTTTAAATAAATAACTGTACATATAAATGTATTACAAATACATTAATATATATGCAGTGTAAGGAAATTGCAGTACATATTCCTCTTTATGCCCTTTTTAAGTCGATCCCACTAGTGGCCGAGCGGTAAAATCTCCGAACACTGGTAGTGCGGTCCGAGGTTCGAACCCGGGAACGGGCTGGACGCATGGGCGTCATTACCAATGTATCTGTCATATCAATGGTAATGACAGATATATGATTGGTAACTACCAGAAGCATAGAAGTTTAAGGCACAGAAAATCTGTTTTAAATATATATATATATAAATATATATATAAATGCGTTATTTCTATAGCGAAATACTCGATGTGACGACTCTGTAAACATGTGGGAGGAAAGCGAGCGACCAACCGCACCGACGACGAGACAGACACAGACAGACAGACAGACAAAGTAGACATATGTCTTGTTTTGCACCCGCTAAGTCTTTCTGCACCTATGGGCGAAAAATCAAGCATAGGTGCGAAGGAAAGGTATATAGAAAGAGGGACAATTTCGTATTTGAGGAGAGTAAAAAGGAACTTCGTACATTTTGTACGAGTTCAAAAGGCCAGAAAGAAAAGATGGGACAAAATAAAATTTAAATTAAATGGCCCAAAAATAATAGAGGGGGAAAAAAGGGCTTATAGAAAGAAAAGGAAAAGAAGTAGAAAATACCCTAAAATACAATTGTGTCCATGAGTGTAGTTAAGTTAGAATACAGCGCCACCTATTGGATAGGGAGAGAAACTCTCACTTGGCTATCTGGATTCGGCTAAGCAACATGCCAGAGCATGTATTAGATCTGAATAGTTAATTACTGTAAATAAATTAGTTAGTTCTTTTGCTATACAGTCCACTTATTAGTTTAGAATCACAGTACATGGTCCGTCGAGCCGGAGAAATGAACAAAATGCTGGCATTAGATAGAAACAAAACTTCGTTAAAAGCGAAACTAACTAGGTTAGAAAATGTTCTGGAAAAATCCCCCAAATGATTTATGTATCGCCGTTAGAGGGCGCTTCGCTTCGGAAAAGGAATGTTAGTTTTTAGTTTGCGACGTAGTTAGTTAGCAGTGAACCTTCGATGCAACGAAAGTTGCTTTGTAAATAAAATGATTATTTTTGTAGATTGTTGAAGTATTTCACTTCACTTAGAATTAGAACCAACTTTCGCAATATGGCGCATCGGTGCCGAGAACCTTTGGCCAATTTAGAAGTTTGTGTTTTTTAATTTTGGATATCATTTTATGCAAAGACAGCCAAGGTAAGCCTGTATTTTCTATTTTTATATAATATGGAAGATCTTATTGCTAAACTGAAATCGAAACGAAAGGTATTGAGGACCGGAGTGTCCAAGATATTAAAGAAAATTGAAACCGAACTGAATAAAGATGATAGTAGTATAAATGTAAATGTATTGGAAGAAATTTTAGACCAGTTAAACGAAAAATCAAAATCCTTGAGCAATTTAGACGCTGAAATAGAACGAGAATTAAAAGTCGGAGAAGACGAATTTGAACTTGAAATCTCATCCGCTTTGGAATATGAAGAGAAAATTCAAGTGTGGCAGTTTAGAGGAAAGAAAAAGTTGAGAAAGTTGGAAAATTCGGACAATGCAAATAGATACACTTCTAATGAAACCGTTACAGAATCCCAAAACGAAAGTAACAAATTCACTCGTCTTCCAAAATTAACGATCTCTAAATTTTATGGTGATTCTTCGGATTGGTTAGAATTCATAGGTCAGTTCGAAAATGCGATTGATAAAAATCCGAATTTATCAAAAATAGAAAAATTAATTTACTTAAAAAGCTTTCTTGGTGGCTCAGCCGCCAAAGCTATTTCTGGTTTCGCTCTCATCGAAAATAATTACGAAGCTGCTCTTGAACTGTTACGTTCCAGATTTGGTCAAAAGAACATCTTAATTAATTCGCATTTAGGACAACTCTTAAGTACTTCACCTGTTAGAAATCCTAATGATATAAACGGATTAAGAAAACTTTTAGATCACGCCGAAGTACAGATAAGAAATCTTGAAGCATTAAAAATAGACTCTGATACCTACGGAAATCTCTTAACGCCTTTAATTTTGAAATTACTTCCTAATGAATTCGTTCTTGATTATAGCCGAAAAATTAAAGACGAAAATTGGGATTTAAAAGGTTTGTTAGCCTTTTTGAGGAACGAAGTATTCAGTAGAGAACGCGCGGCTTCTGTTAATTATAATTCTAGAGAAAAATATTCGCGATTGGAAAAGCATTTGCCCTTCAAACATAAACATTCTCCAGCCATAACGAGCAAGCCGTCTACAGTTGAGTTATTAGCGGCGTCATCCGAATCGCAGTGTCTGTTCTGCGGGAACACAAATCATAAATCTGCGGATTGCGAAGTTTTAAGTGTAGAAAAGAAAAAGGAGATCTTAAAAAGTGAATCGCGGTGTTTTTTATGTTTAGGTCGGTATCACCGGATCCAAAATTGTAAACAAAAAATAAACTGTGCCTTCTGCTTTAATAAACACTCGAAAGCCATTTGTTATTCATTCCATCAGAAAAAAGATAATGAAAAACCTAAAAAGAAAACGTCGGATTCGAGCGTTATTTCCGCTGTTTCGTCATATAATTCCGATGAAAATAGATCTAATAAAATATTATTACAAACGGCTTCTGCATTGATTCGAAATAATGATAAATCTGAAAATGTCAGAATTCTTTTTGATAATGGCTCAATGAGATCTTTCATAACCAAAGATGTATCTACTAAAATGGAACTTCCGATTGTTAGAAAAGAATCACTTTCTGTTTATTCCTTTGGTGATAAAAGTGCGTTAGAAAAAAACCTTTAATGTTGTTAGAGCAAAACTAGAAAATGTAAACGATCCTAATCTTAATATATATATTGAGCTTCTTGAAACCGAAAATATATCCAATACTGTTATCTCTCCTCCAGATTTTAACTTTGCTAAGAAAAATAAAATTTTACAAAATCTACAATTAGCAGATTGTTGTAGAAAAAGTGACAAAATTGATATTCTCATAGGGGTAGATTTCTACTATTCTATAATTACTGGTAAAATTAAAAGAATTTCAAGAAATGTAGTAGCCACAGAATCTTTATTTGGGTGGTGTTTGCAGGGTAAAGTAAATAATGATCATAGTGAGTTATTAACTATGAAAGTAATTGTAAATGAAAACTTGATATCAGATCAGTTACAACAGTTTTGGAAGCTAGAAAACTTGGGTTTGGAAAGTGATACTCAAAACGACAAAACTGTTGATTTAGAAATTATGAAATCTTTCGAATCTGATATCAGGTATAAGAACTACAGATACCAAGTAAAATTACCTTGGAAACCGAATTCAAAACATTTAATGGAAGATAATAGGGATATAGCATGAGTAACAAATTTAAAATTGATAACTCTTTGTTTGTTCAATACACAGAGGTTTTAAAGGATTACGAGTTAAAACATATTATTGAACCAGTTCAAGAAGACAATCAAAATGATAAAACCCTATTTTATTTACCTCATAGAGCAGTCATCAGAAATGATAGAGCAACAAGCAAACTAAGAATAGTTTATGATGCTTCAGCCCATAAACCAAAAACACTCTCTCTAAATGACTGTTTATACACTGGTCCGAACCTATATCCTGATATTTTTGATTTATTGATAAAATTTAGACAAAATTCGATAGCCTTTACAGCGGACATTACACAAGCATTCTTACAGATAGAGTTAAATGAAGAAGACAGGGACGTTACACGATTCTTTTGGAAAGATGATCCTAATGATAACAATGAGAGTTTGAAAATCTTTAGATTTACAAGAGTTTTGTTTGGAGTAAAATCTAGTCCCTTTCTTCTCGCTGCTACTATTAAGCATCACCTTAAAAAATATTCAGAAATATATCCTGAAACAGTAGAACTCTTAAACAACTGCCTGTATGTTGATGACATTATTGGTGGTCAACAAAATTTAGAACAAGCCCTGAAAACAAGTTTAGAAATTGTGAACAATTTTAATGAAGCTAGCATGTCACTACATAAGTGGCATACTAATTCCAAAGAACTCAAAGATATTTGGTATCGCAAAGAATTTTCGATGCAAGAATCTCCTGAAGTTGTCCCGATCAAAGTGTTAGGAATTAACTGGGATACGGATAATGATAATTTTTATTTTGACACTCAGCACTTGACAAATTTCATTTCCTCGTCAATCAACTCAAAACGTTTTCTATTGCAAACCGCAGGCCGTATTTTTGATCCTGTCGGATTTTATGGCCCTTTCACTATAAGAATAAAGTGTCTGATTCAGGAAATTTGGTCTGCCAAAATTGATTGGGACGATGAACTTCCACCTGATCTTAGTTATAAATGGAAAGCCTGGTACGAAGAAATTGAAGAACTGAACCACCTCAGAATTCCCCGCTACTATTTAGAAGGAATATTAGATGCAGATGTGAAACAAATAGAACTCCATAGCTTTTCTGATGCTAGTTTGAAAGCTTATGGATGCGTGGTATATCTGAGAATAGTTTTGAACAATGGAACTTTTCAAACAGTTTTTGTTGCTTCCAAGAGTAGAGTTGCACCTCTGAAATCCCTTACACTTCCTAGATTGGAGCTTTTGGGTGCGCTTTTATCCGCTAGATTGAGTGATAAAATAGCAAAATCTTTAAAATACGAAGTAATCCTCTTCCACTGGACTGATTCTCAAATAACGTATTTTTGGATTCAGGGATCTCCCGAAAGATTTAAATCTTTCATCAAAAACAGAGTTTATGAAATTCAGAAACTAACTGAAAGCAATAATTGGCATTATTGCCGTGGGAAAGATAACCCCTCCGACATCATATCACGAGGAACTACTGTTGCTAATTTAAGAAATTGTTCAATTTGGTGGTTTGGACCAGAATGGTTGCAAAACAAACGTACAGACTGGCCAGTTCAACCGAAGTTTGACGTGGGAAACGATAAGCAACTAGAACTCCGTAGTAAGATATCTGTTTATGACGTTGTTGTGAAAAGAGATGATCAACTATTGGATATAACAAAATTCAGTAATGTGCTGAAATATCTCAGAATTATGGCATGGGTTAGACGTTTCGTTGCTAAGGCAAGAAAACTGCCTGCTAATAGTGGAACATTAAGTGCTTCTGAAATTCAGGACACTGAAATTTTTTGTGTTCGTAAAGCCCAGATGGATTTCTTCACACCTGAAATTAAGGCTCTTCAATCTAACAAGTCAATTTCTCCAAGCTCTGATATATTCAGCTTGGCACCGTTTCTTGATGAAAATAAAATTCTTCGAATTAAGGGAAGATTAGAAGAAACCGAATATACAGTTGACGAGAAGCATCCAGTTCTTCTTCCTAAAGATTCCAAATTTACTGAATTAATTGTAAAAAGGGAACATAATAACGTTCTGCATGCGGCAGTTGCAGCAACTTTAGCCAAACTAAGACAGAAATTTTGGATTCCTAAAGGCCGTCAGTTGGTAAAGAAAGTCTTAGGGAACTGTTTAATTTGTCGGAAATACGCAGTAAAACCAGCGAAACAAATGACAGCTCAGTTACCTAAAGATCGAATTGTTGAAACTCCACCTTTCTATGTTACAGGCGTGGATTTCACAGGTCCAGTTTACATCAGGTCTGGAAACGAAATTCAGAAACCATACATCGTATTGTTTACGTGCGCTGTTACACGAGCGTTACATCTAGAACTCATTTCCAATATGTCTGCAAACAAATTCATTTTGGCTCTCAGACGTTTCATTTCGAGAAGAGGAAACTGTCGCACCTTTTATTCAGATAACGCGAAAACTTTCAAATATGCTGCCAAAGATTTATAGTATTTTTACAGCATAATTAAAGGTACAGAGTTTCAAAATTTTCTAGCAAATGAAGGCTTGACTTGGAAATTTATCGTCGAGCTTGCTCCATGGTGGGGCGCTTTTTATGAACGTCTTATGAAAACCATAAAGGAACCGTTGAAAAAGATATTAGGCAGAGCTCAATTGAATTTTGAAGAATTTATCACTGTGTTGACAGAGGTCGAAAATATTGTGAATAGACGTCCTTTGACCTACGTTTACAACGATTTACATGAACCTGAACCACTTGCACCGGCTGATTTTCTATTGATCGGACATAAGGATGAATATCCATACAACTTTGCTGAGATCCTGAATAACTCTCCAACAAGAAAGAGTGTAATAAAACGAAAAGAATATCAGACAACGCTTATAAAACAGTTCTGGAAAAAATGGAAAAATCAGTATCTTCTTGAGTTGAGAAATGCTCACTTCTTCGGTACACCAGAAGCCAAGAAAAATCTTAAAATTGGTGATATAGTTTTACTTGAAGGAACAACTAAATCTAAGTTCCTCTGGGATTTAGGTCGAGTAATTCAAGTCTTCAAAGGACGTGATGGTCTTGTACGATCATGTGTGGTAAAAACTAAAAAAGGGGACCTTAAGAGACCTGTGCAATTGATATACCCCCTTGAACTATCAGACTGAAAATGAACTAATTTTGTAACCTTTTAATTTTACTTCTTGTATTTGATATTCACTAACATTAATTTTAGATAATTAGTTTAGTTATTACTAATAATTTACTGTTTGTAATTTGAATTAATATTTACGTATTGAGTAATATTTGAGTTGATGCAGTTAACTATATTTGTTTATTTTATAGAATTTCCTTTTGCAGTTTATATTTACATCAGTTGAATGTATTTGATATGTAAGTTGCTTTCTTATATTTTATTATTTGTATGCTGAAATAGTGATAATTTTTGCAAAAATTATCAGGTGGGGAGTGTGGAAAAATCCCCCAAATGATTTATGTATCGCCGTTAGAGGGCGCTTCGCTTCGGAAAAGGAATGTTAGTTTTTAGTTTGCGACGTAGTTAGTTAGCAGTGAACCTTCGATGCAACGAAAGTTGCTTTGTAAATAAAATGATTATTTTTGTAGATTGTTGAAGTATTTCACTTCATTTAGAATTAGAACCACCTTTCGCAATAAATGTAGTGAAGGAGTATGATGATAGTTCGAATAAGAACGAAATTCAAATAAAGTATAGATCGCTTTCATTCAGATGGATATTAGAAACTTGAGGATTAGATATTTCGAAAGCGTTGATGAAAAAGATATCACAGCTATTGATGAAGAAATCGCCGAAATGGAAGATAGAACTGAAGTTCTGGAGGTAAGAATTATGGAAATTCTATCATCTATCGCACGTTCTGAAAATGAAAATGATTGTAGTAAATTTGATTCTAAAGTACAAATACGTTTGCCAGAATTACCAATTCCTAAATTTTCTGGTAAATATACCGAATGGAATAATTTTAAGCTTCAATTCGAAAAATCATAGCGAATAACATGCAATTAACAGAAGTTCAGAAACTCTACTATTACCTGCATTAACTGATGAAGCAAAAAATCTTGAAACTGTTGATGATACTTTTATTTCTCTATTTAAAGCTCTTCAAGATAGGTATGAAAATAAAAGAATATTAATTGAGACGCATATAAAGTCAATAATGGATTTACGTACTTTAACATTCGAATCGTCTAAAGGAATAAGATATGTAATAAATAATGTTACTAAAAACGTTAGGGCTTTGAATGTTTTAAAATATGAGAAAAATAATTTATCCAACATTCTGTTATTAAATATCGTACTTCAGAAACTAGATTTCGAAACGCGCAAACAATTTGAACTAAGCATTAATGCTACGGAAGTTCCTACGTTTGATGAATTAATTTCGTTTTTAGAGAAAAGATGTCAGATATTGGATAACATTAACCGTAATGCTAATAAAATGAAATATCCGTTTGAACAAAATTCGAAATCAAAGGCTCTGATGGGTAAAACCGATAGTGTTTCGATTTGTGTTATATGTAAAAATAATAATCATCCACTGCATAAATGTGATTCATTTTTGAAATTAAATCCAAATCAAAGATATGAAATAGTTAAAACCCATAAATTGTGTCTAAACTGTTTCAGTAACGAACATTTAATCGCAAAATGCAATTCTAAGTTCAGATGTTCGGAATGCCATAAAAAACACCATTCATTAATACATCGCCTGCTCAGAAATAGCTCCATCGAACATAAGTTAGACAGAACAAAAACGGAAGCAGCGAGTGACGAAATTATAAACAAGAACGCAGATGTCTCTAATAAAAATCAATCAAGTTGTCTTTTGACACGCAGAAAAAACGTCCTATTGGCGACAGCAATAATATATATTTGCAATTCCGAAGGAAAAAGAATCCCAGTTCGTGCAATATTTGATAACGGCAGCATGAGTTGTTTCCTGTGTGAAGGAGTCGCTAATTTGTTAAATTTAAAGAAAGAAAGAATTTATGCATCTGTATCCTGAATTAATGAGAACGTTATAAATATTAATTATCAACTAGATGTACAAATTTCTAATAAGGATTTATCATATGTAAGATCAGTTAATTGTTTGGTTATTTCTAAAATAACCAATGTAACTCCATCAAGGTGTTTAGATGTGTAGTCATTAAATATTCCCATTGATATTGAATTAGAGGATCCGCAATTTGGAACACCTAACAAAATAGATATGTTATTAGGAGCCGAATTGTTCTTTGAGATTTTAAAAGAAGGAAAATTTCAATTAGAAAATCAACCGTTGATATTTCAAGAAACAGTTTTTGGATATATCGCGTCTGGTGCATGCAAGAGTAACTCAGAAGTAAATTATTGTGGTTTAGTTCTAAATAATGAAGAAAGAGTTGAAGAAATTTTGCAAAGATTTTGGGAAGTTGAATCCATTGAAAATATCGAGGATGCTTTGAGTGAAGAAGAAAAATACTGTGAAGAACATTTCAAGCGTACTCACTATAGATAAAATGATGGAAGATACGTAGTTCAGTTACCATAAGGGAAGGTGTAGAATTAGGAGAATCGAAAACGCTGGCTGAGAAAAGATTGCATCAAGTGTAGAATCGACTAGAAAGTGATTCGAATATGAAAACATTATATAAGAATTTTATTAAAGAATATAAGGATCTAAATCACATGGAAGAAGTGCAAGAAATTGAAACATCGACTTCCAATTATCTTAGTCATCATGGAGTTTATCGGCTAGAGAAAGCCTCTACCAAGCTTCGCGTTGTGTTTAATGCATCCGCGGCTACTAGCAATGGAAAGTCACTGAACTCAATATTAATGAAAGGGCGAATACCTCAAGAAGATTTATTTTCTATTATTATTAGATTTCGAAAATACAACTATGCATTAGGAGCTGATGTTCAGAAGATGTACAGACAAATACTTATTGAACCATCTCAACGAAACCTGCAGTTGATCTTGTGGAAGGAATCAGTTGGTAATCCTGTGCAGACTTACCGTCTAAGGACTGTAACATACGGAACAGCAAGTGCACCAATCCTTGCAACTAGAGTCCTGAAGCAGTTAGCAATGGATGAAGCGACAGACTTTCCTCATGCCTCAAGAGCCATACTGAAGGACTGTTACGTGGACGACATTATTACTGGAGCTAATACGATCCAAGAAACCAAGGAGTTGCAGACACAGTTAACCTGTCTTCTAGAACGTGGTGGAATGCAGTTACACAAATGGTGTTCAAACAATCCAGAACTATTGAAGAATAAAGAAAGTGCTACTCAGGATTATTCCTTTCAAGTTACGGATAAGCCTCAGATTACAAAAGCCTTAGGAATGTCATGTAATACGTCTACAGACTGTTTTTCTTACGATCTAAAAATACCTGATTTGAAGAAACAGGCACGAAAAGAGATGTCTTATCAACGATAGGTCGCCTGTTTGATTCGTTAGGTTTAATTGAACCTGTTACGACAAAAGCTAAAATATTTCTACAAAAACTTTGGCTTCTAAAATTAAATTGGAATACACCTCTTCCTAAAAATTACTCTGAAGAATGGAAGGCATTTCTGCATAGTCTCAAAATAGTCAACGATTATCGCATCCCTAGATTTGTTCTAACCAATGGATTACAACAAATAGAAATTATAGGATTCTGTGATGCTAGTCAGAAAGCCTATGGTGCTGCAATTTATGTGAAATGTATGTCATCTTGAAATGAATGTTCATCAAGACTTCTGTGCAGCAAGTCTCGTGTGTCACCTCTGAAGTCAATTACCATTCCTCGTTTGGAGCTTTGTGGTGCAGTTCTGTTGGTAAAACTAATGAAAAGAATATTAGAGGCCATTCAGCTACCTATTGTCAAGGTGTATTACTTCACTGATTCGTCAATAGTATTAGCATGGATTAAGAAGGAACCTTATCAACTAAAGACATTTGTTGCTAATAGAGTATCTGTTACTAATTCAGAAGTCAAACAACAAAAATCAGCGTTATATTTACAAAATTTTCACAGGACTAGTTTCGATGGTTTTACCGAACCATCATCTTCAGCTGTAAAACCGCAAATGAACAAGATAGGAAATAATGTTTAGATAAGATAAGAAAGCCTGGACAAGAATAAATAGAGTATCTGTTATTCGAAGCATGATTGCGGTTCAAGAGTGGTACCATGTTAGCACTCACAATAATCCAGCTGATTTGATATCACGTGGAGCTGAACCTAAAGATCTTCTTCATAATGATTTATGGTGGTATGGACCAACTTTCTTGACTAAGGAGAGGTTTTTGACTAATCCTTCTGAATTAATTTCATCTGATATGGATGATGTGGAATACGTCAAAGAACTCAAACTTAAGGATAATGACTTAGTTAATCTAAATGTGAACTCTAATTCCCTTGTTTTAGATCATATTCTTAACATTAGTAATAACTATATTTGTATTATTCGTGTATTAAATTTTGTTTGTAGATTTATAGCCAATTGTAAGGGAAAACATTTAATAGGTTCTCTAACTGTTAAAGAATTGGATGACGCTGAGAAAATCATTATCAGGTATGTACAGTTACAGCATTTTAGCAAGGATATTCTGTCTTTAAAAAATAAGAATTGTGCTTCTTCCAAAAGCAAGTTAAAATTTTTATGTCCATTTCTAGATAATGATTCTCTTTTGAGAGTAGGAGGCAGACTTGCCAATAGTAATCTTAATTACAACCAAAAGTTTCCATATGTAATGCCAAAAGATCATGTATTTACAAGATTAATTTTTCAGTATTACCATGTTAAATATTTACATCTTGGTGCTCAAGCACTATTGCATTAGGTTCGTAGTAAATTTTGGGTTATTAATGGTCGAGATATAGCTCGAAAGGTTGTACATGAATGTGTAACATGTTTTAAGGTTAAACCAACTGTATGTGAACAACTTATGGGAAATTTACCTGGTGAAAGAGTTAACCCAGGGTTTGTATTTAATACGTGTGGACTCGACTTTTCTGGTCCATTCCTCATTATAAAAATCAGAGAAAGGGTAATTATGCAAAAGTCTACGTTGCTATATTCATATGTTTAGCTACTAAAGCAGTACATTTAGAGGTAGTAACTGATTTAACCACAGATTCATTACTTGCTACTATTAAAAGATTTATTGCTAGACGTGGAAAATGTAATACCATAATGTCAGATAACGGTACTAATATGGTTGGTGCAAAATCAGAACTGAAAAAATTGCATAGTTTAGTCCTTAAATCTAATTCTGATATAGCAGATTTCTTAACATCTGAAGGTATAAATTGGAAACTAATTCCACCTAGAGCACCAAATTTCGGTGGTTTATGGGAAGCAGGTATTAAGTCATTTAAATATCATCTTCAACGTACAATCAGCAGTTATAAATTAACTTTAGAAGAATTTTGGACTGTTGTCACACAGATTGAAGGTATTCTCAATCTCGTCCAATTTTACCTTTATCAACAGATGCGAATGACTTTGAAGCCTTAACGCCAGGTCATTTTTTAATTGGACGTTCCATTACTTCATATCCTGAACCAGATTTATCTCATCTTACAGATAATAGACTTTTTAAATGGCAAGTTATTACCAAATTCATTCAAGTTATTTGGAAACGTTGGCAAACTGATTATTTAAATCATCTACAACAACGCACCAAATGGTTTATTAATAAAGAAAATTTAAAATCAGGTATGTTAGTTGTGTTAAAGGAAGATAATCTTCCTCCATTTAAATGGTCTTTAGCAAGAATTCTAGAAGTTTTACCTGGTAAAGATAATACGGCCAGAGTTGTTAAAGTGAAAACATCAAATGGTGTGTATATTCGATGTATTAGTTAAATTTGTTTATTACCTATCCAGGATAATAATGCTTAGTTTACATTATGTTCTTATTGAAAATTGTGATTTACATAAAATGGAACTGTTTAAGAATAAGTTCGATTGTAGCATAGTGAATGTTAATGTTCTCAAAATGATTATATTATTTTATATTATATTCATGATGAAATTATCTATCATCTTTCATATTGTAGTGTAGAATTAGTTTTTCTTGAATTGTTAAATTGTATGTTTGTTTGTAATTTACATGTTAAAATTTGTAATTTCAACGGGCGGTGGCATGTTAAGTTAGAATACAGCGCCACCTATTGGACAGGGAGAGAAACTCTCACTTGGCCATCTGGATTCGGCTAAGCAACATGCCAGAGCATGTAGTAGATCTGAATAGTTAATTACTGTAAATAAATTACTCGTAGTTAGTTCTTTTGCTATACAGTCCACTTATTAGTTTAGAATCACAATACAGAGTTCATCTGCAAAAATTCGTGTCTTTAAGAAGCAAACTTTAGCTAAGTTAAAAATAAATAAATAAATGAATGAATTCCTACATGGTAATGTGTATGCCCTTATCTTGAGACCTAACTAGAAAAGACATATATCATCACAGAGATGTACATAATATTTTAACTAAAGTAACATTAAATATTACCGTTCCCAAAAAATTCATGTATATTTCATAAAAACAGTAATTGACAAAATCATAAATCCATACACAGTGTGAGAGCATTTCAGCAAAAATAAATTTTACAGTTTATTATTCTTAAATATTAGTTAAATATAAAATTAATTTATTAATTTAACCGTTGTAATTTATTATAGTACAACTTTAACAAATTCCGTCACACTGTATTTTTATTTGCTCATAATTCTAAGTTTGAGACCTGAAAAAAAAGTCGGGGATCTTAGTTACAAAAATCACAATCTATACTCATCGATAGTCAAGAGATACCCATTTCTCCCTCTCAAGAAATTCCGAAGCACGAAAAGGGGGGGGGCTCCGAAGCGTGTGAGTTGCTGATAAGAACGGACTACTCATAAGGAATGTGGCGTCTCTACGGAATAGTTACGAAGAAAAGAACCACATGACCTGCTACTATTAACAACTATTGTATAATGCTAAAATCTTATGAAAATAATAAATAAATAAATTTAATAGCACTCTAGTGATAGAGAAACAGATATTGTATAGAGAACAGAATGTTACTTATCTGAATATTCCGTGTCAGGGCCTCTTTTGGATTTCTCTTGTTGATAGTGAACAGCTAACAAAACACTTGAAGTTTCGAAGAAGCGAAGTTTCCTTTTTCAATTTGATGAATGAGACATTGCATAGGAACAGCGCATTAAACTTTTTTAGAGAGTTGAAAACATTTACTGAAACTTTTATTTAAAAAATTTCGGAGCTATGTTTAGACACTGCACCCAGCTTTCGTGATCGCAGCGCCAGTCCCCAATCCTTTTCAAACCTACGAAGGAGGTTAGAATAGAAGGAGGGAAGGTTCAACTTAAACGGTGAAGCTTGACGGCCATGTTACTGTTATCGCTGTGACTTGCGCAAGGAAGTCTGTAATTGTAACATTTTTTTCCCCTTTTTTCCTTTTCTTTTTGAAGCTTGTCAGCTTATATTGCATATGGATGCCCAAATAGATTTTCGAAAAATATTCCTGGGATTACTGTTCTCTCGTAAGTATTGATTTTCTTTTTTTTTATGTAATTTTATAAGTATGTTAAAAAATATCACAATGTCATGTTGTTTTCTTTCCAGATGTGACAAAAATGACTTAATAATAATCGAAACATGTTAAATACATTTTAATGTTTTTGCTTACAGCTGGTATCTTCGTTCCTTAACATACAATGATATATGCTAGGATTTAAACTGTATAATTTGAACGCTTAGATAATTCGTTTTATAATTTTCATGAAAAGTAAGAAATCAATTGTTACTATTTTTATGAATTGTCAAGGTGTTAAATAAAGCAACGCTTTTCTTTATGTATTAATTACTATTCATTCTTAAGTTTTGTGAACTGTTACGGATATAATTTGTGCATTTGATCAAGATAAACTGTTCTGTTGTTAAAATGTTTTTGCATAAGCTTACACATTTCTGGGCAGTATAGCGATAAATGTAAGTAAAATATTTATACAATTGAACAGATGGAAAGATATATCCAAAAATTTATATAGGTATATTTCTGTAATTCAGCTTAATTCAAGGTAATTTCTTTGAGATTCATAAATATGAAACGCGCATAAACTGAAATCATTGAATTCACATAAATCTGTTTTATTTTATTAATATTTATTTTCTTGTTGATATAAGTTCATTATTGGTTGTGAAAAGAATCGATTTAAAACTTTCATTTTAAAAAAAGCAACATGTTACCATTTTTTTAGATAATTATCTATTATTAATTTCAGGTAAAAATGATTCTTTAATAAATTATAATAATATTGCGAATAAATCAGAAATATCACTTCTTAAAGAAACAATTGGAAAGTATAATACCCGAGAAGTTGCTAATAAAACCTAAGCAAATTCTTGAAATTATGCAGAATCATAATTTTTAAAGGCTTTAATGTTATGCACATGCATTTAGATTTCGAAATATTTCTTAATGATTTTCTGTACGCAGTAAATTACGGATATCATCTTTATAACTTTAAAACAAAAAACTAACAATAGCGAAGCATTTCATTATAAATTTAACATATTTTTACTGGAAAATGCATGCACAGAACAGCTTACAAACACGTACGTTTCACTGCCGTATTGCAATGTTTTGAAGTAACAAACATGGACGCTGCTTGTTCCGTGGAGTTTCATTCCCCGATAGTGGAGGAAACTGCGAACCCACCCTCCTTCTATTATAACCTCCTTGAAACCTACGTGATTGTGTCAAGGAGGTTAGAATAGAAGGAGGGAAGGTTCAACTCAAACGGTGAAGCTCGGCGGCCATGTTCCTGTTATCGCTGTGACTTGCGCAAGGGAATCTGTAATTGCATTATTATTTTTTTTCTTTTCTTTTTGAAGCATGTCAGCTTGTATTGCATATGGATGCACAAATAGATTTTCGAAAAATATTCCTAAGATTACTTTTCATTCGTAAGTATTGATTTTCTTTTTCTATGTAATTTGATAAATATGTTAAAAAATATCACAATGTCATGTTGTTTTCTTTCCAGATGCGAAAAACGTACTCAATAATAATCAAAATATCTTAAATACATTTTAATGTTTCTGTTTATTGCTGGTAACTTCATTCCTTAACATACAATGGTATATGCTAGGATTTAAACTGTATAATTTGAACGCTTTAGGTAATTCGTTTTATAATTTACATTAAAAGTAAGAAATCAATTGTTAGTATTTTTATGAATTGTAAAGGTGTTAAATAAAGTAATGTTTTTCTTTATGTATTAATTATTATTCATTTTAAAGTTTTGTGAACTGTTAGGAATATAATTTGTGCATTTGATCAAGATAAACTAACTTTTCTGCTGTTAAAATTTTTTTGCATAAATTTACAAATTTATGGGCAGTATAGCAATAAAAGTAAGTAAAAATTTACCTAACTGAACATGTGGAAAGATGTATCCAAAAATTTATATAGGTATATTTCTGTAATTCAGTTCAATTCAAGGCAATTTATTTGAGATTCATATATACGAAACGCGCATGAACTGAAATCACTGAATTCACATAAATCTGTTTTATTTTATTAATATTTATTCTCTTGTTGTTATAAGGTTTTTGTTACGAAAAGAATTTATTTAAAACTTTCATTTAAAAAAATGCAACCTGTGACTATATTTTTAGATGATTATCTGCTATTAATTTCAGGTTAAATTATTTTAAATGATTCTTTAATAAATTACACTATTGTGAATAAATCAGAAATATCACTTCTCAAAGGAAAAATTGGAACGTACACCCAACAGGTTGCTAATAAAACCTAAATAAATTCTCGAAATATGCAGAAACATCCTTTTTAAAGGCTTTAATGTTATGCACATGCATTTAGATTTCGAACTATTTCTTAATGCTTTTCTGTACGCAGTAAATTACGGATATCATCTTTATAACTTTAAAACAAAAAACTAACAATAGCGAAGCATTTTATTATAAATTTAACATATTTTTACTGGAAAATACATGCACGGAACAGCTTGAAAACACGTACGTTTCACTGCAGTAATGCAATGTTTTGAAATTACAAACATGGACGCCACTTGTTCGGTAGAGTTTCATTCCCCCAGAGTGGAGGAAACTGCGAACCCTCCCTCCTTCTTGTCCCCGAAATCACCTTCGGTTACAGTTAGTGATAACGGCGCGCGGTTGGCGAGTACGACACATGTTTACAGAGTCGCCACACTCGAGTTTTTCACAAATCTTAAGAAATTAAAATATCTATTACGTACACTTTCAAAAACAATCCGTGACCTCCACCGTCCTCAGTTTAGCTCTAAAACGACAGTCAGAAACTTAAACGGCAGCTGTCCAGCTGACGGAAAAATCTCCGACGCGTCGATCTCTGTAATGATCGAGACGATGACACCAGACTCGCTTTCTGTCGAGTAGATCGCAAAAAACGACCCGTTCTTCTATCTCGACAGTGTCCAGACTAGGGCCCCATGTTCTAACCTATTCTGTCCTATTCTAACCTCCATGGGGCCAAAGCTCGAAGCCGACGTTGAAGTTTGAAGGTCACATTTATCAAGAGTTCATAAAACGAATACCGTTTTAAATTTCTTTAAACTTTAAAGGAAAAGAAGGTATTTTTTCGCGTAAGTAAATTAATTAATTGATTAGTAATTTTGAGCAAAAATATAGTACGAAATTCCGAGTTTAAATTATCGCGAAAAGTCAAAGAAAAAATGTTTTGTGAAAGAACGTCCGTCGCCAGATCCCTTTTCCGCGAATTTTTTCCTCCGCTTACTAGCGGCGTAATAGGAGGCTGATTTACATTACGTCTATGGAACCTTTCCTTCTTTACATAGACACTCTTTGGTCGGAGATCGAATCACCTTTAGAATGTCTCCAAAGACATTGTATTCATTTAATTATTAAGAAAAAGTGTTTCTTTTTAGATTTCTGTCTGGCACAGATATCCTGAATAGGGTTTTCTGCTCAAAATACCTGCCAACATTGTTAGCAAGTAATTTAAAAAAAAATATATATATATATATATATAGTGCTAATTTTACTCATTGATCACAAGAATGAACCGGGATGTATTCACAACCATAAAATTATCGCAGTTTCATTCATGTCGGTATGTAAATAAGCTTTCCTATGTGCTCCACAAGGGCATCATCTTAGTTAAATAATCTGTCAAATAACAGTAACAATAACTAAATAACAGTAAAAGTTTCTTCTTAGAGCTGAAAATTATAACTCACGGAATATTTAGCTTGAAAATACGTGGTATACAGAGAGTCGCAGCTCGGGAAGCAATTTCGTTCTAAGAAATTCTCATCAATAAAATTATGAAGCGCCATCTCTCGGCCATTGTAAGCGCGGATGTATCGTGGGTTACTGTGAGTTTATGTAGATTTAGTAGTGTTTTTGGAAATTAGGTATTTGTAATTATCCTTCCGCTGAAAGAGTTTATTACATGGTTATTTGTTTCGACTGGAAGATATTACTTGTGTTTCGTGCAAGTGAATTGTTTTAGAAATCAAGTTGGGAGGAAAAAAGAAAGAAAAATATTGTTTGTTTTTCTAAATGAAACATATACATAAGTAGAAAGCGCATTTGTTCCATCAATTTTCCTTTTGCTGTACCGAAATACCGTAATTGTCATGAATCTTTTAAGTAAAATGTGTTCAGTTTTACCCCTAAAACTGGAATTTAAAATGTATAACTGACTTTGAGTACTGGATAATTATTTCCCTATGTAAGTCGCAATATATGAAGTACAGAGTTTCGTAAGAAAATATGAAGCTCTGTGTTTCAAAAACAGTTTAACAATTATTAGATTACTTTCATATAAAAATTTGAGATCAAAATGGAATCATTAGCCGAGAAAGAATGCAGTGCATTAGGAGGCTTGTTTCAGTTCATTATCAGTGACCTTAAGGTATAATTTACTTTAAATATGAAATAATTTTTTTAATTCACTGTATATATACTATAGTAACATGTATAATAAATGGAATAAAGTTTATTAAATATTGATTGGTTAGTGTTTTTCTTTAGCCTTTTGCTTAGTTTTATAACACTTTGCTGAGTCTTGAAAAATTTCTAATTATAAACATTTTCTAAAAAATGATTGCTCCTTATAGGTTGCAACTCCATTCTGGGAGGATTTGCTTGGGAAAACAACAAAGCTGCACACTCATTTGAAGTAATACATTCATTATTTTAAACTTTATAATTGCGACTAATTGTATTATACCAAATATAACTACTTATTCAGCACTGTAAACTTTTACTTTTATGCCAATGTCTGAACGAATCTGCAATACTGAAATATTTTCTAAATATATGCATGTTATATATATGTATTTAAAATATACATATGTTAAATGTCTTTTAATCTGTTTATTATAAAAATATATTACATCGTTTGTAAGTAAAGCTACTTGTTTATTCTTTTGTTGTTTAACCTGCAAATTATTACTGAATTTCATCGTTATAGGAAGAGTATTGCAAGTTCTGAGAGTTGATATAAAAGTATCCCTATCATAGATATTGTTGAAAGTCATACAAGACAAAATTTTATGTAATGCCTTGCTAATTATTAGCAGGGTTGACTTGGTACTTTCATTGCTTGAGTTTTCTCAAATATAAGTAAAAATTTGGGAGGATGAATAAAAATAAATGGAAAAAAGTTTATTAAATATTTGTTAGCTTTTAGTATGTTGGATCTGAAATTTATAATGGCAATTTTTACTGCAAGAACTTAGTTGAATCATTAAATTACATAAAGTAATAATAAATTCATTTGTCAAAAGTTTTCTGTATGATGTTTTTGTGTTATTGTAAAGATTAAAAGATACATTCATGGGAATATTAATGATTAATTACGTATTGGACAACATGGTTTCGCTTCAGTTACATATTTAGTGTGGAAAATGTGGCATTTCCCATTTATATCAATGTGTAAGTTTAGATATTTTCAAAATATGTGAAATGCAACCAGTTTTAATATTTCTTAAGTCAGTGTGAATATTATTGTAATAAATGAATTGTTTCTTTATTAAATATATGTAATTAAAGTTTACTGAACATTAATTGTTTTTTTGTATATAACAAATACTGCAATGTAAAATTCTATAGGAAACTTCTAGCTTTTGGTAACATCTAATATTTTTGTTATTAAATATATGAGATTATTGATACCTGCAGTTTGGTCTACTGAGCTTCTGTATTCCCTTCTGCCTTTTTTTTTTAAAAAAAAGAAACCTTTTTATTATCTTTTACCTCTCGTATAACTTTCTTGGAATCGAACAATGAAGAATAATTTATGATATCTGTGCTTTAAGTATTCCAGATAAGTCTTAATTAGTTCCATGCTGATTTATCTTCTAGCTTCTTTATTTATTGTATTATCTCTTCCATTGAATATTGGAGTTTTATTCCATAATAAACAGCTGTAACTGTATTTAACATATTGATCAGTTTGTATTAAGAGAATATAGAAACAGTTCTATATAGCATATGATGAAAGATAATGCAAATTTTTTCCACTGAATGATATTTGAATTTTGTTCTTTATTTGCTTTGTGTATATAGGCATGGACAGAAATTTAGGGTTGTGAAATAAAATTTTTGGTAATATTAAAACTGTAAAAACCTTCTGTTGATTATTAAAATTGAATGAACCTGATTTAAGTTTCTATTACCTGTATAAATATTAAGCTGCCAAAAAGATTTATTTTCTGGCAAAGCCTTTAAAATACTTATTTAAACATAATAATGATAATGCAAAGATGTATTTTTTTCTCTTGTTAAAATTTTGGTACTTAACGTATTATCGCAACCAGGTTGGCGCGATTTGTAAGTTTGAGTAAAAAAGTATGAATAGAAATAAAATGTACATTTATTAATTACAGATAATTTTTAATGCAGTTTTTTTATATTATTTTGTTTTAAAATATAAAATAGCAAATTTGAATAAGTTGCAGAATTATTTTTTCGGCGGAAATCTTTTGGCTATTGCTTTTAGCACTGATTAAAAACCGTCTTCGCCATTAACAGCTTGAGGCCATATAAATTCGATAAGGTATGAGTCAAGATGATGACTGGCTGTTCCTCTCTGTTTTTTGTTGCGCCATTTGGCGAGCCCCATATGCGCTCTACATGTTGTGTGTGAACGCCCGTGTTGGGATCCACAAAGTTATATTTGTGATTAACAGTTCCATGCAGAAATCCAGCATTTTCGAACTCACTTGTATTGTATCCTTTCCAGCAATCCGAATAAATGATGCTTCCTTCCTTGATATTTTCGCAAATTTTTTTCAATGAGGGTAACGGCGCTTCTGTTAGGTACAGTAACCAAAAAAGTCTCTTTCTTTTTTCGGCAAATTCTGCCGAAAACCCATTGCTGTGGTAGTACATGCCCAGTGTTATTTTTTCTTTTTACAAATAAACTTTCATCTAAACACGTAGGGTTGCCGTAAGTAGGGTCGCCAAATTTGGCGATTTATGCGAATTTTGGCCTGGTTGTGTTAATACGTAAGTACCAAAATTTTTTATAAAATACTTTTTTATTTCTTTTATTTAAGAATTAAAATGATCATTTTATGGCTGTATAAACAAGTTTGAAGTCTTATAAAATTGGGATTAGATTTTTGGGTTGATCTTTACATTATGGTAACTTGGCGATTTTTTGGCGAAAGGCAACCAACTCTCCTACAGCAACCCTCTATTTTTTTTTCCCCGCCGCCATTCTGTCTTCACGAAGTAAAGACATGTTTCTTTTCTTTTTATCTACTGAACACTTCTTCCAACAGTCTACTAGCCGAATTACACTTATGCTAGAAATTTTATCAAAAAAAAACTGCTTAATCATGACAAATATTCACTGCAAAATTGGGAAAAAGTGCGCCATACCATACTCCTTATGCGTTTTTCAAAATAACACATACACATAAACCATGTACACGCCGACTTATTTTTACTTAAAAAAACATCCCAGAATTGCACAAAAATGGCATTGCGCACACTCTTCACTATATCCATGTACACTGCTTTTTTCTCATAAATTAGAAAAATTTCATGAAAATACATGACAATTTTCTCAATCTTTAAACCCGGTAAAAAGAACATATATGAAATTACCTGATCGCGAAAAAGTATTTACCCTTTACAAATATGAACATTTCCACATATAAAATAAATATCCAAAAACTTTTACCTCTAAATCATCTATTACATTATACACGTCACCAACGAATTCATACTGCAAACATTACAAATACTTAGTATCAAATATTTAAATTATTTCCATGCACGTTTATTTCAACTTAAACGTATACCAAATTCCTACAAACATAAAATTCACAAAATAACTATCATTTCATTAAAATATAATTAAATTTAAAAACACTACTTAAAATATAAATGAGCACATACATTAAATTAATAAAAATTACCTTACAATCCTAATTACTTTAAACTAAATCATTGCTAATAACAATTTTCCCAATAATACCAAATTCCTTTCCACCTTACATTTAGAACAATGCATAAAAATAATATCCTCAAATAATTAAAAATACTAACTTACCTAATCTTCTTCAGAATCTTGATTACGTGGCGGATACACTTTTCTAATTCATTCAATAAAATTATTGAAAGATTTTTTGTGCGAATTTTTCCTCCATACTTCCTCCGCTAAATAAAAAGCAAACTTCTCTTTATCACAATGCCTAAATACCCATTTCGAATTCACTTTAGTTAGTGCCATGGGATCCAAAAATTAAACAACACTGTTTCACACAACACAGAATAAAGCTAAATACAAAATTTCCACATTTTTTCCCGATTTCCCCCCTTTTCCGATTAAAGAACCGTAATTCGTCCATTAATATCACATGACATATCCCATGATCTCTCATTTCCCTCACGCAAAAGAATGTGTAATCGGAACTGAGTACTGCTCACATTATTACCAAAGTCCTAGGTAGTAACCTTTATCGCCTCCAAAATGTCGCCAAACTACCAGTTACCATATTGTAAAGATCAACCGATTTTTGAAGCTTATTTTAGTGAAATTCCACGTTTAGTTGCATTGTCAAATTAATCATTTGGCAATGGATACTGAAATACTAGTTTGATAGCTTCTTTACTAACAGTGTGCGACCAGTAAAACTTTCATAGGATATTTTGAAGATTTAATCTTTACTAGTTGAGCTGTAAATATATCTGTGTGATGATGTTAATGTAAAAACAAAATCTGAAATCTTTCGATTTAGCATACCTGGAGTCTTTTAATTTTAGAATAATGTCTCTAAAATAGAGTGTATAAATGTAAAATATTAAAGAATTCTTTTAAATATGGGTTATTAAATAAAATTCTGTCCAAAGTAAGTGATAGAGAAAATGGTATCAAGTATAAGAAATATACAGTTATGAATTTTTATACAGGTTTATTTTAACTATTTGTGAATATATTTGAATACAAATAGATTCTAGAAAGCTGTAACTCATTTATCCTATACATTGTCACATTCTAGTAGATTCAGGCACAAAGATAGCATGCAGAAAGAGAGATAGAAATGCTTTTTCATTCGCTTATTCATTTCTCCGAGTCCTGTTTTCAGTGATGACACAATCATGTTGATTAATTGTATACTTTTTCATTTGTTATGATATATTATTTTTTATAAAAAAGAGCAATTTTAATTCTATCATTCTGCATAGAATTGTCCACTTGAAATTTTTTAGACAGAAATTTTAGTAAAATACAAACTAAAGATAATATTTGCAGCACCTAATTTTCTCTTTATAAGTTGAGAGCAATAAATTGAGCATTGTTGAAAGAATTTTTTCAGAAAGATTATTTTAACCTCATATTTTTAAGATCATATAAAAAACCATTAAGGAAGAATTTTTCAGCATTTTTATTATGCCAGTTATTAGTGTGCCAAGCTATTTATGAGGTGTGTAATTAAAGTAATAAGACTAGAAACATAGCGTTCGATCTAGCTACAGTATGGATTTTCCATTTTGAGGGAAGAATTCAATGCACAACCAATAAATTATTCAAGTAAAAAAACTGAATATAGTAGTAAGACTGGAAATATAGCATTCAATCTAGCTACAGTATGGATTTTCTTTCCATTTTGAGGGAAAAATTTGATGCACAACCAATACAAGAGAGAAATGCATAAAGTTACGTGGTTTTTTGTAAGGTGTTTTCCCATAAACTGTAATTTCATAGTGTGTTCTCAAAATGAGTGACATAATTGTGAAGTAATGCTTGTGCAATGAGATTTTCTTTCAGATTTGAGCCGAGTGTGTCAAACTTTTACAAAACACACAGTGAACATCACAGGGTTGCCTGCAACTGCCGGAACTGACAAAAGTATTTCCAGAATCCAGTATCGTATGCATTGGGATTCTTGCTTGAAATTCAGAGTGATTGAAAAAATGTTGAATTTTTATCGTACCACCATTTATCAGATTTTAATAAGTGAATTGCAGATGATGAAAATCTGTGCAAAAATTGTTCTGAAAATCCTTTTGTAGCAACAAAAGAACAATAAGTGGATTAAGTAATTCAAGTTTTTTAAGCATATTGAAAATGATTCATTTTCTAGAATTTGGCATTACTAGTGGGAAGTTTTGGATATTTGAGTACGGCCCAGAAATGAAAAACAAGAGCTAGAAATGGAACACTTAAAACTTAAAAGCAAGAGTGACAAGTTGAAAATCAAAAGCATGCCAATTTGCCCTTTTTTGATGGCCAGGAAATTGTCCATAAAGAGTTTGTGCCTTCATGCCAAACAGTAAACCAATGCTGCCTCACGACAATATCCCTTGTCATACTGCATTTTCAATTAATAAATTTTTGATAGTTAAAACATCCCTGTCACCCCTCCGTTTCATTATTCTCCCACTTGAGCTCAGGTGACTTTTCTCTACTCCCAATTTTGGAAACACACCACAAAAGATGATGTCATTTTAGGACACTAGAAAAATTTTAAATGGCCCTAATCAACCAACTTAAGTTTCAGTGCTGCTAAGAAGAGTGGGAAAATCGTTTCCAACGCTATGTGATTTCCCAAGGTACTTACTTTCAACGAGAGAATGCAAGATTGCTAATTTTAATTGAATGAAAAATTATTAAAAAATAGTCAGTCTTATTATTTACACACCTTTTAAAAACCTCAGTGTAACACAAAAACATCGATACAAAATTTGAGGATGTTAATATTATACACAGGTGATTCTAAATTGCTTTTACAAATTAAGAGGGGTGATAGTACTCATCCAGATGAAAAATAATTACCATAGAACGTAGGGTCGGTTGCATTCCACTCTGAGAGGCAGAAAAGAGGAATATTAGAATTCCATCCTGGACTTACAACAATGTTGGCAGAGCAAATGAATAAGACTAAAAGTTGAGCAATCAGTTTAGTGAAAAACTCGGATGAAACCAAAAACTTGATGTTCAAATGTTAATTCGAGCTCAGACTTTGATGACAAGCACTCAAATGCACATCTTTCTTTCACAAGGTCTCAACCTTGCAAATGATTGCAACAAGCTAATTATCTAATCAAGGGCTGAATATTATCAAATAACTCCAACTTCCATTGTGTGCCCAGATTAGAATGAAAAGTTCATGCTGTGTTCTGCCTTTCAGAACTTCGTGTCCATAACAGGGAGCTTCAAGTAGAATGAGCACGGCACAGTAAATCCGAAGGACAGGACAGAAGACGGAAAAGGGGAAAAAAAAAGAAAAAAAAAAAAAAAAAAAAACTGCTACCTTGATAGTATCAAACCTACTTTGAGTTGAAGTTAGTTGATTAGATAATTGTTGTAATTGTTTGTGAGGTTGAGACCTTGCAAACCAAAGATGTGCATTTGAGTGTTTGCCATCAAAATCAGCTCGAAATTAACACTCGAACATCAAGTTTTTGGTTTTATCTGTTTTGTGCACTCTCTGTGAGTGTTTCACTAAACCAATTGTGCAACTTTTGGTCTTATTCATTCTCTCTTCCAACACTGTTGTAAGTTCGGGTAAGAATTCTAATATTCCTCTTTTCTGCCTTTCAGAATGGAATGCAACCCTATGTGCTATGGTAATTATTGCTCATTTGGATGAGTACTATCACCCCTCTTAATTTGTAAAAACAATTTAGAATCACCCTGTATACATCTATACATACATACCTATACCCTTGTGTGCGAAAATTTGCATAGTATGTCGAATTTCTGAAACACTAATGCACAGATTTTAATAAAATTTGGTATAAATGTACATTTATAGCATAAAAAGAGATGTACACTGTATAAAAGGAACAGTTCTATATCTCCCATTCTACTGGGCCGATTGACGAAATTCAACTTGTGTTCTTCATGTCTCGTAAGCACGGCTTAGGATGTATATTAGATTTATATATAGTATTGTTCTAATATAGGTATTTTGACACAAAATTGAACTTTTTCTGAAATGACATGCCAATTTTTTTCCGTATTTCGATTCTATGACTCAAATTATGCCAAACTACTATGTTTTGTAAGAATTATACAAGTAGTTTGTAAAAAATTAGCTCCTAAAATTTTAGCTCTTCAATGTTAATTGAATTTGATATATATTTATTAATATCTTTTTTTATTAAACTTATTTGATTCTTCCTTTCATATTTCAAAATTTAGATTCATTCCAAATAAAATTCTTCCATTTTTTATGATTTATTTTAAAAATTTGTATTTTTAAATAATTTTTATAAATTTTCCAAAAACAATTTTGTATTATAACATAGAAAATGTTTGCCATCCTCTTAAATTAGATGTATTTCCAAGTGTACCTGCAAAAAATTAGTTTCATTCCGAATTTCCTAAGATATAGGTGAATTTACATTTTGGTGCATTTTGAAATTTGCTGTATTTATTATAAGCGATAATAATGAAAATGTGGTTAAGCACCATGCTAAAATTATTTGAAAGTATGAACAACGACTTTTTTCTCCACTCATGGACAATGTAAAAAAGGAAAGGAATTAAGAAGTTTGCCAAGTGAACTATTCTTGGCTCAAACTGAAAAAAATCTATCAAGATAAATTTTAAAATTTCTCTATAAATTTCTTACCAAAAATTACAAAATTTAATGTCTAGACATAATTTGAGTCGTAGAATCGAAATATTGAAAAAAGTTGGTATGTTATTTCAGAAAAAGTATGATTTTGTGTCAAAAAACCTATATTAAAACAATGCTATATATAAATGTAATATATATCCTAAGTCATGCTTTAGAGCATGGAAAAAGCAAGTTGAATTTCTTCAATGGTCCTAGTAGAATGGGAGATGTAGAACTGTCCCCCCCTTTTTTTTTTGCACAGTGTACCATTCAAAAGACATTTTATGTTTGCATGATTATCAGTAAACTCATAGTGCCAGGATGTCCAAAATCTATGTAATGATAGTGAGCTGAAAATGAGTCTAATATGGGGTGGGGTATAGTCTACTCTCACAAACAGTCAGGTCACACAGTCTGATGACACACTGGACAGCAGGTAGTTGAAAAGTACCTGTGACAGTTGATGCCACTTCTGCAGCAAGGCTGGGGCAGGGAAAAGTGGACGGAGCACCAGAACTTCACTTATAGATTTACAATTTTTGCTCTATTGCATTACTGTTCTAGCACAACATCCATCATATGGCATACTGCAGCTCGTCTTGGGATCCAGTTTAGTAACGAATCCACTATACAGTATGCTGTACTCTCACCTTTCTCCTCCTGCATGGTTTCTTCATGTTGCCTGTCTCCATCATGCATCCTGTTTCTTTATATGCAATTCTAATTATTTTGAAATACCAATTGAAATTTTGATAATGATTTGGTGCTACAGTTTTCAGCTCTGGGATGATGAGATGAAATTGCCCTCCCAAGAGCATCTCAGATGTGCTGTATAGGATTAAGGCTAGAAGCTCTTGCTAGCCAATCCATGTAGTGAATATTATCACTTTCCAGGTAATCATCAACCATCTGAGGCCTATGTGGAGGAATGTTGCCAATTAACAGGAACTCAGGACAAACTGCACCCCTGAGAAATCCAGTATAGGGCTCTAAAATCTCCTCTCTATACCTCATAGCAGTCAGGAAGCCTTTGTGAAACACATGCAGAGATGTGCGGCCATCCAATGTAATGCCTGCCCAAACCATTACATCTTCACCACTGTAATGATCTTTTCCGCTGAAGAGGAAAAGATAGTACCATGCTGCAGGCTCTCTTCAGACACAGATATGCCAAGAATCAATGTCCAGGATGAATCGTGACTCATATGTAAAAAAGCATGGCGCTCCACTGAAGTCTGATCCAAAACACATGTTGTTTGCACCATGCTGTAAGCGGGATGCAAATAGTTTATCTTCTGGTATACAGCCATATCTTATGATGCCTTCAGGCAACTGAAGACTATGAAACTCAGATTCCAGTGGTAGCATACAGCTCTAATGAGAAATATGAAGCTGTAGTAGTTCTGTGCCACCATGCTGAAAGTGTCAAATAATGATCCTTATTTGATGCTATGGATCTGGTCGACCTTATTCGGGAATCAGTATGGATTCCTTGTCCTGAAACTTTTTCTATAAATTGCAGCACTGACCTTTTATGCCACTTGTGCTTGTAATTGGCCTGCTTCCAATCTGCTGACAAATCCCTACCTCATTCCATAATCTGTACATTCATGGATAAATCATTTTATTTGAAACCTTTTAAAATTTACCTAACTCTTGTGAGAAGCAAGTCAAATTCTGCGAAGGAGTTGCAAGCACACAAATTGCCCAAAACCCTCGTGCACTTTTATCTCCTCCACAATGACAGCTGTGTGGATATGCATATGTAGGCTTATGTATTTGACTTTAAATATTTGCATAATTTTGTGGTAGCATATTTAGTTCCTTTCTTGTGGCAGAATAATTAGTATTCTTTTATGTATATTTATCCTAGATGAGCATACGTCAATTTTTTTTATCTCTTACAATCTCCCTGGGTACCACAGGTGTACAACACGGGGCTCAAAAAAGTAAGTTAACTAAAACATTAAATAAATAAACTAACAGAAACAGAGAACAGCAGTCTGGACTTAATGAAAACAGATAAGTTCACTGGCCAAGTCACTCCAAACTTTTTCAAATCATTTTGCAAGCAAGGTAGGGCAGATAAAATTAAATGTTCCACAGCTTGAAGTGCTTGTTTTTTTTTATTTTTTTAAAACACTAACATAAATTATTTGATCTTAGATTGAAATGAAACAGGTAACTTTCAAATTCATTGTGACCATATAAAAACCAAGATACTTTAAAATTAATAGAGAGACTCAGAATGAAGTCTTTGGAATGATGCTGTTTATACTGTTCAAAAAGTGAAGAGAAGAATTGGAACAATAAGGTACCTTGTGGATGCTGTCCCATTATCCTTGATCCATTTGATGGCAAGATAAATACATAAAAGTTCTGCTTGAGAAACTGTGCATTCATTCCAAATACAGTGTTTAGAATGGCAAACCTCAGATTGGTCTTGAAAAAGAGCAAATGTAAGGCCAACATTATTGTTTGTTTTACTGCCATCTGTAAAGTAAACCATATGAAAACACTTTTGAGTAGTCTCTTTATAATTGCAGAAATTTATGGCCTCTAAAGTAGCTGGATGAGGAATATTGGGGAAGGACACATTTCCATAAGAATTTCTCCATTGAATCTTTTTCAGATTTCTTTGTTAACCTTGTTTTCATATTAAAGGAATATTTCATCATTTTCCTAGGTTCCATAGATTTGGTTTTAATTTCAATATTTTATGATTAATCAATTGCCAAGCATTATAATTTATGTTAATTAATGTTTTTTTTTAAATTTAATTAAATTTCTATTAATAATTTTTAGTTAAGTATCAGTTTGCTGTCATTATCCTTTAATTCTGATGGCAAGTATATGTAAATGTATATGTTGCTGGCAAAGTATGAAATGCCAGCATTGTATATAATGCCAGGCATTTTTAGGCAAAGTATGAATTATGAGAATTATTACATACTTTCCCTAGGCATTATATATAATACCTAGCCATTCTATAGAATGACAGATGCTCTTTAGGCAAAGTATGAAAAAAAGGTTATGATAAGGCTATTATTTAAAAGACGATCATTCTTCAAAAATACAAATGTTATTTTGAAAAAAATTAATGAAAGAGTGCCATTAAAAACTGTTATTGAAAATATGTAAAAAAAATAGTGAGATGATCTTGATACAACATTATAAATTTGTATTTTCTATTTCTATTTACAACATAATAAATTTGTCTTTTCTAAATTTGTATTTCGGGAATCAGTAAGATCCACCTGACGACAGAAATTAAATTCAGAAACAGTGATAAGTTTCACAACAGTGCCCTTTTTAGTACCTTTTTGTTTTTTCTGGCAGGGTTCACAAAGGTGGTTTTTTGCTTCAATATCATTACGTGTAACGTTTTTGTATTTGATTGAAAGTTCTTTCAATGTTCTGTCATGTCCCCCATGTCCAATACTGAAATAAGTTTTCATGAAGTACGGGAAATAACTGAGTGTCTCTGATGTAATCTGTATAGTTCTGATGCTTTCTTTAACAGGATAAATGAATGTACTTTTGTTTTTCACAAACATCACATCCTAGCGATTCAGCGGCCAGTAGTCCTGTGGTTGTTTCTTAGCAGTCACTGCTTTTTTACACCATTTATTAACTTCTAATAAGTAGTTTCGAATTTTTGAAGCGAATAAGAAATGTATTTCATATTTTGCCTGTCTGTCATTTGGCGTTTTATGGAATGCCGAGGAAATGTGTGAAATGTAAATCGTTTCATACATTGCCAGCTAGTTTTAGGCATTATATACATTATATGCATTATATACAACAGTATATAATGCCTAAAACATTATATACAATACTGTATTTCAAAATTTGCCGGTAACTTATGTAAAAATCTTAACATAATTTGAGTATTGATGTTAACACTCTCATATTTAATTTTCTTTGAGTAAAATTTAGCTCTTAAAAATTTAACACCCTAGCCAGATAAGTATCTTTGCAGTTCACTTTTGTTCTGGTATTGCATTTAAGTGAAAAGATTTTGATTATTTTTAATCCTAATTAAGGGAAAACATCATTTTAAATGATAGTGAGGTCAAATTTAAAATATTTTTAATGATTTTAAAACGTAATTCCACTTCTTTACAAAGCACCCAATACCTTATGCATTTTTGGAATTTTAGTTGTTTTCCTTAAGATTTATTTTTATCTCATTTTAGTAACTTTAAAATATTTATGTTTTCATACATAATCTTATAATTAGGTATAATTCTTTTCAGGGCTACAATTTTAGCTTTGACAGCATTTCTTGATTCTTTCCAAAAAATAGCTGATATGGCTACCAATGCTCGAGGTAATTGTATTATCATGTTAATTAAATCCGTTTTATTCTACCAGATCTGTTATATCAATGAAGAAGTTTCAATTTCTTATTTTTCAAATATTTTAAATGTAATTTAAGTTTTAAAATTTTCAACTTTTTATCATTTTATCGGAAATTTTTTTATTATGGCTTATGGCCTTGTTGTTGTTTATTTTGATAGTGTTGCTTTAATTTAATGTTTGTAGTAACTAATATTTAAAAATATTAGTTATGAAAAAATTTAAAATTTAAAAATATCAGTTTAAAAGACTAAGCATGTAGACTTAAAAATTTTAATTTAAACTCTTGAATTTATTATACTTTGTTTTTCATTATATTCAACTTTTAGTTATATATATTTCATATTTTCTTTGAAGTAATTTAAATGAATAGTTTGCAATTTCTTCCAGGTATTTCATAAACACGTCACATACTTATTATTTAATTTCTTAACCTAATATTTACTCTGTATATGTTTATTATTTGTGTATTGTGTTCTATACAGTGAAAAAAATTCTTGAAATGAGTATCGCACTGAAAATTTTTATTATATTTTATAAAGAGAAAAATAATGAAATGAAATTTTTTTTATATAATTATATGTACTTTTTAATTTCATAAATCCTTCTAAAGAAAATCTTATGGCTGATCTTTGGAATATGGTAACTGGTAGTTTGGCGACATTTTGGAGGCGATAAAGGTTACTACCTAGGACTTTGGTAATAATGTGAGAAGCACTCAGTTCCGATTACGCATTATTTTGTGTGAGGGAAATGAGAGATCATGAGATATGTCATGTGACATTAATGGACGAATTACAGTTGTTTAATCGGAAAAGGGGAGAAATCTGGAAAAAATCTGGAAATTTCGTATTTAGGTTTATTCTGTGTTGTGTGAAACGTGACATTAATGGACGAATTACAGTTCTTTAATCGGAGAAGGGGGTTAATTTTGAAAAATTATTTTGTATTAAGCTTCATTGTGTGTTGTGTGAAATAGTGTTGATTAATTTTCGGATTGCATGGCGCTATGTAAAGTGAATTCTAAATTTTAAATGTGTTTATCTGATAATCATAATAAGTTGAGATTGTGTGAAAGGAAGGATATTACAGTTAAGTTTAAATGGCGGTGCAAGAAATATGGTGAAAATGGACATTTTGTGAAAAGGGGTGTAAGGAAGGGTACGTGGTTTGCTGAAAGTTGAGTATAGGTGAAATTTTATTAATTTCTTATTACTTGGTGAATAGACTTCCAGTTGACTACTGGATTTAGAAATTAGCAGTAGTACTGCATCCACGTAATGAAGATTCTGAAGATTAGGTAAGTTAGTATTTTTAATCATTTGAGGATATTATTTTTATGCATTGTTCTAAATGTAAGGAGTAAATTAATGTGGAATTATTGGAAAATTGTTATTAGCAATGATTTAGTTTAAAGTAATTAGAATTGTAATCTAATTTTTATTAATTTAATGTATGTGCTTATTTATATTTTAAGTAGTGTTTTTTAATTTAATTATATTTTAATTTAGTGATCGTGATTTTGTGAGTTATATATTTGTAGTATTTTGGAATACGTTTGAGTAGTATACGTTGAGTATTTTCATGCATTTTCGTGAAATTTTTCTAATTTATGAGAAAAAAGCAGTGTACATGGATGTAGAGAAGAGTTTGCGCAATGCCATTTTTGTGCAATTCTGGAATTTTTTTTAAGTAAAAATAAGTCGACGTGTAAATGGTTTATGTGTATGTGCTATTCTGAAAAGCGCGCAAGGAGTTTGCAATTCTGCACTTTTTCCCAATTTTGCAGTTAATATTTGTCATGATTAAGCAGTTTTGTTTCATAAAATTTCTAGCATCAGTGTAATTCGGCTAGTAGATTGTTGGAAAAAGTGTTGAGTAAATAAAAAGAAAAGAAACATGTCTTTACTTCGTGAAGACAAAATGGCGGCAAAAAAAAAATAGAGGGTTGCTGTAGCAGAGTTGGTCGCCAAATTTTTGCCAAAAAATCGCCAAGTAACCATAATCCAAAGATCAACCAATCTTATAGCTGAAATGTAATGGTAACTATTACTATATAATCCAGTTTTCTATATTCAATATAATTTTTCTTTAGAAAAGTAAAAATTTGGATTTCAAGCAATATTGTCCAAGTTATTAATTAAATGGATTTTTTTTATACTCATATAACCTAGGTGCAACAAAGGACATTGGCTCAGCTCTTACAAGATTATGTCTTAGGCATAGGAGTGTTGAAGCGAAACTCAAGACATTTTGCAGGTTGGATTTGAATAAGTGCTTTTACTACTGTATTAACATAATGTAATAACATGTGCTTTCATAAAGAAACACAACAAACAAAAATCATAATTAAAACTTTTTTTTTTTTTTTTACTTTAAAAATACCTTTTATCAAAAATTCAAGTTCTATATTCTTTAAGGTTGTAGACTACAGTCTATATCATCACATTATCATTATTTTTATAATATATTTATGACGAGGTCACATTGAATTAATTATTTACTACGTTATGGCAATATTTAGATATTTGCATCAGATTCCTTTGGTGACAGTTTCATTTTGTTCGCCAACTTGTGTTGTAAGGTGAGGAACAGATTTCATCAGACAAATGTTGTAAGCGGAGGAAAGTATTGCATTAGACAACTAGCGTCTTCACTTCTGTTTGCCTGGGTAGCTGAAGGTATTTTGCGATTGGTTGCCTTCTGACGCTGGATCTTTTTTCATTGGGCGGAAAAACTTAACTGTGGAACTTTATAAAAGGCGGTATTTTTTTGTCTACGAGGAGGGAGGAGAAGGAGGAGATTGTGAAGGTGCGAGAAGGAGATGCTGCATAGAGAAAGACAGTAAGAGTGGGGTAAAATGCAAACTTTTGGGAGTTTATCGTGCAAGCTTTCTTTGGTCTCCCCGTATGTATGAAGGAAGCGAGCTTCTTTCTCTTTAATGTTGTAGCTGCAAAATTTAAGCTAATCTCCTTTTTTTCCCGGGCTTGGCATTTTCACCCGGCATCCCGATGAAGAGTACCTGCATGTGTTTGAGCTGAAATACACCAAGTCTTCGAAAGGCTGTGTGGAAGAATTGATCTATCTTTTTTGTTCTGAGTGAGGAGGCCTCATATCATCATGTGACATACCGGATTACAAAAAAAAAAGAAATATCTCTTCAGTATTGTTAGTATCCAATAAAGCAAGAATTAAATCTGTTTTCACGTGTTTGTCACTCTCTCGTCATGGCGGGCTATAGACCTGGATCTTGTCCTGGGGTAAGTTGCCACTATATTCCTGTTTATCATAACATGTGGCATATACATTTGCCACCACAACCAACAAAATAATCACTACCACAATATTGAATTTTCAAGTGCTCGTTAACATATTTATAGCCTTCCTCCTAATTACAATCATAGTTAACAATCAAGTTAATCATTATTATAATTAGGTGGATGATTAGAATTAGAAAAATACATTTGCATGCAAAATTAAGAGAATTTGCACATTATTTAAATTTTTGATAAACTAATAAAATTTGGTATACATATACATTTATAACAGAAGAAGAGATAGTCAAAAGTCATTTTATGTACGTATGATTATCAATAAAGCTTATAGTGTCATGAGATCCAAAACTTACATTGTGATATCGAACTGAAAATTATTCTAAAGTTGCATATGGTCCCGTCGCAGCACGTTGGCATACTGGACAGATGACATTCCACTCCTGCAGGAAGGCAGTTTTTAACTGGGGAATGATGAGATGAAATTGCCCTCAAAGAGCATCCCAGACGTGTTGTATTGGGTAAAGGTCAGGAAATCTGCTTGGCCAATCCATGCTATGAATATCTTCACTTTCCAGGTAATCATTGACTGGCTGAGCTCTATCTGGATGAACCTTTCCATTAACAGGAACTCAGGACCAATTATATTTTTTGAAAATTCGAACATAGGGCTTCTAAGATCCATCAGTGTCGTACAGCGATTTGGAAACCTTTGTCAAGCACACTTAGGGTTATGCAGACGTCTAACATAATGCCTTTACATCTCCATTACCATAATGATCTTTTTGTCTGATGAGGGAAGGATGTTTTAGGCTGTCTTCAGATACAAGTATTCCAAAAATCAGTGTCCAGGCTGAATCTCGACTTATATGTAAAAAACACAATGCTTTGTTAAAGCCCAGTCCAAAGCACATGTTTGCACCATTCTAAATGCTCTTTCCTGTGTGCTGTAGTGAGTGGGATGAAAAAAGTGGATCTTTTAGCTTACAGCTTTACCTCATGAAGCCTTCGGGAAACTGTAGACTGAAACTCAAAGTTCTAGCAGCAGCATACAGCTTACATGAGAATTGAGGAGCTTTTGTTGTCGCACTGAAAGTGCCAGATAACGATCTCATTTATTGTTGTAAATGTTGGTCAAACTTGTTTATGTCTTTTCGATATGGATCAATTATCTTAACTGTTAACAAATAGCAGACAACACTAGGCAACACCGGACAATTCTTCATCTCATTCCATCATCCATGGCTATTCATTTTATGTGATACTTTATAAAATTTACCCAACTCTTGCAAGAGACACAGCGAATGTTGTGAAGGAGTATGAGCTCACAAATCTCTGAAAACCCCTTTTGCGTTTATATCCTTCCACAATCAGCTCTGCAGGTATACGCGTGTATGCTTACATATTTGGCTGTGAATATTTGCATCATTCTTTGGTGGTATAATTAGCGATCAACCATAATATTCAAATTCTCTTAGTTTTGCACACGAGTGTATTAAAAATGAATTGATTAAAACTTTTCATAAAATAGTAAAGAAGCGAACATTTAATGAAAATGATTAAACACTCTTTCTAGTGAACTGAACATTTATTGAAACTGATTAAATACTCTTTTCAGTAAAGTTAACACTAGTTTTATGTTCTTTCTTTACTTATGGGATAAATATGTATTTAACATATTGACTGCCAACTACGAGATCACTCGTAGATTGCGTTCTTTTCTAGGACGACAACTATGAGTTATCTCATACTGTGTTTACTTGGCATTTTTGTGAAGCTACGATTAATCTCGAAATATATCAGTGCTAATATCGATAGATGGCTTCTGGGAAAAGAACAAAAAATCAATGCTGGCTTGCATGAACAGAAAATTTATTAAAAAACAAACAAAAAAATATAATTATAAAAATTAATAACATAATATGATTAAATTGATTTGGCTTCTCGGACCAGAATTCGAAAAGTGCCATGGCAGTCAAGGTGTTAAATGAAATATCAGTATAAAAGCAAAGTTTAACATCATATTACTTTGCAAAATATTTTCTCTCACTGCTGAGAGTAGAAAAATAAAGGTTTTTGTGGTTCCGTAGAGATACATAATTCTGTTTAATCATTATTCTGTTATTCTTTCTGAGTCTTCATTTGAAAGAAATTCTCTTTTATGTTGCTTTAAGTTTAAGCATGTATTGGTTTGTTTAAATTTAGTTCATAATATCTTCATCCAAGTTTCTGGTATGACATAAAGCAAGTTGTCTTTGTGATTATTAAGATGTATTTGATAGACTTAGGAAGCAGCATTTTCAAGGTATTTGATCTTAATATGATATACTTTAATAATATAAATTTAATCTGATCTATGGTGATGGTGTACACTACTACATAAATGTTCGTTATCTGGAGGAGAAGTAATTTGCTTACTAAAATAAATCAGTAGTCGTCTTCATAACATAACTTTTATATTTAACAAAAACAAGTTATAAGAAGAATACGTCTGCATGCAAGCATCAGTGGAATCACGCTACTAATTGATATACAGATACGGTTACAGTTATCTACATACAGTTTCTTTAAAGTTACAGTTTTAAATATATCAACTAAGGCAATTAAATAAACAAAAGTAAATAAAAGTTCAAAACAGTTTAATTACAGTTAAACCATCACAGTGGCTTAATAAAGTAATTTCAAATAAGTGTGTGTTACAACAACCACTATAAAACGAAGTTGGTCATTGACT
The DNA here is from genome assembly GCF_044657685.1 of Stegodyphus dumicola. Classification (NCBI taxonomy): domain Eukaryota; kingdom Metazoa; phylum Arthropoda; class Arachnida; order Araneae; family Eresidae; genus Stegodyphus; species Stegodyphus dumicola. The sequence continues at coordinate 135,177,485 of NC_140771.1, read as the reverse complement.
GAAAACTAGTCATATTTAGCACCTCATGCACTCAACCTATTTTCTCAAAAGAGATAATTAGTATACTGCAGATAAACCAAAAGCATGTACTAATCAATCTTTTCGATGTAGTGTTATGAATTTTGTACATAGATAAGTAATTTTACTAGAATTATAAGTAAAATTGTTGTATTTCTTTTATAACATGAAAAATGTAAAGAGAAGCTGTGTTGGAAAAGTGAGAATACAGGGGCAAGTGCAGTTAACATTGAATAAATGGGTATCTCGGTAATTTGGCAATATATCACCAACCTGATAACGGTTTTGGCGACTTATTTTGTTGCTAGATTTTATGGGATAACGTCCTCAAATTTGGCAACTTTTTGTCTGCTCCCTGTATTTATTGAAATTTAATAAATATAATTGACCACTCTAACCGTAATTCTACTCTCATATTGCTTTTCAGTAATTTCGAGAAGCAGGAAGTACTGGAAATATCTTGGCAGCCAGTTGAAAACTATTTAAAGTAAAAGAGAGCATCTGCTCACAGTTGCTTATTTATTGTTGTGTGAGTTGTTAGTCCCATGTAAATTGAGATATATCCAAGTTAGGTTTCTCTTTAGATGCATGTTGCATTGTGTGTAATGTTTTTAGTAGTTTGAAGCATAACTTCTGCTTGAACTGTGACACCTGTATGAGTATTTTTGCAGAAAATTCCAGAATTTTGATGCGTTTATTCTGATAAAATGGATTTTTATTAACCTATCATGGGAACTCTGTGCATTCAATATATTATGAACACACATGTACGCATAAGTAGAATTTATTTTGAATTTCAGTTTATTAAGGAGTGAGAAAAACGCAGTAGTATATTTTCAAGTAGAAGTCATATTAACTGATGATAGGATATGTGAAAATGATCACAAAAGGCACCTGTATGTGTCAGTGCGTAGGAAAACCATATTAATAACTGATAATATGAATTTCCTTATGTTATGTAATTTTTCTTAAAACCATATTAATAGCAATTGCAAATATGCAGCAAATTGAAATTACATGCAATAGCTAAGTGAGAAAAAGTGTTTAAATAAATCTAAGTATAATTTTCTCACATTTTGTTTCCCTCTATAATATTTCATTAGTTTCATGAATTTCTTGCTTGATGTTTTTTCATACCATGCATTTTTGTGCTTGATGATTTTTGTCTTATGGTGGGCATAATGTATAAGTGCTCATTTTATTTTTATAATAACACATGCGGTGTTATTTTCCTTGTTTATAAATTTATTGCGTACCTTATATATAACCTGAAAAATATATAAAGCTTTAAATGTTGCCTCTATACCAAGAAAGTTTACACTACCTGATTTAGAAATAATTCCTAGTATAATTTGCATAAAAACCCTGGCATAAAACATGAAAAAATAAATGTAGCTTATCATTAATTTTTTTTTAGTTGTCATGTAAGCTTTTCTTTTTTTAAAAAAAAGAATTTTATAAAAAATTTTAACTTAAACGATATGGTATATTTTCAAAACAATAACTGAAACCAGTGTATTTATCATTTTGAATTGAAATTTGGATTCTTTTCATGTACCTTTGCAGGGTTTTAAAACAATTCCTGTTCTATTTTTCACAGTCATTTTTATGATCATTTTAATTATTTATTTCATTATGATTTATTTCTTTGAGTTTAATTTTATGACCTTGATCAATCATTGAATTTAATCACAGACATAAACAAAATAATTCACAAATGTAGCAGACTGTATAATTTTTAATATTACTTCTGTTAACAGAAATTACACACATAACTGATAATTTTTATATATTGTACTCGGAAGGATGCTTTTGCCATCCAAATCTTAAAATACATATTGCGTAATCAGCATAACCATCTTAGAATCACACAACCAGAATACAGAAAATGTCTTTATCTGACTTAGTAGCTACTTTCAGACATAGTGATAATTTGCTTCATGTTTATGAGGAGTTTTGTATTATTTAACTTTTATCAGATCAAGTAAAACTTCATAAATACATTGTGAGAGATTGACAAGTTAGGAGATAAAGTATGCAAAAACTAGCGGTAATGTTGGTTTGCATACTGAAACAAATTTCTGATCATTAGAAAAATGATTATAGAGAAGGAAATTGATATAAATTAGCCAAAATGTCTTTTAAGGCTTCAAATTAAAATGATGCATAAATATTTTTTTGTGTGTTGTTGCTACAAAGCATAAATATTTTGTAGCTATTTAATGTTCACCTTAATCCATCCACACCTTAAAATACATGTCACATAATCAGTATAAACGCCTTAGACTAATCACTCAACCAGAACACAGAAAATAATAGCGGCCAGCTTACCACTTTTTTCCCTCACTTTTAATAGTCAGATCTTACAAGTTAATACTCAAACATTAGATCTTGACATCACTTCTTTTCGATGTTAACCTAACTTAAAACTGTGTTTCTTAAACTATGGGTCATATATCGAAATATTTTGGGGTAATGAAAATTCAGTTCGATAGTTGATGCTAAAGAAATTGCATTCATTAAACATTTCAAGAAATTCCATTAATTGATGTTAATGATATTAGACATTACATTAATTGATATTAATGATATTAATTACCTGTTATATAAAGTGCAAAAGGAATTTGTAAAGCTATCTAGCAATTCAAACCTAAAACTTGAGTTTTCACAAAAATCCTTGATGAATTCTGGATCAGAGTTAGAATTACATTTCTCATTATTTCTGAAATGGCATAAAATATTCTTCTCTCACTCATCACCACATATTTTTATAAGACTACTTTTTCAGCTGTAATGCTAATTAAAACCAAATATCGTTCAATGTTGAAACATGTTGAAGATGCTTTATGTCCAGCAGTATCAAATATCACATCAACATTTAGTTTACCATGCAGCAGAAAATGAGCATGTCTCATTAGAATTTTCTTTGCTTAAAATAAATCCTAAAATACTTCTTTTTATATGTATATTATATACCAAAGAAGTAAATTCTTTATAGGAGGATATTTATTTTTATATTTTTATTTTCTATTTAATATCTGGGAGTTGCGAAAAAAATCTCAGTGATGAAAAGGGGTCGTGAGGGATGTCTGTGACTTGATTTTATCTGTTTCGAAAATAAATCTTAGTGAGGCTATCGTTATATCAGTACTCAAATTCATGCATTTAAGTTTTTGCTATGTAGAGAAAATTACCAACAACTGGTTGCTTTTAAATTATTAAAATCTAAACCAGGATTATCAGTTTAAATTTTCTGTTTTAAATGGTTGTGTTTTTATTCAGGTATACCATATTTTATAACTAAAAACAGTTATAGCCCTTTTCTCAAATAAGTGAAAATGTATTGTTGCATGCTTACGGGTTTATAATAGATTGAATGCACACAGGTCCAAAGTTGATAAAATTTTTTTCATAAAAAGAAACACTTCAGAGGTCTGGCACTTTCCACAAATGTACTCCTATAAATCTTTACAGTATCACAGAGTACAATCAGTAGTGACACTTCAAACTACTAAGAATGTTAAACAGAACACTATGCAAAGCACAGCTAAAGAGCAAAGTTAAACCAGAGGTAGTACTCAGTCACACTGAGCTAACAGCTAACAACACCTACTAAGAGCAGATGCTTTCTCTGGCCTTTTATAGTTTTAACCTGTTTGCCAAAGTATTTTTAGTACTTTCTGCTTCTCGAAATTACTGAAAGGCAATATGAGAGTTGAATTATGCTTACAGCTAATATAGTGATCAATTACATTTATTCAATTACTGTTATGATGATGCAAGCATCAGACCCAAATGTTGCCAAATGGTCGCCAAGTGTGATGATTGATGATTTCGTAGGAAATTTGGTGACAAAAGTTTGTAGCCAAAATCTTGGCCAGCACAGTGAATGTCGGCCAATGACCGAGATAAACATTTACTCAATGTTAAATTGCCCCTATGTTCTTATTTTTCTTGCATATCTTGTCTCTCTAGCAGAGTTGTCAACTCTCCCGATTTTCGACCGCTCTTCTGCCAACCTGATTTACAATATATTTCTCCCGACTTTTTCTTATTCTTAAAATTTCTCACGATTTTTATGGAACTTGGCTTAATACTTCGTTATATGAACAAACAAACAAAAAAAAAAAAAAAAAAAAAAACAAAAAAAAAAAAAAAGTTATTTGGGACATCTGAAAGCAACTGAATTTTCTCTAGATTTATCTAAAACAATGAGAATTTCTGCTTTGTGAGTGGCAGCATACGTATTCAGAAACGTTGTTCTCCAGTTCTCCAATAGGCATCGAGCTCCACTGCGTGTCATCTGGCATATATTAGCCAATGAGCACAAAGCAAGCTCAAGGCCGTTATTTGGATGTTCTTTCGTTATTTCGTTTATCTTGTCCTGAGTTGTGTGAGTACACATGCCTTTGAGAAATAGTTTTAGAAATTATCATCTTTTGTTATGTCTGTGAGAAAGGTGAAATACTTATGCACGTTTCAAATATCGTATACAGTTGACTTTCCTTCCACTATTTCCTCAAGGAAATGTAATAAATTTGCGATGTGTATCATCTGTCATTGCGATTTTTCGATTTCGCATGGTGGAAGGGCAGATGTTCTCAAACATGTGCGTACACAGAAACACAAGGACAACATGAGTTGTTCTGAAAAAAACGAAAAATTAAATTTTTCTTCGGAAACAAAAGACCAAAAAGTGATTAATGCAGAATGTCTGTTCTCTGCCTTAGCCTGCCACTGAATGCATCGGATCACGCTGCAGCTTTATTTAGAAAAATATTTCCCGATAGTGAAATCGCTAAGAAATACCCAAGTGCAAGGACCAAAACAGGTGCAATTGTTAAAGAAATGGGTTTGAAAAATAAATCTTCAGTTATTGATTGCATTAAAACAGCTCCGTTCTGCCTCTCTACGGATGGAAGCAATAATATTGATTCAAAACTGTATCCAATTGTTGTTTCTTTTTTTTAATCCAGAATCTTCAGAAACTTTCTGTCCCTACTTTAGAAGGACATTTGACAGGCTTTAATATAGCACAGCTAATTATTAAAACTTTAAAAGAAAATGCAGTCCCTCTGGATAATTGCTTAGCACTTGGTACCGATAATGCACCAGTAATGGTAGGCTTGAAAATTGGTGTTGCAGGCATCTTAAGAAAGGCAAATTCAGATTTGCAGATTATGAGGTGCATCTGTCACCTCTTAAATTTAGCAGCTGAAAAAGGGGGCAGCTTCTTTACCAATAAATGTGGATGAATACATTGTTGATATTTATTATTATCTTGAAAAGAGTTCTAAAAGAAAAGAAAAATTGAAACAGTTCCAACAACTGCATAATACTGAAATGAGAAAAATTTTGAAACTTGTGTGTACACGCTGGCTGTCTTTAAAGAAATGCTTATCTAGAATCCTCGATCAATGGAACCCACTTCTTGCATTTTTTGAAGAAGAAGTAAATGCTTCGAGAGTTAAAATAAAAGGCTCTATTGAAAGTTATAAAATACCTAAAGTAAATGGAGATGTAGTTACTACTTCCATTGTTAAAAATAGGTTTGAGAAAAATAAAGTAGTTTCTGCATCATTCAGCAATTCAACTGGCAGTTCTCAAAATAATACTGCAAAATATAAGTGTAAAGCTGATACAAATTTCTCTGAAAATAAAAAAATTGCTCAACACACAAAACATTTTTCGATTACTGTAAGTTTATCTTGTGAAGAATGAATATCTATGTTTTTTTTTCGGACCTTAACAAAGCTTTTTTTTTTTTTTTTACAATTCATTTTGCCATCATTCGATGCTCTTAACACAATTCTACAAAGCAGAATTCCATTAATTCATGTTTTGCAATCAATGATTTATGATCTGTTTAAGGACATTTTATCAAAGTTTGTAAAACCAGTCTGTGTTTTGTCTTGTTATTCTATATGTGATGTGATTTATGGTGAAATAGAAAATCAGAAGAAAGATGAAGATTTGGTAATAGGACCTGCAACTGCAAAAGTAGTGGAAGAACTTTCAGAAGAAGACAAAAATAAGTTTTATCTTCATGTTGGAAGTTACTTCTGTCGAGTACGTGATTACATACTACATAAATTTCCAGTCAACGATGAAGTGATTTTGCATGCTAAAGTTTGTGATGTTTCTGCTCTAGCAAATGCATCTTTTTCTGATATAAGGTACTTTTTGAACAGATTTCCTGTGTTACTTCATTTAGTCATGAAAGATGATATTGATGTTGCTACTGATATACTGCAGTCGCAATTTTGCAGTTTACAATTAGAAAACTTGGATGAAGTTATAAAATCAGCTAGGATTGACACCCAGTGGAGTTTAATTGGAAAATTGAAAGGTGCTGATGGAATTTAAAAATATAGTGAACTGTCTAGAATTATGTTGGCCATCTTGACAGTTCCCCATAGTAATGCGGAGTGTGAGAGGATTTTCAGTGTTGTTTCGAAAATGAGGACTAAATTTAGATCAAATATTAGTGATGACGCATTAGAAAAACTTTTATTAGTGAAAGCAGGCCTACGTGGTAATTGCTATGAACAAAATTATGATGTTTCTTTCTTAACGAAAGCAAAATCTGCCACTGTTCCTAATATTTGTACGAAAACTGATTAAAGTGTCTTTTTTTTTTTTTTTTTTTTTTTTTTTTTTTTACAATGCAAGTAATAAAAATGTTTTTTATGTCTAAGGTATTTTTGTGTTGCTTGCATTTAAGACTTAGTGACTATTTAAAGTTAATTCATTATTAAAACTATATTTTTATCATTTAAAAAGTCTTTTTAACATTGTGAAAAATCTCCAGATTTCTTAAAAAAATCTCCCGATTTTTGAGTGTCATAGGTTGGCAAGTATGCTCTAGATTTTTCATATTATGTTACACAGAAAAATACAACAATTTCACACATGATTTCACTAAAATCATGTATCTACGTATAGAATTCATAACAGTGTCCCCTCCCAAGGACTGCACATCTGGGCAGTACAATCCCATCTGTGCAGTACAATCCTATTAGAACTTTTCACAGAAATACTTATAAAAATCTTCACAGTATCATAGATTAGAATTAGTTGTGACACTTCAAACTACTAAGAATGTTCACAATGCAAAGCACAGCTAAAGAGTAAAGCTAAACAGGAGATAGTACTCAGAACTTGCGCTGAGTTAACAACAACAACTAAAAATAGATCCTGTCTCTAGCCTTATATTGTTTTCACCCGGCCTCTAAGATATTTCTACTTTCTCCTTTTTGAAATTACAGATGGCAATATGAGGTTAGAATTATGGTTACAGTTAATAATATAGTGCTCAATTACATTTGTTGAATTACAATACCTATTACAGTGATATAAGGGCTAGACCAAAATGTTGGACTTTTTGCGATAAGTTACCAAAGCTGTTGCCAGCTTGGCGATTTCTCACCAAGTTACCGAGATACCCAATTACTAAATGTTAAATGGACTTGGCTCTGTGTTCTTACTTTTCTGGCATAGCTTGTCTCTCTAGATTTTTCATGTTATGTTAGACAGAAAAATACAGCAATTTCACATATAATTGCACTAAAATTATCTATCGGCAAAATTCATAACAATGTATAGGAATAATACTGTTCTGAATGTTCGTAATAACTTTATGACATTATCATATTTAAGTTCAGAGGATTGCAAAACTTGTGAAACAATCATTGATTGTGAAACAAGTTTATGATCAATGATCATAAATTAAATCAATGATCATAAATCATTGATTGTGAAACAAGTTTATGAAAAAATAAAAATTAATGATAGAAAAATCTACTTACAAGCATCCATTTCAGTTATTTTACTGTTTTGGACACTGTGCTACTTCTTGTAAATTTTTCACATGGATTTCATAATTATAGCAATATTTATTGTTTCAATAAATTAAATTTTTGTTGAGAGAAGATGATAGATATAGAAGTATTTTAATTCCATTCTCTTTTCAGTTTTGATATAACGTTGTTGTTAAGTATACTCTTCAGCATTAGAACAGTAGAAAGCTGAAATAAAACACTGAAAAACTTTTGATTTGTACATATTATCCCATCAGTTGTGAAAAGATGGCTACCATTGAACTATGAAAATTAGTGAAGATTCCACGAAAGTTGCACCACTCATGTTTGCAGAATTCTGAACCACACTTGCAACTCATACAATAAAACATTTTCAGTCTCTCTGAGCAATACACCTAATACAGTCAAAAGTCGTTAATCCGGACTCGTCGGGACTTCGGCGATTCCGGATTATCGATTTTTCCGGATTATAGATCATCAGTTTAAATCTGGTAAAATGGCATGCAGAAATTATAAAATTAAAAATATGAAACCGTAATTTACGAAATAAAGAACAATTATGATTTAAAGGGTATCAAAATTTACAAAAAAAAAAAGCTTAATATTTATTTGTTTACTTTATTAAACATTTCTTTCAATGTAAGTTTTTTAAGTTGCTTCGTTTTTTATGTTATAATACATTCTCTTTAATTCTATAAACAGACATAATTTCTTGTTCAGTTACAAAGTTCCGCTGTTCAAGTGATATAATTGCTGTGTCGAGAATACCGACTAATTTGTCAATCGAAATTTTTTCGTTTTCAATAACCTCTGTCACTTTCTTCGCTATCGGAAGCGAATTATAATGACGAGGCATTTGATTTAAATCATATCAAAGACGAGATGAAATACTACATTGAGTAAGCAATTACAAGCCAAATAAAATAAAAACATCTGCTCTTAAGATAAGGATAGTGTTGACAGATCAACTTCCAATTCAATGCACGCCGCCGCAGCGTTAAAGATAAACAAAGTTTAGATAAACAAACGTTAAAGTTTAGATAAACTTTATCCATTTTTTGCAGCAATTCCACTTTTTGTTTAATGGACTCCGAAAGATACTTTCGCTTTGTATATCCTTTACATATTAGTAAATATATATCGGAAATTCTATTTGACATAATCGAAAGTTCAAGCTTACTTTTATAAAATTGCTCTAACAGTCTGCAAAAAATAATAATCCGGATCCAATTCGAAGATTAAGGAACAACGCAATCTGCAACATTAACTGAAATAGATAATTAGATAATTTTAGCTTAGCTTATCCCGTCCGTTGTACATTAAACGCGCATTCGTAAACGTATTTTGCGCACGCGCACACGCAAATGAGCAGAGGTAAAGGTCTTACGCGCATGCGTCAACGCGACGCATGCGCAGAAAGTTTGTAGCTTTGAGGTCCGGATTATAGATCATTCCGGATTATGGGTGTCCGAATTAACGACTTTTGACTGTAGTTACTGTTGCAGTAGTATTTGAGGCACTTTGTAAAAAGGCTTTCATGGATTTCTGTTATTTTTTTAAGCCCTCCAATTTAACTGAAAGCTCTGTTTAGAACAGTATGTGCACAAACTTCTCAAAGGTGATTGTTACAATCTATTACTATAATATATTGTCAGCCATATCCAGCTGATTTTCATACATTCAGCAGATGCTTATTCTTTTAACCAGCTATAAATGAACCAGAGTTTGGTCACAAATGTGATTCTACAGCCCTCAAATTCTTTTTTCCTCCCAAAATGTAAGAGAAAAGAAATGCAACAACAACAGTTAATTTATATTCTTGTTCATAAAAATAAAAGGTTGCTTACTGGAAATCAATCTGGTTACATGAAATGAAGGTGCGGATGGTTATGAGTGTGTTTTAACCCTTAGCGCTCCGCACGTTTTTGTACCACTGCCTAGCAGCAACTCCGGTACGTTTTTACAGCTGAACGAGTGTGAAGAAGGAGTCTTAATTTAAGTGAGAAGAAATACACGTGCTTGTGAATGTTTTGGATTTTATTTATTTTATACATATGCACCTTCTTCTTGTAAATGAAAAATAAATTTTAAATTTTGTAATTCATCTTTGGTGATACACTAAAATGTATTCTATTCGAAATATCTAATTCTTCTGAGACATCGTGCCATTCATCTAAGTCTTCCGGCGACTCTTTGCTTTCTCTTTCAATAACTACCATTCATCGTCTTTTTGGTAGTATAATTTCGGAACCACTACTTGAAGTGTCAGAATTATAACCAACATTTTCTTCCACAATATCTTCTAACAATGAAAAATCAAACACACCTTTTCACTATCATTCAACTTTATATTCTCATCACAATAATTATTTTTCTCTATGTTGCTAACCATAAAATGGGTCAGATAATGTTTCAATTGTAACAGTAGCGAGACTGAGCACGTTTTAACTACAGATAACAATTGCCAACGGTGACGATAAGCCTAATCATGCTAAAAACATTCTGCTCTGCAGCGGAGCCTATGGAGTTACGGAAGAAATGATGGACGGCTCCGCAGCGGAGCCTACGGAGTTACGAAACAAATGACGGATGGCTCCGCAGCAGAGCCTATGGAGTTACGGAATAAATGACGGACAGCTCTGTAGCGGAGCCAACGAAGCGCTAAGGGTTAACATCATGCTTATCCATAACTGGCACCAAATGGCACTCCTTGGTGACAGTTTCAGATTTAATGGGATAATATGTAAGTATCAAACTCAATAAAGTGTCTCAAACTTCATTCTACTGATATATTTTTATCAAAAAAAGGAAAAGAGATATCATTGTTGGTTTACCCTAATGAGCAGCTATTGTGATTTCTACAAGTCTGTTCAGACATGTAAATAAATTTGAACGCAGATTTAGACAACTAGCTTTATAATCTATTTTCCTGTTGGTTTTGTATAATCTTTATAATTATTTCACTTATAATTTCAAATTTGTAATTTATAAAACTTGAGTCCTAAATTGTAGTACTAGGAATCAGTAATATTAAATTTGCTGTAAATATTTGTATAATATTTTGGTTTGTTTTTGTTTTTGCCGATTTCTTGTTTGATGAGTTAGCATACAAAAGAAAACTGAATATGCATCACAGCTAAGGGCTGTTAGAATTGAGCTTTGCGAAATTCTTCTGGCACAATGAAACTCTTGAGTTATGTATGTAACAGATATTCGTTATATTTTAGTGCTCTGGTGGACCACTTAGTGATTCCAATGCAAGAAAAATTGGAAGATTGGAAAAAAATTGCCTGTCAAATGGACAAAGATCATGCCAAAGGTTTTCTGATGTTACCACTCAATGTTAGATATCAGTTTTAGCATTAGTGCTGTGTAGTATGTTGATGCTTCTGCTCTGAGTATTTGTGCATGAATTAGAATGCACATTTCTTTTCATTTGTTTTATTTACCATTTTCATACTAAGTATAGTGGCATGATTTGATTTGATATGATTGTGCTGTTACATCTAGCAGTATTTAAATATACTTTACATTAATTCATTTTCAATTTTTTTAGTTGCTCTTTTTGTGTTTGGTAAAAAGTATTGCATGTAAATTTGGGAAAAAAAAAAAAAAAAAAAAAAAGATTTTAAATGTTTATTCATTAATTTAAAAATCTATTTAATTCTGATATTTATTGATCTACATCTGCTCTTTTTTTTTTTTTTTTTTTTTTTAATTTTGAGTTATAGTGTTTTTTTAGGTACTTTCTAATTATCTGCATCTTAAACTGAAAGGCCATGAAATTGTTTTGACTCATAATGTCAGCAAAAACATATTTATGTGGCAATCTAGGTATAAATGTAGCATGCATGGATTTGCCCTTTGGAAATTCATTGGTCATTTTTCTGATTAGTATTTCTTTTTGCATCGATATGTGTAGATAATTAGAAAGTACTGCTTTTTGCTATTTAGAATTTGTAACATATATTTTTAATGCTTTGTGGAAGTTTTTAATTTGTAACAGTGTTCATTTAAATGATTGTACATTAAATTCTTTTATCTTGAAAATATTATTTTTTGTCTGAAATGTATAGAAAATTGAATATAAAATTTACAATTTCTAAATCTTAATAAATCTGGATTATAAAATGAAAACTGGTAATTTCGGGAAACATTAGCATAACTTGAATCAGTTTAGAAAGTTTTATATTTTTTTTATTTAGGAAAAGCAAAAATAGTTTTAAAAAATCTTCAGCAGATAGAAATATATTAGAAAAAGGGAAAGTAAAAACACTTTAAAATAATATTGATAAAACAGCATGACCTGCTTTTAGAATTGTTGAGAAAGTTTAACCTTCATTAGGTAAAGCTTTCTTATTGAGTAATATTTGATAAAATAAATCTTGCTGACTAATATTTCATCATTCTGAATCTGTTTTAGGTGTTAATTTTGAAATACAAAAGGCTATAAAATTAAAAGATATACTACTGTTTTTTGTTATTTATATAAAAAACTGAGGTTGATATTCAACGTTGCAGATGTATTATGATATTTGGAGGGGAAGAATTGTACTTTTAAATTGATATCTTAAAAAAATGAAATGAAATGTCCCATATTATCATGCATGAGAAAAAATGATTCAGTAAAGAAACAATTTAGAATTTTGTTGGTAGTCATCTAGAGAGAGGAAGAACTCATTCAACATATTCATTATTAACTTACTAAGAATTTTCAGTCATACTGTATTGAAACAAAATGCCTTCAACCAGTATAACTGTTTCATATGATATAAGCATAATTTAAGAGACAGGATGGTTAAAAGCATAGAGCCTTTCTAAAATTAAGTTATATATCGAATAACAAAATAAGGAACATAAATTTCATACAAAGACTATGCCTAAATTGATAACATTAAAGCATAATACTAATAATTTTACGAGAATATATTGCAAAATGATAAAATCAATCGAGTTAAGTACCTATATATATTAACAGATTGTTTTAAAAATACTTAGCATTGTGAAATTTGATTCTTATTCATGAAGCCCATTCAGTTGTGGAAAAATATCTGGAGGTAGTGATTGTTGAAGTTTATACTATTTCATTTCTTTTGTTTAAATTTAAATTATATTCTGTATGAGATATTAAAAATATTAACACAGGAACTACAAAATTTTGAAAAATTATAATACACTGTCAACCAAGGATACTGAAACGCATTAATCATTCCCACTGTATTCCTTTTAATTATTTAAAATCTAATCTCATGTGGTAAATAATAAATGCATTAATCATAATCTGGTATTAAATAATAAATATATTGAGAACAGTATTGTATTTAACATGACTTATGTTTAAAAGAAAATGATTTTATGCTTAATGAGTAACTCATTTGCAAATATCAAGTACATGTTTTCAGCAATAAAGTTCTTTAACCTTTTAGTGCTTTTCATTTTGAATGCTTGTTGAGCTCCTGGTTTAATAGATAATACAGAAAAAAAAATTTCTTTAAAAAATATTGATATATTAATATGTGACTAAATGAGTGTACTAAAGTACTTTAATTTATAGTAAATAAAAGTGTATAGTATGATCAAGTATAAGTGATGGATGCAATAGTCTCACACCAGTTTGAATGTTAATAACTAGCATAAATTAATCAACATTTTTCTTCAATCTTGACTGGAATGGCTGAATGCGTTTTGTAAGGCATACTCTTTAGGAGTAGATTATTTTGCTAGCTTAAAAAAGCACAGATCAGCTCATAGAGTTTATCAACATGCATTTAGAACTGATGCATAATCTGCAGTTTGTAGTCATCATGTGACTTGTTTAAATATATTTATAAGACTTAATTAGGTATTGTTTCCATTATATTATTCACATAATTAGGAGAATAAATTCAACACCTGTCTACCTGTTACGTAGCATTTTAGCATATTGTATGGTTCATTGTATGCAGTAGCAATTTGTATGGCTAAAGGCAAATAATATTGTATTAATGTATTATACAGAATATCCCCCGCCCCTATTTTGGTGTCGCACTGTCTGTATATGTTTTAAGAGAAAACAAAAATAATTTACTAGGCCATATCTAAAAAATTACCTATCAAAGAAGTAAGAGTTTTTCAAATAGTTCAAAGAAAGGTACTGCTTTATTCAAAGTTATGGTAAATTTTGTTTATTATTTGTAACCAATATGTAGGGAGAAATGTTATTTCAGATTGCCAAAAGAATAATTGAATAGTTGAAATAGTGCTGTTTCAAAAGCAAATATTCCATTTTTAAGAAAAGAATACTGTAGCAAATTAAGAAGAGAAAATATTGCTTTTCTGCTTCAATTACAAACTTGGCAAAATATAAATTAAATCATTTTCTGAAGTGTTAAAAAGTGGACTTGGAGTGAGTTTTGTTATGTCACAATTTAGTGTGTCATCATCAAGGCATTTTATGGATAGTGATTTTGTGAAAGAAAGGGTATTTAATGAATGCATCTTAAAAAATTAACTGTGGAAATATATGTAACAAGACTTGAGGCCATTAACTCTGAAATGTATGGCAATGAAAAAGTGAATTGTTGGTATTTCAAATTACATGAAGATAAAAATAATATAAATTTCCAATCAATCTGTGTATCAATCAATCTCTTGATATAGATTAATCCACAGATATGACAAAAATGGCAAAGTGACTGTATCTGTTAATGATGTTACATCAGATTTTGAAATTTAAGAGGAATTCTTAGGATAGTGGCCTCACTACTGGCCGAGTGGTTAAGTCTGTTGAATACTGGTAGTTCAACCTGACTTGAGTTCATTCCCAGGCAAATGGATGGCCTTCATGGTTTTTTGTTTTTGTTTTCTGTTTTACACATGTGTAATGTGAATATGAGCTAGTTTTCTTTAAAAAGTCCTCCATGGAGGTATCTCTCATCATAGGCAAACAGCCCTTGTAGCTTTGCCAAATTCAGATAATTTAATAGAATAGTGTTCATTGTAAAACTATGGAAAAAAGCTCAAATTTACTATGATGAAATTATTTGCAGACTTTGATTAGAATACATAAAATGAGTACATTGACTGATGGTAACACCTTTTTTAAGAAAATTAAATAGTACTGCTTCTTTCAAACAGTAAAATTAGGAATTAAAGAATCATAACTTCACACATTACCACAATCTCAGCAAGAAAAATAGAATTTTGTAATAATATCTTAAAGACATTGTAATTACAGTAAATTTTGGGCAGTTATGTGCATTTAACTGTTGCCCGTTCACGACGTTTCTGGATGAAATTAATACAAAATAAAATGACATTGTGCACTTTTTTGAATTTTGATAGCTGAGGCAAATTTTTGCAGCATTTTCGTTTTTTATGTTAAAAGATTTTAAAAGTAATTTAATGGGAAAATGTCAAACTGTAAATCGTTTTAAAGATCTAAAATGAATATGTGATTTGGCAATTCATCTGAAGGCACTGAATTTAAAATGGAGGGATGAAACAAATTAAATCTGCTGTGATGTGTAATGTATTGGCATTTCGATTAAAATCATTGCTGGTCAAGTTTCATCTGTAAAATAAAATTTATGTCAGTTTCCAAATTTTAGGGCAATGTGCGAAAAACACGGGCAGCAGTGCACTGTAATCCCTTTTAATATTTCAAATGAAGGACCTAAATTTTCATTTCTTCTTGAATTGATTACAGCGAAGAATTAAAACTGAAAAAAGGAATGTGTTTTACTTCTAATAAAATTAAATAAATCTTTACATGGTTATTGCTTGCCAGATGATTAGTGCAATTTTATAGTTCAATGTACTATAAATCTATGTGTTAACTACTTTGAAACTTAATATTCAAATCCAGCCCTTTTATCAATTTATTATTAAAATGAATTATTTTTAGTCATAATTATTAGAGTAATAAACACATCTTTTTCTTGTGTGATTTTGGTTTTTAATTGTAATATTTTAAATGACATATGTTTTACCGATTATTTCTGCTAACATATTTGAAGTAGACAATTAAAAATAAATAGAAGCTTTCGAAAATGAGAAAAATATTTTATTTTGTTGCGATTCCTGAGTAAATAGCCTCTTTTAAATACAGGATGGGGTAGGGAAACTACCTTATTTTTAAAATGAATAACACAAATAGTATAAGCGATATCAGTTTAATTTTTTTCCAAGTTATAGGGAGACACTTAAAGTTTTTTTTGTTATGGTTTAAAAATAACATCATTAAGGTGCAGCATATCAACGAGTATGTTGTCGATAGCAGCTTGAATATTGTTCTTCAGTTGAGCCAGGGTCTTTGGACGTTAGAGATTTCAGATAACCATGGTCCAATCATACCTATTCTGGACAATGCGTGCTAAACAGTCACTCATTCTGTATGGAGGGGCTGCTCATGAAATTCTCGGGGATTCGTGCCACTCCATTATTGCATGTTTTGCTTAATGCATGCTGCAACCGGAAAGATGAAAATGAGCTTCATTGCTAAAGAACACAAAGGCATCATGAGGCATATTTTCAAGAACGGCTATGCATGCATTTTTTTGTGAAAGAAAATCGTGTGGATTAAGTTTTTGCACCACTGCCAGTTTATGTGGATGAAAATGTAATACATTTAAAAGTACGACTCCACAGCGAATGCGTGCTCCTCTCTCAGCCACTGCATGATCGGTACTAAACATACATAACATAAAAATTAGATACCGCTCTTTTCAATTAGCGCCACCGCACCCTTCTCAGAATAAATGTCGCTAGATGTCGCGTGTTTCAAATAAGGAAGTTTCCCTGCTGTGCCCTGTATAAACATTTGCTCATTATACTGACTTAGCCTTTTTAGTTGAAATCAGTGCTAATTGAATTTTGCTATATATTTCAAAAATATGAGCTAAGATACAAATTAAGAAATTTCTATTATGAATGCTATTATTAATCTAGTTTATAAAAATTAAATTTCTGTTTAATTTTTTTCTAAAATTTATTTTGTTAATACAAGTATTGTTTTTAGAATACAAGCGTGTAAGACAAGATATAAAGAAAAAGTCATCTGACACATTACGTCTGCAGAAAAAAGTTCGGAAAGGTTTGTAATCGATCCTTTTTAAATTTTTCTGTCTGTCTGGTTTAAATATCTTCTAGACAAATTCCAACGAATGGCTTCCAGACATTGGGGGATTTCTTTACTAAATGCAGCATTATTTGAGAGTCACTCCAAAGTATAATATTGTTGCTCAACATAGGCAAGATGTGCTTCTAAGCAACTACAACAGCTCCCATTAGCTCGCATCTAGGGAGGGTTAAAGATTTGAAGGGAGCTATTCTACTTTTTGCCATTATGAAACTGGTTTTAATTTCCTTATTTTTATCAGTGTATTTAAAATATGCCACTGCTCCAAAAGCTCTGGGTGTGGCATCACAAAAAATATAAATGCTCAGCTGTGTGTAATTAATGTTGTGAAAGAATTTTCTAGGAAAATCAGGGGGTTTTTAAGTATTTCATTTTTGCGCACCAGTTTATCCACCTTTTATTAATATCAGTAGGAAGTGCAGCATCCCACTGCAAACCCAGCAGACAAATGTCTTGTAACATTATTTTAACCTGCACTATAAATTGTTGCAAATACCCAATAGGGTCTAATACTTTGGTGACAGTTTTCAACATCAGTCTTTTTGTGTTGCCTTCACCAGTTTCAAAATTTTGTTTCTTTATTGATATTATCTTCCCCTTTAGTATTTGACCTCATCCATAAGGCATCTAATTCATCTGAATTCACTTTTAGTTTTCTCGAATTCCTACCTGCATCTGCAAAAATATTTACAGCATCTACAGACAATCGGTATGCATCTTTACAGTTTTACCTCCATAAAATAAGTCACTAATGTAAGTAGAATATTTAAGCATTTTAAAACTCGGGGTGGTCCCCTTTATACCCTTTAATGTGATATTTTATTGTAGCAGCCAACAGAAAAGGACTAACCACTGCCGCGAATGAGATCGAGCACATGCACATAATATTACGTGATTGGTCATCATGCCCAAACCAAAGAAATCTTAAGTAATCTCCATCTTCTTCTGCAATGCCAATCATTAAAAATGCCCTTTTTTATGTCCCCACAAAATGCTATTTCAAGTTCTTGAAACCTCAGGATCATGTCATGAACTTTCGGATTCAGATTTGGGCAGATTTCTAGACATTCATTTAAGAATTTGAATTTTTCAGTCTTCGGAGAAGCATAAAAAACTACACGGATACTAGTAGTCTCGGAATGACCTATTACAGCACGGTGCGGCATATAATACTGTGTAAGTTTGATTTCATTAGGGCATTCTTTGACTATTTTTCTCTTTAACTGCTCTTCAATAATTTCTTTATATTTTTGCAATATTTCTAGAGTTTTTCTGTAATTTTTGTTTTAAAAATTCCAACCGCCTTTTTGTGGTATAAAAATTATTTCCTAATTCTTAGTAGATTTCCGCAATAATTTACATTAGTACCCTCCATTTTTAAACCGTATATCTCTTTCAAAATGGCAAATTAGGTCATTATCAGTTTGATTAAATTCATTTTGGACTTCATTTATAATTCCCACAGAATCAAGCTGCCAAAACATGCTTAAATTATCTGACACCGACGTACTGACCAAACCAGTACAACTAAGTGCTTTGAATCATTACCTTCCTTTAATTTTTTTCCTCCAACAGCCATCCAAAAATAGAATTTTTGACTTGAGATGTTTGTTTATGCATTTTCGACTTGTCACCACTGCATCTCAGAATCAGTGGCAATTAATATTCCCACATATTGTAATTCTTCATTGTTGTTTACAATTAGAACCGCTGAATGTAAACCTAAGGGCTTTATTTTTTTGAGCATGTTATGTCTAGAACTCTCTACGGGACAAGCTGATATCGTGTTAGTCACTAGGCATTCGAATTTTATTTTATTCTTTTGATTCCTATATATTAATTCAATTACGACCACAGGATAATTCTCAATTATTGGTATCTTAGTTCCAAATGGAAAAACCAACACATTTTCATTTCAGATAGGCTCTAATTTTAAAAATCTTTCTAAGGTATCTTTAGTAAGCGATTTTTCGCTACCTTGATCAAGAAGAATACGAACAACTTTAGTTTCATTTTCATTGCAAGCCAAAACAGTATATGTTTGTAATAAAGTATTTTTCGAAACAGAAGTATTACACTGAGAAACCAAAGTGTTTGTATGAAAATTTGAAACTAATGATTCCTTTTTCAAACTGGTGGCAGTTGATTCATTTTCTGATATATTACATGAATTTGATCATTATTTTTCAAACAGATAGTGGATTCATGATGATTTTTGCATTTACATTTACTAAATACATTTTTATCTCTGCAAACGATTAAAATGAAGTTTCATTAAACATTTAAAACATTGATTATATGGTTTGAGAATATTGATTTTCTCAGTTACCCCCTTTACAGCATTTAAAAAGATTTTTAAAATTAGAGCCTATCTGAAATGAAAATGTGTCGGTTTTTCCATTTGGAACTAAGATACCAATAATTGAGAATTATCCTGTGGTCGTAATTGAATTAATATATAGGAATCAAAAGAATAAAATAAAATTCGAATACCTAGTGACTTAACACAATATCAGCTTGTCCCGTAGAGAGTTCTAGACATAACATGCTCAAAAAAATAAAGCCCTTAGGTTTACATTCAGCGGATCTAATTGTAAACAACAATGACGAATTACAATATGTGGGAATATTAATTGCCACTGATTCTGAGATGCAGTGGTGACAAGTCGAAAATGCATAAACAAACATCTCTAAGTCACAAATTCTATTTTTGGATGGCTGTTGGAGGAAAAAAATTAAAGGAAGGTAATGATTCAAAGCACTTAGTTGTACTGGTTTGGTCAGTACGTCGGTGTCAGATAATTTAAGCATGTTTTGGCAGCTTGATTCTGTGGGAATTATAAATGAAGGCCAAAATGAATTTCTCACAGAAGATGCATACTTGCTGAACTGTAGTGTTAAATGCACTAGCCATGGGTGTATTTCTTTTGTGTCCTTTATTTACAGTTTTTTGATTGTAATAATTAATAAATGTTTTATTTTCACCACAAGCCAGTTAAGTACTTTCACGACATTAGACCTCCTTCTTTAAGAATAAAATGAATTAAGAAATGTCAGTGTCACCATAATCTCTTTGCCTGTTAATTTCTAAAATTAGATTGTGGGGAAGAATTTTTGCTAAATAGGCATTAACAAATGTCTGAAAGAGCCTCATGTAACATTTATTGCGTCTAAATTTCGAATAGAGATCCCGGGCTCACCATAAATTTGGTATAACACTGAAACATTAGAAGAATTTTTTTACCTCTTCCAAATTTAGTATTTTAGTCATAAAGGAATTTATAATATCTCTTTTTCCAAATCTGTCTTTCAGAATTTTTATGGAGTTCTCATAACTATCATTAGATAATTTGAATCCTGAAACAACATTGGCAACTTGACCAGTTAAAAAGGTTTTAAGATTCATGCATTTACCAACTTTTGTAATGGTTTCATTTTCATCTATCGTACTTTAGCATAATAAAAACAGTAAAATAAAATGCACTTACCATATTAATAAAATTTTGCCAGTCGTACAATGTCTGTGAACAAAAGTGCCATGATTTTCCTATATCACATTTGTTTCTGCTGTTCAAAATTTCGAAAGTAACGATAGAAACTTCTTCCAAAGTTAACTTACTACATGAAAACCACGATCCAAATCTTAAACTCCACTAACAGCCACATACTTTACCAGCAAGCATTTAACTGCAAATCCACACAAGAACTATCAGAAACGCTCTTCTTTGTCCGAGTTCTCATAGCAACTCGACATTTCAGACTCTGTTTTAAAAGTCCCACAGAAATTCCAAAAATACACCTCGATCCTCATTAACACACCCATGAACAAAAGACTCGTTAAAAACTCCAATATCCTACCTTTTAATACTAAATTTACTTTCCACACAATCTAAAATACGTGACTGAAATCTTGCCACCATGTCTATCATAGCAACATAGGCCATTTCAAAACACGCACAACACGAACCAATGAGCAATTAAACCACTGCAGTAAAAGAGTTAAGTTTCCACGTCAAAATGGTTGCCATACAAACAATGTCATCCCCAAAACCACTGCACAGCACCACAATCACACCATAAACCAGTGTAAAACATATATCGGCACATTTGGTGATCTTAGGACGAATATAAGAGTAGAGCCATTATTTCTTTCTACTAAGAGCTCATAAGCGTCTCTTAAATCCTGCTCATCAAGCTCATCTCCTTATGTTAATTTAGTGTCAATTTGATTAATTAGCTGGGTTGTTAATTTTTTAACCATTGTTCATTTAGCTTTTGCAAGTTGTAATACAGCCATTTTTTTTAATACTGTACAACAGAAATACATCCAAGGATCAACAATGAATGAAAAATGAGAGCTTACCTTTTATTTCCTCATGGGCTTCATTTAGTAATCCAAAACATTATGAACTAATAATCCTGGATACTCCATCAACAATGCACCATATGAAACTAATTCAAAAGTTGTAACTATCATTAATCAATTTCATTCTTTAGGTGGTTCAGGTTTTTTATGTAATACGTGATAAAAGGCTCAATCTGAAAAACACAATAACAACTAATTTATTTACAAGTTACTGAAATAGAGCATAATATTTTGCCGGTAATTTTTAGAGCAGGCGACTTCCTTACAAAACGCTGTTAACTCTAATTTGAAGAAAAAAATGAGGAAGGGGGAGATCTCTTTATATAGGCATTTTGCAACATAAAAATTTTACCTATAGTATTTGAGGGGAATTTCGCATGAAAACTATAATTGAAATGTAAAGCTTGCTATTATTTTATAGCCTTTAATTAATATATCATGGTGAATAATGTATTTTGTATATTGTTTAATACAAAATCTTTTGAAGTCGCACATTTGAAATTTTTTTTTTTTAAAGCTCCAAAAGGTAATGCGAAAAAGACTTTAGATAGTGCTATTCGTGATGTGAATAGTAAATATCATCTCTTGGAAGAAACAGAGAAACAAGCTTTGAGGAGAGCCCTCATTGAAGAACGCTCCAGATACTGTCACTTTGTCAACTGTCTGCGACCTGTAGTTGTAAGTACTTTTGTGCTTACATTTTAACAAATAACTTTATCCAGATATTTGTTTATAATGTTAAAATTGTGTGTATAGCTGGATATATATATATTAGTTATATATAATTTATTTATAATATGTTTATAATATTGAAATTAGTGATACAGTAACTTTACAAACAAATCTTTGGAGCTTTAAAATATGGCTGTTCAAAATGCTATAGTTTTAAAGGCTGTTTCTAAATCTTATGTTTTAAATTTAAAATTTTCATGTATGTGTGGAGGTTAGTTTTTTCTCCCATCAACAATGGCCCTGTAATGTCACTTATTTGAGCTCTTGGAATGCTCATTGGCATGCTTTTAAGGATGCAACTATGATGCTCTATGATGATCTATGTTCAAAATAATAATTATTTTCAACATTTTCTCACTGATATATATTTCTGTAGGTAAAAGAACCAATTGTTGAAAATTTGTGCTTTTAAAATTTGTTCTTCCTCTTATTATGATTAAGTTAATTTTTGTACAGAAGTACAAGTTTCAGCAGCATATGCAGATGATATAATGGTATTCAAACTGCTATTAATATACATTCTGTTCAAAGTATTTTACTATATTTGTTGTACCATATTTTAAATACTTTTGAAGAATATTTTCTTCAATTGTCAGATAATTTGGGATCTTGAAGGAATTTTGGTAATACATCTTAATTTTTTTGGGGGTGTGCTTGGTCTTTAAAAGTCCTTAGATTTCTTAAAATTCATTGTTGGTCCTTAAAAGTGTTTAATTTCAATGTTTAATAATTAAATTTGCAAATGTTCCTTAATTTTTCTCGTGTAACATTCTTGTTCCCTTTCTAAGTTTGAGTTTGAATTAACGTTTTGTATGACTGTAGAATTTGAAGCTTATGTCTCATAATAAAGTCATCGCAAATTGATGTTCTAAACAGCAAGAAAGAAGTGGTCACTCCGGAACAAACATTTTGGGGGCTTTATCGGTTGTCTACCCAATCTTAAAAAATATATATTGTCAACAATAAGTCTGTCTTCATTGAAAAAAAAAAATTTCTTTGATTTTGACGTTGACCTTACGGCTATATTTTGATATACTGTGTCAAAAGCATGAGTTTCAAGAAAGTCAAAGTTTGAACTTCTTAAAAGTTATGCTTCCACCCTGTGTTACCAGTGAATTTGGAAATTCTTCAAAAACATGGACAGAGACTACAAATTCTTCAAAACTTTCAAACTTCAAAGGACACTTTCAAAAGTTAAAAAATATAGAGGATGTTCTGGCAAAATCTGCCGATATTAGAAAAATTTAAATCTAGCGTGGGCTACATACTTAAGCAGAGAATTCGGCGCTATCTGTTTAGCACCACAAGGAATGATGGGAATCATCTAAAGCATTCCTTTAAAGAAAAAATGTCAAATAAAATAAAATTTGAAAAGAGTTGATGACAGTAGTTGGCTGTTGACGTAGTTTATCTGGTTGCAGTAAGATCTTTAAATTTTAAATTCACAATTAATCAGCCAGTTTTCACTATTTTTTCCTAATTTTTATGAAAACTGAAGTTTTTAAAATCTTGTATATGAATTTTTTTTTTATATATATTGCAAAATTTTACAAAGGCACTGAAAATTGTACAAATTTGCCTTTTGGTCTCAAGATGTAATGTTCAAAGTGCATGCTTTTGCAGACATTTGTATTGCAATTTAAATAATTTGTTCTCTTAATTATACTGAAACAACTTTTTTTTTAAGAACAATCTGAATTTAATTGTGTGCATTGACAAGTTTGGCAAATTATCAACTTTTGGTAATTTTAAAATCAACTTGCCTGCGGAAATTTTGATTTGGTGATTTGCAGATTTCATGAGGACTTTTTTCAGCATCTACACTAAAGTTGTTAAAATAGTTGCAGTATATTAAAACTGCACTTTTTAGAAAAATGTTATTATTTCCACCTGCCATGTTTTAAAAAATGAGTTCTCTTGATGCTGTTTTAAAATACTGGGAACCTCATTTATTTTGATCCAAAATCTCTTTTTTCTGGAGCATTTCTCTTTCTTTTTTTTTTGACATGTGATTTTCGTTAAAAGTAATTCTGATCTTGTAATATGAACAATTGTCTGTAGAAAGGAATTGTCATTAACAATATAGAAAATTTATAATTTAAAAGATTTGTTTGGTGTATCTGAATGTGTATTGTATCATTTTGTAAAGTTCCTCCCCCCAAATTAATTTTAATGTGGAAATTACTAAAGAAATAAGATTAGCAGATTCTATGCATTCTAAATACATACAGTTTCTTAGAATAGCAAAACATTTCAACTGAATTTGAAAATTCAGTCATGAAGAGAATACTGGAGATGAAAACAATTGCATAAAGCAAAAGGAAATTCTTCAAAGCAATGTTATTGAGGATATTAATATATACTTTAGCAATGGAGCACAGTTTAGTAAGAACTTTGATTTATTTATTAAAGCTGAGGAACGTAGAAAAATAATTGAAAAGACGAAAATAGATAGAAATAGCTTATTTATTTAAATCGATATATTTAAATAAATAAGCTAAATATCCTCTGCCTCCCTTTTTATTTCAGATTAAGGTGAGAGAAATATTTTGCAGTGTTACAGATTTTTTTTTTTTATCTTTTAATGTATAATTCATCAAATATCTTTTTTAAATCAACATAATAAATATTAAATGTGTGTCTCAAGAAGTGGTATTTGTAATTTAATGTCAGTTGCTTGAAAACTTTTAGGAAATTGATTTTATTCTCAAATTTGCTTTTAAACTTGTATTAAAATATTAGATTGATTTGATAATAATTAATGCATCTGCACATTTCTGTTTCATTCATAGAATTCATAGAATTGTATGGCTAGACTGAAAGCAGTTGCATAGATAATTATTGCTTTAATTTATTTACTTTTGCTAGTGATAGATCTTTAATTATTTTTAGTGGTATTCCTCAAAAGTCCTTAATTTTCATTTAACCACTTGCGCTATGACTAAACTTCACGGTTGCGGTGCCATGCACTACAATATAACAAGCGATAAAGTGTCTCATTTACGTCACTCCGCATCTGCGAGTACAATCCAGAGCTGTAACTCGAGAAATAAACAATCTCGATGTTAGGCGACGTGTGCACCACGTTATTCTCATTTTTGCACGTGGTTTGAGACAAAAGCATCTCGACGTGTGTGGCACGTCTTTTTAGCGCAAGTGGTTAATGAAGTGTAATTTGTCAAATTCAGTTTCATTCCATTTGGTTATATAAGTATTTTGTAACACAATTCCTATCTTTTTTATAAAGTAATAATTGATCATGAAATTTACTGCATTCCATGATCCATTTGTTATGGCTTGTCATGCAAACAAATAAGAGCTGGTTAAGCAAAGATTTTGATGGCCTGGCTTGTAACGTTTTACCCCCTAAGGATACAAATTTGCAGTAGGTAATTGAGTAGTGTTCTGCTATTGGGATCAGATTAAAAAAATCTATGCACGTATATGTGTACATGTAGACACACTCACACATACATTCATACTTATGCACACATACATGCAGACATACACACATATTTGCAGACATACATTTTTTAATTAGGTCCTGATAGCAGAACATTACCGGTAATTGTTTGTGATTTTCCTAAGAGTTAGGCTTTTTCATTTCTCTCATCTGTAGACACCCTTCAATACTTAGTATTCCACATATCTATCTTACTAGACTGCCTTTTTTTCCAGAAGTATTCTTTTGCAATTTTACAGAACATCATTTTGTTCATAATCTTTAGAGGTCAAAGAGGACTCTCTACTGAGTTAATGGAAAGATAGATAAGAAAATTATGGCTGTTTCATAGGAAATAAGTGGGTTTATCGTAGTTTGACTTCAAAAAGAGTTGAAGTGCTGAAAATATGAAATGCTGTAATTTGAGAGATTGTGTCTCCAAATTCTTCAATTTTCCTCTGAAATTTCATTTTAAATGACTGAATTATTCCCATATGAAGCAATTTGCTCTGAAGGACTATTAATTTCGTTTTGACATTTTGCATTGAAAATTTTAAAAGGCTGCATCACTTTTCAAATCGTTGCCACCACATATTATCACCCTGTCGTATATTTAAAGAAATTAAATAATGAAGAATCTGCATAAATGTATGTATTTTCCCCGCATTGTGATAAAACAATGGTACCTAGAGCCATCAAAATTTGAATAATGCAATCTTCCATAGAATATGGGCATGTGGAAGCCCTACTTTGAATATGAAATTTGTTTTATTATCGATTTCAGATTTTGTAACACTTCAACGAATTGTTGATTAAAAAACTAAATGATTTCAAAGCGAGCAATGGCAAAACTAAACGAAAAAATCATTCTTATCATCAGCCCACGAGACTGTATCAGAAATTTGATATTTAAATTAATGAGTAAAGGTAACACACAAAACGCTAAAAAAAAAGGCCCCTTCGAGTGCAATTTAAAATCTGAAACCCCATGTTTTTTTTTTTTTTTAATTTAAATAACCAAGTTTTTCCAATGATTTTTGTCTGGAATTGGGACTAGAAATATTCATATAATTTCAAGAGTACAGCAGTTATTTTCTATAATAGTGAAGTGAGCTTCCTTTATTAGAATAAAGTACTTAAGAGTTATCTGCCTTCGTGGATGATTTGCTTAGAGAAACTGGTTTTATTTATTGAAAAAACTCATGACCAATGACCTTGACTTAAAATAAATTACTTTTTTTTTTGTCTGCTGCTACTGAAAGAATTTCTTAGTTTCTTTGAAATTTTAATAAATATTTCTGTCACATTTAATCATTTGAGACTCATTCGAAACAAAATTTTTACAAATTTACGAGTTTTATAGTAAGATATTAATTACAGAAATATTTAGAAGTGGTAATATAAATCTTATGAAATCGAGCATTATTTTTAGCCAATAGAAAGTTGCGGAAACGTCATAATTTTCCAGCTGTTTCCTAGTAGCAGAAATTAGCAGTATGCATTAAAATTTTAGTAAACAAAACTGAACTTCTGTTCTCTTCAGTTTCAGCTTATTGAAGTTCACAGCTATATTACCTTCTAATTATATATTTATTCTCTCATATATTCTAATTTACAGGAATATGAACTGTCAACAATGTATGAAGTAAGTCATATTCAGGAAGTACTGGATGCTTTAGCAAAATTAACTGAAGATCCCCAAATTTTGCCACCTGCCAGTGAACAAGTCATTCAAGATGTAAAAAGCTCTGAAACAGGCTGGTCCTTTCGTGTGAGCCAATTTTCAAAGTTTAATTATTCTTTTATTTAAACATTTTTATTTATTCTAAAACATGTTTTTTAGTCATATTTAGAATTTTTGATGGAAAATATAATAGCCGAAATGTTTTTAAACAGAATATTTGGTATGCTAGAATTAGAATTGCTAGGCCAGTTCCTACAGGTCATGCTCAAGGATAGAATACTGAACCATATTACAATAAAAAAAATTAAAAAGCGACCTATTACTGATTTTGTGCCAGCACTAAGCAAAACAGAGATTTTTTTTTACCAGTTTTCTGTTCTGCTAAAGCAGTGTTTTAGCGAGTTTTTGCTGATTTAGCATCAACTTTAAGGGGAAAATTTCTTGTTTTCGCTCAAATTTTGTGCAAAAATTATATAAAAAATTTTGGAAATGCAAAGTAAGTAAGTGGTGTTACAATATTATTCATAAATTTCAAATGGGATTTTAATGAATTTATTTCGCAATCATATACAGTTATATTCAAAATTCAAGTTATTATTCTTGTAAGCTTAAACTACATCTTTAATTCAAAATTTAATATGATTTTTTTTTCTTTTCTTTATATTAAAATTCAATAGCATAGTCTGTTTTGGTATAAAAAGTAATTTAAATTTAGATCCATTCCAATACTTATTGAGAAAAATCGAAGAAAACAAAAAAAAATTGTCTTCGAGGGAACTAAAATCATTATACCTCGTTTCAAATTCAGTTGTTAAATTTACAATTTTTCCTGCGTATTTTGGATACGAACAAGTATCATCTAAACTTGATTTGTTCATACTGCACGTTGGGAAGTGCGTCAAATCTTCATTTTTAAGTTGTTTTTCCCAAAGAACTAGTTGACATTTGAATGCTTTAATTATGTCAAACATGTTCATAATGATATGATCTTTTCCTTGTAACGATAAATTTAAATCGGTTAAGTGTTTGGTTATATCAACCAAGAAAGATAAATCTTGTATCCATATTGGATCGTAAAACAAACTTAGGTCTTCATTTTTCGTTTTTAAAAACTGACATATTTCTTCTTTCAAATCCCAGAATTGTTTGAGAATCTTGGAGCAAGATAACCAATGTACCTCGGTATAGTAGGACAAACCCGAATATTCAATATCTAACTCACTTAACCCTTTAACTGTCAAGTTATTTTGATGATTTGGGTACACAAATTGTCAAATTTTTCCCGACATACAGTCGGGTTTGACAAAAAGATGAAGCCGAAATAAACGTCTCCCGATATATATTCGGGTATAACAATACGATGCACTCAAAAAAAAAAAAAAAATTACCCCGAGTAATACTCGTTCGTGACATTTTCGAACACCAGTGCTGTACCCGAGATTATCTCGGGCATGACAGTTAAAAGGTTAAGAAAGCAGTGAATTGACCTCGAGATTAATTCCTGATTTAAACCTCGAGATCTTATAAAATTTATAACTTTTTTTGTATATGACAAAACATTCTTCATATTTATTACTTTCTTGCATAGAACTTCTTGATGTATAATAAATGCATATGATGAATGTTTGAACCGTGAATTTCACTAAGTTTTTTTCTTAGTAATGTTACGAAGCCCTTGTTCTTCCCGGTCATTGATGGAGCGCCATCTGTAGCTACAGAATTTAATTTTGCCAAAGGTAGATTGTATTTCTGCAGAAGTTCAAAAACACAAGTAAATATATCTTCTCCTGTGGTAGAACCAGGCATCGGTATTAGTTCCAGTAATTCCTCAAAAATGTTAAAATTCTTGTCACAAGAACGAAGAAACGCTGCTAATTGAGCTTTGCCACTAATGTCCGTGCTCTCGTCACAGGCAATGGAGAAACTTTCGAAACTAGATGATTTTGCTTTGATCTGATCACTTAAATTCGCGGCTAAATCAGTAACTCTTTCCGCAACTGTATTTCGAGACAATGAAATTGATTGAAAAGCCTTCACATTTCCAGGACAAACAATTTCTCCAGCTTTCATTAGGCATTCCTTGATGAAATCACCGTCAGTAAAAGGCTTCGAATGTTTAGCTATCAACTCGGACAAGATGTAGCTTGCATGTACCGCCGCTTCACTTTCTTGCTAAACATGGACTGTTGCATTTTCACTCCTAACTTGAGCTCTTTCAACTTTTCTTTCCTCATTAATCCTTCGTAATTGTTATATTTCGATTTGTGTTGTTCGTAATGACGTTTAATATTATATAACTTTTTGTACATTAATACAGGGTTCGTAGCGGTCCTTACAAGTGCTTATAATCCTTATATTTGAAAATAAAATATAAAGACCCTTATAGGTGCTTACTTTTTCTTTAAAGCCCTTATTTTTTTGTTTTTAGTGCTTATTTTTTGCTTTTAGTTCTTTTTTTTAATGAACACGCATTTCTTCCCCGTACCAAGGCCGAAACTAAATTTATATGCAACGTCAGATGGTGAATCATACTCCCGGAAATTGCTTTTCCCCTTTTCTGCTTTTCTGCTTTTCTCTGCATTAACGTAACCTATGGTACGCGCGAGAGTACAGACATGTGCACGTCGTTCTATTGGTCAAAGAATTGCGAAAACGGTAGAAAATTCCGGTACATTTGGTATTCTTTTCCTCCCACCCAAATACTTCACACGTTTGGATTTCTATCAAGATTTTAATAATTTGCATTCTCGTTCCGCGTGGTCAGTTCGTATTCGTGTTTATTACGATCGTTATGCTTATATTATGAGTATATGCATGAATATTTATAATAATATAGTTGCAGTAACTGCTGAAGTATAGATAAACTTCCAAAAATGGGTGTGTTTACACAGATTAGCTTTCTAAGGAATAATATTCGGAATGGCTTAAATAAAAGGAAAGTGATGGAATAGTCAAAATAATTTCTTTTTTTTTTTTCTTCTCTTTTTGCCAATACATTATACAGTACGGAGGTTGGGAGGTTCTCCCCTTTCTCGGCAAAATCTCTAATATTGAAGCAGCAGTTTTTTTTTTTTTTTTTTTTTTGTCACTGTCCAATCTGGATTGAATAGAACTAAATGTTTTTGCGGTCTGCCCAACCGAAGCGAAGATTGATTCTATTCCGGAAATTTAATGCAGTCTGTTGAAAATTAGAATCAGAAACACCCCAGATTAGTAAGTCACTTTCTTTTCCTTTATTTAGTTCTTTATTCTTCGAATACCGGCAGCTGTTGATTCCGATTGCGTAATATCACATGTGGAAGAATTACGCGGCATGTATTGCGCAATAACGTTTGCGGTATTTTGCAGAGATAATTAATTTTTATGTTCACTCCGAGATTTGTTTATGAACACTTAAAAGAGTTTTACTGTGCTTTCTAAGCAGAATATTTCTGAGTTCCGTTGGTCTATTTTTATATGATGCACATACCGAAATGTCAAAATAATTTATTTAGCCGTGAAATCTAAAGAACGGCTACAATCTCCCCCACTCCTCTTTTTCCAGTTACTATCCCGAATATTCGGCAATTTCCGAGTATGTGGGTTAATTAAGCTTTCACTGCTAAAGGATGACTGCTTGAAGCAATTTCCCATCTTCTGATTTCAGAAATGTGCCTCTTTTTTACTTAAATTACTTTGCTTGGAATATATGTTAAGGGAAAACTGTTATGCAATGAAAATTTAGAAAATGTTCAGAATTTTGATTTAAGGTAAATTATTTAAATATTAATATGAGTGGAAAAATAAATTGTATTTATTATTAGGTGCCAAACGAATACAATTAATATGGCTTATTATTTATTTTCTATATATTGAACTGAAATTTCATCATTAAATCTTGTAATATAGTTTAGTTCTGCATAGTTTTTTTTTCTCTCATTGTAAACTAATTCTGTAAATTGAACTGTCATTTAAAATTTAAAAAAAAAAAAAGTTAATTGTTTTCCGTGGTTGAGGTAATGCTTATTCTCTTAATAAATATTGCATTGCTCATATTTTAAATTACAAGTCTAATTTTTCTTTTAAGGTTATGCAGTTGTGTATAATGTAATTAGACAGGTGCTTATTTTTTCCTTAAAATGTGCTTGAAAAGTGCTTATAGGTGCTTATTTTTTTAACTAAAATGTGGCTATGAACCCTGTAATAGTATTATTACATATCAAGCAGATTATTTTATCTTTTATTTCACAGCAAAAATATTCTAATTCCCATTTTACTTGGAATATTCTATGTTCGTCAGCGATTTTTCGTTTAATTTTACTACCACTTGGTTTTGATATAGACATACTGAATACAAAGGGCTGGAATAAACACGGTTAACATTAAAAAGTTAACAAAAATTTATTCTTTCAACAAGAGATAAATCAAAATGCTGAAATATTTCTTCAAAAATATTCTAACAATATCACAAAATGTCAAACGTTTAGCAAAAATCAATTAAAAACAGAGAAACTAATTCTATCTCACAGCGAAATCGCTACAAATCAATCACAGCATTAAGTAAACAAACAGTTTGCTAGAACTACAGCTACTACTGAGATGAGTTGTTTGTTCTCGGCTTTTATAAGCTTAATTATTAATTTCTCGAATATACTGGAAACATCTATAAATATCTGGATTTTTGTGGATGGCAACAGCAATTACGAGATATTTATTTATTAGGTATTAAATGCACGCGCTGTTCTATTTTTGACCTTCCAACGCAGCTGTCTTTTCAAAAATTGTCTGCATTGCTAAGGTAGCATGAAGCAAATCTAATTACAATTCTAAATTAAAAAAACTAAATAAATAAATAACTATGAAATCCGTAACAATATGAATTAAGTAATAATTAATAATAAAGCAAAGTGCATGCACATGCATGCACCAATATATCGTACAAAACTATGATTGGAAAACTGAGACCATGAGTTCGGCCACATTTGGCTATCAGGGGATGCGTACAAGTTCTGAGTGCACGTGACCCCCAGAAGCCGAAGGTAGCTGAACGCAAGCTACTCACACGCATTTGTAATTTAAATAGTGTGTGTGTCAGCTCGCTGTGAGTAATCTAACAACACTGAATAAATTATTGTTAATTACTTAGCAGTAAACATTTCATTTTTTTCTTTGTCGATATGTTATTTTATTATTATATATTATTATTTGCTGATATATTGGTCGGGCCGCAAAAATATTTGTTGTGGGCCGCGAGTTTGACATCCTTGATTTAAATTTAAAAAAATACTCCATCTACATTGTAGATGTTTTTAGCCTCAAATCCTTCACAAATTTCATTTAGGTTTTTTATCCAATCTGTTACATGTTGTGCATCTACTGATTTTTCTTCATCTTAAATAGTTTTAAAAGTAATGTCACGTCTTTGCTTAAATTTGTCTAACCAAGGATTTGAGGTGCTTTGAAGTTTTGTAGTCCAAGATTTTCTGCCCAAAAAACTTCTTTTGCCTTTTGTTGCAATAATACTCCTATTACAAGAACATTGTTTGCTCTTACAGAACAAAACCAGTTGAATACTAATTTATAAATTTCACATACTTCAATTTTTCTAAATTTTACAGTCTTGGAATGTTCATTTGAATTAGTACCGTGTTTGACGGCATATAAGATGCACCCTTATTTAGAAGGTCACACACAAGGGGAAAAGGTTTCAATAGTCCGCGCTCTTGCGTGGTACCATAATAAATTAAAATGTGGTTTCTTTTAGTTCTCATGTTTCGTAAAAGCCAAATAAACTATCATTGAATGCAATTACCAAACATATTTTTATTAAAGAAAATTAACAAACAGCAAGCTACTTTGAACGTGATATGTAAATTTCAATCATGAATAAATGAATGAACTGCAAGCAATCAAACATAATAAATACAAAAATAAAGCAAAAACACAGATTCAAGGAAAACATTGCCTATCATGAAATATTTAGACCCTTTAATACTCAGTCTTGTTGGATGGTACATCAAATGTGAGTGGAATTTCATCCATATTTCCTATTTGACTGAGCTCAAAAGAAGTTTTCTTGCGTGCATTTATAATAAGCCTATGAAATGCTAGTATTTTTTTTTTTTTCATAATCTGCTGGCATTTTCTGTGCAATAGTTGTGTTGTTTTTGTGCACATTGACCGTCGAACTTGTTCGAACTTCGACACCAGCTTCAAACTTTGGCGCTTTTTGGCGACAGATATTTCATGCATGCGCAAAATAATTATGGCAGCTGTAGAAAAAGTTATGTGTGTCTAGACCTTTATCCGGGCTAAAAATAGCATTCAGTATTGAAAGTTAACCTGTGTCCAGGCGCAGATAACTTTTTTGAGACCAAATTTAGAAAAAAAAGTGCGTCTTATATGCCTTCAAATACAGTAATCCATGGTAATTTTATTTGTTTTTTTATCATGTAGCACATGTTATCATGTTTTTACTTATTCCAAATTTCTAACCTAAATTTCCCAAATTAAGCTTTTCAGTGTCTGCTACACAAATTAAATCAACTTTTTGTTTTTAATGTTAATCTTTTCTTCTTTGAAGCCATGATAAATAAAGTATGTAAAGATAACATGCAAGTACTAAACTGCACTTCTTTGGCTTCCAATTCCTAGCAAGAACTAAGAATGGTAGGAGTTTTCACTGTACCCCATTACGAAATTCCCGTTTCTTGGCAGGTGACCTAGTCATCTCACCATATTTTCTTTCCCATTGGTCCTATCTTGGATCCTTACAACTTGCTGATACTATTTTCTTACTCCTACTGAGAATTGTAGCAAGAATAACTGGATTTTGGATTGTATGAATGTGAAATATCCTTTTGATTGCACCACAGCTTGTTTTTTACCAATATATTGTTCTCCTTTTCCCAACTGAAAAGCAGTTTTCAAAAGAGAGGGATTACCTTTTCATTTTACTGTTTCCTTGTCACAAAACTATCTTTCACTGAGCACAAATTTGCCTTTGAAACCTCATAAGATTAATAAAAAAGAGTATTTACATTTTTATTTATTTCTCTGCTTCTGTCTCATTTTTAAAACTGATTTTCAGTATCGCTTAGATAGAGTACCCCTTAACCCTTTGCGGCATGGTGGGTCAATATGTGTCCCACCTAATTAATATTTATTTTCTCAGTTAGCAATTGCCATTGGAAATTTTCTAATCTTTTAAAAGTAATAGATTTTAGTTATTATTTTTCTCAGTAGATGTCACTTCTGTGCCAGGGCTTAAGTTTATAAGCAAAAAATATTCAAAATAGGATCACAAGAGTGATATCCAGGTATCTCGCATTTTTCAATATTTAAAAAATTTTGGTATACAATTTAGGGTATGTATGATTCTTTTTAATAGTCAAAGGTATTTTATTTTCACAAATCTTAATTGGATTCAATATTTTATAGCATTAATTTTGCAGTTGAAATAAGTGGGTTAAAATTTGTCCCACCACACACTTGAATTTCCGCTCAATAGATGGCAGCACTCACGATTATTTTTTCTTTTTTTTTTGCATCTATTTTTTTCGTGATTGGACACGTTTTTACATCCGTTGTATGCTCTGATCTGCTAAAAGGTCTAGAAAAAAATTAACAACTCAGGAAGCTTTAGATCGTTTTGCTGAATTGCCATCCGATTGCGACTCAAATGCTTCAGATGTCAGTTTTGATTCAGATGAAATTAAAATCCAAGAGAGAATAACTGAGGTTGAAGTTATTGCTGAAGAAGAAAGGGAAGTAGTTATAATTTGTTTCACTTTTTAAAGACACAGAACATCTATGCATGTGGCACTGTAAATATGAATCGGAAGTATCTACCCAAAAATTTAAAAGAAGACAAATTTATGTCGAGAGGAGATATAGACTTTTGAGTTAGCCATGATTCAATTTATTGCATAAAAAGGAAGGATAAAAGATTCGTTTCTATCCTGTCTTGCTTGGAAAAGGCAACTGAATTGAAAGAAATTAATAGAAAAGAATGAGATGGAAAAACAAAAAAAGCACTGTGCCCAAACGGCATTATTTCATATATGGGATATGTCGACTTATTTGATCAACTGAAATTGCTATATGAAATAGACCACAAAAGCAAGAAATGGTGGCACAGGATCTTTTTTTACTTTTTAGATGCAAGTATAAACACATTTATTCTATTTAAGTTTGTTCGCGAACCCGATCATGATGTAAAAACAATGAAAGATTTTCGTCTCTCAGTTATAGAAGGTCTAATGGCACTTGGAGGCAAGAGAGAGCTGAAAAGAAAACTGAAATCACCAGTTCAAATAAAAACTAAAAAAACCGTTCGTACAACTAGAAAAGAGACTAAAAAATATAAGTCACATGCCACAGAGAATGAGCAGGAGAAGATGTGTATATTGCAGCACATTGAAAAGAGAACGACGAACATTTTGGTTGTGTGAAACATGTGAAGTGCCTCTATGCTTACAAAAGAATGAAACAATATGTTTTTCAAAGTTTCATGAAAAATAACTTTTTTCAGTTTTAATCATATATAAATGTTTTTGAATCAAGTGCCAATTTTAATATTTTATTTAGTATCAAATGTATGAGTATCAAATTTTAATCTTAAAATAATATCCAAGAAAATATTTTCTTTTGTTCCTAAAATTTAAAAATATAAAATATATTGTACAAAATGCATTTTAATGTGTTTATTATCAATATTTTAGAATGCATACTTTATTTTGTTTATTCTTTCCACATATGATTTTTTTTCCCCCTGCTATACACCAATATGCTATAAGACATGTGCTAGTTGCATGGTGGAACAAACGGTATCCCACCTTCCCCCCTAAAAAATAAAAATGGAGAACTTTTTTTAAGCTTGAAAGGCACTTAAGTAAGTCCATCTGACTTATTCTAAGGCATTTTTTTAAAGATTAAAATATATTTTTAATGTGCGTGTCGCAAAGGGTTAATAGGAGCTAAATATATTAAGGGCCCTATTCAAAGAGTTGGGACCAATAGAATTGTTCCTTAAATACAGGTGTTCCTTACAGGAGGTACTACTGTATACATTACAAAGTCCCTAACCCGGACGTCCATTATCCGGAATAATCTACAATCCGGACCTCAACGTTGCAGATTGGGCTGTTCCTTAATCTTCTAATTGGATCCGGCTTATTATTTTTTGCAGACTGTGAAAACAATTTTATAAAAATTAAGCTTGAACTTTCGATTATGTGAAAAAAAATTTCCAATTCTGGAGCTGCCAAAGGATCTACAAAGTGAAAGCATTTTTCAATGTCAATCAAACAAAAAGTGGAATCGCTGCAAAAAATGGATAAAGGTATGAAAAAAGTGACAGAGAGGTTAGTGAAAACGAAGAAATTGTGATTGACATGTTAGTCGGTATTCTCTGCACAGCAATTACAGGACTTGAACAGTGGAACTTTATAACTGAATAAGAAATTATGTCTGTTTATAGAATTAAAGAGAAAATATTAGCACAAAAAACAAAGCAACTTAAACAACTTGCATTGAAAGAAATGTTTAATAAAGTAAACAAATAAATATTAAGCTTTTTTTTTTTTTTTTTTTTGGTAAAATTTGGTACCCTTTAGATCATAATTGCTCTTTATTTCATAAATTACAGTTTCAGATTTTTAATTGTATAATTTCTGCATGCCATCTTACCAAACTTAAATTGATGATCTATAATCCGGAATCGCCAAAGTCCCGACGAGTCCAGATTACGGACTTTGTACTGTATATAACTATATATATATATATATTACAGCTGCAAGCTCTCCCAATTTTACTTAGAGACTTGCTTTTCATCTCATTTTCTGGTCTTCTGTTATAAATCTCAAGGGCCCACCAGCGGCCGAGCGGTAAAGTAGCTAAGCACTGGTAGTTCGGCCCGAGGTTCGAATCCCGCGAACAGGCTGGCTGCATGGTTGTTTTCATGGTTTTCCCCATGTGTAACGTGTATACGAGACAGTTTCCCTTTAGAAAGTCCTCCACGAAGGCATTCCTCCTCTTAGGCAGATGGCCATCGAGTTTTTGCCATAATCACACACACACACTATGATAGTTATAAATCTCGAAATCTCTTGATTTTTTAATTGATCTGAATTTTAACTGTGTCTTTCTAATACAGTTTCAAAACAGTTGTCATTGATTGAAGGAAAAGGGAATGGTACAAAAAAATTCTAATAACATTTTCTGGGTTAAAGAGTTAAAAAAAGAAAGAAAAGAAATTTGGTATTGTTCTGTTATCGGAACTGGGTTAAGAAATGTACGTATGTATGTGTGTACATACATGTACATACATACACATGTGCATACATACATACACTTCTGAATCCAGTCCTGATAACTGAATAATACCAGAAATTTTAAACTGTTGAAGAAAATTAAAAACTATGCATAAGTATCAATTTTTCTAAGTGATTTTTCTGGTTTATTTGACCTGATTTGTTTTTAAACTAGTAAAGAGGATTTTAAAAGATTTTCTGAAGATTGAAATCCTGTTTAATAAATAAATATTAGTATTTAATACTGCTTTCAATTTTAAGATGGAGCATTACTGAGTTTATCCACATGATTATATTCACATTAATTGCTAATTTTTACTTCCTTGTACAAAGTAAAAAGGAAGTATTATAATCGTGAAAAATTTAGGGTATCATATATCAACGAAAATATTATTTTGACGGCTATCGAATGATATTTAATGATACTTTTGTGTGACATCTGCACATAAGGACAGAATAAAGGACTCTTTCCCCCCCAAAAAAAATTATAAAACTGATTTAAAATGAACATTGAAGAGAATTTTCCGTGGTGTACGTACGTATCTCGCATAATTAAAAAATGAATAGCATTGAGAATGTTGAAATTTTGTATGTAGGACTGCTATAACATGTACATAGTCACCTCATAGTTTGGTAGCAATTGTCAGCACCAAAATTATATAAATGTTACTCTCTGTTACTTGGTTCAATGAGCTCAGTTTCTTTATTCTTATATGTTTATAAATTGTGCATTTTTTGCTTTAAAAGTGATTGAATTATGTTGTTCTGGTTAAAATTTTTATGCCTTTAGTTTACCTGCATGCAATAATTGTGGAATTATCAAGAATAGAAAAGTTTTTTTTAGTGCGGCTAAGCCTAATTCTTTTATTACCATGGTGGCCATGTTTGTTTACATTTGTAGCTTAGCAGAACAGTGGATTTGTTGCCAATTTTGAGAAACTAAGCTTTACAACAGCAAAGATAATGCCTTCATTTATTATTGAGAATTAAATCATGCTTAATCCATTCTAGAATTTGTTCAAGGAAATAAGTGTTAAAGATTTACATCATAATTTTTAATATAGATATTTTGAGTTTTTATGTATTTTTGCCGTGTCACAAAGGGAGAACTGAATTAATTGAATGAGAAATACTGAGTCGTCTGTTTTCTTTCTTTTTCATTTTTTCTTTGTTTTGTTTTGTTTAATTTCTTTTATACAGCATTTTATATTTATTATAGTATATAATTAGAACAGTGGCAGCAATTAGATAATTCTTCAGATGATATAAATTTGGTGCATTCTGAGTTATAAAATGAATGAGATGTACCGCTGTTAAGTGAACTGTGCCAGAGAGTCATTATGATAAACAAATATAGTGAATTTTAAAGAGTACATTTATTCTATTGTGGTTTATGCACTATTGACGAAGTAGATTTAATTCAATAAGTTTAAAATGAAATGCAAGGAAAATGCATATAATTTAATATTCCGTACAAGTCATGTGGTGTACACATCAGATTTTTTTTAACAGTGTGCAAAAGTACTTTTGTAAATAAAAGCTTTTCTTTCCTGTTTGTATTTTTATAAATATGAAATCTGAAAAACAAAGTGCAAAAATCAAGTGAAATTAGTCAAAAAATAAAATAAAAATTAGAATAATGTATAATTAGGTAAAATATATTAAATTAATATGTTTTGCCTCAGAATTATGTTATAATTAGTTTAAAGCCCAAGTAATATACTGTAAAGTGACCTTAATCCTTATGAAGTCTCTGTGTGATGCAGCGTAAAAACTTATGTGTTTTTCATGTTTCAAGGTTGACAGCTGTGATGTATAGAAACTATGTGCTATGTGTATTTTCATTTTACTTTTATATATAATTCTGAATTACTGCAATTTTTATTAAATATTGTTGTTTCAAAGTGTAATTTTTGAAGTATACTTTTACAATCTGCTACTATAAAATATATTGGTACGGCCTCAAAAGCCTTACTAAAATATAGCTGAGCCAAAAGTGACTGCGCAGTCATTGAAATATATTTTTCTCAAAAGGAATGTATTGTTTTAATGTTAACATATGAAGTCCTTTTCTGGTAAAATTCGCGGATAACAAGAATGGAAAGAATCTAGAAGCAACCTAGTCTAGATAGATGGCTTAAAAAAAATATTATCATTAACCAAAATGTTGAATTCTTGTGTTCTGCCGTTTAGCAAAGCAGAATGTCTTTAGTTTGTCTTCCAAATCAGGGTTCGTACGGTCCTTAAGAGTCCTTAAAAGTCCTTAGATTTTTTGGAATCGATTTTTGGTCCTTAAAAGTCCTTAATTTTGGCCAAAATCAGCAGAAGGTCCTTAATTTTAATCATGTGAAATTTCTGTCTTTTTTTATAACTGGCATTTTGAGTGGGAATCAGCATTTTGCAGAAATATTTATGGCAATTCACTGACATATATGGTTATCTTTTGAATGCATTCATGGTTTATAATTTTTTTCAATTTCTAATATAGATGATGAGATACTCGAAAGCAAAAAGTGAAAACATAAGCATAAAGAAACGCATTTTTTCTAAAAGAGCCCTTAAGCAACTTTTCGCTTTTGGAGATGTGAATTCTTTTATTAAACAGTTCTAAATTTGGTGACTTATAAACATTTTGGCGATTTTAAGATCAGTTTCTATAAAAAATTTTTAATTCTGAGATCTGTGAAATTTTCAATGATTTTTTTTTTAAAACTTCATAGCATTGATAAATTGCATTAAAATAATGGTAATGTATTGAAAATATATTTAAAAATAACATTAAAATAAAACATTTTTATTTTTCGCGGTCATATTATAAAGTTTCATTTTGGCAACTTATTATACAATATTTTGAATCTGAAAAATAAACAAGGTATAATGCTATAAAGCACAATTTATGAAACAGCTCTTAGCAAAAGCAAAATTAGCTATGTAATTAATTAAAAATGTCTTCTTTTTAATTTTTTCATAGTAAGAGTTTTTCCCATATAATTGTCTCAGAATATGCAACAGTTTTCTCTATAAAATTAATTTTACATTTTTTTCTTGCCCCCCTTTTTTTTCAAACAATTTCTGGCTTTTTGCTGTTACAGAGTTGGTAGGCATAATTTTTCTTTAGGATTTTAGACATTGCAGCTCGGAAAGTTTAGAAAGATTTGAAAGCAAGATTTAGAGAGCCAGGATTATAGAAGATTCAAGAAATATGTGACAAAATGAAAAATGTCTCCATGGTATCAACACGTAATTGATGTATTTTACAGAAAGTTTGCAATGAATTTCTTACTTTTTGGAGAATGTCTGGAAGAACAATGAAAACATAATACAGTCAAAAGTCCTTAATCCGGACTCGTTGGGACTTTGGCGATTCCGGATTATAGATCATCAGTTTAAATCTGGTAAGATGGCATGCAGAAATTATAAAATTAAAAATATGAAACCGTAATTTATTAAATAAAGAACAATTATGATCTAAAGGGTATCAAAATTTACAAAAAAAAAAAAAAAAAAAGTTTAATATTGTTTACTTTATTAAACATTTCTTTCAATGGAAGTTGTTCAAGTTGCTTCATTTTATGTGATAATACTTTCTCTTTATTTCAACATAAAATTATAAACAAAACATAATTTCTTCTTCTGAACATATTATAAACAGACATAATTTTTTCTTCAGTTACAAAGTTCCGCTGTTCAAGTCCTATAATTGCTGTGTCGAGAATACCGACTAATTTGTCAATGGAAATTTTTTCATTTTCAATAACCTCTGTGTCACTTTCTTCACTATCGGAAGCAAATTATAATGACGAGGAATTTGATTTAAATCATATCAAAGACGGAGTACATCGAGATGAAATACTACATTTAGTAAGGAATTATAAGCCAAATAAAATAAAAACATCTGCCCTGAAGGTAAGGATAGCGCTGACAGATCAACTTCCAATTCGTTGCCCCCCCACCGCCGCAGAGCAGCGTGAAATTGATAAACAGATTTTGGAATGGTTAGAGAAACGAAGAATATGCCTTTATCCATTTTTTGCAGCAATTCCACTTTTTGTTTAATGGACTTCAAAACATACTTTCGCTTTGTAGATCCTTTACATATTAGTAAATATATATCGGAAATTCTATTTGACATAATCGAAAGTTAAAGCTTACTTTTATAAAATTGCTCTAACAGTCTGCAAAAAATAATAAGTCGGATCCAATTAGAAGATTAAGGAACAATGCAATCTGCAACATTAACTGAATTAGATAATTTTAGCTTAGCTTATACCGTCTGTTATAGATTAAATGCGCATGTGTAAACGTATTATGCACATGCGCACACGCATATTCCCAGCCGTAAAGGTCTTACGCGCATGCATCAAAGAGACAATTTAGAAAAAATAAAGAAATACAATTAGCTGCTTTTTCTGTACATTCTAAATGCATTTAGTGTTTTTTAGAATAACAGAAATTCTTAATTAAATCCAAAAGTTCTAAAATGAAAAGGAAATGTGTTAAAGAAAATTATTCTTCAAAGATATATGCAGTTATTATTATGTAAATTACTCAATTATTTATGATTTCAGCCATTACTATAATTTCTCATTTCTATTGAGCCAGATTAAATTAAAATTAAATTGTATAATCTTTGGCCACTAGTCCACATTTTTAGTTTGAATTTGACTTTTCTTATTTAATTACGTCACTGTGAGCTGTAATTGATTTTGTTAGCATTAGAACATGCCTTTATGTTTTAAGTTCTTTTTAAACAAGAGGCTTATTTAAACCTTTGTTTGATATTGTTGTTACTTTCAGACATAGCAATAATATGCTTCACGTCTGTCGGGGTGTTTTGGACTATTTAACTTTTACCAAATTAAGTAAACCCTCATGGGTACATTTTAGAGAGGTTGACAAGTTAGGAGATAAGGCACGCAGAAACTAGCAAGAACATTGGTTTGTATATTGAGACAAATCTCTAATTGTTAGAAAAGATGCTTAAAGAAAAGGAAATCGATATAAACTAGCCAAAATGTCTGGGAAGGCTTCAAATTAAAATGACGGATAAATATTTTGTTCAGTATTGTTACAAATCATAAATGTTTTGTAGTTTTAATGTGTAATTATCCTAATATCATTTAAGAATCAAATGTCATAAATTGCATGTATTTTAAACTGTGAAATTTTATTAGATTTTGATTTTAATAGGGCTTTTTAACAAATATTGTTAAAAAATAAAATTCAATAGTGGTCATGTAAATCCATAATGACTAAGGTTATTAAACTACCTTTTTTAATTATTGATAACTAACTGTTTACCCTTAAAAATTATCTCTACATATTAACCGCTTGCCTGATTATCCCGAGTTATCTCGGGTTCGTATATATTGCAGTTAATTATTTATCCCGAGAAAACTCGGGCGAAGCAGAATTTGTTAGTACGATTTCTTTTATGACGGTTTTACTCGGTCTGGAAGAAATGAAAGGAAATATTCAGCTTTGATTGGCAGTTTGCCAAATTTTGTTGGTTGTGCGGTTCTTTTGGAGGGACTGGTCGCGTGTTTCCCTATTGTATA
Organism: Stegodyphus dumicola; assembly: GCF_044657685.1. Lineage (NCBI taxonomy): Eukaryota > Metazoa > Arthropoda > Arachnida > Araneae > Eresidae > Stegodyphus > Stegodyphus dumicola. Next base: position 135,134,455 of record NC_140771.1, on the reverse strand, counting down.
GTATATGTTTGCTTCTGGATTAGTAACGTATAAAGAAGGATGCATGCGTTGGGAAAAAAATAAAATAATGTTGATAATGCAAGATAGCGAAAGCGATGATTTTTCAGATAGTGGTTATGAAGAGGTGGGGGGGGGAATCAAATCCATCGAGACAGTGTACTCTATGCTCCCGTGAAAGAGATTCCAGCGGTAAGGCAGTAAGAAAAGAGACCAGATACCAGTGTAGAACATCAGGTATCACTCTGTGTTGTCCCTTGTTTCAAAAACAATCATACAAAGATTAATATTTAACTATTTTCATTTACTCGAGATAACTCGGGATAGTAAACTAATATTAAAAATAATTGCTTTTACACCTTCAAAAAATTAAAAATTTAACTTAAAACCTACATATTTTGATCTGTTTCGTTTTGTTGTATTTAATACAGAGTTGCCACGCTACCGGGAAAACCGAAAAAAGTCATGGAATTCGGAAATTGACCAAAAAATTCAGAGAAAAGTCAGGCAATTTAAGTGTTTTAGTCAAAATCTGGAAAAGTCAGGGAATTTCATACAACGATCCCGCCAAAAAAGGCGAGTTTTGCGCCGACGTCGGAAGAGATCACTTTTTTGGCGAATTGTGTATCACGTGAGTATCATTCGGGCAGCTGGCATGGAGCCAATTTTTGCAGCTCCGATTTGATTGTCTTTTAGAAAGGCAAAGCAAGTTTCACGCAACTTTTGGTTTCCAGTAGCCTCGAGAATCGCATGTGCAGTGCATGAAAGTACCTGTCCTCGTATAAAACAAAATGGGTTCAATCCTAGTATACGGTACCATGAAGGTTAGAATAAAAAAATATTTATTGTAAAGAAGGAAAACCTTTCTGCAACAGACGTGGCTCCGTTCCATCATAGAAGGAAACAGCTGTGCATGCGCGATATATCTGTCACCAAAGCTTGAAACCGGTGTCGAAGTTCGAAGGTCACGTTATCAAGATTTCATAAAATGAATATAGTTTAAAATTTCTTTAAACTCTAAAGGAAAATAAAATATTTTTTGGTGCAAGTAAATTAATTCATGGATTAGTTATTTTGAGGGAGGGGGGAAACTACAAAAATCCGTTTTTAAAATTATTGAGAAAAATCCAAGAAAAAATGTTCTTTGATAAAATGTTTCTTCTTGGATTTTTCGCAATAATTTAAAAACGGATTTTCGTAGTTTTCTTTTTTTGTCAAAGAACGTTTCTTCTTAACACGTGTTTCTCAATTTCCTGTACACGCCGCGGAGAGTGAAATTCTGGCCGCCAGGTTCCGTCACCAAATCCCTTGGCAAATTTTCCCTCCGCTTTCTAGCTGCGTAAAAGCATTTACGTGTATGGAACCTTTTCTTCTTTACATAGACGTTCTTTGGTTAGAATAATCTCCATGTATGGTACAGCGGGATTTGACGACGTGATAAGCAGTAAACGGGTCATTTTGTTCTTGGCGACAATTTTCAAAATCATGCGAAGGCCGTACCGTATACTAGGATTTTACCGCAAAATCTTTTTTTGTTTCTTTTCTTTTTAATAAATACCTTGTCATTTTGCAGTAAAATAAAAAAATAGTAATCAGTCATCTAGGCTAACTATATTCGCTAAAATATCGTTGATTATTCCAATTCAATTTTTAAATAATTATCTTTATTTTTATGTTATTCATATCATTTAATGTTGCTTCTTCCCTCTAAATTTATTTATCATTAGTAAATAATATTTCCAAATTTCAAGAAATTTTCTCTGGCATAATCCTGAAATTAATTCTAGCAGTTTGATGACATCACGAAATTTAATGCTCATATTTTTTCCTTATGTATGCTGCAAAATAAATATAAAATACCTCAATTTAGTAAAAAAATATCACTAAATAGATTTCTTTCTTTCATTTAGCTGCAGAATGTCTGAAAAAAAAAAAAAAAAAAAAAAAAAAAAAACTTATTTTATTCCAGATTGGGCAGATTCTAATCTCAATCTTCAGTGGAGAAAACAACTCCTATTATAATTATATTTGTGTTTTCAAGTGTTAAGGTGACTTATAAGAAGACACCTCACACAAATTAAATTTACCTAAAATCTAACCTAACTTTTAGCATTGCGTTGTGATTTATAAGAACCAGATTAGCCTCATGTTGAACTGGAGATGATCATGAGTAATAATTAAATAAAACATACAATTGTTACCTAATGTATATATCTTAAATTTTATTAAGTTTCTTAAGTGGAAAAGTAAACAAAATTATAAAACAAAGTGTACCAAGAATAATTAAGAATAAATGTCCTCTGGGATTTATTGAATAATTAAGTGAATTTGCTAAACAGTACAAGTAATACCATAATTAATTTACCTCTTAGTACAGCCAACGTACATTATGCGGATAGACTGGAATTTTCTCAAAACATACCTGGAAAACCTGGAAAAGTCAGGGAATTTCATTATCTTGTTTGAGTGGCAACTCTGTTAATAATAAAATAAAAAAATGTGATGATTTTTTGCAATTTTTTTCAAAAAAGTTTGTAAGGGAAGCGGTTAAAGCGAGTTACTGCCTTTCATTAATACTCACTGTGGTCACAAGATAAAATACAAAAATGTAAAAATTCAAGTAAAACTTATTCTTTGCATCTAGTGAGACTTAAAATTAATACAAAACAACTTATCACTTCTGATACTTTAATGGCTTATTGGAACCTTAAAAATTTATTAACTGGGTTACAACCCCTGGAGCTACACGAAACTACGACACTAACTGCATCAAAAAGAGCCTGACTGACTTTAACACTTGCCAACTGTGCCTACATCAGGCCTTTCAGGTTTGTTCTAATCAGCAGGTCTCTCTCTAGACATTCAGTCTCTTGTTATGAATCATGCTGATTATGATCTCATTTAACCTATACCGTTTGACATAAATTCTACCTGCTATTTACTAAACCTCTAGATTGACCAAGTATGTGACAAAATGAGACATAAAAAAAATCAACATAAAGCTAACTCTTAGTAAAACATAAATGTCACATATCTTCTTTCAAATTTGTCCAACTATTATAAGTGTAAAATATTTAATACCACTTGATAAATTGCATAAAATTATTTTTTTCTCAAACTTATTAATAATTATGCTAATTAATTCATGTTTAGTAATAATGCATACTACTTAGGGATCTATTTTATTTTTAGGAATGTATAACAAAAGTGAAATTCAAGCATAGATAATATTTTTAATTGAATTTATTCAGTTCCCATTTGCTCATAGGTACTTAATTTTTTCATTAATGGTCCTTAAAAGTACTTAATTTCTGTGTGCAGAAATGTGTACGAACCCTGCAAATTTAATCAATCTATTATTGATAATTAAATGGAGTAGTTTAAAAACAATAATGTGTAAAATAATAAATACTCCATAATGATGTTTTAAATTGTTAAGTTACTAAAATAAAGCTTTTCATTTAGGTGAGAGATCTTAATAAATTTCAGAGATAAGTGATGAAAACTTTTGAAACATAAATGTAAGAGAGGATTGGTTTTTTATCTTAATGGAAAATTCGAAGTGCTTATATGGACCATTTAAAAATATTTAACACTTAAAATAAATTGTGTAAAATGTCCTATTTCTGAATGAACTTTGTAAACAAATATATATAGTCTGAAAAATTCGGAAAAGGAATGTATTAATAATTTTTCAGTGTAAAAAAATAAGAATAAAATTAGTCTGAAGATCTAATAATTTTTGCTCATAATTTTTATAAATTACACCCCCCCCTCAAAAAAATCACCTGATACTATCTTTTGTGCACTATTGAAGATAAGAATAGAAGTAATTTTGAGGGAAATAAGAATTTTCAGTTGTCTTTTTCATTAAGAATTTACTAAATTACATTTTATAATAAAATAATTTTGTCTTTGATTTAATATGTATGTTATTTTATTGTAGACTCCTCCTAGTTCACCAACATCTGTAGGATCCAGAAAATCAAGTACTTGCAGCATCAGCAGTCTTAATAGCTCCTCCAGTGACAGTGTTAATTCACCTTCCTCTCATCAGCGAAGCAGATCTCTTTCTCAGGTTGCTTATGCTTATTTAGTGAAACTTTTTTAGATCCATTAGTGCTGATTTTTATATATAGTCAGTTTCAAAATTTTCTATTCAAACCAGAATCTATAAACTCATGCATTGAGATAAAAATCCCCCTTGCTGGAAAGAATTTCAAATAAATAAGTGAACTCACTGTCCAATGTGCCCCACTAGTGTCCCAGCAGTAAAGTCTTTGAATACAGGTAGTTCAGTCAGGGCTTTGAATCCTAGCAAAGGGCTGGTTGCACGTACATTTTCATGGTTTTCTCCTAGTGTAATGTATATGAACCAGTTCCCGTTAGGAAATCCTCCACAAAGCTAGCCCTCCCTTCCTTAGACAGATAACTCTTAAGTGCTTTGCCATAATTAAATGAAACAAACCAACGCATTATTTAATGCATTAGCTCTCTGTGTAGCTTTCAGGATCAGTATTTTAGGATCAGTTTTATATGTTCTTGTCGTGGATGGGTGGGGATAGATTTATTGGTGTAGAAGCATTTTTATAATCCACTCAGAATTATTATTATTATTATTTTGTATGTGTGTGCGAAGTGGGATAAGCCTAAGCACTGATCAGTAAGATAAGTATTTATTCTCAAATATATGTTGTTCTGACCAATAAAGTTAAAAGAATGCTCACAAGAGAAAGTAGAATGTGATAAAGTTGACAGAAAGGAGTCAGTTAATAGAAAATTACTAAATTATGATTCATTTTCTAGATTAGCACTAAAATAGATCCCTGTAATACCTGTAAAGGTTCCTCCCCCCATTTGTAACCAGCCATTGTATGATTTTTATGTTTTTAACTGAAAGGAGATATTTAAACCCTGCATGTACTAATGCTTTGCAAATGGTACATGTGTAAGTGTTAAACCTGTCCATAGATATATGTTTTGCTTACTGTAAAAAGCTTCTTGATTTTCTCTTCTAATACACTTTTTTTAACACCGTGTGAAAGGGTACTTTCCTTACTATTCATACTTTCCAATCTAAATTTAAGATTTTATCCACTTTCATTAGCAGTTTATCTTACAATTTGGTAGTAACTTTTGCAGTATGTAATAGAACAAAAAAAGTAACAGGAGTTTTCCCTCCCCCCTTATTCTTCAACTGTAGTCATAAATTGAAGATTCATTTTTGCGATAAAATCTGGCGATTCTGAATATATATATATTTTTTTCCTTCTGTTTCTAACATATCTAGTTTTTTCCTTTATCATGAATGGATAAGATTTGTGGTTTCTTTTAAATTTAGAACACTGTTAGCATCACAGCTCTTACACTATGAAGCCACTGTAATGTAAATGAAAAAAAATTTTGGGTATGAAAGCTTTGATAGAATGTTACTAATGAAAACAAGAATATTGTTTAAACCAGAGCTAGAGAAATTGTAGACAAATATGTGTGTGGGGGGGGGAAGAGGAGACAGATGCTTTGACCACTGATAATTATTCCTTGCTGTCAATTTTATAGTTATGGGGAGCAACTTGTAATCTAAGAACATACATGAAGCTCCAAAGAAGACCATTTTCATCCCTCTTCCCATTTAAATATATCTGTTAGAAATCTGTATGCACATTCATGTAGTCATGATTACTTGTCAGACTAAAATGTTTATCTTGTTTCAGTGGCTGTGTTTCATATTTGAGCATAAGTCATTGTGTACTTCAAAGAACTTTTCCTTATGCTAGAATCGTGGCTTATGGGTGCTGAATCTGTGAATATGGGGATATGACTGTGTCTACAAAATATAAAACATTTTGAATTTATTAAGGTCTAAATTATTATAATTTATAAGCAGTATTTAGAGCTTTTAAGTTCTCAACTAGAAAAACAGTTACATTTTCTATTAAGAAGATACGAAGTAAAGTTGCTGTTTGAAACTAGACTATGAAAGGTCTGAGAATGAAGCTTAGGGAGAAAATAGCACAGTGATAAATTTAGGCAAAACCAGAGGAAACAAATAATGAAATATTTCTTAACTGACAATCACACACAAGGGATTATCTTACATCCGAGGCAAAAAATTTCTTAAAAGTGATTGTTCTCTTCTCCACCCTCTTTCCCCCCAAAAAAAACAGACTTGAGCTGTTCTGTGTCACAAAGGATTTCTAAAAGAAGAAAGATCCCATGAAAACACGTTCCATTGTTCAGTAACATTCTCTAGAGTGTTCTGCACACTCGGAATAAATAAGTGATGTTGAAATTATATATTAATATAAAAAACTCATTTGTACTTTTGGATTAATGTTTTATTCCAAGAAAACTAACAGTTATGATCAAGGACCAGATTTGAATAGCATATGCTTTTTTTTTCCTTCATTTTTTGTTTCTAGAACATTTTGGGGACTTTATAAGGCATTTCAAAACATTTTGAGGCATATTCTTAGTATTTAAACTGTAAAAAAAAATTGCTCTTAAATTAACACTGCCTCAACTATTATGAACACATTTTTATTAGGCAGACATTTTCTTATTCACAGGAAACTAATTATGGAATCTGTTACTTCTGAGAATTTTCCCATACCATCATTTCTTAACTTTTAAATTTTTTTGCATGCATGTTCAGTTCCATAGTTTTGGGCAGGTGTACAACATGCAGAGGGGGAAAGCTATTCTTAGACATATTCTTAAAATTTCTCAGTCACAGTTGTGTTCAGTACCTTTTTCTACCTTAATAAATTCTCCTTTATTTTCTTTTTTTGCTCCAACTACTGTAGTCCATTAGCCATCAGCAGTAAGTTGGCAAATGACCTTGGATATTCGTATTTTTTAAAAGAAACAATCTTATTAGGAATGCTATGAATGCAAAAGAATTTGTCGACCGAACTTTTTACCAATTCTTTTCCCTTGAAAGTACTGCAAAAATTAGCAGTGTATTTTTAAAACTAGGAGTCTTCATGGTATATATTTTGTTTAAATTGAAACTTACTTTTCAAAACATCAGAACTTAATTCAGTGTATTTGTAATGTACATTTATGTGAGGTTGAAAATTTAGAAGAAAAAATAAAATTCAAGTGACAGGTCTATGTAATTGTTTGATCTTAATTCATTTATCAGTGTTTGTCAGTTGTGTCTTTTTTTATATTGTTATTTTTATTTGAGAGGGGAAGACATTTTCTTCTAATTTTTAAGTGCATTTTCAGTGAATTTTTAGGTCATCAAAATCTGAGTTCTGGTTATGATAGAAGTGTATCTCAATTACTGAGCTATGAAGTTGAAATGAATCATCTTAGACTTTGCTTATATAGATTTCGATATATTGTTGCTTTCTACAGGTTTGTGGATTTGGAGTGATTGATGACAACACTTCATAAAGAATCAAAAGACAATTTATTCCTCAGTATTACAGAAGACAGTTTCAAAGACGCGTTACACTCAGCAGAAAAACTACCACAAACATGCTGAAACAATCAGCAACACAGCCTTCAGATTGTCAGTCTATAACGGTGAAGACAGCTTCATGGCAAAATACTAAATGCAGCTCTCGACTCGGTTGATCGCTCTCAGAGCTCAACAAATTCAAGATACTCTTAACAATAAAACTCATGATACATTCTCACGATACACTACTACTTCACATACAGGCAGGGTTTACATACCTTTTGACCTGCCTTCGAGAACATTTTGGGGTAAATCGGTAAGAATTTATTTTAGAATGTTCTTGCTCTGTCTATAGCATGTTGCAAAATGGACGATTTCTCACCAAATCTGGCAACTCTGCCTTTCCTTGTCATTTTCTACAACCTAACCTGCTTTGTGGGGAAGTTATCTTACCGCAGTTGGACATTTTGTAACAATATATCTGATTTAATTCTTTGTATGACAGGAATTTTGACAAATTACTCTGAAATAATTGTAAATGAAATCTAGGGCATCTAAAATTGATAATTCTATTTGAACCAAAATAAAAATGAGTTTTCTGCATGAAAATAAGGGGAAACTAAACACAGTAAACTACTCGTAACACGAATTCACTTAAAGTGAACAGCCAGCTAACATGAACAAAATTTTGGTCCCAGCAGTGATGTGTATGATGTGGTAGGAATTTTTATTGGTTAACACAAACTTTGGTTATCACGAATCATGAACTGTTTTCAATCCATTGCTTCATTAGATTTTATAATGTAACACAAACTTTCAAATTTTTTTATATTTTTTTTTCTTTGCATGCAGAAATGTTTTGTCCCATTTAATTAACACTTCTCTGAATTTACTGTATTCTTTAAATAGTAGCCAGCATGAGTAACATTGCTCTACAATCCATTTAAAATTCAAATGAATTGTATTAACAGTAAAATATGTATATAGATTTACTGGAATATAGCTTAGTTATATATGAATTTTCAGCATGCATCAACATGTCTATAGCATGCCACCAGTGCCCGAGTGGTAAAATTGTTGAACATTGGTAGGTCGGTCAGGGTTTAAATCCTAGTGAATGGGCTCGGTGCATTGGCATTTTTGCACTTTTCTTCATGTGTAATAGTTTCCCTTAGAAAGTCCTCCATAAAGGTACAATTTCTCTTAGACAGATAGCTCCTGAGTGCTTTGCCATAGTCAAATAAACCAAACACCAAATCACCATGTCTTTAGTCTTTGAAAGTTCTAGTTGCACTGTTTAACAGACCTGTAGATGGAAGTCTGGTAGCTTTTGGTACACAACATCTAATATTAAGTTGCCATCCATTAGAGAGTTATTCATGATTAAAAGGAAGAAGACAGGCATATATCTGCAAACAAAATTCAAAATCCTAGAGGAAGTAGCTATTCTTGAAGATTTGTTGAAGGTATGCGTGGTTCATTTGTTTACTATTTCAACTTCGCTAAATTGAGACGAGCAGACGAATAAAACAGAATTAAAGTTGTTACCTTAATAAAGCATAATCCATGCTGCGGATGTAAGGAACACGATAATTATTAGCACGCGCAAAATAACATATTTATTAGGTATTAGAAGAAAAAATATCTAGCGATGATTACTAGCTTAGTTTACTGTTCATTGCATAACGCGAGAATGAGTCGCACAAGGAGAGAATGTTTCTCCTTCTTTTTGGATCAAGTCCAATTCCTGTTAGTGAGGGTGAGGGAGAAATTAATGTCAGAGGGTGTAGCTTCATCACTTTCGTTATCAATTGCTCCACAGGATTCACATAAGGTGTAATAGTAATGAAAATAATGTAAACTCAGACTTAATAAATAATTAAAATAAATAAATAAAGACTTAATAAATAATTAAAATCTTGAAATCTTTGTAACACTGTATTTTGAACAAATTCATACTTGAAACCTGCTACAATTTTATGTGTCCTGTGAAGACCTTTGAAAGGTCTTCACAGGACACATAAAATTGCTTTTGGGAACCTCATGCAGCCAGGGGTTGCCAGTTTTAGACCACTAGTCAACAAGATATTGTGAACCCTGGTGTTAAAGGAGTTTTTTAGGGCAGATGACGAAATTTCTATGTGTGCTGCAGTGGTATCTAATATACAAGCAGTTATGTGCAATGTACAAGAAATGTCACGAGAAGAAATTTAGGAGGACGATATCATTCCACCTACCCGACAGGAAATGTTACAAGTCTTGGACAGTAGAGTAGTCATTGGGAATGACTGCTAGTTTCAAGGAAGCCATGAGTATCTGACTATGACTGTGCAATATGCAGAAATTTTTCACCAAAAAATTATCTGTGAGTGCATGTTTTTCAAGTGACAGTACAGTCAGTAATATAGTACTGTAGTGTTTTCTGAGACGACATACATAATATACTGTAATTGATTAATGTGTAGAAAACGTTATTCTAAAAATAAAATTTGAGTTGGTAGAGAACAGGAATTTTTTTTAACACAAACTTGGTGATTTTTTGATCCCTTAAAATTCATGTTAATGAGGGTTTACTGTAGAAGGAAAAAAGAATTTTATCAAAACCTTTATGTTGCAGTAATTGAAAAATTTGAATAATTCAGAAAATTTGATATTGATAATGTATGGTCTCTTTTAGTTAACAACAAAGTGTTCAAAATACTAGAGCAGTGTGTGAAATTTTATTTTCATAAACTCCATGATAAAGCAGAGAGCTTTGTGTGACTGCCGGTAAGCCATGGGCCTCACTGCTTGAGGATATACAGTTGATCCCAGACTTTCCTAGAAGTGCAGCTGTGGCACTTTTCCGCTGTATTACAGGCCATGACTGTTTGCCTGCATACTTGTATTGACTTGGGCTTTGTGACTCTCCCTTATGTCCTCTGTGTAGATGGACAACATCAAATTTCTTATGCTACTCATCTTGACTTGTGCTCTCTTTGCACTTGTGTTTTTAAACTCTAAAATTCTAAAATATTGGAAGGCTAGAGATCTAATGGCATCATAGCCAGTCTTCTGGGCATTTGTAATAAAGAAATTCTCATAAATTAAGGAAGCATTCATTCATGAGCCAGATGTTTAAAAATTGAAAAAAAGCTTTCTTGCTTTGGTTAATGTCTGTGAGAGTTGTGCTATTTCTTCCATGGGATTGTAAAAGATTTATGGATAACAAACATCATTGGCTTATTTCGTAGAATGATGTCTAAGATTTTCTTTTTATTGTAAGTAAGAAAAATTTTTTAAATTCCATTTAAACGACTCCTCCTCCCCATTATTACTATATTTTTGAGCTATCAAGCTCAGTGGATGTATTCATGTTTGGCATGATGCATGCTTATTGTTTTTAGTACTGTACTTTCTAAATTTTGATGAAAGTAAGAAGAGTAGGCTCTGCATAATCAGAGAATTATTAGATTTGTGTTTGAAGCAGGTTATATTATGTATAAACTTTTATATTTAGTTATACATAAATATATAAGTTTATGTAAAACATATATTTATGTATAAACTTTGCAGTGCTAAAGTATTACCTCTAAAACTCTTGTTTTACTAAACTAATACTAAAATGATTTTTTTTTTTTTTTTTTTTAAATTGTAGCCTCCTAGTGGCACCTTCAGACTTTCAAGTGTATCATCTCAGGATTCTGGTTTCACATCTCAAGATACGCTTTTTACAAGACTTCCAACACCTCCACCACTCGAGCTGACTGATCAGGTCTGAGTGATCATAGCTTTTTTTTGTCTCATATGCTGGGATATTTCGTATTATTGTCATCTTAATTCAATTCATATTTTCAGGTAAGTGAAGGCTCAAGACCAACAGATACAGTAAAAAAGGGAAGTCCTTCTCCCTCTTTCCCTGAGGCCCCTTCTGCTATGGCTACATGGCCCAATCTTCAAGATACATTACAGTTTGAAAAGGCAGCTGCATCTATTGTTAAATCACAGCGCCCACATACAATTTCAACAGGTATTTAACTTTTCTAATTAGTTAAAGTGTTGTGTTTAAATCTATGTGGAGATACTTTCTTATAATTATTTGTTTGTATCATAGAACCTCAGAGCATTTGCATACGTGTTTACATCATTTCCCTCAGTGTATCACAGAAGCAAAACAACATGTCTTATAATGTAAGGTGATTGTAATTAAATTTGGCTTATTCAGTGCACTCTGCAGTTGTAACTAAAATACAGATTCATTCGAAAATTTGTAGATAGATAATTCAAGGAATGCTCTGAAAGACTGTACCCCCCCCAAAAAAAAATCAAAGTAAAAAAATTTCCACTAGGAGACACATTACGTTGAAATACAAACAAGCTGCAAATTCCAACACAAGCATTGTTTATTTGTTACATACTGTTTAGCAATGTAAAGCGTATTATTCAATGTGGGACCCCTCATTAAAGTGCAAAATGTGCATACAAGAGAAGGGTGTTCAGCATCTGACCACAGCTGATAACTAGTGATCTTTTGCACATGCAGTGTTATATGATTCTTCAGGTTAGCCAAAGTTGCTTGATGACCCCCAACAAACCAAATTCTTTAAATGGTCCCATAGCCAAAAATGACATGTATTAAGATCAGGAAAACGTGCCGGCCAAGGAGTGGGAAATAAATGGCTAATCACCCTGTCATCAGTAAAATATTACCATAAAAACCTGTGCATGCAGACTTCATTATGTGTTGAGCGGCACCATCCTGCATAAGAATGGTAGACACAAGGCACGTCACTAATGAAAACTGAGGTAGGAAATTGTTTTGAGGTCGCTGGTTAGACTGTATACTAAAGACAACTTTACAACAACAACAACCAATTTTATTTTGTGGACTGTAATAAAACTAAAAATCTAAATTGAAAATGATAAATTCCCGACCATACGAGATCAAAACATGTATGCTACGCTAGAAGTTCGAATCTTAACTAACTAAAATTGCGCAGAAACAATGCGCTGTACATAACTTATATTGCCACGTAGGAGGCAATATCTATGATATGCAAACTAAATTTAAGCATACAATTCAATATCAAATGCTAACAATTCAGCTATTCAGTTTTTTTAAGCATTAACAAAAGACTTAAAGTTAGTAAATCATTTACAGAATGAAATAAACAATTCAGAAAATTCGATAAAGTCTGAACATTTGCAAATTTTTTCTATAGTTATATATATATATCAACTTTTCAATCAGTAGAAAATATTGACATTTTTCATCAAAATTACCAAAATATAAGTATAATAAAGAACAATGTATATTTTATTAACAGAAATGAATCCTTGAAGTTATCCTCAATAGGCAATAAACAAATTTTTGATATTAGCCTTTTAATTGGACCAAACTTTGTGTTAATGACTGCTACTCGTATCTTACCATCTTTACCAGGAATTGTCTGATCAATTCTTCCTAGTAACCATTTAAATGGAGGTAACTGATCATCTTTAATAATAACCAATGTATTTTTCTTTATATTGTCCTTTGAAAAATACTATTTCTTTCGTTGTTGCAAGTGATTAAGATAGTCAGTTATCCATCGTTTCCATATAATCTGTATCATTTTAGTTAATTTTTGCCATCTTGACAATCTGCTTTCTGACAAGTCTAAAATTTGAGGTTCTACAATTGAGTTTATGGATCTGCCTATTAAAAAGTGACCTGGCGTCAAGGGTTCGTAATCTGAAGGTTCAGACAATAAAGGAGAACGAGGTCTCGAATTTAGAATTCCTTCAATTTGATAAATTATGGTTAAAAATTCTTCATAGGTTAGTTTTGCATCGGAAATAGTTCTTTTAAGGTGAAATTTAAAAGATTTGATTCCCACCTCCCAAATTCCACCAAAATTGGGGGCACGAGGAGGAATAAATTTCCAAGAGATATTTTCAGATGCCAAATACTTACCCAAAACTTCATCAGGAACAGTAACTAAAGAAGCAAGTTTCTTTAACTCTTTGTGAGCTCCTACAAAATTAGTTGCATTGTCACTAAACAGACATGAGCTTTTACCTCTACGCGAAAAAAATTGTTTTAAACATGCAATAAAGGCTTCAGATTTTAAGTCAAATACTATTTCTAAATGAATCGCTTTTGTAACTAAGCAAACAAAGATTGCTATATAAACTTTATGTAAACTACCTTTCCTTTGATTTCTATATTTGATTAGAAAAGGGCCTGCAAAATCTATCCCTGTGTTATGAAAGGTTAGATTTCAATTAACACGTTCAGGAGGTAAATCGGCCATTAATTGATCTGAAATGATAGGTCTATGACGAAAACAAATTAAGCATTCATGAACTGTTTTTCTAGCTAAGTCCTTGCCACCAATGGGCCAAAACCTTTCCCTGACAAAATGTAATAATGCTTGAGGACCAGCATGAAAATTTTTCAAATGATAATGAATAAATATTAGCTTGGTAAGCTTATGATTTTTTGGCAATAAAATTTGAAGTTTAGAATCATAATTAATTGTGGCATGAGTTAAGCAACCGCCCACACGTAATATATCTTTTCCATCTAAAAATGGATTTAAAGTTTTTACTTGACTTTTGATTACTCTCTGATCTTGAAGTGATTTAATCTCCTCTGCAAATTCCATTACCTGAACCATTTTTATCAAGTGCATTTCCACATCTTGAAATTCAGTACTACTAATGGAGCCTGTTTTCTTCACTGGACCTTTCAGATTGGACAGAAACCTGAAAATAAGACTTAAAATTCTAATTAGTTTAACATAATTATTTGTTAATTCAAAAAAGTTATTCCGAAACAAGTTTAAATTGCAATTCAAATTAACGTCTAAAGGTTTTTTAAGTTCATCCTGATAAGCAGGAGAATCTATGAGAGTCTTGTCAAGTTCAAATAAAAAAGCATCACTAAGTTCGTTCTGTTCAGGACCATTTCACCGCAAGGAAGATGTCACAAGTTCATGAGGATAAGCACCACGAGAAATCAGATCTGCCGGATTATTTGCTGATGATACGTGCTTCCAGTGTCGTGGCTCTACTAGTCTTTGGATTTTGGAGACTCTATTTGCAACAACCCAGGCAGCACATCTCCAAAAATATATGTATAATTTTGGTGAAATAAGGGTATGGTATTTTTTGCACATTACTTTTACGAAATTTATACGAATGAAAAAGGCTGAAGTTACTGTTGACTCTTTGTTTATTATTTTCCACACGTTATTTTTACGAAAATTATACGAATCTGAATGTACTAAAAAAACTACCGCCATATTGGTATATTTTATTCGTCACTTTTACGCATATTATACGAATCCGAATGTTCTGAAAGAAACTACTGCCTTTATGGTATATTTCATTCGTCACTTTTACGGATATTATACGAAGTCTAAAAAGATTGAAAATGAAGTTTATTAATTCAAAATATTTAGTGCATTTTGGGCATTAAAACTTTGTTTTCCTTTTCCACGAACATGAAAAAAGGGGCATTCATATATGAGGCTAAAATTTTTCTATAAATTTTAACATGTGAGCTAAATCTTAACGTGCATTTTTGCAAAAAATTATATTTTCTTAATTTAAAGATCTTCAAAATAACTTATTTATTTTCTTATATCAAATTTGTTATTTTTATTTATATCAACATTTACATTAATTTACACAATTTAATTTCTTTTATGAAAATCCTATTACCCATTTAACTGGATTAAGCTGTATATTAAATTTGTGTACTGACTGAGTTTGGTACAATACTCGCCTTATTTTATTAAGCAAATGTGGGCAATTAAATTGGAATAAGACTAGCAAATTTTTCATTTCGAGGATTAGAATAATAAATAGAGCAGAAGATGCTTGAAAATGTTTAACTTCTTGAACAATAGTTTAATGTAGACCAAAGGATCATTAATTATAATCAAAGATATACTAATATTTTTATTTAATAATAATAATAATAACTCTACGAAATTGCAAGCTGAATCCTGATATTTTGCATATATTTCAGTTCCTTTAATCTTTGTTATAAAAATCACATGAGGCTAACATTTTTTAATTTTGTTTAATGTACGGGGAAAATGATATAGCGATTTTAATAATTTTTATATGAGGAAAAAATAAATAAATAATGTAAATAAATAATTATATTATATTTTATATTTTTCCTGAAACATTTAAAGACATTCTTAATATGGAGATCTACAGAATAAGTACAAGGGTCCAGTTAAATGAACTCAAAATTTACATAGTTAATTGTACGCTAACTTATTATAAAAATTAACCGGATTTACGATTATACACAGAGCATGCGCATACACAGACATTTCTATTTTTCATAGAAAAATTGAATTATTACCTTAATACAGAGATGCTGTGAATATAAATTTATATAATGCAAAAGTAAGTTTATTTCATATGCTAATTTAGAGGCTTTCTTAATATGTTTAATTATAAAGAAAAAAAAAAAAAAAAAAAAGCATTGCAATTTTTGTTCACTGACCAATGGCAAAGCAGACACCTTCTACTTCCGGTTGTGGCGGGATATTTGTGAAGTCAGCATCAGCAATGGCGGTCGAAAAGAATGGCAAATTCGCAAAGAATACAGTTTGTTCGTGGATTGGCATTTGTGACTGAATCCATCGATGTTACTAATTATTTGAAGAAAGTAAGTGAATATTTTATATTTTCAGTGTTTAATACTCGTACTTTCTTTACCTATATAAAATTTTATAAATAGCGTCTGTGTAGGAAATGGGATTTTCCATGTGTTGTTCTTTTGTGTACGAACCTAATGATTCATTTTCAGGATTTGGTACTGTTAATGACATAGAATACCAAATCAATAAATTGAAAAAATGTTCATAGTCTGTTTCTTACTGTTTGTGTCACACCTTTTTATAGTTATATTATTTTTACTCAAACGTTTTAATATTTATCTTAAAGCATACTGTAATTAAGCAGGAAATAGCTTTTAATGGAAAAAGAAAGGCAATATTAACATGACTAATTGTTCAGAAATCTGTTCTGGAAATATTATCTATTTTATGCCAAAAAATAAAGCATGTAACTTCATTTATTTATGAAATTCAAAATTTTTTATTTGCTTGGTGTTTTCCCTAAAAATAATTTAATTTCTTATTTTTGAATTTAGTTTTATAAATTTGCTTTAATATATAATCTTTAACTCAAAGCTATTGTGCTATTAAAACAGGAAATTTTATGCGATAGAAACACAGGTACTTTGTTCATTTTATTTTATATATACTGAATTTTCATGTACTTGTAATTACTGAAATATATCCTTTCATGAATAGTAAGTAAGTCCTAAGTCCTTTCATGAATGCATTTCTTCTTTGTTTGTTTGATTTTGTTGTTTTAAAAGATCTGCCATAGTTAAAGAAAGAAAATAAAGTAAGAATGCATTACTTTCAGTTTTGAATAAATTTATTACTATTTACTGCAACTTCGTGTTTCTCTAAACATAATTTTCGAAGTCAAAACTTGATAGTTATGTTGATTATTAGACTTGCATGAAAAAATTTATTGAAAAGTTAGTATTTGATCTAAAATACCGTAAATTATTTGAATTATATTTTGCTAAATCATGTATTTTGATATAACTAGATAGTTAAAAAAATGAAAATTGTAAATGTGCAGAAATGCTTATATAAAACCAAGAAATTTTTTATATTTTTGTTGCTTTTTCCCTTGTAAATTAAATATATGTATATATATTACAGTCTGGGGAGTCGGCACCCTGCTGAATTGTAGTAAACGAGACGTCCAATCTACTAGACCATCAAAGACACAGATTTGGATTTTCTATTTCATAGTTATTGAAATAATAATGGTATGTTTGTTTAAATTAGTACTGTTTATGAATGTGATAAAAATAAATTCTGATAAGCTAAGAAAGGATTTATTTTCTATTAATTATGAACTGTAAATAATGTAGCCAGTTTTCTTCATAGTATTTACTAAACATTTTTTTTTAAAAAGGGAGGTAGTCTTATTTATACAATTCTTGCAAAGTAAGATACCAAGAAATAAAACATTTCAGGAATTTTCACTCTATATCTTGATGTGTAAAATCATGTTGTTCAACGCCATATTACTTTTTCACAGGAAAGTAATTTTATTGATCTAACATCTGCATAAATCAAACTTTTTTAAGAATGATTACAGTTTCTAAGCTAACTTAAAATTTTCAGATTTAGAAAATATATGTTTAATGTAGCATTAGTTTTCCATGGAATAGAAAAGGTTTTCAAAATGTTCAGTTGTTAGAGGGAAATAATATAAATGAGATTGTCCTGATATAGTTTCAGCTGGAAATGAAACTGAATTTTCGGATAGTGAAGATGAAATTCTCTGCATTTAAGAATTCTAATAAAACTGATTAATGTAATTCCTCTGCATTTAAGAATTCTAATAACTGATTAATGTAAATCCTATGATTCATGTAGGTATTCTTCTGTTATCAGGACCAGATTCAGAAATGTATGTCTATATGCATGCATTTTTAAATGTAGGTGCTCGTGTGTGCATGTGTATATTCTTTATGTATGTATGTGTATACTCATATGCATACATGCATATACACATGCTTACATATCTACAGTGGAACCTCGAGATAACGAGTTTAATTCGTTCCAGCATTCCTTTGGCTAAATCAAGTTTCTTAATTTCTTCCTGCTTCTTCAGAATAGTGTAGATTTTCGATGTTGAAAGGCCGCTAGTCTTCGCCAATTCCCTCACCATGCTTATGTTTATCTATGATTTCTTTCTTGATATCGATGGCCATGGCTCCTTATTTTTCTTTGCAGCAATATCTGAGGCAACAATCTTCTTGCGAGGCATCTAGAAATAATTATTTTCATGTTAAATGTCAAACAATTAACTTGTAAGTACGCAAACACGTATATATAAGAACACTGAGTGATCTGACGAAGGGATTCCCTGAGTGGAGCCGGATAGGAAAATGGCTCCACCCATACCGACAGCCTGGCTCATTGCTCGTTACTCGAGTGAATGCTTGTATTTTGCTCGTACTTTCCTCGTATCTCGAGGTTTCATTGTACATTTCTGAATCCCGTCCTAATAACAGAGGAGTACCTTTGCCAGTGTTGCAACAGAGCTAGAATGAATTATTGTGTTAAATATGTGGAAAATGCATGCTTAAAGTACTGTTATTTTATAAAAATATTCTGTATGTCGATTTTTTACAAGAAGAAAAAATAGCTAAAAGCTGTTAATTTATTTATTAGTTCAAAGGGGCTTCGTCCCTAAAGGACTATTGTTTTTGTTTTGTGTTGGTTCACTATAAATATCCGTTTCACTTTTCAAACTGTTCCCACCAAATGTTAAGAGTCCCTAGTGTGGGATTAATACTCTCTATCTCAATGCCCTCTATAACTATGTTAAGTTTAACCTGTATAACCTACAAGGATTGCCAGTTTAGGCGAGATATCTAGGTAGTCATAATACGTAACTTATTTTTTATTATTTTAAAATTAAATTGAAAGTAATAAACTAGTTTTCAAAAATGGAGTTAAACTAGATTTGCATTCAACTCTGGTTTATTGTGTTAATGATGTTTTGCTGTAACAAATATGAATTTTTTGTTTAAGTATAATAATTTAAAATGTTTTTTCTAGAGAATGAAGTACTGCCACTAAGTCGTATTGGATATGTTGCAAGGTAATTTTCTATTCTACATTAACTCAATCTTTATGTCCTGTTACAGATATATTGGCAGAAATAATGAAAACCTGACATTCAAAAAGAAAAATAATAACGTTGAATGTAGTATATTAGATGGTTAACTGTGGTTTGGCAGCTCATTAATAATCTTACACATATTGAATACGAATAATTTTGACAATTACCGGTATTTTCAATAGTGTAAAATTAGGCAAGAAAGCAGCTTTAGTTTAGCACCGATTTTAAATACAACTCTCTTAATTTCGAAGGTGATCCTGCACACACAGGTCCTGTGTAATAAAAGGCCCGCCAACGGCCCAGTGGTAAAGTCGCTGAAAACTGGTAGTTCGGTTCGATGCTCGAATCCCGCGAACGGTCTGGCTGGATGGTCGTTTCCGTGGTTTTCCCCATGTGTAACATGTATACAAGCCAGTTTCCCTTAGAAAGTCCTTCACGAAGGCATTCCTTACCTTAGGCAGATAACCCTATTGTGCTTTGCAGTAATCAAATAAACCTAAACCAAACCTGTTACAGATGTGTTTTTATGTTACTAAAATAGTAAAACTTAAAACTAAACTGGATGGCACAAACAGCCCTTAGAGAGCCATGGCCTTGATATCTACTTTCTAGATGGTGAGCTCTGTGGTGTTTGTGCATAAGTCAGCTTGTTGCAGCCCCCCGGTATTAAGTCCCCAATGGAACTTGTTACTAATTTTTTCGACCCACTTAAGGGATGAAAGGCTGTTCCAACTTTGCCTAGCCTGGGAATCAAACGCCAGACCTCTGGTGCTGCTGCGTGAAGCACTAGCCACTGTGCTACCGAGCCTTCCTAAAATAGTAAATTTATGAAAATTATAAAAAAAATTCAAAATATCAGGGTACTTTTCCGTTTCGCCGGCGCAAATCTTGCCAAGCAGACTTTATTGGCGACAGTATACACATAAAAAATGGTAACAAATGTTAGTTCTAAGAAATTTTAATTTTAAAGGCATAAACATTTTAATATCATTTAAAATTTTGTAAAATGATAATAAATAAAGACAATAAATTTGTAGAAAGACATTAATTTGTATTTGTAAAAAGAGATTAATTTAAGAATTTACTATGCTTTCATGGTACAACATTCTGATTCGCCATTTCATATCACGTGACCCCAAGTGTTAAACTACCCTAATTCTCTCAGTAATTATCTAAATTAATTTCAAGTTAAATCTTAATTTGGAATACAAGTTTAAATGCAGAAATTATTTCAATTCATACGAATAGCTTACTCAGAAATTATGTAAAACCGCACTGTTTACTTTGCTAGTGCATTCTCATTAGAATTGATGAATTTAACCCTTGAATTTGCCTTTTCTATATTTTGGGTGAGCGTGTGATTGCATCCTAATTGATTTAATTACCACGAATGGCCTTAGGACATAAAATTGAACTATCTGGTAAAAATTCTATGTTATTGTATCCCAGTATTGAAAGAAACATTCAATCTGATAGAAATAGCTGTGACGTGTTTTGAAAATGAAACGTAAAAGGTTACCAGCGAGGATATTCTGTTTGGCATCGGTTGTACCATTTTAGGCGACTTTATCGCTTGCATTGGCAAAATGGAAAAGTACCAATATTGGTTTGACAAATGTAAGATGTAATTGAATTTAATAAGTTGGAAATACTGTCTGTCTTTCCAAGAGTTAAAAAATAATTTCAAATAAAATTTCATTTTTCAGTTTTTCATGTTATTTGTTTAATGTTATTGTAATCTGATTTATCATATTTAGTCGCATATTCCATCCCTCTTTGCACTATAGTATATAATTCAAAGGACTTATCAGTTTCAGCAATATTTTTTTTATTAGTACACATTTTTACCATAACTCTGTTTCCAAATCATATCCTGAAAAATTAAGGAGTAAAGTACACAAAGAAGGAAAATATGCAAGTAAATAATGGCATTTAGTGTTGTTTATGTGTCTAATATTTGTACTAGATCGTAAAAGTTATAAAATTCTATTAGCTTTTATTCTTTTTTAAATTGAGATGCTTCTTTGCACCCAAATGGTTAAAGCCTTCCAGAACTGGTACTTTGATCTAACTTCTATTCCTAATAAATAATCCAGCTGCATAAAGTTTATTCAATGTCTGCCATGTGTAAGGTAAACAGTATTAGCTTTTTTTAAATATATCTTTTACAACTATTCAGGTAGATTTCTTTCATATTTTGCCTTAATTCATCCTGCTAATTAAGAATTTAATATGTTATGTTGAGTTTTTGTGTGTATAATTCATTTTAAGTATGCGCAAGCAAATGCATACATTAACAGTTACGTAGAATTATGTTTTGGGTATCAAATTCAGAAATTTTTGGGCTGTTTTTAGAAGATTTATTAATGATTTATACCATATTAATATTGGTAAAAAAATTCTGTGGCTTTTATATGAGAGTATATATTTTAAAATAGCTGCATGATATGGTAGAGGTAAAAAGCTTCATGTGGATCATAAATTAATATTGTGTGGGAATTTTTCATTTATTTAATAAAGAAAATATTCAAGCCACAATTAAATTTGTTTCACTGGATTATTTGCATACAAAGTTTGCAGCAAATATTTCCCGCAACAGAAGTGACAATTTTTATTTTGCCAAGACAGGAAATTAGTTAGTGAAAGCAGTAACCCTATTTTGAGATGTTAAATAGGAAAGCAAAATTTTGAATTTAAATTGATTTTTGAAGGAAGACTTCATTTAGTCTTGCTATCATTCTACGTGGCTTTTAACTTTTTTATGGTATTTATAATTTTATTGTTATTCAGTTTTCTGTTTGCTTAGAATGCACATGAATGTAGACTTGAAATATTTTATATTGCAAACTGAGATGCCATTATTATGATAATTAAAGATTTGTGTTCTGATTTTGGAGGAATTTACTGATAATACTTTTAATTGTGTATTGGTTTATTGAAATGTGTAAAATAGCCTGTCAATGCATATACATATGTTAATAACATGTATATGTTTATGAAGTATTCTGTTATATGTATATAGTGTTGTGATTAGTTTTCTGCTTACTCTTTATTTAAGAAAAAGATATCTGTAAGAAAGCGAATATTCTTTGCTATATGTAGGAGTAAAATTGGAAAGGCTAATGCAATATAATTAATACAAAATTAAGTTTTTTCTCGTGTACTTAAATACAAACATAGCCGTTAAAGACTTTCTTAACCTTGCAGTTCTAAACAAATCTTTAGGTTTTTTTACTTGAAATTATAGGCATTGTGTAAGGTATATAATTGAAGTTTACTGTGTGATAGTATGAACTTAAATTTTTAATTACTGAAATGTAAGTTTTTAAATATGAAATACTCAGTGCATTTTATATGCATCTTTTAATACTTCAATGATATTTAAAAACTGAAAACATCTGAAGTGTGAAATTATTATAAATTTTTCTTTTTCTTGTTTAGGAGCTGTTCTCAAAACATTGCGTGACAAAGAATTCACTTTTACAAAAATCGAACAGGATATTAAAGACAGCGAACTATAGAACAAATATGGCAAAGATGAATGAAATCTATGTTGAATTTTATTATTGAAAAAAATTATGCTCTTCAGATTTAATGTTAGTTTTTATTGTTTAACAGTAATTGGTTTTCGAATACCTGTAAAATAAACCTAATTCTTAAATTAATTTCATGTGTATTTCTTTTGCAAGTATTACAGTTCATAATACTTCAAACAATTTGAAATTTGATACTTGTTAATTTATGTGGGATATGTTCATAATAATTTTATAGTTTAAATAACTCATTGTCATCATATGAACATAATCTAAAATGCACAGCATTTGACACCAAATTAATCAAAAATTAGCCAACTTCTAATTGCTTTCTTTTGTCCAGTTGCCTCCTTTTAAATCATTTAATACTATAAAGCTATTTGATGGAAAAAAATAATTGGTATGTCTACATCAACATGTACATTTATAATGATGTTATAGAAAAAGTCACATGAGATATATATTAAAAAATTCAATATTCCTAAACAAATTAACTTTTTAAAATTTTATCTGGTATATAAGATAAAATAAAGAACATATTTAGGTAATTTTGAATTTGCATAATTTTATGAACGTATTTATGAAATTAACAGTTACATTGTAAAAGGGAACTTTTTAAAAATGCTTCGATAAAGCATTTCTTTTGTAGAGGTGAACTTTTAGTACTGATCTAATATATTTATAAGATTTTAAACTGAGAAAGACAATAATAGATTACAATACATTGCAAGATTGACTGATAAATGTAAAATTTTTACATATCATAATTATGTCTAATTAAAACAGAAGTTACTCGATTAACTTGCATGCAAATTAATATTTTCTTTAACATGTTTTGGATAAACTTAATTTTAATAAATAAATATGTATATATTTGTGTATTACCTGAAGATATGGATGCAATATTTGTGACATTAAACATTCATCTTCAAGAAAAATAAGTCAACTTCGTAACTATTGGAAAAGGTAAGTTTTCTACAATTTCCTGGTCTATATTTAACAATTTTAAAATTTAGCACACTCATTCAAATAATCTAAATGTATGATGTTTACTGAATTTGGTAATTAACTATATTGTACTTTAGAACTATATTGTACTTTAGATACTATATTGTACTTTAGATAGAAATTAACGTAGGTATTCCCCGTATTTTACGGTACAAAAACTTATATATTTGGTAATAATTGACCTAAATCTTCCCTATGTTTTCTTTGCATATGCGAATGACTTTGGTAAAAATTTAGCTCGATGTCTTCTCCTCTTTATTGTGAATAAGTGCACATTTTTGGTAAAAAATTTGCATAAATCTCCAATTACCTATTTACTGCATTTTTCCTAAAATGTGCTTAATTTAATCTCATATTTTTTATATAAATCTATGCAAAAATGTTCTGCATATTATGATTAAAAGATAAAGTGTTAATTTGATATCAAATTTTTACATATCCACCTTTTAGGTATGTACAGCAATATGGAATATATATAACTGGAAAATTTAAATGCAAAAAAATTAATTTCTATTCAAAAATTACATAACACTTAAAGGCTGAAAATCACTTTTAATATTTCATTTCAAAGTGACTACAAAATACGCAATAAATTTTGTAAACCTGAGTTCTATGTTTTAAATCAATTAATGCTATCGTTCATTTAAATGCCATAAGAAAATGTCCTTCGGAAAAGCAAATAATTTATTTAAAGTGTTATTTAGTAAACAACTGTTTGCTACAGTTGTTTACTAAATTTAAATTTATGAAATGAATTTAGTAAACAAAAATGTAAATGAATGATAGCATTAATTGATTTAAAACATAGAATTGATGTTTATGAAATTTATTGCATATTTTGTAGTCGCTTTGAAATGAAATATTAAAAGTGATTTTCAGCCTTTAAGTCTTATGTAATTTTTGAATAGAATTTTTTTTTTTTTTTTCATTTACTAGTGCATTTAAATTTTCCAGTTATATATATTCCATATTGCTGTACATAACTAAAAGGCAGATATGTAAGAATATGATATGAAAATGACATTTTACCTTTTAATCATAGCAGGCAGAAAGTTTTTGCATAGATTTATATAAAAAATATGAGATTAAAATAAGTACATTTTACGGTAAAGGTAACTGGAGATTTAAGCAAATTTTTTACCAAAAAATGTGCATTTATACACAGTAAAGTGGAGAAGACATCGGATTAAATTTTTACCAGTCATTCGCATATGCAAAGAAAACATAGGGAAGATTTAGGTCAATTACTATCAAATATATACGTTTTTGTACCGAAAAATACGGGAAATATATACGTTAATTTCTATCAAATATATACGTTTTTGTACCGTAAAATACGGGGAATATCTACCTTAATTTTTACCTAATATATACGTTTATATACAGTAAAAAATCGGGGAAATTTACGTAAATTTTTACTAAATATATACGCATACGTGAAGCAAAAAATTGAGATTTACGTATATGCGATAAATATACGTAAATTTTTACTAAAAATATACGTAAATCCCTGAAATTTACATATATTATACGTAAAAGTTGCTAATGAACAGCAGTCTCTCGCGTAAATATACCTAAATTTTACGTAAAATTTATGTATAGTATAACGTAAAAATATACGTAAATAAATAGTAATTGCCACTGGACACTTTTTATGATATTTTTACGTTCAACTTGAACGTTTTTTATACGAAAGGCCATTCGTAAATTGCACGTATTTTTATCGTGCAATTTACGAATGCATGCTGCCTGGGAAAGGTCTTCAAAAGAGGAGGAAGTCTTCAACCATGACAGTGCTATCGTTGAATCAGTGCACAGGATGATGTCATCTAAATGCATCTTCAATGAGTTGCTAACTTTCGAAATCAGATGAGCCAATAACAAACATGCACAAAGTTCCAATCTTGGAATAGATAAAGTTTTCAATGGAGCCACACGAGATTTGCTGGCTAGTAGATGAGATGACGACCCATGATCTTCATCGACACAAATCAAGTAGACAACTGCACCATAAGCGGCTTCTGAAGCATCTGCATATCCAGTGAGTGAAATCTTGCTTGGATGATTGGAGAGGATGCAACGATTAATTTTGATGTTTTCAACAGCCTTTAAATTTGAAACTATCTGTTGCCATTCGTGAGCAATAGTTGCAAAAAGTGGTTCATCCCAACTCAGTTTTTGAACCCATAATTTCTGTAAAAATATCTTGGCTTTGGTGATTACCAGACCAATCAGTCCTAAAGGATAATAAAGTCTGGCAATTGTTGATAAAATGTCTTTGGTATATGATGATTTCTCTTTGATTGAGACTTTAAAGCTGAATTCATCCTTCTGAGAATTCCATGTAATACCTAAAGCTTTAACCACATCATCACTTTTGGAGGAGAATGAAAGCTCAGAGCTTGTAGAAGGGCTATCCAACAGTTCAGGAGAATTAGAATTCCATTTGTGCAAAGTCATTCCACAACTATGAAAAAGCTGTACAACCTGATTTTTCAATTCCCTTGCTAAGTTTGATGAACCAGAGATGACATCATCAACATAACAGTCTGACAAGACAGGTTTGGCAGCTTCAGGATATTTATGCATTTCGTCATATGCAACTTGCTTTATGCATGTAATGGCTAAAAATGGAGCGTTTTTAGTACCATAAGTCACCGTTTTGAGTCTATATGTCACAGGTGAGTCGCTAAGGTTTCTCTTCCATAAGATTCGAAGTAAGTCTGTTTGGTATTTTTATCAAACTTTCTTATTTCTTAGTCTTTCATAGGCATTTTTATGATAAATCTGCCATCTTCATTTCGTCCGTGTCTTTGAAATGTTGTTCACAGAATTCTTCTTCTTGGCTAAGAATTGGCTTTTCTTCACCAGTATTTTCCACTAACCAAACTTTTTTTTTCTACTAATCTATTAATATTATCAACATTACTGAGAAGTCCACAATAATTCTGACAATTTTCAAGGGATGTTTTCAAAGAACCAGTAGCTATATAACCAAACACAGAATTTCTGAAAATGAGTGATTTCGTAGAAGATTTAAATTGTCCATTAATAAAAATGTCATAAAATATTTCTGCTCCTAAAAGCAGATCTATACTAGATGGAGTGGCAAATTCTGGATCAGCCAAACTTGATGTATCAGGAATATCTATATTTTCAATATTTAATTTTGTAGAAGGTACTAAATCTGTAATTTTATTTACAACTAAAAAATTTAATGAAGCAGAGAACGAATTATTTCCATTAAAAATAGAAGCAAAAGTACGAGATTTAATGTTTGAAATTTGCCCATTTAAACTAGAAATGAGAATATTTATTCTTTCCTTTTTTAAATTTGCACGCTCACAGAATTCATTTGTAGCAAAATTTGACATTGATCCTGGATCCAGAACAGTTCTTGCTTTAACGAATTGGCCATAAATATTTCTAACCCAAACAATCGCAGTTGAAAGGAGAACAGTTTTATTTTTCGAAAAAAGACACGCCGATAAAGCTTTTTCTGTTGATTCATTGCTATTCAAAACAGCCTCATTTTTTGCGGTTCTCTGGGGAGGGCATAGTTTCACTTTGCTTTCCCCCACTTGTTGCAGACGACATGGAAGCTTCATTCCGATGAAGAAGTGAATTATGTTTTGATTTGCAAACCGAACAAAAGTGTCTAGACTGACAGGAAGCTACTTTATGATTCGACCGTAAACAATTAATGCACGAAGAAAGCTTTTTAATCATTTCGTATTGTTCCATTGGATTTAATGCTAAAAATGTTTCACATTTAAAAATTGCGTGATTATCTTTGCAAACCGGACACATAAATTTATTGTTACAGTCAAAAGTCGTTAATCCGGACTCGTCGGGACTTCGGCGATTCCGGATTATCAGTTTTTCCGGATTATAGATCATCAGTTTAAATCTGGTAAGATGGCATGCAGAAATTATAAAATTAAAAATATGAAACCATAATTTATGAAATAAAGAACAATTATGATCTAAAAGGGTATCAAAATTTACAAAAAAAGCTTAATATTTATTTTACTTTATTAAACATTTCTTTCAATGTAAGTTGCTTAAGTTGCTTCGTTTTTTATGTGATAATACTTTCTCTTTAATTCTATAAACAGACATAATTTGTTCAGTTACAAAGTTCCGTTGTTCAAGTCCTATAATTGCTGTGTCGAGAATACCCACTAATTTGTCAATCGAAATTCTTTCGTTTTCGAAGAAAGTGACACTATCGGAAGCGAATTGTAATGACGAGGAATTTGATTTAAATCATATCAAAGACAGAGTACATCGAGATGAAATACTACGTTTAGTAAGGAATTATAAGCCAAATAAAATAAAAACATCTGCCCTGAATATAAGGATAGTGCTGACAGATCAACATCCAGTTCATTGAGCGCCGCGACGTTCCCCCTCCCCACACACACACAGAGCAGCGTGAAATTGATAAACAGATTTCAGAATGGTTAGATAAACAAATCCATTATCCTTTATCCATTTTTTGCAGAAATTCCACTAATGGACTTCGAATCATACTTTTGCTTTGTAGATCCTTCGGCAGCTCCAGAATCGAAAATTCTTTTTGACATAATCGAAAGTTCAAGCTTACTTTTATAAAATTGCTCTAACAGTCTGCAAAAAATAATAAGCCGGATCCAATTCGAAGATTAAGGAACAACGCAATCTGCAACATTAACTGAATTAGATAATTTTAGCTTAACTTATACCGTCCGTTATACATTAAACGCGCATTCGTAAACATATTTTGCGCATGCGCACACGCATATTCTCAGCCGTAAAGGTCTTACGCGCATGTGTCGTCAACAAGACACATGCGCAGAAAGTTTGTAGCTTTGAGGTCCGGATTATAGATCATTCTGGATTATGGGTGTCCGAATTAACGACTTTTGACTGTATTCGTTTTTGTCACTAACGATCGAACTTTATTTGGAGGAATGTTTTGTTTTTTTGCAAATACAGTTTTGTTTTGCATATTTTCTAATATCTGGCATTGCTTTTGAAGAGATGTCATGAAAGAATCCCATTAACATAAATCATTACTATTTAATGATGTTTCAAATTGCTTACATGATTCTTTATCTATTTTATTGAGAATAATATTAATCAGCAAAGCTTCGCTTAATTTATCCGTATTTAATTCCATAACTTAATACTCTTAAATATTTCTGAACTTTATCAATTAATGAGCGTAAATCTTTAGGATTTTCATGAACTATTTTTTCAATAGAAAGTAATTCATTGATATGAGAATTTACGACCAGTCTCTTATTATCATATCTTTCTTCAAGTGCCTTTAATAAGGAAAAAAATGTATCATCTATTGTTTGTATCTGCTTTGCATCATCAATTAGACAAGATTGTAAATAAAACAATTTCTGAGAATCTGCTAATTGTCTATTAGATGAAATTAAAGCTACAAATTGGTTTTTAAATAAATTCCAGTCTTCGAAATTGCCAGAAAATTTAGGTAATGTTATTTCAGGCAATTTATAATTCAATGAATTACTTCTTGCTTCTGAAATACTATTATTTGCATACTCATTATTTGCATTGTTACTACATAATGAAGTATAAAGACATTTCACGCTTACCTGAACATTGGTAATATCCATCTCAATTTCTTCAAAAGTAGCTTCGATGTCTGATATTTCTTCATCTTTACACACTTTGTAATAATCCAAGCGAAGTTCATCGATTTGTTTATTTAACTTGTGCACTTTTTCTTGCAATACTTCTATTTTTCGAAACCAAAATTATTGCTTTTTCCACTGACAGACGACTTTAATTTCGTTATTTGAGTTTTAATACCACCACGTTTTCTGTTCAATGTAATTATGTCTTCATTAGCCATTTTTTTTAAATTCTAATTAACTGCGTCTGATCGTGACAGACCAATGTTTTGAGGTCGCTGGTTAGACTGTATACTATAGACAACTTTACAACAACAACAACAAATTTTATTTCGTGGACTGTATCATAACTAAAAATCTAAATCGAAAATGGTAAATTCCCGACCATATGCAATCAAAACATGTATGCTACGCTAGAAGTTCGAATCTTAACTAACTAAAATTGCGCAGAAACAATGCGCTGTACATAACTTATATTGCCGCCTAGGAGGCAACAGAAATTGTTGAACATGTCACGATATCTGAGGGCTGTACAGTGCAACATAATTTTCTTCGAAGAAGACTGGTTCAAGGATAAACTGAGAAGCAAACCCATATCAGACGGTAACTTTAGGCGAATGTCATGAAATTGTACAGAAGGTACGTGGACTTTCCATGGCCCAAATGTGACAATTCTGGGTGTTTAAGGTTCCTCCGAGATGAAAATGGGCCTCGTTACTTCAGAGGGTGCTCCACAGGCAGGAGTCATCACCTTCCATTTGGGCAAGAAAAATTAGTGCAAAAGATAAGCGACACTCAGTGTTAGCATCAGCTAAGTCAGTGATAAGCGACAACACATCAAAAAGATGCTGGCTGTGGTTTATCACAAATTGAAAAAGTGCTTTATTTTTCTCAGTATCATTCTCACTGTTCCTTATGGTACATCTGATTGCTGTGATACTGCACGTGCATTACTGATGTCATGATCATTCGTCAGTGGCTGCTCGAGAATGTCAGTGCTACCTCTTTTGATTTCTGTACTAACAGGTTTTTGTCCTCTGCCATGTTGAACACATAATGATCCAGTTTTTCTGAATTGAGGTATCATGTTTGTCAAAACCGAAACCGATATCAAAACCGGAGGGGGGGGGAGAAGAAGCAAAACAACTTAAATATACATACTAAAAATAATACAACACATTAATTAAAATAAAATAACATGCTGAACAAGTATTAACTTAGAAGTCAAACAACAAAAATATGCCTTAATTTGCAAATATAACGCTGATTTTTGTTTGACTTCTAAATTAATATAATGAGTTGTTAAAAATTCTTTGATCTTTTTCAAGGAGCAGCTGAAGAATTTTCAACAGAGGTATGTTTCTTAATTATGTCTGGATGGTTATAAATTCTTGAAATAATTCAAAAAATTCAAAAGAAAGGGCCAAATAAAATAATATATAATTATATGTTTTATATGATGATGCGTAATTGATGATGATAACTAACAAATTTAAGATTTTCTTATCTGAAGTGTAACTCGTACTCCTTTACTTAAAACACTGATGAAGTAATCAATTGAAGTTGAAATTCTGAGATATTGGTGAAATATTACTTTTTTATCTTACTTGATTCTGAATTCAGTTTTCTTGATTGTAAATGTTCATGCCGTTTTTTCTAGCTTTTATAACTGATAGATTTATTGGAAAAATTTGTTCTTTGGTTTTCAAGATTTAGAATCATTATGTTTTAATCCTTTCAAGAACACTCAAATGAGATGTCTGATGTTTTTTTAATTTTGTTTTAGAATTTTAATTACAAGTTTGTTTTCTCATAGTCATAATTAGTCCCATTACATTACTATAATTGTAAAATTCTACATTTTAAAAATTTTCTATATTAATTCATTTTTATATAGTTTTCAACTCACTTTCATTGAAGTTTAGTTTCATATTAAAATTTCTTTTGTTTGCAGCATATGAACGCCACAACCGGCCTTCAATTACTACTCATACTTTTCGCCCTCTTCAAAATGGGGAGGCAAATGCTTCAATTCCCATAGATATAGATGGATCTCCTGAAGAATTTCCTGATGATTGCAGTGAAGAGGCAACACCAACTCATAAAGCTTATCCTCCTCCTTTGCCTTTGAGGTAACATGCTGAGAAGCTTCACCTTTCAAGATGTTTAAAAAAGATTGTTTAGTTAAATATAATTTTAGATCCTAAGTGTAAAAAAAAGTAAAGGCTTTCTGGCTCTAATTGATCATATGAAAATTTTATATAAGTCCCATGATAAGAATTCATTAGGAGACATTATTATGTGGTGCATAAGCAATAAATATTCTGTGCCAAGGTAGGTAATAGGTGCTTTTAGAAATATTGTTTAATAATTACAGTCTCCTCAGGGCTCACTTATTGTTAGTACAGGTGTGGCAACCCGAGGTACCGTAGTCATTCAGGGGATCCATGTTCTTGACGGGTGTCATGATCCTGGAGCCCGAGTGATCTTAACTCTTTTCTGTCTTCTCTTAATTGAAACTTTTTCCTTCCCTTCTTCCTTGTGGTTCTCCTCTTCGAAGGTTTTGGCTCGTCATGAAAAACTGGAGTAGCCCTTGTCTCTAGTTTTCAGATGGCAAGAAAATTGCTCACGATTTTGCTGTGTGTGGAGACCCATGTCGCTGGAAAGGAGAGTCCTGGTAGTTGAGGGTCAATTTACTGTCCCCCAACACACTGCTTTGGCCTCTGCTTCAGCTAAATGGGAGGCACCTTGTCATCCTCACGGTTTTCGATTGGCTGATCACTAGTCCATGTGTCTGTGGCTTTTGAATAAGCTTTTGGGAGTACCTGCTTTCGGGAAAGCCGACTGTGGGGCTTCAGCAGTTTGCATATATACCTGGTTATCCCTGGCGCAGGAATGTACGTTCCCTTATTAGACTCCATGGTGGATAGGGAAGCCGTGTCCGAATTTTTATTTCCTTCGAATATGGCTTCACAGATTTTTATTATACTCCATAAAACTGCCAAGAAATCATCAAGTAAAAGATCTCAAACTACGGAATTTGCAGAAAACAGTAAAGTTGTTCCCCGACTTTTGGTTATGACAGGATCTGCTGAATTGCATAAAATGTCGCCTTTCCTTGCTCAAAAATATATAAAAGCCTTCCAAATCAATTAAATGCTTATGGTCTAGTGACTTATTAATAGAAACTGTTTCTGTTAATCGAAGACCCTTCTTACTATGTCAAAAATATGATATGTTGTTGTTACGATTTCTGCGCACAAAACTCTGAATTCTAGTCATGGTGTGGTATCTCTAGCTGACCTATTAACTGTGTCAAACGAAGAATTCATTGCCGAATTTGCTGAGCAGAATGTGTGCAATGCATATCGTATTAAAATCAGAAGGGATGGTTAATTAGTTGACATTAAACATGTTATTTTTTACCTTTAACTCTCCTCAACTTCCAAATCACATTAAAGCAGGCTATTTGCATTGTCTGGTGCAACCCTATGTGCCAAACCTATGCGCTGTTTTCAATGACAGCAGTTTGGGTACTCAAAGGCTGCTTGTTGCGGTAACCTGGCATGTGCTCGTTGCTCTGTTGTGGATCATGAAAGTGAGGGTTGCACTGCTGAGCCTGTTTGTGTTAATTGTAAAGGAAGTCACACAACTTTCTCTCGCTCCTGTCCCAAATGGAAATTGAAAACGAAAATCCAAACTATAAGGGCAACCAAAAAGATATCAGAAGCTAAGTGATTGTTTGAAAGCACTCAACCTTGTCAAATCTGAGTTTTGCTGATGCAACAAATCTGTTTGTTCAATAGCCATTCAGACGTCACTTACCATTCAAATAAAGACTAAAACTGGAGTATCACAAAAAATACCAAATAGCAATTTATCTGCCAGTACTAAAGATATATCTAATCATAAAAAAACCTGAAGTAAGTAATATTAAAAGACAAAACCCTCTTCAACAACGTAAGCTCAAAAAACAGTAAATCCTGGTCATACCTCATTAGAGAGTATGCTATCAGAGACACCTGATTCTGAAATTGAATTAGAAGGATTAGATCTGCCAAAAAAATCTTCTGCCATGCCTAATAAAGAAACAGCATAGACAAAATAAAAATTCATGATGGCTACCTTAATTTCTTGGAACTGTTGTGGATTTCATCAAGGTCTGTCAAGCATCAAAAGCCTGATAGATATTTATCACCCTGCCTGTTTTGGAGTGCAGGAGATATTTCTCAAGTAAGATAGCATAGCTAAGTTGAGGAGGTACTCAACTGTGAGAAAAAACTTTTTGTCAGGTGAATGCATAAGCAGAGATGTTGCTAACCTCACCTCCCGTATCTATCCTTTGACTGTCTTTCTTTTGAACATGTCTGCAAGCTGTTGTGGTGCAGATCAATATCAGAATACTTGTCACTGTCTGTATCATCTACTTGCCTCCTAATGAAGGAATAGACGAAAAGGAATTAGTTGATTTGGTAGAACAGTTGCCTGTTACTTTCATTGTTATTGGAGTTTTTAATGGCCATAATAATATCTGGGGTAGTGGTGATATAAATTTCTGGGGAAAACAAATAGAAGACCTCATTAGTGATTGCTGCTTTTGCCTCTTTAATAGTGAAGAACAAACATATTTCTATCAGCCCACGAGGAAATTTCACAGTATTGATCTGGCCATTTGTTCACCATCACTTATCCTTTTTGTTCATTTAGTATTGGGAACGACACTTTTAATATTGATAATTTCCCTGTCTTTGTGACTTTTAATAGAATTACAAGCATGGCCCAATTCCAGGTCACCACGTTTTATGTATGAACAAGCAGACTGGGAAATGTTTTCTCATCTGGCTGTTCTCACTAATAACATGACAAAGGAAGTGCCAATTGACGAAGTTGTGAAAGCTATCACTGATACTCTTGTTCGTGCAGCTAAAATTTCTATTCCCATATCATCAGACAGGCTTCCTAAATATCCCAAACCATAGTGGAATCATGACTGTCAAGTAGCTCATAGACAGCAAAGAAAAGCCTTATCCCATGCCTAGCAGTCTTATCTCATATAAAAAGGCAAAAGCAAATGCTCGAAGAGTGCATCGCCAAAGACAGAGGGGTACTTAGATCACTTATGTGTCATCCATTACATTTTCCACTCCAAGCAAGTGTGTTTTGGAAAAAGTTTAAAAAGTCTCAGTTACTAATTCAGAAGTCAAACAACAAAAATCAGCGAAACTAGTCCTGTGAAAATTTTGTAAATATAACGCTGATTTTTGTTGTTTGACTTCTGAATTAGTATTTATTCGGCGTGTTATTGTGTCTTAAGTCTCATTTAATTAGGATCATGAACTTCCCCTTTTGGAAAAGGATGGCTTAACGTATAGCAGCAGAGAAGATATTGCTAATATCATAGTTGAGACTTTTAGTGCTGTGTCAAATAGTACTAATTATCTACCAGCATTTCTCTCAGTTAAGCTTTGTTGTGAGAATACATCCATCAATTTTACTTCTTCCGATACGGAAGCATATAACACTGATTTCACTATGATGGAGATGAAGAGAGTCTTGTTGCTGATGCCTGTAGCAAGCCCTGGCCATGATGCCATTTCTTATGTCATGCTATGTTTCCTATGTAATTTGTCCAATGAATCACTAAAATCTCTTCTCATTCTGTATAACAGAATATGGAAGGAGTGTTTTTCCCTAATGCTTAGCGAAATGCTGTAGTGATCCCCATAGCCAAACCTCTAAAGGACCCAAGGAATCCATTAAAATTATCATCCTATTGCTCTCACTAGTTGACTACGCAAACTTCTGGAGAAAATGGTGAATAGTCACCTTGTCCATTTTTTGGAAGAAAATGGTTACCTATTCCCAAATCAAAATGGTTTTCAGAAAGGCCGATTAACAACTAACAATGCGCTTCTGCTTGAGACTTCAGTGTGTAGTGCCTTTCTTAAGAGGAACCATTTAGTGTCAATTTTTTTTTTTTACATGGAAAAAGCATATGATAAGACATGGAGATATGGAATTCTCCAAGATTTTTATCATTATAGCATATGGGGAAAACTTTCAGTTTTCATTCAGAATTTCATGAAAGACAGGTTGTATCAAGTAAAAATTGCTTCTGTGCTTTCTAAATCGTTTACCAAGAAGAAGGAGTGCCACAGGGCTATGTACTGAGTTTAACCCTCTTTAATGTTAATACAAATGAAATTCTGAAGGAACTTCCCCAAACCATATCTGGTACGTTATATGTCAGTGACTTGCAAATAAGCTGCCAAAGTGCAGGCATGCGGTGTATGGAGAGACAGCCGCAGATTGCCATTAACAGGATAGTTATGTGGTCGAATAAAAATGGATTCAAGTTCTCTAATCAAAGACAATTTGTGTCCATTTCTGCTGTAAAAGAAATTTTCATCCGGATTCAGAAATCTTCCTAGAGGGCTCACCAGTTCCAGTAGTGGCAGAAGTTAAATTTCTAGGAGTAATATTTGATAAAAAAAAGTAGCTTTTTTTTCTCATGTCATAAGAAAAAGTGTTTAAAAGTACTAAACATTATGAAAGCATTATCAAATACCTCCTGGGGTGCAGATAAAACTTCCATGCTCCAAATTTACGGAGCTCTTATTTGCTCCAAACTCAATTATGGATAAGTGGTCTGTGGATTGGCACAGCCTTCTGTGATAAAAAAGCTTGATCCTGTTCACCATCAAGACCTGAGAATTTGTTCAGAAGCTTTCAGAACATGTCCTGTGTAGAGTTTGTACGTAGAATGTTTCAAACCACCCCTCCAGCTAAGGTGTGAGCAATTATCTCTTCAATATTGTTTCAAAACTGTATCACATCCTGATCATCCAGCCAACCACTCACTGCTTGACAGTCAGTTTTATTTGCTCTACCAACCGTGTCCTTGTATTCATGCTTTTGGATTGTGCATCCAGCAGTGGATGCAAGAACATGACTTAAGTGAAAGTCCAAGAGGTAAGTATTTGGAAATACATCCTTGGAAAGATGCACACATTGAGCTTGTCAACATATTTTCCAAATTAGCTAAGGACAACATCAGTGATGTCATGTACAAGCAGATTTTCTATGAGCATAGACAGGCTTTCAATGACTATGATGCAGTATGTACAGATGGATCTAGGTCCCAGGATCATGTCGGCTTTGCTTTCGTGTGCGAGAATACTGTATTGAGGGAAAGAAACTTCATCTTGTTTGTACCATCTCTACTGCGGAGATTGTTGCTCTACCATTAGCCCTATCCATCACAGGTAAACAACATAGGAAAAATTTCATTATTTACACAGGCTCACTAAGTGTGCTGAAAGCTCTGGAATTGTATGTGAATAACACAAATCTGTTAATTGTAGAAGTGCTGAAGCTCAATATTAACTTCAAGGCCAAAGATTACCAGATCCTTTATTGCTGGTTACCAAGTCATGTTGGTATAAAAGGGAACGAACTGGCGGATATTACTCCAAAATACGGCTGTGGGACATCCAGCCAACATATCCCATATTCAGATATTAACACTGATTGGGAGGAAAATTCTGATGAAATGGCAGAAGCTTTGGGATGCGCAGTTAACCAATAAATTACAAAATACAAAACCTAAAATAGAATGTTGGAAATGTGCCCTAAACCAAAAGGAGCAGGTCCTTTTGATTTGACTAAGAACCTGTCACACAAGGCTAACACACACAGGTACCTATTTAACTGAACCACTATGTGCTGAATGCAGAACTATTTCAACCATTCAACACATTTTAATTGATTGTCCAATTTTTATTGTTTTCAAAATTTATATTGTAATAACTGTGAAATTTCAGCCAAAAATTTAGCTGGTGGAGAGCAATATTCTAACATTTTTTACTTTTTGAAAGCTACAAAGATTTACCACATTATTTGAATGCCTTGAATTTAGTTTCTGCTTCAGAAGGTCTGACTGGAATCTAGTTATATTCATATTATAAAAATGAGTAACATCATGGTTTGAAGATAAATGTAGTAAAATTTATCCTTTGAATATAGAGATTTCTATCTATATTTCGTGGTTTTCGTAAAATAATTTTATGTGTTTGATTTTAATGCATTTTTTATTAAACTTTATTGCTATTTTTTACTTATATGTAACTTTGTCTTAAATTTCTCTTTGTGTGTATGTATTGAATGGTACATGTGTTCTTGTCTTTATTAAGTTTTGAAAATACACAACATTTTGTTTGGCGCAATATAAACTCATGAGATTTGTGCCAGAAAACCCCAAACAACCAGCCTAATAATTTCAGTTAATGGTACAAGTGTTTATAAAAGGTATTCTCTGGTTATAAATATAAAATATATCATACAGCTGTGTTATTAAAAAATATATATTTGAATTTAAGTCTCTTGTTTTTAAATAGCTTGGTTTTTCAAACACCTGCACTATATCTTTAAAAATAAATTAATGATATTATGCCACATTTAATGGCATCGCTATAACTAATTGGCTGGTTGCTATCCTGCATGAAAGATAAGATAAAGGTACAGTAAGACCCTGCTTAACGCTGTTTCGGTTTAGCGCTCTTTTATTTCAACCCGGGGATTCCACGAAATCGCTCGCGGTATACGGGGATTCCCCGAAATATTATGCAGTGATAGGTTTCAAATACATATCTGAAAGAGTGTACTTATATTTCTTGTTTGGTGCGGTATTGTACAGACATATTTTTATTATTGTAAACATTTGTTGACATTATTGTAAGTAGGTATTAATTTACATATTTAATACTATATTACAGTGTCAAATATTTTGATCTTTAGTTTTTTACTATGGGTTATAATGAAAAAGAAAAGAAAGCAACCAGAAAAAGCATTTCACTCAAAACTAAAATGGGAGTGATTAGAAGATTAGATTCTGGTGAACGTCAAACTCTAATTAGTGCTTCATTGAATTTGCCAACTTCAACAATAAGGACCATCATGAAGAATAAAGAAAAAATACTGTCATCGGCAACTGCAACTACGTCAAGCTCTGCAACTAGAATTACCTGTTCTAGAAATAATATTATAGAGGAAATGGAAAAACGACTGTCTATATGGATTGACGACGAAATTGACCACAATATGCCATTAAGCCAATCTATCATAATGGAAAAAGCTAGAAGAATTTTTAATTACATTCAGGCTGAGACAATTGACAAAAGTGAAACTTTCGTTGCTAGTTGAGGATGGTTTAATAGATTTAAACATCGAAATAACCTTCACAACATAAAGATTACAGGAGAAGCAGCAAGTGGTGATACAAAAGCAGTGGCTGAATTTCCAGCGATATTAAAAAAAATAATTGAAGAAGGAAACTATCCTCCAGAATTGACTGAAGAAGAAGGAAACTATCCTCCAGAACTAAATATGACTGAGAATTTTATTTGTTTTTTTTTAAGAATATTCGTTTTGTTATTTATATTTTGTTTTTATTTTTGCAAGAAATAATAATGTGGTATTAATTTGGGCTTTAAGAAATAAATGCTTGGTTTTATTTTTATTAAAAAAACATACTTTTTAAATTTAATACCTAACCAATTTCCTAGCCATCTTTCCCTAACTCCAATATTTACATGTAAAGATAGCCTCATTTAGCGCTGTTTCGCATTACGCTCTACTTTGATGGAACGTATCTCCCGCATTAAGCAGGATCTTACTGTATGTCTCATTTTTTCACAACACTTCTTGGCTATGCGGATGATAAATTTCTGTATATAGTAACATTAAGTAGTGTCTTATAGAATTAAAACTGAAAAGGTATAGATGTTTCTAATGACTAAATATCAATAAGAAATATGGATGAATCTTTGCATTATGGTAACTTAGCGATTTTTTTGGCGAAACTTTGGTGATACAGCAACCTGCTAGTTTTTTTTGGGGGGGGACACCAATTTTGTTTTCACAAAGTAAAGGCATGCTTTTTTTTTTTTTTTTTTTTTTTGTTCTTTTTTTATTCAACATTTTTTCCAACAATCTGCTAGCCGAATTATGCTTATGCTAGAACTTTTATGGAACAAAAGTGCTTAATCATGACGAAGATTAGGTGCGAAATTGGGAGAAAGTGTAGAATCGCCCACTGCTTCCCACGTTTTTAAGAATTGCATACACACGGTATCCATGTACACGTCGACCTATTTTCACTTAAAAAAACATCTCAGAATTACACAAAAATGGCATTGCGCACACTCTTGACTTTATCCATGTACACATCGACCTATTTTCACTTAAAAAGTCAAAGAAAATTGACAAAAATCCAATTCTTCTTACTCTTGTAAAAAGCGCCAAACAAATAAGTGGGCAATTCTGCACTTTAGCAGCGAAATTGTTTCTAAGTGCTTATTAGCTAAAATCCCCATTGGAATTTTTTGGAAAATGTCACATTACATGTCTCATGATCTCTCATTTCTCTGAGACAAAATAATCTGTGATTGTGACTGTGTACTTGTCAGATTATTGCTAAAGTCCTAGCTAGTAACCTTTATTGCCTTACCAAAATGTCGCCAAACTACCTGTTACCATATTCTAAAGATTAGCCAAAATATGTTTTCTCTAGCTTTTCAAGTAATAAAAAACCAAGTTCTTGCACTATCTGAGATGTATTCAATAAAAATTGTTTAACATAAGCTGTGCACGTTTTCAAATGTAAATTTGTAAGATATCTTTGCGTCAAAAAATATTCTTGTAAAAGTGCAAATTTCAGATTTTAATTTTTTTTAAAAAAAAACGTAATTTTTGTTTTTTCTCTTTTTGTTTTTCCTATCAAATCTAAGAGAATCAGGCTTTTATATGGCTGTAATTGTTAATTAAGAAACAATTGCTTTTTTTTTAAAGCAAAAGTAGTTGAATTCATGGTATTTTGCCAGTTTTGTTTTTCTAGGATCTGTTTTGCATATTACAGACTTATTAATAAAGCAGTAAGCAATCTGAGAGGATCTACTTTATTAATAAAATTTTTCTTCCAAAGAATTTTGAGAAGGATAAGGACAAGTTGCTGATTATCATAACAAATTAAATTTTGCTTATTTTTACTTAGCATTGTCATAATCTTATAATCATACTCATATTTGATTGATTTTGTAAATTAGAATTATATTTCTGACTAATTTTCAAAAGATTTTTAGTTGTGCAATCTTTTTTAAACATTCTTTCTTGGATTTTCAAAGAAATCTTTCCTTTGTATAATAATGTTACTGATGATTGTACTGTAATATGTATATTTCTTATTCAAAAGAGCTGAGGAAATGGAAACAAGTGTTCCAACCATTCCTCCAAAACCTCGTGTTTTGCAGCAACGAAATGAAGGATTGGCTTCACGAGCTAAGTGCAATATAGGTCAGAATGATTTAATTTTAACTCTCTGTCTAGATATTTTATGCATTTTTAGTTGCATCATAAGACTTAAAAATTTTTCAGATAACAGTCCTATTTATGTAAATATTGGTGATATATGCAGTGCCTCTAACAAAGCTAATGTCTCAAGTGATTTGAATATTCAGGATAACTTGATAAAGGTTTGTATAATGTATTAAGCTTATTAATTTAAATTTTATTTTGTTTCTTATT
Organism: Stegodyphus dumicola; assembly: GCF_044657685.1. Taxonomy (NCBI): domain Eukaryota; kingdom Metazoa; phylum Arthropoda; class Arachnida; order Araneae; family Eresidae; genus Stegodyphus; species Stegodyphus dumicola. The sequence continues at coordinate 135,093,563 of NC_140771.1, read as the reverse complement.
TTTGATGATATAAATCTATTCCTGATTTCTATCTTATTTTAATTTAGGCCTCCTTTCAGAAGAGTTTAGCAGCTACTCTTGCTCAAAATGCAGTTCATCAGAAGCTAAAGGAAACTATAACATCCAGTTCTGAACTATTACCAGGAACCAGTACATTCCAAGGTAAATCATTTAATTATGTGAAATTTTAAACATATTTTGTAAAAGAGATATGCCTTGTATAATTAATCATCTGAAATATTTTAAGATATTCAATCAATGGTGACCTCTGAAAATTAAGGTTATTTTCCAGTATTTTCAGAAGTGCCGTAAACAGTATTAGGCATTTTCTTTTAGTTTTAAAAGTTTATGTATTTCAGAATTTTTTTTTTTTTTCATGCAAAGAGCAAGTTTTTTTTTATATTGATCTTCCAAGTAAATGCATATGCAAAGACAGAAGATGCCTTTCGCTTGTAAAGCACATTTTCCCTCTGTTGTATCTGATATTGAAGCAGTAACTATATCAATTTCATTTTATTCAATTTTATCCATAAATTTTAAAATTAATTTTTTTATAAAAATCTAAAATAAAATTTGTATCATGACAAAATGTTTTTCATATGAGAATTTGCAAAACCTGCATTCTGAGATTTGTCATTTTTCTAATAATTATGTAATGATGAATAAAAATTGCTTGTTATTATTCTAATTGTGTAAGTGATAAACAAAGAAGTATTATATATTATATTCTAATATTTTTAACATTTAAGCAAAATTTGACGAAAAAAGATTTGTATGCATTGAAACCACTTGAAGAATAACAAACCAGATTCCATGCAATTTTCATCTTCTGTACAAGTGGTCATCTTAAGAGAGCATTCCCATTATGGTTAATATTCATAACTTGCATAAACAGAACTTTGTTACAACACAGAAACTGGCATAAGCATTTTGTCTAAATGTTCTAACTTTATACAATGACACAGTTGTAGCATAGAAAAACTTGCAGACACATTCATACATATGCACTTTTGCTTTCTCCAGTGAGCTGCAGCTTATACCCTATTTATCAGGTGTGAACAAATCTAATGATTTTTTATGCAATATGACTATGCCAATCGTGAGGCTTAAGCTCTCACATGAATGCTCCCTTAGAGAGCACGATTGTTGTAATGGTCAATGCTTCTATTTTAAATATTCTTTTCAGAAGTACTAGGATTCAGGATGATTATATTAGGGATTCTGAGTACTGAATAAAAAATGCAGAGTTTAAATATATAAACTCTTTGGGAAAACAATTCTAGAAAACATGAATAAGTTGTTCATATTTGTTGAAGTATCTATGTGCTAATGACATTTTCCTTATTTGATTTAACTGGGGAAAATAAAGAATTTTCCCTTAAAATAAAGATTAATGTACTATTAAATTATGATTTCTGTTATTCAAGCAGAAATTTATCTTTGAAATAATGTGGTTTTCTTATTAATTGCTATACTGATAATTTATAACATTGATTATATGATGCAAACAGTATATTTAATCATTGTATTATTACAGTACACATGCATATGAATTACACATTTATGCATATGAATATTAAATACAGTACACATTTATGCATATGAATGTTCATGTTTCCCTGTTATATTCAAAGATGTATTTTAGTATTTTAATTTTGTAATTTTTGTCTTTTTCCCTTTGTGACACTATTTTTTGGTACTTGTGAATTTTGTAGTAGGCTTTGTTCTTTTTGTTGAAGTTCAAATCCACCCCATTCCTCCTCTCTATTACAAAATAGCAAAAGAAGATCAGGTAACTGCTGTTGATTACCAAACACATTCCTTTCTGTTACCAGTCGTGCCAAAAATTTTATTGCTGTATCTTATTGTAAGGAAAATGTTCAGCTCATTCTTGGTTTATGTCCTGGCTTACAAGTATTGCATTGTCTCTGCAAGTGAAAATGTTGAACAAGAAAAAACAAATGCTGCAGCAATTGCACTGGGGGATGGGGCCAAAACATCTTCCACTGGCCTTGCTGATGTGTTTCTTGAGTACAGTTCTTCAGCAGGCAGTCAAAATGTACCCTAAAACTGTCTCTCAAGCCTCAGTGCTGTTTTAAAAGTAAAGTTTTGTATAATATATATTACAAGTACTGAATGATATTTTTTCTTTTTGCCTGTTTTGTACTTACATATTAATGGAACACCTTTGTGCAATTTAGTAATTTTTTGCAGATGAAAAAGTTACTTATCAAGTGCAAATTGATTGTTTTTGAGACTTTAAATAAGAATCATGACTTTAATAAGTGTTAAAAAAAAATAAAATGCTTGCATTCATTTGCAGATCTGTCTATAATTTTTTTTTTTTGTGTGTGTGCTGTTCTTCTCCTATAGTGTATAGCAATCTGCTTAAAAATCACCAGAGAACTGCAGACACTTGACATCACCCAAACCTTGGCAGCACTGGCTGCTCACCAAATGCATCTCCTCATTATTCCCTTTAGAGGATTTGCTGCAAAATTCTATGTTCCAGAAGAAATTTTAATTCAATTTCATCCACTGCTGGCAAATTTCATAAGTGCATATTTTAATACAATGAAAAGAACACACACGAAAATGGCGAATATTGTTCCAGCTTTTGGTGTTGCTAAGCGTACAGTAAATGATTGGGGGGGGGAAAGAGGAATGCAACTGAATAATTTTGTAGTAAACTTGATGATAAGGTGGGCTAACTTTTTGATCTCCTATAAAGAAACAAAGGTTAGAAAAGTTAGATGATGTTTTGCTGTTATGGTTTAATCAGGAGCTTAGCAAGGGGAAGCCAATCAGTTGACCGGTGTTCAAAGAAAAAGCTGTTCTGCTTATCAGGAAATGTGTGAAGACTATGGCAAGCGAAGGTTGATTTAACAGATGGAAGAAAACAAACAGAATTTATATGCTCACGATTTCGGGAGAAAAATTATTAACCAATTTTGAAGCTGCAACGAAATTCAAATAAAAATTGAAAGCTTTTATTAACAAAAAGGCTTTGTCCGACAAACAAGTTTATATTGTGGATGAAACTGGTTTGTATTATAGATTGCTTCCAGAGAAAACATTAGCGTTTGGGAACGAAGCCACTGCACCATGCTACAAAAATTGTAAAGACAGAGTGACTTTGTCTGTATGCAAGAATGCTACTCGGAACTCATAAACTCCATTTGATGGTTTTTAGCAAATGAGCAAAGCCAAGAGTGTATACAAATATTAGTGTCAAGTCCTTGCCAGTGCACTATTAAGCTGTAAGGACAGCTTGGATGACTGAACAGCTATTCAAGGGATGATTTCATTCCGAGTTTGTTCCAGCTGTGACAAAACATCTCTAGTAAAGAAAGCTATAAGAGGAAGTGTTTCTTTTATTGAATAATGCTCCTTCTCATCCTAGTGAGGGTGAATTAAAGATAGGTGATTATTGAGGCAGTCTTCTTGCCAGCTAACGTAATGTCTCTATTACAGCTTATGAATAAATATTTAATAGAAAATTTAAAGAGACAGTATCTAAGAAAGCTTTTGACAGCTATCAGTGAGGAAGCTAACTCTGATTTAAGCATCATTGATTTATTGAAAAAGATTAATATTAAGGAAGCTATTTATATGATAGCTGAGTCATGAGGTTGCCGAATTCACAATGATGACAATCTTGGCATAAACTTTGGTCACTGTGTGAAAAAAACGTAGAAGGAAAGGCAGTCACCTCAGTTGAAGAGACACTTTTGTAATAGCAACTTTGTGTCATCTTTCAATTGTCTTAATGGATGCCAAGGTGTTAATGTTTAAGATATGGAGTGGTCGTTGACCGCTGCCAGGGATCTTCAGCGAGAAACTCTATCAGATAACAACATTATCGGAGCCGTTGTTGATGTGGTTTATGGTGATGACCCCGACATCAATGACAATGCAACCTCTGTCATATCACATAAAAATGGAGTAAAAACATTGGAAATGGATTTATGCTATGTGAAACAAAAGGTATCAGCTTTCTCCATTAATGTGATGCTTTTAGAAAAATTTTCGAAATAATGCAGTGAGTCACCGAATTTCCAGCCTTCAGCAGAAATCATGAATTTTTTAAACATTCCTTCTAATGTTCAACTTTTTTATAAATTGACACATTTAAGTAAGTAAGTGCATTTCCAACAAATAATCAATCAAATAATTTTTTCCCTCCTTTGCTTTAACTGGAATTTTGCTTAACTAGCTTAATCTCATTCCAGTTTAGGTTGGTTAAGAGGGAGTTTACTATATATAATAATTCTTTTAAATGCATCTTACAAAATATGTGTAGTTCTCTTTAAACAGTATGGAAAATATATTTAGGTGAAAACAGCAAAAAGTGCAGACATGTGGTTTTGGTATTGTACCAGTCATATATGAGTTTTATTTATGTCTGAATATTTTCAGAATTTAAATGCTAATATAGGTAACTATTTAACGATACTTATATTTTAACAGAGTCTCCTTACTAGAAATCGTTAAATGTGCAAAATGTGTCACTGGCAACCATGTATATAGCAATTATTCAATTTTAAGAATTAGTATCTCCATTTTCATATTCTTTCCCTCGTATTCTAATTTTTACAATTACTGTATACAATTCATCATATATATTTTTTAGCTTAAATTCTTTTTTAAATTATGAATTTGTAGGATTTACCTGCAATGGACGAAATTGCAGTAAATGTTTTTCAGGAATACAGTAGTTTGAGCACAATTGCTTAAGGGAACAAATGCTTTGAATCTTTTCTTTAAGGGATTGACTGAAATTTCTACGAGAATAAAAGAAAGAAAAACCCACTTGTAAGTTTTTTGGGATAAATGTTTAATCAAAATATAATTCATGTTTGTAATGCTATATATCTATGAAATAATTTATTTTTCTTTCAATTCATTAAATATCATCATTCTTTTTCTTCTGTAAAAAATTGCCAAACTGCACCACAGTGGTTATGCTAAGTGGTCATAAGTACTTATTTAATTTAATATAGTGTCATCATCTTAACTATAAAGGAATTAAAATTTTGAAACAGACGTTGCATATTATGTATTTATTATTTAAAATAAATATGTATATTTTGTAAATATAGGCATATTGTGAGAAAAATATAGCATATGTAATGAAATATATAAGAGCTATTGGAAGTAGGTTCTCTCCAATAATGTTATTTTAAGTTTCAAAATGCATGTACATATTCATTTGAAACATATATGGCTGTCTCTCTTTATTATTGTATTTCCATTGTTAATTATGACCACCTGCCACATGTGCTCTTCTAAATTAACTGATACAAAAATGTCTCGTATCGTTATCTCGTATCGTCGGACATACAATTGTGTAAACATGGCTGCCAATAAAGTTCATTTATGACTCTCTATTTTGTAAGAATTCCTGATAGGAAGAAATACTAGAAGCATTTCGAAAACTAGTGAAAGTTTTTGTTGGACATGCAGTTTTGGATAGAATGTGCAGGTGATGAAAAATTTGGAACTGGCGATTTTGAACTGAATGATAAGCCATGCTTTTCATGGCCATTTTTGATCAATGATGATATCGTCAATTGCAGAAAAGTATCACTCAGCTCAACAAATTATTTAGAACCATGTTCGGAGACTAAGATTAGTCTAGATATTCCAGATGGGTGCCTCATGAATTAATTGAGAAAAATTTGCTTGATCGATTGATCATATGCATATCTCTGCTTGCTCAGAACAAAAATTAATTTTTCCTGGACAAAATGATAACTAGCAATGAAAAGTGGATTATATGTGAAAGCATCACTATGAAAAGAGCATATTATAAGCCTGGACAACTTGATCCCTCCATCTCTAAACAAAACTTGAATCTGAATAAGAGAATGCTGTGTATATAGTGGGATGTCCAAGAACCAATACATTACAAGCTTTTGAAACTTCTGGAAAGTTTAATGCGGTGAGATACTGTCAGCATGTGGCTTTAAACATAGTAACCAAAGAAAAGAGGTTGGCTATGTCCAATAATAAGCATATCATATTGCATGATGATAATGGGAGACTACATGCTGCTTTGGCAACTCATAAGAAAAATCACAGAGCTAGGCTTGGAAATTCTGCCAGAGCCACCATACTCTCCAGACCTAGCATCCTCTGATTATCATCATTCATTTTTCTCCTTACAAAATATTTTGAAGGAGAAAATTCAAAACTGAAGCAGGTCAAACCAAGCAATTCTTTGCTTCTTGCTTCAAGATATTTTTTAAAAATGATATTTATAAATTACCATCAAATTGGCAGGTGGTCATAATTAACAATGGAAATTATATTGTATGATAAATTTTATTAAAGGTATAAAAATGTATTATTTTCTTTCACTTCCCAAATGGACAGAATTTTCCGGTAGATGTTATATATATATACACACACACATGCATAGATACCACATCAATAATCAGTCATGCAATTTATTTATTAAATCATTAAACTATTGAAACAATGAGAATATTGTATTTACATTTGTTAATATTTTAGCACATATTTTGCATAAAATATTAAGTAACTTGCTCATTCTAGATTCATATTTAAATATCCAAGGTTATTAAAAAACTTTTATATTTTTTGCTATCAACAATATTCTAGGTAGCACTAATCCAGTAACATCTGCTTTTGATGAAAGTGTAAATAATGCACATGCACCTCCTCCACCAGTAAGACGTTCTTCTGCTACTAGACAGCCACCTGTTGTTCCACCTCACAGAACACTCAAAACCAATGACCCATCCACAAAAGAATCAACTTCATGGAATGTCTTCAGTGAGTCTGCTGATGGATCGGATGCGCATGCACAACTGATGAGAGCACTTAATGCACGTCTTGATGCTCTTCAAAAAGATGAGGAAATGGTAGCACCTGATCGACTTCCCCCTCCACCACCTCCATTAGAGGAGACAAGTCCTGAAATACCTGCTCGACAAAACTTTCTGCGAACTGCTCCTGCAAAGAAACTTCCTCGTGTCCCAGATAAGAAAAGTCTCCTTTCTGACTTAGAATCAAAGTTGAGTCATGGGGAACATCAAGATCATAAAAGCAGTGCAGCATCTAAATTTCATACTGCTCCAAGACCTCTAGAAACAAAAGCACAGCGTCGTGTTTCACAACCAACATTCAGTGAACTTTTGGATCAGTTTCCCAGGAATCGTAATTCAGTGGAAGAAATGGTTCCAACCAAAAAGCTTCCTTTGCCACCAGATCGCAGGAGCTCTTTGGATTTAGATCATACCAAATCTCACCGTGTTCTCACATTTGAAGCAGGAGGAACAAAAGTGAGTACAGGAGATGCTGCTTCTAGAGTACAAAAATGGCTTTCAGGTCGTGGATCTGTGGATGTATCTCAATGCCATGCTGATTTGCTTGGAGAAATAAGAGAAGGAGTAAGCTTGAGAAAGGCATCTAGTGATGATCGTTCAGCTCCGATGCTGCGTAATCTGAGAGCTAGGCATCCCAAGTAAACAGGATTGTATAAACAAATGATATTTCAAAATATATGGCAAAAAAAAAAGAAGAAAATCTCTAAAAGTGATATGCCAGATGTAGGCTATATAGTTATAGTTATTGGTACTCATCCCTTAGAAACAAAAGCACAGTGTTTTGTTTCTCAGCCTGCATTGGTCCTTTAATTATAGCTATGTAGTTATCTGTGTATAATTCTGACTGCTAATAACATTCCATTTAAAGAAAATAAGTTGTTATATATTGACATTTTAAATGTGATTTTTTGATGAATGACTTAATATCCTGTAGCTTCTTTTTAAATACAAATTGAATTGCTACATTCATGTATATTATCTCCATTATGTTTTCAATTGAGTATATCATTCTGGACTTGGCAATATATATGTTGTCTGTGCATGCATGATTCCAATACCTTGAAAATAATGCAGATAGTAACATGAGAATTTAACACACACACATATATATATATATATATTAGATGAATCAAGTAGGAGACTTGTGTATAATGTATTTGATGTAGAACATAGTAAATTATTTCTACTGTGTTTATTATTTATGATCACAAAAGTACAAGAGATAGAATTCAAAAGTTTTTTTTTTTTTTTTTTCCCTTTACACATTGATCTGTGGGGAATTCCTTGATATTGTTATTATTGTTTCAGAGTTTAAGCCATTAATTTTGTAATATGTAAATAGCTATATGTTTAATTATTTCATCACCATTAAGGACAGTATCTGCACGAGATCAGTATTCAGCTAAAGGGAAAGGATGAATAATGGTAATTGTAGTATAATTATGTGACTTGGGTTCACAGAATACTAAAATTAATTTTCTTTTCTTTTTTAAAGCAGTGGTCTCAAACTGGCAGGCTGCATGCAACCATGATACAGTTTTATACAGCCACCAATACATTTCAGTTATGTATTTGTTTTAACACCTTGCTTATGGATTTCAGTATAGGATAAATTCATTGCACAGTGCATTGCAATATAGTATTTATTACAAAAATAGAAAAACACTAGCAAACATTTCTCTAGTTATTACATTCCAGCTGAGTTCGAAGCTGGCAGTGGCACACAACCAAAAGTACATATATAATGCATATAACAGCACTTTGAGAGACCCACAAAAGAAGCTAAGGGGGGAAAAAGTACATTAATTAGCATCTCAGGAAATGACAGTTTAAAATGTAAATATAAACAACATTAGAGACATGGATTGTGTTTATTTGCATGAGTGCTATTGACTCAAAAAGAAATAGAATGAATAGATTTATGATGTTAATTAAATGAAAAAATGAATAGATTCTATATCCTTGCATGTTAGGCTGTGTGACTTATCTGAGGTCAATCATTGGCCAAACATTCAACCAACTGACAGCTGGTAGAACATTTTTTATATTTTGGAATGTGCTCTTTCTTTTCTCCCATAATGAGTTGGGATTTTGCTTTTCTTCAGTTGGTCCAGAGATTGGTAAGCTGGATGTACAGTTACGGGACTCATATTGCTAAACAGATTGAGACTAATATATGGCTTGTAAAACTTGATATTGCTGTTTGTCATTAGATCTATGTTGAGTCAATACAAATCATCTGAAATTATGCAAAATGTTTGAGTATTGCTTTCATATGAAAATTCATCTTGCTCATTTAAGGTTGTAAATAAAATTATAATTGTGATTTTAATTCAGAGATTAAACTGCAAACCATGTCTTTAGCAAAAGATAAAGAAAAGTGACAGAAGAAGGTTGTGTTTTTCAAGATAAATGAGAAATTATGTACTATTGTTGTGTGTGCAATAAAATTGTATGTTTTATTTTTAAAGAGGCAATATCAGTTCTTCTAAAAGAATGCAATTTTTGTTTTGTTTACAAAATGAATCATAAAGAAAAATTAAAAATCTTGGTAGGTAAACTGAAGGGGGGGGGAAGTTACACTTTTTTAAAATCTGGATTGCAGGAAAAACAATTACAGAAGCAAATGCAGTGAGTACAGTTTGTGTAATTTTTGCTATTGTGCACATCTTTGTAAAAAAATCAAAACCATTTAGGGATTGTGAATTTGTTAAACTTTGTTTGATCAACTCAGCTGAACTTCTTTGTCCTCGCAATCAATAGTTATTTTTAAATATTACTGTGTCAACCAATGTAGTAGTGGAACATATAAATAAAATTGCTAGTGATTTATGATGCCAGTTAAATGAAAAATTATTGATTTTTCTACATTCTCAATAGCAGTTGATGAGAGTATTGACATTACCGATATAGCACAGCCTGTCGTTTTTGTAAGAGGTATTATTGATCAATTAGAAGTAGATAAGGAGTTACTAGAAACAATTCTCATGTAAAGAAAAACTGTTGCACAAGGTATTTTTTCCAAAATAGTGAAAAGCGTAGCAAAAATAAATAAATAAATAAATTGATGTAAAATTGTTGGATTAACTAATGATGGTGTAGCTGCAATAGTTGATAAAAAAAACTGAGTAACGTTAAAATTAAGAAATATAGTGAAAGAGGAAAAATTTTCAGAATATGTTCTGCTTTATATGTTACATTATTCATCAAGAAGCACTGTTTGCCAGAAGTTTGAAAATGGATGATATTATAGAAATGATAATTAAAAGTGTAACCTTTATTCTGTTTTACTTTGAATCATCGATTATATGTGGACCAGCTTTGAATCATCGAGAATTTGTTCCACTGCTTGAAATTATGAGTTAAAAAAAAAAAAAAAAAAAAAAGATTTAATATAACAACAGAAGATGTGTTAAGTTGAGGAAAGTACTAATGATTTTTTGATTTCATTATGCAAAAAAAAAAAAAAAAAAAAAAAAAAAAAAAACGAAAATAATAGCATCAACAAGCTGCATAATCATACTGAATATACAGCTAGAATAATTAGAATTTCTTCTTGACTAAACCAGCCATCTAAATAGTCTGAATAAAGAGCTGTGAGGAAAGATAAACTTATCACTGATATGTGGGCTTCTATTAAAATTTTAAATTGCAAATACAGGAAACACAACTAAAGTAAACAAATTTCACACATTTTCTGTCTTAAAAACCACCCTTTTATTCCAATGAAAAATCTCTAGAATATGCAAGAAGAACGGCATTATTAGGACAAGAATTTGAAGTTTCTCTAATTTTAAATTATTCTCATTGCCATTAAAAGCTGACATGATAATCATACCTGAAAATCTACAAATGGATCTAATTAATTTACAGTGTGATACAAATCTTAGTCAAAGAATTGAAAATACAGATTTGATTAACATTTATTCATACTTGTTGAAAGGTAAATGTTCTCAGTTACAAATGTTTTGTACTAAAAATATTTGCTTTGTTTGGAGTACATTTATATGTGAACAGTTTTTTTCGCAGTTGGAAATTAACAGGTCTAGCAAAAGGACCCAATTGACTGATGAGTATTTGTAATCCATGATGAAGATAGTTTTCAGTAATTTTTCTCCAAGGCTCTAACATTATAAAACTGGAAATGCTGTGAAGTGTTGAGATGTAGTAAAAATTATAGAAATGTATAATTGTTTACATAAATCATGTATTTTTCTTGCATCTGTCAATAAAAAAGTTAATATCTTAAAAAAATAGGTTGTTGCTAATTATTCTCAAGTTTTGTTCCAATGGGAAAATTTTTTTCTAAAAATTAGGTTTATAATCTGTTTATTTTATGTTGAGAGTGACTTATTTAGTGGTTAATTCAACATATTAGAATAATCTGAATATTTAGCTGCTAGTGTATTTTATATTTAGGTGCTAGTATATTTGAATTATGAAATGTAACCAACAGAAATTTATTATAGCTAGAAAATAAGTATGATAAATATGAATTTTTTTCCTTTGCAGTACTATTATTATTGTTTATATATGTTTTTGAAAATATTTAGTAAGTCAAACTTGAAATATGTCATGATATAGTTAGTTGAAATTTAATATAAAATTTGGGTTAAAAAAAATCTTGCCCACCGGGTTATTTTAGATCGTGTTTGCAACATGCCATCTGTAACACGAATGCAGCCCACATGCAATTTAAGTTTGAGACCACACTTTTAAGCCAGATAATTTCTTACAGAATCGTATTCCTTTTTTCAAGAAATTTGTTAATTAATAGCTTATAATGCTAAATTTGTTAAAGTTGCTGAGAGTTTTATTCATAATTTTAGGAAAGGAGCAGTGAAGCAAAATACAAAATTAAAAAGAGTCAAAATGTTGATTCTGTTCAGGCAAATAAATCTCTGTGTAATGGAAGAATTATAACTTTTTGTGAAATACTTTCCAATAAGTTTTGTAATAATTAAATTATTTAATAAATATTTTCTGAGTAGTATGAAATATCTTTCAGTGAATTCTTAGCATTTTAATTCATAGTAATTTCAGTACTGTAGCAAATGATTAAGAAATCCATGGTAAAACATTTAAATGAAGAATAGAATTGGAAATGTAAATAAAGAAGAGAAATGTTAAAGGACCAAAAAAGTAGAGAGAAAAATATGTTTTTTTTTTTTCGGGGGGGGGGGGGTGTAGCAAATTTTTTTCTCGAAATGTGTATAATTCAGGGTAATATGTTTTTCTCAAAATTTTGAGCAAAAAATTTTTGGGATTACAGAGTATGCAAGTATAAACTAGTCCATAACCCCATGTTATGTTGATTACTGTATTTGAATGAAAACTTAACTAAAAATTTGGCCATATTTATTTTATGTTATCATTTTGCTGTAAGGGTATTTGAAAAATTATGAAATTATTGAAAATTATGAAAACTTTCATCTCTACATTCAGCATCTGTTGGTTAGGGAAAAAATTCCAAGAATGTATTTGGCTTGTGAAAATGAATAGGAAGTTGCTTTGTTATGCATGACTGTGCTTGTATTTTGAGAATGTACACAGTATAATCACATTGAGAAAATTATAACTTTTTTTTCCCATAAGAGTTAGGAGATATGATATCATCACATAAGCATCTTTATGGAGCAGTAATTTTGTGTAAGAAATAAAAATTCAAAATAATCATTTTATGTTTAATATTTCTTAACTCGTATTCACTTACATGTATAATATGTGTAAGGGAAACATACTGTTTTAAAAGAATCATGCAAAATTTTCTCTCAGGTGGACAAAAAACATTTTTTTAATGTGTCTATGCATTTTGTGATTAGTATTTCTGAAGAGGACAGATTAGGCAAATTTATATGAAATTTTTTCTTTCTTTCTTTCTTTCTTTTTTTTTTTTTCTTTTTCTTTTTTTTTTTTTAGCCCAAAGGGCATTAGCCCATAAGTTTAAGTGACCACACGTCTCGATTTTGGCGGAACAGTCCCGCCGATTATTAAAAATGTCCCGCTTTTTAGAAAATATCTGCATTTCTTATTTTAAATGTACATCAAAATATAATATCTGTTATTTATTAATAAAAAACACATAAAATACATGCAGAGTAAACTAAATTAGGTGATGTGACGAGAATGTTTTTTCACCGTATTCGTTTTCACAATTGCAGAAAGAATTAGATTAAATGCACAATTATGTCCATAATATATAATATGTCCATAATATGCACAATTATGTTCAATAAGTACTATGCTGCTTCCAACCATAAAGACTTAAAATTATTTCCCCACAATTGTTAGACTTTTTGATCCAGAAACAGAAATTAAAATATAAGATTTTGTTTCATTGCCGGTGAAACTTTTTTTTTTTTCCCAGTGGCAGATTGTGAACAGTTACAGGTTTGTAACAGAGTCCATTAATCTATACTAAGGCCAGACGTGGTGGTCTTTTTATTATGGAGACATCTAATAGGTGGGCCACCATTCCTTCCTATGAAGGGACAGACAGTTACAACCATGCCTTCTCCGGGATTCGAACCCAGGCCCTTCGGTATCGCAGTCAGGCTCCCCTAACCACTATACCGTCTGGGCGGCTGCCAGGTAAAAGTTCACAAATAATTTTTGGTTCAATAAGTACTATTTTAAAAAATTATTTGAACAATAAAATTATGCCTATTCTGAGGATAACACTAATGCAAATTTTGGTGGGAAAGCTAAAAGAGGCATCAATAACGTCATCACGAAACTTAACGAACTGTTTGAACCAAAAAATTATTCGAGTAGGTTGTGCAGCGCACTTTCTACACAATATTATTGAAACAGCATTTGACTTACTTCCAAAGGATGTTGAAAATATTATTTCAAAAATTTATTTATATTTTTATATACATACTGTAGAAAATATTTTTAAAATATATGAACCATTAAAATCATACTTTTTATCACAAGATAAATGTCCAAGAATATTGCAGCTGTTTTTTTAATGTGTCTATGCATGTCTTTCATGTCTGTGCATGAAAATGACACATCACAAATTTGTCTTCAGTTCATCCATAACCAAGCTACATTGTTTCACAATGCTGTGAAAATTATTGAAGGAGACAAAATTTCAGTTACGGAAGTGCCAAATGAAATCAATAATTTAAAAGCAAAATTGTGAGAAAGAATTGATAAGGATTACATTCCTTTAGGTATTCGAAAGAACATCACTAGGCTGGAAGAACAAGGTGCCATATTAAACTACCTGATTTTCTGAAAGAAGTCAGAAATTTTTATAATAATTGCTTGGATTATCTTGAAGAACAAATGGTTCAATTCGAGGATGTTAAAAACTTTCATTGGGTGACATTAAAAAAGGAAATTTTATGGGAATATGTGGAAAAATATTTTTAATATATTAGTAACCATTTTCCAAAAAATAATATTTGTGAAAATGATCTTTTTAATGAGGTGTCATTGGTAAAAAGATACGTTACTGATGAAAAAATTAAATGCTGGTTGTCTGCAAATGTGGAAACGGACAAAAAATGGAAGGAGATATTCTTTCATTTTAAACAGAATTGTAGAACACATGGTCTCCCTTCCAGGAACAAATGCAGCAACAGAATGTGTTTTTTCTAAAATGAATAAAATATGGACAATTGGAAAAAAAAACGCAGTTTAACATTAAAAACTTTAAAATCTGTATTAAGCCTAAAATATAATTTGACCAATTCATGTGAAAAATTTCATGACATTTTAATAAATGATACGAATCTATTGCAAAGTATTCACTCGGATAAAAAAATATAACCGTGAAAGAAAATCATAATTTTTTAAATAAAATATTAAATTAATTAAAAACATAATATTCAAATTATTGTTTTTTACAAATATTTTTATAGTTACCAATACTTAATAATAAATATATTTTTATATATTTATAAACAAGTATATGAATGTATATAATAAAATATATTTTTTTGAATTATTGTTCTGCTTTCATAGCTAAATTATAATTCTCATTTCATTCCATTTGTCCCGCTTTGTCTCGATGAAAATGTGGTCACTTTACCATAAGGGCTATAATTTCATTTTGGCATTTTGTGTTGAAAACTTTAAATGTCGGTTCACTTTTAAAACTTTTGCCAAAAATATTATCACCTTGTGTTATATTTAAAGAAATTAAATAATGAAGAATCTGCATAAAGTTATGTATGTTTATTGCATTGTGATAAAACAACCTAGAGCCATCAAATTTTGAATAATGTAATCTTCCATCGAATATGGGATTCTGGAAGCCTAATTTGTAATTTGAAATTTGTTTTATTATTGATTTCATATTTTGCAACACTTCAATGAATTTTGAATTTTTTATTTCAAACTCCGTGATTTCAGAGTGAGCAATGGCAAAACTGTATGGAGAAAAAAAACATTTTTATTTCCAGTGCATGAGACTGTGTATCAAAAATTCTAAAGACATGCTAATTTTAAAATTATTTTTCGATATTGCTGTTGAATTGAATTTTATGGTCCAAAGAACATTAATAAGTAAAGGTAACACACAAAAAGTGTACCTTTGAGCATAATGTAAAATCTGAAAGCTTTAATGTTTTATTTTTTTAATGTCAGTACCATTCTGACTTTTGTTTAAAGCTGTTCCAGTGGAATTTAGACATATTATGTGGAGGCTGACATCTCTTTGGAAATGCCTAGAATCTTTTTAATATTTTGTACTGTTATACACATAAAAAAAAAAAAAAGAAAAAAGAAAAAAAAAAGAGAGAGAATGTGAAAGGTTTCAGATTTTAAATTACATCCAAAGGGGCATTTCTTTTAACATTTTGAATGTTACCTTTATTTATTAAATATCATGTTCTTCGTACTTAAACTGTAAAATTCAGTTCAACAGCAATATCGCAAAATAATTTTAGAATGAGCATATTTTTAGAATTTCGTATACACAGTCTTGCGCGCTGGAGATAAAAATGTTTTTTCTGTACAACATTGCCACTGCTTGCTTTGAAATCCTTGAGTTTGTTAATAAAAAAAAAAAAAAAAAAAAAAAAAAAAAAAATCATTTAAGTTTTACAAGATATGAAATCTATAAAAACAAATTCCAAATTAGGGCTACCAGATGCCCATATTCGGTGAAAGATTACATTATTCAAAATTTGATGGCTCTAGGTATGGTTGTTTTATCACAATGCGAGAAACATTTATGCAGATTCTTCATTATTTAATTTTTTTAAATATGATATAGGGCGATAGTTTTGGTGCCAACAATTTGAAAAGTGAATCAACACAAAATGCCAAAACAAAATTTATAGTCTTTCTGGGCAAATTGCCCCTATGAAGGTTACAGTGCTATGCTGATTCTGCAAAGAAAGTATGTTTCCTAACCCTAAGAAATATGCAACTTAGAATCTTATGAATGCGACGGTGACGAGAAGAAATAGACAGGGTATGGTAGTACCGTGTTTTGTAAAATAGAGAAATATATATAAGCAAAATACTTAATCATATAATGAAAACATTTTAAGCTCATTCCCAGTTTTGTATATAATGGAAAAAGAATTTAATGCTTTCCCTAAATTTATTTTGTCTTTAATAAAACTTATTTAACTTTTAAGTTTAATATAAGATTTATATTGATATTCCATTTGAAATTTTATTTGAAATTTTAGTTTATTCAATAATTTATATACACTTTGTGCATCATCTTGGCACATTAGAAGATTCAAGAATAAATATTTCATAGGAAAACCTTCTGCTCAATTATTGTTTCAAAACAATAGTTAATAAAAATATATTAATTTACTAGAAAAGGAGGTGATTTTAAAAGCTGCTTAGGTGGGGGGAAAGGCTTTATCAAATTACCTGTAAAATGTATTATATTGAACAAAATCGTTTTCATCCAGTAATTAGATAAAGGGTTGAAAATGTATTTTAACAAAATTTTGCCACAAAAGTTATTTGCTCCATTTCTTTGTATCTGTCTCCTATTTTAGGTATATTCTTCATTGGACATTTTGGTTCAGAATTAAAATGGGGTATTCCTTAGTCAACTTTTTCATGTAATTAAATAACATGCTTTGTTTGTACATTATATATTGAGAATCTCTTGTTTTAAAGCAATGCATTATTACTTTATTGATTTAAATTTAATGTACTAAATATTTTTGTTATTTTAATAAGGTCCTGATATGTTTTGGTTTAATAGTGATAAGTTTATACTTTAAATTTTCTGCATTTTTTTAAAAGTTTACTACTATTGAATCTGCACACACAAAATAGATTGAGAAATGCAGAAAAACATGATCATTAAATTTTAATACATTAATACTGTATGTGTTATACTGATATCTTCTTATCGCTTAATATCTGATAAATGTATATGCAATTATTACATGCAATAAATTCAAGTGAGTTGATACCAGTTGTTGTATTATGTATATATACATTTCTTGTTTCTGTAACTTTTCATGCAAGTTTTGTTTTTAATGAAAAATTCTGTGCAGTCAGTTATTTGTATTATTTTTTGCTTAAGATAAGCACAATTATGCAATTAGACATGTGAACCTTTCTATAATTGGAACTGCATTAAACATCTCAACAGTGTGTATGAAATATGTGTGCTGTGTAACCTGTGTTCTTAATATCAGTTCTTTTGTTTTCTAATATATTAATTGTTGCTCCAAGTGTATAGCATACAGTAATGTAGAAAGTCCATTCAGGATTTTAAAGGGAAAATACAAGGTTATGACTTGTGTTTAGATAATTACATGAGTGGGATATCCAAGTTTCAAATACCTAGTGGTGGTAAATTTTATAATATATTTGTATAGTTATGTAAATTGTAGATAACTTTTGTGCTGAATAAATTTCATTCTATATCTAATTTTTAGATGAGAATTTTATATGAAATGAATGATGTAGCATAGGGAAGTTTGCTATGTTTTAATGACTTCATTTAAATGAAGCTTTGAATTGAATATTTATATTAAAAAACTTAGAAGGGGTGTTTTTTCATATCTGACTAATTATGTGCTTTCCAAGTTGCTACCAAAAAGTATTTTTATCTGTAACAATGGAGTGAATGTAGATTTCAGTGTTATAATATTCTGTTATACATAATTTGACACTCTTTCAGCAATTAAGAAGAAATATAAGGTTATAGAACTCAGTATATTTTGGATGAGGCTAATTGCAAATTTAAAGAATTTGTTAATGGATTGTATTCTTTTTTAAAAAAATCATTAGCTTCTACATTTTTTTACATATCTAAAAAAGTCATTGATATGTAGACTTTGGCTTTCATAATATAAAAATTAGGGCTTCCAATTAATATAATTTTTTAATAACTGAATGCAGAGAAAGGTACCATTAATTTTTAGGAGTATATTTTCATTTAAATAAATTAATGGAAGTGCATATGATCGTTATTGAAGTATTAAGAAGTATCATTATGAAGTAGGGTTTTAAAAAAAGTATTTAAATTAAACCATTTATTTATATATTTATTTTTACTATTTATATGTAAGGGCTTTGTATAAAAGCAGGCTATGGAAATGTTACAGAATAATGCTTTAGCAATACTTGATTATTACATCATATGTATTTCATTGAATTATGTATGTTGTATGTGCCAGTAGAATTCTAACTGAGAATTGTTTAATTTTTTCCTGAAGATATGCAGCTAATATATATAATTTTTATAATTATTCATTGAAAATTTATGATATAATTCATCCTGATGCTTTGTTTATATACTTTATTCATTTCATAAAATGTTTTAAAGTTTTTGTAATTTCTTATTTTTATACATGATTTGCATACTTTTTTAAAAATTTGGATAATTATTTTTATCTATATATTCAAATAAAAGAAAGCAGCTTTTATCTGAAATAAGAAAAAAATGTATGTTTGCTCCTTGTGATATAATTTTAAAATTAATCTAGTCATTTTGTATCTGTATTTGTAGAGTTCTGTAAAACTTTTTATTTATTATTTTATTTTATAATAAAATGATGAATTATTTTGTATCTAGATGCAATGGCTAATAATTTTATTAACAGAACTCTTTTAATTAAAGTATATTCAAGGTAACTAATGAGGTATTTAGTTGATAATTTTATGAAGTTGTGATGATTTTAACATTTAGACATTCTTTCCTTGTAACATAATATATTAATTATTAAAATACATAAGTTAAAACTGCATATACAAAAAAGGCCATGTAAATAGGTGTATGGAGTTAATTTATCTGACTTTCTATTTTGCTGAACAAATATTGTTTTTTTTACTGTATACTTTGCCACTGTCGTGTTTTTGTTACTTGTAAAAACGTTTCTATTTCATGTATTTGCTTTTTTTGATATGATAGTGGACTGCTCTAAACCATTTTTTATCTATTCAATTGTTATTTTTTACCTTTAAAGTACATTTTATAGCCAAGAAAGTCAGTTAATTTGAGCAAATTCTTCAAATACATCAGGGAATCAAGTGTAAATATGTAAAATGGAATTGGAAGCCCTAGAAGGAAAGGATTTTTTATTTATTTTAATAATATCCAGGTTTTTAAACTTAATGGTGTTAGTAATTTTAATTCATTTCTTAGTGCTGAATGTTTTTTATATATAATTTGTGACAATCTTATGTTGTGAACTGAAAATTATGAAGTCATCATGTTTAATGAATATCCAGCCAGCTTATGTATAAATTTAGTTTTATTTTTTTCTTTCGTTAATTTGTGATTCTTGTTTGTAATGTAAAACGATTATCTCTTTCCTCTATATGTAAATGTTTGCAAGAAATGAAATAAAATTTGTGTTATCAAAGATACATTATTTATTTTATATCAAAAATAATAAACTTGCTGAATAGTGTACATTAATTATATAAAAAATATTTGATTTGCCAAAATGTTCTGTTTATATTTGGTAGCTATCTATAATGCATAATAATTTAACTTGATTGAACAACTGAATAAGGAACTGAATTAAGATAAGTCACTCGAATTAATGTCTTTTGAAATGACAATCAAATTAATGTACTCTGAAAATCATAAACACTTTCTGCCCTCAGCTTTATCAGAAATCAAGTGGATATATAGAGAAACAAACTCATCAAGCATGATAACATCTCTAACATGTTTCTATGTGATGTAATAGCAGTTTTGAATAAAAATAGTATTTCATTTTAATTTTTCATCTCAAAAATTAAGAATGTATTCAGAAATTAAAATGCAATTAATGTAAAGGGTATGTGCTGACATGAACTTTAATATTTGGTTTCGAATTTGTTTGGAACAAATTTCAGTTAAAAAAGAGGCTTTTGCATAATAAAGAATAAAAATGGACCTTTATTAGGGAAAAAAGATAATAAAAGTAATTAATAGTAATAATAATAATAATTAACATAAATATCTAACATGCACAGAGCAGGACATGAGATTAGAAGATATATTTTCATTACTCTTAACAGGTATGCTATTTTCAAGTTAATTTTCATTCATATTGCAGAGAGAAAATATCATTGTTTTTATGCATATATTATTATAATGCATTCTATTTTAATTATAAAATCAAAACAATTTAAGCGTGTTGTAGGAAGTTTTATGCATTAACACCAGATGTAATAAATATCCACTAGTTGTCAAGCTTGAAAAATTATGCAAAAAATATTCTCTGTTATTATTTCTATGATGATGTTTTTTTTTTTTTTTTTTTTTTTTGATGAATATAAAATTTTTGTGGCTGCACGGCTGCACTGCTTCAAAAAGATTTTATTTTAATGAGCTTGTTTGGAAATTTTTAGCATCTTCAACCGTTCTTTCAAACAGGCTTTTCGTTCTGGTGGTTTTTCAGCTACCTTCAAAGCTTTGTTAATACTTTCTGATAGCATTAACAACCGTAATGTATGTGAACTTTCAGTAGAATTTACTTTAACACCATTTGGAAGTGCTTGAGGCAGTGGGGGTGGATGCATCTCGATAGTTGAGTCAATTTCTTCATATAAAGTTAATCCATCGACACTTTCTTTGCGGTCTAAATTGTCATATACATGCTCACATAGGTCAAAAGTATCAGAATCTTGAAATGACCAGTCATTTACATTAATCTCTTTTGTGAAATCGTGCATAGCTTTGTTATTGCCTTGTTTGAAATTTTTGGGTGTGCACTCCAATGCTTTATCTGTGATAGGCTGACTTCCAGAACATTCTGATTCAATAACACCATAGCTTTGCATGGAGTTTTTGGAAGTACTATCCAGTTCTTTTAAATTGTCTATGATGAGTTGTCGTTCTTTATTTTTTCCTTTAAGGACACCATATAATGGAATATCACCCTCTAAAGTAAGTTCCTTTACATTTTGTAACCTGTCAAAATGCGAAAACTTTGTAATGTAAGCATATTCTTGTGCAATATTGGAGTAAATATGGTCTTTTGAATTAATAATTGGCTTTGAAACAATTGTTTTGTTTTCCAAAGGAGACTCCTTTGTGTTAATCAGTACCATTTGAATCCATTCTGTGGTCTCTTTGATGGTAGGACTGTAAAACTGCAAGATTTTGTAATTGCCATCTATCCTATAGAAATAAAAATTTGAGTTATATTTCTGTTGGATTTGTAGGCATACTGAAGTGTAAGTATTATTTGACGTACGATGGGCTATGCCGTAGTAAATCCATTGGTAAGGTTACATGCATTTATAGGTTTTTTTAACGAATTTTTGTCTGTAAAAGTCCCTAATTTCTGCCCCCAAACCGACAAAGGTTCTTATTTTACTCATCTGATATTTGTCTTTTTTTTTTTTTTTCTTTATTACTGTCAGTCTGAGTGTAAATTTTTGGCAATGCATTGATATGTATTTGATGGATTAACATTTGAATTCTTTTGAAATTATGCTGCGCTAAATTTGGCGATTTCATTATCAGTTTGTATACAGCATATTTTATTTGGAGATTTGTGAAATTTTGACTATTTTTGTTTTGCAAACATAATAACATTGATAAATATCATAAAAATAATAATATATTAAAATTATATGTAAGAAATAACATTAAAATATTTTTATTTTCCCCTACCATATTTTAAGGTGACATTATTTTCCATTTGGCGATTTGGGAGTATTCTGATTCTGAAAAATAAGCAAGACTATAAAACACAGTTTCCAGGCTAAAATTGTAATTTATCTTAAAAATTGAGAAACACCGGAGCCGGGCTTTGGCGCAATTTAAGCACTGCACCAAAATAAGGTTATTTTTATTTTTATTTTTTTGCTTAATTTTGAAAGTCTAGTCTTTGATTAAGACACAATAACACGCCGAATAAATACTGATTCAGAAGTCAAACAACAAAAATCAGCGTTAATTCACAAAAGTTAAATTTCTGCAAAATATGTGCAACTTTATAGCTAATTGATGGAAAGAAGGGAATGACAACAGAATTTTTATAATCTCCTAAAATAAGAGTGTGGCTTTTAGTGTGTTGAGATGAGAATTTTTTAACTGCTTGATTAATAATGTTGGGTGAAAAGCCCCTGTCAATAGCTATTGCTTTTGAATAATTTAGTTCTTCATCAAGGGCTAGTTTGGAGGAGCAAACTTGAAGAGCACGGAAAACATAGGAATAAAATGAAGCTAACTTTTGTTTAGTCGGATGACATGATTTAAAGTGTGGTGGAAGGCAAACCGATGAAGGTTTACGGTAAACTTTAGTACTGAAGTTGGATGTGTTACGTGTGACCAGAATGTCGAGAAACGGAAGAGAATTGCAAGTCTCAAGTTAAAAAGTGAACTGAATAGCAGGATCAATAGAATTCATTGTTGAAAGAACTTTATTTAAATCATCTTTATTACCTTCAAACAGGGTAAAAGTATCGTCTACGTAGCGGAACCATGCCGGGAAGTTTAAAGTTTCAAACAATTTTGATTCATAATAATGCATGTAGATATCAGCCAGGATGGGACTGAGGGGGCTTCCCATGGCTAATCCCTCAGTTTGCTTGTAATATTTATTTTGGAAAACAAAATGTGTTTGTTTCAAACAGAGTTGAGTGAGAGAAATTAGCTCATCAATTTCGATGCAAGAGAAATGAAATTCGCGAAGTCTGGTTTCTAGACATCTTAATGCACCCTCCACTGGGACATTGGTGAATAATGATTTTACATCAAAAGAAACCATGAGTAAATTACGAGGAGAAATGTTTTTAACCTTTTTTACAAACTCTATTGAATTTTTTATGGTGTAAATGTTATTGTCTAATAGAGTGGAAATTCTAGAAACTAAATATTTAGCTAATGGATACGAGGCAGTACCTAAATTTGATACAATAGGGCGGAAAGGAATACCACTTTTATGAATTTTCGGAAGAGCATATAATCTGGCACAATTCGCAACAGATGGGATAAGCGAATGTTTTAAGTTGCTTGAAATGATTTGCGAAGATTTGATCGCAGTTTTTATTTTGGATAAGTCCGAAGGTGAAGGATCTTTAGGGATCGGATTATATGGTCCTTCGTTTAAGAGTTTAGTGACACCATCGATGTAAGTGTTCTTATCCATGACGACTATCTGGCCACCTTTGTCGGCCTTTGAAATGACAATATCCGGGTTAGAATGAATCTCGCGCATTGTAGCTCTTTCTCGCAGTTAGATTTGGTTTCAAAGTTTATTATTGAATTTCACATTATGAGCGATAAGATGCCTAATCATTTCTTTCTGTGAATCTGAAACTTTACTGAACTTGAAAGCTTTTTCGATAGGAGCCAAAATCTTTGGAATCGAGGGTTTACAGGTTTGTGAGAAGTTAAAATTATATTTTAGAATTCTCTCTTGTTCTTCTGAAAGACTAACATTAGAAATATTAACTATTGGCTTGATGTTTACAATGGGAAGATTTTTTGAACTACTTGAACTGGAAGACTGTAAAAGAAGTTTTTCGAATTTAACTGCAAGGGTGTTTTTATGACGGTTAATTGCATTCTCCGTTCTAGACCAAGACTTTTGTTCAAGGGCAGTGAATTTTGGATATGTTTTAGCGAGTTCCAGATGAAGCTTATAGAGTTCATGTTCAATTTTGGACAATTGTTGACGTGTATCCCTTATCACGGACCGAAGTAAGGCAAGTTTGCAATTTAACAGAATTCTTGAAACGGGACTCGAAGGTTTTTGATTAGATTTGATTTGAATAAAATTGGGGATCAATTTTTTACATTTACATTTAAGTAAAAAGTCAAGATGATTCAGGAATTTTTGCCGTTTCAGGCGTAATTTAGTGAAACGATTAACGGATGAAGGCATGATAAACAATGCAGAAAATCAAACTAAATTAACTGAGCAATAATAAATTACACACAAAATAGCAGAAAAATCCCTCACTGAAATTAATAGAAAACAAAATGTTTGTAAGCAAAATGCATGAAATCAGACAAGCAAAGCACAATATCCAAATGTACAAAACATAAACATAACTTGAAAATTGCAAAAATGTAACTCAACTCTGTTTGAAACAAACACATTTTGTTTTCCAAAATAAATATTACAAGCAAACTGAGGGATTAGCCATGGGAAGCCCCCTCAGTCCCATCCTGGCTGATATCTACATGCATTATTATGAATCAAAATTGTTTGAAACTTTAAACTTCCCGGCATGGTTCCGCTACGTAGACGATACTTTTACCCTGTTTGAAGGTAATAAAGATGATTTAAATAGAGTTCTTTCAACAATGAATTCTATTGATCCTGCTATTCAGTTCACTTTTTAACTTGAGACTTGCAATTCTCTTCCGTTTCTCGACATTCTGGTCACACGTAACACATCCAACTTCAGTACTACAGTTTACCGTAAACCTTCATAGGTTTGCCTTCCACCACACTTTAAATCATGTCATCCGACTAAACAAAAGTTAGCTTCATTTTATTCCTATGTTTTCCGTGCTCTTCAAGTTTGCTCCTCCAAACTAGCCCTTGATGAAGAACTAAATTATTTAAAAGCAATAGCTATTGACAGGGGCTTTTCACCCAACATTATTAATCAAGCAGTTAAAAAATTCTCATCTCAACACACTAAAAGCCACACTCTTATTTTAGGAGATTATAAAAATTCTGTTGTCATTCCCTTCTTTCCATCAATTAGCTATAAAGTTGCACATATTTTGCAGAAATTTAACTTTCGGGTTGTTTACTCTCCCATCAATAAAATTCCAACTTCTATACTCAAGGACCCCATTCCGGATATGAATTCCTGCGGTATTTATAGGATTCCTTGCCAGTGCGGTTTAATTTACATTGGCCAAACTAAGAGAGCCTTAAAATTTCGCGTCAAAGAACATGAGGCATATGTTAGAAAAAAGGAAACACAGAAGTCTTCTGTTGCTCAACATTGTTGGTCCGAAAATCACACTTTCAATTTTTCTGCTGCCAAAATTATTCAAAAAACATCTTCCATTGGAGAACTGGATTTTCTAGAGGCATTTCACATTCATAAAAATCTTTCTGTTCTAGTTAACGATCCTAATTCCAATCCAAATTTGCCTTCGGCTTTTAGAGAAATTATGTTTTAGTTCTGGTTTCGCCAACAGATGGCGCCACTTGCTTATTCTTGTCCAGGCTTTCTTATCTTATCTAAACATTATTTCCTATCTTGTTCATTTGCGGTTTTGCAGCTGAAGATGATGGTTCGGTAAAACCATCGAAACTAGTCCTGTGAAAATTTTGTGAATTAACGCTGATTTTTGTTGTTTGACTTCTGAATCAGTATTTATTCGGCGTGTTATTGTGTCTTAATTATAGAAGCCCCAAACAGGCTTACATTTTGCTTTCTTTTTTGCACGTGGTGTGGCCGCCATTTTGTGATTGTAGGAGTTTCGGTGAGTACATTTTTGCAATTTTCAAGTTATGTTTATGTTTTGTACATTTGGATATTGTGCTTTGCTTGTCTGATTTCATGCATTTTGCTTACAAACATTTTGTTTTCTATTAATTTCAGTGAGGGATTTTTCTGCTATTTTGTGTGTACTTTATTATTGCTCAGTTAATTTAGTTTGATTTTCTGCATTGTTTATCATGCCTTCATCCGTTAATCGTTTCACTAAATTACGCCTGAAACGGCAAAAATTCCTGAATCATCTTGACTTTTTACTTAAATGTAAATGTAAAAAATTGATCCCCAATTTTATTCAAATCAAATCTAATCAAAAACCTTCGAGTCGCGTTTCAAGAATTCTGTTAAATTGCAAACTTGCCTTACTTCGGTCCGTGATAAGGGATACACGTCAACAATTGTCCAAAATTGAACATGAACTCTATAAGCTTCATCTGGAACTCGCTAAAACATATCCAAAATTCACTGCCCTTGAACAAAAGTCTTGGTCTAGAACGGAGAATGCAATTAACCGTCATAAAAACACCCTTGCAGTTAAATTCGAAAAACTTCTTTTACAGTCTTCCAGTTCAAGTAGTTCAAAAAATCTTCCCATTGTAAACATCAAGCCAATAGTTAATATTTCTAATGTTAGTCTTTCAGAAGAACAAGAGAGAATTCTAAAATATAATTTTAACTTCTCACAAACCTGTAAACCCTCGATTCCAAAGATTTTGGCTCCTATCGAAAAAGCTTTCAAGTTCAGTAAAGTTTCAGATTCACAGAAAGAAATGATTAGGCATCTTATCGCTCATAATGTGAAATTCAATAATAAACCTTTGAAACCAAATCTAACTGCGAGAGAAAGAGCTACAATGCGCGAGATTCATTCTAACCCGGATATTGTCATTTCAAAGGCCGACAAAGGTGGCCAGATAATCGTCATGGATAAGAACACTTACATCGATGGTGTCACTAAACTCTTAAACGAAGGACCATATAATCCGATCCCTAAAGATCCTTCACCTTCGGACTTATCCAAAATAAAAACTGCGATCAAATCTTCGCAAATCATTTCAAGCAACTTAAAACATTCGCTTATCCCATCTGTTGCGAATTGTGCCAGATTATATGCTCTTCCGAAAATTCATAAAAGTGGTATTCCTTTCCGCCCTATTGTATCAAATTTAGGTACTGCCTCGTATCCATTAGCTAAATATTTAGTTTCTAGAATTTCCACTCTATTAGACAATAACATTTACACCATAAAAAATTCAATAGAGTTTGTAAAAAAGGTTAAAAACATTTCTCCTCGTAATTTACTCATGGTTTCTTTTGATGTAAAATCATTATTCACCAATGTCCCAGTGGAGGGTGCATTAAGATGTCTAGAAACCAGACTTCGCGAATTTCATTTCTCTTGCATCGAAATTGATGAGCTAATTTCTCTCACTCAACTCTGTTTGAAACAAACACATTTTGTTTTCCAAAATAAATATTACAAGCAAACTGAGGGATTAGCCATGGGAAGCCCCCTCAGTCCCATCCTGGCTGATATCTACATGCATTATTATGAATCAAAATTGTTTGAAACTTTAAACTTCCCGGCATGGTTCCGCTACGTAGACGATACTTTTACCCTGTTTGAAGGTAATAAAGATGATTTAAATAGAGTTCTTTCAACAATGAATTCTATTGATTCTGCTATTCAGTTCACTTTTTAACTTGAGACTTGCAATTCTCTTCCGTTTCTCGACATTCTGGTCACACGTAACACATCCAACTTCAGTACTACAATTTACCGTAAACCTTCATCGGTTTGCCTTCCACCACACTTTAAATCATGTCATCCGACTAAACAAAAGTTAGCTTCATTTTATTCCTATGTTTTCCGTGCTCTTCAAGTTTGCTCCTCCAAACTAGCCCTTGATGAAGAACTAAATTATTCAAAAGCAATAGCTATTGACAGGGGCTTTTCACCCAACATTATTAATCAAGCAGTTAAAAAATTCTCATCTCAACACACTAAAAGCCACACTCTTATTTTAGGAGATTATAAAAATTCTGTTGTCATTCCCTTCTTTCCATCAATTAGCTATAAAGTTGCACATATTTTGCAGAAATTTAACTTTCGGGTTGTTTACTCTCCCATCAATAAAATTCCAACTTCTATACTCAAGGACCCCATTCCGGATATGAATTCCTGCGGTATTTATAGGATTCCTTGCCAGTGCGGTTTAATTTACATTGGCCAAACTAAGAGAGCCTTAAAATTTCGCGTCAAAGAACATGAGGCATATGTTAGAAAAAAGGAAACACAGAAGTCTTCTGTTGCTCAACATTGTTGGTCCGAAAATCACACTTTCAATTTTTCTGCTGCCAAAATTATTCAAAAAACATCTTCCATTGGAGAACTGGATTTTCTAGAGGCATTTCACATTCATAAAAATCTTTCTGTTCTAGTTAACGATCCTAATTCCAATCCAAATTTGCCTTCGGCTTTTAGAGAAATTATGTTTTAGTTCTGGTTTCGCCAACAAATGGCGCCACTTGCTTATTCTTGTCCAGGCTTTCTTATCTTATCTAAACATTATTTCCTATCTTGTTCATTTGCGGTTTTGCAGCTGAAGATGATGGTTCGGTAAAACCATCGAAACTAGTCCTGTGAAAATTTTGTGAATTAACGCTGATTTTTGTTGTTTGACTTCTGAATCAGTCTAGTTATTGGTTAACAAAATGCTTATGCTCATATGATACTTACGTTATAGTGTAAATATAGTCGTATAAAAGAGTGTACCAAAATAATGTTTACACACCTTGACCCTGAACAACAAACTATTAAAATGATTTGTTTCTATATTTTTGTATTTGAAGCTGTAATAGCATGTGTAATATATGGGAGCAAGTTCTCAGTTTTAATCCTTCATATATTAGTGTGTAATAGTGTGGATTTCAAGTACTTAGCTCAATGGTACTCACCCTTTTTTGGTGCTGGGGCACACAAGACAATTTCAGAAAGCGAAGCGGGCACATAAAATTTCCGTCTCGGGTAATATTCAAGCCATCCCTTGGCGATATTATCACGTTACTAGTTAACGCTAGTTCGTAAGAAAAAAAACGCACCCTTATAAAGAAGATCGAAAAAATGAATCGAGATAAAATTACAATATACATTTCATGCATAAAGTTTTTATTACTTACAATATAATTGTGTCTTGTCTGTTCATGGTGTTTCACTTAATGCGATTTTTGACACTGAATTTCGTCCACTAACACTAACATTGACGTTAGGTGCTTATGCTGAGGTTCTCGCACGCGAGCAATTGTCGAAATACGAATTAGTGAGCCTGCTCCGGTTCTTCGAATTGATAATGCTCATGGTTGGAAATAGGTATTTGCAGAGGAAGGTAGACTCAAAAACAAGATTTGATTTTATATGCAACACTTCTTAAGAATGGAAAGCTGTTCTTTTCTACAAGTTTCGAGAAGTCTCGAGAATGTGACATTAAAAAACAAAAATCTATTCTTTCTGCTATTATCTGCTTCTACTACTATTCAATATGTGTAAGAATTATTATGGGACACGCTGTACTGTAAATCTGAAATTTAAAATCATTTGGCAAGTTATAAAAATTACTTTTCTACATAATAAATGACAAGAGAAGTACTTACCAGCTAAAAACTAGGGTAAACACTCCAGCATTTTCTCCCACTTTTCTTAATAACTGAACATCTTGTATACTATTTGTTTGCCACTCGATTAAGGACACACCATTATGAGGATGTATAAGTTTGAGTATGGAACCATTAAATGCAAGCCTTCCATAGGCACCCAATAGTCCCATCGAAAAACTTTCTGCACTGTCCACAAGGGAAACTTCATGGCTGCTAGCTTTGGAAGCAAGAAAGAGAAATTATCAATCAGTATCAATTTTTATTAATGTTTACAATGTTCGTACGCTGCAGATTAATGGTCTTTTGATTTTTGAAAAATTTAAAAAGAATGAATTAACTTCTAAAAATGTTCAGGAGTTTGATTTCTAATCAGAAATGAGACCACTCTCTGGCATTTTAGTAATTTTTCTCCTTTATCCGTTTATAATTGCAATCATTAATCTATAAAAACATTTCAAGATTTAATGCTCTTTTCAGCAAATATGTTCAGAAGATTACAGTAGATTCAGCTTATCGAAGACATAATTGTTATATTAATTATCGAAGACTAATATTTCCGATCTAAAACTGTAAAAGTATTAATTCAATTGATTTATGAATTAAAGTAGAAAGAAATGTGTATTCAGCGATAATTTTTCCCTTTTCTTTTATTTAACTGTTTCCTCTTTAACTTCCTTTCCAGTACCAATATATTATGAAAGATATGGCCAAACTACGGTCGTTTGATCGTTTAACTGCGGCTCCCGAACGGTATATGTATTCTTTTGACCCCTTAAAGGCCAAATCCTTGCTACAAATTGTTTTATTTTTAAATAATGTAAAATATATTTTGAAATTGAAATCGTGATATGCGTCTTTAAGTCAGTAATTTTATTTTTTTAATTACAGAATATTTCTGATAATTTAAATGTTTTCAAACTGTAAGCCGTGCTGCGTTAATCATCGGAATAACAAACAAAAATGGTAAATAATTACTCTCATAGCCTTATTACTTTTAAAAAGCAAACGTTGTCTATCGGGACACTACAGAAGGCAAACACATAAGTCATAATGCATTATTTTTCCTTCCCAAATAAATTTTATTACGTGCAGTCTTAGACTCATGTAATCTCTGTACTTCTCCGCAGCTGCATTCCAAAGATTCGTTGTTCTTTACAGGTTACTGCTTTTATTCGATTCTCAGATGTCTTGGTAACAATTGAAGAAACATCTTTCGGAAATTGAAAAGTGCTGTCCGCGTAGAAACTATTTATATTTGAGAAAGAGTTTCAACTCTCGAGGATTCCTGTACAGGCTTCTAACGGGCGAGACAAAAATTTTTTAATCGCACTTGATAAGCAGACCTATCTAAGTCTTGAGATGTAAGGAAGTGAATTAGAAGTTAAAATGAATTGCTCTTACGCCCACAAACCAGTTTGTATAGTCATTAAATTTATCGATACAAGAGATGTGAAAAATTCGCAATGCTCTCGCCGGAATTCGAACTCCTTACCTTCCGATTACACTTCGGACGTGCTTCCAGTTTCACAACAAAGGCACGAGGAAACGAAGAAAATAACAAGGTAATTGTTTTGTATATTTTTCTGCATAATGTTTACTCGCAGTAACATGTTCTTAGCACATTTAACTCTTTCATGATAATTACCTGGTAATTCTAAGCAGATATCATCACTTACTTATGATTACGTACATCGGAAATTTTGGGGTTGCCAGGAGGATTGATCTCACCAGGTTGATATGAATTTCCTATTTGATTCAATGTTTCTGATCTATGTTTCGTTAGTAACAGATTTCGAGACACGAATCTTTCACTTCCTTCTTACCCCAGATGCCTGCAGACTCCATTTCAAGTATTCGTCGTTTCTAAACACCCTACTCGACAGAGGGAATGAACACTTGCTTTCACCTCAAATTTTAATCAACAAATGATGCAAATAGCTTATATTTCTGCTTATAAGACGAGGTGTACAAATTTTATTGTTTTAGCATGTATCTGTTCTATAAGACGACCCTCAGACTATCAACGGCCTATGAACTCAGTTTAAATCAGAGATGATCATTTGAAACAAATTATTATTATTATTATTATTTTTTTTTTCATCTGACAGCACTGCCTATAAAAGCACGTGCCGAATCACGAATGTACCTCTAACAAGTTTCGTTGTAATCTATATCGTG
This sequence comes from Stegodyphus dumicola, assembly GCF_044657685.1. Taxonomy (NCBI): domain Eukaryota; kingdom Metazoa; phylum Arthropoda; class Arachnida; order Araneae; family Eresidae; genus Stegodyphus; species Stegodyphus dumicola. The sequence goes on along the minus strand of NC_140771.1, from coordinate 135,062,019 downwards.
TGTTCAAGCAACTTGCAATGCAATCAGAGTAAAATTTGTAAACTGGGGACCTAATCACGGAACCGATGAAAAGAAAGAAATGTGAAGCAAACTCAAGTTAAACGTTATAAGATATTTCTCCAGCTTTACTAGCGTGCCTTCGTGATGTAGTGTTCTGCACGGTGGGCCGGTATTCCAGAGGTCCGTGGTTCGATTCCCGCCGAAAGCGTTGCTCATTTTTCATCTTTCCTGCTTCCAAAAGTACATAATGTCTCTACAAAATCATAAAGCAGACTTAAAATGAAATAACTATTGTGCAGCAAGGGCTTTCGACGTAACAGAGAAGATAGAAAGAGACTAGAGAAAGAGTGAAGATGATGCTATTAAGAATGTCAATGAAAAAATGTTCTGTCAGGAGAGGAATACCGTGCTGGCCAGATTTAGAAAATAACGTTGCAGAATGGGTACAAAAGAACAGAGTCAGAATTTGCTATGTTGATACAAGAAATGTGATTAGAGCTATAGTGTGTGAGTTTTGGCTCGGTAAATGTACTTAGAAGATATGACTCCATATTGTTGAAACACAATTTATTAACACATCTATTTATTAACACAACTATTCATTAAAACAGAAAACATATACATAAATATTTGAACATCCTTACACTTGAGCTAAGGGCAATCTGGGAGAGTTCGTTGGTTGCGCTGGCAGTTATTACGAAAAGAACCTGACGTTATCAGCCGTAGCTAGAGTTTTCAGCGCTCGGGGACAACTGAAGACTTTGCCCCCCTTTCTGTGCCGAAAAATGGAAAACATTTCATTCTAAAATTTCGTAACATCAATTTGGCGCCCACTGGATGCTGCGCCCAGAGACAAATGTTCTCCTTGCCCCACTCTATCTACACCACTGTTGCTGAGAAAGCCGTGATGCACTTGATGTGACGGGAGAAAGTATCAGAATTTCCTGCAAGAGGTCTTGTCAGAATTGCTGGAGGATGTTACTGTTCCAGCGATTATTCGGCGTCGTATGTGTTCTACTATGATGAGCACCACCCCATTTATGACAGGATTGCAAGCAAGGAACTACCTGGATATAACCTTTTTGGTCAGATGAATTGGGCAAAGTGGTCAGATAAACCTAAGCTTTAGGATTATTCAACCTATTGTGTTTCAGTTTTTTTGGGGGGGGATTATGTAAAGAACCTTGTTTATGAAACGTTTGAATCTAATGAGAAACTCGTCGTCGGAATTTCTGTGTATACAGCAGCTATGTAACATGTTTCTAGTTTCTTAAGGAAGTCCATCAATCCCTCCATCGCCATTTTTTGTTGATGGTTATTACGTATTCAAGCAGTTATTGTAGTTATACGTCATTATAATTATTTTTCATCTTTTCTATTATTCCCTTGTTTGCTCTTCACTTTCTTGCCATCACAGGCCCTTTATGTTCCAACTTGTACCATGCATTTTACGTCAAAAATTTCAGTATGTTCTGCCACCTCGTAAAGTTAATCTTATCTTGTCTAAAACATCCTATATATAATCTGTGTGAAATACCCTGCCTTTAAAGGCGGAAAATCAGCTGCTTCGGATTTTATCTATGCGTCATTACAGAATTGTCTTTTACGCATGTTATTTTTCTAAAGCACATAACAAGAGATTATCACTTAGGGACATTTCCAGAGAATAATCCCATACCAAAAAGATAATTGCTTCATGGATAATTTTTGCTGTGCGTGGTTTGGAAGAATCTCACTTTTGTTCTGTCAACTAGTGTTAGCTATTTTTGATGCAGAGGAAGTTGTGCGCTTTCGAATTGTCGAATGAAGGTTTCGCCATCGTTTGCCCTTGAAACAAAAGTTTATAAGTTTGTAGTATACTATATCACCCATTTTCCATAATATGCAAAGTTTCTTGAGAAAGAGTGGAGGCTTTGCATCCAGTCAATGGGACTGTTTAGAGATGGTGTATTGGGCCCATTTCTCATTACACATCAGTATGAAATCTAGAAAAGATTCATTCTTATGATGAGCACAAGAAGAGTTTTGAGGTTGTTTGCCCGTATTAATTCTTGCAGTTCCCTTTTGCTCAACTTCCTCATCTTTCAAAGTTCTTCCAGATGCAAGTGGGTGGTTTCAGTAACTACGTTCAACAGGAGTAAACCGGGGTACTCAGCCGGCGGAAGTGACGTCACAGAAAAGGGGCGTGGGCAGTATCCAGAGAGGCCTGGAACCGGAAGTGACGACACTAGCGCCATATTGTATCACGTGATGGAATGACATCATCAAACTTTCGTTTTTATTCTGTGGCAACAATTTTATCTTTTCAAAGTTTTTATTTTTTGTGGCAACGAGCTCTGGAGAAACGTGTTTGGCATGACATGACTTTTAATTTATTATTTTTAATTATTTAACACGTGACTAATTATTTAATACGTCATAAATTTTTAATTACTTTCTCTTTTTTAATAAGCATTTTAATTATTTAGTACGTCATTATTTTAATTATTACCTTTAATTAATTTTCATGGAATTTAATATTATTTTCCCTGAATTTTAAAAATAACTCTACGAGCGGGATTCGAACCCGCCATCTCTAAGATGAAAGACCTGAACGTTACCACATGGCTACCCGGTCGACTTATCAGATTTGTTATTTGAAACACTCTTTGTCCCTTTGACTCTTTTGTACCATTGATGTCATAAGGCTGAAAGTCTGCGCATGCGCTTTGACATGAAAACCGCGTCACACATTTGTTTTTACACGACGGGTAGGATTTCTTTTGGCTTCTTAATCATTACTTTATTCATTGCTGTTTTAAATGTAAGATTTGCTCACAGTTTAATTTTTTTATTATTAAGATATTTTTAATTGTTTTCATTTTTCATCTCATTCTTACAATTTTTAAAGTTATTAGTTAATTTATTAATTTTTTATTTCATTTTTTTTTCCTTTCCCAATTATAAATTTTATTTTTAACTTTCGCAAATTGAAGTTTACTTCCACAAAAGTGAATTTAAATTTTCTTTTTACATTTTATCTTGCAAAGTTTTTTTTCTTTTTTTTTTTTTTTCCAAATTTAATCCTTTTTGTATTTTTACTTTAATTTTTTTTATATTTAACTTTCTTTTTTTGGTTTTACAAAAGCAATATTTTTACGAAATTGTTTTTCTCTTTTTTTTTTTTTTCAAATTTATTCCTTTTTGTATTTTTACTTTAATTTATTTTTATATTTAACTTTTGTTTTTAGTTTTACAAAAGTAGTATTTTATTTTTACGAATTTATTTTTTTCCTTTTCACTTTTTTATTTTTCAAATTTTTTTTTTTTCAAATTTATTCCTTTTTGTATTTTTATATTTTTTTTATTTACATTTAACTTTTTTACTTTAAAAAGGTTTTTTTTTTTTGTTTAAACTTTTTTTTACAAAATTAATATCTATTTTTACAAATTTAATTTTTCCTTTCCGCTTTTTATTTTAAAAAAAGGTGTTACTACATTTTTGACTTTATTTTTTTACAAAAGTAATATTTAGTTTCATAAGTTAAATTTTTTTTTTTTTTTTTAGTTTTTTGTTTTTTCTCTTATGCATTTTACTTCCAAAAGTAATTTTTTTTTCCCTTTCCTTTAAATTTTTTTGTTACATTTTTATTTTACCTTTAACTTTTCCCCCTTGTTTTAAGTACAACATCATGATACACTTTCATTTCTCCAAAAGTAAACTTACCTACATTTCTCCGTCTTTGAAATTTTAAGCTGGAATTTATATGCATATAACTTCACTAGATAATATTTTCTGTAACTTTAAACCAATATACACAATGTTCATTCTATATAGTTTAACTATATGCTCTACATAGTTTAACTGGAATACTACATTTCTTACTTTTTTACTACTAAGTTGGAGATACTCAGAACTTTTCCTTCTAATGTATTGTACTAACTATTAATGACTGTATTAACTTTTTGGCAAACTATACAAAACTTCGCTGATTTTCTTTTACACTTCTTGCTTTTATTTAAAAGATTCACCAAACTATGTCTGACAAATGTAATTTTTACACTTTCCATTTACACATTTACCCTTATATTTAAATTATAAAACAAATTCATGCTGTATTTCTGATTCCTTCCCCCCCCCAAAAAAAAAAATTAAATATAGTCTTATACAAATTTCGTTATTTCAAGACCTACTGACTTTATACAAATCTTATAAGGAGCAATAAATTTTCATGGTATGAAGTCCACTCAAACCAATGCATAGGGCATTTCTACCCAGTTAAGTTTAGATACATACCAATAGTACTTCATTTCTTCTTATTTTACTCTACAGACATTGATACATATATATATATATATATATATATTCAGAACACTCCCTTTTATTCAGTAAGATTCATTTATACTACTAACACAAATTTTGGTAACTCTTTGAAATATTTTACAAAAATATCTTGAATTTTCTTGCACATATCCTACTTAAATCACCAAACATACATTGAAACTTGATTTTTCCTTCACGTGAAAACGTCACACAAATTCTTAATACGATTCCACGATTTACCGCAGAACTTTATAAACACTACTATTTTCCGTGGAAATGGCATACTTTTCCTATATATGTGCGACTGTTCTAATAAATTACATTACTAACAAGTGTTAATAAAATCCCTAGTTATATAGGAATTATCTTGAATGTCTCCTTAATCTGAAATGCAAAATGTAACCCATGTGCAAAAATAGAGCAAGTTTATCTTAAAAAGTTCTCCAAGAATACATCTTTTTCTCGGTCCTTACCTGCTTTTCTGTATTTATCACTCAAGTTCATTGTGTACCTATCTTTTATCTAATTTGTGAAGTATTCCTGTTTGAATACTAACATTTGAATTTGTTTAACTGATTTTAAAGTACATGTATATTTTGTTCAATGCGTGGGGAAATGAGGAACTGTGGTACTGAGTATTCTAAGCATTCCATACTGCATTTTCTTAAGAGTACAGTCAGTTAAAAGAGAAAATGCTTTTCGTACTTTGTGAAAATTTTATTTACGTGTCATGCTCAAGATAAATAAAAAAATGTTATACATGTGCGCAGGACTGTGTGACTCCAATGTTTAATTAAAATAATGCTTTTTGAAAGTGGGAGCTTTCTTATGACATATTAAAAATGCGTTAAAATTTTTAAAGTGGGTGACTATAGTAGATTATTATATGGAGTTTCTGTCATTATTACCTATTTTGTATAATTATTTGTGTGTAATTTTATTTACTATCTATGAGAAGCTAAATGTCAAAAAAGCTGTAAAAGTTCATTATTAAGCAATGTCAGTTTGAAATTTTCTATCTTAAAATTATTTATGTTATGTCTTTTAAGTTAATTACTATGTTGGATCATTATTTGGAACTCTACTCAATATTTCATGTAATGTATCAAAACTATGTAGGAGTTATTTGTCAGGTATGATAAATTAAATTTCATTCTCAAAAGGCTGTAAGAGTTCAGTGCTGAATAAATTATTGACAATGTGAAATATGGTTATTTTTCAGTTAAGTTACAATGAATACGTTAAAAATATTCCAAGTTAAGAAATTTTTGTATTCCAAGTTGGGAAAAAGGCGATAAAGTTTCATTTCCATGGCTAAATATTAATTCCATGTGTATATGAATATTAATTCCATGTGTGTAAGAATATTAATTCCATGTGTCCCACGTGACTTTAAGTTCTCCTTCACAAAATGTGACTATAATTCAAATTTAAAATAATACGTTACAATGTGGATATTCTTCTCTATAGTTAAAATATAATTCAATCTTCTGTACCTTGTTAAGAGAGTAAGGCTGTGATAAGTTCAAATAGAGTAGTGTTTATAAAGTTCTGCGGTAAATGGTGGAATCATATTAAGAATCCGAGTGACGTAAAGAGTTGGCAAAATTTGTGTCAGTAGTATAAATGAATCTGAATAAAAGGGAGTGTTCTAAATATAAATGTATATATATATATATATGTATCAATGTCTGTAGAGTAAAATAAGAAGAAATGAAGTACTATTGGTATGTATCTAAACTTAACTGGGTAGAAATGCCCTATGCATTGGTTTGAGTGGACTTCATACCATGAAAATTTATTGCTCCTTATAAGATTTGTATAAAGTGAGTAGGTCTTGAAATAACGAAATTTGTATAAGACTATATTTAATTTTTGGGGGAAAAGGAATCAGAAATACAGCATGAATTTGTTTTAGAATTTAAATATAAGGGTAAATGTGTAAATGGAAAGTGTAAAAATTACATTTGTCAGACATAGTTTGGTGAATCCTTTGAATAAAAGCAAGAAGTGTAAAAGAAAATCAGCGAAGTTTTGTATAGTTGGCCAAAAAGTTAATACAGTCATTAATAGTTAGTACAATACATTAGAAGGAAAAGTTCTGAGTATCTCCAACTTAGTAGTAAAAAAGTAAGAAATGTAGTTAAACTACGTAGCGTATTCGGAAACTAAGTACTGTTTCATTCTAGCGCTGTCGCAGCTCTGTGGTAGGCGTCCCGCGCATGCGCACTAGTCTTTCTTGTTCACTGACTTTCAATTGTCGCCATTTTGGTTGCTCTATGTTGTGTTTTCAGTTTGCTGTGCACATTCAAAATGTTTAAGACGATTAGTTCTCCCGCTGACTGTGAGATTCGTGCCGTGATTAAATTTTTGAACGCGAGGAATGTTAAACCGCCCGAAATTTATCGTCAAGTGACAGAAGTTTACGGTGAATACGCGATAAGTGATGTAATGGTGAGAAAGTGGGTAAGAATGTTTAATGCATGTCAAACAAATGTCAACGCCGAGGCTCGGAGTGGTCGGCCTTCTGTTGTCACCGATGATTTGGTGAGGAAAGTTGATGAAGCAATTCATGAAAACAGACGCTTGACAATGACAACTCTTTCAGAGGCATTTCCACAAATTTCACGTACTGTTTTGTTCGAAATTGTGTCTGACCGCTTGAATTATCGCAAACTGTGTTCCCGATGGGTTCCAAAATGCTCACTGATTTTCACAAAACAAAGCGACTTGGTAGTGCCCTGACATTTCTCACACGGTACAGTGATGAGGGAGAAAACTTTTTAAACCAAATTGTGACAGGTGATGAAACTTGGGTGTGTCATTTCGCACCAGAATCGAAACAACAATCGATGGAGTGGAGACACACTCATTCTCCGAAAAAACAAAAGTTCAAAGTGACAATGTCATCACAAAAAACACGTGCACTGTCTTCTGGGATAGGAAAGGCGTTTTGCTTACTGAATTTCTTCCCAGAGGTGAAACCATTAATGCGGCACGATATTGTGAGACTTTAACAAAACTAAGGCGTGCCATTCAAAACAAACGAAGAGGAATGCTCAGTAAAGGAATTGTGTTTGCTCCATGACAATGCTCGGCGCCATACTGCTGGTGTCACTCAATGGTTAATTCGACAGTTTTCATTGGGAGCAGTTCGATCACCCGCCGTACAGCCCGGACTTGGCGCCGTCCGACTATCACTTGTTCCTGCACATGAAGCGCGAGCTTGGTGGCAAGCGCTTTGGATCTGACGATGACACTTTGGATCACCCGCTATGACAAGTGTTTGATCATTGGCGGAAAACTATGTTGAAAAATAGTTTGTTTAAGACATGTATTTTCATGTAAAAATAAAATTGGATTCGAAAAAAAATATTTTACTATTTTTTTTTTCTTTCTTTCAAAACGGTACTTAGTTTCCGAATACGCCTCGTATATAGAGTATATAGTTAAACTATATAGAATGAACATTGTGCATATTGGTTTAAAGTTACAGAAAAATATTATCTAGTGAAGTTATATGCATGTAAATTCCAGCTTAAAATTTCAAAGACGGAGAAATGTAGGTAAGTTTACTTTTGGAGAAATGAAAGTGTAACATGATGTTGTATTTAAAAACAAGGGGAAAAAGTTAAGGGTAAAATAAAAATGTAACAAAAAAATTTAAAGGAAAGGGGGAAAATAAAATTTACTCTTGGAAGTAAAATGCATAAGGGAAAAAAACAGAAAACTGCATTTGTGTAAACAAAAAACTCAAAAAAAAAAAAAAAAAAAAAAAATTAAACTTATGAAACTAAATATTACTTTTGTAAAAAAATAAAATTAAAAATGTAGTAAACACTTTTTTTTAAAAAATAAAAAGCGGAAAGGAAAAAATTAAATTTGTAAAAATAGATATTAATTTCGTAAAAAAAGTTTAAACAAAAAAAAAAAAAACCTTTTTAAAGTAAAGTTAAATGTAAATAAAAAAATAATATAAAAATACAAAAAGGAATAAATTTGAAAAAGAAATTTGCAAACTAAAACAGTGAAAAGAAAAAAAAAAATAAATTCGTAAAAACAAAATATTACTTTTGTAAAACCAAAAAAAAAAGTTAAGTATAAAAAAAAATTAAAGTAAAAATGCAAAAAGGAATAAATTTGAAAAAAAAAAAAAAAGAAAAAAAATTCGTAAAAATATTACTTTTGTAAAACCAAAAAAAAAAAGAAAGTTATATATATAAAAAAATTAAAGTAAAAAATACAAAAAGGAATAAATTTGAAAAAAAAAAAAACCACTTTGCAAGATAAAAAGTAAAAAGAAAATTTAAATTCACTTTTGTGGAAGTAAACGTCAATTTGCGAAAGTTAAAAATAAAATTTGTTTGGGAAAGGGAAAAAAAAATGAAATAAAAATTAATAAATTAACTAATAACTTAAAAAATAGTAAGAATGAGATGAAAAATGAAAATAATTAAAATATCTGAATAATAAAAAAATTAAACTGTGGGAAAATCTTACATTTAAAACAGCAATGAATAAATAATGATTAAGAAGCCTAAAGAAATCTTAGCCGTCATGTAAAAACAAATGTGTGACGCGGTTTTCATGTCAAAGCGCATGCGCAGACTTTCAGCCTTATGACATCAATGGTGCAAAAATGTCAAAGAGACAAAGAGGGTTTCAAACAAGGAGGTTAGAGTAGAAGGAGGGAAGGTTCAACTCAAACGGTGAAGCTTGGCGGCCATGTTACTGTTATCGCTGTGACTTGTGCAAGGAAGTCTGCAATTGCAATATATTTTTTTTTTCTTTTAATTGTGAAGCATGTCAGCTTGTGTTTCATATGGATGCACAAATCCATTTTCGAAAACCATTCCTGGGATTACGTTTCACTCGTAAGTATTGATTTTCTTTTTTTTTATATAATTTGATAAATATGTTAAAAAAATCACAATGTCATGTTGTTTTCTTTTCAGATGTGAAAAAAAATAATCAAAATATGTTAAATACATTTTAATGTTTCTGTTTATAGCTGGTATCTTCGTCCCCTAACATACAATGATATATGCCAGGATTTAAACTGTATAATTTGAACGTTTTAAGCATTTCGTTTTATAATTTTCATGAAACGTAAGAAATCAATTGTTACTATTTTTAGGAATTGTAAAGGTGTTAAATAAAGCAATGCTTTTCTTTATGTATTAATTATTACTCAATTCACGCGCATAAACTGAAATCATTGAATTCACATAAATCTGTTTTATTTTATTAATATTTATTTTCTTGTTGTTATAAGTTGTTGGTCGTGAAAAGAATCTATTTAAAACTTTCATTTTAAAAAAATGCAACCTATGACTATGTTTTAGATAATTATTTGCTATTAATTTCAGGTTAAAATAATTCTTTAATAAATTAGGATAATATTGTAAATAAATGAGAAATATCCCTTCTTAAAGAAAAAATTGGAATGTACGCCCGACAGGTTACTAATGAAACTAAACAAATTCTTGAAATATGCAGAAACATCATTTTTAAAGGCTTTAATGTTATGCCCATGCATTTAGATTTTGAACTATTTCTTAATGATTTTCTGTACGTAGTAAATTATGGATATCATCTTAATAACTTTAAAACAAAAAAACAACTAACAATAGCGAAGCGTTTCATTATAAATTTAACATATTTTTACTCTAAAATGCATGCACGGAACAGCTTAAAAACACGTAGATATGTTTTGAAGTTACAAACATGGACGCCGCTTGTTCGGTGGAGTTTCATTCCCCGATAGAGGAGGAAACTGTAAACCCTCCCTCCTTCTATTCTAACCTCCTTGGTTTCAAATAACAAGTTTGATAAGACCACCGGGTAACCATGTGGTAACGTTCAGGTCTTTCATCTTAGAGATGGCGGGTTCGAATCCCGTTCGTGGAGTTATTTTTAAAATTCAGGGAAAATATTATTAAATTCCATAAAAATTAATTAAAGGTAATAATTAAAATAATGACGTACTAAATGATTAAAATGCTTATTAAAAAAGAGTAAATAATTAAAAATTAATGACGTATTAAATAATTAGTCACGTGTTAAATAATTAAAAATAATAAATTAAAAGTCATGTCATGCCAAACACGTGGCTCCAGAGCTCGTTGCCACAAAAAACAAAAACTTTTGAAAACATAAAATCGTTGCCACAGAATAAAAACGAAAGTTTGATGATGTCATTCCATCACGTGATATAATAAGATGGCGCTAGTGCCATCACTGAGTACCTCGGCTTACTACTTTCAACGTTTATGAAAGTTTCAGACAAGTAAGGAATCTTCACTGATAGCGCTTTTCGAATTAACTTCGTTAATGCTAATGGTCTCCAGGACCATGATACCCATCATCCAACTTTTCTCTGCCAGAATGGAATTTTTGAAATCATTTTCTTGCAGCATGCCTCAGAAGCATTTATGCGGAATTTGTACTCATGAGAAAAACTTACTAGAATAACGCTATTGTGTACAAGCATAAATAAGGCGCTTTTCAATACAGTGAAAACGCAACTAATCTCTGAAGTTTTCCAGATAGTGAGCGTCACCCATGAACTTTTTGTTGCATGCATATGTGTCATTTGTGCATGTACATGCGCGATCATATTAGCTGTACATACGCGAGTTTGTGTCATTAGTATATATAAATACATGATTATATTAGCTTTCGCAATGAACCTCATTGCAAAACGGCAGAATATTTTGGATTACTTTTATAGACATACTAACCTTTATTTATTTCACCAGGTAACAAAGGAGGCCAAAGACCATTTCTTATAGTCAACATCCATTCTTGAGACTCCTCTTCGTTATCGGCTGCCAAATAGAGCAGCACATTTATTCCCGACACCAAAGCCCAGCTTCGCAAAGGTCTGGAGCGAGAGTTGTTGCGAAAAATATTCAAACCCTCTTTTGGAGCTTTTATTTGTGTTGGAATTTCCGATCCACAAGAAATATCTAAAATCAGTTTTGCTGTACTTGCCTGAGAAATGCAGACTGAAGCTGTTGCCCATACTCTTTGCCATACCTTTAAAAAATGGTGTATATGTAAAGAACTGTATTTGAAAGAAAGCCCTACATTTAACTCGATTTTAAATAATATATTTATCTCTTTGAAAATTAACAAAACTATGAAAGGGAACGCTTCAAACTGTTAATTACAAACTTTTATCTGATACTATTTTATTATGTGTTCATTTTAATTATTGAAGCAGCATAGGTGCTACTGTTTTCACTATTGAAGAACTTAGCGCCCGCAAGAAAATCGCGTCTTGTTCGTATACAAAGTTCTTACTATTCCATAAAATATTTCATTTCATCTTCTAATTGTCGCTGGGCCATAAAAATACTGTAATTAAATTTTAGTCCAGTCCTCACTTGAAGTTGCTGTGGAAAACGTCATTTGTAAATGTCGAGTACTTACAATTAAATATGAGTAAATGTTACTGTGAATGAATAATTTTTGATTTTTCAGAGCAGTTTGCTATTTTTAGTCACTTCTAAATAAAATAGAGTAATCAAATAATATTCATTTGTTCTCATTTTCTGTAAGGAAGAAGAAATATCCTTCAATTTGTTATAAAAAACATCAAGCTGAATCCTTTCCCTTCGAGGATTGAAATCTTATTGCAATAAGCATCGGCTATCTCTTTCCGACGTCACCGAAATAAATTTCTGTTATTAGAAAAACATATTCTATTTAAGCGTTGTAGACAACACCCCATTTCTGAAACTGTATACTTAAGGGGAGGGAATAAAAAAAATTAGAATTCCTATGGTAAAAAAGAGAATAGAGGCACAGGTATACATAAATATAGAAATATCGGAAATTCTAAACAAAGGAGTTCTCTGATGGTTAATGATAATTGCTCAGTGCCTGCTTACTTCATGTTAACACATTAAACGCCAAATCTATTTTGGTTTCTCTTTCGTCCCTATGGATGGATTAGGCGTTAACATGTTAAACATAGACCTAGTGAAAGTAAACTGCGTAGCGAAATTTAAACTGCAAGTGACGCATGAAACATAAAACAGTAATCAGGCAGCAGGATGTTAGTTTTATATAGACGAATGAAACATGCAGCAAGGGAATCAAAGAATGCACACTCTTGAAAAAAAAAAAAAAAAAAAAAAAACATCCTGAAATATGCAGTCGTTTCGCAGAATGACACTGAAATATCCAACAAAGGGGAAAGAATAACTGTGAGTTTTAAAATGGAGAACAAAACAATAAATAGATGTCATTTTCTCATGAAAAAATTGATTGGAATTCTTATAAGCCTAAAAGATACGCAAAGACAAATTAATGATAATAAATTACTTTGAAATTATTCACCTTCTCAGGTATAAGCCGCATTATAATGTTGTTAAAACATTTAGAGTATAAAAAATGCAGTCTATACACGCTTAAATACGTTATATTCTTTTCATATAAATTGCTCAAATATATATTTTTTACACTATTTCTCTTATAGGCTAAAAATTATTTTTCGAAGATTCTTATCTTTGGATTACTTAATTTACTGAATGTATGCGATAATGTTTTAAGAAACGGACAGATTTGTTATCTATTTTTAAATAAGTTTATGACAGCTTTCTAATATGGTGAAATCTACAGTTAATTCGTTACAGTTAGTTCTTAAGTTACAATTAGTTCGGTTTACAAGCAGAAGGGAGACCCCTGTAGATCAAAAACACTGCAATGATGTAAAGGTATTCTTTACTTGAGACATGTAATCTGATATGAAATTTTCTAGTTAAAAAATAATAAAATAAAATGTTGAAAAATATCAATTTATCTTAAGATAAATTAAGTCTCCTCTTCTCCTTTTTTTAATGATAGCAGCAGCTAAGCCGAATTTTGTCGTTTACCTTGAACACGCCATTTCTAATTAGCAAGAAGAAGATGCATTAAGATTAGGTAATCTATGGCAAAGCAATGGAGTTAGAACAGCATAGTTAAAGCGACTGATATGTGCCTAAACAGAGGGATGCTTTCATGAAGGAATTTGTAAAGGAAACTGGCTACTATTCAAATTACATATGGCAAAAAGGCACAAAGACTACTATGCAGCCAGCCCTTTTGCTAGGATTTGAACCTGCGCGCAGCTATCAGTGTTCAGCTTTTTTTAGCGCTCAACCGCTGGTAGGCCCCAAAAGGAAGAATAAATCGATGAGCACTAGCCATCGATTCACTCAATCTATAAATCCTTAACTTTCATTTTTTTTCATGTACTTTTATTTAATAATTATTTACATAGTCGTATCTTATTTTCAGTAGAAAGCTAGCTTGAACTTGATGTTATCATAAAGGAGGAAAAAACATGTTAGTGGCCTTAAAAATAAATTTTACGAACTGACATAACATTTAGACTAAATCTGAACTCTGAGATTCTGGGGTTCTTTGAGGAAGATCATAAAAGGTACTTTGAAGGGAACACCAAACAACAAAAGAAACCGTAGTTTTATTTTTACATAATCATGTTTTCTATTTTAGAGCAATCCCTTAATTCCTTTTATTGAAATACGACCGTTATGTTTTATTATTGCTTGTTTTGTTATTGTTATTGTTTTATTATTGTAGGGGGCAAAGTTAATTAAATATGCTAATGCAAGTTTTGTCCAAATTATTATGTTTCATAAGTAATGCCATTTATAATCACACATCAAGAGAACAACTAATAGAACAGCCATTATGATATCTATTTTGCTTACTTACTAGAAAAAATCACTATTCATATATAACAATAAATAATACAGTCAATAGACCCAAATAGACCAAACCCAAATCTGATTGTGGGCTGTAAGCTGCAATAATCATAACTGCAAGCTGTTTTAAATTAAATGCAAATTAATTATATTTTTTTCGTTATATTTTATAAAATCTATTCATATTTGCTACATGTTTTCTATGCAAAATGCTTACAAAGTGATAGCTATTTGAAACAGGTTTCTTTATTACCTTTGCTTTGAAATATCTTATTTCTAGTACATTACACATATACTATTTCCACCTCTGAAACATTGTTCAATATTCATGATTAGATTTGAAGAAACTTTTGGCGGTTCCATCTTTGAAGAATTTTATTACTGTCTTCATCTCGCATACCGAATTTATGAAGTATGTATTAAACGATTAAAATTCTGTCTTACTTTTTCCAGAGGTATAACGTTAATTTAAAAAAAAAAAATTATGAAAATTCCTTTGCGAGTTACAATCGCATTGTCTGAATTCCAAATTTACCTTAAAATTTTCTGTTAATTTAGCATGATTTTATTGATTGATTAATTAAGTTGATATTTACCTTGTAAAATTTAACTTCTGGACTTCCAGCCGGTGCTTTTATATCTAAATATCCTTCTCGTAAAACTTCCTTCATTCCTTTGGTGTCCATTTTCCTCGTCAGATTAATCTTTTGTGCAGTTATTATCATTGTTTTTCTAATCTCAGGTACATTATTTTCTCTGATAAAGAATACATATGTTTTGTAAAAGCGATAATCTGAAACAAAAAACTAATCTAGAAGCACGCCAGATCAAAGTGTAAGATAAAAATGTGTGTCAAATATCTCGACTAAAATAATGCCTTGATTTCTCATTCGTTTTTTCGTATTTATTTTATAAGTCTTAAAAACAATTACTAAATAAATGTGTCATAATACATATCGAACAAAATATATTTTTATTGCTGCTTTGTTTTCATACATACGTCATATTTGCTTACATTATAAAATAAATACGTCAGCAAAATAAATATCAGCATAACTGTAAATAGGCTTAATTCACAAAATTCAGCAAGCCAGACCAAGATTTCCTTAAATTAATGAAAAAATTTTGTATTTTTGCTTGAATTGTTTATATTTATACCTTATGACGAACAAATGATATATTGCAAAATTTTATAGAATTACTTGGTAACTAATCTTTGCGATTTTAAACTTAGCTTTGGATAAAGGTAAATTGTTGATTAAAAGTTTCTCCTAAGAACTACACAGAATTGATAGAAACTGCAAATTATGGACACATAAAGTTTTTTTTATTTAATGTTTTGTGTAGAACATGTACGTAATTTGGATAACATAAGAGCATGATTACTTATTCACAAGATTTTGAAAATATTCAAAGTTTGTAACTGCTTTTAAAATTCGGACATAGATTAAATTTCTATACGAAATGTAGTATAATACGTATATAAAATAAAAAATAGGTGCATGAAATTAGCAGTAGCTCTTATATCTTCATTTTAATTACGGTATTTCCCCTTTCTGTTCTAAAAATAACAATTGCTTATAATAGTTTTCTCTGAACTACATAATGTCTAGATTAATCCATATATTATGAATTTTACATAGCTTATCTTTTTACATAATGCTGGTGACGTAAATTGAAATAAAACTCAAACAGCCAATAATGAATTTACAGCACTGTTAAGCATCCAGTCAAACGCATTGTAACCAAAACTTAACCAGTCTGAATTAAGATTTCATCCTGAACAATGCACTTCACTCTTCAAAAGAAGCAAAAGAAGTAGGCTGCTGTTTGTTGCTTCTTTTCTTATTGCAAAGCTTTCAAAAATGTAAATTCTTTGAAACAGACACGGTTATAAGCACGATTTTGAGACAGGCAAGGCAATGCAAAGTTATTTGTGGCCGCAGCTGAAATAAAAATCAAGGCTTAATCTACCTCAGCTACCAACTTTGCTGTTCATTATGGATCACCATCTAAGTAAGCAATAGCTCTACATCGTTATATGTATATATGTGTGTGTGTGTGTTTGTGTGTGTATTAAAAATAAAAAGAAAAGATTACTTACCATGAATATACTTCTGTTTAATATTATTCTTTTTCTTTGAATTTCTGAAAAGTAGAATAATTTTATTTGTGCCATGTGCAGCATAAAAACTACTTTATGATCTTTTAATTGTTCATTAACCCGCTTAGCAGCAATATTCAGACCCAATCTATCTGAGTTTAATAATTATTACCAACTTCCATACTTAAAGACTGTACTAATGACCGAGTGGCTAAGACAACTTAAAAAAAAAAAAAAAAAAAAAAAAAAAAAAAAAAAAAATACTAGTAGCTCAACCCATGTTCGAACCTAAGAAAACGGGCTTTTTACATTTTGGTCGTGACTACTTTCCTCATGTGTAATGTGAATACTATCTACTTTCCCTTATGTCCTCCACGAAAGCTTTCAAAGCTTTCTTTAGGCATGTAGCGCATGTGTGCTTTGCCATATTCAATAACCTAACCTAATTTTTGCATTCGTAAAAGTAGTATTTTTATTCTATATGCGTAAAGCAAAATGGCTGATATGTACCTCGTCTATGGAGCAGCGAATAAAAATAGAGGGCTGCGGTATTATTTATCTCGAAAAGTCTTCAACCGGCGTATGCTCATCATAAAAATTTGCACCAATGATTGTACGAAACTGTTATTCGAAAGAAATGGGCAGGTTTCCAGTTGAAAATAAAATTACTTTGGAAGGAAATAAATTACTTAGTTCTTTACCTAATTGAAAGAAATTCAAAGTATACCTGTTTTCCACGACGATTTCTTTCCTTGAGGTTACCCAAATGATTTCATAAATTTAATGCTGACCTCATCGCGAGATTCGCTGAGCTGAAAGCTGTCTAGCCCAGCCCTGAAGAAAAGCTGATGGAATTTCAACTTTGTCCACTATACGCAAAAAATTTATTATGCTAGAATAGCGCGTGCACACCATCTTCATTGTATAGCCAAAAGAGAAAATCACATAGTATAAGATGTGATGTTAGTTGTGGAATACCAAATTATCAGGTCCCCCGTGATTAAGATCCCGATTATGTCGAGGAAGACTTAAAACATAGCTCTCTACATCAATAATTTAAGGATTTGACGTTCCACAACTGACCTCGACAACGACATTCCATCTTGGGTATATGGGAACTTACTCAAGATCAGAAAAATAAAGGCACTGCAATTTCCCTTGACGAGGCTGAAAATTACATGAAAAGAATGATCACTGGTAATGAGATGTAGGGCAATGCTTTCACAACAAGCAAAAGCCAGATCTTCATTATGGCTTGTAAAGTGTTTTCTTAAATCCGAGAAAAATTGCTGCAAGTCAAATCGAAAATCAAAGAGTCTTATTGATGATCTTTTTTGACATCGAGTGCAATATCCTTCACGAAAATTTTCCAGAAGCGTACAAAATAAATTTTAAATATTTCAATGAAATTCTGAAAAGATTAAAGAAAATATTCGGAGAAAAAGATCTGAACTGTGGCTTCTTTATATGGATAACGCATCATTTTAAATCTTGATTTTGTGTTGAAGCAGAGACAACCGCACTTCTTCATTCCCTCTGCTCTTTTTATCAGAGCTATTTCATGGGAGAACTACGAGGTGTGTAAATAAAATAATGAGACTGATTTTTTATAATACTTTTTCTTTATTAAACTAAAGTTACAGTCTCACATTATATCCTCCAAAATAATCCTCTTGGGAAGCCCCAGAACTTTGGAGATTATTTTTCAACTTTTCGTAGAAGTTCTGAAGCTCGGATACTGAAATATTGTAACTTTGAATAAACAAATAGGCACACACATTACTAAATCTTACTCTCAAGAACACTCTGTTCTTTTCTACTGGAAACGTTGACCAATCGCACAAAACACGGAACAAATTTAGCTCTCCTTACTTGGAGTGGACGGAAATATAAAGAGGAATGGATCTTCCGATTTTTCTTTTTTCGTTGAATTTATAACTGTAAATATAATAAGGTTGTTCGTACATTTTTAGACGATTTTCATTATATTTATAGAAATATTTTACCTAATTCTTTTGTGTTTTAAATGCTTCATTTCATAACAATTATTCTTCACTACCTTTCTACACCGTTATTTTGAAGATGATAAAGCATTTTTAGTAGCGGAAGAGGTATTTTATCCCATTCCTCTTGAACAGCTTTCCGAAGTCTAAAGAAGGTTGTAGGTCAACGTCTAAACAATCTGCTGTTTAAAAGTCAAAAAGCGCAAATATTCGTGGCTGATACATCAGGAAATTTAATAGGGATATAAGTGAAGGTACACATGCATGCTTCATGTTCCATTTTTTTCCAGAAAATTAACAGTGGACATTGACGTGCGGCAGCTTGCTTTGTCTTGATGCAGCTCTGCTAATTGTTATCGCTGTGGTAAAAAGAAGGCATTTTATATTTGAAAATCGGGTATAAAGTATGTTCCTGATAATATATGGGGTTGACTTTAACAGTTTCCTGCACGCTCTTTAATTTTTTACTTGTTATATCTAAAATCAGCAACAATCGTAAATCCCTTTGAAAAACTTTCTTTAATTTGCACCATGTTCTAAGATTAGTTTCTTCTCTTTTATGATAATAAATAGATATCTTTTTATTGCGGTCATTTAAATATCCCCGAGATTCCTCTATTGGGACAACATTTTTCCATTTTTGTTTGACTAATTGTTTCTCATAGAGAATTCAGCAAAGCTTTTGATGCACATTATGTTTTTTTAGTCCTTTTATGATTCAAGTCAGCATTAATCACTTTTTGAAGTTGATACTGAGTATTTTAATAATTATGCAACTGTCCTTTAATTTCGAAGATTTCCTTTTAACATAATATTCATTACCTTTGCAAAATTCTATTCCGTTTTTTCCCTTGCACGTGTATTTTGAACAATTTTTCTCCCTGAAGCCAAACTTGGACTTTTCCCCCCTTTCTTACTGACAATTTTATCTATCGTTGCCTTACAGCGAAAAATCATGGCTTTCGCAGTATTTTTTAATAACTAAATACGAATAATTTTCTTCGGAAAGAGCACAAATATAGCCTTCCGTCCAGTTTCACTTATTTTTCCATGCTGGCGAAAGCAAAGTCGTCTAAAAAATATGCAGCCTCTATATTTGAGAAATGTTCTTGTTATATGACACCATTTTTTTCGCCAAAAAACTGACACGTTATGTAAAATATGTCAAAATATCCTTCCGAGGCTTTGTAAACTGAGGATAAGGGAATTTTTTCCTTAAGCAGATCAGTTTATGAATCGGGCATCTCAAATAAACAAGTAATTAAAATTCGGTAGAAAAGTAGTTGCGAAAAATTATGCCTGAAGTTATAAGGTATTTCTAACACCTTCTTAGCAAGCCTTCGTAATGTAGTGGTCAGCACGCTTGGCGCGTATTTGAGAGGCCCGTGGTTCGAGTCCCGTCAAAGGCGTTGCTCATTTTTCACTTCTCCCGCTTCGAAATAATGTAATGTCTCTACAAAGTTATCGCGCTAATGTTAGAAAAGTGAAAAATACGAATGAAAGTTTGTTGATCCCTTAATAAGACTTTAAGAAGCTCGAGTTATGGATACCGAAAAAAGTGCATGCAAAATGTCATTTAAAAGTATGTTCATTTAAAAGTTTTCATATCTTGTTTAAGAGTATTAGCTAAAATAAAATATGAATTTTCATGCATGCTGAAGAGCCAGCAGTTTGGTTGTTAAAATTATTTTATACTCTGCATGAGTGAATCTGTGGGCAAAAGCGGAAGACTGAATTATACAAATCTGGTCACCAAAATTGGCATTAAATGTTTGTAAGTCTGACTGAAAAAGAAATTTTGGGCATCATAAAAAGACTTCTGCAGCATTTAGACATTTATCTTTGGCTAATATAATTCATTAGTTTCAAATGTTGAAGCCGCCTTAAGCTTATTAGTATGTTTATGACGCCCATAAATTGTCAGATAAATCAATTAAAGCTTACATTACATGAGTTTAATATTTAATTTGAAATCCGCAACAGAGCCTCGTGTTAGAAAATTAATTGTTAAAACTCGGATCGTCTTTGAGAATTTCGAAAACTTTCTTGCTAACAGTGATACTTTGGACTCGACCTCTGAGTTCTTATCAGATTTGACAGTGCTTCCATTTTTCCATTTCCACTTCCTTCTCATTGATATTCACTATTGACTTAAACCACTGCTTCTTTGAATTCTTCAATGGATTTCTGAATTCGTTTACATCCACATCCCCTCGATAGAAGGTCAGCTAGTTTCTGATTACCTGGAATATGGTACTGATTTAGCAGGCACCCTGTTGACCAAATCTAAAGACAAGGTTTGCATTGTCCTGTTTTCCTGTACGGTATTCAGAGCTGTACATGTGGAGCTGATACCTTCTTTAAGTACAAATGCCTTGATACAGGTTATACGAAGATATGTTGCAAGAAGAGGACGAATATCTGTATTGTATTCGGATAATGGTTCTAATTTCACCGGGTTAAATACCGCTTTGAAGAAACTGGACTGGAAGAAGATTCAAAATAAATTCGAAGTGAACGAAATTCGCTGGAATTCAACCCACTCCTCTCCCCATTGTGGGGAATCTTCTGGGAACTCTTGATTGGAATTCTGAAAGGTCTCCTGAAAAAGAAGCTCGGACGTTCTTCTTTGACATATGAGGAACTACAGACTTTAGTCTGTGAATGTGAAGCCATTACGAACAATAGACCATTAACCTATGTGTCGGAAGAACCAGAGCTCAAAACTCTGACTCCTTCAAGACATTCGTATCAATGATGTTCCTGATTTAGATCAAATCCAAAAGATCAATATTGTTAAAAGATATAAATATCTTCTGAAAGTACGAGATCATTTGAAAAAAAAAGATTTAGGAAAAAATATTTAGGTTTCCTTCGTTCTTCAGTTTCCAAAAGCTATGACAAAATTAATATAGGGAGCATCGTGTTAATTGGTACAAATAATAAAAAACAACTGTATTGGTTTCTCGGAAGAGTATTGGAAAGTTTCCCTGGCAAAGATAGAGTTGTCAGACTTGTGAAATTAAAAACTCCTAATGGAAATGCGTTAAGACCAGCACAACGACTATGCCTTGTAGAGGTAACACATGAATGTGAATCCGTTATTCGTGATCACGAACTTGTTCCTGATATAGTAAGTAATAACATTTTGAAATCGACAATGAGTTTAATGAACTTTCAGTTTAAATCCACTCTGGTTGACCCGTAAAACCTGTTGAATGACTCAATCTCTAAGCACAAACTTTTGCTGACTTTGAAATAACTTGAACTTCATTTAAAAATTGTGTTAATTTTGAACTCAGAATTAGTTTACATAGTCATAAATTCCTTAAAATCGTTTTATTTGTATTGTATACCAATTTAATATGTTTTTGTAATTTTTTCTAATATTTATTATTTTATTTTTGAGTTTTCTCCCAAAAACTCAAGGTGGGGAGAATGTTGGAAAATTAGTTGTTACGGAATGGCAACGAAAGAGAGATTATTGTTCTAAAGATAGATGACTGAATTTAGTTATAACTTTTTTTTTTTTTTTTTTTGTGGATGCTGCATATTGTAAATGAACGTATTACACTGTGCTGAAGAGTATTAAAATACTATATTTTAAAATATCTTTCTAATTTTTTTTTCTAATTTAATCATCTCATCTAATTTTTAACAAAGCGCTCATTATTTTCGCTTACACTAACGATGATGTTAACGATACCTCGTGCAATTTGCTTTTCTCAAAGCGCCGGCCCCTTACACCGGAAATTCTGATGAGCATCTTTTCTTTTTGAAGTTTTCGAGACATACTTAGCTCACACGTTTTTTTTTTTTTTTCTTTTTTTTAAGTCTTTGCTTATCATAAGAAAATCAATCAGGTCTACCCACAAGTTGTCATATGTATTTCTGCTATGCATTTGATGATATATTTCGTTTTGGAAAGAATAGTGGTAACTTTGAATGGATAATTACAAGTACAGAATGAAAAACTTTGTGAGCGTGATTAGATGTAATATCAATAAAAATATTATATCTAACGACAAGTTTGATCATGGAGTCATCAACTGTATTTTATTTAAAATGCGATCTCTAAAGGCACCATTATTTTTATGGAGAAAACTAAAAGCGATGACTGCATTCTTTTGCTAAAAGAAATAGTATATATAGATGCATTAATTTGCCCTGTCGTTAGATGTAATATTGTTATTGAGTTTTAAATAAAACAGAGGTATCAAGTGTCATTCTTACTGAGAAGATAGGGTTTTGGATCGAAGTGATAAAGTGGATGAGAATCTGTCTTTCTTAATTTGATGTTCAGTACTTAAAAAACATAAAGAAAGAAAGAGAAATGTGTTCTTTAGCTTGTAATTTAAATATAAAGCTGTTATATTTAGTATACACTTATAAGTTATATATAAGAGAATATTTACCTGATGCATATAAGAATTATAAGGTAGAGAATTAGTTTAAAATTTAAAAATAAGAAAACACATTCTTAGACCGAAGCTGGGTTTATTGAAAAACTTGTCGTTCACTAAAAAACATTTCAAGAGAGATAGACAGACTTTAGTCTGTGTATACTTCTTAAAGACATAAATTCTCGACCGTATGCTTAAATTATGTGATTTAAATAAAGAAATAAAATATATAAATAATAAAAGAAAAACAATTGTAGTGATATGTGTTGTAGTATTACTGAATGTAGAGTGAAAGGATTAAAAATTATGAAAGAGACTAAACACTTCAGAAGAAAACTGGATTGAAATTAAAATCATTAATTTGATGGGTTTTGATTCAGGATGGGTCACGAAATTTGATCGGTTTTGATAAATATGAGAGTCTTCAATGATATCTAATTTATCAAGTGAAGAGGTCTTTTGGATGATTTTAAAAGAATTAAAGTTAAAAGAGTAAATAAGTGAATAACAATGATTATTTATTAATCTGAAATTTATTTCGTTTTTTCGCATGAACAGCTAATATGCTTTAACGGAAGATTTTACAAGTTGTTTTATTCTGGACGATGTTATATTAAATTACACTGAGAAAGAACGTTATTAATTTGAGAACTAAAATCTGAAATAAGGTCTTTAAAGTACGAACAACAAAGCATTTCAGTAGAAGATTCTGATAGCGATTTAAAAAAAATAAAGTCCTCTGTTAACTTTATTCGTAACAGAATGAGGAATGCATCGGGTAATAAGAAAAGTTTCATTTTCTGTCAGCTTGACATTAAAAGCACCCAACTTAAATTTAAAATTCTGTAAAATTAAACGTTAGATAGGTTTATTTTTCTCAGAAAACTTTTGCATTTAGAATGAACTAACTCAGATCCAACCCCCCCCATAACTTTCTTTACTTTCTGTATGCCGAAATTGGAGGGAGGGGTGAAAAGATAGTTTTTTTTTCATTTATGGTTTCAGATAACCAATGATTTCAGTTCCATTCTATACCTTTTTTGACTTTAAAATCTCGTTGTATAATTATTCTTAAAAAACTATGTACGTCACAGTTTTATTTTTGGCTCGTGTTTGAAAACCAAACATCACGCTTTATCATCGCATAATAAATAATCTTTCGACTAAGCATCTTCTGAAATATATTGAACTGCTAGGACTCCAATTTACGCGTAATGGCGTTAAAAAAAAAAAAAAAAAAAAACAAAAAACAAAAACAAACAAAAAAAAAAAAAAAAACTGAACTTGGTTTCTCTTACCCTGCCCTTTGAATACAACGGAAAGGAGGGAAAAAGTTTTTTTTTCCGAAATAGATTGACAGTTTTCTTTACAAAAACACTTTTTTCCCTCGAACTGTTCTAGTAGATGACTTACAAGAAAAGTTCGCCAAAGGAGCTTCACTTCTCTTTGTCAAATGCTATTTCTGTCTTTTAAAAATGTTGTCGGAGTTACTTGTTTGAGTGTATAAGCCGTGACTTACAGTTGGCTGTTATTCGGTTATTTTAGCCCCGGAGAAAACTTTTGTCTTCCGAAGGATTTAAAAAGTAGTAGTGTAGACTTAGGGGTAGGAATTTTCACCAGGTTGCCCAAAAAATAGAAATATACGTATCTCTGTGATAACGCATATTTAATTTTTTAAGTTTTCTTCCATTTATACTATCCATTATAATAAAGTGAGATCATTTTTACATAATTATGATTGTTTGTAAGTGAATTTAGATTTAGAAATTAGTGTTATTTCATAACAATTATTATACTGACTGTATATCAAAAAGGCAAGACTATCTGATAAAATAAAATAAAGTCATTTAATTGAAGAATATATATATTTAAAAAGTTATACGTACAAATTTGTACGGACTTTTTTTCGAAAGGCACATGTTTATTTACTCATTCTTTCTTTTGTATTTTCCTCCTTGAATTTCTGGTACTAAAAAAAAAAAAAAAAAAAAAAAAAAAAAAAAAATATTTAAACCAGCAGATAAGCAGTGAAGAATTCTGATATGGCAAGAAAAAAACAGAAGCTGTATTATGACAGGAAAAGGCGGGAAAGGAATTACAAGATAAGTAATAATCTTATAACACATGTAATGATGATCTTATATCACAAGTAATGATTCTATAACACAAATATAAACTTCTATACATTTTAAATGCTAACTTTATTTGATTATAAAAATAAGTTGGAAGGATTTGTTTAAGAAGTAAAATTAGAATTACAAATTAAAATCCTGAATTTTAATGAAAAAAATTTCATCGTAGAACTGAAAATTAATGCTGACTGATCGTTTGAATAAAGCGACCCTTCCATACAAACTGTGTGTAAAGCAGGCCTTCTCAGCTAGGGGGAAATTGATCCCTGTGGAAAATTTCATAGTTTCAGAGGAAAATAGGGGCAGCATTTTATTTAGCTCTTAAGAGTTTTAGTTCTAGTTTTAGTTCATGAATATAAAATCTAATTTTATGTAAGTTTCGGCATCATTTTCTTTAATTTTTTTGTCTAATGTCTAATTTATAAAACACATTAAAATATAAATCTAAATCAATGTATACATATTTTTCGAGTTTTGGAAAAGACGGGGAGAGCGATGTCCTAGAGATGGTGAAAGAGGGTATGAGGCAAAACAAGTTGAGAAACATTGATCTAGAGGAAAGGCTAGTAGGAAATTAAAACGTTTGGGAAAAAAAGGAAGAAGTAAGAACATGTGTCTTTTTCTTGGAGAAAGGATAAATTCTATTTTATTTTCTAACGATTTTTAAT
The DNA here is from genome assembly GCF_044657685.1 of Stegodyphus dumicola. Lineage (NCBI taxonomy): Eukaryota > Metazoa > Arthropoda > Arachnida > Araneae > Eresidae > Stegodyphus > Stegodyphus dumicola. The sequence continues at coordinate 135,036,684 of NC_140771.1, read as the reverse complement.
TTTTATGAATTATTCTTCCTCATGACTGTAATTCCTTTGCAACGTGCTTTCTCTGGCACAGAAAATTCTTTTTATAAAGTGTTACTCCATATGCTTTTATTAGAATTTCATTATCTGGTGGCTACATTGCTAGTTAGATTTATAGCAGTTCATTAACTATATAGCTAAACTTGATGGCTTTGAAAAGTTAAGCATGCAATGCGATTTAGCAATTTTCGAAAGCGTGGGTAAATTTTAGTGGTTGAAAATCACAGCGGATGTAGATGGCAGTATACAAATATGGTATGCTACAGCCAATAACGATTGATTATCCAAATATGTGCTAATTTGTAGCAGTAAGCAGTCGAGGCAGTCATTGGAGGGGTCATTTTATTGCTGATAAAATGTTTCTAATTTTTATAAGAAGAATTTTGATGTTATTCATGTTCCTATGGTTCAAAGAAGATGAATGCAGATAGTGAGCTTAACGTGATGCCGGGCACATTGGAGCAGGAGAGTCAGTGAAAGATTTCGCTCTTTCCTATGGCGTTGATCATTCGGTATAATTCCAAATAAGTCGAACAGTTGCCGGAGACCTGTGTCTGATTAATCAATTAATCAAGGGTTACCGCCCCTTCTGAAGATCGGTATTTTGTTATAGTAGTGAAGTGAAATCTACTAGCGTCCTCCACAGTTGTTACATCCATACTTGCAGCGTCACTTGGTATGACAATATCTGCCAATACCGTGCACCAAAGGCTTCATATGAAGGAATTGTACTCATATGAATTTTTGTGTTAGTAATCACCCAGTCCATAGCGGCAAGACTAAAATGGGGCTGTCATCGTATAAAATGGACCATATCAGATTGCTGTAACATTCTGATCATAGACGAGTCCAGATTTGTTCTGGAATCAGACCATAAGCTTCCAAGGGTCTAAAGAGAACGTGGCACACAGTAGCAGTCCCAAAACTTTGTCGAACATCACGCATTTAGAAGTGGCAGCATTACGGTGTGAGCTAGAATTTCAACGGGATAACGCACCTAGTTGTATATCGTATATCTAGTTGTATAGGTTCTAGGATAGCTACGCGATATCGGGTTGAAGCTTTACACCACATTGTGAAACTCTGAGCTGGCCCAAATTCCTGTCCTCGTCAAGCCATCATCCTTAACGAAAGTGAACGCATTTTCATATGGAGTGGCCGCCGTATTATATCAACCCGACCTTAATCCTACAGAAAATCTGTGGAATGTCTTCGAGTGTGCTGTCTCTGCACGCTCACCTTCTCCAACCAATCTCTGACAATTCGTAACTATGCTAATAGAGGAATGGCCACTGCTACATCTGCAATAATTGAGCACCTCATTGAAAGTACTGACAATCTCTCTAAAGTTTGTGTGAAGGTCTGGGGTGTTCCCATTGCTTATTAATTAGACAAAGTATGAAAGATTTTTCGTTTGTAAAAAGCAAGCTTTAAGCATCCATTTTTTAAAGACCCAAGTGTGACGTCATGATATAATTTATGAAAATTATTTCAGCTTTGTGCATAAAGCTTGCTTTCGTTCATGTATAAATGCATTTGCTGCTTTCATGTGCCGTCTGGAATTAATAAATGATTTTGTTTTCCATTTTTATCCATTTTATTGCCGCTTGCTTAATATCCGGATGCCAGTGTATAAGCATGAATATTTTCTGAGCAACACCCACCCCTTCTCTATATTTTCAAAACGACATTTAAATATTTCAAATTTTCATTCATTTTTTACATTGAATAAAGTCTTATAATAATGAAAACTGAAAACTCCATTAAATTAATCAGTTTAGTTAATTTTCGAAGGAAATTCCTTTCTGTGCTTGCAGATTAACAACTAATTTAAGAAATTTCTATGCAGTATGCATTTTTGAAGCATACGCGAAAATGAAACATAATAATGCAAATTCTGAGAAAATTTTACTGAAGAAGATGAATTTTTTTATGTTGTAAATTGCTTTTATCATACAGAATCATTAATATGCTTGTTTTTTCCATTTGTTTTTGTCTACAGTGTCATAATATCCGTAGACTTTTATGGACAATAATATATTTGCAACAGTATTTATAATAAAAGAGTGACTATATAACTACACATTTCAAGCGGAACGAGGTTTTATAGCTCACATTTATACATTCGATTAAAATTTTGGTATTATTTTTAAGATGCAAAGCTATGCTCTAATTTTGTGATACGCTGCATATTTCTTTGTCGAACGGTGTCCTTACAATATTTAGTGTATTTAATGAGCCAAGAGAAGCTTCAAATACTTTGAATTAAACAATATTAAGTTTTGTCATTAATACTGTTTGTTCACCAAACATGTTTTTGATTTTAAGATTAGGAATTCATGATCATTCATTAAATCCAGAGGTATAATTATTTCATATATACCTATGGAACTTTAAATATATATTTAATATTTAATAACGTTTCGCTGATAAAGTTGGTGACCAGATGTGTAAAATGAATAAACACAGAACTACACCAAATTAATATTTAAAGTGCATATTTTAAATGTATGACGAATATCCTGAGTACACACATTCCTATTTCTACACTGTAGGTTTCAGAAATAATTATGCAAATAAATCTGTATTTCTTACACCTTCTCCTAAAAAAGGATATAAAATGCATGAACGCAGAAACAGGAAATGGCTTGGAAAAGAAAAAAGTGAAAAAAATTATTGATTTTATTTTCATTTGTTTAAAGAATTTTTTATTTCACAATATGTATATATATATATACGCATGTTATCGTCAATATATGAAACGCCTGTATTCTATAGAATACCTAGGAATTTGTACAATGCCTAGCGTTGGTAGACAGAGCATAAAAGAAGGTCATGACAAGGCTATTACTTAAAAGACGTACGTTCCTCAAAAATACACATATTATTTTAAAAAAAATAATGAAAGCGTCTATTAAAAATTTTATTAAAAATAAGCAAAAATGAAAGTTGCACGAAGCAAAATTTATATATTTCTTATAAAAGTAAGCAATGTATGAAAATGTGTGGAATTATGGAATCAATGTAGTAAATGTGCATGCGTTATGTATGGATTACGTATGAATGTATCCTTGTTAAACAAGGATAATGACATTAACAGGCTAATGTACATATCTTAATTTAACAGGCTATCACTTCCCTAATTGCTTGTTTACCAGTTTAAGATAATAAAACTACCCCTTCTTATTTTAGATGATTCATTTTCATAAGGTTGGATGTATTGGCCATCGTCTTGGCAAGCGCGATGCCGCATTTCTAAAAACGTGAAATGTGCTTAATATATAAAATATGCATAGAATTATATAAAATGTGGTTTATTTTTTGAGCAGTTTAATGTATTCTTTAAGTAGGTCCTTGAGCATTGTAGCCTATGTTCTGTATGTAATATAGATTATCCATATTTTCATCTAGTTTGTACTGTGTAACTAAAATAGTTTTGTGCAGTAAAAAATGGTAAGTAATATGGGCATAAAATGTCATTAATTCGTTGTAATAGTTTGCGTATGAAAAATATAAACTTCTATTTTCGGAAAAAATACCATAAATGTATCAAATCATGTAATAAATCTGGTTGGTCTTCAAGTTCAACTGAAGTGATATAACTTCGGATATAACTTTACATAAGGATATCTAAAATTTTTAATGGGAATTCAGATTTTGAAAATAGTTTTCTATTTTTGATACTGTTTCATTGCACTAAGTCTTCTAGCTCTTATGAAATATCATTGTTATTCACGAATTTTCATGAAAGATGAAAAATATTTGATTTTTCCTTGAAAGTTTTAGTGTCATTCAGTAAGCACGCAATTAAACTCGTATGGCACTCTCTAATTAATGTGAAATTATATATATTCTTTGAAAACTATTGAGCTATGTTCTTAGAATCTACGAAATAGTGAAATGTTTGGTATGAAACGATAAAAATCTTGCATGAAGTTCGGTATATATTCACTCTCATTATTGAAGATCTCTTCCTAAATTCTGAAATAGTGATGTTTTTACTCTTATTGTTTTCAAAATTTGGTATTTCATGAATTAAATAATTGTATAGATGTACTAAACTTTATTGAAAATTAAAATATTTTATTAATTGGTTGGTTTTATTTAAATGAAGTAATTATTTATTGAAGTAAGAGAGCGGTATGTTAAGCAGTTTCTTTCAGAAATATATCCGTATTTGAAAACTCTGTACATAATTTGCCTTACTGAAATTGTTCTAAATTTTTAAAAATATATGGGTGATATGATGTTATGTTATCATGTAGAGTGTCTTTTCTCTTTGCAAATAGTTATATATTTATAATAGGAATTGAATCTTCTTTCTATAGCAGAATTTATAAGTATCTCTAGAAGAAGAGTTAGGAAAAAATTTCAATGTTTTTGTAAAAGAATTGTGTAGTATCTGGTTGTCATTATGGTAGAAAGTGTTATTCAAAAGTTTCAGAGTGGTAAAATATGATTCTGAAATGACGTTTTCTGAAAATAGTCAATGCATTTCTCAATATTATAAATTAAAATAGTCACAACTAGAAGTCTTTTACACAATGTGAGTATAAAAGCCATTGAAAAAAATCTGTTGCAGTCGTATAAAATTTAACTCGAAGATGAAAATTGTTGCTTGCATGATTAAACAGTATCAAAATTTGGTTTGAAACTAAATAATTGAGTGCTACATATAGATGTGATCGGGGTTGCTTCAAGGTCTTTTAGTAGAAGATATCCTGCTTTTTAAGTAAAATTATTTTCCTTTCCCGATGAAAGTAAGTCTAAAGCTAAATCTTTGGAAAAGTGAGATATTCGGATTTTCGTCTGTTAGGAGAAATGTGCATGCCTACATAAAAATAAAATAGGAGTATCACTGAATTTTCTCGTTCCTACAAAAGGGTAGATTTAGAAAATAAAGGAAAATTTCTAAAAACGTTGGTTATCTTACTCATACTTCTTAAAAGTTGATAAGTTATAAGAAAATTATTTTTAATCGTATACTGCTTATAGAAAATGATTTGTTACTCAGGTTTTATATTAATGCATTACAAGATTTTACACTTCGTTTAAGTGTTAGTAAGGTTTTACTGTTCCTAATGAGTGGGATTTTCTTAGCGTGTACGTGAATATTAATTGCATTTTCCTCAACAACGCTTGGGGGTAATTTAATAATGAATCGCATAAATATTCTTTTCTTTTAAAAATCCTAATTGAAAATTAATTAAAGTTATTTGGATTAGTGTTAAATGTATGTAAAGTGCTAATTTTACCACAGAATGATTTGTGACTTTTCTGTGTGATAAGGGTAGATAATGTGAACTTGAGGTTTTCCCTCTGATAGTAAGTCTGGAGCGATAAAAATCTGTTAAGACTGATTTTTAGGTAAATATATTGTTTTCTATCCCACATTTTCTAAACATTTGTTGGTAATTTTGGGTAAATAACTTTAATTCGGTAAAGGTTATATCCTCATTTGGGTAAAACATTAAATATTCTGTAGTGAAAAATGCTTATTTCATATTTAGTTCTTAATATTAAGAAAATAGTTCTAAGATAGTTATTCTGTACTGTGGGAATACTGCAGGAAAAGTTAAATGATTTATATGGTCTTTGGAGTTTTTCTCTAAGAAAAAGGTAATATTTAGCAAATTACAGTTCTCGAAAATGGATAGAAAGTTCCTATAAGGCAAACATACAATTATAAGAAAACGTAACACTTATTTGGGTGTAATTTTGTATTGAAAATGAGTTATTCCTCATTAAATGTGTATTAGTAAGTATTATTTAACTGCTATGATGAGTATTGTACGAAGAAAATTTTGTACTTGTGATGAAAAAGGTTAAAATATTCGAAATTATAGTGGAGATTTGGATAAAATGTCTCTTATTCTTTCTCTTTTTGGTTCCTTCTGTAAATATAGGTATATTGGTAATGATATATGTTGTCTAAAGTACTTCACAAGATTTCGTTCATAAGAAAATAAATTGGTAAATAAATTAGTCAACTAACATTAGCGGAAAGAACATTTTAGTCTAAGAAATTAAAAAATAGTCTATGTATGAAATTGTCTAGGGAATTAAGTTGAAACTGGACTAAGTTAAAAAAGTGTGTTAACATTATGGGTTAGAAATAAATTCATATCAATAAAAAACATTTCAAGAGATAAAATTGTAACGAATGAGTAAATTCGATGGTCATTCATCTCTTATTCAATACTGGAAATATTTATCTTAGAAATTTTTTTTATACGAGATTTTTTTTATATCGTACATGTAACGTCAAATTTCGTCAATTTCACATGAACGTTGTTTATGAAGACAAAAATATTCGTACTTAGTGTAGGAAAAGGTAATAAAGTGAAAATTTGCATAGTCGAGACATTTAAAGTGATGTAGAACGCATTCAATTAGTACAAATTACTGAATTAAAAGGTACTGAGCGTTCAAAATAATAAGAAAGAATTTTGTATGAGTACATGAAAGAATGACTCTGGTTCTAAAATTATGCATGAAAGTTGAGATTTCATTCTAAAAATTCGGAATCTCTCAAACTAGTTTAATGAGAATCAAGATTCAAAACGGAACATTGATAACATTGAAGAGCTTAAAAACATATATTCAGATATAGAGGGTATTAAGAATTAAAAGGAAATAACAGAATATGCAGGAAATGTTAAAGTATGAAAATGCGAATGAAGTTAATAATGAAGCAAAATAGTAGGATAAGTCATGGTAAGAGTACTACAGAATGACAAATTGTAGAATTGGCAAATTAAAATAGAACTGTAAAATATGAACTAAGTAAGGGATATTAAACAAATTGGATATAAATAACAGCTAAAGGTTGTAAAATAAAATACTTAATTGAAATCTATCTCTATGTTTAAGAAATTTAAGCATGTTAATTTAGCTAAAATAGTAAAATCAAAAGCGCAATTACAATCAAAAATTATAAAACTGAGTTAAACTTTAAGTTGGAAACTAGAAAGAAAACCAGTGTCAAGTATAAAAATTACATCTAAAATTAACTTAAATTCATGCGTATGGTAGGAAAATGTAATAAACAAGTTCAAAGTTAGAGTACTTTAAAAAAAAATACGAAAGCATAAAATGTACGAAGGTATAAAATGTAAACAAGTTAAAAATAATATCTAAAATTAAATAAAGCTCATATACATGGTAAGAAAATAGAGAGAGCCTGTTTGAAATTAGAAAGGTTAAAACGTATGAAAGTCGTTACAAATTAAATGAAAGTCATGTGAAAATATAACAAATTAGTTAAAATTCTTAGTATGTTGAAAACTAAAAACGATAAAAAAATAGAAAAGGAGTTAAAATTTACATCTAGAATTAAATCAAGTCGGGTATATGGTATGAAAAAGTAATAAGCAAGTTTAAAATTAGAGTACTTTAAAAATTACGAAGGTTTAAAATGTACGAAACAAGTTAAAAATTACATCTAAAATTAAATAAAATTCATATATATGGTCAGAAAATATAGGAATTAAACTAAAATTAAAAATATATTTGAAATTACGAAGATTAAAATGTATGAAAGTAGCTATACATTAAATTAAAGTCATGTACATGGTGTGAAAATATAGCAAATTAGTTAAAATTCAGAATATGTTGGAAACTAAAAACGTTAAAATATAGAAAAGAAGTTAAAATTTACACCTAAAATTAAATAAAAGTCAGGTATATGATGCGAAAATATAGGAATTATGTTAAAATTAGGACTATACTGGAAATTATGAAGGTTAAAATGTATGCGAGAAATCAAGTAAAAGTCATGTACATAGTGTGAAAATATAAATTTGTTGAAAATTAGAGTATATTAAATATAATGAAGGTTAAAATGTACAAAACAAGCTAGAAATGTTACATCTAAAATTAAATACAAGTCATCTATATGATCAGAAAATATATGAAATAAGTTAAAATACAGAATACGTTGAAGATCGCTAACGTTAAAAAGAACAAAAAAAGTAATTAAACGCTAACGTTAAAGAATAAAAAATAACATCTAACATTAAATAATATAACACATAAAAACGCGTGTTTTAATAATTGCGCTCGTAAAATATAACAAATAAGTTAAAAGTATGGCTAACAAGTATGAAAAATCTATGGGTAAATTGAATTTAATAATAAAAGTGAGTAATGTAATTAAGATTACGGAAAGTATATCTGATATTATGAAAAGAAGATTTAAGAAATAAGGTAAAAATTCTAAGTGTATAGAATCACTGATTCAGAAGACAAACAACAAATATCAGCGTTAATTCACAAAATTTTCACAGGACTAGTTTCGATGGTTTTACCGAACCATCATCTTCAGCTGCAAAACCGCAAATGAACAAGATAGGAAATAATGTTTAGATAAGATAAGAAAGCCTGGACAAGAATAAGCAAGTGGCGCCATCTGTTGGCGAAACCAGAACTAAAACATAATTTCTCTAAAAGCCGAAGGCAAATTTGGATTGGAATTAGGATCGTTAACTAGAACAGAAAGATTTTTATGAATGTGAAATGCCTCTAGAAAATCCAGTTCTCCAATGGAAGATGTTTTTTGAATAATTTTGGCAGCAGAAAAATTGAAAGTGTGATTTTCGGACCAACAATGTTGAGCAACAGAAGACTTCTGTGTTTCCTTTTTTCTAACATATGCCTCATGTTCTTTGACGCGAAATTTTAAGGCTCTCTTAGTTTGGCCAATGTAAATTAAACCGCACTGGCAAGGAATCCTATAAATACCCCAGGAATTCATATCCGGAATGGGGTCCTTGAGTATAGAAGTTGGAATTTTATTGATGGGAGAGTAAACAACCCGAAAGTTAAATTTCTGCAAAATATGTGCAACTTTATAGCTAATTGATGGAAAGAAGGGAATGACAACAGAATTTTTATAATCTCCTAAAATAAGAGTGTGGATTTAGTGTGTTGAGATGAGAATTTTTTAACTGCTTGATTAATAATGTTGGGTTAAAAGCCCCTGTCAATAGCTATTGCTTTTGAATAATTTAGTTCTTCATCAAGGGCTAGTTTGGAGGAGCAAACTTGAAGAGCACGGAAAACATAGGAATAAAATGAAGCTAACTTTTGTTTAGTCGGATGACATGATTTAAAGTGTGGTGGAAGGCAAACCGATGAAGGTTTACGGTAAACCTTCATCGGATTAGCCATGGGAAGCCCCCTCAGTCCCATCCTGGCTGATATCTACATGCATTATTATGAATCAAAATTGTTTGAAACTTTAAACTTCCCGGCATGGTTCCGCTACGTAGACGATACTTTTACCCTGTTTGAAGGTAATAAAGATGATTTAAATAGAGTTCTTTCAACAATGAATTCTATTGATCCTGCTATTCAGTTCACTTTTTAACTTGAGACTTGCAATTCTCTTCCGTTTCTCGACATTCTGGTCACACGTAACACATCCAACTTCAGTACTACAATTTACCGTAAACCTTCATCGGTTTGCCTCCACCACACTTTAAATCATGTCATCCGACTAAACAAAAGTTAGCTTCATTTTATTCCTATGTTTTCCGTGCTCTTCAAGTTTGCTCCTCCAAACTAGCCCTTGATGAAGAACTAAATTATTCAAAAGCAATAGCTATTGACAGGGGCTTTTAACCCAACATTATTAATCAAGCAGTTAAAAAATTCTCATCTCAACACACTAAATCCACACTCTTATTTTAGGAGATTATAAAAATTCTGTTGTCATTCCCTTCTTTCCATCAATTAGCTATAAAGTTGCACATATTTTGCAGAAATTTAACTTTCGGGTTGTTTACTCTCCCATCAATAAAATTCCAACTTCTATACTCAAGGACCCCATTCCGGATATGAATTCCTGGGGTATTTATAGGATTCCTTGCCAGTGCGGTTTAATTTACATTGGCCAAACTAAGAGAGCCTTAAAATTTCGCGTCAAAGAACATGAGGCATATGTTAGAAAAAAGGAAACACAGAAGTCTTCTGTTGCTCAACATTGTTGGTCCGAAAATCACACTTTCAATTTTTCTGCTGCCAAAATTATTCAAAAAACATCTTCCATTGGAGAACTGGATTTTCTAGAGGCATTTCACATTCATAAAAATCTTTCTGTTCTAGTTAACGATCCTAATTCCAATCCAAATTTGCCTTCGGCTTTTAGAGAAATTATGCTTTAGTTCTGGTTTCGCCAACAGATGGCGCCACTTGCTTATTCTTGTCCAGGCTTTCTTATCTTATCTAAACATTATTTCCTATCTTGTTCATTTGCGGTTTTGCAGCTGAAGATGATGGTTCGGTAAAACCATCGAAACTAGTCCTGTGAAAATTTTGTGAATTAACGCTGATATTTGTTGTTTGTCTTCTGAATCAGTATTTATTCGGCGTGTTATTGTGTCTTAATTATTGTGTCTTAATGTATAGAATCAATCATTAAATTAGAAAATAATTGTCGTTAAGGGTTCCTAGGAAATAATCATCATATATACGTAGTAAAACAGTTGGAATACGAAGAAAGAAACACAAAGGCTAAAAATTTATTAACGAAGGAAATCACCTCCGGTAAATCAGTAAAATATAATTGTGATGACATGTAGCAGTTTTGTAGATATACAGTCATACGATAAATACAAGTAAGAAAATAATTATCTTCCAAAGCGGTTATACTGTGAAGGAAACATTTTATTGTACAGTAATTTCTGTTTAAAGAGAATAACTGTATTAGTCACTTAAACACTTACTGGATATATGTTTTTAAGAACTCAAGTAAGTAAGTTTACACATTATCATATAACTACTAAATGTCTAAATCATCAAATTAAGAAATAGTACTCAATATTATTTGTATTTTTATAAACTTCTGATTTGGTTTAAAATTTATTATCTGTATGAAACCCATTATACGTAGCAGTATTGTAGACATTCAACCTTCGGGTAAATGCAAGTAAGAAAATAATTATTTTCCAAAGAAGTTATACTCTTAAGGAAACATTTTATTAAATACTAATATCTGTTTCAAGAAATGAACTGTATCAGACTCTTAAACACCTACTTGATATACGTGTTTAAGAATTCAATATAAATAAGAAAGTTTACACATTATCATATAACTACTAAACGCCTAAATCACCAAATTAAAAAAGACCTAAGCACACGTCTTTTTTTCTGTGACGTAGCAACTAATCCTACTCGATAAGGCTTCCTGTCCCCATTTTCAGATGAGCCTTCCTCCTACGGCTGACCATTCGTTCTCGGAAGATTCCTTAACTCCCGCTCCCTGTGCTCCCGATTCAGAACTGTCATTTCCTCTACTGTGCTTAAAGTGCATTTTGTTATTTTTTCAGCAATCAAACATTTTGTTAGCTTTTTAATTTTCATGTTTCTTTCGTATTTGTTTGTAACACAAATGATCTTCCTCCAATCATAATTGCACTTTTATAATACCTCTTACAACACAAAAGATATATCCAACAAAAAAACTGTAAATAAATTGAAAATATCACAAAAATCGAAAAGTAAGATCAAGCTATCTTCAAAAACTAGTACAGATTACACGGTTAATTATGTTGGAAAATTCGGATATAAGGCAAAAGTCAGCCTACGCATAGAAAAATTGCTTGTAGATATTTCAAAAGATAACAAGAGAGCTGTAAGCGCAGATTTAAATATAAGTTTGAAGCAATTTGATGTTAAAGTTTGTTTTCCCAGTTTCGTCAAAAACTAATCATGTTGTAGGCTTTCTGTCACCTGTATTAGTGAAAAAATGAAAGTTACTCTAACCATGGCCAAAAACATTATCCCGGATTCTTGAAAAGAAAACGAGTTTGGAATAGCTGGGTAGTAGATATATTTTCAATTAAAAAAGCACGTATTTACGAAATTTACAAACAAAACTGTGAAAGGACATTTTCTTTTTATCTTCAAAATTTCACATAAATTATTGGATTCTATAATATTTTTACAACGTAATCAATCATAATTTATTCTTGTTATCCGAAGAAAGCAGTCAATATGCATAAAGAAATAAAGAAAATTAATTTTTTCTTCAGTATGTGGTTCAAATTATTTAGCATCCCAACAAAATTATGGTATACAGTACTATGTTTGTACAAGGCATAGAGTTTATAGCGTAGAATGAACAAAAAACAACATTAGTATAAAAAGTATACTAAAAGTGCTTTTGCCACAACTCTTTTTTTAAGCTCTTGCTTCTTGCCGAAGATTCAGTTTTTCTGCATGATATGAATGCCGAAGACTCAATGTTTATGCAAGATTTTATGCATTTTTATGCATGCATGCAGCTTCTTGTCGCAAAGCAAAATATGTCATTCTGTTTTTGAAAGAAAACAATATCAAAATGCTTGCAAACTGATAGAGAACTTATGAGCCATTGTTAAGAGAAAAAATGAAGAAAATAGTTATAACTTATAAGATGCAACTCATTAAACCACTTATTGAAATTTGAGATCATTAAAATGAAGTAAAAAATATATGTAAACCTCTAAACAAAAACAAGTCAAATCGCAACTGTTTTCTTTTAGTCTAAGTTTTCACACTTCCGTAATTATGTTGCTATGCTATCAGTTTTGGGGCTATTTAAGAACACAAATGCATATTTTCAAAACCTTTGGGTAAATGTCGCTATCGTGTTTCATTATAAATGTGCTTTCTAAAAGTTTTTCTTGAGTAGTGAATTTTTCAGAATCAAAGTGAAATGAGGATTTGTAATGAGGCGTAGTTTGAATCATGTTGTAAAAAAATGTATTGTATAAAACTGGACTTCCACCCCTAGACAGCATTATACTACGAAATTGTATGAAAAGAAAACACACTGATACGTCTATAAGGTCTTGTTGTTTTCAGTGTATTTATCAGAAAAGTACGGATAAAAGGCATTTTCCGGAAAAAAAAAAAAAAAAAAAAAAAAAAAAAAAAAAAAAAAACACCTAACAACTTTAGTTAACTAAAAATTAGTAGGAGAGTTGTGTATAATTTGTATGCATATTGTTCGTATTTGAAGTGATGTCATCTCTAATCTATGTTGCCAAATCTCTCTGCACCGATTTGGAAAGGGTGAAATCACTCGCGCACATCATATCCTCGTGCCAGAGCACGTGGATATTCCCACCTCGCCGCTTGCTCGTCGGGGACGGTTGCAATGCGGCAGGAGAATATTTCTTTTTTTGCCTTTCACTCTAGTCTTTTTGGCAACCGCCAACAAAGAAGGTATGCATTGTGAGGGCGCCACACTCGATAAGGGGGGGTCACTGCCCCTGTCTAATACCAAAGGGGCATTTGCCTTCTTACCCTAGACCTGTCATGAGCGTTGTGTCCAGGTTACTCCAAAAAGCTGAGTCCGAACCCGGACTCCATTACAGGAACCCGGTAAGTTTTATACACTAATCTTGCCGATATTTTTTTTAAAAATTTGTTTCTTAATGTTTTAAAAATACATCACACTTACAATTTGAGATGATATACAAATTGATGCGATTTTCCTCAATGCTGATCACCATCTATATATACATCTTAAATAACTTTTAATTCGTTTATGATATTTTTCCAGTTCTGAGGATTAGTAAAAATTTCCATTTATGCACATCTACCTCAAAATATATTAACATCACATATTAACATCGTGTTGGGTATTAATTTTGTTTTCCTTTAGCGTTTAATTCGGACCACCCTGTATGCTTCTCATACAACTTTCCAAAGCTAAGTGTTGACCGCAGTCCACAAGCAAGTAAACTTTGGGTCGTAGTATTCCACTGTAGCGCTAAAATGACCGATATAATTCTGCCATCTCTTCAGTCACTGAGATATTTAGAAGGCATGTAAATTTGAATTATTTGTCTAACAATTTGCTTCTTGCCAGCTGCTGAATGGTTTAAAAGCTGTGAGTACTGGTAGTTAGACCTGCTTTGAATCTCGACGAAAAGACCATCTCCATCGGCATTTTCTAAGTTTCATAACTAAATATTGCTACTACGAATATGAATCAAGGATCCTTAGAAAGTCCTTCCTGAAAGTGCCTGTTCCTTTATACAGTTTTTTCCTTAGGTTTGCATGCTTTCCAGTCTTCGTATAAACTAACAAATAAAAGCTTAAAATACTTAGAATTTCTGAAACAAAATTTGAAAATAATTTTTGGCCAGTGATTTTTAAAATAGAAGATGAGCTACTTCCATCGCTCGAAAATATCAAAAGAGGATATGCTGCATCACTCTCGGATTCGAGACTTGGAATACCAGGAAGTGAATCTCGACGAAACTAGAGAGAAACCTTCACTAGAGCTGTAGGAAGGACGACGCTTTAGTTTTCGGGAAGATGTTTAATACAGCTGTCCTTTCAATTTTATTTTTGAAATTTGCAAAACTATAGACATCTTCCAGAATAGCTTAATTATAGAGAAGTGAGTTTAAATGTTTATTCATTTTCAATGAAACATTAAGTTCCAAGCTATATGAGTTAAATGTAATTTAATGAATTTAGAGAAACTTTTCAAGCAAGTCTTTTCAGCTGAGACCTAACTAATATATATAGTATATTATATAACTAAATATTGCTTATTCATTTTATCAGTGTAACGCTAATGGCTTTAAAGGCAATACAGGCGCTATTTTCCGACGACGCCTTGCATTCAGAACCAGAGCCCGTATTCTACACATACGTAACCCCTTTTTTCTACTTATTATTTCTTGTTTTGTATATTTAAAGGTAAACTTTTATTAATTTTCGTGTAGCTTTATATGCAAAAAGTACATCATTTAGATTTCGCAAGCTTTGAAAGTAATTTATAATGAGAAAACTAAACAAGATTTGACTTTTGACGGTTTCCACAATTTTATGAGTGTCTTTATCTATTAAATAACGCCTGTTTGTATATACTTTCAGTGCTACTTCTTTTTATTGCGAAAGATTAAATTTAAATCAAAATTTTCAAATCAAAAAAGTATAACTCTATAAGAAATAATATATTTTTAAGAAAAAATATTTATATTTTAGGAAGAAAAGGTGGGTACAATTATTTAGTTAAGGCAAAGTTCTATCGGAGTTTTAATGTGGCGTTTAATGTATAGTGGAATGCAAGGCAGTTATATCCTTTTTACCTTATTCCCAACCACTGAAAAGATTTCCAGAATGATTGATTTTAAGTTCTCGTCCCACGAAGACGTCAAGATTTCAACATGCAGTCATATATGCAATCACAAACATACATCGAAGTGTCGGTCTTCCTTTGCTATCACCCGTCTGCGAGTGAAAAAAGAATTATTCAATTATTTAGACACCTTTAAACAGCGCATAATAGCAGAAAGCCCTATGTAAAGATGTTTGATTAATTGAAAAATTAACATTCTTTTTAAAAAGATAAGGTTTTCAGGTACAATAGGAATAACTATAAAAACTAGCAGTTAGTAGATATAAAACTGATAACATTCTTTTTACCTCAGAATAAAAGCCCACTTGCTAAATTTGTAAAATTAAAAAACATATATTTTCTTAACATGCATCTGGAAAGAAAAACATGCTAATTAAAGCTCACAGAAAATCAACGACAGCTGTCGTAAATTTGATTTCAATTAGAATTATGTCGAATTAGCTTTTAGAATAAAATGTACGCCATTTGTGGTTGGGTTTCATAGAGCAAATCATAAGTTTTATATTTTTTTACAATCAGGTTGTTATTGCAAAACATTCATCTTTAGAAAACGCATATTTAAAAATATTAAAAGAAGGAAACAAGAAGGATTTTGGCTGTATCGTTAAAGTTTTTGAGTCATGCAAAATAAAATCTTTAGGCACTGAGTTTGAATCAGACCTAATTTGTTTTAAAATAATTGTTTTCATTTATAGTATTATATAGACACTAGTAAGAGATTGCATTAAAATATTCTTATGTATATAGCAGATTACAAAAATAATTTTTTTGACGTAATTGCTTCCTCGATGCAATATTGTTAATTATTGTTATCATTAACTTTCATATTATTATCAACTTTTCATATTTGAAATATAATTTACAAACTTCATTCATAATTATCATGATCTTAAACTTTATCATAGATTTTCCAGCCAATTAATTTTAAATATCGTAATTAATCACCTACTATTTAAAAAATGAGTTACATTAGGTGCAATTTTAGCATCGCTTAAGTTCTGTAAATTATGAGGTCTGAAGTGAAACATAATTATTTCATCCTGAAGGAGGAAAATGTAAAAAAACTGAGCGTGACATGTGATGACAAAACATCTGAATAATTTGAACTTACGAATAACGAATAAGGGAATGAACCTAAATAAACATGTATAAACGAATCTCAAATCATAATGATTCAAAATACACTGTAATAAATATATTCTGTATTACAAAAGCCGATAAATATTCAAATAATTGCATTCTAACACTGTATGTGAAAAGTTCACATTTGTAAAATAGTTCATAGAAGTTTAAATGCTAATAATTTAAACGAAAAATTATAATAATCTTGATCTTAAAATATAGGTTTCATTTGAATAGTTTAGCTGTATTTATGTATGCAAACTAGTTCTTTCGAGAATAACGGAAAATTACTCTAACAAAACAATGGAACATTCTTCTTCCTCTCTCTCCCGTTTAAAGAATTTTAATTGATTAAACTTAATAAACTTAAACGCAAAATATTCTGACGACATTTCTAATTAAATGTAGGTCAAAACTGTCTTTTATTTTCAAAGTTCGCATCAATATGCATCAAAAGTGCAGTTTATAGAGTATCTAGTATGAATACATTGCTTTTAAAGTCTTTTAATTTTGACTAATGTGATTGAGCCATCAATTGATCGAATTTGCTATTTGCAGTATATTTCAAAAGTGATCAATTCTGCTAATGCCTGAGGGGTTTGAAAGTAAAGTAATAACTGGAACTCTTTTTGTTATTTCTGCAGATATTCACCTATAGCACTTTTCCTGTTGAAATGACCCTTTTCCAGGGAAATCATTGTGTACGAAAGAACATATGCAGTTTTTAATAATGTTTGAATATGTAAGTAGACCTCAAAGTTTTCTGACTACGATCTTACAGAAGAATATTTTCCATCATTAATTTTTTCTGTTGCCGGTGTTTCTGTTAATTCTGTGTCAACAGCAAATGTGCATACAGACATTCGCCCATTTACTTAATAAAATTATCTGATGCGGACACCGCATGACTTCTTTGTATGGCCTAATAAATTATACACATTTTTGCTGCACTTCATTTAAACTTATTTCTTCGAATTTAATTAGAGATATATTTTTCATTCAATCAATTCAGTACTCATTTCTGGGCGAGGCAAAAAAAATGCATAAAAGCTCAAAACATCTTCAATAAAAATAGTAAAATACAGAAAAATAAAACACTAAAAGTTAAAAACAGTTAAAAAATTACGATTAAAATTTCTACTCAAAAACAAGCAATTCGGCCAAAAGTGCCAATGGGAAGAAAGACCAAATTTCCGGTGCACAATTTTGAAAGTTAACTTTTGCCCCACACTATACAGAAAGGCACTTAAGTTGGTGCATTAAATAATTTAATTCATGATTTTACTAAGAGTTTCAAACGTAAACAAATGGCAGCCTTGTTAGGCGTAGAGCCACTTTTAAATTATTGATAATTCTACAACTATTGCAAGCAGGTTAACTAAAGGCACAAAAACAGTATACACATACATATTTGTATATGTTTGAAGCTTCATATTGCAACCAAAAAGGGAAGGGCACAACTACAGTTCCATATACAAAATTTCAACGTTCTCAGACTACTACTCTTTTGAGTTATTACGTACACATAGACGTCACGAAAATTATCTCTTCTGATCAATTTTATATTACTTTCAAAGTCCGTTTTTTAAAAAGGAGTCTTTTATTCTGTCCGTACATACAGAAGTAACGCAAAAATATCATTCAAATGGATTCAAGATTGGATCAAAATCAAGGATCAAATCAAATGGTTCAAGGATCAAAATGGATGGTTCAAGGATCAAAATGGATATTTTCAGTGAAATATGATGCTTGAAATTTTCCACGATTACAATACTTCCTTTACTTCGTACAAGGAAGCGAGATTCATCGAACCATTCTATATGGAAGTCTGTTGCTTGCCTACTTGCTGGCCAAAGAACTGTCCATCGAAAACCAAGAATAGCTCATAGTGGTAGGCCTAGTGTTTCATTGGAGTGTATGCTGTTTATACATATATTTTTTACCAGTAATGAAAATTTCATTCATATAATTTTTATTAGATTCTGCCAGACAAAGAGTAGTATTCGCTCTCTTTATCGTCAATGCACAGGGCGTAATATACTGCTGGTTACATATTTCCTATAACGATATTTTATTGAAAATATCCTTGTGTTTCAAGAAATGAATGAATCTTCATTGTTATCACAATTTGTCATTTGTGAAAAATTTATAAGAACCTACATTTCCACCCAAGGCGATAGTTACCTGTTAGGCAAAGACAGCAAACAATAGAACAAATGTTCTGAAATTCTGTCTCGAAAAGTAATATTCTAGAACAGTTTCTCATAAATGTATTATTTCACCGAAATGACAAAGACCTTAAGAAACAGGCCTTTTGCTGTTTTTATATACTGTATCTTTGTATATATATGTCTTAGCAGCATTAAAAGAGAAAATATTAGAATTTAGAATACTTTCAAAATTTAGGTTATGTTTTTTAAGGAAGTGCTTCCGCTGTTTTGATTAATCGAAAGAGACCCCTCCCAAAGAATTATTTTTTCATAATTAAATTCCTAGATCTGCGGATTTTTTTCTGAGGAGTTATGTTTAAGACTTTTCTAAAATTGTGTACAAACATGCATAGTTTCAAAACTCTCGCTGCTGTTGTTATGGCGATGAAAATAAAGGATAAGTTGGAGTAAGTATGATAAAAATACTATTATTATCATCATTTCTTTATTCATGTTAGCTAAAAATAAACCATGCAAAACCTTTTAGGATCAAATTTGGAATTTTTCTTTTATTTCATGTATTATTTGCTTTTCTGGGATTGTAAATTTTAGCACAAAAATCATCTGAAATCCAGTCAGTCTTTCTAAATCCTCTTATAATGCTTTAAATTTTGAAATTCATGGATCTCCTTTCAGCATTTATTGAGTTAAAATTCTCTTTTATGTCTCCGAAATATAATTTAAAAGAATCTTTCAGAGGAAGAGCTGATAGTCATTTAGAAGTATTATCAGGGTCAATGTTCCTTCTAACCTTCTTCGGGAACATACAAGGACCTGACTCGGAACAGAGAGCTTACTAAAGCTATGTTCACTAATTGTGGTAAGTAGACAGGATACACATGAAGGGTATACAAAACCCTTTATTTTTCTCTATTTACAAAAACTTCCCTACTTCGGAATACACAGATCCGCTACTCGGGGTCTAACGTAAAAATATAAAAATAGAACTAAACTCTAATTTAACTTTAAAATAATAAACGTGGAAGATTGGCCTTATATTAACAGGAAGCGTATGTAGTACAGAGAACTGTGAACACTACAATACGTTTAAATTTATCAAGAGGATTAAAACCTCTGGCCTGGAAGGCAACAAGCAACTGCGTAAAACTTCTAAGGTAAGCGGCCTGCTTCGACTCACTGCTTCCTCTCTCTCGCTTGGCAAAAAGCCACAACTTAAATACTTGGCGTTCGCCAGACAAACTTTGCATAAAAACCTTAACGCTTATAATTCTGGCCGGAAGTAGAAAATAAGAAGTGATAGTAAAGATTTAAAATAAAATAAACGTTAGTAAAACTTAAGATCCTTACATACTTCCCGCCAGAGTTAATTAGGTTGAAACTGAGGTCTAAAACGACCTTGTTGAAAACTTTTAGCTCTAGAATTTAACGCGAGGCCAATCTTTTACAAATATTTTTCGCTAGAAACTAGAAATTTAAAAGAAAGAAATTTGTTACAATCGCAGCTCCCAGGATATACAACAATTTTTTTTCATCTGTACTGCATCTAAACAGGAGCTTTTATTCAATTCTGGTTCCTTCCAGAGATCTGGAAGGAAAACTAGTTTAATGAAATGTTACACAATGAAATGGCAAGTAACATATACAATTATACTTCTCTTAACATTCTTATTTCATTCATGACTATTTTAATTATCTCTCCCCGTGCTCTCTGACATGTGTTGTAAAAGAACACCAAACACGAATATGTTTCTGTCTACGTGTGCCACACTTCCTCCTACAATCAAAACACTAACGTGTTAAAATTCAACATAACGAGACCTCTTAACACACCCTAATTTCAACTCTAAACCCTGAGGTACTATTCTAAAAGTGGCTAACTCTAAAGTGTAGCGTCAGAGAGCCTAACTACATCATTCAACCTTTAACACATATTCGCCATGATTTAGTCTTTACAGTCACACGAATAACAAATTTTTAACATTACTTTCACTTTTACCATATCACGGTATTTCTTAACATTTAAAATAACAGTTCACATGTATATAAGAACATATCAACATGCCGTTAATTTTACACATTTGAAAACATACATTAGTAGTACATTGTTAACTTCTATTCTTTTCAAAGCAAGTGCCAATTCTTTCTACATTGAAATAATACATTTCAAAAAGTCTTTCAGACTAAAACTTCTTTCTTGCTCGAATGTTTTAAATAAAATTTATACAATAACTTTTTACAATATTTAAGTTTTTTACACAACGCTATTATACATCAACTTTAGTTTTACGCGCTAGTAATTGAAAAACATAATACCAAAATCGGTCACAACTCATTTCTCGCCCTTTTGGCGATAAAGGTAGACCTCGCATGAGGTAAAACTTCTTGAAATCTGCCACTTGCAGTAAGAATGAAAGATTAACTTAAGTTTGCAAAGTAACATAAAATTTTACTTATCTTTGTAATATTCGGACATCCTTTTCTGGGCCCAGTCTTTAAAGGTACTGCAGATAGTAGTTTGATTTATCCTCCTTCTTGTACGGGATCGCCCTTCAGTGCTTTTCTCTGGAAACTTCCTTTTTTCACCAGTTCGGCCATCCTTGAATACCTTCCTTTTCTCCTCTGCTTGTGGTCTTGGGCGTTTGATGGCAGCTGGTCTTGGCGGAACCAGGAAACTTCTGTCGTGTTCCTGCTTGGACCTCGTTGTTGGCCGTTCAAATTTTCCTTGTAACTTTTCCTCCGCCGCTGATGGCCCTTCCGCAGTTCGGCTACATTTACTGCGGAGAGTCTTGTCGGATGAGTCGATCTTCCGTTTTAGAGCCGGGTTATAGTTGCCGTCATTTCTCCTGGTTCTCTTCACATACGTCGTCCTTCTCCCTTCTTCATCCTGGGGGTGTTCGTGAACTCTCTTTTCTGGACGGTGGAACGGCTTCTTTTTCTTGTTACCTTTAATTTTTCGCGGGGAAATTTTCTTTTCACTTGCTCCTGCCTCTTATTGGCTTGCCCTTGTACTTATCGTTTTTGCACCTCTGGAGCTTGTTCCCGCGGTGTCTGCCGTGCCGGATCCTGCAAAAGATCTGAAAAGATTTGCATTTTATTACGATCGAAGTGGGGCTTGATTTGATCAATGTTTGCGGAACAGGTTTCACCATTTCTGGCTTTTAACACTACTACAACGTGAGTTATTTTTTCTATAACATATGGTCCTTCAAATCGTGGAAAAAATTTGGCAGTTTTATCTTCTGGTGCTGAAGAAAGTGAATGCTTAATTTTTAAAACTTCATCCCCTACTTTATAAGTTACTCCCCGTCGTTTCAAATCATAATAGAGCTTCTGTTTTCTTTGTGCTACTTCCGTATTCTTTTTTGCTCCTTTTATTAGTTTTTCTATATCACCCATTTTAAATTCTGGGGCTCTTTGTTGCACATAAAATAATTTATCTAACGGTGTTATAATCTTTCTGCCTAGAAATAACTCAGCAGGTGTTTTGCCCGTTGTATCATGTTTTGCGGTCCTAAGGGCGAAAGCAAATTCATTGACATAGTTATCCCAGCTTTTATGAAAATTTTTAACATAACTACGGATAATTTTCACTATATTTCTATTGACCCGTTCCGCTATATTTGATTGCGGCCGATACGGGACCATTTTTAAATGACGTATGCCCAGTTTTTGGCACATGTCTTCAAATATATTACTTACAAATTGAGGACCATTATCCGATATAACTTTTAGGGGCGCCCCGTATTTTAAAATATATTTATTTAAAATAGAATCAGTAACTAATTTCGCGGAGGCTCGTTTTAAGGGAACAATTTCGGTCCATTTACTAAAATGATCAACCATAACAAGGAGATAGCGACTTTTATTTAACTGACTTTTTGGGAAAGGGCCCAATAAATCGATGCCAATTATTTCATTTGGAAATTCGGATTTAATAATATTTAGAAACCCGGCCGGGCGGAAATTAACATAATTAACTGCTTGACATGTTTGGCAGGACTGGACATACGCCCTTGTTAACTTTTGCAGTTCAGGAAAGTAGACTGCTTCGCGTACGCGTTGGATAGTTTTTCGAATACCAGCATGAGAAGCTAAAGGGCTGTCATGGAGCTCCTGCAGGATATTTAATCTAAGACTAGCTGGGATAACAGGTCGAAATTCGTTGTTGGAATTCGTAGTCTTTGTATAGAATAATAGACCATCTATTAGTTCGTAATGGGCCGCCCTATTTCTTATCGCCACAATATCTTGGTGACTAAAATTTTCAGGATCCTTCAAATACTCATAAATGCTTCCAAACTCAGGATCCTTACCCAGTTCAGTTATTACAGTTTCTCGGGAATTTATTGTACATGCTGTGAGCATTGCCACCTTTACGGTATTCCCTTGTTCATCTATTTTAATTCTTGATAGGGCATCTGCTACGATATTTTCCTTTCCGAGGGTATGCTTGATTACCAGATTATATTCTTGCAGCTTGAGTGCCCATCTTATTAACCTTGGGGATAAATTTTTTCCTGAGTACAATCTAGTTACCGCCGCATGATCAGAGTACACTGTTATCGGCGCCTTTCCAAAATAGACTCGGAACTTTTGCATTGCTAACAGAACTGCAAGTGCCTCTCTCGCGGTCGCGGAATAGTTTCTTTGTGTTTGATTTAAAGTTCGGCTAAAAATGCCACGTACTGCTGATTTTGCGAAAGTACCGCTCCTACCGCATAATCCGAAGCATCCGCTGAAATTTCTAAATTCTCATCCTTTTCAGGAAATTTCAACACTGGGGCTTGCGTTAATGCTTGTTTTAATTTTTCGAAAGCACTATTGGCTTCGGCCGTCCACGAGAATCTTGCCTATTTCCTTTTTAATTTTAACAATGGTTCAGCAATAGCTGCAAAATTTTTGATAAAGGACCTATAATATGAACAAAGTCCTAGAAAAGAAGAGAGCTTCTTTGCCGTGTTTGGAGTCGGATACTTTTGTACAGCGATTATTTTTGATTCATCTGTCTCGATCCCTTTTTGAGATATTTTGTAACCTAAATACTTTAATTCAGGGGCTGCAAATTTGCACTTTTCGACATTAACTTTACATTCGACCGGCCTCATTTAATAAAGAAAACACCTGTCTTAAATCCTGTACGTGTTGGTCGAGATTATCACTAGTAATAATGATATCGTCTAAATAGATAAATGTGGACTTTCCAAGAACAGGTCCTAACACAATGTCCATGCATCTCTGAAATGTTGCTGGGGCCCCTGAAAGGCCAAACGGTATACGCAAAAATGCATAAGTGCCAGACTTGGTTATAAAAGCAGTCTTAGGGACGTCCTCAGGCCTCACCCCTATTTGAAAATAACCAGTCGTTAAGTCTAAAGTCGTCATAAATTTGGTTGATTTTATGTTCCTTAAAATTTCTTCTATGATCGGTAACGGATATACCGGATATTTCGTTATGGAATTTAATTTACGGTAATCAATAGCGAATCTCCACCTTTTTGGATGCTCCAAAGGATAGTCATTATTTTTCTTACATAAAACCACCGGGCTATCATAACTACTTGAGATGGGCGTTATGATCTTTTTACGTAGCATATCGGTAATATGCCATTCTATAATTTTTTTCCTTATTCTTATCATACCGGTATGGGTTTTGGCGAACTGGCATTGCATCTCCGGTGTCAATACTATGGTTAGTAACCTGAGTAAATCCTGGAACGAAGCAAATTCACTTACCACTTGTCGGATTCTATCTTGCTCGTCATTAGGCAGGTGGTCAAGTTTTAACATCGGCGGTTCAGCGTTTTCAGTACGAACTGGTTTCATTGTCAGCTTAAGGGACGCTTCATTAAAATCCAGCGTAGCTTGGGCTTCTGAAAGAAAATCTATTCCTAAAATTAAATGTGCTTGCAGATTCTTTACTATAAAAAACATCACCTTTATTTGTTCGTCCTTGATACGGATATACAAAGGTACTTTACCTACGCACTTACATTTTTCTCCATGCGCCACTAACACTGTCGTATTATCCGCATTATATATGCGGCATTTGCGAAAATACTTCCTAAAAAACTCTTCTGCCACACAGGAACACTGCGCGCCGGTATCCAGGAGTGCGGTGGCTGGGATATTATTCACCAAGACTTCAATCTTCGGAAGAGTCAAATTTTTCACCATTACTGTATTTAACTTGTAGGAAGAGGGGTTTTCGTGACCTTCGGATTTCCGCACCCTCTCGTCAGCAGAAATCCGTTTTAGTTTAAATTATTTTTCATTTCCGTGCTTTCCTTCTTTTTGCCCTGGCCTTGAGACTTTTTTCCTGGATTGCTATTGAACTGTCGACGTTCGCCGGCTGTTTTTGAATACTCGGGTTTCCTTGCCCACTGATTCGCTTTTTCTCCGTAGTTGTGTACTTGAGTTTGCTGTAGTCTTGGCGTACCAAATTGGTTTCGCTGTTGATACTGGCGTCTTCTTTCGACGTCCGCCGTTCTTCTACTTTCAAACTGGATTGCTAGCTCAAATAACTTTTCCAGTGTAGTCGGGTTTCTTAATTCAATAAAGTCTTGCACTTGGGGTAGTAACCTCGGCAAAATCACTTGAATTATTTCAGGATCCGGACGGTTTCCATACAAGAGCTTGAAAACGTGAATTTTTCTTAAAATAAAGCTCGAGAGGTTTTCGATTCTTTGTTGATATATACTGAAAAGTTCCGTTTCTAATTTCGCACGATCCCTTACAACAGGGAAGGCTTTTAGTAGGGCAGTCTTGAAATTTTCGTAAGTATAGGTGGGACTTCCTGCTTGACCCAAGAGACTTCTGCCTATACATTTGAACCAGTTAAGCGCTTTGCCCCTCAAAGCGCTGGTAGCTAAAGTAACTTTTTGAAACTCGTGCACGGGGTAGAGCATGAAGTGGTCATCCAATTTTTCCAAAAAACTGGTTACCGGTGAGTTTCCACTAAATGTTGCTTCTGGTTTCATCGAAGCGCGCATGGTCTGGACGATGTAACCAAATCCTTCCAGGGCGGCAGCTGGCATTTCTGGATTCTGAGCCGTTTCTGCAGGCAGCACAGGTTCTTCTTGAAACTCGGCCATGGTTATTCTTCTTCGTTGGGCGCCACTATCAGGTTCAATGTTCCTTCTAACCTTCTTCGGGAACATACAAGGACCTGACTCGGAACAGAGTGCTTACTAAAGCTATGTTCACTAATTGTGGTAAGTAGACAGGATACACATGAAGGGTATACAAAACCCTTTATTTTTCTCTATATACAATAACTTCCGTACTTCGGAATACACTGACCCGCCACTCGGGGTCTAACGTAAAAGTATAAAAATAAAACTAAACTCTAATTTAACTTTAGAATAATAAACGTGGAAGATTGGCCTAATATTAACAGGAAGCGTATGTAGTACAGAGACTGTGAACACTACAATACGTTTAAATTTATCAAGAGGATTAAAACCTCTGGCCTGGAAGGCAAACAGCAACTGCGTAACTTCTAAGGTAAGCGGTCTGCTTTGACTCAACTGCTTCCTCTCTCTCGCTTGGCAAAAAGCCACAACTTAAATACTTGGCGTTCGCCAGACAAACTTTGCATAAAAACCTTAACGCTTATAATTCTGGCCGGAAATAGAAAATAAGAAGTGATAGTAAAGATTTAAAATAAAATATTAGTAAAACTTAAGATCCTTACAGTATAGTAGAGAAATATGAAATTATTAAGATGACTGCATATTCTAAGATATATAGTTTTTGCTATCTAAGAGTTTTGTTAAGAAACTAGAACAAAATCGAAGGGGGAAAATATTACAAAGTATCGAATTTTGCTCGTAGCTGCTTGTTGCAATAGAATTAATAGGCAACAGATTTTAGAACTTGTAGGCGCCACGAAATTTTGCCTTGTGACGACATGTATATCGAAAAGCTCAGTAAGAAAGGTGGCTAAACAACAACAACAACAACAACAACAAAAAAAAAAAAAAAAAAAAAAAAAAAAAAGCGCTTTTTTAACATTTATATTAAGTTCCTAACACTAAAATTTTGTTTTATGCTTTTCTGTTGTTGCTCGCTTCTTTCACATTGATTCGTCCAATTCCAATTCAGAAGCTTAATGCAAACTTCATATACGCGAGCGCGAAGTATAACAGATGCGATTTCTGAATTGCAACTCAAATGGTTTAGTTTCTGTTTTAAAGTGTTCGTCACTTTGAAGTCTTCCCTTTTGTGTAGTTTTGTGACCATAAAGTCCTAAAGCTAGATAGATACTTGATAAATGAACGTTGAAACTGAAAATCTGTAGTTAGAGCTAGTAGAATATTTCCAAACATCTGCGCTTAAATTGTAATTATTAATGATTTTAAGCCAGCAGTTTTAAGGCAAATCAGTGACACTTCAGTTTTGCTTGTTACATGTTGCAATAAAAAATAAAATGTTACTTAATTTTTTAACAGTAAGTTCTTTGTTCTCATATCAGCGATAACTGGTCACCTGGTCGAAGTTAAGCGGTGAGTTAAGTGCACACTAACAATTTAATTTAGAGCTACACACTGGTAGTAAACAATATTTAATCCGAAATTTAGCAAAATTAAATAAATTGTTCTCTTAAACAGAAGAAAATTAAAAAAATCTTCAAAAATGTGTCACCATTGGGGGCAAAAATCATCACTTTCAATTTTCGGAGGCAAAATTATTGCTTGTGGTAGCTTGCTTCTGAATTCGGATTTCTTAGGAGTTTGCGAAATTTTTTTCCCTGTTAATCTCATGAATGACGTATCTTTCACTTCCTTCTTTTTGGGGAGGAGTGGTCCGTACCCTTCCTCTATTTTTTCGGCGAACTCCAATTTTCACTTAAAGTGTGTAAAGAAAGTAAAATTTCTCCTGGATTCGCCACAACAATAAGGTTTTGTTAAAGTGGACTGATTTCTAACGAGCAATTAGCTAAGATTTCTAGCCTATCAATGCTAATTTTAACACTGAACTTCGTTCATATTCTATTAAATTACATAAGTTATTTTTCTCTAATATAACGTAAGCGGTGGATGGAATTGTATTCTTTTACAGAAGAATCAAGGTTAAGTTTAACACCGATTCTAAACGCACTTACATCTAGATGGAACTAGGAAGATAAAATATTGCCATCGACATATCACCGGTTTGAAGTAAAGTGTGTGATTTTTGGAGAGGAATAACGATCAGTGGACGTGCTCCTCTGCAAGTGTTTCGACACAGCTGTACCTTCTTACAGATTTTGATTTTAAATCTTATAGTATAGGATTTAGGCTATTTTAGGAATTGCGGACTTTAATTTTACGGATAATGCACACCCACACTGAGAAAACAAGGTTTATGAATTTTCCAAGCCAAAGACATTAAGCAAACAAACTAGGCAACCAAACCTCCTAATTTGAATCCTATAAAGAATTTATGCGACACTCTCAAAATTTTCGTGTAAATGCAATGATAAAAATAACGGTTGCACTTCAAAACTCTCCTATTAAAAATCCCCGTGCCTTATATGGGTGAAGAAAGGAAACTTATTACCTAAAATTATAACTAGACGTCAGACCGTAAGCATGCAGTCGTTTTTGTGGTACGTATAAATCTAAGAAAGAAGATTATGTTCTTCTGAATTTCTCCCCCTTGCTGTCCAGCATTGTGTACTGCATGTGCGAGCGGAGTTCATGTAGAATGCGTACAACACTACCAACTACTCCACTTCTAGTATTTTGTTAGGACCTAGACAACCTTAACCTGAGAGAAACACCCTACAATCAATTTTCGGTTTGAGGTGCTGACTCTAGTGAAAATTAACTTAGTGCTGGCTGGAGAGTCTAATATCTACTTTACATTCTTTCTAGCTTAAATTTTCTTTATTTTAGTACTGTTTACAACTAACTTAGGCTACTCTTTCATTTATTTTAACTTAGGCTACTCTTTTATTAAGCACATTTTTCAAGCACAGAAGAATACTTTAAGTATTTAACAATTCAAACACTTTTACATAAATAATTTCTTATTTTATTTCACTGAAAACAAACTCAATTTAATTATATGTAACAATTTTCTAAAGTTTTTGAAAATCGAATTTGTTTCTTTGAAACATAGAAACATTCCTAAAATAGTCTCGACGACTAAAATTAACATTCCGTTCTAAATCAGCCAAGATTATTTGCTAAAGTTTCTTGTTTCATACAAAATTAAAGTTACTTGCTTAATACAAATTTTTAAGCTACTTGCTTAATACAAAATTTTAAGCTACTTGCTTAATTGAATAAAAATTGTCCTCTACCCAGGCAAAACTGAAATAAATATTTTCAACCAACTTCATACTAGCTTAAAAATAAACTTCAATAGAATAATTTTGACTTATCTTTTGTTTGGAGAATTCAGACATTATTCCTTTAGAAACTTTTCCTATGACAGGACTTTGCTGATCTGCTGGACTCTAATTCTTTGCCATGGCTGGCCGTTTCCATTACTCCCCGTCGCCGGCTTTTTCCGTTTAACACCTGTTCTCCTTTCCCATGCCACCTTCTTTGAGCTTCTTGGTTTCTCAGTACTTTCATATTTCTGAAATGTTTCTCTTCTATTCGTCGTTTCCGCTGTGGAACTCGCGTTAGCCTCCTGTCCTTGACCTTCTTACTTGGTGGCTGGATTCGTGACCTCTGATGTCTTATTTGTCTTTTTCTTCCCGTTTCCCGGCTGGTAGATCTTGTACAGGGTTTTGTTTCGCCTTCCTTTCTCGGTGACTTGTTCCTGTCTTGCGCTGGCTCCATTTTTCCTTCGTTAACGCGTCTTGGCTCATCATGTTGACGTTTCTTTCCTTTCGGCTCCACCACTCTGGATTCTTTCTTTTTTGTCCTCTGTAGACCCTTTTTAGATATTGAGGTTCCTTCACCTGTGTTTGGTGCTTCCTGTAAAATATCTTTGAAAATAGGCATATTGTTACGGTCATAGTATTTCTTGACTTGATCCACATTGGCAGTGATATTGCCTGCTCTGTCTCCTTTTAAATATAAAAACGAACAACAAATACTACTCTCAATTACGAAAGAGCCTTCAAATCTGGGTGTGAAATTTGGACACTTTTTCTATTGGGCCGCAAGACAACGAATGCTTTGTTTTCAGAACTTGTTCACAGGTTTGAAATTTAAATCTCTTCTTTTCCAATCATAATTATAACTTCTATTTTTCTCTGGCTATGTCTGAGTTTCTTAGTGCCTTGTTAATTATCTTTTGAATATCATTTAGTTTAAATTCTGCCTCCCTGGATGAAGAACAGTTTGTTTAAGGGGGTTTCCGTGGTATCGTTCTTGGCCGTTCTCAGGGCAAAAGCCAACACATTGCCTCAGTCAGCCAGCGTCAGTGATAAGCTTTTACGTATCTACAGCTAAGTTTTACAATGTTCCTATTTATGCGTTCGGCAATATTTGACTGCTGTCTGTAAGGGACCAACTTTAGATGGCGGATGCCACGCCTTGCACATAACTGTTCGAAAATTTGGCTAATAAATTGGGGACCGTTATCTGATATTACTCTAGTGGGTCACCATATTTTATAATATATTTATTTAGAAATGAATCGGATACAATTTTCACTGAGGCTCTTTTAAGTGAGACTATTTCTACCCACTTCGAGAAATCATCGACAATAACTAGTAAATATCTGTTTTTATTACGTCCACTTTTTGGAAACGGAGTCTAATAAATCGATCCCAATTATTTCATTTGTAAAAGTTGCTCTTATACTATTTAGATTCCCGGCTGGGCTGTAGTTTGCATTGCAAACTAACTGGCGTGTATGGCAGGACCCGACATAATCCGTTACCACTCTTTGAAGTTGCGGGGGAAAAAACGCCTTGCACCCACTTTGCACCGTTTTCCGAATGCCTAAGTTATCAGCTTCCTTACTTGCTTGGGGAACATTCAAGAACCTGACTCGGAACAGGGAGCTTACTAAAGCTATGTTCAATAAATGTGGGAAGTAGACAAGATACACAGGAAGGGTATACGAAACCCTTTATTTTTCACTCTTTACAATAATTTCCGGACTTCGGAATACAGAGACCAACCACTTGTGGTCTGAATGTAAGAATATAAAAATATTAACTAAACTCTAACTTAACTTTGGAATAACAAACAAGGGCCTACGTGGAAGATTGGCCGTACATTAACAGGAAGCCGTATGTAGTACAGAGAACTGTTAACACTACAATACGTTTAAAATTATTAAGAGGATTAAACCTCTGGCCTGGAAGGCAACCAGCAACCGAGTAAAACTGCTAAGGCAAGCGGCCTGCTTCTACTAACTCCTTCCTCTCTCTTCGCTTGGCAAAAAGCCACAACTTAAGTACTTGGCGTTCGCCAGACAAATTTGCATAAATAAGTTAAAGCTTTTAATTCTGGCCGGAAGTAGAAAATAAGAAGTGATAGTAAATATTTAAAATAAAATAAACGTTAGTAAAACTTAAGATCCTTACATACTTCCCGCAAGAGTTAATTAGTTTGAAACTGAGGTCTAAAACGACCTTGTTGAAAACTTTTAGCTCTAGAATCTAACGCTAGGCCAATCTTTTACAAACATTTCTCACTAGAAACTAGAAATTTAAAAAAAAAAAAATTGTTTTTACATTATCAGCTCCATGGACAATTACTTTTCATCTGTACTGCATCTAAACAGGAGCTTTTAGTTGAAATCTGGTTCCTTCCAGAGATCTGGAAGGAAAACTAGTTTAATGAAATGTTACACAATTAAATGGCAAGTCACATGAATATTTATATTTCTCTTAACATTCTTATTTCATTCATGACTTTATTTTAATTATCTCTCCCCGTGCTCTCTGACATGTGTTGTAAAAGAAAACACCAAACACGAATGTGTTTATGTATAAGTGTTCAACACTGCCGCCTACAATCAAAACACTAACGTGTTAAAATTCAACATAACAAGACCTCGTAATACACCCTATCTTCATCTCTAAACCCTGAGGTACTATTCTGAAAGTGGCTAACTCTGAAGTGTAGCGTCAGAGAGCCTAACACATTCATTCAACCTTTAACACATATGCACAATACTTTTCTCTTTTTTTTTTTCAGTCACACGAATAAGTTTAAAATTTTTGGCATTGCTTTCACTTTTACCATATCACAGTATTTCTTAACATTTAAAATAACAGTTCACATTGTATATAAGGACATATTAACATGCCGTTAATTTTACGCAACTTAAAACATACATTAGTAGTACATTGTTAACTTCTATTCTTTTCCAAGCAAGTGCCAAATCTTCTACATTGAAATACTACATTTCAAAAGTCTTTCCGTCTAAAACTTCTTTCTTGCCAGAATGTTTTAAATAAAATTTATACAATAATTTTTACAATTTTCTTAAGGTACCTTTCTCAAAGATTATCAATGCTTTTACAATATTCAAGTACTTACACATTCCTATTATACATCAACTTTAGTTTTACTCGCGAGTAATTGAAAAACATAATACCAAAATAGGTAACAACTCATATCTCACCTTTTTGGCGATAAAGGTAGACCTCACTTGAGGTAAAACGTCTTGAAATCTGCCACTTGCAGTAAGAATGAAAGATTAACTTAAGTTTGCAAAGTAAGATAAAATTTTACTTATCTTTGTGATATTCGGACATTTTTTCTCTGCCCAGTCCTGGAATGTAGCTAAGATTCGTGTTTGATTTATCCTCCTTCTTGTGCGGACTCGCCCTTCAGTTCCTTCCTCTAGGAGCTTTCTTTTCCCTCCAGTTCGGTCACCCTTGAATACCTTCCTTTTCTCCTCTGCTTGTGGTCTTGGCCGTTTGATGGCAGCTGGTCTTGGCGGAACCGGGACACTTCTCTCTCGTTCCTCCTTGGACCTCGTTGTTGGCCGTTCAAATTTTCCTTGTATCTTTTCCTCCGCCGGTGGTGGTCCTTCCGCAATTCGGCGACATTTGCTGCGTAGAGTCCTGTCCGATGAGTAGATCTTTCGTTTGGGAGCCGGGATATTGTTGCCGTTATTTCTCCTGGCTCTCTTTGCATTCGTCGTACTTCTCCCTTCTTCATTCTGGGAGTGGTCGTGCGCTCTCTTTTGTGGTCGGTGGAACGGCTTCTTTTTCTTGTTACCTTCAATTTTCCAACGGGGAAACTTTCTTTTCAATGGCTCCTGCCTCCTAATGGCTTGTCCTTGAACTTGTCGTTGTTCCACCTCTGGAGCTTGTGCCTGCAGTGCCTGCCGTGCCGGATCCTGCAAAAGATCTTTTTACGTAGCATATCGCTAATGTGCCATTCTATAATTTTTTCTTTATTCTTATTGTACCGGTATGCTTTGTGGCGAACTGGCATTGAAACTCCGGTGTCGATACTATGGTTAGTAACTTGAGTAAATCCTGGAATATCACTAAATAACGAAGCAAATTCACTTACCACTTGTCGGATTCTTTGTTGCTCTTCCTTAGGCAGGTGGTCAAGGTTTAACATTGGCGGTTACGTTTTTCTTCTCGAACTGGTTTCATCGTCAGCTTAAGGGACGCTTCATTAAAATCCAGCGTTGCTTCTGCCTCTGAAAGAAAATCAGTTCCTAAGATAATATGTGCTTGCAGATTCTTTACTATAAAAAACATAACCTTTACTTGTTCGTCCTTGATACGAATGTATAGCGGTAAATTACCTATGCACTAACATCTTTCTCCTTGCGCAGCTAACACTGTCGTATTATCCGCATTATATATGCGGTATTTCCGAAAACACTTCCTAAAAAAATCTTCTGCCACACAGGAACACTGCGCGCATGTATCCAGGAGTGCGGTGGCTGGGATGTTATTCACCAAACACTTGAATCTTTGGAAGAGTCAAATTTTTCACCATTACTGTATTTAACTTGTAGGAGGAGGGGTTTTCTTAGCCTTCGGATTTCCGCACCCTCCCGTCAGCAGAAATCCGTTTTAGTTTAAATCTTTTTTTCTTTCCATGCTTTCCTTCTTTTTCCACTGGCCATGAGACTTTTTTCCTGGATTGCTATTGAACTGTCGACGTTCGCCGGTTGTTTTTTGATACTCGGGTTTCCTTGCCCACTGATTCGCTTTGCTTCCGTAGCCGTGTGCTGGACTTTGCTGTGGTCTTGGCTCACCAAATTGGTTTCGCTGTTGATATTGGCGTCTTCTTTCAATGTCCACCGTTCTTCTACTTTCAAACTGGATTGCTAGCTCAAATAACTTTTCCAGTGTAGTCGGATTCCATAATTCAACAAAGTCTTGTACTTGGGGAAGTAACCTCGGCAAAATCACTTGAATTATCTCAGGATCCGGACGGTTTCCATACAAGAGTTTGAAGACGTGAATTTTTCTTAAAATAAAGCTTGAGAGATTTTCAATTGGTTTCTGGTATATGCTGAAAAGTTCCGCTTCTAATTTCGCACGATCCCTTACAACAGGGAAAGCTTTTACTAGGGCAGTCTTGAAATTCTCGTATGTATATGTGGGACTTCCTTCTTGACCCAAGAGACTTCTGCCTATACATTTGAACCAATTAAGCGCTTGGCCCCTCAAAGCGCTGGTAGCTAAGGTAACTTTCTGGAACTCGTGCACGGGATACATCATGAAGTGGTCCTTTAGTTTTTCCAAAAACTGGTTACCGGTGAGTTTCCATTAAATGTTGCTTCTGGTTTCATCGAAGCGCGCATGGTCTGGACGATGTAACCAAATCCTTCCAGGGCGGCAGCTGGCATTTCTGGATTCTGAGCCGCTTCTGCAGGCAGCACAGGTTCTTCCTGAAACTCGGCCATGGTTATTATTCTTCGTCGGGCGCCACTATCAGGTTCAGTGTTTCTCCTTACTTGCTTGGGGAACATTCAAGAACCTGACTCGGAACAGGGAGCTTACTAAAGCTATGTTCAATAAATGTG
The DNA here is from genome assembly GCF_044657685.1 of Stegodyphus dumicola. Lineage (NCBI taxonomy): Eukaryota > Metazoa > Arthropoda > Arachnida > Araneae > Eresidae > Stegodyphus > Stegodyphus dumicola. The sequence goes on along the minus strand of NC_140771.1, from coordinate 135,002,316 downwards.
GGAAGTAGACAAGGTACACAGGAAGAGTATACGAAACCCTTTATTTTTCACTCTTTACAATAATTTCCGGACTTCGGAATACAGAGACCAACCACTTGTGGTCTGAACGTAAGAATATAAAAATATTAACTAAACTCTAACTTAACTTTGGAATAACAAACAAGGGCCTACGTGGAAGATTGGCCGTACATTAACAGGAAGCTGTATGTAGTACAGAGAACTGTTAAGACTACAATACGTTTAAAATTATTAAGAGGATTAAACCTCTGGCCTGGAAGGCAACCAGTAACCGAGTAAAAATGCTAAGGCAAGCGGCCTGCTTCTACTAAATCCTTCCTCTCTCTTCGCTTGGCAAAAAGCCACAACTTAAGTACTTGGCGTTCGCCAGACAAATTTGCATAAATAAGTTAAAGCTTTTAATTGTGGCCGGAAGTAGAAAATAAGAAGTGATAGTAAATATTTAAAATAAAATAAACGTTAGTAAAACTTAAGATCCTTACAAAGTGACCGGCCGTAGGTGCATCAAATAAATCCTATAATATTCTGAGTCGCAATCCTGCAGGAATGATTGGCCTTATTTCGCTAGTCTCATTTGTTTTTTTATGGTATAAAATAATAACTTGTTATTTATTTCGTAATTTTCTGCTCTATTCTTGATCGCCATTATATCGGAATGTTCAAAATTTTCTGAGTTTTGCAACTATGCATAAGTATGGCTATACCCTGGATCAGTTTGTAATTCTGAAATAATTGTTTCACGTGAATCTAATATTTTTGAAGTTAACGTGGAACATTTTATTTTTTTACCTTCTTCGTCTGGTTTTATTCGGGATAAAACTTTGGCTACGCTATTCTTCTTAGCCAGCGTGTGTTTGATTATTACGTTAAATTTTTGCAATTTTAATGCCTATCTTATCAATCGTTTCGATAAACATTTGCCTGAGTATAATCGTCTCACGGCGGCGTTTTCTGAATCCACGACTATCCGTATCTTACCAAAATAGACTAAATTTCTGCAACGCTAAAAAGTAGGGCCAAATTTTCTCTTTCCGTGGCCGTATAATTACGTTGTGTTTGATTTGTGGTTTTGGAAAACAGGCCACCGGCTGATGATTCTGCATTAAGGCAGCGCCTACAGCATAATCCGAAGCGTCTGCCGAAATTTTGAAATTTTCGTCCCCCTCAGGGAAGTTTTTTATCGTGCTCATGTATTTAGTTTAATTTCTTCAATGATAGGCAAGGGGTAAACCGGATACTTAGTTAAACTATTTAATTTCTTCCAATCTATAGATAGTCTCCACGCTTTAAAATTTGAGGCAGGTCGTCCTTTTTTTTGGCACAGCACTACTGGGCTAGCATATTGTCTGCTTATAGGTTTAATTATTTTGCTGTGTCGCTGTGTTTGATTTGTGGTTTGGGAAAAACAGGCCACTGGCTGATGATTCTGCATTAAGGCAGCGCCTACAGCATAATCCGAAGAGTCTGCTGAAATTTTGAAATTTTCGTCCCCCTTCGGGAAGTTTTTTATCGTGCTCATGTATTTAGTTGACTCAATGTTACGTTTAATTTCTTCAATGATAGGCAAGGGGTAAATCAGATACTTAGTTAAACTATTTAATTTCTTCCAATCTATAGCTAGTCTCCACGCTTTAAAATTTGAGGGAGGCAAGTCGTCCTTTTATCTGCACAGCACTACCGGGCTAGCAAATGTCTGCTTATAGGTTTAATTATTTTGTTTTTGAGAATCTCCTGTATATGCTCAATAATTTTTCTTTCATTCGGTCATAGCGATATGGTCTGGTTTTTACGGGCTCCTCACTTTTTAAATCAATTTCATGATATACAATTTGGTATTTCAGAAAATAAATCTTCCAATTTTCTTCTGTCTTCAGTTTGCACGTGTGAAAAATTCAACTCTGGAGTTTCCAGAGTTCCCCGGCATATGTAGCTCCAATGTTTCCTTCTGAAATTTAATTTGGGCACTCGCTGTCTTTAGAAAGTTGGTACCGAAAATGACTGAAGCTTGTAAATAACGCACAACAAAAAATATAGATTTTTGAACCTCATTCTTTATCTCCACATTAAACGTCGCTTTCCATGTATATGTACAATGTTTGCCCTGCGTTGCAATAACTTTTGTGTTTTGAACTTTAAATAATCTGCATTATAAAAAATTGTTGCAAAAGAAAGTTTCCTAAATGAAATTAGCTTGCAAACCAGTGTCCATTAAGGCCTCTGTCGGAAAGTTATTCAGTCGAATCTATACAGGTAGGGACAAATTTTTTATTATTACCGTCTTTAATTGTATTTTCGATGGATTTTTATCTGAGTGGAGTGACTGTACCCTCCTTTCAGCACCCCGTCCCAGTTTAACTGGTGCTTTTACCGTCCTCTATTTAGAATCTTGCGACCTGTTTTGGCGGTCGCCTTTCTTCTTAGCTTGAGATTTATTCCCGCCGTTGCATTTCCTTGTTTGCTCTGAATATGGCTAGAAAACCGTCCGTTTGATCTCTGGCCAAAACCTCTAGTACGCGTACTTTCTGCAACCCTCCTACTAATTTGCATTAATAAATTCCCTATTCAGCCCTCGCGGAATGCCGCGAGGGTTGTGTTGCTCTAGATAGGTGCGGGTACCGGACGACACCCGATTTGTCATACAAAGCCGTCCGGGTGTCCGGCCCTGCATTCACCTGTCACCTGCAATCCTCCTACTCTCGAGTTTAACCGCCAGCTCAAAAAATTGTTCTAATGTGCTGGGTTTTGTCACTTCGATATAAACCTCGATCTGCGGCAGTAGTCGAGGCAAAATAATCTGAATTATCTCTGCATAGGGCCTTTTCCCATACAACAAATTACCAACATGGACCTTGCGTAAAATAAATTCTGTTAGCTCTTCGACTTCAGTTAGACAGACGACTTAAAGCAGTTGGACGAAAGACTTAAAGCAGTTAGACGAACGACTTAAAGCAGTTAGACGAACGACAATTATTCAAACGACTTGAGGTCAAATTAGTACTTGTCGTACAATTTGACCTCAGTTTTGCTCTATCTTTGTCCATGGGAATTTGATGGAATTTATGGAATGGGGAACGCTTTTTACCAGAGCAGTTTTAAAATTTTCAAAAGTATACGTGAGGCTGCCTACTTAAACTAGACGAAATTTCACGACGTCCTTAAACCAATTTAATGCCTGTGCTCGTAAGGTGGTAGTTGCTATAGTTTATTTTCTGCACTTCAGGGACGGGATACAATAGAAAACGGTTATTCAAATGTTCTACGAAGCTAATGAGCGACGTCCTTCCGTCGAATGTCACAGTAGATTTCATGGAAGACCGCATTGTTTCAACGAGGTAGCTAAAACCGTCCAGTATATTATTAAGAGCTGGTGGCGTTTGCGATGTAGATGGGGCTAGCTCAACTGCAGCATCATTGTCAGGCATGAGTTCGGAAAAAGTTGGGCGCCACATATAGAATCTATCTCTTCTTGTTCATATAACTAATCTAGATCCTACGAATGAACCTGGCGACTTCTCGCACAGGCGTGAAAAGATATAAGCACAGAAGAAGGTTAAAAATAACCCTTTATTAATTTGAACTATGAACAGAAGGGCACGTATTTCGTGCTTTACAATAACACCGATAACTTGTGGTGGAACCTAAAACGTTATTACACAAATCTAAAAGAAATAGTGTTAAGTTACGGCTAATCTAGTTTGACTCGACAAAACTTAACAGGCGTGATAATTATTCAAAGGTCCAAAAAGGCGTATCAGCGTAACAGCGAGGTCAAAAACGAAACTTGCGCTGGCTAGTGAAAACACGTCCTAAATAAACTCCGAAATTTCCCCGTTTAAGTACCCACTTCGCTTAACTTTAAATTAACATCCTGGAGAGGAAATAGTAGGATAAGTTGAAGAATTCAGGAATGATAACAAAAATTTGAATAATACGTTAGTTGAACTAAAGGAAACCCTACAAAGTATTTTTATTATCGCAACTACATGTAATTAGAATTTTATTACATTTTTATGAATTCAGTTTTAACCATTAGAAGAATTCTGCTGTACCTAAATATTTGAAATGATTATTTAATTCCAATGCACACTTTTTTTCAAACATGAAATTTTAGAGCTATTCCTTTGTTCACAATATGGTCACCATTGCAAAAATACATGATAATGTAATGATTAATGATAATACATGATCTATTAATATTTTGAAATATTAACAGATAGCTAGCTTATTTACTATATATTATATTCAGCATTAATATGTTAGACAGTAAGTTTCAGTCATTAATAATATATTGATGTTATTTCACAAAATATAAATGAATGAATATAAAAGAATAATAATATGGTAAATTTAGAGTATAAGTAAGAAAGCGTATGAACTGTATAAAATTAAGTACTTTTTGATGGGTATGTGAAATCAATAGTAAACTTTCTTTATAAATTCCACTAAAGAAGAAAAATATATGGTTCATTCTCACTTAAAAAAAAGTTCAAGTAAGGATATAAAGTTCGCGAAGTAAGATGTGTACTGATATGAATTGCTGAGAAGGAACAATTAAAATGATAAATCATGGTTAAGCCTTTTGAAAACGTCTAGTGAAAATGCACGTATATCTTAAGTAAGTCTTCGCTAACCTGAAATAGGAGTTTGTATCTCTTTCTCTTTCCTCTTTCCTTTTGGGATTTCGCCAAAACTAATTTTTTTATTTCATTTTACATTTTCAGTTCCTTAAATTTTCTTGCCCTCTGCTATGCTTATCAAACGCTGTCTGTTATTCACGCTTTCCAGGCAAAAATGCTTGCTGAAATGCATCTTAAATTTATACTTTTTCCTTTTTATTTTAAGTCTGAAAAGTTGGACTACTAACGAGAGTGCGTCAGTGTTTCCCAGACTGGGAAAAGATCAAGGACAAACCACGGTGACGCGCGTTTGAACTAAAAGCTTTTTGATCTAAAGACAACTTAGTCTTCATTAAGTTTGCTAATTCCTAAAACTTCAAAAGCCAGAGATTTGCATTAAACTTCATATTCCAATTTTATATTTATAGTTCCCCCCCCCCCAAAAAAAAACCTTCACACCTTTTTAGGGCTAAATATATATATTAAATAAACTTCCTCTACTTCGCCATTTTATGATTTTCGAGAAAGTAGTATTCTAAAAGTGAAATCGAAACCTTTAATTATCTTGCCCCCCCCTTTTTTTTTTCAAGAAAATAAGACTACACTTAGTTCTTTCATCTTCTGCAAACAGCAGATGGGAAGTTTGTGCCTTCAGTAAGCTGCTGATCCAGCTGTTTGAATTGGCAGATTCTGGTACTGGCGAAAACTCAGCGAAGTAATAAATGCTTAATATGTAAAAATGAAATCTGTATAAATATATGAACTGCCTTCTATTAAAAACCAAACGAAAGGCCACTAACGCAGATCGAAACATCTTTAACAAGCAATTAACTCTCTTTGCGGACCATATCCATCTTTCATATCAAAATTTCACCTAAGGGGTAGTAACAAACCTCATCGCTCACCAAATCCATATCAACTCAGACAGTCCTAAGTACAGTTATTTTGGGGATTTCGAAAGATTAAAGCGGTTTTCCTATTTTTAGATACTAAATACCTCCAACCAATTTTCAATGCAAGTGGGCAAAATGTTTCAATACTTAATCAAGTATTAAAAACACACACACACAGAATTAAGGATAGCAGTTATATAAGTCAAGGTGTGAAATTCTTGCATTTATCAAAGTTAACTGGCTTAAAATAGGAGTTGCTTATTTTTGAATTAAGTTTGTCTAACATTTGACTAAGGTATATAACATGATATTCCAAAAGTTTGCATAGTTAACGATTTGGTCGTAGACGCGTTCCGATTTAAGAAACCTATCAAATAAGGTAAGGTTTATGGTATAATTTTAATTGGTTTTAGAAAAAGCAAGCAAAATTTAATAACTTAATCTTTTATACAGCCTCCAGGGAAAAAAAATGTTAATGAAATAAAATTCTATACTGTACACGTACAATTTATGCATTGTGGGAGTACCTTTAGTTTTTTTCTAATGAAATGGATTTTAAAATACAAAGTTCCGAAAGTCACCTTCTATTTTGCACAAATATTAATGTACAACCGCGGGTGCCAAACTTTCATTTGAGAAATATTAAGATTCTAAAAGTTTTCGTTTCAATAATTTAACTTTTATTGATCTCTGACTAAACTAAAAATTTTCTGATTCTATTCCATCAGCAAATGCGGTTTCAGTCATGTAATTCTGGTAATTGTTTCACGGCCAAATTTTACATGTTATAGAATGGAAAATTTTTGGAAAAGAAAAATCTTAAGTTGGATAAGGAGTGATTTATCAACTGTAACATTTTACAATGTGTAAAATCTAGATTTATTATGCATTTGATAAAATGTCGTACATGACTAATATTGTAAGAGTCTAAAAGCCTAACTTTTCACTATGCGTCTATAATCAACGTATTCAAGAATATTTTTAGTCACGCAGTCTCTGCGAATTTCCGTTTATCCATAATATTCTCCAAAACAATGAAAGCATAATATGAAAAAATTGAGTAGGTAAAGTATATTTTAATAGCATGTTTATAAAAACATCGAAATAAGTTTTAGGGATCAATCTTCCTTTCTCATATAAAGCTATTTTAGCTATATTTAGCTAAAATAGAAGTTTAAACATCATGTTCCATGATTCCCCTTATCGTTATTACGAGCTATTGTTTCCTCTGTTTAAAAGCTCTGTTTGTCCAGTTAATTGGAGTTGAATTGTGATTTAGTCACATAAAAAATATACACAGTGGTACTTTGCAAAACGAATACTCGCGCAACAAAAATGTACTGTACAATTTATTTGCTTTTAGGCTGAAAAATATCACGCATAATGAATCTAATTTTATACTACGAACTTCATACGAGCATCATAACACATTATTAACAAGTTAAAAGCGTTTATTAATACAGTAATCTTTATTTTGTCATAACTGATATGTCTTCATATATAAACTAAATTTAAATAAGAGCATAGGAAATATTAGATGGAAAATTTGGTGTTACAACTTTTTAGTGCTACATAAAAAAATAATAAGGCATGTGGTTACCCCTGATCAAAGAGAAAGCTTCACTGCGATTTTCCATGCTGTGAAGGAAATAATCTAGGAGTTCCTAAGGTAACAAAATGTATTCACGATAGATAGCACCTTCAAGCTCCTAGATGGGGGCTGCAGTGATGGAAATCAGCTTGAGTCTATCGATACAAATTCAAAGGATATGTGAACCATTTCAACTGATAAATCACGCTGCTCTCTGGATAATCGGTCACGAAAGCAGTGAAGTGAGAACTAATTGATTGAATGAGAAATATATCAGTAATGAATTTCGAGGAAATAAGTTAACAGGAAATGCAGCAAAATGTATATATAATTTAATACAAGGAAGTCATGAGGTTTTCCACATCAATTTTTTTTTTACTTGTGATTCTGAAGCGGGATTGGGAAATAATTAAAATCATTCCCATAGTAATATACTATGGGAAATAGCTTTGAGCATAGCCATCATCCTAGAGCACACTGCGTTCGTTTAGCAAGTCACTGCTAAGATGACACCCTATGTATATGCTAAAATCACTTTCTTAAATTTGCATATTGTGTTAATGTAAATACAATATCTAGTAATCAAGGTATTTTAATTCTGCAGCAAGTAATACAAACTTTAGATGTAACAGGGTTTAAGGATTATTTTTTTTTAATTTATGGATCCAAATATCAATATTTTCACTATCTGTATATGTTTAGAGAGAAAATTAAAATTCTCCTACTGTCAAAGGAGAAATAATGTTCACACATATGTTAAAGGAAAGAAGTTATTTATACATTTTTGGAACGATTTTGGAGTCGCTTAATTAATCTTAAAATGTAAAGAATGTGTTTTAAAGTGTTCTATATCATGCTCTTTTTCTGTACTATCCTGTTTTCCATGATAGAATGGTTTTTGTAAAATTACCAGCGCTTTTGATCCCCGCTGTTCTTCCGTGACTTTCCAGAGCCCATTAATCGTGATGAGATTGCGTTTAGAAAGAACTCTTATCAAGAAGCTAAAGGCCCAATGATCCGTAGGTGAAACGTCAGAAGGCTTCGCAGAAATACATTAAAAATGTATATATGCAGTGCCTGTATCATTCTTCATTTTTCCAAAGAATGCAGTGGTAGTTTTCGAAGTATGACTTGTTGCCTTACCTTGATGAAGTTTCATTCTTTGAAATTCACCGGGATAAATAAATGGAATTCTGTAAATATCGGGCGTATTCTCTCTCTATTATTATTATTATTATTATTATTATTATTATTATTATTCTCTTGATAGTACTTTTTTAAACTCATAAAATTTCCTCGGGAACCACAGATGTGACACGAGGCTTACAAAAGTAAGTTGACTAAAATATTAACTATTAAATTCATAAATAAAGTGAACAAAAACAAAGAACAGCAGTCTAGACTTCACAAAAACCGATAAGTTCACTGGGCAAGTTAAGCCAAACTTTTTCAAATTGTTCTGCAAGCATAATCTAGGGCCATCGAAGGTAGGGCAGGAAAAAGTTAAATGTCCCACATCTGAGATACTTTTTTTGAGCACTCACATAAATTATTTGATCTTAGATTGAAACGAAACAGATAAATTAAAAAATTTACCGTGACGACACAAATACTGAGATAGTACTTGAAAATTAATACCGAGGAAAGATCCTGAATGCAGTCTCTGGTAAATAGAAGGAAAGGACTTTAGGACTTTATGGTACCCTCATCATTACAAGATGAATACATTCCCCATTCCACTTAGATAAAAGCTTCTTAACGGAAAGACTTCCAATAACGCTTTTGAATGCTAATATTGAAAGGATCTTAAGTTTTACTAACGTTTATTTTATTTTAAATCTTTACTATCACTTCTTATTTTCTACTTCCGGCCAGAATTATAAGCGTTAAGGTTTTTATGCAAAGTTTGTCTGGCGAACGCCAAGTATTTAAGTTGTGGCTTTTTGCCAAGCGAGAGAGAGGAAGCAGTGAGTCGAAGCAGGCCGCTTACCTTAGAAGTTTTACGCAGTTGCTTGTTGCCTTCCAGGCCAGAGGTTTTAATCCTCTTGATAAATTTAAACGTATTGTAGTGTTCACAGTTCTCTGTACTACATACGCTTCCTGTTAATATAAGGCCAATCTTCCACGTTTATTATTTTAAAGTTAAATTAGAGTTTAGTTCTATTTTTATATTTTTACGTTAGACCCCGAGTAGCGGATCTGTGTATTCCGAAGTAGGGAAGTTTTTGTAAATAGAGAAAAATAAAGGGTTTTGTATACCCTTCATGTGTATCCTGTCTACTTACCACAATTAGTGAACATAGCTTTAGTAAGCTCTCTGTTCCGAGTCAGGTCCTTGTATGTTCCCGAAGAAGGTTAGAAGGAACATTGACCCTGATAATACTTCTAAATGACTATCAGCTCTTCCTCTGAAAGATTCTTTTAAGAAGAAGAAGGTAAGAAGGAACATTGAACCTGATAGTGGCGCCCAACGAAGAAGAATAACCATGGCCGAGTTTCAAGAAGAACCTGTGCTGCCTGCAGAAACGGCTCAGAATCCAGAAATGCCAGCTACCGCCCTGGAAGGATTTGGTTACATCGTCCAGACCATGCGCGCTTCGATGAAATCAGAAGCAACATTTAATGGGAACTCACCGGTAACCAGTTTTTTGGAAAAATTGGATGACCCCTTCATGCTCTACCCCGTGCACGAGTTTCAAAAAGTTACCTTAGCTACCAGCGCTTTGAGGGGCCAAGCGCTTAACTGGTTCAAATTTATAGGCAGAAGTCTCTTGGGTCAAGCAGGAAGTCCCACCTATACTTACGAGAATTTCAAGACTGCCCTACTAAAAGCCTTCCCTGTTGTAAGGGATCGTGCAAAATTAGAAACGGAACTTTTTAGTATATATCAACAAAGAATCGAAAACCTCTCAAGCTTTATTTTAAGAAAAATTCACGTCTTTAAACTCTTGTATGGAAACCGTCCGGATCCTGGAATAAATCAAGTGATTTTGCCGAGGTTACTGCCCCAAGTGCAAGACTTTATTGAATTAAGAAATCCGACTACACTGGAAAAGTTATTTGAGCTAGCAATCCAGTTTGAAAGTAGAAGAACGGCGGACGTCGAAAGAAGACGCCAATATCAACAGCGAAACCAATTTGGTGCGCCAAGACTACAGCAAACTCAAGCACACGGCTACGGAGGCTAAGCGAATCAGTGGGCAAGGAAACCCGAGCATTCAAAAACAGCCGGCGAACGTCGACAGTTCAATAGCAATCCAGGAAAAAAGTCTCAAGGCCAGGGGAAAAAGAAGGAAAGCACGGAAATGAAAAATAATTTAAACTAAAACGGATTTCTGCTGACGAGAGGGTGCGGAAATCCGAAGGTCACAAAAACCCCTCTTCCTACAAGTTAAATACAGTAATGGTGAAAAATTTGACTCTTCCGAAGATTTAAGTGTTGGTGAATAATATCCCAGCCACCGCACTCCTGGATACAGGCGCGCAGTGTTCCTGTGTGGCAGAAGATTTTTTTAGGAAGTATTTTCGTAAATATCGATATATAATTCGGATAATACGACAGTGTTAGCTGCGCAAGGAGAAAAATGTAAGTGCATAGGTAAAGTACCACTATACATCCGTATCAAGGACGAACAAGTAAAGGTGATGTTTTTTATAGTAAAGAATCTGCAAGCACATATAATCTTAGGAATAGATTTTCTTTCAGACGCACAAGCAACACTGGATTTTAATGAAGCGTCCCTTAAGCTGACAATGAAACCAGTTCGTGGAGAAAAGGCTGAACCGCCAATATTAAATCTTGACCACCTGCTAATGACGAGCAAGGAAGAATCCGACAAGTGGTAAGTGAATTTGCTTCGTTATTTAGTGATATTCCAGGATTTACTCAGGTTACTAACCATAGTATTGCCACCGGAGATGCAATGCCAGTTCGCCAAAACCATACCGGTATGATAAGAATAAGGAAAAAATTACAGAATGTCATATCACCGATATGCTACGTAAAAAGATCATAACGCCCATCTCAAGTAGTTATGCTAGCCGGTGGTTTTATGTAAGAAAAATAATGACTATCCTTTGGAGCATCCAAAAAGGTGGAGATTCGCGGTTGATTAAAGTAAATTAAACTCCATAACTAAATATCCGGTATATCCGTTACCGATCAAAGAAGAAATTCTAAGGAACATAAAATCAACCAAATTTATGACGACTTTAGACTTAACGACTGGTTATTTTCAAATAAGTGTTAGGCCTGAGGACGTGCCTAAGACTGCTTTTATAACCAAGTCTGGCACTTATGCATTTTTGCGTATGCCGTTTGGCCTTTCAGGGGCCCCGGCAACATTTCAGCGATGCATGGACATTGTGTTAAGACCTGTTCTTGGAAAGTCCACATTTATCTATTTAGACGATATCATTATTACTAGTGATAATCTCGACCAACATGTACAGGATTTAAGACAGGTGTTTTCTTTATTAAATGAGGCCGGTCTAAAAGTTAATGTCGAAAAGTGCAAATTTGCAGCCCCTGAATTAAAATATTTAGGTTACAAGATATCTCAGAAAGGAATAGAGACAGAAGAATCAAAAATAATCGCTGTACAAAAGTATCCGACTCCAAACACCGCAAAGAAGCTCTCTTCTTTTCTAGGACTTTGTTCATATTATAGGTCCTTTATCAAAAATTTTGCAGCTATTGCTGAACCATTGTTAAAATTAAAAAGGAAATAGGCAAGATTCTCGTGGACGGCCGAAGCCAATAGTGCTTTCGAAAAATTAAAACAAGCATTAACGCAAGCCCCAGTGTTGAAATTTCCTGAAAAGGATGAGAATTTAGAAATTTCAGCGGATGCTTCGGATTATGCGGTAGGAGCGGTACTTTCGCAAAATCAGCAGCCCGTGGCATTTTTAGCCGAACTTTAAATCAAACACAAAGAAACTATTCCGCGACCGAGAGAGAGGCACTTGCAGTTCTGTTAGCAGTGCAAAAGTTCCGAGTCTATTTTGGAAAGGCGCCGATAACAGTGTACTCTGATCATGCGGCGGTAACTAGATTATACTCAGGGAAAAATTTATCCCCAAGGTTAATAAGATGGGCACTCAAGCTACAAGAATATAATCTGGTAATCAAGCATACCCCCGGAAAGGAAAATATCACAGCAGATGCCCTATCAAGAATTAAAATAGATGAACAAGTTAATACCGTAAAGGTGGCAATGCTCACAGCATGTACAATAAATTCCCGAGAAACTGTAATAACCGAACTGGGTAAGTATCCTGAGTTTCGAAGCATTTATGAGTATTTAAAGGATCCTGAAAATTTTAGCCACCAAGATATTGTGGCGATAAGAAATAGGGCGGCCCATTACGAACTAATAGATGGTCTATTATTCTATACAAAGACTACGAATTCCAACAACGAATTTCGACCTGTTATCCCAGCTAGTCTTAGATTAAATATCCTGCAGGAGCTCCATGACAGCCCTTTAGCTTCTCATGCTGGTATTCGAAAAACTATCCAACGCGTACGCGAGGCAGTCTACTTTCCTGAACTGCAAAAGTTAACAAGGGCGTATGTCCAGTCCTGCCCAACATGTCAAGCAGTTAATTATATTAATTTCCGCCCGCCGGGTTTCTAAATAGTATTAAATCCGAATTTCCAAATGAAATAATTGGCATCGATTTATTGGGCCCTTTCCCAAAAAGTCAGTTAAATAAAAGTCGCTATCTCCTTGTTATGGTTGATCATTTTAGTAAATGGACCGAAATTGTTCCCTTAAAACGAGCCTCCGCGAAATTAGTTACTGATTCTATTTTAAATAAATATATTTTAAAATACGAGGCGCCCCTAAAAGTTATATCGGATAATGGTCCTCAATTTGTAAGTAATATATTTGAAGACATGTGCCAAAAACTGGGCATACGTCATTTAAAAATGGTCCCGTATCGGCCGCAATCAAATATAGCGGAACGGGTCAATAGAAATATAGTGAAAATTATCCGTAGTTATGTTAAAAATTTTCATAAAAGCTGCGATAACTATGTCAATGAATTTGCTTTCGCCCTTAGGACCGCAAAACATGATACAACGGGCAAAACTCCTGCTGAGTTATTTCTAGGCAGAAAGATTATAACACCGTTAGATAAGTTATTTTATGTGCAACAAAGAGCCCCAGAATTTAAAATGGGTGATATGGAAAAACTAATTAAGGAAGCAAAGAAGAATACGGAAGTAGCACAAAGAAAACAGAAGCTCTATTATGATTTGAAACGACGGGGAATAACTTATAAAGTAGGGGATGAAGTTTTAAAAATTAAGCATTCACTTTCTTCAGCACCAGAAGATAAGACTGCCAAATTTTTTCCACGATTTGAAGGACCATATGTTATAGAAAAAATAACTCACGCTGTAGTAGTGTTAAAAGCCAGAAATGGTGAAACCTGCTCCGCAAACATTGATCAAATCAAACCCTACTTTGATCGTAATAAAATGCAAATATTTTCAGATCTTTTGCAGGATCCGGCACGGCAGACACCGCAGACACAAGCTCCAGAGGTGGAAAAACGACAAGGGCAAGCCATTAAGAGGCAGGAGCAAGTGAAAAAAAAATTTCCCCGCGGAAAAATTGAAGGTAGCAAGAAAGAGAAGCCGTTCCACCGTCCAGAAAAGAGAGTTCACGAACACCCACAGAATGAAGAAGGGAGAAGGACGACGTATGTGAAGAGAACCAGGAGAAATGACGGCAACTATAACCCGGCTCTAAAACGGAAGATCTACTCATCCGACAGGACTCTCCGCAGCAAATGTCGCCGAACTGCGGAAGGGCCTCAGCGGCGGAGGAAAAGTTACAAGGAAAATTTGAACGGCCAGCAACGAGGTCCAAGCAGGAACACGACAGAAGTTTCCCGGTTCCGCCAAGACCAGCTGCCATCAAACGGCCAAGACCACAAGCAGAGGAGAAAAAGAAGGTATTCAAGGGTGACCGAACTGGTGAAAAAAGGAAGCTTCCAGAGGAAGGCACTGAAGGGCGAGCCCGTACAAGAAGGAGGATAAATCAAACAACTATCTGCAATACCTTTAAGGACTGGGCCCAGAAAAGGATGCCCGAATATCACAAAGATAAGTAAAATTTATGTTACTTTGCAAACTTAAGTTAATCTTTCATTCTTACTGCAAGTGGCAGATTTCAAGAAGTTTTACCTCATGCGAGGTCTACCTTTATCGCCAAAATGGCAAGAAATGAGTTGTTACCGATTTTGGTATTATGTTTTTCAACTACTCGCGCGTAAAACTAAAGTTGATGTATAATAGCGTTGTGTAAAGACTTAAATATTGTAAAAAGTTATTGTATAAATTTTATTTAAAACATTCTAGCAAGAAAGAAGTTTTAGTCTGAAAGACTTTTTGAAATGTAGTATTTCAATGTAGAAAGAATTGGCACTTGCTTTGAAAAGAATAGAAGTTAACAATGTACTACTAATGTATGTTTTCAAATGTGTAAAAATTAAAGGCATGTTGATATGTTCTTATATACAACGTGAACTGTTATTTTAAATGTTAAGAAATACCGTGATATGGTAAAAGTGAAAGTAATGTTAAAATTTTTTTTATTCGTGTGACTGTAAAAAGACTAAATCATGGTGAATATGTGTTAAAGGTTGAATGATGTAGTTAGGCTCTCTGACGCTACACTTCAGAGTTAGACACTTTCAGAATAGTACCTCAGGGTTTAGAGTTGGAATTAGGGTGTGTTACGAGGTCTTGGCATGTTGAATTTTAACACGTTAGTGTTTTGTTTGTAGGAGGAAGTGTAGAACACGTAGACAGAAACACATTCGTTTTTGGTGTTCTTTTACAACACATGTCAGAGAGCACGGGGAGAGATAATTAAAATAGTCATGAATGAAATAAGAATGTTAAGAGAAATATAATTATACATGTTACTTGCCATTTCATTGTGTAACATTTCATTAAACTAGTTTTCCTTCCAGATCTCTGGAAGGAACCAGATTTGAATAAGAGCTCCTGTTTGGATGCAGTACAGATGAAAAAAATTGTGTATCCTGGGAGCTGCTGTTGTAAAAACAAATTTCTTTCTTTTAAATTTCTAGTTTCTAGCGAAAAATATTTGTAAAAGATTGGCCTCGCGTTAGATTCTAGAGCTAAAAGTTTTCAACAAGGTCGTTTTAGACCTCAGTTTCAAACTAATTAACTCTGGCGGGAAGTATGTAAGGATCTTAAGTTTTACTAACGTTTATTTTATTTTAAATCTTTACTATCACTTCTTATTTTCTACCTCCGGCCAGAATTATAAGCGTTAAGGTTTTTATGCAAAGTTTGTCTGGCGAACGCCAAGTATTTAAGTTGTGGCTTTTTGCCAAGCGAGAGAGAGGAAGCAGTGAGTCGAAGCAGGCCGCTTACCTTAGAAGTTTTATGCAGTTCCTTGTTGCCTTCCAGGCCAGAGGTTTAATCCTCTTGATAAATTTAAACGTATTGTAGTGTTCACAGTTCTCTGTACTACATACGCTTCCTGTTAATATAAGGCCAATCTTCCACGTTTATTATTTTAAAGTTAAATTAGAGTTTAGTTCTATTTTTATATTTTTACGTTAGACCCCGAGTAGCGGGTCTGTGTATTCCGAAGTACGGAAGTTTTTGTAAATAGAGAAAAATAAAGGGTTTTGTATACCCTTCTTGTGTATCCTGTCTACTTCCCACAATTAGTGAACATAGCTTTAGTAAGCTCTCTGTTCCGAGTCAGGTCCTTGCATGTTCCCGAAGAAGGTAAGAAGGAACATTGAACCTGATAATATTAATACTATATATGGGTAAATTGCTAAGAAATCAACTCTTTCATTTCCATAGAATCCAAGATGATAACGCACATAAGCGAAATGGATATCAATTCCCCTATGTACTGACAGGTAACAGAGTTTCGAATACTAATGTGTTGCTGCTGGTAATGCTGCTCAAAAGATGAAGATAATAAAGAAAATCAGAACGTAAAAAGTGCTTCCTAAATATGCTGTCCCATTGTCCTTGATCCATCTGATGGCTAGATAAACGCATAGAATTTCTTGAAAAACTGTGCATTTATTTCGAATGCGGTGCTTAGAATAGCAAATCACAAGTTTGTCTTTAAAATGTAGAAATGCAAGGCCTTCGCGGTATTAGTGGATATAGAAATTATTGTTATTAGTGGATATAGACCTTATTGTTCATTTTACTGGCATCATCAAAGTAAATCATATGAAAATTTTCAATTGTCTCTTTGTAATCGCAGAAGTTTATAGACTCTAAAGTAGAAGGATGAAGAATATCGGAAAAGGAGTCATCTCCATTTATGCAGTCTTCAAAAGTATCAGTTGCCAGTGCCTCGAAAATATTATTCTTATATTCAGTTTCGAAACCAATAGGCGAAACTCCTGCAAGAACTAAAGTACCCTCATAACTTAAATTTCTAGATCCACTAAATAACACGAAGAAGAATTCTCTGTTGATTCTTTCACAGATTTCTTTTGTTAACCTTGTGCGGACCTGTTTTTGTACTAGTCAAGTATCTGTATTTTAAGAAACTTTTCTCTTCCTTCTTATTTCATTTTCCTACCAAAATGAAAATTTAAATGACGCCACACAATTTTAAGATCCCTGATTCTTCTTGGAGACTATCCTTTTGATCCTGAGCAGATCTGTTCTGTGAACATCACTGAAATAGAATTTCAATGACGTATATACAAAATATCAGTGAGTTCAGAAATAGTATTTAGGTAGCAAAATTGGAGAGTTTGAAGTAGAAAAGTTCGCTACGAGTAAAGCGGTTTACGCCGAGAATGAGTTTATGGCCTCGAGCGAGGTTTATGTCGCGTGTTTGCAAGTAGCTCTGTAGCTGAATATTTGTGCTAGCCACTTACTTTAGCTTATATCGATATTTCAGACTCGGCTTTGCTGTGTGCAGCCGATGAATCTGATTTAGATTAATATAGGAGCCAGTCGTGTAGTTGAAATTTGCTTCATTCTGATTATACATACTATTGTTACTTAGCCACAAGTGGTGGTTAGTTTGTGAGCACCGAGCGTCTTCATGTTCTGTTCGGTTTAGTTAAAATAAAAAGGTTGTTATAACCTTCGTCGGCAGTCCTCTGTTTTTCAGGACGTAGCGAGAATTCGCCGTCTCGTCTTTAGTAGGGTCTACATTTTATGCTCCCGAAAAGAAGAAGATTCTACAACATTCCTTTAAAACTATGTTTCTATGCACGAGAGCCGTACGAAATGAAAGACACACTGCTTACACATCAGTTTCTTGACTTCACAGATTACTCCAAAAGTATTATTGGCAATTCCGGGAAAAGTATTAATTTCTTCATATTTAGTAGAAGGAAATTCGATATGCTTTTTTCATGTTAATTTTTAGTCAAGTAATAACACCAAGATACTTAACACTTTCTATAAATTCCAATGGAGAATCATCGAGTATCAAAGCGGCAATATTTTATTCATCAAAATTTCTGGAAACAATCATAGGTTTACTTTTTCAAGGACTAAAAAGTGAGTTTATGAGAGATCGCCCAGATGGACACAAAGTCCAGCACTGTTTGTTCTCTCAACAGAATATTAGTCAAAGTCTTTCCTTGGACTTCCAAGAGTAAGTCATCTGCAAATGCAGTTTTTAAGCAACCGTTGAGATGACTTGAAAGATATAATAAGTTACACACACAGAGTTTGGACACAGAGTCGTAAGGAAACCCTTTTTTCAGAGAATAAACCTTACCTTTGGACACAGGTCTTCGTGTTTAAGAAGCTTTTAAGCAGATTATAGATATTATGTGGTTTAATAGCATCTTTTAAAATTTTTAAGATAGATGGCCATCAAGCATTATCGAAAGCAGCTTAAAAATCCAGAAAAATAAGAACTGTTGCAAACTTTATTTGCTTTCCATACTGCAAGATACTATTAAGGCAAATAAGGTCATCTTCAGCAGACTTCCGAGGAGTAAACCCAAACTGAGAATCATTGTAAAAACATTTCTGATTCAAATACCAGTTTATTATATTAATGAAGAGACTTTCAAGGCATTTTCCCCGAGTAGGTAATAGGCTAATGCATCTAATATTATCAATATAAGAAGTTCATGTATCTAAAGTTTAAGGGATTAAAACAACCTGAGCTGTCTTCCATCGTGCTAGAAAAACTCCTGATGAGAAACAAAGATTGAAATGTCTTGGGTTTTGGGGTGTCTCAATCGCAAAATCCTGGGTGTGGAGAATCCTCTTCCAGCACCCTTTTAGTTCGGACGCCACTGTAGAGACATTAGGTATTTTTTTAAAGCAGGCAGGATGAAAAATTAGCAACGCATCGAACCACGGACCTCTGGTACACCGGCCCAGCGTGCAGAATCACTACATCACGAAGACACGCTAGGAAAGCGGGAGAAATACCTTATAAGGTCAATATAACTCCAGCCATGCGTGGAATTGAAAGTAGATCCGCAATATTCATAAATTAGAAACAAAATGATTTGCACTAATAAAATCGCCAAGCCTCGTTCTTCTAGCATCAGTAATAGGACTATGACAAATCGCTGATTTGCTATTCGAATCCATACCACATAAAAAATTGCAGGGTTTCTTAATCGTAAAAATTCGTGAAATTTTTAATAATTCTATATGAATATTAGTTTTGGCTCAAAATATGCAGAACAAATAGTCAAGTCAGAAAGAGGCATTCATTTTTATATTCAAAACAACAGTATTATATACCGTATGACCAAAGTCCAAAAAAGGAGAAAGATTCTGATTACGAATAACAACAGAAGACTTGACAACTTCTACTTCAGAATCATAGTAATCTTTATATTTAACTAAAAGGCCAGCAAGAGAACCTTTATAAAAGTGAACTCCTGAATCAGTGCTGCATCAATAGCACATTTTGATTTGTGTAAATTAATTTGTACCAAAGAAATAGCTGAACTGACGGACTTACCCATAATAAATTTTTAAAGCTGCAAGATTCATCATAAATGTATGGCTGGGGCAAGTTCTAGAAAATGCCTTATGATTTACATTAACTTTCTTAGCTGCATTTTTCGGGTTTTTTATTGAATCTTATGGAATTAATATACACTTGCACTTCTTTTTATAGTAGCATTCTGAACTCTTATGCTGACATTAGAGCAGCAATACCGAGTTAAGAGATTTCTGCAATCAAGACTTCTGTTACAACCTAAATATTTAAAACACCTACTCAAAACTACAAAATATTCAGCTTTTCACATATTCCACATCACTTTAAGTCGGCCGTAATTTAACTGATAGTACGTCGAAATGATTTAAACACTTTTTTCTACTGTTCTTTCTTTTTAATTTTCCCGTTGTAAAAGAATCCTGTGAGAATCATAAACCCCTTACTACTCAACTTTGTTTGCACTGATGAAACCAGTTCCGTACGCTTTTCGCTTTTTTCTGTTCGTTTTTGATAATAAATACACCTTTCTTTATAGCAGTAATTTAGGTAAACCTATGCTTCAACAAGGGTCACAATCTCCTGCTAAATAATTTTCATACAAGGTTCTACAAATTATTCTATGTTGAGCTTATGCTTCAACAAAAGCTGACGAACATTATAAATTCAGCATTTTGTAGCTGTATATCTTGGCTTAATATTTTATTTATTGTTGTTGTATGTATTTAAAGACTTTGCAATTGATTTCTGCATCGGTGGATTTCTCTTGTTGCTAATGATTTAATTTTAGAAACATTAAAAACAGTACCTACCTTTTCCGGATATTTTTCCGGATTCGTTTGGAGTCTTCTTTCCGTGCAGAGGTAATGGCTAACGGCCTTTCCCTTTCCGATTAATAATGTTGCTTGTGTTACACTATTCTTATATTATTATATTCTTATATTCTATTCCGATTAATAATATAGCTTGTGTTATGTAACAACTGCAAAACCCATGTACTATTTATTACATTTATTAATAAGAAATACTATTAACAGAGGCACCTTTATATTCGTTTTAATATCTAATAATATCTTTCTAATTGGCACACCATTTTATGCATGTATAATTTGAAGTCAGTTTATCATTAATAATGATAATCAACTTTCGGAGATACTTTTACTTGTTGTGTATAGTTACTGTTAAGGAAGAATATATTTGAATATTTTGTAGCGTTTACGCCAAGCAATTCATAGCTAATTACCAGAATTTTGGCGAGGTTAATTCTAGGATTTCGCACTACGATAATGTCCCTATTCATAATGCTCTTGTCCGTTAAATTTTGTCGAAAAATTCAACAAACATGATCTCGAAAGTTCTGTATTAATCATATTGACCTGATGTAGAACCTTGTTACTTTTTCTTACTCCCATAGTTAAAATTTTTATTTCATGATCATCATTTTGATTCTATTGATGAACGAATCTTGAAGCAATTCAGGAAAACAGTTTCGCACTGGGTCATCAGAGTTAAAGGATAATGACAGAAATAGAACGTAACTGATACGTAACGAAAAATTATTAATAGAAATAATTTGTACAGAATTATTAGTTAACATAAATTGCAGTGTTTGGCAGTTGATTATTCCCAAAATATTGAAAATCGGAAAATAATGGAAAAATGAAGTTACCTCTTGTGGAAAATATTTTTCGTATAATCACCTCCGTCAGATATGTATATCTCACATCTTGATTTCATAGACTTTACCAAAGTTTTGATCAAGTCTTGTGGAATCGCATGCCAATATTCTAAAAGTGCATGTTTCAGCTCCTGGAGAGTTTATTAAATTAATTCAATTTAATTCAAATTTAAATAATGAATATATAATAATTTCAAAATTCTTTGGTCATTTTCAAGCGACAACCAAAAGAATTTTCAACAAACACACATTTCTGAATTATACCTGGAATCAGAATCATTTATCATGAATCAGAATTCATTTAATAAATATAAATCAGGAAGAGAAAAAAATTCAAATGAAGTAATTAAATGAATTAATTAAAATAAAGCTAAAGGATTTTAAAAAAACGTCCGTACTAAGTTAAAATTTAAAGCTGAAAAATAAAGCCTTCATTATTTGAATTCATTATTGAAGTCGTAATATACCCCCGTGTGGCTCAAAGTTAATTACACAATTTAATGCAGACCAACAGACGTAATTTCCTTGATCGAGAGGAAAATTAGAAAATTTGTAATAACTAGTAACTTGAAAATCAACATGGCAAATGTACAGCCTACCAAAAAGCGCAAAAGCATAGAAAACGCAGAATTGCTCAATTTATGAATGTTTCGGGGCCAAGTCTAATATTGTTGATTTTCAAATGAACTGACATATTAATATTGATGATGAAATGGGAAAAGGAAATTTTATGCTAAGGTTTTCCGTATCAGTATATTGAGAAATATTAAAAACATAGTGATTACAAGGAAGCTTCGGAAATATGTAAATGCACATTTACTAAGGTACTCAAAAATAATCTCTCCAACAAAAGAAAAATTCCATCGATTGAGGTTTTTAGAGCAGCGTAGGAGTTTGTAAACGGCAGTAGAGATAGGTTTCGTTCCTTTTCTCACCTCCTAAAAAAAAGCTCAGTTTTAACGTTTTTCGATGTAGAACACGGGAAATACGCCTTCGACTGCATTTGATAAGTCCAGATAAAATTCTTGCTTCTAACTCATCTGACATTTAGGAAGGAAATTTTACATTGTCTTCAACTGCTTACATATAGCAGTAACAATCGACAAAGAACTAAAAAAGGGATTTTTCACTATTCTAAACGCTGCATTTTAGTGCCATTTTCATTAAATATAGAGTAATGAAAATAACATTTTCATTCATATTTAATTTTATTTCATTCATATTTAATGAAAATGGCACGCCGTAGATAATAACAAAACTGAAATTTATAGGGAAAACAAAAGACTCTCAGTTCGTTTTTTCTGAAACTTCTCCCTCATATTTCTAAAAGTTGCTAAAAGTTTTAGGCTATACCTCATCAAAATTTTACATTTTTTTATGTTCAGAATCTTGAATTAACATTTCAACAATACCTTTAAAAATCTCTTAAAATCCGTATGCGATAAAAGTACTTAATAGCTATAATTGTAGTAAAAGTATTACAAGTTAATTATAACTTAATAGTTATAATTAATTTGTAATACCTTTTTTTTTTTTTTTTTTTTTAGTTTTTCCCCAGCCCAAAAAGTGTTCTATTTAATTGAATTTAAAGCTTCCATGGGAACGTAAAACTTATTTGTTCTCACTAAATCAAAAATTTAAGGAAAATCAAGTGCCTCTATAAAATGCTTTGCCTTTTGCTAGGATACAAAACGTTTTTCAATTACACTATTGTTGATTAAGAAACAAAGCGAGAAAGTACATGGCCAAGGATTACTGCCATGGCCTTGATTCTTCGATTGACTTTGTGTTTTGCCTGTGCAGACAGATGGTAACATTGCATCATTGTCACCCAAGGCCTAGAGAATATTTTCGGTTTGTTGTATTGCAGGCAGCTAGAATGCATCTTAGATGTCTTAAAATTTAAACAACGAGAATGACGCATCGCAACGCAATGTCTTGTTGGTGGCTCCCTTCTCCCTTCTGTTCTTCGGCAATAGGATTGCGAGGAGGGGGTGGGAAAAGTTTATTTCGGTCTTCCATCCCAAGCGGCGTATTTAGAGAGTGTGATCATCTCTTGGAAAGTTAGTGTTCGACGAGAGACCCGACAGACGACCGAGAAGAACCTCTGCTTCGGCCGAGAAAAACTTCTGATTCTTTTATTGTTCGAGAGCTCGAAACACAAAAGTAAGCAGTTTTGTTTCTTCAGTTAACGCATTGTATGTTCATGTGAAATTGAAACTCTTTTGTTGCATCTCCCAGAATTCCTAATTTCTTAATGTACCAATGCTTCTGACTTCGAAAACGTATGCTCTCAACGTTCATTAGTACGAAAACCTATAATAAATAATAACCAATCAGACCTATAATAACCAATCAGAAATCTTGTTTACCAGATTTTTTATTTAAAAAAAGGAATGTAATATTGGAATATTCAGTGACATAAATATGAACCCATATTTAATCTACAAGAGAGTCATAAGAAATAGTGATTGAATTTCGTTATTACTAATTTTGTTTAACTAAATTTCATTTTTATAAATATTATTTTAAGAAAAAGAAACTTTATTTAGAAGACTAAGTATACCACATAAGTTTTAGTTGTATTAAGACACTATTAATGGTAAATTATTTGTAAAATATATCATATAAGTTAATGATTTACATATTAAAAAGCAACACTTCTGTGAAATGAAATAAAAATTCTGTACCTTTTATCCAAGAGATTCTTAACTTATTTCTGCAGGATAAAACGAGAATTAATGGTGACTTGACAAGCAATGTAATTCTTGCTATGCTTTTAGTTTCCATCTTTTTCAAAATTAGTTTCATTTGATTGTTATAATAAGTATGTTATTCTTTCTTTGAAAATAGAGTTTTCAGAAATTCATCCTTAATTATAATAATAACTTAAAATTCACTAATAATCATTGTGGATGGATCATTTTAGACCATCATAGATGAATTTTAAACATTTGAAATTTGTATCATGCATTTTAATGAATTTGTAATCATTTTGAATTATAATTGCGCAACAATGAATTCGTTGCATAGAATTACAGCACTGGATGTTTTTAAATATTTATTCGGTAGGAAATTATTTTTCCTACCTTCTTCAAATATTTGTAAAATGTGCTAAAAGTACTCTAATATGCAAAGTTATTTCTTTGGCTAGTTACTGTAATATAATTAAAGCAGTTAAAGTCTGCAGCTAGTAAAATTAGCACCTAATAACATGATTTTCCATTAATTTTGGAAATTGTAAAGCAAAATGGGGTCTGGCTTTCTAAATTTTTTATTTAATCTTTGAATTCCATACTGATCATCAAATGAATTGAAACTTTTTAAACTTCTGAGCAGGTATATGACCTTAATTTTATATATAGTGCACCTGTGTTTTGTTTAGAATCCTTCTAATATATTTACATTCAAATATGGATGGAAGCTTAATCAGATTTCATAAAAACAAGAGCACCGATGTATTCCCGAAGTGTTCGGAACCGAATTAATCGAGAAATTAAACACATTAAAAAAGTGGTATTTAGCTCCAAAGAAACATTTTCCGCTCTGTTTTTCAATAACTAAAACACGATCAATAAATTCAAATGCTTTTATTATAAATATTTTTTAATTCACTTTTTTCGTAATTTATTTCCATACTCCAAAAATTGCAGTATTCATGTCTGGTCATTTTTCTTCTCTGGCCTTTTTTCTTCACTTATTTATTTGTAGCAACAAATTGCGTTGGTTATTGTTCAGCGAACTGTAAGGTTTTGTTCAACATAAGAATCAACTTCCATAATATGATCTGACACGTTTTCACCCATTCCAATAACTTTTTTAGTTGTTCAGCTGTTAATTTAAAGCAGTTAAATTTATTCGTCATTGTCTAAATTGTTTCCCCGTTTCTTGTAAATTACGTAATATCTTAATTTATGTTAATAAGCGTTTAATTATCTGGATCATTAGTGTTCGAGTTGCAATCAATTACTTTCACGGAACCCAACTCGCTTAATTCAAATAACTGTCCAGTTTCCAGTATGTTAGTCTTTACTTTAGTAAAATGAGATTCAAAACCGATGAAAACATTTATGCAATGTTGGTATGATAATGTTTCCATGCTGTCTTGATATTACTTGCCGTTAATTCATGTGACGCTTCGCTACATTTTCAGTAACGTTTGTCATATTGTATCTCTTTCCATTTATGTAAGAATTCCATTTAAGTAAGAACATTTCCTTCTGTTGTAGATTTATAACATGTGGGAAATAATTCTGTGAACTTACTTTTAGAAATTATTTTCATTTTGCTCGATTAAAATCCAGATTCTTTTGAAATTTTCAAACCGCATTTTTAGAATCTAGGCCAACCGAAGCCGGAGTATGCGTGTAATGCTCTATGTTATTCCTTTGCATCTGTATGCATATGTATAACAATGGTCTGGACTCAAAAGTATGTGAAGTCTCAGTTTTATTTAATACTGTTCACATTTCAGAGGATATATAAATTTACAGTTTATTTTAGAAAGACACAAATACACATGTCCCTCATACCTAGTAATCGCTCTGAAAAACTGGTCGTTGTTATTTACGGAACTTAATGAAATTCGTCGTATTATATTGTAGGAAAGTATATTTTCTGGATTTTATATTTTGTATTCGTGAAGACTTTAAACCAATTTTAATTTTATTAACTATTTTTATAATTTAAAACATTACTTAAATACATATATATATTAGTAAAAGAAAAAAGGAAATGTAAGAAAGTTCAGATTTTAACGTCAACCAGAGTGTTTGGTAAGGCCTTTTATGCTCTCGCTGAGCTCGCAATTGTTGTCACATCTTTTTCAAATGTATTCCTTTCTTCTTTAAAAATAATTCTTGACGATAACATTTAATAGTAATATTTTTTTATTCTGTTGTCATATATTTTCTTTATTATTTATTTAAAAATATTACATGGCGATAATACTTGGTAGTCACATCCTTTTACCTGAAAAGTAATAGGCCTACAAAAGTAATACGGACAAAAAAAAAAAAAAAAAAAGGTGAGGATCGAGACTAATTAGCACCTCTAATGCTAAAAATTTGTTACGGTAATTACAATGTGTTGAATGTTTCTGTAGAATTAATGAATAAAAATCGTAACTATATTTATTTACAATAGCAGGGCCTGATGGAAAATATATTGTATTCGCAAAATATTTTCTAGAAAATTTTATACTTTTAGAAATGTATTGCTTTTATTCATTGATTCTTGGCTAAATAAAATTACTTTATGATAGCTATTTGTTTATTGCAAAAAGCAGTCCTTGCAAGATTACGTGATCGTATCTACAACAAATGAGTAACTCACAAGGTGGCAGAAAAGAAAAACGTTCACCTTGAAAAGTGTCACCGCTAAAGAGCACACGAATCCCAAGAAAAACCATGATTAGCATGTGATATCGCTATCTGGCAAGTTGTACTCTCATTACTCTAATTTGTTGCAAATGAAAGCTTCCCATTAAGAAAGTGTTTAAAAAAATTTCAATCTGTAAATATTCTATCTATGCAAGTTATGCGTTCTGTTCCTCATTTCGGCTTACAACTGATGTACGTTCCTTTTCCGAAACATGCTGAGGTAAAAAATGAGGATGAGAAGTATAGGAAAAATAAATAAATAAACAAACATAAAGTCAACAAAAATAGGAAGAACGGAGAAAATGAGATTAAGGGAGGGAAAAAAGTCAGCTTAGGAGAATGTATTAAAAGTACAGCAGCAAATCTTACTGAGAAAATGACATCAGATAACCATTCATGAAAAACATTTCGCACTGTTTATGTCTCAGGCTTATGTTTCTTTTTCTAATGAAGGGCTTTAATCTATCGTTTCTCTGAAAATTTCTTACAGTTGCTATAAGCCTTAATTTAACTTTCATTTCAGATGCCAAGCCTTCAGGGAAATTTCTTTAAAATGTTTGGAGAGTTAAATTGCGTTACGTTGTACTGCTAACTACTTATGATCCGTTTTACTTCCTTATACGAAGTTAAAAGAAGTATTGTAATCACAAAAAAAATTCTGGTATCATATTTAAACAGAAATATTTATTTTGACCGTTTCTGAACTCATTCGGACGATTTTTTATGCATGTGACGTCTGTACATAAGGACAGAATACTTAAGGACTCTTTTTTCCAAAACGTATTCTAAAACGGATTTAAAATGCATTTAAAAGGGATGTTTTTCGTGACGTCTGTACATATGTACACCGCATAACTCCTAAACTGTGAGTTATAGAAAGCTGAAATTTTGTATATAGGACTGTTATAACTGCTATAACATCTAGCTGTGCCGCATGCTTTTTTATTGTAATTGGCAGTACCAAACGTTTATATATACACCTACTCCTTTACTCGGACTTTATTTTCGCAGTCGTTGGTCGTAGTTATATATTTGCAATCACAGAGATGTGTTTTAAATGCAAAATTGACCGGGATTTCAAAATTTGCAATTTTTGATGTAATATTCCTCTTGCCTTGAAAAATCGGTTAATTAAGTTAGAATAATTGGAGGAAACAAGTTCAATGAAGTGTAGGAAAAATACAGAAGTATTCTAAATAACGAACATTGCTATATTTAAAAATAATTAATTTTGGACAAATAATGAAATCTTTACTTACATTTAGAAAATTTTAATACTCGTTATGAAAAAATTTACAAGAAATTTACAAGTTACAAGAAATTTGTCTTCCGTGTATTTAATTTAAAAATTTGCCATTTTTATGTCGTTTTCAGCTTGCCGTGAAGTATCGGTTTAGTAAGTTAGGATAATTCGAGGAAATAAGTTTAAATGAAGTGCATCCACAAATGTGTGTTATATAATAGGCCATACAAGGAAATCATGTGATATCCACATCAGATATTTTTACCAAGTATTGCCGCTGCAACAACATTCAGTAGCCTTACATCGAAAACAGAAAGTTTGCAAACAAATGACCTGATCATCGACGTCGGATTTTATTTACTTTAATGACTTATCAATATTTACTATTTTGTTTTAAAAATACAATATTTTATTTTAAAAATTTCTCAAATTCACTTCACTATAACTATATGCTGGTCCATAAATTGAGCGTCTTGTCGCTGTGAAACTGTAAAACAGTCTCGGTAGGCTTCATTTCCATTTGAATTTAAAAATATGTTTAAATTTCCTTTAGTGACCCGTATTGGGCTTCATTGACTGCTGACGTGTGTTGGTGAACATCAACACACGTCAGCAGTGTATGTTTAAATTTCCTTTAGTGACCCGTATTGGGCTTCATTGACTGCTGACGTGTGTTGGTGAACATCAGCCTCTAGTTGACTGGATAGTGTACCTTAATCATTATCCAGTCACTATCCATATGGTCATTAGTGACCACAAATCTTCCCAGATACAATTGCGTTTCCATATTAGTTTCATTTAAATCTCTATCTAAACTTATTGCTTTGGCTCAGAGTGGTGACTTGGTGGTTGATCTCATTTGACCTCTAAATTATCTGTCTTTAGTGACCTTGATGGGTATTGATAAGGACTGCTAACCAGCAACGTTGACGAATAACGATGTCCTTCAACTGAATTTTTATTTTAATAATATGTCTCTAAATTTACTGTCTTGCCTTATTATGTTGACATATGAATGACCCTCAACCTGTAGGACGCAAATGACTCTAAACTGCATGCCACCCGCGACCAATACTTTCGTGCACGATGGCCTCAGGTTTAATTTTACTACAGTGCGCTACAATGAACTAGAGGTTGATGCCAAAGGACCTTCCCCTGTAGTTCATCAATGACCAGCACTCCTGAAAGGCACCAATGTGCCCCGATTTAAATGTACCTGAAGCCCCTGTCTAAGTATGTAGCGCCACCCATATCATAATATTTTATAGGATAAGCCCAAGTAACTCTCAACAAGTAGATCACCGTAACCTTAAGGGTATTAAAGGTACTGCTGCCTTGACTGATAGGTATGCTTTGATTTAATCTTAACTTAAATACCTATCTAAATTTACCTCACTGATGTCCTTCGGTTTAATTATTCTGATTGATCTTCAACTTACAGATCACCGATGAAACGAAAGGCTATGTTCCGTTTTAAAATGTGGCTAAATTTAATTCACCACCTCATAACCATATTCTGTTGGTTGACTACCATTGTTGGTGCCCTGCGTCACTGTTGACCAACAGCCTTCAAGGACAGCTGTATCCTTCTATTTAATATTAACCAAAAATCGATTTAAATTTACTCACCCCGTGACTATCATCCAATGGCTTTGACGGATACTAATGTAATTAGATACAGTTTAAAGTTATGTGTCTGTTTCAATATAATTCATCTCTGCGAGAAATTCTCAGATTCTTAAAAATTCTAAAAAATGACACGGAAACAAAATTTTTAGGACGTGTTAATGGAGAGTTTATGAAAGTAATTACCAGCTTCCTGTATGATCATAGAATTATAACTAAATATTTAATTGACAGGCAAATTGATCAGTACTTAATCAGGCAGAATACAGAACGACCAATAAAGGTGGTAATCAGAGGTTTACCAATTGATCTACCTGAGGAAGAAACTTAGTTAGAAAACTTAGGATTCACAGTGCTGCCCAACCGGTAGAGAGATTAGCGTCGCTGACTGCCGATGGATGTTTGTAAATGTATATTGTCGGTGCGACATGGTGACACTCTAAATATGCGGCGAGCCGAAAGTTCTCTCGCGTTGTTTGGTCGAAGGGGTCGAAAATTGCGTTCCTTGCCACGAGGAATTACATGGGATTGGGCTGACTATGTCAGACAAGTAACCATAAGCAACAACAGGATTCACAGTAAATAAGGTGGCGCAGTTGTTTAGATTCAAAACCAAAAGACCAATACCCTTCTATCAAGCGCATCTTAAAACTTAACTTAGGTATTGAGCGAATATATGATATCACTAACTTTCTAAATTTTATTATCTCTGTATTTCCATATAAAGTCAGAGGCGGTGGCAAAATTGCCGACACTTAATCAGTATTTTGAGTTCTGTAACCTCAAGCCGAGGTGTGCTAAGTGCACCGGTTTCGCACAAAATTTAGATTGTAATGCCAAGAAATTAGATGTGGTAATATGTTGTAATTCACATTGCAAATTTTCTCGGATGTACGAAGTTCCCGAAGCTTCAAGCTTCCAGTGTTAAGACCAAATCTAGTTCTGCACGTGTAAGTAATTTAAGTGCAAAGACGATTGCTGTTACAACAGATATTTCTTATGATAATATTATACAGGGCAAAACTAATGTTTTTAGATGCACGCAGGTCAATAACGCTGAGCAACTTAGAGTTCCAGCATTTGATGAGATGCTTAACATATGTAAAGATTTATTTATTCTATTTAAGGAACTGGGTAAAATGTTCAAGGAAATTTCCATATCTAATGTTATTAGAAAATTTACTGGTCCTACCCTTTATATACAGGCTACGGAAAGCTCGACAGACAAACGTTTCATTACTTGTTCGATTTCGGAGGACATTTTAATGCAGCAAACTAATTTTAACATTATCTTTGATTTTGTATTAATTTTTCCTCAAAATGTTAAATGTATTGCTAAGTACTCTTGATGATTGTTAGTAGTCTTTGACTATCTTTATTTTATTCATTCTTTTTATTGTCGTTACGTGGCTTGTTCTTAAAATTTCATTAGCTCAGCGGTTTTTTATACCTATTTACACACCCAGCGACTCTATTACGTGACTAGTGACTCTGAAATCTCTTCAGATACTTGCTATTTTTTTTGACTAATTTTCATCTTTATATACATAAGTCTGCCCAGTTTTTTCGAGAACTGATTTCGAAGCTGTCAAGTATATTCGATTTGGGATAGGGCTTTCGCCCAAGCACCCAGGTGTCTGACACCATTCCTACAGTGTTGACGTATGGGATTTAACCGCACGTGACCGTTATTCTCAAGGTCGCTAGTTACCCTGAACTGCCCTGAAACGCACTATGTGCTTCGATTTAAATTAAACTTTAAAATATAGTTAAATATATTATGCTGTTCTCACTAATGCATCCAGACGGTATAGTGGTTAGGGGAGTCTACTGCGGTACCGAAGGGCCCGGGTTCGAATCCCAGAGAAGGCATGGATGTTTGTAAATGCACAGTGTCTCTGCGGCATGGGGACACTCTAAATATGAGGGAGTCGAAAGTCCTCTCATGTGGTTTAGGGGTAGGAGAAGAGGGGAGTCTAAGGGGACCCTTCCCTGGACTGCTCTTCCTCAGAACTGGGGCAGAAGTAGAAGTCAATCTGGCAACAAATCTTTCTTATAATACATGGACAACAACAACAGCAATAATTCTAGCTACGGACCTATTTTTTAATCCAAGTGGCTCTCAAGCGATACGTCAGATGCAGCTGACAGCATTGTGGGGCCCCGCCGCCTAACAGCATATTCTCAGTAGAATTTTCCCCATATTTTTCAGAAATTAGAAATGAAAGAAGAAATTAGAAATGCACTCATCAAAGTGTTTCAAAAATTTTTGAAGAGTTGCGTTACGCTACGTTGGATGTATTATCCACTCGTTTAAGCAAACTGCCATTGTGCAAAAATACAGTGTTTAATTTTTTTTTTTAGACACGGTACCTACCCAGTTCTTAGAGCTCTACTATTGCGGGACATGTAAGGTACATAATGTATCTTACAGGCGCTTCGCTTATAACCAGTTCTGAGAGTTAGTATTCGGTAAAACGTAAATGATATCATTCAAACCCAGTCAATCTGTAGTACTTAATAAACTGAGCGGTTTAAAAGCAATGTATGTATCTCTTAATAGTTCAAAATTATATTTTAATTTTTACTGATATATATAATCGGTATAAATTAAAATGGGTTAATGTAATTAAGAAAAGACATTTTCTAATATCATGTGTTGCATATCTGTTAGAGTAGTGTTTGGTTTTTAATACTAACACAAATATCCGGCATCCAGTGAATACTTTATACTGACTAGAGTCGGTTATACATCCTGTAAACGCTATACAATAGCTAACGCCGTTAATATTCGATATCCATCAAGTGGATTGGCTAGCGCCGTTTATATCTGGCATTCAAAAAACGCTGTGCATTGGTTATGGATAGTTGCTGTAACGAATATTTAATACTCTACAGGTGGAATTAAGATCTGCTGGGTATTACAACTTATCAACCTGGTTCATTTATTATGTAATGTTTTTGATGATTAATTACTTTACGTTTAACTATGATGCTCCATAAAAAGAAGTCAAATAAATTTTGCTCTTTTCAGAAATTTTGTGTGTGTTGGTTTAGATTTCGTCTCCTTTATGATGGAGTAAAAGTCTGAAAAATGATAACTGATGAACGAGTTGGAGGAGAACATTCAGCTCTTAATACTCTACTTAAAGCTACAGCAAACTACATAGAAAAGAAAAGGATTTTAAGTGCTGAGTGCATCCGAATCTGAAAACCTGATGATGCTAACATGAAAAGGACCAGTCCATCTTGAAAGGTTTGATGACTGCTTTTGAACTTTGGAGTAACATCAAAAGACGAAAGTGAACGTTACTAGAAATATGATTGTCATCTATGCATATAACTGCTTCTTATTTGATAAATAGGTTGTTCTGAAAATAGAAAAATGTATACAAAATATATGGTTCATTTCTGAAAACCTCTGTTTTTTTAGAGTATTTTCCATAAACTTATTTTAAAGAAATTTATTAATTGAACATTTTATTTTCTCTCAAGGAAATATGCAGTGTTACACAGGATCAAATATTTTAAATTTCTTATCAGATGCATTGATTTTGCATTGATCGAAATAAATAAAAATCAGAATGAGCTACATCAGGGTTTCAAGATGGAAAATGCTGGAAAATTCACCGTCGAATGCCATGATATTTTGTTGCGTGATTTGGGAAGAACGTGATTATATGTTATTAGGCGGCAAAAAGATCTCTGCAAATCACCTTATTACATATTTTGCATACAGATTACGAAAATAAATCTTGTCCGAATAAGTATTCCCAGTACTTCTTCGAAGTTATAATTTTACCAGAAGAAACTCATAAAACATTACAACATTTTTATTTCCACCCAATTGTGCAACAAAACTTTTTTTCTATGCTCGCTTTGCTGACTTTTGGAATGCTTTTTAGAATGTCATTGATTGATAACAATGATTATTTGTAAACTGAATTTTGTATAGCATCTGTATTTCATCATTTGCAGTTATTATTCTGTTCAAGCAAGATCGTTTTGGTTTTTTCGCAAAAGTGAAGAACAAATGGCAATGTGGATGACGCTTCCAGCTTATGACGACGCTTCCAGGACCTTGAAACTAACTATAAAGAGAAACTTCCCCTCTGAAATTTTAGAAACCATCTCTGATGTTTCCTGACATCCGTTGCTTCCTGTTATAATTCGTTAATATTGTTTGTTGTAGACTTTATCATTTCTTACCTACGGATTTCATAAAACATGCAATATCTTGTATACACAGGTCCTAACCTTAAGAATGAACATCATCACGCAAAACTTTCATCTCAAAATCCAATGAATCAACTTCTTGCGATCTGCATATTTAAAATACACGCAGTAAAAATCTTTGAACATATAATTCCAATTATTGTATTTAGTAGTCATTTAGTAATTCGAAAGAGAGTGAAATGAAATTATTACTGCCAGCAAACTATGTTAATCATAAATTCGGAATATAATAGAATCTATTAATGCAAATTTTTCTAATGTTTCAAAGATTCATATAAAAGATTTTACACTCGTAAAGATTATGAGGAAAATTTTTAAGGATGCTTTACAATTTCCAGTACTACGATGGAGTTCTGAATCACGCACTTCTAATTATTGTTTCCAATTGCCTGATATGCATTCCAAATGCTTCCAAGTGCTTTGTCTCTACGACTATACACAAAGAGAGGCATTTAATGTAAAACAACTAGACATAGTCGATGCTATATGCCAGCCAACTCACAAGCCGCCTTTGCTGCTGCATAGACATGAGGAAATCCTACCAAACTGTTATTTGACGTTTAAATTAAGGTGGCTATATGCTCGAAGATCACTCGGATGGTGTTCTCCTGACAGCTTCACTGAAAAGCTTATTCAGTGATATAAGATCCATCTAAACTGGACGATACAGAAATGGGTATGTCTTGTTTTCCGATAAGAGTCGATTCAATCCTCAGTTGATTTCTAGCAACAGTTTCATCTAGTTCAAAAGGAATAAAGCTTAGTTTTTGCCCTTCTGGGGCTGTGGGGGTTGTATTAGGATGGTGGTTGCTTGTATCGAATGGAAAGAGAGTGTCAGCGCGCTTTTACTCTGCATCGGATAAAAGAACGTCTGGAACAACAAAAGGATGATAAGAAGAATCATCGAGATGGTAGAATGGGATATTTCACTTAGCCACCATCAGTCGGCGAAGAAAGATGCAATGAATAAAAATAGACAAGCAATGTGAAAAAAGGTTGGATCAGTAAGGTAGTAAGTACTTCAAATGATTAACAAAATGTTAGATAAGAATATCCGAAGGATATTTGTGTTTTTCTCTAGGAAAAGGTGAGCATCGCAAGGAACTGATACAGCTGTTTGGATGTAATAGTGCAGAAAGAAAAAAAAATTGTTGCAAGTTTTTTGATATAGTTTTATATAGTATCAATTTGAAGATCTCTGTGAATATATGAATTTAGGATGAACCAGGGTGCATTAATAATTTCACGAAGGGTTCTATTTTGAATAACTTGGATCTTTTTTATGTGGGTTTCAGCGGCGTGTTCCCATACCGGACTGGCTTAAAGTAAAGTAGGTCTAAGGATGGACTTGTATAAAACAAGTTTATTATTGACAGTCAGATTGCTATGCCTGCCGAGAATAGGACGCATAGTAGCTATTGAGATATTAAATTTCCTGGCAGTTTCGTGTAAATGTTGCCGAAAAGTGAGTTTTTTGTCAAGTGTGACTCCTGGTTAGGATGGTGGTGTGAGGTGACATTTTTATCAATGGATATATTGAACTACGGAAGTTGATCAATGCAGTCATGACGGGTACTACTTTTGTGAACATTTTCCTTAAGTGAAGTATCTCATTTATGGAAATTATGCCAAATCTCTTCGAAATAAAGATAGGAAAATATTCTAGAAGATAGGGACATCCGCTGAATTCTTGTAAGGTCTCCGCACTGCAGTTCATGTGAACACTTGTAAAACATTACGGGGAGATGAAATGTAGCTCATAATCTTTTGTCAGAAAATAGATTAGGTCTGATCCATGCTCAAGAGAAGAAATGAAACAATCTGTTCCTAAAACTCCTTAATCATTTTATTACAAGCAATGATATGGTATTATGAGTGCTACAGTTGCAACTCAAAGTCGATATATTCCCTATTCAGGTGTCAAATTATCCGAACATTGGAAATATTTTCCCTCCATCCTTCAAAAACTTGTACCCACCTTCTATGTGTAATGTTTATTCAAAAGACTTTCTATCAAAGCTTTTATTTATTATTTCACACAGGTTGTTGTTTTGTATTTTGTGTTGATATCGAGAAATAAATATCTATCCGAACTCGTCTCTAGTGATAATGCATGTTTTGTCCCGAACATAAAACTATCACATATTCTTAAGTTATGTACGTCTGTCAAGGGTATTCTAATAAGAATGATAGAATTTCAAAACAAAATGGACGCTGTGTTTAACATGTAATCACTATCACTAATTTATATTTGTGTTTAGTACATTCTGGCAATTGTCAAATTGCTTGACATAGCTAAATATACACTTCAAGAAAGTTTTAATTTTGTGTAAAAATTATCTCAAATAAAGTTCTTTTCTGCTTGAATGGTTAAGTTAAGAAACAAAACTGCCGTTTATGTTGCCAAAACAATCTACAAGAGTTTCACGAGAAGCCCTTGCCTCCTCTAATACCTTTTGCGAACACAAGGGTTTCTCTTGCATGCGCTATATGATGTAGTTTATGGCATAGTGGCATTCCATGTACTTTTTACCTTGTGGTTTATGGTATAAAGTCATCATCGGATCATTTTTTAAGTGGGACTTAATACTTTTAACTTAATACTGGAAGATAATACCGCACATACTGCGACTGGGAGGACGCAATTGCCAGAACCTGGTGGTGACAAATTATTGTCATTATTAATTTTTCAGTTCCTGCATAACTAGCAGAGACTTTTAGAATTTTCGAAGTCAGGAAACGGAAGAAAATCGCGATGATCTCGCCTGGATTCGACTCCAGACTTCCCGAATGCTCGTCGAGTGTGCTTCCAGGTACACCACGAAGGCACGCGAAACGCAGAGAGAAAACAACTTATGAATCTTGTAAATAATTTTGTAACTTTTTTTTTTGTAACAATGGATCTACTGAAACTGAAGAAATAAATGAGCCTAAATAGATTGTAATATCAATGAACATTTTTAATGACAGAGATTAACTTAAACATAGTTGCGTACAGCAGAGAAAAAAGGCGAAGAAGTAAGAATGGTATACATATACATACATACGTAATAAACAGTTACGTCATCATTCATCACCGCGCGGATAAACGCGAACGGCGCATGCGTCAGGAGAAGCTCTCTTAAGCTAAACGTCGTATTATAATTTATGATACAACAATCCCCCTTTCGACGTTTGGCGGCTGAAAAAAAAATAAACATTAATCATTTATAGTTATTCCAATTAATTTACAGCACTTAGAATGTTTCGAAGCAGTCAATGTTTTTGTCAGTACATCAGCAGGCATTTTCTCTGTTGGCACATATTTAACGTCTATTTCATTTCTTTCATAAATTTCACGAATGAAATGATGTCTAATATCTATGTGTTTAGTGCGTGAGTGATAAACAGAATTTTTCATAAGCTTCTGTGCACCTTGATTATCACAATATATAATGGTTGGATAATCAGCAGTAAAATTTAATTCTTTAAGAAAACGACGTAAATAAACTGCTTCTTTGGCACTTTCTGAAAGACTGATGTACTCTGCTTCAGTACTTGATAATGCAACAGTTTGTTGCTTTAGTGATTCCCATGTTATCGGATTTCCAGTTAGCTTGAATAGGTAACCTGTATACGATTTTCTAGTATTAACATCAGACGCCCAGTCGGCATCGGTATATCCAATAAGTGCTTTTCCAGTCTTTCGGAATTTTAAACAATAATTTTTAGTTCCTTTTAAGTATCGAAGAACGCGCTTTGCAGCCAACCAGTGTAATTTTCCAGGATTGTTATTAAATTGGCTCAGGTGACTGACGGCATATGTAATATCCGGCCTAGTAAACACAGAAAGATACATAAGCGAACCAATTAGACGGCGATAAGGTACATTGTTCATTTCTTCCTTTTCAGTTTCAGAAGGACACATTTTACTTAATTTTATACTAGGATTTAAAGGAGTTGCTACTGGTTTTGCATCTTGCATATTAAACCTTCGTAGAATATTATCAACATATTTCTGCTGAGATAAACTAATAGAATTATTATTTACATCTTGATTAAATTCTATTCCAAGACAATAATGAAGTTTGCCTAAATCTTTAACATGAAATTCTTTAGAAAGATAACCTTTAAGTTCAGTATATAAATCACAGCTATTTGTTGCTATTATTAAGTCATCCACATATAAAATTAGAATTAACTCACCTTGAGATGTTTTCATCCTGTATACACACTTATCTGATTGTAATGGTTGTAATCCAAAGTTTTTGAGTTTTTTGTCTAATTTTTCATACCACTGTCTTCCACTTTGTTTCAAACCATAAAGAGACTTTTGCAAAGCATAAACATAATCAGGATTATTTTGGTCTTCAAAACCTTTAGCTTGTTCCATGAAAATTTCTTCTTTTAAATCTCCGTTAACATAAGCCATAACAAAATCTAGTTGATATAACATAAGGTCTTGTTCAGCACTGTATGCAATCACAGTTCTTATAGAACTTGCTCTGGCTACTGGAGCAAAGGTTTCATTAAAATCAATTCCAGGTTCCTGTGCAAATCCTTTAGCAACCAATCGAGCTTTTCTCTTTTGAACTGTTCCATCTGCATTATATTTCGTTCTAAGAACCCAGCGACATCCTATTACCTTTTTGTTCTGTGGTCGCTTTACCAATTTCCATGCACCATTTTTAACAAGTGCTTCATACTCACTTTGCATAGCCTTATGCCATTCTTCAGCATAACTTCCATTTAATGCTTCTTCTAATGTCGGATTTGTATCTTCTTCAGCAATTTGTGCTTCTTCCTTTTCTATGTTTATATTTTGGTACTCCTTTCTTGGTCTTCCTGGCTTCCCAGTCTTGACTTTCTTTGGACGACCTGGCCCCCTTTTAATCTGCATTTCAGGTAGTGCTTCGGAATCAGAATCTTCTTTATCAGATGATTCAGCAGATGCTTCTGCACATATTTGAGGGGTCTTCTGTTATTTCATCAGCCGGTATTTGATTTACATTCAGAGGTTCTTCCTTCTTTTTATCAGGAATATTTTCGAGAAATAAAACTTCTAAATCTTTATCATAATTTGTACAGTTTTCAAATTCATCAATGAATCTAACATCTCGGCTTATAACGATTTTTCTGGAATTTTTATTCCACAGCCTGTATGCTTTCGATTCATTTGAGTATCCTACAAATATATGTTCTTCTGATCGAGGATCGAATTTCCCCTTAGACCTTTTATTAAGTACAAAACATTTCTGTCCGAATACTTTGAAGTGAGATACAGTTGGCTTGATGCCAAAAAATAATTCATAAGGTGTTTTGTTTACTCCCAGGCTTCGATTCGGGCAACGATTACGAATATAAACAGCACAGTTCAACGCTTCAGCCCAAAAGGATTCGGAAAGATTACTTTGTAGTAACAAACATCTGGCCATTTCAGTTAAAGTGCGGTTCATGCGTTCAGCTCTCGAATTCTGTTGAGGAGTCATTGGTGCAGAGAATTCTCGTTTATACCCCCCATTCTTGAATATATTTATTAAATTCTTCTCCGCGATATTCGAGACCGTTATCAGTCCGAAGGATTTTTATTTTCTTTCCTAGACGATTTTCGACCGCAGCTTTGTATTTAATGAATGCATTTTTCACTTCATCTTTAGTTTTAAGAAAACTGACTTCGACATAACGCGATTTGTCGTCTATGAAAGTAACAAAATAGCGCGAACCAGCATGGGATGGGACTCTCATAGGTCCACACAAATCTGAGTGAATCAAGTTCAGTAATTCATTACTTTGAAATTTTGATTCTTTTTGAAAAGGTTGCACAGTTTGTTTACCTCGGATACAGACTTTGCAGTCTTTTAGAGATTCAGTGTTATTAAAATTTAAATTTCTAACCATGTTATCAGACTTAAGTCTTTTCAAATCAGACTCATTTAAATGACCTAATTTAAGATGCCACTTTACAAAATCACTTACCTGTGCTATTGCAGCTGTTTCTGTGCTTGGATGTATATAATAAAGATCACCATGACGAATAGCCTGCACTATAGATCCATTTGGTTCTATTATTCTAGCATGTCGTTCTGTAAAAATCACTGAACGATTATTTGCAGTAGCTTTAGATGTTGACAGCAAATTACATTTT
The DNA here is from genome assembly GCF_044657685.1 of Stegodyphus dumicola. Taxonomy (NCBI): domain Eukaryota; kingdom Metazoa; phylum Arthropoda; class Arachnida; order Araneae; family Eresidae; genus Stegodyphus; species Stegodyphus dumicola. The sequence continues at coordinate 134,962,950 of NC_140771.1, read as the reverse complement.
AATTCCGGAACACATAACACATTTTTGAGCGTAAGTTTAATTGTCTTATTTCCGTTAGGTACTGTTATAAGGACAGTTCCAATTCCTGTAATTTTTGCTGTTTTGTTAACTGCTAACTTTATGGTTGAATTCGTTCGAGGGTGAAATTCTGAAAATAACCTTCTGTCATTGCACATGTGAGATGTACAGCCACTGTCTAAGCACCATGAGGAGGTCTTCTGATAAGCATTGTTTACTGCTAAACTAATCTGCTCTTCATAATTAGAAGCCATCATAGAACCTTGATTTCCCTTATTTGATTGCGCATATTTTCTATCAGCTATTTTCTTTCTGCATTCAGATGCCTTGTGCCCAATTTTCGAGCAGTAATTACACTTCAAGTTCCGAAAATTTCTTTCAGCTGGAAAATTTTTGTTTGAATTTACCTTCCATTTTTCATTTTTCTTCTGTTATTGATTTCTTCTTTTATAATCAGTATAGTATGCATTCTGTGAATCTTGAGACGTTTTCCCTTTTCTTGCTTCCCATTCTTCTAACATTTTGATTTTTAAAGATTCGGGACTAGGTAACTGATCTCTTGATTCGATGGCGCATCTAAAATTTTCAAAATTTTCTGGAATAATATAGAGCAGAAGAATCGATAATAAATCATCAGCTATGTCAATTTCCATTTGTTTAAGCTTATCAACTATTTCGAAGAAATTATTCAAATGTTCAGACATCGTTTCGCTTTCCACCATTTTTCTAAATAAAAGCTGTTTTAATAATGTAGCCTTCTTCGCAGGTCCTTTCGATTCATATACGGCTTTGAGTTTATTCCACACAGCATTTGATGTCACACAATGCTTTATATGACACAGTTCACTAGGATTAATTGCAAGAATTATATCTGCGCGAGCTTTTTGATCAGCTTGGAGCCATTTCTTTTCGTCTTCGGTTCCTTCAGCAGGTTTTAGCACTTTACCGGTTACATAATCCCAATGGTCGTTTTTAATCAATACTGCTTCTATTTGTAATTTCCAACTGTCAAAATTATCTTTTCCGAGCTTTTCTATAGTAGTCAAATGCGACATAATGTAATACAGTCTCTCACAGCCAAAAAACAAGATTGAGCGCTATAAAAATAGGCTTAACTGAACGCTGATCAGTTCTTACCGTTGATTAGACGTAACAGTTCTTGCACTGAATTAGGCTTAAGAGTTCAATGCTCGAAAACTTCAAAATGTTCATTTTAAAATAAGTATTTTGCTAATTAGGCACAGTTGAAACGTTCCTGGGCCCATAACCATTGAAGAAATAAATGAGCCTAAATAGATTGTAATATCAATGAACATTTTTAATGACAGAGATTAACTTAAACATAGTTGCGTACAGCAGAGAAAAAAGGCGAAGAAGTAAGAATGGTATACATATACATACATACGTAATAAACAGTTACGTCATCATTCATCACCGCGCGGATAAACGCGAACGGCGCATGCGTCAGGAGAAGCTCTCTTAAGCTAAACGTCGTATTATAATTTATGATACAACAGAAACTTTCCTTTTCATGAAAGAAATTTTTGACCTAGTGTATTAATTCATGCATTGTTTAATGGTTTTAGAGAAAATTTGATAGAATAAGTCTGATGTCGTGCTTGGAAATCGTTCACTTTTTTTTTCTTATTTCAAAACTCCAAATGGATTTTTGTCAAGAGTTTATTTTAAAACATATTATGTTAGGTACAATCTTTTACATTGTTCAGGAAGCATAGCTCAAAATATATAACCTTGAATACAAAAATATATACCTTGAATTTGGTATTAAAATTACTTAATACTGCTGTATTGAAAAGTTAGAAGAAAAACCTTATATAGTTTAAAAAATTTTACATTTAGCTCAAATTCTAACGAAAAATCAGAAATTACCCTTCCCCCACAAAAGAGTATGCCATAACAAAAGTTTAAATAATATCAAAACTTCAATCAAATTCTCTAAACAAATTTTGTTTCTTTCAACAAATCGAAGTGAAACGTCATCTGAAATTCACAAAGAGATAAACTTGCATCAAATAAAGATTCTGGAGGAGAGAAATGTAAAATAAAATCCTTAAATTTTTGCTTTCACATATTTTTATGCTGCCAATCTTTGTACAAAAACTGAACGACTTTTCAGACCTACAAAAATGATTTTGTTACGAATCCTTTTCGGAATACTGCCTAGAAATGATTATATAAGAATAATTATTTTATAATGACTATATATATATATATATAAATTTTCCCCTGAATCTTATTATATTTTGATTGCATAAAGTAGGGATTTTGAAAGGAAAGTTATTTCCCTCATTTTTATTTATCTTCTAGGAAATCGAATATTGATTGCATACTTAACTATAAGCTGATCATTTTTAATTTCTAATTTATTACCTCTTCAATTTCAGAGCGTTCCTCATGCCTGCAGTATTCCCGGGGGATTATGTATCGGGAGTAAGATCTACATACACGGGATGGTACCCAAGGATTCGACCAGGTAAATTCATTATTTTATAAAACTGCCTATTTGTTAAAAGATACGAGTATATTCAATAAAACGATGAATATATTATCGGATATCAACATTAACTTCATTGTACTTGACGAAGGAAATCTTTCAATTTTTTTAATCTTAAGCTAATCTTGATTGAAGATGTAAGATCTCACTTAGATCTTTAACTAAAGCTTTAAGTTTTGTCGATACTTAACTAAAAAATGCGCTGTAATTTCCAAAGGCATAAGGAATTAGTTACAGGTTTTAAAAATTTTCTTTATATTATGAAAATTTATTTGTTAAAAGAATTGTCAAGGATTCTGTTACTTAAGATATAAAAATATTGTTTAGAAAATAAACTTTAAAGCGTCTGTCATTTAATGTACTGGATATTGTTCTACGTTGTTTGCTTAATAATATTTTACGTTTAGTTTGACTGTAATTCCCGAGTGTGCTTTTTTTATAATACAGAGTTTAGTAACAATTCAAATCAAGAGTTTACTTCGTTATCTTAGAATAAATACTAAGCACATATGTGTTTGTTTAAAGATATTTGAAATTTGCATGTAAGTTTTTAATACTAGTGTATTTAGTTTAATTACGGATATTTTAAATATATTTTATTATCGTGTCAATTAATATTAAAAGGAACAGAAGCGGTGCTAGTGAAACTATTTAATAGTCATACTGATGCGAGTGTATTGAAAAATCAGAAAGTTAGCTAATATGAAATTTTTTACTGTACAAATGTAGCCTACATTTCATTCCCCAATTTTATTATCTATTGAACTGTTATTTGTATTTATAATTATTGAGTATTTTTAAATATTAGTTTTGATTAGAAAACGTAAGCAAAGTTGTAAATCTGTACTTAACCTTTCTACAAGTCTGTTCCTCTAACGGCTTGTGAGTTACACTGTAAACAGTTTACACAAATAATATCTCTTGAGATTTTTACAACTAAAGAGAAAAATGTACAGCTTAGAAAATTCGATATATGTGGATACTTATGAAATTATAATAATTATTATGAATAACCTGATTATTATGAAATTATAATAATCAGGTGACCTGCTCCCTTATGGCTATATATCTATGAAAAATTATTAATTTTAAAATAATATATTTCGCTTTGAACCTTACATTGCCGACTATTAAAGGGGTTCACTTACCAACTTGACTTCCAAAACTATAGGGATTTTGTTTCCGAAAAGCAATTAGTTTGATAGGCACACGAACACGTCTCAACGGTTTGGAATCTCTTTACTCAAGCTTTAAGATTTCTGGTTAGCTTTCACTCGCATTTTAACTTCTTGCGAATTCTTTACATTTGCATGACATTCTGTTCCGAGGGAATATATGTGACGTGAACTATATAGGAAAAATAGAGCAATGTGTAAGTCAAATTTAAGTATCTGTAGGACTTAAAATATCACAAGGTAAAAATGAAAGGAGATATTTAGTAAATATATCGCATCGCTTTAAAGGTCTTTTAAATTTTATTTAAACAAACATTAGAAAGATTATTAAGAGTGCGCTGTTAAAAGGCAAATAATTAAATAAATAATCAGCAGTGGGTGACGTACCGTTATAATAACTAACCAGTTATTATGATTTAGATCTTACTGTCACGTCTTTGTTTTCATGCCAGAATGCAAATTAGCTTGCGTGTATTTAAACTGAGGTTTTTAGATTTTGAGACAGAGCGTTTCTGTCTCTCGAGGTCGCGTTACTAAGTTGCTACTAGCTCAGATAAGATTTAGAGTCTTCGTCCTTGCATTATTAATTGTTGATATTTGAATATCTACTCCAGTCAGATTTGTGAGCTAACTTTAAATTGAATTACGTAGTACTTGACTACCAGCTTATTTTAAATATGAACATACTGCTACATATGTTATTTCGACATAAGTGCTGGTTTAGCTATAAGCACCGGGTATGCCTTTTATTCCTCTTCAGTTTTAATAAAGGGTGTTTTACGCCATTCTCAAGGCTCATTTGTTTGAGGAAACTTATAATGGATAAATTGCAGTCATTGGGACAGAACCTTTGTTATGTCACCTAGTCTGTCATGACACCTATAACATTGGTGGGATGAATAGCACAGTATTTCCCAGGTAGAAGAGTCCATTTTTTACAACAAAGCTTCCACCGACCGCCTAATTTCAGCACCATACATAACCCCTTTCGTCACATGCCATGGTCCGTTTCCAGAATATTTCTGGAAAAGTGGTTTTGTTTCCTTCTACCTATGTGTGTGCAGCGAGGCTGGATCCCCCGACCATTACATGACAACGTGCCTACTCACATGGGCATGGCACATTAGGTTGCCAGACACTAATGACCCATTTAAGCGATTCTTCATCAAGAAGCCGGCCTCCCATAAAGATATTAAGAGGTATAATGGAAAAACTAGAGGCAGGATCTGTCATGTAGTTTTTAGTATGCATCCAGTTTATTGATTATGTACTTGTATGCTGTCTATGCAGTATCTGTATATCTATATATCTGTATATTAGTATAACGTCTGCATAATGTAAAGTATAATGTGCGAATCAGTTCTTTGTATCTGTGTAGTATGTAGTAATGTATTTAGGTCCTATGTGTCTGCGTACTATCTTGTATTGGTATTTAGTATCTGTGTCAGCATTCGTATTAAAAATTTTGATAGTATGTTTAATATCTGTATAGTTTATATAGTGAAGTTTGATATTTGTGTATTCGTATTTAATATCTGTATAATAGCGTAATTAGTATCTGTATACATGCTTTTTTCGTTACTTATCGTATCAGTATAACTGCGTTAGTATCTGTATATCTGCGTAATGTGTTGCATTAATATTTGGAATATGTGTCTGCATAGTATCTGAGTAGCAGTGTGTAAAATGTATAGTCTAATGACTTTATCAGCATATGTAGCATCTTAATAAAGTCCCCATGTGTTTCTTGTGGGGCGCCAGGCGTGCTGAACTAAACAGTTGAGGGATCCGAACAATACCCGATTAGTCTATGTAAGCCGCCCGGGTGTTCGAACTCGCTTTCACCTGGCACCTGCCAGTCTATCTAAAGTTTGGTTATAATTTATGATAGATAAAAAGACAACTTTGCAAGCGTCAGTTTTTCAGGAGCTAAAAATAGCACGTTGCTCACTCTCAGGGTGTGCAGCCCCTCAGGTGGCTCACTTTTGTGAGTACGGGTGTGACAATCCCGAGGTACCCTAGCCCTTCAGGGGATCATCTTCTTGGTGAGACGGGTGTCACGATCCTGGAGCCCCAGTGATCTATCCTCTTTTCCGTCTCCTCTCCTTTTTGCTGGAAATTTTCCCCTTCCCTTCTCCCTAGTGGTTTCTCTCTACGGAGTTTGGGGCTCGTCACGAGAGACTGGAGCAGCCCTTGTCTCTAGTTTTCAAGTGGCGAGAAAACTACCCACGTGTTCGCCGTACGTGGAGACCCGTGTCGCTGGAAAGGAGGGTCTTGGTAGTTGAGGGGCGAGGTACTGTTCCCAACACACTATTTTGGCCTCTGCTTCAGCTAAACGGGAGGCACCTTAGTCGTTCTCACGGGTGTCAATCGGCTGGTCACTAGTCCTTGTGTCAGTGGCTTGGGGATAAGCTCTCGGGAGTACCTGCTTTCGGGAAAGCCGACTGTGGGGCTTCAGTTTGCGTATAGGTCCGGCTAGCCCTAACACAGGAATCTGTGTTCCCTTGTTGGGTTCCGTGGTGGGCGGGGCCTTCGGACCCGAATCTTTCCTCTCTTCAATATGGCAAACTCTCATATTTATCTCATAAAAGATTTTGAAGTCACTCCAGTCACTCATCCTAATTCTGAAAAGTCCACTGCTAAACCAGTCACTCAACCTAGTTCTGAAAAGTCTACTGCAAAGAAATTACGTACAGATGCAAATGAAAATAATCCTAATAGTAGTCTCCGTTTCCTAGTTATCTCTAGTCCTTCTGGCGAGCTGCAGAAGATGTCTCCTTTTGTAATAAATAAATATATTCATTCTTGTATTGGTGAGCCGAGAAATATAAAGCGTCTCCGCTCTGGAGACTTGTTTATTGATTCAACCTCAGCCACCTAGTCTGCTTCTTTACTTCAAGTAACTAAACTTGGGCTAGCGAATGTCACTGTAACAGCACATAAGTCACTAAATTATTGTCGTGGTTAATCTCGGAATTCGACCTTCTGTATGTTTCTGAAGAAGAGATCGCTTCCGAGCTGTTCTACCAAAATGTCTGCGGTGTTAGGCGGATCAAGATGCGTAAGGAAGGTAAGTTGATCGACACGAAACACGTGTGCCTGACCTTCAACACGCCTGATCTGCTTAAGAATATTAAGGCCGGATATCTAAATCTTCCTGTAAGACCTTATATTCCAAACCCTATGCGATGCTTCCAATACCAGCGTTTCGGCCATTCTAAGACGTCTTGTCGGGGCAGCCTGACATGCGCCCGACGCTCACAGATTGGCCACGATTCTGAAAATTGTACTGCTGCGCCTCTGTGTATAAATTGCAAGGGTGAGCACCCAGCATTTTCACGCCTGTGCCCAAAATGGAAATTGGAAAAAGAAGTGCAGACTGCAAAAGTTACGTAAAACATCTCATACGCCGAAGCCAGAAGATTAGTCCAAAGCACACAGCTTCGACCAAATACGTCATACGCCAGTGCTGTTAAATCATCTCGTACAGTGTCCTCCCAAACATCAATAGGTACGCAGATTCTAGCAAATAAAACTCAACCGACTACATCCACCAAGAAAAAAGAAACTTCAACTCATTTAGTACAAAAGAAAGAAACTGTCATTCAAAGTAAACCCAAAACTGCCACCAAAAAAAAATATCAAATAAAAATAAAAGTTCCAGCAATAGCTCTCTTGATGAAATGATTTATGAATCTGCGGACTCAGACAGTATGGAAGTAGAAGAGGGTCTAGAAGTTCCCAGGCATCTACTTCCACGAAAAACAAAAGAACAGCACAGAAAGAACAAAAACCATTCATAATGGCCACCCTCATCTCATGGAACTGTCTCGGTTTCCACCGAAATTTGCTTGACATCAAATCTATAATAAATGTGTATCACCCTGTGGGCTTAGCAATACAGGAAACAAATCTGAAACCAGAACAACATGCAAAATTTCGGAGGTTTTCTTTCGTCAGGAAGGATAACCTTGCAGGTGAGCGTGCAAGTGGAGGTGTAGGTCTCCTCATCTCACTGGATTATCCCTCAAATGTACTTTCTTTGACGACATCCCTCCAAGTTGTCGCTACTCAAACAAATTTTGATATTGTTGTCTCAGTTGTTTCTCTGTACTTGCCTCCAAATGAGCACATTGTTCAGCAAGATTTAAATGATGTTATAGAGCAGCTGCCTGAGCCCTTTATCATAATAGGAGATTTTAACGGCCATAGTCCGCTCTGGGGTAGTAAAGATACAAATTGCCGAGGAAGACAAATTGAGCAGATGATTGAAGATCATAGCCTTTGTCTCCTGATTAATTGGCAGGATACGTACTTCCATGAGCCTTCAAGGACATTCCACGCTCTCGACCTTGCCATCTGTTTACCATCTCTGTTGCCTTTTTGCACTTTTAGTGTGGGAAATGATATTTACAACAGCGATCACTATGTCATTTTTATATCTCTTGCACGAAGAGGAGCAATCCCCATGTCGAGATCCCCTCGTCAAGATCCCCTCGATTCATACTCGATAGGGCAGACTGGGAACTCTTCTCTTCCATTGCAGAGCTCACAGATGAAATGGTATAAGATGCGCATATCGATGATGCTGTTGAAGGTGTTACTAATACTATTATTGAGGCAGCTATGCTTTCCATTCCTAGAACATCAGGAAAAATACTAAAATATTCGAAACCATGGTGGAATCGCGACTGTCATGAAGCACTGAGAAAACAGAAAAAAGCATGGGCTATTTTTCGTAGATATCCTACTCTGCGAAACCTCATAGCATTTAAAAGAGCCAAAGCAAATGCACGAAAAGTAAGGAGGCAGAGCCAAAGGAATTCCTGGATTTCATATGTGTCGTCATTAACATCCTCCACGCCTAGTAAGCGGGTTTGGGAAAGAGTTCGAAAAGCATGCGGAATATATAAAGACCACTCACTTTCCTTTTTGGAAAATGATGGCCGAGTGATTAGCTCCATAGAAGAAATTCCGAATACTATTGGAGAGACATTTGCTGCCGTTTCTTCCAGCAGAAACTATTCACCTGCATTTCTCTCTATCAAGCAGCACTCTGAAATAAATCCCATCGCATTCAACTCGTCCAAATCTGAGCCTTACAATAGAGCATTTACTATGCTGGAATTAAAGAGAACTTTTTTGCAGACACATAGGTCTTCTCCGGGTCTTGATGGCGTGAATTACGAAATGCTAAAACATCTGTCCTATAAGTCACTGAATGCCCTTCTCACGCTTTACAATAGAGTGTGGAAGGAGCGTACTTTTCCCAGTGCATGGAGGAGAGCTGTTATAATTCCTATTGCTAAGCCAGGGAAAGATCCAAGGAATCCCTCAAACTATCGGCCAATTGCTCTTACCAGTTGTGTATGCAACTGTTTGAAAAGATGGTAAACAGCCGTCTAGTATACTTCTTGGAAAAGAATAATATTATATCACCTTATCAAAGCGGTTTTCGAAAGGGGAGAACGACCTTAGATAATATGCTCCTGTTAGAGACATCTATTCGGAAAGCTTTTTTCAGAAGAAGTCACCTTGTCTCAATATTCTTTGACATTAAGAAAGCTTATGATAAGGCATAGAGATCCGGTATACTTCGGGATCTTCACGAGAGTGGCTTGCGCGGCAACCTATCAATTTTCGTTCAGAATTTCTTGAATACTAGGACTTTTCAAGTAAGGACTAGCTCTGTTTTGTCAGATATTTTTGAACAGGAAGAGGGTGTGCCTCAAGGCTGTGTGCTTAGTGTAACCCTGTTCATTTTAAAAATAAACTCTGTACTAAAAGAACTTCCTCCCACCATCTTGGGATCTCTATATGTTGATGATCTACAGATTAGCTGTCGAAGGGCAGACATGAGATATATAAAGAGGCAATTGCAGATGGCTCTGAATAAGATCCAGGAATAGTCAGAAAAACAGGGATTTACATTTTCGAAGCAAACAACTTTGTGAGTGCATTTTGTAGGAAGCGAGGTCTCCATCCTGAGCCAGAATTATATCTGATTGGTACAATTATTCCAGTTGCGCCCGAAGTAAAATTTTTAGGAGTGACGTTCGATCAAAAATTGACTTTCCTTTCTCATGTTTTAAACCTGAGAAAGAAGTGTCTAAAAACACTAAATATTTTAAAAGTGTTGGCGAACACATCCTGGGGTGCAGAGCGTTGCTCTATGCTTCGCATTTACAGAGCGCTTGTCCGCTCTAAACTGGACTATGGCTCAGTTGTCTACGGATCCGCTCGGTCATCAGTATTGTTGAAACTGGATCCTGTTCACCATCAAACTCTACGGATCTGTTCAGGAGCTTTCAGGACTTCTCCTATTCAGAGCCTCTATGTTGACTCAAACGAATCATCATTTTATCTGGGGCGTGAGCAATTGTCCCTTTTGCAATATTTTAATATTCTATACCAACCTGAACATCCCAATAAGCTGCGCTTACATGATAATGTGTGTAACACTTTATTTGAAACACGTCCATCCTGTGTTCCTACTTTTCCTTTAAGAGTTCGCCCTGTCATTGAGGAACTTTCCCTCTCTGATATGCACCTCCAAGCAGTACAGAATTTTGAAATCCCACCTTGGGAAAATGCACGGATTCAGCTTCTTGATGTTTTTAAGCATTATGTGAAGGCAAGCACTAACGAGATCATTTACAGACAACTCTTCGCTGAGCACAGGCATAAATATAGCAGTTATCTTCCGGTCTATACAGATGGGTCAAAGTCAGGCGATCATGTCTGGATGGCGTTTGTAATTGGAGATCACATGGAGGGCAGACGTTTGTACCATGCTTTCTCTGTCTTAACATCCGAACTAACTGCGATATATTATAGTCTTTTGTACATCTCAAGGCTCTGCCACAAAAAGTTTATAGTTTATACAGACTCCTATAGTGCGCTTAAATCATTAGAAGCTTTTTCTAACACTCAAAATCCAGTCATAGTGGATATTCTGAAGTTACATATAAACTTAACGAGTCGTGGATATGAAATCCTGTACTGCTGGGTTCCCGGGCATGTGGGAATAAAACGGAATGAGCTGGCAGATATCACAACGAAATGTGCTGTTTAACCGTCCAGTCGCCTCATCCCTTTTGCAGACATCTGTTGTGTTGTGAAAGAGAAGATCCAAAAAATGGCAGCAACTTTGGGATGTTCAGGTTCAAAACAAGTTAAGACATGTAAAGCCTAGAATTGAGCATTGGGAAATAACCAAAAATCGTAAGGAAGAAGTTCTTTTGACTCGCCTCAGAATTGGTCACACTAGAGTGACACACAACTATCTTCTCAAAGATGAAAATGAGCCTGTTTGTTTTAATTATAGTGTTTGTCTATCTGTCCGTCATATTTTAATTGTCCCTGTTTTAATAGTCTTCGTCAGAAATATTTTAATAGCTGTGACTTACCTCTCGACCGTTTAATCGGAAGAGTGGTCAATTGCAATTTATTTTATTATTTAAAAGAGACTGGCTTTTATTACTTAATGTAATCTGTTCAGCAGATTGTGTGTTGTATTTTAATGTGTGCTTTTACCAGGTTTTTTATATGACTTCATCCTCTCGATTTGGTACATGTAGCTTTTTTAAATTTTTATTAATAAGTATTTCATTTCATTAAATTAGGTCATCCCACCTTTTTTTGGCGCATTATAATAATCATTGGTTTTTACGCCAAAATCTCACTCGCTCACTCAGGGTGTGCAGAGCCAACACTTTTTAGCCCAAAAGTAAAAGGCAGCATTTGTACATTTATCATCAAAAAGGAAGTTATTCTCGTCTTTTTTTCCCCACTGCTCACCTATAATTGATGTTACCTAAATAAAAATCGATTTTATGAATTGAAATCATGCTCCCGATTTCTGGGAAAAAAGTATTTTCTCTTTCAACAGAAACAATGCATATCTAGAGTCATTAGATAGCTAAACAAAATCTGCTATGAAACTACTAAGACTTTTTTCGTCAGCTTTTGTCTTGTACTCATGAATTTATTATTATGTTTAACACAAACATAATAATAATAAACATAACACAAAAATTTTCTGAAAGATGTAATTTCGTGCAAAACCAATTTCACAGTGTTGAGATTTTCTGGTGTACTTCAGAAGATATTAATCAATACTGGTATTTATCAATGCTGCTATCTATGCAAGCATTATCTTACAAATTTTCTCGTGATTTTCCATATATGGTGTTTATCAATTATTCTTTTTTAAAAAAAGCCCTTTAACCCTCATTCGTGAAGACTGCAATGTCGAAGTTAAAATAGAGTTATTATTTAAAGTATATTTTAATTCATTAGTATTATAAGTGTGCATAAATAAATAGTTATGCACTTAGAATAACTGTATTAGTTAAATTAGTATATCCCTCCCCCCCCCCAAAAATAGCTTTGTGTATCATATTCTGTTATCAAATATCTTAAATATCTTTCCCCCAATAACAAATAGATATATTATGCACTAATTTTGCCTGCGAAGTTTGAAGGAAATATATTTTTTAATTTAATAATTTTCTAAATTGTGCAACACTATAAGGTATTTCTCCCGCCTTCTTAGCATGCCTTCATAGTGTAATGGTCTGCACGCTGGGCGCGTATTCCAGAGGTCCGTGTTTCGATTCCCGGAGAAGGCGTTGCTCATTTTTCTTGACTCCTTCTTTAAAAATAACCTAATGTCTCTATAATACAATTTAGAAAATTTCTTCTAGCGAGCAACTTTCATAAATTAAATTAATTATATAAAGTGGTGCTAAAGCGGTATTCCATTAAAAATCGAAATAAGACTACTAAAAAAGAACATATTAAGAGATAAAGGTTGTAGTAGCATTCTTTGGTCATTTCTATGGTGAGAAGGACTGCAAAAATTCAGAATTGCATTGGGGTTTTAGTAGAATGAACATCTGATGAGTGGACAAGGAAAGCCTCCAAAATTAGTTGGGTGGAATTAGACAGTTGTAATATTAGTTCTGCATTTGCAATTTTACTGCAGCTATGCAAAGATTCTTGTTTTGTTTGAAAATGGAAGCTACATGAATATGAGCTGTATGCTTTCAGATCATTTTCCCTTCTGCTCTAGTGTATTATAGTAGCAGCTTTGAGCAAGCATTCATTACATGGAAATTTCTGAAATATATTTATTGTTTTACCAATAGCATGGATTCAAACATAACATTTAAAAAAGAACTTTCATAATATCGCATATTTAAACCTCATTGTAAAATTAAGAAAATTACCTAAATATTCAGAGTAGGTTTGGAGCCTAAGCAGAGCACTCTTTCAAGATACTTTATTACGTTTACTTTCCTTGTGTTTATAAGGGAAAGAACAGGATTATTGAAAAGTATAGGATGAGTTTATCCTCTAGGTGTGGCTTATATTGCAATTGGACCCTTCCCTGGGAACATCTTCGTAATTAGGAAAAGAAAATGTGCTTTTCGGGCTCAAAAATATACGCTTGCAGATGTCATCACTCGTATAAATTTCTAGTATATATTTTAAAACAGTTCCTGGTTTACAATGATACGATACTATGACAATATGCTACAAGGTGAGATGCAGATATGACCTAAAGTTTTATAAGGTGGCTATTGGTGCATTCGTTCCTTCATACTTATTTAAGAAATTATCATATAAAACATTCTAAATTTTTCTTCTTTTGCTATACTCCCGCATAATTACTATATTACATTGAAATTGTATCGAATGGCAGATAACATAGCGTGTCATAAGAAAAACGTAACACACATAAATTTCGTCTAACTGCATGTCTATAATTTATTTCCCCCAAGAAGATTGCTAGTTGGCAAGATAACTGCAAACTTTACTGTTTAGCAAAAATGCATATAATAGCATTATAGAGCTTTATATTATTGATTTCAAAGTAACAATATATTCATGTATAAAGGGATGAAAGATTACGTAATCTTTAAAAAAGTCAAATACGAAAGCTTCCTAAAGATATTTAATGAAAGATTTGAATATGAAAAGAAAAATCAATTGACTATAAAGTTCTTTGCAGACAGAAATCTATATGTTAATGCTTGACAGATTTTCAAAACAGTCTACGAAAAATGATTTCTAATGCGAGAATATCCAATTAACATCGGCATTTGCTTTCTACCCCTTAATTAAATATAATATTCTCGGTCAAAAGATTTTTAACATCTAGCTTCCTATCGATATCTGCTGAAGATTATTCTAAACTTCCTGAGACATTAAAAAGTAAGATGCTAAGTAAGCTTCTGTTCTAAATAAGATGTATGAAAATCTGAGCTATCAGTGTAAAAGCTCCGTTAATCTTAGATATTTCATGCAAAATTACAGGCTACCAGATTTTGAGACAAAGATCCAGGCTTTCATACACAATTTTGCTCTTTAATTTCATTAACATTTATGAGCTCCTCTGCAGTCAGATATAACAGCTACTTTGAGAAACTGCAGATGGTTTGTTCTGTTACTTTTCCAGATATATATATACATATACTCAGTTTCCTCTTCCATCCTTAAATTTAGGTAAACAGTTTATAAAGAGGCTGTATATACTTGATTAGAAAGTCTCTCTGAGCTTTTATAATAATTCCTGCTTGACGTATTCTTAAATCTCAAGGACAACTAAAACATAACATTTCCTCACTCTCACTTCAAGACTGAGCTCGTCAAATTTGTTATAAAGCGCGACCTGTGGAGAAGAGTTGGATGCAGTGTGGTTACTGCCAAAACCTCTTGCAACGTTCTGTGAACACTTGACGAGTATCCAATATTAGAATCTGAGTACCAAAACAGGAAGTAGTACAAAGCATAAGGATACGATTAAGGAGAATAAAAAAACTATGCGGGTGGAAAGTGACTTTCAATTTTGAATTGCATCCAAGAAAAGTGTAGGGCGAAAATCCAAAATGATGCATCTGTCTAGCTTTATTCAGAAGGAGGGAAACGCGAAATAAAAACAAAATCTCATCCCCACCTTCGATGCTAGAAATAGAATGGATTTCCGTCAAATATGTGACCCATTTATAGGCTGGTACGAACACCAGCAGCAGTGTTGCTCCCACTTCTACTAGACATAGCGAACACCCACTTCTTGGCCTGTAGCTGTCAGGAAATTCAATTCTACCAAAGTCGTTTCCATCGCATGTCATTATGGTTTATTCTTCTTATTACACTGATTATGAAATAAGACGTAAGTATAGTTTTCCGTATACTAATTTATACTAATTTGGTTACATAATATAGCCTGGTAATTTCTTTAAGGTAAAATTCAAATGTCGTTACACTGGATATTTATTTGATAAATCTGAATAGCGCTCTAAAACTTAGACAAACTATTTAATATTTTTAAGAAGCTAAATGTCTGTGTACTTTGCCTCACTATAAATTAAGACCATATTAATATGAATAAGATGTTAAATTTCTTAAATTTTGAAATTTAGTAATATTTTGTAATACTAGTAACATTATGAAGAACATTTGAATTTTTTTCCAAATATAACTGCTTTAAGCCGTACAAGTAAAAACTTTAATACATAAAGCACATAGAATTTTAATTTATAAAAGTATTTTCATTGAAGTGAAGAAAAGAATATATATGCTACAAATGCAAAATTTTGCTTACGTGGAATATTTGACATGAGATTCTTAAAATTTGCAAGAGCGAAGTTCATTCGGCACACTTTTGAAGTTTCATTGTTTAAAAACGTAAGTTATGTACAGAAGTGTATTCATCTGTTTTGACTTTCCCAATTAACTGTTGTTTTTAAACTTGCTCTCAATGCCATTTTGATTTAGGCCATTGTCATTAATATATCAACAATCAAATTATTAATTTTATAGGTTTGCTTAGAAGATGAATTTACAAAACAAGTCATACTTAATAATCAAGATGAAACTATACATAATTAATCTTGTAATTAAGAGTGTGTTACTATAAAAACTTTTGTATTAACTTGTTTTGCCGAGTAAGTTAAGGAAGCACCAACCGGCCTGTGTAGAAGAATATTTTTGAAAATATTCTCATTAACCTCTTAATGCACTTAACAGAGTTACCTAAAGTATAAAGAAATAAATTATTTATGGGCACCAGAGTCAGGGTGCTCAAAATATATTTTTTTTTTCAGTTGGTTACAGTTTTGGATTAAAAAAGAAAAATGTTAAAGAGGTTGAGTAAAATAAAAGAATAAAATAAAAATTGGTGGAAAAAAGGGCCATTTTTCTGAATGTTTAATTTATCCATTAGGGGGTCAATGCAAAATTTTCTTTCTTATTTTCATAGTTCATTGTTCTATGAAATTTTAACTTATGTTTATTATTCTATGAAACGTCTTTTGTAAAATAACAAGCATTTTTTTTTTTTTTTTTTTGTTTTGTTTTTTTCCTTAAAACAGATGAACTGTTTCATTAAATTTATTTTTATTTCTCATTAGTAATTACATATTTATTGCATAAGTATTCTTAAAATTGTCAAATACGATCAATGTTTGTTAAATTAAATTGTAAAGAAGGCACTTAACACAGATCAACACATAACAGACCGTCAACCTGTTAAATAGTTACATATACAGTACTCTCTTTTGAAAGGAATGTTGTTGCAGTACTTTTATATAAAAAAAAATTAAGCAACTTTCCTGAATTTTTAAAATATAAAATCATTTTCTAATGTTCAGCGTAAAGATCTATAGAAAATTTTTATATGTTTTTTAATGTAGGATGCAGTAGAATTCATAGCTTATTAATAAAATCATATCATAAACAAACAGCTTGTTCTTACTTAATATTCTGTATAATAACAAGAATTCCATATGTGTTAATATATCCTCAGTCAAATAACAATACTGCTGGACAGCCCTTTCTTAATAAGCTATTTGGGAAATATTCATTACCGTGAAATATCATCAAGTGTGTGGTGATGGTAGCTTTCATTCAGTCCTATACAATTCAGTATTGTGGCCCAACGTGTCAAAACATTTCTTGCTTGAGGTAACCCCATGAGATAAAATCAGCCCATGTTAGATCGAGAGTACTAAGAGAAGACTTTTGATACTCTAAATTTCTGTAAATTTTTCCCCAATCCAATTAAAATTAATAAATTAATTCATAATCAGAATAATATGAATTAGGTGCTAATTTTTAAACCTTAAATTAAGTAATGTTTGAAATATTAGTGAAATAAGGGAGAAACTTGGCCTATTTTATCAAATATAACTGAGCGGATTGAGCCCATAACCAGAAATTAATCTCTGCGGAAATGTATGTTACAAGAAATCAACGCATATTTTTGTTGCATAAACGGCAATCCCTTCCTATTAGAACAACATAAATGGTCCGTAATCGCATTCAACATCCACAAATGGAGGAAGAAAGAAACCTTACAGTATCCTTTTTAACGTTTATTGGTGAAAGTTACAACCACACACTGCACGGATCCAACTGCTAAGTGTTAACTGCTGGACGCGTAAAGACAATCAAATGGCTTATCATTTAGTCATAGTCTCTGAGTAAACTATCGCCAACCTAGAAAAAGGTTTAATTTTTTTCCCCAATGGCGGGGCCTCAGCCGACTTCGGCTTGGCCAATACTAAGGCCAGAAGTGGTAGTCACTTTATTATGGAGGTACTTAATTCGTGGGCCACCTTTGCCTCCTATGAATGGACGGACAGTTACAGCAATGAATTCTCCTTGATTCGAACCCGAGGCCTTTGGTATCGTAGTCGGCTCGTCTAACTACTATACCGTGTGGACAGCAAAAGGCTTAAAATAAACATTTCTATTTATATGTCAGTTTAAGGTTTACACCCTTGTGAAATTCATTTAACAATTAAGTGAAATTCAAATATCAAATTGCAAGTCAAACCACGTCTACAAACTTTAGGTTAAACAAACACTGATAAATGACCATCTTTATAAGTACTGTCTGGCATCAGTAATAAATAAAGCCGGCTATTCGCCTACAGTATGATTTTATTAATTTTCTATGAATTTTGTAGCATTCTATGTGTTCATCCAGGCTTTCAGTTTCAATGATATTTAGTGTAAGATTCAGATTTCAATAATTTTTATGAATTTATATCAGGCTCTTTAAGAAATTAAATTGACCTGAATAAGACCTTTATGCAGTATATGAAGCAATGAATTAATGCATCTCTCTCTGCGCAGGTTCGCCATTAATCTCCAGAGGGGTGCTGACCCGGAGCACGCCGACTTACACCTTCACCTCTGTGCCCATTTGGGAGGAACTCCCGTGGTGGTACGGAACTCGAGACTACGGGGGGATTGGGGCGTGGAGGAGCGGCTCGATGGACCGTTTCCGTTCCCCGTCGCCCCTCGGACATTCCTACTCGTCATCACTGCCTACATGGACAGCTACGAGGTACGTGTTTAGCATCTTTGTGACTCCTTTTTTACAATACATACGAGTTTCAATACATACGTACATAATTCCTTTATGTCCCAGAAAGATGCTTATTTAGTAGAACCTCTGAATATTTCATCAAATCCCCGTTTTTATATACTACAGCAAAGACCACAGATTACCGTGAATTAAATTGTATTTAATTCACGGTATTTGTTGGCAAATGCATATTTTATCTAATTTAATCATTGAAATTACAAAGAAGAGTAAAACGTTTTCGTGCTTTTTGCCATAAAACATTTTAGATCTGTCCCTCTGCCTTCTGCTTGCACATGGTGAGAGCTGGTACTTCTGTGGTCATGTGACCAAAATTTGATCTTGATAATTTCACTTTTCTATTTACTCAAAAAAAAAAAAAAAAAAAAAAAAAAAAAAAAAAAAAAACATAGGACAGAGATCAGATTTCTCTGATCGGCAAGCTAGAGGCTTTCAACATAAGTTCTGTGCCATGTTATGCTTGTCATGCGTGTATGAGTAAATCAAGATTTTGAAAGGGATGATCAAGCGGATGCACAACGAGAGAACTGAATGTCCATCAGTCTCAGCGACTGACGAGAAGAAAGTTAAGGAAAGTCGATACATTGTACTTTCAGAGTGGCATGTTGGCATAGATGAAGTAAATTGGTCATGGTTCTGCCTATCAAATCATTAACGAAAAGTTGCGCTTCCATACCATCCTGTGAAATTGCTGCCATGAACAAGTGTGCTGCGAGAGTTTAACTCAAAAAACCGTTAACAGAGTAACCATTTATTAGATTCTGAGGTACTGTAACACGCTGTCTACAACCTAGAACTCGTCCATTCCCGGATTATCAAATCTCTGCTGTTCTCAAATATGCTTTAAGAGATTACTGGTTTTTTTCAGCTAAAGAAATGTGAGAAGCGTTGCATAAATTTTTGGATGACCAACCGAAACCAAACTGCAGCGAATGCTTAAATTTGTGGGCAGCTGAAGCAAGTGAATTGTGAAGGAAAGAAGTTGTGAAAAAAAAATGGTATTGTTGTCCAACCCCTAAAAAGAAGAAAAAAAAAAAAAAAAAATGTGCAAATAAATCGGAAAAATGGGAGGGCGGATAATTTGTAACTTTCTGTCAAAAAAGAGCATAAAGAAATTGATGTTTTATAAATTACGGATTTTCAAACATTTGGTTTACGCTTTATTTATTTTTCTTTTCGTATCTAGGTCGAGATTAATGGATCTTCCAACTTCTCGTTCAAAGTACGAGATGGATTGCCGATATCTTCCGTCACCCACCTGGCGATCGAGGCTGGGCTCTTCATTCGGGCGATACACGCACCAGTGGAGAGTATGGTGAGTTTAAAAGCAAGGTTCTTAATTCTGCACCTTTATTTTATATCTTTCAGACATAATTACTAAAACATATATGGTAATCTAATCTATATTTTTACGTGACTTTTGGGTATCACTGTAACTAACATTGCTGCCTCATCGAGTCGGTTTACTAGTAACATTTACATTGAAGTTCTGGACGCACTTTTCATTACTGTAAACCGTACCAACATTTTTTAATATTTTGAATATGCTTGAACTTTGTACTATTCCTTCAGGATAAATCTGTTGAGTGTTGCGTTTAAATCATTTTTAAGACAAAGAGAAATACTAATAACATAAAAGTTCTCATATTAACTTAAATAGCATCACTTATTTGCAGACTAAAGACAAATTTCTCGCTTAAACAGTACTGCCATTAATGAAGAATAAGGTAAGTGTCTTCTATGGTACTTAATTTTCTCCTCGATGAAAGTTCGCGAATGCGACTTTTTAGATTAAACACTGTAAAATCCGTAAGTAGACGTATTAGTCGCAAATTATGTAGGGAGAAATAATACCTCTTTATGAAACATGTCGTACAGAACGATCGTTATATAGTATCCTCACTTTGCCTTTGTCTAATATTCTCGATGCGATAGTATAACAATAAATCTTACCATTATTCCCGAGCCAAAGTATGTTGGACACGTCTATCAGAAAAGGAATTCTTTCATTAGTGCTAAAAGGTACCTTAAGAAAGAAAATGGGTTGATTTTTCAATTATATGAAAATGACTGCAAAAATGGTTATCAAGAAAGATGTCATTAGCAGACAATTTCGTTTGAACTTACGGGCGAACTGGATAGAAATATTTGACACATGAAAGGATCTCAGAATTGTATAAAAGTATGGACATGTATGATTCTATAAGGCAGCCTTGTCAGCAAATAAAGTTATGTTTGAAATCTATTCATTTTGTAAATTTATGAGATTCAATTTTTGAAATCGTAAGCAATCTTAAGCACGAGAATAAAATGGTAAATTAAGCTTTTACCCTGAGTTATTACACACTGAAGAACAAAAACTTTAAAATTGCTTGCTTTCTAGGATATCAGCCTCTCTGTGGCGGAAAAGTAGTTCTTACTCAGTGAAGATGAGTTTAGAAATTCTCTAGCTTTGTCTAATGGTATATGGCATCAATGCATTAGATTTGCTAATTTTTTTCAATGCTCGAAACACCAGAAACCAGATTTCTGTTTCAAAACTTCAAATTACATTCAGTGAGATTCGAGATAAGAAAAATTGAAGGTGAGGGTAATACTTGGCACTCATTCTTGTTGCACGAATCCCTGATGCCAATATTTTATCAGGATAACGAGATATAAGTAATGGCCATCCTTTGAATTCCTTAAATAACAGAATACGAGGATCATTTATACTAAGCAACTCTGTTTTGATTTTTAATTGCCCACTTTAATAGGTTTTGAGAATGAACTGAAAATAGCAGTGACCCTATTTTCAAAATGGATTTGATATCTACTACATATTGTGCAGCTTATGTTAACGTTACATAGCGACCCTTTTGTTAATTTGAACTAATGAAATAGAAACGTATTTTATTTATTATTTTCAGCTTTAAGCATGCATAGGAAAAATCAAAGTTGAGATTTTTTCAAGTCATATTTCAGTTTATTTTAGTTAATTATTTGACCTTTATTTTTTCTTTGTTTTTCAGCCGAGGAAATTACGTCTAAGCTTGGGAAGTGGAGTGAAAGTGGGCGATATGTTTTCTATCAAAGGGGAGCCCACAGAAGACGCTAAAAGGTACACATGTTCATTCTACTGGACAGTTTTATTTGCTAACTTTTATTTACCGTATATACCCGCGTATAATTCGAGATATTTTGGGAAAAAAAAAAGACTTCAAAGTGCGGGGGTCGACTTATACGCGGGGCCATAAAAAATTAAAAGAATCGGAAGTTCAAAAATTTCTTTATATAATGCAGTTGTTTTCTTCCCACACTCAAATTGGACGACTTATAAAATAAGTAATTTACTTGAAGTAATTTCATGACTTAAATTATGTGACGAACTAATCACAGAGTTTCATACTTTAACTAGAGTAAGTTTCGATTAAACCAAAGAATTTTCAGCCCCCGAACAACCGATCAATATTGAGCAATAAAAAAGTTTCGCCAACCGCCAAGAAAAGAGAAATGCAGATAGTTTTTACGTACGTATAAGTCTTTATAATAGTTATTGTTCATTCATGAAATACTTTTGTTAACAGGCGTACACGTGAAAATTTAAAAAAATAGCCCACGCAATAACTGAACAGTTTTGAATATTTCTAAAAACGACTGTGGCCGTAATTCCGGGAGGATTGACATCCGTCATTCAACCCCTAGATGTCTGCCTCAATAAGCCCTTCAAAGTAAATGTTAGAAAATATTGGGCAGAGTGGATTAATTCTGGTCGACCAACATTTACAAAGCGAGGCAACATTAAAAAGCCCGATATTACATTAATTGCTCAGTGGGTTAAAGATGCCTGGAACGAAATACCTTCTGAAATGATTATAAAATCATTTAAAAAAATTTGTATTAGCAACGAACTAGACGGCACGGAAGATGATGCTGTTTTTGAAAGTGAAAATGACGACGAAGGCTCTAGTAGTGATTGTAACAATGCAGAGTTCGAGACTGAAAATATGTATGATGACGAACCAATGACGACAGAAGAGTTCTATGAAATTTTGGCGAATCTGACCATGAATCGGACGTTGAAGGATTTCGATTTTGTTTATTTACCAAGGTATTTTTTTTATCGTATATTTACTTTTTTTTCTCAGATGATTTTGAATAAATGTAGTACTTAAAAAAAAATTTCGAAGTTTCTCGATCGATTTCGGAAGTGGGGGGTCGACTTATACGCGGGTTTCTTATTTTCTACGAATTTTTTATGTCGAAGTGGGGGGTCGACTTATACGCGGGTATATACGGTAACTGATTGTTTTGCTACATTTTGAATGATATTATACAATATATTGCTTGGAAATGTAATAGTTTGGATTACTTAATAAAATGAAGTTATACTGAAGATAACTAGCATGAATTCCTATACATGAAGACGGAATGAAATTAGCATTTGCATATTTTTATTGAGGTTTATACATAGTGAGAATGATTGGAAGCGAGACTAAAGCCATATAAAAATAATGAATTATTCCAGTAACTTACTAATCTGAACTGAAAGGAAATTCCTTTGATGTATATGCATTAATTTATATATTCCTTTAATGTAGGAGTGAACAAATACTTTTACCCGTGGGCCAAAGTGTCCTTTTCGTAAGGCATCATGTGTGCAGAGCTCTGATTATCTTTTGTGGAGCCCTGTTGTTTGCAGGATGCATAGAAGGAGAAGAAAACAATTCTCACCAGTATAATTTTAAACAAAAAAGTAACAATTACAAATAAAATAATTGCAGTTTTTAAAAATAGTTATAAGTACTTCGAAACCGGGATATTTTTCCATTGGTCATAAAAGGATTTAAATCTAAACTGTTTCATTTACAAATAAAAATTTTGAGGTGACATGTTCTAAGCTTCATTTTCTTATCTGCCTTTTTATCTGAACAATGTTCAAATGTCATTATTTAATTTCCAAATTAAAGCTGCTAGAAATGACAGAGATATATTCTTCAGCGGATCTGCATGCTGTCTTAACGCATCTAGTGTTTCAACTTAAGTTGATCGCTATAGTCATGCGTATATATCAGCATGCAATTTGTAATAATGGATGCACACTCGTGCTGCTGATTTCAGTAGTTTGCGTACAAACTCAGTATGAAAAAGATATGTTTTTACGCCAAATTTCCGAACGGGACGGATTAAGAAATTAGAAAGGCCATATTCTGCCGGCGGGCTGACTTTTGCCTACCCCTGCTCTACTCAATAAATTGATTTCTGTTATTCATGTAAAGGAATATTATTTGAACCTTTTGTCAGATTTTACAGTTACTGTGAACAGATTACTAAAGCAACAATTTTTAACGCCGCTTTCTGATAAGAAATTCTAAATTGTCACATGGATGTAGGTTTGGCATATAAACATGCAGTAACAAAATATAATTATGTTTTCGGCTGTCTGAAAAGTATTCGTTTATTGGGAGTCATATCAGCAATCCTTTCTAATGAAAGGGTTTAGGAATATAGGTTTCTTTCAAAAGCAGCAATTATACATTTAACCTGGTAAAATGCAACATATGCCCAGTTTTCACACTCTGTAATGCTAATTTTTAAAACAAACATAACAAGATGTGTTCTTAAAGAATCATTTGCTTCCAATTCTTGATCAATTGCAATGCTACCTTTCACATAATATTAAACTTGTTTTCAAATTTCCCTTAATATGGGAATTTTTGGAAAGATATCTCTTTATCTCACTAAGCTTAAAGTTTTTCTGTTACGCAGTTTCGTCGTCAACTGGCAGACTGGACCTGGAAAGTTCGACGATGTTCTCTTCCTGTTGAATCCTCAGCTGGAAGAGGACCGCGTCGTTATGAATTGTAGACTGGACGATGAGTGGGCCAAGGAAGAAACATCTTCAGATTGCCCCTTCAGCCCTGGTAAGCCTTTTCATCTGGCAGTGGGCGTATCCTCCCTTGGGTTTGACACTCTACTAGATGGAAAAGAGTGGTTGAATTTTAGACACAAGCACGAAGTAAGCAATGCGAAAACTTTATTCATTGAAGGAGATCTGCAACCAACAGATATCTGGATAGATTGTGCCCAGGTTAGTTCTACACTCAGAGTAATACCATTATATGATGAGATGAGTTTATTTAAATTCCGAGTCTTTTAATTTCCAAATGTGAATTTTATTTAAAAATTGTTCTAAATATGTTTGCATCACAGTAAATCAAAAGATTATATCTAATCCTAAACAATTAAAAACGTAATTAAATTTAATTTTGTTGTGAAACTACTAACAAATAAGTTAATTTTAAGCATTCTATCGGGGCGGAAGAAGTTAAGTGGCGATATATTTAGAAATTAATACAAAATGTGTTTCATATCTCACTTATTTGGCTCATTTTCCTAAACTCCTTCTAAATTTATGGTATAAGTGACTTAATGTAAAGTACAATTCTAAATATGAATAATAATGAAGCTTCAAAAGCGGCTTCTTTTTAAAAAAATAAAATACAGTGCTTTATAAAGTCAGATATTCGTAATGAAATATGAAAATACTAACTATTTAACTATAAACTAATAACATTTATATTTTAATCAAACTTTTTTTTAGAACCGAATATGCAGATACCATACAAAGAACCATTTTGCCAATAAGACAAGCAGAGGGAAACAATATCACCATCGCGTGAAACATTGAACGGCTGCAAATTACTCTGCTACTTTTATTAATATTTTACATTAGTAGTTATGAACACTATGCTTTCTGTGGTTTTAAATATAAGCATGTGTTAAGCTTTGGAGCTTTCAGAAAACTTGCGGAAAATACTAAACAAAAATAAAAAAACTGACATCGTTTTACTAGTTTATTTATTCTCAACTAGCATTTTGTTATGAGTTCCAGTAATAGCATATGACAACGCAAAACTTTCATTAGCTTCATAAATCTGGACATAAGAATTCTTAATAAAGCACTTATTCAATAAAGGATTTTCAGTAACTAATGAAATGTATTGTAATATTATTATTGGAGATTCGTCTCGCTGCTGACGTAATTAGGTAAACAAATTCGTTATGAAGCAGTAAGTACGTTAATGGAGACAGTATGGGATACATGTAATTGGCCATCTTCAGCAAACATAAAGTGTCAAGTTACTAGTTTCTCACAGGAAGTATGTAGATACATCTAGCACTTGTAAAATATTACATTGAGAGTCTTTTAAAATAAGACCTGCCACAGCTGCGTTTGCTAAACTTGTAATACCATGCCGGCAATAATACTCGATAACTCAAAACATCCTATGACGGAATGTGCTAAAATTTATTAATATATGTTTAAATAAAGATTATTTGAAATACTTGTTTTCCCTCCTCCAAACACTTTGTTTAGCAAGCGTTGGAAAAGGAAGAACCGATCGATCATTTTGCCGTCTCATTGCCGAAAATGTTACTTAAGGTGCACTATAGGGAGCAACCAATGTTACGCCTACGAAAAGGGAAAGTTCCGTCCTAACATTGGATACAGAAGACTCCGAGGAAAAGTTTCGGGGGTCTTCTACATCTTTTTCCCTTCCTCCAAGCTTCTCGAAAGGAGTTTGGGTTCTCCAGTATTTTAAATACCCTCACGTCGCACAGTTACTGTACACTTAGAATCCTCTTCAGGGATCAAACTCGACTCCAGCGAAACAGCAGTCACTAACGTTAACCACTATATGTTTCAAGGTGGCACTTAGAATCGACAGGATAAGAAGAAATGAGCGGGACTTTAGAACTTCACCGATAGTAGAAACACTTGTAAAAAATTTTCGTATAGTTAAAATATGTATAGGTCTTTTATCTATTTATTAGGTAATATTTGCCTTACTTTTAATAACGAAATACTGAAAAAAAAGATGGAAGCTTCATTTTACTGCTTTACAATATTTAAATGCGTTTAGTAAAAGAAAACAAATTTTTTAAAGCATTCATGATTTGTTAAGATTATTATCTCTATTTTACAGCTTAATGCTTCGGGAATTGTAAATGGTGTCATTAAAAGAGGAGTGCGTCTGCAGCTTATATGCCCGGTAAGTATCCTTTCTCTTTTCTTAGATTCCTTTACTTAAATTATCTTTCAGTTCATTTTTGTTTTAATCGCTATCAATTAAAAAAGTACATAAAAGAAAGCAGTATACATGTTTTCGAATTTCTGTAATTATTTACCTAATTTGAGGAAAGTTGCAGTGTGCATGCATATCTTGCAGAAACTAGTAATGAATGGTATATCACTTTGGTTACCTTTGTAAGTCAATCGAAGATGTTAATTTTTTACAAGCTATGCATATACACAGCTCACTTTCTCCATATAAATGAATGACCATGCAGATTCAAAAAGTGCATATTTCCTATTAAACGCAACTCAGTCGGATATTCATATCAGAATATGAATGAAAGCATACTTATAAAAATGTACTGAAAGGATTTGAACAAGTATTTATTTCCTTTGGGTATTCTAAACATCCTCCTTCTCTTCCTATCTATTTAAAATGCTGAATATAATATGAAGCAAGCTTTAACATTCATGAAATTCTTGATAAAATTATCCTTAGCATCGCGAATTGTATGACGAGAAAATGATAAAATATGTAATAGAAATAATGAAATATGTTTTCTTAAATTTTGGATACATTAACTCACATGAATGCTTAGAAATTAAATGAGAATTTAAGAAAATGATTTTCATTAATTTCAATGATTGTATCTCTATCATAGTACTTTTCTCACAAAGTTTAGGGTAAACGATAGGAAAATTATAATTACCGTACCAATTCTTATGTTAACCATATCTGAAAGTGAATAGGTATTTGAAAAAACATAAACCTATTTACTATACATCAATGACAGGTATGGCTCTTCGAGAACAATCAGTTACACAAAAACAAAAGTTGTCTGGGACCTGGGAGGTCTTCTTAGGATGGTTCGCTTTCCTGTTGTTTATTGTGCTCGTTTAATACGATTTCATGAAGAGCGCATTAATTGATACATAAATTAAGTTAAATGATTCTATTCCATTTTATGTTGATATCATGTTACAGAACATTTTACGATATTTGTATATGATTTATGCATTTATCATGTACATGTAGAGATTTCATCGTTATTTGCGATAAGTATAGAAATGTATCCCCGAATACAAAGACTTTACTGTATGCTTAAATGAAAACCTCTTAAAAGAACTATGTATAATCCAAATGGGCTACTTGTTTAAGAGTCAAAACGCACTCGCTGCGAGAAGACGTAGCATTCATAAACTAATTAACTTACTTGCTGAAAACTGATGCATTGCAATAGCCCTTATGACATACAAAGGCTATTTGAAGAAAAACAATTTCTAAACAAATGAAGCGAAAGTAGACTCGAAACAATAGCCATAGAAAACGTGAAACGGTGGCAGGATTTAATTTCATTAGTAACTGCACTTACGAGTAGGAATCTGGGAGTTCTAAATTAAGCTGCTTCTTTGGGGAGAGAATATTCGGCTTTGTAGAAGTTTACATTTGGAAAGGAGAGGAAAAAATGCGAGAAGAAATAATGTAAGGGAAAGAAGTGACATCATAAAAGAAAGAAATAAAAATAACGCAAACAGCCAAGTAACAGCAAAAAGATTGTAACAGAAACTTCTAGGAAATGAACTTACAGCTTTCTTACAAGCATGTCTGGCTAAAAGACAGGGAGAGAAAGAAAGAAGAACGGAAAAGAAAGTGGTAGGTGGTGAGAAAAAAAAAGTGTCCTACTTTTCATAGTGCACTTAAAAATAACGTTGCTTAATTGCCATGGTTGCGCATTGTTAAGTTTGATTCCGCATTGTTAATTGCAAGTTTGATTTTAATTAAAAGATGCAAAAGTTATGTTAAAATACCAAAAAAAAAAATAATAATAATAATGCTTTTCTCTCTTGCAAAAGGCTCACCGCAGTGGCCAAGTAAATAAAACCGCTAAATATGGGTAGTTTGCTTTGGGTTCGAATCCAGGCAGTCGGCTGATTCGTATGTGCTTCTAACTAATGTGCTTATTGTCTAATAAGAAAAGAAGCTATTTATTTCAGAACCCCTTCCCCCTCAGTCCTCAGTTGACTAATCGAACTGAATCCTGCTTACCGTTTCGGTCTTTTCTATGGCTAATGTTTCGAGTCTACTTTTGCTTCACTTGTTTGGAAATGTTGCTGTTCACATAGCCTTTGTATATCATAACAGCTTTGTGCAGTGCATCAGTTTCAAGCACTTTGGCATGAAAGCTGTAAGTTAATTAGTTTACGAATGCTATATTTTCGCACAGATCGCTCTCCCTGAACTACGTTAAGTTTAATCATCAACAGTCAAACATAAGAACTCTATCTCTTATTTAGATAACATTCGCATGATTTGCTATAATGATTAAACAAGTGCAGAAAAGAAGTTATTCCTTTCCGATCAATTTAATTTTAAGGCCCGCAATAGAGGTACGTAATACGAATTCAGATTTTAATTACAAAGCTTGTTATTAACCAAAAGGCTGTACTTAGATTTCATGCTGCAAGTAAATTCTTGGATCGCATCATTTTTCATCCTGTTGGTTTTATTCTTTTTTGCATTTATTTTTAATGAATTTGCTTTACTACTATGCAACTATTTAAAAGCTCTGTTTTTCTATTTTAAAGTACAGAAGTTTAGCGTAATGGTCATAAATTAAACTTTTCAATACGGAAATGCAATGCAAGACATTTTGTGACGGGAGCAATCACGACAATTTTGTGTGTGGCATCGTTTCAAACATAGATGTTAGTGTCATATAAATCTCTGTAACAATCTGGCCTATTTCTATCCTTAAATCTCAATAATTTTAAATCCTTAATTACTTCTGAACTGAATTTTAAGGAACTGCTTGTTTGTCTTAGTTGCTTATAAGCTGTGACACAAGAGTTCCTACGCCGCAGAAATGCGATTTCTTCTGAATTTACCAAGGAGGGAGAAAAAAGAAAGAAAGAATAGCTTGGTCTATATTTAATTTTCCATTCTTAATTATCAAACGATAAGTTGTTTATATGGGCTGAAAAATAAATTCATGTATATATTTAACTAAGTTATCAAAGCAGATGCGAATAGGATCGAATTCAAATGCTCTTATTCTATTTCTTTATATTTACCTGTATACCACAGATGTTGCAGTACAATTTGTTTCTTGTTTATCTGGTCCAAAAATAAGACTCAACAATTCATTTTTTCATTAAAATTCAGTATGTAAAGTATTAAAATTATAAATTGGAAGCTAAAAGTTTTCTTGCTCAAAAATAAGAAATCTTCTATAAATAAGTAAATAGTAAGATGATAATGAAGTATTATTAAAAAAATTTAATTTAATTTTAAAAAAAAGATCGAACTTTTAAATTGCTTTCCAATGACCGCAGAGGGTGTGCTCTGGCCATCATGCATAATATTAGTAACATATCGCCTTTTACTGATTTTTGATCTATGCGTTCGTTGTCGAGTAACTACAGTTTGAGCCAGGCCGAGCATAGGCTGCTCGTCGGATAAGTTAAAAAGCAAAAATGAAGCAGCTTGACAAACAATGCATTTATAAAACGTTTTGCGCAAGATTGAGGGAATCTTTAACAGAAGTGCTTAATCAAGCGCATAAAAAGGACTGCAACAGCCAAACGTCGTATTGTGATTAATTCAATATTTTAATCGGGCTGTAGTTCGGTTGACGAAGATTCAAGGACTTCAATAAACGCCCGATGCGCTCAGAGTGCAGCAGACAGAAAACAAGGATGTCTACCAGAGAACAGTACTAAACACGATTGAGAAATGCTGTGTGTAGGAAGAGACCTAAATTGGGCGGGGGAGGGGGAATCAGTCCTGGATGTTGCATTATGACAATGCTGCACCTCACGCATCGTTCATTGTTACCAATAATCTGACAAAATGCAACACTCCGCTGTGCCCTAATCACCCTATTCTCTGAATTTGGCCACAGCAGATTTTTTTTTCTTTCCGAAACTTAATCTTTTGATGGTTATCAACGAGTTCAGCTCGCATTTCAGTTTCACACTGCAGTGGACGCAAATGAACACAGCTAGCATTACAAATTTGCGACTGAGAGATATCATACGTATTTAGGAAGGAAGAATTGCTTAATTTCGCTACCGCCAAAAGGTTAAAACCATTTTGAAAGGATGCCATTTCCAATCCGTAGAAAAAAATTCATCAAATCTGCAACACAGTATTACACGCCATGGAAAAAGTGATCTCTAATAGAGGTTCCAAAAGTGGAAGAAATAATGGCAATGGTGTGTTGACATTAGGACGTAGGCCTTTGAAGAGGGTAGTAATTGAAAGTTTGTATAATTAGCAATAAAGCAAAAAACAGCAAAAGTTCGATCTTCGTTTTTCGACGGCGTGGGGCGGGGAATAATCATCTTATTTATACACTCTTAGACAATAGAAACGACGCACCAAGAAGGAGTTATCCGAATGGGACGAAAATTGGTAGAAGTGCTGTACATGTACAGAAAAACAAATGATTACAGTTTGAGAAAAATTGGATGATTTATTGAAGTGATACAGCTTCACAAAGTGAAAACGTCAGTAACGCGTTTGTCCACCTCTGGCCCTTATGCAAGCAGTTATTCGGCTTGGACTCGATTAATAGAGGTTGCGGATGTCCTCCTGAGGGATATCGTGCCAAATTCTGTCCAACTGGCGCGTTAGATCGTCAACATCCCTAGCTGGTTGGAGGTTCCTGCCCATAATGCTCCAAATGTGCTCAATAGGAGAGAGATCCGGCGACCTTGCTGGACAAGGCAATGTTCAGCAAGCACTAAGGCAAGCAGTAGAAACATGTGCAGTGTAGAGGGGCGGACATTATCTTGCTAAAATGTAAGCCCAGGGTGGCGTGACATGAAGGACAGCACAACGGGCCTTAGAACTTCGTCGACGTACCGCTGTGCTGTAAGATTGCGATGAATGACAACCAAAGGGGTCCTACTATGAAATGAAAGGTCACCCAGACCATCACTCCTGGTTGTCGGAAAACAGTCAGGTTTATATCACACCGCTGTCCGTGGCGTCTCCAGACTCGCCTTCGCTGGTCATCGGGGCTCAGTTCAAAACGGAACTCATCACTGAAGACTATTTTATCCAGTCAGTGACATTCCAGTGCGAATGAGCACGACAAACGGGCTTGACGTTGTACAGAGGTCAATGGTAGTCGGCGCAAGGGGCGGCGTGACCTCAGCCCCTTTTCTGTGAGCCGTCTATGAATGGTCCTTGCGGTCACTGAAGCACTAGTAGCACGTACAATCGGTGATAAAGATCTGTCTGATCATCTGGGGCTGTAAGTGCTGCTCTGACGATTGCTCGGTCTTCACGTTCTGTCGTTTCTCTAGGCCTACCGCTTCCTTCTTGACGCTGTGTGCGGCCATGGTTCACCCATTCCTGCCAACATCGTCTAATAGTGGCATCGCTTCTGCTCAAATGGTGAGCTATTTGCCGTAAGACCAACCGGCTTCTTTGAGCCCACTTCACGACCTCTCTCAAATTCTGACATCTGCGCATATTGTTCGCACACCTGTATGCGAGGCATAGTTACTGTCTACCAGAGTACACGGAATGAAATTCGTGGAGAATTTAAGACCTGGAATCGTAATTTCTCCTCTTAAATACCCTGCCAGTTGCGCAGATCAGATGCGCTGTAGCGATAACCATTCATTAATTGTACCAAATGTAAAATTGATATGCATACAGGTTTCGACGGAAAATGCAAAATTCAACCAAAATGTAAAATTTTGCATTTTCCGTCGAAACCTGTATGCATATCAATTTGTGTCCAATTAGTTTTATATCTTCTCGGTGCGTCGTAGTTCATCTTTTTTTTTTTTTTTTTTTTTTTCTCTAAGAGTGTAGTGAAAATTATATAGTGAATACGTTTTAAAATATTCAGATAGTAAATAATAATGTGTGAGCTTAAATAGTGAATAATATTAAAGCCAATTGTAAATATTTTTTAAATAGTCATTAAAACACCACAAAGGAAATGCAATGTTATAAACACGATTTAAAAAATTTAATATAATTCAAAAATTCATGTACGCATCAAAAAGTAATTATAACTAAAATTGAAAGGATAAATGTTTTAAATACAATTTGAAATTTTTAATATAATTTAAAACATCATGTATAAATCAAAAAGTAATTATTAACTGAAACGAGAATATAAAAACAAATGTAAAAAGTTGAAAATTAAAAGAGGACCACTGTGAAATTGCTTCAGGCAAAGTCTTTCTCTAGTTTGGTTTTCACTTTTATGTACATAAGCCCACAGGTCAAAATTTTAATTGACGATCCTAGGATTTTTTTTAAGTCGAAAAAGTTAATATTTTTTCTTTTGCATGAAATAATAGACTCGCTGAGTAGAAATTATAGACTAATGAGATAGAAAATAAAATATACAATTCTCACAGTTTAGTTTCTTTAAATTCTGATTCATATAATATTTTTCTTAATATAAGAGTATCTCTGATAATGAAACTGAGAAGAAATTTATCCTCAATATGCTATAAAAATGCAAATTATGAATTCAGGAGTGGAAAAAAAATTGTTTTAAGTGTAACTTTACCATCAACCTTTATACGAAGGAATGTAAGAAAAATCGTTAAGAAAGAACAAAAAAATACCTTGTAGCACTTAAAGAGTTACATAAGAGATCATAGGTCAATGAATCTGTTTGTTTTCCAGGAATTACCTTTAACTTCCCGGATAACAGGAGGATTTGAGAAAGGATGTCTTTTCCTTATCTCTGGAAGAATCAACACTCAACCTTTAAAGTATGTTTCCTTTTTTTATATACTATAGAAATAAATTTGGCACTTTCAGGAAAATAAATTTGTTTAACTTGAATGAGTTATTGCTGCTTGCAATACATAAGTAGCTGCTCTAGTTGCTAACTAAGATGGTCAGTTCCATTTTCATGTCATAGCGGTTTTTTAAACACTAAAATGCATCATAAGTAAGGCAAAAGTTTTCTATGTATATGTGCAAGATCAAAATTATGTGAATCAAAAATGTAAGTTAAATTAGTAATAGCCTTAATACCACTCTCTATTATAAAAATAGTAATAACTTTTCAGGGCTGCATCATTTCTAGATTAAATCCATTTTGCATGGCTTGTGTAACGCTGATGACGTAGCGTTTTCGGAGCCTGAGCTCTAAATTTCGAGAATTGAAATTTTTCTAACCAAAACCAAAGTCATCTGCTGGTGAGGCTCCATACTGGAAAACTGCGCACTTTTCGCTTCAGCTGTCTTGCAGTCAAGACGCTACTAGCAATCTTATTATATAGAGAGAAATAGGCATTTTTTTAATGCTTATGCTCACTTTGTGAAACCGGTTAACATGAAAAACTATTTTAAGATTCGAATGTAAATTATGCGAGTATTTTCCACTGTGGTTGGCAAGCGAAAACCCCTGACTTTTTATTTCATTTACCTTTTGCGTGAGAAAAAAAAAAAAACTTTTTGTATACACCTTTTTTCAAACAAATGCGTTAACTACATTAACGTTACATCACCTTCTCGTAAACTTCAGCAAACTCTATATTCTGAAGCCTTCAATGTATATTCTCTGAATTGTGACTTAATGCATAACTGGGGGCCGATCTCTAGAATCTTTAAACTAAGTCCCTGAGAGTCATAACCAAAGCTGAATAAAAGAGAAAACGATCCCAAACGAAAGGTACAATTTTAGTTTATACCAGAACGACAAATTAGAGAAAGATATTGACACAAATTTCAGGGCCTGAGACAATATTTACTCTTTGTATCAAATTAATAGTCTTACTTCATTACATCAAGCTTGTAACGCTCTAAGGTCATGTTATCAGTATTTATTTTAACATGAAGCTGCTTTTTGTAGGCTTTCATTTAAGGTGCTGCATAATCGCTTGCAATCAGAGTTGTAGAATGGTTAAAATATAAAATTAAGATAAAAATATTTACTAACTAATATTAATTATAAACTAAAACGTTCAATAATATAAATTATAAAATCTAAATAAAATTATTAATCGCAGCAATCGTTTGTTACTAAATAGATTATTGATGTTATATTATAATAGTTGTAATATACTAAAGAAGACTGGACGCTCAGAATTAGGTAAGATTTTAGATTCAGACTCTGTACTCTGATTCGACCAGTGTCGTACCAAAACACTGAATATAACAAAATAATAAATTCCAGTTCTCATTTATGGTGAAGATTAATATATGTAGAACTGATACCATGGTTGATTAAACACACTCCAACAGATTAATCACATACAGATTATGAATCCTCCGTTCTAGCTACTTTGCTTCTATATTGGTAAAAGCAGCAATGTTTTCTGTGTCTTATTCATAATAATAAATGCAATTTTCGTACTTTGCAATTTTATTTTTAGAATAAAGTAATACTCTGTTTTGCATTCAAAGGTTGCAGATGAATGTTCAGTGTGGAGAAGGATCTGAAGATTGTGATATCGCTTTGTGCTTCGATGTTCTGTGGAAGGACGACACTCCAAAAATTACTCTGAACTCTAGGGAAGAAAACTCTTGGGGACAGGAAGTGTCAGCTACAGTTGTCGAAGGTCTTGCTGCTGGTCGTCCTTTTGATCTCCTCGTCGCCCGGACGGAAGATCGCTTTCAGTGTTTTTTGGATGGACTTGAACTCGCTCACCTGCCATATCGTGTGGAAGACCCACTCCCGGATCATATAACACTCTCTGGGGATCTAGAGACATATAGGCTTTTGCTACTTTGATCTCCGTTCGAGCGATGACGATTATATTTGCTGTTTGGTGCTAAGATATCTGATCTTTCTCTCTATCTGTCGCTCTAACCATCTGAGAAAAATATGAATTTCTCTGTATTTCACAAACTGAAATATCAAAAGATACTCTGCTTATTAACTTACTATTTCTTCTGCATATATTTTTTTTTTGGGGGGGGGGGAGACTTCATCTTTAAATCTTTAAAATCTCAGCGTATGTGAAAATGGAGCACATGCATTCTCCCTTTTGTGGATAGTATTTGAGCACCATTCAGCAGAATAATCCAGCTCACAAAAAGTTGTAAAAACTTTGTCTTACGTAGTGTTTGTAGTTGTTTTCCCTCAGCTTTTAGAGCTGTTCTTCTGGGTGTTTTGATTTTCTGATGTACAGAGTGCGTGTAAAATAATGCAATATTGAAAAATAAATAAATTTTTATTCACTTCTTTTATAAATTATTACTTTAAATTTTCGTGCATGACATCACTTCTGGAAGACCTAAATTGCTGGATTTTAACTTCAGGTCGAACTGTTCCCTCTTCTTGATGAAAGCAAACTTCGTTTGATTTCAGATTCGAAGCTTAACATAGTAATTTACATACATATAGCCATCGGTATTTAAAGGTGAATAAATAATATACATTTACAAGCACTAACTTTGTGCTATAACCACCAGTATATAGCCATTAGTATATAGCCATCAGTATATAACCAGTATATAAAGGGGAATAAATTATGTATATTTAGAAGCACTAACTTTGATCAGTTATTCTTTTTAAGACAGCAAAAGTAAATCTATTGTTGCGAGTTACATGTTCGTTCATACCTCTTTGCGTAATCCTTCCAGATAAGCAGGAAGAAATTAACAATTTATTATAAAAATTAAATACACGCAGCGCAATAAATAACTCGTAATCTCTCAAACAGAACGAGAAAAATAAGCAGTTTCTCCTTATCGTTAATTCTCAGAATCACTTGTAGAGTAAACTCTAAATCTCACAGCTGATTCATAACTGAACGCTAGCTCTCTGGTTTGTGTTTATGTACTTTAACATGTCAATTGTACTGCCAAATGTCACCAGTGTGGCAGACCTGCCCAAAAAAAATTTCTCCAAACCTCGATTTGCGTTTGAGCTATTTTTGCAATCGGAACGTTGTTGCACTCAGAAATCAAAGATCTACGATTCTGAGAATGAAATAAAACTAGAATACAAAACATGCACATTCATAAACATAAATTCGATTAAATACAAACCCTATAATGATCCTTATAAAAGCATCCAATCAATAAATAAGAAAACCAATGTACAACACTATAGCAAAACAGAAAAGCAATAATGCAATCAAAAGCATTTAAATATTTACAACACTATTATTGTTACTAATCAATGAAATGAGTTTATTGTTCACTATTATGATTACTGTGATATCAGATTGCGTATAATAATATTCAATTATCAACAGTTCTAACAATAAATAAAGTATTGAACAAAACATTACTAACATAGACATGATTAAAAGCAATTACAAACATCAAAATCTTAATTTTTTTTATTCCTTAAACAGTAATAAACTTAAACTGCTTGAATGCTTTTTATACATACGAAATTTCTACGTGAATTTAGTAATTTAGATATTATTTGAGTTAAGTAATATTATGCAAGTCTCAGGATACTGTTTGCTTCTATTTTTTTAATTTTCTTAATATTACATTGTTTCAAAGATTTTTTAATGTTAATTATTTTCAAATGTAATTATTGCAAAATTATTTCCCGGATATTTCATATTTCTTGCATGTGGCAATCAACGTTGAAAAAAAAACTGTTTGCATAAAAGATAATTTTTTTTGCTTTGAGGCATATATTATTGCTGAGAATTATACACTATTTTTATTGTAGTATTTAAACAACAGATTTTTTAGGTACTTATCAAACAATAGTTAATATTCCTTAATCGGGATGAGGGCCAAGCTTGGCGAGAGTTTTTTAATTTGGTTGTAGTTTCCGGCTGTATGTTTTCTTGTAACAAAACTAGAACTTTATTCCGGTAATTGTAAGAGTGCGAATTTAGTTTAGTCAGAAGATTTTTTTTTAAATTTAATTTTGAAATACTGTGTTTGTTTTTAAAAGTTTTACTGTTTAATATTATTATACAAATATTTACAGAAGGTTAAGCTGCTGTTGGTGGGAGAATGTTGGAATTTAGATGACGTGAAGGTATGAATGTTTTTCATTTAATTTTATTTAGTTAATTATTATTTTTTTTTTTCGTTTTGTTTCTTGCATGTGGCAATCGAAATATGTGGAATATTTAAAGTTTTGAAGTTTTGAACGAAAGTTGTTTTAGTGTGTTGAATTCACGACGTTGTTTTATCATTTAAGCAATTTCATTTACTATTCTGTTTGCACATAATAATCGCCGTGCGCCAACTTATCCCGCTTATGGAATATTAGCCCAAATAATTCAAAAATACATTCTAAATGAACAAATTTATTTCATAGAATAAAAAATCACTTACTTCAAATTTTATTGAAGAAATGCAGTCTATAAAAACTAAAATTGTAACTATATAAGGTATTTTCTCCCTCGTTTCTGCATACGTTCGTGGTGTAACGGCAGCACAATCGGCGCGTATTCGAGAAGTCCATGTTCGAGTGCCAGCGAGGGCATTGCATATATTTCATGTCTCCTTAATCAAAATTCTAATGACTCTGCAACCAATTTCAGAACGTCAGTCACTCTTGAGATGGAAGAATAAAAATGATAAACATTATCTGTGTGAGTTTCTAAAAAACCAGAATGGTCATTAACACTGAAGTGTAAGATGGAAAACATTAGCTGTATTGTTGGTATTGTTGTGACTTATCTCACTTGTCTTACAGTAGCATTAGAACAAGCCCGCGAAATCCATCGTGGCAAAGAGTGCAAGATTGTGCCTGTCGTTGCAAGAGCCTTGAGCATCATACAGAAGTCAGACAGGACGACTTTGCTCAGCTCCGCCCTCAGTTTTGATGGAGAGCACCCCGGGGGGGGACAGCTCCAAGGGTCTCTCCCCCCTCTTTCCCTACCATCAAGCTCTCAAGAAGACTTTCGTCTCGCCTCACATTTGGAGTGCCTTCCATGCCGCACAGACACTATACATTTACAAACGTCCATGCCTTCTCCGGCATTCGAAGCCGAGTCCTTCGGGACGACAATAGGCGTTTTTAACCACTATCCAAGTTAGGCGGCAGCTGTACTATAAAAAAAAAATTGGCTCCGAAAACCAAGGAATTAATCTCCAAACCAAGGACTGAAACCAAGAAAATTAAACTGTCATAAGAATTCGACATTTCTTTATGTTTAATAAAAAAATTCTGTTAAGTACAAAATCCCGCCATCTAAGAATTGACTAAAAATTTACATTCGAAAATAGGATTCGGTTATTCAGTTATAATATTAAAACGACTTGTTTGGTTGCTTACCCATCGCAGAAAAGAAACTTCAAAATTTTCTTCATTTATTTGTGACTTAGAACTGTGGTAAAATGTGAATAAATCGCACTAAAACGTGTTTCAAAATTGCCACGATTTTCTTATTTTCTTCTTTTCTCTTAAAATATAATCACTCAACTGGGATGTGCAGTGAGATTAATATATTTCAACTGTAAAATGCTACTTAATATATGAAAAAATATGAAAAAATTATAGTAAAAAATTATAGTATATGAAAAAATTTTTATAGTAAAAATATATAGAAAAATAATTATTAAATTTATTATTATATTATTTATTTATTTATATATAATTTTATGATATTTTTTATTATTATATTATTTTATATTATATTATTTTCTATACAATTAGAAATTAGAAATTATATAGAAATAATAATATAATTTCTATATAATTAGAAATTATATAGAAATATATAGAAAAATTTTTTATAGTAAATATAAATTTTTAAAGTAATTTTTTAATAATCCAGTCACAAAAACAAAACATTTCAGTGAAGCACCAAAAAACAATTATTTATCATATCAGCTCTCAATTATTTCTTGTTCATCTAATCACAAATCTGGGTAAACACCATTCATTTACCTAGAATCATAAGAGATTTATATTTTTTATCCAACGAGGGTGACAATTTTTTTCAGATATTTCCTTCTTGAAGACCGCCACAAATTTGATAGATAAAAATAATAATTTTTAATGAAAAATCATATTTTTTCCAAAATGAAATTTCTCCTTGGAATGTTCATAAAAGAATAATATTTTTATCACTCCCATAAAATTATGAATGTCTTATTAATGAAAAATGAAATTATGAATAAAACATATATCAGGAATTACCAAATTGAGGCAATGACAAGCACAATCTATATACAGTGCTGACTGAAATCTTTCTCTCACTTTAGCTGGTCTTCCCTTGAACCGTTATAACCTTGACCTATCATGCATTTCACATCTAAGCCTGCTGATGAAAAATTATCTATAATGGCATCAGCGAAATCTCAACGTGTCGGCTACAGGTGCTAATCGAATCACTACAAGTGCGAATCGTAAAAAATTAAAAAATAAAAATCTTGAAAAGAAATTTTTTTTAACAACAGCAGTCAAGAGATAATTATAATTTACTCATTTAACTTAATGACATATGCAAT
Organism: Stegodyphus dumicola; assembly: GCF_044657685.1. NCBI lineage: Eukaryota > Metazoa > Arthropoda > Arachnida > Araneae > Eresidae > Stegodyphus > Stegodyphus dumicola. The sequence continues at coordinate 134,923,413 of NC_140771.1, read as the reverse complement.
CAAATCTAGAAACACGATAGTAAAATTATTCTTTCTGTGTGGAACGATAAATTACTCTTAGGTATTTTAACTTATTCATGAATAGTTCATGAACAGTCATTTTTCATAACACAAAAATTAAACATCACAGTTTAATTTTCAAATAAAATGGTTGATTTAAATTTCACCTCTGCTACTACAGCAATATATGTAAATTGGATAAACAGTCAGCTGAAGTTTTATAGCAAATTTGCTTGCATATATATTTCTTAGTAGATTATTTTTTAACCAAAGATGCAAATTAAAATTACATACCACCTACAATAATGATACATTTATGCTATGACATATACTACTAGTATAAAACAAAAGAATTAAGTAAAGTATGACTTCATATGCTAATGATTCTCAAGTTTGGTGCAATTGAGCATGGCTACACATCCTACAGTTGAGCTGCAAACATAAACTAATATATAATCCAAAGGCAGCCTTAAAAACTATTACGTAGTTGATCACTTTACAGATACAATCTGATTACAGTATGTAATCAGAACAAATATCAAGTTGATACTTATTTACACAACTCACAAACTTCGGTAAAGGACTTATCATTTGCCTGAGGAATGCAACAAATTTGAAATGATTTATTGTCGAAATACTTCTGCAAATTTTATGTCGCCACACTTCTGCAATATTTTATGCAGAAACATATTTTCAAAATCTGTGCGTTGGCCCTCTAACTATCCCCAGGATATCCTTCATCAAAATAGAGATTTAGCTTGTAGATTCATACTGTCATCTGTAAGGGACCCAAGCTCTTGGGCAAAGATAGATTCTACACAATGCATTTTTGTTACAATAAAATTCATGAATCTGATCCGGCTGAATTTATATCAGGAGGATTAATAACAACAAAACTGAGTTGTGACCTAGTTTAGTTTTTCTTCAATTAGCTGGATTATATGTAATTGGTGTGCATGGATGGTAATATGAAAAATATGATTAGATTTATTCTAGGTTGTAATGTTTGAAAGTAAATTATTGCATGTATAAGTGTTTACTTCATTTGAATAAAACGCTATTGCTATAGTTTATAATCATTTAATTCATTTTTAGGTTATAAGTACTTGTCCTTTTTTTGTGTGTGTGTAGAGAAAGCGAGTTTGTGCTTTTATAGATTTTCTATTTATTTACCCACTTTTTCTATGTAATAGCAAATATAAAGTATAATTTGTATTTATATGCCCTGTTTTAAAAATTTAAGTATTATACTGAATTTGAATTTACCTCAGATATCAGATAAAGAATGTTGCTAAATATTTGGTTAAGAATTAGCAAAAGTCTGATTGTCCCATCAAATATTCCGATCACTCATCAACAGTGCTCATCAAAAGAATTCTATTAGTTTATACTTTTTCTGTAAGTACATTCAAGGCATCATTTCTTTTGTTTTTCGCATGGGAAATCTGTCGCAAACTGGAATTACTTTTATTTCGTTTTCCTTCGCTGATATCATTATGTTTTAAATCTTTTTATAAATCTGATAATTATCTACTGTATAAACAATGTCTATTACGTAAACATAAAACAAAATCATGCTTTAGAAATGACCCAACAGTTCCTGAGTAGATAAGACACATTAATGATACACTGTTGACATAACCTAGGTTTAAATTTTATCAAAAGCGTTAGCTAAATGTCTGTTTTTGCTTAATATGGATATAAAGGCAGTTTCATTCAAAAAGTACTCAGAGAAGACACCTCTTCCTTTAAGCAGATAGCCTCAGGACATCTGCCATAGTTCATTAAACAACTAAGCACCGATTGCGGAAATTTAGCCGACACGGACACTTAGCCGACAGGACATTCAGCTGACAAGGATACTTAACCGACAGGGCATTCAGTCGACAAGGACAGATAGCTGACAGGTTATTTAGTCGACACGGGCTCTTAGCCGACAGGACATTAAGCCGACCCGGTCAGTTAGTCGACAGAACATTTAGCCGACAAGGACACTTAGCCGACAGAGCATACAGCCAACAAGGACACTTAGCTGACCGGAAATTTAACCAACACGGACACTTAGCCGACGGGGCATACAGCCGACAAGGACACTTAGCTGACCGGACATTTAACCGACACGGACACTTAGCCGACTTGACATTTAATTATGGAACATGTAAGTGACAAGTCATTTTAATCGACAGAACATTTAACTGACAACGACGTTTAGCCGACAGGTACCCAATAATTATTTAAACTTACTATTAATTACAAAGCTTCTGCTGATTCTCCAAATATTTAAAGCATTTTTTTATATATCAGTAAAATTCGTTTTTCGATTCTTCAGTGTACTTTTTAATTTTTGCGGAATTTAGCATAGTTTGATATATATATCGTGTCATTTGGTATGCATCGGCCAAACTCAAAAAGCTTTGAAATTTCCCGTCAGGGAAAATGAATTGTTTGTTCGAAAGAAGGAAAGAATTTTTTTTAGCTATTTACAACAGGTCACTTAATTACATTTTGATTTTCGATCTGCAATAATTATCCATAAAGCTTTCTTCATTCAGTCAACTGGATTCTTTTGAAATCTTTATCAATATTTTTTTTTGTTTAATTAATGACCTTAATTTAATCCCAAAGTTTTCAGATTTCTTTTATTTTAGCTTTTCACTTATCATTACTATTTCGCTCGACAGGATCACGCTACCTTACTTTCCATATAAAATCGTTCCGCTCCTCCCATTACTGAAATTCCCTTTCCCTGTCATGAAGTTGAGTGGCCGTTTTACTTAGCCCACAACCCGTCTTTTCAAATGATAATTACATTTTAGGCTAAATTCATCTTGATTTATTGTGATAGGCGCCGTAGTTTGAGGGTTAGGATTATTTGAATACAACAAAACAAACGAGGACTTTCTGCTAGGAGATGCCTTCATGGAGGACATTCTAAAGAGAAATGGCTCATATTGATGTTACACATGGAGAAAACCATGGAAAAATACCATGCAGCCGTCGCATTCGTTCGTTTGGGTTTCTAAGTCTATAAGGTATTTCTCCCACTTCCCTAGCTTGCCTTCGTAGTGTAACGGTAGCACGCTGGGCCGGTATTCCAGAGGTCCGTGGTTCGATTCCCGGCGAAGGCGGTTGCGTATTTTTCATCTCGCTGGCTTCCAAAAAATACCTAATGTCTCTACAGTGGCATCCGAACAAAAAGGGTTGTGGATGATGATTCTCCGTTCCCAGGATTTGGCAACTAGGTCCCCTAAAACCCTAGTCGCCCTTTAAAAAGTGGAGTATATAAGGTATTTCTCCCACTTTTCTAGCGTCCTTCGTGTAGTAACGGTAGCACGCTGGGCCGGTATTCCAGAGGTCCGTAGTTCGATTCCCGGCGAAGGTGGTTGCACATTTTTCCTCTCGCTGGCTTCCAAAAAATATACAAAAAGTCGAACTACCGGTAGTTAGTGGTCTTATCGGCCACTGATATGGCCGTGGTATAAAAGAGGAAAAACTATTACCAAACCGTATGGCATCTAAATTAAGAAATGAAAAAAAAATTCACTTCTGAGGCACTCTGAAACCCAAGCTAGTTTTTTTTTTTTTTTTTTTTTTTTTTTTTTTTTTTTTTTAATGCTAATGATTAATGAAAGAGTTCACTTTATTTGCGCCATTTTCAGATTGTTAGATTAATGTGGTTTTAATGAACGATTATTTAGAACTGCTACAGGAAAAAAATACATGGAAATTTTTCTTTAAAATATCAGGAATTATTGAAAAAACTTTTTTAATTTATAAACGAGGAAACGTATTTAACCAGGCTTTACATGTGTGAAAAATTAATGAAAATTATGATCTCCTCTAGTGAAGATCTTTGTGATTATATTTCTAGCACCAAAATAAAAGTGGGAAAACTAGTTTCTGAAGCTGCAGAACACTATCAATTCTTGTAGGCTTTTATTATCAGAGACGGAATAGATCAGCTGCATGGAATTTTTATGATTTTTCTTTAGATGTAAGCTAAACACTAGCAAATATTTCTTAGAAAGTTTGCCGGAAGTGGAATATCTCTATCTTGGAAGGTGGATATCGCGTGCTTTATTAAATTTAGCAAATCTAAATCCATTGCCGACAGTAATATGTTTGGGGCTCTACTCTAAAAGTCAAAAGTAGCAAAATGAAGACAGAACGCTTCTCAAACGACGCTAACTGATGATCTCAAAACATCTTGATTATTAGTAAGGAACATTTCGGCCTTCGGCGCCTTGGCCGATTGATTACAAAATTTCATAATTTTTTTCAACAGCATTTCTTCAGCAAAAATATTAATTTGCTCCTAACCTTCAAACACAAAATCCTTAAGCAATTTCTATACCACTTTCAATTAAAATATGATTGTCTCCAGTTACTTATAATAGACTTTTGTAAACACAAACTGCATAGCAACAAATATTTTGAGAATAAGCATTTCTGTACTGTGCACTTCAAGAATCCCGTTTATGACAAATTAAAAATTAATAAAATTTTTAAAATACACCAACATCTGTTTTCTAACAAAGTACAGGCAATACCAAGCTATCGATATGAAAGAACACTAGGTAGCTTAATAATTAACCACCATGAGATCAATGAAGCTCCATATACCTGAAATTGCAAGCTCCCAGAATACAACCCTTATGTAGATCAACATCATCAACATATTATTACGGGAAATAGCAAAAAATTCTGCATCCAACAATTCGTAACAGATCTAGAAACTTTCATAATCTTCTCAAGCTACAAAAGAAACTTACCTAGAATTGAAAGAAGCACTGCTCAGTATCAAAGAACAAATACTTATATACACATTATATACACAAAACAACACATTAAAATACACATAATAAACAAGATTTAGGCAAGAAAGTTAAAATACTGAAAGATCTTTTCACCATTACGAAAATTGACAAACTAACTACAATAATCTGATTAAAAAAGAACTCCATGGCACTGGACCAGAAATTACATGAAAGAAATAATAGACTACCGTTTTGCTAAAATACTTTAAAAAGTTCTCTCTACTTCATTAAAGATGCACAGATGCAAGACCACAATTTCAACTGGATAATGAGTAATAACGAACCGATACTCGAAACGCTTCGAACTGTAAAGATAAAAAATATGTTCTGTTACGACTTAGAGAATTTATACACGGCTCTTCCGTTACAAGAAGTATTTGACAGTCTTTTAACTCTACTAGACTGATTTCCACAAATTATTACGGTTATTTCCAAAGAAGAGTGGCAGCTATATTTTAAAAGTATTCTTTTTAATAACTACATTGCTTTTAATAATAAAACTTTTTTTAAACAAATCAACGGAATCCCGATGGGGACAGCACTAGTTCAGCAATTTGTAATTTGTACCCTTACACCAAGGAATTTAATTTACAACAACGGCTATCTCAAGTACAACGTTCACGTTACATTAACATTTACAGAAACATGGATGATATTATTGCAGTCAGCAACTTCCATAAAATGGAATTCGATCACATTTATCCTTCATGTTTGAAATTCAATAAAACTAATTTTCAACAAGGAGATATTAATTACCTTGATTTGCCAATTATCAATTTGAAATATATCAAAATTTACGACAAAATAAGAGATTTTGATTTCCCTACTATTAAACTCATCAGTTGGCACGCCAATATCTCCAAAAGACTAATACTAAATACGATGCATGCTCAGCTCCTTAGAATAATAAAAATAATAATAATAAAATTTTTAAAAAAGTGCAACAAAGTCGAATACTTACAAGAAGAAATCAATTATTTAGTCAAAATTTCCCTAGAGAATAAAACATCTGTATTCCAAATGTCTATAAAGAAAGCTGGTATTAACTACTTTTTTAAAATTTCTCATTTATACTCATATGATAATTATTATTCAAACCTTAATCGGAGGTGATAGATGGTTGACTACGATAAGAAATTTAATGTAAATATGTACAAAGATTTTGTTTCCTTCTCCTTTCAATTATTGTGTACACTTTCTTTCTACTATTTTATAAATATATTGCTGGCAAATATTCTTGCTTTTGCTAAAAAAATGGGACTTTTTAGTTTCAGAGACGTTTTGTTCCCCGATTACGTGAATACTTTTATCTTTCATAACACATATTTTTCTTTTTCCTCAACTTTGAGCCAGTACAACTTTCACGTTTTAAGATATTTCAGAAAACAGCATCTTTTAGAAGTTTCTTAACACCGCTATTTTGGAGTTGACGATTATCCTTCTCCATGCAGTGGCGTAAGTAAAGGTATGCAAGGAATGCCGTCGCATAGGGGCCCGAAGACATAAGGGGCCCTTGAATGTCCTGCTGAACTACATTTTATATGAAGAATGTATATATATATATAGTAATTTTTTTCACAAAAAACTTTTTTGTACTGTACAGTTCAAGCACCCTTATTACGGTCAACTAAAAATACCAAGCATTTTTAAAAAGTATCAACACTTGCTTCCTGACCAACAACTTCAAATTAGGCCCTGTTTTAAATTTGAAAAGACCTTAGGTTAACTCGTTATCAACCACCACTATGTACAAGAAAATAGCATATGTAATTGCCAACAGTCTATTTACCATAAATATGTCGATCCTTTCCACCAACATGTTATTACTGGAGATCTCAATATCATTAAAGACTTAGAATTGGGTGCTACTTTGGTAGACGGTTGCACGGATTTTGGCGATTTGTTGGCGATTTTTCTTTTGGCGAGTAATACAACTTATGGTAAACCCATTGATGGACAAGTTATTTATGGTAACCGATACTTTGTTGTCATTTTATTTTTAAAATAAAGTGTTTTATTGTGCATGTTTTAAATATTATTTATGGCTTCTAAATATTAAAAATCAATTTAATTTTGCATTTTTATTTGAAATAAAAATTTTATTGTTTATCATATTTTATGAAATTTTATATTGTGGATGATGTAACCAATGACGTCACCTTACTTTAAAAGTAATTGGTTTTTATATGTATAAATTTAACCTAATGTTTTAAACATTATTTATGGCTGTTAAATATTAAAATACAATTTAATTTTGCATTTTTTTAAAAAATGATTTTATTATACTAATTCAGAAGTCAAACAACAAAAATCAGCGTTATACCTACAAAATTTTCACAGGACTAGTTTCGATGGTTTTACCGAACCATCATCTTCAGCTGCAAAACCGCAAATGAACAAGATAGGACAAAGAAGAAACTAGAACAAAGAAGAAACAAAGAAGAACAAAGAAGAAAAGAAAAGAAACTTTCTTTTGATGTAAAATCATTATTCACCAATGTCCCAATGGAGGGTGCATTAAGATGTCTAGAAACCAGACTTCGCGAATTTCATTTCTCTTGCATCGAAATTAATGAGCTAATTTCTCTCACTCAACTCTGTTTGAAACAAACACATTTTGTTTTCCAAAATAAATATTACAAGCAAACTGAGGGATTAGCCATGGGAAGCCCCCTCAGTCCCATCCTGGCTGATATCTACATGCATTATTATGAATCAAAATTGTTTGAAACTTTAAACTTCCCGGCATGGTTCCGCTACGTAGACGATACTTTTACCCTGTTTGAAGGTAATAAAGATGATTTAAATAAAGTTCTTTCAACAATGAATTCTATTGATCCTGCTATTCAGTTCACTTTTGAACTTGAGACTTGCAATTCTCTTCCGTTTCTCGACATTCTGGTCACACGTAACACATCCAACTTCAGTACTACAGTTTACCGTAAACCTTCATCGGTTTGCCTTCCACCACACTTTAAATCATGTCATCCGACTAAACAAAAGTTAGCTTCATTTTATTCCTATGTTTTCCGTGCTCTTCAAGTTTGCTCCTCCAAACTAGCCCTTGATGAAGAACTAAATTATTTAAAAGCAATAGCTATTGACAGAGGCTTTTCACCCAACATTATTAATCAAGCAGTTAAAAAATTCTCATCTCAACACACTAAAAGCCACACTCTTATTTAGTTAATAAACATCCTACAGTAACATTTAGTTATTGTACATTGTTTTTTATCAGCACTTACGAGCTGAAGTTTCGTCTTATTAAACTATCCATATTGGTGTTTTTCATGCTCCTATATTGTTTTTGTATATAAATAATGGAAATTACAATTGGGATGATCAGTTTCATAAAACTCTCAGTATTCTGCAATCCTAACCACATGACCAATGGTGCCCCAAACATACAAGAAACAAACAGATATTTACTAGTAGGAATGATTTTCGAAACGTTTGCTTGAACAAAACTCAAAACAAAATAAAACAAAAGGGTCGAATCAAAATGTTAATGTTTCATAAAAATGTGCAGGATAATGTTAGATGTAAAGCCATTTTTCGTTTCCCTGGCAGACGTACTAGGAAGTTTCATAAATGAAAGTTTTCTCTTTTGGTGGGATAGTGGCTGTGACCTATACATCGAGCATTCATTGGTGGACAGTACGTGTAAAATTAGAGATAGATAGAGATAAGTAATTAATAGAGTATTTGACATATATAAACTCATCATTCAGATCTTCGAAAGTGTTCAAATAGTAAAAACACGATACCGTATGCTTTCACCACTTCACTTGTGATGTATACTATGCCCATATGAGGTACTTCTCCCTGTTAGAGTTAACTAAATCTTAGCTATTGAAATATAGCATTTTCAAATTCTTTCCATTTGAATTTAACATGAATAATTTTACTCTGATCTCTCTCTTTCTTTTCTGTTTGTTTCTTACTTCTAGCCATCTATATCCAGTTCTATATCTTCTACTTGTGCCTCTGATATTTAATGTAACGGCATTTTGCTTTAGAGTAAATAGATTTAAAATAATTAAAAATTACATTCCTATTTTCAAAAAACTTTTATTAATATTTCAAGGTAAACATTTTGATATTCGTCAAATGGAACTCAAACCTAAAATTTAATTTTTATTAAATCTTTGTTCTATTTCCAGCACTATGCATAAAAATGCCCTTTCTTGTTAAAATAACGAAACTGATTTCAGATTTACTAGTAATGAATCAAATTGCAAATTGCTTAGATGACATTTTTCAGCTCTCAGAATACATTCCATTTAACTATGCAGTAAATCGAATGATTGTTTGCAGTTAACAATATGTAAAAAGCTGTTTGGGCCAGGTCGAGAAACAGGTGGTTTACATCTGGAGGAAACGAATGTTTGATAATGTCTATATACTATATATAAACTAATAATTAGAAACTTCCGCGTAATGCCCTTATGAAATAATTCACTGTATATTAGAAAAGTACGAGAAACAGACGCATATTTTTTCGAATGAAAAAAATCGAAAAATTATGTGCTTACTAAAATAAAAAATCTCAGGCGAACAACACATAAGGCCTTGTAAGGCCTTATGTGTTGTTCCTTATAAGTTATGTGAATTTCCTTATAAGGCCTATTAAATTATACACACTTTTTGCTGCTGATCATTTAAATTTATTTCTTCGAATTGCTCTTTCAAACTTGAATACCCGATTCCTAAAAGAAAGTTGCTGATTTTGAAATTACGTATACTGCACAATTTTGGTCGTGCGTTTATGAATTTTTTCTAATTTTATTTCTTTATTAGCGGAAGTACCCGATGTCAATTAAGTTAGATTGAAAGCAATGTATCTAACAACAGAGAGAACGATACCGTTGTAATCCTTCTCTAACGATGTAAAAAATACGATTCATAGTTATATATTTTTCAGTCTGGTGCGATATGCAACCCCACATAAAAAATTTCGATAGAAAAATATAATTCTCTCTCATTGTATCAGAAGCAATGTCACTAAGCTTTTAATGATTTTCGTCTTTCTAATCAAATGGCCATAACAGCTCAAGTTCCATCCAATATTTCACCTAATTTCAACTTTAGTCGATTCAATGTCGCAAAATATTTATCATAATTGATCAGAAATCAATAACGCAAACAAACAAACAAACACACAAACAGACATTCTTCTTTATATATATAGGTTATGTAAAATTTACAAATTTTTTTATTAACAAAATGTACGATTTGCAAGCGAGCAGTAGCAACACTTTTCGAAATAAAACAATTCTATCTCCAACGCCCGAGACTGTTACCACTAGGAAAAATGAGTGCGAAAATTAGAACTTTCAGAATTTTTAATTAGTATTTTGGCTCATGAAAGTAGTTAAGATGAGAATAGTCGAAATGGCTTCCCTCGAATTTTCGGAGTCGGGAATAACGTATTTAATGTTTGGGAAAGCTATTTTTATTTCATCTTTTGTCTATTTTCGTATTTTAACAAACTCTAGGATTTGAAAGAGAGCAATGGTAACAACTTTCGAAATAAAGCAGATTTTCGTCTCCAGCTTGCGAGACTGTTGCCACTCGAAAAATGAGAAAGAAAATTATCGTTTTTCCGAGTTTTTAATTTATAGCTCTGATTTTAGCTACTTTTTTTTTTTTTTTTTTTTTTTTTTTTTTTTTTTGGAGAAAAGTGACTTCGACCTATTCCGGGAACGATAAAAGAATTGTAGAAAGTTTGGTGGTGATAGCTATAGTAGTGACCTAGTTATGAGAGGACAAACACACAAACTTTCTTCTTTATATACTATATAGATAACAAGTATGAAACTTTCCCAAATGTAAGTATACGAACCGCGAGACTGTATTAAAATTTGGATTTACTTATTTGTCAAAAAAGAATTTTTTTTAAAATTTGACATCGCAAAACATGAATATTTTCGTGATTTAAAAACATTTCGATAACTGGAAGTATATTACTACAAGCAACGATTGCAAAAATAAAGGTCGTGTATGGACTTTTAAGCCGGATAAAGGATGTTGGTGCACATATACGTGAGCATATACGTATACGGTTGGTACAGCTAACCTGCAATATAAAGAGAGAAGCAAGCCTACTCTTTAGAAAATTTCAATATTCTTCGGCTAAACGTTTTTGAGTTATGCGAGATACATACACACATATATTATATCTACATACATACAGAGAAACACGAAAAAATCCCTTTTGAATGCCTTATAAAATATATTATGAAAAGGAAGATGTCTTTATTCTGTCCGTATGAGATGTCGCACAAAAATCATCCAAATGGATTCAGATATGGACAAAATGGATATTTCCACTGAAATGTGATATTTAAAAATTTTCGTAATTATAATACTTCCTTTATATTGTAAAATACAGTAATAAAATATTACCTAAATGGGAAATCTTAAAAAGATGAGAATTAGTACCAGAATTCCACAGCTATACTTTTAAGAAGTGGTCGTAAAAAAAAGTGGTTCGCTGAGAACTTCGTTCTAAAAGTTCAAGCAATAACTAAAACATTTTCGAATAAATTGTGTGTGAAAACTGTATGTCCCGTCGTTCAAAAGTAGTGGACTGTAAATTCACTTGATGTTCCCTCAGTGTAGAACCCAAGAAACCTCAGAGTCATAATGTTGACCGAAACTACTTTATTGGCTTTCAAACATTAAGTTGGCTGAGGAACGGCGAAGAACACTTTGAAATCTCCGACTTCAGTAGCGGCTCACCAAGTAAACTCAGGAGAACCTCGTCTTAGTTGAAACTCACCGCAACTTAAAAGCTCTAAACCCGAGCTTTACGATCCTAACAAATTTGTGTCTGCGCCTCTCCTCGGTACAAAGAGAGAAATACAATTTGCGTAACATAGAACTAAAATATTTAATCCTTTGCGGCGCACTGTACGTTAAAGTCGGAATTTATGCAAGAAACGTTGTATTCAGTCTATTTAGTCCTAAATAAGTATACAGGTAAAATATTGTAAAAATTGCACTTACCGTTTTAATTCTGTGGGTGTTCCATGAGGTGGAACACTGCGCCGCCAGAGCTTTTAAAAGTGCGACTAAGCGAGCATTGCAGTGAAGCACGAAAATGAGTAGAAGCGTTTGCATAAGAATGAAAAAACTCTGTATTATGGCTGTATACATGGTTCCCTGGATATACACAATATTCTTGAATATATACGGATAAATGAGATACATATCTATATACACAAGTCCTATATACAAAAATGTTTATAAATTTTCCTATTTCTTAGCTTCGTGAAATTGTTCAAAGCAAGTCACACCTTTTTGATGGAAGCACAAACCAACTAAGATTAAAATAATTAACTACGATTAATATTAACAAAAAAGAAAAATAAGCTTATAATAGAGAGATACACGAAATATATCTACACAATTATTGAAAATAAACGGGAATGAGACTAAAAAGACAGCAAAAAATTCGCGTAGGTCTAAGTAAAGATGAGTCAAGCTACTAATGAAATGTGTAAAATATACTTCTTATATTGGTGACGGTATCAGGTTCAATGTTCTGTCTTACTTTCTTCGGGAACATGCAAGGACCTGACTCGGAACAGAGAGCTTACTAAAGCTATGTTCAATAACTGTGGGAAGTAGACAGGATACACAAGAAGGGTATACAAAACCCTTTGTTTTTCTCTCTTTACAATAATTTCCGTACTTCGGAATACAAAGACAAACTACTTGTGGTCTAAACGTAAGAATATAAAAATATTTAACTAAACTCTAACTTAACTTTGGAATAATAAACGTGGAAGTTTGGCCTTATATTAACAGGAAGCCGTATGTAGTACAGAGAACTGTTAACACTACAATACGTTTAAAAATTATTACGAGGATTAAACCTCTGACCTGGAAGGCAACCAGCAACTGAGTAAAACTTCTAAGGTAAGCGGCCTGCTTCGACTAACTCCATCCTCTCTCTCGCTTGGCAAAAAGCCACAACTTAAGTACTTGGCGTTCGCCAGAGAAATTTTGCATAAATAAGTTAACGCTTTTAATTCTGGCCGGAAGTAGAAAATAAGAAGTGATAGTAAAGATTTAAAATAAAATAAACGTTAGTAAAACTTAAGATCCTTACATACTTCCCGCCAGAGTTAATTAGTTTTAAACTGAGGTCTAAAACGACCTTGTTGAAAACTTTTAGCTCTAGAATCTAACGCGAGGCCAATCTTTTACAAACATTTCTCACTAGAAACTAGAAATTAAAAAAAAAAAAAAAAAAAAAGAAAAAGAAATTTGTTTTTACAATAGCAGCTCCAAGGACACGCAATTTTTCATCTGTACTGCATCTAAACAGGAGCTTTTATTCAAATCTGGTTCCTTCCAGAGATCTGGAAGGAAAACTAGTTTAATGAAATGTTACACAATGAAATGGCAAGTAACATGCATATTTATATTTCTCTTAACATTCTTATTTCATTCATGACTTTATTTTAATTATCTCTCCCCGTGCTCTCTGACATGTGTTGTAAAAGAACACCAAACACGAATGTGTTTATGTATACGTGTTCAACACTTCCTCCTACAATCAAAACACTAACGTGTTAAAACTTCAACATACCAAGACCTCATAACACACCCTAACTTCAACTCTAAACCCTGAGGTACTATTCTGAAAGTGGCTAACTCTGAAGTGTAGCGTCAGAGAGCCTAACTACATTCATTCAACCTTTAACACATATTCACCATGATTTGGTCTTTTTACAGTCACACGAATAAAAAAACATTTAACATTACTTTCACTTTTACCATATCACGGTATTTCTTAACATTTAAAATAACAGTTCACATTGTTTATAAGAACATATTAACATGCCGTTAATTTTACGCATTTGAAAACATACATTAGTAGCACATTGTTAACTTCTATTCTTTTCAAATCAAGTGCCAATTCTTCTACATTGAAATACTACATTTCAAAAAGTCTTTCAGACTAAAACTTCTTTCTTGCCAGAATGTTTTAAATAAAATTTATACAGTAACTTTTACAATATTTAAGTCTTTACATATTCCTATTATACATCAACTTTAGTTTTACGCGCGAGTAATTGAAAAACATAATACCAAAATCGGTAACAACTCATTTCTTGCCTTTTTGGCGATAAAGGTAGACCTCGCATGACGTAAAACTTCTTGAAATCTGCCACTTGCAGTAAGAATGAAAGATTAACTTAAGTTTGCAAAGTAACATAAAATTTTACTTATCTTTGTTATATTCGGACATTCTTTTCTGAGCCCAGTCCTGGAAGGTAGCAAAGATTCTCGTTTAATTTACCCTCCTTCTTGTGCGGGCTCGCCCTTCAGTGCCTTCCTCTAGAAGCTTTCTTTTTTTCTCCCGTTCGGTCACCCTTGAATACCTTCTTTTTCGCCTCTGCCTGTGGTCTTGGCCGTTTGATGGCAGCTGGTCTTGGCGGAACCGGGAGACTTCTTTCGCGTTCCTGCTTGGACCTCGTTGCTGGCCGTTCAAATTTTCCTTGTAACTTTTCCTCCGCCGCTGGTGGCCCTTCCGCAGTTCGGCGACATTTGCTGCGGAGAGTGCTGTCGGATGAGTAGATCTTCCGTTTTAGAGCCGGATTATAGTTGCCGTCTTTTCTCCTGGCTCTCTTTGCATACGTCGTCCTTCTCTCTTCTTCATTCTGGGGGTGTTCGTGAGCTCTCTTTTCTGGACGGTGGAACGGCTTCTTTTTCTTGTTACCTTTAATTTTCCCGCGGGGAAACTTTCTTTTCACTTGCTCCTGCCTCTTAATGGCTTGCCCTTGTACTTGTCGTTGTTCCACCTCTGGAGCTTGTGCCCGCCGTGTCTGCCGTGCCGGATCCTGCAAAAGATCTGTAAATATTTGCATTTTATTACGATCATAGTAGGGTTTGATTTGATCAATGTTTGCGGAGCAGGTTTCACCATTCCTGGCTTTTAACACTACTACAGCGTGAGTTATTTTTTCTATGACATATGGATCTTCAAATCGTGGAAAAAATTTGGCAGTTTTATCTTCTGGTGCTGAAGAAAGTGAATGCTTAATTTTTAACTTTTCATCCCCTACTTTATAAGTTACTCCCCGTCGTTTCAAGTCATAATACAGCTTTTGTTTTCTCTGTGCTACTTCAGTATTCTTTTTTGCTTCTTTAATTAGTTTTTCTATATCACCCATTTTAAATTATGTGGCTCTTTGTTGCACATAAATTAATTTATCTAACGGCGTTATAATCTTTCTAATTAAAAATAACTCAGCAGGAGTTTTGCCCGTTGTATCATGTTTTGCGGTCCTAAGGGCGAAAGCAAATTCATTGACATAGTTATCCCAGCTTTTATGAAAATTGTTAACATAACTACGGATAATTTTCACTATATTTCTATTCACCCGTTCAGCTATATTTGATTGCGGCCGATACGGGACCATTTTTAAATGACGTATGCCCAGTTTTTGGCACATGTCTTCAAATACATTACTTACAAATTGAGGACCATTATCCGATATAACTTATAGGGGCGCTCCGTATTTTAAAATATGTTTATTTAAAATAGAATCAGTAACTAATTTCGCGGAGGCTCGCTTTAAGGGAACAATTTCGGTCCACTTACTAAAATGATCAACCATAACAAGGAGATAGCGACTTTTATTTAACTGACTTTTTGGGAAAGGGCCCAATAAATCGATGCCAATTATTTCATTTGGAAATTCGGATTTAATAGTATTTAGAAACCCGGCCGGGCGGAAATTAATATAATTAACTGCTTGACATGTTGGGCAGGACTGGACATACGCCCTTGTTAACTTTTGCAGTTCAGGAAAATAGACTGCCTCGCGTACGCGTTGGATAGGTTTTCGAATACCAGCATGAGAAGCTAAAGGGCTGTCATGCAGCTCCTGCAGGATATTTAATCTAAGACTAGCTGGGATAACAGATCGAAATTCGTTGTTGGAATTCGTAGTTTTTGTATAAAATAATAGACCATCTATTAGTTCGTTATGGGCCGCCCTATTTCTTATCGCCACAATATCTTGGTGGCTAAAATTTTCAGGATCCTTTAAATACTAATAAATGCTTTCAAACTCAGGATCCTTACCCAGTTCGGTTATGACAGTTTCTCGGGAATTTATTGTACATGCTGTGAGCATTGCCACCTTTACAGTATTACCTTCTTCATCTATTTTAATTCTGGATAGGTCATCTGCTACGATATTTTCCTTTCCGGGGGTATGCTTGATTACCAGATTATATTCTTGTAGCTTGAGTGCCCATCTTATTAACCTTGGGGATAAGTTTTTCCCTGAGTACAATCTAGTTACCGCCCATGATCAGAGTACACTGTTATTGGCGCCTTTCCAAAATAGACTCGGAACTTTTGCACTACTAACAGAACTGCAAGTGCCTCTCTCTCGGTCGCGGAATAGTTTCTTTGTGTTTGATTTAAAGTTCGGCTAAAAAATGCCACGGGCTACTGATTTTGCGAAAGTAGCGCTCCTACCGCATAATCCGAAGCATCCGCTGAAATTTCTAAATTCTCATCCTTTTCAGGAAATTTCAGCACAGGGGCTTGCGTTAATGCTTGTTTTAATTTTTCGAAAGCACTATTGGCTTCGGCCGTCCACGAGAATCTTGCCTTTTTCCTTTTTAATTTTAACAATGGTTCAGCAATAGCTGCAAAATCTTTTATATAGGACCTATAATATGAACAAAGTCCTAGAAAAGAAGAGAGCTTCTTCGCCGTGTTTGGAGTCGGATACTTTTGTACAGCGATTATTTTTGATTCGTCTGTCTCTATTCCTTTCTGAGATATTTTGTAACCTAAATATTTTAATTCAAGTGCTGCTAATTTGCACTTTTCGACATTAACTTTTAGACCGGCCTCATTTAATAAAGAAAACACCTGTCTTAAATCCTGTACATGTTGGTCGAGATTATCACTAGTAATAATGATATCCTCTAAATAGATAAATGTGGACTTTCCATGAACAGTCCTTAACACAATGTCCATGCATCGCTGAAATGTTGCCGGTGCCCCTGAAAGGCCAAACGGCATGCGCAGAAATGCATAAGTGCCAGACTTGGTTATAAAAGCAGTCTTAGGCACGTCCTCAGGCCTAATCCCTATTTGAAAATAACCAGTCGTTAAGTCTAAAGTCGTCATATATTTGGTTGATGTTATGTTCCTTAGAATTTCTTCAATAATACGTAACGGATATACCGGATATTTAGTTATGGAGTTTAATATACCGTAGTCAATTGCGAATCTCCACCTTTTTGGATGTGTCAATGGATAGTCATTATTTATCTTACATAAAACCACCGGGCTAGAATAACTATTTCAGATGGGCGTTATGATCTTTTTACGTAGCATATCGGTGATATGCCATTCTATAATTTTTTCCTTATTTTTATCATACCGGTATGCTTTGTGGCGAACTGGCATTGAATCTCCGGTTTCAATACTATGGTTAGTAACCTGAGTAAATCCTGGAATATCACTAAATAACGAAGCAAATTCACTTACCACTTGTCGGATTCTTTGTTGCTCTTCATTAGGCAGGTGGTCATGGTTTAACATCGGCGGTTCAGCCTTCTCTTCACGAACTGGTTTCATTGTCAGCTTAAGAGACGCTTCATTAAAATCTAGCGTTGCTTGTGCCTCTGAAAGAAAATCTATTCCTAAGATAATATGTGCTTGCAGATTCTTTACTATGAAAAACATAACCTTTACTTGTTCGTCCTTGATACGGACATACAGCGGTAATTTACCTATACACTTACATCTTTCTCCTTGCGCAGCTAACACTGTCGTATTATCCGAATTATATATACGATATTTACGAAAATACTTCTTAAAAAAATCTTCTGCCACACAGGAACACTACGCGCCTGTATCCAGGAGTGCGGTGGCTGGGATATTATTTACCAACTCTTCAATCTTCGGAAGAGTCAAATTTTTTCCCATTACTGTATTTAACTTGAAGGAAGAGGGGTTTTCTTGGCCTTCGGATTTTCGCACCCTCCAGTCAGCAGAAATCCGTTTTAGTTTAAATTATTTTTCATTTCCGTGCTTTCCTTCTTTTTCCACTGGCCTTGGGACTTTTTTCCTGGATTGCTATTGAACTGTCGACGTTCGCCGGCTTTTTTTGAATGCTCGGGTTTCCTTGCCCACTGATTCGCTTTGCTTCTGTAGCCGTGTGCTTGAGTTTGCTGTAGACTTGGCGCACCAAATTGGTTTCGCAGTTGATATTGGCGTCTTCTTTCAATGTCCGCCGTTCTTCTACTTTCAAACTGGATTGCTAGCTCAAATAAATTTTCCAGTGTAGTCGGATTTCTTAATTCAATAAAGTCTTGCACTTGGGGCAGTAACCTCGGCAAAATCACTTGAATTATCTCAGGATCCGGACGGTTTCCATACAAGATTTTGAAGACGTGAATTTTTCTTAAAATACAGCTTGAGAGATTTTCGATTCTTTGCTGATATATGCTGAAAAGTTCCGTTTCTAATTTCGCACGATCCCTTACGACAGGGAAGGCTTTTACTAGGGCAGTCTTGAAATTCTCGTAAGTATAGGTGGGACTTCCTGCTTGACCCAAGAGACTTCTGCCTATACATTTGAACCAATTAAGCGCTTGGCCTCTCAAACGCTGGTAGCTAAGGTAACTTTTTGAAATTCGTGCACGGGGTAGAGCATGAAGTGGTCATCCAATTTTTCCAAAAAACTGGTTACCGGTGAGTTTCCATTAAATGTTGCTTCTGGTTTCATCGAAGCGCGCAGGGTCTGGACGATGTAACCAAATCTTTCCAGGGCGGCAGCTGGCATTTCTGGATTCTGAGCCGCTTCTGCAGGCACCACAGGTTCTTCTTGAAACTCGGCCATGGTTATTCTTCTTCGTTGGGCGCCACTATCAGGTTCAATGTTCCGTCTTACTTTCTTCGGGAATATGCAAGGACCTGACTCAAAACAGAGAGCTTACTAAAGCTATGTTCAATAACTGTGGGAAGTAGACAGGATACACAAGAAAGGTATACAAACCCTTTATTTTTCTCTCTTTACAATAATTTCCGCATTTCGGAATACAAAGTCCCACGACTTGTGGTCTAAACGTAAGAATATAAAAATATTTAACTAAACTCTAACTTAACTTTGGAATAATAAACGTGGAAGATTGGCCTTATATTAACAGGAAGCCGTATGTAGTACAGAGAACTGTTAACACTACAATACGTTTAAAAATTATCACGAGGATTAAACCTCTGGCCTGGAAGGCAACCAGCAACTGAGTAAAACTTCTAAGGTAAGCGGCCTGCTTCGACTAACTCCTTCCTCTCTCTCGCTTGGCAAAAAGCCACATCTTAAGTACTTGGCGTTCGCCACGCAAATTTTGCATAAATAAGTTAACGCTTTTAATTCTGGCCGGAAGTAGAAAATAAGAAGTGATAGTAAAGATTTAAAATAAAATAAACGTTAGTAAAACTTAATATCCTTACATAGGTGATGCAAAACCATTTGCAGGTATAACTGACGCCAAACCATATGATTCATTAAATATAGAAAAAATTGAGTGTGTTGGATATATTCAAAAACGAATGGGAATATGGCTACGCAAATTAAAACTTGAAAGAAAAAAAGTAAAATTAAATGACGGTAAAATCTGTCTGGAAAAGGGAGACTAACAGTTAAGTTAATAAATGAAATAACTTCGTATTATGGTAATGTGATTAGAGAATATAATGAGTCTGTTAGTGATATGAGAAAAGCCATTTGGGCAATTTACTACCACAAAATATCGAGTGATGAAAAGCCGATTCATGACGTTTGTCCTACAAATGAAACCACATGGTGTAAATACAATAAAGCTAAGCTAAATAAAGCTGATTATAAGCATATAAATTCTGAACCAGTTGCTGTAATGGAGGCAATAAAGCCAGTTTTTATAGATTTGTCACAACCTTCGTTATTGAGACGTTGCCTTGGCGGCAAAACACAAAATAATAATGAATCATTTAATTCCTTAATTTGGAAATTTTGTCCAAAGACATGTCGTGCTGGTAGTAGGATAGTTCAAATTGCTGGAAATGAAGCAGTAATTGCTTTTAACGAAAGGTCTGTTGGTAGACATTCTGTAATGAATGAGCTACAGCTTTTTAGAAGTAAGTTTTCTATTGAAGGATTTTTACAAATTGATAACAAGAGAATAGATAACGCAGAAAAGAAAGGCTTGTCAGAAACAAAACAACAGCTAAGCTTGAAAGGCAGTAAAAAATGTCAGAAGTGCAGGCCTCCATAAAAATGATGGGGATGTTTATTGTGCTGGTGCGTTTTAATTTGTAAATAAAATTTTAGCAGTTTAGCATACAATTTGAAGTAAGTCGTAAAAGATTTTTTCACCCATGTTAAATAATATGTATATTATACAATATAATACATATCATATGCTTAAATGCTTGAGTTTATTTAACTAAAGTGGTTATGTAAAAATAAATTTTTGTGCAAATATGCCACATGTATTTTAATATACGGCTATCATTCTGTCATGGTAATGTATATAGCAAGGTAAATTTAACGTGTTTCATACTAACAAAAGCTTCTGCAATTTATTAGGATTTATACTTTTTAAATGTATTTTCAAAATAAATATACTATGCACTTTATTATTAGAAAGTTATATACTGAAGTATTGGCATTAAAACTCAAATTTCTTAAAACACGATTTTTCGCAGTTGTATACATAGCATTTAAAGTATGCTAAAGTTACATTGTGGAAGACTGTTAAATGTTTTATATGTTTGATATACAGTAATATATTACAGAGAACTTTAGCTAAGACATTTGGCTATAAGTAAATTCTTATTTGTAAGGAAGTTTTAGTTTTATCATTCTTAGTCGATATGTTATACTTCGATGAATGTAGCAGTTTAGCATACAATTTCAAATAAGTCGTAAAGGTTTTTTCCCACTTATGTTTAAATAATATTGCATAATATGATACATATCATATGCTTAAATGCTTGAAAGTACTTAACTGATGTAGTTATGTAAAAATAAATTATTTGTTCAAATATGCTACACGTATTTTAATACACGGCTATCATTCTGTCATGGTATTTTATATAGTATGGTAATTTTAATGTGTTTCATATTGACAAAAGCTTATGCAATTTATTAGGATTTATACTTTTTAAATATATCATTTTGAAAATAAATATACTATGCACTTTATTATTAGAAAGTTGTATACTGAAATATTTGCATCAAAACTCGATTTTCTTAAAATGCATTTTTTCCCAGTTGTATACATAGCATTTAGAGTATGCTAAAGTTACCCTGTGGAAGAACTATTAAATGATTTATATGTTTGATATACAATAATACATTACAGAGAACTTTACCTGAAACATTTTCCTATAAGTAAGTTCCAATTTGTAAGAAAAATTTTAGTTGTATCATTGATAGAGTAGAAGTTTCAAATCATTTTTAGTTGATATGTTATACTTTGATGATGGCAGCTTATTTTACATTAATTATGCTTATACCAACTATTGGAAGTTGTATAATATTACAATATCTCTCAGAAAATAAGCATTTTATATATTTTATAACAAGAGAAGTATTTAAAAAAATATTTACATTAAAACTTGATTATCTCAAAACATAAATTTTCACTGTTGCGCGCATGATATTTTAAAAACGGTTCTTGGTACACACTTTAAATTTAATGGACTTCTTTATATGAGTATTATCATCTAACTGAACAAAAATATATTGAATATTTTAATAGTCAAAAGTTTTACGCATGGAAATATTAAAAATTTTTTATTAAAATGCATTGTATAAATTTAGTTCTAAATAAAATGAGAATTTAACATGAAATTCTTAAGATTTTTGGTTCACAGTAGTCTTTAGATGCTATACAAGCTGTATATTAACTATGAAGTTAAAATATATAACAGAATGTTTTAAATTGTGCACGCAAAGTGGGAGTATTACGTGAACATATAAAAAATTACCTCACAAAGAAGATAAATTATAAAAGCATTTATGGCAACACAAACTATTTGCTTACTAATTCAGCTGTGCTATGTAGTGAGCTGTAAAAAACTGGAAGTAATAGCTTTAAAAATAAATATGTTATCCCAATTCTTAGAACAGGATCATATTCAGAGGTTTTGAGGGTTCTAAGGTGTACGAGACCCCTTAACGTAGTTCAATGGAGAACGTGATGCAACCACTTCGCATTCCCCAATGACTTTAGCTTTGGCACTTACGTTTCAACCGTCACCGGAATGACGGCCTTGATAATTCAACGAAAGAACATATTATTAGTACTCATTTCGTGCTCTTAACGTTCTTAGCATATTTCATAATGCCTTACCGGAAATTTCTGTTTTCAGCTATAATCCTTGAAGGAAAAGTTCTGTTCATGCTGGTTCTATCATCTCGACTTGAGGTTTTGGATGATGGTAAATTACTCATGTATCGATTGTTATACTAAGGGAACTCTATTTGTATGCCTCATGATTGAAAAGTCCATTATTGCCACCAACCATAACCGAAATCTGAAAGGATTTTATGTGGGACTTCTCAATATCTGGCAATCTCTGGCAAATTCCTCTCAACATCCACGATTTGTTTTCGTGACTTCTTGCTGATTAGAAGCATTATCTTCTGTGTCCTAATGTGTTCTGCAGTTCTTTCGTAAGTGTTCATCACCACTGCAGTTCTAGCATACTAAGGTCGCTTTCGTCTGACGTCTGTTCCGCCTCAAGGCACTTACTTAAGTGGGTAGACTGCCTGGACGAGCTGTCACTTGTCCACTAGCTTCTGGATTGGAGTAGTTCCGATTGGGCAATGGTGTGTGCAAGTTTCTGAAAGGACTGCCACGTTTTTCATGGCGTACACTCTAGGCATTTTTTAAATCCTTGATATCCACTATTCGCAGTTGTTTCTGTACCTCAGGTTCCCGTATGCCACCGAGGAAGTATTTCATGGATTGTACTTCACGTATTTCTGTTGAACAGTAAAAAAAGGAGAGATGGGAGAGCATTTCGATATCAGTGGCGAGCATCTGGATTATTTTGGTGTGCTTCTGCTATCGAGATATTAACTGCAGCCTTCTGTAACCTTTTAAACACTTCTTAGTAGAGCTTTCGCGTACCGGGTACAGCATCAAAATCTAGCCTCTGGTTTTCTAGAAGAGTGGGATCGATATCGTCTTCTTCTATTCTCAGAGAAGCTGCGAAATTACAGGTTTGTCTTCGGAATCCTACCCATTTCATTTCGAGCTATACAGAACTGAGCCTTGTACATATGCCAAATGTTTTTTCCATCACACGTGGAAAGCATGAGAAATGGGTTGGAAAACATAGGTACCAATTTAAAGGTATCAGAATCGTCTCCAGTTGCATTAAGAATGTGTTCAAGCTGTCAGATTCTTTGGCGACAACAGCAGAAACTCTGTCATCGATTTGTTGTTCGACATCAGAAACTCTTCCTTTGATTTGTAGTTTGACAGCATTAACTCTTTCTTTGATTTGCTGTTTGACAACAGAAACACGTTCTCCAGTTTCTCTAACTCTCCTTTCGACCATGTTATTTCTGCTTTCAAAATCCTCGAAAATCTTCTACTGTTGTCTTTTATTTCTTCTTGACAGGCTTAAGTATCAAATTTGGATAGATTCCATCTTTCCTTGAACTGGTATTATTTCAGCTTTCCCTCTTTTGTTGGACGCATTTATCTCTTCTGTAAAGGAATCAACCTCTCCTTTTATATCTTCCTGGAACGCAGCAAAGACTGTCACAAACTGCCTCAGATGCTCCTCAATTGTTCTTGTCACTAACACCCAAAATTGTTCCTGGCACATAGGTTCGTAAAGCATGCGGAAGAGCTGGTAGCTTGTTAGAATTTATTTGTCCCGAAAAAACACTAAACAATTCTGGAGTTTTTCGAAAAGTACGAGTAAAAAAATATAATTCCAAAAATATACGAAATATAAAGGAACACTGCTAGTAGTTATCACTTTAAAGTGCTGAGAATGATGAAGAAAATACGATGAAAAGCGCACGTAAAGAGCGAACATAAATCTGTCAATACTCCTTACTCTATGCTGAACTGCAAAGTTCAGAACTGAAGTTCATTCTGGTCTTATCTCATTTTCTCACTCTCCATACCAAAAGCCCGAAACTGACAAAACTGTTGGACGTCCGAAATTTTGGAAGAGAAAACAAATGAAGCCACAAAGAAAAATCTACATGGCTTATAATGATTGTCACATTAAAAAAACTATAAACTGTATTTACAGTGGTACCTCGATATACGAGTGCCCCAACATACGAGTGTTTTGAGGCAGGAGCTACCGAGCGAGCGATGTTTTTGCTTTGAGACGAGAGCAAGATTTGAGATACGAGGAATCGCACACTACACCGCTGTACACGACCGCAACATGCGCGCGCATGTAGGTGTCGTGTGCAGCGTCTAACAGTTTCTGCCACCTCAGACTAGTCCTCAGTCTGAGTGCTTGTTTCCCTCGTTTTGGAAGCATTTTTGGTAAGTTGGGTTCGCGTTTTTTGCTTTTTGTACATTTAGAAAACATTATCATATTTATTTTTATAACCCTGGGTCCAAAGAAGATGATGATGTCTATTGAATGAAAGCGTTAAATAATAGAAAACCATGAGCAAGGTGTGAGAGTAATTGACTTGGGGAGGATGTACGGGCGTAACACATCAATGATATTTACTGTGCTTGAACAAAAGGAGTTGATAAAGTATAACGCCAACTAAGGGCGTTACAATAACTTTTAAGCTCCGACCTCTCTCCGTCAAGACATGGAGAAACTACTGATGGTGTGAGTGAGAGAGAAGCAGCTTCAAGGAGGAAACTTAACACAAAGCATCATATGTGAGAAGGCACTATTACGAGTTATTTACGAGCGATTTACGGTTATTTTCTAAAGAAGATCCCACACACTTCTACAAACGTGGAATCGGAAGACCCGTTTAAAGCCAGTCGGGGCTGGTTTGACAACTTTAGGGAAAGGACCGACCTTCACTCCGTCGTCAGGCATGGTGAGGCAGCAAATCCGGATGTAAAGGCAGCTGATGTTTACATCAAAATGTTTTCCGAACAGATAGTAGCCAAAGGATACGTCCCCCCCAGCAAGTCCTCAACTGTGACGAGACAGGGCTTTTCTGGAAAAGGATGCCGAATAGAACTTACACAACGGCAGAGCAGAAGATGCCAGGTCACAAACCCATTAAGGATAGATTAAATCTAGCAATTTGCGTCAATGCGAGTGGCGACTGTAAAATCAAGCCTCCGCTAGTATACCATTCGGAAAACCCCAGAGGCTTTAAGTCATATAATATTTTAAAAGAAAACCTGCCAGTTATAATTTTAAGAAGATATGTCGAGGGCAAATTCGAATGCGTGGGACAGAATGAACTTCTTTGTGGAGTGGATAATTCTGGTGTTCTGTTCTGGTGTTGGCCTCGACAATGCCCCTACTCACCCATCAAATCTCGAAGATGATTTACTCGAAGAGTTCAAGTATATAAAATTTCCCTACCTACCACCCAACACCACTCCTATCCTGCAGCCCATGGATCAGCAGGAGATTTCTAATTTTAAGAATTCGTACACCAAGCAAATTTTCCGCCGCTGCTTTGAGGTGACAGAGAACACAAACCTTACCATTCGAGAGTTCTGGAAAAACCACTTTAACATCGTGATGTGCCTAAGAATTATTGTTCAGGCCTGGCTGGGTGTTACAACGTCTGCATGGAAGAAGCTGTGGCCTGAGGCTGTAGCTGAAAGAGAATTCGAAGGATTGGAACCCAAAGTGTCAGTGGTAGAGGAGCTTGTTTCTCTGGGAAAATCCATGAGTCTGGAGGTGGAGGAGAGAGATGTGAACGAACTCGTAGAGGAACAGTCTCAGGAGCTGACAACCGAGGAGTTACACGATCTGCATTTGCAGCAGCATACGGTGGTTCAACGAAAAATTAGTTTTGAAGAGGAGCCAGAGATGGAGGAGGTTATCCCTACAAGAGATATAAAACAGATCTTGAGAATGTGGGATAAAGTTCTAGAGTTCGTGGATAAAAATGACCGCGAAAAATTTGCAACTAGTCCTAAATCGGAGTTGTTCAACGAAACTTGCCTAACTCGATTCCGCAATACCTTGACAGGTAGGAAGAAACAAACATCCTTGGACAGTTTTTTTAAACGATCTGCGGGTGAAAATGAGCAGATCATGACAAAAAGAGCGAAGACCAGTGACAAAAATTAAGCGCTTCCGTAGGCACTTTTTCTTTTAATTATGTTTTTATAGAATATGTATTTGTTATTTATAAATAAATGTTTCTTCTTGTTTTTGAATAAGAAACTACATTTTTCTTATTCAAAAACACTTAAAAAAACAGCTGAGGTCGTGTTTTGGGAGCTGGAACGGATTAATGGCATTTCGATTACTTTCAATGCGGAAAATTGCTTTGAGATACGAGCAAGGTTACGAAACATATTAAACTCGTATGTCGAGGTACCACTGTACTTAATTATATAATCGTTAGCAAGCAGATAGTAATAAATAATTTTAAAACTGTGCTGCTATCAATATACAAATTATGTTGACTAGTATAATTAATTTAGAATTATGCGAATACATATAATATAAGATGATGTATGTTACTACAGATACGTATTAATATAATACATATATAAGTCTGTGCATATATATGAAATCATAATTCTTTTTATACCAGTTAACAGTTCAACCATGAAAGGTTCCCCAAGAATGAAATATGGTGTAACAATGAACACTTAATTTAGAAATTCGATTCTATTATATATTGTTGTAAAAGTCATTGTAAGAGTGAAAATTCTTCATTCTGTCTTAATGCGATTTTTTGCGTTTAATGCGTTGTTTGGTGATTTTATGATCCCGAATTATATTGATGTGATATATTAATACTGCATTTGTAGATATACGTTTTTTGAGAAACGAGTCAAAGCGATTGATTTTTTGTAAAAATTTGGATTTATCCTTATTTTATTGACGTGCACCAGCACTGAATTGAGAATGGCTTGTGCTATGCTTCGATGGATGAAGAAGTGTTTGTAAGTAATGAATATTATGAACGTTTGAACATATTTAAATTAATAGTATTAAAAGTATATATTTACTTATATCATATACTAATAGTTTATGGTAAATTTTTCATTATAAATCTCATCACAGTTTCATTTGTCATTCTATTGCATTTCTATAGCGTAACATAAATTTTGTGGTTTACATATTGTAGATTGCATCAGTTTTGCAGCGCAATTTATTCCTCGGTATGTTACTTGTAGTGTTATTAGAAATTCCATTATTTTTGTATTTTTTCTGCAATTGGTAGTATCTGATTAGGAAATTTATGTTTTATTTCAAGATATATATGAAGTTGGTTATATCAAGTGTTAAATAAACTTTGTTATTCGGGCAATAGCGTTAGCTTTATCGAGATAGATAAATGCAATTCTTATTTCTTAAATAGTCAAGATATAAAGACACACTCGAATAGGAGATTCACTCACTTTACGTTTTTTAAGGGTTATATATATACATTAAGGGCGTGTTCAAAACAACCATTGACGAGTAGTCTTGGCGTAATTCGTATTCATACCAAGATTATCCATTTCTCAAGGCAATAATTTTTGTTATTTTTGCTAAACCGTTTACGAAAATATATTTTTCCGAATCCTGAACTCTTATGCATGGAAAGGCAGATTTTAAGATATTTGTTTTGCAATTTGATGCAAAATTCGTATTTTTAAAACACCGATGTATATGTTCTCTTTTTTAAATTCTGCCAGTATATAACATTATATAACATTCTTGTGTTATCACCATTTATAGTTGTCGCTTGCTGTACAGCATGCTGAATACATTTTACTTTCTAGGTATCTACAATTACATCGTGTTGTTTCGGTACGAACAGGGGCGAAGTATTCATCACTTAGATACATTTAAAGATAATTAATTATTTTTTTCTGATTTTGATATCTATAATATATAGACAGGATTACTGATAAGAAATTTAAGAAAATAGTAAATGAAGAAGTAAATAGAAAAATTTCTTTCAGGTATTGTGAGATGTCAATATAAACTTCATACATTTTACTAGGGGGCTGTTGACAAAGCAAAATCTTTACTATATATGTCTACGAGCTCTACGTATACAGTGTGTTGCTCAAAGTAAACTTCCTGCATTGTGAAGAGTACTACGTGTATGTCGTGATGCGTTCATGCGAAGCTTGTTTCCTCGTATGAGCTCTGCCTCTTCGAACCGAAATTGTCCCTAATCTGCAGCGTCTTGAGTTGTTTATGCAGCTTCTTGAGCTGTTCTGGTATTTCCTGTCGAATCTGACGATGACGCGGATAGTCTTGCATCCTTCGTTTACTTGCGACTTCTTCCCGTCATAGCGCATATTCTTTTGACGTTCCGCTTGCCTAATGGGCCTCCGTTTCGCTTCTGCTTACCTTTCCGGAGCACGCAGTGATTCTTTGTTTTCTGAATGTCTTTTGCGTCTGCTACTAGTTTCTGATACAGTTTGAGCAAGCGAAGTTTCTTGAGTTGTTGCTTGTCTGCTGGAACTCCTATTCGTTTCTTCTTCAGTTTCTTGAATGCGTAACCTTTCTTGTCACTATGCTTGCCTGCTGAGTTTCTAGTTGTATCTTCATTCATTTTTGAAGCATGCAAGTTTTCTTGTACTTGCCTGCTGAGTCTCCTAGTGCTTTTTACTTCATTTTTTTCTGTAGCTCACTGTAACATTTGTGCTGTCTTCTTGCGTTCAGACATTTTAGTAAATTGAAAAAAAAATTATGTAACTGTAGTAAAGTAACATTGCATCTAAAATATGTTAAATACCTACAGGAGTTTAAAATTCTACTCAGAAAGGAACTATACAATAAAAGAAATTAAATTTTTATAAATAAAATTAGAATAGCATAAAATGCATAGAAACATTTTATTATGAAGAAAATGTATTCATTCTTTCCAAGCAACCAGCTATTCGTAAATAAATTTTTCTTGCCAAGTCAGGAAACAAAGACCTTTGACACTTGGGGTAATACATTTGAAGTTATGATTTAAATTTATTTTAATATAACAAATTTGCAAAATCTCAATAAAAGAATTAACGTAGCGATAGCATATCGTGTCACGTATCTAAAGGTGAAACATAAGAGTTGCCAAAAGCAGCTATTCATTTAAAATACTGAAATTAACGAAATATTTTTCGACATACAGTGACGTTATATGGAATCACGTGCTTTCTTCAACTCAGAATATAACCGTAAATAATAACAATAAGTTTCGAGTTTGGCAATACTATTTATTTCATATTTTTTTAACTTAAAAATTTCTCTTAAACAATACGATTTGAGAGTGAGAAGAGCCATCATTTTTCTAAATAAAGCAATTTGATCTCCAGCGCTTTCCGAAATTTTATATAACATCTCGAGTGATAGTCGTAGGAAGATAACAATAGTCGAAAGGTTTTACCAAGAATTTTTGAAATCCGAGGGTACCTCCTTCTAAACTCAAATCTCCCCCCCCCCGTTCCGGAGGATATGATGTTACGAAGGAAAAAAAAAAAACAAAGGGGCAAAATCCCACATATATTTAAACTGCTGATTCCTGTTTACAATATTCAATTTCCTTTAAAAACATTAAGCTTCATTTAAATAAAAGGAAAATAAATTCACACATTTTCCCTAGCTTTCAAGCTTTTCTTGTATTTTTAAATATTCTTTTTGTCACTGTTGCGCAAGTTTTCCGCGGCGTCATTAGGAGCCGTAGGTCGAAAACATATAAGAATCATTGCTGTAAATAATGATCATATGATAAATTGCATACATATGCGATTCTTTTGATTAGAATTTGAGTACAATTCTTTATACATCAGCTACTATGCCCCTTTATGTAACGACAAGGATTATTTTCAATGATTATCCGATGAGAATGATTCGTTACAATGATTATTTGATGACAATGATCATTTGCAAAGAATATTAAAAGCCGATGACTACGATTACTTAAATAGAATATGCATGTCATACGATGACAACGATTATTTCCAAAGAATCTTCGATCACGTCACTATTGTATATCGCTATACTTCTGGGGTTGGGGGGGTTGTGTATTGTACTACGGCCCTGTAATTAAGCGTTTTAAATGACATCAAAAACGTTAGTAAAACTTAGGATCCTTACATACTACCCGCCAGAGTTAATTAGTTTGAAACTGAGGTCTAAAACGACCTTGTTGAAAACTTTTAGCTCTAGAATCTAACGCGAGGCCAATCTTTTACAAACATTTCTCTGTAGAAACTAGATATTAAAAAGTCGTTTTTACATTATCATCTCTATGGACAAGTATTTTCATCTGTACTGCATCTATAAACAGTAGTTTCTTAGTTGAAATCTGGTTCCTTATGGAAGGAAAACTAGTTTAATGAAATGTTACACAATCAAATGGCAAGTAACATGAATATTTATATTTCGCCTTTAAAATTCTTATTCCATTCATGACGTTATTTAATTATCTCCCCGTGCTCTCTGACTTGTGTTGTAAAGAAAAACACCAAACACGAGCGTGTCTATGTACAAGTGTTCAACACTACCGCCTGCAATCAAAACTCTAACGTGTTAAAATTCAACATAACAAGACCTCAGAACACACCTTATATTCATCTCTAAACCCTGAGGTACTATTCTGAAAAGTGGCTAACTCTGAAGTGTAGCGTCAGAGAGCCTAACTACATTCATTCAAACTTATTCATTCAACCTAATAACATATTCACAATAATTTGCTCTTTTTACAGTCACACGAATAAGTTAAAATTTTTGGCATTACTCTAATATTTTTACTTTTAACATATCACAATATTTCTTAACTTTTAAGATAACAGTTCACATTGTATATAAGGACATATTAACATGCCGTTAATTTTACGCATTTTAAACATACATTAGTAGTACATTGTTAACTTCTATTCTTTTCCAAGCAAGTGCCAATTCTTCTGCATTGAAATTCTACATTTCAAAAGTCTTTCAGATTAAAACTTCTTTCTTGCCAGAATCTTGTAAATAAAATTTTATACAATAATTTTTACAATTTTCTTAAGGTACCTTTCTCAAAGATTATCAATGCTTTTTCAATATTCAAGTTTTTACACATTCCTATTATACATTAATTTTAGTTTTACTCGCGAGTAATTGAAAAACAATACCAAAATAGGTAACAACTCCTTTCTCGCCTTTTTGGCGACGAAGGTAGGACTCACATGAGGTAAAAATTCTTGAATTCTGCCACTTGCAGTAAGATTGAAAAATTAACTTATGGTTTCAAAGTAACATAAAGTTTTACTTATCTTTGTGATATTCAGACATCCTTTTTTCTGCCCAGTCCTGGAAGGTAGCGAAGACTACGGTCTGGTTGATCTTCCTTGTTTCTTCCTCCATGAGCTTTCTTTTTCTTCCAGTTCGGTCACCCTTGAAGACCTTTTTTTTAGCATCTGCCTGTGGTCTCGGCCGTTTGATGGCAGCTGGTCTTGGCGGAACCGGGACAACTGTCTCTCGTTGTTGCCTGGATCTCGTTGCTGGCTGTTCAAATTTTTCTTGCGTCTTTGCATCTGCAGCTGGTCTTCCTTCATCAGTTCGTCGACATTTGCTGCGTAGACTCCTATCCGATGGGTAGATCTTCTGTTTTGGAGCCGTGTTATAGTTGCTGTCATTTCTCCTGGCTTTCTTTGCATTAGTCGTACTTCTCCCTTCTTCATTCTGGGGGTGGTCGTGCCCTCTCTTTTCTGGTCGGTGGAACGACTTCTTTTTCTTGTTACCTTCAGTTTTCCAACGGGGGAACTTTCTTTTCAATTGCTCCTGTCTACTAATGGTTTGCCCTTGGGATTGTCGTTCTTCCACCTCTGGAGCTTGTGCCTGCCGTGCCGGATCCTGCAAAAGAGCTTGAAATATTGGCATTTTATTACGATTCTAAAATGGTTTTATCTGGTCTACGTTTGCGGTGCAGATTTCACCATTCCTGGCTTTTAACACCACTAAGCCTGAGTTACTTTTTCTATGACATATGGTCCTTCAAATCGTGGATAAAATTTGGCAGTTTTATCTTCTGGTGCTGAAGAAAGTTAATGCTTAATTTTTAACACTTCATCTCCTACTTTATAAGTTACTCCCCGTCGTTTCATATCATAATAAAGCTTCTGTTTTCTCTGTGCTACTTCAGTGTTCTTTTTTGCTTCTTTAATTTATTTTTCTATATTGCCCATTTTAAATTCTGGGGCTCTTTGTTGAACATAAAATAATTTATCTAACGGCGTTATAATCTTTCTGCCTAAAAATAACTCAGCAGGAGTTTTGCCCGTCGTATCATGTTTTGCGGTCCTAAGGGCGAAACCTAATTCATTGACATAGTTAACCCAGCTTTTACGAAAATTTTTAATATAACTACGGACAATTTTCATTATATTTCTATTGACCCGTTCCGCTATATTTGATTGCGGCCGATACGGGACCATTTTTAAATGACGTATGCCCAGTTTTTGGCACATGTCTTCAAATATATTACTTACAAATTGAGGACCATTATCCGATATTACTTTTAGGGGCGCCCCGTATTTTAAAATATATTTATTTAAAATAGAATCAGTAACTAATTTCGCGGAGGCTCGTTTGAAGGAACAAT
The DNA here is from genome assembly GCF_044657685.1 of Stegodyphus dumicola. Lineage (NCBI taxonomy): Eukaryota > Metazoa > Arthropoda > Arachnida > Araneae > Eresidae > Stegodyphus > Stegodyphus dumicola. Next base: position 134,890,841 of record NC_140771.1, on the reverse strand, counting down.
TTCGATCCACTTACTAAAATGATCAACCATAACAAGGAGATAGCGACATTTATTTAACTGACTTTTTGGGAAAGGGCCCAATAAATCGATGCCAATTATTTCATTTGGAAATTCCGATTTAATACTATTTAGAAACCCGGCCGGGCGGAAATTAATATAATTAACTGCTTGACATGTTGGGCAGGACTGGACATACGCCCTTGTTAACTTTTGCAGCTCAGGAAAATAAACTGCTTCGCGTACGCGTTGGAAGGTTTTTCGAATAACAGCATGAGAAGCTAAAGGGGAGTCGTGTAAATCCTGCAGTATATTTAATCTAAGACTAGCTAGGATAACAGGTCGAAATTCGTTTTTAGAATTGGTAGTTTTTGTATAAAATAATAGACCATCTATTAGTTCGTAATAGGCCGCCCTATTTCTTATCGCCACAATATCTTGGTGGCTAAAATTTTCAGGATCCTTTAAATAATCATAAATATTTTTAAATTCAGGATCCTTACTCAGTTCGGTTATCACAGTTTCTCGGGAATTTATTGTACATGCTGTGAGCATTGCCACCTTTACAGTATTACCTTCTTCATCTATTTTAATTCTGGATAGGGCATCTGCTACGATATTTTCCTTTCCGGGGGTATGCTTGATTACCAGATTATATTCTTGTAGCTTGAGTGCCCATCTTATTAACCTTGGGGATAAGTTTTTCCCTGAGTACAATCTAGTTACCGCCGCATGATCAGAGTACACTGTTATTGGCGCCTTTCCAAAATAGACTCGGAACTTTTGCACTACTAACAGAACTGCAAGTGCCTCTCTCTCAGTCGCGGAATAATTTCTTTGTGTTTGATTTAAAGTTCTACTAAAAAATGCAACGTGCTGCTGATTTTGCGAAAGTACCGCTCCTAGCGCATAATCCGAAGCATCCACTGAAATTTCTAAATTCTCATCGTTTTCAGGAAATTTCAAAACAGGGGCTTGCGTTAATGCTTGCTTTAATTTTTCGAAAGCACTATTGGCTTCGGCCGTCCACGAGAATCTTGCCTTTTTCCTTTTTAATTTTAACAATGGTTCAACAATAGCTGCAAAATCTTTTATAAAACTCTAACTTCAATCTTTGGAAGAGTCAAATTTTTCACAATAACTGTATTTAACTTGAAGAAAGAGGGCTTTTCTTGGCCTTCGGATTTCCGCACCCTCCCGTCAGCAGAAATCCGTTTTAGTTTAAATTTTCTTTCTTCCTTTCCATGCCTTCCTTTTTTTTCCGCTGGCCTTCAGACTTTTTTTCTGGCTTACTATTGAACTGTCGACGTTCGCCGGTTGTTTTTGGATACTCAGGTTTCCTTGCCCTCTGATTCGATTTGCTTCCGTAAAATAAAGGTGGAAAGATTTTCGATTCGTTGCTGGTATATGCTGAAGAGTTCCGTTTCTAAACTTGCACGATCTCTTACGACAGGGAAGGCTTTTACTAAGGCAGTCTTAAAATCTTCGTAAGTATAGGTGGGACTTCCCGCTTGACCCAAGAAGCTTCTGCCTATACATTTGAACCAATTAAGCGCTTGGCCCCTCAAAGCGCTGGTAGCTAAGGTGACTTTATGGAACTCATGGACTGGATACAGCATGAAGTGGTCATCCAATTTTTCCAAAAAACTGGTTACCGGTGAGTTTCCATTAAATGTTGCTTCTGGTTTCATCGATGCACGCATGGTCTGTACGATGTACCCAAATCCTTCCAGGGCGGCAGCTGGCATTTCTGGATTCTGAGCCGCTTCTGCAGGCACCACAGGTTCTTCTTGAAACTCGGCCATGGTTATTCTTCTTCGTCGGGCGCCACTATCAGGACTTCTATTCCTCTTTACTTGCTTTGGAAACATGAACTATCCTGACTCGGAACAGGGAGCTTACTCAAGCTATGTTTACTAAATTACGTGATTCAGATCTTATTTATTGTAACAACTTAAACTGTTATGACACTTTCAATTGCACAAGAGGCCCTTGCTTTTACAACTGCATTTATTTGTGGAACACTTCCTTTTGCAATAACAGTGTGTACATATACTCCTCTCTTTTCAATCTACACCAGAGCATATCTGTGATAGTCGACATACACCGGTGAGGGTCCGAATGTAGAAGAATGTAATGCAATATTCGATCTTTCACCGACGTATTTGGTGAATGTTAACATTCTCCGGTGAAAGTCGACATTCTTTAATTTCGGTCTTTCAAGGTAACATATTTTTATACGATTATATACATATATATATATATATATATATATATATATATATAATATATATAACACTTTCTATTGCGCAAGAGGCCCTTGCATTTACAATTGCATTTATTTGTGGAACACTTCCTTTTGCAATAACAGTGTGTACATATACTCTTCTGTTTTCAATCTACCGAAAGTCGACATTCTCCAATTTCGGTCTTTCACAGTAACATATGTTTATACGATTATATATATATATATATGTATATAATATATAACACTTTCAATTGCACAAGAGGCCCTTGCTTTTACAACTGCATGTATTTGTGGAACACTTCCTTTTGCAATAACAGTGTGTACATATACTCCGCTCTTTTCAATCTACACCAGATCATATCTGTGATTATCGACATACACCGGTGAGGGTCCGAATGTAGAAGAATGTAATGCAATATTTGATCTTTCACCGACGTATTTGGTGAATGTTGACATTCTCCGGTGAAAGTCGATATTCTCCAATTTCGGTCTTTCACGGTAACATATGTTTATAAGATTATATATATATATATATATATATATTGTTTTTATATATATATATATATATAATCGTTTATTGCAATGCATTGTCGGAAACGCTTTCCTGGCCCATAGTGACGAGAGACAACACAAGAAAAATAGGGTACGAACATTGTAAAGATATTTGTTTATTTTCCTTAGCGCAGCGGAAACCAAGAAATAAGAACAAAAGCAGGGGATCGCCATCAAAGAAAGTATTCGAAAGTTCCTTCGGAACGTATCCTAAACATGGGTTTGGTAGGGATAGTCCAGTGCATTGTTCAGCAAGATCACGAGACCTAACTTGCATTATCAGTTCGTCTCTGGGTACTTCAACACATAAGTGCACGAAACCCCAGTTAGAAGTCCAACAGGAACTTGTGGCACATATTGTGGCAGGTGCTCGGAATGTCCTGGGGATGCACAGTATTTTCCAGAACATCTCATGTTGGATGTGCGAGAGATGGGATACCTGTAACAGTGTGCAGGTCGTAATTTCGAACACCTTTTTTAAGGTCCATAAGTGTCTAATTTTGTTGCTACTTTTTAATTTCTCTTGTGCTAAGCATAACTGGTGTCCGATCTTTCTTGTGTTTTGTGTTGTTTGCACCGGCCAGGAAAGTGTTTTCGGCCATGTTTTGCCATTTAATTTTTCGTGATCGTCGTCTCTCTCATATATGTGTATAATTACTTATGACTCAAGTTTTGCTACTATATGATGACATTTACAAACACGGTGTTTAAAATGCTACATATTCCCATCCGAAAATATATTTTTCTTTTCCTCTTGCCCTTCAAATAAGATATATGTGTCCTTCATTGCAAAATTTCCTGGAACTTTAATTTTTCTTTTTTCGAGGACAATGGAGAACAAGCTGTCGATATTCAAACATCAAATTGTAAAAGCCATTAAAGTGTGGCCGAAATGATCAGAAGGGCTAAATTCGCATAAGGATTTAGGAAATACATTTTGAAAGATTTTGTAAATTTTCCTTCAATAAATTTAATGCAACAGGCAAAACAAATTACAGGGAACAATAAATATAGTTGAAAACAGTTATATCTTTTCCTAATTTACTTTGATTTGATTGATTTCTTTCTTTCTTCCTGTATAAATATATAAACTTTAAGAATGCAACTGAAGAATGAGAATAAAAGTTTTAATTGAAAACAAATGGTGGCAAAAATCCTAGTGTGGCTCTGCTGGACGACGAAAAAGACCAGCAATATGATCCGAATTTGGAATAACGAGAGAAAATTTGAAATCTGTGCAGCCAGCGATGCAAAGAGACTCGTTAAAATACAGGTTTTGCTGATTCAGAAAGAACGTTACGTGTATATCTTCTAAAATGCTTTTTCCATCCTTTGTTTGTAGTTGTTTCCCTTTTCATTTCAGTTTCCTTTTTTCCTCCTATTTTGCAATTTTCGTCATTGTTTCCCTCTGTTTTTAAGCCGCCTGTTTATTATTTCTGTTATTATTATTGCAACTTATGTAAAAATTAAGTAAGGAAAAGTAAGGCACTGAAACTTTGCAAATTATTACGCTCTACGTGAGATTCATGGAGGCCGCTTATTGCATACAAATAACGCAAAATACTTTAACTTATCTGCTTGGCTTTAGGTCAGAACAACGAAAAAAACAAATTCACCCTTTGTAGAAAACAATTCTGCCAGGCAATAATCTACGGGGAGATTTTTCCCTATGAAACTGAGCCAAAAGTGTTATATAGTATCTAAATATGGAAGTGTTGTACATGTTAAACGTAATCGTCATTGCATTACCTTCACTATTTTACTACTGAAATAAAGATATACCGATTTTTTTGTAGATTGGAAAATCCTCCTTGTGATCATGAAAAGGAGCAAGAACTGGAAAAGAAGCGAGAACCGGAAAAGATGCAAAAACTGGAAAAGAATCAAAAACTGAATAAAAAGGAAGAACAGGAAAAGAAGGAGAAACTGGAAAAGAAGCAAGAACTCAAAAACAAGAGAAAACTGGAATTGACACAAAAACTAGAAAAGAAGCAAGAACTGAAAAAGAAACAAAAGCTGGAAAAGATACAAAAACTAGAAAAGAAGCAAGAACAGGAAAAGATACAAGAATCAGAACAGAAGCAAGAACTGAAAAAGAAGCAAAAATTGGAAAAGAAGCAAGAACTGAAAATGAAACAAGAGCAGAAAAGAAGCAAAAACTGGAAAAGAAGGAAGAACTGAAAAACAAACAAAAACTGGAAAAGCAACAGAAACTAGAAAAGAAGAAAGAACTGAAAAAGAAGAAAATACGGGAAGGAATACAAAAACTAGAAAAGAAAGAAGAACTGAAAATGGAGAAACATATTGAAGAGATGCTAAAACAAGCACACAAAAATGAACTGGAAAGGCAAAAGTTGAGGGAAAAATTGCAAAAACCAAAAAAGAGAGACCTGAAAATGAAGAAGGAACTGGAAAAAATGCAAAAACTGAAAAAGAAGCAAGAGCCGGAAAAAATGCCAGAAATGGAAAATATAGAGGAGTCTGAAAAGACGCAATACCTGGAAAAGAAGCAAAAAACGGAAAAGATTCCAAATCTGAAAGACAAGCTGGAATCGGAAAAGAACTGTCAAACTCGAAAAGGAAACCGGTTGAACTGCGAAAAGAGCCAGAACTGGATACCGACTGTAGAACGATTGATTTAATGACCAAACGAAGCAAGACCCGGAAAAGAAAAATAGAACAAATAAATCATATACCTGCTTCATTTTACCAAAATTTATTATCAACAACATTTTTATTATCAAGAACTTTATGGTATTCTTAGTATATGGACGGCATTTGATAATATTTTGCTCGGTAAGTGTAACTACTGATATATTATTAGCTAGTAATTAGTCATGCTAACTTTAAGATACCAGTATTATTTTAGCAGCAACTAAGTACACTCTTTCGTAGTTCAGATCTATGTTTTCAGTGCCTTTCATGGCTGCGAGGTCTTCCGGTTTTACCTGGAAAGTCACAGTTTATTGACTTTTTTAACACATAACTTTACACATGACAATATTTTTCAACAATAAATTTATGTTGTGCTACTGGCTTTAAATTGTGCAAATAAATATTGCACGGCATATCTTTCATAATTGAACTCATGAAATTAATTTATACAAATTTCATTTTAAAATTTGTTTGACCCTGAGCTGTCTTATCCAACTGCAGATATTCATAGAACTTTATATCAAGGTTCAAAGAAACGTTCAAAAAGGAATGTTTATCCACTTTTAATTATGTGTTAATCAGCATGATTTTCATTACTAAGATTGTAATTCTAAACAAATTAAAAGCTATTGTAGTATGTACATTAGCTTTTCATTTGCTTTCACCTTGTTTAAATTCAGTTTGACATACCACAGTTTCCGTCTCTACTCAGGATTTTTTCAGTGTAAAAATTCAAGATTACAAATTGAAATGAGCGAAAGAAATAACTTTACAAATGTGTGTATACATTACATCAGAATCAAAATATAATTAGATAAATAAACTGAATAATATGTTATAAAGCGAATTTATATCAATTTCGATTTCTTTGAAAATAGAGATTCCTTCGCACCTCACAAATCTCACAGAAACTCTCGGTTTGTGATTCGTGAGCTTTAGTTTTATTATTTGGAATTTGGCAGCAATATGATTCACTGTTACGATGCAAATTCTTGCTCACAAATTGGTTATCTAACTAGAAAATGGTATAATTAAAATAAAATGAATATTATTAGATGGAAATGTTGGTTTCCTTTGCGTTTATCTGAATGGTATCGTATATATAAACCTGTTGGAGACGTTTTTTTCCCACACATCGAATAGAGACACATAGTCACATAATACAAATAATATGAATACAAGAATATAGTGTAAGATGAAGCTCTACCACATTTCTCTATTACTTAAGACTGCGAAAGATTTGTTAAAGCCTTAGAGTATCATACTCTGATGGATCTCGCCGTTCTGTTTCATTTTCTGCCCTCGAAAACACATTATACAATACAATAGATTACTTTTGAAGTACAATAGATTACTTTTGCAAGTACAATAGATTACTTTTGACGGAATGGATTATTTGAAAACATTGTAACTGTAAGAATTATTCTCTGACGTTATTACTGAAAAAGCGGTTGAGAGCATAATCTTTGGCTATGCGCTTTAAGCTGTATTAAAACCATTTTGAAATGTAAGGCCTACAAACTGAAACGTAACTTTATCTTATTTCTGTACTATTCATTAGAGTTATATACATTCCCATCAATAGATTCTGAATGGCTAAATATTCTGCTTACCCAAATCAGTTATTTTTTTTCTCTCTTCTTTTTCTTAATTTTAATTAGTCCGGAAAGTAAAGCTATAGAGAATTTCACTTCTTCATTAGAAATCTGATTTAGAATTTTGTTTTCGGAGATAAAAGTTTGAATTCTTTATCCCTTTTCTAAACACAAAGATTGAAAAACGTAACATCGAAATTTTGAAAACATTTATACACTAATAGAAGGGGAAAAAAAACAGAATATAATGCTTCAGCAAGCATGTAAATATCTCTATCACTTAAGTTTCAGCTATGTTTGTTATAGTATATTCAGGCGTATAAGGCGCACTTTTAAAAGAAAATGCAAGATAGAAATTTATGGGTACGCGCTGTACGCCAGCTATAAAAATGTTATGTTTAGAAATATGGAAAAAGTGAGCATACGAAAATTAGATTTCTGCGTGTAATTAAATGCTTTTTATTTAAGTGAAATAACATAGTTTATGTACTTAAAAATTTTCGTTATCGGATTCTGTTTCATTTTCACCTTCACCTCTGATCCATACTTGCATAGACAGATCTAAGTTCCTCATATACGTCTCAAGCTATAACTTCAAGCACATCATCCAATTCTCTTTCAGTTTTGCCGTTACTTTTACTCTGATCCACACATAAATAATCATCTTTCGTTGCATCTAGACCGTCAGATATACCACATAAATTAAACGGGTTTAATTTTATTCCGTGATTTTATTATCTACTGACACACTATATATGGACTGGTATGACGTATTTGGTCTCCATTTGTAATTGTTTTTTTCACCTTCACTTTTGTTCGAGTATTCCACTAACGTTTAAAATATTCTATCGATGATTTATTGACATATATGTCTAATATCTGAACTAATGGCAATAATCCGCCTGGATAAACTGTCATATCTGTATAACACTCTTTCAACAACATATTTGTGTTATCCGTTAGATGGAGGCTGAGCATGTCCCAAAGTATTAGACTTTCTTGATTATCTGAGGCAAAAGGAAGCTTTTGCCAAATATTTCTTATCCACAGTTTCACAACATTTTTCTCAGCCGATCATTTCTCGTGAATACGGATGAAAACACTTTCGGGAAACTGCACTTCAGCAAAGTCTTTCTTTTCAAGATATCGATGAGCTTTCAATTTCGTACGGTCGGCTAAGCAGGAGATCAGTACGGTGAGGTGAGATTTCTCGTTGGCCTATTGATTTTATGTTAACCGTTATTTTTCTTTCATATCATTGTTTCTTTATTTCCTACTATATCAAAACTACAGGAATGACATCCATATTTGCAACACGTGATAGTAAATAAATTTTTGCATATTTTTAAAAACTCATCAAAGTTTTATCTCTATATTTTCGAAGCCTTTGAAAAAATTTTATCTCTTTTTCTCGGAGAACTGAATTATTCCGTGAAGTAAATCGAATACACAACCTCAGTTTGCTTTAGAGTTTTCACTTTCATTTGCACTCCATTTTTCTATTTTTAAGGCAAAGAAACGTACGCTGTTTCTTGTTACAATTAATCCATTCTAGTGATGATGGGGATTTTCTACAATGCAGTTTCCAACACTTTCGCCGACGGTAAACTATTTCATTACTTCTTTATGCAATACACATTTATTCTTTGGCGCAATAATCATTGTAAAATTTCATGCCTCTTCCACTCGTGTACGAAGCATTCACGAAAACCAAACTGCATGATTTCCATTTTCTTTCGCAAACTGAATGACTTAACATTTGAAACTTGCATTGTGTTTGTTTCGTTCGGCGAAAGCCATAACTACTGCTGAAGAAAGCACTGGATGAACTACACTTCACTAAAATCAAATGTGATATCGTTAAGTCTTTGATGTTGACATCAGAACCACGGCTTCAAATGACTACAGAAAGAAGAAACATGACTCCTAATTCCGCAAATTCACTTTGGTCGAAAGTGCACTCTTATCCAAATTATGTTCCTTATTTCTCGAAGTCCTAGAATAACATTCTCTTCCACATCCAGAATGAATACAAATCACCTCCTACCTTGCAGAAATATTTTCCCCGATAATCAATTCTCCTGCGCACCACCTTATCGCTTGCGAAACTGCAATGTTTCCGCAATTGACATATTTGCTCGTGTTTTCTAATGTATGAAATAATCAAGAAGAGCTGGTGCGGGATATCATGTTTTTGGTATTGCCAAACCACCATGTGTATTTTATTGCTTTCTTTATTTACTAAAGATCTGATGCATTGTAATTAAGCGATATAAGAACTTGATTTATATGCGATTACGTTTTCTTATACAAAATGTTCCAAGAATGTGCTTATGCGTTGTAATTTCATTTATTCAAAACTCAGTCTAGTTATATTTATAAAATTTTCAATAGCAAACGAATGTTTTAAGAAAACAGTTTAAACGTTTTGGGTCAAGATACTTTTCAAAAAAAGTTTAATCCAAGAATTATTTATATGAGAAATTTTATGTAAAAACAAATGGCGCACATTTTTACGTTTGAAATTTTCTGGCATATTCCATGACAAATTTAGTAAGAGATTTCAGGTTTTTACCAGCTATAGGAAGTCAAGGATTTCTAGAATAATTTACAAAGTCAAGGACGAGTTCTGTCTATTGTTAATTGGTATTTTCATTTCCAAAATAGAACGTTGAAAATTAAATTTTGAGAGAAGTCTTTTCAATTTTTTTGCCACGCTGCATAATGAGTTCATTTCAAAAAAGCTGAAAATAAAAGTATCAATTTTCTACATTTTACTAATTATTCTTTCCTCCAATACCTAGACTTCATTTCGGAAACTTTCCTTTTGGTTATAAGAAATAAATCACAAAACAATTGACTGATGTCAATCGAAATCAGACGGAGATACTTATGTTCAAAATTATTTCATAACGAGTGCAAACCTTTTCCTCATAAAATTATGAGTGTCGGAGAAACATATGAAGAGCTAGGCTTCGTAATTTTTACAAAACAAATGACTTTAAATTTAAAAGTACCAAAGCGCAAACATTTACGATTTTCAAACCACATTTGTACTTGCAAGTGAATGCCTACCACAAACGACCAAGATCCGGTCTAAACGTTTGCAGACAGTGCACACACATGCGTTTCGAGTACCTTTCATTTTGGTTATTTGCGTATGCCATATAACCTTCTCAAATATTCTCATGCTTGTGACTCAGAATTGAATTATCATTTTAACTGATATTTTTATGTGACGTGTAACAATAATTTTGTTTATTTTTCAGGATGAAGATTCAGGCCCCCTTTGCGCATACCGACTGTAATTTGAATAGCCAGTTTACAATAACAAGCTTAATAGTAACCGACCGTCATAGGAAGACGCCCGAGGCTTAAAGGAACGCGAATCTCTATCAAAGTTGCAACTTGTGTAAATGCAATTTTGACTTTAAAATTCTTTTATTTTCCCTTTCTCGTGTCAAAAGTGTTTTTCTCTTCAATATTTAGTTTAATAACGTGAAACTTTAATTTAAATTTTTCTTTTCACTATTTTTACTTTAAAAAGATTTTAAGTTCTTTCATTTTACAAAAGTAATACTGATTTTAAAAACTATAAATATTTCCTTTTGGTTTTTTATTTTAAAAAATTGCTTTTAAATTCTCACTTTATTTATTTTACAGAAATATTATATACTCTTATAAGCTAAACATATTTCGTTTTGTATTTCCATAAATGCCACTTTTTAAAAATATTTTACTCCTTTTTATTAAGGGGTGTTGGAAACCCTATAGCAACAATGTTGAATTGGCCATTTTTGGATTACCTTTTCTGAAATTCTGCTGTTCTTACAGGCTTGAAGGTTTTTACGTAATTAAAGTACATCTATCACCTCGCGCTCTTTCAAGCACGAGGCAGGTTCGTCTATGCACTCGCCATAGTAGGAAAATAATCTCTATCTTTGAAATTTTATCCTCTAATTTATTACACATAACGGTACACAATATACAATAAAACAAATATCACTAGTATAGTATACATTTAATTATATACATAATATAAGGCGTGCAAAACATGTTTTAAGTAATCTCAGCTATATACATAATATAAGGCGCGCAAAACATGTTTTAAGTAATCTCTTTCCACACGGCATGGCTGCCGGTCCAATCGCTAAAGTACCAAGTCTCGTATTCACGCCACCAGCCTGCCTCGATCGGTTTTTCCGAGGAATCTCGAATTATTTTAATACGGTGTCTTTAATCATAATATTGTTATTTCAATCCATTTCATCGAGAGTCGCGATCAAACTTTTAACTTTTGTTTTTAAACTCTGCAAAATAATTTTCCCTTCTTCAGATATTTTATAGAGATTAAGAATCACTTCAGCATGATGTAAAAAGAACAGCCATTTCTCAGCTTTCGATGGTGGGTCAAACATAACTCCTTTCATTATTTTCAAATGTTTCAATAATCGTTTCCCTTGCTCTAAGAATCTCTAAGAATCTCCTATATCTTGATAAAAATAAGAACCTTAATTTCTCATTTCCATATAAAATATACTTTCTCGGTGTCTACTGGCTTTAACGCCTGACATTCGAATCATGTTATTAACAGACATAAAAACAATTATAATTTTCTAAGTTAATATGGTTAATATATAAATTAAGAAGGACTTACCTTTGATCCCGATAGTGAAAATATCGAACGAAGAGCACAACTTGACGCTGTTAACTTTAATCATGAGCACACTGCAGTGGCACGTAACTTGACATGATTACAACACGGTAATTCACATTACCCCTGATTTAACTTTTCACGATTTCACTAGGATGATGAACACTGATGATCCCATTTTACCACTCACTGGCTGTTAACTTTTTAGCACATCACGCTTTCACAAATCGGATGAATTTATTCGCACACATGGCCCTAAACGCGCCATTTTCTTTCGTCATAAAAATCTTCTCTCATCGTATATCCATTCGTGAACTATCACCGAATTTCATTTTATAACTTTCAGTAACTTTTTACAACCATATTTATTTATTATTTTCACTATTTAGTGATTTCCTTTTTCACAATCTTATCCAATCGACTGCGCCGATTTGCACCTCGCGCCGTTTCAACTCCGAGGCGGGTTCGGTCATTTCTAATGCACTCGCCATAATAGGAAAATAATCTCGATCAGCTTTGAAATTTTATCCACTAATTTATTAAACAATACACAATAAAACAAATACCACTACTATACATTTAGCTTAAGTTATCCCTTTGCACACGGCATGACTGCCGGTCCAACCGCAAAAGTCACAAGTCTCGTATTCTTCCCACCAGCTTGCCTCCACTCTGTTTTCCGGCGTAACTACGTCCCTTCCTTTAACCGTCTTTAGCCCCTCGCAGATAAAATGTTCTGGAAACGTCTTTCGCTAAGGGAAGGAACATCACAATACCTAGCTGAATATCCTGAAACGAGCTTTTTTATCATTTTAAATTTTAGAGTATTTTACAGTATATTTTGTTACGCATAGTAAAATTTAGCACTGATTATAATCAAAAGCTCATTTCGGCAAATATTTGGAAGCGTAGTAAATAAGGTATAAAAATTTCAGATACCTGTGAGCAGTAGTTCTTGAGAACAGGTACTACATCGAGTATAAAAAATCACGTTCGGGGGAAAAACGCGATTTTATGTAAAAATTCTCAATTATCAAAGTATTCAATGACAAATTAAAGCTAGATTTTGTACAGTCCTAATTTTCAAAGAGATTAAAGAACGGTGTTTTAAGAAAGCTAAAATTGTAGAGAATTTGAAAATGCAAATATCAGAAATCCTCATTTTATGAAATGTTTTGGCTTTCAACACCCCTTCAACTATTCTATTCTTTAAAGGTCCTTTCTCTTTTTTTTCTATTTTGGTAAAACTTGATATATAAATTTAATTCTTTGTCTTTTAATTTTTAATTTTATACCTCTGGTCGCATTTCTCTTTAACGATTAACATTTTGCATTTGGCTTATTATTATTATATTAAAATTATGCGAAATGAACAAACAGTAAATAATGAGATGCTCAATTAAAAACAAATACAGATTTAATGATAAAACTGAAATTTTTAATGTCATTACAAACAAGATTTCAAGGGGTTCAAGAGGCCGTTGCCTAAAAAAATAAAAAAACAATTCGTCGTTTCCGGAAGAAATGAAACTTTAAAAAATATTTTCGTTGTCACAAAAACCAAACTTTTTGAAACATTACGTTATTCAAACTCTTACGTCACTTCCGAGTGTCACGTTATTTAAGATGGCATAGGTTTCGGCTACGTCCCCAAGCCTCTGGCATCTCCTGAGGGCGGTTGGTTACTACACCTGTACCAAAGATAGTGAACTTCCGGTGATATCCTTCTGTCTGTAGCTGAATGAAACTGGCTCTATTTGACGGCACACTAGCGAAACACTAAAAAGTCATGATTTAAACGACGATGATTTGAATAATTTAACTGGAATTTTAAGGACGACAATTTAGATTAACTGCTGATGATTTTTTATTTAGGTGATCGTGAGTATATGGTTTAGTGATGAAGAGTATGAATAATTGAGTAGGATGATAATAAAACTTTAGGTGATCGGGCTTTGTATCTAGGTGAAGTTCTTTTATTCTGACGACGACTTCAATGATGATGATGAAGATGATACATAGGATGGTTTAGAATGACTGATGTGATTTGGGTGATGATGGTTTATCTTATTCTGACGATGATCATGGTGACGCGATATACATGATGGTTAAAATGACGATGTGTATTACGTGATAATAAATATTTAGATGAATTTGATGGTGACATAGTTTTGACTGATGACGATTTTGTACATGATGTGAGAGTGATTTATATAATAATTTAGAGGAGTTAGACAATGAAGACGATGATTAAATGAGGATGAAGAACATGATGATTTGGTTGATATTGCTTTCTATTTAGATGATCTGGAAGATCTCTCTCGACGATGATAATGGTGATGATGACATATACGACGGTTTAAACTGAAGGTATGATTTCGATGATGATGATTATTTAAATGATGGTTTTGAATTATCTGGTGATAATTTTATAATTTTTTTCTTGGTTATTCAGATAACAATTTTGATGGTGATTTAGACGGTTTAGGTGATGAAGACGATGATCAAATGAGAATCATATTGTTGATGGTGGTGATTTAGATGATACTGCTTTTTATTTAGTTGATTTGAGCTATGATGATTTATCTTAATTTGGCGATATTTTCAATGACGATGATGATGATAATATATATATGATGGTTTAACATGAAGATGTGTTTTGGGTAGTTATGCTTAGTTAGATGTCTTAGATTAGCAGATGAAGTTGATTGGATTTAGAAGGAAATTTATATAGATGATGATTTCAATGAGTTAGATATTGATTTAGATGAAGGTATATTCATTTGATAATGACTATTTAAACAATAAGAGGGTCGTCCGAAAAATTACTTTGCCGTAAACCATAAAAAACAAAGTCTTATTACCTAGAAAAACCTATTGCAAAAGATACAGCTATATTTCTGCTACTTCTCAGCATAAGAAACATCGGAACTATACCAATTGTCATAGCGTCGGTTACCTATTTCCATTAGAGTGTCATAGAAGTCTGTCGCCTGGGAAGAAAGGCAGCCCGTCACATTTGTCTGCAACATTTCACCTGTAGGAAAGTGTGCCCAGACAAGAACGTCTTCAGGTGCAATAACAGGTGGAAGTACTTAACAGCAAGATCGGAGCCATAGAATGGATGGTCAGACATCTCCCAGCGAAACGTCTGCAACATATATTTTGTGGAATTCCCCGTATGCGTCCGATGTTGTCGTAGGACACCACAACACCAGCACTGAGCATCCCAAACCATTTGTTCTGAATGGCTCTTCAGATGTTCTATAGTAAAGCGCAATAAAGATCAGCTTTCACCGGAGCACCACTCGCCAATACGTCAATGAGCAGAATGCCTTTACTATCCCAGAATACCGTGGACTTCAATTTCCGTGCATAGACTGAGGATCGTCCGGCGCGTGGATCCCTGTGACGCCAATCAATCGTGAGTTGCTGTTTTCTGTGGTGAAGTGAGCTACCCACATCTCATCACCTGTAACGATTCTGTTAAATTGCGTTCAATAAACTGATTTATGTATCTGCTGCCTCTAGTTCTTTGTGTTTAAGTTTTGAGTATTCGAAATGGAACTCAAATACAATCAATCATATATATAGATTACATATCAATTCATATATTTGAATTAAATACATATTTACTTACCGGCCCGAAACTTTCTTAACACGTTGAGCGCGGCGCCGGTCTCTGGGGACCGACAGTGAACTTTCCGTGTGGCCGGCGTCGGTCCCTGGGAACCGGCACTGGAATTTTCGTTTGCCTGGCGTCGTTCCACGGAACCGACAGTATAAGTTAAAAAATAAATATAGTCTCAATGAAATGTGATCAAATTTAGCATTAATGAAATGTATTGAAACATTCTAAACACAAATACGGCTTAGCTTTAAGGCTTAGCTCGCTGCCGGCTGAACGGAAAGGACAGCAAATTCGGCGCAGAACTCAGCGTGTTAATTAGAAAGCTACCGCTCGGCCTTAAAAACGCACAGCAGTTTGGTTTAAATAATCATTGATAACACTATTCTATAACGTTCTTTCTATAACGTTCTATAACATTTCTATAACGTTTCTATAACGTTTCTATAACGTATCTATAACGTATTAACGTATTATTCTATAACGTTCTTTGTACGTTAAAGTACATATAGCACAAGAGTGTGCAAGGAAACTGATATATAACAAATTTATTTAATATTTTTCATATAATAAGGATAATTTCAAACTGTAAACATAATTCTAAAAATCCATGACATTATCGAATTGAGACCTGTTTCGATGTCAGATATATCTCGTAATGAAATCTGAAATTTTTTGAAATTTAACAACTAATTTTGACAGTCCAACCTGTATAAGTTTCATTTATTTGTTTAAATGTTTGTAAAGTGTTATCACAGATTTTCATAAAAAAGGGTGTGAGAGATAAATGATAAAATTGATAGATAGAAAGGGAGGGAATATTATGCATTTGTTCAGAAACATAAACGTAGTATTTGTGAGATTTCTCGCACAGCCAAGTTATAATTGTTTTGTTAAATTCTTTTTTTTCATATTTAATTCTTTTAAATTAATTTCTCAAAGTTTGTCATAATTTATGTGACTCAACTAGGTACGAAAAATTGATTCGGAATGTAAAAGAAATATATGTATTCTGTAACATTATTTTTTGTAAAGTTTAATTTTTTTTAATTAACAAGGTCTGTAACCAATGTTTGCACTTATTTAATGCACGGAGTTCCAAGCAATTTCACTCATCATCCTACAAGCTGCAATAAACACAAAAACACAACTCTGAAAATGAAATATTCTAACAAGGATTGTAAAGCCAAAGGCATATAATTAGTCTCCTCTGTATGCTCAGTTCATTCAATATGATTTCTCTCACAGCTTATAAATTTTCAGATGAGTTACTCACGTTCGTTTTTAATGGTAATCAAAATAATGTAAAACTACAATTAAAAAGATTAAAATTTCGACAAATTGACTAAATGAAAAATATATTCCCTGGTCGCTTAAAATTGCTTCAACGGTACCTAGTTCCAAATTGCAAGACGGGTATTCCACACACGGATAATCGAGAATTAGTATAACATTCTATAGCAAAATAATGCAAATTCCATGCTTTTTTCATATAATGCATTCATGCTGTCAGATTTATTATGTCTAATCTTATAATATTATTGTAAAATTACTGCCGGTAGAAATCATTCCTTGAAAATGAAGGCTCCTTGCCACCTTCTTGATGCCTAATTTCAAATGGATAATTCAAACGTGGCCAAAGGAGAAATATTAAAATTTTCAAAAATTCGTGTTTACGGTTTTTTAATACCTAGATTTACCACTGCTAACTAATATTATGATATAATAATATATTAATAATTAGTCAAATGAAATTTATGTGGCTTCGTGTCAACCACTTGGTATTTTTAACGCTGTGTTTGATCAAAAACAGAATATTGTTTATTTAAGCTATAATAAACATCCTACAGTAACATTTAGTTATTGTACATTGTTTTTCATCAGCACTTACGAGCTGAAGTTTCGTCTTATTAAACTATCCATATTGGTGTTTTTCATGCTCCTATATTGTTTTTGTATATAAATAATGGAAATTACAATTGTGATGATCAGTTCCATAAAACTCTCAGTATTCTGCAATCCTAACCACATGACCAATGGTGCCCCAAACATACAAGAAACAAACAGATATTTACTAGTAGGAATGATTTTCGAAACGTTTGCTTGAACAAAACTCAAAACAAAATAAAACAAAAGGGTCGAATCAAAATGTTAATGTTTCATAAAAATGTGCAGGATAATGTTAGATGTAAAGCCTGTTTTCGTTTCCCTGGCAGACGTACTAGGAAGTTTCATAAATGAAAGTTTTCTCTTTTGGTGGGATAGTGGCTGTGACCTATACATCGAACATTCATTGCTGGACAGTACGTGTATAATTACAGATAGATAGAGATAAGTAATTAACAGAGTATTTGACATATATAAACTCATCATTCAGATTTCCAAAGTGTTCAAATAGTAAAAACACGATACCGTATGCTTTTACCACTTCACTTATGATGTATACTATGCCCATATGAGGTACTTCTCCCTGTTAGAGTTAACTAAATCTTAGCTATTGAAATATAGCATTTTCAAATTCTTTCCATTTGAATTTAACATGAATAATTTTACTCTGATCTCTCTCTTTCTTTTCTGTTTGTTTCTTACTTCTAGCCATCTATATCCAGATCTATATCTTCTACTTGTGCCTCTGATATTTAATGTAACGGCATTTTGCTTTAGAGTAAATAGATTTAAAATAATTAAAAATTGCATTCCTGTTTTCAAAATACTTTTATTAATATTTCAAGGTAAACATGTTGATATTCGTCAAATGGAACTCGAACCTAAAATTTAATTTTTATTAAATCTTTAATCTATTTCCAGCACTATGCATAAAAATGCCCTTTCTTGTTAAAATAACGAAACTGATTTCAGATTTACTAGTAATGAATCAAATTGCAAATTGCTTAGATGACATTTTTCAGCTCTCAGAATACATTCCATTTAACTATGCAGTAAATCGAATGATTGTTTGCAGTTAACAATATGTAAAAAGCTGTTTGGGCCAGGTCGAGAAACAGGTGGTTTACATCTGGAGAAAACGAATGTTTGACAATGTCTATATACTATATATAAACTAATAATTAGAAACTTCCGCGTAATGCCCTTATGAAATAATTCACTGTATATTAGAAAAGTACGAGAAACAGACGCATATTTTTTCGAATGAAAAAAATCGAAAAATTATGTGCTTACTAAAATCAAAAATCTCAGGCGAACAACACATAAGGCCTTGTAAAGGCCTTATGTGTTGTTCCTTATTAGTTATGTGAATTTCCTTATAAGGCCTATTAAAATATACACACTTTTTGCTGCTGATCATTTAAATTTATTTCTTCGAATTGCTCTTTCAAACTTGAATACCCGATTCCTAAAAGAAAGTTGCTGATTTTGAAATTACGTATACTGCACAATTTTGGTCGTGCGTTTATGAATTTTTTCTAATTTTATTTCTTTATTAGCGGAAGTACCCGATGTCAATTAAGTTAGATTGAAAGCAATGTATCTAACAACAGAGAGAACGATACCGTTGTAATCCTTCTCTAACGATGTAAAAAATACGATTCATAGTTATACATTTTTCAGTCTGGTGCGATATGCAACCCCACATAAAAAATTTCGATAGAAAAATATAATTCTCTCTCATTGTATCAGAAGCAATGTCACTCAGCTTTTAGTGATTTTCGTCTTTCTAATCAAATGGCCATAACTGCTCAAGTTCCATCCAATATTTCACCTATATTCAACTTTAGTCGATTCAATGTCGCAAAATATTTATCATAATTGATCAGAAATCAATAACGCAAACAAACACACAAACAGACATTCTTCTTTATATATATAGGTTATGTAAAATTTACAAATTTTTTTATTAACAAAATGTACGATTTGCAAGCGAGCAGTAGCAACACTTTTCGAAATAAAACAATTCTATCTCCAACGCCCGAGACTGTTACCACTAGGAAAAATGAGTGCGAAAATTAGAACTTTCAGAATTTTTAATTAGTATTTTGGCTCATGAAAGTGGTTAAGATGAGAATAGTCGAAATGGCTTCCCTCGAATTTTCGGAATCGGGAATAACGTATTTAATGTTTGGGAAAGCTATTTTTATTTCATCTTTTATCTATTTTCGTATTTTAACAAACTCTAGGATTTGAAAGAGAGCAATGGTAACAACTTTCGAAATAAAGCAGATTTTCTTCTCCAGCTTGTGAGACTGTTGCCACTCGGAAAATGAGAAAGAAAATTGTCGTTTTTCCGAGTTTTTAATTTATAGCTCTGATTTTAGCTACTTTTTTTTTTTTTTTTTTTTTTTTTTTTTTTGAGAAAAGTGACGTCGACCTAATTGTAGAAAGTTTGGTGGTGATAGCTATAGTAGTGACCGAGTTATGAGAGGACAAACACACAAACTTTCTTCTTTATATACTATATAGATAACAAGTATGAAACTTTCCCAAATGTAAGTATACGAACCGCGAGACTGTATTAAAATTTGGATTTACTTATTTGTCAAAAAAGAATTTTTTTAAAAATTTGACATCGCCAAAACATGAATATTTTCGTGATTTAAAAACATTTCAATAACTGGAAGTATATTACTACAAGCAACGATTGCAAAAATAAAGGTCGTGTAGGGACTTTTAAGCCGGATAAAGGATGTTGGTGTACATATACGTGAGCATATACATATACGGTTGGTACAGCTAACCTGCAATATAAAGAGAGAAGCAAGCCTACTCTTTAGAAAATTTCAATATTCTTCGGCTAATCGTTTTTGAGTTATGCGAGATACATACACACATATATTATATCTACATACATACAGAGAACACGAAAAAATCCCTTTTGAATGCATTATAAAATATACTATGAAAAGGAAGAAGTCTTTATTCTGTCCGTATGAGATGTCGCACAAAAATCATCCAAATGGATTCAGATATGGACAAAATGGATATTTCCACTGAAATGTGATACTTGAAAATTTTCGTAATTATAATACTTCCTTTATATTGTAAAATGCAGTAATAAAATATTACCTAAATGGGAAATCTTAAAAAGATGAGAATTAGTACCAGAATTCCACAGCTATACTTTTAAGAAGTGGTCGTAAAAAAAAGTGGTTCTCTGAGAACTTCGTTCTAAAAGTTCAAGCAATAACTAAAACATTTTCGAATAAATTGTGTGTGAAAACTGTATGTCCCGTCGTTCAAAAGTAGTGGACTGTAAATTCACTTGATGTTCCCTCAGTGTAGAACCCAAGAAACCTCAGAGTCATAATGTTGACCGAAACTACTTTATTGGCTTTCAAACATTAAGTTGGCTGAGGAACGGCGAAGAACTCTTTGAAATCTCCGACTTCAGTAGCGGCTCACCAAGTAAACTCAGGAGAACCTCTGCTTAGTTGAAACTCACCGCAACTTAAAAGCTCTAAACCCGAGCTTTACGATCCTAACAAATTTGTGTCTGCGCCTCTCCTCGGTACAAAGGGAGAAATACAATTTGCGTAACATAGAACTAAAATATTTAATCCTTTGCGGCGCACTGTACGTTAAAGTCGGAATTTCAGCAAGAAACGTTGTATTCAGTCTATTTAGTCCTAAATAAATATACAGGTAAAATGTTGTAAAAATTGCACTTACCGTTTTAATTCTGTGGGTGTTCCATGAGGTGGAACACTGCGCCGCCAGAGCTTATAAAAGTGCGACTAAGCGAGCTTTGCAGTGAAGCACGAAAATGAGTAGAAGCGTTTGCATAAGAATGAAAAAACTCTGTATTATGGCTGTATACATGGTTTCCTGGATATACACAATATTCTTGAATATATACGAATAAATGAGATACATATCTATATACACAAGTCCTATATACAAAAATGTTTATAAATTTTCCTATTTCTTAGCTTCGTGAAATTGTTCAAAGCAAGTCACACCTTTTTGATGGAAGCACAAACCAACTAAGATTAAAATAATTAACTACGATTAATATTAACAAAAAAGAAAAATAAGCTTATAATATATAGATACACGAAAAATATCTACACAATTATTGAAAATAAACGGGAATGAGACTAAAAAGACAGCAAAACATTCGCGTAGGTCTAAGTAAAGATGAGTGAAGCTACTAATGAAATTCCCGCCTAAAAACTACCCCCAAAAATTTCGAGATGCCAATATTAATGCTTTCATAACACAAAACCCACCTCGCCCCTCAATGCTGCTTTGTTTGAATTCATTCCCTCCCCAAAAAAAATCAACGGAAAGAGAAAACGAAAACAACGGATGTTCTCTCCTGAGAGCACAGATGTTCTGATTAGTAAGAGCATGAGATTGCTAAAGGCGCAGTGTTCCCGCTAATGGAACACCTGGTTTTATTCAATGATTCTGCGTATGATTTTTCTATGAAAGATTAAAAAAATAATTTGGAGTACAGCCAAAAAAATTATGCCTATTTTTTCTCCAAATAAAATTTTTATATCATTAAAAAATAGAGAAAATTACTTGAAAAAAATGGATTTTAATAACACATAATAAATTAAAGTTATGTGTCTCCTTGTGATATGCTGCTATCTACGGTTTAAAAAGAAAAGTTCAAAGTATATTATAAAAGCATTTTTATCTATTTACGGTTGAATTTAGAGGCTTTCGAAGCGATTCAATTTGGGTGTTCCATGTAGTGGCACACTGAGACACAAAAGCTTAACCATATTTTAGAATCATTTAAAAAAATATATAAATGTAAAGTTAAATATAAAATATTCGTTTCAAAGCGATCGTTGACGATTCCATATCTCTTTAGTCTTCCGTTGATGCGGTCATCTTAGAGAGACATTGTGAAAAACCTATATTTACTTATTTTTTCAAAAACATCGGTCATCTGAGGATGGTAACCGACAAGAGGATTTATTGTACCTATATTTTCTTTTTGTAAAATTCTGCGTTTACATTTTCTAGATCTAAATTTAAATTTGATCTTTCTCAAAAAAATAGTGTGAAAATGAATGCATTTCCGTTAATAATCTATTCCGTTAATAACTCTATCTGGCTGCAGTGGTCCAGAGGTAAAGTCGTTGAACGCTGGTAGCTAGACCCAGCACAAAAACACGCTGCTTGAGAATTTTGTGGTTTTTCTAATGTGTAATGTGCGTACGAAACTTTTCCTGAGAAAGTCCTCCCCAAACGCTTCCCTCCCCTTAGTAAAAGAGCCCTAACGTGCTCTTCCAATAATCCAATAAATTTAAATACGGTACTGAAATATTACGTAGTTCATCCTGACTTGTGTCATCACAACTAACGAATCGCAACATGCAAAGGATACTTATATAAAAGGATTACTTTGAAGAAGCTGAAGGAAAAAGAACAAAAGAAGTCTTAATTTTATTCAAAGAACATAATATTAGAAATTTCATACATGCATAAAACTTTTAAATACATTTAATCTAAAGTAAATGCTCCTTTTCCCTTTTTTAATTTTTTAAAAATATATTGTTCATGAAGAACTGCCAATACAACTTTATGAAATGACTTAATTAAATAATAACGTTTAATAGTTAAGTAAATAAATTTAAAATTCTCTTAAAATAAAAAATAAAAAACTGCGTAGTACTCCCATACGTATCATTAATTTTCTACTTCCTTTCAACTTTTCAATGCAAGAGTTCCTTCTTGGATTTTTAGCAAAAAATTATTAATGAAAGGAAATATATGAAATATAGAGGTAAAAATATTCCTCATTCTTACTCGCACCTAGAATTCATTATTCGAATACGCACCAGCACCTTTTAAAAGTAGAAAAGATATATCTGCAGAATAATCGTCATGCGATTATTTTATTTACTCTCTTTTATAGGAATATATTTTCCACGACGATATTTTTAAACTGCGAAGTTTTGGAACCGCTTTCTGTTCTTCGTCGATGTTTTGTACCACGATTGTTTTCTTCGATGATGTTTTAGACTTACGATATGTTTTCCTGCCTTCTTTTCTCCCACAAATTTTCTACAACGAAGTTTCCGTCTTACGTTGTTTTCTCCGCTACGTTTTCGTCCGCGATGTCTTCGTCGGACCTCCTAGAATTCACTCGCAAGCAAGCGAAGTAATCGTTCCATTTAGACTCTTGTCCTTCGATAAAATAATACCTGGCCCATTATGGATTTATGCAAATGTACAGAGACGTATAAGATTATGGGGTTCATTTAAAAATGACTTTTCAGTCCACCTTCATATTAGTTTGATTACCATTAAAAACGAACATGAGAAAGGTGTCTAAAAATTTGCGTCTTATAATTAGGAATTTTTGAATAAGATTACAATCAAATTTTTTTTCTTATGGTTGGCACTTGCCTATGTCGGCATCGTCCTGCCCTAAGGCCAGATCGGTAGTCTCTTTATCATGGAGGCGCCTAGTAGGCGGGCCATCATTGCCTCCTATGAAGGGACCTACAATTTTACATCCATGCCTTCTCCGGGATTCGAACCCGATCCCTTCGGTATCGCACTAAGTTTTCCCTAACCACCATAACGCTAAAAAAGGCTTGCAGCTACAGATTTGATTTTATTCTTGACTTATCATTATAATCGTTAGAATATTTTATTCTCACAATTAAATATTGTTTTTTTTTTCTTTAGCTTGTACAACGATGATTCAAATTTTAGTGTTTTTCCAGCATCAATGCGGTGCGCACATTGATTACAGACATGTTGTTTAAAAAAATAAAATTTACGAAAAAAAAAAATGCAGATCAATTTTTTAACAGTGGGAATCAATTTTTCGTAACTATTTCAGTAGTGTCAGTTAGGTCAGACTTGTAGAGATTAATATTAAAATATTAAAACTGAGACTCGGTCTTTCAGAAAGCCTCACAAGTACTTTCTCTCTTTCCATAACAATGTATGTTATTGTCGTTATGATTGATCAATACCAGTATTGATCACCGATAATTTTTAAGAAAATCTGTGATAACTCTTTACCGACTTTTAAACAAAGGAATGAAGCTTATACAGTGTGAGCTGTCAAGTACTTCAGAAACTGTGTTCTTAAACGTTTAAAAATATTTCATATCTTTTAATGAAATACATCTGACACTGAAGCATGTCTCCATTCGATGTTGCCACCGATGCTTGAAATTATATTCACAGTTTCAGCAAGTTTATAATAAAAATTGTAACCAATGTGCTACTCACTGGTTTTCTCATATACTCCTGCGCTTTATGTACTTTAAAATTACAAACGGCTACAACTGTGTCTCTGTTCACCTTGTTTATTTAATCAAACTACTTTGTCTTTAACTGACAGAGTGTTGGCTTTATAGTAATATATACTTCTCACACTTCTGCTGCTTTGTTTTGTGTTAAAAATGTTTCTTCAGTTTTATTTGGACCGTAAACTCTTCAAGAAAGTAATTCAGAAATCTGATTTAGAATGTGCGTGTTGATGATTGACTGATTCAGATGCTTGATTATTTTCTGATTAGATCTCATTTGCGTCTGCAAGAAGTGCCAATAATTAGGTAATAAATCTATGCAGACTTTCGTCAGAACTCGTTGGTATGCAAGTAAATAAAATGCTTACACAAATTAATAAAATACTCCTCATATTACCATTTCGACGTTTCATATACAGATAATTTGACTAAAACCTGATAATAATTTATATTTTCTCTCTCATTGTAATGTTTCTTTATACTTTTATAAACGTTCTTCCAAATAAATGTTTCCACAAAATTATTACAATAGGTTCTCAAGCATTACCCTCTTAACCTTCTAAAACCGGGCCGAAATTCTCATATTATAGCTTTCAGACCAGCGCGATCCGAAACAGTTTTGCCCCCTCTTTGACATTTTCCTAATGAGAAAAGTCGTCAGATCTCCTCCATGGATGAAGTAAAATTTACATGTTTGTCGGACGCCTACGTCCCATAGTAGAGGAGTTGCTAGATTTGCAATTTTTTCGATGATTATTTTGCTTTCATATTTAAATGAAAGCAAAATTCTAAATAAATAGTGCATAAATAAATGTGCAGTACTGGATGCATATCCAGTGCACACTTTATTTAGAACAAAATGTATGCAATGTTTATATTTCATTCATTATTTCTAATCAATCTCGTAAATAATTTGTGAATTTTTTAACTTTGTTTTCACTCTTCATTTATATTCGCGTATTTTCGTATTAGAAATTAGAAAGCGAGAACAAAATTTAACAAAATATAGTAAATACAGACTAGATCTGTAAGTCTGCAGGCCGGAATGCGATTTTTAATAACATATTTTCATTAATAAAATAATGGTAATGACTAAGTTAATGAAATAATAATAATAATATTTATTACCATTAGATGATTAGAATGAGATTCAATACAATTAGATTTTGAGATGAACTAACAGCAATAATAAAGCTTTACATAACAATAACAGAGATTTAAATCTGCTTTTTTCGATAATTTTGTTATTATAATATAAAAATCAAAATCCGAGATACATTGGTTGCGTTTAATAATTAATTTTAACAAATATTACATTGGACTATCAGGCAAAGAAGGTATATCTTTAACGAGAATTTTTCTTTGTAAAATTGGCTTTTGTTTATGTTAGCCGAGAAAAAAATTCGTGACTTATACATGCAATCATCAAAAGAATTTTGAGAACAGTTTTAAATGTTCATGAAGAATTAATTATACGTCAATTTCTTTCCATAGGTAGAAATTTCGTCTAAAACTATCGTTATATCCAAAAGTTGAAGTCTATTTCATTTTCAACGAATATTCTATTTGCACATATTATATTTTCTAATTTATTTTAGAAAGAGTAATCTTTCACGTTTTCAAAAGAATAAGGAAATATTCGGTGTAGATACCATGTAGTAAATTTGTTTTTTATATTTCTTCCAGTAATGAAAACGATTACACTGCAATATTTTCAAAGCAAAATTAAGAAAACCGTTTACGCCAAATTTTGCATTAAGTATCTTCTCGTGTATATTTTTATTTAAAGTGTGGAATTTTCTCTTTGAAAATATCAAAAATCATGAAGAGCAAAATTAATTCAAGAGAAATAACTTTGAAATGCAATAATTCCATTGTAATATGACATAGTGGATAAAAGTCCAATACAGTTTATTTATTCACAAATAATCCCCCTCATATGCGAAATTTATGTACTGTCGATTGAGAAATATAGGTTAGTAAATTAAACCGGTTAATTCAATACTTTTCCTTTATCAATATTTTTACCTGCTCTTCAGTAAAGCGGTAAAGGTGGCTGAACACTTATAGCTCGCTTGGATTTGAATCCCGGATAAATAGTTGGATTCATGGTTTTTGTGTAACGTAAATGCAAGCCAGCTTCTCTTAGAAAGTCCTCCGCGAAGACATAACTCCCCTTATACAGGTAATCATTGGGTGCTTTGATGTAATTCAGTAAGCGAACAAATTAATCCAATCAATACCGAAAAACGGGTTGATTACATGTGGAGTTTTCCACCAGGAATGTAAATGCGAGCAATTTTCTCTTAAAAAGGTTTACACGAAAGCATCCATTCCCTTAAGCAGATAGCGTTCGCGTGCTTTTCCGTAATCCAATCCTAATTTTCATACATTTAGTAGTAAGTTGACATACACCTTATTACAGACAAAATAACAACTTTTTTAAGATATTTTTTGTCAACTTGTCTGAATTCTCTCTATCTCTTGAAGAGTATAAGAATTTCAGCAAATAAAACTGGCCCAAAATTTTATAACATTTTACTGATGTTTTGATTCAGTTTAGAAGTAACGTGAGCTTTACTGATATTTAAATATTTTTTGGCAGATCTCATCCTAAAATAGGGTGTAAAGATAAATTAATTTTATTTAATTTACAATCAATGAAAATCATTGAAAGCAATCACTGAATGAATGAAAATCAGAAAAACTATTATGCATACAATTGTCTCTTATATATCTCCTGATAAATCAGACAAAATTGATTGCATAATAGAAGCACTTTGAAAGAGTTGGCAGTTCTTAAGGGTTTTATGCACTCCACAAAACAATGTCAAAATAAAATCTTATTATTCATAAGTATGAAAATGAAGTAAACGAGTAAACGATAAAAACGGTTTTACCTATTTTCTAGAAGGGCATTAAATCTAAAATATTAATCTATTCTTATTTGTTATGATTAAAGAACATTAAATATGGTATGCTTAAAGAGCGTGCAAAATCGCTGACGTTTTAATCATAGCAAAAGTCAGTACTAAAAAAAATAGCATTAAAATTATGAGACAGATTGAGAAAGAGATGGCCTCTATTTAATTTTCAAGTATATTCGCGCGAGACGAAACCTGCGGTTTTTGCCAAAATGTAGCTAAACTGATAAGAAGAGGGAAATAATGCGTAGCCAGCGGCTACTCTGAGCAGCGACAATGGACCACCCAAAGATCTACAGATAGGCGATTCTCTAAAATGGGGAGGGCATGGATGGTACGACAGTTGTACCAATGCCGGCGCCTGAGAAAGTCATTCTCCTTGTACAACTGCTGTACCAGCCGGCTTCGAGAGGTTAATCGCATTTACGTTTACTCGGCTGGAGAACTCAGTAAAGGACTTCTTACCACAATGCCCACAGTTGGATAATCCACAGTTGGATAATAACGATCGTTAAGATAGTAGGTGCTTTGAAATTTATAATCATTCATCCTTTGGTATTTAAATAGGAAAATTCTCATCGGAAGACTCAGTGTGAAAGTAATTCAGCTGACAGGGAAGTACTGCTATATGCGGTAGAATTACATTTGCATAAAGGTATAAAACCGGCCCTTTAAAACAGCTTCAACGTTTTCATATGAACGTGTATTTCTGTTGAAATTCAACTAGTTGCAAAAGCACAAATCTTCATAATTTATTTTGAGATGGTGGAAAAACAGTGCTGATGTGTTATCAAGCTAAAAAAAAAAGGGGGGGAGGACTGTGCTCTATCTCCCGTTCTACTGGGCCGATTGACAAAATTCAAACTGCGTTTTTCATGTCTCGAAAGCGCGACTTAGGAATATATTAGATTTATACATAGCACTATTCTAACATAGGCATCTAACATAGGCATGTGTTGAAATCTTACTCCAGCTTTGGATTAGCGTGAAAGGTGATTGCTTACAAGCTCTTTTGCGATTTCTAAATTTCTTTTGACTTTTTTAAAGGTGCTTTTATTATAACATTGCAGTTTTTGTTTAGTATTTTTATCACCTGATAATTATGGAAAATTGTAAGGAAGATGTAAAAAATAAAAGGTCTTATATTCATCGACCAAAGAAAAGAAAGTTCCAGGGAAATCAGCATAATGATACAATGAATAAGAAGTGTGGTGTCAGTTCTTCGTTTAAAAAATTATATAGTGACACTGTTTTGCCACCAAGAGATAAAGATAACTTTAGAGCCTAATTTTAGTGGTTATAGACTATTTGATTTGGATATCCTATTTCAATTTATTGAAAATAATTTATGTTGTAAAATTTGTAATGTTCATTTAAGTGAACTATTTCATCATGGTTTAAGCTCAAAATTTGAGTTAGTATGCTCAAAGTGTTCATGTAAAAGAACTTTCAGAAACTCTAATATGATGGGTGTCCGAAAAAATATATCAGAGCTAAACAGAAGATTTACGTATGCAATGCGAACTCTTGGTCAAGGGAAAGCTGCTATGCAGAAATTCTGCTGCGTTATGGATCTCCCTCCTGTGATTGCACATCGTTCTTTCAAATTCGTCGTTAAATGTGACTGTAAGTGGAGACGGTACGTGGAAGACTCGAGGACATACGTCTTTGGTTGGAGTCTGTTCCGTAATAGGGTCAGAAAGCAACACAGTAATCGATACAGAAATACTGTCTTTATATTGCAAAGGTTGCGAGTCATTTCTAGGAAATGGCGTAAGTGAACACAAGGCCTGTTTGGAGAATCATGCTGGTTCTTCAGGAAAAAAGGAAATGAATGGAAAGATAAACAATTTTTCATGTTCCATGGAAAAAAGAGGTGTAAAATATACTTCTTATATTGGTGACGGTATCAGGTTCAATGTTCTGTCTTACTTTCTTCGGGAACATGCAAGGACCTGACTCGGAACAGAGAGCTTACTAAAGCTATGTTCAATAACTGTGGGAAGTAGACAGGATACACAAGAAGGGTATACAAAACCCTTTGTTTTTCTCTCTTTACAATAATTTCCGTACTTTGGAATACAAAGACCCACTACTTGTGGTCTAAACGTAAGAATATAAAAATATTTAACTAAACTCTAACTTAAATTTGGAATAATAAACGTGGAAGATTGGCCGTATATTAACGGGAAGCCGTATGTAGTACAGAGAACTGTTAACACTACAATACGTTTAAACATTATCACAAGGATTAAAACTCTGGCCTGGAAGGCAACCAGCAACTGAGTAAAACTTCTAAGGTAAGCGGCCTGCTTCGACTAACTCCTTCCTCTCTCTCGCTTGGCAAAAAGCCACATCTTAAGTACTTGGCGTTCGCCACACAAATTTTGCATAAATAAGTTAACGCTTTTAATTCTGGCCGGAAGTAGAAAATAAGAAGTGATAGTAAAGATTTAAAATAAAATAAACGTTAGTAAAACTTAAGATCCTTACATACTTCCCGCCAGAGTTAATTAGTTTTAAACTGAGGTCTAAAACGACCTTGTTGAAAACTTTTAGCTCTAGAATCTAACGCGAGGCCTAATCTTTTACAAACATTTCTCACTAGAAACTTGAAATTAAAAAAAAAAAAAAAAAATTTTGTTTTTACAATAGCAGCTCAAAGGACACGCAATTTTTCATCTGTACTGCATCTAAACAGGAGCTTTTATTCAAATCTGGTTCCTTCCAGAGATCTGGAAGGAAAACTAGTTTAATGAAATGTTACACAATGTAATGGCAAGTAACATGCATATTTATATTTCTCTTAACATTCTTATTTCATTCATGACTATTTTAATTATCTCTCCCCGTGCTCTCTGACATGTGTTGTAAAAGAACACCAAACACGAATGTGTTTATGTATACGTGTTCAGCACTTCCTCCTACAATCAAAACACTAACGTGTTAAAAATTCAACATACCAAGACCTCGTAACACACCCTAACTTCAACTCTAAACCCTGAGGTACTATTCTGAAAGTGGCTAACTCTGAAGTGTAGCGTCAGAGAACCTAACTACATTCATTCAACCTTTAACACATATTCACCATGATTTGGTCTTTTTATAGTCACACGAATAAAAAAAATTTAACATTACTTTCACTTTTACCATATCACGGTATTTCTTAACATTTAAAATAACAGTTCACGTTGTATATAAGAACATATTAAAATGCCGTTAATTTTACGCATTTGTAAACATACATTAGTAGTACATTGTTAACTTCTATTCTTTTCAAATCAAGTGCCAATTCTTCTACATTGAAATACTACATTTCAAAAAGTCTTTCAGACTAAAATTTCTTTCTTGCCAGAATGTTTTAAATAAAATTTATACAATAACTTTTACAATATTTAAGTCTTTACATATTCCTATTATACATCAACTTTAGTTTTACGCTCGAGTAATTGAAAAACATAATACCAAAATAGGTAACAACTCATTTCTCGCCTTTTTGGCGACAAAGGTAGACCTCGCATGACGTAAAACTTCTTGAAATCTGCCACTTGCAGTAAGAATGAAAGATTAACTTAAGTTTGCAAAGTAACATAAAATTTTACTTATCTTTGTTATATTCGGACATTCTTTTCTGAGCCCAGTCCTGGAAGGTAGCAGAGATTCTCGTTTGATTTATTCTCCTTCTTGTGCGGGCTCGCCCTTCAGTGCCTTCCTCTAGAAGCTTTCTTTTTTTCTCCCGTTCGGTCACCCTTGAATACCTTCTTTTTCGCCTCTGCCTGTGGTCTTGGCCGTTTGATGGCAGCTGGTCATGCCGGAACCGGGAGACTTCTTTCGCGTTCCTGCTTGGACCTCGTTGCTGGCCGTTCAAATTTTCCTTGTAACTTTTCTTCCGCCGCTGGTGGCCCTTCCGCAGTTCGGCGACATTTGCAGCGGAGAGTCCTGTCGGATAAGTAGATCTTCCGTTTTAGAGCCGGATTATAGTTGCCGTCTTTTGTCCTGGCTCTCTTTGCATACGTCGTCCTTCTCCCTTCTTCATTCTGGGGGTGTTCGTGAGCTCTCTTTTCTGGATGGTGGAACGGCTTCTTTTTCTTGTTACCTTTAATTTTCCAGCGGGGAAACTTTCTTTTCACTTGCTCCTGCCTCTTAATGGCTTGCCCTTGTGCTTGTCGTTGTTCCACATCTGGAGCTTGTGCCCGCCGTGTCTGCCGTGCCGGATCCTGCAAAAGATCTGTAAATATTTGCATTTTATTACGATCATAGTAGGGTTTGATTTGATCAATGTTTGCGGAGCAGGTTTCACCATTCCTGGCTTTTAACACTACTACAGCGTGAGTTATTTTTTCTATGACATATGGATCTTCAAATCGTGGAAAAAATTTGGCAGTTTTATCTTCTGGTGCTGAAGAAAGTGAATGCTTAATTTTTAACACTTCATCCCCTACTTTATAAGTTACTCCCCGTCGTTTCAAGTCATAATACAGCTTTTGTTTTCTCTGTGCTACTTCAGTATTCTTTTTTGCTTCTTTAATTAGTTTTTCTATATCAGCCATTTTAAATTCTGTGGCTCTTTGTTGCACATAAAATAATTTATCTAACGGTGTTATAATCTTTCTACCTAAAAATAACTCAGCAGGAGTTTTGCCCGTTGTATCATGTTTTGCGGTCCTAAGGGCGAAAGCAAATTCATTGAGATAGTTATCCCAGCTTTTATGAAAATTGTTAACATAACTACGGATAGTTTTCACTATATTTCTATTCGCCCGTTCCGCTATATTTGATTGCGGCCGATACGGGACCATTTTTAAATGACGTATGCCCAGTTTTTGGCACATGTCTTCAAATACATTACTTACAAATTGAGGACCATTATCCGATATAACTTATAGGGGCGCTCCGTATTTTAAAATATATTTATTTAAAATAGAATCAGTAACTAATTTCGCGGAGTCTCGCTTTAAGGGAATAATTTCGGTCCACTTACTAAAATGATCAACCATAACAAGGACATAGCGACTTTTATTTAACTGACTTTTTGGGAAAGGGCCCAATAAATCGATGCCAATTATTTCATTTGGAAATTCGGATTTAATAGTATTTAGAAACCCGGCCGGGCGGAAATTAATATAATTAACTGCTTGACATGTTGGGCAGGACTGGGCATACGCCCTTGTTAACTTTTGCAGTTCAGGAAAATAGACTGCCTCGCGTACGCGTTGGATAGGTTTTCGAATACCAGCATGAAAAGCTAAAGGGCTGTCATGGAGCTCCTGCAGGATATTTAATCTAAGACTAGCTGGGATAACAGGTCGAAATTCGTTGTGGGAATTCGTAGTTCTTGTATAAAATAATAGACCATCTATTAGTTCGTTATGGGCCGCCCTATTTCTTATCGCCACAATATCTTGGTGGCTAAAATTTTCAGGATCCTTTAAATACTAATAAATGCTTTCAAACTCAGGATCCTTACCCAGTTCGGTTATGACAGTTTCTCGGGAATTTATTGTACATTCTGTGAGCATCGCCACCTTTACAGTATTACCTTCTTCATCTATTTTAATTCTGGATAGGGCATCTGCTACGATATTTTCCTTTCCGGGGGTATGCTTGATTACCAGATTATATTCTTGTAGCTTGAGTGCCCATCTTATTAACCTTGGGGATAAGTTTTTCCCTGAGTACAATCTAGTTACCGCCGCATGATCAGAGTACACTGTTATTGGCGCCTTTCCAAAATAGACTCGGAACTTTTGCACTACTAACAGAACTGCAAGTGCCTCTCTCTCGGTCGCGGAATAGTTTCTTTGTGTTTGATTTAAAGTTCGGCTAAAAAATGCCACGGGCTGCTGATTTTGCGAAAGTAGCGCTCCTACCGCATAATCCGAAGCATCCACTGAAATTTCTAAATTCTCATCCTTTTCAGGAAATTTCAGCACAGGGGCTTGCGTTAATGCTTGTTTTAATTTTTCGAAAGCACTATTGGCTTCGGCCGTCCACGAGAATCTTGCCTTTTTCCTTTTTAATTTTAACAATGGTTCAGCAATAGCTGCAAAATCTTTTATAAAGGACCTATAATATGAACAAAGTCCTAGAAAAGAAGAGAGCTTCTTCGCGGTGTTTGGAGTCGGATACTTTTGTACAGCGATTATTTTTGATTCGTCTGTCTCTATTCCTTTCTGAGATATTTTGTAACCTAAATATTTTAATTCAAGTGCTGCAAATTTGCACTTTTCGACATTAACTTTTAGACCGGCCTCATTTAATAAAGAAAACACCTGTCTTAAATCCTGTACATGTTGGTCGAGATTATCACTAGTAATAATGATATCCTCTAAATAGATAAATGTGGACTTTCCATGAACAGTCCTTAACACAATGTCCATACATCGCTGAAATGTTGCCGGTGCCCCTGAAAGGCCAAACGGCATGCCAGAAATGCATAAGTGCCAGACTTGGTTATAAAAGCAGTCTTAGGCACGTCCTCAGGCCTAATCCCTATTTGAAAATAACCAGTCGTTAAGTCTAAAGTCGTCATATATTTGGTGGATGTTATGTTCCTTAGAATTTCTTCAATAATAGGTAACGGATATACCGGATATTTAGTTATGGAGTTTAATATACGGTAGTCAATTGCGAATCTCCACCTTTTTCGATGTGTCAATGGATAGTCATTATTTATCTTACATAAAACCACCGGGCTAGCATAACTACTTGAGATGGGCGTTATGATCTTTTTACGTAGCATATCGGTGATATACTATTCTATAATTTTTTCCTTATTCTTATCATACCGGTATGCTTTGTGGCGAACTGGCATTGAATCTCCGGTGTCAATACTATGGTTAGTAACCTGAGTAAATCCTGGAATATCACTAAATAACGAAGCAAATTCACTTACCACTTGTCGGATTCTTTGTTGCTCTTCATTAGGCAGGTGGTCAAGGTTTAACATCGGCGGTTCAGCCTTTTCTTCACGAACTGGTTTCATTGTCAGCTTAAGAGACGCTTCATTAAAATCTAGCGTTGCTTGTGCCTCTGAAAGAAAATCTATTCCTAAGATAATATGAGCTTGCAGATTCTTTACTATGAAAAACATAACCTTTACTTGTTCGTCCTTGACACGGACATACAGACGTAATTTACCTATACACTTACATCTTTCTCCTTGCGCAGCTAACACTGTCGTATTATCCGAATTATATATACGATATTTACGAAAATACTTCCTAAAAAAATCTTCTGCCACACAGGAATACTGCGCGCCTGTATCCAGGAGTGCGGTGGCTGGGATATTATTTACCAACACTTCAATCTTCGGAAGAGTCAAATTTTTCTCCATTACTGTATTTAACTTGAAGGAATAGGGGTTTTCGTGGCCTTCGGATTTTCGCACCCTCCAGTCAGCAGAAATCCGTTTTAGTTTAAATTATTTTTCATTTCCGTGCTTTCCTTCTTTTTCCACTGGCCTTGAGACATTTTCCTGGATTGCTATTGAACTGTCGACGTTCGCCGGCTTTTTTTGAATGCTCGGGTTTCCTTGCCCACTGATTCGCTTTGCTTCCGTAGCCGTGTGCTTGAGTTTGCTGTAGTCTTGGCGCACCAAATTGGTTTCGCAGTTGATATTGACGTCTTCTTTCAATGTCCGCCGTTCTTCTACTTTCAAACTGGATTGCTAGCTGAAATAACTTTTCCAGTGTAGTCGGATTTCTTAATTCAATAAAGTCTTGCACTTGGGGCAGTAACCTCGGCAAAATCACTTGAATTATCTCAGGATCCGGACGGTTTCCATACAAGATTTTGAAGACGTGAATTTTTCTTAAAATACAGCTTGAGAGATTTTCAATTGGTTTCTGGTATATGCTGAAAAGTTCCGTTTCTAATTTCGCACGATCCCTTACGTCAGGGAAGGCTTTTACTAGGGCAGTCTTGAAATTCTCGTAAGTATAGGTGGGACTTCCTGCTTGACCCAAGAGACTTCTGCCTATACATTTGAACCAATTAAGCGCTTGGCCCCTCAAAGCGCTGGTAGCTAAGGTAACTTTTTGAAATTCGTGCACGGGGTAGAGCATGAAGTGGTTATCCAATTTTTCCAAAAAACTGATTACCGGTGTGTTTCCATTAAATGTTGCTTCTAGTTTCATCGAAGCGCGCAGGGTCTGGACGATGTAACCAAATCTTTCCAGGGCGGCAGCTGGCATTTCTGGATTCTGAGCCGCTTCTGCAGGCAGCACAGGTTCTTCTTGAAACTCGGCCATGGTTATTCTTCTTCGTTGGGCGCCACTATCAGGTTCAATGTTCCGTCTTACTTTCTTCGGGAATATGCAAGGACCTGACTCGGAACAGAGAGCTTACTAAAGCTATGTTCAATAACTGTGGGAAGTAGACAGGATACACAAGAAAGGTATACAAAACCCTTTATTTTTCTCTCTTTACAATAATTTCCGTACTTTGGAATACAAAGACCCACTACTTGTGGTCTAAACGTAAGAATATAAAAATATTTAACTAAACTCTAACTTAACTTTGGAATAATAAACGTGGAAGATTGGCCGTATATTAACAGGAAGCCGTATGTAGTACAGAGAACTGTTAACACTACAATACGTTTAAACATTATCACGAGGATTAAAACTCTGGCCTGGAAGGCAACCAGCAACTGAGTAAAACTTCTAAGGTAAGCGGCCTGCTTCGACTAACTCCTTCCTCTCTCTCGCTTGGCAAAAAGCCACATCTTAAGTACTTGGCGTTCGCCACACAAATTTTGCATAAATAAGTTAACGCTTTTAATTCTGGCCGGAAGTAGAAAATAAGAAGTGATAGTAAAGATTTAAAATAAAATAAACGTTAGTAAAACTTAAGATCCTTACATAGTTGATGCAAAACCATTTGCAGGTATAACTGACGCCAAACCATATGGTTCATTAAATATAGAAAAAATTGAGTGTGTTGGACATATTCAAAAACGAATGGGAATATGGCTACGCAAATTAAAACTTGAAAGAAAAAAAGTGAAATTAAATGACGGTAAAATCTGTCTGGGAAAGGGAGACTAACAGATAAGTTAATAAATGAAATAACTTCGTATTATGGTAATGCGATTAGAGAATATAATGAGTCTGTTAGTGATATGAGAAAAGCCATTTGGGCAATTTACTACCACAAAATATCGAGTGATGAAAAGCCGATTCATGACGTTTGTCCTACAAATGAAACCACATGGTGCAAATACAATAAAGCTAAGCAAAATAAAGCTGATTATAAGCATATAAATTCTGAACCAGTCGCTGTAATGGAGGCAATAAAGCCAGTTTTTATAGATTTGTCACAACCTTCGTTATATAGACGTTGCCTTGGCGGCAAAACACAAAATAATAATGAATCATTTAATTCCTTAATTTGGAAATTTTGTCCAAAGACATGTCGTGCTGGTAGTAGGATAGTTCAAATTGCTGGAAATGAAGCAGTAATTGCTTTTAACGAAAGGTCTGTTGGTAGACATTCTGTAAAAAATGAGCTACAGCTTTTTAGAAGTAAGTTTTCTATTGAAGGATTTTTACAAATTGATAACAAGAGAATAGATAACGCAGAAAAGAAAGGCTTGTCAGAAACAAAACAACAGCTAAGCTTGAAAGGCAGCAAAAAATGTCAGAAGTGCAGGCCTCCATAAAAATGATGGGGATGTTTATTGTGCTGGTGCGTTTTAATTTGTAAATAAAATTTTAGCAGTTTAGCATACAATTTGAAGTAAGTCGTAAAAGATTTTTTCACCCATGTTAAATAATATGTATATTATACAATATAATACATATCATATGCTTAAATGCTTGAGTTTATTTAACTAAAGTGGTTATGTAAAAATAAATTTTTGTGCAAATATGCCACATGTGTTTTAATATACGGCTATCATTCTGTCATGGTAATGTATATAGCAAGGTAAATTTAACGTGTTTCATACTAACAAAAGCTTCTGCAATTTATTAGGATTTATACTTTTTAAATATATCATTTTGAAAATAAATATACTATGCACTTTATTATTAAAAAGTTATATACTGAAGTATTGGCATTAAAACTCAAATTTCTTAAAATACGGTTTTTCGCAGTTGTATACATAGCATTTAAAGTATGCTAAAGTTACATTGTGGAAGAACTGTTAAATGTTTTATATGTTTGATATACAGTAATATATTACAGAGAACTTTAGCTAAGACATTTGGCTATAAGTAAATTATTATTTGTAAGGAAGTTTTAGTTTTATCTTTCTTAGTCGATATGTTATACTTCGATGAATGTAGCAGTTTAGCATACAATTTCAAATAAGTCGTAAAGGTTTTTTTCCCACCTATGTTTAAATAATATTGCATAATATGATACATATCATATGCTTAAATGCTTGAAAGTACTTAACTGATGTGGTTATGTAAAAATAAATTATTTGTTCAAATATGCTACACGTATTTTAATACACGGCTATCATTCTGTCATGGTATTTTATATAGTATGGTAATTTTAATGTGTTTCATATTGACAAAAGCTTATGCAATTTATTAGGATTTATACTTTTTAAATACTGTGAGAGCTAGAAGAATTTTTTCAACCTAATATTAAATGATTATTATTCCAAGTATATCGGCAAATTAAGACCACTGCGATGATGATTTTCAGACTATCCTAAGTAAAATAATAAAAAACGGACTTTATTCTTCGAGCTTTAACTGAAAACGTTCACGCTTGTAATGTCCTGAAATTTTACTGTAAAACGAGAATACAAAGTTCCATCTACTACCATCGCATGGGACAATCATTTTCCGATTTCAAAAGCATGCGCTCAGATGTCAATGAAAAGCCTCTGATAATTAAAAGACAAAATATGCGAAATAAAATGAAAATTCGAAGTTCTTGTATACGCACACATACAACTATCAACAATTCTTATTAAAATGAGCAAAAATTATCTGGCAGTAGTTTTTAGGAATATTTTTTAAAGCATGTTATTTAACATAGATAGTACTGTTTACAGATTTGTGTGAAAATATGCAAATTCCGTTTATAATTTGTACAAGAGTATTTCTTATATTTCAGTTACTCAACACTCACCACCGAAGACGGATTGCATTTAGCAACGGTTTGTTGATATTTTTTTAAAACACATTACCTAAAACATACTTAACAGACTTTAGTATTTACGGCATGACAAAAAAAGCACACAAAGATCGTCTCATCGTAGAAGTTCTGATATTTCCTACAATATTTAACAACTAGTACAGAAATTCAATCATTAGTACATTTTCCCTCTTTCCTCTCGATAAGTCCTGCATATTTCTATCAATTCCTTTGACATGCTTTTTGTTGACCATTTTCGCAATATTGATATACCATCTGGGAGAAAAACGATTATTTTTAAGCCTTTTCCAGTTATTCTGCTTCAAAAGCTCATAGAATCAGCTGGGATAGCAGTCTCCCAAACAATTTTAAATGCTCTTACTAATAAGCAAATTCTGAAGAAGAACCATAGTAGAGCTACAGGAAAAGGCTGCCTGATTCGTTTTGGGTGGTTTCATGTACCGACTAATTATTTTTTGGCGGTTTCACACACACTGCCTGATTAGTTTTTGGTGTTTCAACATCGACTGTTAGTATCGTGTGAACTTTCTCTCCATAGAAAGCGAATAAAGCAAAGGACATAGTACAGCAACCTTCTCATGAACATATTAATCAACTGCAAAACTACTGACCGGAAAATGTGCTCTTGATAGTAAATGCGGTACTTTTCCGTTTTGCCGGCGCATGCGATAAAGTCGCCAATAGTGGTACGACTGACGCCAAACGGAATATCTTCTCTGGTAACCTTTTACGTCTCATTTTCAAAACAAATCGCAGCCATTTTTTTTAATCAGATTGATTGTTTCTTTCAATACTGGGGTGAAATTACACAGAAGTTTTACCAGATAGCTCAATTTTATGCCCTAAGGCCATTCGCCGGGAAAACGGAAAAGAACCGTTTGTATCTAAGGAGCATGAATAATAACATAAAACAAATATCCTAAATACGTCATTTTTAGATTTTATGGGATAATAAATGAGTTCTTTGATAAGGTCATCCATAAAAGCAAAAATTATGTGCACACTGAAATGACATTCTGATATCTGAAGCAAATTAAGGATTTCTTTTTACTGGCAAAATTTGAACGTGAAAAACGAAAATAGAATAATAGGTTCTTTGTACATAAAATTATAGAGAATTTTTACCAGATAACTCAATTTTACGCCCTAAGGCCATTCGCAGTAATTAAGTCAATTAGGATGCAATCACATCGCTCACTCGAAGGTGAAAATATAGAATAGGCAAAGTCAAGGGTTAAATTCACCCATTCTACTGAGAATGCACCAGCAAAGTTAAGCACTACGGCGGTTTTACTAATTTCTGAGTAATCTATTAATACGAATGGGAATAATTCTTGGATTTTAAACTTCTATTCGAAATGAAGATTTAACTTGAAATTAATGTAGGTAATTACTGAAAGAATTAGTTTTTTCGAGCGTAGTTTACATAAGATGAGATCACTTGGGGTCCCGTGATATGAACCGGCGAATCAGGATGTTGAACCATGAAAGCATAGTAAATTGTTAATGTCTTTTTACAAATTTATTGTCTTTATTTATTGGCTTTTTATAAAATTTTAAACGATATTAAAATGTTCATGCTTTCAAAATAAAAAATTATTAGAACTAACATTTGTTATGTGTATAATGTATGTTGTCGCCAATAAAGTCTGCTTGGCAACATTTGAGCCGGCGAAACGGAAAATTACCATAAATGCTAATGTTTAACGTAAACCTATAGTCCGAAATTTTGCATACACAGCTCAAGTAGCGACAATCTCCTCTGCGTAATATCGTAGTATACGGTACGGCCCTGGAGCGATTTTGAAAATTGTTGCCAACACCAACATTGACTCGTTTACTGCTCATGGTAAATACCACGTTTACTGCTCATCACAATGTTACCAAAAGGTACATTATAATGAGCCAAAAGGTGCATTATTATAAAAACTACTGTTGTACAAAGTCGGCAAATCCCGTGTGTACCGTATACCAGGATACACTCTCCCATTTTTCAGTGCAGTTCAAACCTAAACGGAGCAGCAGTATCAGGAGCTAGATTCTGTCCAAAGCAGGCGTAGAGACTCTGTGAGACTTTGGCTTTATTCCAGTTACTCTGTAATAAAGCCAAAGTCTACGGCTATAAACATAATGGCTATAAACATAAAACTAAACTCAACTTATAACCCATACCGCAGATACTGGCAAAACAATCAAAGAACTAAATAAACTTAATTCTTAACCAAATATTAAAATACTGGGTAGCTTGCCCTTAAATCGTTCTCCGAGGTAGATTCTTTGGCCTCGCCATCAGTATCATTTCGACTTTTATTCTAAATAAATTCAACATAACAGTTTGAATAAAATACGATACAACTAAATATTTTGACTTACAATTTTTTGAGTCGAGATTTTCCACCTTTCTAAAACACTGAATTACTTATTAATTGAAGTTAACCAATTTGACATGACTTATAACAAAAATTCACAATTACGAAACACATTATTGCTTATTATACAATTTTTCTAACTAAATTACATAAATAATCACAAATATACGAGTCAACTTAGTTATAATTTTAGAAATTTACTACATAATCTACTTCAAAATATTCATATCCAATTAGATTATTTACAATTTTTATAATGTTTAACTCTGGTTGTTTTCGTAAATAAATTATAATTAAGATACAACAACACACCGAACAAGTATTGATTTTGAAGTCAAACAACAAAAATCAGCGTTAATTTTTCAAATTTTCACAGGACTAGTTTCGATGCTTTTACCGAACCATCATCCTCCATAAATACTTTATATATATTTTTGAAGTATTTTAAAAATATTCTTCTCTAATAGAGATTGTCTGTTTGCATTCACAGAAATAGTGTGTAAAGTCTGCATTTTGTGCTTCACAATCCCATTTACATTTTAGTTTGTCCGTGATTTAGTGCTTGATTTATTCTTTTGTCACTAGAGAGCCTTTTTGTCTTAACTTTAGGAAAAATCTGAAATAATTTTCTTCCAGTGTTACCATTATTCAACCGGTCTTGCCATTTTTTTCATAATTTCTTTTTGCAATAATATTTTCACGTATTCTATTGAGAGGATGAAACAAATATCTATGTTATCGCTCTTAGTTGCTTCCTTCGCGGTGTTGGGTAAAATCCTAGTATACGGTGCAGCCTTGGCGCGGTTTTGAAAATTATCGCCAACAGCAAACATGATCCAAAGAACGTCTATATATATACTATAGTGTATATACATTGTGTATACATAGTATATACTATGTATAACTATATATATTCTTCGAATGACCCGTTTACTACTCATCGTATATGTCCAGTTTTTACTGCTCATCATCAAAGTCGCCAAATGTAGCCAAATCCCGTGTGCACCGGATACTAGGATTAAACCCAGTGTTGTCTGTAGCTTCATTCCCAACACTCCTATGTAACCTTTAACCCAATTTATTTTCAAGTTATGTTTTTCTATAAGTTCTACAGTTTTATTTCTGGAAGTGCTTGATTTATAAAGGGCTATAAAGTGGTCTTGTTCCCCCGTACCCGGGAGGAGCCGTTTATGTATCCATTACATAAGAGAATCAGAACTTGCACCTGGAAAAGTGCAGCTCCTGCTAAGAAGTTGTTTTCTTAACGTTTATGTAGTGCGTTACGGTTTTGCAATCAAGTTGATTGCAGCAGGAAACCGAATTCTAACAGAAGCTTTTGCGTTTATTAGAAATTAAAGATTCACAGTCGAATCCCAAGTTTTAAACAATAAAAACTATACGTTAAATAAGATTCAAGTCTAAAATTAATAGGTATGACAATGGATTATCATTTGAATATCATACGTGGGTCACCTGAAAGCAGAAACTGAAAGACAAATTAGTCTTTATTGGAAAGGAAAACCACATTAACCCATCGCTAGGACTTTAGCAATAATCTGAGAAGTACACAGTTCCAGTCACAGATTATTTTGTGGCGACTTTTATAATGGATAATTTAGAGAGGGAAAGAAAATGTAATGGTTAATCTTCATATTATAGTAACTTGGCGATTTTTGGCGAATATTTGGCGACCAACCCTGCTACAGCAACCTGCTAGTTTTTGTTTGGACGCCATTTTGTTTTCACAAAGTAAAGGCATGTTTTTTTTTTCAACATTTTTTCCAACAATCTGCTAGCCGAATTACACTTATGCTAGAACTTTTATGGAACAAAAGTGCTTAATCATGACGAAGATTAGGTGAGAAATTGGGAGAAAGTGCAGAATCGCAAACTGCTTGCCGCGTTTTTAAGAATTGCCCATACACGGTAATCCATGTACACGCCGACCTATTTTCACTTAAAAAAACATCCCAGAATTGCACAAAAATGGCATTGCGCCCACTCTTGACTTTATCCATGTACACTGCTAAAGTCTTAGCTAATAAACTTTATCGCCATACCAAAATGTCTCCAAACTACCTGTTACCATATTCCAAAGATTAGCCAATGTGGTTTCTTGCATATTTTATTTATTTTATACGTGCAAATGTTCATCCTTGGAAAGAACATATACAAGCTGAAGATATAAAAGCTTGCATAGTATACAGACTTTTTAGCGATCAGGTAATTTCATACATGTCCTTTTTACAGACTTCAAAGATTCGCAAAATTTTCCTGCATTTTCGTGCAAATTTTTCTATTTCATGCGAAAAATTATTTACATGTTTCATATATAAATTTGCTCTGTAAAAATAAATTTCTGTGCACGTTTGTTCCACTACTTTCCGGAAACTTCCGATCGTGGTTTTAGCTAATAAGCACTTAAAAGCAATTTCGCACCTAATCTTCGTCATGATTAAGCACTTTTGTTCCATAAAAGTTCTAGCATAAGCGTAATTCGGCTAGCAGATTGTTGGAAAAAATGTTGAGTAAAAACAAAAAACAAAATGGCGTCATGAAAAAAAAAAAAAAACTAACAGGTTGAGCAGGGTTGGTCGCCAAATTTTCGTCAAAAAATCTCCGAGTTACCATAAGCCGAAGATTCACCGGATGTATTTTCATGACCAAAATCTCGCCAAGTAAACAAAGAACAACAGTCTTGTATTACAGTAATAACTCGTTTTCTAATAATAAAACTATAGGGTT
The DNA here is from genome assembly GCF_044657685.1 of Stegodyphus dumicola. Taxonomy (NCBI): domain Eukaryota; kingdom Metazoa; phylum Arthropoda; class Arachnida; order Araneae; family Eresidae; genus Stegodyphus; species Stegodyphus dumicola. The sequence goes on along the minus strand of NC_140771.1, from coordinate 134,847,168 downwards.
ATATTGGGTCGGTAGAAAAACTTGGGAAAAGAAACAGTAAGGAAGAACATTTTTAAAGTTGCATAAAATAGCTGGATATACCATATGTGTGGAAGTTTTTCATTTCACTAAATTATATTTGGCAAACGGAAGTCAAGACGGCTTCCTGAACCAAGATCCTCACTAAATTATCTATTAAGTCTTCAAACGGAATACCCGAAAGCAGCTGAAGTTCATAGCAAACTGTATGGTGTTTACAATTCACCTGCACTTCATTTCAACCGCGTCAGTATTTGAGGACAAGTCTCTTCATAAGGTTTTTACTAGTCTTTCATGCGTAGCTAAGGTAACAAAGCGATTTATAAAATTTTCCGAAACGTACCTACTGACGATTTTATGATCATGGTCCCAGCGAGCTAGCACCCTAAGGAATTCGTCGCTTAATTGGCATAAAAATTCAGCGTCTAGTTATTTAGCTGAAAGATCTTTAAGAGAATAAGTAAATTTTACATTTCCGGCTGGCCTAATCATAATTGCGGATAGCAGTTTGAACGGTTGCGGCAGCCTCCTGCTGCACATTACTGTTAACATTATCATTTGAATCCTCATCAGTATTACAGTTATGAACAACATTGTTATCAGTAGAATTATTAACGTTTAAACTTAGATCACTATTACTAGACCCAGGATTATTTCCAAGAATAAGAGAACTAATAACATTGTTGACAACATCACATCTGTTCGATAAATAAAAGGTTACTTCTAGACTTTAAATGCCCAAGCATTTTTATTAGTTTTTTTTTTATTATTATTATTATTATTATTATTATTATTATTATTATTATTATTATTTTATTTTTATCATTGCGAGATATTTCAGATTTACTAGTACAACCATTTCTTTTACTTTTAGAATTACTATTACCTAAAACAATGGAATTTGGCTCAGGGCCTACGTTGGCGGTACCATCATTACATTTGTCATTACCTTTAACAAAATTTGAAGAATGCCAGGTAGAATTTTCACTTACCTTCTGAAACCTCAATCTGCTTGGTTAGCATTCGGACTGCAGACATATAATCATCAGTAGAAAGGCCAATAACCCATTGTCCCGCAGTTAATTCTTGGTGCGTGCAACACGTTTGATCCTCAATAAATGAAAGTCTTCTTCACACGCACCAATCTCCAAGTTCACAAATCTTGAGTTGAATGTTCGTTACCCAGAGAACGTCCATGTCCGTCCGTTAGAAGTGACGGGCGCTAAATACTGATTCAAATCTGAGTTATCCATCAAGGCTGAGGCCGAAGTTCCAAAAACATTGCGGGACAGAGTCGGGAAATCTTCGGCTTCCGCAGAGAAACTACGCTCGTGTATCATAAAAACCACTCTACCCAGCAGAGTACAGAAATCTCTTAGGATCTTGGATCATATCTTTACTGCTGGCTTTAGCTACTAGGAGCTCTTACCAGTATATTATCATTTTACCATAGGCCATAAAGTTAAAAATTTAAGAGGTGCATTTAAAAATACACCGCGCCCGAAGGCGAGATCAATAAATGAGAGAACTCATAAAATAAGTTTCGCTAAATTGCATATCATGGCATAGCATGGGTGATTATATAAATGGTGGCGAGAAGCGAAATGAAAGTCTAAGCTTCTGGGTGAATCAAGAAGAGCAGAAACACGTGATCAGCGTCCGGCATTTAGATGAGTCGAGGAGTCAGAGTTCGAAAATTGAAGTTTTTTCTAGTTTTTGGAAATAAAGTTCGAACATAGTAAAAGCAACATCTATCTGTGAATTTAAGAGTCCTATGTCTTTTGAAAATCTTCTAAACTTGCGATAAAATCATTAAATGAATCGGAAATTGTAAAAGACGAAAATGAGGTCATGTAGCTCACTAGGGCTAATGAGTGAGAGTAAGCACTTGGTGTTACCACGAACTTTGATTTTAAAACACACGATACGAAATAGTAAAAATAAAAAGTAAAAGTAAAAATTTTGGTTAAATAAGTAGACAAAAGAAGAATTCATCGATGAAAAATAAAGTCCTAACTTTGCAAAGTTCATCTTTCTTGAATAATAACAGAAATCTCGCACCAACACAGTAGGCGTCTAACACACAACTTCCTTCGGTGCTCGGTGTTGCCAGCTCGTTCGCTGGATTCGAGCCTCGAACCCAACTACCGGTGTTCACGGTTCATGTTCTGCTGACTATATTTAGAATTCTCTTACTTCGTTTACAGAACTTATAAAACATGTGGTATTTTCCCGTCTCTAGTCCCCTGTTCCGAATTGCAAAACTGTATGTTATTTACCTTTCGTGGAATGTATAAAAATTAAAATTCAATTTCGTAGTTTGTGATTAGCAGTAGGGTAACAAACGTGTTGGCGACTGATTTTTTGCCATGATAACCAGGAAAATGAACTGCTAACTCAAATAACTTAGCACAAATACGCTAAAAATCCAAAGGCGAGAAAGCGCTTAACAGTGATATGAACAAGTTAATTATAAAAAAAATTAATATGAAACTACTATTAAAAAAATCTGAAAGGTTTCAGATTTTAAATTACGTCCGAAGGGGCTTTCTTTTTACATTTTGTTTGTTACCTTTATTTATTAAATATTACGTTCTTCGCACTTTAAAATTTAGTTCAAGAGCAATATCGCAAAATACTTTTAAATTGAGCCTACCTTTAGAATTTCCGATACATAGTCTCGCGCGCTGGAGATAAAAATGTTTTTTCTATACCACGTTGCCATGACTCGCTTTGAAAAGCTTGAGTTTGTTAAATTAAAAGTTCGTTAAAGTTTTACAAAATATGAAATCGATCATAAAACAAATTCCAAATTTAGGCTTCTACATGCCCATTTTCGGGTGGAAACGTACTTTATTCAAAATTGGATGCCTCTAGGTACCCTTGTGTTTTCACAGTGCAAGAAATATACATACATTTATATAGATTTTTCATTACTTAATTTCTTCAAATATAATGCAGGACTCTAACATTGGGTGGCAACAGTTTGAAAAGTAAAACGGACATTTATAGTGATCCAACGCAAAATCCCAAAACGAAAACAATAATCAGCCCCTTTAGACTAATAAACAAATAAAAAAATGTGAAAGAGTTCAGATTTTACATTACGCCCAAAGGAACTTTTATTAACCGTTTTGCGTTACATTTAATTACGAATTATCACGTTCTTTGGACTTAAACCATAAAAATAAATTCAACGGCAATATCGCAAACTAATTTTAAAATGAGCCTACCTTTAGAATTTCCGATACACAGTCTCGCGAGCTGGAGATAAAAAGGTCTTTTCTTCGTGCATTGCTCGATTTGAAATCGTTCAGTTCGTTAATCAAAAATTCGTTGAAGTGTTACAAAATATGAAATCTTTAATAAAACAAATTGCACATTCCAAATTAGGGCTTCCAGATGCCCATATTCGGTGGAAGATTACGTTTTTCAAAATTGAATGGCTCTAGGTACCGTTGTTTTATCGCAATGCGAGAAACATATATACATTTATGCAGATTCTTCATTATTTAATTCATTTAAGTGTAATACAAGGCTCTAATATTTCGCGGCAACTATCTAAAAAGTGAACCGACATTTCAACGCAAAATGCCAAAACGAAATTAATAGTCCTACTGAGCAAATTACCCCTTTGAATTAAAAAAAACCGTAACTATTAAAAGAAAAATTATTGTCTAAACAGTGAATAACTAGTAATATTGTTTTAAAATTTTCGCCAAAACTGAGATATGTAATTAAAATGTCTAAGAATCGAATTATAGTCCATATATTACGAAACCGATGGAGGCTGAATTTGTGATGACGTCAAGGTCATGTGAACATACATAACTATGACGTCACAAAAATTACGTAATCTCTAATGTCATGTGCTACCTTTTTTCTAATTTTTGATTCTGCTTCTGCTACATTGGTTAAAAACTCTCTGACAACGCTGAACTCATGGTTAATCTTTAATCATTTTTAGGGTCAAAGTGAGTTTGCTTTTGCCCAGTAACGGCTAATTTTACTTTGATTATAATGGTAATTGCATAATCGAAACGCAGAATATAATCTGTTTACGCATATCGACAGATTTCCATGTTTTATAAGGACTTTCACAGAAGAAGATAAAAACTTAGGACTTCAAGATTTTGTAGCATCTGTTTCTTGCAGACGAGAAAACCCATAAAAACATACTATCAGCTCATTCGCCAGATTTTGAAACGAGGTCTAACTATCAGTATTAATTGCTCTTAGATCATCTGCCACTACGGGGTCGCTTGGAGTCCAAAGAGAAATGTTTCCAATCCTGCAAGAAAACTGGTTATTTTTTTCATATTTTTTTAAAAACTTTTAATGGTTTTAAAAGCAAAATCTGGCAGGCTATGTGTGAAAACTGCAGTTTTTAAATGATTCTAAGAATAGCGTAACAATTCGTAGCTAAAATGAAATATTCCTACAACAAGTAAGCCGCCGAGCGGTAAAATGGCTGAACACTGGTAGTTCCGACCTGGGTCCGATTCTAGGGTAACGAGCTGGCTGCATGCGTGTTTTCGTCGTTTTCCCCATTGCAACGTGTATACGAGCCAGTTTCCCTTAGAAAGTCTTCCACGAAGGCATCGCTCCCCTTAAGCAGATAGCCTAAGGGACTGTGCTTTGCCAGAATAATAAATGAAATAAGTAAACGTACAGAAAATAAGCTCTTGCAGGATTATTGTAACAAATCATCTGCAACCCTGGCAAAATTCATGTTTATCTGTGGAGTGTAGCATATCTGTGCCACTCGTGTTCACTACATTAAAACATAGCTCAAATTTCGTGTACTGTGGAAGTTTCAAATTTCCTACAAATGCGGAGCAGGAAATGACAGACCCCCGTCGATTTGTTTTTCCGTTCTTTGCCGACTGAATAGTTGACTAAACGGCTTTAAGTAACTCCTACCAATGAACGAGCGGTTAAGGCCGCTGAACACTGGTGATTAGCTCTAGATTCAAATTTCAGCGAACGAGCTGATTGCTTGGGCGTTTTTCGTAATTTTTCTGTTCTATCACAAGAGCACAAGCTATTTCCTATAAACTTCCTCCTCGAATACCTTCCTTTCCTTAGAGAAGCAGCCCTATTATCGAATTTATGGAATTTTATGGCAGCATTGAATCGAATTTTATGGTTTAACTGCGAAGAACATGATATTTAATAAATAAAGGTAACGCAAAAAACGTTAAAAAAAAGCCCCTTTAGGCGTAATATGAAATTTTAAAACTTTCAGACTTTTTTTTTTTTTTTTTTTTCGTTTTTGTTACTTTCTAATTGTATTTATCCTTAGAGTCTGCTTTAAATTGGGTTCGACGTGTATATTTACTAAATTACCTAATAACGTAAAACCTTTCTAGCGTGTGATGCTATTAGTTCAGCGATCGAGGTAAAAATTAGAAGATTCGAGACTATTATACTGATCAAAACTGAGTTCAGGTTTAATAATAAGACTTTTCTAATTCCTTTCGTGACTGACGAGCGTAAACGTGTTATCAAAAATCCAATTAAATAATTAAACAATTATTATAATTAAAATCTGAATGATTTCGGACTTTAGCAATCGCCCAAAAGCATTTGGTAAGATTTGTACGCTCTCGCTGAGTTCGCAGTCTACCATTCTGCTCTTGCAGTCACTCGTGCTATCTTTATTATTAAGAATCATTTTATTCGTTCTTACGCCATATACGATTCAACAGCAAAATTACAAAATATTTAAAAGTAGTGTATCGTTATGCTTCTAGGCTGTATTATTATCAAAAGAATATACTGGAATTCCCGATGTAGTGTTAAGTGTTGGCATACATTTTTCTACTTTTCAGATTTCCTCATATCAGTGTTCGTTTTTTGTTGGTAAGATAGCTTACAAAACATTTTTTGTGTCTTTGTATTATTAATGTTTTGTGTGCTAGCTTTATTTTTTAGATATCACGTTCTTGGCACTTACGTCACATAAACTTAAATTCATTAAAGTTTTAAAGACAGGAAACTTATAATTTAAAATTCAAATTCTGTACTTCTAAATGCATGTATTTGGGTGGAAGATTAAGTTATTCAAAATGTAATGGCTCGCTCTAGGTGGCATCGGATTTTCCCAGTGCGAGAAATATACATACATTGCGTGAAGATTCTTCATTATTTAAATTCTTTAAAGATAATACAGGATAATACAGTATTTGGTGATAATACAGTATTTGGTGTATTATCTCTAAAGATAATACAGTATTTGGTGGCAACAATTGGAAGCTTGGATAGCACTGAAATTGCTATTCAAGCTTCCAATTGAAATTGCACTGAATTGCTGAGTAGCTTGAATAAGGCACTGAAATTTAATTTCAGGTGAAATTTCTTCAGCATTATGAATCTGTTAGAATTGACTCTAAAAGGGTAGCCAATCCTTAATGTCACCACTAAACTGTGCAATTTCTGATTTCGAAAATTAAATTTATTTTTAGATCTAGTGAAAGTAACAGAGTTCTGAGACTCATCTGCTATTGGCGATTTTGCATGGATTCGCGCAATTCAAGTCATGTTGCCTCACCTTTTCCCGTTCTTCGTATTCTTTTTGTTTTAGCTTTTCATCAAGTTCTTTTTGTCTCCGTTCACTAACAGTCGTTATCAAAAAATCGGAAACGAACTGTGAATTATCCAAATACTGTTTACTCTGAAAAAATAATTTCTTTCAGTTATGTTATTGTGATCGTTTGAAGCAATGTCGCTCCAGTTTCTTCGACAACATATAACAAGTCTTTTTTCTTAAATCCTTTTGCTGCCGGAAATATTGTTTCGAATCAGAAGTAATGTCATGACACCTAATGTCAGAAAATGTAAAGAACAACTGCAAACAAAAAGGTACAGATGCCTTTTAAATCACTCAAATGAACTACAATGAATGAATACGATAATTTTAAAAAATTAAAAGCTATATATTCAGTTAAAATGCAGCTTTAAATTAGCATCGCTAACAAAAACAACATAAAAAATGGCCGAAAACTTTACGTTCTAAACATTACGCAAAAAGGAAAAAGAATATTTTTTTTTAACAACAATAATAATTGTTGCCATTGAGCAACAAGAAAAGTAATAACGAAACGTAAGTTAAAAATATTAGATAAAGTAGTAGTTAAGTTTAAATAACGATGTTAATTACTGCACAATCCTCATCAGGCACCTCGAAGTCAGAATTTTGAATTTGGAGTGTTTTTGCTTCACTTATTTCACACTTTGTTTAGATTTAAAGCATTTTTGTTTAGCATACTCAGTGATTTGGAAGCGAGAAGTGGCAACATTGTTCGAAATAAATTATTTGCAACTCCAGTTTGATAGACTTTTACTATTCTGCAAAGTGTAAGATATTTATGTTTCAATTTTAATCCACAAATTCAGTTCTTTCAAAGCAATGTGTCTCCGCGACCTCAAACAGAATACTTATTATCTAGCGGTATTCCACCTGTCGATAGACATTGTTGCTCGTGACGTCAGTCACGATTTTTCTCCGCGCGGAATTTGATTTAATTTTTGAACCTGGCAGCACAAAATTGTAAGAATGAAATGTTTATGTTTAGAACAGTTGAGTGCGTAATAACGAAACTAAAATACTGATATAAACTCAATATTTGGTGCAGAAACTTTATAGATGTAGGATTTTGTATAGATACGCTTGTGTTATCTGGAATTAAGGCAAGTATGGTTTTATTTTCTTTATTTATATCGTTTAGAACTTTAATCTTTCCTTGCGCATTTTGAAATGTCATTCCAAAGCAACGCTATGGATGACATTAGCATCTTGAGAAAAAACAGAAGCAAATATTTTTCGCTTTATTACGTAAATTAAATATTATTATTATTATTTTCGAGCAAATATTACTCGCTTTATTATCAAGTTGGCAGACGTTATTAATGATAGTTCCGATGATGTAAATAATGGTGATTTAGAATATTTTTTGGGATGGACTTTCGGAGATGTTGAGTGAAATGAAATTATTGGATAATAATAGCATTCATAATTTATTCTCCGATACTGAGTATGAATCTGATGTTTTACAATGTAAAGAGTATATAAATGCTGGCAAACTCGCTATTTTTAAAGCACGTAAAGCTATGCTATGTCGTAGCTTAGCTGCTAATAGCGTTCCAGTTTCTTTCCAAGTATGCCTCCTATTACGCTACCAGTGTGTAAGTAAAGTTTTAGATGTTTTATGAACAAAAATTAATCCACAAATAATTTGTCCACAAATAATTGTTTGTAATAATAAATCCACGTCATAATTTGTTAAGTTGTCAAGCACAGCCTTTTAATATAGACGTAAATTTTTAACTAATACGATTATTCAGTTAAGTTTGGAAAAAATACTTTTGAAATTCCAAATATTTCTTGCTCTGAGCTTTAAAATTTCGCAGTTTTAAAATTTATTTCATTATTCCGATGGCTTTAATTAATATAAATACAACAAAAGAAGAGTGAAAATGCTAATAAGCATAGTTATGAAGATATTAAATTATTTTAGTTTGCTTTATAATATTAAGATTATTTTTAAATTAATGGAACCCCCCTTAGGCAGATAGCCCCGTAATCAAACTAACCAAACTGCAATTAAATAATCTAATGTAAACTATTCGAGGTCTGATAAGCATTTTGATTTTGCTTTCATCATCACGTTTGGCTTAGGCCAGATGCTATATGTAACTATTAGTGTTATTTCTAATCTGAAAAGGAAATTACAATAAATGAAAAACAGAGTTTGGGTTATTTCTGTGCGAAAAAGGGAAATCTTCATTTATTGGCCTATGAAATTGGTCAGATTTATCACGAACAGTCTATTATTACATTCAATTTTAAAATCATTCATAATAAGGAAATTTATACTGTTGAAATAGAGTATGATAGCGAAACGAGAAGCCCATTTCTCCACATTCCTCTTCTAATGAAATGTTATGGTTGCATTTTTTAAATTATTTTATGCACTTTTATTAATATCTGATTTCAAAACAAGTTCCCTAAGTTGTTCTGGTTTTATTTTTACTAGAACGTTAAAAATATTGAGACAGAATATCTAATCGAGACTAATGTATCAGTCTGAGAAGTTCTTAAGTATTATTTAAATCGTCCAGATTCAATTTTAATACTGAACACTAAAAGATATTGCTTTTCCTGGAATATCTGAAGTAAAAATATTTGAAAAGAACAGCTTTCATTTTAGTATACTGCCATGTATGCGAAATGTTTCACAATTATAAAGATGTAGTACAATTAGTGGGTGAATAAATAAAATGAAACGTTACGTTATTGCGAATGATACCTTTAGAGACGGGTTAGTACGAACAGTAAGGATGTCGGATAAGAAGAATAACACATAAATGAAACGAAAACTGTAAGGACTCGGACTTTACCTGTGGTCCAAAAGGGTTTTTTAACTTTTTTTAAAGCTCGCAGTCTGCTGCTGCATCTACTCTAGCTAAACCATTTCTTTCTGTCATTTTAGCTTTATTATCAAGTCTCATTTTCTTCACACTTACGCCATCTACAATTCAACAAGAAAAATTGGAAAAATTTTAAAAGCAGCATGTGTTCTACTATTTTCAGTGTTTTCTCAGTTTACCATGTCGATGTACTTAGTAAGATGGCTTGCGAAACTTTTTGTGTTAAATTTATTAATTAAATATCCGCTCTTCGCACTCGTGCGATAAAAATAAATTCAGTTGAATAGCTAAATAACAAAATATTTAAAAATAGCATATCTTTAGAATTCCCAATAGATAGTTACGAGTGAAAATTACGAACATCTTTGGCCCAGCTCGCTTTCAAATCGTTCAGTTTCAAACTTAAAGTTTTACAACCAGGTGCAGATGCTCGGGTGTAGAGGACTACGCTATTCCAAACATGTTGTCCCTAGGAACAGTCGTTTTTTCACGGTGCGAGAAATATACTTAGTTAGCCACAAAAGTCTGCGTACAGACTAAATTTTAAATTAAAAAACACTGAAAGCATAGAAAAAATGTATTTTAATCATTTCATTTTTTTTCTTTTATTAGCTAAAATTGTAAGCTTAAATAAAAAGTAAATAATATCAGTGCAATATTTTTACATTTTTCCAAAAATATATTTTGTCACAAAAAACTCAGAAATTCCCTCCAATAAGTCTGCGTACACTTAAAAAAATGCGAAATATAAGTTTTTTACATTACTTCAATACTTTGTAGGATATCCTTTATTCTTCAAAACAGCTTGCAGACGTCTGGGCATTGACTGAACTAGTTTTTCAGTGTCATCCGACGTAAATTTCGCCCATTCTTCCTGCAATTTACTAATTAGCTCATTTCGCCAAGTAATATTGTGTTTTCGAATTCGTTTCTCCAATTTTGCCCACAAATGTTCGATTGAATTGAGGTCTGTTGACTGTGGAGGAGTACGCAACTGTCTTGGAGGGTGATAGAGGAGATATTCCTTCACAATTTTAGCTGTATGTTTCGGGTCGTTGTCTTCTTGGAAAATAAAGGTATTAGAAAGGTTTAAAATTTCGGGCACTGTCTTGTAGACGTTTCTTCAGAATATCCAGATAAACATACTTATCCATGACTTAATACTTATACTTACATAGCTATCCATCAATAATGTGAAAATCTCTAACTCCTTTCGATGACATACACCCCCATACCATCACACCGCCAGCTCCATGTTTGACAGTTTGATTTCAATTTCTCAGATTCAGTTCTGTTCATGGTTTTCTCCATACAATAGGATAGCTATTAACTTTAAATATTGTAAATTTACTTTCATCTGACCAAATTACATAGTTCTAGAAGTCCTGCGAAGAGTTTAAATATGTTTTGGCAAAAGCAATTCGTTTCTTTCTATTTGTCTAGGGAAATGTATAGCTTAGACCTAGGTTTGCATCCATGATAATCGGCCTTTCGCAGCACTTTTCGTATAGTTTCAGGAGAAATTTCCATGTTGCTAGTTAACAAAATGTCTTTTGCAATGCTTGCAGCAGAAAGTGTTTAGGATTTTGTTTAATTCGTAAAAGAATTTTTTTTTTCTTCTCTCTGCGTTCGGTCCCCCACATCTTGGTTTTACAGCAAGACTACCAGTGTCAAGATAGTTTTGAATAACTCTTCGCACACTAGAAAATGGTTTTCCCATGGTTTTACCAATATAACGAAGAGTTTTACCTTCATCTCTCAATTTGATAATTAGTTGTCTCGTAACTAAAGGAATTTCTTTATTGGTTGTCATTTTCGTCAAAGAAAATAGAAATAACAACTTCCAATGAACGTGAAATTTGCTTCGGAAGTCAAGGACCTTGAAAGTGTAATCTTGTTTGCATTCTTCAAGTTTGAAGTTTAAAAGTTAGATAAGAAATCCTCCTCCTTCGCGTTGTACGCAAACTTTATAGGCTTTGATTTTTGGTCACTTTGGTCACTTACATTTTAAAAATTAGTGTGCATAAATTATTAGGTATAAAAATATTACAGTTAAATAATTTCAAAGTCCCTTATTGAAACTAAATATTTAAAAAATAAAACTTTAAGAAACTACTCTTTTCGCACCTTAAAATTTGGATTTGATATTTCTTTTCTTGATGTACGCAGACTTTATTGACTAACTGTACATTCAGGCAGACATTTACTTAGTTAGTTCCTTTAAAAGTAATGTAGGGACTTTCGAAATTTTCACAGTAATGAAATATTTATTCCCTACTTACAACTGCATTTATTCTTGCTAAGTCATTTTGTCCATGCTGTCACTTTATCAAACAATGGGGCGACATCAAAATTAAGCTGATCCCATTTCTTAGTTCATCAGAGAAACAGTTATTTTAAACTTCTTGCATTTCCAAAATTGATATTTTAACAATTTGCAGCAATGTGGAAGCGTCATTTGGAATTTTGAGTGATCAGGAGAATGTTGAAAAATGGAAACTTTCTAGTGTCCTAGAAAAGAAGCCCTCGTTCGCGAAAAACGATTAATATATGAAAGAACCATGAAATAAAAGATATTTTTGGAGTATGAATTAGGAAATGCATACCTGGTAAACCGTCCAATACATCTAATTTTCGGTGTCCACCAACGGCCGAGTGGTAACGCCGCTGAATACTGGTAATTTGACCTGGGATCGAATCCAGGCGAACGAGCTAGTTCCCCCCCCATGTAACTAAAATATTCTGGTTAAGTAACCTTAATAAATTCTGACCTTAAGAATGAATCCAGGTTCCCTTAGGAATTCCTCCACGAAGAAATGTCTCCCATAGGCAAATAACCATCGAGTTGCTTTGGCTTTACTTATTATAGGCTAACAACGACATCTGTTCCTTAACATTATCGTCTGAATGTAAAACGAAGTGTTGCTTTATGTTAATCTGTTAGTGCAGAATGATCGAAAAATTAATGTTAAATTATTGAGGTCTAACTGGGAGACAATGGTTTGAAGAATTAGTAAATAAGCAAAGCTTGTGATTTCTTAGTATTTTCTTAGAAAGTATACTCCATATTCTTCCATACAAAAAAAAAAAAAAAAAAAAAAAAAAGGGTTTAAAGGAAACGAATTGCGAATATGGCAACGGTCATTTAACACGTTGAGCGCGGCGCCGAATTTCCTGTCCTTTCCGTTCAGCCGGTAGCGAGATCAGCCGTAAAGCTAAGACGTATTTTTGTTTAGAATGTTTCAATACATTTCATTAAAACTAAATTTGATCACATTTCATTGAGACTATATTTATTTTTTAACTTTAAATTTTAAGATTTTTTGTTAGCCAGGAAATTGGCCAAGGTATCGTAATTTGTTCAGCATTTATGTTCTGCGCCGCTTCTTTGGCTAGCTGATCCGCCCAGCTCGTTTCTTGTTTGACCAGCATGGGCCTTTATCCATTGCAGCTTTAGGTTAACACGTTTTTTCCGCGGGAAATAGTTTAATTTTTTAACTATTTCTCGCGGACCGAAGCCAGCCAAACGATAATTCCAGTGCCAGTCCCCAGGCACCGACGCCAGGCCACACGGAAAGTTCACTGCCGGTACCCAGGAACTGACGCCGGCCACACGGAAGGTTCACTGCCGGTTCCTGGGAACCGGCGCCACATTTAACGTGTTAAACCTAAAGCTGCAATGGATAAAAGTCCCTGCTGGCCAAGACAGGAAACGAACTGGCGGATCAGCTAGCCAAAGAAGCGGCGCAGAACATAAATGCTGAACAAATTACGATACCTTGGCCAATTTCCTGCTTAAGAAAAATCTTACGCAAAAATTAAATCCCTGTGACAGGAAGACTGGAACTCTGACTCATTATCCCCACAGTAACTTATGATCCCCTCATAATACATGCTCAACTTGTACGGTATATAACAGGACACGGTCCTTTTCCGGTATATTTTGAAAGGTTTGGCATTACAAATACGGCACAGTGCATTTTGCGAGTTGGGTACACCCAAACATTATGTAGTTAACTGCCCAATAACAACTGATTTGCACCTGCCGATCCCGCCAACGAATGAGCAAGCATTTAGGTGGTTGATGATTAATAACAAGCATACAGTACGAAAGATGAACAAAAATTGTTAATAAACTTACGGACCTCGGCACTGACCTATGTCAAATCTGATTTTATATGTCTCTAATGTAAATCGTAAAGGAAACTATCTTAATCTGCAATGCAAATAAAAACCAAGAATTGCCCGTTATGTGGACTCCCTCGGTTTTAAACAATCCTCTGGCTTTGAAGCGGACATGTCAGGCAGTCAGAAAATCACTCTCTTGGCTATTCCAAATGTATCAAACTGTTCTAATGTACTGTATATAACATACTGTACTATACATAATGTGGACTCCCTAGGCTATGAACGTTCCTTTGGCTGTGGAGCGGACATGTGAGGTAGGTAGATATTGACTGTTCTGCTATTTGAAAATTAATACTATAATACGTATAATATGATATACTTATTGTTTTGATATTCAATTGGCTAATATGACTAATAACATGTACGGTTTTATTATTATTTATTTGAGTAATTGCATAAAATCATTGAGAGATGACTTTGTTTCCTTGTACTATAGAATTGACATTTATACTGAATAATTATTTTAGTAAGCACATAGAATTCTCGTATTAAATCATTGTATTAGAATAATCGTATAAAATCATCTTACTGAATCATTGAATAGTATTCAATTTCCAGTGTGCAAGTCACATTGTGTACTGTTCATTTCTTAAAACTGAATTGTTTTTTAAGTAAATGTAAAATCAGTACCATAATAAGTACTTAGATGACAAAGTTATTGCTTTTAATGTTTACTTATCTGATTTATTTAATTATGGAATGGTTCTGTCATTAATTTGAGTAATCGTTTTCTATCAGAGTAATTGTGGTTGTATTGATTCATAGTATCATAGTTTTGAAACATTGTAATAGAGTAATCGTATTGATGATTGTGTAGATGATAAGATTATTACTTTTAATGTTTACCTACGTAGTACAATTGCTAGAGTAATCGTATTGAAGAGAAATTGTATTGTTTTATGGTATTATAGTGTTAGCTGGTTTGGTATGATTTATCATTGTACTTAGAAAATGTATAGAATATTCCACACAGAAATGATATCTGTTTGGAAGAAATGTTTCCAACGTGGAGGACGTTTTGGTACCTAGGAAATTTTCTCGTCTACCGTTAAACGTTGGCCGAAAGAGAGCGAAAAGTTGGCGAAAATCCCGGCTAAATTGGTCGAAGTTATTTTTTGCTGAGAGCGGTTTTGTAGGTGACGATCCCAGACAAAGTTACGCCATTTGTTTTTGTGGAATTCTGTGATGTACTTCTATCTGCTCATTTTAAAATAAAAATATTTATAAGTCTGACTTCACGATCCAGCAAACAGCCACTGCTCCGAAAGCTTTCGACAGGCTTTTTATTTTGCATTTCGCAAAATTGGTTTTGTAGATTTCTACTATTTTGGTATGGTTTCCGATTAAACTGGAAGTTCTGTTCAGACCTAAGAATACCAACTTCTCTCAAGTAATTGCTCCAAACGGTAACTATTGTGTCAGCTATATCCAGCCGTTCTTCCCATTAAGCCCATCAACGGCCCGGAACGTAAAACCCGCTGAACACTGTTGTTTCGTCCCGAGGTTCGAATCATGCGAACGGGCTGACTGCTTGGATGTTTTCGTTGTTTTTCCCATGTGTAACGTGTATATCAGCTAGTTTCCCTTAGTGTCCTCCACGATGGCATCCCTTATCGTAACACTTTGCGGCCGCGCATTTATCGAAGCGCCGTTACGCTGCCGCCGGTTCACGCAGGTTCTACTGCTCGCCAACGGTGATATTTACGCAATTTTTCGAAACATAAGTAGTTTAGTATATAATTATTATTAAAGAAAGCACTAAAATAACTGTTACACTATTTTCATTCCATTCTTATTCCAATTATATTTTTTAATTAGTACTAAAACGTTTTATTTAGAAAATTTAACTCCTAGGATTCATAGTTCTTTTTAGTATGATAATCTGAAAAAATTTTCCAACATGCAGAAAAACGTTGCAGGAAGAACACATGTATGCAGTGGAACTTCTTTTTCGGCAGTGCAGACTTTACAGGCCTTTGCGGGTTTTCAATTCTCCCCATTACCACTAATACGTGTTATTCTATGTTTTCTCAAGTCCGTAGTAAGTCTGCCTGGTGGATCAAACCTCGGCGATCTTTTATCACATTGAGCAGCCGATCTTGATTGTTGCTCCTCTTCATTCCCATTAATCCATGCTAGTGCAAGGTTTAGTAAAAATTGTTTGAATCTAATAGGATTTTCATAATTTTTTATGTATATCTGGAACGCGTTGAGTAATGCACAGTTTATGAGATATAAAACCGGTTTTTTTTTTTTTTCCATTTTTGTTTTTGTTTTGGCGGAGTATGGAATAACACGATAGGTATTGATCGGCGTGATCAACACCTTTCATAAATTTATTACACTCTTGTATGCAAATTTGGGGTACTATTCGGTTTCGAGGGCCGTAAAAAAATTGCAGCGAAAATGCTGATTTCAGATTGCGTAAGTTTATATAGTTCTATATTTCTTAAGACGTCATTGAAATACCAGTTTAATTTTTAATTCCTTTTTTGCTATCCTATGGATTTAACAATGTCGGGAATTGCCTATGATGAAAAGTCTGCGATAGAAATTTTGGGTAAAGTGCAGAATCACCCACTGCTTGACACGTTTTTAAGAATTGCACATACTCGGTATCCATGTGCCCATCGACCTATTTTCACTTGAAAAAAATCCTAGAATTGCACAAAATGGCACTGCGCACACCCTTGACTTTATCTATATACACATCGACCTATTGTCCACTTAAAAAGTAAAAGCAAATTGACACAATTCCAATTGCTTTTACCCTTGTAAAAAAGCGGCAAAGAAATAAGCGGGAGATTCTGCACTTTACCGAAATGTTTTCAAAGAAAAGGCATCATTCATTATAGAAAAATTATGTTTGAACAAACCAACGAGATGACATTATGCTTTAGGTGGCCAGAAATTGATGTAACTTGGTAGCGAAATATTATATGAAATTAACCTGTCATCTGAATTAAAACATCAATATTTAAATAGTTATTTACTATTGTACTTCCTTTCTTGCGTTAGGGTTGCCGCAATTACTTTTGGCAGCACTGGCATCAACAATAGTTTGGCGATTTTTTTACGGCCCTCGAAACCGAATAGTACCCAAATTGGTTTAATGCACTTCTTTTTGGTTCTTTTACTCACACATTCGACCATGGTCTGCTGAAGTTATCGTAGAATTCATCATTATCAATTTTTTGGCCGAATTTCATTTTTGTACCATAATTTCCCCTTTCCTACGAAATTGCATTGACTTATTTTTCAATGTAGCAGATTGGCAGAACAATTTGGCTCTCCTCTGTTTACTCTAATTTTGCACAGATGTTTGTTTTATGCTGTTAGTAACTCCTCTGCAACCTTTACATTATTGTAATAGTTGTCCACATATACATTGTGCCATAAATTTAAATCTGGCGATAGCACGGACCTGGCGAATATTGTTGCAGTTAGCGATTTTCCTTGCGGCGCAATATATTTCTAAATTGCATATATAACCAGATGTCGCCTCAAACACCATACGAACTAAAATTCCATATTTTATAATTTTCGCAGGATTATATGTACGAAAAGAATAGCCTGCCCCTCCATGGAATGATACCTTCATTCAGCGATAATTCTTTCTCAAGTTTATAAATTTTTTGAAACTTTTCTACCAGATACGGAGTAAACTGGTTTTATTTTATCAAGCCTTTCTTAGCAATGCTCGTTATTAACTGAAGTGCCAATACTTCCATAACTGCCGAAATCGGTCCTTGGCATAGTATTCCCAAAAATAGGTGTATGTAATCCAGGGTGAGTAGACCAATAATCGTCTTATTCTGTTTTCTTACTATTCCCATTAGGATAACAAACCCCAAAAGTTTTTTCATTTCTACAACATTTGTATCAATCCAAGCTTTATTCTTTTTGATTCAATGTTGTTATCATTAGTCTGCTGATTATGATATAAGTTTGTTTGTGTGGCAAAACAAATTAACAATGAACAATTCCACAGTTGATAATATATCTGGTGTGTATGGTACCTGTAACACAAACTGTTCCAGGCAAGCATGAAAGTTAGGTTTAAAATCAACTTCTGACCAATCATTTGCCACAGAATGCTCTTCATCACTTTCAGATTCACTAATTATTGGTCTTCCCTTATTTCTGAATCGTCTCACAATTATATCGCTTCCACTGTCCGAATCACTTTCACTATCAGAGCAATTATCCTCTTCTGATAACAGATCAGCATATATTTCCTCATCGAAGAGCATTTTGAAGGATATCTTTAAATCTAACGTAAGTTTCCGATATTTGAAGGCAGCGAAAGACAGTCTCAAACTAACAAAACAAGCGTCCACGAAAAAAGATTTCAATAATAGACAGTCTGGTGAATTGGGAGAGGAAGCAGTTGAAACCAATGTTTCCTGATCGTCAAATGTTTTGCTATAGTATGTCTATCTATACAAACGTCGATGTGAAGCATCGTCGTTCGCGAAAATAAGTTACGCGTACGTGACAGCGGCCGATAACTGTTGCCGAGCAAAATGTCACGCCAGCGTGACAGCGGCCCGCAAAGTGTTAAGCAGATAGCCATCGATGCTTTGCCGTAATCGCATAAACCAAACCAAACCAAACTAAACCTCTTCCCATTAAACAGATACGAATTCTCTTGACCAACTGTAAATGAAATAGAGTGTAGGCACTGTGACCCCACAACCGGTGAACCTTTTTTCAAAATGCCAGAAAAAAATTACAGCAATAGCTATTAATTTATCTCCTTCTCTCCATAAAAGCCTGCGAAGTCAAGTTTATGCATAAATGATGCTGCTTGGCGACAGTTTTACGGTGAAAGTCGTAATACGTAAGTACCAACGGTTTTAAGAGAAAATGGCTTCCATGAACGATTCAGGTAAATAAAATCTCAAAAGCATCAGTTCAGCCACGCGTAACCAAAATTTGTACAAACTTCTGGTATAGAGAAGCGTTACTTGTCAAAATACTAGATACGCAGAAAAAAAAAAAAAGAATTGAATGCTTTCAGATTTTATATTACGCCCAGTGGGATGTTTTTTTGGTTTACATGTACATGCATGTTTCATAAGCCTTCGAGATAACGTCGCTTTGTACTAAACCTATTTAAAAACAGCCTCTGTACAGAATTTCCGATAGACAGCCTCGCGCGCTGGAGATAAAAATATTTTATTTCGTAGTGTGTTGACACTGCTGGCTTTGAAATCGTTTAGTCTCTTAATCAAAAATTCACTAAAGTTTAAGAAATGTAAAATAGATAATAAAACAAATTCGAAATTCAAAATTCGATCTTCCAGTTGCACATATTCGGGTGGAAGACTTCGTTTTCAAAATTTGATGGCTATATTTATCGTTGTTTTTCCATAATGCGAGAAACATTCACGCGGGGAGAAAATATTCGGTGACGACAATTTGAAAAGTGATGCAACCATTTATAGTGATTCAAAAAAAAAAAAAAAAAAATGCCGTTTCGAGACTTCTGGGCTAACGCCCGTTTAGGCCAAAAAAAAAAGTTTACCGAGTTCCTCACTTTTATTCTGTTAAATTAAGTGTGAAGAAATTTATTGAACTGCTAAGCGAATAATCGTTGGGTTCAAAGAACAGAAAGCGTAAACTCAAGAAGGGTTGTTATTATTCGCTCAAGATAGGATTAACAATGCGCCTCTTTCTTCGGACGTGAAGGAAAGCCTCCACTCGGGACTCCACTCAAAAGTAAGAAATAAGAACTAATAAATGACTAACAAAGAGATTTAGCCGAAACTAACACAATTCTAAAATAGTTGGCCCGTAATCTTAAAGCCCACCAGCGGCCGAGCGGTAAAGACGCTGAACACTGGTAGTTCGGTCTGAGGTTCGAATTCCGCAAACGGGGTGGCTGCATGGACGTTTTCGTGGTTTTCCCCATGTGTAACATGTATACGAGCCAGTTTCCCTTAAGTCCTCCACGAAGGCATCCCTCCCTTCAGGCAGATAGCCCTCGTGTGCTTTGCCATAATTTAATTTAATAATACAATCCAATCTAATCGTAATCTTAAACTAGCCGGCGAACTATCAAAAAGCGCATAATACGGCCGAGCGTAAGAACGGCTTAGAGAGACGTATCCCAAAGGCAAACGCGCGCTGTTCACGAATCCTAGCTCTCTGTGTCGAAGTTCCGTTTGCCGTTGTCGCAGTCTCTAGCTTGCAAGCTGTATACCGGATCTCTTCCTTTGGTTGCTTCATGTAGCGGTGCAGGGACAGAAATGCCTAAGTGAGTCCTGAAAACAAGATATAATACATAAAATAATTTTTTTTTTCATAAACTGGAAAACTATATATGGCCTAGCTTGAATTGCCGGTTTGGCATCGCCTTATTGCTCGAGTAAAGGACGAAACACCTTCGTATTTATTTCTTAAATATTGTTCATTGAACGGGAGTTGGTTTGTTCCCCTTGAAAAGTCAACTAATTTCCGATCAATAGCAGTGATTACTTGCATTTAATTTAATTACTTGCTTTTAATTTATTTCTTTTTACAATTGAAATTTCGTTATTCATGATTTAATTCCAGTCCCCGTTAAACATTTTTAACAATTTACATTCAAGTTACTTTAAAACATTTTTCGAAATTGAACTTACTAAGTATGGATTCACTCTTTTAAGATAATTCTACTAAAATTAGTCTTAGGAGATAATATAATAAATATTCTTTAGTAAATAAATTATTATTAACTTACTTTGCAGCAATTGCGCAAGTAGTAGAATAACTCGATTTCGCACTAAATGAATTTAAGATCATACAACATTATATATATATACAGCCTTTTTTTTTTTTTTTTTTTTTTTTGCATTAAATGAGTGATGAGGATGAAGTCAAAAATCATGCTATAAAGACATATTCCGCTGAGATTTTTGGACAGAGCAGATGCGAAAGCACATTAAACTTTATGTATGAAACTTTTGGTTATAGCTGAACATGAAAGTCGAAAATGGGCGAAGAAATTTCATACTAAACAACTTTCCCTGACCAACCCTGCCGTAAAAATTGCTGATTACGATTTTAATGACTTCAGTTATATGGACAGGTCTCTAGCTATTTTAACAAATGGATTATGTAACTACTGTTATGTGCTTACTGTATCCTTTATCCTTATATTTGCACATATTAATATCTGTACCATGCGTTTTATTCTGTAGAATATCTGTGTAGGTCATATGTAACATGTCTAACTAAATTTTATCTTGCTAAAATATTATCGCTGGTCTCGCTTCTTGGTATTGTAATCTTTTGCATCCCTTCGTGTACTCTGGCACCATCATTCTCACACTTGACATGTCATGTGCTAATCTCTCGTCTTTCAGAAATCACATCACCAGCTCGACTGCTTTCTGGCCTTCAGATATACATTCTGCCTAAAAATATAGATTAAAATGTTTTTAAAAATTTAATTATCCTATATCCTATTCATATATCTCAGTCCTGGCTAACCTTAATGTGATTCAAATCGTCTTAATTGTGTTCTACAAGGGGTAGGGCTTTTGCCCAGGTACTCTGGTGTTGAGACACCATTCTACTGGCATCTAGTGAAGAATCTCGTTGCTAAAACGTTCAGAGTGGCTCATTATATTACATTCTTGTGCTTTCTGATAGAAGCGTTCATTGAGTTTTCTGAGAAACTTTGCCAATGATTCGATCTTAAGATCGTCGTGAAGACATATTTTACGTACATAGAAATGCGCATTTGTAATAATGCGAAAATATCTGCTTTGCATCACCTGAAGCTTCTAAAGTTCCCTGTCGGAGATAGTAACCCATGCCTGCGAACCGGAAGTCATGACTAGGCTGATAACGGAGAGTTAAATAAGTCTCTTCTTGTCCAAGTCCAGTGGAGAGTATTTCCCAATAATACGGTATAAGCATTTCATGATTTTAAGTCTCCTTTCACGCACATTATTAACGTGATGTGTCCAAGTAGGGCGGTCATTAAATAGGACACCAACATTAAATAAACACCAAGATATTTGGCCTGGGAAACCACCGGAACAATTTCATTGAATAAAGAAAGTTGTTTTTTTGATCGGAGCGTTTCTTTTGCGTTTCCGAAGGATCAAGAGCTGTGACTTTGAGGCATTCATTTGAATTTTCCATTGTTCTCATCACTGTTCAATCGGAAGAATAAAGATCTGGATGTTTTTTGACTGCACGATTTACATTTGCAGATTTCACAGCTAACACGGTGTCATCTGCATAGCAAGCCAAAATAGAGTTGTTGTGTCGAAGTCAGTTGAACTTGACTTTAATACTATTCTCTCCCTCCTTTGCATTCAACGCCATTCTAATAACTCATTCTGGTAGGGAGTTTTAAATTGAAACGAGATTAAGACAGGAAAGGTTCACTAAATTAAAATAACTGTTATAAAATTAAAACATACCTTACAAGTTATTATTCTCTTTGCCCTAAAATTAAAGAACTAACGAGCGACTCAAAATGCATTGAAAAATGTTCTTTGTGAGGCTAGGTAGCTTTTATAAGCGTAGTAACGAAATTCTTGAAACATTGAAGGATAGAAGATAATAAAAACAACTCTGAAAGCATTTCATTTTTACCCACTGCTGTAAAGGTTCACATGATGATTTTTATGAAAGAATGGAATATCATTTGCATAATATTGTTACGAATTTGGTATTTAAAAAGCTAATGTTAGTTCAATTATAAATTAAATGGTTTTATTTCTCGCGCAGTGCAGCGCGTGACGAATAGTAAAAGAAAGCTAGCCGGAAAAATTAAAAATACAAGAGCGCGTGCGTTAAATAAATAAATATCTCTTTTGATTTCGAGAAAATACTGGAAAATTCTAGCGCGTGATTTAAAAATCTTATAAAAGGAGGAAAACATCTCAGTTTGTAGTAGTCGCTTAGTTTGTTGTTGTTTAGAAAACTGCTGTTGTTGATTATAGCGAATTCGCGGATTAGCGTTCTTTAGCTGTTTTGAATTACGTTCTATTGTACATTTGAGTAGTTAAAAGATAACTACTGTGAGATATTGTAATACTGCGTGATAATTTGAGAAAATGTAAGCATTTTTGTTGTAATAATAATAAATTTTTATTCATTTTTCATCAGACTTGTGCATTCATTTCATAACGAACCCGTACGCACGCAACAATTTTTGGTGTCAGAAGTGGGATTTGAATGCCAATAACAAGAGCGATGGAAGAGCAATTAAGGCAGTTAATATCAGCCTTTGCCTCATTTAAAGAAGAAATTAAAGAACAAATGAAATTGGGCCAGGAATCCGTTAAGGACGAAATGAAAGCCGTTCAAGCTGGTCAAGAAGACATGAAAAGAGAAATTACTTGCATAATAGAAAATAAATTTGAAGCTATGGAAGGCACAATTGATGCAGTTGAAAATAAAGTTGGACATATTGAAGAAAAAGTTTCTTCCGTAAAAGATCATATTGAAGAAAGAGTTTCTTCGGTGAAAGAAGAAATAGAAGAAAGAGTTTCTTCTGTAAAAGAACATATAGAAGGAAGAGTTTGTGCCGTCCAACACCAAATCGAACAAAAAATTGATGAGAGAGTTTCTGCAGTTGCCAAAGAAATGGATACTTTAAAGAAATTCATAGCGTCGGCAGGGAGCAGGAGTGATGATTTTAAATTCTTACCAATGCCTGCTCGTCCACCTCTGAAGCTATCGACATATGATGGGAAGACCTCCTGGCAGGTGTATAAGACACAATTTTCTATCGTGGCGGATGCGAATGGATGGGATTCCCAAGCTAAGGCCTGTCATCTCGCCGCTTCTTTGAGAGCCGACGCAGCGGATATCCTGCAGACGCTTCCCGAAAATCGAAGGCTAGATTTCGAAGCTCTATCCGGCGCTTTGGAGCTGCGCTTCGGCGAAAAATGTTTAAAAGACTACAGCAGGCTCCAATTAAAATCTCGTCAACAGAAGCTCACCGAAACGCTTCAGAAGCTCGCCACGGATGTTGAAAGGCTGTCACATCACGCCTTTTCGGAGTTCCCGACAGAAACAAGGGAAATCCTGTCCCTGCAATATTTCATCGATGGCATCCGGGACCTTGAAATACAGAAAGCACTGCGAATGGCGGATGTTAAAGATCTGAAAAGCGCTTTAGTGTATGCCATGAAATTTGAGGCAGCCCAGCAAGCCACCCGTCGAGACCGCCATCCAGTCAGAGCTGCTCAAGTCCAGGAGCCAGGGGATCAAGTCACTGCTCGTCTAGACGATTTAACTAGACAACTGAACGCCTTGAGACAGAATATTGGTGACAAGAAACCGACCGTAAAGTGCTGGAACTGCGGTGCTGAAGGACACATCCGACGAAACTGCAGAACACCCCAGGGCACGGATGCTAAGACCGCTCCTAACAAACAGCAGGGAAACTAATTAGTGGCCATCTCGCGGGGCGGAGGTTGCCAGATCATGAAAAGGCCCAGTTTAAAGCGCTTCAGATTTCTGCAGTGAGAGGCGGCAGTAATGGACTTTTCATAATAGGACATATTAATGGAGTTCCCTGCAATATGACGATAGATACAGGAGCCAACGTTACCATCATCCGAAAAGATTTGGCTCAACAACTGGGAAGCAAACTTATCTGGACGCCGCCCTGCGTTACCCTAAAGACTGTGTCCGGTGAGAAGATCAACATCGATGGAAAAGTAAATGCTAAGATCACGTTTGGAAGTGCCGCTTACCATCACACGGCATATGTAGCAGAGATCACTGATTCTTGCATACTCGAATTGGACTTTCTAAGGAAATACAATTTTTCCTTGGACTTTAAAAATAACGAATTGCATTCTACATCTGAGGACATAGCGTTATTTGGAGTCAATGATGAAGTTAAATCTGTCCATAAAAA
This sequence comes from Stegodyphus dumicola, assembly GCF_044657685.1. Lineage (NCBI taxonomy): Eukaryota > Metazoa > Arthropoda > Arachnida > Araneae > Eresidae > Stegodyphus > Stegodyphus dumicola. Next base: position 134,822,651 of record NC_140771.1, on the reverse strand, counting down.
CATACCTTACAAGTTATTATTCTCTTTGCCCTAAAATTAAAGAACTAACGAGCGACTCAAAATGCATTGAAAAATGTTATATGTGAGGCTAGGTAGCTTTTATAAGCGTAGTAACGAAATTCCTGAAACATCGAAGGATAGAAGATAACAAAAACAACTCTGAAATCATTTCATTTTTACCCTCTGCTGTAAAGGTTCACATGATGATTTTTATTAAAGAATGGAATATCATTTGCATAATGTATACAATGTAAGGTTTACAGTAAAATCACATCATTAAGGAACAAGAAACTGAAAAAATAATACTCTATATCTCGTATTAAACTTTATGGCCCCATAAAAATGCAAACCAACCCCCAAAGAGAATTTCGCGTTTCCAAAAAGAGCGCCGACTCTAACCATCAATATAGAATTTTATGCACTTTGGGAACCCACTATAAATTTTTGCGACCTCAAATGGGGTCGAGTACCATTGGTATATGTCATTATCTCATAGCAGATTAATATTCATTGCCGCCGATCTACAAAAACAAAAAAAAAAAAAAAAAAAAAAACGTGCAAGTAGGAAACTTGTACAAAAAATGCCGGTATCATTTGAAACAGAAAAATACGGATAATTTTCATATATTTATGTAAATGTAATAAGTCATTAAATTGGACTTCTTCGTTTCTTGTATATATTATTCTTGTATTTCTTTTGACTGATTTCAATAGGTAAAAACATTTAGCTACTTTCATCTGTGTGCGTCTGTCTGTTTGTGGCATTATCTCTTCCAGAACTGCAGGGAGTTAAGCTTCCAGAGATGCCTCCCCCCGGGATTCCAAAAATTCGTGGAAAGCCATGTTGATCATTCTCATTCTTCGTACGACTTTGATTTATCAAGATATTGATTAAAAACTCAGAAAACGCTAATTTTCTCACTCATTTTTCCGAAAGGCAACAGTCTATCGCGCTGAGATAAAAAAAAAATCTGCTTTATTTGGAAAAGTGTTGCCACTGCTCGCATTCAAATCGCAGAGTTTATTTATTAATAAAAAAGTAAGTTTTATAAAATATGAAATAAAAATATGTTGCCAAATTTTAATCGTATTATTATTACAAGGTCATATTCGAACTTTGAAGAAAGCACGTTATAGCATGTGATGTCATTGTATGTCGAAAATTTTTCATTGTCAGCATTTTAAATAAATGGTTGCTATCGGCAACGTTTTTGTTTCAGGTTAGTATAAAGGACGTGATATGCTAATGCCACGTTGATTCTTTTATTGTTATTGAGTAAATTCTGTTATATTACATTAAAATTAAATCATGACGTCATACGTTTTAACCTGAGGTGTCAAAGTTTTTGTTTCTTGGGTTGGCAATGAAAGATTATTTAGGACCTGGTTGTTGCTTGGAAAGAATGAACTCATTTCATTCATATTGGAAATGTTTTTATATATTTACTTTCCAGAGCTGCAGAGAACTTTTAAATTTTGCTTTGTCAGCAGCCCGCTAGTTCTGTCTTAAAATTTGATCGATGAATTGAGAACATTTGGAGATGCAAAGTTTTCATTATGACCTCAAGCTCAAATATTGCTAGTATAAATTCATTTCTGTAAGATAATTAAAAATACGGAATAATTGATTTTATGAATTTTGTTGATCTTAGTTTCAGTCAACTTGTAACATAACTTTCCATCTCGAAATCTATACCTAATTTATATCTTAATCGCAAGCAAATAATTAAATGTATTTTGGAAAAATAACTGAGTAAATTCGGAATGCATTCATTTAACAGGTGACAAGTTTTTTAAATCAATCAATTTTATATCAGAATTTCTAAATAGCGTGTAATTTACCTTTGTACGATAACAATTTTCGGTACTTTTCCGTTCCGCCGGTGCAAATCTCGCCAAGCGGACTTTATCGACGACAACATACAGTGTACTCATAAAAAATGTTAACAAGTGTTAGCTCTAAGAATTTTGTAGTTTGAATTTTATTATTATTTTTTCCTTTTAATATCGTTTAAATTTTTGCAAAAAGCCAATAAATAAACACAATAAATTTGTAAAATGAGATCAATAATTTACTGTGCTTTTGTGATTCAAAATCCTGATTCGTCGGTTCATATCACGTGACCCCAAGTGATCTCATCTCACGTAAATTACGCTACAAAAATCTAATTCTCTCAGTAATTATTTACATTAATTTCAAGTTAAATCTTAAAATTGGGATACAAGTTTAAATGCAAGAATTATTTCAATTCTTACGAGTAGCTTATTCAGAATTTATGTAAAACCGCAGTGCTTTATTTCGCTAGTGCATTGTCATCAGAATTGATGAATTTAATCCTTGACCTTGCCTTTTCTGTACTTTCGCCTTCGGGTGAGCCGTATGATTGCATCCTAATTGACATAATTACCGCGAGGGGCATAAAATTGAACTATCTGGTAAAAAAAATCTACGTAATTGTATGCCAGTATCAGTAATCAATATGATAAGAAATAGCTGCGAATTGTTTTGAAAACGACGCGTAAAAGGTTACCAGCGAAGATATTCCGTTTGGCATCAGTTTCACCGTTACTGGCGATTTTATCGTCTGCGCTGGCAAAACGGAAAAGTACCCAATTTTCTAATTTGTTTAATTAATTTTCCCACTCTGAAATATCTATAACAGCTCTACATAAATTTTTATTTTACAGGGTAACTGGATGAATGGTACAAGTTGTGACAGCCGAGAACGAAGCAACGTGTGTTTTAGAATATTCGGAAGGTCCTTCGGTATTCTTTATTTCGGCACTTGCGTACTGGCACGTTGACTTCCAAGGGGCTTCGTAAATTTAGGTCGTTTGAAAACTTTCTACTATTACATTGCTGATTGAAGAACTTTTATCTTTGCACGAAACACTTGATTTCTGAAACGGTTCCACGTAACCTGTGCCGGGAAAATGAAGCATAAGAATTGGATTCAAGATTCATTACGATGTATACCTTCCCAATGTTAGTACGTCTCTTAACCATGTCCGACGAAACTGCTATTTCTGGGAATTCTATTCGCTTTTTTCTTTTTATTGAGAGTGTGCTTTTCTTATGGATTAAGTGTGCTCGATGCATCGTGCTGTGATATGAATAGTGAATTGTGTAGACTCTTTTAAGGATATTGGACTCTTCATGTCAAGTTCTTCGGGTCATGTGTTCTCCGGGGTAAGTGAGATATCTTGTTTGCAAATAGAGTTAGTTTACCAATTATAAATCCTTTTGTAAATTAATAATATAAAAATTGAAATTTCTGGCATTGATAATGTTAATAATTGCGACTTTCAAAACCCAATAAAACGGACGAGTGAATTAACCTTACTAAGCCAGAGTTCTCTATTGCTTTGCTAAATAGATTTTCTAGCTAATATTGATGATGATACAGTATATCTAATAATGTTTCTAATGCTATTTCTGATGTAAATGTTAATAATGATGTAAATTCTGGCATGGCTGTGAATTGTGTTGTTCACCCTGACCTTCTAAGTTCTAGTAATTTAAATGATAATAATGTCTAGGCAGGTGTAAGGTTGCAAAAGCAGCAGCCAAATCCCAGCTAGGCCACACCAAATATGGTCAAGCCTAGAAAGGGTAAAGCTTTTTACACCTCTGTAAAATCTTTATCTTATGAACCACCAGAATGCAAGTTCTTTGGTGATGAACGGTGAATTTCTATAAGTTGAGCCGACTACTGAAAATGATCATAGGATCTTCAGTTAGTATTTTCTAGCAGACATTGTGTTTTGCTAAAAACACATTGTGTTTTTAGCAAAACACAATGTCTTTAACCTGCGCAATAAGAAACCCTTTTAAAAGGTCTTCTTGGAGGCATACTCTCGAATTCACTTATCAACATTGTTTCTAATTATTTACCGAGTTAGCTTTTAAAGGGCATCAAGTTGTGCAAGTAACAAAGTACAGAACTAAGGTACCCCTTCCACGTTTCAGGCCCTGCTTATTCCTGATGAAAATTTTTACCAAATCCGTTATCTTACTTAGCTAATTTATCTTAGCACTAAAGTTGAAACATTTATTGGAAAAATTCAACTGCCCAAGTGTCACAATAATCAGAAACGGCATTCCTCCTCCGAGACTTGCCATGTTGCCCTTTGGTTGTCTGAAATACCCCGGATACCACAGAAATGGCAATTCTGATTGCCATGTTAAATACCCCCGATTTAGCACTTAAAGCACAATGCACTTATGTGTTTGCTTTCTAGGAACTGAATCTAACACTGTTACTCGGGTAAGCTATTCACACTTTGCAAAGTGAGTAACCGAAAATGCTTTCTGAAACAAGGCAGCCAAGTACATACTGACAATCGCGTAATATCGTACACTTTTAATATGTGATTTAATAAAAAGAAATCTTACACGAGACGATCTGCCTTTCAAATATAAAACCGAATACAATTTCTTAAGACAGCTTTTGATATAAAACAACGTTTATTCAGCATAGTAGGCATTTGAATAATTTTCCTTTGTGTCAGCTTACTATATTACCGTTAGACGATAATTAATTTTGATTTTAAACAACAAAGTAAATTTCTCTTGGCTTTCAGTTGTGAAACTGTGAGCATTTAGAAGGTGTTCAAGTGTGAAGCATTCGTAACCGATTGGACAAAGCTACGTTTGACTATTTTCGACGAACTACTATTTTATACATCTTAGACTTGTTGGGATACTTACGTATTAACGCCACCGCAGCTGCAGATTTGGCGGTTTTTAAGTGGCGCCAAACTACACCTAAAATTTTTGCGACAAATCATAAATTCTGATACAGAGTTTAACATAGATTCAAAACAGTCTATTTTCTTCGACCTAAATCTGTCGCCATATGAACTCTGCTAAATAAGATGCTAAATGATGTCTCACTGTCTCTTGTTCCTCCATTTAGCACTGCCCCACATTTTCTCAACTGTTTGTGTATGAATTCCTGTATCGGCATCAATAAAATTGTATTTATGATTAACTTTAGCATGTATAAATCCTTCTTTTTCTATTTGTTTGGTAACCTTTCCATCTGTCAGAATAAATTGTGCTACCATCTGCAATGTTTTCTATAATTTTATAAAGAAGGGTGAGTCAGTTCTTTTAGGAACAGTGACAACAAACGAATCTTTTGTTTATCTACATATACCACCCACTGTTCGGGTAATACTCGGATGTTTGGCAAATCTTAGACACATTTTCGTAGCACTAAAAAATGGCGTCAAAAATCAGCAAACAACGAGGCAAAAAAGAATCCAAAAGATAACTGCGTGCGAACAACACGATTACTCTTTATTGGCGCATCAGCGCAACTTCTGCTGCGGTGGCGTTAATACGGAAGTCCCCTTGTTGGCAACATTACCTGCAAAGGGTAAAAATGCGTGCTTATTCACTGGTAAGAAAATGTGCTCATTAGGAAAATTAACTTTGTATTTTAATAACATTTGCGTCATCGCGAATTAAACATTCTCTTAAACTAATAGATATGGGCTATTTTATATGTTATTCATCCAGTCAAAATTATTAAAGATTGATCTAAGTGAAAAATTAACTTCGTATAATTTTTTTTTCTATCGTTATATATTTTTCTTTAATAAAACATTTATATATATATTCGAAATCAATATTTACTTTTACGCTGCAAGCAAACCCAAACTTTCGAAATGAAATTTTGCACGACCTGCTGCTTACTCACTATGTTCAGAATATGGCTGGGGTAAGAAACTCTTGTTCATCCTTTTTGGCAAACCCATAAATCTTCACGGTACTCTTCTGTTGTGGGGATCGTATTGAGAAATATATTTATGTATGCGTGCATGGATAGAATATACGTGTTCATGTATGCATGTATATATGTAAGTGCGTATGAACGTACAAACATATACATGCATACATTTCTGAATCCGGTCACGATGACAGCAGTATACCAACTTCACTGCCTAAATAGCAACCTTCCCTGCTTGGGATAGGAAAATGATGATAAACGTTACAAAAAGCAGATTCCAAAATATTATTGAATGCGTTGTAATTTTTGGGAGTTAATTGCTTAGAGAGTCTTGCAGTAAGATTCCAAGTTTATAACCTGCATGTGACAATTTCTGTGTTGATGCACGACGGGTAATTTGGCTGACCAGTTGAAATAGGTGTTTTGAAAATAGTTTTGTTTCGCACCGATATGGATGACGAATACTTGTAAGGATAATAATCTTTGATACTCGTGATTAACAGTGTGTACCTGTATTTTACGGCAAACATCAGTATCTCGCCTAATGATGACGTTATATTTGGAATTGACCGAACTCTAAATAATTAAAGCTTTTTCACCGTTAAATACGAGAAAATGGACCTTTGTCAGGTTTCTGAAAATTTTACGTATAGAAACGCAAACCCAAACTTTTGAAGTGAAATCTTACCGTATAATATTTACAGTAGATTTAGCCAAGGATTCAGTAGAAGTATTGACATTCTGATGACAGACTTTATTTTGCCATTTTTTTCCTTTTATTACATGTGTGGTTTTCCGAACAACTAGCATGTGGAAAGCCAAACTTTACTACTTTATCAGAATAATAATGATATAGGTGAGGCTCAACATCAGTTCGATCCACAATTTCTAAAATTAATTCATTTTTTCGTACCAATTTTTTCCTTTTATTATATGTGAGGTTTTCCCCAGCAACCAGTATGTGAGAAGCCAAACTTTGCTACTTTTATTGAATAATAATGTGAAGCTCAACATGAGTTGGATCCACACTTTCTAATGGTCAATTTTTCATTTTATTATATTTTATTTATCACTGGTCAATCTTTTCTTTTTATTATATGTGCGGTTTTCCCAATAACCAGTATGTGGAAAGCCAAATTTTACTACTTTTATTGAATAATAATGACATACAGTTATTCAATAAAGTCTGGTTACATCAAGAAAAGTAATATCAAATCCAAATTTTAAGGTGCGAAAAGGGTAGTTTCTTTGTTTTATTTTTTAAATATTTAGTTTCAATAAGGGACTTTGAAATTATTTAACTGTAATATTTTCATATCTAATAATTTATGCACACTAATTTTTAAAAGATAAGTGGCCAGAAATCAAAGCCAATAAAGTTTGCGTACAACGCGAAGGAGGCAGGAGATTTCTTATCTAACTTTTAAACTTCAAACTTGAGAATGCAAAGAAGGTTACACTTTCAAGGTCATTGACTTCCGAAGCAAATTTTACGTTGATTGGAAATTGTTATTTCTATTTTCTTTGACGAAAATGACAACCAATAAAGAGATTCCTTTAGTTACGAGACAACTAATTATCAAATTGAGAGATGAAGGTAAAACTCTTCGCTATATTGGTAAAAACATTTCAAAACCATTTTCTAGTGTGCAAAGAGTTATTCAAAACTATCTTGACACTAGTAGTCTTGCTGTAAAACCAATATTTGGGAGACCGAAGAAGCTAACGCAGAGAGAAGAAAGAAAAATTCTTTTACGAATTAAACAAAATCCTAAACTTTCTGCTGCAAGCATTGCAAAAGACATTTTTTTAACTAGCAACAAGGAAATTTCTCCTAAAACTGTACGAATCCGAAAGGCCGATTATCATGGTTGCAAACCTAGGTCTAAGCCATACATTTCCGAGACAAATAGAAAGAAAAGAACTGCTTTTGCCAAAACATATTTAAACTCTTTGCAGGACTTCTGGAACAATCTAATTTGGTCAGATGAAAGTAAATTTACAATATTTAAAGTTAATGGCCACCCTATTGTATGGAGAAAACCAGGAACAGAACTGAATCTGAGAAATTTAAATCCAACTGTCAAACATGGAGCTGACGGTGTGATGGTATGAGGGTGTATGTCGTCGAAAGGAGTTGGAAATTTTCCCATTATTGTTAAAGTCATGGATAAGTATGTTTATCTGGATATTCTGAAGAAAAATCTACGAGACAGTGCCCGAAATTTAAACCTTTCTAATACCTTTATTTTCCAACAAGACAACGACCCGAAACATACAGCTAAAATTGTGAAGGAATATCTCCTCTATCACACTCCAAGATAGTTGCGTACTCCTCCACAGTCAACAGACCTCAATCCAATCGAACATTTGTGGGCAAAATTGGAGAAATGAATTCGAAAACACAATATTACTTGGCGAAATGAGCTAATTAGTAAATTGCAGGAAGAATAGGCGAAATTTACGTCGGATGACACTGAAAAACTAGTTCAGTCAATGCCCAGACGTCTGCAAGCTGTTTTGAAGAATAAAGGATATCCTACAAAGTATTGAAGTAATGTAAAAAACTTATATTTTGCTCTTTTTTTTTTTTTTTTTTTTTTTTTTTTTTTTTTTTTTTTTGAAAGCGTGCGCAGACTTATTGGAGGGAATTTCTGAATTTTTTTGACAAAATATATTTTTGAAAAAATTATTTAAAAAGTATTACACTGGTATTATTTACTTTTTATTTAAGCTTACAGTTTTAGCTAATAGAAGAAAAAAATGCAATGATTAAAATACATTTTTCTTTGCTTTAAGTGTTTTTTTTTAATTTAAAATTTAGTCTGTACGCAGACTTTTGTGACTAACTGTATATGAGGCTCAATACAAGTTGGATCCACACTTTCTAAAACTAGGTTAATTTTTTCTTACGAATTTTTACTTTTATTATATGTGTGGTTTTCCCAACAACCAGTATGTGGAAAGCCAAACTTTACAACTCTAACAGAATAATAATGATATATGTGAGGCTCAGTGTTCGTTGATCCACAGTTTTATAAATTCATTTTTTTGTTTGATCTTTACAATACGGTAACTTGTAGTTTGGCGACATTTTGGAGGCGATAAAGGTTACTACTTTGGTTACTAAAGGACTTTGGTAATAATGTGAGCAGTACTCAGTTCCGATTACGCATTATTTTGTGTGAGGGAAATGAGAGATCATGGGATATGTCATGTGATATTAATGGACGAATTACGGTTCTTTAATCGGAAAAGGGGGGGAAATCGGGAAAAATCTGGAAATTTTGTATTTGGCTTTATTCTGTGTTGTGTGAAATAGTGTTCGTGAATTTTTGGATCCCATGGCCGTAACTAAAGTGAATTCGAAATGGGTATTTATGTATGTATTAATTTAATGTATGTGCTCATTTATATTTTAAGTAGTGTTTTTGAATTTAATTATATTTTAATTAAATGCTAGTTATTTTGTGAATTTTATGTTTGTAGGAATTTGGTATACGTTTTAGTTGAAGTAAACGTGCATGGAAATAATTTAAATATTTGACACTAAGTATTTGTAATGCTTGCGGTATGAATTCGTTGGTGACGTGTATAATGTAATGGATGATTTAGAGGTTAAAAGTTTTTGGATATTTTATTTATTTTATATGTGGAAATGTTCATATTTGTAAAGGGTAAATACTGTTTCGCGATCAGGTAATTTCATATATGTTCTTTTTACCGGGTTTAAAGATTGAGAAAATTGTCATGTATTTTCCTGAAATTTTTCTAATTTATGAGAAAAAAGCAGTGTACATGGATATAGTGAAGAGTGTGCGCAATGCCATTTTTGTGCAATTCTGGGATGTTTTTTTAAGTAAAAATAAGTCGGCATGTACATGATTTATGTGTATGTGTTATTTTGAAAAACGCGTAAGGAGTATGGTATTGTGTACTTTTTCCCAATTTTGCAGTGAATTTTTGTCATTATTAAGCAGTTTTGTTAGATAAAATTTCTAGCATAAGTGTAATTCGGCTAAGTAGATTGTTGGAAGAAGTGTTCAGTAGATAAAAAGAAAAGAAACATGTCTTTACTTCGTGAAGACAAAATGGCGGCGGGAAAAAAAAATAGAGGGTTGCTGTAGGAGAGTTGGTCGCCAAATTTTTGCCAAAAAAACGCCAAGTTACCATAATGTAAAGATCAACCATTTTTTTTTTTTTTTTTTTTTTTTTTTTCTCATCACGGAAACTGATATATCCGCCAGCAGTTTTTCCAATATCGAGCATAAAGAGATTACGCTTCATACGCTAAATATCTAATAAGAATCTGTGTAATGTTGTGCTACTTCTTGTTGCTTATTATTATTATTGTTTGTGTCTGTGATATTTATGTATTAAATTCATTTGAGATTTATAAATGAGAACCTAATCATCGAAATTTAAATGCTGCAGTGCTCATGGTTTCATGAATATAAATTCATAAATTATTCCTGTTTAAACTTTTCGTTGTACGACTCTATTAGATGTATTTACACAGTACTTGCAGAGAGTGGTTTCGTTTATAAAATACATACATACAGTAATTTTAAATAATTAATTAGGTATTTGTTTACGGGAAATCTTGGGTTATTTTAGACAACGCTTAAGTATGTTTTTCCAAAGTATCATGCTTTATAAAGAGTTGCATTATAAAAAGATGTAGATCGTGAGAAGCAAATTGTCATATTCATCATCGCTTGTACTATGTAACGTTTGTTTTCTTCACTTTAGAAATCTAGCAAAAGTATTATCAAGTGCTTACAGTACAAAAAAATATCATATAGTTTATTAATCTAAGTTACGTTTAAAAGTTCAGTGATATTTCATATCTGATGTCTACTAAAAGTACTCCCTTGTCATTTAGTACATAATACATACAGATAAAACATGTAAGTGTAACTTTTCAGTTGTCATTTAGCAACATTGCTGCTGTCGTCATTTTTAAAACAGAAGAGGCTTGATATTCATGAGAGAACTAAACAAATTGTTGTGTTCTAAGATAAGCGAATAACCTATCCGTATTGTTTATTTTGACATACTGAACTGCCTACAAGCATTATTCTTTACCTTCAAGGAGCTAATACGTTTCTAGCATGAGGAATTTTTTCTATTTCGTTGTTGATTAGTAACCTTTTACCCTCGCTTGAGCAGCTTGGTTCCTCAACATATCGCACTCCGTTGCTGAAATATGGCTTTTTCAGCAAATTACGCCGAGATTTCTTTTCGCGCAAAGTTTTTGGATAAATTTTCTTGTTTATTTCAGCAAAAATAATATTTTATTTTCAGGGATGCGTATCACTCCTTAAATGAACATTTCATGTTTTCATTATTGTATACCCTGCATAAAAAAATAGAACAGTCCTGAATTCCCCGTTCTATTGGGCCGATTGACGAAATTTAACTTGAATTTTCCATATCTCGAAAGCGCGACTTCGAATATATATTAGATTTACATATAGCATTATTCTAACGTGGGTACTTTGGCACGAAATCGGACTACTTCTGAAATCACATACATATTACTTTCCATGTTTGGTTTCTACGTTTCAAGTTATGCCAAAGTGTCAAGTTTTGTAAAATTCGCACGAGTATATATTTTTAAAAACTAAACTCTCAAAATTTTCTCCCCTCGATGTTTATTGAAATTGCTATATATTTATAAATATTCCCTTTATTTATTAAATTTAATTCATTCCTTCATTCAGAATTCGAAATTTAGAATCAATTAAAATAAAAATCCTAGTATTTTCTGGTTTATGTTTGAAGTTTGTATTTTTTAGTAACTTTTATGAATTTTTCGAATAACTATTTTGAAAGCTATCAAATTTTCGCCATCATCTTAAAGTAGATTTATTTCGAGACATACCTGGAATAAATTAACAGTTTATTCAAAATTTCTCAAGATATACGTGAATTTATAAAAAAACGTAGTCGCACTTCGAATGAGGAGGAAAAGGTTAATCTTAGGATTATGGTAACTTGGCGATTTTTTGGCGACCAACCCTACTACAGGAACCTGCTAGTTTTGTTTTGGACGCCATTTTGTTTTTACGTAAAAAAGGTGTTTGTTTTTTTTTTTTTTTTTACTTAACATTTTTTCCAACAATCTGCTAGCCGAATTACGCTTATACTAGAACTTTTATGGAACAAAAGTGCTTAATCATGACGAAAATTAGGTGCGAAATTGGGAGAAAGTGCAAAATCGCCCACTGCTTGCCGCCTTTTTAAAAATTGCACATACACGGTATCATCCATGTACACGTCGACCTATTTTCACTTAAAAAAACATCCCAGAATTGCACAAAAATAGCATTGCGCACACTCTTGAAGTTATCCATGTACACTGCTAAAGTCCTAGCTAGTAACCTTTATCGCCTTACCAAAATATCGCCAAACTACCTGTTACCATATTCCAATGATTAGCCGAGGAAAACTTTATTTCTGAACATTAGAGTGAAGTGGAAAGGCTTCGAATACAGAAGACAAATAGAAGAAATCATGTTCTTGAATGTTCAAATGGATGACTATCATTGTCCAGACAACAACGCTGTTAACGCACACCAAGGGATTCGCAAACGTCACGGAACAGGTCGTTAGGAATATCGCGACATTGTCTTTCAGTTTCCAATTTCAATGCATCAATTGTTCTTGGTTTGGTGCTATAAACTTTCTTTTAGATATTCCCACTAAACGAAGTCCATGGGGTGATGTCTGGGGAATGCGCAGGATATTCAGGGCTACCCCTCCTTCCAATCCATGGGTCTGGAAAAGCTGCGTCGAAGTGAGCGTCGTGATGGTATTGCAGAGGTGCTCCGTCTTGCTGAAAGTAATTTTTGTCGTCATCACCAAACATCTCTGAAATTTGTGGACCGACAAACTCCTGAAGCAAGTTTAGGTAACTCTCATCAGTGACAGATCTGTTAAAAAATGGTCCCAGAGCGGATATTCCACACCACATTGCTACTCCTGTTTAGTTTACATGTAGATTTACAAGGCCCTCAGAATGTGCAATTATGACTATTAATGGAGCCATTTAATTTAAAAGATGTCTTATCGCTCCACACACAGAATTGAACTCTTTGGTCAGGATAGTCTTCGTTGAGATCAGGTTGATCAGTTGATCAGGTTGAGTCTGGTTAGGGTAGTCTGCTCTTCTTTTCCAGAGCTCGTGGATGTCCGTGGTCGTCCAGAACTTTTCCATCTGCTTCAAACCTGTCTCTGATGCCAGGAATGGTTCGGCACGTTCGTGGCGCTTTTGCGAATCCCCTTCTGAAATCGCCTTTGCACTTCAATGGCGTTCTCGGTCTTCCAGTTCTTCTTTCAGGACAAACTTCCTCTCTTCCAAGCTAAGTTGATTTCCTGCCATGCTGTCATGAATTAATTACACCTGCAATTAAAAAAAGGCAGCATGTTAGCGACAGTTACATTGTGAGTACATTTTTTGAGACACCCTGTATTTGCGCGTTTTGAAATGTGGCATGTTTGTTATAAGCGACAATAATGAAAGATTGTAGTAAATTAAGATTTTGCCAAGTGAGTTATTGTTGGCGCAAACCAAAAAAAGTGCACCACACTAAATTTTTCAATTTCTCACCCTATTTACAAAATTTAATATTAGGCACAACTCCAGTCGTAGAATTGAAATATGGAAAAAAATCCGTATGTCGTTTCAGAATAAATAGGATTTTGCGTCAAAATACCTAGGTAATCTAATATATTTGCTAAGTTGCACTTTCGGGACATGAAAGACTCAAAGTTCGTCAGTCGACCCAGAAGAATATGAACCGTAATAATATTAACCGTAATAATATTAATACGAATCTTAGCAGATAAATAAAGATACACGAAGCAGAATCCATTTCCGTAATGATTCTCCATAAAAATATTTCAGTTCTGTTACAGAAGAAAATCGCAGTTTTCATACCTATTGCTTGCTGAGCTGAGCGATCCAATACAACCTAACGACAAAATATTGTATTTCTTTCTATGCATAACGCTTTTTTATATGAAAGTTCGCTATAAACCAGTTGTTCTTTGCATGTTACTAAACTATCCAGTGCAATTAATGTTTCAAGGTACTGCTTTCATTACTTATATAGTTGATAATAAATAGGAATAATTATTAAAAACTTTTCTTAGCGATATTTTAACATGGTGTTACACTGTTTTATTTGCGCAGATTAAATATTCTATTAGAGTACTAGAATTTAAGGGTTCATCTTAGGAACCAAATTGGTATAAATGGGAATGCTCTCGGTAGCGTATTTTTAAACGTTTTTCAAGTTTAGGCTTCACTTCGTAGCTCCCGAAGCAGGAACTTGCCTATGCCCTTATACCAGCTTAATGCTTGGCCTTTCAAAATTTGCCGTAGTAACTGTAACATTCTGAAACACGGTATGGTACGAAATGAAAGTTCATCTGTTCCAGGAACAACATAATGGAACCTTCTCCGTCGAAAGTCGCAGCGGGTTTCATAGCGTCCCTCATGGTCCGGACTTTGAAGCCCAAACCCTCCACTGGGTTTACTATCGCCGGTGGATATTTAAGCCTTGGAGCAGCCCAAACTAAATTTTCCACTTTCCAGTAACATGGCTCGTAAACGTAAACAAACTATAAGATTCTAGTTGAATTAAGGTTACTTAAAAGCTACAGCTTAATAGAACTGTAAAGCTATTATTCGCTAATTTCTGATATGTCAGAAACACTGCAAGAAGAAGAGTGAAATGATTCACTGAAGAAAGTTTCACAGACGAAACTTCTCGTGCGTACAGTATCACGCGAACAATTTTGACGGTAATTCAAAATAGAAAGAAAGATTAAAACTAATAAAAAGTTGAATAACCAGCCGAAGCTGCACAGAGATAATTTAACGCGTAGTTGGCTCTTGGCTCATACAACTAACGTAGGTTAACCGGCAAATAATATGCAGTGCCGTAAAATAACAAGCTTCAACTAGTAACGAAACAACATGGCCGAAAGGCTGAACACGCTCTGTTTGAAGAAACACACCTCATCATTCCTATCCTACTTTGCACAAAACGCGAAACTAAAATCTCATTCTGGCAAGAAAGCGTGGGTTGAAAATGAGAGTTTGAAGGGGAGGTTGCTGCCAGAGTAAAATTTAAGCGCTAGGAAAATAAAATAAAACTTTCATTTGTATCTTTTAATAATGGTATAAAGACTATTTTTACTAAATCCACAGTTTAAATTTTTCTTCAGTTAAAACTTTGATAGGTACAGGGTTTCGCTAAGAAAGCATATTTCTCAAAATTACCATGAGAAAAAGGTATTTTCTTGATATTAATTCCAAGATGCTCCTGTTGATTTATGTACTTTTATCCTGATGATTTATGTACTTTTAATATATTGCTTTAATTTCTTGGACATATTTCAAGATTCGGGGTATACATACTTCCGGTTATATACATATTTTCTTAAAGGCGTCAAGAAAATATTTTTGGCTATACGGCTTTACTGGTCAGTGAGTATTAAGGAAAGCTCCTTCCGTTACAATTAATCTTAAAAAAAGTATTCTAAAGTTATCAAATTTGAACGTTTAGAGGGATTTCAAGAAATTTTCTCTTCAGAATCGGATTTGAAGAAATTTATTTTTTCTTACATCTCTAGTTAAAATTATTTTGACTAAAAGTTGTCATATGTAATGCTTCAGTTTTTGAAACTAAATGCTGCTTTAAAAGCATAGTTATTTAAATATGTTCTGAATAACATTATGATACTTTATCAACTCCGTTTTGGATATTTAAAGGCTACCGTATTTAAAAAAAGTTCAAAATGTCGATTTTTTACTTTGAGTTTAATTTTACCTACAGCTCTTTTAAATACACTGAAACCATGAATAGCGAACCGCTTATAACGATTTAACATTTCGGTCCTGTTTAATTTTCTATACACTTAAATGTTACTTTATGCGGCTGTAGCAAAATTCTAAATATAATTAAAAACGGATATAGCGAACTTTGTGGATATCTTGGACTGAAAATATTTTGCTTATTTTAATCTTTTTTTCCAGAATATCTATAACGTCTAACTGAAAAATGACTGATCCTTAAATTTCTTTTATTTAGATTATTAGAATAATGAAAAACTTTTAGATTATAATAGCTACCAGCTCACCGGTTATTCAGCACGGCTCTCTACAGAATATCAAATTTTCCGGTTTTAACTTTTACTATAGACTTTTCCGGCAATAAATGAAGCTATTGAATTAATGAAAGCTAAATTGTGCAAACTGTATTTCTCACCCCTAGCGAATTTCAGAATAATGTTTCTGTAATATCTTACTTCATCTAAATTTTATTATTTTTTTATCAAATTTTATGATCTTTTTTATTTAATTATTTTTGTTCATATTAAATTTTCTTATTAAAATTTCATTAGATCTGAATTTTCTGAATCTATTACAGACAATTGTAGGGACTTATATGAAGAACTAAGCAATATTTAATCAGTTGATAATTTTGTTTGTCTTTTACTTTAATATATAATACATTATGTTTATCCACAAAAACATTATGTGCATTAAGCCCACCAGCGGCCGAGCGGTAAAGTCGCTGGTAGTTCGGTCCGAGGTTCGAATCCCGCGAACAGGCTGGCTGCATGGGCGTTTTCGTGGTTCCCCCATGTGTAACGTATATACGAGCCAGTTTCCCTTAGAAAGTCCTCCACGAAGGCATCCCTCCCCTTAGGCAGATAGCCCTAGTGTGCTTTGCCATAATTAAATACACACACATACACACGAACCACATTTCGATTCTATGATTCAAATAATGCCAAAGTGCAAGTTTTCTATAAATCGCACAAGTAGTTTTTAAAAACGTAGCTCTCAAAATTTTAGCTCCTTGACATTAATTAAATTTGATATATATTTATTAATATAGATTTTTCTTATTACACTTACTTGATTCCTTCTTCCAGAAATCGAAATTTAGGCCAAATATAATTCGCACATTTTTTTTTTTTTTTTTGTTTTATTTTTAAATATGTTTTTAAAATAAATTTTCTAAATTTTTCGAAAACATTTTACATTATAACCAATAAAACGTTTGACATCATCTTAATGTAACATCATCTTTCTAGGTACACCTGCAAACAATTAGTTCTTTATTCAAAATTTCTGAAGATATCCGGCTTTACATTTTGTGCGTTTTGAAGTTTGGCATATTTAATATAAGCGATAGTAACGAAAATCTGGTTTACACACTTTGTTAAAATTATTTGAAAGGATGAACGATAGACTTCTTTTCCTGTACGGTGTATGCCATTGTATCAATGAAAAAAAAAAAGGAAAATAAGTAGGTTACTACTTGTATAAATTAAGAATTCCGCCAAATGAATTACTCTTGGCGCAAACTGAAAAAAAAAATGCGCCGACATAAATTTTTAAATTTCTCTCCAAAAATTACAAAATTTAGTACCTAAGCATAATTTGACTTGTAAAATCGAAGTATGGGAAAAAATTTATATGTTATTTCAGGAAAAGTCCGGCTTTATTTCAAAATACCTACGCTAGAGTAATGCTATAAATAAATCTATGTCCTAAGACGAGCTTTCGAAACATGACAAGCGCAGTTTGAATTTCGTCAATCGGCCCAGCAGAAGTCGTACAGAACTGTCATATTTTTTTGCGCAGTTACATTAACACATGCTCATATTTGCAGCTAGACATAATGAGGGAGTGTCGGATGGGTGTAAAAATCACTGGAGTTGTTAGATCAGCATTTTGGAGAAGCTATTGCACGGCATATATCAGTTTAAACGACGTCGAGATGCTGCATCAGTGCGAAATGTGGAAGAATAAAATCTGTTAGACGACATCTCGTCCTCGAGCAACCACAATAACGGAAGAGCGTTATATTGCCCTGTAGGCAAGAAGAAACAGCAAACAGCGGGAAAAATCTCAAGACATACAGAACAGGCGTGTTACCATGGCCAGAAGGCTGCACAATGGTGGTCTCTTTGTACGACGACCTGTACGGTGTATACCATTAACGCTTGCTCGTCGGGGAAGGTGTTTGCTGTGGTACAGGGCACACCAGAATTGGACAGATAATTAAACAAGCGTCTAGCCCCTCAGATGCTAGTTTCCTCCTGATTCATCCCTGATCATTTGTGCAGATCAAGGAGGTGTAACCTCCTTGGTGCAGATTCACGCGCAGCGTGTTTATGTCATGGAGCTCGGCATGCAGAAAGGAATCAGCTGGCACCGACGCCGTGGCGTTAAGTTACAAAAGTGCTGCGCATTACTCAGTGCAAATTAATTTGATATTGATTTTTGGTTGTTTCTCATTTTCTATCAAATAATATATTATTTTGATTTGTGTTTTCCCTTTTGCGCCGTTTTGTTTAATTATAAATCTATATATAAAAGAATTCCTGATATTTATTTATTTATTCATTCGTCTATACATCATCGCCCAAAGCTATTACAGATGCAGATATCAAAAACTAGGAGCTAATTTCTTGTCTACTGAAGGCGTCATTTAAAAAGAGATTTTTGAATTTCGGCACCCAAGGAGAGGAGGGCAAAACATGTTTTTACGTTTTTTCATATAAGGAAGAAACAGATGTACACAACAGTCTTGCTTTAAAATGTATGGAACATGAATACTTAAAAACCAGTTTCAGAAGTTCGACCCCCAAGGTCCCCTACCCTTGAGAATTCGGCCCCCAAGGGGGTAGAGGGCTGTGGTAATACAATTTTTATTAAGGTAGTACAATAAGTGAGACAGATCGTTAATAATCATAACAATAGAATAGAATAAATATTATTTTGTCTTTCAATGTTATGTGTTACCAGACTGGCAGCGTTGTAATAGGCAAGTCGCCACAGGGGCAAAACATGTTTTTCATATATTTCTTCACACTTTAGACATCCTTAAGATTCAGTGCTCTATCAAACAAGTTATTGTCTTTACTTTTATATTGGATAACGCCATTTAATCGATGAATAGTAGGTTTAAAGGGCATAGGAAGTTGTATCAAGACATATCACTTCTCGATCCCCAAAACGTTTTGAAGCCATTGTCGCCGAACACTTTCGACTATTTTTCTATATTATTAGAGTATTATGCAGGTGTAACAGCCGGTTAAAATTCTTAAGGACGAATATCAGGACCTAGTAATTAAATGTAAAATCATAAAAAATTCATTTGAAAATCATTATTCTGAATCTAATATTGAGTCAGAAAGAGAAAAAGCTCTATCTATTCATGAGCATTCATCCATTCATCCAAAGCTAAATGCAATTTCTTGTGTGCATATAAATTACTCTTGAAATATAATTTATGTAGTATTGTGTATGCCAATGTCTTTTTTGCTTATACGTTTGTACTCGCCCTATCTATAACGATGAATGTGAAAGAAATTTTTCAAAATAAAAAATTGTAAAAAGTAGATTAAGGAGTGCAATGAAGCAAGCTAATTTGAAGTCATTACTATTGATGAACATAGAAAAGCAAAAATTAAAGATATTATGGAGGAAATATTTGCCCAGGCACATGGAATTAAAAAATCTTTAAATGGCTAATTATGAATCAGCGGCTGTTTTGTTTATATATTATTTAGTCACTGTTATTTATTGTTTATAGTTTATTTTAATATATATATATATATATCTGAATAAATTGTTACTTTTCTGTAAAGGTAACACTTTATTCAGATATAGGAGCACAAAACCTGCAGTAAGCATTCCACGCCTCTTGTTTCAAATGACTCGTCACAATTTCCGCAGTGTTTCACAGTAACGGTCAGCGTTTACTGTTTCACCACGTGGAAGGAACTCAATGAGCCGAATGCCCCTCTTGTCCCAGAACACTGTGCACATCACTTTGCGTACCGTTAGCGTCTGTTTGAATTTTGTCCCGACTGGAGATCCACTATGCTGCCAATGCATTGACTGCTGCTTGGTTTCCGCAGTGAAGTGCAGAATCCAAGTCTGACTGCCCGTGACGATTCCATCGAGGAACTTGTCGCCGTCATCGTGATACCGTTACAGAAATGTCAGTGCTGCTCCTAAGCGTTCAATTTTGTGTTCAGATGTCGGGTTTTTCGTCACCCACCTGGCACACAATTTTTTGAACAGCAGGTGCTTAGTGACAATCTCTTGCAACAAGGATTGATATCTGCAGAAAATGGCTGCTCAGCTTCGGAATCGTGAAGCGAAGGTTTTCCATCAGAAGCTGCCGCACAAGCTCAACAAAATCATCGTTGATGAGGGACTGTCTGCCACTGCACTCTTCATTATGAGCACTTTGACGACATTCTGAAAACTGCCTAGACCAACGATGCATCATCTGCTTTACTCATGATGTTTGTCCCATAGACCTGACAATGATTTTCAATTGGCGCAGTACTTCATTCAAGAACTTTATCACTGACCCAACCTCGCAGGCGGCAGGAGAAGGAATAAGAGCTTCCATCTCGGACTACTGCAACCACGCTACGGGCACGAGGCACAAGCGTCTAGCCCCTCAGATGCTAGTTTCCTCCTGATTTCTCGCTGATCATTTGCGCAGATTCACGTGCAGCGTGTTTACTCCAAAAATTTCGGCGTGGTCAAAGCCGATTTTTTTAAAACGCCACGCGTTTAAAACGTTGCGAACTTAGTGCGCATTACTGAGTGAAAAATAATCTCTTTTATTAGTTTTTCTGAAATAGTTTTCTTTTTAATTGGTATACATATTTATTTGTTCATATGTTTTATTATAAATCTATACATAAAGGAAGAATTCCTGATTTATTCACCTACAGATCATCGCCCAAAGCTATTAGAGATATCAAAACTTAAGATCTTATTCCTTTTGTACCGAAGATGTTATTTAAGAAGCGATATTTTAAGATTCGGCGGGCAAAACGTGTTTTTGTTTTTTCATATAAGGAAGAAACAGATGTACATAAAATTCTTGCTTTAAAATGTATGGAATATGAATACCTAAAAACCAATTTCAAATGTTTTCAAAATTCGCCCCCGTAGGGGGGGACGTGTTCTTTACATATTTCTTCATATCTCGGATATCCATAAGACAAACTTATGAATTATTGCTGTAAAATGTAAGGAATACGAATAAATGCTGACGTCAACATGCGTGGGAAGGGGGACTGATTGGCATAAAATACAAGTTTACATAATGTACAAGTAAGCCTAATTCAAGGTACAGGAATACCAGCTACCTTTACCAGGTATGTAAAGCTAGTTAGCATTAAAAAAAATTAAGGTTTCTACTATTTAATGTTATTAATAATTAAAACCCCAAAATAAAAATGTAGCAGCATGTGGCAATTCACAAAACTGTGATGAGATTGTTACAATGTTCAGTTAGTTTTAAACAATTCTACACATAATAAAATGGCCAGTGCACAACATGTGAATGTACATGGGGTTGAATAATTAGAAAATAAAAAACTTGACAAATATTAAATAGTAGACAATATTGCTTACAGTTCAAATTTGCGATTGACTCAGTTTCACCAAAAATGCCATTTTTGTGCAATTCTGGGATGTTTTTTTAAGTAAAAATAAGTCGACGTGTAAATGGTTTATGTGTATGTGCTATTCTGAAAAACGCGCAAGGAGTTTGCGATTGTGCACTTTTCCCCAATTTTGCAGTTAATCTTTGTCATGATTAAGCAGTTTTGTTACATAAAATTTCTAGCATAAGTGTAATTCGGCTAGTAGATTGTTGGAAAAAAGTGTTGAGTAAATAAAAAGAAAAGAAACATGTCTTTACTTCGTGAAGACAAAATGGCGGCGGGGGAAAAAAAAATAGAGGGTTGCTGTAGCAGAGGTGGTCGCCAAATTTTCGCCAAAAAATCGCCAAGTTACCATAATTCAAAGATCAACCAAAAATGGTATTAAATTTTTAATATATCCAAAACTAATGATCATAAATGTGATATCCTGAGTAGTTTCAAAGAAATACTTAAGATAAACAACTGTGGAAAATTTAAATGTTCTAGGCTGAATAGTTTTCAAGAAAAGTGTACCGAAAGTAGAAAAAAAAATTGAGAAAAGCCGAAAAAACAATTTAAACACTAATAATTTATAAACAAAAATCATTTAAACATTTTTTTTTTATTTTCCTGCACCATTATCATCTTGAACTGACATTTCTATATCTAGTTGTTTTAGTGTTATTAACTTATGTTTCTTTCTGGCCATTTTAGAAAGTTTTTGGTAAGCGAAATGCGCCTCACGAATTCTATCGCAATCTATATTCCCAAGAACTTTACCGTATAAAACCCTGGTTGTATTCCCAATAATTCCATTACTTATTGCCACTTTGTACACCATCATTAAAACATATTACCGCATCTAATAAAGCTAATTTTAAAGTGATGTCACTCACAAAAACAGTTTTTGGTATGCGTGTCTGGATTGCAATTATTAAAACTTTCATTCGGATTTTGGGTTGTTGTTGTTCACTTGTTTAACGTATAACAGCACAAGGAGCACCTGCCATTGGCAACAGCCTTCAGCACCTGACAGGTGAAAGTGCCATTTAGCTCAGATCCGCCTCTAGGTTTGATGGGAAGCACCCCAAGAGAGACGGGTCCGAAGGTCTCCCACCCTTCTTCCCCTATCACCCACCTCTCGAGACAACTTTCTGCTCACCGCATATTTCGAGTGCTTCCATACCGCATGAACATTATACATTTACAAACATTCATGCCTTCTCCGACTCATTTCTTTTTCATAATGTTTATGAACATATTTTTTACCAGCTGATATGGCTTTATTGTTGCCACACCAGACATCTTTCTCAACTGGTCAGCTTGCTAGTGCTTGTTGTTTACATTTTGTAATGAAAGATTTCGGTCATAAAATTTCTAAACATGGATAAATTATATATTTTTCGAATCGTCTCAGAATACTTTGTTTTTTTAGCCCAAAATTGAAAATTTGAATATTTGAAAATTTTTATGTTATATGTCCCCTTAAGTTGCGTTAAAGACTTAAAGGACCGTTCTCTGTGTATTCGTTCCTAGGAGGTAAACTGTCCATCTCATTCTACTTAATTTTGTGGATTTAATAATATCCTCATCGTTATAATTTCGTTTACGCCATATATCATTCTCCTAAATAGCAGCAAAAATAGTTCTTAGAAGCTTCTTTTCAAAGATCGCCAAGGTTCTTTCTTCCCTCGTAGTCGAAATCAACGTCTCCTAAGCATAGGTTAAGATTGATTTTATCAGTGGCTCGTATAACAGAATTTTGACCTTCTCTTTATTAGATGGAATTTCAGAAGATGTGTTAAACCAAAGAAGCAATGATCCCTTTTCTGATTTCAGCATTAATATCATTTTGATGGTTAATTTTGGAAGACAAATATGTGAAATGTTTGGTGCTTACGTATTAACGCCACCGCAGCTGCATATTTGGCGGTTTTTAAGTGCCGCCAATCTACACCTAAAATTTTTGTGACAAATCGTAAATTAAAACACTTTATTTAAAATCAAACACTTTATTTAAAACCAAAGTAGTCAATCGGATTTTGGTGGAAAATGGGCCGATATAGAGTTCAACATAGATTCAAAACAGACTCTATTTTCTTTGACCTGATATGTCTCCATATGAACTCTGCTAAGTAAGATTCTAAATTATGTCTCGCTGTCCCCTGTATCTCTTGTTCCTCCATTTAGCACTACCCCACATTCTCTCAACTGTTTGAGTATGAACTCCTGTAATATCAATAAAATTATATTTAATGATTAACTTCAGCATCTAGGAATCCTTCTTTTTCTATTCTATTTGTTTGGTAACCTTTCCAACTGTCAGAATAAATTGTGCTACCATCTGCAATGTTTCCAATAATTTTATTAAGAAGCTTAGCCAGTTCTGTTAGGAATGGTGACAATAAAAGAATCTTTTGTCTCTCTACATATACCATCAAAAACCCGCTGTTCGGGTATTACTCGACCACAATTATTTTTACGCTTAGCAAACTTTCATCAATTTCCACAATGCCGTCTGGTCCACCTACCTTCTTGCTTGGTTTATTCGCCATATCCAAGACTCATAATTCACGCATGTAATTGTTCCAATCTATTACAGTTTTATCCGATAAATCAAGTTGCGTTTCACAATATTTAATTGACGTCAACTCCTCGTACCAGCAGTATATGAATCTCAAAGCTGAACAAAATGGAATTCTGCTTCTCTCAAACCAGTTGTCTTTTCAAAGTCCCACTTGCTGATCACACTGTCTTAAATTACATTTCCAAAACGTACTTTAACCAAAATAAAGTTTCATATCATGCGAATTGGTACATTTTCGTTTCTTGGCAAAATATTTCGCTCCTGAAAAAATAACATTACATCTTCTTCTGTATTTGGCAAATCCCAAAGGCGCATTTTCGTAGCACTAAAAAAAGGGCGTCAAAAATCGGCAAACAACAAGGCAAAAAGAAATCCAAAAGATAACTGCGTGCGAACAACAGGATTGCTCTTTATTGGCGCATCAGCGCAACTTCTGCTGCGGTGGCGTTAATACGGAAGTACCAAATGTTTCATAGATCAAATTTTAAATGTGACAATCTCAAATATTTTAGATGGATTTTCGACATTTGCTAGCTCTATCTAACTAAAACTATTTCGTTGCATTCTCTCGAAGCCGATTACTTTAAAACTTATGCGCCAGATCAAGTTAGTTGATTACCGTATTTTCTCGCGTAATAGTCGCCCTTTTTTCGCACCGGTTCTACTATTATGCGGGGAAATCTACTGCACGATATTGTACACTTCTGATGATTTTTTTTTTTTTTTTTTTTTTTTTTTATGCTTTAAAACGGGGGTGCGACTATAACCCTGCGAGGGCGACTATTGCGCGAGTAAATATGGTAGTTGAGCCAGCTTGTAGCTTAGTTTATTGTCTGCATGGTCTTGGACTACTTTTGCCAACGTTGAAATTTAAGCATCTGTTATCGACGAAAATATCATCACAAGTAATGTATAAGGCCTGAAGTATAGCAAAATTCAGGCCATTTTATGTTAACTAAGGTGATCAGATTTTAACATTAGTAAAGCGGGACACCATTGACAGGGGGGAGGGCGATTAAACATTTGGTCTATACAGAGCAGCACAAATTTTCATAGAACAAAAAATAGTATTGTAATATATTTTTAAATTTCAACAAAGTACAATTTACAAATAGATTAAAAGAAATTATGTATTATTTTAATTAAAAGAAATAATGTGTTATTTTATTCTTTCTTTGGCATATTTTTCGTTTGAGTGAATTTTGTTAATAGATTGTTGTTGTTGTTTGAAAGGTCATGACATTTCTCACAAGAATTTGTTAAATTATATTTCACACATAAAATGGCCTTCAAAGTCTCAACACTCATTTGTGTTTTTTCTGATGTCTGCACTTTATTTACCGTAGAAAAAAAAGTGCTGTCACAGCATTAGTTCCTGGGATATTTCACAGTTTTGAGTGCATTATTGTATGGAACATGGTTTGTTTCAAAATGAGGAAATATTTCTAGCTATTTCTTCTCTATTGTGATTTTTGATGATGTCCAAGATTTAACCTTTTCCTTATCTATATATTTTTTAATAATGTCTAATTAAAGAGATCATTTTCAGAAATACTACTGTATGGAAAAATTTGAGTAATATGATCGAATGATTTTTGCACATTCCAATTAAGTTCTTGCTTTACTATATTCCGTAGCTTGCCGTGCATTCTTCCTAAAAATCGGGACTTTTTTAAAAAGCTGCGGGACAAATTGTTAAAAGTCCGGACATCGGGTCACTTTATGTTAACCCTGAGTTTAATAAACCCATTGTTTAAATCTTTTAAAGTACACGATGTATAAAACTAAACGAACAGAGGTATAAATTTAACGTAAAAAGCAACATTTTATATTAAATTACTTTAAAACATGTTGATACGTTTATTTTACGTTTCGTAATTTACATTTAGTTTTTGCGTTTAATTTACTTTAACTAAAAACTTTTGTAGCATATTAATATGCAAATGATCACGTACTGATAAATAATAAAAAAAAATAAATCAAACTAGAGCATATCTATATTGTGTGAATTTGTGGATTTTTAAGAAGCCGCTTTATTCGAAAAAAATAAAATCCCTCGGATTCCGTTACATAAGTGCAAGTTTTCACTTCAAGAGGCTTTTCTTGTCTACATAAATAATAGCTCGAAGCAGGTGAACGAACCCCAATACCTTTGGTTCAATGCATCGAGAAAAATAGCTTTGCAAATTCGTTTAAAAAAAACTTTCTTTCTTGTATATCTTTCCGTCATCGAACCAGCCGATGATTCATATATTTCTGGAAGTTTCAGCATCTTTTACTGCTGGAGTATTTTATACAAAAAACTGCTGAAGACTTTAGTCAGAAAAAGGAAGAATAGCTCTTTTTCAGATGTTTTTTAGTTTTCCGCGAATACCTTTTTTGTACGTTTTCTAAAAACAAATTTTTCTGTTATAACACATGTTGTAAATAATAAAGCGAAGTTCTTGGGATAGAATACATCCAAAATTTTGGTAGCTTAGAAATATGAACCTGGTACATAAATAAAATAACTGATTTACATTTTCTCGAAAAAACTGTAAAGAAGAATTTTATCGTGCAGATATTATTTCTGTTTTGTATTCTCTTATACAGTGCAGGATAGCGAAATTCTGGTAAAACGCAATACTTGCTGAAATTCAATAAACGTTGCAAACTGCTTCTTGAATTCCAAACATACAGAAAATCATCTTAAAATAGAAATATTACGGTCAGCTAGCAATGAAATTCCTTAGCTGAATTAAAAATCTTAAGGTGCCAAATTGAAGATTCTATTTCATTATTCGATGATGGTTTAAAAGCATGTGATTTAGTCCACTCTTTCTTATTTGTGTGTGCGTCGTGACATTGCTATACCGCTGCATTAGTAATGCTTAAAAATGGTCAGTTTTAAAACTATTTGTTGTGAGATTGTAATCTTCGAATCAGAGCAAACATGGCTGATATAAAACAAATGATTAAAACATAAGGTACTTTTCCGTTTTGCTGGCACAAATGATAAAATCTCCAATAATGGTACAACTGATGCCAAACGGAATATCTTCGCTGGTAACCTTTTACGCTTCATTTTCAAAAGAAGTCGCAGCCATTGTTTCTTATCAGACTGATTGTTTCTTTCAATGCTGGCATACAATTACATAGAAATTTTTACAAGATAGTTAAATTTTATGCCCTAAGACCATTCGAGGTAATTAAGTCAATTAGGATGCAATCACAACGCTCACAGGAAGGCGAAAATATAGAAAGGCAAAATCAAGGGTTAAATTCATCTATTCTAATGAGAATGCACTGTCGAAGTAAAGCACTGCGGTTTTGCATAATTTCTCAGTAGGCTATTCGTACGAATTTAAATAATTCTTGCATTTAAACTATTATTCCAAATTAAGGTTTAACTTAAAATTAATGTAGATAATTACTGAGAGAATTAGATTTTTCTAGCGTAGTTTACGTGAGATGAGATCACTTGGGGTCACGTGATAAGAACCGGCGAATCAGAATTTGTTGAGCCATGAAAGCATAGTAAATTCTTAAATTAACGTCGTTTTACAAATTTATTGGCTAATTACAAAATTCTAAACCATATTAAAATAAAAAATTCTTAGAACTAACATTTGTTAACAGTTTTTATGTGTGTAGTGTATGCTGTCACCAACAAAGTCTGCTTGGCGAGATTTGCGCCGGCGAACCGGAAAAGTACCAAATATAACATACATATTTCGCATACACACCATATATATATATGTAAAATCAATGAAATCAATGAAAATCAAAAGGTAAGAAATTTAGAAGCCAAATCCTCAAAGACACGAAAGAAATAAAATTCAAAACCACTAAAATCTGGAATTCCCTATAAATAGGTATGTAAAATATATAAAACAACGAATTTCGAATTCAGTTTCCTGGTTTGGGGAAAAAAATAAACACTTTACTAACTGGTCGTTGCTTGGAAAGAATGAACCTGATTTCATTCATACTGGAATGTTTTTGTGTATTTTCTTTTCAGGTGTACACAGAACTCGTTAATTTTGCTTTGGCCGCAACTTTGTATAAAGTGCATTTGCTTGAATAGCAAATTTTCAGATTTTCAGTACATAGAACTTATAAACATTGCTTTGGCCGCAGCCCGCTCGTCTAGCGAGCTAATATCATGATTCTAAAATATTCTATCATGATTCTACTAAATATCATGATTCCGAATTAATTATTGATTAACCTTTAAATTGTGAAAATACTTGAATTAGAAGTCGAAGATACAGGCAAAAATTTCCTGACCGACCTTGTCGAAATTTTTTATCGGCGTGTTAGAGACATCTGAAGGTATGTCTCTAACTTGGCGAATTTCTGGATATTTCAAGAAAACGGATTTTTGATACCCTCTAAATGATTTTCCTGGAAGCTACTAGAGGATTTGGTTACCCTGTGTAAATGGCTCTTTTGAACGGCGGCAGCAAGGGGATTCACGGAACTAGGTTTAAGGAATTAGCTCAATTTTCCATGAAATCAGAATTATGGTTTAGAATTTACTCTGAAAGCGATATTCGTTATTTGCCTTACTTCTCTTGCGCTAAGGAGAATTTTTGTTATATCTGCATCCCAGCTGGAGTATTCATAGTTGTTTATATGCATCACGAATCCGTAACGAGCAAGAGTATTATAAACTAAATTATATTGTACGAAATTAATTTATGTTTGTCACATACAATATTAAAATATACGCCACTCTGTGTATATGAATTTATATACAACAATATTAACTCTCATCTCAGCATTTCTCAGCTTAATTTCCTTCCCAGTAATTACTATGTACATTTATTCAGAGAGATTAAAACAATTATTCCTCGTAGGAAAAGTATTCACTTCAGAAGATGAAATATGGCTACTGCAATATATATCTTTAAAGATAAAAGTAACTAAAAAGTACACAATGAATTAACTTCTTATCACGATGCCTTAACTATTGACTGCTATCATTTATAAAAATTTTATTTACCTTACTTCTCGAGGTAATGCATTAAATAATAGCGGATGTAAAATATCTCATTTTTTGAAAACCCTTAAAACTCTCGAAGGAAATAATTAATTTTTAGCTTCATACAATTAAAGCAGTTTACTAAAAAAGCACTTGGTTGACTCTCAGCCACTAAAAAACGAAAACAAGCAAACAAAAAATCTTCCATGGAAGTAAGAAACTTGATGAATTGAAATTTTGTGACAAACCATTCCCCATCCATTAATTAACTAAAAATTATTAAGGTTTTGAGTTTTAAATGTAATTAACTCGGCAAACGGTCTGTTTGTATGGGTGTTTTCTTAGTTTTCCCCATGCATAAACGTGTATACAAGCCACTTTTTCTTAGAATACTTCGCTTCCTTAGAATGTGCTTCACGAAGACATCCATATCCAATAAGTAGATAACCCTCGAATGCTTTCCCCATAATCACATAAACCGAACATTTAAAATTATATTTCGGCTTTAGCATTCTTACTAGCCGATGGCTTAAGTAACCGCCGGTAAAATATATGAGCCAGCTTATTATATTTAACGTATAGTTCTAGATTGCGTTATCTGCGTTCCAATTGAATTCTGTTCTGTAATGTTCTGTTGTTAATTTAAACTATCTACAAGTTATGGAAGTTGTGAGTTTATGTTTAAACTGAAAGTAAAATTAAAATGTTATTTAAGCCTTCTTCTGTATTTTGTGAGTTGCTGAAGACATAACGATAACTTGCTATTTTAGTATGGGCTGCAGGATCTATTTTCCAGTTATAATAACAACCCTACAGATTTCTAAATTACCACCTGATTTGCAGATTATTATATTCGCAAGCACAAACAGCAGAGTTTTGTTAAAGTTTTGTTAAAGTTTTTAATCTACCAAATCGTAGTGAACGTTTAGTTACATTTGCTATTACTTTATTCACTTGGTGTTCTTGGAATCTGAACTAAAGACGGGAGAGAGATTGAAAGAACATTATTCATTACGATCAAGATGTTTCTGCATACCAAATTTCATCACGATCACCAAAGTCCTTCTTGGTGCTTCGATTTTTTTGCAAAAGAGTGTATTTCTCCCACCTTCCTAGCGTGCCTTCGTGGTGTAGCGGTGTTTCTGCACGCTGGGCCGGTATTCCAGAGGTCCGTGGTTCGATTCCCGGCGAAGGCGATTGCTAATTTTTCATTAAAAAACTGGTCTTAACATACCTGATGTTTCTTTATGTTGTTATCCTTTCCATCTAATTTCATGGATGAATGGTTGCCACAACCTCACTTCTACTTCCACTCTAATTTTGAGGGAAAGCACCTCGCGGGGGGGGCGTCCGGCGGTCTCCCCCCTCCCTCTATCGCCATGCCACACGAGGACTTTTGGCTCGCCATATATTTATAGTGTCCCATATGTTGCAAAGACACTGAGCATTCACAAACATCCATGCCGTCTTCTGGATTGGAACCCGTGACCTTCCGTACTACAGTAGGCGTCCCCAACACTATATGTCTGGGCGGTTTCTGGGTCTGTAAGTTCCAGAAGTGATTGGAAATGTTATTGTATCGCAAAATCTTGGATGATAATAGTATAAAGCATGGGTTCTTAACCGGTGGTACGCAAGAGAAGAATAGGTGGTTCGCTAAGAAGCAAAATATTTTTAACTATTGTATTCAAAAATTAAAACCTCAACGTCTTGATTGAGGTTTTTCTCTAATACCCGTAAATTTATGCGATACGAGGTTTGTTCAAGAGTGGTGGGGGTGTGGTGGTACTGAAGGTTTTCAATTTTTGTTTACATGGTACGCGTTAGTCAAAAGGTTGAGAACCGCTGGTCTAAAGCAATAATCAAAAGATTGATAGAGGTTGCTTATAACTAAAGAGCGTATTCATTTATTTCTGGTTCAAATATTACTTTTATTTTACTTTATGAGCTTTGTTATAGTTAAAATGCTCATAAGTAACCGCTGTTTTACATTGCTCTGAGGAAGTATTTTTATGAAAATAAACATTGCATCTTTCTATTTTTACAATCGATAAACTCCATGAGAAAAATAATAAGCAATGCCCAGCCTAATGATTTGTTGTTGCTGTCAAGAGCCTAATGATCTAGCTAAGCTCCTTATTTAATATTCATGTTCTCTCCCAAATAATGTATTTTTGTGAGTTTAATTTGTGAAGGAAAATGGCATTACTGAGTTTTTGAAACTAAAGCCAAGTAAATTCAAATAGATTTCGAACGATAACTTTTAAAAGAATTCCGTTTATTAAAAGCACAATCTGTAATCGTCAACGTTTACAAAATAATTACTCTGTGAGTTGATTTTCCCATCGATAAAACTTTTATCTTCCTTAATTTAATTCTGAAATCTCTGGCTTTGTGCGTGTAAATGTAAGCGCGTTTTTTAATGTTATGTTTTTATAAATCTGGCATAAAGAAAAAACTCTTTTTATTATATGATTTGTTTTTAACTAATTGTATAAAAATATTTATTCAATCACATCAGTTAATAACGTATCTTTAATTTCTGGAGAAGTCAATCTAATGCTGAATTTGTATGCTTCTTTCCTTTAAACCACAGAAATACAGTATACCTTTCTTGAGAGTGAAATAAATGTTGAGCCGTTCAGACGATACAGTGGCTACCGGAGCCTACTGAGGTACCAAAGGGCCCGGTTTCGAATCCCGGAGTAGGCATGGATGTAAACTGTGTCTCTTAATAAGAGGCCACGGTGGCCGCATATTTGGTGCCTCCAAAATAAAATGACCACCGCTTCCGGTCTTAGTAGGGGGCGAAAGCCCAGAAATGGCTAGTGCCCGGATAAAAAACATGTTGATGTTTACAAAACATACTACAATATGAAGTAGCAAAATATTTCGTTTAAACATAGTGTAGAGGCATCAGGTATTTTTGAAGCAGAAGTACATGAAAAATAAACAATCCTCTCGCCGGGACTCGAACCTGAACCTTTCCAATACGCGCCGAGTGTGCTAACCGTTACACCACGAAGGCATGCTGGAAGGAGGAGGAAAATAATAAGATAATTAGTCCAAAGGGATTTGAGTCCCGAAGGACTATTACTTTCGTTTTGGCATTTTGCGTTGATTCACTATAAATGTCCGTTTCACTTTTCAAACTGTTGCCAGCAAATGTTAGAGTCCTGCATTCTACTTGAAGAAATTAAATAATGAAAAATCTGAATAAATGTATGCATATTTGTTGCATTCTCATAAAGCAACGGTATCTAGAGCCATCGAATTTTTAATGACGTAATCCTACTGCGAATATGGGCATCTGAAATCCAAAATTTGGAATTTGTTTTATTATCGAATTCATATTTTGAAAACGTTAACGAATTTTTGAGTATCAAAGTCAAGGATTTAAAAGCGAGCAATGGCAACACTCTACGGGGGGAAAAACCTTTTTATCTCCAGCGCGTCGAACTGTGTATCGGAAATTCTAAAGATAGGCTCATTTTAAAATTATTTTGCGACATTGCTATATAACTAAATTTTATGGTTTAAGTGCAAAGAACATGATATTTAATAAATAAAGGTAACACACAAAACGTTAAAAAACGCCCCTTTGGACGTAATTTAAAATCTGAAACATTTAAGTTTTTTTTTTTTTTTTTTTTAAATTTATTTTATTAGACGTACTCACGATTAGTTCATTTTCGTTTAGGATTGTTTTGCTGTGACAAATAAAAACTGATTGTTAGAAGCAGAAATTTGCTAGAAATTCAACGCACTGATCTGTAATTTTTTTTGCAGTTGCAAACAACGGGTGTGATTATAGTGGGCAAAAATAATTGTGAAATACAAGATCGCTTATGTTTGTAATTATTTTTTGTTTACTCGGCGATTTTACTTCGATAAATTTCACAGTTTGTTTATTTGTAATGCCAAAGGGTCATTAGCCCAAAAGGCTATTTGTCTTGAAACGGCTTTTGAGTTAAAGCACTTAAATATTTATTTTTTTTTTTAAATTATTGCCACCAAATATTATCGCATGTATTATAGTTAGAGAAACTAAATAATGAACACTTTGCATGAATCTATGTATGTTTCTCGTACTCGGGAAAAAACGAGTGTACCTACAGTCTTCAAATTTTGAGTAATACAGGAGTACACTCAAACGTGGCCACCCGGAAGCTCCGATTTGGAATTTCGAATTTGTTTTATTTATTTCATATTTTGTAAAATTTTAGATGAAAAACTCAATAATTTCAAAACGAGCAGTGGCAACAACTCGCGCGAGGCTGTCTATCGGAAATTCTCGATATGCTGTTTTTAAATAATTTTAGCTCAAAGACTCTCGAAATGTGTATGTGTCTGTATATGGAAAAGAAAAAAAAGTTCGTTTGGGCGTAATGTAAAATCTGAAAGCTTTCAGATTTTTTTTATGCATTTATTTAAGTTGTAAAAGTTTTCCTCCTTCCTTCTTGGTGTAATTGAAGACACGTCCGGCAAGCAATCGGGAAGCCAAGAGTTTGAATCCCGTCAAATGCATAAGTGATTTTCTCACATTTTCTGCTCCAAAAGTTCTAAGTGACTCCACACGTGGCGCCAGAAGTAAAAAATGTCGGTGACGATAATTCGTAACCGCCTGAATTTGGCGATAGTGATCTCTCCTCCCCAGATGGTCTTTAGGTGGGGAAGAATCCAAAAGACATTCCTCTGTCCTGCCTCTGTACTATAATTGGGAAACTAGAATCCTCGCAAGAGTATAACTGGGTTTTCTTACTTCTTGTTCCTATAGATATAAATCTTGAAATAATTTTTTTATCGTTGTATGCCTTACCTATTTCTATGAATATTGTATTTGCATACCTAACTCCCGATGCATACCACTTATTAGCGATAATACTACAAAATTCAGGATTACTTTTACAAATTCAATATAGATGTTTTTTATGACTTCCTTGTACGGAGCAAAGGAAGTATTGAAATCGCGAAAATTTTTGGGTATCATACTTCAATGAAAATATTAATTTTGACTGCTATCGAATACAATTGAACAACATCTGTACGTAAGGATAGGATAAGGGACTCTTTTTCCCAAAACGGGTTGCAAAAATGATTTAAAATGGATCCGGAAGAGATTTTTTTCGTGACGTCTCTAAGTACGTAAAAAAGGTTTTTATGCCTTTTGTTAATCTGCATGCAATAGTTGTATAAATATCAACAGTTTAAAAGTTGTTTAAGTTCGGATAAACCTAACGTTTTACCATAGCAGCCATATTTATTTGCATTTGAAACTTAGCAGAATAGTGAATTAAGTCAATTTCTACCCCTTCAGTGTCTTTTTGCCAAATGGGATCAAAAATAAACTTTTCAGTTTTGAGCACCAAAATACCTGCCTTCTTGCCCGTCAGCAGAATTGCAAGTTTTTGAGTAGAAAATATAATTTAAATTGTAAAAATTGTTTTAACTGTATTTGTTGTTTTATATTTTTCTATATTTTTCAATTTTTTATGAAAATATTTTGAGGTTTTATTTATTTTTGCCTTGCTGCGAAGTGAGAACTGAATTAATTGAATGAGACATATATCTCTAATGAAATTCGAGGAAATAAGTTTAAATGAAATGCAGCAAAAAATGTGTATAATTTAATATTCCGTACAAGGAAGTCATGTGGTGTATACATCAGATTTTTTGTTCATGCACTAATCTTATTGATTAAACTTTCCTTTATTAACTAAAATTACTTCAAATAAATCATCGAAAAATTACGTTCTTTTCAACATCCTGTAGATCTTCTATCTGATATATCTAGGAGTATCTATAATGCAGTTTACTGATTTTTAGATTTCAAAAGTAGAACAGTGACTGATGTGATTTTTAAAATGGCAGTTATTGAAAACAGAAGTTTTAAAGATAAATAAAATAAGATTATTATCTGCAAACATTAAATACATCGAAAAATAAAAGTGATAGCGCCCACCAGCATTCGAGCGGTAAAGTCGCTAAACACTGGTAGTCCGGTGCCAGATTCGAATCACGCACACGGGCTGGCTGCATGCCCGTTTTGGTGATTTTCCCTATCTGTAACATGTATACGAAACAGTTTCCCTTTAGAAAGTTCTCCAAGAAGGCACCCCTTCCCTTAGGCAGATAGCTCTCGAGAGTTTTGCTGCAAAAAAATATACACCTATTCTGAAATGGCAATTTTTAATTTTGATGACAAATACATATAAATATACGTATATATATATTCATATTGGATGTACTCATGATATGTATATATATACTATTTTTTCGTGTGTATGTATATGAAATAAATGTATAAATCAAAATTATAACTTAAATTATGAATCGCCCCTAAGCTGGCAAGTGGATTTTCATATTTTGTTTTCGTTAGATTTCGTTAGTTTAATTACGACAAAGCACTCGAGGCCTTCGTGGAGGACTTTCTAAGGGACCTGGCTCGTATGCACGTTACACATGAAGAATAGCACGAAAACGCCCGTGAAACTATCCCGTTCGTCTGGATTCGAACCGGGAACGAACTACCAGTGTTCTTGAATTTTACCGATCGGCTGTTGGTGGATCTGTTTTCATTACGTGGCAGAGTAAACTTTCTGTCTAAACCGGTAAATGGACTGTGACTTTTCAAGTACACAATTGCTAAGTACTGTTTTAACATTTTATTCTAGATTCTAAATATTCTAAATTTTATTATATGATATATTACATATTATTCTGAATTTCATTTTCTATATTATAAGTATTATTTTAAATTGTCATATGATATATTCTATTTTTTAAATTTTATTCCAAGTTTGGAAAATTCCAAATTTTATTATATGACATATTATGTATTATTCTATACTTTATGTATTATTCTATATTTTCTGTTGTTTCCTATATTAAGTATTATTCTAAATTTGGCATATGCTATATGCTATGCTAGCCTAATGTAAAACTTGTTTTGTTAGGTTTCGCCCCTTTCCCAAAGGTACAAAGTGTTCGGAATCTGGTCTCATCCAGCAGGCTAATAATTGATTCACTCACTACACAGTAACTCTTTTAATGACCCTTTTTCTAGTTTTCTTCTTTTTCTTCTTATAATCTTTCTCCCTTTTTAGTTCTCCTCCCTTAATAATAAACTTCTAAACCTGTTTCTAAAGAACATCCGAGAAACACCGAGAAAGAAGACATATATTAAAACGTGTCAGAGGAAAAAAAATTAATCTATTCCATTTCTAAGCATGCAAACTGCATTTCTTTGATATTTAGGTCGAATGAAAGATTAGCATTTTAACTAATTTCATATCTTTTTCTTTTTTTTCATTTCGTCTCATTTTCTCGTTCTAGATGTATGTCGTCTAAATTAAAAAACCTAAGAAATTTACAGGGTTTTTTTTGAAATGCTGAATTTCATCATAGATGAAATGGGCATCCATACGTTTAGAATGCCCCATAGGAAATTAAGCAACGTAAATTTAAGGTTTCTGTAACGTGCGTAACAAATTAATTTACGTATATAATTTCAAAATTTAACACAAATCTAAACATTTCAGATTATAAAAAATTCCTCCAAGAATTGCAATATGTTTACTTTCACAAAACTATTGTTAGAAATTTTTACATAGATAATTTTAATGAAATTACATGTAAAATTGTTGTATTTTAAAGCCGACAGAAGTGATGCTGTGCTGGAAAAACAGAAATACAGTCTTATTTAACATTGAGTAAATGGCTACTGAGTAAACGGTTTTGGCGACTAATTTTGTTGCCAAAATTGGAGAGAAATAACCAAAAGTCGCCACACCAAATTCTGTTCAAAATAATGGAGTTTGCATTCGTATAGAAATATTTCATGACTAAAAGAATTAGCTGTGGAATATCTCTAATTTTGTAGTTATAGGATAGGGAAAATGACAAGAGTTGGTGTGCATAATGCAGTTTTTTGAGCTCCGAAAGAGATTGCCTGAACTGAAATATTATAAAAAAAAATAGATAACATCTATAGGCCTTTCTGATTTTGTATTAATCCCAAAGATGCTTTCTTTTTTTTTTTTTTCTTTTTTTCATTTATACACACATACACGTTTCGAGAGCATTTGGGCTAAAATATTTAAAAACAAATTAAACAAGGCATATTAATGTATTAAATGAAAATTAAATGTATTGATAACACGTCGTGTTTTTAAATAAATATTAAAACTTTTGTACATTATGATTTTCTGTTTAAATTGAGACAGAAATAAAATTAATTTTGTAGTCGTAAGTTATAAAAACAATTTCCATATCTGTTACCTGTAAAATTTGCATTTCAAATTGTTGTTCCATAGTCTTTTCAGATTTCACCTCAATCGATATGTTTAATATTCACATCAATATCCTACTTATACTGAACTTGTTTTCAATTCTTCTACACACATAAAGATCTAGTTAGTCGCATATATATTTCTTAATTACAAACTATAGTTTTCTACTTCATTAGTAAATTTAGTAATTGTTGAATAAATTCATTAATAATTCCTTAACTGTTGAAGTAACATTTGGTGCTACTGTAAAACATATTCGTATGAAGTTGACTCCTGTACATACTGAAATAAAAAAATCTTTCAGCCCGTTCGCGGGATTCGAACCTCGGACCGAACTACCAGTGTTCAGCGACTTTACCGCTCGGCCGCTGGTTGGCCTCGATTTGATAATGAAAATAAGTATTTAGAAAGGTTGAAAATATGTGCCCAACTACAAAGTCTTCCAAAGCTAAGAAAGAAAATTTAAATATTATTAGCCTTGAAGGAATTAAAATTTATCCTTTAATGCACGAATAAAGTGCTATTCAAATTCTTTAAAAAATGTCTCAAAATTATTTTCTACAAATAAGAAACCACTCTTTACTAAGTGTAGTATTTTATTAGCAATTTATAAAAATACGTTAGAATTGTGCTGCTCTTGATCTGAACACAATGTAAATTAAGCCAGCCTGGCTAAAATAATGTGGCTAAATGCCTGTAAAGAGTCTCTTGTTGGTTTAAGTCTTGGGGAACTTACGACAGTATAAACTTCTCCGGCTTTGTCCAGGTTTCGATAGAGAATACTCACCGGGATGGATTCAAATGTCTCTTACCTTTTCTTACTCTACGGCAATTCTTTCGAGACGAACAGTATTTTAAAAGTGCCCCCATGTCCCATATATGACATTTATGCCTTCCCTACAGCACTCCACGTAATGATATTTATACCTTTCCTACTAGGTGTCAATACGATGGCCAATTTTTATTATATGTGGTTATAGCATATATATATATATATAAGAAAATCTGCTGATATCTGAGTCACTACTATAGCTATCGTCACCAAAGTTTTTACAATTCTTTTCTGGGTCCTGAAAAAGGTCTACGTCTACTTTAAAATAAATCTGATGTGTACACCACATGACTTCCTTGTACGGAATATTAAATTATACGCATTTTTCTTGCATTTTATTTAAGTTTATTAGATTGAATTAAACCTACTTCGCTGACAGCGCATAAACCACAATAGAATAAATGCATTCTTTAAAATTCACTTTGTTTACCATAGCGACACTCTGGCGCTAGGTTTACTTAACAGAATTATATTTCATTCATATTATAACTCAGAATGCACATAATGTATATCATTTAAAGAATTATCTAATCGTTGCCACATGTTCTATTCAAATACTATAATAAAGCTAGACTTATGTATAAAAGAAATTAAGCAAACAAAACAAAAAAGAAACAGCTTTTCACAGACGATTGAGTATTTCTCATTCAATTAATTCGGTTCTCACTTCGCGAGAAGGCAAAAATACATAAAAATTCAGAATATCTATATTAAAAATTACGAAGTAAATCTTGAACACTTATTTCCTCGAAAAAACTCCAGAAAGGATTAAGCATGATTTAATTCGCAATAATAAATGAAGGCGTTATCTTTGTTGTTGCGAAGCTTAGTCTCTCTAGATTGGCAACAAATCCACTAGTCTCCCGTTTCAAATGTAAACATCAATGGCCGCCATTAAAAAAGGCTTAGCGGCAATTAAACAACTTTAAAATTGCTGATAATTCTAAAAATATTGCACAAAGATTTACTAAAGGCATAAAACCCTTAACCGGAAGATAAAAACAACATAATTCAATCATTTTTAAAGCAAAAAATGTACAATTTACAAACATATAAGAGTAAAGAAACTGAGATCACTGAGCCGGGTAACAGAGTTGATATATATATATATATATATATATATATATATATATATATATATATATTTATATACGTTTGGTGCGGCCGATTGCAACCAAAATACGAGGTGCACATCTACGTGTTATAGCAGTCCTGTATACAAAATTTCAACGTTCTGAGGCTACTCGTTTTTGAGTTATGCGAGATACGTACGTACATACGTTCGTACAGACGCCACGAAAAATTCTCTTCAGAATTAATTTTAAAGCAGTTTTATAATTTTTTTTGAAGGAAAAGAATATTTTATTCTGTCCTTACGTACAGATATCACGCAAAAACATCGTTAAATTGCATTCGATAGCGGTCAAAATGGATATTTTCGTTGAAATATGCTGCCTAAAACTTTTCGCGATTACAATACTTACTTTTTACTTCGTACGAGGAAGTAAAAAGTAGCTAAAATCAGAGATAACTCGGGAAAACGACAATTTTCACCCTCATTTTTCCGAGTGGCAACAGTCTCGCAAGCTGAAGATCTGCTTTATTTCGAAAGGTGTAGCAATCGCCAAAGATTAAATACATTATTCCCGATTCCAAAAATTCGTGGGAAGCCACTTCGATTATTCCCATCTTCGTACGACTTTAATCAGCCGAAATATTAATTAAAAACTCTGAAAGCGGTAATTTTCGCACTCCCGAGTGGCAACGGTCTCGCGCATTGGAGATAAAAATGGTTTATTTTGAAGTGTTGCCACTGCTCGCTTTCAAATTGTAGAGTTCGTTAATTAAAAATTTATACGTTTTATGAAATCTATACATATAAAGAATACCTGTTTGTTCGCGTTATCTATTTGTGATCAGTTATGATAATTTTTTCGCTACATTTAATTACTAAAATTGAATATAGGTGAAATATTGGATGGAACTCGAGAGCTTTTACGATCATTTGATCAGAAAGACGAAAATCATTAAAAACTGCGTGCCACTGTTGCTGATATAATGGGAGAGAATTAGCTTATTCTTCTATCAAAACTTTTTATGTGGGTTCCATATCGCATGAGACTGAAACATGTATGACTATGAATCATATTTTTTGTATCATTACGTTCTCTGTGTTGTTAAATACATTATTCTCAATTTAACGTAACTGGCATCGGTACTTCCGCTAGTTATGGTTATCAACTATTCTATTTCAAAAAGATTAATATCATTGAACTCTTAGCAAAAACAGCCAGTAGTATTAATACTAATAATACATTCGTTAAAATTTTCCTTCGACTAATTAAATATTTCAGAACAGGTGTTAGTTAATTTCACTGAGAGAATGTAAACTATCAAAAAATGAATGACAATGTAACATGAAGGGGAATACTTATTAGATTTCAATCCTTGTTTTATATAAATGACGGGCCGTCGGCTAACGTCCAACCAAAACTGGTACTTTGTAATGTGAACAACATTTACTCTGAGATATTAACTTCGAATGCATGACATACTTATGACCGTGTTCTCTGACGAAGAGAAAAAAATAATTGTAATAAAAAATCTTCTATTGAGAGCAATGAATCTGATCACAATTGAATTACAATTCAGGGTAAATACTAATTCATAAGGAGATATGATGAGCTGTATGTTGCCCATAGTACGCAAATGCTTTCATATTGGAAACCCAATTACTCGTAATTACCAATTACCACAAACCTCGTCTTTGGCCACTAACATTTAAAACCCTCCAATAATTAAGGTAAAATAACATGGAAAACAAATATTAATTTAGAA
Organism: Stegodyphus dumicola; assembly: GCF_044657685.1. Taxonomy (NCBI): domain Eukaryota; kingdom Metazoa; phylum Arthropoda; class Arachnida; order Araneae; family Eresidae; genus Stegodyphus; species Stegodyphus dumicola. Next base: position 134,781,910 of record NC_140771.1, on the reverse strand, counting down.
ATCAAACAACAAAAATTATTCAAAGTTATCCAAAAAGCATCTTCCATTGGTGAAGTGGATTTTTTAGAAGCGTTTCACATTAAAAAAAAATCTTTCTGTTATAGTTAACGACCCTAATTCAAATCCATCTTTACCTTCAGTATTTAAGGAAACTATGTTTTAGTTTTCTTGTTTCATCAATAGATGGCGCCAGTAACTTAACTCCTGTCCAGCCATTCTTATCTTACCCTTTCTTATCACTGTATGGCCCACCAGTGGCCGAGCGGTAAAGATGCTGAACACTGGTAGTTCGGTCCGAAGTTCGAATCCTGCGAACGGGCCTGCATGGTCGTTTTCGTGGTTTTCCCCATGTGTAACGTGTATACGAGCCAGTTTCCCTTAGAAAGACCTCCACGAAGGCATCCCTCCCTTTAGGCAGATAGCCCTCGTGTGCTTTGCCATAACTGAATAGTCCTAATCCATATCACTGTATTTTATCTCGTTCATTTGCATTTTGGCAGCTGTGGTGACTGTTCGTTATAACCATCCAAACTAATCCTGCGAAGATTTGAAAATATAAGGCTGATTTTTGTTGTTTGCCTTCTAAATTAACCCTCCAATAAGTTAGAACATTCATTCTTGAACTGTTCTGACCCACGGCTAGAAAATCATACACATTTTCAAAATTACAAAAATGCATGTAATATTTAGATTTAAATTATTTTTAAAATTCATAAATTAACATACAGAAAATATAGAAAGTGATAACTTGAATAAAAGTAATTTTTTATATTCATAAACTGAAATTGAATACTTAACAGCTGAGTAAAAAGCTGACGTGCATTCCCCGTGAAACTATGAATATCCCCCTGGTTGGGAGCCTTTGAGCTAGAGCGACTAGGCCAAGAACACTCTCAGTCACAGTAAAGGTCGACATATTGAGCATCTAACTTCACCGACTCGCAATGTTTGACATACAACTGAATTACACAGACGCATGGCATCGCATTGCATTTCTAAAAGTATAGCTTAGCTAACTACTATGTAGCAATATAGTTGATTAAACACACGTGGGCAATATATAAACATAGAATCAGCGAGCAAAATGTACATAATAAATAAAAAAATAAAATACACAAGAATCTAAATTACATACAAAAAAAAAGAAAATCCGAAAGCTTTCAGATTTTATATTACGCCCTAAAGGGTGTTTTGTAACGTTTTGCGTGTTACCTTTATTTATAAAATATCAAGTTCTTCACACTTAAAATACATAAAATTCAATTCAACAGCAATATCACAATATATCTAAAGACAGTATATCTTTAGAATTTCTGTTATAGTCTCTGGCGCTGGAGATAAAAATGTGTTTTTTTTTCGTACAGTGTTGCCATTGCTCGTTTTGAAATCATTGAATTGGTTTAAAAAAATTTTTTTAGAGAATTTTAAATACATAATAAAACAAATTCGAAATTCAAATTTGGGACTTCCAAGGGCCCATCTTCGGTTGGAGGACTATGTTATTTGAAATTTGATGGCTCCAGTTACCGTTGTTTCTTCACTATACGAGAAACACTAATGCAGATTCTTCATTGTTTATTTTATTTAAATACTAGCAGCTGCCAGCCTTCGTCTGGCTTTTAAATGTACCGCAAAAATGGCTGAAGGGAACATCAAACGTTAAATTGAAAAACTGCGCAGAATTTTACTCTGCAGAATAACTTCATAAAACAAAAGTATTATTTATAATAAAATTACAATGAAATAAGCAATATCCCTTAATACAAATATTAATTATCCTAATAAATAAATTAACCAACTTCCCTTTGCAAAATTTTAAGAACTCAAATGGTATAAAGGAGGTTAAGAATTTTGTTTCCTAAAAAAATCACTCAAAACTCTTAAAAACAGTGAAATGAGCAATAAATAACATAAAAAAAAAAAAAAAATTCTGAAAAGCAAAGTATAATTATATTTTATCTTATATTTTAAAGAGAAAAAAATTACAATGAAATAAGCTATATCCCTTAAAACAAATATTAATTATCCTAATAAAAAAAATTAGCCAACTTGCCGTTGAAGAAAAATAATCATCCAAAACTTTTCAATATCTTGTAGGGTTTATATTTATTTTAACTAACATTTATTTTAAGTTTAAGCTATCTTTCCTGTCAAGCCTTTACTTTCCTCTAGAATTGTTAGTGCCAGAGTATGTAAATTGTAGTAGAACGAGCAGTATATTCAAATTTTAGCAGAAATAAGTTGAGTTTAAATAGAAGGGAAACGAGATTGTATGTGTGCTTCTTGAATCGCTAACGTGAAGGTTGCTAGGTATTGTAGAAATTTAAGAACCGCGCGTTTCGGCCTGTGTGCCTATCTCGGCAGTTCGTTGAATCGTTCAACTGCTTAATCAGTAAGCTTGCTGAATCTCAGCTGTATTTTAGAACGCGGTTAAGTTAGTTACGATTTCACAGCCTGATAGGTAGTGACCTAGTTGTTTATTCATCTTGTCATTAATTTTTAGTTTCACAGTTCTGTTTTTGTTGAACTGCCGGTTCAGCGTTGTTTGTGAGCGTCAAGTGAACGCAGCTGTTATTTCTAAAGTGGAATAAAAATGGATTTAAACCCTTCTTACGAGTTTGTGCAATTTACAGTTCATAGCAGTCACTGCCATAGTTGCTGACAAGTTGAGGCCACGCAACACCAGAATCTTACAGTGAAATAAGCAAAAAATAACATGAAAGCAACTCAAAACACATAAAATTCCGCCCAGAATTTTACGCTACAGAACAACTTTATCAATAAAAATGTATAATATATATATAAATGAGAATGAAATATGCCAATCTCTTAAAAAACAGTGACATAAGAAATACGATGAAAAATTGTTGCCAAACGCATATTTCTAAAAGAATGAAACTATTCAAAATGATGCGATTCTATTAAAAATCTATCAATAACAATAAGAAAGGAAAATTGTTGCCAAAATCACATTTTTAAAGATGCGAGATGTGAGAAGTGTACTCGGAAGCTTCTCATTAAATTTGTTTAAGAATACAAAATATTATCATTTTTCCAAAATTCTTTTTGTAAAAGCAGTCGCAAGGATGAAAGTTTAACGTATCCAAAAATCAAAGAAAACTAAACTGTATGTTTTTAAAAATAAACTTTTTTAGAAAAAAATCCTGTTAAAAAGGTGTTAAGCTCACTTTGCTAAATAAATTCCTATTTAATCGATTTATTGAAACACTAAATTTATTTTTAAGTTCGTAAAATAGGTAAGTGCCTACGTTTCATGACGATGTGAAAATGGAGCTTTCCTATAGCCCATTATGTCTCAAAATGACGCGATTTCGTCACAAAACATAAAATAAAAAAAATTCGAATTTCGAAAAAATCGCTTCGAGGTGCACTGGCTCTTCTCTAGATGCACCTATGTACCAAATTTTGTAGCCTTGGGTCTATTAGCTTACGCGCAGCGCGAAGACACACACACACACACACAGAGACTCTTTCTTTTATTTATATGTAGAGATTTATAATATTTGTGATAATATTTGTTGGGAACAGTTATAAAAGTGAATCGACGAAAATGCCGTTTTGAAATTAATAGCCGTTCTGGGCTAACGCCCTTTGGACTAATAATTACTTAATTCACAACAAAATATATATGTTTAACAATGTTCAGTATTATTGAAATATATGATTACAGCTTGTATTTTTAACGCACTGTTTTGCACTAATATCTTTGTAGAGCATTTAATGTAACGCATAATTATTATTTCATTGATTTAGAGTTTTTGATATTTATTTCGATAGTTTTTGCTGTTTAAATAAAAATTAATTTTACTGTTGAATTTTCGAGGTCTGAATTATAATTCTTCATTCTAGTCAAATTTATCGTATGCTATTCTATGCTAACAGAATTATATTTTTAATTTTATTTGGTGTATTCAGTTTGTAATGCATTGTTGTTTAGTTTGTTTTCCTGCATTTTTAAAAACTGCTTATCTTCATTCAGGGCTTGTATCAATATTTTATATTCAAACTCCATTTTATGAAATTTTTTAATTTACCAAAAACCTTAATTAGTACCGTTCTTCGGTTAAAAATATTGGTTATGTGTTAATCGTTTAAATGTGACAAAGCGTACAAATGTTACCCGTTTAAGGGAGGATTCATGAAGGATTTTATAAAGGAAACTAATCCGTATTCACATTAGATACAGGAAAAAATAAGAAATGAATCTAGCCCGCTTACTTGGGATGGAACGGGGATCAAACTACCATCATTCAGCAGTTTTAACCACCCGGTTACCCGGAGAACTCCCTGACGAAAGAAATCCAAGCAAGGATGCGAGCGAAGAGGTGGAAAGTAAACGTATAGTACAAAGAATTTTATGTAAAGATGGAGGAAAAGTACGACAAAGTTATCGCATTAAAAGCATTTTTTTTTTTGGTTGTTTTGCCAAATTTTGGGATTTTCTGCTTTTAAATTATTTTGCGAAACTTACCGTGTGGTAGACAAAATGATGGTTACATTCGCTAGATAAAGTTTATGGAAAAAAAAACCAAAACAAAATGGTGTTGCGTTGCTCTTAACTTTATTAGTCCAAAGGAGCAATTTGCCCAGAAGGACTACTAATTTCGTTTTGGCATTTTGCGTTGAAAACCTTAAATTTCGGTTCACTTTTCAAATTTTTGCCACCAAATATTAGATGATAAAGAATTTGCAAAGAATATATAACAACATCCTTTATCGTAACCCTCATACAGCCTCAGATATAGTCTAAACAGACTCTAGTTTGATTCCACAAGCTATTCTTGACCGAGAACTAGAAGGTACATCTTGGTTCTTGAGAATTGAAACGCGATTGATGGAATTGCGATTCCTTGAATTTGGTTTCTAACACATGGCTAATTTTCCCAATTTACAATTAAGCCCTATTTTACTTAATTACGTAGTCTCCTTAACTATCGGTTGAACAAAACTATTAATTATACAAAATTTATTTGCTTCACGAGCCTTTTCATGCTTTTTGCTTCCGAACGTTTCGGCTCCATTCGCTCCAGTTGTTTGGTTGAAATCTTCTTTACATTTAAACATAGCAGCTTAATAACGTTGGACTCAGTTCTTCAACCGGATGAGCCCACCAGTGGCCGAGCGGTCAAGTCGCTGAACACTGGTAGTTCGGTCCGAGTCCCGCGAACGGGCTGGCTGCATGGTCGTTTTCGTGGTTTTCCCCCATGTGTAACGGGTATACGATCCAGTTTCCCTTAGAAAGTCCTCCACGAAGGCATTCTTTCCCTTAGGCAGATAGCCCTCGAGGCTTTGCCATAATCACACACACACACACACACACACACACTTCAACCGGATGATGAAGTTACGAGATTTCGATGCCCACAACAAAGTTCAGTTTAAATTGAAAATACAACCCGATTTCTCAAGCTGATAATTAATGTTAGCGAGAACGCATTCGGAATGAAAACGGAATTCGGAACCTATTCGATTCTCCAGTTCCCCAAAAAAACTTTTTATCAACCCTTATACCCGTTTTCAGCACACATTTAGTTTAAAAATGTCAGAATTATAGACACCACAGAGATGTGTTCGATTAGAAAGGAATCAATCAAAAATTTCTTCAGAAGTTTTTGAATTACGTTGCATACTGTGAACTTCGAAATCATAGTTCGGACTTAAAACAAAATGTCATTTTATGAGTTTCACTTTTCAAGCTGTAGCCACCCAATTTTACAGCCCTGTATTATATTTAAAGAAATTAAATAATGAAAAATCTGCATAAATGTACGTATGTTTTTTGCACTCTGATAAAAAAAAGGTACCTAGAGCCATCCAATTTTGAATAACGTACGTTTCCACCTGAAAATGGGCATCTGGAAACAATTATTAACAAACTCGACGATTTCAAAGCGAGCCGTTGTACGGAAAAAAAAAAAAAAAAAAATATCTCAAGTGCGCGAAACTGTGTAACGGAAATTCTAAAGATAGGTTTATTTAAAAATTATTTTGGGATATTACTGTTGAACTGAATTTTATGGTTTAAGTGCAAAGGACATGATATTTAACAAATAAAGGTAACCCACAAAACGTTAAAAAAAGCCCCTTTGGGCGTAATGTAACCCACAAAACCCTTTTACATTTTTATATTTTATTGATTTGATTTTTTATTCATTTTTTGTATTATTTCTTTATTTTTTTTATTTTACGAATGTTAACGAGTGTTCAAAAATAAAAATCACAAATTTTAATTCTTAAAAAGTTCAATTTTGATTAATGTGATGATCGCCTTTTATGTATGCATTGATGCAATTTTTAAATATTTAGTATAAAATTACTTAAATTAATTCCGAAATCATTTCGTTCAAAAATATTTTCGTGGTAAATTATTCACTTCTTAGTAAGAAGAGAGAAAGGTCTGTATTTTATTTATTATTATTGTTATTTTTTTCTCATTTTCTTTATAATAATATATGGCAGTGCCATTTTGTGGTAACGTTTGCAAAAAGGTATTCTAACACATAACTTATGCGGGCAAAAAGTATATTACGTGACTAAATAGAACGAGATGTTTTCACTTACCAGGCAGTGTTATTTAAAAGCAATTAAGCTGAAACACTTTGACTAAACATTAGCTTCCCCCGACACTTTCTTTAATATTAGCTAAAAAAATTGTGACCAAAGCCTTGTATGTCTCCAAAATGTATGTTTGTGTGTAGAATTAGTCTTAAAGGAAATGCATCCAAGCTGTGTTTTCTTAACACCTTAAAAAGCAAAGAAAAAGATCGACAATAATAACAAAAGGTAAACAAATTCGGAATAAGAAAAAAAAACTGATATTTCTTCATACCTCGAAATATTCGGCACTTATTTCCTTTCAGTTTATACAGAATTCGAAAGAAAATTCTTATCAGCATTTCTCACAAATGTAGACTATAGAATTCTGCTTCAGTATTTGAGAAGCATGAAACTTTCTTTTCATATTATATGAAAAGGTTGTATCTTTTTGTCAGTGTGCCACGAAAATAATGATCAGCTTTCTACCTAGTGAACTAGAACTCCATCCAATCCGCTTAAACGAAACCTAATTTTATTTAGATTTATTATGTAGTGTACAGCAAGACGTAATATGCTTTTTTCTATCATTTCGTGAAAGAAGGACCAGATAAGACTTCGAGAAAGTTACTTCGAATGCTTCTACAGGAGACGGACATGCAGTATTACATTTGACCATGACAGAACGTTGAACAGAAATTCCAAAAAGCAGACCTCGTTTCAGGCAGATGATGGAAAAACTCAAAGACATGGTCTATTTAATTATGTCAAAGCACACTAGGGCTATCTGCCTAAAGGGAGGGATGCCTTCATGGAGGACTTTCTAAGGGAAACTGGCTCGTATACACGTTACACGTAAGGAAAATCACGAAAACACCCATGCAGCCTGCCCGTTCGCGGGATTCGAACTTCGGACCGAACTACCAGTGTTCAACGACTTTACCGCTCGGCCTCTGGTGGGCACCTCAAACACATGAAGGATGGAATGTAAGATCATCTAAAGTGTTTCTACACTCATGTCCATAAATTAAGGATAATGCAAAATCCGGCAAAGGAAGAGTTAGAAGCAAAACAAATTTGACTTATTTGTAAAGCTTATTTATTAAACAAAAGGTAAAGAACAAAAAAAGATGCTATATGTTTGATATTATTAAAAAAATTAGCGATTTTTTCTCCCTGGAGCAAATTACAAAAAACCAATATTACATGGTTGGTATGATTGTTAATGCATTGTATGTCTCCTAGACGATGCCTAGGCATGCTGAGTATAAAATTATCGATTTGATCTTGGGGTGATATTGTAAAGATCTTAAGTTTTACTAACGTTTATTTTAAATCTTTACTATCACTTCTTATTTTCTACTTCCGGCCAGAATTAAAAGCGTTAACTTATTTATGCAAAGTTTGTCTGGCGAACGCCAAGTATTTAAGTTGTGGCCTTTTGCCAAGCGAGAGAGAGGAAGCAGTGAGTCAAAGCAGGCCGCTTACCTTAGAAGTTACGCAGTTGCTGTTTGCCTTCCAGGCCAGAGGTTTTAATCCTCTTGATAAATTCAAACGTATTGTAGTGTCCACAGTCTCTGTACTACATACGCTTCCTGTTATTATAAGGCCAATCTTCCACGTGTATTATTCTAAATTTAAATTAGAGTTTAGTTTTATTTTTATACTTTTACGTTAGACCCCAAGTAGCGGGTCAGTGTATTCCGAAGTACGGAAGTTCTTGTATATAGAGAAAAATAAAGGGTTTTGTATACCCTTCGTCTGTATCCTGTCTACTTACCACAACTAGTGAACATAGCTTTAGTAAGCTCTCTGTTCCGAGTCAGGTCATTGTATGTTCCCGAAGAAGGTAAGAAGGAACATTGATCCTGATAGTGGCGCCCAACGAAGAAGAATAACCATGGCCGAATTTCAAGAAGAACCTGTGCTGCCTGCAGAAACGGCTCAGAATCCAGAAATGCCAGCTGCCGCCCTGGAAGGATTTGGTTACATCGTCCAGACCATGCGCGCTTCGATGAAACCAGAAGCAACATTTAATGGAAACTCACCGGTAACCAGTTTTTTGGAAAAATTGGATGACCATTTCATGCTCTACCCCGTGCACGACTTTCAAAAAGTTACCTTAGCTACCAGCGCTTTGAGGGGCCAAGCGCTTAACTGGTTCAAATGTATAGGCAGAAGTCTCTTGGGTCAAGCAGGAAGTCCCACCTATACTTACGAAAATTTCAAGACTGCCCTACTAAAAGCCCTCCCTGTTGTAAGGGATCGTGCGAAATTAGAAACGGAACTTTTTAGTATATATCAACAAAGAATCGAAAACCTCTCGAACTTTATTTTAAGAAAAATTCACGTTTTCAAGCTCTTGTATGGAAACCGTCCTGATCCTGAAATAATTCAAGTGATTGTGCCGAGGTTACTACCCCAAGTGCAAGACTTTATTGAATTAAGAAATCCGACTACACTGGAAAAGTTATTTGAGCTAGCAATCCAGTTTGAAAGTAGAAGAACGGCGGACGTCGAAAGAAGACGCCAGTATCAACAGCGAAACCAATTTGGTACGCCAAGACTACAGCAAACTCAAGCACACGGCTACGGAGAAAAAGCGAATCAGTGGGCAAGGAAACCCGAGCATTCAAAAACAGCCGGCGAACGTCGACAGTTCAATAGCAACCCAGGAAAAAAAGTCTCAAGGCCAGTGGAAAAAGAAGGAAAGCACGGAAAGGAAAAATAATTTAAACTAAAACGGATTTCTGCTGACGAGAGGATGCGGAAATCCGAAGGTCACAAAAACCCCTCTTCCTATAAGTTAAATACAGTAATGGTGAAAAATCTGACTCTTCCGAAGATTGAAGTCTTGGTGAATAATATCCCAGCCACCGCACTCCTGGATGCAGGCGCGCAGTGTTCCTGTGTGGCAGAAGATTTTTTTAGAAAGTATTTTCGGAAATACCGCATATATAATTCGGATAATACGACAGTGTTAGCGGCGCAAGGAGAACTATGTAAGTGTATAGGTAAAGTACCGCTCTATGTCCGTATCAAGGACGAACAAATAAAGGTGATGTTTTTTATAGTAAAGAATCTGCAAGCACATTTAATCTTAGGGATAGATTTTCTTTCAGACGCACAAGCAACACTGGATTTTAATGAAGCGTCTCTTAAGCTGACAATGAAACCAGTTCGTACTGAAAAGGCTGAACCGCAGATGGTAAATCTTGACCACCTGCCTAATGACGAGCAAGAAAGAATCCGACAAGTGGTAAGTGAATTTGCTTCGTTATTTAGTGATATTCCAGGATTTACTCAGGTTACTAACCATAGTATTGACACCGGAGATGCATTGCCAGTTCGTCAAAAACCATACCGGTACGATAAGAATAAGGAAAAAATTATAGAATGGCATATTACCGATATGCTACGTAAAAAGATCATAACGCCCATCTCAAGTAGTTATGCTAGTGCGGTGGTTTTATGTAAGAAAAATAATGACTATCCTTTGGAGCATCCAAAAAGGTGGAGATTCGCTATTGATTACCGTAAATTAAACTCCATAACTAAATATCCGGTATATCCGTTACCGATCATAGAAGAAATTTTAAGGAACATAACATCCACCAAATATATGACGACTTTAGACTTAACGACTGGTTATTTTCAAATAGGGATTAGGCCTGAGGACGTGCCTAAGACTGCTTTTATAACCAAGTCTGGCACTTATGCATTTTTGCGTATGCCGTTTGGCCTTTCAGGGGCCCCAGCAACATTTCAGCGATGCATGGACATTGTGTTAAGACCTGTTCTTGGAAAGTCCACATTTATCTATTTAGACGATATCATTATTACTAGTGATAATCTCGACCAACATGTACAGGATTTAAGACAGGTGTTTTCTTTATTAAATGAGGCCGGTCTAAAAGTTAATGTCGAAAAGTGCAAATTTGCAGCCCCTGAATTAAAATATTTAGGTTACAAGATATCTCAGAAAGGAATAGAAACAGACGAATCAAAAATAATCGCTGTACAAAAGTATCCGACTCCAAACACGGCAAAGAAGCTCTCTTCTTTTCTAGGACTTTGTTCATATTATAGGTCCTTTATAAAAGATTTTGCGGCTATCGCTGAGCCATTGTTAAAATTAAAAAGGAAAAAGGCAAGATTCTCGTGGACGGCCGAAGCCAATAGTGCTTTCGAAAAATTAAAACAAGCATTAACGCAAGCCCCTGTGTTGAAATTTCCTGAAAAGGATGAGAATTTAGAAATTTCAGCGGATGCTTCGGATTATGCGGTAGGAGCGGTACTTTCGCAAAATCAGCAGCCCGTGGCATTTTTTAGCCGAACTTTAAATCAAACACAAAGAAACTATTCCGCGACCGAGAGAGAGGCACTTGCAGTTCTGTTAGCAGTGCAAAAGTTCCGAGTCTATTTTGGAAAGGCGCCGATAACAGTATACTCTGATCATGCGGCGGTAACTAGATTGTACTCAGGGGAAAATTTATCCCCAAGGTTAATAAGATGGGCGCTCAAGCTGCAAGAATATAATCTGTTAATCAAGCATACCCCCGGAAAGGAAAATATCGTAGCAGATGCCCTGTCAAGAATTAAAATAGACGAACACGGTAATACCGTAAAGGTGGCAATGCTTACAGCATGTACAATAAATTCCCGAGAAACTGTAATAACCAAACTGGGTAAGGATCCTGAGTTTGGAAGTATTTATGAGTATTTGAAGGATCCTGAAAATTTTAGCCACCAAGATATTGTGGCGATAAGAAATAGGGCGGCCCATTACGAACTAATAGATGGTCTATTATTCTATACAAAAACTACGAATTCCAACAACGAATTTCGACCTGTTGTTATCCCAGCTAGTCTTAGATTAAATATCCTGCAGGAGCTCCATGACAGCCCTTTAGCTTCTCATGCTGGTATTCGAAAAACTATCCAACGCGTACGCGAGGCAGTCTACTTTCCTGAACTGCAAATAACAAGGGCGTATGTCCAGTCCTGCCCAACATGTCAAGCAGTTAATTATATTAATTTCCGCCCGGCCGGGTTTCTAAATAGTATTAAATCCGAATTTCCAAATGAAATAATTGGCATCGATTTATTGGGCCCTTTCTCAAAAAGTCAGTTAAATAAAAGTCGCTATCTCCTTGTTATGGTTGATCATTTTAGTAAATGGACCGAAATTGTTCCCTTAAAACGAGCCTCCACGAAATTAGTTACTGATTCTATTTTAAATAAATATATTTTAAAATACGGGGCGCCCCTAAAAGTTATGTCGGATAATGGTCCTCAATTTGTAAGTAATATATTTGAAGACATGTGCCAAAAACTGGGCATACGTCATTTAAAAATGGTCCCGTATCGGCCGCAATCAAATATAGCGGAACGGGTCAATAGAAATATAGTGAAAATTATCCGTAGTTATGTTAAAAATTTTCATAAAAGCTGGGATAACTATGTCAATGAATTTGCTTTCGCCCTTAGGACCGCAAAACATGATACAACGGGCAAAACTCCTGCTGAGTTATTTTTAGGCAGAAAGATTATAACGCCGTTAGATAAATTATTTTATGTGCAACAAAGAGCCCCAGAATTTAAAATGGGTGATATAGAAAAACTAATTAAAGAAGCAAAAAAGAATACTGAAGTAGCACAGAGAAAACAAAAGCTGCATTATGACTTGAAACGACGGGGAGTAACTTATAAAATAGGGGATGAAGTTTTAAAAATTAAGCATTCACTTTCTTCAGCACCAGAAGATAAAACTGCCAAATTTTTTCCACGATTTGAAGGACCATATGTTATAGAAAAAATAACTCACGCTGTAGTAGTGTTAAAAGCCAGAAATGGTGAAACCTGTTCCGCAAACATTGATCAAATCAATCCCTACTTCGATCGTAATAAAATGCAAATCTTTTCAGATCTTTTGCAGGATCCGGCACGGTAGACACCGCAGGTACAAGCTCCAGAGGTGGAAAAACGACAAGTACAAGGGCAGGCCAATAAGAGACAGAAGCAAGTGAAAAGAAAATTGCCCCGCGGAAAAATTCAAGGTAACAAGAAAAAGAAGCCATTCCACCGTCCAGAAAAGAGAGTTCACGAACACCCCCAGAATGAAGAAGCGAGAAGGACGACGTATGGGAAGAGAACCAGGAGAAATGACGGCAACTATAACCCGGCTCTAAAACGGAAGATCTACTCATCCGACAGAACTCTCCGCAGCAAAAGTCGCCGAACTGCGGAAGGGCCATCAGCGGCGGAGGAAAAAGTACAAGGAAAATTTGAACGGCCAGCAACGAGGTCCAAGCAAGAACACGAAAGAAGTTTCCCGGTTCCGCCAAGACCAGCTGCCATCAAACGGCCAAGACCACAAGCAGAGGAGAAAAGGAAGGTATTCAAGGGTGGCCGAACTGGTGAAAAAAGGAAGCTTCCAGAGGAAAGCACTGAAGGGCGAGCCCGTACAAGAAGGAGGATAAATCAAACTACTATCTGCAGTACCTTTAAAGACGGCCCAGAAAAGGATGTCTGAATATTTCAAAGATAAGTAAAATTTTATGTTACTTTGCAAACTTAAGTTAATCTTTCATTCTTACTGCAAGTGGCAGATTTCAAGAAGTTTTACCTCATGCGAGGTCTACCTTTATCGCCAAAAGGGCGAGAAATGAGTTGTGACCGATTTTCGTATTATGTTTTTCAATTACTTGCGCGTAAAACTAAAGTTGATGTATAATAGCGTTGTGTAAAAACTTAAATATTGTAAAAAGTTATTGTATAAATTTTATTTAAAACATTCTAGCAAGAAAGAAGTTTTAGTCTGAAAGACTTTTTGAAATGTATTATTTCAATGTAGAAAGAATTGGCACTTGTTTTGAAAAGAATAGAAGTTAACAATGTACTACTAATGTATGTTTTCAAATGTGTAAAATTAACGGCATGTTGATATGTTCTTATATACATGTGAACTGTTATTTTAAATGTTAAAAAATACCGTGATATGGTAAAAGTGAAAGTGATGTTAAAAATTTGTTATTCGTGTGACTGTAAAGACTAAATCATGGCGAATATGTGTTAAAGGTTGAATGATGTAGTTAGGCTCTCTGACGCTACACTTCAGAGTTAGCCACTTTCAGAATAGTACCTCAGGGTTTAGAGTTGAAATTAGGGTGTGTTAAGAGGTCTCGTTATGTTGAATTTTAACACGTTAGTGTTTTGATTGTAGGAGGAAGTGTGGCACACGTAGACAGAAACACATTCGTGTTTGGTGTTCTTTTACAACACATGTCAGAGAGCACGGGGAGAGATAATTAAATAGTCATGAATGAAATAAGAATGTTAAGAGAAGTAGAATTGTATATGTTACTTGCCATTTCATTGTGTAACATTTCATTAAACTAGTTTTCCTTCCAGATCTCTGGAAGGAACCAGAATTGAATAAAAGCTCCTGTTTAGATGCAGTACAGATGAAAAAAAATTCTTGTATATCCTGGGAGCTGCTATTGTAACAAATTTCTTTCTTTTAAATTTCTAGTTTCTAACGAAGTTATGATTGTAAAAGGTTGGCCTCGCGTTAGATTCTAGAGCTAAAAGTTTTCAACAAGGTCGTTTTAGACCTCAGTTTCAAACTAATTAACTCTGGCGGGAAGTATGTAAGGATCTTAAGTTTTACTAACGTTTATTTTATTTTAAATCTTTACTATCACTTCTTATTTTCTACTTCCGGCCAGAATTATAAGCGTTAAGGTTTTTATGCAAAGTTTGTCTGGCGAACGCCAAGTATTTAAGTTGTGGCCTTTTGCCAAGCGAGAGAAAGGAAGCAGTGAGTCAAAGCAGGCCGCTTACCTTAGAAGTTACGCAGTTGCTGTTTGCCTTCCAGGCGAGAGGTTTTAATCCTCTTGATAAATTCAAACGTATTGTAGTGTCCACAGTCTCTGTACTACATACGCTTCCTGTTATTATAAGGCCAATCTTCCACGTGTATTATTCTAAAGTTAAATTAGAGTTTAGTTTTATTTTTATATTTTTACGTTAGACCCCAAGTAGCGGGTCAGTGTATTTCCGAAGTACGGAAGTTCTTGTATATAGAGAAAAATAAAGGGTTTTGTATACCCTTCGTCTGTATCCTGTCTACTTACCACAACTAGTGAACATAGCTTTAGTAAGCTCTCTGTTCCGAGTCAGGTCCTTGTATGTTCCCGAAGAAGGTAAGAAGGAACATTGATCCTGATAATATTACACCACTCAAAAAGCAATGCTCTCCGAAGTTCCGGTAGACATGTAGGAGAAGGTTGACGGGCTGCAACTCGTCGGCCAAGCATGTCCCACACGTGCTGTACTGGATTCAAGTCCGGTGAGAATGCTGGCCAGTCCATACGGGGAATATCCTCCGATTGAAGGCATTCGCTTACGATGTTTGCACGGTGAGGACGGGCGTTGTCACCCATAAACACAAATTGTGCGCCCATGGCGCCCCTAAACAAACGTACATGTTGTTCCAGAATGACATCCCGATAGATTTGGCTTGTCATGGTTCCAATTTGAACATGCAGATCAGTTCTGAAACCCAGAATAATTCCACCCCAAACGAGCACTCCTGCACCACCCTAACTGTGTCGTTCAATGATGTTTTCTTGGTGGTAACGGGTACCTGGAGCTCTCCATATGAAAGTCCAGCGAGAATCGGACTGCAAGCTAAACCTGGACTCGTCGGAAAACATCACACAAGCCCACTGTTGTGGTGTCCACAATGCATGCTCTCTACTCCAGGCTAACCGCAGGCGACAGTGAGTTGTAGTAAGTGGAACGCATCTGACAGGTCTACGAGCAATCTTTCCTAAGCGTCTGTACACGTTCTGCCTTGAAATTGTCGTACCAGTAGCTGACGAGACAGGTCTGAGGCTGTGCTGCGCCTGTTTCTTTTGGCAGTAACTTCCAAATACCGATCCTCATGCGGCGTTGTAACTCTGGGGTGACCTGTGCTGTAACGCCTACTCACATTACCATCATCTTGTAATCGTTGCCAAAGCCTGGAGATGACACTCTGGGCAATTCCAAGTTCGTCTGATACTTCCAGTTGGGTACGCCCACATTCCAGACGGCCGATAATTCTACCACGTAAAAAATCATCCAAATGCGTCCTTTGTGTCATAAATATTCGGTTATTGCACTGAAATGCTTACAAAGCGCCTGCGAACAATTTTACTTCTTTGCCTGTATTCCTTATATATCACTCTCTTACACTCTCGTTGTGACGTACCATCGGTGTCATCTGGTTACTTCCTGAAATTTGCATATGATTCTTGAAGATGTGTATAGTGATTTTACAAGTGATATGTTTATTTTAGAGCTCGACTTCCGCGTGACTCCGAATTATCCTTAATTTATGGACATGAGTGTAGTTCATAGTAGCTCTCGAATAAATGGTGCACTTTTAAAACTAAGTAAATTCTTAATTTTAGATGTATGTTAAATTTTTCAGAAACACCGCACAAAATTATTTGTCAATGATATTCAGTTGAAAAAAAGTTTATGGGACAAATATTAAGAAAAATTTATTATTAAGGTATAAATAAATTGTAGTTTTTTTATATTAAATCATATTATTTCATATTCAAATTATTTAAATATGAAATCGTAAAACGCATTTCAAGTACTTATTTAAAATTCAAGTGTACAAACTTTTTTAAAGTTTCCTTTGGCCTAAAACAACTCTCAGCTTAGAAATTTAATTCAAAGAAAAACCTTATTTTCCAAGCTATAGGAAAGAGTTCTTTAAAATCTTCAGAATAATCTGCTTTGCAATAATTGTCAAAACTTAATATGATGATTTCTGCCTGAGTGGCTTTTGCTTTACACGAATTCGTTCTGCAAAAAATATACTGAAAGAAAATTAATATATGTTAAGAGAGAGATTTTCTGCAAATGATTCTTTTATACTCAGGACGCTATTTAACGTTGCTTCTGTATTCACATAACCAAAAATTTTGTAGTCTTTTTTAGTAAAACAAGCAAATAAATCTGATCACAGAGAATCTGCTAAATTCCGAATTTTAATAAGTTTGATTAATTCTACTGAACACTAAATTGTTAATCTTTGGATTATGGTAATTTGGCGATTTTTTGGCGAAAATTTGGCGACCAACCCTGTTATAGCAACCTGCTAGTTTTTTTTTCGGACGCCATTTTGTTTTCACGAAGTAAAAGCAATTTTTTTTTTAACTCCACATTTTTTTCCAACAATCTGCTAGCCGAATTACGCTTATGCTAGAACTTATGGAACAAAAATGCTTAATCATGACGAAGATTAGGTGCGAAATTAGGAGAAAGTGTAGAATCGCCATTGCTTGCCGCATTTTTAAAAAGTGTACATACACGGTATCCATGTACACGTCGACCTATTTTCACTTAAAAAAATATCCCAGAATTGCGCAAAAATGGCATTGCGCACACTCTTGACTTTATCCATGTACACTGCCAAAGTCCTAGCTAGTAACCTTTATCGCCTTATCAAAATGTCTCCAAACTACCTGTTACCATATTCCAAAGATTAGCCCACTAAATGTTTTTTTAACCTATGTGAGAATAAATAGTAGTAAAAAACAGCCATTAATTTTCTTGTGAACATTTCTTTATTAATATTAGTTAAAAAAAGACGGCAGATTTTTATATAATTTGATCATTATTATCATATTTTGCCAATTTTAACGAAAACAAAATTTAAGTTTTTTGTACGTATAACTAACTATAAGGGACCTCTTGAAACTATTTCTTCTTATAGTAAAGGTCTTATCTCGTTATAATAGTTACAAAATATATCGTTTATAAAAAGCGATTTGCAGTTTTCCATTTGATTATTTTTAGAAGTTTACACTATTACTGTTGAAAATTAGATTTAAATTATAACTGAAAAACTGATTTTCAGCTAAAAGGAAGGCGTGTGTTTTTACTTTAAAAATGACATAATAATAAATTAATGTTACTTTAATTTTACAGTTTTTTTTTTTTTTTTTTTTTTTTTTTTTTACAGCATTCGCTGTATAACAGCACACGATTTTTGCTATTAACTTTTCGAGAAACTGTTGTAATAGTTCACCTCTAATTTTAAAAATAGAGAAGGTTCTATTTTTAAAATTGGTTATGTTTGGTTTACTTAAGAGCATAAGGGCTATCTGCGGATGTATATGGATGGTTTCGCGAAGAACTTTATGAGAGAAACTGGCTTGCATCCACGTTATACATGGGGAAAACTACGAACACGCCCATGCAGCCAGCCGTTTTGATCGCTAGTAGCCGTATTTATAAGATTAACCTGTACAGACCCAATTATATTCACAGAACTCAGATTCAGTTTAATTAAGGCCCAGATGAATATTTTAGTTTGGTACTTAGAAAACTTAACATAATCAGGTACAAATTATTCCCATTACTCTTAAATTTAACTGACTCCGCTGAAATACTTTCGCTCGAATTTCGCCGAATCTGGAATATACGTCTTAAAAATCTGTTTGTAATCAATCGAATACAATCTTTGAATGCTAGCAGTTTCCTTCAGATTTCAAATTACAAGCAACACATGCTAATTGCTATTTTTTGTACTATTTTCGAAGCACTAGCCCACGTTTAAAAAAAAAAATCACAAAGAGCTTTCCGGTGCAAAGCTCATATCATGGTTGCGCTTTGAAATAGTTTAATTACACAGCTAGCTTGATGGAAAAAAAAGGATGAATTTATTTCAGTATTTATCTTAAGGAAATCTTTATGAAGAAGATGAAACATAAATAATCAAATGTCAGCTATGTATTTAAAGAATCTATGTAAATATGCTAAATTCATTTACATCTATTCAGTTACTATTTTTGAAATTTATGCTTTATTTATTAATCTCCGTTTATCTATTCAGATAGGGAAAGTTTAAAGGGCTACCAAATACAAACTGCAGATTTTACAAAATTTAATTAAACTTTTCATGTTTCGTAGAAAAACACGTTTCTTTCTATATATATATATTTTTTTTCTGTTGGGAGAAAGTAAATATCAATTAAACTTCCTTTGAAAAGAAACATTTTTGAAAGCTTTCCTGTCATATTGAATTTTCCGAATTAAATTGTTTCCTTACTTATAGTTTCCATATATAACTTTCTATCATTTACCTAAATTCTCACAACCGGACCCTTCGACGTAATTTCACAGGAAATGCACTGCTTACTTTTATTAGATAAGGCTCTGGAGCGACGTGAAAAGTTTAAAAATTTCCTCGGTTAAATGCTCCATAAAATGCATGGAGATAAGGAATTTTGCTAATACAATTTTATGCATAATGCATTTTCTAATTTTTGCACATGTTCCTTCAATCTCCAAACGAATCTGCATTTTTAGAAGATCACTAATTTTTAGAAAAATATTTAATACAAATGATGCGATGGGATTTATATTATTAAAATCATTGGCTTATTTTGGAAAACAAAAAATGGAGTTTACTTCTAAAACGTAGAAGCCATATTGGTTAAAATAAAAGACCTTCTCTTATATAAAAGACTCCTGAATCTAATTTTATTCAAACTATCCTAGCAATAACTTGAAGAAGAAATTGTAGGTGTTCCGAAAGGAAGATAAATAATTAAATGAAAGTGAATAGTAATAGTTTAAACCAGGGGCTCTGAACCTTTTTGGCCAACCTCTTTCACTACTGCTAGACATTCTTTCCCACCTTTTTTCCAAAACTCGAAATATAAATATATATTTTATTAAATTTAGGTTATTTGTAATGCGCTGTGTAAAATGAAACGAGAAAAAGTATAGAAAATGTTGATAAATACTAAAATCTGAGTACAAACAGCTTTTTACATTCATAAACTAGAACTGATATGTAAAAGGCTGATTGCATTCCGCCCCCTAAAACTATAAAATTGCCCTTTCTTTAAAAAGTCTAAGCAGATAATTGGTGTATTTAACTCCGCCAGATCTGAGCAGTGAAAATGCTGACCATAGGTAATTCGCTTCTGGCGGACCTTAGCGAATGGCCTGGTTTCATGGGAATTTTCGTGATTTCTCCGCGTGTAACATGAATACGAGCCAGGTTACCTTAAAAAGCCATCCACGAAGGCATTCCTGCCTTTAGGCAGCTAGCACTAGCGTGCTTTATCAATAACTAATAAATCCAATCTGATCAGTAATTCTACGAAAAGTCGAATTTATTCAACTATAATCGAAGCAAAACTGCCAAAATGATAACGGGTGATGGTAATTATTTCCACATCTCACTTTCTTAACCTAGACATATGACATAGACTGTTATAATATGACTACTTATCAAAGGAACTTCAAATTAAAATTTTTTAATTTCATCCAGTTAATATCTGCTGCTATGGATTCAGAGGATGAATAATTAGCGATAAAATTTTGGTGATAAAACGATAAAAAGTTTTCTTCCAAAAATGCAGCTACCATCCAATATAGCTCTGTAAAATAGGTGTTTCAGTCACCCATTATTCGGCAGACTGGCACTGTGCTCAGTTCTTTTTGTTCCCTAAATGAAATCTCGCATTAACGAATATAATTTGAAAACATTTCAGAAATTCATAAAAGTGAAAAGAGAGAAGGTGTATTCTGATTTGTGACTGCTTTTGAAGGCATCCAAAAACTTTACCTGATAGCCAACACGCTCTTGGCCGACAGACTTGGACAACCATGTTATCAAAATTTTCGTTTTGAAGGTTTTCCTGAGGATTAAAAAGGCTTAAATTTGAAGGATAGATTTGTGAGGTTGTAATATAATAAAAATAATTTGATTTTACATAGCGTCTTATTGTAATCTTACGGTAGTTAATGGGCTCTTAAATTTTGATAAAATACTCATCATACGAAAGGGTACCTTTTCTTATGATGTGCATTTTTTCTAACATAAAACTTTTGCTTAATATAAAGAATGTACAAAAAAGTAGTTTCATTTTCACAGGCTGCTATTGTGTAGTTTATTAAGTAAAATATTAAAATCTCAAGTGTATTTCGCCGTATTAAGGGAAAAAAGCTTTGTTAGAAAGGATGTAATTACATTTTTTATTAAAATATAATTATTACTGTTTTCCCCTTTTTGCTCCTGTAATAGCCGATTCCATCTTCGAAATGTTATCAAGTAAATCTCATTTGAATTTCAAATCGGCTTCCATATTTAATTTTTATGCATTTAACCTAGAAGAGTCTTTTTGCACAAAAATATTATGTAGAACAGAAGTATTTAAGTTCCCGATGGCTTTTTCTGCCTGACAATGTACGCATTCCTCCCGCACAACCAAAGATCAGGGAAAGTTGTTCTTATTGAGGGTAAATTATAGAATTTAGGCTTCTTTAGATTTGACAAAGTACAGAAGGATCTATGAGAAGAGATACTTACGTAGAGAAATTTCATAAATTAAAAAAAACTGACCCGTATTCACATTACATGTGGAAAAACTACCTCGAAACCACGAAAACTTCTATGCAGTCAGCCTTTTTGTCGAAATTTGAACCCGGATCGTACGAGTGTTCAGCGGTTTTACTGTTCGGCCACTATTGGGTCACTTTAATCGACGATGCGTAAACAGGAAACGTGTCTCATTATCGTGCAACTGTCACTGGTTGCTAATTAATTAACTCCGTTTCAAAATTACAAGTTAAAATGAAAAGTCTATATTTTTATTTTCGTAGATGCTTTCTTTATCCTAGTCTCTATAGAGCGGTTCAAAGAGATAATACATTTTCATTAAGCGAGTCGAAAGGGTTACTGAATTTTTAATTCTTACTATTCAAAGTGGAGTTCAAAGTTATTTAGTATCTTTGTAAACTACAACGCTATTTATTGAACTAAACATTGGTGAAATTTAAATCAAGAATTATTTAATTTTATAGTTTATATATTTTGCTTTTAAAGCAAACATCAAGCGTAAAAAGCAGAGCTCTTGAATGACTGCTACTGTAGAAATTCCGAGTAACTAAAGTTTTCTAAATTTTAATTCTGTTATGCACAGATTATTGCATATAGGTATGCATATTACTGTAAAATACATATACCGGAAAATGCTAAGATTTATTAAGAAAACAGAAAATAGAATTAAAAACATATATTTAAGTTAAAAGAGAATATTCGCAAAACACTAAATATTAACTTTTGGATCACCATGAGTTGATCTCAGTACACTAGGTAGTATCAATTAAATAAAACTGCCGTCACATGGATTAACTTTATGAAGTCTTTGCTAAAACTGTTAATCCTCCTGTATTCTTCAGTAAGCAAATAACCTAACATTTTCTAACTTGATGTTAGAAAGAAAACGTTAGAAAATTTGACGTTATAAATAGAGAAGTAGGGGTTAATTAGAACACTTTGACTGAAGTTGTCAGTAGCCTTTTCAAGAAACCTTTTTGCTGTCTCTAACTAATATAATGACTACCACGTGGAAAACAGAACAAGAATGATAAAGTTGTGTTAGGATAAAAAAACTGGAGCAAAATGTACTAAGGTGTGGGAGTAATATCAGCGATGAATTTCTCATATTTGCGTTACACTTGAAAGAAGCCATGAGGATTCCATCATTACGAATATCAGAATTAAACATGTTAGGTCACACTGCACAGATTCACACCCAAATTTCTTTTGCAGATAATTTTTGATAGAAAATATCAAATTTTCAATCACGTTACGCTCATGAATTACCTAGTAGAAGAAATTGCTGAGCAATGGTAGTTCAATCCAGATTCGATTCAAGATGAACGGCCTGGCTGCGTGGGTTATCCATCATCTGCAACGTGAATAAGAGCCATCTTTCCTTAGAAATTTCTCCACAAAGCAGCATTTTTTCCTCAAGCAGATGATCGGCCCACCAGCGGCCGAGCGGTAAAGTCGCTGAACACGGGTAGTTCAGTCCGAGGTTCGAATCCCGCGAACGGGTTGGCTGCATCGGTGTTTTCCCCATGTGTAATGTGTATACGAGCCAGTTTCCCTTAGAAAGTCCTCCACGAAGGCATCCCTCCCCTTAGGCAGATAGCCCTCGAGGCTTTGCCGTAATTAAATAATCTAATCTAACCTAACCTAACCTAACCTAACCTAACCTAACCTAACCGTAAGCAGCTGGTTCTCCCGTGCTTTACCATAATCGACTAACAATAGCAACGTTCGAATGCAATGCATTTGTAAGTTTTAAAAGCATGTTTTTCTTTCTTATTATTATAAACTATTCCAAAATCAGAATAATTGGTTAGGCAGATAGCCCTTATGTGCTTTGCCATATTCTGATAAACTAAGCTACAGATAGATAAGTTTTGCTTGCTTTGTCATTTATAACGGTAAGAAAAAATGAAATTGTCGACTTTCTCAACCTCAGACTAACTCATTATTAAGAGATATCAGTAATTTAAAGCACCTGAATTAACAATATTCATCATCGTAATCTCTAGTTTGTCCTTGAGAAGTAACCGAATGCCTAAAACTTCAAAATATTAATAGTTCGTCCCAGATTTTCTATCAAGCTAAATAATCAGCAAGCTTAAGCTAATTTAATATGCACCATGATCATTGTTGTTCCACCATGATCATTGTTTAGTGAAGATTATCTACCATGATCACCATATAGTTAACATGGTTTTGTTAACCTTATGGGGATCATAAAGATGTTGACCTGTTTGCTTCTGAAAGCTCTTACAAAGGCAACCCTCCTGAAAGCAGATAAGTATACATGAGTATAATATCCCTAATCCCAGCCCCTAAGACACAGAAGAAACTCTTAGTATACTATATGTGATATGTCTAACCCCCCAGTGCATAAGACAGAGAAGAAACTCCTTGTATATATATCATTAGATTTAAGGGAAGATGAAGTATATTTGTGTAGACGGGTTTCTAAAAACTTTATATTCTGCCTCTTTTTCAGAGCCATTTAAACTTGCGCAAGTGAGCATAAATAGTTACGAAAATTTATGTATTAGTTTGTGTATCGAATGACTTTTTGGTAAACACTATTTGGTAATATACTAGTATCTCTGATAATTTGTTTTTGGCAGAAGACTTACAAAGTAGAATTTTTTCCCCTCTCAATGCATAAACTCTTTAAGATGATCTGAGAATTTAAATGAATATTAAACAAATTTTTATTTCACATGTCAACTCAGCTGCTAGTTTTATGAAAATATCTCGCAAATGTTAGCAATTGATTAGTTCCTTTATTAAAAACACATTCCGTCAAACATTAATTGTTAGTTACTTGCTTTATTCAGAAACATTACCGTCAACATTACTGCTCAAAAACATTACAGTTCAAATTATTATCGTTCTGAAAAAAACTGTTGTTGCCAATCGTGAAAATACATTTTAAATAAAGTTAATACGTTGCGTTTACACACACTTTACGCTTACGTTAATCTCGCACATACACGTTTTTAGGCTTAGAAATTTAATTTTAGGTGGTCGAGATGAAACGGATGGTAGCCGTTACTGGAAAAAGTTATTAAAGTCCAAGAAATGGTCTGTATTAGGTGATATTTAGAGTTTCGAAATGATATAATACAATCACAAATGAATGAGCGATTAGGAAGGAATACGTGTGTCGCGCCACTATCGAACTCCATGAGAGGTAAGTTTCTCTGTTACGGAATGGCAACGAGAGAGATTGTTGTTCAAAAGATGGATGATCGAACTGCGTTGTAACGATCATTTTTGAGGATGTTGCGTACTGTAAAATGAACTTATTACGCTGTGCTAAATAGTATTAAAATGCTATGTATTAAAAGATCTTTCATCTGATCTAAATTTTAACAAACCGCTCATTATTTTCTCTTAAACTCACAATGTTCACGACATTTCTGGCGCCCCCGGGTGGGCGTGTTTGTTGGAAACATGTCGGATGAAAGAATAGATAGGGTAAGTTGATTACCTTTTACTTCCGTTTTGAAGTTATTCATTATTGTTTTACTGAAGTTTAAAATACTTTTCTTGCCTAATTTTTATCTGAATATTTTAAACTTTTATGACAAAATGGAAGTGATGAAAAGAAATAAAACTGCGCAACGTTCAGCTTTTACTAAAGCATATAAAAGACTATATGAACTTTTAAATGATGATAATGTTGACGATGAAGAAGCAGAAATGTGTTTTTATTTGTTCAAGAAAAAGGCAGAAACATTAGAATTGACGCACGGTGCTTATTTAGATACTATAACTGATGATAAAGAATTCGAAACAGAATTTGAAATAACAGAGGACTATCGAGAGAAGGCTGTTAGGATACAGTTAAAATCGGAACGATTTCTCGATAATATTAAGAGTAAATTGAACGAAATCCAAAATACATCGTCAGAGAGTAGTCAGAAATTAGTTACTGATGAAAATACATGTAAAACTTTGTGCCAACGCCTACCGAAAGTAGAACTTTATAAGTTCGCAGGTGATTTAAAAAATTGGCTTACGTTTTGGAATCAGTTTAAAAACATACATGAAAATAATAACTTAACGAATGCAGACGAATTCCATTATTTGATACAGTCAACAAAAATTAAATCAGAAGCTAGAGATATTGTAGAATCTTTTCCGGTGACGAACGAAAATTATCCTTTGGCTATAGAAAGCCTTACTGAGAGATATGGGAGTAAAGAACTTTTAATTGATTTTTATGTTCGAGATTTAATAAAACTTGTTTTGGATAACGCAGCGAAAAGGAAGCAGGATTCTTTGAGTAGTTTGTATAACAAACTTTCAACACAACTTAGAGCCCTGAGCAGTCTTGGTGTAACGACTGATCAGTGTGGAACAATTTTATATCCTCTTGTGGAAAGTGCTATTCCTATTCACGTATTGCGATCGTTTGAAAGACAACGAAAAATTACTGAATCTGAACGAAACATTTCGAGTCTTGATGCAATAATTGAATTTCTGAAAAGCGAAGCTCAGTCAAAAGAAAAAATAAAATTAAGCAGAGCGGATATTTTTTCTAAGTCTGATCGTAAGCACTTGGCAACTAGCCAAAATATTCCTTCCGCGTCGGATTTGATGAATCATGAAGCAATACCTTCTTGTTCGTTTTGTTTAAAAGATCATGAAACGCGTAATTGTAAAAAGGCGTTTTATATTCCGTTAGATGAAAAAATGTCTGCGGTAAAAAAGAAAGGTTTATGCAGAATATGCTTGGTTAAAGGTCACCTCAGTAACCAGTGTCGATTAAGTGTTAAGTGTCAGATTTGTTCAAAAAGGCATTTGAAATTTTTTTGTCCTAGTCTTGAATGTAATAAGTCTAGTGAAATGCATAACCAGGAAAATGATGAGAAAAAAGAGAAAACAATCGATTCTTTGCATTCGCGTGCTACGAATGAAGTTTCCCTTCAGACCCTAGTTGTGAACATAGAGGGTAAGAATAAACGGCGTAAAGTTAGATTAATGATTGATACGGGTAGCTCAAAAACTTATGTTTTAAAGTCTACTGCAGAAGAAATGGGTTTTGACTTGCAATGGGAGGAAGAATTTAGTCACTCTTTATTTGGTGGAAAGAAAACTGAAATTTATAAACATCAATGTTACAAGATTTATTTGAGTAGCCTTGATGGTAAATATTCGTGTAAATTAGATGCTGTAGACCATGATGTTATTTGTAATGATATTTCAAGCATAAGATATGGTTCTTGGATTCGCGAATTAGGAAATAAGGGAATACGCTTAACTGATACCCAAGGGAATCCAGGCCCTATTGAAGTACTGTTAGGGGCAGACGTTGCAGGGAAGTTATTTACTGGCAAACGAGAAGAACTAAGAACAGGTTTAGTGGCTATAGAAACAAAATTGGGTTGGACTTTGATGGGTAAAGTACCTCAATCCGAACATCAGCACAATGTAAATATGACTATAGTTTCTATGTTATCTCAAGAAGACCTGCCTATTTCATCGTTGTGGGACTTAGAATAATTGGGTATCTGAGATCCTGTTGAACAAAAAACTAAAGAAGAGTCAAGAAGAGCTATTATGGTTCATTTCCAAGAAACAGTTCGTCAATTAGAAAATGGTAGATACGAGGTTGATATGCC
Organism: Stegodyphus dumicola; assembly: GCF_044657685.1. NCBI lineage: Eukaryota > Metazoa > Arthropoda > Arachnida > Araneae > Eresidae > Stegodyphus > Stegodyphus dumicola. Next base: position 134,755,315 of record NC_140771.1, on the reverse strand, counting down.
TTGGAAAACTGAGCATGCAGTCTTACCTGACAATTATGACCTATCTTTGAAAAGACTCGAATCTACTACGAAGAAGTTGGAAAAAATCGGATATCGTGAAAGGTATCATGAAGTCTTTAATGAATGGCTGCAGGAAGGAGTGATTGAAGAAGTTCCCCAAAAGGAGTTGTCTTTACCCGTTGTTCATTACCTCCCACATCATCCAGTCATTAAGGAAACGTCCTCACTATCTTCCATGAAAATTAGACCCGTTTTTGATTCTTCGGCAAAGCTTTCTAATCAGCCATCTCTAAATGATTGCTTAGAGACTGGAATTAATTTGATTGAAACTATTCCGTCTATTCTAGCAAGATTTCGCTTACATGAAATTGGTGTGATTTCAGACATCAGAAGAGCTTTTTTATAGATATCTCTAAATGAAAGAGATCGAGATTTTTTACGATTTCTTTGGTATGGTGATGATGGTAGAGTGAAGACATTTCGTCACACCCGTGTGGTATTTGGCATTACTTGTAGTCCATTTTTGCTGATGGCGGTTATTGACTATCATTTATCCAAAGAAACGTGGAAAGAAAAATATTCTGAAGAAGTTCTTAAAAAATTACAAGATAGTTTTTATGTCGATAATTGCGTAACTAGTGTACAAAATAATGACGAACTAGAAATATTCATCGAATCTGCAACTAATGTAATGAAAGAAGGAATGTTTGATCTCAGAGGATGGGAAAGTTTTGGCATTCCTGCATTTTCAGAAAGTAAAACATCACCGGTATTAGGACTGGTTTGGGACAAAGATTTAGATACCTTGGAAATAGACACCGAATTTTTTTAATTTGATGAAAGAGAAAAAGTAACTAAAAGGAAAATGCTTTCACTAGTTAGTCGAGTATTTGATCCCATAGGTTTCCTTGCACCTTTTATGATTCAGCCTAAGATTTTGCTGCAGGTCGCTTGGAAGAGCAAAGAATCATGGGATGATGAAGTGAATGATGAAATAAAGAAGAATTTTTTAAAATGGGGAAAAAAACTGAAATACCTCAAAAATATAAAAATTCCAAGATGGTTAGGTGTGATGAAGGAATCCAATTTAAGTATCCATACTTTTGTCGATGCCAGCAAGACAGCTTATGCGGCATGCATTTTCTTAAGAAGTGAATCCAGTATGGGTTCAGTGACTGTTCAATTACTTCAAGCCAAATCACGAATAACTCCAACGAAGACTATTACTATACCACGACTTGAACTAATGGCTGCTACCATAGGTGCTAGGCTGTTTAGTTCTGTGAAGCAAGCTCTAAAACTTCCCAACATCAAGACGTACTTTTGGACAGATTCTTCCACAGTTCTTGTGTGGATAACTCGTCGAGAACAGTGGTCGGTATTCCTTACAAACAGAATAAGTGAAATTAGAAAATTGACAATTTCGGAAGATTGGTTCCATATTTCAACTGACCAGAATCCAGCAGACTTTTTGTCAAGAGGTTGTGGACCTAGGCAACTTCAGAAACGCAAGTGGTAGCAAGGGCCAGCCTGGTTGAAGAATCCGAAGGAGCAGTGGCCAAAGTCAGCTGTAAATATTAACGAAAAAGAAGTAGAGATAGAGAAACGAAAGTCAGTCATCTCTGCTAGTAACACAGAGCTAGAGTCAATTCCATTACAGTTAGCCAGAAGATTCTCTAGATTTTCAAAGATGATTAGGGTTATGGCTTGGATACTGCGTTTTCAACCAAAGGCCCAAGGACTTAAGAAAATGTAAGGAACTTCAAAATGAAGAATTGTTAAATGCACAAAGGACTATTTTCCGTGTAATACAAAAGGAATGTTACTCCAATGAAGAAACACGAAAAAATTTGAAAGGTCTAATATTTGAAGATGAAGAAGGAATTTTACGATTGAAGTCCAGATTGATAAATGAGGAAGAATCGAAAGATTTTATTTCTTCAATAATTCTACCATCGAAACATCTGGCAGTGAGAAGATTTATAGCCCAACAACATATTGCTAACAAGCATGCTGGGACATTAACTCTACTGACTATTTTACGGGAAAGATTTTGGATAGTGAAAGGGAAAAGAACTGTCCGGAGTGTTATCAAAGAATGCTTAACATGTAAAAGGCAAAAGGTAAAACATCTTGAGGTACCTTTTCCGCCTCTTCTAAAAGACCGAACAGAAGTAGCAGCAGTTTTTCAAGTATCAGGTGCAGATATAGCTGGACCTCTGTTGACTAAATCTAAACAAAAGGTGTGGATAGTACTTTTTACTTGCGCCGTATTTAGAGCTGTCCATCTTGAGCTAATACCTTCACTGAGTACCAACGACTTCATCCAAGCTATGCGTAGGTTTATAGCCAGAAGAGGACGAATTTCTGTGATGTATTCAGACAATGGTACTAATTTTACAGGACTAAATAATGCTCTGAAACAATTAGATTGGACTACAATTGAAAGTGAATTTAGAGTCAACGAAATTCGTTGGAAGTTTAACCCACCCTCCTCTCCATGGTGGGGAGGCTTCTGGGAACGCTTGATTGGGATTTTGAAAGATCTTTTGAGAAAAAATCTTGGACGCTCCTGTTTGTCTTACGAGGAATTGCAGACTCTCGTCTGTGAAAGCGAATCGATCATGAACAGCAGATCCGAGGAACAAGATCTGAAGACCTTGACCCCCTCAATGTTTCTTCAGGACATTCCATTAAATGATGTACCTGATTTGGATCAAATTGAAAAGACTAATATTGTTTTGAGATGGAGACATATTCAAAAGGTTCGTGAAAATCTAAAACGAAGGTTTAAAAGGGAGTATCTGGGTTTCCTTCGTTCTTCAGTTAACAAAAGAGAAGATAAAATAAATGTAGGTGACATAGTGTTAATTGGTACAGATGATAAAAAAAGGCTCCATTGGCTGCTAGGGAGAGTACTGGAACTCTTTCCAGGAAAAGATGGAATCATCAGACTTGTGTTACTGCGAACTGAAAAGGGAAACATATTAAGACCAATCCAACGACTGTTATCCTTTGGAATTGACCCCAAATTACGAGCAAGTCGTATCGGAACCTCAGAAGGTTCCGGAAGTGGTAGCTGAAAATCCTGAGCTTAATACTGACTCTAATGAAACTGTTCGCGTGTCTCGCTCAGGACGAAAAATAAAACCAGTTAAAAGACTGGATTTATAAACTTCTAAACACTTTTGAACTTTCTGTGTTTGAACTCTAAAATATTGATTTCAATTTGCATTCTACTATTTTGAAATATTTCTATTATTATTATGCACGTTATTGTTATCTCAAAATTGTATGTATGTATTATCATTATTTTACTGTTTTGAGTTTGTATCCCCAAACTCAAGGTGGGGAGAATGTCGCGCCACTGTCGAACTCCATGAGAGGTAAGTTTCTCTGTTACGGAATGGCAACGAGAGAGATTGTTGTTCAGAAAAGATGGATGATCGAACTGCGTTGTAACGATCATTTTTGAGGATGTTGCGTACTGTAAAATGAACTTATTACACTGTGCTAAATAGTATTAAAATGCTATATATTAAAAGATCTTTCATCTGATCTAAATTTTAACAAACCGCTCATTATTTTCTCTTAAACTCACAATGTTCACGACAACGTGGGTATTCAACTATCTGGGGACTACTGATTTGATATTTTCATTTTTCTTTCAAAACAGTCTAGTATAATAATTGCATTGTACAGTTTTATGCAAAAATAAAATTATTTTATAAAGTATTACCTCTAAGTATCAAGTATTACCTCTAGGTTAGGGAGCTTAAATTAATCATTAAACTTAATGCTGGTTTCTAAAATTTTAAGTTTATTTAGTATATATTACTATAAGAACTAAAGAAAACTTATTGAATTAAGGATCTTTGTAAAAAAAAAAAAAAAAAAAAAAGCACGCTTAAATATTTGCATTCCACTTCCATCTTCTGCTCTGTGAGGTCCTAACATCCAAATAACTGTGGCGTCATGGGAAAGACACTCTGCAAGGCAAATAGAAAAACATACATGTAGGTGTTTTTTTTTTTTTTTTTTTTTTTTTTTTGGTTAGGGCGCAGCCCGGTCTACCTTGCAAAACAAAGTTTGCCCTATGACCCTGTACGGGCTACGCCAGTACAAAAATCACCACACAACTATACAAACACAAGAATCACACAATGCCAGTGGCTTCTTTATTGTTGTTAATAATCTTCATGATTTTATGCTCTATTTCTCTTGCCTTAAGTAAACAATTTTTCATAAAATGTATGTTCGCTCCATCTGGTTAACTTACATTCTGTAATAAAGCGGACATTGTCTCCTACTTTTGTACATACTTTACATAAATCGTTATCTTGAACATGGAATCTTTTCAGATAAAAGGCAAATCTCCCATGTCCTGTAATTAACTGATTCAAGTCAAATATTCATATTTTCCTTAGGAACCAAAATCTTCATGAACGTATTGTTTTTAGCAGAGTTTCCCCATTGAGTCCGCCATTTATCTACAATGTTATACTGCATAATGTTAATGCATCTTCTCCTGTAGGTGTAATTTCTCAAGCAGGTAAACTTGAACCTATCCCATAGTTTTAACTCACGCTCATAGGAAAGTATGTTTTTTTATAATTTCTTGTTGCGGCAGAAATTATCGACGGAAAATGATGAAATAACGGATTATGTCGCAAGTTCATCACTTTTCTTTCCAAACGGGCAAATATCGGCAATAAGCCAAAGTCGGACATCGCAATATTCGATAAATTTTCTTCAACTAAAATTTCTGAAAAACTAACATGGTATTTTCTGCTAGTAGATAAAGAAACAAAAACAGAATCAATAGATTTATAATTGCAAAATTCTACAGTTGAGAAAAATGGTCGACAACAAAAGAATCTAAAAGAGGGATTTATCTTCACAGGCCCATTTTACCAGCGGTCTCTGATTTTCCATAATCCACAGTTTTCTCCTGTCGTCTTAATCTTGTTGATCAAATTCTGAGACAAAAAAGAGCAGTTTCATCTCGCAACTTCAAGGTCCTGCGCTTCAGTGCTTTATTCTAAATCACGTGAAACGTTCAACCACTCGTGGATTTTGGCATTTCCCTTTCTCTCCCAAGCAACTACCCCCTTCTTCCACACAATCCCTTTTCTATATACAGTCTTTATTTCAGTTTTATTATTTTATTCATTTTTATCTCCGCAGATGTCTCGTTTCGTGGGGCTATGGGTATTATTATGAAGGGATACTTTTAAATTTCTAGTCATGTTCGGACATTGTTTTTCTTTTTACTGCATTTAAGATTTTGGATTGTAGTTTAGGAAAATCCTTTTGATGACTTTTAAGCTCTCATTTTTTTTAAAGGGTTTTTGTGTCGTATATTTTCTTTTACCGTTTCATTTGAATGACTAAGGAAAATCAGGTTATAAATCTAATATGTATCGCAAGTTGCGCGTTCGAGACATGGAAACACAAATTAAATTTCCTCAATCTTCCCAGTAGAACGGGGGATACAAAACTATTCCCCCCTTTTTTTACAGGGTTTGTATTGACGCTGAAGACTATACCCGATATGCTAATACAAACCAGCATATGGCTGCATCGTTATCGGTGTAAAAGTCGAGTCTTCTTTCAAGACCCAAAACATATACGGGAAGACGAGGAAGTCAAAGAAACATTTTGCTAATTCCTAGTTTTAGATTATAGAATTCTGAAATAATCTACTTCAAAAAGCCACGCTGTTTTAACTATAATAAAAGCTAACTGAAATTTTCAAAAAAAAAAGTTTTGATCTTAATTTAAATACTTAAAAACGTCCTCTTTACAGTTCATGGCTTTCCATTAGTAATTAGAAATCCACCTCTTTTCGCAGTATAGGCTGTACCAATGTCTGAGCGGTTTAAACCACTGAGTGCTGGTAGTTCGACCTAGTGGTCTATTCCAGGCGAACGAGCTGGCTGCAGGGTTAGTTTTAAGGGATTTTCTTATGTATAATGTGAATATGAGTCGAAAGTTCTCCATGGCACTCTTCTTAGGCAGACAACCCTCATGTGCTTTGCACAATTCAAATAATCTAACCTTTCACAATAACAGGAAAGAGAAATAACTCATATTTCAAATAAATAATTTAACAACCTGATAATAATAATTATCAGCTAACTAAAACTGAAAAATTCTGTTGAAAACAAAATAATTCCAAGTAAAATTAAGCCACAGTAGAAGCAATTTTTTTCTTTAAATGCAGAAGATGAGTTTAATTTATTTGACTATAGCGACCCACCAGCGGCTGAGCGGTAGTTTCGCTGAACACTAGTAGTTAGGCCCCAGGGATTCGAATCCCGGAGAACGGGTTACCTGCATGGAAGCATTATACATGACAAAAACAATTTTGCAAGGTGTATAGAGCCATTTTCCCTTAGTAAGTCCTCCACGGAGGTACCTACTAACGGCCTAGCGGTAAAGTCGCTGAACACTGGTAGTTCGGTCCAAGGATGGAATCCCGCAAACGGGCTCGCTGCATGGGCGTTTTTGTAGTTTTCCCCATGTGTAAGGTGTATGATTTGTCGTACACCTTGCACATGGTACATGGAACTTTCTAGAAGAAAGTTTCTTTTAGAAAGTTCCCACGAAGGCATCCCTCTCCTTAGGCAGATAGCTGTCGCGTGATTTTACCGTAATCAGATAGACCAAACCTATTTGACTGTGGCAAAGCACGCATTATCTGTGTAGGGAAACGGATGCCATCGTGAAGGACTTTTTGAGGCAGATTGTCTAGTATTTAAATGCAGTCTGGAATTTGGATGCGCGTCCAATTACCAGTGTTCAGCGATTTACCACTCCACCGCTTGTGAGAAAATTTAGAAGTTACATCTTGAAAAAAGAAAAAATGGTCGCAGATCAATAATAAAAACTGAAAGATTTATTAGTTTTTCCTTTTGGGCGTAAATCAGTATATTCTAAATGCAAATCTTCAAATTTCTCACAGCTGAACTTGAGTCCGAAAAATCATATAGGCTGCAGAATCTATGAATTCTTCTGGAATTCAGATGCAGTATAGCATCCTTAACAACTGAATTACGAAATTTCTTAAAGAAAGGAAACAGTTTGAACAAGTTCAGAATATATACAATTCATACAGCCACCTTATTGGGAAAGGCTTTTACGGATCTTTGAAATTAAGTTCTCCAACATAGCTATCTGGCAAAGCAGTAAGAGTTCCATTTGAAGTTTTTGGCTTAGAAATAAGTGTTTTGTTGGCGAACAGGCTGGCTACACGGTCTATCGTGGTCCACCTCATACGTACTATGAAGCCAGTTTTCCTTCGAAAGACCTCCACGGTGGCATCCAGCACGAGAACAGATACTCTAACATATTTTGCCTTAATCAGTTAACCAGCCAACCGAACTTGCAAGGATTTGAAACTAACTTTTACACCGCTTATCATTGATTGCACATCAATATTTAGCCAAGATCATCCGAATAACTCATAATGTATATTTATTATCCGAATATTACTTAAGTTATATTAGCTTACTATATTATTATTATAAGAACATATTATCCGAATACACTTCGGATAATAAGCCTTGTACAGATAATAATCATAAAAAAGTTTAGAAAAAGAAACTCCGGAAACTGAAAGGAATAGTTTTACATAATTGGCTAAGTTTTTCTTTTTCTTTTTTTTTTCTTTTTTTTTTTTAAGATTTCTCCGCATTCAGCTGTTCGCTAACGGAATTTCACTTGCATCCGGCTTAAGTCTGCCCGTGCTGTCAGCGACGAAACTTGTAGAACATTGTTTCATGAAACCCGAAACAAGATTTCATCAGTTACTTAAAATTAGAAAACAAGAAGTTCTGTAAAATGCATACTTATGACTAGTAATGTAAAATGCATACTTATGGAGTCATACTTATGACTTTACTTTTGATTTGGTTTACTTAATTACGTCAAAGCACTCGAGAGCTATCTGCCTAACTTTAAGAATGCATACTGAGGGCTTTATAAGGGAAACTATCTCGTTTACATGTTACATAGGGAGAAAACAACGAAAATGCTCCTGTAGCCAGTCCGTTCGCCGAGTTTCGAACTCCAGATCGAGCTACCAATATTCAGCGATTTACCGCTCGGCCGCTGGCGGGCCTACTTGAACTAATGAATATATATAAATTGAATGCTCGAGTTATTACACGTTTTGATACTAGAAATATCAAACACATTTTTCAGATATGTACATTAACAACAAAAACTGCTGTGATATCGCCTGAATTATGCGTAGAAGAATGGGCTTTAAAATGCAATCCATTCGTGTGAACGCATCTTAAGCCTCTTAAAGGCAAGCAAAACAAAAGGTGACCCTGAAGTTGCATGTTAATTATTTGAATTCATCTTCTTGATAGAATCACGGTAGCACTAAAGGTTACATGTGACTATATCAGACTAATAAATAAATAAATAAATAAATAAAAATCAGCGATCGAATTCCACATATTGTAGCTTTTTTTAAATAATCCTATTATATCATTTTTATTTTGTACTGTAAGAAATGCAAAAGCAATTTAATTAAATTATCTCCCTTGTTTGGTAAATTCTATTTACGTTTTTTATTTTCTTTACATACATATATATAATATATATGTAAAGATATAAACATTATGTAAATATTTATAAAATATTATATGTATATTATAATGAAACAGAAAAAAAGCATTTTTATAAATATGCATTATCAGAATATCCCAAATTAAATAAAAAAATTTTATAATTTGAATTATTTTAAATTCATTTCCATGAAATTAATAAACGTTAAGTCATCTTTAAAAATATATAGAAGTAATATATTTATCCTTGAGAACTGCTAAATGAACTTCTTAAAGCGCTTCTAAAAACTATTTGCTTTTGTGCCAAGTTGTTAAATCAGATATCATTTGAATTTCAAAAGAGAAATAAATAAATATTGAAAATTTTTACATTAAAAAAGTTTGTTCCCTATTTTTAAGAGAAAAAAAAAAAAAAAAAAAAAAAAAAGAAGAAGAAGAAAAGTTTTACAGAAAACTCCTGCGGTTTATGTAGCAAATTTTCTTGGCTAATTTATTGAAAGAAAAGTAATTTAATTACTAAAACTCAACGTAATAAATTTCTGCTCTGACGTATAAACTGTAGCTTTACATCAGCTTGTATTTTACAAGCTGATGCTTGTAAAATACAAGCAGCATGTAAAATATTATCAGCTTGTATTTTACAAGCTGAAGATATAGCTGTTATGCTACCCCTCAAGAGAAGTAGCCAGATCAAGTTCGAAAAATTAAATGGATTATTTTTTATTTTAAATGGATTTTTCTTTTTATTCCGAGGTGAGTGTATAACGTAGGCGAAGGCCATTTGCAAAGAATAAGGACACATTACTATGTTATTGACACGCGTATGCTTCTCCATCAATGTAATGCGCTGAAAAAGTTTATTTTTCGATAAAGTACTTTATTGCGTCATTAAACATGTACATTTTCCTACGGTGTAAAAGTAACAAAAGAAAGTTTTGGTATGTTTAATTATGACAAAGTACGCGAGGGCTATCTGCCTAAGGGAAGGGATGCCTTCGTCGAGGACTTTCTAAGGGAACTGGCTCGTATGCTTGTTACACACGAACGAAACCACGAAAACTCCCACACAGCCAGTCCGTTTGCCTGGAATCGGAGCCGAGAAAAAATTTTTAAGTTTTCAAAACAAATAAATTTAGCATTAGGTTACTACTGCAAAGTTGTTATTACAGTTGCTAAATTACTACTACACTTACTGCTACAGTGTGAGTAAAAATTCTTTTTATATTGAGAATAGGAAGATGATTTATGAATACTATGCCTAAAGAATTCTTGTTTAAAAATTAATTTAGAATTAAAAGGAAAATGAAATAGTTAAAATTAAATTGAGGTTTGATGAAAGTACCTTTTTTCTTTTTAAGGGAAAAAATTTGAGAGAAACGAAAATTTCTTTTCAACTGTACATGCGTTCTTTAACTTCTTCATTTTCACAGAAACAGTTGTTTTCCGCATGTGTAACGTGAATATGAGTCATGTTCCCTTAGAAAGTCTTCCACGAAGGCATCCCTCAACTTAGGCAAATAACCATCATATGCTTTAACATATTAAAATAACCTAACCTACAGCAAAAATAGTACATTAAAATTAGCGCTCATTTGGCATAAATAAAAAATAATCGTTTGTTGTTCGATAGATAAAGACAAAGTACGGGTTGGTTATGTTGAAGCTGATAACAGAAGGGATGCCTTTGAGGAGAATTGTCAATGAGAAACTCGCTCGTTGTCGTATTACATATGGGAAAATCGCCAAACAGCCAATCCTTTCTCTGAAATTCGCCCTTAGGCAGGGTTATTTTTGTCTAGCAAAGCGCACGAAGAATATTTGCTAAGGGATGTCTCCGTGGAAGTCTTTTTTAGTTTTAGCCAAACCTGGTTCGTTCAACCCGGAAGGCAGGTCCGTTCCCCTGGAGTTCAACCGTGGAGGTAAGTCTTACTTCCTACCTCCATGAGTTCACCAGGGTCGAATTCCTTGTATTTAGCGTTCTTAAAAACCAAACATATTTTTAACTATTATAACATTCCTGATTATACCATAATGGAAACAAAAACCTTGCCTCTGATGATAGTGAAGAATTTCCTAAAATAAAGTCAAACTAATTAAATGTAATTCTTCTTACGTTTATCTTTTCCATACTATGACTTCCATTGGTCCTCGAAAGTTTGTTAACGTAATAATACAAATGGAATATGGTTTGCATTTATTCAGTTAAGGCAAATAACACGAGGTCTATCTTCCTAAGGGGAGGCGGGAGGACTAAGGGAAACTGGCTCCTACGTTACACATGGAGAAAGCCACGGCAATGCTCATGCACACAACCTGTTTGTCGGGATTAAAACCACAGACCGAACTACCTGTGTTCAGCAACTTTACTGTTGGGCCACTGGTGGGACCATTTTGAATACAGAAAATTCTTGATTTAATTTAAATGGATGTAAAAAAGGGAAAAAATGGAGTAATTTTTGTGAATTCAGCTAGCGTAATTTCAGGAAAATATTTAATACTTTTAATTAGATATTTAATGATTAACTTGCATTTCTGTTTAAATCAATCAGATTTAAAAGTAGAAAAACATATTCTTAAAAACTGGTTTTAAAATAGCTTGGTTTTTTATTCAGTAACGGAAATATTAAATTTGAAAGTTAAATACCTTATGTTTACTGAATGGCAACACGCCAGTGTGTTACCATTCAGTAAAGCATAAGATGCCATTCACGTATTTTGTTTCAGGCATGTCAACATACCAACGCGTGGAGATAACTATTCTAGTTGAGATACTAGCAACACAATGCTACCAAATCAAATGCAGATATTTTTCCGAAAACTAGGTTTAAATTCACAAAAATCCGTTTTAAAAATTTTTGATTCATAATATTCAATAACCGATACACAAAAATTTGTGTCAAGTCTTTATAACTAACTAAAAGGAAAAATTAGGAAAAAGTATTGAAAATTAGTGTGCAAGGAACATTTTAAATCTTTAATTAAAATAATAATTTGTTTTAAAAATTTTTTATTTAAAATAAATTGAAATTTTGATCATATTGTAACATCAGTTTATAAAATATATGTATATGTGTCAAATTTCTTGTTGAAAACACAAAAACTTAAAAAACTCATTTTTAAGTCCACCGTCCCTTTAAAATTGAATCTGCCTGTTATTGATTAGTAATATAAGCAATTTGAAGGCAATCAACGCAGCAATTTATTTATTTTTATTTAAATCTAGGATAACGGCTCCGCTCAGAGAGTTCGTACGAGGTTGTGTGGTAGTTGGAATAAAAGGATAAACTTTAAAATAAAAAAAGTAAAATAAACAGATAAAAAGGTTTCAGATTTTAAATTACATCCACAGGGGCGTTTTTTTTAAACGCTTTGTGTGTTACCTTTATGTATAAAATATGTTCTACGTACTCAAACTATAAAACTTAGTTCAATAGCAAATTAATTTATTTCATTTTAGAGCATATCTTTAGAATTTCCAATACACAGTCTCGCGCGCTGGAGATAAAAATTTTTTCTTTTCCCCTCACAGTGTTGCCATTGCTCACTTTGAAATCATTTAGTTTTTTAATCAAAAATTCCTTGAAGTGTTACAAAATATGAAATCGATAATAAAACAAAATTTCAAATTCAAATTAGGGCTTCCACGTGCCTATATTTATAGAAGATTACGTTATTCAAATTTTAATGATACCGTTGTTTTATCAGAATGCGAGAAACATACATACATTTATGCAGATTCTTCATTATTTAATTTCTTTAAAAATAAGACAGGGTGATAATATAGGGTGGCAACGATTTGAAAAAGTGATACAGCATTTTAAAGTTTTCAACGCAAAATGCTAAAACGAAATTGATAGTCCTTCAGGGCAAATTGTCCCTTTGGACTAATAAGAGGTAATTTTTTTTTTTATTGAAACATATTCGATCTACTTATAATACTTGCAATACTTATCTACTTACAATACTTTTACTTTTTTGTGTTTGTTATAAACAACATTTATCATTTTGTTTTCCGAGATATATACGTAAAAATGTTTCGACTTTCCTATTCGAGAGCGGCCGAGCGGTAACGTCGCTGAACACTGGTACTTCGGTCCGAGGTTCGAATCTCGCGAACGGGCTGGCTACATAGGCGTTTTCGTGGTTTTCCCCATGTGTAACGTGTATACGAGCCAGTTTCCCTTAGAAAGTCCTCGACGAAGGCATCCCTCCCTTAAGGCAGATAGCCCTCGAATGCTTTGCCATAATCTAATAAAACCAAACCAAACCAAACTAAACCTATTCGAGAGCTAGCTACGTATAGCTGACCGTGACAAAAAGGAGTCTTTTGAGTGTTTTAAAGTGAAATGGCTTTGAAGTTAATGCCGCAAAGTTTTAAATTTTGTCCTTGTGCTTTGTTAATTAAAACATTATTGGCTAATTTGATTGGAAATTGCAGTTTTAAATTAGAATGGCAGCTCAGATATCAGTGGTATTCTGGGCATAAATACTATGTATCCTTTCCAGTCATAAGTTCGGCTTCGATGATATTATTCGATAGCTGTTTGGCGACCATCCATGTTCCATTACATAGTTTGGGTGAGTTGAGATTTCTGAGCAGTATCTTCGGAGACCAGTTTTCAGTCGGAGGCAGTGCAATGGCAAAGAGTTTAAAGATTGTGTAGGGAAGTTAACACTTTCTTCAACGTTTACCATCCTGTCAATCGATTTACATATTCTCTCTTTACCGGAATTTTCTTTTGAATATTAAAGTTAATATTGTCAATAATATTATTATTAGTTGCCAAAATTTCCGTTTGAAATAGTCACTCCGCATTGGTATAGTTGCGAACAATGTTTGGATAAATTGGGTCGATGAGTTCTTTTCCAGTAGTGGCTACGTAACAGAAATCGCTGTTGAGTTCAATGAGGCTGGTCGTCTGGAATGCTTCATTTGTTAGGTTGTACTGTTTACTTGACCTTGTCCGCGCTTCTCGTATTTTTCATGGCTGGCTTGCGTTCGTAGTCTTTTACTATAAGGTTGTGTAGCAATTCTTCATTCTTCAGTTCATTCATTTCGTTCTTCTTCGGTTTCTGTGCTTCTCACGGTGCTCATTCGCCTTCGTTGGGAACGTAAACGTGATTCGCGCTCTTCGCTGTTCTTTATGTTTTTGGCTTTTTGCTTCAGAACTGGCAAGTCCGCCTGCTCTTTTATGTTTCGGCATTGTATAAAATATAAATCTTTTTTTTAATTAAGAAATACACTAAGTACACTTTATTTTCGATTTATGTTCCGTTACTGTATCACTTTGAATACTTACACATCACTGTTTGTTTTTATTCACTGATAAGAAAGTGATGTTTGAACCCCGACGGTTTAAATGTACCGTAAGGTATTTTTCATTCTTTTAAGCATAACATTTTTCTTAAAATCTATATTTTTGTAGTGCAACAGCTTAGACTTTTATAAAACAAATTCATAATCAAAATCGCTCTTGTTAGTTATCGAAAAATAACCAAGACGTGATTTTTGCGTAAATGTCACTAAACTATACAGATTGCTATTATCCATCACACTATGAATGTTTCTTTCATGCGAAAGTGTCCCTTTTTCGATTTCTATGGAACTGTCGTGTGTCGAAATACTATCAGAATCTTGTCAAGCGAGCTTCTGAATGTAAACAAAGAACACCCCATCTGGTGACCCAAGCTTCAAAGCAGTGCTTCACTTTTAGCGCGGGTTGGCCCCTCCTCTCTTTCCTACCTCCAAGGCAGAGGATGGGGGGGGAAGCAATTTTCGGGAGTATGATTCACCACCTGACGTTGCATATAAGGAAGAAAAGTTGTTTATTTAGTTTTGGCTTTGGTACAGGGAAAACATGCGTGTTCATTAAAAACAAAGGATTAAAAAAAAAAGCACTAAAAGCAAAAAATAAGCACTAAAAACAAAAAAAATAAGGGCTTTAAAGAAAAAGTAAGCACCTATAAGGGCCTTTATATTTTATTTTCAAATATAAGGACTTATAAGCACTTGTAAGGACCGCTACGAACCCTGTTCATAGCACATTTTGCAACTGCTCAGCCCCATTTTCACAGGAATGTACGAGAGCAGAAAAGTGTGTTCCAACAACCCTGCATCAGGAATTCTTAAACGTATACTGGTGTGCTGCTTTTGAAAGTTTTGTAATTTTCTGATTGAATTGTATAAAGCGTAAGTGCGAAGAAAATAATGCTTAATCACAGAGCTAAAAAGATAAAAAAAGGGGGTTAGTAGGAGGGAGTGCAACAGCAGACAGGCAGACTGCGAACCTGAAAACCTTAGCAAACCGTTTTGGGCGAGCCAAACGGTTTCTGTCGAATATAATTTCAGACTTTTTAGTTTTCATTTATTTATTTATATTTTTTCAAAGGAAGGTAGTTTTCATTGTACTGTGGATCTTTTTTTTTTCGTACCGAAAATAAAAGACCCTTTTGCTTGGATCGAGTTTACTATAAAATCAAAGCTAACTTAAATTTGGAATTTTTACCTAATTTTATACTTGACACTGACGTTTCTTTTGACATTAAAAAATAATTCACTAATTTACAAATCGCAGAATTACTTAGCTCATGAGTATATTGACTATTTCAGAGGTGAGGTAAGAATAAACCAATAAAATTTATTGAAATGCATCTCGGTTTCAGATTTAAGTTTTTAAGTAATTAATTGTAGGAATTAATTTTACTCGCTGCTTAAAAATTAAGAAAATGTAATTTATTAATTACCTACGATGAGTTTTCAGTAAGTTTCATTTGAATTAGCAGCATGAGCTTTTACACAAGTTGTTCTTCTACGAAAGTAAAATATCGGACAATAAATAAATGCTTTTACTTATTTATTTTTTCTTTGTTGTAAATTCTTCTTTAAGGATGTTTGTTACCTTGGTGGAAAATATCAGCATGTCTACTTTTTAAAGATCAGAATTCAAAGGAACCAGATCACAAATTTGTGCTTATAATTGTTATTTAAATTTATTTCATGAATTAAAAAAAGATAATTTTTTATACTTGTAACGTTTGAGAAAAAATAATTAACACGAGGTATGAAAAAAGAATCGTCTGAAAACGTGTACTGAAGAAATAAAATAATTCCTATTTTATCGTAAGAAAATATTTGTTATTTTTAAATTTTCAGTATGTTAAAGATTGATATTTTATGAAAATGTATTATATTGGTTAATTTTAATATTCGGGGTCATAACAAAGTTTTTGTCTTTATAATTAATATCGCAGGAAGATTAAAATACATTTTATTAATTTTACAAGAATAATTTATGTTGTGAATATTCCAAACATGTAATATTAAAGAATATTTGTTTCTGTCGAATAATGTGAGTGAGAATATGTATTTGGCTACGGGAAGGTTACCTTTAAAATTAATTTCATTGGTTAAAAGGCTTTTTTACAAAAAGTAGACAGTTATTTTAAATGGTTGACTCTGTTTCAAACGATTCACATATACCTTGAAAAGATGACACATACTTTATGTGGTATAAGTGTTAATGGTGGTTTATAATAGAGCTAAATAGACAAAGGAATAAAAGGGGGGTTGGTAAGAGGGAATGTAACAGACTCTTAGACTGCGAGCTTAGCGACAGCATAAAAACTTTAATCCTCTTGGGCGACCGATAAAATCGTAATTCTTTCAGAATTTTGATTGCTATTGCTTTTATTTTAAATATTTTTCACCATTATTTGCAGCTACATTGAATATTTTAGAATATTATTTCCGGGTGCTTTTCGCGTGTGAAAATACATAGTACTAAATTAAAATTTACTTTTGATTTATTCATAACTAAATTATAAGTGACCCTTATGGTTACAAATGTGTTGAATCTTTACATTTCATGAGTTAAATGCGTATTTGCACGGCATGAATTGCGGTAGGAGGAGTATTTAGTCTAAAAGACTTTGACTCCTAAAGTAGTTACCCTACGGGGTATGTCGTAGTGGGGAAGGAGATCCACTTTATGATTTTAAAGTGGAGAATTTTTTAGTCCTAGTTGTAGAAAAATGCAATTATTATGGTAGTTCTGCTCGTGCTGATGTGCTGTGCATTTGCAGCAATGAATATAACAAAGTTTTATCTGTGGCGCCCTTCGTTGGTGAACCTATAAAATAAAAACCATTTAAAGTTTTGAGGTACAATCGTATAATGCATTATATAAAATAATGTAATGTACTAAATTTTGAAGCGAAATTTGCACAATTTATTCTTCAGATCTGAAATCATAACTTAGTATTTATAGGAATAAGAAAATCTTCTGTAGTTTCAGAATTGCTATTACGGCGATGTAGAAAATATTAGTAGAAAGTTAAAAAAATATAAAAATATCAATTTAAGTAGATTATGAGTACAAACACATCAACAAAAAGACCTCATTTAAACCGTTATTATTTTATCTGGCGTTTAAAAGATAAATTTTTGTTTTATTCGGCACAACGAAATCCATCCTTTTTAAGCTACCTAGATATATGCGAAATTCCACGATTCTCTGACCGTCGCAAAGACTTGGATTTCAGGTCTTTGCTTACATTTTTCTTTTAAGCAGAAATATCGGTTTCGCTTTGTCATACTACATTCTCGTCGCAAAATGCGTAAGATGTTGGGTCATGCGACGTCGTTTTGAAATGCGTTGTAAAAGTGCACCTGTAAATTTCATTCTAAATAAAAAAATAAAATAAAAAAATTGAAATAATAATAATAATAATAAAAAAACGCAAGTACAAATGCTTTATTTTACTCATTTATACATTTTTGTAATTTTTCACAATTTTATTAAAAGACTGTAATTTTATGTTTGCTATATACTTTATTATTATTCGACACCATAAATATTGAAGAGTATACATATTCACTTCTAACAAAATGGCTGTTATAACTGAATACAAGGACAGAGAATGGAAAAATATTCACCAAAAGAAATTAGGAAAAAACACGCAAAAAATAAGTTAAAGAATATATATATTTCTCACTTACGTATTTTTTTAAACCAAGTGTTTAAAATAGTTGTTAGGAAAAAAATATACAATTATAATGAGTCCTAGATTGATTTGACATGTCCAACTAGCAATTAATAATAAAAGACACAAAGAACTTGTTGAAAGAACTAGTTGATTTTAAATCGCTTAATTTGGTTATCAGTAAGAGGCAGGTTATATACTGTAAAGACTGGAGAAAAAAAAAGTATTTTATGCTTCGCCGAATGGAAACAAATTGGAGCGTGAACATATTTCTTTGAAATTGCTGGTTTTGATGAAATTTGAAAGACAAATATCATAAGTCTTGCAGAGTGGCCATCAATTGCTTTGAAATCGCCAAGTTTGTTAATGAAAGTTAGTGCAAAGTATTAACTTTGCAAAAAGTAAATCTAAAAACTCGAAATTCGATGCGCACGTGACCAGGTGTATGATAATATGTAGTCAAAACGGTGATCGTGAAATTTTAAATTGCCTTACGTGTGTTAAAATACTGCTAAGATTTTTTAGCAAATATCAATTTTAAAATTAGGTTAAGGCTTTCCATTTTGTTCTTTTTCTTTAATAAACATTAATTTATATTGCATTTATAGTAATTACGCACATGCTATTTAAAAGGAAAGATTCAATAGAGAGTTTCTTGCAAAACTGATATCTTTTTTAATGATGTAGTATAAAAATTGTCATAATTTTAAATAGTTTTAGTATTAATGTATTTAAATACAAGGTTATTTATAATTACATGACGTGAAACATTTCAGTTTTTTAATGTGTCAGATTTGTTTCACATACAGCTTTGCGAATTGAGCAGACATTTATCTGGTATGCCAAGATTTATTTGAATGCCACGAAAATGCCGTAGATGCGAACAAAAAGCTGGCTGATACCACAGTTGCATGAAAATAATGGCAGATTCCTCTTTGAAGTCTCAGCTTGTCCTTCAATACGAGAGAAAGTAATATCGATATGTTTTCCAAAGTATCAAAATTTGCCACAAAGCAGAGATGGTTGAGGAAAGTATCTGATTTTCAGTTTGCCACTGTAATGGGATGCAGGAGTAAATATAAGGCACTTTATGAAACATGCTAAGCCTAATTTTTATATTTTTTTGGTTGCTTTAATTAGAAATATTCTGTATTTTAAAAGCGGCATTTTTCTTCTTCATTTTTTAGCAGTTTCTTAAACCACTTGGAATTTCTCTGATATAGGGGGCTCCACTGCTGCTTCTACAGGATGAGCTGGAAAAGAAAAGAATTTTACTTACAAAAAGTGTTAACTGTATTTTGGATAGCTAGTCCGTAAGACGTTTGGCCTCATCTGGCCGCAACACTACCAGGCATTGATTCAATAATTTTCTGGAATTTTACATCTTTCCCCTAAAGTTTCTCAATAGGATTAAGTCATTTAGGGTTTCTAGGTAACTAATTCATGACGCAGAAGTCAGAGGCATGGTGATGTCAGCATGCAGTAGGCAACTGGGACCTGTGAGAGGTGCAATTATCTTGCTGGAATACTGAATTTCCGTATGAAAGACAGGTGACGGAGGATGGGAACGCCTGAAGTTTAACAGAGGTTAACAGGCATATGTTATATAGCCCTACAGGGGCAACTGTTGAACATCTAGTAGTTGAGGTACATTTGCATTAACTTGTTGATACAGGCATGGTTAAAGAAACACTTAATAGGTTATATAAATGGATAGAGAAGATTGGCCAGCAACTCCACGTACCGAAGCATACGGAGGGAGATTGATACAAGTAGCAAAACACCGAAATAGTGCCAAAGAGAAAACAGCCCAAACCATGATTAAGTCGCCATGGCCTGGCATGCAGGATCCATTGCTTCATGAGCATGACGCCTTATTCTGAGTGTGTCGTCGTTTTTAAGACTGATTACTTCCTCATACCAGTTTCCAGAGTATTCCAGAGTCCATTTTCCGTGTTCTGTTGCTCAGGGAATACTCGCAGCTAGATCAACATACACAGAGCAATGGTTCTTTCTTGGGCACCCGAAGCACTTATGAAGAAATGTGGGTCGCATAGTCGGTTTACTGACTGAGCTGGGTGATAATTTAAGGTAATGTTTGGCTTGGCTGGCAATGCAGAACTGGGGTGAGACGTCTTTGGAATTTGCTCGCTTGCTATGTATTTTCTTGCTAACCCGGTATTCGGGGAAAAGTATTTGACAATGTCAACCCTATCTCTGTGACACTTTAGGGAACGGAAGAGCAACGTGTGTGGAAAGCGTCGGTGATCAAAGGTGTGTAAAAATTTGAGTACCATAGTACTAGATACACAGGGGTTATCTTACGAAATAAGAGAGAGGGAGGGAGGGAGGGAGTGTGTGTGTGTGAGTGCGAGTATGCGAGTCAAAGAGAGAGTATGAGAGTGCGAGAGCGAGAGAGAATGCCTGTGAGTCAAAGAGTTAGTGTGTGATTGTGAGAGCAAGAGAGTTTGTGAGTGCAAGAGTGCGAGTGTGCAAGAGAGACTGTGTACGTGCCAGAAAGTATGTGACTGAGTGAGAGTGTGTGTGGGTGTGAGGAGTGTTTGAGAGAGAAAGTGCAATCACACACTCTCTCACAGTCACACACTCTCTCGACTGTGAGAGAGTGTGAGCGAGAGCTAGAGAAAGTGGGAGTGTGAGCGAGAGCTAGAGAAAGTGGGAGTGTGAGTATGAGTGCAAGAGAGAGAGTGAGTGGGTGCGAGAAAGTGTGTGTGTGCACGAGTGCGAGAGTGATAGAGAAAGAGCGAGTGAGAGGATGAGTGGAAGAGAGAGAGTGAGTGTGAGGAACGTTTGAGAGAATATACTCTTTCTCGTGACACACAGTCTTTCGCACTCCCTCTCCCTTGACTGCAAGAGGGAGTGTGTTTGAGTGTGCGAGACAGAGTGCACTCTCTCTAGCACTCACACACACTCGAGTGCGAGTGAGAGTTCAGTGTAAGAGACAGTGAGTGGGTGTGAGGAGGGTTTGAGAGAGAGTACTCTCTCTAGCACAATCACTCTCGCTCTCACACTTTCTCTCTCTCTCTCTCTCGAGTGCGAGAGGGAGTGAGTGTGTGCAAGTGTGAGAGCAACAGAGAGTGAGTGAGAGTATGAGTGCAAGAGAGTGAGTGGGTGTGAAGAACATGTGAGATACTCTCTCTCGCTCACACACCTCTCTTTCACTCCCCCTCTCTCGAGTGCGACAGAGTGCGTGAGAGAGTGTGTGAAACTACGGAAGAGAGAGTGCACGTGAGTGAGAGTATGAGTGCAAGAGAGAGAAAGTGAGTGAGTGAGTGTGAGGAGCATTTGAGAGAGTATACTCTCTCTCGCACTCACACACTTTCTCCACACTCTCTCGGGTGCGAGAGAGTGTGGAGAAACATTTATATGCGAGAGAGTGAGTGAGAGTAAGTGGATGTAAGGAGCGTTTGAGAGAGTATACTTTCTCAAACGCTCCTCACATCCACTCACTCTCCCTCTCGCACATACACGCACACTCTCTCTCTCGCAGTGTGAAAGAAAGGTGTGATTGCGAGAGACAGGGAGCGTGTGGAGAAAGTGTGCGAGAGTGCGAGAGAGAGTATACTCTCTCAAACGCTCCTCACAATCACTCACTTTCTTGCAGTCATACTCTCACTCACTCTTGCTGTAGCACTCGCTCACACTCACAATCTCTCTCGCACGTACACTCTTCCGTAGTCTCTCACACTCTCTCTCGCACACTCACACACACTCCTTCTTGCACTCGAAAGGGGGGAGTGAAAGAGAGGTGTGATTGCGAGAGAGTGTGTACTCTCTCTCTCTCAAACCCTCCTCACACCTACTCACTCTGTCTCTTGCACTCATACTCTCACCACTCAATCTCTAGCACTCGCACACACTGTCGCACTCACACTCTCTCTCACACGTACATGCACACTCTCTTTCGCAGTCTCCCACGCGCTCTTTTTCGCACTCACACACTCTCACTCTCACACACACTTTCTCTCTGCCACTCACGAACTCTCGCGCACTCACACACTCCCTCTCGCACTCGAGAGAGAGAGTGTGTGAAAAAGAAGTATGATTGCGAGAGAGATAGTGTGTGAGTGCGAGAGACAGAGTGTGGGTCGCGAGAGTGAGAGTGCTAGAGAGAGTATACTCTCTCAAACGCTCCTCACACCCACTCTCACTCACTCTTTCTCTCACACGTATACGCACACTCTCTCCAATTAGGAGTAGTAGATGTATTATACCAAAAATAATAAACAACAGAAGAACCCGCATACTGTAGATATAGGAACTTCCGATTCCGACATTGAAGAGAGTGACAATGAAGATAATGACAAGGTACAGGGTGATTATAATTAAAGTTGCGATTTCAGAACACTAACTTTAAAACTACAGGTCAGAATGACTTGATATTTTGCCAGAACAATCGAGAGGCAATGAAATTTTGTTTGGCGAAGGGAAAAAATAGTTCCAAAATGTGGCTACAGACTATGCTAGCAGGGGTAAGACCTAATCATTAACCACACGAATGTTGTTAGCCAAAAGAAAATAATAGACTCCAAGGGTTTAAGACAGGCAAAAAGACATGTTTACAGCGAATAGTTTAAAGAATACGTGTGTACAATGATAATGACAAGAGAAAAAGGAAGAGCTTCATGAAAACAAACGTGCATAAGTTGTTCGATATGGTGTCCACCTTGTTCCGCTACTAGTTGGAAGTGCAAAACTACATGTTCCAGTACAGTTCCGGAGGGTATCTGTGCTGATGCTATGAATGTGGTAAGTGATGGTTGCCTTCAAGTCGGCCAGATTCCCAATCTACCGACTGCAAACAATACTTTTCAGGTATCCCCCAAAGCCAAAAATCACATGGGTTTAGTTGGGCGAATGTGGCGGTAAAACTGTTGGAAAATGGCAGGTTATGATTTTATGAGTGGTCAGCAGTTCCTTCATAGAAGTAGCAATGTCCAGAGGAGCACCATCTTGCATCTTGAGCAAACCACTGATGCTGCTAAATTGCCAGAAGGACATGGTTAAGCAGTTAATGAGCCCTGCAGATGTGATCTCGAAGAAGAACGGACCTATGACAAACATTGCCATTATTCCGCACCACAGTGACCTTTTTAGACTGAAGAGGTACTCGCTGTAGCGGGAACGGATTCTTGATCACCGATATCCTGCAATTTTGAGTATTTACAGAACCTTGCAAAACGGAATGGGCTCCGCCAGACCACAGAATATTCCCTGGCCATCCACTCTCCACTTCCATCCGGGCAAGAAATCACTGTGCAAACGATTCACATGTTTCCAGGTAAGCAAGTAGAAAGTTCTGCACATGAGTTAGCTTGCACGGATAACAGCGCAAGATGTTCCACAGGACATTACGCACCGTGCTGACAGGCATATCCAACATTCGTCCAGTTCCCCATGCACTGCTGATTCCTGTATCACTGTTCGTCTATTCTTGGAACTTTGTAGCCACATCTTCCACTATCGCAACTGGGTTTCGTCCTCTACCTCGTTTCACGTTAAATAAATCTGTCTCTTTGAATTTATCCATCAGTTTTCGCAGGCCGTAAGTGGTTTTGGGGGCGAATTTTATGCCCTTTAATGTCCAAAACTTCCTGATAGCTGTTAATGCAGAGTCACCGTTCTGATAGAAAAGTTTCACGAGCAGAGCGCGATCCTTCATTGTCAGTCACAATAAAGCATTTAAGCAAAGCATTACGTGTTCCGCTAACGTTCTGCATTTTTATCACAGCTATATCTGTGGTGTGCATGACAAGTCTTGAAATATCCATATCTCTACAACAGCCATGTAAACCCTGACAATGCCATCTATCGGCACATTTTTTTAACTACCGTATTTGCTGGCATATATGACGCACCCCTTTTTTATACACATTTTTGAAGGATAAAACGTTATCACTGATCATTATAATGAATTTACAGTATTTTAAATATAAAGTAATACAAATTGATAATTTCTGCAAATATCCAATCTATCTGGGAAAGACCATCTTTTAATTTTTTTCGTCAAAATTCAGATACTCATCTCAAGAGCTAACTGGAAAGTCAATAGAAACCTTCTAAATCAGCATCAGAGTCCTCATACAACAAATTGTCCCCTGTACCCTCCAGTGCATTACTAATACCACATTTCTTAAATGATTTAAACACTACCTTTAGTTTCACAGCATCCCAGTTCACAGTTCTTATCATTTTATCAGTCGGGGTGGCCCGAAATGCCTATCTATAGTCTTGTTACCATACGCAATCACACGTACCTTGCATGTTATGTTATAGCAATGCGGACAATGGTTCTTTTAGCTATAACTTGGCAAAAAATGAAAGATAACTGAACAGTAGAAATTTCACACGCTTAAAAGTCGTTCACAAAAACTGGAAAGTTTTCAGCTGTGATTGTCGATATGTGCGCATGCGGGTTCAATGAACTTTATGTAACTAATGTTCCCATACTCTGCAAAAAACAAGACAAAAGATTGTGCAACTCCGAATAGAGGAAATTTTGAGAAATAAATGTAATCGAAAACTGAGTATTGACGTATAAAGACGAATTCCATTGTTCAGACCTATTTTCAAAGACAAAAAGTGCGTCTTATGCGGCGGCAAATATGGTATTTTTCCTTCACTAAACAAAATTCAATTGTTTCACGATGGTTCAGATTCCATTGGTAAAATATCCAGTCATTCTGACTGGTAGTTTTAAAGTTAGAGCAGCGTTTTGATATCGCAACTTTAATTATAATCACCCTGTAATTGTTGAAGATATTGCTAATGAGGATGAAATATTAACTCATCAAGTTCATTATAATTAAATCAAGTTTGAAAAATTGTTAAGACATTTAAACGTTCTCCTACAAAAAATGCAGGTATTGAAATTTTGGTCCGAAATTGCAATACCTAATCACGCCTACCTTACTCCACCCTAACCAGTTTAGCCTCTCTCCTCCTACTATTAGGGCTCCTACTTGTAATCTTGAAATTGGTATGGCTGAAAAAATATACGAGGCAGTTCCTGATGCTCTTAAAATTTTTTTTTTAGAAGTTATAGCTACAAATAACCCTAGCTGTGAGTGGATCCAAATTTCTACTGATGACACTGCACGTAAGGAAAATACTGGTGCCGGTTGTACTGTGAAGGATATTTTGCGGAATCCTATTCTGTTGATCTGAATGCCTCTAACTTCGACGCAGAGATTTTTGCCACAGGAAAGGCAATTTTAAATCTTCTTGTACCTGATACTAACTTTAAGCAAGGCAGTTATATTTGCTCACTCCCGAGTGGGCAGTTGTCTCATACACCTACTGATTACTTTCTTGTTGAAGAGACCAAGATAAATGTATCCAATGCAATGGCTTTTGGCTCGGAGCTTGTTTTTCAATGGATCCCCAGCCACTGGAAATGAAAAAGCCCATCTTCTGCCTAAAAATGGCTGTAGGCTGTAAGCTATCCTGGCGCAGCCCTTGTTTGTCATAAAATCTTGTCGATTAGGTGGATGAGGCTGCGCCCTATTTGTACCCTAGCCACATTATGCTATAATGATTTGATATCTGAATGATAAAAATGCCATATTTCTCACTCTCCAATTAACAGTTTAGTTCTGAGGCAAAGAGGAAAGTGGACCAACTTTTAAATATATAAACTCCTTTCAACTGATAAAGTGTGGAATACTCTTGTATTTTCGCCTATCCCAGTGGACATACCCCGTGCATTCTTTACGGCAAATTTTCAACTCTCGACAGGACATTTTATATAAATACCTGCACCGCACTAGTGTAGTTGCTGATGATGTCCGTCCGGTGAAACCATGGACTTTCTTCATTTGACAACTTGTACTGCACTTCATTTTATGATTTTAATTCTGACAACTTTCCAAAGGCTAAATTTTAATGGGGGCTGCCAGAGGTTTCACGGCAGATATCGCTACTGACTGACATAGGGAAGAGCATCTTAGCTGCATTTAAAAAGAGCATAAAAATGTGTTATCATACTTACTTCGACAGTTCCCATCGTAAAAGGTGACGTCATCAAGAGCAAAGTTTCCATCAGTGGTTTCACCTTCAAATTCAATCTGCATTGAAATAGATAATAATAAACTTGTTAGAGAAGATTTCAATTAAATTCATAGTAAATATATAATGTGCACACCATGCGACTGCCTTGTACTGACTATTGAAATTTTACTTTTTAAAATTCCTACTATCAGCTCACACTCAACCAATATCTTGTGCAAATTTTCAATTGTTAATAAAATACTTTCTATTCGTCCACTGAAGTTCAAATACATTTTTTTAAAGTTGTAGTTCATGACACTTGATGTTAATATAATTTTTTCACATATTTAAAATTTTGTTGTATTTTTAAAATATTTCTGTGTTGATCTAAGTAGGAATTGACTTTAGACAATTTTTTTATATTTCTTGTATCCCTGCAATTTCTTTAGACTTATTTCCTCGAATTTCATTAGAAATGCATTTCTGTTACAATCAATCACTTCGCAGCAATGCAAAAGTACATAAACACTTCAAACATCTTCATTCGAAATTGTTAAATACAGAAAAATCTAAAATACCAAATACAGTAAACAACCCAAACAAAGTGAATTTATTGGTTAGCAAGTGTGAAGTGACGCCACTAAGAAAAATCACTCTTCCAAAACTAGAATTATTCGGCGCTTTGCTTGCCGCTCAGTTAGCAAGCAAAGTCAAGGAAATGGTGCATTTAAAAAAAGGCGCTCCTTGGTGTTTTTTGGACGGATTCAAAAATCACTCTGTTGGATTAAGAGGACAACAAAATGATAGAAATCATTTGTTGCCAACAGAGTTAACGAAATACAGGGTTTAAGTGATACCAGTGCCCTGGGAAAGAAAATCTCACAGATCTCAGCAGGAGAGTTGGTGCTGACATTTTATTGAATAGGTAACATTTGGTGGCATGGCCCAGTTTCTGAGAGAAAAGACTGATGTTTCTGTAGACAATAATGACATTCTAATTTTTTTAGATGATTTTTTTGATGAACTAAAGAAAGCCAGTGATCCTAATGATTATTCTCCTACTGTCTTTATTGTTTTTAATCATAGTTCTATAGCTGATATTCTTTCCTTGAGTAATAATTAACTCTATTGTTCATGTTATGTATTTATATTTATCAATAATGTTAAAACTAATGAAAAGCTTACCTGAAAAAAAGGGAAACATTTTAAGATCTACGCAAGTACAAAAGTACGAGTTATTTTCATAATGAAAGGGAAAAACTGTTCCTGATCAGAATTTTCTTTAATTTCTAAAGACAACATTTTAAGTCAAAATACACAAAGTAATACATATAAGATGTACAGCATTTATTTCATAATAATTTGCACTATTCAGCAGCAAAGTCCTCCTTATAAAACAGAGGTATCCTGCATAATTTTCACCTATTTTAATTTCAAACTAACCTTAAAAAAGTCTGGATTGCTCATTGTTTTTGAGAAATGATTTGTTTTCTATAGAGAAAGCAGTTTTTAAGCAGAAAAGGCACTAACGTGAAGCAAACTGTGTATCTGTTGAATACGAATACTGTTGCATTGCTTTAAATTTATCTTTTACAGAATGGCAATGAAAATATTGTTTACTTTAAATATGAATCTCTTAATTCTGAGGATAAATTTGATCATTTATTTCAATGCATGAAACCGAACTCGCCAGCTTATTAGAAGATTTTGCTCTCTAAAGAGAATTATGGAAAAGCTATTGAGCTTTTTAAATCTTATTTGGCAAGGAAGAGTTTTTAATTGAATATTACATATGTGAAATCAAGTGTATCCGAGTTAAAATGACATGCAAATAGCTATTATTGCAGGAGTTAAAGCAACAAGAATTAGCACAATATTTATAAATTCACAGGACTAGTTTTGAAGGTTTAATATAGAAACTCCTTCTTCAACTGCAGAAGTGCAAATGATGAAGAAAAAAGCAGTAATAAGATTAGGCAATAAGAATGATAAGAAGGATGTCAAGCTGCTGGCACCCTCTACTGATGATGAAAAATGAAAACAGCTGTCAAATAATTTCATTAGAAACTGAGGGTAAAGACAAGACGGATTGGAACTGGGATTGCTAACTAGAACTGAAAGATTTATATCAAAGTGAAATGCCTTTAGAGAATCTAATTTAAATAATCTTAAATAAAATTATTAATAATTAATCTTAAAATAATTTAATAACTTAAAATTTTAGAATATTGCACATGTTTATGGAGCTCAGTAATAATCATATCAATACATAATATAGTATAGAATACTGTTATTTATGCTGCATTGTTATGAAGAATATTTTATGTAAAGAAGCTGTAAGAAAATTGAAGCACATATGCTTCAATTCAAGGACTAGGAAGGAAGAGGGTACTGAAGGATGATTGCTACATGGGGGGCTGGTTGGGCAAAGCACTCAAGAGCTATCTGCCCAAGATAGAAGAGATGCCTTCTTCCCTTTGTGGAGGGCTTTTTATGGAACACTGGTTCATATACACATTATACATGGGAAAAACTACAAAAACACCCATGCAGCCATGCCCCATCTTCAACGGAATTTGAACTCAAGACCAATTTACCAGTGTTCAGCATTACTTGGCTGCTAGTGGACCCCTACACTGGGGGAAGAGGAAGTTGGAATCATGAGTCTTTCACTAATCAAGCATGTCTGAGACATAGTAGGCCGCCAGATTCGGGCACCACAAAATATCGCAGATCTGGAGTGACAACTGATGAATGCCTGGCAAAATGTGTCGCTGGATGACATTAGGAATCTCTACCACTCCTTGCCTCAACGAATTCAAGCATGCGTTGCCACCAGGGGCGGTTCGACCAACTACAGTCAAAAGTCGTTAATTCGGACTCGTCGGGACTTCGGCGATTCCGGATTATAGATCACCAATTTAAATCTGGTAAAATGGCATGCAGAAATTATAAAATTAAAAATATGAAACCGTAATTAATGAAATAAAGAACAATTATGATATAAAGGGTATCAAAATTTACAAAATAAAAGCTTAATATTTATTTGTTTACTTTATTCATTTCTTCCAACGCGCGCATGCGTAAAGCATACATTACGCATAGTCGAAATTAGAAAATTGCAACCAGAAAACTATTTGATGTGTACTCGTGATATTTATAATGACAAGGAATTTGATTTAAATCATATCAAAGACGGAATACATCGAGATGAAATACTACATTTAGTACGGAATTATAAGCTGAATAAAATAAAAACATCTGCCCTGAAGATAAGGATGGTGCTAATAGATCAACTTCCAGTTCATTGCGCACCGCGATGTCCCCTCCCCAACCCCCGCAGAGCAGCGTGAAATTGATAAACAGATTTCGGAATGGTTAAGAAACAAAGGTATGCCTTTATCCATTTTTTACAGCAATTCAACTTTTTGTTTCATGGACTTCGAAACATACTTTCTCTTTGTAGATCCTTTACATATTAGTAAATATATATTGGAAATTCTATTTGACATAATCGAAAGTTCAAGCTTACTTTTATAAAATTGCTCTAACAGTCTGCAAATAATAATAAGCCGTATCCAATTTGAAGATTAAGGAACAATGCAATCTGCAACATTAACTGAATTAGATCATTTTAGCTTAGCTTATACCGTCCGTTATACATTAAACGTGCATGCGTAAACGTATTATGCGCATGCGCACACGCATATTCGCAGCCGTAAAGGTCTTACGCGCACGTGTAAACGCGATGCATGCGCAGAAAGTTTGTAACTTTGAGGTCCGGATTATAGATTATTCCAGATTATGGCTCTCCGAATTAACGACTTTTGACTGTACTATAGAATTTGAACATTCAGTGGGTGACTGTGAGCCATGAACAGGTACTATGACCTTAATTTTTTCATTATTTTATTATCTATGTATGAGCTATATACATATTCAATTTCATCAAAAACAACCACTTCCTCCATGGTGCTTTGATTTTTTTTGCGAAAGAGAGTATTTCAGAGTATGAATTACCATTGACTTGTGCTTTGCACTACAGTGTCTGATGGGATTTCTGCACAAACTACTAGAATCTTATCCAAGTGTGTCAAGGTTGCATGGTTAACAACAATACGCTTCATTTTTTACTGTGCCTCATACAAAAAAATCAAGCAGCGTAAGGTGTGAAGAGCATACACGGAACTCAACTGGTTCCCTGCACCCTATCAAAATGTCCTAGTACATTTTGATCCAGGTATGCTATGTAGAGGAGAGGTGTCATCTTGCTGGTAATACCCTATCATTACCACATATTGCAAGAATGGCAAGGAAAATGGAATCACCAAGCAATGTTAAATACTCTTCTCCAGTTACAGTACCTTCAAAACAGAAAGACCCTATGATACCTTAGGAGACAAACCACACCAGGAAAATTCACGGCTTTTCAACAGTAATGTGGAGATTATTTTCAATCCATTACACACAATTATGCGTAGTGACATTTCCATTAAGTTTAAATTGTGCCTCATTTGACTAAGCAATGCTATCCATAAACCCCGAATCGCGTTTAAGCACCTTCTGATCTCGTTCACAAAGCTGTACCCAGCGATTAGGGTTATCATCACTTAGCTGTTGCCCCAGCCTTGGAATGTACCCTAAACTTGCCCTTTTTCAAAATGTATATCACACTACTAGCACTTACACCACTCTCATGCAAGCCTTGCTTGACGATTGGTTTTGGTGAATGTTGAAACAGTTCCAGTACCACAAATGAAGATTCATCACTTGTAGCCATACAAGGTTGGCTTGATTAGCTTTTATGCACATCACACATTGTTCCACGGACCTTAGATTTTTCTTGTACACATGTAATTATTACTCTTGAAAGCGGATTAGTCCCACACTCACACCTCCACTCTCTCTGAACTACAGCAATATTTTCAAACTTTCACTACCACTTAATAACCTGCATCTGCTCTTGAAAGCTCAAACATATGTCTGCTATGTTGATGTTACTTCACTTGACACTAACTGGATTGTACAGCTAGATCAATGACTGCTGTTACCTACTGAGGAAACATAACATTACGTTTTCTTAGAAATTTAATTTTGTAGGTAGGAAAATAAATTTTCTATGACAGTTCAAAGTATGTATACATTTTTCTGATGCACACTGCACATTACATTTAGAAGTTCACCTTGGATATTGCAGAATCTTAGCAGAAATTTTACTTTATTTCCATTTTAAATTTTGCTCGTGAGGATAAAAGACTTACCTTATTTTCATTCCCTGGATCTCTATACAACATTTTTTCAACTTCTCCATTTTGGGCACTTTTGACATAGACAGGAACAGCTTGGTTGGTCAGTTTCTAAATAATAATTTTGATTAATTTCAAAACTTATAAAATATTCAGATTATTCAATTAAAGAGTAAAGGAAAAAGATATACAGAAATATTAAAATCAATCAACATAAAAACATTACCGAGATTTTAATTATAAATCTAAATCACTAAAATTTAAATATAAGGCTTACTTGATTTTCAGAAATGTAAAACATAAATAAGTGCCAACCACCTGCATACAATGACAGGCACAAAGTTTAAAACACCTAGCATGGAAGTATTTTTTAAGAAATGACTCAGTCATTATTTTTAAATAATAAAACTTTTTATTCCTTACCACAAATTATTGAATGCAAATATCAGGGGGGGGGGATAACTGCAGCCAAGAAATTTTTTCAAAACTTGAATGTACAAACATTCACTTCAATGGAAGCATTAGTAGAATGCCTGTCTTACATGTACATCACAGACAGTCCATTATATCATACTGAATAGCTTGTATTATCCAGAAATGCTGACCTTACAGAAACACTTAAATAATGCAGAAAAATGGAGTTGGAGGATAAAACATTTTCCAAAAAGGTTGTGGTTTGATGAAAATTTTTCTCTGATCAAAGAAACACAAGTATTTGCATTCGAGCACACTTTTTACAAAATGCAGCATCACACTAAATAGTCAAAAGATGCTTTAATTTCTATTTGCATGAGATCACCTGTGTATGCTGCCCCACAAGATATTACTTCACATATGTCTTTTATAAAGAATATACTAACATCCTCTAACAACAAAATTCAGTTGTTGCAAGTTTTATACATGTGATATGATTCTTCCACAAACGTTTTTGAAAGAGTTATACATTTCATATTATGGTGGTATAACTACGAGGGTATACTTTGAGCTTACATTACTGCAGTGGCTCTCAAGTTTTTTTGCCCCATGCAACTCCAAAACTGAAAAATGCATATACATCTACTTAAATTTAGATTATTTTTAATGTTCTTTTAATTAAACCAAAAGTATAGAAAATGTTGATAAAACTTGAATAAGAGTAATTTTTTATATACATAAACTAAAACAAGTTAAAGAGTAAATGGCTGACCACATCCCACACATGAGCCATGAAAATTTTTCCCCCCAAGGGGAAATTTCAACCTAGCTGAGAACCCCTGTGTTATTGGGTATATATATTTCAGCCCATTCCATACATGTCATATATATACATTTTAGGGAAGAAGCATCATAAGTAGAACTTGATGATAGAATTATTTTATTTATTAACAAGTACATAAAACTTGTTAATAAATAAAATAATATGTTAGAATATGGATACATATTAGCTTCAATCATTAAAACATTTGTATAAAAATAAATATGTTGAAACACCAGGAACATTAAACTGCAGTTCTGACAAGATCTTCTCTCGGAATATCTTTCGCTAGTCAAGTCATGAAGAAAGAAAGACCAATCAAAGAGTACCAATGCAAACATTTATAGTGAACTATAGTTTTACAGTATAAAGCTATATGGCTTGTCATATACCTACATATGCATACCCGCAATGGAAAAACTCATCCTTCAGAACATAACTACAAAAAACAGTGTGAAAATTCTACATGCTGGCTGTAATCTCCTATTCCTAGTAATTGTCTCTATAAGGAGATAAACACTAGTTGTGCATACTTATTACATCTGGACTGAAAGACTTCTCCATTTTGGGCACTTTTGACATAGACAGATGTGTTAAATAGCTAGTGCAGTACATATATCTTACGTTCAATTTCACATACATCCATTTCTATCCATTGACCTATAAGCAAAATACATATTGGCCATCTCAGCCTAGTATAATATCATTATACTAGGCTGAGATGACTCAGATGGTAGTAATATTTAATTTATTATTTAACAACACCTTTTAGCACCTTTAGCTGGCATTTCTTGACACATGGTCCAACAAAAGTATGATTTTTTTAGTATTCTGGATATATCAAGGAAATTCAGAACATGGCTTTTGTAATACTTAATCTAGAGGAATAAAAGTAAACAGGCAATTCAGTTTATTATGAAAAACACATATCACAGATAATTCTAGCTGTGTTACAGTAGTTTTCCCTTCCCTATGTTTCGGAAATCTCCACCAACAGAATTAATATTTTCACTTAATTACATATTAACCTGTCATTTACTATTCTTTGGAATTCAGTTTTTTCACATCTGCAGATACAAAAATCTCCTTACTGACTATAAAGTTCTTAATATTTTAGCTTGTGTTGCAACATACAAATGATAAACATAAAGAGGTCAATATTTAATATATGGTTTGATTTAGTTGATTATGGCAAAGCACACTAGGGCTATCTGTCTAAAGGGATGCCATTGTAGAGAACATTTTAAGGGAAACTGGCTCATATACACGTTACACATGAGGAAAATCATGAAAATGCCCAAGCAGCTAGCATGTTCACCTGTAATCAAACCCAGGTCATACCTGCCACTGTTCAGCGATTTTACCGCTCGCCCATTGGTGGGCACATTTAATATACGAAAAAATTCTGAAGTCTTACATATTAACTGTGTTACTGCAAATGAAATTCCAGTTTGCATAGACACCTACATGGTGTGGTTATTAAATAATGAGATTGATCTCTGTCCATAACATACAGTAATGAACAGCTCACATTAGATGAATTCATTAGAGAGAAGAAAAAGACAGCTGTTGCTTTCACTCAAAATCAATCTGAGAGCAGTAATTGAAAGGACAAGGGTGGAAGCTTCCTCATGTCTGATGCTAAAAAGCAAGCAATGGTACCTTTTGAACCTTTTTTTGTTTCAACCTTTTGAAATTTTAAAGAAAAATTTCCAAAGGAAAGGAAAAGTATGGTAGGCCATTATACATTCAGTATAAAGGTGAAATATGCTGTTTTGTATACATCTAAAAATAAATAAAAATTGATTTTTCTCGAAACTTTTATGTTGGTCATTTAAAAAAAAAATTGGAGTTGGGGGGAGGGTAAAGTAAACAAAAAATAAAATATGGAAGAAAATATGCACATTCAGATTTTATCACCAGCTTTTTTTCCCTTGTAAA
The DNA here is from genome assembly GCF_044657685.1 of Stegodyphus dumicola. NCBI lineage: Eukaryota > Metazoa > Arthropoda > Arachnida > Araneae > Eresidae > Stegodyphus > Stegodyphus dumicola. Next base: position 134,721,323 of record NC_140771.1, on the reverse strand, counting down.
CCAGTGATTTTATCACTAAGATTTTAAAAACCTCAACAAATTAATTCAAATAACATACACAACTATGTTCACTCCACCTTCTAATATTACAAGAAACATATATATTACTAGAACTTGAAGCTCTTGCTCATTTTTTAAAGTTTTGCATTATTCTTTTGCAAACATGGAAATTAAAACTTTTTTTACAACTATGTAAAACTCAAACTAAATTGGCAAGTTCAATGTTACTTGTAGATTCCTTCAATTTTAGAAAATAATATATACTAACATACCTGTTAACGAATTTGAATATTCTATTTGCATGACTAACTATAAACTACAAAAATTTGTGTCTCAGATATTTTAGAGGAATATTACTGCAAAATATGTAACTGTAAGATTATACATATTATAACTCTAATACATAACAACAGCTAGTAGAAGTACAGAATAAACAATGTTTAGCTATCTTGTTATAATTATTTCCATTTATCTAACATATAAATGTTATAATTACTATGCAAACTTATTTTTCTGAAGAAATTACCTGTATTGCATCTTTGGTATCTAGGCAAAAATTACAGTCTCCAAAAATAAAGAATGGTACTTTCTCATATTGGTCAGTAGAAAACCTGTAATATATCAGTTTTATAACTTGTAATATATCATTATCTAAAATAGATACTAAGCAAAACAAAACAAAAACAAAAAAGCATTCAAGACAAATTGCAAAATGGCTATGAGATAATATTACAACAACTTTTTTAGTGTAACACAGTCTTAGAAATTTGAAATAATAACATAAAATTGTATAATAAAAAATAATAAAATTAAATGCCTCAGCTATAAATATGAAACTGATCAATTTGTCACAAATTTAAAATAACTATATACACAGTAGCATATTTAAAAGAACAAAATGCATAATCCAACTTGATGTAACCTTCAAATATGAACAAATAAAAATAAACAAACATAAAGGATCATAACACTATGCTCAATAACTAATGCTAATATCAGAAATTATTTTTAAATACTCAAGAAAGAATACTGTTCTCCTTTATTTTCAAAAACTTTTTTTTATAATTATATTCTGTATACAAGGGGGGGGGGGAACAGCAATGATTGTGTTTATGCAGTCAATATAGAATAAGAACATTCTATTTCCTATATTTTGAATAGCTTGCTCCTTTCATCATTTTTCTATTTTTGTTTATATTTTTTCTATTCTTTTGCAATATCTAAAAACAAAATAAATTACTGGCCCTCATCAAGGGTGGTAAAGTTACAAATAATATTTAATAATTATAAATGAGAGATTAATTAGTCAACAATAAGCATGCTTTATAAAGCCTGCCTGATATGAATGACCATTAAGTTTTTGCAGCTAAATTAAGAAACAGACTTCTTCATGAATTTACCATGCCCCTTGTCAAATACATTTGAAATATCTTTATGTGGATGCACAAACATTTGCGGCATTTCTCTATAATGAACAGTTATTATATACTAAAATAAATTCCAGTACTTACATAGTAAAACTTATGTTTTCCACAAATTGTACAGAAACTTAATGTAAACTTTCTCCATAAAGCGAATTTCTTCAATGCACAGAATTTAATAAGAAAAACTTGTTTTTGAATGATAATGAAACCGTTTCTTGACTTTTTCCCTTCCCTAGCAATTGAAGCCTGATATTATCCCTAAAAGTCATGAATCAATCCCTGAGGTCATGTCACACACCAACTTCACACAATCCATAAATGTGGAGTAATTTGCATTTCCATGGTCTTTTGAATAAATTAGTCACCTTCACTTCACTTCTTAGCATTTAAAAACACACTTTCAAGAAAATTTATTTCAGCAGTATCTCCTACATTTTTATTTGTAATTAAATAAACCTGAACTGCTTCCCTTTTTCTCTTTTTGCTGATTCAAGAAATCTGAAACACTGCCATTCAGAAATTAAAAGGTAATATTTTAATATCATTTGGACTGCATCACTAATAACATTTCCAGATATTTCTATCATTGGAAGAAAGAGAAATATAGTCATAATCATGGGAAAAATTATCGTTTCTTTTTCAAGTGCAGATGTACAATCTAATTCACTAATGGAACTGTATGGTTTTATGTCAGCATCACTTAATCCATGAATGCCTATATCATTTCAATTGCCACAATATCATAGGTTAAATTAATTATGATTAACTTTTTGCTTTTAATTATGCTTTAACAGGTTCAGCATTACTACTATGCCCAAGACATTATTATTTAATTAAAAAGCATTATTATTTAATTAAATACTTATATGCATATCTATGAAGAATCCGAGATTTTCTTCAAATGTAATTAGTCAAACAATTTTTCAGCACGAAATTTTTCATAGTCCTTTCAATTCAGACAAACTTTGATGAGCATCCTTGAACTGAAGGGATTAAGAAGTCCCTTCAATTCAGCTCATTAAAATTTGATTGAATGCAAGGTTTTTTAATCTGCAGATTTTATAGGTGTTATGTCTTATGAAATACTCACCAGCTAACTACCCAAATGAATGAGCTATTTGGCATTCTATAATATTAAGAATATATGATAATTTTCCTCCTGAAAATGATCTTCTGGAAAATCTATTTAAACATTTAAGAATATATTTCAATAGTTAATAACTTCAAACCTCTGAAATAAAACTTTATATATTTGCTTTCCTTACAGTATGGTATTTAGATAAATTAACTATCTTCCTTGTAGAATGTATAAGTTATCTTTTTCATAATATGTTATTCTTAGTCCTAGAATCTTTCAAAAAATATGGGATTATCATATGTGAGGCCAATTAACTTGTAAGGATTTTATGTTTTACTAAAGTTTATTTTATTTTAAAACTTTAGTGTCTTCTCTTATTTTCCACTTCCGGCCAGAATAAACGTGGTTAGTTTTAGTATGCAAATTGAGCTTGCAAACTATTAAGTATTTAAGTTGTGGCTTTTAGCCAAGAAGGAGTTAAGAGAGAGAGAGACTTCTCGCCACCTTATTTCATGCACGCTTTTCAGTCAGTTGCTGTCCACCTTTCAGGCCAGAAATTTAGTCCTCTTGATATTGAAGACATACTGTAGTTTTCCCGCATTCTGTGTATTACATACGTAAAGACCTAAAAGGCCAATCTTAGTGATACTAGTCTTTGTATAGTATTTGAGTTTAGCTCTTATTTAAATTTAGTTAGTTTGAAGTTCTTATTTTTTTAGTTCAGACCACAAGTACTGGTCTTTGTATCCTGAAGTGTGGGAGCAGCTGCAAACCATGAAGAATAAAGGGTAATTAAATCCTTCCCATCTTTGTCATATCTTCTACAATTTCATCGAACATACTTTAAAGTAAACTCACTATTCTTCTCAGGACACCCACATGTTCGCCAAAGTGATTAGACGAAATAGTGGTCCTGATAAACTGAGCACAATTAAAAACCTTCATAGAAATATATTATTTGCCTCAGAGGCTAAAAAGCACAAAATAATGAGAGTTTGATCTGACTTCTTTATTTCTGAACTGGCTGAGTGAGTGAATTTTTATAAATTCCAACACATCAATAAGTGAGTTTTCTTTACAGAGACCTCCAGAGTGGGCAGACAGCCTTGATGAGATAGCCCATAACAAAATAAATGAACTACATTAATATTCTCTTTCTGATGTTAAAAATTTTCATACTGGCTAATTAGAAACATATGCAGTTACAAAGTTCATTCAATGAAGTTTCAAACAGATTTCTATTTTTATGTACACCTATAAATATCTATTTTATACTTTTCATATATACATGCACATATGTTGAGTTCACAGTTTAGACACTAAAGCACAGTACCAGCAAATAATAATATTTAAATGAATCACTAACAGCTCTTATATGAGAATATTTCATCAATCAGAGGCCAAGCAATTAAATCCACTGAATTCTAATAGTTTATACTGGATTTGGCTTCTGGCATACAGGCTGATGTTTTCCATAAATAATGTGAATACATAGCAGTTTTTCTTAGAAAGCATCCCTTCCAAGACAAATAACAAACAATAATTATTGCCACAAACACCTAAGAATCTAATTAGAATATTTCTCAAATATATTGCAAACTGGCATTATCAGAGATGAAATTTATTGATTATTCTTTTCAAAAATACCAAAACCTGCAAGATAACCCAAATATAAAAAAAAGGGGGGGAGGCTTTTTATACCCATTACTGTACATAACAAAGTAACTAAATTCAGCAGGCGCAAGAGCTCAGTGAATAACTGCTTTTCAAACTGGAGGTAGAATTTTCTTGCCTCTCTGAAGCAAATCAATTTAGGAATATTTTCTATGCCGCACTCACAGTTCACTTAATCCTAGAAAACAACATAGCTGATTGCTCACTAGAGTGTCAGCAAAACATCCATACTGTACATGATATGGATATAGATAAATAAACAATATATACAAAGTTAAGTTGCAATTGGATATATAACATATCATTGAGTTGCAATTGGATAGTGGATCCTCTCTCACAGCATTGCCCAAAACAAGTCTCTATCATTTGTTAAACAGGTTTTAACTCAATAGTATGTCCAATGAGCTTTGCTTGAAATTTAATCTGCAAGTGAAATATCTTTAAAATGAAAGGTGGTCTTCCTGAAAGATACAATTCAAATTTGAGAATTTGGCCAGAATACATAATTAATGGAAATATAACTGTTTAAAAACTAATGTTTTTGTGTCAACACTGAAAACAAATATTTCTGAAAGAAGGAAATTAGAAGAATGAACAACTGCAGAAAATCCATTTCAGAGAAGTTGCATGTTCAAAGCAAAATATCTGAATGTTCAAACCGTATTTTATTAAAAATTTTCAGGCAGTGTAGCACATCAAGTAGTTAAGCAAATGGGCCTATGTAAACTGAAAAGGGCCAAGATACAACTTTGTGGATGAATGCAAAAGATGATTATTTTTTCACTGAAGGGCTGTATAAATTTACATATGTCACAGAATGTTATATCTTAAATTGAAAACCCAAAGATGTCTCAGCCAAATGATTAAGAATTTGTCCAAAGTTCAACAATCAAGTAAAAAACATTTATACCATCTAAAATCATTTACAATGTTGATGAAACTAGTCATTTCTTTCTTCTCCAGTTTTTAAAATACCTCACCTCTGAAGACCTTCAGTATCACGGTGAAAATCCCTTCACTATTTTATAATGAGCAAATAAGGAAAAAATAGAAGACTACTCTTAAGAATGTTACAAAAACCAAGATCTTTCACAACTACTGACAATATGCAGCCCAAAAAAGTGAATGACAGCAAACATATTTGTAGAATGTGTCAAAAAAATTGGCAAAGTATTAAAAACTCAAAAATAATTTTTGTGAACTCTTTTTTTTATATTACACTATTTAATTCTTATGATTTAAAAAATGAAATATTTAAACTTATTCTGAAATACGCATAACATTTTAACAAACTTAAAAGTAAGATGATAAAAATGTAATAATATATAAAAAGTCACAATAACAAATTGTTTAAAGACAAGGCAATGAAAAACCGCATAAACAATATATGCATCTCCTCCTAAATTAAAATTCTATTATCATCTTTTTCATTTATATATTCTTCCAAAACGGCTCACTGAAAGACGTACGAATTGTGCTTACTATATTTCCTTTTTTTAAGACATCTAGTTTTTGAATGCATCATGGTGTACACTGGTTCACAAAGCACTCTTTAAAAGGAAATGCAGTTAAAATAAATAAAAAACACTGAAAAATTTATATTAATAAATACTTAAAATTACACAATCCAAATGTATAAAATTTAATTTTTTACATAATTATTTAAAGGAATATAATTCAGTAATATATCTAAAGCAATTCAGTAAAATTTGAAAAGGGAATAAATTTCAACAGTGATTAAAAAATGTAATATATGGCAAAAATATTTCTACGAAAGAAGAACTGAGACTTCGGCAGATTAAGAATGAAAAGAAAAGTGAAATATGTTGCCAAAAACTAGGAAGTTCTCCAAGTGAATTACTCTTGGCACAATGTAAAAAAAGTGAGCAAAACTTAATTCTCAAATTTTTCCTTAAATTTCTGATCACAATTTATAAAATTCGATATTTGAATACATAAGTTGAGTCTTAGAACTGAAATATGGAAAAAAATTGCCATGCTTTTTCAGAAAAATTCCAATTTTATGTCAGAATAAGTATATTAGAATAACACTCCATATAAATATATCTTATGTTATCAAATATATATCTTATGTTATGCTTTCAAGACATAAAAAATGCAAGCTGAATTTCAGCAACTGGCCGAGTAGAATGGAAGATACAGAATTGCTTCCCCGCCTTCTTTTTTTTCCTTGATTCAGTTATACCTGAAAATGCCCTGCTAAGCTTATAGTTAGACACTCTTTCCATGCATCAGAATCCTTTACATGGAGAAAAGCACTTCCCTCACCCAAGTTTCATGAAAACATGCAATATAGCATGAATATAAATTCTGGACCAAGGCATCTCTAAAATATATGACAGGACATTTCTGTACGAATGACTATAATACTACAATAGAACACACCCTCCCAACACCTAGAACAACTCCCAATATCACTTCAATGTCAGCAATCAAATTTCTCAGAAGCTTTGCATGTAATCTCTACTTCAGCTGAAAATGTTTTAATTTTAGTGAAATTTATTCAGCAAAATTTACTTAAAGCTGATTATTTGCATTTACAGAAAAATATGGTTAAACATTAAATTTAACTTTTTAGAGCAGAAAAACAGACAATTGAAATTTCATAAAACAAATAATTTTCATTTATTTTAATACTATAATATTTAGATAGATGTAATATTAATTTAACAAATATAAACATATAGATACTGTATTTAAAATTTACATATTTATAAACATGGTATATACTTTACACATGCCACTTTCTCAAAAAAGAGGCAATTTTTATACCATTTTCATTGCAATTCGCATGTTAATTTCCTTGGATAGATTACACATATTAGATGCTTTAACACATAATTTAAGTGCAATTTTGTCTTTGAAACTTTAAACCTTGTGGTTTGGTAAATGATTGAAATGTTTATAACTGCAAGATTTAAAATGCTTGTAAAATGTATGGATTGACAATCATACTGATAATGCTTTTATGAAATACTTGTAAAAACAATGATCTGAACAATGTTTGGTCTTTATGGCCGAAATTCAATTGTTTTAGAATTGTTTCTTTATTATGAGTAACTAAAATGCTTCAATTTAAGATTATCATTACCATAATGTTGCTAATATAATGCCAATACAAGTAACCCTCGTATAACACAGTAGATAGGTTCCTAGAAAATGCCGTGTTGTGTGAAATCATGTTGTACGAGACCCAGAGCCAATATAAAAAGGGGCCAACACACAACAAAGAATATTACATATTTTAATTTAATACAACTTTAGTGTAATAAATTTCTTCTTTGTCATTACTCAGTATAATCAACAGAGAATGTTTTTTCAGTGGAATGAGATCGCTTTCACTTTCATTATTTCTTTCTTCATTTAAAGTTCTGCCATTTTCTTCCATCTTTACAAAATCCGTAATTTTACTTTGCTTACTAGTTCTTACCCGGTCATTTTAAATTTCTCGATATAGGGCTAGACATTAATTTAGAAGTCAAACAACAAAAATCAGTATTATGTTTTCAAATTTTCACAGGACTAGTTTCGATGGTTTTACCAAACCATCATCCTCATTTGCAAAAGTGCAAATGAACAAGATAAGATTATTAGATAAGATGAGATAAGAAAGACTGAACATGAGTTAAGCTACCGGCGACATCTATTGATGAAATGAGAACTAAAACAATTTCTTTAAAGACAATCTAATCTTATCCCTGTTGTATATTGTTATAGGGTTCTTGCAATTTATGAATCGTGTTACAGCGAAACCGTGTTACAGGATGCTGTGTTGAAGAAGGACTACTTGTACTTCTACACTGCTATGTGTCTGATAAATAAATAAAAATAAATAAATAAATAAATAAAAATAAATAAATAAATAAAAATAAATAAATAAATAAAATATGCTTCCAGCTTTTTAAATTATCTAAAATTTTTCTTCAAATAGTATTCATATTTCTTAACAAGCTGTTTTATACTTATCAGTTATTTTACTCAATGTATGATGTTATAAAATTATCAACTGACACAATATGTTCTATTAACAAGTCTTAGTTCTGCATGCTTCACCTGCCATAGCCTTCAGATTTAGAATTTTCTTCTCTAATAAAAGAAGGCAATCAAAATGCATATTTTATTTCTAAAACAGCAACTAGTCAAAACATTTCCCCAAATTCATATTTGACATTTGAAAGGGTTTAAATGAGCACTGTACTTTACTTAGAAATAATTGCATAATGCAATGATTTTTACAATAGTAGTTACAAGATTAACCCATTTTTCACTGAGAATGAAGAAAAGTAACTTATATTAATATCAGAAACATGAAAGAAGGTGAACTGCATGTCACATTGGGATTTGTTTTCATCTAACCAATGAAGAAAAAGTACACACACTTTTGGAATTCTACAAGATGTTAAAATTATACCATCAGATATCCTACATGAAACAAATCATAGACTTCCTTCAACTTCAAACACAAAAATTCTGTTCATTCCTTGAGCAAATTGGTTAAAAGTCACCTACAATTAATAAAATTAAAAAATATGCATGAAAGATACAAAGGCAGAGACACAACTGAGTGTCAAAATAACACACCCATTCAAAATAATGCTTGCCTGTTGCATCCCTCAGACAACCAAACTGATCCCTTCACTTGATGTTACAATGAATATATTCACTAAAGAAAGAAAAGTTCAGATTGAGCCGGAGACACAGTAGCAAACAGACAATAATGAATTTCTTTCTACTGAGGTGGCTTAAGCTCTGAAAATTATTACCTGCCAGATATCATTGCATGAAACTATAAAGATAATGCAAGCCACATCATGCAGGTTACGAACTTTTAGCAAGCACCTCTTAGTGGTTAGCATCGAACTGTTCCTAAACCTAGAAGGCTTCTCTGAATCCTGGAAATAATACTGTATGGCTTGTTCAGCACTTTGTGGAGACATCAGTCCATGAATACTCTGCTTTGTCTTATGATTATTTTAACCTTCAACAAGTGGTTAACCTCATCTTCTTTGCAACTGATTAACCTTTTTAACAACAATTCTTCACACAAGGACTGCAAGACAATGAAGCAAGACAAACAGCCCATAGAGATTTCTTAACATGAATTATCATCTGATGATATGTGAAAATACAGATGAGTTCATTTAACTTTTTTACTATGATGAAAAATAATTTTTGCATTTTTGTTGATTTTAACTCTTTATCACGCATTTTCAATAATAATGATTGATTCTCAAATGCCTTTATACAAACAGTGAATGCTTTTCAAAAACCACTCAAGGTTTCAGATGATTTTGGTCACCTCAGAGGTAATGTTTAATACCAGTGTTTGTTAATATTCTCATGCAGTTAACTGTCTACAAAAGGTGGTCATCACAGGAGAGTTCAGTATATTACAAAGCATTCGGAAAAGGAAAAAAAAAAAAAAAATCTAAAATATACATACCATAAGGTATCTAGAAAAATTAGTAAGTAAAATGAAAAAATATGCTTACTTTTGTAATAAATAACGTAATGCATTTTGCCTAGTTTTACTGTATCTTGACAGAAACTGAAATATAAAAATATTGGTCCAATCATATATCGGATAAGTTTAAAATGAAGTACATTGGTGAATATAAAATAATAGTAATACCAACTGAAAACAAAATAATAGCAATATCAAAAAGAAGTAAACAACAGTAATATCAACAAACAAACAGTTTTTAAAATATGAATCTAATGATTCATATTTTAAAAAGCTTAAATGACAATGAAGCATTACGCTTTCAACATATTAAGCAAAATAAAAAAAAAAAAAAAAAAAAAAAAAAAACCACTTCAAATGACCAGTCACTTTAGCAAAAGCAAATTCAAACACAGTTTTTTTTTTTTTTTTTTTTTTCTGTAAAATTGTTAATTCATAAACTGCAAAAAGCAGACCTAAACATCCACAACAATTTTTTTTAAAGCTTCATTTAAAAAAATATATATTGTTGCGTGCGTACGGGTTCGTTACGAAATGAATGCACAAGTCCGATGAAAAATGAACAAAAATTTATTATTATCACAACAAAAATGCTTAATCTTCTCAAATTATCATGCAGTATTACAATATCTCACAGTAGTTATCTTTTAACTACTCAAATGTCCAATAGAACGTAATTCAAAACAGCTAAAGAACGCTAATCCGCGAATTCGCTACAATCAACAAGAGCAATTTTCTAAACAACAACAAACTAAGCAACTACTACAAACTGAGATGTTTTCCTCCTTTTATAAGATTTTAAAATCACGCGCTAGAATTTTCCAGTACTTCCTTGAAATGAAAAAGAGATATTTATTTATTTAATGCACGCGCTCTTGTATTTTCAATTTTCCGGCTTAGCTTTCTTTTAATATTCGTCACGCGCTGCACTGCGCGAGAAATAAAACCATTTAATTTATAATTAAACTAACATTAGCTTTTTAAATACCAAATTCGTAACACTGCCCCCTTCCCAAGGACTGCACGTCCCGGGCAGTACAATCCCTGGACAGGAAGCTAAACTTACAACTGTGGCATAAACGTTACATTACAATATCAAACAACATAAACAATAAATGCAATAACTAACTTAAACAAATCAAATGCTATCAAATACTAAATACAAAACAAATCAAATACACATTTGAAAACAAAAAGGACCATGGTCTGATACTATTTACAATTATTTACATTATGTACTATGGCCATAGTAATAAGCTAACCTGTCGTAAGAGTTCGAAGACTCACGGATCCGAACCACAACGTCATTCGTGTTCAGCACTGTATATGGACCATCCGAAGGTGACTGTAATTTAGGACTGAGTCCTTTTCGTTGAATCGGGTTCCACAACCTCACCTTGTCTCTTTTCTTGGATCTATGTCCAGTAGCTCTCGTGTTGTATCTCGTCTTCACTTTCTCCGTCGCCAAGTTCACTCGATTTCGTGCGAAACGGGGCATCACTTCAAAACGGGCCTGGACATCTTGGATGTGTTCCTCAGGCGGTGAAGGCGCATCCGTGCGGCGATCAAACAGGCAGTCACAAGGCAGTCGAAGGTCTTGACCGAAGAGCATCTGGGCTGGAGAAGAGCTGGTAGTCTTGCGTTTCTTTTCGACCCTAGTATGATTTCGGCAGCTTCCCGAACTGGATCTTTCGGACAAGGCATCGACATTTCCAGGCGAGGATCCCTTTTGAGGATGGATAGTCATGCCATCAGATGCTGAAAGCAGCTTATTGTTTTTGAAATCTAAGGAAAAATTGTATTTCCTTAAAAAGTCCAATCCGAGTATGCATGGATCTGTAATATCCGCCACATATGCCGTGTGATGGTAGGCGGCACTTCCAAACCTGATGTTTACGTTTAACTTCCCAGTTATGTCGATCTTGTCACCAGACGCAGTCTGAAGGTTAACACAGGATGGCGTCCAAATAAGTTTATCTTTAAACTGTTCAGCTAAATCTTTCCTAATGATGGTAACATTAACTCCTGTGTCAATGATCATACTGCAAGGAACTCCATTGATATTCCCATTGATGGACAGTCCGTTATTGTTGCCACTCACTGTATAAATTTTAAGAGCTTTAAAACAAGGTTTTTCACTATCTGGCAACCTCCGTTCCTCGATATGGTCACTAATTTGTTTACTGCGTTGTTGCTGGGAAATGGTCTTATTTTCCGTACCTCGGGGTGTTCTGCAGTTTCTTCGTATGTGGCCTTCAACTCCGCAGTTCGAGCACTTTAGAATTAGTTTCTTTTCACTTCTGTTCCGTCTCAAGCCACTGACTTGTCTGGTAAAATCATTTGCTTTATATTCCGTACCCTGGGGTGTTCTGCAATTCCGTCTTAGGTGACCTTCACTACCACATCTCCAACACCTTAGAGCCACTTTCTTCTCGCTCCTACTCCGTATCAAATCTTCGACTTGTCTGGCTAAATCATCTAAACGAGCCATCAGTTGATCCACTGGCTCATGGACTCGCACAGCTCTAACTGGGTAGCGATCTCTACTAGTTGCTTGCTGGGCTGCCTCGAACTTCATGGCGAACAGAGTGCTTTTTATGTCCTTTACATCTGCCATTCGAAGAGCTTTCTGTATTTCAGTATCTCGGATGCGGTCGATAAAGTATTGTAAGGACAGGATTTCCCTTGTTTCTGTCGGGCATTCCGAAAAGGCGAGATGGGACAGCCTTTCAACATCCGCGGCGAGTTCCTGGAGTGATTCGGTGGGCTTCTGTTAGTGGGATTTTAATTGAAGCCTGCTGTAGTCTTTTAAACATTTCTTGCCAAAGCGCAGCTCCAATGCGCCGGATAGAGCTTCGAAGTCAAGTCTTTGGTTTTCAGGATGCGTCTGCAGGATATCCGCTGCGTCTGCTCTCAGCGAAGCGGCGAGATGACAGGCCTTAGTTTGGGAATCCCATTCATTCGCCTCCGCCACTATAGAAAATTGTGTTTTATACACTTGCCAGGAGGTCTTCCCATCATAAGTGGATAACTTCAGAGAGGGACGAGCAGGCATGGGTAAAAATTTAAAACCATCACTATTGTTCCCTGCCATCGCTACGAATTTCTTTAAAGTATCCATTTCTTTGGCAACTGCAGAAACTCTCTCATCAATTTGTTGTTCGATTTGGTGTTGGACGGCACAAACTCTTCCTTCAATTCGTTCCTCCACAGCAGAAACTCTCCCTTCTATATGTTCTTTTACAGAAGAAACTCTTTCTTCTATTTCTTCTTTCACCGAAGAAACTCTTTCTTCAATTAGTCCAACTTTATTTTCAACTGTGTCAATTCTGCCTTCCATAGCTTCAAATTTATTTTCTATTATGCAGGTAATCTCTCTTTTCATTTCTTCTTGACCTGCTTCAATCTTAGCTTGAACGGCTTTCATTTCGTCCTTAACAGATTCCTGGCCCAATTTCATTTCTTCCTTAACGGAATTGACGGCCCCTTCCATCTTTCCTTGGCTAGATTTCATCTCTTCTTTCATTTCTTCTTTAAACGAGGCAAAGGCTGTTATCAATTGCCTTAACTGCTCTTCCATCGCTCTTGTTATTGGCATTCAAATCCCACTTCTAACACCAAAAATTGTTGCGTGCATACAGGTTCGTTATGAAATGAATGCACAAGTCCGATGAAAAATGAACAAAAATTTATTATTATCACAACAAAAATGCTTAATCTTCTCAAATTATCATGCAGTATTACAATATCTCACAGTAGTTATCTTTTAACTACTCAAATGTCCAATAGAACGTAATTCAAAACAGCTAAAGAACGCTAATCCGCGAATTCGCTACAATCAACAAGAGCAGTTTTCTAAACAACAACAAACTAAGCAACTACTACAAACTGAGATGTTTTCCTCCTTTTATAAGATTTTAAAATCACGCGCTAGAATTTTCCAGTACTTCCTCAAAATGAAAAAGAGATATTTATTTATTTAATGCACGCGCTCTTGTATTTTCAATTTTCCGGCTTAGCTTTCTTTTAATATTCGTCACGCGCTGCACTGCGCGAGAAATAAAACCATTTAATTTATAATTAAACTAACATTAGCTTTTTAAATACCAAATTCGTAACAATATTTTCATATTAATAATAAATACTAAAAATAAATTTCAGAAATCAGCAAAGATAAAACTGCCTCTAATATAATCCTTGGACGATATAAAAGTAAAAACAGCCACAGAATAAATACATTAATAGATGCCAGTTTTCAGTTATCAAAACATATCTAAATTTACTGAAACTTTAAGCATTGCAACAGAAATCTAATATAAACATACATTATTAGTTTATAAAATTTAAAAGTTAATTTGCCAACCACTGCTTCAAAAACTATTTTGCTGCAACACCTTTCAAGGTACTTAAAGAGTAGAAATTTTTTAATGCATGTTATAATCTCTTTCAGACATTATATGCAGTAATGAAAATCCTGTTCACTAGCAAAAAAATAATTTTAATACACTAAGTTTTCAGTAACTATATGCAATACAGCAAACTTAGCAATATTGATAGCATAGAATGCTGATCAATATTGAAAAAAAAAACAAACTTGGCAGTTGAGGCAAATAAATATTCATCTTTATTTCAATTGACATTTACAGCCACAATTCACTTGGCACTCTAGTCATGCCTATTAAAAAATATTTACCTTTCTGATACTGTAGTAGGAATAGAGCAGCAAGGCAGTGTCTTAGCAAGAACAGAGGGATATGCAAAAGAGCATAGCTATTCAATATGAAAGTTCACTAAGAGAAAGATTTATTCTCAAAATTTTAAGTTCAAGTTCTGAATTAGTTACATCTTCAATGTTATGTAAGTCATATTATATGGACTGATCTAGACAGAACACAGTCCAGAAACAGTTAACAATATTTTTAGAACAGAGAGGGAAATGACCAAATTAAATATAAACTGGCTATTGCTAATTTAACTGGCTAATTCAATTAACTGGCTATTGCTAATTTAAATTGTAATTTTAATTCGCATATACTTTATCTTCCATATATGCATTTCCTACCTTTAGGGTTAATCAAATAAGGAAAAACAAGAAATGTTTCATGATAAGATGATACAGTTGGTAAAATCCAAATTTTTTTTTGTTAACATAGTATGCTGCTAGAAATTTGCTTGTATCGAATGGAAAGAGAGTGACAGTGCGCTTTTACTCTGCATCAGATAAAAGAATGTCTGGAACAACAAAAGGGTGATAAGAAGAATCTAGATGGTAGAATGGGATATTTCACTTAGCCACCATCAATCTGCGAAGAAAAATGTAATGAATAAAAATAGACAAGCAATGTGAAAAAAAGTTGGACCAATAAGGTAAGTAGTAAGTACTTAACAAAATGTTAAGTTAAATAACTAACAAAATGTTAGGTAAGAATATCCGAAAGATATTTGCATTTTTCTCTAGGAAAATGGTAGAAATTTGAAAAGCACAGAAAATTTAGGTTGGTTGGTTGGAACTTTTCGGCACAAAACCCATGGTGATTAATATTGCGCCAAACAAAAGATTATGTATTTTCAAAACTTAAACAAATAAAGACAAGAACACATGCACCATTCAGTGCATACTCACGAGTCATGATTGGAAATTTAATACAATGTTACATATAGGTATAAAATAGCAAGCTATAAGATCAAACACACAATTTTCTTTTTTACTAATTTTTGAAAACCATGAAATACAGATAGTAAACTCTATAGTCAAAGGATAAATTCTGATGAATATGAATATAACTAGATCCCAGTTAGATCTTCTGAAACTCAAATTGGATTCAGGGCATCCAATTAACATGGTAAAGCTTTGTAGCTTTTAAAAAGTTAAAAATGTTAGAATGTAGTTCTTTACCAACTTAATCTTTTGCTGAAATCTCCCAAGTATTAAAAACAAATTTCGAAAGCAATTAAAATTTGGACAATCAATTAAAATGTGTTTAATGGTTAAAACAGTGTTGCATTTAGCACAAACTGGTTCAATTTCGCCCATCAATAGGTATCTGTGTATTAGCCTTGTGAAACCAATTCTTAATCAGGTCAGAAGGACCTCCTCCTTTCGGTATAGGGTACATTTCCAATGTTCTATTTTATGTTTTGTATTTCGTAATTTATTGGTTAACTGTGCATCCAAAAGATTTTGCCATTTCATCAAAATTTTCCTCCCAATCAAAGTGTTGTTATATGAATAGGGAACGGGTTAGCTGAACAGGCATATTTTGCAGTGACATCCACCAGTTCGTTTCCCACAACACCAATGGATCCTTTATTAGACTAGAATAGAAGAGAAACACGCCAATGTGACAATCAAAATCGTAAAAACAACCTTGTATTTAGCGTAAGTATTTTGAAACAATCGATTTCGAGGGCAGCTAAAGGTCCCTCCTCATCAGGAGAAAGAAATAACAAGAAAGAGGAAAAATACAGGGAAAGGAGTCTTAGAAACACGTGGTCCTTATTAGCACTGCACGTGGTTGTAACCGAATTTTTAATCAGAGTTGCACTGGCCGCCTACTTTTACTGAGCCAGGCTATCTGATCAAACATGTAACACAAAGGACAAGAAAAATGATGAAGTTAAAAATAGGGAGCGAGGGGCAAATGCACCTTCACGCTCAAAATCTGAACTTCGAATAATGGAAAGCAACCACTGAACAGATTTTTATACCCTCTGGTAATACCAAATGCGAGCAGGTAACACCATTTTTCGGCAAAAATAACTGAATTAAGATAGTAGAATTTTAAAGGCATTACGAAGGACTGGATTGGACTTAAAATCATTAACTAAACATGCTAAATCTTTGTGAATATGAAAAGCCTCAAGAAAATCCAATTCACCTATGGAAGAAGCCTTTTGGATAATTTTTGCAGACCCAAAGTCAAAATTATGGTTAAATGTCCAACTATGATCCGCTATTGAAGACTTGTTAATTTCGCCTTTTCTGACATAAGATTCATGTTCCCTGATACGAAACTTTAACGCTCTTTTTGTTTGGCCAATATATCTTAAACCACACTGACATGATATACTATAAATTCCCCAAGAATTCAAGACAGAAACGCAATCTTTTAGAATCGAAGGGTGAATTTTATTAATAGGCGAGAAACCGACTTGAAAATTGAATTTCTGGAGAATCCGTGCAATTTTATAGCTAACAGAAGGATAAAATGGAAGCACGACAAGGTCATTGTCGATCCTTTATTGTTGGGTACCAAGCCAAGGCTTAGTACCCAGCAATAAAGGATCTGGTAACCTTTGATTTTTAAGCTAACACTGAACTTCAGAACTTCTACGATTAACAGATTTGTGTTATCCACATAGGATTCAAGAGCTTTTAGCACACAAAGCGAGTGTGTGTAACTAATGAAATTTTTCATATGTTGTTTACCTATGAAAGATAGAGTTAATAGCAAAGCAACAATCTCTGCAGTAAAGATGGTATAAGCGAGATAAAGTTTTCTTCCCTCAACAGTATTCCCGCACACGAAGGCAGAGCCGACGTGATCCTGGGACTTAGATCCATCTGTATACACTGCAACATAGTCATTGAAAGCCTGTCTATGTTCATAGAAAATCTGCTTGTACACATCATCATTGGTGTTATCTTTAGCTAAGTTGGAAAATGTGTTGAGAAGCTCAATGTAAGCATCTTTCCAAGGAGGATTTCCAAATATTTTACTGCTTGAACTTTCACCTCTTAGAAGCCATGTTCTTGCATCCACTGTTGAATGCATAATCCCAAAGCAGGAATACAAGAAAGATGCACTTGGTAGAGCAAATAAAACTGGCTATCGAGCACTAAGTAGTTGGCTGAATTATCAGGATGTGAAACAGTTTTTGAAGTAATAGTGAAGAGACAACTACTCATGTCTCAGCTGAAGGAGTGGCTCGAAACATTCTACATACAAACATTGCACAGGCTTTTATATATTTTTGAACAAGGAAATGTGACATTTTATGCAATTCAGCAGATCTTGTCATAACCAAAAATAGGGGAACAATTTAGGTGTTTTCTGTACTTTCTGTAGTTTGAGGTCTTTTACTAGATGATTACTTGGCAGTTTCATGAAGTGTAATAAAATTTTGCAAAGCCATATTTGAAGGAAATAAAAATTTGAACCTGGCATCCCCACCCACCACAGAGTCCAACAAGGGGACTCAGATTCCTGCACCAAGGATAACCAGGTTTATATGCTAACTGAAGCCCCACAGTCAGCTTTCCTAAAAGCAGGTACTCCCGAGAGCTTGTCCCCAAGCCACTGACAAAAGGACCAGTGGCCAGCCGATTGATACCCATGAGTACGATAAAGTGCCTCCCATTTAGAAGAAGCAGAAGCCAAAGCAGTGTGTTGGGGACAGTACCTCGTCCTTCAACTACCAGGACCCTCCTTTCCAGTGACATGGATCTCCACGCACGCAGTTTTCTCACCATTCGAAAACTAGAGACAAGAACAATTCTAGTTTTTCATAACAAACCTCAACCTCGGAAGAGGAATACCACAAAGCAGAAGAAAAAGAGAAAAGTTAACATTTGAGAGGAGATGGAAAAAGGATAGAAAGGATGAAAAAGGCCTAGGATTGTGATACCCGATCACTAAGACAGTAATCCCGTGAAGGATCTTCACCTGCTATGCTTTAGCAGGGCATATTGAAATGGCCTTCATGTCTAAGGTGGCCCTACCAGGAGTTATGCTCCCAACATACTTCGCTCATTCTGCCCAGTGACACACCCCGCCACTTTGATGTAGCATAGCAGAATTTGGGGGGGGGTACAGGAAAATTCAGACCTTCAGTACATATTTCATTCTGCTTTAATATATAGTAAGGAACTTAAAAAACTGAAAAATTAATTTTTAATTTTAGAGCAATTGATCATAAATTCAATATTAAAAGCATAATACAGTACAAAGTCTGTAATACAGACATCCACTATCTGGAATGATCTATAATCCGAAACTCAAAGCCACAGTTTTCTTTTGTATGCTTTACGCATGCGTGTAATGCATTTACACATACGAATTAACGCACGTTTGCACATGCGCGTTGGGAGGATGTGTCTCCAGATACGTTCAAAAATGCATGGCATAATTTATGGCCAGCTACCATATTTCATGGTGAGGACGATGAAGATGATAGCCGCAAATTTGAAGGTTTTCGGACATCGCAAACTAAAGGCGAAATTTTCTTTTGTATGCTTTACGCATGCATGTAATGCGTTTACACATATGCATTAACGCACGTTTGCACATGCGCATTGGAAGGATGAAGATGATAGCCGCAAATTTGGAGGTTTTCGGACATCGCAAACCAAAGGCGAAATTTTCCAGTTATTAAATTTTGTAAAGAAATGTGGAGATGTGGTAATAAATGAAGATGATATAGCAGAAGTTTTTCATTGCAATGATAATACCCCAATCATCAATAAATGGACAGCGAAATCTGTAGTATGGTTCTAGATCCAGAAAATACCGTATAGCGAAGAAAGTGACAGAGAGGTTATTGAAAACGAAAAAATTTCAATTGACAAGTCAGTCGGTATACTCGACACAGCATTTACAGGACTTGAACAGTGGAACTTTGTAACTGAACAAGTAATTATGTCTGTTTATAGAAAGTATTAGGAAAAAAAAAAAAAAAAAAAAGCGAAGCAACTTAATATGAAAGAAATGTTTAATAAAGTAAACAAATAAATATTATTATTTTTTTTTGTAAATTTTGATACCCTTTAGATCATAATTGCTCTTTATTTCATAAATTACGATTTCATATTTTTAATTGGGGCCCACCAGCGGCCGAGCGGTAAAGACGCTGAACACTGGTAGTTCGGTCTGAGGTTCGAATCCCGCGAACGGGCTGGCTGCATGGGCGTTTTCGTGGTTTTCCCCATGTGTAACGTGTATACGAGCCAGTTTCCCTTAGAAAGTCCTCCACGAAAGGCATCCCTCCCTTTAGGCAGATAGCCCTCGTGTGCTTTGCCATAATTAAATACACCACACCATATTTTTAATTGTATAATTTCTTCATGTCATCTTACCAGATTTAAATTGATGATCTATAATCCAAAAAAAAAAACCCCTAATCCGGAATTACCGAAGTCCCGACGAGTCCGGATTATAGACTTTGTATTCTATTTATATTTTATCACCCCTTAACTCACTTCAGCAAAGAGAATCCACTCAGGTAAAAGTAGCAATGCAGAACAAACAATATGTTATGCACATATCCAGCACAGTACACATCACTGTATGATTACATTCAGTTCTTTTGTCAACTATAAACTTTGAAAATTTAACTCCAGGCTTTCTGCATTTGTTAGCTGTAAAATTTAACACCTTGCATTAACTATGGCATATGAGAGATGTGGTACGTCAATAGGGCCAAAAGTAAACACAACATGTGACAGACATGAGCTAGTTATATTCTTTGAGCTACATGCCACAAAACACTTATCAATTTTCCTGTCTACATTGGAATGTGAAGATATATTTCTTGAATATTAGATACCCTTGAAAATGTCTTCAAAAAGAATACTAAGCTTTGATGAGGTTAATAAAAGTTTGCTAACATTTTAAACTATGCTTTAACAGGTATTTTAAATAATAATATTGACAGTAGTGATATTTTACTTTCTGCATGAAAACATAAGCACGTAAACCATACAGCATGCAATTTAAATAAATAGACAAGCAACAGACAAAAAATAGACAAGACTTGGTTTCCTGTAGACTGGGATGACATGAAAATATAGTTTCCATTATGTATAATAATGGTTGAACTGAAGCTAACAATTCAAATGAATTCCTCTAATGAGGGCAGTTAAGAAACTCCAGTATTCAGAAAAATGATGCAGTTCAACAGATTTTTGCAAATATCGGGTTTTAATCAAAGTTTCCCACCACTGCAACTATTGTCCACTAAACAGATCACGTTCGCCTGTTTAAACGCATTTTGTCAAATGATTTTTGATATTTGAAAGAAAGGCACTTGCTTTAGTACACTGTGTTGTAAAATTTTTAAAAAAATATTGTTAAGTAGAATTGGGTCACAAATAGAACTATCAGGCTACCACATTAGAAACATCATTTATTCCCAGTTCTATTGCAAAGAGTCAGCTACAAAATTTCGCCAAATCATGTGAACAGCTTTTGGTACTAACATTGTATCATATAACTCTGTGATGATTTAGTATCGAAAGTTCAAAAACAAGGACTATGACATAGAAGAAGCAGAATGCTCTGGCCGTCCTACTGATGTTAATGAGGCCTGCCTGCCTGCCAGAACTTGCAGAAAAAGATCAGTATGCAACCACTCGAGAGCTTGCTAAAGAATTAGATGTTAGTGCCATGTCCATCATTCATGCTATGCATCGCATAAACTTGACATAGACGAAGCAGATACAGACAGACATGTTCAGGCCTGCACTAATCCATTCGAATATCAATGCAAGGATAAAATTCTGGACCGAATCAACACTTCTGATGAAAAGCGGATTCACTTCAACAACAAAAACCAAAAAGTGGCTTGATCTGCATGCAGTGAACCTGTCGGCAGCATTGCAAAGTATAATTTTGACTAATAAAAAGATCATGCTTTGTATCTGGTGAGATAACCGTGGTATTATACACAAATAGTATCTGGAAAAAAGTAAAACCCCTGACAGTAAGGTGTACAGCAAGATACTAGTCCATGCTGACGCTACTATCAAGGAAAAATGTCAAACTGAGTTCCGGCGCAAGAAGGTAATATACTCCATCAAAATAATGAAAGACCACATGTGTCTGCATTCACCAGCTGGACTCTGTACAGACTTGAATGGGATCTTTTGCAACACCCACTGTACAGCCCTGACATTGCTTTTTTGGACTTCTACTTTTTTTACATCTGCAGCTACACCTTGCTGGTGCTATATTCCATTCTGGGCTGAAGGCTTTGAGAAGCTATCAAAATGTTAGCAGAAAATCATACATTTAGGTGGTGATTACTACCTGCACTAAAGGTACTGGTTTCGCGGTTTTTTTTTTTTTTTTTTTTTTTCCTCTAACTTTATTAAGAACGTTTTTTGGTTGAAAACTTTCGTTACAACCCGATAGTTAAATGTTTCCATTTTGCAAACAATAGCTTTATCAAAAGACAAGTGCAAGATTTGTCTGGTTTTTCACTAGTATTTTTCAGATGGTCAAACTACATTTAAAAGCTAGCAATTGTTATTTTCTGTTACTTGATCAAAGAAACTTCTTAGCATTTTGTAGGTCAGAAATGAAAACAAAGATGAAGTATTAATAACAGAACAGTCTATTTGATTACTATGGGTGAAACAGCAATCAATTCTTCAGTTCGGCAATTCAGCAATATAAGCGGGACGTTAGAAATATATCTTTAATGTCAGTCAATTTTGCAAAAATACAGTTTTTAGGAAAGTGAAATATAAATCATTTAGGAAAGTGAAGTATTTAGACATAACTGATGCTAGAGTTGCCTCCAGTTCAAATGCTTAGCCAAATCATGAAATATCTTGATGTGTGACCAACCTTGTTGGTGTGTAAGGCATGCACTCTTGTAATTTAAATCATAAGACAAGGGGTTAAAAGATGGACAGATAAAACATTTTAAGAAATGCTAACAGGTGATTATTTCATTTTTACATATGTGGAGTGTTCGTCCAGCAAAACTATGAACTTTTGCTTTTAACTCTGTTTGGAGCCAAGACCTTGAAAACAGAAACAGAGTAAGTTCTAGCTTCAAAAATAGCATATCGAAATGATTTATTTCCCCAACATGGCTTAATAAACTGAAAAATCTTCACAATAGCCAATACAAAAATATTTTTAATTTTAAGTAAATTTATGAGAATTTGGAACATAAAAATAATAGAAATTTTAGACATTTAAAGAAATCCATTATTTCTACTTATACAGGACAGGCAACATGGATGTTACCACTTCAATGAATATATTAATTTTCAATGCAAGCTACATATAAGTAGATATGGCAATACAAAGCATATCGCACATGTACAAGTCAGGTCATTTAATTTTACCTGAGTTAGTAAATATCTTCAAACCAGTCACCGTGTTCTAAATGCACACATGCATCAGTTGGATCATGTTCTCCGTTACACAGCAACACACAACAAGCAGCATGGACTGAATCCCACGGTAATTCCCTAATGAATGTCATTAAAATTTCTTAGTTTCATAGAATAAAAACTGGTCTTCACCATCCCCCATAAGCATTCAAGCCTGATATCAAAATCATGAATGAAAAAAAGAGAGAAAAGCACATTAATAATGTCAAAACTAAATGTATTAAACAGATTTTCGAATCCAATAACAACTCGCAAGGCACATGAAACATATTACTCAACTTCCCCTTAAATTTCCAGTTACATTATATGGCAGTATCTTTCAGACTCCCCCTTGTTTTCATGCAAATCTGATTAAACATAAAAGCATAATTTTTGCAAAAGTTTCAGCAAAATCATTTAAACAAAACTTACATCTTCCATGGCTATGAAATTTGATGAATCATGAAAAAGATTTATATTGACTAGATCAAAGATTGTATGACCAATACTCCAGCGTGTTCTCATGAATCCCTTACTCTAAAAACAGAAAATGAAACAAAAAAAAGTAACTTAACAAATATCAAACACCTTAGTAAAAACAAAAGATAATGTGCATACAGCATATTTTAGAATTAAGTGTTTAATATGTTTTAGAGTCAAGATGTGGAAAGTAGTACCAATGAATTGCTGTCTATTAATTTTTATAAAACTATCATATTCAAAACCTCCTAACAATATTTTCTTATCATTATGTAGACCATGTAATATTCCAACACACTTTTTCTAACTTAATTTCTAAGATTTCTGTTTTCTAAGCAGTACTCTGTCAAATTTAACAAAGGATATTACATTTAAATTTTTTAATATTGTAATCAAACCAGAAGTCTAAGAATTATATTAAATAAATGCAATTTAAACATTTCAAACTTGTATATGAGATAAATTTTTAATGAAATGGGAATAAATTTCTATACATGAGTATTTTTTAAATTTGATTTAAGGTCCAAAATTTTAATTCCAATACTAGAAATGATATTGTTCATGCTTTCTACAAAAAGTGCTCAACCAATTTACTTTAATACAGCATTTATAAATCTGGTCCAAAATCTGGATTTTTCATATTCGGAATGATCTAATATCTGGACTTCAGAACAGCCTTCAGCAATTTTTTAAGATTTTTTTTTCTTACAAAGTATTGGAATGGAGAGTATAAAACTTAAAAAAAAAAAAAAAAGAAGAAGAAGAAGAAGAAGAAGAAGCTGTTCCATAACAATGATTTTTCTCATTGACTAACTGAGATTCCTACTCATAACATTCAAACACCTGCTGGCTAAGTGGCTATGACTACACTTTTTGCCCTTGAATGGTTGTGGGGGCATTAGCATTCTTTTTAACAATATAATTTATTTTTTAACATAAACAATAACTGAATGTCCAAGACATATTTTTTGGGAGCAGGATGTCGCTCATCCTAGTTTCTGTTCACTGGCATAGCAACAGGAGGAGGAATTTGATTCTGAGGAATTTCAGTTAACATTGCAAATTGTGCTCTTTCTTAACTTTTTAATTTGATTCAGCTTATTATTTTTTAGATCTGGTATAATTGGTGCTGCACTATTAAAATTAAAGTTAGAACTTATGTTAGGAATATGGCACTGGAGAGTCAATAGAACAACAATGAATAACAAAAAAAAAAAAAAAACTATTCATAATTCTAAAAATGACAATTATGACAAAGTGGTGATTGAATAGATGAGATAGCGATGCTGCGCCATTAACAGTCCAATGCTAATGGCTGTAGGCAAAATATTTAACGATGATGAAGTTAAGAGCTTAATTCGTATATTCAACAGGTCGGTTAACCAAATTTAAAAATCACCATGGCATGAGACAGTTCAAAATTTCAGGCAATAAAGCTTCAGCTGATCCATGTGTATAAACCAAACTCATTAAGAATGAAAGATATCTCCAGAATTTATTGCTGTGATGAAACTGGTCTTGCCTGGTAATATATGAATTTTGAAATACCCGAGCTACCTCTACAGAAAAGACCTAACCTTGTGTCAAAGATTCCAAAGCGAGACTAATCGTTCTGGTATGAGCAAACGTTACAGGAATGCACAAATTTAAACTTTACACAATTGGGAATAACACAACTTTGACATTTGAAAGAGTAAAATTTTCTCTATCATCGCTTAAATATAAAAGCATGAATGACAGACACATTAACAAATGACTGATTTTGAAAATAATTTCATACCAGATACTCAGCAACGTTTGAAATTAGTTGATTTATCGGATGATGCAAAATTTTAGCACTTATAGACAACTGTTTGGCTCATACGTTACTTAATGTTTTAGCTAATGTCTCCATCTTTTTCTTTCCTCCAAATTAAACATAAATCATTTGCCCAATGAGTATCAGAGTGCTTTGTACACTGATGCAGATGTAAGAAAGTCTTTTTAAAACCTATGTTGAATTTTCAGAACAGTAACAAGGCCATTCAAGAATTTTTCAAGTACACTGACATAAAATCTGCTTCGTGGATCATTGGACATCATTGGTCATAGAAAGATGTGTCTGAAGATATATTTAGAAATGCTTGGAATAATTTATTGCTAGCTGCCATATTTCACAGTGATGATGATTACAACAATCACAAAAATTATACATAAGCAGAAGGCAAAATTTTCCAATTAATGGAACTTGTAAAGAAATGTGGAAAAGTAATAATAAACAAAGATGATATAACAGACATTTTTCATTGCAATAACAATGCTTCAATTAGTCGATTAACAGATGGCGAAATCTGCCATCAAGCAGCCCATTCACAGAATTCAAACCTTGGACCAAATTACCGTTTGGCCACTGGTGGGCCCTTTTCACTCCATCAAATCAAGCTTTACGAAGGACTGTAAGCTCACAACAACCTCATTGCATTATTGTTCAACAGAGCTTGTGTGAATGGGTTGTGGAGAACACATGGCCACATCGCATACCTTAGCAGAGGGTATACAGTGTATGGCACAGTTGCTACTCCTCCGCCTACCTTTAATGGTGCAGCAGCATATGACCTTCATTTGTGAACAGAGTGGTGCATGCGATTATATGAACAGAATGACATTTCTCAGACAAATTCTGCTTCTACATGCAATATCAAGGTAGACAAATATACAGATGCCTCCACAGTAGGAAGTGCTTCTTAGAATTTTACTGTATGAATCCTACAGGTCCAGCAGTAGGAGGTATAGTATGGGGTGCCCTGTACAGGTCAGATCGACGCCAGCATTTTGATGTGTGGTCAATTCAACATGAGGTCGTTTCGACGCGGGGTCAGTCTGACACCATACTTTTTTTTGTTCTTGTTTGACGCCATACTTTTAATATTTTTATTTATTTTTAGAATAAGTTTGCACCATCATTCAAATAAATTTGGTGTTATCATCATTTGGTGTTTCACACCCCACATTATGGGAATTCATAGATGGTCTCAGGCGTATTCAAAAATCAATTGATCAATGTTATGAACAATTTGTACGTGGAGATGAACCGCCGCACAAGTGGAATCGGTATCTGCAAGCTGATATGAGAATTAAAGTAATAGTTGAAGATTTTGAAAATCCGAGAAATAATGGAACACCTGAAAAGTGTGACGCATAACTTTGCAATGGATTAGTATAATAACGGTTCTGTGATGTAATCTAATTTATCTCTAATCTTATTTATGTGCAATCTTATTTACCTGTAATTATATTTGTCTGCAATATAATATAACTACTTTGTAACCATATGTTTTTTTTACCATTTGCGTATTTTGCAATTTTGATGCTGTTTTCTGAAATAAATAAATAAAAAAAAAAAAACCTCCTTCATGTCCCGGGGCCTTGACGTTGGCAAGGGAGTTTCTCATTAATCTGGAACACAAACAAAAATCTAGAACACTTTCACACATATACACACATATATTTATTTCAAATATGCATGCAAACAATTGCTAATTCAATAAATAAAAATCAGTCATATTACTTACTTATATAATTTCATATTTATTCTATAAATAAATAAAAATACTAAAAAAATATGGCGTCAAACTGCCTTGGCGTCTAAACGACCTGCTTCGTTGGGTGCCATTTGATATGAGTTAAGCTTGTGTCAAGAAAGCATACAATAAACTAACTAGCCAGAGTTACATTACAGACATGAAAAAAACTGTGGTTTTTCCCATATCTTCACAAGGACTTCAGAATTACCTTACAGCAAGGTAATGCATAATCATGGAAGCAATCAATGTCAATACTTCAGCAACACACAAAAGGTTCAATTCTGCCTTGACTGTTGGATTCACTAGATGTTTTCCCAATTGAACATGTCTGGTATACAAATACTGCACACACTGGAATAACAGAGACTACCAGCAGCTGCAAATGATAGAACTCTGGCAACAAATTTCAGTCACACGGATTGCAACATCTCAATATACTGTATTTCCCAGCATATGAAACACAGTGTGATTTATCAGGTTAGAATTTAAGAAAAATACTTTGGTCAGACAGAAGAGGATCTATAATTTATCCTTAAGGTTTTATTCCAAGCATTTTTCTTAACTGATATCACAGATATCATGAAACAGGCGAAGATTTTGCAACTATAATATTCAAGGACATGTCACACACATTTTAATTTAGTATACTGTTTAGGTTGAGTTTCATTTCCTCGTAGTTTTTTTTTTTTCTTTTTCTTGCGACTTTCCTCAAGTGCAACATTTACGCTGATGTGATCTTTCTTCTGGATATTATGCTACGTAATTTGCTGATTGCGTTGCTACAGCCTGAATCTGTGGTGCCACAACTTAAGATAAGACCAATGACAGACAGCCACTGCAACCTCGATGAGCCAAACCCTAGATTCCCTAAAGCAAAGTACAAGAATTTTTAGTTTTGTTACAGTCATATAGCCTAGGCATATTTTCACCTGTTTTAGCATATGAAATTGTTACAAAGCTGAAACAGCTGATTTGCCTTTCAGATACAACAATTTTACCAGAAATTCATTATTGAGCAATACAACTGACAGTGACTCATCAAAATTAGAAAATATAAAAAAACTAAATTTCAGCAGATGAACAGCTTAATCTCTTTGGCATTTCAATTACCCTACAGTATATATTCCTACTTGTATTCATTGCATATATTATGGTCAAAGTAAAAAATCCAGTGATTATTAATAATAATCCAGTTGTTGGGTTAATGAGATAAATAACACAAAATAATCACATTTACTCATAAATATTTATAATCATCAATGGGTTTGGTCAATGCAAATAATTAAGCATACTAAACATAAATTTCAAACATAAAATTCAATGAAATTTTAATGTCATGCAAACATGCATGAAATTAAAAAATGTCTTACAACAATGATTACTGTTATTTATTACATACTTTAGCATTTTTCTTAGCAGTGAAATGCAATTAATGAAAAAAAATGTTTTATAACAATGATTACTGTTATTTGTAAGTTACATTCATTATTTACTACATCAAATAAATTATATTATGAACACCTTACAGCAACAAAAAATGCAAATAAATTGCATTATAAACACACTGCTATTACATTTCAAAGAAACTGTTACCGACTGTGAAATATGAAGTTACGGAGGATTTCTGAATTTTTCCACTGTAGCGGTTTGGGTTACCATTACTTGTGCAATTACAATATTGAAATCCCTGACTACCTAAATTTCTTATGAGCACATTTTCTTACTTATTTTAATATTTGTAACTTTATTGACTAAAATAAAAGCTTCCTAGCAGACAGTAGAATAATTCTTTGGTTAGAAGTTGGTTTAAAATGTCATGTTTTGAGCTTAAATTATTTTCATTTTGTTTAAAAATTGTAACAGCTATGAATTCTCGTTATCAACCTTTACCATGCCAACCCTCTGGTATTTTTATCCTAACAGTTTCTCCTAAATTAGCAGCTGCAGGTTTTAACTTAAAAAGTGCTAACATGTTTTCTTCTTGCTTATTTGGTGACAGTTTAGCACAGTGCTAAGTTTCTTGAATATTTTCTGAGACTTCATCAATTCTTTCTCTTTTCCACTTCAGAATTATGTTGCTCCTTTTCTATTTTCCCAACACTCTTATTTCTGTTTTTCATTACATCTGCAACAGTTATTACCTCCAAGTCTTCATTCAAATCATCCAGTTCAACTTCGATATTCATTGCCAGGTATTTTTCATCTTCAATTCCTATTACAGGGTTCATAGCCAAATTTTAGTTAAAAAAATAAGCACCTATAAGCACTTTTCAAGCACATTTTAAGAAAAAAAATAAGCACCTGTCTAATTACATTATACCCAAATGCATAACCTTAAAAATTAGACTCGTAATTTAAAATATGAGAAATGCAGTATTTATTAAGAGAGAATAAGTATTACCTCAACCATGGAAAATAATTACTTTTTTTAAAATTTTAAATAACAGTTCAATTTACAGAACTAGTTTACAATGAGAGAAAAAAAAAAACTATGCAGAACTAAACTATATTACAAGATTTAATGATGAAATTTCATTTCAAAATAGAGGAAATAAATAATAATAAGGCATATTTATTCTATTTGCTTGGAACTTAATAATAAATACCATTTATTTTTCCACTCATATTGATATTTAACTAATTTAAATCTAAATTCTAAACATTTTCTAAATTTCCATCATATATCAGTTTTTTCTTAACAGATATTGCAGGCAAAGTAATTTAAGTAAAAAAGAGGAACATTTCTGAAATCAGAAGACAGAAATTTGCTTCATGCAGTCATCCATTAACAGTAAAAGCTTAACTACCCGCATACTTGAAAATTGGCGAACATTCGGACAGTCGAGCGTAACTTGAAAAAGAGGAGCGGAGGAATAGACTGTAGCCGTTCTTTAGATTTTTCTGCTAAATAAATGCTTTTGACATTTTGATATGTGCATCATATGAAAACAAACCAACGGAACAGAAAAATATTCTGCTTTGCAAGCACAGTAACACTCTTTTAAGTGTTCATAAACAAATCTCGGACCGAACATCAAAATTAATTATCTCTGCAAAATATCGCAAACGTTATTGCGCAATACGTGCGTGGTAATTCTTCCCTACATGATATTACGCAATCGGATTCAACAGCTGCTGCCGATATTGGGAGAATAAAGAACTAAATAAAGGAAAAGAAAGAGACTTACCAATCTGGGGTGTTTTTCATTCTAATTTTCAACAGACTGCGTTAAATTTCCGGAATAGAATCATTCTTCGCTTGGGGTGGTAGACCGCAGAACTTTTAGTCCTATTCAATCCAGATTGGAAAGTGACCGAAAAAAAAAAAAAGGTCCGTTGCTTGTTTTGCAACGAACTGTAACAGTTTCACTATTCAAGATTTTGCGGAGAAAGGGGAGAACCTCCCAACCTTCGCACTGTATAATGTATTGGCCAAAAAAATGAAATTATTTTGACTATTCGATTAATTTCCCTTTATTTAAGGCATTCCGAATATTATTCCTTAGAAAGCTAATCTGTGTTAAAAAACAACCATTTTTGGAAGTTTACTATACTTCAGCAGTTACTGCAAATATGTTATTTATAAACATGCATACATATGCTCATAATATAAGTATAACGATTATAATAAACATGAATATGAACTGACCAAGCGGAACGAGAATGCAAATTATTAAGATCTTGATAGAAATTCAAACGTGGGTAGTATTTGGGTGGGAGGAAAAGAACGCCGAATGTACCGGAGTTTTCTACTGCTTTCGCAATTCTTTGACCAACAGAACAATGGGCACCTACCTGTCTGTACTCTCTGCGCACACCAAAGGTTATGTTAATGCAGAGAAAGGAGGAAAAGCTATTTCCGGGAGTATGATTCACCATCTGACATTCCATATTAGGAAGAAAAGTTGTTTATTTAGTTTCGGCTTTGGTACAGAGAAAAAATTGTGCGTTCATTAAAAAAAAAAAAAAAAAGCACTAAAAGCAAAAAATAAGCACTAAAAACAAAAAAATAAGGGCTTTAAAGAAAATGTAAGCACCTATAAAGGCCTTTATATTTTATTTTCAAATATAAGGACTTATATGCCTTCTGACCACTTTGTATGTTTGTTTCCAACCCAGCAAGTAAAACCTCTTCAATATTTTTATTAGCAAATTCTTTGCCATTGTCAGTCTCAGCCCTCCATATCGTGAACACATCCAACAGATGATAGGTAACTTAATTTGCTTTTATTGCCCTTTACTGAACAAAGTTCATTAAATGGTCTTGTTAAACCATTATAAACTTAATGTCTCCATTCGCTTCTGACTGTAAGTCAGTAAGATCGACCAACTTGACACCTTGGATTCAATTTAATGCTTTTAACAAAGTGTGTGTGTGTGTGTGATTTTGGCAAAGTCTCGAGGGCTATCTGCCTAAGGGGAGGGATGCCTTCGTGGAGGACTTTCTAAGGGGAACTGGCTCGTATACACGTTACACATGGGGAAAACCACGAAAACGCCCATGCGGCCAGCCCGTTCGTGGGATTCGAACCTCGGACCGAACTACCAGTGTTCAGCGACTTTACCGCTCGGCCGCTGGTGAGCCTGCTTTTAACAAAATAAACAAACAGAAAAACTTTGTCTTGGAACAAATTGCTTCTTTTGACAAGATTCACAAAGATTTAAATATATCAATTTTGATCACAATATGCTTATATTTTGTCTTAAGCATTTTTATCATTCTATTGCACCCTCCATGGCAAACTGCAATATGAATCTCAAGAGTTTTTTGAAAATTCTCCTCCAGAAAAGCATAAAGTATAATTGGGTCTTTTTCATTTTTAGCGGCAGCAATATGTTTTTTAAAACAACCAATTCTTAACAATATCATGCTTTGATAGTCGATGCTAATCTTCTGCTTATTTGCCAGAAGTTTTCTCTTCACTTTCCTTATCTCTCTTGGGGGGGGGGAACTTCCAACTGACAATTTTTTCCTTTTTTCGATTTGAGCATATCAAAACCATCATCAAAATCTGCTCTCGGAAATCTAAATCATCATCCACTGTGCTTACACAAAGAGATTAAAATTTGTGAAAATTTGAAAACGTTTATGTGTATGCTAGAAACTGACGAAAGTAATACCAAATTGAGACACAGCAGAACACAGGACATTTGTGAATGCTGAATGTAAAGTACATGTGAGTGTTTTGAAAAATGTAAGTGCCTACATCTAGAGGGGAAAAACAGTAGATTTTATTCAGCTGTGGCCAACAGGCAAAAACAAACCTGAGTGTTCACCACAGCTATTGTACATTTGCAATTTCGTAAGGTGTTGATGCAGGAAAATCACACTCATGCATAATGGCAAATCTCAAAACGAACACACTGAAAATTGCTACACTTTCCTTCATTGATGGAAATTATTAATAACAAATGGTTCATATGATAAACTCTTATAAATTATTCATTTAAACCGGTTTATTATTATCAATAACTGAGTTTTAAAAACACCTGACCATAAATTCTATAATATATGATTAAATGACAGATTTTATATCTTGATTTACTATGTTAACTACAAAAAAATGAATATTTATTTAACTGCTTCCTGTGCTTTAACGAGTCTGACTACTCATGATTGAGATTTTGTCCCAAACATAAACATCATGAGACAGGCTCGAGAACAGAAAGCAGAGCCAAACATAAACATCACGATTCAGGCTTGTGAAAAGAAAGCTGGGCTAGTGAGCATTAACATAGTAATTTCATGGTCGTAACCCAACGTTAGTTCCTATCAGTACACCACATGAACCACATGAGTTAGTCATGATTCTTTATTATATAAATTATATATTAAAAATATAATATATTTATAATATCTGCAAAAGACAGAAGGATTAAAGTTTACTTCTACTAAAGTTTACTTACTTGAAGTGTTATTTATTTATGAAATATAATTTTGAAACTGTTATTTATCAAAAAATATATTTATAATATCTATGAAGGATTAAAGTTTACTTTCACGCCAGCAGTATCGCGCAAAACTGACTAATACAGGCATTTATGCTTCGTCTCGTGACTGTTCTCAAGCATCAGTCTGGCTTGTTTGCCACGCATATAACCCATAACACTTGAGTCCAAGTTTCGTTGAGGTAAATGGCATGGAAAGGGGTAAATGTAACATAAATCTTGAAAATATTATCAGCATTGCTTTCAATCATTAAATATCATAATTCAAAAATCAATGCAGAAAAATGTGAAAGATAAATTTTTAAGCAGGTGTCCTTTAGATTTATCATAGCACTTTCTACATTACATTGACCTTTATACACTCTCGTCCATAAATTAAGGATAATTCGGAGTCACGCGGAAATCGAACTCTAAAATAAATATATAACCTGTAAAATCACTACACACAGCTTCAAGAATCATACGCAAATTTCAGGAAGTAACCAGATGACACCGATGGTACGTCACAATGACGAGAGTGTAAGAGAGTGATATATAAGGAATACAGGCAAAGAAGTAAAATTGTTTGCAGGCGCTTTATAAGCATTTCAGTGCAATAACCCAATAGTTATGACACAAAAGATGCATTTGGATGGTGGTTTACATGGTAGAATTATCGGCCGTCTGGAATGTGGGCGTACCCAACTGGAAGTATCAGACGAACTTGGAATTGCCCAGACTGTCATCTTCAGGCTTTGGCAACGATTCCAAGATGATGGTAATGTGAGTAGACGTTACAGCACAGGTCGCCCCAGAGTTACAACAATTAAGATGCGCACAATTTGTGTTTATGGATGACAATGCCCATCCTCACCATGCAAACATCCTAAGGGAATGCCTTCAATCGGAGGATATCACCCGTATGGAGTGGCCAGCATTCTCATCGGACTTGAATCCAGTAGAGCGCCTGTGGAACATGCTTGGCCGAGGAGTTGCAGCCAGTCAACCTCCTCCTACATGTCTACCGGAACTTTGGAGAGCATTGCTTTTTGAATGGTGAAATATCCCCCAAGATCAGATCGATAATTTGATACTCAGCATGCCTAGGCGTTGTACGGACTGTATTGCATTGTCTGGGAGACATACAATGTATTAACAATCATACCAACCATGTAATATTGTTTTTTTTTTTTTTTTTTGTAAATAGTTTTTTTTTTTGGTACTTTGCTTCAGGGAGAAAAAAATCGCTATTTTTTTAATAATATCAAACATATAGCATATTTTTTTGCTCTTTACTTTTTGTTTAATAAATAAACTTTACAAATAAGTCAAATTTGTTCTGCTTCTAACTCTTCCTTTGCCTGATTTTGCATTATCCCAAATTTATGGACATGAGTGTATATATATCACAGTAATTATTTCAAACTTTTGAACAAAAAACAAATACTTTGTTTGTGACTATTAAACAATCAGTGTTACTCCATGAAAACAGCAGAAAGTAACGAATTAATGTTACCTCAGGAAATATCTCTGTGGGAAAATTTTGATTTTTATTTTGTTCCAACATGCTCAATACTTCCAGTATAAACTTCTTTCCCTGTCAAAGGTACGTATTTGTGGCCTAGACAAGTAAAAATATCACGATTTAAATTATATTATTTAAAATATACTACTCATACAAATGGTGCACATAAATGTGATTAATTACAATGAAAATACACATGTAGCAAATCATAAAAGAAGAGCACTTTTTTAAGATCTTTTTATTTTATGCATAAAATTATATACAACATAACATTTTCAGTAATACCAGTATTCCATATTAGTAATTCTTAAATTGTTTGGGCCCCAGCCATTTGAGTAAAATTGTTAACTCATGTTCTGCACCTCATAAGAGACAAAATATAAATTGTAGCCTTCAGATTAAACACAGTACAAAGTCTGAGATCTCTACTCCAATATACGGAATAATCTAAACTCTGGACCTCAAAGCCACCAACAAAATTTATTCTTTATGAATTTTTTTTATGCTTCATACATGCACATTTGATTGTTTTCCCCATAATAAAACATGTAGAGAGTCCCGATTCTCAATTTCACTTCGGCACTAAATAAAATACCTTGTTATTGAAGAAACAATCATTTTAGCATAAATTTGTGTAATCAATAATTTGGCTCCGTATATGTGTATCTACTTGGCATACATCTCAAACAGAAACATTCTACGTAAAAACATTGTTGATTTTAAAACTTTTATATCTCTGATGCCAACCTGGCAAATTATTATTTATTATATTTTACTTTCATAACCGTATGTTTATCAAAGTAACTTGATCGTATCCCTTAAAAAAAACTGTTTATTAGGGAATGATGGAAAAATTAATGTCGCAAATGACCAACAAAAAACAAAAATGTTTGTGGAAAATACAAGAGAAGAAAAATGCTTGGGATAACAAGAATGATAACTTATGGCATCATAGTTTTTGGGAATGGTTTTTAATGCGAAATATATACATTATTTGTAGGTACTGTGGAACATATGAACACTATTAGTTAAAATTGCTCATTTATAGAAATAAATCAAGTGCACAGCCAAAATTTGGTACATAACGACTCCAACTGAAAAACAAGTGTTGTTCATACATTATTCTTTTTGTTTTTAAGTGTGATCCATTACTAATTTAATTTAATGATGATTTAATTATACACAGTGAAAAAAAACCTGAAGATTGGTTACGTGACAATACAGATAAACTGCTTAGTATTTTTCTGTTACTTGCATTATAATATGGGTAATTCTATTTTCCTGTATTTTTATCTCAGATTAAATGATTTTTGGTTAACCATAAGCATGTTCCCCAGTACTACCCCAATACACCAAAGAGTTTAGTAATTCATAGTCCCCTTGAAATATGTTTGCCAGCTATCTGATCAAATCCTACTTTTTTCTGAATAAAAATTGGAATAAAGTACACAGCTGAATACAAGAAACTAACAGGATTAAATTAATGCAGAGTAAGAACCAAAGATTTGTTATGAAAATGCTTATATAATGACAACAAAGAGTTTAATAGAAAACATTTTTAAGGCTTACAAAAATAACTGATTATGTTATGTACTATATATTTTTCTGGACATCTGATATCTTCATCAAGAAATAGGCTTAATTGACCAAAAGAAGACAGCTCTTCACTGGTCATGAGAGATCTAGAAAATACAAATTATATACACTTTAACACTTTACTGAACACTCACTTTACTTACACACACACTTTACTGAACAGAATAAATAAAAAAATTTCTACAACTAATGTAAAAAAAACTATAACATTTCATTACTAGAGAGAACAAAGTATTAACTGTGGATAATCTCTCAAAACTGCCATCAAAGCCCCAAAGTAATTTAATTTTTACTTTAATATATTATAAACACTAAAACAAAGTTCTTACAAAAATATTTGAGATCAAAGTCATCCGTTTCTGCTTAAAACAAAAGCAATACATTTATGTTTTGCTTTCTCTACTTCAAGTTACTGCTTGGCATACCCATGCAGACTGGCTGAAAATGATCTTACACTTTTTTAGATAAACATTATAGATATTATAAACTTTTCAACTGACAATTATCTGGTAAGTGTGTGATCATGTGGACGTCTTTGACGAGATACATTATTTTGCTGAAAATCATATGAACCTGCTCTGCTTAACTATCAAATAATTCTAATCCTACAAACACATGAATCCAGGCAGAAAGTTTTCCCACCTTCCATTGACAAAATATATTAAAAGAATGTTTGCATCTGCCTGTTACATAATTATTACATAACAAGTTCTATGAAATACATGATGCTAGAGTAACAACCAATAAAAATGCCCAATGTCCATTCCTCAAGTGAGTAATATAACATATATAAATAAAGATTAATTTTTGTAATCAAAGCAAGGTCTCTTCACAAGATTTCTCAGATGAGGTAAGTTTTCAGCTCATTTTATATTACATAAATATAGTTAAGAAATGAACTTTGATCACATCCTTAAAGTCACTAAACATACTGAATGCTGATGTTAAGAATATTCTTTACATAGCAGCGGCCAGAATGATGCCACATGCTTGGAACACTCTATATCTTTTAAAAGCACACAATTCATTCAAATCAAAAATTTTATATGCTGAAGATAAATCCTCTATAATTTTCTACCTACACCTTTCAAGCTACATATGTGACTCATGAAAGCTGTATTAAATGATGAACAGTCTTTATGGCCATCATGGATCATGATATTCAAGGAACCACAAGGAATACACAAAGGCATTCCATAAAATTAAGTTTTTTGAAAACATGTTAATGATGAAAAATTTTTAAGCACCGTTTCATTGCTTTATGTAATTAAAACCATTGCTATAAAAAAGGAATTACATGATGGCTTAACTCATTATAAAAATGCTTTAAACTAAGGCATTAAAATTTTTGCCCTTATGATACATTTTATATTTTTATTTATTGTAATTTATTTTTCCACCAATCCTGCCGATTCTTCTAGAACATATTTCATGATGCTAGCTATATTCTGCTGGTTTGTAAGCAGTTAACCCCCTATAACAAAAGGAAACGATGAAATTCAATCTATTTAAATTATTTTACTTTTTCTATTCTCCAACTTTTAGCAAGAAAACATTTGTATTCCCACTTCTCTTCTAAATATTTCACTTCTAAAACATCCAGAATATGCAAAATTTCTCATCTAATACTTATTCAGAAAAATGGTTCAAAGCTAACCAAGACCCTTTTTTAAATTATAGCAATGAAAAGTCCAAAAAGTACCAAAACTATAACTCCTCATGCATCTAGGCATCATTGCCTTCATCGAGGCAATTCTATAATTCTTCAGAAAGAACTGCATTGCTGCTGAGACTAAAAGTTAAGGCTGCACTTTTTTTATCTAACTTGCATATTATCCCTCGTATATGGTGTTTTTTTTGGGGGGGCAAGCACACTAAAATGAAGCAGACAATCAGTTGAATGACAAAAAGAGACAAAGATACTAAACACAGATACCAAAAACCAGGATTATAATGACCATATGGCAAAACTTTCAAATTGGCCCTTGTGACAGCAGGCACTTTCATGAAAAAAGGATGACAATTTTATACACCAGGTCTGAGCATTCTATGACCCACAGGTCACAGAGCAACCCACTTCAGTTTCAGAAATAAGGTAAAAGGCAAATATGAAACAAACACTTGAAGAATATATAAAAACATTAATTGAAACTAAATAACAATAACATTTTTGTTTGATTACAAAGTTCCAGTCAAGAACACACATTTTTATTTTTAAATTTAAATTGTAGTATAATTTCAAGAAGAAATTGATAAGTTTGGCAGTGCTGTTCTATAATTCCTTGACATCTGAGAACATTAATACTGTTAGCTCAATTCTAATCCACTCTGAAATGTTCAGTAGTCCAAGAATGACTTCAGTAGCAAAAAAAATCGGCATTTTGTTCAACTTATAAATGCAAGCAAGTACTTTCACACATAAAATTTATTTTTTAAGTAAAAACAGGCAGAGCTTAAACACCAAAAATTTAGATGCTTTTGTTATTAAAATGTTATTAATGAAATTTACTTATGTTTGTTTTTATAATTAAAAATTGTAATTTTAATTTTTACGTTTAAAGTTTAAAGCATGTTAGAATTATTTTCTCAATCAATCTTATTATTCACCCAAACTGATGGATTTAAAATAAAAACACCCCTGGCCCAAAATATCTTCTTAATACACACATTGTGGTTGATTTTGACCCACAGCCAAAAAAAGGTTGCCAACACCTGCTACACATCATTCCAGGTCAGTTCCACTAAACAGCATTTTGTATAGCACCTTTAATCTTTTGATGATAAATTTTATGTTTTGAAAATAAGCTTTATCATTTTTGCATATCTACTGCTTCTAAATTTTGTAAATATCTGCAATTAAGATGTTTTTTCATATTAAATCCATAGTTGTCTTCGAATCTTTTTAAATTGCATGGGCCTTTACCAGCATAATAGGCCACAGGATCACTTTGCTCAGTTCTGTCCCGATTTTCATGGAGATGAACCCCCAAGGGTAAGGCCTGAAGACACTCCTCTTTCCCAATCGCTGTCGCTAAGCCACTCAACAGGACTTCAGCTCACCATATATTTATAATGTCATTAAGCCACACAAACATCATGCCTCCCAGAGGATTCAAACCCAAACCCAATGAAATATACAGAAGCCAGGACTACTAAATATTATACTGATCAGGGCAGCATAAACCATATCATGATGTGACACTGATGACTTTTATATTTAACAGTTTAAAAATCTGAGCAGAACTTTGTTTCATTTATCATAGAAATCAAACTACAGGATGAACAATGCAAATCAGGGGCAGCTTACTACTGCAACATAAAACACATATCATACAAGGCTTAGAATATATATACTTTGTCAGCATCTGCTCAAGGAGCCTGTAATCACTTTACAGAAAATTACTAAAATTTTCAAATTAGCCGAACTTCCAAAACTGCGCTGACATGGTATGTCATAATCATCTCAGAAATTAAATATCTCGGTAAATTTCTTTTCCTACCTGAGTCACACTATTAATGCCATATTCTTTATAATGAGCGTAAATCTTTACTAACATAATCATAGGGAACAGGGGCATGTAAAGACTTATATTTTACAATTTTTATAAAATTTGTTTCAGAGTTACATTTTAAGTAAAAAATAAAAGCTTAAAACAGCTGCCTTTTACTTAAAATAAGCCAAAAATTTTTGTTGCACATCAGTTTTATGAAACTGAATATAATTACACACTAAACATGTTTAAAAACAACAGATATACTCTTTATTATAAGGAAAAACTCAACCATAAAAATGAGGGAGGAAAAAAAAAACAGCTTCTACAATCACTTATACAAAAATAAAGTCGTTACTGATCAAATAATAGCAAATTTATTGAAATTTCTCCGTAGTACCAAATCACTCCACATATGTACTCCATTTTTAAAAGATTTGATTATAAACTTTCCATTACCCCAGTCCCATCAGTCTGAAAATTGTTAAAATCATATAAATCAGAAATTGCCATAGTAGATACTTCAGGCATATATATATTATACCAAATTGTAGCAAAGATACTAGCACAGAAACTCAATATATGACTCAACATCCAGAAAATTATCAACAATGATTACTCAACATAAAAAAGGTATCTCCGTGTTCTCTGCCAGCCACTTCATTAAAGAAAATAGCAAATTTTTGGTTAAATTCTTCACCAAGCATCCATATTCAACAATTAAATGCGACAAGGTCAAAATCATACCCAAACCCTCTGCATAAAAACAGGCTAAAAATCAGAGAAATGCAAGAAATTACTATAAAACCATGCTGCACAAGACACCTTCTCTTCTATACATCTGGACATCAATTCTAAGTACAAAAATCCTGCAGAAACCCATAAAACAGATGAACGTGATTAAATCGTCCTTTCCAGCTCCAGCTGACAAAGCAGACAGGCCATCTGTGAGAGCTCCTTTATTTTTTTAACCATGTCTCCAGCATGTGAACCTGCACACTTTTATTTTTAACTTTATAAAATTTATTTTTGAAGATTAAAATGAAAAAAGGGGTGAATATCTGTATCATTTAATATGGTTCTGTTACAAGAAGTTTATGACTAACAGTTGCAAAATTAAATTCAGCATAAGCAGAAACAATATATGTATTTAAAACTATTTTGAAGAATTACAAATTCTATGCATTTATGTAACTCTTATGCTGTAAAGAAAACTTCATAGAAATCCTGCACAGTGCTTCTCTCCTAGACTCCTACAGGTCACTGCCTCACCATCCATTCCAGACGTGACAATACCTATTATTAATTGATAAATTCACCTTTTTTATTCTTATTCACTTCTGCATTGTTCAATTCATTCTGTTTCCTAAGACAATTCCCATTCTGATGGTTATTTTGCTACCAAACTATGTATGTATGTTTAACACAATACAAAAATATCTTGGAGTTCAAATTACTTTATCTGCATTCTTTACACAACTTTTAATCTACATTAAAATTTATTTCTATAGTGTTGCTTATTACATATATCCTTTCCTTCAACTTCTGATATTTGTTATATATTTTAGTTAACATGATAAAGAAAATGAATAATTAGCACTTATAATATTTTAAACACTCATTTAAAAATATCTTCGGATTTTACTGGTTAAGTGCATAAAAGCATTAAACAATATTATTTTAAAAAAATTCTTTTTAAAATAATATTGTTTAATTCTTAATTTTTTTTAGTTAAAAATTTTTTACCTTTAGTTAAAATGCAATCTTGCAGATAATAAACTCTATTTACTTTTTAATTATTATTTAACTCTGAATTAAAATTTTCATAAAATCTGAAATTCCCATACAGGAAATTCAGATATATTACTTTGATATTTACGAGGGTTGGAACTTTAATAGTGGCAACACAGCTGAAAAAACGCTACGCAACAAAACCAAAGAATATCGAGTATACCACACGTAAACTACATACCTACCTTACCTCTCAGTAAAAAGACTCGTCCTGTCTACGTCACGCGCATGCGGAGTGACGCAAAGAACGGATCCTTGTATTAGCTCGCGGTCTAAAGTAAGTGTTGTCAGGATGTTTTCAAAACAAGAACAACGATGTTGGATAAAAATTGAATGTGCAAGAGGTCGTACAGCACGACAGTGTCATCAAGGGCTTCAAGAGGCTTGCAGGGAATCTGCATTGCCTTACAGAACCGTAGCAAGATGGGTGAAAGCATTCAATGAAGTACGCCAAAATGTGGCAGACATGCTGCGGCCAGGTCGTCCGAGTGTCAGCGATGCAGACGTGCAAGCTGTTGCCGCACTAATGGACAGTGATCGCCGCAAAACGATTCGTCAGCTGGCCAGACAAACAGGATTAGCTCATACGACTGTGCTGCACATTCTGAAGGAACGCCTGTCCATGAGAAAAATTGCTTCATGATGGCTTCCACATCAACTGACGGAAATGCAGAAATGGCTACGATACGATGCTGCCCAAACCCACCTGGAGCGCTATGAGCGCGAAGGAGATGCTTTTTTACGCCATATCATTACACTGGATGAGACTTCGGCCAATGTGAAAGCTATGGTGATTCTCGTGTACGACTGTGATGGTGTCATCCTAACGCATACTGCTCCCCCACAGCAGACCATCACTGCGCAGTATTACTGCTCATTTTTGGAGCACAATCTCTGAACAGCTTTGAGAAAAAAACGGTGAAACTTTCTGCAAAACGCTTCTCACATTTTGCGCGATGGGGCTGGGAAGTGATTTACCATCCACCATACTCCCCAGATCTAAGCCCTTGTGACTATGACTTAATTCTTATGATGAAGGAACCACTTCGTGGCACTCGCTTCCAAACTGTTCCTGATATTCTTGCGGCAGTAGACCGGTCCATTCAAACTATCAACAAAACAAGCGCTGCTACAGGTATTCTGCGACTTCCACGTCGTTGGAAGCGATTTGTACACAATGCTGGCGACTATATTGAAGGACTGTAAAACATGGTGACATGAATCACTTTTGTATTCCTTGTAAATAAATAGTTGCCACTATTAAAGTTCCAACCCTCGTATAATATGTTATTGGCCATGCTTAGAACATTGCCATCAACAATGTGCAAAATTTGCTGAGTTTTTGAAAATCAAAGTTACAGCAGAATATACCCAATATTTGTCCATCAAATTGCTTTTGCCAATAAAGGTAAAAATATGACATTTTACACATAAACACTTTAAAATTTTGGTAGCAAATAACTTTCATGTGCTACCGCAACCATTTTATAGCATAAAACTCTTTTGAATTTAAGAAAAAATAATTATGTAAAAACCTGTATAATGTAATTTTTTATTCAAATCCTGGATCGCTACAGTTATATTTAAAATTATTTCACACTTTTCATAATTATAAAAAATAAAAATTTAAATTCAGATACAAAAAAAATGAACCAGATTATTTAATTTCCATGTTTGAAATCATATTCAGAGACCATACACAAACTGAACACAATGTTTGCATTTATACATGACGAAGATAATATATAAGTTTATAAAAAGGTTTCTGATGTTAATATTGGGTCATCTGAAAAATTCTGCATTGTTCAAATTGAAGTACGTTTTCTTATTATTTTGTTACTTCTGATACTGAGTAACCTTGATCAAAGTGGACATGTTCAAATACGATCTTTTCTATTCGCATTGCATAA
Source organism: Stegodyphus dumicola (assembly GCF_044657685.1). Classification (NCBI taxonomy): domain Eukaryota; kingdom Metazoa; phylum Arthropoda; class Arachnida; order Araneae; family Eresidae; genus Stegodyphus; species Stegodyphus dumicola. The sequence continues at coordinate 134,678,273 of NC_140771.1, read as the reverse complement.
TTCTAGAATGTGCTGGAGGCCCAACAGCGGCCGAGCGGTAAAGTCGTTGAACACTGGTAGTTCGATCCAAGGTTCGAATCCCGTGAACGGGCTGGCTGCATGGGCGTTTTCGTGGTTTTCCCCATGTGTAACGTGTATGCGAGCCAGTTTCCCTAAGAAAGTCCTCCACAAAGGCATCCTTCCCCTTAGGCAGATAAGCCTCGAGGCTTTGCCATAATTAAATAACCTAACTTAGAATGTGCTGGGCGCTTTTTTTTTTTTTTCCAGAACAGTGAACCTATAAGTACTTTTTGTCATATTATGCTCATTTATTTTAAAATGGAAAAAAAAAATGCTAATTAGATTGCCAGCAAAATGTGTGCTGTTTCTTATGACACAGTTCCAAGGTAGTTTGAGAATTACAAGCCTGTAAATTTCAGCTCTGAACTATGCAACATTTCATGAGAAAGATCATAAGGTATGCCAAAATATCTCTTTTGGTTAGTAATACCAAAAGGGGAGTGCATCCAAAAAAATTAATGCTTTGTGCACGGAAAGACTACAAAGAAATTATATACTACAAATTGCTGCCACCAAATCAGACGAATTCAGAAAAATACTGTTTCCAAATGGCAGTTTTAATATAAAAAAAAATCAATGCAAAGAGCCCAAAATTGACCAACCTTTCTATCACAACTATGATTGGCCCAACGTTTCGATGAATGTCAGATGAAAACATACTGAGCATGGATGAGATGTTTTGTGTCATCCATGCCCATATTCAAGACCTTGCCCTCTTGGATTTGCATCACTTCAGGTTACTTAAAGAATCTCTGAATAGCCTGCAGTTCATTTTTTTTTTTTTTTTTTTTTTTTTTTTTTACATTATTTAACAACATGTCAATAACTTCTTTTAAGAATGATCCTAATGACTTTTTAAAATGTAAATTTTTCAGGTGCTTGAGAGATGTCACAGAACCAAAACAAAAATTATAGGGACAAAAACTCGGAATAAAATGATGCTAAAAAGTTCAATGTAGGTTTCCTATGTTTCTGCTCAGTTTCATTTGTATTTATCATCAGAAAATTATAGATGACCCAACAGATTAACTGATAAGCACTCTATGCAAATTGTTATAAGTATTATTCAACATAATGCTTTTCAAAAATAAAATTTTATTTACAAAATCTTACAGAACCCCTGTACTAGAAAACACTGGAAGACTTTAGTATTGGCAAACAGCCAAATCGTAGGAGTGTTTGAATAATTTAAAAATGAAAAATATTTCTAGTTTGACTTCCTTTGTATGAATATTATATCATGATTCTAAAATAATAAAACTTCATAATTAATGAGATCCTCTCAGCATTTGAAAGCTTATCAATTAATTAGATAATTCATTCAGCATACAATATGGATCAAAATTGAAAATTAAAGTAGGTTACCCTCTAGTAAACCAGAAAATACCACTGAATGACATTTCCGAAGGAAAAAAATCACCTCAAATTATTTTAATATGTTTATTAATAAGGCACCTCAAGGCAAATTGACAATGATGCCAAAAAACCCAAAATTTTGAAATTAAATATCTTAGACAATTTTTGTAATATGGAAGTTAAGCTTGTGTTTTATTTTTCATAACAGGGATATAAATTTCCTGAATGTAAGAATCACAGGCACCAGGGAACTGCATAAAAAGTACATTTTGTATCATTTGCAAAATTCAATTTTTTGAACAAAAAAGAAAAAAAAAAGGGGGGGCTAAAGCATGAATATTCATGTCATTTAAAACTTTTTTTTTGTAACTGGAAGTAGATATCCTTGATTAACAGTTGTGAAAATAAAGGCTGTGTAATCATTTTTCTGGACATGGTTTACATGTGCGCATGCGTTTGTGTACATGTGAGTATTAAGTGTTCATTTATCAAGCATCATTTGTCAATTTTTTAATTTAAAAAACCTATTATATTAGTAATGAAACAATCTAATTCTATACCTGCAAAATTAAATATATACAATAAATTAAGAAGACATTTACCTTAAGAATTCTTCAACATGCCCCATACTTTCTTTAGTATTTTTACCTCCAACTTCTTGGCAAAGCAAGGTTATAAATTTTGGTTGATAACGCTTAACCACCTGAAAAATTTCACTTTGAATCAGCATGTATAACATTAATTTTCTATGCATGCAACAGAAGGAAATAGTATTAGCCTCAAATTCTTTTTTATTCAAAAAGGGAAAATATAACACTGTCTGAACAAAAAATTAATAAATATTTAAAATCCTATTAAATTTGCAACTGGGATCGACTAAGTCTCATATACAATTAAATGAAAGAAGACTTTGTGAAAATTGAATGCCACAGAAATATTTTAATTCCCCTTCAAAATTTTCTCATAGAATTCAAAATTTAATCTCGCAAACGAAGTACTTTTTTGGTATTATATTCCCCCTCCTTTGTTTTAAAACAGCTGATGATTTCATTTTGGTTAGAACTATTTAACCTCACTCAAACATGTATAATCTGAAATGTATCATAACTCTGTGTGCATTACATCAATAATACAATAATTTCATTCACAGACAGAATATAAATATTTAATACATCTCACTCCTAATGTTTCTTGTTTCTCTAGTGGATTTTTTTTTTTAATAATTGTTATTCGATTTAAAAGCACAATATTTTGCCTTCTAAAATATACACTATTATATGAGGCATTATGCATTTGACATATAAAATTAAATCCTTAGCTGGGTAAACAAATATTTTCATTACTTTTCTTATTCCAAATTACTCATTTCTGCATCAGGCACTTAATATTCAGCCTTAAAGCAGTTCATTCATTTTTACACATCTAATTTATAAATACTTGATGAGTTTTGTTAAAAATATCATTCCATCATTTCTAAGCACAATATAAAATTAAGAACGCAATTAAGAAGCAACAGCTTTTGGTACTAACACTGTAATGGTTTAGTATCGAAAGTCCAAAAACAAGGACTATGACATTCAAGAAGCAGAACGCTCTGGCCATTCCTTCTGATGTTGATGAGGCCTGCCCGCCAGAACTTGCAGAAAAAGATCAGTATGCAATCACTCGAGAGCTTGCTATGGAATTAGATGTTAGCGCCATGTCCATTATTCATGCTATGCATTGCATAAACTTGACATAAAAGTTCAATTACTGGGTGTCGCATGAGACGAAGCAGATACAGACAGACATGTTCAGGCCTGCACTAATCCATTTGAATATCAATGCAAGGATAAAATTCTGGACCACATCGACACTTGTGATAAAAAGTGGATTCACTTCAACAACAAAAACCGAAAAGTGGCTTGGTCTGCATGCGGTGATCCTGTCGGCAGCATTGCAAAGTACAATTTTGACTAATAAAAAGATCATGCTTTGTATCTGGAGGGATATCCGTGGCATTATCCAAAAATAGTATCTGGAAAGAGGTAAAACCTCAGACAGTAAGGTGTACAGCTAGATACTAGTCCATGCTGACACTACTATCAAGGAAAAATGTCAAACTGAGTTCCGGCGCAAGAAGGTAATATACTCCATCAAAATAATGAAAGACCACATGTGTCTGCATTCACCAGCTGGACTCTGTACAGACTTGAATCGGATCTTTTGCAACAACCACTGTACAGCCCTGACATTGCTCCTTCGGACTTATAACTTCTTTTACATCTGCAGCTACATCTTGCTGGTGCTATATATATTTATATTACATATATATTATATAAACATAATATATATAATATATATTATATATATATTATGTTTAAGGCATGCACTCTTGCAATTCAAATCATAAGACAAGGGGTTAAAAGATGGACAGATAAAACATTTTAAGCAATGCTAGCAGGTGATTATTTCATTTTTACATATGTGGAGTGTTTGTCCAGCAAAACTTCTTAGTAAAATTTCTTAGTTTCATAGAATAAAAACTGGTCTTCACCATCCCCCATAAGCATTCAAACATGATATCAAAATCATGAATGAAAAAAAGAGGGAAAAGCACATTAATAATGTCAAAACTAAATGTATTAAACAGATTTTCGAATCCAATAACAACTCGCAAGGCACATGAAACATATTACTCAACTTCCCTTTAAATTTCCAGTTACATTATATGGCAGTATCTTTCAGACTCTCCCTTGTTTTCATGCAAATCGGATTAAACATAAAAGCATAATTTTTGCAAAAGTTTCAGCAAAATCATTTAAAGAAAACTTACATCTTCCATGGCTATGAAATTTGATGCGTCATGAAAAAGATGTATCTTGACTAGATCAAAGATTGTATGACCAATACTCCAGCGTGTTCTCATGAATCCTTTACTCTAAAAACAGAAAATGAAACAAAAAAAAAAAAAAAAAAAAGTTATTTAACAAATATCAAACACCTTAGTAAAAAAACATAAGATAATGTGCATACAGCATACTTTAGAATTAAGTATTTAATATGTTTTAGAGTTAAGATACGGAAAGTAGTACCAATGAATTGCTGTCTATTAATTTTTATAAAACTATCATATCCAAAACCTCCTAACAGTGTTTTCTTATCATTATGTAGGCCATGTAATATTTCAACACACTTTTTCTAACTTAATTTATAGCAGAACTCTGTCAAATTTTTTAATGATATAACCAAACCAGAAGTCTAAGAATTATATTAAATAAATGCAATTTAAACATTTCAAACTTGTATATGAGATAAATTTTTAATGAAATGGGAATAAATTTCTATACATGAGTATTTTTTAAATTTGATTTAAGGTCCAAAATTTTAATTCCAATACTAGAAATGATATTGTTCATGCTTTTTACAAAAAGGGCTCAACTGATTTACTTTAATACAGCATTTATAATAAAAAGTCCAAAATCTGGATTTTTCATATTCGGAATGATCTAATATCTGGACTTCAGAACAGCCTTCAGCAATTTTTTAAGATTTTTTTTTTCTTACAAAGTATTGGAATGGAGAGTATAATACTTTAAAAAAAAAAAAAAAAAAAAAAGAGAGAGAGAAGAAGAAGAAGCTGTTCCATAACAATGATTTTTCTCATTGACTAACTGAGATTCCTACTCATTCAAACACCTGCTGGCTAAGTGGCTATGACTACACTTTTTGGTCTTGAATGGTTGTGGGGGGATTAGCATTTTTTTTAACAATATAATTTATTTTTTAACATAAACAATAACTGAATGTCCAAGACATATTTTTTGGGAGCAGGATGTCGCTCATTCTAGTCTAAGTGGCTATGACTACACTTTTTGCCCTTGAATGGTTGTGGGGGGATTAGCATTTTTTTTAACAATATAATTTATTTTTTAACATAAACAATAACTGAATGACCAAGACATATTTTTTGGAAGCAGGATGTCGCTCATCCTAGTTTCTGTTCACTGGCATAGCAACAGGAGAAGGAATTTGATTCTGAGGAATTTCAGTTAACATTGCAAATTGTGCTCTTTCTTAAGTTTTTAATTTGATACAGCTTATTATTTTTTGGAGCTGGTATAATTGGCTCTGCACTATTAAAATTAAAGTTAGAACTTTAGTATTACAAATTAAAAGTTTGAACTTTTTGAAATCAAAATTATGTTAGGAATATGGCACTGAAGAGTCACTAGAACAACAATGAATAACAGAAAAACTATTCATAATTCTAAAAAAGATAATTATGACAAAGTAGTGATTGAATAGATGAGATAGCGATGCTGCACCATTGAAAGTCCAATGCTAATGGCTCTAGGCAAAATATTTAATGAGGATGAAGTTAAAGGCTTAATTCGTATATTCAACAGGTCAGTTAACCAAATTTTAAAATCACCATAGCATGAGGCAGTTCAAAATTTCAGGCAATAAAACTTCAGCTGATCCATGTGTATTCACCAAACTCATTAACCCCTTCGCGCCGACTGTCACGTATACGTGCCAGCAACGAACACACTTACCTACCGGCCGACACGCAGGCGTGCCAGAGGATTGTTCCGTTCTCTACCGACTGTCACGTATTTGTGCCAGTACTTTGGAACGTTTTTCAAACTATAATTTCTGCCACAAGATGTCACTGTATGTCCATATGGTTTCAGATACATGTAAATTAGACCTTCTACTCGAAATGAGAGAAGCATGACTCACATACACATGTTTTTAATTATATAAACAAACGGGGAAATAAATGTTTCCGAATGGCGTGATTTATGATGTCTCTTTAAATCGCACTTTATTCGCACGTGGTAGTTGTTTACTGTAAGTAGAGAAGTTTTATTTGCTCCAAAGCGTTGGGTATTTTGGTTTGCAGTTCAGTTTTTAGAAAATAATTAGATCTTGTTAGACGTGAATTCTTTGTTTTTACTGTTGCAATGTCGAAGCGTCGAAAACGTTTAACAGAGCATGAAATAGCAGAAATGATGCAAAATATTTCAGATATTGATTCTGAAATTCTGATATTGATTCTGAAAGATTAACTGAAAGACATTTTCTAAAACTTTGTTCAGAAGAGACTGATAAGAAAATGAGACGACGATGCTTCATTTGTTCACATTCCCGGAAAAATCCTCCAAAACGGCAAATGAGTTATTAGGAGTGCAAGGAATGTAACGTAGGACTGTGTGCATAGACTCCAACCTTCAGCAAACCTTGTCAGTAGTCAACGTGCAAACGACATTTTTACAACTTTGAAAATGCGCGCATAGAGTATGTTGTAATTAACCATTCATTAATTTTAAATTAATAATTAATTGTAATCAATTTTATTACATTTAAAATCCATATACATATAAAACTGAATAATTAAAAATATAACTTGTAAATTATATGCACATTTAATTAGAAATTTTCTTTTAAATCCTCAAGCATTCACTAATAAAAAGTACTTCAAATCACTACTAATCATAGAAAAAATCAGAAGCTATAAATCATATCTTTATTCTGGATATGATTTCTACAGGGAAATAAAATTTAAATAACCAAGAATGATACATATAAGTATTAAACAAAATACGCATAATTTATGAATGCAAAGATTTATATGTAGCATGCTTAGCAAGCTTAAGTTCTGATTTTGAGAATGTTTTTTTATAACACAGTTCTTCATTTGCCTGCATATTTATTTTTTCAATCAAAACTGCTTCAAGAGTTTTAAGACCTAAATTTGGTCGAAATTCCGTCTGATTTTTTTTAACAATAGAAAAAATTCTTTCGCAAGCTGCATTTGAATGAGGTATTATTAAGACAGCAAGCATTACAGAAGGCAATACTTTGTATTTAATACACCCATTCATATTTTTTTAATTTGGCAATTTCTCCCCATGCTATATCAATACACAAATCTACAATTTCTTTCAAATCATCTATTTGATACATGGAAAATTCAATTTCTACTTGATTAAGACATTTTTCATCAATAATGGATGGAAAAGTATTCATCAAGTAAAGAACAGATGAAAATGAGACTTCAGGTCTCAAGTTGATGTCAGCAACTTCAGCATGTTTTAGAAATGGATCACTTAGTGGAAATTTATCAATTATATATGAACATGCAGTTACAAAAAAAGCTCGCACAGAATTGAAAAATGATTTCACTTCACTTTCATTCAACTTGGCATTTTTTAAATATAGTCTTGTTTCCGCACCAATCACTAAATTTTCATTTTCTTTTTGTTTACTATACTTCTGAAATGGAATAGACATTAGAGTAACATCTTCATTTTCTTTAGAAATTACTGATGGTTTTACGAATCTAACAAATAAATTCATTAAAAGTTCAAAAAGTTCTCTTCTCAATTTATGTATATAAGGAGCTTGTTGTTGCAAATTAATATTTACTGTTATAAACAAAGGCAAAGTATTTTTCAAAAATAACAAGTACAATTTGGTGGTCGGTGACTGTAAAATTTTTTTAATGTTTTGCAATCTCTTTCCTTCATTCTCACTGTTATCTGGTTTATCTCCAAAAAAATTTATCACAGCATCCCACTGTTCCAAAATCCTTGTTATAGATTCTAAAAGAGACAACCATCTCGTACTGCAATATTTCAAAATTTTATGAGATTTTGCATTCTGTCCCAAAATTTGTTGAGCAACTTTGAAGCTATGCTTCCGTTTCGAACTTTTCTCCAAGTAAAAATATATATCTATTATCAACATTTCAATTTCTGAGCCAATTAATTTTTCAGTAGCTTTTTTTGCAGCTATATGCAAGAGGTGGCACGGACAACCTCGGGTGATTATACTTGGTTGATGCATTTTGATAAATGATGCTACACCTTTAAACTTTCCAATCATATTACTAGCATTATCTGAAGAAAATGATAAGCAATTTTTCCATTCTAAACCTTTGTTTTTAAAGTTTTCATTTATACAATTAAAAATACCTTCTCCTGTATTATTCGTGCATTCTAAAATAGAAATCAATGAAGTAATTATCACTCCCTTTTCTTTACTGTAGTATGTTATAACCAATGGGTACAGTTTGTTATCATTGTTATCATTACTTCCATCAGTACTTAGAGAAAATGATGTACTGCACACTGATTTTATAATATCAGCAACAGTATTTTCTGCAAGCGTTTTCACAATAGCAGCAGTTTTGGTATGACCGCAGCTAAATTTTTTTGCTATGGCAGAATCCGGAAACATTGCTTTGAAAAGCTCTTTGGAATGATCCGAAACAGAAAGCGGTAGATTATGTTCAATTAAAAAACGAACAAAATAGCATTCGGCTTTTATAGGATCTGTTTCATCATCTTTTATTAAGAAATTTGTTATTTCTTTAGATTTTACGGTGCCAAGTTCTATATGCTTTTGAGAAAACACATGCCGTTTACAGTCATCTTTTCCGCCATGAGCAACTGAGAAGTCCTTGTTGCATACACTGCAGTGTGCGTGATTCACAGAAATTTCGGACGCTTTAATGCATGGAAATTCTGAAGAATATGAATCTTTAAACTTCTGCTTTGATAATTTTGGCTTCTTCGTTCGAGGCAGCATTATGATTAAAAATCTTTCACCTGATTCACAGTTCACAAGACACTCGCCGTAAACTACACAATGCAGCCGAATGCAGCCTAAACACGCATCAGCGAGGAACCTGGGAGACAGACAATTGGGTGGAACTATTGATAAGTCGTTAACGGTTGGAGTTACTGATCTACGATTGGCTAATTCTTCAAAACTAGGAACGCACTCAACACGTGATATATGATAACACGAGTATTCAGCCAATCATCGGATGAATTAGTTGGTTCCGTTTTGCGTACTGGTTCTCCTGCTCTTGTTTCTGTAAAATCCGTAGTTTTTTCCATACTTTTCGTAGCTTGTAGTTTTTCATGAATTTCCGTAGAAACTACGGAGAATACGTACTAGTTGGAGTCTATGTGTGTGTAGATCCCTGTTTTCAAATTTTTCATACGAAAAGAGAATTTTAAGTAATATATTTAGTTTTCAGATGTATAATGTTAAAATTCATAAAATGGTGAGTAATTAAAATAAAATGTGTAAAATATGCATTTAAACAAGAAATAAGGTAATTAAAGTATATATATAAAAATATTTATAAAGCATAAGTCGTTTAAATACTCTATAGAGCATTATTAAACAATGCGTTTATACTTCGGAAATTTCATGGATTTAGGCTTAATAGCAAAAAAGCCCCCGGCCCTGGAGAGACGCTCGCGTAAGACACTGCCGGCCTCAGCGATAAGCGCTCGTTTTCGCTACCCGGCTCGAAGGGGTTAAGGATGAAAGTTATCACCAGAATTGACTGCTGTCATGACACTGGTGTTGCCTGGTAATATATGAATTTTGAAATACCCGAGCTACCTCTTCAGAAAAGACCTAACCTTGTGTCAAAGATTCCAAAGCAAGACTAATCGTTCTGGTATGTGCAAATGTTACAGGAATGCACAAATTTAAACTTTACACAATTGGGAATAACACAACTTTGACTTTTAAAAGAGTAAAATTTTCTCTATCATCGTTTAAATATAAAAGCATGAATGACAGAAACATTAACAAATGACTGATTTTGAAAATCATTTCATACCAGATACTCAGCAACGTTTGAAATTAGTTGATTTATCGGATGATGCAAAATTTTAGCACTTATAGACAACTGTTTGGCTCATACATTACTTAATGTTTTAGCTAATGTCTCCATCTTTTTCTTTCCTCCAAATTAAACATAAATCATTTGCCCAATGAGTATCAGAGTGCTTTGTACACTGATGCAGATGTAAGAAAGCCTTTTTAAAACCTATGTTGAATTTTCAGAACAGTAACAAGGCCATTCAAGAATTTTTCAAGTACACTGACATAAAATCTGCTTCGTGGATCATTGGACATCATTGGTCATAGAAAGATGTGTCTGAAGATATATTTAGAAATGCTTGGAATAATTTATTGCTAGCTGCCATATTTCACAGCGATGATGATTACAACAATCACAAAAATTATACATAAGCAGAAGGCAAAATTTTCCAATTAATGGAACTTGTAAAGAAATGTGGAAAAGTAATAATAAACAAAGATGATATAACAGACATTTTTCATTGCAATAACAATGCTTCAATTAGTCGATTAACAGATGGCGAAATCTGCCATCAAACAGCCCATTCACAGAATTCAAACCTTGGACCAAATTACCGTTTGGCCACTGGTGGGCCCTTTTCACTCCATCAAATCAAGCTTTACGAAGGACTGCAAGCTCACAACAACCTCATTGCATTATTGTTCAACAGAGCTTGTGTGAATGGGTTGTGGAGAACACATGGCCACATCGCATACCTTAGCAGAGGGTATACAGTGTATGGCACAGTTGCTACTCCTCCGCCTACCTTTAATGGTGCAGCAGCATATGACCTTCATTTGTGAACAGAGTGGTGCATGCGATTATATGAACAGAATGACATCTCTCAGACAAATTCTGCTTCTACATGCAATATCAAGGTAGACAAATATACAGATGCCTCCACAGTAGGAAGTGCTTCTTAGAATTTTACTGTATGAATCCTACAGGTCCAGCAGTAGGAGGTATAGTATGGGGTGCCCTGTACAGGTCAGATCGACGCCAGCATTTTGATGTGTGGTCAATTCAACATGAGGTCGTTTCGACGCGGGGTCAGTCTGACACCATACTTTTTTTTGTTCTTGTTTGACGCCATACTTTTAATATTTTTATTTATTTTTAGAATAAGTTTGCACCATCATTCAAATAAATTTGGTGTTATCATCATTTGGTGTTTCACACCCCACATTATGGGAATTCATAGATGGTCTCAGGCGTATTCAAAAATCAATTGATCAATGTTATGAACAATTTGTACGTGGAGATGAACCGCCGCACAAGTGGAATCGGTATCTGCAAGCTGATATGAGAATTAAAGTAATAGTTGAAGATTTTGAAAATCCGAGAAATAATGGAACACCTGAAAAGTGTGACGCATAACTTTGCAATGGATTAGTATAATAACGGTTCTGTGATGTAATCTAATTTATCTCTAATCTTATTTATGTGTAATCTTATTTACCTGTAATTATATTTGTCTGCAATATAATATAACTACTTTGTAACCATATGTTTTTTTACCATTTGCGTATTTTGCATTTTTGATGCTGTTTTCTGAAATAAATAAATAAAAAAAAAAACCTCCTTCATGTCCCGGGGCCTTGACGTTGGCAAGGGAGTTTCTCATTAATCTGGAACACAAACAAAAATCTAGAACACTTTCACACATATACACACATATATTTATTTCAAATATGCATGCAAACAATTGCTAATTCAATAAATAAAAATCAGTCATATTACTTACTTATATAATTTCATATTTATTCTATAAATAAATAAAAATACTAAAAAAATATGGCGTCAAACTGCCTTGGCGTCTAAACGACCTGCTTCGTTGGGTGCCATTTGATATGAGTTAAGCTTGTGTCAAGAAAGCATACAATAAACTAACTAGCCAGAGTTACATTACAGACATGAAAAAAACTGCGGTTTTTCCCATATCTTCACAAGGACTTCAGAATTACCTTACAGCAAGGTAATGCATAATCATGGAAGCAATCAATGTCAATACTTCAGCAACACACAAAAGGTTACAATTCTGCCTTGACTGTTGGATTCACTAGATGTTTTCCCAATTGAACATGTCTGGTATACAAATACTGCACACACTGGAATAACAGAGACTACCAACAGCTGCAAATGATAGAACTCTGGCAACAAATTTCAGTCACATGGATTGCAACATCTCAAGATACTCTATTTCCCAGCATATGAAACACAGTGTGATTTATCAGGTTAGAATTTAAGAAAAATACTTTGGTCAGACAGAAGAGGATCTATAATTTATCCTTAAGGTTTTATTCCAAGCATTTTTCTTAACTGATATCCCAGATATCATGAAACAGGCGAAGATTTTGCAACTATAATATTCAAGGACATGTCACACACATTTTAATTTAGTATACTGTTTAGGTTGAGTGTCATTTCCTCGTAGTTTTTTTTTTCTTTTTCTTGCGACTTTCCTCAAGTGCAACATTTACGCTGATGTGATCTTTCTTCTGGATATTATGCTACGTAATTTGCTGATTGCAGAATGCTACAGCCTGAATCTGTGGTGCCACAACTTAAGATAAGGCCAATGACAGACAACCACTGCAACCTCGATGAGCCAAACCCTAGATTCCCTAAAGTAATGTACAAGAATTTTTACTTTTGTTACAGTCATATAGCCTAGGCATATTTTCACCTGTTTTAGCATATGAAATTGTTACAAAGCTGAAACAGCTGATTTGCCTTTCAGATACAACAATTTTACCAGAAATTCATTATTGAGCAATACAACTGACAGTGACTCATCAAAATTAGAAAATATAAAAAAACTAAATTTCAGCAGATGAACAGCTTAATCTCTTTGGCATTTCAATTACCCTACAGTATATATTCCTACTTGTATTCATTGCATATATTATGGTCAAAGTAAAAAATCCAGCGATTATTAATAATAATCCAGTTGTTGGTTTAATGTGATAAATAACACAAAATAATCACATTTACTAATAAATATTTATAATCATCAATGGGGTTTGGTCAATGCAAATAATTAAGCATACTAAACATAAATTTCAAACTCTAATGAAATTTTAATGTCATGCAAACATGCATGAAATTAAAAAATGTATTACAACAATGATTACTGTTATTTATTACATACTTTAGCATTTTTCTTAGCAGTGAAATTCAATCAATGGGAAAAAAAATGTTTTATAACAATGATTACTGTTATTTGTAAGATACATTCATTATTTACTACATCAAATAAATTATATTATGAACACCTTACAGCAACAAAAAATGCAAATAAATTGAATTATAAACACACTGCTATTACATTTTAAAGAAATGATTAACAACTGTGAAATATGAAGTTACGGAGGGTTTCTGAATTTTTCACTGTAGCGATTTGGGCTACCATTACTTGTGCAATTACAATATTGAAATCCCTGACTACGTAAATTTCTTATGAGCACATTTTCTTACTTATTTTAATATTTGTAACTTTATTGACTAAAATAAAAGCTTCCTAGCATACACTAGAATAATTCTTTGGTTAGAAGTTGGTTTAAAGTGCCATGTTTTGAGCTTAAATTATTTTCATTTTGTTTAAAAATTGTAACAGCTATAATTCACCTTATCAGCCTTTCCCATGCCATCCCTCTGGTATTTTTATCCAAATGGTTTCTCCTAAATTAGCAGCTGCAGGTTTTAACTTAAAAAGTGCTAACATGTTTTCTTCTTGCTTATTTGGTGACAGTTTAGCACAGCGCTGAATTTCTTGAATATTTTTTGAGACTTCAACAATTCTTTCTCTTTTCCACTTCAGAATTATGTTGCTCCTTTTCTATTTTCCCAACACTCTTATTTCTGTTTTTCATTACATCTGCAACAGTCACTACCTCCCAGTCTTCATTCAAATCATCCAGTTCAACTTCCATATTCATTGCACCAGTATCTTTATCCTTGACTGAGATTACTTTCTGAGGATGGATATCAGTCTTAGACTCTTAATAATGCCAGGTATTCTTCATCTTCAATTCCTATTAAGTGGCAAGTAGGTATAAAGTGGCAAGTAGTAAAGTGGCAAGGCTATTAAGTGGCAAGTAGGTATACTTAGCTGTAAAGCTAAGTATACTTTAGCTTTACAGCTAAATATAGCTTCATATGTGCTGTGATCTCTTTCTAAGCAATGTGCTCCATTTCTCACAAATTGAATAAACTTTATGCCTTCTGACCACTTTGTATGTTTGTTTCCAACTCAGCAATTTCCAACCTCTTCAATATCTTGTTTCAATATTTTTATTAGCAAATTATTTACCATTGTCAGTCTTAGCTCTCCATATCGTGAACACATCCAGCAGATGATAGGTAACTTAACTTGCTTTTAATGCCCTTTACTGAACAATTTTCATTACATGGTCTCGTTAAACCGTTATAAACTTAATGTCTCTATTCGCTTCCGACTGTAAATCAGTAAGATCAACTTGACACCTTGGATTCAATTTAATGCTTTTAACAAAATAAACAAACAAAAAAACTTTTTCTTGGAACGAATTGTTTCTTTTGACAAAATTCACAAAGATTTAAATATATCAATTTTAATCACATTCTGCTTATATTTTGTCTTAAGCATTTTTATCATTCTATTGCACCCTCCATGGCCTCCAGAAAAGCATAAAGTATAATTAGGTCTTTTTTATTTTTAGTTGCAGCAATATGTTTTTTTAACACAACCAATTCTTAACAATATCATACCTTGATAGTCAATGATAATCTTCTGGTTATTTACCAGAAGTCTTCTCTTCATTTTCCTTCTCTCTCTTGGAAAAAAAAAAAAAAAAAAAAAAAAACCTTCTAACTGAGAATTTTTTTTCTTTTTTCGATTTTAGCATATCAAAACCATCATCAAAATGTGCCCTCTGAAATCTAAATCATCATCCACTGTGCTTACAAAGAGAGTAAAATTTGTCAAAATTTGGAAACATTTATGTGTATGCTAGCAACTGACGAAAGTAGTACCAAATTGAGACACAGCAGAACACAGAACATTTGGGAATGTTGAATGTAAAGTATATGTGAGTGTTTTGAAAAATGTAAGTGCCTACAGTAGATTTTATTCAGTTGTGGCCAACAGGCAAAAACAAACATGAGTGTTCACCACCGCTATTGTACATTTGCAATTTCGTTAGGTGTTGATGCAGGAAAATCACACTCATGCATAATGGCAAATCTCAAAAGGAACCCACTGAAAATTGTTACACTTCCCTTCATTGATGGTAATTATTAATAACAAACGATTCATGTGATAAACTCTCATAAATTATTAATTTGAAGTGGTTTGTTATTATTAATAACTGAGTTTTAAAAATACCTGACCATAAAATATATAATATATGGTTAAATGGGAGGTTTTATATCTTGATTTACTACGTTAACTACAAAAAAAAATGAATATTTATTTAACCGCTTCACATGCTTTAACAAATCTGACTACTCATGATTCAGATTTTGTCCCAAACATAAACATCATGAGACAGGCTCGAGAACAGAAAGCAGAGCCACACATAAACATCACGATTCAGGCTTGTGGAAAGAAAGCTGGGCTAGTGAGCATTAACATCGTAATTTCATGGTTGTAACCCAATGTTAGCTCCTATCAGTACACTACATGAGTTAGTCACAAATTTTTATTATACAGTCAAAAGTCGTTAATCCGGACTCGTCGGGACTTCGGCGATTCCGGATTATAGATCATCAGTTTAAATCTGGTAAGATGGCATGCAGAGATTATAAAATTAAAAATATGAAACCGTAATAAAGAACAATTGTGAAATAAAGAACAATTATGATTTAAAGGGTATCAAAATTTACAAAAAAAAACTTAATATTTATTTTTTTACTTTATTAAACATTTCTTTCAATGTAAGTTGCTTAAGTTGCTTCGTTTTTTATGTGATAATACATTCTCTTTAATTCTATAAACAGACATAATTTCTTCTTCAGTTACAAAGTTCCACTGTTCAAGTCCTATAATTGCTGTGTCGAGAATACCGACTAATTTCTCAACAGCAATTTTTTCGTTTTCAATAACCTCTGTCACTTTCTTCGCTATCGGAAGCGAATTATAATGACGAGGAATTTAATTTAAATCATATCAAAGATGGAGTACATCGAGATGAAATACTACATTTAATAAGGAATTATAACCCAAATAAAATAAAAACATCTGCCCTGAAGATAACGATAGTGCTGACAGATCAACTTCCAATTCATTGAGCGCGCGTTAAAGATAAACAAAGTTTAGATAAACAAACGTTAAAGTTTAGATAAACAAAGGATATGCCTTTATCCATTTTTTGCAGCAATTCCACTTTTTGTTTAATAGACTTTGAAACATACTTTCGCTTTGTAGATCCTTTACATATTAGTAAATATATATCAGAAATTCTATTTGACATAATCGAAAGTTCAAGCTTACTTTTATAAAATTGCTCTAACAGTCTGCAAAAAATAATAAGCCGAATCCAATTCGAAGATTAAGGAACAATGCAATCTGCAACAATAACTGAATTAGATCATTTTAGCTTAGCTTATACCGTCCGTTATACATTAAAAGTGCATTCGTAAACATATTTTGCGCATGCGCACAGGCATATTCGCAGCCGTAAAGGTCTTACGCGCATGCGTCAATACGACGCATGAGCAGAAAGTTTGTAGCTTTGTGGTCCGGATAGATCATTCCCGATTATGGGTGTCCGAATTAACGACTTTTGACTGTATAAATGATATAATTTTTATTAAAATTATATATTAAAAATATAATATATTTATAATATCTGCAAATGGCAGAAGAATTAAAGTTTACTTCTACTAAAGTTTACTTACTTGAAGTATTATTTATTTATGAAATATAATTTTGAAACTGTTATTTATTACAAAATATATTTATAATATCTATGAAGGATTAAAGTTTACTTCCACGCCACCAGTATCGCACAAAAGTGAGTATAATACAGGCATTTATGCTTCGGCTTGTATTGTGATTGTTCTCAAGCATCAGTCTGGCTTGTTTACCAAACATTGACCCATAACACTTGAGCCCAAGTTTCGTCGAGGTAAATGGCATGGGAAGGGGTAAATGCAACATAAAGCATTGCTTTCAATCATTAAATATAATAATTAAAAAATTGAAGCAATGCAGAAAAATGGTGGTGTGTGGTGTATTTAATGATGGCAAAGCACACTAAGGCTATCTGCCTAAGAGGAGGGATGCCTCCGTGGAGGACTTTCTAAGGGAAAGTGACTCGTATACACATTACACATGGGGAAAACCACGAAAACGTCCATGCAGGCAGCCCGTTAGCAGGATTCGAACCTCCGACCGAACTTCCAGTGTTCAGCGACTTTACCGCTTGGCCGCTGGTGGGCCCCGCTGCAGAAAAATGAGAAAGATAAATTTTTAAGCAGGTGTCCTTTAGATGTATCACAGCACTTTCTACATTACACTGCCTATTATATATATATCACAGTAATTATTTCAAAATTTTGGGAAAAAAAAATTCTTTGCATGTGACTCGGCGTTTCCCCCATGAAAAAAGCAGAAACTAACGAAATAATGTTACCTCAGGAAATATCTCTGTGGGAAATTTTGATTTTTCTTTCATTCCAAAATGCTCAATACTTCCAATATAAACTTCTTTCCCTGTCAAAGGTAAGTACTTGTGGCCTAGACAAGTAAAAATATCATGATTTAAATTATTTTATTTAAAATATACTGTGCATACAAATGGTGCACATAAGTGTGATTTATTACAATAAAAATACACATGTAACAAATCATAAAAGCAGAGCACTTTTTTTAAGATCTTTTTATTTTATGCATAAAATTATATACAACATATCATTTTCAGTAAAACCAGTATTCCAGATTAGTAATTCTTAAATTGTTTGGGCCCCAGCCATTTGAGTAAAATTGTTAACTCATGTTCTGCACCTCATAAGAGACAAAATATAAATTGTAGCCTTCAGATTAAACACAGTACAAAGTCTGAGATCTCTACTCCAATATACGGAATAATCTAAACTCTGGACCTCAAAGCCACCAACAAAATTTATTCTTTACGAATTTTTTTTATGCTTCATACATGCACATTTGATTGTTTTCCCCATAATAAAACATGTAGAGAGTCCCGATTCTCAATTTCACTTCGGCACTAAATAAAATACCTTGTTATTGAAGAAACAATCATTTTAGCATAAATTTGTGTAATCAATAATTTGGCTCCGTATATGTGCATCTACTTGGCATACATCTCAAACAGAAACATTCTACGTAAAAACATTGTTGATTTTAAAACTTTTATATCTCTGATGCCAACCTGGCAAATTATTATTTATTATATTTTACTTTCATAACCGTATGTTTATCAAGACACGACAACATGAGTAATGACTCATTCAACGATGCCTAAACAATATTTTTATATTAGTAACTGAATAACAAGGAGTATGGAAACCTTTCATGTTGACATTTACGCTTGGCGATGATTACAGATGCGCTAAATGTTGACGACGAAAAATTTAACAAAAATGTCTTTCCATATGCTAAAAATAGATTTTGTTAATGATGCTCATAGGCCAAAAGATTACATGTAGTGCTAATTGTTTAACACATAAACTCAGAGCCGGCACCCGAGATTGTATGGCCGAACCTGGAGGCAGAATATATGGAAGACAAGATTGTTGGAATTTAGAGAAGCACCGAGCAACAAAATTAAGGGATAAAAGGATATCTGGAATTTAAAGAAAGCTCTGGGATCCAAAATTTAGGGGTGGCAAAAATTTAGAACTTGGGGGGAAGTGCATGGTAGGAGACTTTAGGACCCATGGAGACTGCACCAGGCGATAAGATATCTAGTGCTGGCCCTTGATAAGCCTCAAGTATCTGCGGGAATTATTTGTTCAGGACTCCGATAAGCCTTAAACATGTGTAAGAAATAGACATGAGTATAATAAATAACTAATAATTATGGCTTAATTGCCTCAGTGTGCTATAGAGGCAAGACTAAATTAAGCGGAACAACTTGTCTTTCATCATCAATTTCATAATACATAGCCAATAATGTATGGCGGACGCTATTAAATTAGGCTAAAATGATTCCGATTCCAAGGAATTTCAATTCATGTAGCAGCTTGTGCAGTTCCTTAACCTTCTAGTTTATCCAGCTTATTATTTTTTTGCAGGCTATTTTTATTACAGCAATTTTATAAAAAATTAAAGTTTCAACTTTCAATTATGTCGAAAAGAGTTACTGATTCTGGAGTTGCAACAGGATCTAAAAAGCGAAAACCTACTTCGAAGTCCAATAAACAAAAAATGGAATTGCTGCAAAAAATGGATAAAGGTATACCTGTCTCAAAATTATGCGAGGAGTATGGCATTTGAAAGCCAACTGTATATGACATTAGATAACAGAAAAAGAAACTTTTTGAATTTTTGTGGATTCCAACACCCACAAACATATCATAACAAACTCGCATAACAGAAAAATTATTCATTATGCAAAAAGTGAAGATTATGGCAAAGTGATGACTGAATGGGTCAGACGGTGTCACAGCGAGGCATGCTATTGACGGATAAAATGCTAATGGCTCAAACTAAATTATTTGACTAAGAAATGAACTTACAAACTAAACATATTCGACAGGTTGGTTAACTAAATTTAAAAATCGCCATAGTATAAGGCAATTAAGAATTTCAGGTGAAACAATTATGATGAACTATTTGCAGATGAATTCATTGAACTCATTAGTTAAAAGTTATCTCCAGAACAAATTTGCAACACTGATGAAATTGGTCTTTTCGAGCAATATGTATCACAAAATACCTTGGACACCTTTACAGAAAAGACTTTAACTCGTGAAGAAGATTCCAAAGCGAGATTAAGAATTTTTGCATGCACAGATGCTGCAGGAATGCACAAGTGTAAACTTTTCGTAATTGGAAAAAATACAGGACATCAAGAATTTAAAGGAGTAAAATGTTTCCCATCATATATCATGCAAATAAAAGAACATGGGTGACAAAAGTGTTAATGAATGGTTGGTTTGAAAATTATTTCATACCCAAGGCTTGGAAGAATTCGGTTGGTTTACGGAGGCCTGACGTAAAAATTGTTCTGATTGTAGACAACTCTTTGGCTCATATGCCACTCAAAATTTTAGCAAAAGACAAAGTAACCGTATTATTTTTTCCTCCAAATTGTACGTCCATCATTCAGCCTATGGATATTATCAGAATAGTGTGCATGCTGAAAATGCAAATATAAATTAGAATTTTTTCAATCCTTGTTACACTTCTTGAACAATGGCAAGACTATTCAAGAATTTCTGAAATATTTTAGCGTAAAATCTACTTTCTGGAGCATCACACGATCTTGGGTCTCTTCAGATACTTTAAAAACTGCTTGGCATAATTTATGGCCAACATTTCATGTTAAGGATGATGAAGATGACAGCCGCAAATGTGAAGGCTTTCAGATATCTCAAACCAAAGGTTAAATTTTCCAAGTAATTTTCCAAGTCATCACTTTGCCATAATCTTAAAAGTTTACACTTGAAATTTTTAAATGAAATGTGGAGAAGTGGTAATAAACAAAGATGATATAACAGAAGTTTTTCATTGCAATAACAATGCTCCAATCATCAATCAATTAACGGACAGCGAAATTTGTAGTATGGTTCTAAATCCAGAAAATACCACTACCAATAGTGAAGAAAGAACACAGAAGTTATTGAAACTGAAAAAATTTCGATTGACAAGTTAGTCGGTGGTGATGTGGTGTATTTAATTATGGCAAAGCACACTAGGGCTATCTGCCTAAGGGGAGGGATGCCTTCGTGGAGGACTTTCTAAGAGAAACTGGCTCGTATAATTGTTAAACGTGAGGAAAACCCCGAAAACACCAATGCAGCCAGGCCTATCGCGGGATTTGAAACTCGGACTGAACTACCAGTGTTCAGCAACGTTACCGCTCGGCTGCTGGTGGGCGACAAGTTAGTCGGAATTCTTGACATACCAACTACAGTACTTGAACAGCAAAACTTTGTAACTGAACAATTATGTCCGTCTATAGAACTGAAGAGAAAGTATAAGCACAAATAACGAAGCAACTCAAACAATTTACAATGAAAGAAATGTTTAATAAAGTAAACAAATAAATACAGTACAAAATCCAAAATCTGGATGTCCATCATCTGGAATGATCTAAAATTCGGACATCAAAAACCTCCAAAACCTTTTTATTCGTAGGCTTTACACATGCATATTTGATTTCCCCCTCTGCGCATAATAAAACATCTGCAGAGTCCCAATTCTTAATTTCACTTCAACACTACATAAAATACCTTGTTATTGAAGAAATAATCATTTTAGTGTAAATTTGTATGACCAGTAATTTGGCTCTGCTGCTGCCTATCTGCTAGGCACACATCTCAAATGGAAACATTCCACATAGATCCATCATTGATCTGATGTCAACTTTGCAAATCATTATTTATTGTACTTTCCTTTCATCACTGCATGTTTATCAAAACATGACAAATTGAGTAATGACTCATGTAGCGATGCCTAAACAATTTTTTTATGTTAGTAAATGAATAATAAAGGAGTATGGTAACCTTTAATGTTGACATTACGCTTGGCAATGATTACAGATTTAAGTTAAATGTGCTAAAAATGTTGACGAGGAAAAATTTACCAACAATTTCTTTCCATACGCTAAACATAGATTTTGTTGATGATACTCATAGATCCAAAGATTACATTTAGGGCTATTTGAATTAAGAACAACCGATTTGTTATTCATATAAACCCAGAACCAGCGCCCATATGGTTGCATCGAGTCGCAGAATTTAGGACCCACAGAGGCTGCATCAGGCAGTAAGATATCTAGTGCCGGCCCTCAATAAGGCTTAAGTATATGTGGGAATTTATTTATTCAGAACTCTGATAAGCCTTACACATGTGCAAGAAATGGGCAAAAGTATAATAAATAACTAAACTAATACAATTCAGGCTTAATTGTCTCAGTGCGCATTAGAAACAACATAAAATTTAACGGAACAACTTGTCGTTAATCGCCAAGCCCATGATGCATAGCCAAATATGTATAGTGAAGGATAGCTAAATTTGATGATGATAGCTGCTAATTTTAAAGGTTTTCAGATATCACAAAACAAAGGTGAAATTTTCCAATTAACGGATTTTGTAGAGAAATGTGGATATGCAATAATAAATGAAGATAATATAAAAGAAGGTTTTCATTGTGATGACAATGCTTCTCAATCATCAATCAATTAATGAATGGCAAAATCTGTAGCATGGTTCTAGATCCAGAAAATACCACTACTGTTTGTGAAGAAAGTTACAGAGAAGTTACTGAAAATGAGAAAATTTTGATTGACAAGTTAGTCAGAATTCTCGAAACAGCAGTTACAGGACATCCACAATGTAACTAAACAAGAGATTATGTGTGTCTACAGAATTAAAGAGAAAGTATAAGCACAAAGAACAAAGCAACTTAAACAACTTACATTGAAAGAAATTTTTAACAAGGTAAACAAATAAATATTAAGTTTTTTATAAATATTAAGTAAGAGGTTGGACATATTTGAAAGAAGATAAGTGACATTTACGTTTTACTAATAGTTAGCTTTATGTTGATTTTTTTTATGTCTCATTTTGTCACATACTTGATCAGTCTAGAGCAGAGGTTCCCAACCAGTGGTACGTGTACCACTGGTGGTATGCAAGAAAAAAATAGGTGGTACACAAAGAAGCAAAGTATTTTTAACTATTTTTTTCAAAAGTTAAAATCCCAACATCCTGATTGAGTTTTTTCTCTTAACACTCGTAAATTTATGTGATCTGCGCTTTGTTCAAGATTGATGGTGGTAGTACTTTGTAGTAATGGTACTAAAGGGTTTCAATTTTTGTTTAGATGGTACACGTTAGTCAAAAGGTTGAGAACTGCTGGTCTAGAGGTTTAATAACAGGTAGATTTTATGTCAAACGGCAGAGGTTAAAATGAGAAGTAAGATCATAATCAGCATGATTCATAACAAAAGACTGAATATTATCACTGCTGCTGCTTGTCTAGAGAGAGACCTGCTGA
Source organism: Stegodyphus dumicola (assembly GCF_044657685.1). Lineage (NCBI taxonomy): Eukaryota > Metazoa > Arthropoda > Arachnida > Araneae > Eresidae > Stegodyphus > Stegodyphus dumicola. The sequence continues at coordinate 134,655,032 of NC_140771.1, read as the reverse complement.
TTAGAACAAACTTGAAAGGCCTGCTGTAGGCACGGTTAGCAAGTGTTGAAAGTTAGTCAAGCTCTGTTTGATGCAGTTAGTGTCATAGCTTTGTGCAGAATTTCACGGGTTGTAACCCAGTTAATATACTTTCAGTTCCAATAAGCCATTCAAGCACCAAAGTTGATAAGTTGTATTATTTTAAGTCTCACTAGATGCAAAGAATAAGTTTTACTTGAATTTCTACATTTTTGTGTTTTATCTTGTGACCACAGTGAGTATTAACCACTGGCGCTACGACTAAACTTCACGGTTGCGGTGCCATGCACTACAATATAACAAGCGGTAAAGTGTCTCATTTACGCAGCTCCACGTCTGTGAGTACAATCCAGAACTGTAACTCGAGAAATAAACAATCTCGTTGTTAGGCAACGTGTGCACCACGTTATTTTCATTTTTAGGCATGGTTTGAGACAAAAGCATCTTGACGTGCATGGCACGTCTTTTTAGCGCAAGTGGTTAATGAAAGGCAATAACTCGCTTTAATACATGGAGATAATTTCTAAGGGCAAGCAGTTAGTTATAAATAATTAAATTAGGTAAATAGGTAACCTTAATCATTATGGATTTACATGGCTACTATTAAATTTTTTTTCCAACAATATTTGTTAAAAAAGCCCTATTAAAATCAAAATCTAATAAAATTTCACAGTTTAAAATACATGTAATTTATGACACTGATTCTTAAATAATATTAGAAAAATTACACATTAAAAGCTACAAAACATGTATGTTTGTAACAACAACACTCAACAAAATATTTATCCGTCATTTTAATTTGAAGCCTTCTCAAACATTTTGGCTAGTTTATATTGATTGCCTTCTCTTTAAGCATCTTTTCTAACAATAATTAGAGACTTGCCTCAATATGCAAACCAATGCTCTCACTAGTTTCTGCATGCTTTATCTCCTAACTTGTCAACCACTCCACAATGTACCTATGAGGGTTTACTTGATCTGGCAAAAGCTAAACAGTCCAAAACCCTCCAGACAGATGTCAAGCAAATTATCACTAAGTCTGAAAGTAACTACAATATCAGACAAAGGTTTAAATAAGCCTCTTATTTAAAAAGAACTTAAAACATAAATGCATGCATAAATGATGTGCTAACAAAATCTATTACAGCTCACGGTGACGTAATTAAACACAAATTCAAACTAAAAATGTGGACTAGTGGTCAAAGATTATACAATTTAATTTAATCTGGTTCAGTAACCCTATCATATGAGGAAACAGAAATGGAAAATTATAGTAAAGGTTGAAATTATAAATAATTGGGTAATTTACATAATAACTGCACATATCTTTGAAGAATAATTTTCTTTATGTAGTCAGTTTCTTTCTTCAGCATGTTTCCTTTTCATTTTAGAATTTTTGGATTTAATTAAAGATTTCTGTTTTTCTAAAAAACACTAAATGCATTTAGAATGTATAGAAAAAAGTGACTAATTTAATTTCTTTAGTAATACGAAATTCAGAAGAAATATGAAATATATATGGTAAAGACCGGTTACAGAGATGGTGTGGCAGAATTTTTAGAATTTAGTGACACACCAAACAACAAAATCTAGAAATAGCAAAACTTTTATAATTTAGAGCAGGCATTGGAAGCAGAATTTAGAAAGGTACTATGCAGTTGAATTTAGGATCCACAGAGATTGAATCAGATGGGAAAATTTCTAGTGTTAGCTCTGTGTATGATGCACTAAGACATATTAGATGGACCTTTTAAATTGTAAGTTTTTTATTTCTTTATTAATTAAAAAATCCCTTTCTATAATCTTTCCTTTCTTTCCAAGTGATAAGATTAGAAGCATTTTTGATATTTTCCATGCTTGTGTCTGGTGAAAAGTACAGAAAATAAAGGGAAGACATGTTAAGAAAAAGATTCTAGTAGCAGGAGTAAAACATTCAAATATTATGCCTTCATTGTTCTTCCAGACGTTCTCCAAAAAGTAAGAAATTAATCGCAAACTTTCTGTAAAATACATCCATTACGCGTTTATACCATGGAGACATTTTTCACTTTGTCACATATTTCTCGAATCATCTAGAATCGAGGGTCTATAAATCTTGCCTTCAAATCCTTCTAAATTTTCAAAGCTGCAATGTCAAAAATACTAAAGAAAAATTATCCCAACCAATTTTGTAACAGCAAAGAGCCAGAAATATTTTTGGGGAAAAAAAGGGGGGGGGAGAAAAGTATAAAATTAATTTTATAAAGAAAACTGATGCATATTCTGAGAATTTTGAATATTCTAAGAGAATTACATCGGAAAAACGCTTACTATGAAAAATTAAAAAGAAGACTTTTTAATTAATTACATAGCTAACTTTGCTTTTGCTAAGAGCTGTTTTGTAAAATGTGCTTTATAGCATTATACCTTGTTTATTTTTCAGATTTAAAATATTGTATAATAAGTTGCCAAAATGAAACTTTATAATATAACAGCGAAAAATAAAAATTGTTTATTTTAATGTTATTTTTAAAATATAATTTCAATATATTACCATTATTTTAATGAAATTTATCAATGTTACAATGTTTAAAAAAAAAAAAAAAATCGTCGAAAAATTCCCAGATTTCAGAATTAAAAATTTTCTATATAAACTGACGTTAAAATTGCCAAAATGTTGACAAGTCGTCAAATTTAGAACTGCTTAATAAAAGAATTCACATCCCCAAAAGCGAAAATTGTTTAAGAGCTCTTTATTACCAAAAATGAAATTCGAAATGCTGATGTTTCACTTCTTGCTTAGAAACTCGAGTAAATATTAGAAATACAAACAAATTACAACCCGTAAACCCATTCAAAAAAAAAAAAAAAAAAAAAAAAATACATTAGTGAATCGCAAAAAAATTATTCCTCCTAAATGCTAATTGACACTCAAAATGGCAGTCGTAAAAACAACACAGAATTTTCAGATGATTAAAATTAAGGACCTTCTACTGATTTGGGCCAAAATTAAGGACTTTTAAGGACCAAAAATCGATTCCAAAATATTAAGGACTTTTAAGGACTGTACGAACCCTGTAATAGCATATCACAGCAACATAGATAACCACAGAGTTTAATAAATACAAGCATGATTGTTGCTCATAACATGTAATTGAACACTGCTTCAGAAATAGTCTACTCTCCTGTGTAATATTCTGAACCACTTAGAACTGAACTTAAAGACTACTACCACCAATTATGAAAACACATGTTAAATGTTCTGCAACAGCAAATTTGGATAATCATATGGACTTTTTGAAGTAACCACAATCATTAAACATTAGGTGTCTGCTGTTACAATTTTATTAAAAGTTTCTTCATTTGCCGTGCAACTTATAGTGCATTAATGCCTTTTTTTTAATAGTGACTTTCTGTACCTTAATAGAGAAAGAGCCAATGTCTAGAGTGAGACTTGAATCAGTCACATCAGAACCATGAGCTTTATCATAAAGAAAAGGTTTTCTACCATTATAACATTAAATGAGATTCCACTTTCAAGAGATCACCATGTTAAGCACTTTAGAATAAAAGAATATTGTAAAAATATTTAAAGCAATATGTGCATAAAAATAAAAAGTAGCAATTTACCTTTTCACTAATTAAATAAATAAAGAAAGACAGAAACTGCAGTACAATGCTTCTTTAACCCCTTGAGGACAAGTGTGCAGGAAATGAAGAGCAACCACAGGACTGAACGCCATGCTGAATACTTTTTTGCTTCATATAAATCCATATTTTGGTTACATACTCCACTGTTGTTATTAATTTTGAATTTATTTAGCATACAAATTTATGACAGTCTAAAACGTGACATATCTAAAAAATTCCTTTATGCGTGTTTTCAGTGCCATTTTGCTGTTCACAGTTCATTTGTTTACATTACACAAAATGAGCATGTTTACATCAGTGGAAGAATACACACATGCTTTTGAAAACAGCCCTTGTAAAGCTTCTTCTGGCTCTAAAAATAGAAAATATGATAGCGAAAAAGAGCCTAAAGAGGGGAGAGATTTCCTATAAGTTTAAAATTTTAATTCTAGTAATTCTGGTAGTGTCATTAATCAAAATGTGCCTACGCAGAATATAATATTGAAATCAACAAACAGATTCAATTTAGGGAAAGCCTTATTAAGAGGGGGTGTTTGTGAGCTGTGTAGTTATTTGTAATTTTTTATTAATAATCTTTTTCTCTCATTTAAGAGTGTAAAAATAACTTTAAAAGATGCAGTTTTCCTTTCAACAAAATTCTCGGATGCATATTTTGAAAAGCATTCTTCACTTCCTTAAAATATTTTCCTATTTTATCTCTCCATTATGTTTTTCGACACTTGTACCGGTTTTTAAGAACAGATCTATCTGTATTAAAAAATAATTAAGGTATGAGTGCATTTTACTTATTCATGAGCAAATAATCTATACATATAATATAGAAATTAGAAAGAGCAAAATGTAAACAAAAGTCAAAAAGTTATAACCTATTATCAGCACAACCTGAACAACCATTAGTCCCAAAGTATGCAGATTATCGAAACTGTACAGTGTGAGTATATATAAATATATAATTTTCTGTACATACTACATTACAACTTGAGGCTTAAATACCTAGATTAAATTAAATTTGGACTTGGATGTTCCTCATGCTTGGCTTATCCTTTACACAGCAGGTCAAAGATTCACTTAAGAAAAGCAATTCTACTAGAGTTTAATGTTCAAAATATTTCTCATAAAATGTAAGAGCAGGCTTTAGAAAAAATTTAAATGAATACTTATGTTTGAAATCTCCTAACAAAAAAAGAATGACACAGGCATAAATACTGTAAGAAAACTAAAATTATATTTCAGTTTTAATTTTATAAAATTTACAACTGAAATTATTGTAAAATTCCAAAGACCTTCAAAACAATCATTTTTTAAATTTTGCACAGGCATAAATACTGAAAGAAAATTAAAATTAAATTTCAGTTCCAAACATCATAACATTTACAACTGAAATTGTTGTAAAATTCAGAAAACCTTTAAAACAATCATTTTTTTAAATTTTGCACTCAAATGCTCTATTTGACAAAACTAAATTATGAAACATCACATAATAAAACTAACATACTATGTTTCCTCACATATTTTTCCCTTTTTCTTTTACTAACAGAAAAAAAAAAAAAAAAAAAAAAAAAAAGAGAAGAGAAAAAAAAAAGGGGGGGGGGAATTTGAATAATTTAATTTCCAAACGATGCAGCTACAGCTAAGAAATTAAGAAATGAAAAAGAGTAATCATAAATAAACAACATGTAAATATTATTATTTCTTTAAAAGGAAACCTGCATTCCAAGAAGAATACATAGCAGCATTACAGTACCTAATAAGATATCTTCCTTTTAACTTATCTATAACTTTAATCTCATACATTCTTATTGTTTTCTCTACTACTCCTTAGGCTTCAAATCATCCATAAATAATTAGAGAAGCTGAATGTGCAGCTGACTCAAACTAGATTGACTGACCGCTCATGTTTGCTAAACTGTGGCTAGTTGGTTCTTGTATTGGTCTGGCACGAAGTTCAATACAGTGTTGCTACCTTTTTGAAACTTCTGACCAGCATATTTTTAAATGAAATATTTAATTTAAAAAATTAACCTATTTTTTCCCAAATTTATGGTGAATAGAAAGTAAATATTTCTATTATTACATTTATTATTTATAATTATTTATTAAAAATATTGAACTAATTAATTATTTTAAAATTAATAAACTGCTCTGTCTGCTTTTGCTTTACTATAAAATTCAATAGTAAAGAAACTATAATTGTCTAAGTTAAACAAAAGGTTTAGACAGCAACAAGGCAAAAATTGTGAATTTTATCTCTTTAACTGTTTATTTTCTTTAATTTATGCATTTACCATATATACTATAATATATATGTATATTCAGAACTGGTTGAATGACTGAATAATTAAAACAGAAATTAAAAACTTATAAAGTGAAACTAACATTCACTTTACAATAAATATTTTCAGGTTAGAAATTAAAAATTTCACATTTTGTCACTCGAAACCTTTAGATCAGTTTAGATAAAGGTCAAGTTATATTCATTATCTGTTCCAACAAAATACTCAAAAATATTTTTGCAAATTTACTTTATTTAATCATAATTTTTATAAAAACCGGACAAACTGACAATTAATTCAGATCACAAATCTAAAAACCGGCTTGTCTGGTGAAAACTGGCTTGGTGGGAACAATGGATTAAAAATTTAAGGGAAAGGTTCAGTGTGACCTTCACAAATAGTTTCCAAGGCTTTGTATAAATGAAAACAATCACCATGTGGAAGAATCCATTTTAAAATTTAGGGAAGCTTGTTCTTTGAATGCAGCAAGGAAAGGAAATCATGCAAATATTTTTTAAATCTTCAAAATCAGGTCCTAAAAGGCTAGGAGATAAAATAGGAGAGGGGGGAATACATGAAGAAATACGGTACATTGTAAGGGTGAAATGACAAGCTCAGAGCACAGATATTTTTCTCTAATATTTAAATGAAAAAGAAATAAGCTATAATGAAATTATTAGAAATGTAAATGTTCATTAAGAATTAAAAGTAATTCTTTTCTGACAGACGTCTTATTTCCAAATAAAATGGCTACAGTATATTCAGATCTCATAATAGTGTGAAATTAATATTGTAAAATCTAAACTTTTTTAAAATCAGAGAAATTTAAAAATACAAGTAAAATTTCTTAACTCATTTGAAATCACAGGATTTGGATATAAATGCAAGTCCTCTAATACTCTCATTAAATTTCACTCACTTAAAAAGGTTAAATCACAAAAAACAAACCATTTTTAAATAAATAATTCTTATTCGTATATTAAATTATTACATTTACCTCTTGACATACAAATAAAATAAGCGTCTGAACCCCTTGACATACCAATAAAAAAATCTGATGTGTACACCACATGACTTCCTGGTACGGAATATTAAATTACACGCATTTTTTCTTGCATTTTATTTAAACTTATTAGATTGAATTAAACCTACTTCGCCGACAGTGCATAAACCACAATAGAATAAATGCATTCTTTAAAATTCACTTTGTTTACCATAGCGACACTCTGGCGCTAGGTTTACTTAACAGTATTATATTTCATTCACATTATAACTCAAGAATGCACAAAATGTATATCATTTAAAGAATTATCTAATCGTTGCTACATGTTCTATTCAAATACTATAATAAAGCTAGAACTATGTATAAAAGAAATTAAGCAAACAAAACAAAACAGAAACAGTTTTTCACAGACGATTGAGTATTTCTCATTTAATTAATTCAGTTCTCACTTTGCGAGAAGGCTACATAAAAACTCAAAATATCTACATTAAAAATTACGAAGTACTAAATCTCAAGAGTGATAACAAAAGTGATGGCTTATGACATCATAGTTTTTGGGAATGGTTTTTAATGCAAAATATATAAAGTAATTGTAGGTACTGTGGAACATATGAACACTATTAGTTAAAATTGCTCATTTATAGAAATAAATCAAGTGCACAGCCAAAATTTGGTACATAACGACTTCAACTGAAAAACTAGTGTTGTTCATACATTATTCTTTTTGTTTTGAAGTGTGATCCATTACTAATTTAATTTAATGATGATTTAATTTTACACAGTCAAAAAAAAAAAACCTGAAGATTGATTAGGTGAAAATACAGATAAACTGCTTAGTATTTTTCTGTTACTTGTATTATAATATGGGTAATTCTATTTTCCTGTGTTTTTGCCTCAGATTAAATGATTTTTAGTTAACCATAAGCATGTTCCACAGTATTACCCCAATACACCAAGAGTTTAGTAGTCCCCTTGAAATATGTTTGCCAGCTATTTGATCAAAAGAAACTAGAGGGATTAAATTAATGCAGAGTAAGAACCAAAGATTTGTTATGAAAATGCTTTTAATAAAAGCAATATGCAAGGAAAACAAAGAATTTAATAGGAAACATTTTTAAGGCTTACAAAAATAACTGATTATGTTTCTTACTGTAATGATGTTTTTTCTCGACATCTGATATCTTCATCAAGAAATATCCTTAACTGACCAAAAGGAGACAGCTGTTCACTGGTCATGAGAGCTCTAAAAATACAAATTATATACACTTTAACACTTTCCTGAAAGGAATAAATAAAAAAACTTCTACAACCAATGTAAAAACACTATAACATTTCATTACTTATCAATATGCAATTACAGATGCTTTAGCAAGAAACTTAGAGAGAACAAAATATTAACTGTGGATAATCTCACCAAAACTGACATCAAAGCAGAATAGCACTGAAGTAATTTAATTTTTATTTAAATATTTTATAAACATTTAAACAAAGTGTGTGGTCATGTGGACATCTTTGACAAGGTACATTATTTTGCTGAAAATCATATTTACCTGCTCTGCTTAACTATCAAATAATTCTAATCCTAGAGACACAAGAATCCAGTCAGTTAGTTTTCCCACTTTCCATTAACAAAATATATTAAAAGAATGTCTGCACTGCCTGTTACATAATTATTACATAACAAGTTCTATGAAATACATGATGCTAGAGTGACAACCAATAAAAATGTCCAATGTTCATTCCTCAAGTGAGTAATACAACATACATAAATAAAGATTAATTTTTGTAATCAAAGCAAGGTCTCTTCACAAGATTTCTCAGATGATGTAAGTTTTCAGCTCATTTTATATTACATAAATATAGTTAAGAAATGAACTTTGATCACATCCTTAAAGTCACTAAACATACTGAATGCTGATGTTAAGAATATTCTTTACATAGCAGTAGCCAGAATGATGCCACATGCTTGGAACACTCTATATCTTTTAAAAGCACACAATTCATTCAAATCAAAAATTTTATACGCTGAAGATAAATCCTCTATAATTTTCTACCTACACCTTTCAAGCTACATATGTGACTCATGAAAGCTGTATTAAATGATGAACAGTCTTTATGGCCATCATGGATCATGATATTCAAGGAACCACAAGGAATACACAAAGGCATTCCATAAAATTAAGTTTTTTGAAAACATGTTAATGATGAAAAATTTTTAAGCACCGTTTCATTGCTTTATGTAATTAAAACCATTGCTATAAAAAAGGAATTACATGATGGCTTAACTCATTATAAAAATGCTTTAAACTAAGGCATTAAAATTTTTGCCCTTATGATACATTTTATATTTTTATTTATTGTAATTTATTTTTCCACCAATCCTGCCGATTCTTCTAGAACATATTTCATGATGCTAGCTATATTCTGCTGGTTTGTAAGCAGTTAACCCCCTATAACAAAAGGAAACGATGAAATTCAATCTATTTAAATTATTTTACTTTTTCTATTCTCCAACTTTTAGCAAGCAAACATTTGTATTCCCACTTTTCTTCTAAATATTTCACTTCTAAAACATCCAGAATATGCAAAATTTCTCATCTAATACTTATTCAGAAAAATGGTTCAAAGCTAACCAAGACCCTTTTTTAAATTATAGCAATGAAAAGTCCAAAAAGTACCAAAACTATAACTCCTCATGCATCTAGGCATCATTGCCTTCATCGAGGCAATTCTATAATTCTTCAGAAAGAACTGCATCGCTGCTGAGACTAAAAGTTAAGGCTGCACTTTTTTATCTAACTTGCATATTATCCCTCGTATATGGTGTTTTTTTTTGGGGGGGGCAAGCACACTAAAATGAAGCAGACAATCAGTTGAATGACAAAAGGAGACAAAGATACTAAACACAGATACCAAAAACCAGGATTATAATGACCATATGGCAAAACTTTCAAATTGGCCCTTGTGACAGCAGGCACTTTCATGAAAAAAGGATGACAATTTTATACACCAGGTCTGAGCATTCTATGAACCACAGGTCACAGAGCAACCCACTTCAGTTTCAGAAATAAGGTAAAAGGCAAATATGAAACAAACACTTGAAGAATATATAAAAACATTAATTGAAACTAAATAACAATAACATTTTTGTTTGATTACAAAGTTCCAGTCAAGAACACACATTTTTATTTTTAAATTTAAATTGTAGTATAATTTCAAGAAGAAATTGATAAGTTTGGCAGTGCTGTTCTATAATTCTTTGACATCTGAGAACATTAATACTGTTAGCTCAATTCTCCTCATGCACTCTGAGATGTTCAGTAGTCCAAGAATGACTTCAGTAGCGAAAAAAATCGGCATTTTGTTCAACTTATAAATGCAAGCAAATATTTTCACACACAAAATTTATTTTAAGTAAGAACAGGCAGAGCTTAAACACCAAAAATTTAGATGCTTTTGTTATTAAAATGTTATAAATAAAATTCACTTACGTTTGTTTTTATACGTAAAATTGTAATTTAAATTTTTACGTTTAAAGTTTAAAGCATATTAGAATTATTTTCTCAAACAAACTTATTATTCACCCAAACTGATGGTTTTAAAATGAAAACACCATTTGCCCAAAACATCTTAATACACACATTGTGGTTGATTTTAACCCACAGCCAAAAAAAGGTTGCCAACACCTGCTACACATCATTCCAAGTCAGTTCCACTAAACAGCATTTTGTATAGCACCTTTAATCTTTTGATGTAAAATTTTATGTTTTGAAAATAAGCTTTATCATTTTTGCATATCTACTGCTTCTAAATTTTGTAAATATCTGCAATTAAGATGTTTTTTCATATTAAATCCATAGTTGTCTTCGAATCTTTTTAAATTGCATGGGCCTTTACCAGCATAATAGACCACAGGATCACTTTGCTCAGTTCTGTCCCGATTTTCATGGAGATCAACCCCCAAGGGTAAGGCCTGAAGACACTCCTCTTTCCCAATCGCTGTCGCTAAGCCACTTAACAGGATTTCAGCTCACCATATATTTATAATGTCATTAAGCCACACAAACATCATGCCTCCCAGAGGATTCAAACCCAATGAAATATACAGAAGCCAGGACTACTAAATATTATACCAATCAGGGCAGCATAAACCATATCATGATGTGACACTGATGACTTTTATATTTAACAGTTTAAAAATCTGAGCAGAACTTTGTTTCATTCATCATAGAAATCAAACTACAGGATGAACAATGCAAATCAGGGGCAGCTTACTACTGCAACATAAAACACATATCATACAAGGCTTAGAATATATATACTTTGTCAGCATCTGCTCAAGGAGCCTGTAATCACTTTACAGAAAATTACTAAAATTTTCAAATTAGCCGAACTTCCAAAACTGCACTGACATGGTATGTCATAATCATCTCAGAAATTAAATATCTCGGTAAATTTCTTTTCCTACCTGAGTCACACTATTAATGCCATATTCTTTATAATGAGCGTAAATCTTTACTAACATAATCATAGGGAACAGGGGCATGTAAAGACTTATATTTTACAATTTTTATAAAATTTGTTTCAGAGTTACATTTTAAGTAAAAAATAAAAGCTTAAAACAGCTGCCTTTTACTTAAAATAAGCCAAAAATTTTTGTTGCAGACCAGTTTTATGAAACTGAATATAATTACAACTAAAAGTGTTTAAAAACAACAGATATATTCTTGATAATAAGGAAAAACTCAACCATAAAAATTGGGGGGGGGGAAATAGCTTCTACAATCACTTCTACAAAAATTAAGACGTTACTGATCAAATAATAGCAAATTTATTGGAATTTCTCCCTAGTACCAAATCACTCCACATATGTACTCCATCTTTAGAAGATTTGATTATAAACTTTCCATTACCCCAGTCCCATCAGTCTGAAAATCGTTATAATCATATAAATCAGACATTGCCATAGTAGATACTTCAGGCATATATATATTATACCAAATTGTAGCAAAGATACTAGCACAGAAACTCAATATATGACTCAACATCCAGAAAATTATCAACAATGATTACTCAACATAAAAAAGGTATCTCCGGGTTCTCTGCCAGCCACTTCATTAAAGAAAATAGCAAATTTTTGGTTAAATTCTTCACCAAGCATCCATATTCAACAATTAAATGCGACAAGGTCAAAATCATACCCAAACCCTCTCAGAGTTCTCTTACTTTGTCTCAGAGTTCTCAGAGTTCAAATTACTTTATCTGCATTCTTTACACAACTTTTAATCTAGATTAAAATTTATTTGTATAGTGTTGCTTATTACATATATCCTTTCCTTGAACTTCTGATTTTTGTTATATATTTTAGTATCTTCGGATTTTACTGGTTAAGTGCATAGAAGCATTAAACAATATTATTTTTAAAAAATTCTTTTTAAAATAATATTGTTTAATTCTTAATTTTTAAAAATTCTTAATTTTTTTAGTTAAAAATTTTTTACCTTTAGTTAAAATGCAATCTTGCAGATAGTAAACTATTTACTTTGTAATTATTATTTAACTCTGAATTAGAATTTTCATAAAATCTGAAATTCCCATACAGGAAATTCAGATATATTACTGTCGTATTTATAATATGTTATTGGCCATGCTTAGAACATTGCCATCAACAATGTGCAAAATTTGCTGAGTTTTTGAAAATCAAAGTTACAGCAGAATATACCCAATATTTGTACATCAAATTGCTTTTGCCAATAAAGGTAAAAATATGACATTTGACACATAAACACTTTAAAATTTTGGTAGCAAATAACTTTCCTGTGCTACTGCAACCGTATTATTACATAAAACTCTTTTGAATTTAAGGAAAAATAATTATGTAAAAACCTATATAATGTAATTTTTTATTCAAATCCTGGATCGCTACAGTTATATTTAAGAATATTTCACACTTTTCATAATTATAAAAAATAAAATTTTAAATTCAGTTACAAAAAATTGAACCAGATTATTTAATTTCCATGTTTGAAATCATATTCAGAGACCATACACAAACTGAACACAATGTTTGCATTTATACATGACGAAGATAATATATAAGTTTATAAAAAGGTTTCTGATGTTAATATTGGGTCATCTGAAAAATTCTGCATTGTTCAAATTGAAGTATGTTTTCTTATTATTTTATTACTTCTGATACTGAGTAACCTTGATCAAAGTGGACATGTTCAAATACGATCTTTTCTATTCGCATTGCATAATTCTAGAATGTGCTGGAGGCCCACCAGCGGCCGAGCGGTAAAGTCGCTGAACACTGGTACTTCAATCCGAGGTTCGAATCCTGCGAACGGGCTGGCTGCATGGGTGTTTTCGTGGTTTTTCCCATGTGTAACGTGTATACGAGCCAGTTTCCCTTAGAAAGTTCTACACGAAGGCATCCCTCCCCTTAGGCAGATAGCCCTCGAGGCTTTGCCATAATTAAATAACCTAACCTAGAATGTGCTGGGCACAATTTTTTTTTTTTTTTTTTCCAGAACAGTGCTAAGAACAGAGAACCTATAAGTTATTTTTGTCATATTATGCTCATTTATTTTAAAATGGAAAAAAAATGCTAATTAGATTGCCAGCAAAATGTGTGCTGTTTCTTATGACACAGTTCCAAGGTAGTTTGAGAACTACAAGCCTGTAAATTTCAGCTCTGAACTATGCAACACTACATGAGAAAGATCATAAGGTTAGCCAAAATAACTCTTTTGGTTAGTAATACCAAAAGGGGACTGCATCCAAAAAACTCAATGCTTTGTGCACGGAAAGACTACAAAGAAATTATATACTACAAATTGCTGCCACCAAATCAGACGAATTCAGAAAAATACTGTTTCCAAATGGCAGTGTTAATATAAAAAAAAATCAATGCAAAGAGCCTAACAGTGACCAACCTTTCTATCACAACTATGATTGGCCCAACATTTCAATGAATGTCAGACGAAAACATACTGAGCATGGATGAGATGTTTTGTGTCATCCATGCCCATATTCAAGACCTTGCCCTCTTGGATTTGCATCACTTCAGGTTACTTAAAGAATCTCTGAATAGCCTGCAGTTAATTTTTTTTTTTTTTTACATTATTTAACAACATGTCAATAACTTCTTTTAAGAATGATCCTAATGACTTTTTAAAATGTAAATTTTTCAGGTGCTTGACAGATGTCACAGAACCAAAACAAAAATTATAGGGACAAAAACTCGGAATAAAATGATGCTAAAAAGTTCAATGTAGGTTTCCTATGTTTCTGCTCAGTTTCATTTGTATTTATCATCAGAAAATTTTAGATGACCCAACAGATTAACTGATAAGCACTCTATGCAAATTGTTATAAGTATTATTCAACATAATGCTTTTCAAAAATGAAATTTTATTTACAAAATCTTACAGATCCCCTGTACTAGAAAACACTGGAAGACTTTAGTATTGGCAAACAGCCAAATCGTAGGAGTGTTTGAATAATTTAAAAATGAAAAATATTTCTAGTTTGACTTTCTTTGTATGAATATTATATCATGATTCTAAAATAATAAAACTTCATAATTAATGAGATCCTCTCAGCATTTGAAAGCTTATCAATTAATTAGATAATTCATTCAGCATACAATATGGATCAAAATTGAAAATTAAAGTAGGTTACCCTCTATTAAACCACAAAAGAATACCACTGAATGACATTTCCGAAGGAAAAAAATCACCTCAAATTATTCTAATATATATTTATTAATAAGGCATCTCAAGGCAAATTGACAATGATGCCAAAAATCCCAAATTTTGAAATTAAATATCTTAGACAATTTTTGTCATATTGGAAGTTAAGCTTGTGTTTTATTTTTCATAACAGGGATATAAATTTCCTGAATGTAAGAATTACAGACCCCAGGGAACTGCATAAAAAATACATTTTGTATCATTTGCAAAATTCAATTTTTTGAACAAAAAAGAAAAAAAAAGGGGGGAGGCTAAAGCATGAATATTCATGTCATTTAAAACTTTTTTTTGTAACTGGAAGTAGATATCCTTGATTAACAGTTGTGAAAATAAAGGCTGTGTAATCACTTTTCTGGACATGGTTTTTATGTGCGTATGCATTTGTGTACATGTGAGTATTAAATGTTCATTTATCAAGAATCATTTGTCAATTTTTTAATTTTAAAAACCTATTATATTAGTAATGAAACAATCTAATTTTATACCTGCAAAATTAAATATATACAATAAATTAAGAACTCATTTACCTTAAGAATTCTTCAACATGCCTCATAGATTCTTTAGTGTTTTTACCTTCAACTTCTTGGCAATGCAAGGTTATAAATTTTGGTGCATAACGCTTAACCACCTGAAAAATTTCACTTTGAATCAGCACGTATAACATTAACTTTCTATGCATGCAACAGAAGGAAATAGTATTAGCCTCGAATCCTTTTTTATTCAAAAGGGGAAAATATAAAACTGTCTGAACAAAAAATTAATAAATATTAATAAATACTATTAAATTTGCCCCTGGGATCGACTAAGTCTCATATAGAATTAAATGAAAGATGACTTTGAAAGTTGAATGCTACAGAAATATTTTAATTTACCTTTAAAATTTTCTCATAAAATTCAAAATTTAATCTTGCAAATGAAGTACTTTTTTGGTATTATATTCCCCCCTCCTTTGTTTTAAAACAGCTGATGATTTATTTTGATTAGAGCTATTTTAACCTCACTCAAACATGTATAATCTCAAATGTATCATAATTCTGTGTGCATTACATCAATAATATAATAATTTCATTCACAGACAGAATATAAATATTTAATACATCTTACTCCTAATGTTTCTTGTTTCTCTAGTGGATTTTTTTTTTATAATTGTTATTCGATTTAAAAGCGCAATTTTTTGTCTTCTAAAATATAAGCTATTATTTGAGGCATTATGCGTTTGACATATAAAATTAAATCCTTAGCTGGGTAAACATAAATATCTTCATTACTTTTCTTATTCCAAATTACTCATTTCTACATCAGGCACTTAATATTCAGCCTTAAAGCAGTTCATTCATTTTTACACATCTAATTTATAAATGCTTGATGAATTTTATTAAAAATATCATTCCATCATTTCTAGACACAATATAAAATTAGGAACGCAAAACAAAATTGTTTTTATATGTGCTTTCAACCAATTTTTAAAAGTTTTCTGTACTTAAATCCTCATTACCACGAAAGGGAAAAGGAGATGCAGCAAAATTTGACAGATTGCAAGGACAGATTTAATATTCTAGATAATATTTCATATATCCTCAAGAGAACTTTTGGGAATGTCCAGAATTTGCCAACAATAAAATAATAATACTACAATTCAAGCTTTTTTAATGAACTGGATAATACATCACTTTTTTTATATGCCATGATGAAGTATCATCCATGTAGTATATGTCATTTCCATGTCCATATGATTAACAGGGGAAATAACAGACTCAAACTTTTAAAAAGATTGCCTGGCATCACTTGGGGTTCCTTGACTGATACTCTTTTGACCTCATATAAAACTTATGTCAGGCCTGCTTTGGAGTACGGGGAGTGAACTTGCAAGCCACTGCCTCCAGAACCTGTCAAGAAGATATTAACTTGATGCAAAATAAGGCACTTAGGATTATTACTGGTGCAGCAGGTTCCATTCCAATTGCTGCCATAGAGATTCAGACTGACACTGAGTCTTTAAAATTTAGAAGAGAAAAGCAGGTTTTAAAACTCCCTGATAAGTATGAAAGATCGAATTTGAAACATTGGAATAAGTATTCCCCCCCCCCTCAACTGAAAACATACAAATCATTTATCACTTGTGTTGAGGAACTCTGTACCCTATATAACATCATGCCTACTTTACTCCACCCTTTTCAGTTTGGCCTCTCTCTTCCTACTATTAGAGCTCCTACTTATAATCTTGCCATCGGTATGTATTTTGACTCAAGATCCAACTTTGTTTAATATCAAATTTATTTCACTTTATAAACACATACATATTAATGTGACTATTTACGTGTATAGTATAATGATCAAATGATCCATACATTTTAATGATAAAAAGCATTCAGTATCTCAGTAACGTAACTTAATTGCTGCTTACTTAACTGCTTAGAACAGGAATTTTCCGATCACAATATTCAAATTCAAAAACAAAACTGGTTGCCAGGTTCAAACATAAAAAAATTACAAAACAAACTATTAAATAATAATAAAATCGAAATGCTAAACTTAACAGGAGTCACAACATCCTCCTTAAAAACGAGCCTTAAAAGCAATGCAAATTGAAGCAGTGAAAATGTATACATATATAATACACATAAACTTTAACGAATGAGATGAAATTGAACTAAGAACTATAAATGTGTGAATATAAATATAACAATACAGAACAATAAACACACAAATAACATTATAATTATCAACGTCTAAGAAAAAGTCAATAGCAGTTCATTAAGTCCATCCGTTCACCAGGCACTACTTGACGACCGTTTTGAATTACCTTTACATCTTCTGGAATTTCACTATCACAAGACCCAAGCATTTCACCCAGGCAGTTTTATGACTTTTAATTCTGACAACTTTACCAAGACTAAATTTTATTGGGCTGTCAGAATTCACATGGCAGATATTGCTTGCTACAGACTGACACGGGGGGGGGGAGTCCCTATTCTAGAGCAAAACCATGTTTCCCACAAAATTTTCAGCTTGCACTTTTATTATATTCATATTTAAAGTGAAAAAAATTTTTAACTGTAAGTAAGGATTTAGCTGCATCTACCAAGAAAACAACACCAAAACAGATTCTCAGTATTTAAGAACAATATAATCCTCCTCCTCCTCCCTTTTATTTTTGATTTGATAGTTATATTAAGATCAACCAAAACCTCAACCTCTTAAAAAAAAAAAAAAAAAAAAAAACTTCAAATATACATATTATTAAGAACTTATAAATCATCTTTGAATGAAATTATTGAAAAAAAATTATTATTTAACATACTTGGAAAAAAAAATTATTTCCTGCAAGATACCAAGCATTTTAAACAGTTTTCCTAACAAGTGAAGCAGAAACACAAGTATTGTTAGACACAGAGACAGTTTGCTACAATTTATTCAAATATATCCATCTCTTAAAAATTACAATACAAAGGTGGTTTCCATTACAATTAATACAGTTTTGCTGCATTATATGATAATACACACCCACACTGAAATCGCAAATTTGCTATAGACTTTGAAGAGCATTTGTGAATTCACTGCCCACTTACAGCAGAAGTATTTGTGCATTTTAACATTTATTCCAATGATGTCCAGTTTGCTTATTATTTTACATTCTTTTTTTCCCACAGAAGAATGCTCTCCTCATGTACACAGTGATCTGTTTTCCCCTTAAACAGAGATTAAACACAAACTCGGCATTGCATGTAACTTCAGCACTTATGTATCAACCCTGATCACAGCTGCCTAAGAACTGTTGCAACTTCAACGTACACTCCAAAGAAATACACCAATGTAATAAAAATCCACAGTTTCATTATGAATCATCACAATAAAAACAAATGTACTCAATGGAAACTATACTAATCAGAAAAGTAAACATTGACAAAACTACAAATCCTTGTGTCAAACACACATGTGCTACTCACATACCCGAGTTGCCATATAAATACATAAATATTTTCAGACAACATCGTCAGATGCTATAAATACTTTTTTATAGTATGCATATTGCCTCATTAATTCTCTTTAGTGGATTTTTGGTAGAAGGTGCAGATAATCAGAAAGTACTTATGAAAGTTTGGTACTTTTCCGTTTTGCCGGCGCAAGTGATAAAGTCGCCAATAATGGTACAACCGATGCCAAACGGAATATTCTCGCTGGTAACCTTTTACGCCTCATTTTTAAAACAAGTCGCAGAATTTTTTTTTTTTTATCAGATTGATTGTTTCTTTCAATACTGGCATATAATTACACAGAATTTTTATCAGATAGTTCAGTTTTATGTCTAAGGCCATTTTCGGTAATTACGTCAATTAGGATGCAATCACAGCACTTACCCGAAGCCGAAAATATAGAAAAGGTAAAGTCAAGGGTTAAATTCATCTATTCTAATGAGAATGCATTAGCGAAGTAAAGCACTGCGGTTTTACATAATTTATGAGTAAGCTATTTGTACGAATTGAAATATTTCTTGCATTTAAACTTGTGTTCCAAATTAAGATTTAACTTGAAATTAATGTAGATAATTACTGAGAGCATTAGATTTTTGTAGAGTATTTTACGTGAGATGAGATCGCTTGGGGTCACGTGATATGAACCGGCGATTCAGGATGTTGAACCATGAAAGCATAGTAAATTCTTAAATTAATGTCTTTTTACAAATTTATTGTCTTTATTTATTGGCTTTTTATAAAAATTTTAAGCGGTATTAAAATGTTTATGCCTGCAAAATAAAAAATTCTTAGAACTAACATTTTTTTAAATATTTTTTATGTGTATACTGTATGTTGTCGCCAATAAAGTCTGCTTGGCGAGATTTGCGCCGGCGAAACGGAAAAGTACCGAAAGTTTCACAAAACATGCTGCAATACAGAAACCTTAATCAGGAAAAATTTATGCATTAGCATATTTTAGCAGAAAAAATATGGTCAAATAATGTATATTTTGGACTTGGACCATTCAATAGGGAAGACCTGACTATTTAATGTTTCCAGATCAAGAAATCGATATTATTATACAATTTTCTGACTGAAATAATGAAATTCTAAAGCTTCAGAAAGAAGATAAAAAATTTATAGCCCTTACCAGTAAAAGCACCCTGAGCCAAATTTTCAACAGTTCTTGTGGCTGTAAAAAATATAAACATATTACAAAATCCTTTTTTTTTTTTACTTGATACATTAAGAAATTCAAAAATAATTATAATCTCTAAAGTTTCTAAAATAGTCAAAAAGAACAAAAGCTAAAAAAAAAGATATAAACTATTAATCTTTTAACAGTTTAGCTTATCATAAAGCCCTCTGTAAAATTGCCTTCTTCTTTTAATTTTTTATACACTAAGCTGATATGGATGTTATTAGCGATATAATAAAATAATAAATGAAATAATAAAAAAAATATTTAAAATAATAAATGAAATACAACAAAAAAAAAATTAAACAATACAAGCTGAAACTAGCTCTGTATTACTAAAAATAAAATTCATGTTCCAACAGATGGTTGGCTGATCAACCATGGAACATGGACGATTTAGCATCCATGATTTTAAGTACACAAAACATAGCACTCCCAAAAAATCATAAAACCTCGTGAAGTTTTTGACAAATAAGAAAAAAAATCCACAAAAAGATTTATTAAGTTTATAGTGGCTGAAATTATAAAATAGTACCAATTACCAAATTGAACATGATTAGAAGTACGGGCAAAATTAAGTGAGTGAGGTTTTTGGCGCAAAACCAAAGATGATTATAACGCGCCAAACACAAGGTGGGATGATCGAAACTGATGAGATTAAAATACAATAAATAAAAACAGGTGAACAAATGTACAAAATCCAGAGGATGAAATCATATAAAAACAAGGTAAAAGCACACAATAAAATCAAAGACACAATGTTCACAACAAATTGCATTAGGTAATAAAAGCCAGTCTCTTCTAAATAATAAAATTAATTACAATTGACCTCTCTTCCGATTAAACAGTCACAGCTATTAAAATATTTCTGACGAAGACTATTAAAACATAGACACTCGATTAAAATATGACGGACAGATACACAAACATTACAATTTAAACAAATAGGCTCATTTTCAGCTTTCAGAAGATAGTTATGGGTCACTCTAGTGTGACCAATTCTGAGGTGAGTCAAAAGAACTTTCTCCTTACGATTTCCAGCAAAATACCAATGCTCAATTCTAGGCTTTACATTTTTTAACTTGTTACGAAGCTGAACATCCCAAATTTGCTGCCATTTTTTTTTTCAGATCTTCCCCTTGATGACACAGCAGATGTCTCTAAAAGGGATAAGGTGACTGGACAGTTCAACAGCAGATGTTGCTACAATATCTGCAAGCTCATTTCCCTTTATTCCCGGGAACCCAGCAGTACAGGATTTCATATATTCGACTTGTTAAGTTTATATGAATCTTGAGAATATCCACTACCACAGGATTCTGAGTGTTGGGAAAAGCTTCCAACGATTTAAAAGCACTATATGAGTCTGTATAAACTATGAACTTTTTGTGGCAGAGCTTTGAGATGTACAAAAGACCATAATATATTGCAGTTAGTTCAGATGTTAAGACAGAAAAAGCATGGTGCAAGCGTCTGCCCTCAATATGATCTTCAATTACAAATGCCATCCCGACATGATCTTTTGACTTGGATCCATCTGTATATAGTGGAAGAAAACTGCTATATTTATGCCTGTGGTCAGCAAAAAGTTGTGTGTAAACGATGTCGTTAGCACTTGCCTTCACGTGATGATTGAAAAAAATTAAGAAGCTGGATCTGTGCATTTTCCAAAGGTGGGATTTCTAAATTCTGCACTGCTTGGGAACACATATCAGACAGGGAGAGTTCCTCAATGATAGGGTGTGCTGTTAAAGGAAAGGTATGATGGACATGATGGACGTGTTTCAAATAAAGTGCTACACACATTATCAAGGAAGCACAACTTGTTAGGTTGTTCAGGTTGCGATAAAATATTAAAATACTGCAAAAGGGACAATTGCTCACGCCTCAGATAAAGTGATGGTTTGTTACAGTCAACATACAGGCTCTGGACAGGAGAAGTCCTGAGAGCTCCTGAACAAATATCCGCAGAGCTTGATGGTGAACAGAATTTAGTTTTAACAATACTGATGACAGAGCGGATCCGTAAACAACTGAGCCATAGTCCAGTCTAGAGCAGACAAGCGCTCTGTAAATGCGAAGCATACAGCAACGCTCTGCACCCCAGGAGTTCGCCAACACTTTCAAAATATTTAGTGTTTTCAAACACTTCTTTCTCAAATTTAAAACATGAGAAAGGAAAGTCAATTTTCGGTCGAACGTCACTCCTAAAAATTTTACTTCAGGCACAACTGGAATAATTGTACCATTCAGATATAACTAAGGCACAGGATGGAGACCTCGCTTCCTACAAAAGTGCACGCACAAAGTTTTCTGTTTCAAAAATGTAAATCCCTGATTGTCTGACCATTCTGGGATCTTATTCAGAGCCATCTGTAATTGCCTCTCTACGTATTTCATGTCTGCCCCTCGACAGCTAATCTGTAAATCATCAACATATAGAGATCCCAAGATGGTGGGAGGAAGTTCTTTTAATACACAGTTTATTTTTAAAATGAACAGGGTTACACTAAGCACACAGCCTTGAGGCACACCCTCTTCCTGTTCAAAAACATCTGACAAAACACAGCCAATCCTTACTGGAAACGTTCTAATGTTCAAGAAATTCTGAATAAAAATTGATAGGTTGCTCCGCAAGCCACTCTTGTGAAGTTCCCGAAGTATACTGTATCTCCATGCCTTACCATAAGCTTTTTCAATGTCAAAGAATACCGAGACTAGGTGACTTCTTCTTACAAAAGCTTTTCGAATATGTGTCTCGAAGAGAAGCATGTTATCTACATGTTCTCCTCTTTCGGAAACCGCTTTGATAAGGCGATATAATATTATTCTTTTCCAAGAAGTAGACTAGGCGGCTGTTTACCATGTTTTCAAACAGCTTACATATGCAACTCGTAAGGGTTAATTGGCCGATTGCTGGAGGGATTTCTTGGATCTTTCCCTGGCTTAGCAATAGGAATTACAACAGCTCTCCTCCATGCACTGGGAAAAGTATGCTCCTTCCACACTTTATTGTAAAGAATGAGAAGGGCAATCAGTGAGTTATAGCACAGATGCTTTAGCATTTCATAATTCACGCCATCAAGACACGGAGAAGACCTATGTGTCTGCAACAAAGCTCTCCTTAATTCAAGCAAAGTAAAGTCTCTAAGACTCAGATTTGAAAGAGTTGAATGCGATGGAATTTCTTTCAGAGCGCTGGATAGAGAGAAATGCAGGTGAATAGTTTCTCTAGGAAGAAATGGCAGCAAATGTCTCACCAATAGTATTCGCAATTTCTTCTATGTAGCTAATCACTCGGCCATCTTTTCCCAAAAAGGAAAGTGAGTGGTCTTAATATATTCTGCATGGTTTTTGAACTTTTTCCCAAACCCGCTTACTAGGCATAGAGGATGTTATTGATGACACATGTGAAATCCAAGAATTCCTTTGGCTCTGCCTTCTTACTTTTCATGCATTTGCTTTGGCTCTTTTAAATGCTATGAGGTTTCGCAGAGTAGGATATCTACAAAAAAAAAAAAAAAAAAAAAAAAAAAAATGGTATACAATTCTCCGAAGTTCCCCTCCTCACACACACACAAAGCATTCCTTTTTTAGGATGCAACCTCCTTCTTGATGTTACTATCATGTAACATTACTGTATAGAGCATTACTTGCATGGGCAAAATTTCTGTATTTAAACTTCTCAAACCATTTTCAACTGTGTAATCAGAAACAGCCATTTGAACGAAACCTATGCCATAGCAAGATAGAATTACTTTTTCCCCTTATATGAAATAAATATGAGCATATGACCAAAAGGAATTGGAAGAATTAATACTGATGAGATACTGTTTAGCTAATAGTAGAAAAACACTCCTGTTTAAAAGTGAGCCGTTTGTCAGGTCATAGTCTCATATACTTGAATGAAGTAAAAGCTTTTAATTATTTGCTATTTTATATATATTTAAAATAATTTTTTTTGTAATTACATATATATATATATATACTTAAGGAAATAAGAAGAGAAATTGTAGTTAGCTCACCAAAAAGTTACCAGGAGCTGTGGCTCCAAGAAAAAGTTCAACACAGTTTTTTAAAAAAACAATGACATTGAAGGGTGAAAAATTAGGCTACACGCAAAATAAAATGTAAATTATAAAATGCAGTAAAATACAATCGTTGGATAGAAGTTAAAGGCAAAAAATACATTAAATACCTATCGATGTGACAAGTTAAAACATATAAAAAACCAATCGATGGAACAAGTAAAAACAAATAAAACAAATAAAAACATATAAAAATTATAAAGCGGAAAATGGTAAATTAGCTCAATTCGAGGTCCAACCTGGCTTTTCAAGGGAAATTTTTGGTTAAACGTCAAACCAAGCTAACACCATTATGTGTTTCGCCGAAACAGACAATTGAAACTTTAGTGTTATGAAATTTTTAATTAATTAGATAAATTGCCCCAAAAATTTTTTTTAGTCTCAATTCTCTGTTCCAATTTCCCGACGCGTCCGCTCAAAATGACACATTAAGGTGTAAAAATAGAAAATGCAACTCCGATGTACAACAATAATAAAAATAATAATAAATAGCGGTCTGCTATTAGTCAAAATATACAATAACTTACGGGCTAGACCTGGCACCTTAAAGAATTAAACCTTTATAAATTTAGAAATCTGAAATTAAATTTAAATGAAATCTAACAGTGTGGGTCTTGCTAAGACCATGAAAAAAATTTTTTTGAAAAAGAAACATAAAAAACAGACCTGTAGCTATGCAGTCTTTTCTATCGTGAAGCATAAACTGAAAGGGGTTGTAATTCCCCTCTGTGTCTTTCAACGCTCTCCTACTTGTCGTGTGACGTAAGAAGGGGTAAACAAAGTCACTGGGCAACAGCCTATGTGATAAGACTGTCCGCTGGCGGGAACTCGCCCCAACAAACTAAAAGGGGGTCGAAAGACTTGGAAAGACATGGAAAAAGTTCAAAATGGCATCAGTCAAGTTGTTTTAAAAATAAGAACTGCCTCAAAAAGTGAAAATGGCTAATTCAGCTAAAATTACTTAACATGGCCACAAAAGTAAGAGTAAAATGGAAAAAACAGTCATTAGTTAATAAAAGTCATAATTCTTCAAACTAGAGAGCGATCAAGGCCTCAATGAAAAACGAAAAGGCCCGTTTGTTAATAACAGGAGTAGAATTGGCCACATTTTTAATATTTGGTTTCAAAGACATAAGTCCACAGAAAACAGACATAAATGAATATGAGAAGAAACATGACCTTCTAGACGCAATGAACTTGTTACTACTCGATAAAATTATTTTCAAGTGACTGCAAGAAAAAGGTTTACCTTTTAAACAACAAACCTTCTGAACAGTAACTATAGAAAGTACTGGGTCTTTCCCAGATTTAGATTGAAGACTCCTTTGACGTACTTACAGTATCCAGCTTATGAGACTTACAGTTGTCTCATCTAGTCACATTAACTGATGATTATTTCAATTTTCAGGGTGTCATTCACATAAACATTAAAACACAGTCAAACTGACAAAAAAGTTTAAAATACTGCAGTGGTTTGTAAATGTTTACTCAGCTGTGAGAAACGTATGACTGCTATATGTCTAAAGGAGGCATTCCTTTGTAAAGGACATTCTGAAATCACTGGCAAAGTCCGTAATCCAAACTCGTCGCGACTTCAGCGATTCTGGATTAGGGGTTTTTCTGGATTATAGATCATCAATTTAAATCTGGTAAGATGGCAAGCAGAAATTATACAATTAAAAATATTAAACCGTAATTTATGAAATAAAGAGCAATTATGATCTAAAGGGTATCAAAATTTACAAAATAGCTTAATATTTATTTGTTTACTTTATTAAACATTTCTTTCAATGTAAGTTGTTTGCTTTGTTTTTTGTGCTAGATGCGCATGCGTAAACGCATTACAGGCATAAAGAGAAATTATGATCTAAAGGGTATCTAAATTCACACATACACACACAAAAAAAAAGAGAGAGAGAGCTTAATATTTACTTGCTTACTTTGTTATACATTTCTTTCAATGTAAGTTGTTTAAGTTGCTTCATTTTTTGTGCTAAACACGCATGCGTAAATGCATTACATGCATGCATAAAGCATACAAAAAAAAGTTTGTGGCTTTGAGGTCCGGATTATAGATCATTCCGGATAATGGACTTTATACTGTATTTCAGTTACCCTCATAAAGAAAACCATGAAAAACTTGTTCAGTGAGCCCTAATTAAAAATCAGACTTGGTCCAAGTGAGGATATTTTAGTAGGCTTAATCTTTCAGCCATTGGGTAGTCACTCCGTGGGAGATATAAGTATTAAACAACACAGTATATATTTGCTAAGAATTTGCCAAATGTAATATGTATTCAGAAATCAAGATGATCAATTTATGTACAGATGCATCTGAAATGTCTAAAGCTGTTCTTTATTTTTTAACAAACACTAATTAGTTAAACATCAGTATTTAAAGCAAACAAGCAATGAGATTGCAGCACTGAAGCATGTAAGTAAAAATTCTGCCTTTACAGGCATAAATAAAAGCTGAATTTTTGAATTACTACTTCTCCCCCCCCCCATTATATGCATATGTGTATTAAATGGCAAAAATATAGATAAAATAAAAATCTTCATTATTTTTCTTTATAATTTGAAGCATCTCTGTCTTAAAATGGGATATAACTCCAAAGTACAATCCATTATCAAAAAAGGAATCTGGCCATTAATTCCATAGCTTTACAATCATATTATTTCCCTATACATTTACAGACTTAAGAGTATATCCCTAGTTACAGCAAATTTTTGTCAAAGTGCTCAGGTGAAATAAAATACTTGAAGAGCTGGCCTCCATCAGTACTGCATACAGATGGAAATATATCCAACACAATATTAGGAAGGGATTGCAAAGCCACCCATTTAAAAAATATAGATATGTATTTACATATGTGTAAAATCTGAAAGCATTAATATGAAATAATCATTTTATATTATGCCCAAAGGGGCACTTTTTTTTATGTTTTGTAAGTTACCTTTATTAAATATCATTTTCTTCACCCTTAACCTGTAAAATTATATTCAACAGCAATATTACAAAAAAATTAAAAAAGAGGATATCGAAAATCAGAGTTTCCGATGCACAGTGTCGCGCGCTGAAGATAAAAACTTTTTTACCCCTCCCCGTACAGTGTTGCCATTGCTTGCTTTGAAATCATTGATTTTGTTAATCAGAAATTCATTTAAGTTTTACAAAATAGGAAATACATGCTAATACTAATTCCAAATTCGGGCTTCCAGATGCCCATATTCGAGTGGAGGACTAAATTATTTAAAATTTGATGCCTCTAGGTACCATTGTTTTTTCAGTGTGAGAAACATACATGCATTCATGCAGATTCTTTATTATTTAATTTCCTTATTTATAATGCAGAGCTCTAATATTTGCTGGCAACAATTTGAAAAGTGAAATGCCGTTTAGAGTGAACCAATGCAAAATGGCAAAACAAAATTAATAGTCCTTCTGAGCAAATTTCCCCTTTGGGCTTAAAAAAAAAAAAAAAAAAAAAAAAAAAAAAAAAAAAAAAAAAAAGAATCTAATTAAAGAATGATCAACTACTGCAAGTTCATGATGTTCATACTTTTAATCTCAAATTTAAGAAGGCATAAGTTTAATTCTAAGTCAAAGCACAATCTAGCAACCTACATATTGTAATGGACCCTCAGGATTCTTGAAATTTAAAAGCCAGGTCAATGATGCATGATTGGTGCGGAGCAGGAATTTTCTGCCGTATAGATAGTGATGGAACTGTTCTACAGCTTTGACTATGGCGAGCAACTCTTTCCTGGTGACACAATAATTCCTCTCCGGTTTAGACAGGCACTTGCTCCAGTATGCCACTACACGTTCTTGGCCGTCTATTTCTTGGGACAAAACAGCACCAACACTTTCATTACTCGCGTCGGTGTTGAGAATAAATGGTCGGTCAAGCTGAGGATACGTCAGGATTGGAGCAGATGTTAAAGCCTCCTTTAAGTTGTTAAATGCATCCTCGCATTCTTTTGTCCAAAAGAACTTTTGGTTGCTCTCTGTCAGCTTGTGTAGGGGTCTTGCGATAGAAGAAAAGTCCTTCACGAATTTCCTATAGTAGGTGCAAAGCCCTAGGAAGCTTCTCAGCTGATGGACATTTTCGGGACGTTTCCAGGATTTAACGGCTGATACCTTTTCAGAATCCGTGCGCACACCTTCTGCAGAGATGACATGTCCCAGGTAAGTCACTTCCTTTCGGAGCAATTTGCATTTAGCGGGACTCAGCTTCAGATTGGCTTCTTTCAGTTTCTGAAGCACCTTCCTAAGATTTTCTAAATGTTCTTCAAAACTCTTTCCGACGATGATGATGTCGTCCAGGTATATGAGGCAGGCTTCGTAGGAAAGGCCTTTCAAAACAGTTTCCATAAGACGTTCGAATGTTGCCGGCGCATTACACAGTCCAAACGGCATCACCTTGAATTGCCAAAGCCCTTGTCCCGTAGTAAATGCCGTCTTCTCTCGGTCTTCAGGCTGTATTTCTACCTGCCAATACCCACTCTTTAAATCAAGTGTTGAGAACCACTTGCTGCCAGAAAGAGTGTCTAGAATGTCGTCAATTCTAGGAAGAGGGTAACTGTCTTTCTTCGTAACCTCATTCAACCGGTGATAGTCGACGCAAAATCTTGTTGAGCCGTCTTTCTTTCTGACTAGGACGATGGGAGATGCCCATGGACTTACTGAAGGCTCGATGACATCGCTTTCTTCCATATCCTTTAAAAGTGTTCGTACCTCTTCCTGTTTAGCAAACGGTAGCCGTCTTGGATGTTGCTTGATCGGGTGATGATCGCCTGTATCGATTCTATGTTGCGTCAAACTAGTTCGACCCACGTCAGAAGACGAGCGGGAGAAAACAACTTGAAGATCTTTAATGACGCGATCGGCAGCATTCTTCTCTTCATCGTTTAATTGCGCATTCTGCAATAACTCCGATGTAATGCTCTCTGAGGACACGGGTTCTGGGATGTTGCTCTTTCTTTCAACGCTGGTTACTGGAGTACATGCTGCAACCACGTCGCCTTTCTTAATAACTCTCGCCTTCTCAGTTACATTGGCGACTCTCACCGGGATAACCGTTCTGGATAGGTCGACGAGTGTTGAGGCTACTAGTACTCCTTTTGGGCTATTACAGTTATTGGGATATTCTATGATGCCGTAGCGGAAATTTCTGTTTTCGGCTATAGATCCAGGAAGTAAAATTTCTGTTCTTGCCGGTATTGTGATATTGTCTTGTGCTATGATTTTATGGACAGATTTAACTTCATCATTGACTCAAAATAACGCTATGTCCTCAGATGTAGAATGCAATTCGTTATTTTTAAAGTCCAAGGAAAAATTGTATTTCCTTAGAAAGTCCAATCCAAGTATGCAAGAATCAGTGATCTCTGCTACATATGCCGTGTGATGGTAAGCGGCACTTCCAAACGTGATGTTAGCATTTACTTTTCCATCGATGTTGATCTTCTCACCGGACACAGTCTGTAGGGTAACGCAGGGCAGCGTCCAGATAAGTTTGCTTCCCAGTTGTTGAGCCAAATCTTTTCGGATGATGGTAACGTTGGCTCCTGTATCTATCGTCATATTGCAGGGAACTCCATTAATATGTCCTATTATGAAAAGTCCATTACTGCCGCCTCTCACTGCAGAAATCTGAAGCGCTTTAAACTGGGGCTTTTCATGATCTGGCAACCTCCGCCCCGCGAGATGGCCACTAATTAGTTTCCCTGCTGTTTGTTAGGAGCGGTCTTAGCATCTGTGCCCTGGGGTGTTCTGCAGTTTCGTCGGATGTGTCCTTCAGCACCGCAGTTCCAGCACTTTACGGTCAGTTTCTTGTCACCAATATTCTGTCTCAAGGCGTTCAGTTGTCTAGTTAAATCGTCTAGACGAGCAGTGACTTGATCCCCTGGCTCCTGGACTTGAGCAGCTCTGACTGGATGGCGGTCTCGACGGGTGGCTTGCTGGGCTGCCTCAAATTTCATGGCATACACTAAAGCGCTTTTCAGATCTTTAACATCCGCCATTCGCAGTGCTTTCTGTATTTCAGGGTCCCGGATGCCATCGATGAAATATTGCAGGGACAGAATTTCCCTTGTTTCTGCCGGGCACTCCGAAAAGGCGTGATGTGACAGCCTTTCAACATCCGTGGCGAGCTCCTGAAGCGTTTCGGTGAGCTTCTGTTGACGAGATTTTAATTGGAGCCTGCTGTAGTCTTTTAAACATTTCTCGCCGAAGCACAGCTCCAAAGTGCCGGATAGAGCTTCGAAATCTAGCCTTTGATTTTCAGGAAGCGTCTGCAGGATATCCGCTGCGTCTGCTCTCAGAGAAGCGGCGAGATGACAGGCCTTAGCTTGGGAATCCCATCCATTCGCATCTGCAACGATAGAAAATTGTGTCCTATACACCTGCCAGGAGGTCTTCCCATCATATGTAGATAGTTTCAGAACGGAACGAGCAGGCATCGATAAAAATTTGAAACCTTCCGGATTGCTACCTGCCGTCGCTACGAATTTCTTTAAATCATCAACTTCTTTGTTGACCGCAGAAACTATCATTAATTTGTTGTTCCATGGCAGAAACTCTCTCTTCTATTTCTTCTTTTACCGAAGAAACTTTTTCTTCAAAGTTTCCAACTTTATTCTCAACTGCGTCAATTCTGCCTTCCATAACCTCGAATTTGTTTTCTATTACGCTGGTAATTTCTCTTTTCATCTCTTCTTGTCTTGCTTCAATCTTTTCCTGTCCTGCTTCAATCTTTTCCTGATTACATTTCATCTCTGCTTTCATTTCTTCTTTAAACGAGGCAAACGCTGATATCAGCTGTCTTAATTGCTCTTCCATCGCTCTTGTAATTGGCATTCAAATCCCACTTCTGACACCAAAAATTGTTGCGTGCGTACAGGTTCGTTATGAAATGAATGCACAAGTCCGATGAAAAATGAACAAAAATTTATTATTATCACAACAAAAAAAAATGCTTAAATTTTCTCAAACTATCATGCAGTATTACAATATCTCACAGTAGTTTTCTTTTAACTACTCAAATGTCCAATAGAACATAATTCAAAACAGCTAAAGAATGCTAATCCGCGAATTCGCTACAATCAACAACAGTAGTTTTCTAAACAACAACAAACTAAGCAACTACTACAAACTGAGATGTTTTCCTCCTTTTATAAGATTTTAAAATCACGCGCTAGAATTTTCCAGTACTTTCTCGAAATCAAAAAGAGATATTTATTTATTTAATGCACGCGCTCTTGTATTTTCAATTTTTCCGGCTTAGCTTTCTTTTAATATTCATCACGCGCTGCACTGCGCGAGAAATAAAACCATTTAATTTATAATTGAACTAACATTAGCTTTTTAAATACCAAATTCGTAACAATATATTCTCATGTACTTTTAACTCAATGAATGTCTGAATTAATATAATTTATAAGTATAATATGGGCATACTATATATGTAATATATACATTCCCTTTGTTTTCAAATAATTTTCAATCTACAACTAAGTAGTTTTTGAAGCAGCTGTGTGATGCCATTTGTAATAAGCAAACTATGACTCTAATGATTGTATTCCACAAAACATAGAATTTGTTATTAATAAAATAAATATACTTTAAATAGTTTTTGACACACTTCCATCTGTGTATCGCTTCATTATGAATAAATAAATTTCTTAAACAACTTTGTGTTAGATTAATATACAATAACAAAGTTTTGTAAAGTAGGGAAGAATCATAGTAGAGGTTTTGTGGATTATTTCTCTAAAATCCCAAGTATTCAGGAATGGTACTTTCACCTTTTATAGATAGAACTAACAACAGCTGTACATTGACAGCAAATTTCGTGTTCAGTACTGTAATTAAAAAATGAGTTTAGATGTTGCAATAAATTTTACTCTTCACCATTTAACATGTTTTGATAAATTCTATCTAAAAGCTCTCAAAAAATTGTCCATGGTGTCACTTCACTGGCTTTCTTTGAATTATAAGCAAATTTCTGAATTATTCATACCCTACCCCAAAACATACATTTTTTTACACTTCAGTTCGTGAATTTGTAATACATTTTCTGGTATTGGTCTGAAGGTTCACGTTCCTGCACAATGAAAGAACACAACACTGCACAGAAATCGCCTCTTCTTCTAAAATGCACTTTTCAGAAAGTTTTTTTTTTTGGGGGAAAAGCTTTCTTTTTTTCTCTTAACCACAGTAAGTATTTGACAGCAGTTTTCGTTGCCTTTTTATGTTTTCCTTTATTCTTTCTATGATGTGTTGGTCTTCAGAAAAAGATGGTGACTGCAAAAATGCTGGAATGATGGATAAGAAGCCATTGCTAGGTGGACCAATGGGAGCACCTGATTTGGTAAGATCACGCCTCATCATCATTACACGATCAAATCATGTGTAGGGCGCCAATGACAGTTTACACATCTGGGTGGACGATACGAGCTTGACGACCTTCCCATTCCAACAACAGTTCACCTAAATTCAAAGGAGATTCAAATAAATATTTAGTCAAAATTTAAATAAATACTCATTCATTCATTTAAACAGAAAGAACAAAACGTTATTAACAGAAAATTGCTAACGGAACATTGTTAACGGAACAGTGTTACATAATGAAACACTGTTAATGGAACACTGTTACATAATGGAACATTGTTAATATTGTTATTTAAATTATTAACTTTGCTTATGACAGAAAATTAAGATATTAGCTGAGAAGCTAAATATAGAGATACTGCAAGAAAACTTGGAATATCATTAGGCTTACCAGAAGTCCTCTTTTGACTAGAAATGATCTCGTCTGACGATGCGGTGCCTGCCTCTCAGCCAGTTATTCATATTTTTCCACTTATGTGTTTAAATTTTAAAAGTCCAGAATACACACAAATGATATTAATACAAGCCTAAAAGAGCTTACAACATTCTACAATGCATTCATTATTACACTGAGGCACAGAAAGAAGTTTTGATGGAGCAGAACCTCTTATATGGATATACAGCAGTGAATTAACATAGTCTGAAATTGAAGCTTCAGGTGTAATTAAAAAATGTTGTCTAAATAAACAATTAAAACACAACTTTGAAGCTTTAGAACAGCCATTTTATTTTATTTTTAACAATAACAATGGTAAAGCAAAAACTGGTAACCATGGTAACGCTTTATGACTGTACAGATAGTCTCGCAGACGAATACAAAAATTTTAAACAAGGTGAAAGCATTAATGAAGTTCCCGCAAATAACGCAATAAGCATGGATCATCCTTTTGATAAAGTTGATGATTGCAAAGGCTTTTTGGCTAACTAGTTTGAAAATTTGGAACGGGATTATTTGGAAAAATAAATACTGAGAAGATGGATGGATATTTTTCGGGCATTTCAAAGGAGTCTGATGTGTACACCACATGGCCTCCTTGTAAATATTAAATTATGCACATTTTTCTTGCATTCCATTTATACTTAACCTAAAATTAAATTAAACCTACTTCGTCGATAGCGCATAAAGCCAAATAGAATAAATGCATTCTTTAAAATTCACTGTATTTATTTACCATAGAGACACCCTGGAGCTAGTTTCACTTAACAGCGTTACATTTCATTCATTTTATAACTCGGAATGCACAAAAATGATATCATCTCAAGAATTAAATTATATTATCTGAAGAAATAAATTATATCATCTGAAGAATTACATATTTTGCCTAGGATTTGTGTATAATGCATAAACATTCTATAGAATGACAAATGCTCTTTATTAAAAGATGTTCATTCCTCAAAAGTACAAATGTTATTTTGAAAAAGTAATGAAAGAGTCCCATTAAAAATCTGTCATTCAAAATACGTAAAAAAGTAGCGAGATGAATTTGATACAACATTATAAATTTGTATTTTTTATCTGGTCGAGACTGGGAATCAGTAAGACAACAATCTACCTGACAACGGAAATTAATTTCAGAAATAGTCATAAGTTTCACAACAATGCCCTTTATTAATAACTTTTTGTTTTTTCTGGCAGAGCTCACAAAGGTGGTTGTACAGTTCAATATCATTTATGTGCAATGTTTTTGTATTTGGTTGAAAGTTCTTTCAACATTCTGTCGCCTCGCCCATGTCCAGTACTCAAATGAGTTTTCATGAAGTACGGGAAATAACTCGGCATCCGCAACGTAGTACTGTACAGTATTGACGCTTCCTTTAAAATGATAAATCAATGTACTTTTCTTTTCCACAAATACACATCTTAGCGATTCAGGAACCATTAGTCCCATGGTTCCTTCTTAGTAGTCATTTGGGTTTTCATACATGATTTATTAACTTCTAGTAAGTAGTTTAGGTTCTTCAAAACGAATCAGAAATGTATTTCATGCTTTGCCTGTTTCTCATTTGGTATTCCTAGGAAATGTATGAAATATGAATAATTTCATACATTCCCAGTTAGTTATAGGTATTATGTACAATGCCTTTTAATTTTTTTATTACTACGGAATTCATATTTCATGAATCATCATCAAGAATTAGATATAAAAATATACAATTTTAAAAAATGTGTTTTAGTAATATAATGCACATGCGAAATTTCATGTGAACAGATGCCTATGAGGGCTGAAAGTTTACATAAAAGAATACTAAATCATTTGTTCAAACCATTTTAAATAAAACTAATAGAAAACAAAACAAAAGGTGCTATGCCATTCAATTGACTTCTCTACATAAAAACAAGCACTAATCTGCTGCAAATAACAGGAATGATTAAGCATTCAGCAATATAATTGAGATAAACATAGTGAGCAGGGTGCATGCACAATGCTTACTCACCTAACGGAGGCTAGTCTCAACCCTGAATGCAGCACAAGAAAGATATTAAGAATGCAGGCATAATAGAATGAATGCAAATAACACTGCTTAAGGAATGATCGAAGAATATGCAAAGAAGCACACTGCACAAAATAAATAAAAAAGTAAAATGGGACAATGCTATATCTGCCGTTCTACTAGGGAAACCCGTAGAAAAGATGAGTGTTCTTAAACGTATACTCTAATATTTTAAGTCTCGTAAACTAGCGTTAGTCCTGCATATACTCTTAATATTTTCTAGTCTCATCTTCAAGTGTTCGCTACCAGTAACCAGTTCAATATGCCAAGCAGATATAAAATGGTGCTCCGTATATGGCTTCGGAGATTTAGCCACGTAAATTTTGATTATGTTAAGAATACTAGTAAGAATCAAAGCGTGAAAGGGTTACCAGAATTTGAAAAACCAATGGAGAGGTGTGAACCGTGTATTATTGCTAAATCTAGTAGAATAACTTTTAAAACTGTTCCGAAGAGATCAAATAAACTATTGCAGTCGGTTTATTTAGACGTTTGTGGTCCACTCCCAGTTCCATCTAACGGTGGGAGTAAATATTTCCTCACTATTGTGGATGACTGTAGTAGATTAGTATCAGTGTATTGTATGAAAAAAAAATTAATCATTCTACAACTTTAAGAATTATCATAGGCAAATGGAAAGATTGACGAATAGGAAATTAATAAGTATACGCACCAATAATGGTGAGGAATTCTGCAACAGGCAATTCGAAGGGTACTTAGTCGAAAATGGAATTAGTGTTGAACGCACAAACGCGTACAGCCCAGAAGAGAACAGTGTGTGTGAACATTTTAACCGAACGGCATTAGACCGCAGTTAAAGCTATGCTTAATGATGGTAAAATGGGAAAAGAATGGTGGGCAGAAGCTCTTGGCTGTTTCGTACATACATGGAACAGAGTATGTCATAAAAGCAACCGAACCCCTTATGAAATGTTTCTAAATAGAAAACCCAATGTTGTTTATTTTAAAATATTTGGTAGTTGGCATGCCAAAACAGATTAGAAATAAATTACAAATGAGGTGCAAAGAAGAAATCATGGTAGGATATGCGAAGGAAACTAGGGGTTATAGGATATGGCTACCAGAAGAACGCAGATTAATAGAAACCTGTAATGTGAAGTTCGTTGAAAAACTGAATTTGATGAAACTTTGATTTCTGTTCCAGGATGCAAATGGCATCCTGGAACAGAAATCAAAAACTAAGTTTAAAAGACTAGAGGAACCTGAGCTATTAGCAAAATCAGATGAAGAACAGGAAACTTCTAGAGAAGAAATAAAGTTCTCAGATGACAAATTTACCCCGAAAGAAGAATCAGACTTAAACTGGCAAAGAAAAGCAGTTAAAAGGCCAGGCGGAAGATGTACAGACATATATTATTATGTAGAGGGAACAGACACCCGTTTTAGATCCTATAATGATATTGAAATGTATTGTGAGGCAATAAATATTAAATTTGAAAAAGATAAGTTTGATTTTAGTGGAAAAAACGAATACTCGGGGAAAGTTAATTTTGTAGAAAAGGAGACTAGCTCCGTGTCTGAAGAGGCAAATTCCGTAGAAATTGTTATATCACAAAATTTTAAAGAAGCACGAAAATCAGTAAATGCCGAAGAATGGGATAAGGCAATGAAAGAAGAAATTGACACAATGAAGAAAAGAAAGGTTTGAGAATTAGTCGAAAAGCCAGAAAATAAAACTATGCTAGGAAACAAATGGGTCTATATGCTAAAAAGAAATGAAAAGAATCAAGAGGTTAGATACAAAGCATGTTTAGTAGCACAGGGATTCAGGCAGAAAAGAGGTGAAGATTTTCATGACGTTTACAGTCCTGTAGTAAATTTTTCAATCATAAGAATATTTTTCACTATACTGGTATGTTTATATATGGATGGACTAATTGTCAGT
Source organism: Stegodyphus dumicola (assembly GCF_044657685.1). Classification (NCBI taxonomy): domain Eukaryota; kingdom Metazoa; phylum Arthropoda; class Arachnida; order Araneae; family Eresidae; genus Stegodyphus; species Stegodyphus dumicola. The sequence goes on along the minus strand of NC_140771.1, from coordinate 134,618,312 downwards.
TAGATGTAAAGAATGCATATTTATATGCAAACCTAAATGAAAAATATATATGACCCAACCAGAGGGATTTATTGAAGAGGAAAATAAAGTGTGTTTATTACACAAGGCCATTTACGGTCTACATCAAAGCGGCCATGAATGGTTTTGTGAATTTGAAAGCATTTTAGAAAATCTACATTTTAAAAAAATACAATGGTGTAATTGTGTTTATAAAAGTTCAGATGTAACTCTCTTGTTATATGTAGATGATATTGTGATTTTTAATAAAGATCAATATGGTATAAAGTAATTTCACAGCTGAGTAAGTTTTTTGATCTTAAAGTATTAGGCAAAACTGAAACGTTACTTAGAACTGAATTCTTAGAGAATGAGAATGGGGTTTTTATATATCAGCAAAAATATATAGAAGAAACTTTTGAAAAATTTAAACATTTTCAGATACCAATAACTTCACTTCCCATAGATAAAGGCATTATTCTTACCAAATTAGATTGTCCATCTACAAGTGCAGAAATTGCGGAAATGCATACATTACCCTTTAGAAATCTGTTGGGATGTTTAGTTCTTGTAGCTAACAGGACAAGGCCTGATATTACATATGCAGTGAATATCTTATCACAGTTTCAGGAGAATCCTGGAATTAGGCATTGGGAAGCATTGTTGAAATTGCTTGGTTATCTCAATAGTACTAAATTATATAAATTAAACTTATCGAAGATTAAACATCTAAATTTATATTGTTATTCAGATGCTGATTATGCAAGTAATAGGAATGACAACTTGTCATTCCTATTATATTTATATTATATTTAGATGGAGTACTGGTAATCTGGAAAACTGTTAAACAAAAAAGTGTAATTTTATCAACCATGGAAGCGGGGTATATCTAAAGCCTTATCTAAAGCAGCGAATTTCTATTTTGTGATAACAAGTCTGCCATTGATTTTTCTAGATCGTCAATAGAAAATCGCCGAACTAAGCACAGAGACATAAAATATAACTTTATTAGAAGACTAGTAAATGATGGAGTGTTTGACCTTGAATTTATCACTAGTAAATTAAATACTGCGGACTTATTTACAAAAGCAGCGACTGCTGTTAATTTAAGGAAGTTCTGTTTAGATGTTTGCAGTGTTTAAAGACAATAAGTGTTTTCGTATAATAGAATTGAACTATGAACTTCAGTAATTCTGTGCAAGTTTTGTTTTTGTATTTGCATGAGGAAAACAGGGCCGTTTGTTGGCTTTAATTTTTCCTTATGCAAATTTTGATCGGAGGTCAATCGGCGGTAAGCTAAGTATGGTTGCTGCTGATTGGCCGATGACGTCAAGATCTGCGGGTTGGCCGAGTATTATATGTACGTCGGTATCGGCGAATGTGTGTTTTTATGAGTTAGCATAATGCTAGTTTTCTTTCACTCAAATGATTTTAAATGTAAAGGCTACAGTGTTAGCTTATTTTAATTCACGGAATAAAGCATGAATTTTATTTAGATTAATCTTAGCTTTAAGGGAAGCAAAATATGCTTTGCATTTATCGCCACTGCCAACACTATATATATAAAGAAGAATGTTTGTGTATTTGTTCGCAATTAACTCAGCTACTACTATCGTCACTAAGCTTTCTACAGTTCTTTTTTGGGTCCTGAGAAAGGTCGACATCCGCTGCCTCCCCAAAAATAGCTAAAATCTGAGATATTAATTAATTCTGAAAACTCTAATTTTCGACCTCATTTTTTTCGAGTAGGAACAATCTCGCACGTTGGAGATAAAAATCTGCTTTCTTTCGAGAAGTGTTGTCACTGCTTGCTTTCAAATCGTAGAGTTTGTTAAAAAAAAAAAAAATTTGTAAGTTTCACGATGAAATAAAAATAGCAATGCTCAACATTAAATACATTTGCTTAGCTTTCAAATCGCAGTTTGTTAGTCAAAAATGGGTAAGCGTTACAATATATATATATAAAGAAGAATGTCTGTGTGTGTGTGTTTGTTTGTTCGCATTATTGACTTCTAATAAATTATGATAAACTTTTTGTCACATTTAATGGACTGAATTGAATATAGGTGACATATTGGACGGAACTTGAGCTTTTACGACCTTTTGATTAGAAAGACGAAAATCATTAAAAACTGTGTGCGATTGTTGCCAATATAATGGGAGAGAATTAGTTTATTTTTCTACAGAAATTTTTCTGTGGGTTCCATATCGCATCAGAGTGAAAAAGGTATGACTATCAATCGTTTTTTTTTTTTCATCGTTATTACAGAAGGATTACAGTGGTATCATTCTCTCCGTTGTTAGATACATTATTCTAAATTTAACTTAACTGGCATCGGATACTTCCTCTAGTAAGTAAATAAATAAAAATGACTCATTTATAGTTTTGATCTCTGAAAGAACATGTATAATATGTAAAAAATGCTTTTTCCTCGAAAACGTCTTAGAATAGACGGCTGTTAGTAATTAAAAAGATGTAGAAAGGAAGACAAAATCTTCTCAAACCTCTTTGAGTCAAGCAGAATAAAATATTACGGTAGAATTAAAATATTCTCTCGAGAGGCAATATAAGTGGATAGCTATCTTGGTTAATTCTGACTGCTCTGGTTCATTAAGCCTAATTAGCAAATTCTGTGTTAGGTTTTTGACAAGTGAATGTCAAGCTACTAATTTCTTTTAAATAATGGCCTTCCTTTTTCTTTCCAAAACTCTCAGACATTGAGTTGGAGTTAGATATTTTTCTTAATTATTGGTCAAACAGTTGATTCGAAAAAGAAAACTGAACCAGGAGTTTAATTGCCATCTTGGGGCACGTGAGTGGAAAAGCGTTACTACTATTTTTTTTTTTTAAACTGAGGAGGAAGGGAAGTAAATATAAAAATTTAAAAATCTGAAAGCTTTCAGATTTTGCATTACTCCCAAAAGGGCGTTTTTTAAAGTTTTTGTGTGTTACCATTATTTATTAAATATGTTCTTTGCACTTAAACCATAAAATTCAATTCAACGGCAATATCACCAAATATTTAAATGATCATATCTTTAGATTTCCAATACACAGTCCTGTGCACTGGAGATTAAAATGTTTTATTCGTACAGTGTTGCTATTGCTCTCTTTGAAATCGTCCAGTTTCTTAATCAAAAACTCATAAATGCTTTACAAAATATGAAATACATAAATAAAACAAATTCCAAATTTGGGCTTCCAGATCCCCATACAGGAATGGAAGACTACGTTATTCAAAATTGGATGTCTCTAGGTACCGTTGTTTTATCACAATGCCAGAAACATAAATACATTTGTGCAGATTCGTCATTATTTAATTTTTTTAAATATAATACAGGGCTCTAATATTTGGTGGCAACAGTTTGAAAAGTGATTTGCCGTTTATAGTGAATCAACACAAAAATGCCAAAAACGAAATGAATAGCCCTCCTCGGTAAATTCCCCTTTGGGACAATAAAATGAAATAAAACTGAAAGTGTTCAGATTTTAAAGCCACACAAGAGAGTTTATTAAGATTTTCTAAACACTCGCTGAGTTCGCAGCTTATTAGTCTGCTCTTGAACTCACTTACATAATTTGTTTTGTTATACACATTGCTTTCTTCACTTTTACTCCGTGTAAAATTCAATGGTAAAATGACAAAAGTATTATTTTACATTTAATGCAGCATCTCGTTAGAATTTCCAATACAGTAACAAGTATTGTTATGCAGTTTCATATTTTTTCAGTCTTTAATCAGTTCATCATATTAGTATCCAGTTTTGATAGCAAGATGGCTTACAAAATATTTTTTTAACATTTTCTTATTAACATTGTGTTATATTGCTATGTGCTAACAATATTGTTAATTTTTTCTTATTGTTGTGTATTAACCTTATCTATTAAATATAAGGTTCTTCACACTTCACCACATAAAATTCAATACCAACGGCAAAAATCACTAAATATTTAAAAACAGCATACTTTTAAATTGGTGATACAATGTAAGAAGACGCCATGCATATTTTTATATTTGCTATACTACTTCTATAAAAACTAGTTATGAAAAATTAGAGTCGAATTTGTTTATTAAAATTGAAAGATAAATAACTTCCACTTTTCTGAATGGCAACAGCTTCGCACGCTGGAGACAAAAATATTTAGTTTCGAAGTTTCGCCATAGGTTCCGTGGTTTCAAATCAATGAGTTCGTTAAAGAAAACTTTTAAATTTTAAATGAAAAGTTTTTTTAAATATGAAATAAATAATAAAACAAATTTGAAATTCAAAATTCGGGCTTTCAGGTGCAAATGTTTGCGTGCAGGACTACTCTATTCAAAATTTGCAAAAACATATGCTAGTATGCAGCTTTTAAAAATGTTCGTTGTGACATTTTTCTGAAGCGTAAGCGGCATAATTGGGAAGAAAGCAATGCTTAATAACAAAGCTGTAAAAATGGATAACTAGTAGCGAGTGCAAGAGTAGATTAATAGACTACAAGCTGAGAGAGAGCACAGAAAACCTTAGCAAATTCATTTAAGCGACCGTAAAAATATTAAACCTTACCGAATTTTTAATTTCTTCTAAATATATAAAAAATTTTTTACACAAGAAGTGCAATATAAAAATGTAAAAGGCAGGAACACAAGAAAACACAACCACGAAAATTACAAAGCACTTAAAACTTCCTCAGAAGATATGTGTTACGTATGATCCGCTTGCATAATTTGAAAGCTTTTAATATTTGCTTTTAATAAAGTGAAAACTTGATTGTGTTTGCATAGAACAGCTGAAATGCCATACGTTTCATTTTGAAATAACTATCGAAGAAAAACTGATCGCATTGAAGGAGGATTGGTTTCGTACAACAAACATAATTAACATTTCCCTTTTTCTTACCTAGTAGAAGCAGACTTCAGATAAGTCAATAATTTACAGTAGAAACCAAGAAACTATCATGTTAAGCAATTTTATGCTAAATATTTAAAATATTACATTAATACCTCGAGCGCAGAGATCGCGGTAATAAAAATTGAGCCATTGTGCAAATAAAATCTGTGATTCTGTTTCTGAAAACTTGTGTATATTTGTAAAATCAAAAACAATAACAATACAAAAAATAATAAGGCAAGAACCTAGTAAACCATTTTTCATATTCTAATTATTAAGTTATTTATGTGCCATAATTTTTATTACATTTATGTGGTATGCTGTACATTATAGAGAAGAATATAAGGGGTTTGCAGAAGAAAACCATACTTTTAAAAAGCAGTTGTACAAGTAACAAGTAAAAGGTCATTCTTTCATGAAATACATGGTCAAGACAACAACAATAAGTAAAAGCTGGAAAGCCTTTTAATATTAAAACATATTTTTATTTTTACTTATTACGTGCTCCGCCTTTAGGCATTACACGGAAAGGAAGGAATGCCCTGTGGAGGTCATTTTAAGGGAAACTGGCTCGTATCCGCCTTATGCATGGGGAAAACCACGAAAACCACCGGGCAGCTAGCGCGTTTGCTGGGAATCAAACTCCGAAATGAATTACCAGAGTTCAGTGGCTTTTACTGCTCGGCTGCTGGTGGGCCTCTGAACATACTAAGAAGGGTTTTTATGAATTTCAAGAAGAGTTATTCTAGTCTTTTTTTATTCAAGAGAAAATTACTCAACTTGTTTCAATGAATATTTCATGAATCACTCGACTATTTAATTTTTTAATCAATAACTGGATCTAAATTTTAAAAGTTTAAATAAAACACATCTCCCTATTCGAATGAAACTAAGAAATATTTATCATAATTTAAATTCTCTCGAAAATTAATAAAGTCTTAAATTTCACGGAGTAGTTAATCTAATATAAATGTACTATGCCAAAACAATTAATCGACTAAACAAATTAAGTATCATTTAGGATACGCCTTTTTCATGAAATAAGCTTTTAGTTGACATTAAAGCACTTTAAACTTACTAATTCAGAAGTCAAACAACAAAAATCAGCGTTATACCTACAAAATTTTCACAGGACTAGTTTCGATGGTTTTACCGAACCATCATCTTCAGCTGCAAAACCGCAAATGAACAAGATAGGAAATAATGAATCTTGTGTCTTAATCACTTTAAACTTATTTGTAAATCTAATGAGAATATCTTATTTAATTTAAAAAAGACTCAATAAATATTATTTCCATTTTCACAGCTGTACCAATACTCCTTTTGACTATTTAATTCCTGATCTTATTTTTAAAAATTATTTGCTATCACAAATGAATTTCTTATGACGTATTTTTCTTTCTAAATATTTCAAATGAAATTTTATACATTATGTGAAAAAGCATTTTTTTTTTAATCAATGGATTTCTTCAAAAGCCCATAAATTGCATTTAAATGTGCTCGTGAAACTCTTGTATACTGTAAAATTTATTTTGGTTAGCTTTAATTATCTCATTCATTAATTAAAGGGAAATACATATTATTAATCTACTTGGTTCTATACATTTACAAATGTACACAGTTGTATATTAAGAATTTAATTTCTTAATAATAGGAAAAGTGTTAAAAATTAATATTTAATAATAATGGCACCTGGTGTCAAAACCTGAAGTATTCCTACAGAAAAAATTTCAGTCAAATGTAAATTGCTTTACATTTGCTATATGAGATTTTTATGTAGTAAATAATAAATTGTAATTTATTAAACAGAATGATTTAATGATTTGTAATTATGATTACAAATAATAATCATGCAATTATGATTAAAAATCATTAAATAATCCATAATTAAATGGAAATCATTAAATCATACATAATTAAATGGATTAATAAAATATGTAATTTAATGATTATTTAATAATAACATGTAATTTATATTAAAGAGCATTATTTCAGTAAACATAATTTTGACTTAAATGTTCACAAACTTCCCTTAGAAAAGGCTTTACTTATAAAATTACCCAGAAAAGCTACCTTATCTGAGAAGATTTTCAATAAATCTCTATCGATTTTGAGGGCGATCAGGCACAATCCCTGATCTTCAGGAGTAAAACATTTTTGCGAACATCTCGCTATCTTAAAAATAGCTCTATAAGTCTAAACTGCGTCCTTCAAATTAATCATGCGATCTTACATAACACTTAATGTAGATGCCTCTTGCGAAATCAAAAAGATTGTAAATCAATAGCAATAATAATAAATAATTGTAAATCGAAACTTTTTCTAATTCAAACTGAAACTTTTGACTCCCTTCCTTCTTCCCCTGAATCCTTCTCGCTTTCATCCTAGCAAGACGCTGCTGCAATCATCTAGACTCGCTTCTATTGCCATTGTATCATGTATTGATTAGTGCTCCTAATCCCTGCTGATGAAAAGTCAATATGGCTGCTCTCTGTGTTATTTTCCCAACAGCAGTGGGATCAACAAGATTAATATTATCTCCTGCTTTCCAAAGTATGAAAAATGAGCTCTTGAATAATTTGACCAAGGACTCTTTTTATTGCTAGATTTTACTCAGATAAATACTACAAATGGAGGATGCAGAAATCAGTACTCCCAATAATCATAACTCATAGCAGCTGAAAGGAAACTGAATGTTACCTGCTATTGTTTTTGTGAGTCAAACAAACTTCGGATGGCAGTCATGGGTACAAAAGTCCACCTGTGGTTTCAAGGTCTATGCTAGAGTGTTGCACTGGCATGTAAATATTGTCATTTCAGTCTCTCTCCAACTGTTAATTGGTGAGAAATCTTGAACATGCATTGTGCAAAGCAGGAGTTGAACATCCTGTGTATAAAGAATATGTAGGGCAATGTGAGGAACAATGGTTTGCCCATTGTTCTATTGAAAGGAGAGGGGACAGAAGCCCTGGATATATTCATAGCCATGGGCATTAAAACCTCAGTAATATGATAGTGACTGGTAAGAGTACCAGATATGCACACTATTGGTGAACAGGATGTGCATCCAGTGCACCTCATACTGTTGCTGGGCCAGCATAATGATGAAAAATGCAAGCTTCGAATATGCATTCTCCACACGTGGATATGACTATCATAACATTCTAAAAGAAAAGTGGGACTTATTAGAAAAGGTGACATCACACTTTTCATGAACCTGTGTTTGGCGCTGAACACACCATCAAAGGCATCGATTCCTGTGTCAGAGTGTGAAAGAAAGCTGAAGTAATGCTCCCTTTACAAATAATCTACAGTGCTTCAGATGCCATTGAGCCATACTTGATGTTAAGCGATATATCCAGTTTCCTATAAAAAATTCCTAACAGTCATGTGGGCAAGATATCTGTCATTTGGGGCAATAGTGAGAGAAGACCAATGAGATTCTCAGGCCAATCTCTGTGGTTCTCCTGGAGTTATTAACTGCAAAGTCTAGCAAAAATCATTAGACCAAAATGATTAGCAGTTGGGATACACAGTAACTCACAATACTGAGTCTCCTTGCAACTGAATTCTGAGACATGTTAGTATGAATTGCTTCTTGTCTTATGAGACATTACATGACCCCCAACCTTCAAAATAACAAGTAAACATAATGTATGGATGAAAAACTGGCATTTTAGTCTGCCTTTTTAAATTACTTTGTAGTGTTATTTACTCTTTCATATAATGTACACATGCTGTGGAATACTGAACATTTGCATATCCCAGCATGTTCTACTTTTTATACAAATTTCAGATTTGATGTGTGATTCTGTCATGGTGTAATGATTCAAATGGCCAACAGCTACAAATAACAGTTCATTACATATAAATTTTACAACCTTGGTAAGCATTTCCAGATAAAAAATCTTCATCTGAAGAAAATACAAATTGCTGTTCTTCGAGCAGTGTTTTTTTCAGTGCCTTTTGATATTAGACAATGATCAAACTATCGAATACACTGAAAACAATATACTCAATACAAAAGCTCTGAAAAGGACTCAGTAGTGAATGGCATTAATTGATTGCAAAAGATGCTTCCTGACCCAGTTAAAGCAACACCTCTAACAGTTTAGAAACTCAACAAATTAAAAACAGCTTAGGAAATTATTTAGGACATTACTACTTAAATAATTATTTAACTCATAATTACTAATTTAATGCAATTCTAATTCTAGAAAAGACTGATCCAAATTCTAGAACCAAGTGCTTTTGTTAGATCAAATTGAGTCGATTTTATGTCAATTTTCGGCAATGACTCCCCAAGTCTCTGGGCTCATTCCAATGAAGGCCAGGGAAACACTAAAATTATCATAAAAGGCACAAGGATTTTTATGTGCTGTAAGTTTTAGAAATTATATTAAGAAGTGGAATATTCCACAGATATATCTTACACTTATTGTTTTGGGCAGTATGCTAATATCCCATGTTACGATTGCCCTGTTTGTTAGTGATAAAGACCGAAAAAAAAAAAAAAAAAAAACAATTGTGCTAAGTTTAAAGCTTATTTTAAAATAAGTTTCATGTCTCAGCTTGATGTGTAATTAATTTAGCCACTGTTATGGATTTAAGCACCCAGCAAGTATCTGACCTTTGGAGGGTAAGAAAAAGTTTATTTTGAATGTAGTAGTTGATTAAAATTGGCAAAATTGATTCATAGCTGTAATCAGAAAGAAAATAAATATTGGAAATCAAAGGAAAAAAACTTGTTTTCCTATTTGGGTAAGAAAATGTTCAACACATTGCAGAAAAATGTGTGTAGCTACTAAACATATTTTCCTGATAAATGAGCAAGAGCAAAAAATTACTTCTTTGTGTTTATTATAAATGTGCGAAATGTGAAAAAATGAACACGTGAAAAAAATGTGTGTAGCTACTAAACATATTTTCCTGATAAATGAGCAAGAGCAAAAAATTACTTCTTTGTGTTTATTACTATGTGATTTTATGAATTAAGAAATGTGAAATATTATTAAATGACTTCAAACACTACTTTCTACCCTAAATCTGGTTTACTACTTTTAAAGATAATATTTATTACTTTTCAATCCTCTTCAGCTCCAATATGTGTCTCCTACTAACAACAAATTAGCCACCCCTTTTTACTGCATTGTCTTCTTCATATAAATGCAAGTTTTATATACTAATTCCAGCTATTGCATTATAAAGAATTTAGTCTACGGAAAAGTCACTTCATGTTGTCATTATGCTGCCAGAGTATAACTTTGAAATTTTAAATGAAAAAACTGAGAATGCAAATGTCCTTTTAAAACAAATGCTAACAAAATGCAAAAAAGAAAACTCTATTATAATACAGAAATAAAAAATTGCAAGTAACTTCTTTTCTTGATATTTTCTGTCACATTGCAAATACTAAGTAAATCTTTCATTTTCTAAAGTATTAATCCTAGAAATGATTTCCAGTTACAGAGGTTTTTAAAACAAGATAGAGAAAGTTATCAAAATAAATTCAATTATGTATATAAAAGAAGTCTATAAATATAAAATCAAATATTGTATATGGTATCGGTAGCACAAAAATTCCAAGTAAAATATTCATTATGCCTAATCTTGTATATATGCATGTATGTAGGTGGGTACCTATATATTTATTTAGACACATAAATATGGCTGACAAATTCACAAAAATATTCAAGAATGAATTTTCTGACTTAGATACCATTTCAATGCTTAAATTTTCAAACAAATTTAGGGAGCATTTAAAAGACAAAAATGCTTGTTCGGCAATTAATGGTTCTATATTATAAAATTGTATCATATGTTATGAAATTTGTAGCTTGCCCACTGAATTCTTACATCACATAGAATTCAATAGTAGATTCACATTTAGAATTCTCAATAGTGTGTTAAATGTTGCCACAAATTTTCCTACTTTCTATTGTCATTTCTGAATTCATCATATCAATGCATAGCTTTCTTAACAAAATGACCTGCTAATTATCTTTGTCTTTTTAACTTTATTATTAAGCATCCCTTTCTTTGCACTTACCCCACACAAAATTCAATAGCAAAATCACAAAATTTTTAAAAGCAGCATATCATTAGGATTCCTGATATAGTATTAAGTGTTGCCAAAATATTTTTTTTAATTTCCTATATCATTTCTTTGAAAATAATACATAACAATAACATTTAGAGGCAGTATCCTTTTATTTGAAAAGTAACGTGAACATGAAAGTGGTGCGGAGAAAAATGAGAAGCGAGCACATCTGGCGATAGTAAAAAATTAAAAATAGAAACATCTACATAAACCTACCATACCAGAGTTCAGTTTTTACTATAAAAATAACCATTTCTCTCATAAAATGAGTCAATGATTAATAATTTAACTTAAATGGGCAACACAATATCTAACAGAACTTAAAAATACACTCAATTTTCTCACCTCAGAGTATGGCCCAAACCACCAGTTTGTAGGATCAAGTTCCTTGCTCTCAAATCATCCAATAACTCAAATGCATTGATTTCAGAACCATCAATAGAAATGTCATCATCTAATGCAGGCATCTTCAAAGAAACCTGATGGTTGCCACCAACGACTTCCAGTTGATGCCATTCTCAGGAAGAACTATAGGATAAACATGAGCAAGAGAATAATTCAGTTCATGTAGTAGATGCCATTGTATGCCTGAGAAATGAGCAAAATAATTGAAAATTTTAAAAAATTAATAAAAAGTGAAATAACTAAATATTACTGAAATAGTGAAACCATTTTAATGCATTAAAAATATTTTTTGTGCGTATGTGTGTACTTATAAATATTTATGGGGCAAGAAAATAAAAATTCAGCACTAGAAATTGATGGATGATTGTCAATCAAATGGTAACTTTAATGTACATTTTAAATTGCAACAATGTATTGTTCAGTTAATGAAGCAAAGAGAACTTGAATGATTCTTCTTTTTAGTGGCAACCAAATTGCTGATAAAAAATCTGAAATTTTAACAACTGTTTCTATGCAGTGGTTTTATTGTTATATATAAATACCAGCATTTAGTTACTTTCTTCAAGTGTCTTCTCACAACAATGAAGCAGGAAATGAAATAAGAACTGGATAATAACAAAAGCCTTCATATGCAGAAAATGTTTCATTCACCTTTTTTGTATATTATATGCACAATGAAGTGCATATGCATATCTACACAATGCTATTCATCCCTAAGGATAAATATCATTATACAGATATTCTGGTTCTGCTGCCTCATTTTTGAACATGTGAAGATATTCCCTTAGGATATGCACAAGTGTAAGTTTAGCATCTTGAAGCAATTGCTAAAAATCCTGATCATTCAAGAAGCAATCTTGAATGATCATGATCTTCGTAGTCTCAGCCATAATCATGTGTAGCCAATAACACTAAACCTTAGTTCAGGTGATCACCTAACTACATGAGCAATCCAGACAGGGTGCCTCATTTAGTTGACTCTTTACACCTGATTAGATAAATTGGGACTACTTATTTCTTTGTACAGACTTCAGAAGCCAAAGAACTGTGATAGTACCACATCCAACAGCATGCCACTGTATCAGCATCTGCCTTCTATGAGTTGTAGAACACAATGACTGGTTCATTGATGAATGGAAGCAAGTGGCATGCAGGTATGAGTCTTGATTCCAAATGCATTAAGCTGACTTTAAGGTTAGAAATACGGTACTATCCTTATGAAGCCAAACTTTCAATGTGCCAGTCTGAAAATGGACAAGGTCATGATGATTGTGATGATTCAGTGATGGTTCGAGACAGCTTCCTTGACAATGTTTGGGATCTTTGCTATTTGAACCAACAAGTATGTGAAACTGCTCAAAAGTCACATTTCTTATCACTTTTCTGCTATCTGGATGAAAATAGAGTGTTCCAAAAAGACAATTTCTCCCCTGAGGAGCATTTTACAGAATTCTCTTTTCTGAAATGGCCACCAAGAACCCAAATTTATTAAATCCTTTGGTATATCTTGAAGGAAGAGGTGCGATCCAATCATCCAACATCACAGTGTTCTTAATTCATTCATGGGAAATCCTAGATGTTTGGCACGGCTTACCCCTGAAACATTTCTGCTGACTTTTTGAAAGTAAGCCTCAGCATGTGATAGACATTGTCAGGGTTAACAGAGAAATAACTTATTACTAATCAAGTATCCCTAATACAGTGACACTTCAGCAGACATGATTACGTGAATACTATGTATAATATTTTAATAATTATAAATGCATTACTTAATAATTTTTTTAAAGTAAAGGAAGAATGGCATTATGTAAAAATAATGGAATAACTCAAAAACATTTTCAAGCATTTAAATAATATCTCATGTAATATTCAATTTGATAAAACATATTTACCACCATTTGTAGAAAATTGTAAGTATGCACTGTTGTTCCTAGAAGTTGCACCAATGCATGCCAGATTGTCTCCATATCTTCCAATTCGTACAATAAATCTGATGAATCAAAAAAAAAAAAAAAAAACCATTAAACATATTTTATTACAAATGAAATAGATTTTATGTTCTTATGCAAGATCATAAAAAAGGTAATGCAGTATTCAGAATGATGATGTCCACTTTCAGTCAGTGGAAGTTGAGCTGAAAAGGAAAATAAATTACTTTTAGCCAAAAATTGTCTCCCACGTAAAGAAAAAGGTGCAAGTAACCAAACACTTAGCAACTTTGGCCTGGACTTGGCAGTTTTCCTCTTCTCCAAGTTATCCATATGAACAACTTTACCTGAATGTCTGCTTTTCTCAGTTTTTTGCTCATTTGGTCAAAAACTGTTAAATTTGGCATATTAATGGACAGTAATTCTTTCTTTGACAGAACAGTCAAAAATCTCTAAAATTCAATTCATATGAATTTGATCATATTTAGAATAAATTTTAGTTTATAATTAAAATTAAAGAAATACGTCTTAAGTTTGGCTATAGTATTTCAAGCAAGAAATTATCCAACAATGATGAGATACATTTATATGAATTTGAGATAGATTAACTGTATCACTTGTCAAATTGTTGTCACCAAATATTAGCATCCTGTATTATTTTTAAAGAAATTAAATAAAGAAGGATCTACATGAATTTATGCATGTTTCTTGCATTGTGAAAAAACAACCGTAGAGCAATCAAATATTGAATAATGCAGTCCTCCACCCAAACATGCGCATCTGGAAGTCCAAAATTTGAATTTGTTTTATTATCTATTTCATGTTTTACAAAAATTTAATATATTTTTGGTTAACAGACTCAATGATTTCAAACCAAGCAGTGGCAACACCGTATGAGTTTGGTGTTTGGCTGCTTTTAAATATCTTGCGATTTTGCTGTCAAATTGAATTTAATGTGGTAAAAGTGAATACTGATATAGAGCTCATATAATAAACTGAGAAAAGACTGAAAAAAATTGAAAAATTGCAGAATGTATTCCTAATATATGTCTTTTATGCTGTCTCAACAGTTAAAGCCCATTCTATAAACAATTTGCTCAAAGTCCAGAAATGAATTTTCTGGTCTTTTATTAATATTTCAACAATTTAATGTATTTTATGCATTTTGAAATTATAATATGCATAAATATACTATGAAAAACGAAGTTGATGATACGTATAAACAAGCATCATAGCATGATATTTGAATTATACATTTAACTTAGTTATATATTTAATTATACAAATTAAACTACTGCTTATTATAAAGAAAACTATATTTAAGGAGGCAAAGAGTTGCATGTGGCTGTTCAGTTTACTGGAGGAAATTTTGATGAATTATAAAATTTCTGACCACACCCCAAATTATGATAAAAACTTAACAGTGCTTTGTATTTTCAGTTTGTTTGTTTAATAGTTTTTATGGGGAAGCACAATATTCTTAAAGTGAAGATGCCTTAATGGAAGACCTTTTAAGGGAAACTGTCTCCCATTCACATTACACAAGGAGAAAAGTAAGAAAATGTCCATGTAGCCAGTTAATTTGAGAGCATCGCATTTTCTGAACTGACGAAAATTTTAACAAACTGAAATGAAATTTCAGAAACATTTTCCTAGCAAAATGCGTAAAAGAAAAATTAATCTTATCCCTTAGACACATTTTTTAGTAACTTTGCTACTCAGTCATTTGAGCAGCTTTCTCATTTTATTGGAATGTTTGTATAATTAATCAAACATTTTATTTTGTGTTATATTCATATTTTACATATTTTTCATTTAACATTTCATATATTTTTCGCTTTTTCCATGAAAAATGAGTTCAAATCAAAATTCCAAATTGTCTCACATGTTGAACTCACAATATGATCTCACAAGCTTTTGAGATTATATTTTAATACTATTTATAATGTCTTTAAAGCTTTAACTATTCTAATTAATGCTGATTGCAATTTATGTATCTAACACAGAAATATCAAATATGAGATTAAACTACAAAGTCAGAATGTAGCCATTTGCCATGTATGTTATGCTTGCTGTTTCATTTCATTTTAAAATAATAATTTAGAGGTATATGCATCAGTGAAATTTTTTTTATAATTTATCCTATGAAATTTAATTAAATTAAATAACTGCAAATTAAAATGAAAGTACTGTCTTCCAGGAATAGAATTTGAATTTACTGTTGTCTAATCATTTTTTAAAATAGTATGTTGAAGACAGAAATCTCAAGCTAGCTGAATAAACTAATTACTTTTAAAACTTATTAAGGAAGAGAGTTATTTATAAATCCATGCATTTTTTCTTTAATTTGTCTAGATTCTTTTTAAATCAAAATTATATAGAATAACATGTTTAATTTTTCCTCTTCAAGTAAGAATGCAAGTAAAATGCAAATAGAAGAAAACACAAATAGCCTGCTCTGTAGATGCTAAAAGTTAGTGCTGTTAATTAATATGCAAAATTTGGCAAATAGTTGCCAAATATAAGCCAGTTGAAGACATGCAACTTAAGCAAAAGTTAACACCCAAGTAAGACAGGTAGAGATGCAAGATAGTTTCTCAATGGAAAGGTATTATTTACTTGCAACCTGCCTCATTTCCCTTTCTGTGTGTGGGGGGAGGGGGAGAAATTTCTGCTCTGAGTATACTAATTTCCCTTTCGGCTAATCTTCCACTGACTGAAAAGGCACCAAATCATTCAAAATATCTCACCAATGTTCAGAAAAAATATGTTTTCTGTAATATACAGAAACCGGTTTATTTGATTATGACAAAGCATGTCTATGTGCATATATCCCAAAACTAAAGAAACAATTAGAAATAAAATTAATCAGTCCATTTTATAAAAAGAGCCATAAAGAAAAATTGTTACTTAGTGTTCGGTGTCTGAAAGAGTATTGCTTGGCAGCATTGTTTTACGCCAAGCAGAGTTTGGCTTTAGTGTAACCCTAAAGTTATTTCGTTTTTGCCTTATTAGTATGTATGATTTTTGACTTGATGTGGGAGCATATGGTTGTTCGCTTTTAACTAAGTTACATAGGTAACTATAAGCACATGCGTGTGCTAGTATTCAATAATGTTGCTTTTGTTAAAATAAATTTGTTATTGTTAATATTACAGTCCACTTACTGAAGTTAAGTTTCATTAAATAAGTTGGAGCTATCTTCGGCAGGAACAGCATCTCATAAATCTAAATCAACTGCCTCCAGAATTCTTGGGCCTGGACCACAGAAAACAACAGCAGTATCTTCCACAAGAACAGAACACAGGTATGCTATTCTTCCACCTACTACATAATTGCAATATGTTGGATCAAGACTTGCTTCATGGAAACTTTCTTTTAGAAATGTCTAAAATAAAAGAAATAAGAATAATAAATATTTCCACCTTAAATATACAATGAAAGACACAGTATTAATAAACATTAATTCCCTTTTGTATACTAAATTTTTTGATGAAGCAAGTTCTAATCAGATTCAGCAAAGCCACACAAATATTTCCACAAAAATAATTATTATGTTACTATTATTTGCAGGTAAACAGCCTCAAATATTTAAATAAAGCATACAACTAAGAGGTCCATGATGAGTAAACCAGGTGTAATTATGAGGGTAGTGTGCGAGTTCATAATAAATTTACGTATAATAATTTTTATCAGTTTTTATTTATTTACGGTGTCAATTACGATTTTAAAATAACTGTGTTTGTCTTATTGAATAAAATTCAGGTACACAAATAAATGATTACGACAATGCATGCAAGGATTATCCAGTCCTGGAGGCTTCCTTTTATTTAGCACTTCTTAAATTAAACTCATTCATGTTTGCAACATACAGAGAGAAGTACATGAGGAAAGCAATGAAAATATTCACACAGATAATATTTGAACTGAAATAGAATGAAATGCCAATGTACAATTACTTTATCCACTTGATTTATGATACATAAATAAATTTGTGTTAACAGTTGAATACTCATCTAGAAAGTTGTATTTGTCAGCAATTTTCAAATGTATTTTATTTTTATTGCATGCAAACATTTGGTCATGAACCTCAGTAGTAATTTCTGCTTAATTAATTTATTGCGTTCATACATGTACTGAATTACAAAAGCCCTAATATAATATATTTAAAAGAAACAGTAAACTACATATATAGTTGCTAATTTGTGATGCAATGAAACTTGTTAATAAATGATATCTAAATAAATTTAAAATCAAAAAATTCTCATTGATGATGACTAGAAGCTTCAGTCAATTTAACAGTACAATTTTGTTCCTACAATCATAATTCTAGACATGGCAAAAGAAAAACTCTGGCACTTAGGAATTTTTATGATGAATGGCTTTCAAAATAGCTTTGTTTATTTATTTAGATTTATTTGCCAATGTATGCAGTAAAAGACTAATAATGCAGTAATAGACTAATGAATCTAATAAGGATGCATTTTCTTATATTTAGTAACAAACAAAATACACAAGTTTGTTTTCAATACCTGACAAAATGTAGGCAAAAGCTATTCCATAGTGATTTAAAAAATTGACTGGACAGCTATAGCTACGAAGCATGGACAGTATAGCAACATTTTAAAAAGTTTTCTGAAGTCAATTAACTTCTGTCCCTTTAAAAGTAATCCTCTTCTACATTCATATGTCATTCTAGCATTAGAATCATGTCTGGAATGCCTATGCCAAAAATTATTTAGCCAAAAATTTCATGCTACACAAGAACGTAAATTTAACCAGTTATGATTTAGAAATTTACACTTCTCCTTTTCATTTCCCTATCAGAATGCAAACTAGTTCGAGAAAACTTGAGGATTACAGATTTTAAGACAAAGCCTGTTTCTGCTTCTCGAGGCCACATTTACTAGATTTCACTATCTAAGTAATTTATTATTATATCTATCTCACTATCTCAGATAAGATCACAGTCCAAAGTCTCTGGCTTTGGATTGCGACTGCTGACATTTAAATTGTTATGCTGGTGAGAAGTTTGAGCCAACTTCCCATTAAATGAATTGTGCAATATTTGATTACTGGATTAGTTTTAATTTGAATTTGAATGTGACTTTTAAGATAGCTTGCCACAAGTCATTGTTTGACTTTGTTAAACATGAGATGTGCAGTTCAAGGATCTGATTTAATAAAAAGGTTATATTTTAACCATCAGAAGTCTTTGTCAGTATCTTCAGCCAAGCAATAATTCACTTCAAGTCCATTAGGAGTTTGAATATCAGTTTATGCTGCGAAAGAGCATCAAACTCTATACACTGAAGAGAGATTTTTTTCATTTCTACCTTCAAAAAGTGAATACAGCAAGCTACTGTGTATTGTGTAGGTTGTATTTTATGAACAAAAAGCAAGGAAAAGGTGGGAGCATGCTACCCAATGAAAATGTACCTTTAAGCACACTTCATGAAGATTTTATAGGACCGTTACTATAAACAAACAAGAATTATAGCCATATTTTGACCCCTGTAGATGCTTTTATAAAGTTTGTCTAGCTGTATCAGTAAAGCTGACATCAGCCCAAGATTCATCTTTGGAGATCCTTTTAGAATAATTACAAACAGAGATACGGCTTTCACCTCAAAGAACTGCCCAGATGATTACTATGCAAAAGAAAAAAAACCCAGTACATATTCTAAACTACAGGCATTCTGTGAGGAAATGGTCAAGCAGAAAGTATCCATTGAACTTTCATTCTAGTCTTAGCCAAATTGTCTACTGAAGATCCAATAAAATGACACAAGTATGTTGCAGATGCCCAATGCATATTAAACAGCCCTAACTGCAGAAGCACTAGGAGATCAGCATTTGTCAGCAATCTGTCAGCAAAATACATTTTATTAAAGCAAGCAATTGATACAGCAGCAGAATATTACAAAGACTACTTTTTAAGGATACAAGCGCCCTCCCCCTCTTTTATTCTATGGCATCTGGAGCCAAACCTCATGCAGACATAAGGAAGAAACAGAAATAAGTGATTATCATTTACAAGAAAATTGTTTTTAACAGCTTATTATTTTTTTCAATTCAGTGTGACCATAACATTAGAAATGTAAAATTATAAAGAGACATAGAAAGGTGAATGCATTTCAGATTTATGATGCCATCTAAACCAATAGTAGAAAAAAAAATTAATGAAAATATGTCTTATAAAAAAATTAAACACACATGAAACAAAAAAACCTATGAAAAAATTACTTTTATTCACCCATTAAATATTAAAACTGCTAATGATGTGATGTTTGGTTCAGCAAAGTTTAAAACTGATTATATTTTATTCATTGTTACCTCAATAACTCCTCCAGAAAAAAAAAAAAAAAAAAAAAAAGGATCAGTTGAATCAAAATTTTCATCTAACAGATTAGCACGATCTGCAGCACTGCTTATGATGGTGCTGTCAATTGCCCAACATACCTTCAAAGTTCTTCTACCACTTACAGATTCTTGATACCACTGAATACAAATATCAGTTGATTTTGCAGAGGCAGGTAAACCCAGTATATGTATTGTTATTTAAACTGCAGGTTAAAATATGAAATAAAATTATGTAGAATAATTACTTCAAATTATTATTAAAACTCTATCTTTTTCATCTTTATACAGTTTCAAGGAATAAACATAACTTCAGGAATAGACCATCCTTAGATATATGAAATACTAATAAAAAAACAAATATTTTAGAAAATCAGTTTCTTACATTCAAATATTATTTTAGCTACAGTAGCTGAGAACAATGGGGTGCCCATTTGTTCCAAGCTAACTGGAACAGATTTATCTTGAATAATGCTGTTGTGAATATTTGTAAACATCTGAATCCTTTCTGATTACACTTTTTGTTTTTCTGCATTCTTGTGGTGTTCTATTCATTTATTGTTTTTAGGCTGATAATTTTGGGGTTTACTTGATTTCATCATTCATTTCCTTTATTCCTTGGCAGCAATTTTTGCCACCCATTTGGGAATGAGAACTTGTCAACTTGGTGCTTTTATGGGAGATTTGCAAAAACACATTTTCAAAGCCAGGGTTCGTACACATTTCTGTACACGGAAATTAAGTATTTTTAAAGACTTTTAAGGACCATTAATGAAAAAAAATTAAGGACCTATGAACAAATGGGAACTGAATAAATTCAGTTAAAAATATTATCTATGCCTGAACTTCACTTTTGTAACACCATCCTAAAAATAATATATAGATCCGTAAGTAGGATGCATTATTATTAAGCATACCTTAATTAACATTATAATTAATAAGTGTGAGAATAAAATTAACTTTATGGAATTTATCAAGTAGCATTAAATATTTTACACTTATAATAATTGGACATATTTGAAAGAAGATAAGTGGCATTTTATTTATGTTTTACAAATAGTTAGCTTTATGTTTATTATTATTATTAATGTTTCATTTTGTAACATACTCACTCAGTCTAGAGATTTAATAAATAGTAAACAGATTTTATGTCAAGGGGCATAGGTTAAAATGAAATCATAATCAGCATGATTCATAACAAAAGACTGGTTGTTGTCATCATTGCTTAGAAAGAGACCTGCTGATCAAAACAAACCTGAGAGGCCTGATGTAGGCACGGTTGGCAGGTTATGAAAGTTAGCTGGGCTCCGTCTGACGCAGTTACTGTCATAATTCCATGTAGATTTTCAGGGGTTGCGACTCAGATAATATACTTTAAGGTTCTAATAAGCCAATAAAGCATCAGAGGTGATAAGTTATTTTTCAGTATTTTAAGTGTCACGAGATGCGAAGAATAAGTTTTACATAAGTTTTTACATTTTTGTGTTTTATGTTGTAATCACGGTAAGGCTTAATGAAAGGCAATAACTCGCTTTAATATGCAGAGATAATTTTTAAAGGTAAGTAGTTAGTTATAAGTAATTAAATTAGGTATTAGATAAAAATAAATAAAATAAATAAAATTTAAAAAATAAATAAATAAATAAAATTTAATAGTTAAAAAATAAATAAAATTTAATAGTGACCATGTAAATCCATAATGACTGAGGTTATCTAATCTCAGTCATTATGGATTTACATGGTCACTATTAAATTTTATTTATTTTTTAACAATATTTGTTAAAAAAGGCCCTAGTAAAATCACAATCTAATGAAATTTCACAGTTTAAAATACCTATAATTTATGACATTGATTCTAAAACGATATTAGGATAATTACACATTAAAAGCTACAAAACCATTTATGTTTTGTAGCAACAACACTCAACAAAATAGTTACGCATCTTTTTAATTTGAAGCCTTTCCAGACATTTTGAGTAATTTATATCGATTTCCTTCTCTTGAACCATCTTTACTAACAATTATAAATTTGTCTCAATATGCGAAAGAATGTCCTCACTAATTTCTGCGTGTTTTATCTCCTAACCTGTCAACCTCTCCACAATGTACTTATGAGGGTTTATTTGATCTGGTAAAAGTTAAATAGCCCAAAAACCCCTGACAGTTGTGAAGCAAATTATTGCTGTGTCTGAAAGTAACTACAAAGTCAGACAAAGCTTCTTATTTAAAAAGAACTTAGAACATAGAGGCATGTTCTTATGCTAACAAAATCAACTGCAGCTCGTGGTGATGTAATTAAACAAGAAGAGTCAAATTCAAACTAAAAATATCAACTAGCGGTCAAAGACTATACAACTTAATTTCATTTAACTCACTCTATCGTTGTAACAAACTCAAATGTCGGCAGCGGTAATGCAAAGACAAATAATTACAAATTATGAGAGCTGGCAGGAACTAATGCAGGGAGCAAGTGGAGGTCAGAAACACTCTTGTCTTACATTCCAAAAACCTCAGTTTAAAAACTGTCTAAGTGATTTGCATTCTGGTAAGGAAATAGAAATGGGAAATTAGAGTAAAGGCTGAAATTGTAAACAACTGGGTAAGTTACATAATAATAACTGTACATATCTTTGAAGAATAATTTTCTTTCTCTTTATGTATTCAGTTTATTTCTTCTCCATTTCCTTTTCATTTTAGAATTTTTAGATTTAATTAAAGATTTCTGTTATTCTAAATAAAATAAATACATTTAGAATGTATAGAAAAAGCAGCTAATTTTATTTCTTTAGTAATATGAACATTCAGAAGAAATATGAAAGATAGATGATAAGGTTCAGTTACAGAGCTGTTGTGGCATAATTTTCAGAATTTATTGACACACTGTGCAACAAAATCTAGAAATGGCAAAACTTTTAGCATTTAGAACAGGCACTGGAAGCAGTATTTAAGATCCACAGAAACTACATCAGGTGAGAAAATGCCTAGTGCCAGCCGTGTATATGATGCATTAAGACATATTAGATGAATCTTTTAAATTTTCAGTTTTCAGTTTCTTTATTAGTAAAAAACATTTTCTATAATGCCTGTCCATATGATAAGATTAGAAGCATTTCTAATATTCTCCATGCTCATGTCTAATGAGAAGTAGAGGAAATAAAGGAAGATAAAAATGTTAAGAAGATTCTAGTATCAGAAGTAAAACTTTCAACTATAAAACCAATGTTTTCACTTTTCTTCCAGACGTTCTCCATAAAGTAAGAAACTGTGTGTTAATACCATCGAGACATTTTTCATTTTGTCACATTTTTCTGGAATCTTCTGTAATCGTGGGTCTATAAATCTTGCCTTCATATCTTTCTAAACTTTCCAAGCTGCAATGTCTAAAATCCTAAAGCAAAATTACCCCTACCAATTCTGTAACAGCATGACTAATAAAATCATTAATAATTAAAAAATTAAATAATTCACTAATCAATGCTTAAAATAATTACCATATTTGACGGCATATAAGACACACTTTTTTTCCTAAATTTGGTCTCAAAAAAGTTACCTGCACCTTATCCATGAAGGACACTTTCAATACTGAATGCTATTTTTAGCCCGGATAAAGATCTAGACACACATAACTTTTTCTACATCTACATGTGTGTGGCCTTCTAAATAAGGGTGCGTCTTATATGCCAGTGTGTCTTACATGCCGTCAAATACGGTAAATAGTGCAAGTTAAAATTTAACAAAATACGAAGAGATAAATTAAAATTTAATATGATTTTTAATATAATTTTATTAGTAAAAATAAAATTTTCAAGATGTAATTTCTACTGAAATTTTGCTCAGGTACATAAAAGAAGTGTAGGGCTCCGGGTAGAATTATGATTTAACTGCAAAACTAAGAAGTACCGGAGCTGGGCTCCTGTGAGCTTGGTCGCAAATTAAGCTCTGGAGAAAACTGATGCATATTCTGAGAATTCTGAATACTCTGAGACAATTACATGGGAAAAACTCGATAAATATCATAAAAAATTTTAAAATAGATTTTTAATTAATTACATAGCTATTTTGCTTTTGCTAAGAAATGTTTTAGAATAGGTGCTTTACAGCATTATACCTTGCTTATTTTTCACATTCAAAAATATTGTATAATAAGTGGCCAAAATGGAACTTTATAATATGACAGCGAAAAATACAAATGCTTTATTTTAATGTTATTTCTTAAATACAATTCCAAAATATTACCATTATTTAAATGAAATTTATCAATGTTACAATGTTCTGAAAAATATCATTGAAAAATTCCCAGATCTCGGAAATAAAAATTTTCTATAGAAACTGATCTTAAAATCGCCAAAATGTTGATAAATCGGCAAATTTAGAACCATTTAATAAAAAAATTCATATCTCCAAAAAGCAAAAAGTTCTTTAAGAACTCTTCATTATAAAAAATGAAATAATTTCGAAATGCTTATGTTTCACTTCGTGCTCAGAAACTCGAGTATCCCACTATTTATATTAGAAATAGAAATTGCAGAATCGCCCACTGCTTGCAGCATTTTTAATATTTACACATACACGATATCCATGTACACGTCGACCTATTTTCACTTAAAAAAACATCCCAGAATTGCACAAAAATGGCATTGCACACACTCTTGACTTTATCCATGTACATTGCTAAAGCCCTAGCTAGTAACCTTTATCGCCTTACCAAAATGTCGCCAAACTACCTGTTACCATATTCCAAAGATTAGCCTTTCCTTCGAAAATGAAAAACCCTCCCATTTTTCAACCAAAGTTCTATCAAGCATTATCATTTATATTTCCTGTAGTAATAATGCTGACTTACTGTGTCCGATTGCATTAAGGCATAGGATTTTAAAATTAATGCCTCAATGAGTTGTAAATACGAATTAAATTCTTTAAAAAATTTTAAAGAATTTAATTCGTAAAATTTTATTGTTTATATGGGAAAATATAAAGACATGGAAAAAATTGTATGCAAAGAATAAAAATTGAAAGTCTCTGCTAAGTATTCATTCGATAGTAAGCTATTATGAAAATACCTGCATCAGTTTATAGTTTTATCATTAAAAAAAAATTTGGCAAGCCACGTATTAAAGTCTCCAAATTAGATTAATTTAATTAAATATCTGCATTTGATTTTCACTTTTAACTACCGATCATTGCAATACTTTCACCTGAATCCACAAGTTATTGCTCAAATATGTCGCCAAGCTGAGGCAGCGATATTTAACACAAATGATTATTAAATTTCATAAACTCTTACATAAAAAATAAAATGATTTACACAAAATAAAGGAAGCACTTCCGCAGAGAACCCGGTAAATGTAAACATCGCCAACTTTCGCGATAATAGTTTAAATCTGGTAACCCAGCAGATTTATCCTATTCGCTTGTTCGAAGTTTGCAACCATTCCTCTTGCGTTCATTTTGTTGAATTATCACTGTCGTTATTCGCATTTGCAGATTTTCGTAGATAGATGCCGGTTCTCGGTTCAGGATGAAAGGAAGAAAATACGGTGGTGAATGCTAATTTGTAACATGGCTGTTTACATTGTGTTCTTAATTATTAACAGCTCTAAGAACTATGAGGTTTCCAACCTCTAAAATAATTTGTTTCCGTAGGCCGCAAAAATGTGCATGTGCATTTTAAATAACCAAGTAATGCTTTTATTTTTATTATTGTTTATTGTCATCTAAAATTATGAGAATAAATCAATTTTTATAGTGTAAAATTTTAACAAGGTAATATATTGTTAATGCTTTTCTAACAATAACCTTTCAGAGGATGGCAGGTGTGACATAAATAGATGATTAAATTGAAATAAAAAATATTATTGATTATCTAAGATGACAGAATAGTTTGATGTATCACCATAGTCATCAAAATTAGCAAACC
Source organism: Stegodyphus dumicola (assembly GCF_044657685.1). Lineage (NCBI taxonomy): Eukaryota > Metazoa > Arthropoda > Arachnida > Araneae > Eresidae > Stegodyphus > Stegodyphus dumicola. The sequence continues at coordinate 134,592,733 of NC_140771.1, read as the reverse complement.
ACTGCTGGTGTAAGGAATATATTGTTTTCTGTGTTAAATGGAATTTAAGACAATTTTTTTTTCGCTTATCACATTTAACCGGTTAATTTCAGTATATTAATACTAATTTATATTTATTAAATGAATTTTTATTTCCGTTATAAATGCTTATATATTGTCTTATGCTTAATATATTCTTTTCTCTGCTAACTTGAATTTAATACAAATTTATTATCGTATATCACGTTTAACCGGTTAGTTTTACATCTACATGCTTATTATCTGTGAATTTTTACTACCATATGCTTAATATATTGTTTTGTCTGCTAACTTGAATTTACATGCAGTAAAAATCACGTTTACAGAATATAACGTTTACGGCTCGGCTCATCGTCGCTAAACCGCTAGCTTGGCGAGTAAAAGTGCAACGGCGCCAACGGGTTCTCTGCGGATGAAAACCAAAAATAAATATTTCTAAAAAAGCATTTCATAACGAAAAAAAAAAAAAAAAAATACAATTTTGCAGGTTAAAGGAATTTTAGAAATGCGAGAAATATTCATATTTGAAACTTAATTGCAAGTCACTATGAAGTTTTTAATGTACAAAATAACTTTCAAGTATAGTTTTAACTTATGCTGTTTTTCAAGATAAACATAGCGGAATCGAAATAAATATTAAAAGAATAAAACAAGTATTTAGTGATGATAAGAAAAATGATAGTAAATAAAGGTTCAACTGTTCAACTGAAATCTGGTTTAATTATATTCTTTTAATCATGCAGAAATTCTAGACAGTAGGGTAAAAAATAATTAAACTTACTTGTCTTATGAACAACTTACTCGGAGTGGCTCTAATCAATTTTCGTATTTAAACCGCTCAAAGCATATGTAAACAAAACATCACTGTTGCCATAACAATTTTACATTATCATGAACATATTAAATTATTAGTCCAAAGAGGCTTTGTCCCTAAAGGACGATTGTTTTCGTTTTGCAATTTTGCGTTGAATGAATATAAATGTCCGTTTCACTTTTCAAAATGTTGCCACCAAATATTAGAGTATATATTATATTTGAAGAAATTAAAACATGAAAAATTCGAGTGGCTCCTAAACACTATACCATCTGGGGGAAAAATCTTTTTATTATAAATTAATTTTAATATAAAAGTTATTTTAATATATGTGCATTTAAGAAAAAAGAGCAGTGAAAATTTCCCAAAATCGCAAGCAGATAAATTTTGGCAGCATAGTTTTGTCAAAAATTGCGCGATTTGGCAACACTGCGTTGCAACTTGATTCGCTGTTTGTAGCTGCGCCAAAGAACTAACTTTTAAAATCGTGTATTTAACAGCTTTTGACACTAACATATTTTCTGAAGCAGGGCAGAATTCGAAAGGTAAATCCTCTTGAAAAACCAACAAAGATGTCTTGTAGAATATAATACAGTATTATCAATTAATTACATAACTGCTTTTCTCTTACTTGAAGCAGAACTTTATTAATCTTGTGAGATATTTAGTCCAAGGCAGTTTAATTATAATATTGTTTTTCAAACTTTTAATATTAGGTATATATATATTGTAATAGATGAGTAAGAATTAAGGATACAGTGGATATTTAGCTGAGGTATGCTAATCATCCTAAATGCTACTATTTATCCTGTGATATATCTATATAATATAATAGTATATAATAGTAATATATATAATATAAATATTTAGGAAGTGAAAAATTTCCACACTTTTTTTAAAAAATTAGAATCTTTATTGATTATTTATAATGGGAATATTTCTGTTCCATTTTATTTCTCGCTTCCTGTTAAATAGTCTTAAAATTTGTTTTAATTAAAAATAAATAAAAGTTGTAGATTGATAGAAGCTTTCCATAATGTGAAACAACCTTTCCATGAATACGTTTCTTCCCGTAATGTTATGCAACTGCAACTTTAAAATATTAGATTATGTTAATTAAAATTTGGGTAAAATCCTAGGAGAGCCCTTGGTGACAAACTGGGAAAGTGCAGAATGTCTGCATGTTTCTCAAAATTGCCAACTTAAAAATGGCAAGTAAACAAATTGCACAAACTTGGTATCCATGTACACATCGACCTGTTTTCACTTAAAAAAAATCCCAGAATTGCACAAACTTGGCACTGCACACTCTCTTGGCTTTGTCCATGTACACATCAATATGTGCCATATAAATATGTTATATATGGTGCATATTGTATAATATATGTTATTAAATGTGGACTTTAAATAAAATTTTTAGAGTCCACATTAATAACATTGCAACAGCAAAAATTGCAAATATGGTGCAAGTTAGATCATTTTTAAATGCATATATTTATATTAATTGCACTAATTGTATATGTTTATTATATGAATATTTTAAATGTCTGTTTTATCATTCATTATTAATATATGAACATTTCTGTTTTGATTGTTCTGTTCAATGTATCTTTGATTTTAATTTCACTTTTAAATTTTAGCACCATAATTTTATCAAAGTCTTCTGAAATTTAGTCACAATTTCACTCAATCAAATCTAACAGTGTAGTTCACAGATGCAGCATAAAAACTATGTCAAATAACAGTCACTAAGGTGTATGGATTACGTTTTTCATGCCATCTGTTTTGTTTATTTCATACTTATGACTGCATAAGAAGACTTACATGAAACAAATGTGTCACAAGCAGTGACACTGAGATGTTGTTTCACATAAAACTGAGAAGTACAGCACTAATTAGCACTGTAATTGTTAAAGAAAGTATCCTAGCTTTTAAAAAGCTTTGTTGCATGTAATGTGAACTTAATTACTTTATCATTTTAAGAATAAGAAGGGTTTGTGTGTTTATTTAATTCATAATGCAAAGCATGCAAGGGCTAGCTGAAAAAGGCATGCTTTTGTGAATAATTTCTAGGGCAATTAGGCTCATATTTACATCACTTAAGGAAAACCATGAAAATGTCACAAAATTCAAAAAACACATGCGAAAAAAAATAACCTGCACAGCCAGCTCATTTTTCAGGATTTGAGCCGAGATTTAACTACCACTATTCAGCCTTCTGAATTACTTGTAAGACTAAATATGTAATATGTAATATCATGTAATAAAAAGTTAACTGTGTGTTGTGTGGCAGGATTGCTTTCTCAAGTATCAAGATAGGAAATACTATTCTTTTCTAAATCTATTCTTTTTTTTTAAGTGTTTGGTCATGGTATTATTCATTACATGTACTTTCCATAATTCATGTAGAATACTAATATTTCTACTACAAGTGTCTTTTTTTTTTTTTTAAAGTGTTTTGCTTGTTGATATTCTCAAAATCGTATCTGATAATTAGTATAGTAATAGGTATAAATACAATAGATGTATATAATCGATCAGGAGTGGCCACAACTGCATATTTACATTATTCTAAAATAGGTGAAGTAGGTTTCAGACAACAAGAAATGTGGATTCCAAACAATCATTCAGTGACGATGTTAGTTCAATAAGAGTAATAAATTACTGAAATAAATTACTTAAGATATTAAATAAGAGTAATAAAATATTAAATTATTAAATAAGAGTAATAAATTACTGAAATAATTAGCCTGTAATAAATTACTGAATGCATGACTTTTAATACATCCATTTTACATAAACAGTTTTTCAGTGTTATTTTTTTTAAAATTTACTTGCAGTACAACTCTAATATATGCCCTAATTTCACCAAATGTGCCGATATGTGTTCTGCGCTGGTTTTTGGCGCGATTGCGTGTTCTATGGCAACCCCGTTGATGTTGAAAAATTTTTCGCTGGAGCTCGTTGATTCGCCGGCATACCGCCTTTAACATGCCGCCACGTAATCACTATTGTATTTACATGACAGCAAGACACACTGTCCAGAAAATTTATACTATGGTTCACAAATAAATAAAATCACAAATCCCTATTTCTATCATGCACTGCCATTAAAAATAATCTCCCAGACCCTCTTTCCACACTTCCAAATACCCACTACCCCTCAACAGGATAGCCACATTCATATTTCCTTTTGCCGAACTTTCAATTCAACAACTACCATTTTATCTTTCCCTCCCATCATCTCAGACACAGAGGCGAACCAACGAGCTCCAGCGAAAGATCTGTCAACGTCAACAGGGTTGCCATAGAACACGAAATCGCGCCAAAAACCAGCGCAGAACACATATCGCCACATTTGGTGAAATTAGGGCGTATATTAGAGTTGTACCAAATGCTTAATCATGACGAAGATTAGGTGCGAAATTGGGACAAAGTGCAGAATCGCAAACTGCTTGCCATGTACGTTCATCCATGTACGTTTTTAAGAATTGCACATACACGGTATCATCCATGTACGCGTCAACCAATTTTCACTTAAAAAAGCATCCCAGAATTGCACAAAAATGGCGTTGCGCACACTCTTGACTTTATCCATGTACACTACTAAAGTCCTAGCTAGTAACTTTTATCGCTGTTATGTCGTGGAGCAAAAACAATTTTATTTTGCACATGACTGCCACTGGCTCCAACATAGCAATTTGAATACTCTACATCTAAAATTTTAAACACCATTCCAGAATTTTAAATGTTTATTTAATAGAATTCTATTCATATATTTGCAAGTTATACACTATAAATACAATAAACAAAATTTGAACTTATCTGCGCCAGTGTGAATAAGCCTGGCATAATATTCTGAACTCGACGCAACTTTAGCAGGAAAAATACCGCTAATTCAAACACAAGGTTTCATCCTTTCCAAAGCAGCTAATTTTCTAAATATATTTTACTAATATCCGCAGCGGGACAGCGGATTCCACTTCATTCACCCAAAACTCAAATGTTATATCGTAATAGTATCGCAAAAGAAGCAAAAAACATCGACTCAAAATCAAAATATTAAAATCTATAGAATATCATCCGCTGTTGCCATTCCAGCACTGCCAAGTTTTTCTTCCTGCAGCTGTTGCCAGACTTATCCTCGCTGTATGTGAGAGGTACAACAATCGCCTTGCCAAAATGTCGCCAAACTACCTGTTACCATATTTCAAAGATTAGCCTTTTTTTTTACTAGTACATAAAAATCTAACATTGTGGTTCTCAACCTATTTTGCCCTATTCCACCCCTTTCGCCATTGCTAGAAGATCATTCTCATCATGCCCTTCCTTTTCAGTACTCGAAAAATGCATATGTATATTTATTTAGATTTCTTAACTTGCTTTATAAATTAAACAACAAAAAGTACAGAAAATGTTGGTGTACAACCAGGATTTGAATAAAAATAGTATTTTATATTCATAAACCACAGCTGCTAACTGTGGTTTTTCTTCTGGTCTCCTGGTATATCACCAAATCTCCCATTTTTCAGTTTTTAGCCTTTATTAAGGAACATTTTTCCCAGAAATGAATAAATTTCATTGAATGAATTAAACTTAAATTGTGCTAATTCGATCTTTTCACCTTTAGTGATTTTCAGAATAATTTTTCTTCTTAAATTTTATTATACTTGAATTGTATTTTTTATTAATTTTATTAAACATCATCTGATCTGAATTATCTTAATCTAATGGAGATATTTGTAGATGTTTACATCAGGGTTCAAGCTCTGTTTAATCAATTAATATTTATGTCTAATTTAATTTTATTTCGATCTACAGTACATTACCAAGTTTATCCGGATTTAAAGTACTTTGATCAGTAAAAGCTTTCATTCACTACTTGAAAATTTCTCAATTCATACTCTATTTCGATTTTATTTTTGCCATCAGTTCGTACTGTATTTTGATTTGCTGTTTAATGTGTGAGCTACAGTTGAACACTTTTTTATAAAATCTTCATTATGTAGATGACAAAAAAATATCTCAATTCAGAAAAACTGTAAATTTCAACATTACACTGATCAATACATTATGTAAGTATAATCAGACATCAAGCTGATCTTTACCGTATGGTATCCCTTGGTTTCTGAAAAAAATCAGAAAGTAGTATTGGTTGTTCGTGAAATCTAAAAACCCCAATGTTAGTAACTGTAATGTTGATAATGTTGGCAAAACTTGCCTTGGAGAATTTTTTTTTTTTTTTTTATCATTAAGAAGCCGTTTTTCTGCGAATATCACCAAATGTGTTGTGATAAATTGAGATTTTGGCTATTTTTTGTAATAGTATTACTTCAGTATGGACCGGGATTTTTTTTATACTTACCATTCTTTTCAATTGATGTGTTCGGTTGCACGTGCATTAGTGTTGTATTTTGATGTGGGTACCATCATTTGAGTATGTCTGAGGTAAGTAAGAGGATGAATGTTGATGTTTGGGTTCTATTATGTGTATTTATCCACCATTAATAGCAGATGAGCCGAAACAACCAAAAATTTAATTGAATTGCTTACATGGAAGATGGTGGTGGGAAGCTTGAAAGTATGCTCATGATAAAAAGGTATGTTAAAAAATTGACGTTTCATTTATTTATTCGTCTCCGTATGTTAATTTTTGTTAAAAGATTTGTTGTTTAATGTTAGGAAATATGCATTATCGGTTATTTGTTCATCTCTGTGTGTTAACGCAGCGGCAAATTTTTTCTGGTCACCATGATAGTTTTAACTTTAAGTGAAAATAGGTCGATGTGTTCATGGACAAAGTTAAGGCAGTGTGAAATGCCTGGTTTGTGCAATTCTCTGACTTTTTTTTCAAAGTTAAAATAGGTTCAGGAATTATTGCTTCGGTCGTAGACAATTTTTGACATCTGGTTTTCACTGACTCAAGTAAATGAGCACCCATGGAATCCATTATCAATAACCCTTTTGGTTGGAAAAAAGATCCCATACAACACTGCCAAACTTTTTGTAGCCGCTCATGCATGATTGTTTCGAACATTCAGCTGTTCTCGTTTGCACAAATAATTACGTTATTAGGAAAATCTCTCTTCGGAATAGTCTTTCGTTTAAAAATGATCATCGGCTTTAGCTTGTCACCGTTTGTGGCACATTCGAACACACATGTAAATGACGTTATTTCATGCCCCGTCGTGAGCACAGATACAGTTTTTGCATTCATCAACACTTCTGTTTGCAGGAGAGTCGAAAGCTAACGGCGTTTCATCCATCTGTGACCGAAGAAGTTTTTTTTGTCAATAATATCTGTCACATATTTTTAGAAAAGATGCCTTTTTATCCTGCCAGTCCATTGGTAATTGTTGCCCGACTGTTGTTCTAGTAGGCACAGAATTATTTTTTCTTTTCATAAATCTGCTACACCTCCTTTGAAATCATTATATTCATTCGTTTTGCTATAAATTTTGCTTGTAAGCGAATTTTTACAGTTTTTACATTCCCTTTCCTCGTTCCTCCTTTTTCCAGTTTTCAAGGTCGTCCTCTAGATTCGGCCACCTTACAGTATCACTTCTTACGCTCATTTCTGTTGTGGCATATTTTAAAGTTCTTTTTCAGTCTTCCAACGTCGAATACAACTCTCGTCAACTACAAACTCTCGAGCTGTTGCTCGATTTCCAATTTGCTCAACGCGTGAAATTACATTAAGCTTAAAACCAGCAGTATAGCTTCTGTGCCGTTTAGGTGACATTTTCAAAAATTTTCCACTCTCTTCTTACTTAAAAACTATCCAACAAGTACTTGTACCCAAACTGATGGGATCTGTATCTGGCAGAATGCCAAGAAAAATTGATTCATGCTGAAGGGGAAATATGTCAGAGTTTGTTATTGCAAGACAGGTGGAGTCGTATCCGCCTTTGAAAAAAATTGCAGAAAAGGCAGGGGTGGGGAGAGGATGGGTACTGGAAGATTTATCGAATGGCAGAGGAGAGAAACTATTCAAACTGATGAGATGGTTGATTTGAAAGGGGGAAGAATGTTATTTTTCTGAGATCTCATTTAGGGTGAATAAGGCATGTAGATCCGTTCAAGGGAAAGAATGTAAACAAAATAACGTTCGCAAAAAGCAACTGATTAAACTTATTTTTCTTAAAGGTTGAATAAACTTATTTTTCTTAAAGGTTATTTTTTATCGACAGACCAGCTTCACTGCTTCGTTTTTAATTATTTTATTTAGAAAAACGTCATATACAAATATTTACAGTGAAGCAAAATACAATTTAATTGTGAGCTTCGGTTACAAGTAATTGCTCACGTCAGACCGGTTAGACTTCTTTTTTCAGTCTGCTGCCTCAATCGTAGGAGGCAATGATTTGGCGAGATTCGTTGGCGTAAAATGCGCCAACAGCAACTGAGTGGTCTTTTGTGTGGGAACAGCACCAGTCTATGCACAATGACAAGGCCATCCAAACTATGTACAATGACCATCATAGGAAATATTTTATATTTAGTACACCTAAACGCCGCATGGGTAGAAATGCTGCACACGCTGAAAATTTAAGTTTTAAACACGTAAACGCCGCAGCGTTTCTTCAGGAAATTATGGTACTTAAAAATAAAATATCGAAAAAATATTGAATGATGTAGGAAGGAAATCTAAGATTTTCTTATTTATGCTCAGAGTTTTTGATGATGTGAGATTTGAATGAGCTTCAGAGAATGATATAACATTAAGCATAACCATAAATTGCTTTAAAAAGCAAGATTTGTGTTGTGGCTGAATGCAGTCCACTGATTGCTGCTGAATGCAATCATATCTATCCAGGATTTTGGAGAAGGTGCTGATGAAGTGTAAAATAAAATTTCACACACCTACCAGTTGCCTAGTTACATCTCTTGAGGTTGCTTTTTGTCTAAATATTTGTTAGTGTTATAATATTTATGCTGCTGCAGAGTTTTATTAAGACTGCAAGGGTTTGTTTTTGATGTAGAGGTCAGTGTATGGATAGGGAAGTTAGAGAAGCTTTCTATACCAGAAACATATTGTAGATGACTGTGAGATTTGAAAATGCTGAGAAATACACCATAGTGCATAAAATTAATGTCAACACAAAATGTGAAATTTTTTTCCATTTCTGGAATTTTTGTATCTAAACACAGGACCTGTTTAGCAGATAAAGCAATAGACGCTTAATATGTGCACATAGTTAAATAAAAATTGTCAGCAACTGAAAAACATAACTTGTTATATATTTGTAATATAACTACTGATTGAATAAATGTAAAATATAATAATATTTTCTGTTTCTGTATTTTACAATTTTTTGTGCACTTCACCCTTTCCTATTATTTCTAAGTATATTTCTCTTTAAATGTTAGGAATGTCTTAAGCGGAGTTTGTCCAAAAATTTGGACGCTTGCCTTATGCTATGGCGTATTTTTATCCATACAGCTTGACAAGTGTTATTATCGCATGAAGAATAAGATTAATTTATCTTTCACCTGATCTCATTGTTACTCAGTTTTTAAAGGGCTGCAAGAAAGTAAAGCATAAAATCTTTGTTTTAAATTTATTTAACCTGCTATCATTTAAAAAGTTATCAACATTTGAAGCATTGCTGTTATATTATTACTGTTACTATGTTTCTAGTGCTATGTATTATTACATACATCAGTGCAGACTTGTTTAGTTTTTAACTGAAGCAATTTGTTAAAAGCATGAGATTCTTGAGAAATAAATTACTAATTCAGGGTTTTCCAAATCTTGAGAAGGCAAAAGTTTTGAGAAAACACAATTGTATATAAAGCAATTTGCCTTTTAATTTGAATTATTTTACATTCTAGAAATAGAGTTGATGAGAATTTGATCTTATTTAAAAATGTAACTGGTATTTAAACTTAAATGCCTAATAATTTATTCTTCACAGCCTTGTCAAAATCATGATTAATTATATAGAAGAATATCTGCTTAATTGGATATAAAATATGGCAATTTATTATGCATAAATGGGAGTTGTAAAGTTAGTTTATTGTAGTACGTGCTTGAATTTTCTGATTTCATACATTACGTGAAAAATTGTTAAGTGGCCGAAATCTTTACATTTTGCTGTTTGAACACTGCTATTAGATTTTAATATATGACTTTATAATAAATCCAGATTTTTCTAATAGCCATTATAAATGTGTTTAACATGTTTCTATAGAATCAAAAGAACAGAATTTGGGATATTTATTTTCTTGTGGAAAACATATGGTGTCTTGAAATATGTTTGATTGCGGGAATAATTCAGAATTTTGTGTAATGTAATTTGACTTAAGCTAGAACTGAAACACATTAACCACTTGCGCTAAAAAGACATGCCACGCATGTCGAGATGCTTTTGTCTCAAACCGCATGCAACATGAACACCACGTCGATAGGCATTTATCGCAAAAGTGAAAATAACGTGGTGCACATGTCGCCTAACAACGAGATTGTTTATTTCTCGAGTTACAGCTCTGGATTGCACTCGCAGATGCAAAGCGGCGTAAATGAGACACTTTACCGCTTGTTATATTGTAGTGCATGTCACCGCAACCGTGGAGTTTAGTCGTAGCGCAAATGGTTAAATTGAAGTAAAGTGATAGGATCTTGAATATATTTAGATAGGATCTTTAATATATATTTAGATGTTGCCATGTTTACTGGAGAAGCTAGAGGAGACAATAAGTTGCTTTGAGAGATCTGTTTTAAAGTAACAGAGTCTAATTTATCTTTGATATATGACTTAATTTAGGGTATAAAGACTGATAATACAGAAGAAAAGGAAATACACCTATAAATTAATCATTTTAATAAGTGTTATTATAATGCACAACTAACAAGGTGAAGCTGCAGCATAGTTAATACCGGACTGCTGTATTTTAAGTGTTTCCTTTTAAATCTCTCATATTTTTATTATCTCTCATCTTTGTTATTATTATTTTCTCTCATGTAATAATTATTCCAGTAAACTGCAGCTCCTGTTCAGCTGTTCAACTGCAGCACTTATTGAGCTGTCACGCATATTAAGCTGTTTGTTATACAGTTTCATGGACATCAACTCCTCTGCCCAAGAATTCCTAAATCTAATAGCAGTGACAAATAATATTCTGGAACTACTGAACAAATTTTCAATGTGGAGGCCCTTCTTCTTTCTTACAATTTTTAACATTGCATCTCCAAATGGTTTCATCGTTAGCATAAAATTTCATGTTGTGGCCATTTTTGCATACTCGTTTATCAGGTAAAAAACCTCTTTCTTGAAAAATGATATGGCATCTTCCTCATTACTTGGTAAATTAAAGAATGTTAATGTGATATTCACAAAAAAATGCAGTGGATGTATTTAAAATAAACAGTGGGAATTCAGAAACCTCATCAGAAAGGAATAATGTAAGAACAGGCTGCAAGAGCAAAAATGCAGCATGGTGCATTTTTGCTCTTGCAGCTAATAATATACGATTATGTGGCGAGGTATAAAAACATGCACCCAAAGCTGATATATGATCGTTTTGTGAAGTGTCAGAACTCGTAGCCAGATTCTGGCAAGAAATCTTAGTTGATTGGCGATTCAATCTTGGGGGTCGCTATAACGAAGAAGTACCCAAATTTCTTTAGTTTGGTATATGACTTTGAACTTCAAAGTGAGAGACTAAGCAAAAATATTATAAAGGGCAGATGAATTTTGCCTAGAATCTTACATTTATTTTTTTGCAGTGTCATTTTTCCAATTTAATGCACTTGCCTTGTTTATTAAAATGCTTGTCATTGTAGATACTACTTCCTACTGTACCATCAATATTTGTGTCTTAAATCAATGATTAAAGTGAAGTAGTGACTTACTTTTGATATACTAAATTGACTTCTATGCTAATTTTAAATGCAAGACTATTTTTAGCATTTTATAATTTATAGGATGTTTATTCTTTCCTGAGAACCATATAGTATTTCATGATGATACCAATGAATGAGAGGATTTTTTTTGGGAGGGGAGTTGATATTTCATTTAATTTCAAGCATTATATATTTCCCTAGCATGTTTTTAAGTAATATAATTGCTAAACTCTGATTGGTAGTTAATGGAAGTTTGAATGCTTTAGGTAATTGTTGATGAATAAATATATTTCAAGGTTGAGTTTTAGATTCGTAAGTGGGATATTTTATAGTATGTTCAGTTTCTTTCTTTTCTTTTTTTCTTTTCTTTTTTTTTTTTTTTTTTTCTCATTACATGTTATAGGCTTTGAAAATTTAATATGATGTTATATTATTATTTTTTTTTAATCAAAACTTGTTTGATATAAAGCTTGTTTGCATGCTGTGTATATTTCATTATGATTTATATGTTACATGTTTACTCTTTCTAGAAATTGTCTGCTCCAATATCTACAGAAGTGTGAAACTTTTTACAATTGTTTATTAAGAATTTCTATCATTTGCCACTTATGTTGCATGTGTAGTAAATTTGTAAAAGTTTCTTTTCCCTGCTGCTTGCATGTGTCATCTGCATTATGCTATTATGATTTTTTCTTAATTTATTTTTTAAAGAAAGAAATGATATATTCCAACTTTCATCATTTGTTGTTATTGTTGCTGGATTTTTCTTTAGTTCTATATAATACACATGAAAAATATTTGCATAATTTTTGCTTTGTATTACTTTCTATTCTGCATCAAGATTAGTCGGAGATTTGCAACTATTTATGCTTAATCTAATATATAGTATTCCCTCGCTAACCTGATAATTAGTGCATTATCAAATTTTTTGTAGTTTATCAAAGATATTTTTTGGGGGGGTTCGGGGGGTTACATTCACGAAGTTGCAGCGCAAAAAAACACAGTGAGAATTATTTGTTGTTTTACACAAATTGAATTTTTGATTTTTATTAACTATAGGTATTAATAGGAAACTATATATTGTAACACAAGCCTTTTAATAAAAATGATATTGCAAGATAATTACATTAATTGACAGAGAAATGTCTGTTGTACATACCTTTTCACATTAAAAAAAAAGTTTTAAGCTTATGGCATTTCAGTATTATTATAGTTATTTTCTTTCTAAGTATAATATGATTTGAAAAACCTAATAACATCTATTTCAACAGTCATTGCAGGAATCTAACTCAAATTTAGGTCTTGAGTGGTGAAAGTGCTACTTGTTGAAGAGTATGATTATTATGGTATCTATCGTGACTTGTCGATGAACTTTGTAAATCAAAATGGAGGTATGTGATGCAAGAATTGTAGTTAAAATTTTTTAGAATTTTCAAATACCTTATATTGCATTTAATTTTTTCATACCTTATTTTTTAAAAGGAATAAGTATCTAAGTTGACACAATTTGGCTGTTGTGTGCCTGTTATTTTTTTCCCTTCTATCTGATCTAAAGTAGTCCTGAAGTCTGGGACTCAAATGAGATTGGCATTATAAATGATGGAAGGATTTTGTTATGTTGCTGCTGTTCCCATTTCTGTTTGTACTGTTTCTTGTTACTGATACTCTGCTAAAAATTTCAAACAAGATTCAAGGTGATGGCCATGCTACTGATACTCTGCAATGAGTAATGCTTTCTTCCAGTCACCAATACCCAGCATTTGGTTTTGTTTCTTGTGTAAACACACACACATATATAAATGTACATGCATGTGCACTCACATACACAACACACAAATTAATATAAAACTGACAAAAGCAAATTGCAAGAATGACTTTGAGAATTATTATCTTGTGCATTTGCTGTTAAAATTGACGTACATTACTTTAAAATGTTAAATTATTACCACGTATGCAAATTTTTTTGAACTAATAAATTACATGATTAAAATAAATGAAAATTAAAAATTAATATGTTGATTTTTTTCACTGCCAGACCTGAACATTGTCAGGAGGTAGGTAGAAATAACACCTATACAATCATCATACCTGGCCTATTAGATGTGTTTCTGTTAATCCCAAATTGGCTGAGGCTTTAAAATGTAATATTTACCATTTTTAAAAACCATTTTTATGTCTGAAAATTTAAAGACTCTATCCCTACATATATGGCCAGCCAGAGAAGCATATATACGATAGTATAAACTACATTCAAAATGAAAATTCAAAGCATCAGAAAATTTCGGTTGGGTCGTATGCGTAAAAATGGCAAAGTGAGCAAAAGCAACACTTTTTACAGGAAAACTATAAACACAGTAAATATATAAGTGGTAAATGCAGTCATAAAATTAAGTATAAAGAATCTGGAATTCAATAAACATTAACACTTTCACTGCTGGTCATGTGAGGTTATGTTGATAGTTAATGCTGTGTGATAGAAATAGATTGTACCCATATGCCAACTTTATGAGAAATATGATTTAAAAGAGGTAACAAAAGATTATTATGTCTACCATATTGATTGCTAAGCCTTTAAGCATAGAATTTTATGACTGCACACCAGTGTGTGATTGGCACTAAAAGTAAATTTATTTTTGCAATGCTGCATTAAGCCTGGCACAAGGTATTTAAAAATGAATCAAAATTAGTAACAATAATATGCATTATTTTTGAATGAAACTATGCCACAAACAAATATATATATATATATATATATATATTATAAATAAATATGTTATAAGACAGTTACAATGATATTCCTACAAACTAATTCCTGAATGTTATTCGTGTATGGTCTTTGCATGAAATGGAACTTTGTCTTCATTCCAAACTGCATACATTGACAACTAGTTTCTAACCTTCACTCTATGCCAGTACCAGCACATATTTTCAAAACTTAATGCTGATCGGCAGCAAATTTGTTAATCAATATTTCAGTCTAATTACAAAAATCATATAGATCAATTAAAACTTACTCAAGCAGTAGGTACTTCTAAATGAATGTTGGAAAGAATGTGGATGGGAAAATTATCTGCACTCAGAGCAGCCTTTAATCTCGCCAAATAATATTAATGAAATAGTTGCTATAAAAACTTAAAAAATGGAAACTTTAAAAAGAAAAACTTTAAAAAATGGAATTCAGAATCTGGCAAAAATTAAGAAAAAGAAAAATAGAACAGACTAACAGCTCTTTGTGTTATTTTGGCTGCAGTGGCAACTTTCAGAAAATTTGAAATGTCACCATTAGTCAAAGTTACAGCCATAATGGTAGAAATAAAAATACAAATTTACAGTAAATTACATATTTTACAAATTTTACGTACTAAAAGTAGTTTCTCACCCATTCACCTCATTCTTCCTTGCGGTTTAAAAAGGGCTTCATTATGTTAAAAAAAAAATCGCAGTTCATAGATGATACCAGCTTTTTTTCAGTTTTAATTATTTTTAAACATATTTATTAACTTGATTATTGGTGAATGTTTGTGAAAGCAATAGAATTTCTGGTTTGTTGACTTCCCTTAAAATATCTTTTATACAAGCTAATTGATTATAAATAGTATTTCCTATAACCTTTTTGGAGATGTTACTGTTCCGATTAAGTAGCTTAATCGAATTAAAGTCGAAATCTCTTTTGTCAAGTAATGTGACTTCTTTTGGTAATTAAAAATGTTAAGATCCAGAAAATCGACAGCTGGTCAAACTGATCAATCTCAGTTGGTCTTCTTAAGTTTAAGACAGGAAGGCTGAATATTGCTAGATTCGATGAAGTTAAAATTGTTGAAAGAATGATATCATCAATATATTTATAGAAATCTCTACTTTTTAGTAAATAAGTAAAGGTTACATATTTGAGTAGAATAATTCATTCCCATAAAGATGCCATTAATTTGCAGAAAAGTAGTATCTCGGAACTAAATGTAATTGTGAAAAAGAGAGCAGTGGAGATATACCTTCCAGCTAATAGTATCTAAACTTTTACGTATCTGTAACATTGGTAATTCTAATAGACTGATATAAATTTTTTTCATTGGCTGTGGTGTATAAAGGTTCCCAAAGTCATAGCAATTGATATTAAGTATATTGCTCTTTTACAATTTTAATCACATGATGGTTGTTATAAATGATGCAATTGAAGTGTTTTTCTTTGTTTACATTTTTTAAATTAAGTTTACAAATCTGCTTGAATTTAAGAGAAAAAAATGTAGTCATATCCCTCCTTATAGTTCCTCGTGCCATTAGGAATAAATCTGAACTTGACTGAGCTCTTTTGGAACTTAAGCAGTGCATATAAGTTAGAAAATCTACTGAAATCAGAATTAAGAAATAATTTTAGTGTTCTGTGAAAAGCATGATGTTTATTAAAAGCATGACGTCTGTTGAAAAGCATGATGTTTATTATTAATAATTGCTCTTTTGTTACTTTTAGCAACACCATAAGTAACTGCTTGTTTAAGTTCGCTTTCATAAAGAGAGCTGTTACAAATGATGCTGAAATTATTACCGACTTTGTTTTTAGTTATAAAAAATTTAGCCCTAAGAGTAGAAATTTTTTTTGAGTTCTTGCAAGAGGTAAAAACTTTCAGAACTTTGCTGCTTAGACAGTGCTATTTTGCCATTGTTTAATATATGTTTCCATTCCATAAAGGTTTGAGTAGGTAGGCAAAGCTTGAAGCTGGTTCTTAAAATGAAGTCATCTGTATTATCTTCAACATTTTTAATGCATAATGATTTATTAACTGAGCCAACTAACTGGCATAAATTTAGTACTCTGTTTCATAAGCTGCCTTAAAAAATAATCTTCCAACTGTATCAAAATTACCAGTAATAATGTGTTTATTGGGAGAATCCATACAAGAAGGGGGGGAAATACATCATTGCAGTATCAAGTTGCTTTTCAGTTCAGTTCCTGATGGTTGGAAAGCCAGTTACTCTTTTTTTTTTTTTTTTTTTTTTTTTTTTTGTAGTTGAAACAGACGTGAGTCCTGGAATCTGTTGTGGGAAAAGATATTGTGATGTTTTAAACCATTTTTTTTAATTTATTCTATCGAAGGCAAGATGTAGAAAGTTAATAAGAGAGAAATTCATGGTCATCATGTTTCTGTTACTTTGAAATTTAAGTATAATAAAATCTAATGCAAAGTCTTTAATATCAGAAAAATTATTGAAAGTACCTATGAAGTACTATTGAAGTTGTGATAATGTAAATGTGTGCAGTAACGTGACACTTTTTAAAGGGAAATCTCAGAATTAAATAAATTAATGAACTTAAGTTGAAGTTTATTAACATTAACCACTAGTATTTTGTTTGTAGTCTTTTTGCCTCATCTAGTTCTTCTAAGAGCGTTTTTACTGAAAATATTAAATCTTCCATAAGTAGTATGATTAAAATATAAAGTACATTTATTAAGATAAGTGTTAAGTCCCTGTTTTTTAAAATGTGCAGATTTTCTGAAAAGCCTAATTTTTAGATTAGGAATAAAATCTAAAATTTTAATTGAAATATCAGTGAAACTGTGTGTTTTAAAATGTTCTATTTCTACTGTGGCCTGAGAAGTATGAGCTGATGCAAGCAATTCATTTTAATGCGAGATCTGTAGTTGTTTATTCTTGATTGTTTTTAGTCTGTCCTATACAAACCTTACTACATTTGTTACAAGTAATAGAGTAAATACAATTAGATGTTTTTCAGACTGCTTTTTCTCACCAAGTTGGATTAGCTGGTGGGGCATTATGTCTGTCTGTATGTTAAACAATTGGAATTTTTACATTCCTATATTTCAAATCAGCAAGATGATAAAAGTAAAAAGGGGGCTAACCTTAATTACAGTCAAGATTTATGAAGGAAAAACTTGAAACCTCAGTTTTGCCTGAAAGTAATAGATTAATTCAAAATCGGAAAGTCCTTGAATTATTAAAATAAGAGTAATAGATAATAATAAAAGAATATATTAAGTTGCTTACTCAGATACAAACTAATATAAAATTGAAAAAAGCAAATTGCAAGAATGACTTTCAAACCTAGAACCCTGTGCATTTGCTGCTAAGATTGACATAAATTGCTTAAACATGTTAAGTTATAATCAAATAAGTATTTTTTTTTAAATAATAAATTGCAAACAAAAGTAATTATTGTATGAAACGAAAAATATAAAAATAGATGCAAATTTAAAAGTTGAATGAATAATAGTCAGTAGTCTTTGGCTGAGAGTGACATCTGAACGAACATTATGTTTTAAATTTTTAACTCTAAAAAATTCAAAAATACATCAAAATTGAAATTGGTATGGTCATTTTATCACTGTCAGATCCGAGCATTGTCAGTAGGTAAGCCTATTGATACAGTTACCTTATCTGACCCAGATTTCTTTCACTCGCATTACTTTCTTTTTTGTTACTTTCAACAATTTTAATCATATCCAGTCTAGCAGTATTTGCTTTTCGTATCTTAGTAACACTAACTCGGAGCAAACCTGACTGTTAATTTTCTGAATCTTGGCATTTTTAATTATCAAGAAGTGAGATTAACTTTTATTCAATTAAGTTAATTAAATGGAGCAGTAACATCTCAAAAAGGCTGTAGAAAATACTATTTATTATCAATTAGTTTGTATCAATAATATTTGCACATAAGTTGAGCAATAGCAACAGGAAATTTTATTACTTTCACAAGTAAGTGGGCAATAATCAAATTCCTAATTATTTTTAAGAAACTACTGAAAAAAAGCTGGCTTCCTCTACAGACTATAAATATTCTTTTACATAATAAAGCCAATTTTTTAAACCGCGAGGAGGAATGAGGTGAATGGGTGAGAAAGTATTTTTATTGTCGTCTATAATAACCTTACTCTGACTTTCCGCCTACATTCTTTTCAGCAGTCATTTAGAAGTAGCTACTGCTTGATAAATTTTAATTAATTCTTCGCCTTTTTTTGTAATTGTATTTTTGTATTTTGATGCCAATTTTTAACATTGTTATAATTCCAGATTGTTTATATTTCAGTAGGCACTTACACAATTGTTTATTGTTTTCTTGCGAGAAGTTTTGTTCACTTTTATACATGTGATCCAACAGGTATTTTTTGATGCCTTGAATTTTTATTTTGAATGTTGTTTATACTATTGTATTTACATTTTTTTAGCAGGCTGGGTATGTAGGGGTAGCGTTTTTTAAATTTTAGAGGTACAAATAATTTTAAAATAATTAATTTTGAATCCTATGCTAATTTGGGATGAACAGAAACATATCTAGTAGACTGGGTATGGTAATTGTATCAGTGTTAAGCTCACATACATCCTGACGATGTTCAGGTCTAACATTGATAAAACAATTGTATTCATTTTTAATTTTCATGTATTTTCTGCTGTTTGAATTTTTAGGTCTAAAAATTAATATTCATTCAGATCTCAGTCTCAAATATTGACTGTTCATTCACCTGCTAAATTTTCATCGATTTATATATTTTTTATTTATTATAATGTATTTTATTTATTATTTAAAAAAATTATTGCGTTTGTTTAAAATTTATTTGAAAAAAATTTGGCTATTTGTTTATAATTTAACTTTTTAAAAATTTATATATATAGTGTATATATATATAATTGTCTTCTTCGCTTTTTATTTTAATTTTTTAACTACGTTCACAAGGTTTAAACTCTACAAGCTAGTAGGTCCTTCCTAAAAATCTTGTATTTTTTTACTAATAGCAAATCGCTATTTATTTTATTTTGTACATTTACCTAACCAGGCCAATTATGTATAGTTTTTCTTACACCTTAATGTGTTTTTTCAAGCAGACGTGTCAGGAAATGGAACAGAGAATTGACACTAAAGTTTTTGACTAAGTTTTTTCAGTTAATATTCAAGAAGAGTTTCGTGTACAGTTTCAATTGTCTGTTTCGACGAAATGCGTTATGGAATTAGCTGGATTCGAATATCATTATAAAATTTCCCCTGAAGGGTCGGTAATGAGATTCGAATTGGGCTAATTTACCATTTACCACTTTTTAGTTTTTGTATTTTTGCTTAAGTCTTATATCACACTTTTATTCTATTGTTTAAAGTTTGCCTTACCTTGATCAACATTTCACTTACAATTAGATTTGAATTTTATTTGTAAATATTCTAGTGATAATAATGTTTACACTTAATTGCACTTTATTTTCCGTATGTTAAAATTTGTTTCACTGTAACCGCAGTATCTAAGCTACTTTTTAGCGGAAGCACTAAGAATATTCTTTTAACTTGTTTTCTAAATTTTGCAGCTCAATGCACAAAAGTTCTTGACCACAAAGGTCTTTTTTAATTTGTTCTCCTTTCTTTAGTTTGTTCTCCTTTCTTTAATTATTTATATATATAAAAGTAAATGAAAGACATATTAATATCTTAAAAAAAATATTGTGTGCAGAGCTGCTGTAGGATTAAAAGTAGGAAATAAGTAAAAGTGAACCTACTAACTAACTCTAGCTTAATTTGATGGCATTTAATTTATAGGATGACAAAACTTGAAATGCGGACAGTTTGTCATTCCTTGTCTTCCTGTTTATCTTCATAATTTTTTCTTGCAATTTGTCCTTTTGTCTTGAATTAGGAATTTGTTTGTGTTTGTAATTTGATCCTTTTGCTTTGAATTAGGAAGAATTGTAGAATTAAATATTGTAACATTCAGCTAGGCTTACTGGTGCTCACTTTTTCGTGGCATATACAAATACACATACGAAAAAGTGCAATATTATGTAACAAGAAAGCCATGAACTCCTTATGTTTAATACAGATATTATTTTATATGAAAAAGAAATAATTGCTGCTTAGTTTGACATGTGTAATGTAAAGAAGTCAGTGTAGTGCATTGCCACTGTAAGTGGTGGTAACTGCCGTTCTGTATCCCAGTACAGAAGGGAAATTATGTTCATTATGTATTTGAGGTATGCAACTCGGTAGTTTCGGTATGTTATCAGGTTTCATCTGCTGTAGCTAAGATTGGTCTGTGCTGTGCTATCATGACCAGATGCATTTATTAGGTGATACATCTAGTAAATGCATGGCCTGAGAAAGAACAACAGGCTGCTACACTTCAGATATGTAATGGTGGTTATCCGGTGCAGTGAGAATTGGAAACCAGTGGCATCTTATACCATAATGCTAGATGATGGATTGGTACTCTGATATGTAATGTGGGTCTTACTCTGTCTGTCCCTGTTCTACCGTTGGATGGCATCATGGTGCTACAGAGGGGATTCATATGAAAATTTTATATGTCATTGATCCCATCATATGCAATAGTCTAGGGTCTCATAGCAGTCTCAGAGACCTATGATATGCATTCTGAAGTAATGGGTACCTGGCAAAAATTTCCCAGTGGTATGTCAGTGTTCAACTGTATGTGCAGTAACTGGTTGCTTTGCAGTACATCAATTTTTCTAATACTTGAGTTGTGGCAGTACTGTCCAGTAATTAACTATGCATATAGTATGTCCATTATCATGGTCTTTCATATGATTCAGCTGTTGTGATTTTTCACTTCATTGAGTCCATTTTTCCTCATGTTTGCATCACTATGCAAATAGTCTATCTTAACACAAATGTTAGTTTCTCAAAAGGTAGTTTTCAGTTTCAATATGCCATAGATTTCTAGCCATTAAAGTTGGAAATCTTTTTTATGGCAGCCATATTTCTTAACAGGATCTAGTTTAAGCTGCCTATGCACAGGAACAATGAAAAACACAAATCTGAAACTTAACAGTAGCTCTTTGTTCTACCCATGTACAGTGCTTCCAATCAGTATTTCTGAGGTACATAAATGGCATATATGTGTACTGCTATTACTACCTTTCATGATTATTTGCATATCATGCAATTTTAAGTTGATCTGTTGTATCTTTCCTATTACTCTGTATATAAAATGCTTATTTTGGAATTAAAATTATGATATGAGTTAAAATTATGTAAGTTACAAACATTAGTTCATAATGTTAATAAATTTCAGATTGGAATGCAGAACTTAGTGTGTGTCATGTAAATGGCTTTATGGAAAAAAAAAAAAAAAAAAATTTGAGCTGGTTCTAATTGTGTGAGGTTTGATGTAGTGAAGCTTTGCAGTTTCATAGGCCATAATAATTTTAGAATTTGGATTTAACAGCATTGTAATTTTAAAATGATCATTCTTGGAAATAATAATTTATAAATTTTGCATAGATTGAAAAGAGCAAAAAATATTTGTAGTTAGATATGTGAAATTTCTTATATTGTTCTGCAATTCTAAATTATTTTTTCTATTTGAGATAGAACAAATAATTATTGTATTAATGATAATCATGGAAAATATTTATTACCGAATGTATGGGATAACAATTAATTTGAATCAGTAATTAGTTCAACATATTAGAATGCTAGAAATTAACCATTTTGGGGCACTTAAGAGATGACACATAGGAGACTAAACTGCCAGACAGACAATGAATGAATTGCGTACATTCTGTAATAAGGTTACTGTAGTATTTAAGTTGAAAGGGATCATTGATTTTATACATATAATTTTAGAATTTCAGTCTTTTAATTTTTCTTGATTTCTGTGATCAGATCTTTTGCGGTTTTAAAGATGATTCCTTAAATTTCTTTAAAGTGTTGTTTAATGTTTAATAAACATTCTACTGCTCTTTTACTGATAAATACTTCTAACACAATATTTTTCCTCTTTTTTTCTGATAAGCATCAAGAATTAGTTATTGAGTTTCGTAGTATTTGTTTATATATTTTTAGAGACTGTTTTTTTGTGTGAATGTGTGACTACAGCCAAAGTTACCCCCTTCGAATGGCAGGCACTTGCCTTATCAGCATTGGCGACTTCTAAGGCCAGAAGTGGCGACCATTTTACTATGGAGGCTCCTATTAGGTGGCCACCATTGCCTCCTATGAGGGGACAGACAATTTACATCCATGCCTTCTCCGGCATTCGAACCCGGGCTCTTCAGTATCGCAGTTGACTCCCATACCCAGTATACTGCTTGGGCGGCTACTACAGCCAAAGTATGAAAGCTTTTAAAATTAAGTTTTAAAATCGACATCATCTGTAAAAGTCAGCCTATAGTGTGAATTTTTTTATGCAGTGCAGTCCATGAGTTTTGACTTTTCTGTCCTTATTTTGTTTCATGGATTCAACATCCATATATAATGACTTAATGAGTTTTACATATTTCCATCTATTTAGTGCTATTAATACAGATCAACGACAGTGTGGAAAAAAACCATTGGACATTGATAATAGTTTGGTTTTTGATTGGGTTTTATGCGCTATCTGAAATTTACTTTGTACTGGAAAAAACTAGGTTGTTTTCATGGCTATCCATAGGTGAAGCATAAATACAAGCCAGTGTTCCTTTAAAAAAATCCTCCATAATGACTTTTTTTTTTTTTTTTTTTGATAGGTAGATAGTCTTTTACATGCCTTGTCATAGCTGCTAGGTTGTAACATATATTTGTCCCAATTTGTTTTTTTTAAATTTCTAAATTTTGTGTTACACATAATGGATTCTGTATGCATTTTGATCAGTTATTTTCGTCCAGTTTTCTTATTGCTGAAATGTACCTTGTTTGTAGAATTCATGGCACTGACCCAATTGATTAATGTAATTAATTTTTTGGTAATTACTTCCTTCCCTCCCTTTTTTTTCCCCCTTATTTTTTCGCCTTTCCCTAAAATTTACTTCAAGTGTTTTTACAGAAATTTAAATCTGATAATTTTAAACCATTAAAAGCATTTTGCAGAGCTATATACAGATAGTACTCTGAAAGCCGAAGATCTGGGTTATATGATGGGTGAACTAAAACATCAGTATAACAATTTTTGCCAAGTCTTCATACAAATATGTAGTTTGTCTATGTCATGGTGGAACTCCAGTACCTATTCTGTTGGCAATAACTGACCTCTTCCTCTCAGTGACTTTGTTCATTTTTTCTGATTATAGGCAGTGTTTAATGGAATAAAAATTTAGCTGGAGAGCAACTTGTATTATAGGACTTCTTTCTATTGTCACTAGAGAGGGAGAGAAAAGAATTTTCTTTGGCTGCAAAACAGCACTTGAGATCACCTGTGTTGGTCGTCTTGGGTTTGACCATCTTTTTTTTTTTTTTTTTTTTACTAACATTGTAAAGTCCACTTTTCATTTCCAGTGATGAGTTGTTTGAGGAAAAACTAATTTTCATTGCAGTTAAGTAATGAAACCTTGCACAGACAAATTAATGTGCAATTAATGTCCATTAAAATTGCAACACCATGAAGGAAAGCAAATGCGAAAAAGATTGCATGTAAACAGTGTGGTATGAAGACAAAATGATTAAATATGTACGCACATTGGAGTTGTACGCACATTGGAGTACAGGGTTGCAAACTTAGTAGAAACAGCTGCCATACCGGGCAGCTAAAACGGCCTTTAAACCATTAGGCATGGAGCTGAGAATACAGAAATGGACAACTCATTTCATGCTGCTTCATGTCTATGCCACATTTCATCAATTGTATTAGCTGGAGAGAGGTGGCGGGCCAGTCTCTCATTTAGCCATGACCAGACGTTTTCAGTGGGTGACAGATCTGGAGACTGTGCAGGCCAGGGTAGCAATCAAATACCCTGTGTATCGAGGAAGCTCCGAACACGACATGCAACATGTAGTCTTGCATTATCTTTACTATATATTGTTTAGGAATATATGGAATATACTGTTTAGGGGTCTTGAAGATAGGGCACAACCACTGGACATAAAAAGTCAGAAATGTACCCATCTGCTTTGATTATCATCCATCCGAACTAGAGATGTGCGTGTCGTGTACCAAATGGCTGCCCAAGCCGTCACACCAGGGTGCAGAACCTCTATGTCGATATCGAATGCAAGCAGACGACATGCAGGCTCCTGGGACCCTCCAGACACGTATACGGTCATCAAAATACTGCACATAGAACCGGCACTCATTTGGAAAGGTGACATTGTGCCACTCCTGTAGCCAGCTTTGTCATTTCGTGCACCTGTCGCTGTCTGTCTCTATGCTACTTTGTCAAAGGAAGCGAAGTAATGGTCACCCTCCTGATAGTCCACGCTGCTGCAAACGTCGACGCACCTTATGAGCTGATACTGGGCATACTACAAACTTGCCCATTTCCTGACTAATGGTCCGTGATGTGGTCATACAGTTTTGCAGGGCTTACCTCACAATATGTCTGTTCTTTCTGGCATTAGTCATGGGAGGGCATTGAGATCTTGCATGCTGTTCACTATGATCCTCAGCACTTTATTGATTCCATATTCGCATGACAGTGGTTGGATGTCGACCAGTGCGACCGGTGATATCACAGAACGATAATCTACACTCTTGACAGGCAACGATCCTGCCTCTATCGAATTTTGAAACTTGCAGGTAAGCATTTCCTCTTCTCATCCGAGGATAACATGATATTCTGAGCAAACTCCAACCTTACAAAGCACTTTCCGAATGAGAAATCCACTACATGACTTTTCTTTTATGCTGTGCTTCAGATGTCTTTTCTCCCTCCTGCATCGTCTAAATGTGCTGAAATACTCACGATTTGCACATTCCAACTTCTTCCTTTGACATTCGTCAGATCATTCCTTCCTCATGTTGCAGTTTTAATGGCCAGCAGTGTAGTACCAAAATAATGAGCTTGAAGTCTTTCATATATGACTCAAGACCATAATGGTATTAATATTTAGTGTCTCACCATTCTCACTAGTTATCAAATAAGAGGTGCTATTAATCATCGTTTGATTTTATCCACAGCTGTGGTGACAGGTCATACAGCGCAAAATGTATCTTTGATATGAAAATTTCTTTTATTTATCTCCAACCCCATTTTCTGTTTGTTAAATCATCTGCAGCACCAGCCCTATACATGATGCAAGGTAACAAGGATCTCTTTTTCATAATAAAGAAAGGATAGTAAGAAAAATGTCTGTTATTTGTATTACTATAGGGCATATTGATCACAATAAAGCAGCTGGGATCTAAGTTTTAAAATGAGGAATTTTATCCGCTTTAATTGTATAATGGTTAAGGGAAGTGGAAAAATGAGATAAATATGCTACTACCCCATTAATTATCCATATACACTGAATGTACTTTGGCATTTGCTTAAAAATTATTTTCATTTTATAGCATTTCAAAATGTATAAAACAATCCTGACCATGCTTTAATGAAAATATATATGTATATGCATTCTATGTTTATCTCTTAAACAAAACATTAATTAGTTGATGACAATCAGTAAAAATTCAGCTTCAAGAGTAGATATGGCAAAAATCAATATGAGTTTTGTTACCTTGCAGGTATTATTTATTTTGAAGACAGTATTAAACTTATTAAATGCTTACTATATCATATGAAGTGAATGTTTTTCTTATTTTAAAAAACTCATACCTTTTTTTAAAAATTGTTTTTACATATTTGTTGTATCTTTGTAACGAAAAAACATTAGCAATTTGTGCTTTTGTAGAATATATATCAATTAAAACTTGTCAATTTCAAATCAGTAGGAGCCTTTGTGTGTGCTGTAAAAGTGTATCTTTGTAGTAAAAAAAAAAAGTGTTGGCAGTTATGCTTTTACGCTTTTGTAAAATAGTTATCGATTAAAATTGTCAATTTCATATCGATAGGAGCCTTCGTATATGCTCTTAAAAGTGTCATTTTAAAATGTGTATTCATGGCAAAGAGTAAAATGAGCTTTATAATCTAATTGTGAGCATTTATCTGATGTATGCTAAGTTTGTCAACATATTGTTGAATACCTTATAGTTAGCAATTGTGGTCTTTTTAAAAAGGTATGAGTATCATAGATCCATGGCATCATTTAAGTTTTCAAAATTTTTTAAAAATTTGTGTGAAGAGTAGATAAATTTGGGTTTTATTGGAGATGCTTGCTTGCTTTATATCAGCATTAGCACAGAATCTGTCTTAGGGTAATCTCTAAGTAAGAAAGAAACAAATATAATCTTTCATTCTACAAATTCTAAACTATTTTGATTTGATCATCTTTACACAATATGCATATGTGGAGCCTGTTTCTTGGTTTTGAATTAGTGTAGCTTTTAAAAATATTCTCTAGGTAGATTATCATTACTGTTATAAGAGACATAGTGAATTTTCTTTACTGATAATTCATAATTCTTCACGATTAATTTATGATTCATGATTTAATTTTTTCTTTAACAATGAATTGAGCATTCAAGCACAAACAATATTGTTTATCAAAATGTTTTTTTGTAACTTTCTGTTACAGTAATTCCTGTGATCCTTCATGCCATGTTATCACTTTTATGATGGCATAATAAATAAGTAAAAAAAGTAATTTGAAAGTAAAAAAAGTAATTAATAACCCATTGTTAATACAGTTAGTGACAAATAATAAAATTATCCTTTTCACATTTGACTAATTTCTATGACAAGGTAATTTTTAGTTTAAGTGCTGTATATACCCATGTATAAGTTGACAATGTTAAGGAAAAAAATCAAACTTTGAAGTAGGGGGTCGACTTATACGCAAAACCTTAAAAAAAAAAAAAAGAAAGAAAGAAAAGAAGATCTGCCGTCGCTGATCGATGACACATCAGACTTGATTATTACATATATCGTTATCGTTCGTACAGAAAAAAAAAATTATTTATTCTTTGCATTTTATTTATTAGTTTTTTATTAAATTTGTTTGTGCAGCATTTGACAGCATTTCCAGCATGTGTTCATGTTTGCTTCCAGAAAAATGGTTGGATGGACTACACCCGACTGATTGGTTTCAAAATCTATGGTTTAAAAAACCATATGTAATTTTAAGGAAACCTTCCCTTTTGATTTGGGATATGTTTCGACAGCATCGTGCTTATCATGTGCTAAAATGGAAATAAATAAAAATTTGCTAAAGTGCGAGTGTAATTTTATCAAGTACATCGGCATGCTGTTTTATCAGCGGTGGCAAATTTATTTTTCTCAAAAGTCGGGAGGGATCGACTTATACGCAGATATATACGGTACCTGTTCTTAATCATAAATACGAGGGCTATCCAGAAAGTAGATTACGTTTTGGAATAAAAAAATAAACAAAGTATAGGAAACAAATTTTATTATATACAGATGAAAGCCACACTCAAATACTACTTTTCTACATAGTCACCATACAAATTAAGGCATTTATCGTAGCGATGTACGAGCTTGGAAATTCCTTCGTCGAAAAATTCGGCCGCCTGCGCCTTCAACCACTTCGTTACCTCTTCTTGCAGCTGTGCGTCGTCATCAAAACGCTGCATAGCCAGCCACTTCTTCATTGCTGGGAATAGGTGGAAGTCGCTCGGTGCCAGGTCGGGACTGTACGGCGGATGAGGAAACAACTCCCACTTAAAAGATTCAAGAACTTTACGAGTGACATTTGCCGTGTGGGGCCGGGCGTTGTCGTGAATCAACAAGATCTTAGAGCTCAACATTCCTCTGCGCTTGTTTTGAATTGCTCTTCTGAGTTTTTGGAGAGTTTGGCAATACCTTTGAGAGTTTATTGTAGTGCCTCTTTCCAGGAAGTCCACCAAAATTACACCTTTTCTGTCCCAAAAAACAGTCGCCATCATCTTCCTTGCCGACATTGTTTGCATGCATTTCTTGGGTTTTTGGGGAGAACTTGTGTGCCCCCACTGCATTGATTGCAATTTCGTTTCACAGTTCACATGTTTCACCCATGTTTCGTCACCAGTAACGATGCGATCGAGTAAAGAGTCACCATCCTTATGGTAAGCGTCCAAAAAGTTCAACGCTGCAGCCATTCGCTGATTTTTGTGGTCCTCTGTCAAGATTTTTGGAATCCATCTTGCACAAAACTTGTGGTAACCAAGCTTTTCGCTGATGATTTCGTGCAACAAACTTCGCGAAATTTGTGGAAAACTCAAAGAAAGTTCCGTTATTGTGAAATTTCGATTTTCACGGACTTTAGCATCGACTTTTTCGAGAAGTTCGGCGGTCACTATGCTGGGTCTCCCACTTCGATCTTCGTCGTGAACATTGGTTCGGCCATTTTGAAATCTTATGACCCACTGACGCACTCCACCTTCAGTGATAATGTTGTCCCCATACACTTCACGAAGCTGCCGATAGATTTCTATCGGTTTACAGTTTTTGCAGTCAGAAACCTTATTACTGAGGGCACCTCGCAGCTCGCGGGATTTTCAATTAACGCAGACATTTCAAACCGTCACAGTATCTGAACGGAGCACAGCACGAACCTCTCACTAGCACGGCTAGATGCAGACTGAGCTGCGCAACGCTCTGACCCCAAGATGGCCGCGCTAGCCCCGCCCCTAGCGGACACAGACGGAAACGTAATCTACTTCCTGGATGGCCCTCGTATTAAGCTATTATTGCTAGTACCAAATATTATACAAATAGGCTATCTGATGTGATCTGAAAAGGATCTCTTGTTTTTAGGTATGCTCTGTAGTGTGACTTAAATATCTGTATTATAAGTATCCTATGATTTTGTTTTGTTTTTGTTTCCCAGATTAATTTTATGCTATCTGGTCACAGTCAATTTTATACTATCTAAAGTGCGCTATCTGGCCACAGGTATTGGGATATCTACCAGTGGAAAATTTTGGCTGTAATATCAGTGGCATTATCAGGATCAAAGCTAACCATTTTTTCTCCAAGTGCGGTATCTGCGAGTCTTTAAATTCTGCTGTCCAGAACCTCTCTAAATTCTATAAATTTTACTGTGCATGAATTCTGGCAGTATCTCTTCTAAATTCTAAAAAAATTTTCCATCTGTAGATTTGCTACAAGTTGCTTTTCTAAATTTAAAAAAAAAAAAAAAAAAAAACTGCTTATGGTGTGACTGCACTGGTTGCATTGCCCATGGAAGCATGACTTTTAATGTAACAGCGGTTGACTTTAGTAACATAAATGAAAATCATGTACTATAAGAGTAGTATGCATGAAAAATCTGTACATCACATTATCAATAAATTTCCAATCATCAGTCAGTTCAGAATATTCTTCGGTTGTTAACCATACCAATGTTGGTAAAGTAAAGAGGAAGTTGGGTTTGGTAATGTGAGTCACATATAAGTATTGAAAATGCTGCACCTTCCTGTAACAGTATGCAAAATTTCATTATGTTGCGGTCCTCTTACGCCAAGAATGAGCTGGTTTTTGGTGTCTGTGAGGCAGATTATGAATATTCAGGTTTATCCAGACATTTTCAATTAACCTGTGCTGTTTGTGCTCTGGAAACTGTCTGAAATAGTTCTGTACTTTATCAATGTGAGAGTGCTATTCTAAAATAATGATCTGTTACTGCATATTTCTGGGAGATACCTATGGAGGAGCCTATCTTAACTTCAACCAAATTAAATATTTGTGTAATAAGTTAGAACCAGAGCCACCACCAAAATAGGTGCAACCTGTGTGGTTGCACTGGGGGGGAGCAACATTTTTAGAATTCTGAGAAGCATCGAGTAGCAAAATTTTTAGAATTTAGGGGAGGCAATGGGAAGCAGAGTGGTAAAATTTATAGAATTTATGGAGGCATCGAGTCACAGAATTTTGGAACCGTAGAGAGTACACTTGGGTAGCAAACTGCCTAGCACAAACTGTGGTTAGAACAGCTATTATAAATGTGTTTCATTCACACAAAATTAGTGCCTAAGTTATCAGCTAATGTGAAATTTTAAGTTGTAACCTTCTAGAAATTTATTCTTTTTCATTGCACAGAGGCTGTGACAGTAAAGTATAGACTGACAGTTTATTAAATGGATAAAATTTTTCATTAAATGCTTGCCATATTAAGTATCTCAGTAATTTTTCCAAGATGGTTTGCATGAAATCTCTGAAAATCTTTCTTATGAGTAAGCATTACAATATGTAGGTTGCTAGATTGTGCTTTGACTTAGAATTAAACTTATGCCTTCTTAAATTTGAGATTAGAAGTATGAACATCATGAACTTGCAGTAGTTGATCATTCTTTAATTTTTTTTATTATTTTTTTTTTTTTTTTTCTTTTAAATATATATATAGCCGAAAGGGGAAATTTGCTCAGAAGGACTATTAATTTTGTTTTGCCATTTTGCATTGGTTCACTCTAAACGGCATTTCACTTTTCAAATTGTTGCCAGCAAATATTAGAGCTCTGCATTATAAATAAGGAAATTAAATAATAAAGAATCTGCATGAATGCATGTATGTTTGTCGCACTGAAAAAACAATGGTACCTAGAGGCATCAAATTTTAAATAATTTAGTCCTCCACTCAAATATGGGCATCTGGAAGCCCGAATTTGGAATTAGTATTAGTATGTATTTCCTATTTTGTAAAACTTAAATGAATTTCTGATTAACAAAATCAATGATTTCAAAGCAAGCAATGGCAACACTGTACAGGGAGGGGTAAAAAAGTTTTTATCTTCAGCGCGCGACACTGTGCATCAGAAACTCTGATTTTCGATATCCTCTTTTTTAATTTTTTTGTAATATTGCTGTTGAATATAATTTTACAGGTTAAGGGTGAAGAAAATGATATTTAATAAAGGTAACTTAAAAAACATAAAAAAGTGTCCCTTTGGGCATAATATAAAATGATTATTTCATATTAATGCTTTCAGATTTTACACATATGTAAATACATATCTATATTTTTTAAATGGGTGGCTTTGCAATCCCTTCCTAATTGTGTTGGATATATTCCCATCTGTATGCAGTACTGATGGAGGCCAGCTCTTCAAGTATTTTATTTCACCTGAGCACTTTGACAAAAATTTGCTGTAACTAGGAGTTATACTCTTAAGTCTCTAAATGTATAGGGAAATAATATGTTTGTAAAGCTATGGAATTAATGGCCAGATTCCTTTTTTGATAATGGATTGTACTTTGGAGTTATATCCCATTGTAAGACAGAGATGCTTCAAATTATAAAGAAAAATAATGAAGATTTATATTTTATCTATATTTTTGCCATTTAATACACATATGCATATAATGGGGTGGGGGAGAAGTAGTAATTCAAAAATTCAGCTTTTATTTATACCTGTAAAGGCAGAATTTTTACTTACATGCTTCAGTGCTGCAATCTCATTGCTTGTTTGCTTTAAATACTGATGTTTAACTAATTAGTGTTTGTTAAAAAAATAAAGAACAGCTTTAGACATTTCAGATGCATCTGTACATAAATTGATCATCTTGATTTCTGAATACATATTACATGTGGCAAATTCTTAGCAAATATATACTGTGTTGTTTGATACCTTTATCTCCCACGGAGTGACTACCCAATGGCTGAAAGATTAAGGCTACTAAAATATCCTCACTTGGCCCAGGTCTGATTTTTAATTAGGGCTCACTGAACAAGTTTTTCATGGTTTTCTTTATGAGGGTAAATGAAATACAGTATAAAGTCCATTATCCGGAATGATCTATAATCCGGACCTCAAAGCCACAAACTTTTTTGTATGCTTTACACATGCATATAATGCGTTTACGCATGCATGTAATGCGTTTACACATGCGCGTTTAGTACAAAAAATGAAGCACCTTAAACAACTTACATTGAAAGAAATGTATAACAAAGTAAGCAAGTAAATATTAAGCTCTCTCTCTCTCTTTTTTTTTTTTTTTTTGTGTGTATGTGTGAATTTAGATACCCTTTAGATAATAATTTCTCTTTATGCCTGTAATGCATTTACGCATGCGCATCTAGCACAAAAAACAAAGCAAACAACTTACATTAAAAGAAATGTTTAATAAAGTAAACAAATAAATATTAAGCTATTTTGTAAATTTTGATACCCTTTAGATCATAATTGCTCTTTATTTCATAAATTACGGTTTAATATTTTTAATTGTATAATTTCTGCTTGCCATCTTACCAGATTTAAATTGATGATCTATAATCCGGAAAAACCCCTAATCCAGAATCGCCGAAGTCGCGACGAGTCTGGATTACGGACTTTGTACTGTATAAGCCAGTGATTTCAGAATGTCCTTTACAAAGGAATGCCTCCTTTAGGCATATAGCAGTCATACGTTTCTCACAGCTGAGTAAACATTTACAAACCACTGTATTTTAAACTTTTATGTCAGTCTGACTGTGTTTTAATGTTTATGTGAATGACACCCTGAAAACTGAAATAATCATCAGTTAATGTGACTAGATGAGACAACTGTAAGACTCATAAGCTGGATACTGTAAGTACGTGAAAGGAGTCTTCAATCTAAATCTGGGAAAGACCCAGTACTTCTATAGTTATTGTTCAGAAGGTTTGTTGTTTAAAAGATAAACCTTTTTCTTGCAGTCACTTGAAAATAATTTTATCGAGTAGTAACAAGTTCTTTACGTCTAGAAGGTCATGTTTCTTCTCATATTCATTTATGTCTGTTTTGTGTGGACTTATGTCTTTGAAACCAAATATTAAAAATGTGGCCAATTCTACTCCTGTTATTAACAAACGAGCCTTTTCGTTTTTCATTGAGGCCTTGATCGCTCTCTAGCTTGAAGAATTATGACTTTTATTAACTAATGACTGTTTTTTCCATTTTACTCTTACTTTTGTGGCCATGTTAAGTAATTTTAGCTGAATTAGCCATTTTCACTTTTTGAGGCAGTTCTTATTTTTAAAACAACTTGACTGACGCCATTTTGAACTTTTTCCACGTCTTTCCAAGTCTTTCGACCCCCCTTTGGTTTCTTGGGGCGAGTTCCCGCCAGCGGACAGTCTTATCACATAGGCTGTTGCCCAGTGACTTTGTTTACCCCTTCTTACGTCACACAACAAGTAGGAGAGCGTTGAAAGACACAGAGGGGAATTACAACCCCTTTCAGTTTATGCTTCACGATAGAAAAAACTGCATAGCCACAGGTCTGCTTTTTATGTTTCTTTTTCAAAAAAAAAAGTTTTCTTGGTCTTAGCAAGACCCACACTGTTAGATTTCATTTAAATTTAATTTCAGATTTCTAAATTTATAAAGGTTTAATTCTTTAAGCTGGCAGGTCTAGCCCGTACGTTATTTATATTTTGACTAATAGCAGACCGCTATTTATTATTATTTTTATTATTGTTGTACATTGGAGTTGCATTTTCATTTTTTTACACCTTAATGTGTCATTTTGAGCGGACGCGTCGGGAAATTGGAACAGAGAATTGAGAGTAAAAAAAATTTTTAGGGCAATTTATCTATTTAATTAAAAATTTCGTAATGCTAAAGTTTCAATTGTCTGTTTCGGCGAAACAAGTAATGGAGTTAGCTTGGTTTGACGTTTAACCAGAAATTTCCCTTGAAAAGCCAGGTTGGACCTCAAATTGAGCTAATTTACCATTTTCCGCTTTATAATTTTTATATGTTTTTATTTGTTTTATTTGTTTTTACTTGTTCCATCGATTGGTTTTTTATATTTTTTAACTTGTCACATCGATAGGAATTTAATGTATTTTTTGCCTTTAACTTGTATCCAACGATTGTATTTTACTGCATTTTATAATTTACATTTTATTTCGCGTGTAGCCTAATTTTTCACCCTTCAATGTCATTGTTTTTTTAAAAAACTGTGTTGAACTTTTTCTTGGAGCCACAGCTCCTGGTAACTTTTTGGCGAGCTAACTACAATTTCTCTTCTCATTTCCTTAAGTTTCTTAATTAATGGATTAAGAATTCATTAATATTCTTAATTAATGGATTGTAATTTTACATATATATATATATTATTACAAAAAATTATTGTAAATATATATAAAATAGCAAATAATTAAAAGCTTTTACTTCATTCAAGTATAATAGACTATGGCCTGACAAACGGCTCACTTTTAAACAGGAGTGTTTTTCTACTATTAGCTAAACAGTATCTCATCAGTATTAATTCTTCTAATTCCTTTTGGTCATATGCTCATATTTATTTCATATAAGGGGAAAAAGTGCAGATCAGATAGGTCATAAAAATTATGCAATACATTGTAAAATTTGTAGAAGAAGCTACTGTAATATATTGATATTACATATTGTATCATCTGGAAAATTCAGCAGTTTTTCAAATCAAGTGCATTTTCTTTTAATGATTTTATTACTGCTGATAAAGAGTGAACTTTATCAAAGGAGATGTTTTTAAATATGGTCTTTTCTGCTCACTTTCTGTACTTCTATCTTGCTATGGCATAGGTTTCGTTCAAATGGCTGTTTCTGATTACACAGTTGAAAATGGTTTGAGAAGTTTAAATACAGAAATTTTGCCCATGCTCTATACAGTAATGTTACATGATAGTAACATCAAGAAGGAGGTTGCATCCTAAAAAAGGAATGCTTTGTGTGTGGGGGGGAACTACGGAGAATTGTATACCATTTTTTGTAGATATCCTACTCTGCGAAACCTCATAGCATTTAAAAGAGCCAAAGCAAATGCATGAAAAGTAAGAAGGCAGAGCCAAAGGAAATCTTGGATTTCGTATGTGTCATCAATAACATCCTCTATGCCTAGTAAGCGGGTTTGGGAAAAAGTTCAAAAACCATGCAGAATATATAAGACCACTCACTTTCCTTTTTGGGAAAAGATGGCCGAGTGATCAGCTACATAGAAGAAATTGTGAATACTATTGGTGAGACATTTGCTGCCATTTCTTCCTAGAGAAACTATTCACCTGCATTTCTCTCTATCCAGCGCTCTGAAAGAAATTCCATCGCATTCAACTCTTTCAAATCTGAGTCTTAGAGACTTTACTTTGCTTGAATTAAGGAGAGCTTTGTTGCAGACACATAGGTCTTCTCCGTGTCTTGATGGCGTGAATTATGAAATGCTAAAGCATCTGTGCTATAACTCACTGATTGCCCTTCTCATTCTTTACAATAAAGTGTGGAAGGAGCATACTTTTCCCAGTGCATGGAGGAGAGCTGTTGTAATTCCTATTGCTAAGCCAGGGAAAGATCCAAGAAATCCCTCCAGCAATCGGCCAATTAACCCTTACGAGTTGCATATGTAAGCTGTTTGAAAACATGGTAAACAGCCGCCTAGTCTACTTCTTGGAAAAGAATAATATTATATCGCCTTATCAAAGCGGATTCCGAAAGAGGAGAACAGCCGTAGATAACATGCTTCTCTTCGAGACATATATTCGAAAAGCTTTTGTAAGAAGAAGTCACCTAGTTTCGGTATTCTTCGACATTGAAAAAGCTTATGGTAAGACATGGAGATACAGTATACTTCGGGATCTTCACGAGAGTGGCTTGCGCAGCGACCTATCAATTTTCTTGAACATTAGAACTTTTCCAGTAAGGATTGGCTGTGTTTTGTCAGATGTTTTTGAACAGGAAGAGGGTGTGCCTCAAGGCTGTGTGCTTAGTGTAACCCTGTTCATTTTAAAAATAAACTGTGTATTAAAAGAACTTCCTTCCACCATCTTGGGATCTCTATATGTTGATGATTTACAGATTAGCTGTTGAGGGGCAAACATGAAATACGTAGAGAGGCAATTACAAATGGCTCTAAATAAGATCCCAGAATGGTCAGACAATCAGGGATTTACATTTTTGAAACAGAAAACTTTGTGCGTGCACTTTTGTAGGAAGCGAGGTCTCCATCCTGTGCCTTAGTTATATCTGAATGGTACAATTATTCCAGTTGTGCCTGAAGTAAAATTTTTAGGAGTGACGTTCGACCGAAAATTGACTTTCCTTTCTCATGTTTTAAATTTGAGAAAGAAGTGTTTGAAAACACTAAATATTTTGAAAGTGTTGGCGAACTCCTGGGGTGCAGAGCGTTGCTGTATGCTTCGCATTTACAGAGCGCTTGTCTGCTCTAGACTGGACTATGGCTCAGTTGTTTACGGATCCGCTCTGTCATCAGTATTGTTAAAACTAAATTCTGTTCACCATCAAGCTCTGCGGATATTTGTTCAGGAGCTCTCAGGACTTCTCCTGTCCAGAGTCTGTATGTTGACTGTAACAAACCATCACTTTATCTGAGGCATGAGCAATTATCCCTTTTGCAGTATTTTAATATTTTATCGCAACCTGAACAACCTAACAAGTTGTGCTTCCTTGATAATGTGTGTAGCACTTTATTTGAAACACGTCCATCATGTCCATCATACCTTTCCTTTAACAGCACACCCTATCATTGAGGAACTCTCCCTGTCTGATATGTGTCCCCAAGCAGTGCAGAATTTAGAAATCCCACCTTTGGAAAATGCACGGATCCAGCTTCTAAATTTTTTCAATCATCACGTGAAGGCAAGTGCTAACAGCATCATTTACACAGACGCTTGCACCATGCTTTCTCTGTCTTAACATCTGAACTAACTGCAATATATTATGGTCTTTTGTACATCTCAAAGCTCTGCCACAAAAAGTTCATAGTTTATACAGACTCATGTAGTGCTTTTAAATCGTTGGAAGCTTTTCCCAACACTCAGAATCCTGTGGTAATAGATATTCTCAAGATTCATATAAACTTAACAATTCGAGGATATGAAATCCTGTACTGCTGGGTTCCCGGGAATAAAGGGAAATGAGCTTGCAGATATTGTAGCAACATCTGCTGTTGAACTGTCCAGTCACCTTACCCCTTTTAGAGACATCTGCTGTGTCATCAAGGGGAAGATCTGAAAAAAAAAAAAAAAAAAAAAAAAAATGGCAGCAAATTTGGGATGTTCAGCTTCACAACAAGTTAAAAAATATAAAGCCTAGAATTGAGCATTGGTATTTTGCTGGAAATCGTAAGGAGAAAGTTCTTTTGACTCACCTCAGAATTGGTCACACTAGAGTGACCCATAACTATCTTCTGAAAGCTGAAAATGAGCCTATTTGTTTAAATTGTAATGTTTGTGTATCTGTCCGTCATATTTTAATCGAGTGTCTATGTTTTAATAGTCTTCGTCAGAAATATTTTAATAGCTGTGACTGTTTAATCGGAAGAGAGTTCAATTGTAATTAATTTTATTATTTAGAAGAGACTGGCTTTTATTACCTAATGTAATTTGTTGTGAACATTGTGTCTTGAATTTTAATGTGTGCTTTTACCTTGTTTTTATATGACTTCATCCTCTGGATTTTGTACATTTGTTCACCTGTTTTTATTTATTGTATTTTAATCTCATCAGTTTCGATCATCCCACCTTGTGTTTGGCATGTTATAATCATCTTTGGTTTTGCGCCAAAAACCTCACTCACTTAATTTTGCCCGTACTTCTAATCATGTTCAATTTGGTAATTGGTACTATTTTATAATTTCAGCCACTATAAACTTAATAAATCTCTTTGTGGATTTTTTTTCTTATTTGTCAAAAACTTCACGAGGTTTTAAGAAAAACAAAAGAACATTTTAATGGATTGGAATTACTTTAATTATATTGTAAGAGATTATCATTGTGTTTAAAATAATTTAATAATCATTCTTTGCACTCTGTAATGCACTTTTTACTTGCTTGTCTTGTAGTGTGATAAAATAAGTCCACTGTTTGATAATATTTCTTATTGATAAATATATGTTTCAATATATATGTGTAATTATTTACTTCGCTAATTTTTGCAATAAATTAATGTCTTTAATGTACATTCATTTCATTGTGCTACAGTTCATTTTGCAAAATTTTGTTCCACCTTTTTTTTTTGCTTCAAAGAAATTCTTTAAAACTATATCTGTGCATAATTATTTATGTATTATGTTTTGGCAGTTTACTTTTGGTTTGTGGTTTATGATTTTTTGGGGGTGCTATGTTTTGTGTACCTAAAATCATGGATGCTAAATCATCCATGTTCCATGGTTGATCAGCCAACCATCTGTTGGAACATGAATTTTATTTTTAGTAATACAGAGCTAGTTTCAGCTTGTATTGTTTAATTTTTTTCTGTATTGTATTTCATTTATTATTTTAAATATTCTTTATTATATCGGTAATAACATCCATGTCAGCTTAGTGTGTTAAAAATTAAAAGAAGAAGGCAATTTTACAGAGGGCTTATGATAAGCTAAACTGTTAAAAGATTAATAGTTTATATCTTTTTTTTTTAGCTTTTGTTCTTTTTGACTATTTTAGAAACTTTAGAGATTATAATTATTTATGAATTTCTTAATGTATCAAGTAAAAGAAAAGGATTTTGTAATATGTTTATATTTTTTACAGCCACAAGAACTGTTGAAAATTTGGCTCAGGGTGCTTTTACTGGTAAGGGCTATAAATTTTTTTATCTTCTTTCTGAAGCTTTAGAATTTCATTATTTCAGTCAGAAAATTGTATAATAATATCGATTTCTTGATTTGGAAACATTAGTCAGGCCTTCCCTATTGAATGGTCCAAGTCCAAAATATACATTATTTGACCATATTTTTTTCTGCTAAAATATGCTAATGCATAAATTTTTCCTGATTAAGGTTCTGTACTGCAGCATGTTTTGTAAAACTTTCATAAGTACTTTCTGATTATCTGCACCTTCTACCAAAAATCCACTAAAGAGAATTAATGAGGCAATATGCATACTATAAAAAAGTATTTATAGCATCTGACGATGTTGTCTGAAAATATTTATGTATTTATATGGCAACTCGGGTATGTGAGTAGCACATGTGTGTTTGAATACACAAGGATTTGTAGTTTTGTCAGTGTTTACTTTTCTGATTAGTATAGTTTCCATTGAGTACATTTGTTTTTATTGTGATGATTCATAATGAAACTGTGGATTTTTATTACATTGGTGTATTTCTTTGGAGTGTACGTTGAAGTTGCAACAGTTCTTAGGCAGCTGTGATCAGGGTTGATACACAAGTGCTGAAGTTATGTGCAATGCCGAGTTTGTGTTTAATCTCTGTTTAAGGGGAAAACAGATCACTGTGTACATGAGGAGAGCATTCTTCTGTGGGAAAAAAAGAATGTAAAATAATAAGCAAACTGGACATCATTGGAATAAATGTTAAAATGCACAAATACTTCTGCTGTAAGTGGGCAATGAATTCACAAATGCTCTTCAAAGTCTATAGCAAATTTGCGATTTCAGTGTGGGTGTGTATTATCATAAAGTATCTTTTCATATAATGCAGCAAGACTGTATTAATTGTAATGGAAACCACCTTTGTATTGTAATTTTTAAGAGATGGATATATTTGAATAAATTGTAGCAAACTGTCTTTGTGTCTAACAATACTTGTGTTTCCGCTTCAATTGTTAGGAAAACTGTTTAAAATGCTTGGCATCTTGCAGGAAATAATTTTTTTTGAAGTATGTTAAATAATAATTTTTTCAATAATTTCATTCAAAGATGATTTATAAGTTCTTAATAATATGTATGTTTGAAGTTTTTTTTTTTTTTTTTTTTTTTTTAAAGGTTGAGGTTTTAGTTGATCTTAATATAACTATCAAATCAAAAAGGGGGGAGGAGGAGGATTATATTGTTCTTAAATACTGAGAATCTGTTTTGGTGTTGTTTTCTTGGTAGATGCAGCTAAATCCTTACTTACAGTTATAAATTTTTTTCATTTTAAATATGAATATAATAAAAGTGCAAGCTGAAAATTTTGTGGGAAACATGGTTTTGCTCTAGAATATGGACTCTCCCCCCCCCGTGTCAGTCTGTAGCAAGCAATATCTGCCATGTGAATTCTGACAGCCCAATAAAATTTAGTCTTGGTAAAGTTGTCAGAATTAAAAGTCATAAAATCACCTGGGTGAAATGCTTGGGTCTTGTGATAATGAAATTCCAGAAGATGTAAAGGTAATTCAAAACGGTCGTCGAGTAGTGCCTGGTGAACGGATGGACTTAATGAACTGCTATTGACTTTTTCTTAGACGTTGATAATTATAATGTTATTTGTGTGTTTATTGTTCTGTATTGTTATATTTATATTCACACATTTATAGTTCTTAGTTCAATTTCATCTCATTCGTTAAAGTTTATGTGGATGTTAAAGGAGGATGTTGTGACTCCTGTTAAGTTTAGCATTTCGATTTTATTATTATTTAATAGTTTGTTTTGTAATTTTTTTATGTTTGAACCTGGCAACCAGTTTTGTTTTTGAATTTGAATATTGTGATCGGAAAATTCCTGTTCTAAGCAGTTAAGTAAGCAGCAATTAAGTTACGTTACTGAGATACTGAATGCTTTTTATCATTAAAATGTATGGATCATTTGATCATTATACTATACACGTAAATAGTCACATTAATATGTATGTGTTTATAAAGTGAAATAAATTTGATATTAAACAAAGTTGGATCTTGAGTCAAAATACATACCGATGGCAAGATTATAAGTAGGAGCTCTAATAGTAGGAAGAGAGAGGCCAAACTGGAAAGGGTGGAGTAAAGTAGGCATGATGTTATATAGGGCATAGAGTTCCTCAACACAAGTGATAAATGATTTGTATGTTTTCAGTTGGGGGGCGGGGGAATACTTATTCCAATGTTTCAAATTCAAACTTTCATACTTATCACAGAGTTTTAAAACTTGCTTTTCTCTTCTAAATTTTAAAGACTCAGTGTCAGTCTGAATCTCTATGGCAGGAATTGGAATGGAACCAGCTGCACCAGTAATAATCATGAGTGCCTTATTTTGCATCAAGTTAATATCTTCTTGACAGGTTCTGCAGGCAGTGGCTTGCAAGTTCACTCCCCGTACTCCAAAGCAGGCCTGACATAAGTTTTATATGAGGTCAAAAGAGTATCAGTCAAGGAACCCCAAGTGATGCCAGGCAATCTTTTTAAAAGTTTGAGTCTGTTATTTCCCCTGTTAATCATATGGACATAGAAATGACATATACTACATGGATGATACTTCATCATGGCATATAAAAAAAGTGATGTATTATCCAATTCATTAAAAAAGCTTGAATTGTAGTATTATTATTTTATTGTTGGCAAATTCTGGACATTCCCAAAAGTTCTCTTGAGGATATATGAAATATTATCCAGAATATTAAATCTGTCCTTGCTTGCAATCTGTCAAATTTTGCTGCATCTCCTTTTCCCTTTCGTGGTAATGAGTTTTAAGTACAGAAAACTTTTAAAAATTGGTTGAAAGCACATATAAAAACAATTTTGTTTTGCGTTCTTAATTTTATATTGTATCTAGAAATGATGGAATGATATTTTTAATAAAATTCATCAAGCATTTATAAATTAGATGTGTAAAAATGAATGAACTGCTTTAAGGCTGAATATTAAGTGCCTGATGTAGAAATGAGTAATTTGGAATAAGAAAAGTAATGAAGATATTTATGTTTACCCAGCTAAGGATTTAATTTTATATGTCAAACGCATAATGCCTCAAATAATAGCTTATATTTTAGAAGACAAAAAATTGCGCTTTTAAATCGAATAACAATTATAAAAAAAAAATCCACTAGAGAAACGAGAAACATTAGGAGTAAGATGTATTAAATATTTATATTCTGTCTGTTAATGAAATTATTATATTATTGATGTATTGCACACAGAATTATGATACATTTGAAATTATACATGTTTGAGTGAGGTTAAAATAGCTCTAATCAAAATGAAATCATCAGCTATTTTAAAACAAAGGAAGGGGGAATATAATATCAAAAAAGTACTTCATTTGCAAGATTAAATTTTGAATTCTATGAGAAAATTTTGAAGGAGAATTAAAATATTTCTGTAGCATTCAACTTTCAAAGTCATCTTTCATTTAATTGTATATGAGACTTAGTCGATCCCAGGGGCAAATTTAGTAGTATTTATTAATATTTATTAATTTTTTGTTCAGACAGTGTTATATTTTCCCCTTTTGAATAAAAAATAAAACAAAGGAGGAGGGAATATAATATCAAAAAAGTACTTCATTTGCAAGATTAAATTTTGAATTCTATGAGAAAATTTTGAAGGAGAATTAAAATATTTCTGTAGCATTCAACTTTCAAAGTCATCTTTCATTTAATTGTATATGAGACTTAGTCGATCCCAGGGGCAAATTTAGTAGTATTTATTAATATTTATTAATTTTTTGTTCAGACAGTGTTATATTTTCCCCTTTTGAATAAAAAAGGATTTGAGGCTAATACTATTTCTTTCTGTTGCATGCATAGAAAGTTAATGTTATACGTGCTGATTCAAAGTGAAATTTTTCAGGTGGTTAAGCGTTATGCACCAAAATTTATAACCTTGCATTGCCAAGAAGTTGAAGGTAAAAACACTAAAGAATCTATGAGGCATGTTGAAGAATTCTTAAGGTAAATGAGTTCTTAATTTATTGTATATATTTAATTTTGCAGGTATAAAATTAGATTGTTTCATTACTAATATAATAGGTTTTTAAAATTAAAAAATTGACAAATTATTCTTGATAAATGAACATTTAATACTCACATGTACACAAATGCATACGCACA
Organism: Stegodyphus dumicola; assembly: GCF_044657685.1. NCBI lineage: Eukaryota > Metazoa > Arthropoda > Arachnida > Araneae > Eresidae > Stegodyphus > Stegodyphus dumicola. The sequence goes on along the minus strand of NC_140771.1, from coordinate 134,549,674 downwards.
TAAAAACCATGTCCAGAAAAGTGATTACACAGCCTTTATTTTCACAACTGTTAATCAAGGATATCTACTTCCAGTTACAAAAACAAGTTTTAAATTACATGAATATTCATGCCTTAGCCCCCCCTTTTTTTTTCTTTTCTTTTTTGTTTAAAAAATTGAACTTTGCAAATGATACAAAATGTATTTTTTATGCAGTTCCCTGGGGCCTGTAATTCTTACATTCAGGAAATTTATATCCCTGTTATGAAAAATAAAACACAAGCTTAACTTCCAATATGACAAAAATTGTCTAATATTTAATTTCAAAATTTGGGATTTTTGGCATCATTGTCAATTTGCCTTGAGATGCCTTATTAATAAATATATTAGAATAATTTGAGGTGATTTTTTTCCTTCGGAAATGTCATTCAGTGGTATTCTTTTGTGGTTTACTAGAATGTAACCTACTTTAATTTTCAGTTTTGATCCATATTGTATGCTGAATGAATTATCTAATTAATTGATAAGCTTTCAAATGCTGAGAGGATCTCATTAATTATGAAGTTTTATTATTTTAGAATCATGATATAATATTCATACAATGAAAGTCAAACTAGAAATATTTTTCATTTTTAAATTATTCAAACAGTGCTACGAGTTGGCTGTTTGTCAATACTACTTCCAGTGTTTTCTAGTACAGGGGTTCTGTAAGATTTTGTAAATAAAATTTCATTTTTGAAAAGCATTATGTTGAATAATACTTATAACAATTTGCATAGAGTATTTATCAGTTAATCTGTTGGGTCATCTAAAATTTTCTGATGATAAATACAAATGAAACTGAGCAGAAACGTAGAAAACCTACATTGAACTTTTTAGCGTCATTTTATTCCGAGTTTTTGCCCCTATAATTTTTGTTTTGGTTCTGTGACATCTCTCAAGCACCTGGAAAATTTACATTTTAAAAAGTCATTGGGATCATTCTTAAAGAAGTTATTGACATGTTGTTAAATAATCTCAAAAAAAAAAAAAAAAAAAAAAAAAAAAATGAACTGCAGGCTATTCAGAGATTCTTTAAGTAACCTGAAGTGATGCAAATCCAAGAGGGCAAGGTCTTGAATATGGGGGTGGGTGGCACAAAACATCTCATCTATGCTCAGTATGTTTTCGTCTGACATTCATCGAAATGTTGGGCCAACCATACTTGTGATAGAAAGGTTGGTCACTTTTAGGCTCTTTGCATTGATTTTTTTTATATTAAAACTGCCATTTGGAAACAGTATTTTTCTGAATTCGTCTGATTTGGTGGCAGCAATTTGTAGTATATAATTTCTTTGTAGTCTTTCCTTGCACAAAGCATTAATTTTATTGGATGCAGTCCCCTTTTGGTATTACTAACCAAAAGAGATATTTTGGCTAACCTTATGATCTTTCTCATGTAATGTTGCATAGTTCAGAGCTGAAATTTACAGGCTTGTAGTTCTCAAACTACCTTGGAACTGTGTAATAAGAAACAGCACACATTTTGCTGGCAATCTAATTAGTATTTTTTTTTTCCATTTTAAAATAAATGAGCATAATATGACAAAAATAACTTATAGGTTCTCTGTTCTTAGCACTGTTCTGAAGAAAAAAAAATTGTGCCCAGCACATTCTAGGTTAGGTTATTTAATTATGGCAAAGCCTCGAGGGCTATCTCCCTAAGGGGAGGGATGCCTTCGTGGAGGACTTTCTAAGGGAAACTGGCTCGTATACACGTTACACATGGGGAAAACCACGAAAACACCCATGCAGCCAGCCCGTTCGCAGGATTCGAACCTCGGATCGAAGTACCAGTGTTCAGCGACTTTACCGCTCGGCCGCTGGTGGGCCTATTGATTTATATGATTATAACATTCTAGAATTATGCAATGCGTATGGAAAAGATCGTATTTGAACATGTCCACTTTGATCAAGGTTACTCAGTATCAGAAGTAACAAAATAATAAGAAAACGTACTTCAATTTGAACAATGCAGAATTTTTCAGATGACCCAATATTAACATCAGAAACCTTTTTATAAACTTATATATTATCTTCATTATGTATAAATGCAAACATTGTGTTCAGTTTGTGTATGGTCCCTGAATATGATTTCAAACATGGAAATTATATAATCTGGTTCAATTTTTTGTATCTGAATTTAAAATTTTATTTTTTATAATTATGAAAAGTGTGAAATATTCTTAAATATAACTGTAGCGATCCAGGATTTGAATAAAAAATTACATTGTATAGGTTTTTACATAATTATTTTTTCTTAAATTCAAAAGAGTTTTATGTAATAATATGGTTGCAGTAGCGCAGGAAAGTTATTTGCTACCAAAATTTTAAAGTGTTTATGTGTCAAATGTCATATTTTTACCTTTATTGGCAAAAGCAATTTGATGGACAAATATTGGGTATATTCTGCTGTAACTTTGATTTTCAAAAACTCAGCAAATTTTGCACATTGTTGATGGCAATGTTCTAAGTATGGCCAATAACATATTATAAATACGAAAGTAATATATGTGAATTTCCTGTATGGGAATTTCAGATTTTATGAAAATTTTAATTCAGAGTTAAATAATAATTAAAAAGTAAATAGTTTACTATCTGCAAGATTGCATTTTAACTAAAGTTAAAACATTTTTAACTAAAAAAGATTAAGAATTTTTAAAAATTAAGAATTAAATATTATTTTAAAAAGAATTTTTTAAAAATAATATTGTTTAATGCTTCTATGCACTTAACCAGTAAAATCCGAAGATACTAAAATATATAACAAAAATCAGAAATTCAAGGAAAGGATATATGTAATAAGCAACACTATACAAATAAATTTTAATCTAGATTAAAAGTTGTGTAAAGAATGCAGATAAAGTAATTTGAACTCTGAGAACTCTGAGACAAAGTAAGAGAATTCTGAGAGGGTTTGGGTATGATTTTGACCTTGTCGCATTTAATTGTTGAATATGGATGCTTGGTGAAGAATTTAACCAAAAATTTGCTATTTTCTTTAATGAAGTGGCTGGCAGAGAACCCGGAGATACCTTTTTTATGTTGAGTAATCATTGTTGATAATTTTCTGGATGTTGAGTCATATATTGAGTTTCTGTGCTAGTATCTTTGCTACAATTTGGTATAATATATATATGCCTGAAGTATCTACTATGGCAATGTCTGATTTATATGATTATAACGATTTTCAGACTGATGGGACTGGGGTAATGGAAAGTTTATAATCAAATCTTCTAAAGATGGAGTACATATGTGGAGTGATTTGGTACTAGGGAGAAATTCCAATAAATTTGCTATTATTTGATCAGTAACAACTTAATTTTTGTAGAAGTGATTGTAGAAGCTATTTCCCCCCCCCAATTTTTATGGTTGAGTTTTTCCTTATAATCAAGAATATATCTGTTGTTTTTAAACACTTTTAGTTTGTATTTATATTCAGTTTCATAAAACTGGTGTGCAACAAAAATTGTTGGCTTATTTTAAGTAAAAGGTAGCTGTTTTAAGCTTTTATTTTTTACTTAAAATGTAACTCTATTTTTAAACAAATTTTATAAAAATTGTGAAATATAAGTCTTTACATGCCCCCTGCTCGCTATGATTATGTTAGTAAAGATTTACACTCACTATAAAGAATATGGCATTAATAGTGTGACTCAAGTAGGAAAAGAAATTTACCGAGATATTTAATTTCTGAAATGATTTTGACATACCATGTCAGCGCAGTTTTGAAAGTTCGGCTAATTTGAAAATTTTAGTAATTTTCTGTAAAGTGATTACAGGCTCCTTGAGCAGATGCTGACAAAGTATATATATTCTAAGCCTTGTATGATATGTGTTCTATGTTGCAGTAGTAAGCTGCCCCTGATTTGCATTGTTCATCCTGTAGTTTGATTTCTATGATGAATGAAACAAAGTTCTGCTCAGATTTTTAAACTGTTAAATATAAAAGTCATCAGTGTCACATCATGATATGGTTTATGCTGCCCTGATCGGTATAATATTTAGTAGTCCTGGCTTCTGTATATTTCATTGGGTTTGGGTTTGAATCCTCTGGGAGGCATGATGTTTGTATGGCTTGATGACGACATAAATATATGGTGAGCTGAACTCCTGTTGAGTGGCTTAGCGATAGCGATTGGGAAAGAGGGGTGTCATCAGGCCTTACCCTTGGGGGTTGATCTCCATGAAAAGCGGGACAGAACTGAGCAAAGTGATCCTGTGACCTATTATGCTGGTAAAGGCCCATGCAATTTTAAAAAGATTCCAAGACAACTATGGATTTAACATGAAAAAACATCTTAATTGCAGATATTTACAAAATTTAGAAGCAGTAGATATGCAAAAATGATAAAGCTTATTTTCAAAACATAAAATTTATCATCAAAAGATTAAAGGTGCTATACAAAATGCTGTTTAGTGGAGCTGACTTGGAATGATGTGTAGCAGGTGTTGGCAACCTTTTTTTGACTGTGGGTCAAAATCAACCACAATGTTTGTATTAAGATGTTTTGGGCCAGTGGTGTTTTCATTTTAAAACCATCAGTTTGGGTGAATAATAAGTTTGTTTGAGAAAATAATTCTAATATGCTTTAAACTTTAAACGTAAAAATTTAAATTACAATTTTAATTATAAAAACAAACATAAGTGAATTTTATTAATAGCATTTTAATAACAAAAGCATCTGAATTTTTGGTGTTTAAGCTCAGCCTGTTCTGACTTAAAATAAATTTTGTGTGTGAAAATATTTGCTTGCATTTATAAGTTGAACAAAATGGCAATTTTTTTCGCTACTGAAGTCATTCTTGGACTACTGAACATCTCAGAGTGCATGAGGAGAATTGAGCTAACAGTATTAATGTTCTCAGATGTCAAGGAATTATAGAACAGCACTGCCAAACTTATCAATTTCTTCTTGAAATTATACTACAATTTAAATTTAAAAATAAAAATATTTGTTCTTGACTGGAACTTTGTAATCAAACAAAAATGTTAATGTTATTTAGTTTCAATTAATGTTCTTATATATTCTTCAAGTGTTTGTTTCATATTTGCCTTTTACCTTATTTCTGAAACTGAAGTGGGTTGCTCGGTGACCTGTGGGTCATAGAATGCTCAGACCTGGTGTATAAAATTGTCATCCTTTTTTCATGAAAGTGCCTGCTATCACAACGGCCAATTTGAAAGTTTTGCCGTATGGTCATAATAATCCTGGTTTTTGGTATCTGTGTTTAGTATCTTTGTCTCCTTTTGTCGTTCAACTGATTGTCTGCTTCATTTTAGTGTGCTTGCCCCTCCCCCCAAAAAAAACACCATATACGAGGGATAATATGCAAGTTAGATAAAAAAGTGCAGCCTTAACTTTTAGTCTCAGCAGCAATGCAGTTCTTTCTGAAGAAGTACAGAATTGCCTCAATGAAGGCAATGATGGCTAGATGCATGAGGAGTTATAGTTTTGGTGCTTTTTGGACTTTTCATTACTATAATTTAAAAAAAAACAGTCTTGGTTAGCTTTGAACCATTTTTCTGAATAAGTATTAGATGAGAAATTTTACATATTCTGGATGTTTCAGAAGTGAAATATTTAGAAGAAATGTGGGAATACAAATGGTTTTTTTTTTTTTTTTTTTTTTTTTTTTTGCTAAAAGTTGGAGAATAGAAAAACTAAAATAATTTAAATGGAATGAATTTCATTGTTTCTTTTTGTTTTGGGGAGGGTTAGCACTCATTACCTTTTTTTTTCCTACAGCTTAGAAACCAGCAGAATATAGCTAACACCATGAAATATGTTCTAGAAGAATCGGCATGATTGGTGGAAAAATAAATTACAATAAATAAATAAAAATATAAAATATATCATAAGAGAAAAATTTTAATGCTTCAGTTTAAAGCATTTTTATAATGAGTTAAGCCATCATGTAATTCCTTTTTTATAGCAATGTTTTTAATTACATAAAGCAATGAAATGGTGCTTGAAAATTTTTCATCATTAACATATTTTCAAAAAACTAAATTTTATGGAATGCCTTTGTGTATTCCTTATGGTTCCTTGTATATCATGATCTTCCTTTACGGCCATAAAGACTGTTCATCATTTAATACAGCTTTCATGAGTCACACATGTAGCTTGAAAGGTGAAGGTAGAAAATTATAGAGGATTTATTTTCAGCATATAAAATTTCTGAGTTGAATGAATTGTGTGCTTTTAAAAGATATAGAGTGTTCCAAGCTTGTGGCATCATTCTGGCTGCTGCTATGTAAAGAATATTCTTAACATCAGCATTCAGTATAGCATTCAGTTTTTAGTGACCATAAGGATGTGATCAAAGTTCATTTCTTAACTGTATTTATGTAATATAAAATGAGCTGAAAACTTACCTCATCTGAGAAATCTTGTGAAGAGACCTTGCTTTGATTACAAAAATTAATCTTTATTTATGTATGTTATATTACTCACTTGAGGAATGAACATTGGACATTTTTATTGGTTGTCACTCTAGCATCATGTATTTCATAGAACTTGTTATGTAATAATTATGTAACAGGCAGATGCAAACATTCTTTTAATATATTTTGTCAATGGAAAGTGGGAAAACTAACTGACTGGATTCTTGTGTCTCTAGGATTAGAATTATTTGATAGTTAACCAGAGCAGGTAAATATGATTTTCAGCAAAATAATGTACCTTGTCAAAGATGTCCACATGACCACACACTTTGTTTAAATGTTTATAATATATTTAAATAAAAAATAAATTACTTCAGTGCTATTCTGCTTTGATGTCAGTTTTGGTGAGATTATCCACAGTTAATATTTTGTTCTCTCTAAGTTTCTTGCTAAAGCATCTGTAATTGCATATTGATAAGTAATGAAATGTTATAGTGTTTTTACATTGGTTGTAGAAGTTTTTTTATTTATTCCTTTCAGGAAAGTGTTAAAGTGTATATAATTTGTATTTTTAGAGCTCTCATGACCAGTGAACAGCTGTCTGCTTTTAGTCAGTTAAGGATATTTCTTGATGAAGATATCAGATGTCCAGAAAAATATACAGTAAGAAACATAATCAGTTATTTTTGTAAGCCTTAAAAATGTTTCCTATTAAATTCTTTTTTCCTTGCATATTGCTTTTTTTAAAAGCATTTTCATAACAAATCTTTGGTTCTTACTCTGCATTAATTTAATCCCTCTAGTTTCTTTTGATCAAATAGCTGGCAAACATATTTCAAGGGGACTATGAATTACTAAACTCTTGATGTATTGGGGTAATACTGGGGAACATGCTTATGGTTAACTAAAAATCATTTAATCTGAGGCAAAAACACAGGAAAATAGAATTACCCATATTATAATACAAGTAACAGAAAAATACTAAGCAGTTTATCTGTATTTTCACCTAATCAATCTTCAGATTTTTTTTTTTTTTTGACTGTGTAAAATTAAATCATCATTAAATTAAATTAGTAATGGATCACACTTCAAAACAAAAAGAATAATGTATGAACAACACTTGTTTTTCAGTTGAAGTCGTTATGTACCAAATTTTGGCTGTGCACTTGATTTATTTCTATAAATGAGCAATTTTAACTAATAGTGTTCATATGTTCCACAGTACCTACAATTAATTTATATATTTTGCATTAAAAACCATTCCCAAAAACTATGATGTCATAAGCCATCACTCTTGTTATCACTTTTGAGATTTAGTACTTCGTAATTTTTAATGTAGATATTTTGAGTTTTTATGTATTTTTGCCTTCTCGCAAAGTGAGAACTGAATTAATTAAATGAGAAATACTCAATCGTCTGTGAAAAACTGTTTCTGTTTTGTTTTGTTTGCTTAATTTCTTTTATACATAGTTCTAGCTTTATTATAGTATTTGAATAGAACATGTAGCAATGATTAGATAATTCTTTAAATGATATACATTTTGTGCATTCTGAGTTATAATATGAATGAAATATAATACTGTTAAGTAAACCTAGCGCCAGAGTGTCGCTATGGTAAACAAAGTGAATTTTAAAGAATGCATTTATTCTATTGTTTATGCGCTGTCGGCGAAGTAGGTTTATTTCAATCTAATAAGTTTATATAAAATGCAAGCAAAAATGCGTGTAATTTAATATTCCGTACCAGGAAGTCATGTTGTGTACACATCAGATTTTTTTATTTGTATGTCAGGGGGTTAATGTAATAATTTAATATACGAATACGAATTATTTATTTAAAAATGGTTTGTTTTATTGTGATTTAACCTTTTTAAGTGAGTGAAATTTAATGAGAGTATTAGAGGACTTGCATTTATATCCAAATCCTGTGATTTCAAATGAGTTAGAAAATTGTACTTTATTTTTAAATTTCTCTGATTTTGAAAAAGTTTAGATTTTACAATATTAATTTCACACTATTATGGGATCTAAATTTACTGTAGCCATTTTATTTGGAAATAAGATGTCCGTCAGAAAAGAATTACTTTTAATTCTTAATGAACATTTACATTTCTAATAATTTCATTATAGCTTATTTCTTTTTCATTTAAATATTAGAGAAAAATATCTGTGCTCTGAGCTTGTCATTTCACCCTTACAATATACCGTATTTCTTCATGTATTCCCCCCTCTCCTATTTTATCTCCTAGCCTTTTAGGACCTGATTTTGAAGATTTAAAAAATATTTGCATGATTTCCTTTCCTTGCTGCATTCAAAGAACAAGCTTCCCTAAAATTTAAAATGGATTCTTCCACATGGTGATTGTTTTCATTTATGCAAACCCTTGGAAACTACTTGTGAAGGTCACACTGAACCTTTCCCTTAAATTTTTAATCCATTGTTCCCACCAAGCCAGTTTTCACCAGACAAGCCGATTTTTAGATTTGTGATCTGAATTAATTGTCAGTTTGTCCGGTTTTTATAAAAATTATGATTAAATAAAGTAAATTTGCAAAAATATTTTTGAGTATTTTGTTGGAACAGATAATGAATATAACTTGACCTTTATCTAAACTGATCTAAAGGTTTCGAGTGACAAAATGTGAAATTTTTAATTTCTAACCTGAAAATATTTATTGTAAAGTGAATGTTAGTTTCACTTTATAAATTTTTAATTTCTGTTTTAATTATTCAGTCATTCAACCAGTTCTGAATATACATATATATTATAGTATATATGGTAAATGCATAAATTAAAGAAAATAAACAGTTAAAGAGATAAAATTCACAATTTTTGCCTTGTTGCTGTCTAAACCTTTTGTTTAACTTAGACAATTATAGTTTCTTTACTATTGAATTTTATAGTAAAGCAAAAGCAGACAGAGCAGTTTATTAATTTTAAAATAATTAATTAGTTCAATATTTTTAATAAATAATTATAAATAATAAATGTAATAATAGAAATATTTACTTTCTATTCACCATAAATTTGGGAAAAAATAGGTTAATTTTTTTAATTAAATATTTCATTTAAAAATATGCTGGTCAGAAGTTTTAAAAAGGTAGCAACAATGTATTGAACTTTGTGCCAGACCAATACAACAACCAACTAGCCACAGTTTAGCAAACAAGAACGGTCAGTCAATCTAGCTTGAGTCAGCTGCACATTCAGCTTCTCTAATTATTTGTGGATGATTTGAGGCCTAAGGAGAAAACAATAAGAATGTATGAGATTAAAGTTATAGATAAGTTAAAATGAAGATATCTTATTAGGTACTGTAATGCTGCTATGTATTCTTCTTGGAATGTAGGTTTCCTTTTAAAGAAATAATATAATTACATGTTGTTTATTTATGACTACTCTTTTTCATTTCTTATGTTCGTAGCTGTAGCTGCATCGTTTGGAAATTAAATTATTCACATTATTCCCCCCTTTTTTCTCTTCTCTCTCTGTCTCTCTCTCTCTCTCTCTCTCTCTTTTTTTTTTTTTTTTTTCTGTTAGTAAAAGAAAAAGGGGAAAATATGTCAGGAAACATAGTATGTTAGTTTAATTATGTGATGTTTCATAATTTAGTTTTGTCAAATAGAGCATTTGAGTGCAAAATTTAAAAAATGATTGTTTGAAGGTCTTCTGAATTTTACAACATATTCAGTTGTAAATGTTATGATGTTTGGAACTGAAATTTAATTTTAATTTTCTTTCAGTATTTATGCCTGTGCAAAGTTTAAAAAATGATTGTTTTGAAGGTCTTCGGAATTTTACTATAATTTCAGTTGTAAATTTTATAAAATTTAGAACTGAAATATAATTTTAGTTTTCTTACAGTATTTATGCCTGTGTCATTCTTTTTTTGTTAGGAGATTTCAAACATATGTATTCATTTAAATTTTTTCTATAGACTGCTCTTACATTTTATGAGAAATATTTTGAACATTAAACTCTAGTAGAATTGCTTTTCTTAAGTGAATCTTTGACCTGCTGTGTAAAGGATAAGCCATGCATGGGGAACATCCAAGTCCAAATTTAATTTAATCTAGGTATTTAAGCCTCAAGTTGTAATGTAGTGTGTACAGAAAATTATATATTTATATATACTCACACTGTACAGTTTCGATAAACTGCATACTTTGGGACTAATGGTTGTTCAGGTTGTGCTGATAATAGGTTATAACTTTCTGACTTTTGTTTACATTTTGCTCTTTCTAATTTCTATGTTATATATATAGATTATTTTCTCATGAATAAGTAAAATGCACTCATACCTTAATTATTTTTTAATACAGATAGATCTGTTCTTAAAAACCGGTAGAAGTGTCGAAAAACATAATGGAGAGATAAAATAGGAAAATATTTTAAGGAAGTGAAGAATGCTTTTCGAAATATGCATCCGAGAATTTTGTTCAAAAGAAAACTTCATCTTTTAAAGTTATTTTTACACTCTTAAATGAGAGAAAAAGATTATTAATAAAAAATTACAAATAACTACACAGCTCACAAACCCCCTCTTAATAAGGCTTTCCCTAAATTGAATCTGTTTGTTGATTTCAATATTATATTCTGCGTAGGCACATTTTGATTAATGACACTACCAGAAGTACTAGAATTAAAATTTTAAACTTATAGGAAATCTCTCCCCTCTTTAGGCTCTTTTTCGCTATCATATTTTCTATTTTTAAAGCCAGAAGAAGCTTTACAAGGGCTGTTTTCAAAAGCATGTGTGTATTCTTCCACTGACATAAACATGCTCATTTTGTGGAATGTAAACAAATGAGCTGTGAACAGCAAAATGGCACTGAAAACACACATAAAGGAATTTTTGAGATATGTCACATTTTAGAGTGTCATAAATTTGTATGCCAAAAAACATGCAGTGATGAAAGGAAAGTACAATAAATAATGATTTGCCAAGTTGACATCAGATCAATGATGGATCTATGTGGAATGTTTCCATTTGAGATGTGTGCCTAGCAGATACAGAGCCAAATTACTGGTCATACAAATTTACACTAAAATGATTATTTCTTCAATAACAAGGTATTTTATATAGTGTTGAAGAGAAATTAAGAATTGGGACTCTCCAGATGTTTTATTATGCGCAGAGGGGAAAATCAAATATGCATGTGTAAAGCCTACGAGTAAAAAAGGTTTTGGAGGTTTTTGATGTCCGAATTTTAGATCATTCCAGATAATGGACATCCAGATTTTGGATTTTGTACTGTATTTATTTGTTTACTTTATTAAACATTTCTTTCATTGTAAATTGTTTGAGTTGCTTCGTTATTTGTGCTTATACTTTCTCTTCAGTTCTATAGATGGACATAATTGTTCAGTTACAAAGTTTTGCTGTTCAAGTACTGTAGTTGTTATGTCAAGAATTCCGACTAACTTGTCGCCCACCAGCGGCCGAGCGGTAACGTTGCTGAACACTGGTAGTTCAGTCCAAGGTTCAAATCCCGCGATAGGCCTGGCTGCATTGGTGTCTTCGGGGTTTTCCCCATGTTTAATGATTATACGAGCCAGTTTCTCTTAGAAAGTCCTCCACGAAGGCATCCCTCCCCTTAGGCAGATAGCCCTAGTGTGCTTTGCCATAATTAAATACACCACACCACCACCGACTAACTTGTCAATTGAAATTTTTTCAGTTTCAATAACTTCTGTGTTCTTTCTTCACTATTGCTAGTGGTATTTTCTGGATTTAGAACCATACTACAAATTTCGCTGTCCGTTAATTGATTGATGATTGGAGCATTGTTATTGCAATGAAAAACTTCTGTTATATCATCTTTGTTTATTACCACTTCTCCACATTTCATTAAAAAATCCATTACTTGGAAAATTTAACCTTTGGTTTGTGATATCCGAAAGCCTTCACATTCACTGTTATCATCTTCATCATCCTTAACATGAAATGTTGGCCACAAATTATGCCAAGCAGTTTTTAAAGTATCTGAAGAGACATCCTCCCAAGATCGTGTGATGCTTCAGAAAGCAGATTTTATGCTAAAATATTTCAAAAATTCTTGAAAATAGTCAAGAAGTGTAACAAGGATTTAAAAAATTCTAATTTATATTTGAATTTTCAGCATGCACACTATTCTGATAATATCCATAGGCTGAATGATGGACGTACATTTTGAAGGAAAGAATAATACGGTTACTTTATCTTTTGCTAAAATTTTAAGTGAAGTATGAGCCGATGAGTTGTCTATAATCAGAACATTTTTTACGTCAGGCCTCCGTAAACCAACCGAATTCTTCCAAGCCTTGGGTATGAAATGATTTTCAAACCAACCATTCATTAACACTTGTGTCATCCATGTTCTTTTATTTACACGATATATGATGGGAAACATTTTACTCCTTTAAATTCTTGATGTCCTGTATTTTTTCCAATTACGAAAAGTTTACACTTGTGCGTTCCTGCAGCATCTGCGCATGCAAAAATTGTTAATCTCGCTTTGGAATCTTCGACACGAATTGGAGTCTTTTCTGTAAAGGTGTCCAAGGTATTTTGCGATACATATTGCTTGAAAAGACCAGTTTCATCAGTGTTGTAAATTTGTTCTGGAGATAGCTTCTAACTATTAATAAGTTCATTGGATTTATCTACAAATAGTTCATAATTGTTTCACCTGAAATTCTTAATTGCCTTATACCATGGTGATTTTTAAATTTGGTTAACCAACCTGTTGAATATGTGCATTTAGTTTGTAAGTTCATTTCTTAGTCAAATAATTTAGTTTGAGCCATTAGCATTTGACCCGTCAATGGCATGCCCTCTCTGTGACACCGTCTGATCCATTCAGTTCACTTTGCCATGATCTTCACTTTTAGTATAACAAACAATTTTTCTGTTATGCGAGTGGGGTGTTGGAATCCACAAAAAATTCAAAAGGTTCCTTTTTCTGTTTTCTTATGTCATATACAGTTGGCTTTCAAATGCCATACTCCTCACATAATTTTGAGACAGGTATACCTTTATCCGTTTTTTGCTTATTGGACATCGAAGTAGGTTTTTGCTTTTTAGATCCTGTTGCAACTCCAGAATCAGTAACTCTTTTCGACATAATTGAAAGATGAAACTTAATTTTTTTATAAAATTGCTGTAATAACAATAGCCTGCAAAAAAAAAAAAATAATAATAATAATGAGCTGGATCAAACTAGAAGGTTAAGGAACAGCGCAAGCTGCTACATTAATTGAAATTTTATGGAATCTGAATCATTTTAGCCTAATTTAATATCGTCCGCCATACACTATTGGCTATGTATTATGAGATTGATGATGAAAGACAACCCAGGCAGCACGTCTCCAAAAATATACGTATAATTTTGGTGAAATAAGGGTATGGTATTTTTTGCACGTTACTTTTACGAAATTTATATGAATGAAAAAGGCTGAAGTTACTGTTGACTCTTGATCGTTATTTTTCACACGATATTTTTACGAAAATTATACGAATCCGAATGTACTGATAAAACTACCGCCATGATGGTATATTTTATTTGTCACTTTTACGCATATTATACGAATCCGAATGTTCTGAAAGAAACTACTGCCTTTATGGTATATTTTATTCGTTACTTTTACGGATATTATACGAAGTCTAAAAAGATTGAAAATGAAGTTTATTAATTCAAAATATTTAGTGTATTTCTGGCATTTTACTTTGTTTTCCTTGTCCACGAACATGAAAAAAGGGGCATTCATATATGAGGCTAAAATTTTTCTATAAATTTTAACATGTGAGCTAAATCTTTACATGCATTTTTGCAAAAAATTATATTTTCTTAATTCAAACAGCTTCAAAATAACTTATTTATTTTCTTATATCAAATTTGTTATTTTTATTCATATCAACACTTACATTAATTTACACAATTTAATTTCTTTTATGAAAATCCTATTACCCATTTAACTGGAATAAGCTGTATATTAAATTTGTGTACTTACTGAGTTTGGTACAATACTCTCCTTATTTTATTTAGCAAATGTGGGCAATTAAATTGGAATAAGACTAGCAAATCTTTCATGTCGAGGAATAGAATAATAAATACAGCAGAAGATGCTAGAAAACGTTTAACTTCTTGAACAATAGTTTAATATAGACCAAAGGATAATTAATTATAATCAAAGATATACTAATATTTTTATTTAATAATAATAATAATAACTCTACGAAATTGCAAGCTGAATCCTGATATTTTACATATATTTCAGTTCCTTTAATCTTTGTTATAAAAATCATATGAGGCTAATTTTTTAAAATTTTGTTTAATGTACGGAAAAAATGATATAGCGATTTTAATAATTTTTATATGAGGAAAAAATTAATAAATAATGTAAATAAATAATTATATTATATTTTATATTTTTCCTGAAACAGTTAAAGACATTCTTAATATGGAGATCTACAGAATAAGTACAAGGGTCCAGTTAAATGAACTCAAAATTTGCATAGTTAATTTTACGCTAACTTATAAAAATTAAGCGGATTTACGATTATACACTGAGCATGCGCATACACAGACATTTCTATTTTTCGTAGAAAAATTTAATTATTACCTTAATACAGAGATGCTGTGAATATAAATTTATGTAATGTAAAAGTAAGTTTATTTCATATGCTAATTTAGAGGCTTTCTTAATATGTTTAATTATAAAGAAAAAAAAAAAACGTTGCAATTCTTGTTCACTGACCAATGGCAAAGCAGACACTTTCTACTTCCGGTTGTGGCGGGATATTTGTGAAGTCAGCACTCAGCAATGGCGGTCGAAAAGAATGGTAAAGTCGCAAAGAATACTGTTTGTTCATGAATTGGCGTTTGTGACTGAATCCATCGAAGTTACTAATTATTTGAAGAAAGTAAGTGAATATTTTATATTTTCAGTGTTTAATACTCGTACTTTCTTCACCTATATAAAATTTTATAAATAGCGTCTGTGTAGGAAATGTGATTTTCCATGTGTTGTTCTTTTGTGTACGTGCCTAATGATTCATTTTCAGGATTTGGTACTGTTAAATTTTGCACTAGTCTGTTTCTTACTGTTTGTGTCACTCCTTTTTGTATGTGTCTCACCTTTTTATAGTTATATTATTTTTACTCAAACGTTTTAATATTTATCTTAAAGCATACTGTAATTAAGCAGGAAATAGCTTTTAATGGAAAAAGAAAGGCAATATTAACATGACTAATTGTTCAGAAATCTGTTATGGAAATATTATCTACCTTATGCCAAAAAATAAAGCATGTAACTTTCATTTATTTATGAAATTCAAAATTTTTTATTTGCTTAGTGTTTTCCCTAAAAATAATTTAATTTCTTATTTTTGAATTTAGTTTTATAAATTTGCTTTAATATATAATCTTTAACTCAAAGATATTGTGCTATTAAAAAAGGAAATTTTATGCCATAGAAACACAGGTGCTTTGTTCCAAATCTGTGTTAATTTTTTTTTTTTATATATATACTGAATTTTTATGCACTTGTAATTACTGAAATATATCCTTTCATGAATAATAAGTAAGTCCTAAGTCCTTTCATGAATGCATTTCTTTTTTGTTTGTTCTAAATTTTCTGATTTAGAAAATGTATGTTTAATGTAGCATTAGTTTTCCATGGAATTGAAAAGGTTTTCAAAATGTTCAGTTGTTAGAGGGAAATAATATAAATGAGATTGTCCTGATACAGTTTCAGCTAAAAATGAAACTGAATTTTCGGATAGTGAAGATTTCATTTAAGAATTCTAATAAAACTGATTAATGTAAATCCTCTGCATTTAAGAATTCTAATAAAACTGATTAATGTAAATCCTATGATTCATGTAGGTATTCTTCTGTTATCAGGACCAGATTCAGAAGTGTGTGTTTATATGCATGCATTTTTAAATTGTTGATTTTGTTGTTTTGAAAGATCTGCCATAGTTAAAGAAAGAAAATAAAGTAAGAATGCTTTACTTTCAGTTTTGAATAAATTTATTACTATTCACTGCAGCTTCAAGTTTCTCTAAACATAATTTTTAAAGTCAAAACTTGATAGTTATGTTGATTATTAAACTTGCATGAAAAAATTTATTGAAAAATTAGCATTTGATCTAAAATACCTTAAATTATATTTTACTAAATCATGTATTTTGATATAACTAGATAGTTAAAAAAATTAAAATTGTAAATGTGCAGAAATGCTTATATAAAACCAAGAAATTGTTTATATTTTTGTTGCTTTTTCCCTTGTAAATTAATTATATATATATATTACAGTCTGGGGAGTCAGCACCCTGCTGAATTGTAGTAAACAAGACATCCAATCTACTAGACCATCAAAGATGCAGATTTGGATTTTCTATTTCATAGTTACTGAAATCATAATGGTATGTTTGTTTAAATTAGTACTGTTTATGAATGTGATAAAAATAAATTCTGATAAGCTAAGAAATGATTTATTTTCTATTAATTATGAACTGTAAATAATGTAACCAATTTTCTTCATAGTATTTACTAAAAAATTTTTTTTTAAAAAAAAGGGAGGTAGTCTTATTTATACAATTCTTGCAGAGATACCAAGAAATAAAACATTTCAGGAATTTTCACTCAGTATATCTTGATGTGTAAAATCATGTTGTTCAATGCCATATTACTTTTTCACAGGAAAGTAATTTTATTGATCTAACATCTGCATAAATCAAACTTTTTTAAGAATGATTACAGTTTCTAAGCTAACTTAAAATTTTCAGATTTAGAAAATGTGTGTTTAATGTAGCATTAGTTTTCCATGGAATAGAAAAGGTTTTCAAAATGTTCAGTTGTTAGAGGGAAATAATATAAATGAGATTGTCCTGATACAGTTTCAGCTGGAAATGAAACTGAATTTTCGGATAGTGAAGATTTCATTTAAGAATTCTAATAAAACTGATTAATGTAAATCCTATGATTCATGTAGGTATTCTTCTGTTATCAGGACCAGATTCAGAAGTGTGTGTTTATATGCATGCATTTTTAAATGTAGGTGCTCATGTGTGCATGTGTATATTCTTTATGTATGTATGTGTATACTTATACACACATATGCGCATACATGCATATACACATGCTTACATATCTACTGTGGAACCCCGAGATACGAGTTTAATTCATTCCAGCATTCAACTGGTATAGTGAATTTCTCGTATCTAGAAACAAGCTTCCCCATTGAAAATAACAGAAATTCAGTTAACCCGTTTCACACCCCAAAAAATATCAACATTTTAATATCAAGTCAATTTTTCCTAATAAATAACACTTGTAAATAATATAACCATAGTTTAACTTTGTTACCAACATTTTAACTCCTTCTCATTTATCCACACCAACAACAGCTTCTCAATATCTAGGAGTACTTTTATGGTGCTTGGAAGCAACGATAATTCCTTTGGCTACATCAGGTTTCTTAATTTCTTCCTGCTTCTTCAGAATAGTATAGATTTTCGATGTTGAAAGGCCGCAAGTCTTCGCCAATTCTGTCACCATGCTTATGTTTATCTACGATTTCTTTCTTGATATCGACGGCCATGGCCTCCTTATTTTTCTTTGCAGCACTATCTGAGGCAACAATCTTCTTGCGAGGCATCTTGAAATAATTATTTTCACGTTAAATGTCAAAACAATTAACTTACAAGTGCACAAACACGTATATAAAAGAACACTGAGTGATCTGATGAGGGGATTCTCCGAGTTGAGCCGGATCGGGAAATGGCGCCACCCATACCAATAGCCTGGCTCATTGCTCGTTACTCGAATTAATGCTCGTGTTTTGCTCATACTTACCTCGTATCTTGAGGTTTCATTGTACATTTCTGAATCCCGTCCTAATAACAGAGGAGTACCTTTGCCAGTATTGCAACAGAACTAGAATGAATTGTGTTAAATATGTGGAAAATGCATGCTTAAAGTACTGTTATTTTCTAAAAATATTCTGTATGTCTATTTTTTACAAGAAGAAAAAATAGCTAAAAGCTGTTAATTTACTCGTATTTATTAGTCCAAAGGGGCTTTGTCCCTAAAGAACTATTGTTTTTGTTTTGCATTGGTTCACTATAAATATCTGTTTCACTTTTCAAACTGTTCCTACCAAATGTTAGAGTCTCTAGTGTGGGATTAATACTCTATCTTAGTGCCCTCTATAACCTATGTTAGGGTTAACCTGTATAACCTACAAGAATTGCCAGTTTAGGCGAGATATCTAGGTAGTCATCATAATACGTACCTTATTTTTTTATTATTTTTAAATTAAAAGTAATAAACTAGTTTTCAAAAATGGAGTTAAACTAGATTTGCATTCAACTCTGGTTTATTGTGTTAATGATGTTTTGCTGTAACAAATATGAATTTTTTGTTTAAGTATAATAATTTAAAATGTTTTTTCTAGAGAATGAAGTACTGCCACTAAGGTAAAGGTGCTAACTTGCAAGGTAATTTTCTATTCTACTTTAACTCAATCTTTATGTCCTGTTACAGATATATTGGCAGAAATAATGAAAACCTGACATTCAAAAAGAAAAATAATAATGTTGAATGTAGTATATTAGCTGGTTAACTGCGGTTTGGCAGCTCATTAATAATCTTACACATATTGACTACGAATAACTTTGACAATTACCGGTATTTTCAATAGTATAAAATTAGGCAAGAAAGCAGCTTTAGCTTAGCACCAATTTTAAATACAACTCTCTTACCAATATTGGTTTGACGAAGGTAAAATATAATTGAATTTAATAAGTTGGAAAAACTGTTTGTCTTTCCATGAGTTAAAAAATAATTTCAAATAAAATTTCTTTTTTCAGTTTTTCATGTTATTTGTTTAATGTTATTGTAATCTGATTTATCATATTTAGTCACATATTCCATCCCTCTTTGCACTATAGTATATAATTCAAAGGACTTATCAGTTTCAGCAATATTTTTTTTACCAGTATACATTTTTACCATAACTCTGTTTCTAAATCATATCCTGAAAAATTAAGGAGTAAAGTACACAAAGAAGGAAAATATGCAAGTAAATAATGGCATTTAGTGTTGTTTATGTGTCTAATATTTGTACTAGATTGTAAAAGTTATAAATTCTATTAGCTTTTTTAAATTATTCTTTTTTAAATTGAGATGCTTCTTTGCACCCAAATGGTTAAAGCCCTGGTGTGACTTTGGTACTTTGATCTAACTTCTATTCCTAATAAATAATCCAGCTGCATACAGTTTACTCAATTTCTGCCATGTGTAAGGTAAACAATATTAGCTTTTTTTAAATATATCTTTTACAACTATTCCATCAGGTAGATTTCTTTCATATTTTGCCTTAATTGAGTCATCCTGCTAATTAAGAATTTATTAAAGTTAATACGTTAAGTTTTTGTGTGTATAATTCATTTATGTATACATACACTCTTGCACATAAGTATGTGCAAGCAAATGCATACATTAACAGTTACGTAGAATTATGTTTTGGGTATCAAATTCAGAAAATTTGGGGCTGTTTTTAGAAGATTTATTAATGATTTATACTATATTAATATTGGTAAAAAAATTCTGTGGCTTTTATATGAGAGTATATATTTTAAAATAGCTGCATGATATGGTAGAGGTAAAAAGCTTCATGTGGATCATAAATTAATATTATGTGGCAATTTTTCATTTATTTAATAAAGAAAATATTCAAGCTACAATTAAAATTTTTTCACTGGATTATTTGCATACAAAGTTTGCAGCAAATATTTCCTGCAACAGAAGTGACAATTTTTATTTTGCCATGACAGGAAATTTAGTTAGTCAAAGCAGTAACCCTATTTTGAGATGTTAAACAGGAAGGCAAATTTTTGAATTTAAATTGATTTTTGAAGGAAGACTTCATTTAGTCTTGCTATCATTCTACGTGGCTCTTAACTTTTTTATGGTATTTATAATTTTATTGTTATTCAGCTTTCTGTTTGCTTAGAATGCACATGAATGTAGACTTGAAATATTTTATATTGCAAACTGAGATGCCATTATTATCATAATTAAAGATTTTTGCTCTGATTTTGGAGGAATTTACGGATAATACTTTTGATTGTGTATTGGTTTCTGGTTTATTGAAACGTGTCAAATAGCCTGTTAATGCATATACGTATGTTAATGACATGTATATGTTTATGAAGTATTCTGTTATATGTACATAGTGTTGTGATTAGTTTTCTGCTTACTCTTTATTTAAGAAAAAGTTATCTGTAAGAAAGCGAATATTCTTTACTATATATGTAGGAGTAAAATTGAAAAGGCTAATGCAATATAATTAATACAAAATTAAGTTTTTTCTCATGTACTTAAATACAAACATAGCCATTAAAGACTTTCTCAACCTTGCAGTTCTAAACAAATCTTAAGTATTTTTTACTTGAAATTATAGGCATTGTGTAAGGTATATAATTAAAGCTTACTGTGTGATAGTATGAAATTTAATTTTTAATTACTGAAATGTAAATTTTTAAATATGAAATACTCAGTGCATTTTATATGCATCTTTTAATACTTCAACTATATTTAAAAGCTGAAAACATCTGAAGTGTGAAATTATTACAAATTTTTCTTTTTCTTGTTTAGGAGCTGTTCTCAAAACATTGGGTGACAAAGAATTCACTTTTACAAAAATCGAGCAGGATATTAAAGACAGTGAACTGTAGAACAAATATGGCGAAGCTGCATGAAGTCTATGTTGAATTTTATTATTGAAAAAAATATGCTCTTCAGATTTAATGTTAGTTTTTATTGTTTAACAGTAATTGCAGTTTTCGAATACCTGTAAAATAAACCTAATTCTTAAATTAATTTCATGTGTATTTCTTTTGCAAGTATTACAGTTCATAATACTTCAAACAACTTGAAATTTTATACTTGTTAATTTATGTGGGATATGTTCATTATAATTTTATAATTTAAATAACTCATTGTCATCATATGAGCATAATCTAAAGTGTACAGCATTTGACAACAAATTAATAAAAAATTAGCCAACTTCTAATTTCTTTCTTTTGCCCAGTTGCCTCTTTTTAAATCTAATACCATAAAGCTATTTGATGAAAAAAAAAATAATTGGTATGTCCACATCAACATGTACATGTATAATGATGTTATAGAAAAAGTCACATGAGATAAATATTTAAAAACTTCAATATTCCTAAACAAATTAACTTTTTAAAATTTTATCTGCTATATAAGATAAAATAAAAAACATATTTAGGTAATTTTGAATTTGCATAATTTTATGAAATTAACAGTTACATTGTAAAAGGGAACTTTTTAAAAATACCTCAATAAAGAATTTCTTTTGTAGAGGTGAACTTTTAGTACTGATCTAATATATTTATAAGATTTTAAACTGAGAAAGACAACAATAATAGATTATAATACATTGCAAGATTGACTGATAAATGTAAAATTTTTACATATCATAATTATGTGTGTAATTAAAACAGAAGTTACTCAATTAACTTGCGTGCAAATTAATATTTTCTTTAACATGTTTGGGATAAACTGAATTTTAATAAATAAATATGTAGATATTTGTATTATCTGAAGATATGAATGAAATATTTGTGACATTAAACATTCATCTTCAAGGAAAATAACAAAGTCAACTTGGTAAACTATTGGAAAAGGTAAGTTTTCTACAATTTCCTGGTTTATATTTAACAATTTTAAAATTTAGCACACTCATTCAAATAATCTAAACGTATGATGTTTTCTTTTGTGCTACATTCGTTTACTGAATTTGTTAACTATATTGTACTATAGATAGAAATTAACGTAGATATGCCCTGTATTTTACTTATATTTATTTTTTACTTTACAAAAACTTATATATTTGATAGTAATTGACCTAAATCTTCCCTATGTTTTCTTTGCATATACGAATGACTGGTAAAAATTTAGTCCGATGTCTTCTCCTCTTTACTGTGTATAAGTGCACATTTTTGGTAAAAAACTTGCATAAATCTCCAATTACCTATATACTGCATTTTTCGTAAAATGTGCTTATTTTAATCTCTTATTTTTTATATAAATCTATGCAAAAATGTTCTGCATATTATGATTAAAAGATAAAATTAATTTAATATCAAATTTTTACATATCCACCTTTTAGGTATGTACAGCAATATGGAATATATATAACTGGAAAATTTAAATGCAAAAAAATTAATTTCTATTCAAAAATTACATAACACTAAAAGGCTGAAAATCACTTTTAATATTTCATTTCAAAGTGACTACAAAATATGCAATAAATTTTGTAAACCTGAGTTCTATGTTTTAAATCAATTAATGCTATCGTTCATTTACATGGCATAAGAAAATGTCCTTCGAAAAAGCAAATAATTTATTTAAAGTGTTATTTAGTAAACAACTGTTTGCTACAGTTTTTTACTAAATTTAAATTTATGAAATGAATTTAGTAAACAAAAATGCAAATGAACGATAGCATTAATTGATTTAAAACACAGAATTGATGTTTACGAAATTTATTGCATATTTTGTAGTCACTTTGAAATGAAATATTAAAAGTCATTTTCAGCCTTTAAGTGTTACGTAATTTTTAATAGAAATTTTTTTTTTTTTTTTTTTTTTCCCCATTTACTAGTGCATTTAAATTTTCCAGTTATATATATTCCATATTGCTGTACATAACTAAAAGGCAGATATGTAAGAATTTGATATAAAAATTATTTTACCTTTTAATCATAGCATACAGAAAGTTTTTGCATAGATTTATATAAAAAATATGAGATTAAAATAAGTACATTTTATGAAAAATGCAGTGAAAAAGTAATTGGAGATTTATGCAAATTTTGTACCAAAAAATGTGCATTTATACACAGTAAAGTGGAGAATACATCGGATTAAAATTTTACCAGTCATTCACATATGCAAAGAAAACATAGGGAAGATTTAGGTCAATTACTATCAAATATATACGTTTTTGTACCGGAAATTACGGGAAATATATACGTTTTTGTACCGTAAAATACGGGGAATATCTACCTTAATTTTTACCTAATATATACGTTTATATACAGTAAAAAATCGGGGAAATTTACGTA
This sequence comes from Stegodyphus dumicola, assembly GCF_044657685.1. NCBI lineage: Eukaryota > Metazoa > Arthropoda > Arachnida > Araneae > Eresidae > Stegodyphus > Stegodyphus dumicola. The sequence goes on along the minus strand of NC_140771.1, from coordinate 134,526,123 downwards.
AATTTTTACTAAATATATACGCATACGTGAAGCAAAAAATTGAGATTTACGTATATTATACGTAAAAGTTGCGAATGAACGGTAGTCTCTCGCGTAAATATACCTAAATTTTACGTAAAAGTTACGTATAGTATAACGTAAAAATATACGTAAATATTTAGTAATTGCCACTGGACACTTTTTATGATATTTTTACGTTCAACTTTAACGTTTCTTATACGAATGCATGCTGCCTGGGAAGTTCTTCCGCTAAATTTTGTCTTGCCTCTATTGCGCACTGAGGCAATTAAGCCAGAATTATTAGTTATTTATTATACTTATGTCTATTTCTTACACATGTTTAAGGCTTATCGGCGTCCTGAATAAATAATTCCCACAGATACTTAAGGCTTATCGAGGGCCAGCACTAGATATCTTACCGCCTGATGCAGTCTCCATGGGTCCTAAAGTCTCCTACCATGCAACCCCCTTATGTTCTAAATTTATGCCGTCCCTAAATTTTAGATCCCAGAGCTTTCTTTAAATTCCAGATATCCTTTTATCCCTTAATTTTGTTGCTCGGTGCTTCTCTAAATTCCAACAATCTTTTCTTCCATATATTCTGCCTCCAGGTGCGGCCATACAATCTTACATGCAGTTTATGTGTTAAACAATTAGCGCTACATGTAATCTTTTGGCCTATGAGCATCATTAATAAAATCTATTTTTAGCATATGGAAAGACATTTTTGTTAAATTTTTCCTTGTCAACATTTAGCGCATCTGTAATCATCGCCAAGCGTAAATGTCAACATGAAAGGTTTCCATACTCCTTGTTTTTCAATTACTAATATAAGAATATTGTTTAGGCATCGTTGCATGAGTCATTACTCAAGTTGTCATGTCTTGATAAACATAGGTTTATAAAAATAAAATATAATAAATAATAATTTTCCAAGTTGGCATCAGAGATATAAAAGTTTTAAAATCAACAATGTTTTTACGTAGAATGTTTCTGTTTGAGATGTATGCCAAGCAGATATGCAGCTACAGAGCCAAATTATTGATCACACAAATGTGCTCATAAGAAATTTAGGTAGTCAGGGATTTCAATATTGTAATTGCACAAGTAATGGTAACCCAAATCGCTACAGTGGAAAAATTCAGAAACCCTCCGTAACTTCATATTTTACAGTTGGTAACAGTTTCTTTGAAATGTAATAGCAGTGTGTTTATAATGCAATTTATTTGCATTTTTTGTTGCTGTAAGGTGTTCATAATATAATTTATTTGATGTAGTAAATAATGAATGTATCTTACAAATAATAGTAATCATTGTTATTGTTATAAAACATTTTTTTTTTCATTGATTGCATTTCACTGCTAAGAAAAATGCTAAAGTATGTAATAAATAACAGTAATCATTGTTGCAAGACATTTTTTAATTTCATGCATGTTTGCATGACATTAAAATTTCATTAGAGTTTGAAATTTATGTTTAGTATGCTTAATTATTTGCATTGACCAAACCCATTGATGATTATAAATATTTATGAGTAAATGTGATTATTTTGTGTTATTTATCTCATTAACCCAACAACTGGATTATTATTAATAATCACTAGATTTTTTACTTTGACCATAATATATGCAATGAATACAAGGGGGAATATATACTGTAGGGTAACTGAAATGCCAAAGAGATTAAGCTGTTCATCTGCTGAAATTTAGTTTTTTTATATTTTCTAATTTTGATGAGTAACTGTCAGTTGAATTGCTCAATAATGAATTTCTGGTAAAATTGTTGTATCTGAAAGGCAAATCAGCTGTTTCAGCTTTGTAACAATTTCATATGCTAAAACAGGTGAAAATATGCCTAGGCTATATGACTGTAACAAAACTAAAAATTCTTGTACATTGCTTCAGGGAATCTAGTGGTTTGGCTCATCGAGGTTGCAGTGGCATTCTGTCATTGGCCATATCTTAAGTCGTGGCACCACAGATGCAGGCTGTAGCAACGCAATCAGCAAATTACGTAGCGTAATATCCAGAAGAAAGATCACATCAGCGTAAATGTTGCACTTAAGAAAAATGGCAAGAAAAAAAAAAAAAACTACGCGGAAATGACACTCAACCTAAACACCATACTAAATTAAAATGTGTGTGACATGTCCTTGAACATTATAGTTGCAAAATCTTGGCCTGTTTCATGATATCTGGGATATAAGTTAAGAAAAATGCTTGGAATAAAACCATAACTCAAGGATAAATTATAGATCCTCTTCTGTCTTGTGACTGAAATTCGTTGCCAGAGTTTTATCATTTGCAGCTTCTAGTAGTCTCTGTTATTCCAGTGTGTGCAGCATTTGTATACGAGACATGTTCAATTGGGAAAACATCTAGTGAATCCAGCAGTCAAGACGGAATTGTAACCTTTTGTGTGTTACTGAAGTATTGACATTGATTGCTTACCGTGATTGTGCATTACCTTGCTGTAAGGTAATTCTGAAGTCTTTGTGAATATATGGGAAACACCACAGATTTTATCATATCTGTAATGTAACTCTGGCTAATTAGTTTATTGTATGCTTTCTTGACACAAGCTTAACTTGTATCAAATGGCAACCCACAAAGCAGGTCATTTCGACACCGGGGCAGTTTGATGCCATATTTTTTTTAGTATTTTTATTTATTTTTAGAATAAATATGAAGTAATATAAAGTAATATGACTGATTTTTATTTATTGAATTAGAAATTGTTTGCATGCATATTTGAAATAAATATATGTGTGTATATGTGCGAAAGTGTTCTAGATTTTTGTTTGTGTCCCAGATTAGTGAGAACCCCTCTCGCCAATGTCGCGGCCCCGGGACATGAAGGAGGTTTTTTTTTTATTTATTTATTTCAGAAAACAGTATCAAAAAGGCAAAATACACAAATGGTAAAAAAAACATATGGTTACAAAGTAGTTATATTATATTGCAGACAAATATAATTACAGGTAAATAAGATTACACATAAATAAGATTACATCACAGAAATGTTATTATACTAATCCATTGCAAAGTTATGCGTCACACCTTTCAGGTATCCCATTATTTCTCGATTTTCAAAAATCTTCAACTATTACTTTAATTCTCATATCAGCTCGCAGATACCTATTCTGCTTTTGCAGTGGTTCATCTCCACATACAAATTGTTTATAACATTGATCAATTGATTTTTGAACATGCCTGAGACCATCTATGAATTCCCATAATGTGGGGTGTGAAACACCAAATGATGATAACACCAAATTTATTTGAATGATGGTGCAAACTTATTCTAAAAATAAATAAAAATATTAAAAGTATGGCGTCAAACAAGAACAAAAAAAAGTATGGTGTCAAACTGACCCTGCGTCGAAACGACCTCGTGTCGAATTGACCACACATCGAAATGCTGGCGTAGATCTGACCTGTAAAGGGCATACCATACTATACCTCCTACTGCTGGACCTGTAGGATTCATACAGTAAAATTCTAAGAAGCACTTCCTACTGTGGAGGCATCTGTATATTTGTCTACCTTGATATTGCATGTAGAAGCAGAATTTGTTTGAGAAATGTCATTCCATTGATATAATCGCATGCACCACTCTGTTCACAAATGAAGGTCATATGCTGCTGCACCATTAAAGGTAGGCGGAGGAGTAGCAACTATGCCATACACTGTATACCCTCTGCTAAGGTATGCAATGTGGCCATGTGTTCTCCACAACCCATTCACACAAGCTCTGTTGAACAATGATGCAATGAGGTTGTTGTGAGCTTGCAGTCCTTCGTAAAGCTAGATTTGATGGAGTGAAAAGGGCCCAGTGGCCAAACGGTAATTTGGTCCAAGGTTTGAATTCTGTGAATGGGCTGTTTGATGGCAGATTTCGCCATCTGTTAATCGACTAATTGAAGCATTTTTATTGCAATGAAAAATTTCTGTTATATCATCTTTGTTTATTATTACTTTTCCACATTTCTTCACAAGTTCCATTAATTGGAAAATTTTGCCTTCTGCTTATGTATAATTTTTGTGATTGTTGTAATCATCATCACCATGAAATATGGCAGCTAGCAATAAATTATTCCAAGCATTTCTAAATATATCTTCAGACACATCTTTCTATGACCAATGATGTCCAATGATCCACGAAGCAGATTTTATGTCAGTGTACTTGAAAAATTCTTGAATGGCCTTGTTACTGTTCTGAAAATTCAACATAGGTTTTAAAAAGACTATCTTACATCTGCATCAGTGTACAAAGCACTCTGATACTCATTGGGCAAATGATTTATGTTTAATTTGGAGGAAAGAAAAAGATGGAGACATTAGCTAAAACATTAAGTAATGTATGAGCCAAACAGTTGTCTATAAGTGCTAAAATTTTGCATCATCCGATGAATCAACTAATTTCAAACGTTGCTGAGCATCTGGTATGAAATTATTTTCAAAATCAGTCATTTGTTAATGTTTCTGTCATTCATGCTTCTATATTTAAGCGATGATAGAGAAAATTTTACTCTTTCAAATGTCAAAGTTGTGTTATTCCCAATTGTGTAAAGTTAAAATTTGTGTATTCCTGTAACATTTGCACATACCAGAAGGATTAGTCTCGCTTTGGAATCTTTGACACAAGGTTAGGTCTTTTCTGTACAGGTAGCTCGGGTATTGTAAAATTCGTATATTACCAGGCAACACCAATGTTATCACAGCAATAAATTCTGGAGATAACTTTCATCCTTAATGAGTTTGGTGAATACACATGGATCAGCTGAAGCTTTATTGCCTGAAATTTTGAACTGCCTCATGCCATGGTGATTTTTAAATTTGGTTAACCGACCTGCTGAATATACGAATTAAGCTTTTAACTTCATCATCATTAAATATTTTGCCTACAGCCAATAGCATTGGACTGTCAATGGTGTAGCATCACTATCTCATCTATTCAATCAGTACTTTGTCATAATTTATCATTTTTAGAATTATGAATAGTTTTTCTTTATTCATTGTTGTTCTATTGACTCTCCAGTGCCATATTCCTAACATAAGTTCTAACTTTAATTTTAATAGTGCAGCACCAATTATACCAGCTCCAAAAAATAATCAGCTGAATCAAATTAAAAAGTTAAGAAACAGCACAATTTGCAATGTTAACTGAACTTAAATTCCTCAGAATCAAATTCCTTCTCCTGTTGCTATGCCAGTGAAAAGAAACTAGAATGAGCGACATCCTGCTCCCAAAAAATATGTCTTGGACATTCAGTTATTCTTTATGTTAAAGAATAAATTATATTGTTAAAAAAAAATGGCAAAATCCCCACAACCATTGAGTGAAAAAAGTGTAGTCATAGCCACTTAGCCAGCAGGTGTTTGAATGTTATGAGTAGGAATCTCAGTTAGTCAGTGAGAAAAATCATTGTTATGGAACAGCTTCTTTTTTTTTTAGTATTATACTCTCCATTCCAATACTTTGTAAGAAAAAAAAAATCTTAAAAAATTGCTGAAGGCTGTTCTGAAGTCCAGATATTAGATCATTTCGAATATGAAAAATCCAGATTTTGGACTTTTTATTATAAATGCTGTATTAAAGTAAATCAGTTGAGCACTTTTTGTAGAAAGCATGAACAATATCATTTCTAGTATTGGAATTAAAATTTTGGACCTTAAATCAAATTTAAAAAATACTCATGTATAGAAATTTATTCCCATTTCATTAAAAATTTATCTCATATACAAGTTTGAAATGTTTAAATTTCATTTATTTAATATAATTCTTAGACTTGTGGTTTGGTTACAATATTAAAAAATTTAAATGTAATATCCTTTGTTAATTTTGACAGAGTTCTGCTATAAGTTAAGTTAGAAAAAGTGTTTTGGAATATTACATGGCCTACATAATGATAAGAAAACACTGTTAGGAGGTTTTGGATATGATAGTTTTATAAAAATTAATAGACAGCTATTCATTGGTACTACTTTCCACATCTTAACTCTAAAACATATTAAAGACTTAATTCTAAAATATGCTGTATGCACATTATCTTATGTTTTTTTACTAAGGTGTTTAATATTTGTTAAATTACTTTTTTTTTTTTTTTTGTTTTTTTTGTTTTTTTTTTTTTTTTTTTTGTTTCATTTTCTGTTTTTAGAGTAAAGGATTCATGAGAACACGCTGGAGTATTGGTCATACAATCTTTGATCTATTCAAGATACATCTTTTTCATGATGCATCAAATTTCATAGCCATGGAAGATGTAAGTTTTGTTTAAATGATTTTGCTGAAACTTTTGCAAAAATTATGCTTTTATGTTTAATCAGATTTGCATAAAAACACGGGAGAGTCTGAAAGATACTGCCATATAATGTAACTGGAAATTTAAAGGGAAGTTGAGTAATATGCTTCATGTGCCTTGCGAGTTGTTATTGGATTCGAAAATCTGTTTAATACATTTAGTTTTGACGTTATTAATGTGCTTTTCTCTCTTTTTTTCATTCATGATTTTGATATCATGCTTGAATGCTTATGGGGGATGGTGAAAACCAGTTTTTATTCTATGAAACTAAAAACTTTTAATGACACTCATTAATGAATTATCGTGGGATTCATTCCATACTGCTTGTTTGTTGCTGTGTCACGGAGAGCATGATCCAACTGATGCATGTGTGCATTTAGAAACACGGTGACTGGATTGAAGGTATTTACTAACTCAGGTAAAATAAAATGACCTGACTTGTACATGTGCAATATGCTTTCTATTGCCGTATCTACTTATATGTAGCTTGCATTGAAAATTAATGTATTCATTGAAATGGTAACTGTCATGTTGCCTGTCCTGTATAAGTAGAAATAATGGATTTCATTAAATGTCTAAAATTTCTATTATTTTTGTGTTCCAAATTTTCATAAATTTACCTAAAATTGAAAATATTTTTGTATTGGCTAATGTGAAGATTTTTCAGTTCATTAAGCCATGTTGGGGAAATAAATCATTTCGCTATGCTATTTCTGAAGCTAGAACTTACTCTGTTTCTGTTTTCAAGGTCTTGGCTCGAAACAGATTTAAAAGCAAAAGTTCATAGTTTTGCTGGACGAACACTCCACATATGTAAATATGAAATAATCACCTGTTAGCATTTCTTAAAATGTTTTATCTGTCCATCTTTTAACCCCTTGTCGTATGATTTGAATTGCAAGAGTGCATGCCTTAAACATAATATATATATATATATTTTATGTTTATAATATATATATATATATATATTAGCACCTTAATGTGTCATTTTGTGCGGGCGCGTCGTGAAATTGGAACAGAGGATTGAGACTATTAAAATTTCCAAGACACTTTGTCTAAATTTAAAAAATTTTTGTAGCGAAAAAGTTTCAATTGTCTGTTTCGGCGAAACGCGTAATGGGGTTAGCTTGATTCGAAGTTCAAATAAATTAAATTTCCCTTGAAAAGCCAGTTTGGAAGTCGAGTTGGGCTAATTTACCGTTTTCCGCTTACTTTTTTATCTGATTCTGTTTTTTAATGTTTTACATGTCTAATGGTTTGATTTTCATATGTATTAATTTTTAAAACGTGTTGAACTTTTTGGAGCAGCAGCTTTTGGTAACTTTTAGGTAAGCTTAAAACATTTTTTATATTTCACTTATTTTCCAGCATATTGCGCAAGATGTTTTCTAGACCAAAATTAGTTTTTCAAAATTGTAATTACTACCTTGCTTGATATATATATATAATATATATATATAGCACCAGCAAGATGTAGCTGCATATGTAAAAAAAGGTAGAAGTCCGAAGGAGCAATGTCAGTGCTGTACAGTGGTTGTTGCAAAAGATCCAATTCAAGTCTGTACAGAGTCCAGCTGGTGAATGCAGACACATGTGGTCTTTCATTATTTTGATGGAGTATATTATCTTTTTGTGCCGGAACTCAGTTTGACATTTTTCCTTGATAGTAGCGTCAGCATGGACTAGTATCTTGCTGTACACCTTACTGTTACTTTTACCTCTTTCCAGATACTATTTTTGGATAATGCCACAGATATCCCTCCAGATACAAAGCATGATCTTTTTATTAGTCAAAATTGTACTTTGCATGCTGCCGACAGGCTCACCGCATGCAGACCAAGCCACTTTTCGGTTTTGTTGTTGAAGTGAATCCACTTTTTATCACAAGTGTCGATGTGGTCCAGAATTTTATCCTTGCATTGATATTCAAATGGATTAGTGCAGGCCTGAAAATGTCTGTCTGTATCTGCTTCGTCTCATGCGACACCCAGTAATTGAACTTGTATGTCAAGTTTATGCGATGCATAGCATGAATAATGGACATGGCGCTAACATCTAATTCCTTAGCAAGCTCTCGAGTGATTGCATACTGATCTTTTTCTGCAAGTTCTGGCAGGCAGGCCTCATCAACATCAGAAGGAATGGCCAGAACGTTCTGCTTCTTGAATGTCATAGTCCTTGTTTTTGGACTTTCGATACTAAACCATCACAGTGTTATATGATACAGTGTTAGTACCAAAAGCTGTTGCTTCTTAATTGCGATCTTAATTTTATATTGTGCCTAGAAATGATGGAATGATATTTTTAATAAAATTCATCAAGCATTTATAAAATAGATGTGTAAAAATGAATGAACTGCTTTAAGGCTGAATATTAAGTGCCTGATGTAGAAATGAGTAATTTGGAATAAGAAAAGTAATGAAAATATTTTTGTTTAACCAGCTAAGGATTTAATTTTATATGTCAAATGCATAATGCCTCAAATAATGGCTTATATTTTAGAAGACAAAAATTGTGCTTTTAAATCGAATAACAATTATATATAAAAAAAAATCCACTAGAGAAACAAGAAACATTAGAAGTGAGATGTATTAAATATTTATATTCTGTCTGTGAATGAATTTATTGTATTATTGATGTAAGATTAGATACATTTAACATGTTATAATGTAACAGCTAACATGTTATGATGTAACAGAGTTATGATACATTTGAGATTATACATGTTTGAGTGAGGTTAAATAGCTCTAACCAAAATGAAATCATCAGCTGTTTTAAAACAAATAAGGGGGGAATATAATACCAAAAAAGTACTTCATTTGCAAGATTAAATTTTGAATTCTATGAGAAAATTTTGAAGGTGAATTAAAATATTTCTGTGGCATTCAATTTTCACAAAGCCTTCTTTCATTTAATTATATATGAGACTTAGTCGATCCCAGGGGCAAATTTAATAGTATTTATAAATATTTATTAATTTTTTGTTCAGACAGTGTTATATTTTCCCCTTTTAAATAAAAAATAATTCGAGGCTAATACTATTTCCTTCTGTTGCATGCATAGAAAGTTAATGTTATACATGCTGATTCAAAGTGGAATTTTTTAGGTCGTTAAGCTTTATCAACCAAAATTTATAACCTTGCATTGCCAAGAAGTTGGAGGTAAAAATACTAAAGAAAGTATAGGGCATGTTGAAGAATTCTTAAGGTAAATGTCTTTTAATTTGTTGTATATATTTAATTTTGCAGGTATAGAATTAGATTGTTTCATTACTAATATAATAGGTTTTTAAAATTAAAAAATTGACAAATGATGCTTGATAAATGAACACTTAATACTCACATGTACACAAATGCATACGCACATATAAACCATGTTCCAGAAAAGTGATTACACAGCCTTTATTTTCATAACTGTTAATCAAGGATATCTACTTCCAGTTACAAAAAAAAGTTTTAAATGACATGAATATTGCTTTAGCCCCCCCCCCTTTTTTTTTCTTTTTTCTTCAAAATATTGAATTTTGCAAATGATACAAAATGTATTTTTTATGCAGTTCCCTAGGGCCTGTAATTCTTACATTCAGGAAATTTATATCTCCGTTAGGAAAAATGAAACACAAGCTTAACTTCCATATGACAAAAATTGTCTACGATATTTAATTTCAAAATTTGGGATATTTGGCATCATTGTCAATTTGCCTTGAGGTGCCTTATTAATAAACATATTAAAATAATTTGGGGTGAATTTTTTCCTTCGGAAATGTCATTCAGTGGAAATTTTTTGTAGTTTACTAGAGGGTAACCTATTTTAATTATCAATTTTGATCCATATTGTATGCTGAATGAATTATCTAATTGATAATCTTTCAAATGCTGAGAGGATCTCATTAATTATGAAGTTTTATTATTTTAGAATCATGATACAATATTCATACAAAGAAAGTCAAACTAGAAATATTTTTCATTTTTAAATTATTCAAACACTGCTACGAGTTGGCTGTTTGCCAATACTAAAGTCTTCCAGTGTTTTCTAGTACAGGGGTTCTGTAAGATTTTGTGAATAAAATTTCATTTTTGAAAAGCATTATGTTGAATAATACTTATAACAGTTTGCATAGAGTGCTTATCACTTAATCTGTTGGGTCATCTAAAATTCTCTGATTATAAATACAAATGAAATTGAGCAGAAACGTAGGAAACCTACATTGAACTTTTTAGCATCATTTTATTCTGAGTTTTTGCCCCTATAATTTTTGTTTTGGTTCTGTGACATCTCTCAAGCACCTGAAAAATTTACATTTTAAAAAGTCATTAGGATCATTCTTAAAGAAGTTATTGACATGTTGTTAAATAATATAAAAAAAAATGAACTGCAGGCTATTCAGAGATTCTTTAAGTAACCTGAAGTGATGCAAATCCAAGAGGGCAAGGTCTTGAATCTGGGCGTGGATGACACAAAACATCTCATCCATGCTCAGTATGTTTTCATCTGACATTCATCGAAATGTTGGGCCAATCATAGTTGTGATAGAAAGGTTGGTCACTTTTAGGCTCTTTGCATTGATTTTTTTTATATTAAAACTGCCATTTGGAAACTATTTTTCTGAATTTGTCTGATTTGGTGGCAGCAATTTGTAGTATATAATTTCTTTGTACTCTTTCCGTGCACAAAGCATTAATTTTTTTGGATGCAGTCCCCTTTTGGTATTACTAACCAAAAGAGATACTTTGGCTAACCTTATGATCTTTCTCATGTAATGTTGCATAGTTCAGAGCTGAAATTTACAGGCTAGTTGTTCTCCAAACTACCTTGGAACTGTGTCATAAGAAACAGCACACATTTTGCTGGCAATCTAATTAGCATTTTTATTTCCATTTTAAAATAAATGAGCATAATATGACAAAAAGTACTTATAGGTTCTCTGTTCTTAGCACTGTTCTGGGGGGGGGGGGAATTTGCACAGCACATTCTAGGTTAGGTTATTTAATTATGGCAAAGCCTCGAGGCCTATCTGGCTAAGGGGAGGGATGCCTTTGTGGAGGACTTTCTGAGGGAAACTGGCTCGTATACACGTAACACATGGGGAAAACCACGAAAACGCCCATGCAGCCAGCCCGTTCACAGGATTCGAACCTCGGATCGAACTACCATTGTTCAACGACTTTACCGCTCGGCCGCTGTTGGGCGTCCAGCACATTCTAGAATTATGCAATGCAAATAGAAAAGATGGTATTTGAACATGTCCACTTTGATCAAGGTTACTCAGTATCAGGAGTAACAAAATAATAAGAAAACATACTTCAATTTGAACAATGAAGAATTTTTCAGATGACCCAATATTAACATCAGAAACCTTTTTATAAACTTATATATTATCTTCATTATGTATAAATGCAAACATTGTGTTCAGTTTGTGTATGGTCCCTGAATATGATTTCAAACATGGAAATTAAATAATCTGGGTCAATTTTTTGTATCTGAATTTAAAATTTTATTTTTTATAATAATGAAAAGTGTGAAATAATCTTAAATATAACTGTAGCAACCCAGGATTTGAATAAAAAATTACATTATACAGGTTTTTACATAATTATTTTTTCTTAAATTCAAAAGTGTTTTATGCATTAATATGATTGCAGTAGCACATGAAAGTTATTTGCTACCAAAATTTTAAAGTGTTTATGTGAAAATGTCATATTTTTACCTTTATTGGCAAAAGCAATTTGATGGACAAATATTGTGTATATTCTGCTGTAACTTTGTTTTTCAAAAACTCAGCAAATTTTGCACATTGTTAATGGCAATGTTCTAAGCAAGGCCAATAACATATTATACGAGGGTTGGAACTTTAATAGTGGCAACTATTTATTTACAAGGAATACAAAAGTGATTCATGTCACCATGTTTTACAGTCCTTCAATATAGTCGCCAGCATTGTGTACAACCCGCTTCCAACGATGTGGAAGTCGCAGAATACCTGTAGCAGCGCTTATTTTGTTAATAGTTTGAATGGACTGGTCTATTGACGCAAGAATCTCAGGAACAGTTTGGAAGCGAGTGCCACGAAGTGGTTCCTTCATCTTAGGAATTTAGTCACAAGGGCTTAGATCTGGGGAGTATGTTGGATGGTAAATCACTTCCCAGCCCCATCACTTGAACAAATCAGTCACAGCTTGCTTTGCATGCGGCCGAGCATTGTCATGCAAAATGAGAAGAGTGTTCTGCAGAAAGTGTCACCGTTTTTTTTCTCAAAGCGGGTCGGAGATTCGGCTCCAAAAATGAGCAGTAATACTGCGCAGTGATGGTTTGCTGTGGGGGAGCAGTATGCGTTAGGATGACACCATCACAGTCGTACACGCGAATCACCATAACTTTCACATTGCTGGAGTTCTGATGAAATTTCGAACGTCATGGTGACCTGTGAAGACGCTATTCGTTTGATTAGTGTTTCAGTTCTGACTGGTACAATCGGGCCGAAGTCTCATCCAGTGTAATGATATGGCGTAAAAAAGCATCTCCTTCGCGCTCATAGCGCTCCAGGTGGGTTCGGGCAGCATCATATCATAGTCATTTCTGCATTTCCGTCAATTGATGTGGAAGCCATCATGAAGCAATTATTCTCATGGACAGGCGTTCCTTCAGAATGTGCAGCACAGTCGTGTGCACTAATCCGGTTTGTCTGGCCAGCTGACGAATCGTTTGGCGGCGATCACTGTCCATTAGTGCGGCAACAGCTTGCACGTCTGCATCGCTGAAACTTGGACGACCTGGCCGCAGCATGTCTGCCACGTTTTGGCATCCTTCATTGAATGCTTTCACCCATCTTGCTAGGGTTCTGTAAGGCAATGCAGATTCCCCGCTAGCCTCTTGAAGCAGCCCTTGATGACACTGTCGTGCTGTACGACCTCTGGCACATTCAATTTTTATCCAAGATCATTGTTCTTGTTTTGAAAACATCCTGACAACACTTACTTTAGACCGCGAGCTAATACAAGGATCCATTCTTTACGCCACTCCGCATGTGCGTGACGTAGGCAGGACGAGTCTTTTTGCTGAGAGGTAAGGTAGGTATGTAGTTCACGTGTGGTATACGCAATATTCTTTGGTTTTGTTGCGTAGCGTTTTTTCAGCTGTGTTGCCACCATTAAAGTTCCAACCCTCGTAAATATCAAAGTAATACAGTCAAAAGTCGTTAATCCGGACTCGTCGGGACTTCGGCGATTCCGGATTATCGATTTTTCCGGATTATAGATCATCAGTTTAAATCTGGTAAAATGGCATGCAGAAATTATAAAATTAAAAATATGAAACCGTAATTTACGAAATAAAGAACAATTATGATTTAAAGGGTATCAAAATTTACAAAAAAAAAAAAAAAAGCTTAATATTTATTTGTTTACTTTATTAAACATTTCTTTCAATGTAAGTTGTTTAAGTTGCTTCGTTTTTTATGTTATAATACATTCTCTTTAATTCTATAAACAGACATAATTTCTTGTTCAGTTACAAAGTTCCGCTGTTCAAGTGATATAATTGCTGTGTCGAGAATACCGACTAATTTGTCAATCGAAATTTTTTCGTTTTTAATAACCTCTGTCACTTTCTTCGCTATCGGAAGCAAATTATAATGACGAGGCATTTGATTTAAATCATATCAAAGACGAGATGAAATACTACATTGAGTAAGCAATTATAAGCCAAATAAAATAAAAACATCTGCCCTTAAGATAAGGATAGTGTTGACAGATCAACTTCCAATTCAATGCACGCCACCGCAGCGTTAAAGATAAACAAAGTTTAGATAAACAAACGTTAAAGTTTAGATAAACTTTATCCATTTTTTGCAGCAATTCCACTTTTTGTTTAACGGACTCCGAAAGATACTTTCGCTTTGTATATCCTTTACATATTAGTAAATATATATCGGAAATTCTATTTGACATAATCGAAAGTTCAAGCTTACTTTTATAAAATTGCTCTAACAGTCTGCAAAAAATAATAATCCGGATCCAATTCGAAGATTAAGGAACAACGCAATCTGCAACATTAACTGAAATAGATAATTAGATAATTTTAGCTTAGCTTATCCCGTCCGTTATACATTAAACGTGCATTCGTAAACGTATTTTGCGCACGTGCTCACGCAAATTAGCAGCGGTAAAGGTCTTACGCGCATGCGTCAACGCGACGCATGCGCAGAAAGTTTGTAGCTTTGAGGTCCGGATTATAGATCATTCCGGATTATGGGTGTCCGAATTAACGACTTTTGACTGTATATCTGAATTTTCTGTATGGGAATTTCAGATTTTATGAAAATTTTAATTCAGAGTTAAATAATAATTAAAAAGTAAATAGAGTTAACTATCTGCAAGATTGCATTTTAACTAAAGGTAAAAAATTTTAACTAAAAAAATTAAGAATTAAACAATATTATTTTAAAAAGAATTTTTTTTAAATAATATTGTTTAATGCTTTTATGCACTTAACCAGTAAAATCCAAAGATATTTTTAAATGAGTGTTTAAAGTATTATAAGTGCTAATTATTAAATTTTCTTTATCATGTCAACTAAAGTAACAAAAATCAGAAGTTGAAGCATAGGATATATGTAATAAGCAACACTATAGAAATAACCTTTAATGTAGATTAAAAGTTGTGTAAAGAATGCAGATAAAGTAATTTGAACTCTGAGATATTTTTGTATTGTTTTAAACATACATACATAGTTTGGTAGCAAAATAACCATCAGAATATGAATTGTCTTAGGAAACAGAATGAATTGAATAATGCAGAAGTGAATAAGAATAAAAAAGGTGAATTTATCGATTGATAATAGGTATTGTCACGTCGGGAATGGATGGTGAGGCAGTGACCTGTAGGAGTCTAAGAGAGAAGCACTGTGCAGGATTACTATGAAGTTTTCTTTTCTTTGCAGCATAAGACTTACACAAATACATAGAATTTGAAATTCCTCAAAATATTTTTAAATACATATATTGTTTCTGCTAATGCTGAATTTAATTTACAACTGTTAGTCATAAACTTCTTGTAACAGAGCCATATTAAATGATACAGATATTTCCCCCCCCCTTTTTTTTTTCATTTTTAATCTTCAAAAATAAATTTTGTAAAGTTAAAAATAAAAGTGTGCAGGTTCACATGCTCGAGACATGGTTAAAAAAAATAAAGGAACTCTCACACATGGCTTGTCTGCTTTGTCAGCTGGAGCTGGAAAGTATGATTTAATCACGTTCATCTGTTTTATGGGTTTCTGAAGGATTTCTGTATTTAGAATTGTTGTCCAGATGTATGGAAGAGAAGGTGTCTTGTGCAACATGGTTTTTTTTGGATGTATGAAATTTTGGCTGTGCACTTGATTTATTTCTATAAATGAGCAATTTTAACTTATAGTGTTCGTATGTACCAAAGTTCCCTCTAGTTTCTTTTGATCAAATAGCTGGCAAACATATTTCAAGGGGACTATGAATTAGTAAACTCTTGGTGTATTGGGATAATACTGGGGAACATGCTTATGGTTAACTAAAAATCATTTAATCTGAGGCAAAAACACAGGAAAATAGAATTACCCATATTATAATACAAGTAACAGAAAAATACTAAGCAGTTTATCTGTATTTTCATTTAATCAATCTTCAGGTTTTTTTTTGACTGTGTAAAATTAAATCATCATTAAATTAAATTAGTAATGGATCACACTTCAAAACAAAAAGAATAATATATGAACAACACTTGTTTTTCAGTTGAAGTCGTTATGTACCAAATTTCGGCTGTGCACTTGATTTATTTCTATAAATGAGCAATTTTAACTAATAGTGTTCATATGTTCCACAGTACCTACAAATAATGTATATATTTCGCATTAAAAACCATTCCCAAAAACTATGATGCCATAAGTTATCATTCTTGTTATCCCAAGCATTTTTCTTCTCTTGTATTTTCCACAAACATTTTTGTTTTTTGTTGGTCATTTGCGACATTAATTTTTCCATCATTGCCTAATAAACAGTTTTTTTTAAGGGATACGATCAAGTTACTTTGCCTCTGTGTAATTTGGAGATAACTGTAGTTGCAAAGTTATGTAAATAAGATCTTCATGTTAGGTGAAAGATTATTTAGCTGTCTTTGGTTAACTAATGGCTATAATTGCATTTTGTTGGAATGGAAAAGTAGCCTTTAACCCCTTGACAAGCAATGAAGTTCAGGAGACATCATTGATTCGATGTGCCATTGCAGACTTTGACATCTCCAAGATGTCAAGAACTGTCTTCGGCGAACGCCGCATGTTATTATTGTTTGAAATTTATTTAAATTAATTTGAAAATAAAATGGTCTGTTTCTAAGCTAGCACATGAGTGTCCAAATTAAATGACATTCTTTAGATGATTTTTTTATTTGTATGTCAAGAAGTTCAGATGCTTATTTTATTTATATGTCAAGAGGTTAATGTAATAATTAAATATATGAATAAGAATTATTTATTTAAAAATGTTTTGTTTTATTGTGATTTAACCTTTTTAAGTGAGTGAAATTTAATGAGAGTATTAGAAGACTTGCATTTATATCCAAATCCTATGATTTCAAATGAGTTAGGAAATTGTACTCTTTTTTTAAATTTCTCTGATTTAAAAAAAGTTTAGATTTTACAATATTAATTTCACACTATTATGAGATCTGAATTTACTTTAGCCATTTTATTTGGAAATAAGATGCCCGTCAGAAAAGAATTACTTTTAATTTTTAATGAACATTTACATTTCAGAATTTTCATTATAGCTTATTTCTTTTTCATTTGAATATTAGAGAAAAATATCTGTGCTCTGAACATGTCATCTCACCCTTACAATATACCGTATTTCTTCATGTATTCCCCCCTCTCCTATTTTATCTCCTAGCCTTTTAGCACCTGATTTTGAAGATTTAAAAAATATTCGCATGATTTCCTTTCCTTGCTGCATTAAAAGAACAAGCTTCCCTAAATTTTAAAATGGATTCTTCCACATGGTGATTGTTTTCATTTATGCAAACCCTTGGAAACTACTTGTGAAGGTCACACTGAACCTTTCCCTTAAATTTTTAATCCATTGTTCCCACCAAGCCAGTTTTCACCAGACAAGCCGGTTTTTAGATTTGTGATCTAAATTAATCGTCAGTGTGTCCGGTTTTTATAAAAATTATGATTAAATAAAGTAAATTTTCAAAAATATTTTTGAGTATTTTGTTGGAACAGATAATGAATATAACTTGACCTTTATCTAAACTGATCTAAAGGTTTTGAGTGACAAAAAGTGAAATTTTTAATTTTTAACCTGAAAATATTTATTAAAAAGTGAATGTTAGTTTCAGTTTATAAGTTTTTAATTTCTGTTTTAATTATTCAGTCATTCAACCAGTTCTGAATATACATATATATTATAGTATATATGGTAAATGCATAAATTAAAGAAAATAAACAGTTAAAGAGATAAAATTCATAATTTTTGCCTTGTTGCTGTCTAAACCTTTTGTTTAACTTAGACAATTATAGTTTCTTTACTATTGAATTTTATAGTAAAGCAAAAGCAGACAGAGCAGTTTATTAATTTTAAAATAATTAATTAGTTCAATATTTTTAATAAATAATTATAAATAATAAATGTAATAATAGAAATATTTACTTTCTATTCACCATAAATTTGGGAAAAAATAGATTAATTTTTTAAATTAAATATTTCATTTAAAAATATGCTGTTCAGAAATTTTGGAAAGGTAGCAACACTGTATTGCACTTCATGCCAGACCAATACAAGAACCAACTAGCCACAGTTTAGCAAACATGAACAGTCAGTTAGTCTAGTTTGAGTCAGCTGCACATTCACCTTCTCTAATTATTTATGGATGATTTGAGGCCTAAGGAGTAGTAGAGAAAACAATAAGAATGTATGAGACTCAAGTTATAGAGAAGTTAAAATGAAGATATCTTATTAGGTACTGTAATGCTGCTATGTATTCTTTTAAAGAAATAGTATTATTATAATTACATTTTGCTTAGCTATGACTACTCTTTTTCATTTCTTATGTTCTTAGCTGTAGCTGCATCCTTTGGAAATTAAATTATTCACATTATTTTCCTCTTTTTTGTGTGTGTGGGGGGGGCTGTTACAATTAGTAAAAGAAAAAGGGGCAAATATTAGAGGAAACATAGTATGTTATTTTAATTGTATGATGTTTCATAATTTAGTTTTGTCAGCTATAGCATTTGAGTGCAAAATTTAAAAAATGATTGTTTTTGAAGGTCTTCTGAATTTTACAATAATTTCAGTTGTAAATGTTATGAAATTTAGAACTGAAATTTAATTTTAATTTTCTTACAGTATTTATGCCTGTGCAAAATTGAAAAAATAATTGTTTTGAAGGTCTTTGGAATTTTACAATAATTTCAGTTGTAAATTTTCAGTTGTAAATTTTATAAAATTTACAACTGAAATTATTGTTCTAAAGACTGCTCTTACATTTTATGAGAAATATTTTGAATATTAAACTTTAGTAGAATTGCTTTTCTTGAAGTGAATCTATGACCTGCTCTGTAAAGGATAAACCAATCATGGGGGAACATCCAAGTCCAAATTTAATTTAATCAAGGTATTTAAGCCTCAAGTTGTAATTTAGTATGTACAGAAAATTTTATATATATATATATATATATATATATATATATATACACTCACACTGTACTGTTTCGATAATCTGCATACTTTGGGACTAATGGTTGTGCAGGTTGTGCTGATAATAGGTTATAACTTTCTGACTTTTGTTGACATTTTGCTCTTTCTAATTTCTATGTTATATATATAGATTATTTGCTCATGAATAAGTAAAATGCACTCATACCTTAATTATTTTTTAATACAGATAGATCTGTTCTTAAAAACCAGCACATGTGTTGAAAAACATAATGGAGCGATAAAATAGGAAAATATTTTAAGGAAGTGAAGAGTGCTTTTCAAAATATGCATTTAAGAATTTTATTGAAAAGAAAATTGCATCTTTTAAAGTTATTTTTACACTCTTAAATGAGAGAAAAAGATTATTAATAAAAAATTACAAATAACTACACAGCTTACAAACACCCCCTTAATAAGGCTTTCCCTAAATTTAATCTGTTTGTTGATTTCAATATTATGTTCTTTGTAGGCACATTTGATTAATAACACTACCAGAAGTACTAGAGTTAAAATTTGGAACTTATAGAAAATCTCTTCCTACTTTAGGATCTTTTTCGCTGTCATATTTTCTATTTTTAATGCCAGAAGAAGCTTTCAAGGGCTGTTTTCAAAAGCATGTGTGTATTTTTCCACGGACGTAAACATGCTCATTTTGTGGAATGTAAACAAATCAGCTGTGAAGAGCAAAGTGGCACTGAAAACACACATAAAAGAATTTTTTATATATGTCTCATAATTTTAGAGTGTCATAAAATTGTATGCTAAATAAATTCAAAATTAATAACAACAGTGGAGTAACCAAAATAGGGATTTATATGAAGCAAAAAAGTATTCAGCGTGGGTTCGGTCCTGTGGTTGCTCTTCATTTCCTGCACACTTTTCCTCAAGGGGTTAAAGAAGCATTGTACTGCAGTTTTGTCTTTCTTTATTTATTTAATTAGTGAAAAGGCAAATTGCTACTTTTTATTTTTATGCACATATTGCTTTAAATATTTTTACAATACTCTTTTATTCTAAAGTGCTTAACATGGTGATCTCTTGAAAGTGGAATCTGATTTAATGTTATAGTGGTAGAAAACTTTTCTTTATGATAAAGCTCATGCTTATGATGTGACTGATTCAAGTCTCACTCTAGACATTGGCTCTTTCTATATTAAGGTACAGAAAGTCACTATTTAAAAAAAAAAAAAAAAGGCATTAATGCACTATAAGTATAAAGTTGCAGGGCAAATGAAGAAACTTTTAATAAAATCGTAACAGCAGACACCTAATGTTTAATGATTGGTTACTTCAAAAAGTCCATATGATTATCTAAATTTGCTGTTGTAGAACATTTAACATGTGTTACCATAATTAGTGGTAGTAGTCTTTAAGTTCAGTTCTAAGTGGCTCAGAATATTACACAGGAGAGTAGACTATTTCTGAAGGAGTGTTCAATTACATGTTATGAGCAAAAATCATGCTTGTATTTATTAAACTCTGTGGTTATCTATGTTGCTTTGATGTGCTATTACAGGGTTCGTACAGTCCTTAATTTTTTTGGAATCGATTTTTGGTCCTTTAAAGTCCTTAATTTTGGCTCAAATCAGTAGAAGGTCCTTAATTTTAATCATCTGAAATTTCTGTCTGTTTTTACGACTGCCATTTTGAGTGTGAATTAGCATTTTGGAGTAATATTTTTTGCGATTAACTGATGTAATTTTTTTTTTTTTTTTTTTTTTTTTTTTTTAATGGGTTCATGGGTTGTAATTTGTTTGTATTTCTAATATTTACTCGAGTTTCATGGGATACTCGAGTTTCTAAGCAAGAAGTGAAACATCAGCATTTCGAATTTCATTTTTGGTAATAAAGAGCTCTTAAACAACTTTCGCTTTTGGAGATAATTCTTTTATTAAACAGTTCTAAATTTGGCGACTTGTCAACATTTTGGCAATTTTAACATCAGTTTCTATAGAAAATTTTTAACGAAATCTGAGAATTTTTCGACTATTTTTTTTTAAACATTGTAACATTGATAAATTTCATTAAAATAATGGTAATATATTGAAATTATATTTAAAAAATAACATTAAAATAAACAATTTTTATTTTTCGCTGTTATATTATAAAGTTTCATTTTGGCAACTTATTATACAATATTTTAAATCTGAAAAATAAACAAGGTATAATGCTATAAAGCACATTTTACAAAACAGCTCTTAGCAAAAGCAAAGTTAGCTATGTAATTAATTAAAAAGTCTTCTTTTTAATTTTTCCGATGTAATTCTCTCAGAATATTCAAAATTCTCAGAATATGCATCAGTTTTCTCTATAAAATTAATTTTATACTTTTTCTCCCCCCCCCCTTTTTACCCCCAAAATATTTCTGGCTCTTTGCTGTTACAAAATTGGTTGGGATAATTTTTCTTTAGTATTTTTGACATTGCAGCTTGGAAAATTTAGAAGGATTTGAAGGCAAGATTTATAGACCCTCAATTCTAGACGATTCGAGAAATATGTGACAAAGTGAAAAATGTCTCCATGGTATAAACACGTAATGGATGTATTTTACAGAAAGTTTGCGATTAATTTCTTACTTTTTTGAGAACGTCTGGAAGAACAATGAAGGCATAATATTTGAATGTTTTACTCCTGCTACTAGAATCTTTTTCTTAACATGTTTATCTTCCCTTTATTCAATCTCTGTGGATCCTAAATTCAACTGCATAGTACCTTTTTAAATTCTGCTTCCAATGCCTGTTCTAAATTATAAAAATTTTGCCATTTCTAGATTTTGTTGTTTGGTGTGTCACTAAATTCTAAAAATTCTGCCAACCATCTCTGTAACCGATCTTTACCATATATATTTCATATTTCTTCTGAATTTCATATTACTAAAGAAATTAAATTAGTCACTTTTTTCTATACATTCTAAATGCATTTAGTGTTTTTTAGAAAAACAGAAATCTTTAATTAAATCCAAAAATTCTAAAATGAAAAGGAAACATGCTGAAGAAAGAAACTGACTACATAAAGTAAATTATTCTTCAAAGATATGTGCAGTTATTATGTAAATTACCCAATTATTTATAATTTCAACCTTTACTATAATTTTCCATTTCTGTTTCCTCACATGATAGGGTTACTGAGCCAAATTAAATTAAATTGTATAATCTTTGACCACTAGTCCACATTTTTAGTTTGAATTTGTGTTTAATTACGTCACCGTGAGCTGTAATAGATTTTGTTAGCACATCATTTATGCATTCATTTATGTTTTAAGTTCTTTTTAAATAAGAGGCTTATTTAAACCTTTGTCTGATATTATAGTTACTTTCAGACATAGCGATAATGTGCTTCACGACTTTCGGGGGTTTTGGTCTATTTAACTTTTACCAGATCAAGTAAATCCTCATAAGTACATTGTGGAGTGGTTGACAAGTTAGGAGATAAAGCATGCAGAAACTAGTGAGAGCATTGGTTTGCATATTGAGGCAATTCTCTAATTATTGTTAGAAAAGATGCTTAAAGAGAAGGCAATCAATATAAACTAGCCAAAATGTTTGAGAAGGCTTCAAATTAAAATGACGGATAAATATTTTGTTGAGTGTTGTTGTTACAAACATACATGTTTTGTAGCTTTTAATGTGTAATTTTTCTAATATTATTTAAGAATCAGTGTCATAAATTACATGTATTTTTAACTGTGAAACTTTATTAGATTTTGATTTTAATAGGGTTTTTTTAACAAATATTGTTTGAAAAAAAATTTAATAGTGGCCATGTAAATCCATAATGACTAAGGTTACCTGTTTAACCTAATTTAATTATTTATAACTAACTGCTTGCCCTTAAAAATTATCTCCATGTATTAAAGCGAGTTATTGCCTTTCATTAACCACTTGCGCTAAAAAGACGTGCCACGCACGTCAAGATGCTTTTGTCTCAAACCATGCCTAAAAATGAAAATAACGTGGTGCACACGTTGCCTAACAACGAGATTGTTTATTTCTCGAGTTACAGTTCTGGATTGTACTCACAGACGCGGAGCTGCGTAAATGAGACACTTTACCGCTTGTTATATTGTAGCGCATGGCCCCGCAACCGTGAAGTTTAGTCATAGCGCAAGTGGTTAATACTCACTTTGGTCACAAGATAAAACACAAAAATGTAGAAATTCAAGTAAAACTTATTCTTTGCATCTAGTGAGACTTAAAATAATACAACTTATCAACTTTGGTGCTTGAATAGCTTATTGGAACCTGAAAGTATATTAACTGGGTAACAGCCCATGGAATTCTGCACAAAGCTATGACACTAACTGCATCAAACAGAGCTTAAATAACTTTCAACACTTGCTAACCGTGCCTACATCAGGCCTTTCAAGTTTGTTCTAATCAGCAGGTCTCTCTCTAGACAAGCAGCAGCGGTGATAATGTTCAGTCTTTTGTTATGAATCATGCTGAGTATGATCTTACTTCTCATTTTAACCTATGCCGTTTGACATAAAATCTACCTGTTATTAAACCTCTAGACCAGCAGTTCTCAACCTTTTGACTAACGTGTACCATCTAAACAAAAACTGAAACCCTTTCGTACCATTACTACAAAGTACTACCACCACCAATCTTGAACAAAGCGCAGATCACATAAATTTACGAGTGTTAAGAGAAAAAACTCAATCAGGATGTTGGGATTTTAACTTTTCAAAAAAATAGTTAAAAATACTTTGCTTCTTTGTGTATCACCAATTTTTTTCTTGCATACCACCAGTGGTACACGTACCACCGGTGGTACACGTACCACCGGTTGAGAACCTCTGCTCTAGACTGATCAAGTATGTGACAAAATGAGACATAAAAAAAATCAACATAAAGCTAACTATTAGTAAAACGTAAATGTCACTTATCTTCTTGCAAATATGTCCAGCCTCTTATAAGTGTAAAATATTTAATTCTACTTGATAAACTGCATGATTTTATTCTTAAACTTATTAATAATTATGTTAATTAAGTTATGTTTAATAATAATGCATCCTACTTATGGATCTTTTTAGGATGGTATTACAAAAGTGAAATTAGGCATAGATAATATTTTTAATTGAATTTATTCAGTTCCCATTTGCTCATAGGTCCTTAATTTTTCTTCATTAATGCTCCTTAAAAGTACTTAATTTCCGTGTGCACAAATGTGTACGAATCGTGTATTCATTTTCAAGACTAGGATTATGCTAAGTTGAATATTAGAGTGTCATTTTTGTATGCTTACTTGTTTTGACAATATTTTAATGTATTTATAGGCACTTGGAAGTTTATATTTTGTACGTAACATATAGGCCGAGCATATAGGCAGCAACGGAGCCAAATTACTGGTCATACAAATTTATACTAAAATGATTATTTCTTCAATAGCAAGGTATTTTACGTAGTGTTGAAGTGAAATTAAGAATTGGGACTCTCCAGATGTTTTATTATGCGCAGAGAAATCAAATACGCCTGTGTAAAGCCTACGAGTAAAACGGTTTTGGTGGTTTTTGATGTCGGAATTTTAGATCATTCCGGATAATGGACATGCAGATTTTGGATTTTGTACTGTATTTATTTGTTTACTTTATTAAACATATCTTTCATTGTAAATTGTTTGAGTTGCTTCGTTATTTGTGCTTATACTTTCTCTTCAGTTCTATAGATGGACATAATTGTTCAGTTACAAAGTTTTGCTGTTCAAGTACTGTAGTTGTTATGTCAAGAATTCCGACTAACTTGTCGCCCACCAGCGGCCGAGCGGTAACGTTGCTGAACACTGGTAGTTCAGTCCAAGGTTCAAATCCTGCGATAGGCCTGGCTGCATTGGTGTCTTCGGGGTTTTCCCCATGTTTAACGATTATACGAGCCAGTTTCTCTTAGAAAGTCCTCCACGAAGGCATCCCTTCCCTTAGGCAGATAGCCCTAGTGTGCTTTGCCATAATTAAATACACCACACCACCACCGACTAACTTGTCAATTGAAATTTTTTCAGTTTCAATAACTTCTGTGTTCTTTCTTCACTATTGCTAGTGGTATTTTCTGGATTTAGAATCATACTACAAATTTCGCTGTCCGTTAATTGATTGATGATTGGAGCATTGTTATTGCAATGAAAAACTTCTGTTATATCATCTTTGTTTATTACCACTTCTCCACATTTCATTAAAAAATCCATTACTTGGAAAATTTAACCTTTGGTTTGTGATATCCGAAAGCCTTCACATTCGCAGTTATCATCTTCATCATCCTTAACATGAAATGTTGGCCACAAATTATGCCAAGCAGTTTTTAAAGTATCTGAACAGACATCCTCCCAAGATCGTGTGATGTTCCAGAAAGCAGATTTTACGCTAAAATATTTCAGAAATTCTTGAATAGTCTTGCCAATGTTCAAGAAGTGTAACAAGGATTGAAAAAATTCTAATTTATATTTGCATTTTCGGCATGTACACTGATAATATCTATGGGCTGAATGATGGACGTACAATTAGGAGGAAAGAATAATACGGTTACTTTGCCTTTTGCTAAAATTTTAAGTGACGTATGAGCCAAAGAGATGTCTACCATCAAAACAATTTTTACTTCAGGCCTCCGTAAACCAACCGAATTCTTCCAAGCCTTGGGTATGAAATGATTTTCAAACCAACCATTTATTAACACTTGTGTCATCCATGTTCTTTTATTTGTGTGATATATGACATGAAACACTTTACTCCTTTAAATTCTTGATGTCCTGTATTTTTTCCAATTACGAAAAGTTTACACTTGTGCATTCCTGCAGCATCTGTGCATGCAAAAATTCTTAATCTCGCTTTGGAATCTTCTTCACGAGTTGGAGTCTTTTCTGTAAAGGTGTCCAAGGTATTTTGTGATACATATTGCTCGAAAAGACCAATTTCATCAGTGTTGTAAATTTGTTCTGGAGATAGCTTCTAACTATTAATAAGTTCAATGGATTCATCTGCAAATAGTTCATAATTGTTTCACCTGAAATTCTTAATTGCCTTATACCATGGGGATTTTTAAATTTGGTTAACCAACCTGTTGAATATGGGCATTTAGTTTGTAAGTTCATTTCTTAGTCAAATAATTTAGTTTGAGCCTTTAGCATTTGATCCATCAATGGTATGCCTCGCTGTGACACCGTCTGACCCATTCAGTTAACTTTGCCATGATCATCACTTTTAGTATAATGAACAATTTTTCTGTTATGCGAGTGGGGTGTTGGAATCCACAAAAAATTCAAAAAGTTCCTTTTTCTGTTTTCTTATGTCATATACAGTTGGCTTTCAAATGCCATACTCCTTGCATAATTTTGAGACAGGATTATCCTTTATCCATTTTTTGCAGCAGTTTTATTTTTTGTTTATTGGACATCGAAGTAGGTTTTCGCTTTTTAGATTCTGTTGCAACTCTAGAATCAAACTCTTTTCGACATTATTGAAAGTTGAAATTTTAATTTTTTATAAACTTGCTGTAATAACAACAGCCTGCAAAAAAATAATAAGCTGGATCAAATTAGAAGGTTAAGAAACAGCACAAGCTGCTACATTAATTGAAATTCCTTGGAATCGGAAAAGTATAATTTTAGCCTAGTTTACTAGTGTCCGCTATACATTATTGGCTATGTATTATGAGATTGATGATGAAAAACAAGTTCTTCTGCTAAATTTTCTCTTGCCTCTATAGTGCACTGAGGCAATTAAGCCAGAATTATTAGTTATCTATTATACTTATGTCTATTTCTTACAGATGCTTAAAGCTTATCGGCGTCTTGAATAAATAATTCCCGCAGATACTTAAGGCTTATCGAGGGCCAGCACTAGATATCTTACCGCCTCATGCAGTTTCCATGGGTCCTAAAGTCTCCTACAATGCACCCCCCCCTCCCCGAGTTCTAAATTTTTGCCGCCCCTAAATTTTTTATCATAGAGCTTTCTTTAAATTCCAAATATCCTTTTATCCCTTAATTTTGTTGCTCAGTGCTTCTCTTCTAACAATCTTGTCTTCCATATATTTTGCCTCCAGGTGCGGCCATACAATCTCTGGCGCCGGCTCTGAGTTTATGTGTTAAACAATTAGCACAACATGTAATCTTTTGGCCTATGAGCATCATTAACAAAATCTATTTTTAGCATATGGAAAGACATTTTTGTTAAATTTTTCCTTGTTACCATTTAGCGCATCTGTAATCATCGTCAAGCATAAATATCAACATAAAAGTTTTCCATACTCCTTGTTTTTCAGTTACTAATATAAAAATATTGTTTAGGCATCGCTGCATGAGTCATTACTCATGTTGTCATGTCTTGATAAACATACGGTTATGAAAGTAAAATATAATAAATAATAATTTGTTAGGTTGGCATCAGAGATATAAAAGTTTTAAAATCAACAATGTTTTTACGTAGAATGTTTCTGTTTGAGATGTATGCTAAGCAGATACCGAGTCAAATTCTCGATCACGCAAATTTATGCTAAAATGATTGTTTCTTCAATAACAAGGTATTTTATTTAGTGTCGAAGTGAAATTAAGAATTCGGTCTCTCCACATGTTTTTTTATGGGGAAAACAATCAAATGCTCATGCACAAAACATAAAAAAAATTCCTAAAAGAATTTTGTTGGTGGCTTTGAGGTCCGGAGTTTAGATTATTTCGGATATTGGAGTCCAGATCTCAGACTTTGTACT
Organism: Stegodyphus dumicola; assembly: GCF_044657685.1. Classification (NCBI taxonomy): domain Eukaryota; kingdom Metazoa; phylum Arthropoda; class Arachnida; order Araneae; family Eresidae; genus Stegodyphus; species Stegodyphus dumicola. The sequence goes on along the minus strand of NC_140771.1, from coordinate 134,498,399 downwards.
GTATTTAATCTGAAGACTACAAGTTATATTTTGTCTCTTATTCAGTGCAGGACATGAGTTAACAAATTTGTACTGTGTTTAATCTGAAGACTACAATTTATATTTTGTCTCTTATGAGGTGCAGAACATGAGTTAACAATTTTACTCAAATGGCTGGGGCCCAAAGCAATTTAAGAATTACTAATCTGGAATACTGGTATTACTGAAAATGTTATGTTGTATATAACTTTATGCATAAAATAAAAAGATCTTAAAAAAGTGCTCTTCTTTTATGATTTGTTACATGTGTATTTTTATTGTAATGAATCACATTTATGTGCACCATTTGTATGCATAGTACATTTTAAATGATATAATTTAATTCGTGATATTTTTACTTGTCTGGGCCACAAATACTTACCTTTGGCAGGGAAAGAAGTTTATATTGGAAGTATTGAGCATTTTGGAACAAAAGAAAAATCAAAATTCCCACAGAGATATTTTCTGAGGTAACATTAATTCGTTACTTTCTGCTTTTCTGCTTTTTCATGGGGAGAACACTGATTGTTTAATAGTCACATGCAAAGCATCTGTTTTTTTGTTCAAAATTTTGAAATAATCATATATATATATAATGGGCAGTGTAATGTAGAAAGTGCTATGATACATCTAAAGGACACCTGCTTAAATTTATCTTTCTCATTTTTCTGCATTGCTTTAATTTTTTAATTATCGTATTTAATGATTGAAAGCAATGCTGATAATATTTTCAAGATTTATGTTACATTTACCCCTTCTCATGCCATTTACCTCAATGAAACTTGGGCTCAAGTGTTATGGGTCAATGTGTGATAAACAAGCCAGACTGATGCTTGAGAACAATCACAATACGAGCCGAAGCATAAATGCCTGTATTATAGTCACTTTGCGCGATACTGCTGGCGTGGAAGTAAACTTTAATCCTTCATAGATATTATAAATATATTTTTTAATAAATAACAGTTTCAAAATTATATTTCATAAATAAATAATACTTCAAGTAAGTAAACTTTAGTAGAAGTAAACTTTAATCCTTCTGCCTTTTGCTGATATCATAAATATATTATATTTTTAATATATAATTTATATAATGAAGAATCGTGACTAACTCATGTGGTGTACTGATAGGAACTAACGTTGCGTTACGACCGAAAAATTAAATTACTATGTTATGCTCACATACTATGTTAATGCAACTAACATAGTTATGATGAAATTACTATGTTAATGCTCACTAGCCCAGCTTTCTTTTCACAAGCCTGAATCATGATGTTTATGTTTGGCTCTGCTTTCTGTTGTCGAGCCTGTTTCATGATGTTTATGTTTGGGACAAAATCTCAATCATGAGTAGTCAGACTCGTTAAAGCACGGGAAGCAGTTAAATAAATATTCATTTTTTTGTAGTTAACATAGTAAATCAAGATATAAAATCTGTCATTTAATCATATATTATAGAATTTATGGTCAGGTGTTTTTAAAACTCAGTTATTAATAATAATAAACCGGTTTAAATGAATAATTTATAAGAGTTTATCACATGAACCATTTGTTATTAATAATTTCCATCAATGAAGGAAAGTGTAGCAATTTTCAGTGTGTTCGTTTTGAGATTTGCCATTATGCATGAGTGTGATTTTCTTGCATCAACACCTAACAAAATTGCAAATGTAGAATAGCTGTGGTGAACACTCAGGTTTGTTTTTGCCTGTTGGCCACAACTGAATAAAATCTACTGTTTTTCCCCTCTAGATGTAGGCACTCACATTTTTCAGAACACTCACATATACTTTACATTCAGCATTCACAAATGTTCTGTGTTCTGCTGTGTCTCAATTTGGTATTACTTTTGTCAGTTTCTAGCATACACATAAATGTTTTCAAATTTTCACAAATTTTACTCTCTTTGTGTAAGCACAGTGGATGATGATTTAGATTTCCGAGAGCACATTTTGATGATGGTTTTGATATGCTCAAATCGAAAAAAGGAAAAAATTGTCAGTTGGAATTTTTTTTTTTTTTTTTTTCCCTAAGAGAGATAAGGAAAGTGAAGAGAAAACTTCTGGCAAATAAGCAGAAGATTAGCATTGACTATCAAAGCATGATATTGTTAAGAATTGGTTGTTTTAAAAAACATATTGCTGCAGCTAAAAATGAAAAAGACCTAATTATACTTTTTGCTTTTCTGGAGGAGAATTTTCAAAAAACTCTTGAGATTCATATTGCAGTTTGCCATGGAGGGTGCAATAGAATGATAAAAATGCTTGAGACAAAATATAAGCATATTATGATCAAAATTGATATATTTAAATCATTGTGAATCTTGTCAAAAGAAACAATTTGTTCAAAGACAAAGTTTTTCTGTTTGTTTATTTTGTTAAAAGCATTAAATTGAATCTAAAGTGTCAAGTTGGTCGATCTTACTGACTTAGTCAGAAGCGAATGGAGACATTAAGTTTATAATGGTTTAACAAGACCATTTAATGAAATTTGTTCAAAAAGGGCAATAAAAGCAAATTAAGTTACCTATCATCTGCTGGATGTGTTCACGATATGGAGAGCTAAGACTGACAATGGCAAAGAATTTGCTAATAAAAATATTGAAACAAGATATTGAAGAGGTGTTACTTGCTGAGTTGGAAACAAACATACAAAGTGGTCAGAAGGCATAAAGTTTATTCAATTTGTGAGAAATGGAACACATTGCTTAGAAAGAGATCACAGTATGTATGAAGCTTTTAGCTGTAAAGCTAAAGTATGTTTAAGAACCTACTTGCCAGTTAATAGGAATTGAAGATAAAGAATACCCGGCATTATTAAGAGTCTAAGGTTGATATCCATCTTCAGAAAGTAATCTCAGTCGAGGATAAAGGTACTGGTGCAATGAATATGGAAGTTGAACTGGATGATTTGAATGAGGACATGGAGGTAGTAACTGTTGCAGATGTAATAAAAAACAGAAATAAGAGTGTTTAATAGAAAAGGAGCAAGATAATTCTGATGTGGAAAAGAGAAAGGATTGATGAAGTCTCAGAAAATATTAAAGAAACTTAGCACTGTGCTAAAGTGTCACCAAATATGCAAGAAGAAAACATGTTAGCACTTTTTAAGTTAAAACCTGCAGCTGCTAATTTAGGAGAAACCGTTTGGATAAAAATACCTGAGGGTTGGCATGGGAAAGGCTGATAAGGAGAATTATAGCTGTTACAATTTTTAAGCAAAATGAAAATAATTTCAGCTCAAAACATAGCATTTTAAACCAACTTCAAACAGAGAATTATTCTACTGTCTGCTAGAAACTTTTATTTTAGTCAATAAAGTTACAAATATTAAAATAAGTAAGAAAATGTGCTCATAAGAAATTTAGGTAGTCAGGGATTTCAATATTGTAATTGCACAAGTAATGCTAACCCAAATCGCTACAGTGGAAAAATTCATAAACCCTTCGTAACTCCATATTTCACAGTGGTTAATAATTTCTTTAAAATGTAATAGCAGTGTGTTTATAATGCAATTTATTTGCATTTTTTTTTTTTTTTTTGTTGCTATAAGGTGTTCATAATATAATTTATTTGATGTAGTAAATAATGAATGTATCTTACAAATAACAGTAATCATTGTTGTAAAACATTTTTTTTTTTCCATTGATTGCATTTCACTGCTAAGAAAAATGCTAAAGTATGTAATAAATAACAGTAATCATTGTTGTAAGACAGTTTTTAATTTCATGCATGTTTGCATGACATTAAAATTTCATTAGTTCGAAATTTCTGTTTAGTATGCTTAATTATTTGCATTGACCAAACCCCATTGATGATTATAAATATTTATGAGTAAATGTGATTATTTTGTGTTATTTATCACATTAATCCAACAACTGGATTATTATTAATAATCACCAGATTTTTTACTTTGACCATAATATATGAAATTAATACAAGGGGGAATATATACTGTAGGGTAACTGAAATGCCAAAGAGATTAATTATGAAATAAGCTGTTCATCTGCTGAAGTTTAGTTTTTTTATATTTTCTGGTAAAATTGTTGTATCTGAAATGCAAATCAGCTGTTTCAGCTTTGTAAAAATTTCATATGCTAAAACAGATGAAAATATGCCTAGGCTAAATGACTGTAACAAAACTAAGAATTCTTGTACAATACTTCAGGGAATCTAGTGGTTTGGCTCATCGAGGTTGCAGTGGCAGTCTGTCATTGGCCATATCTTAAGTCGTGGCACCACAGATGCAGGCTGTAGCAACGCAATCAGCAAATTACGTAGCGTAATATCCAGAAGAAAGATCACATCAGCGTAAATGTTGCACTTGAGGTAAAATGGCAAGAAAAAAAAAAAAAAAAAAACTACGCGGAAATGACACTCAACCTAAACACCATACTAAATTATGACATGTCCTTGAATATTATAGTTGCAAAATCTTGGCCTGTTTCATTATATCTGGGATATCAGTTAAGAAAAATGCTTGGAATAAAACCATAACTCAAAGATAAATTATAGATCCTCTTCTGTCTGGCCAGAGTATTTTTCTTAAATTCTAACCTGATAAATCACACTGTGTTTCATATGCTGGGAAATACAGTATCTTGAGATATTGCAATCCATGTGACTGAAATTCGTTGCCAGAGTTCTGTCATTTGCAGCTTCTAGTAGTCTCTGTTATTCCAGTGTGTGCAGCATTTGTATACGAGACATGTTCAATTGGGAAAACATCTAGTGAATCCAGCAGTCAAGACGGAATTGTAACCTTTTGTGTGTTACTGAAGTATTGACATTGATTGCTTACCGTGATTGTGCATTACCTTGCTGTAAGGTAATTCTGAAGTCTTTGTGAATATATGGGAAACACCACAGTTTTTATCATATCTATAATGTAACTCTGGCTAATTAGTTTATTGTATGCTTTCTTGACACAAGCTTAACTTGTATCAAATGGCAACCCACAAAGCAGGTCATTTCGACACCGGGGCAGTTTGATGCCATATTTTTTTTAGTATTTTTATTTATTTTTAGAATAAATATGAAGTAATATAAAGTAATATGACTGATTTTTATTTATTGAATTAGAAATTGTTTGCATGCATATTTGAAATAAATATATGTGTGTATATGTGCGAAAGTGTTCTAGATTTTTGTTTGTGTCCCAGATTAGTGAGAACCCCTCTCGCCAATGTCGCGGCCCCGGGACATGAAGGAGGTTTTTTTTTTATTTATTTATTTCAGAAAACAGTATCAAAAAGGCAAAATACACAAATGGTAAAAAAAACATATGGTTACAAAGTAGTTATATTATATTGCAGACAAATATAATTACAGGTAAATAAGATTACACATAAATAAGATTACATCACAGAAATGTTATTATACTAATCCATTGCAAAGTTATGCGTCACACCTTTCAGGTATCCCATTATTTCTCGATTTTCAAAAATCTTCAACTATTACTTTAATTCTCATATCAGCTCGCAGATACCTATTCTGCTTTTGCAGTGGTTCATCTCCACATACAAATTGTTTATAACATTGATCAATTGATTTTTGAACATGCCTGAGACCATCTATGAATTCCCATAATGTGGGGTGTGAAACACCAAATGATGATGACACCAAATTTATTTGAATGATGGTGCAAACTTATTCTAAAAATAAATAAAAATATGAAAAGTATGGCGTCAAACAAAAACAAAAAAAAGTATGGTGTCGAACTGACCCTGCGTCGAATAACCCACACGTTGAATTCCTGGCGTCGATCTGACCTGTACGGGGACCCCATACTATATCTCCTACTGCTGGACCTGTAGGATTCATACGGTAAAATTCTAAGAAGCACTTTCTACTGTGGAGTCATCCGTATATTTGTCTACCTTGATATTGCATGTAGAAGCAGAATTTGTCTGAGAAATGTCATTCCGTTCATATAATCGCATGCACCACTCTGTTCACAAATGAAGGTGATATGCTGCTGCACCATTAAAGGTAGGCAAAGGAGTAGCAACTGTGCCACACTGTATACCCTCTGCTATGCTATGCAATGTGGCCATATGTTCTTTACAACCCATTCACACAAGCTCTTTTGAACAAAGATGCATTGAGGTTGTTGTGAGCTTGCAGTCCTTTGTAAAGCTAGATTTGATGCAGTGAAAAGGGCCCACAAGTGGCCAAACGGTAATTTGGTCGAAGGTTTGAATTCTGTGAATGGGCTGTTTGATGGCAGATTTCGCCATCTGTTACTCGACTAATTGAAGCACTGTTATTGCAATGAAAAATTTCTGTTATATCATCTTTGTTTATTATTACTTTTCCACATTCCTTCACAAGTTCCATTAATTGGAAAATTTTGCCTTCTGCTTGTGTATAATTTTTGTGATTGTTGTAATCATCATCACTATGAAATATGGCAGCTAGCAATAAATTATTCCAAGCATTTCTAAATATATCTTCAGACACATCTTTCTATGACCAATGATGTCCAATGATCCACGAAGCAGATTTTATGTCAGTGTACTTGAAAAATTCTTGAATGGCCTTGTTACTGTTCTGAAAATTCAACATAGGTTTTAAAAAGACTATCTTACATCTGCATCAGTGTACAAAGCACTCTGATACTCATTGGGCAAATGATTTATGTTTAATTTGGAGGAAAGAAAAAGATGGAGACATTAGCTAAAACATTAAGTAATGTATGAGCCAAACAGTTGTCTATAAGTGCTAAAATTTTGCATCATCCGATGAATCAACTAATTTCAAACGTTGCTGAGCATCTGGTATGAAATTATTTTCAAAATCAGTCATTTGTTAATGTTTCTGTCATTCATGCTTTTATATTTAAGCGATGATAGAGATAATTTTACTCTTTCAAATGTCAAAGTTGTGTTATTCCCAATTGTGTAAAGTTTAAATTTGTGCATTCCTGTAACATTTGCACGTACCAGAAGGATTAGTCTTGCTTTGGAATCTTTGACACAAGGTTAGGTCTTTTCTGTACAAGTAGCTCGGGTATTGTAAAATTCGTATATTACCAGGCAACACCAATGTTATCACAGCAATAAATTCTGGAGATAACTTTCATCCTTAATGAGTTTGGTGAATACACATGGATCAGCTGAAGCTTTATTGCCTGAAATTTTGAACTGCCTCATGCCATGGTGATTTTTAAATTTGGTTAACCGACCTGCTGAATATACGAATTAAGCTTTTAACTTCATCATCATTAAATATTTTGCCTACAGCCATTAGCATTGGACTGTCAACGGTGCAGCATCGCTATCTCATCTATTCAATCATCACTTTGTCATAATTGTCATTTTTAGCATTATGAATAGTTTTCTTGTTATTCATTGTTGTTCTATTGACTCTCCAGTGCCATATTCCTAACATAAGTTCTAACTTTAATTTTAATAGTGCAGCACCAATTATACCAGATCTAAAAAATAATAAGCTGAATCAAATTAAAAAGTTAAGAAAGAGCACAATTTGCAATGTTAACTGAACTTAAATTCCTCAGAATCAAATTCCTTCTCCTGTTGCTATGCCAGTGAACAGAAACTAGGATGAGCGACATTCTGCTCCCAAAAAATATGTCTTGGACATTCAGTTATTGTTTATGTTAAAAAATAAATTATATTGTTAAAAAAATGCTAATCCCCCCACAACCATTCAAGGGCAAAAAGTGTAGTCATAGCCACTGTTAATACAGTGTTAATCAATATATTGCTATTAGCCAACATGTTATTCTGAGCCAGCAGGTGTTTGAATGTTATGAGTAGGAATCTCAGTTAGTCAATGAGAAAAATCACTGTTATCAAACAGCTTCTTTTTTTTTTTTTTTTTTTTTTTTTTTTTTTTTTTTAGTATTATACTCTCCATTCCAACACTTTGTAAGAAAAAAAAAATCTTAAAAAATTGCTGAAGGCTGTTCTGAAGTCCAGATATTAGATCATTCCGAATATGAAAAATCCAGATTTTAGACTTTTTATTATAAAAGCTGTATTAAAGTAAATCAGTTGAGCACTTTTTGTAGAAAGCATGAACAATATCATTTCTAATATTGGAATTAAAATTTTAACCTTAAATCAAATTTAAAAAATACTCATGTATAGAAATTTATTCCCATTTCATTAAAAATTTATCTCATATACAAGTTTGAAATGTTTAAATTGCATTTATTTAATATAATTCTTAGACTTCTGGTTTGGTTACAATATTAAAAAATTTAAATGTAATATCCTTTGTTCAATTTGATAGAGTTCTGCTATAAATTAAGTTAGAAAAAGTGTATTGGAATATTACATGGCCTACATAATGATAAGAAAACACTGTTAAGAGGTTTTGGATATGAGAGTTTTCTAAAAATTAATGGGCAGCAATTCATTGGTACTACTTTCCACATCTTAACTCTAAAACATATTAAACACTTAATTCTAAAATATGCTGTATGCACATTATCTTATGTTTTTACTAAGGTGTTTGACATTTGTTAAGTTACTTTTTTTTTTTTTTTTTTTTTTTTTTTTTTTTTTTGTTTCATTTCTGTTTTTAGAGTAAAGGATTCATGACAACACGCTGGAGTATTGGTCATACAATCTTTGATCTAGTCTAGATACATCTTTTTCCTGATGCATCAAATTTCATAGCCATGGAAGATGTAAGTTTTGTTTAAATGATTTTGCTGAAACTTTTGAAAAATTGTGCTTTTATGTTTAATCAGATTTGCATAAAAACACGGGAGAGTCTGAAAGATACTGCCATATAATGTAACTGGAAATTTAAAGGGAAGTTGAGTAATATGCTTCATGTGCCTTGCGAGTTGTTATTGGATTCGAAAATCTGTTTAATACATTTAGTTTTGACATTATTAATGTGCTTTTCTCTCTTTTTTTTATTCATGATTTTGATATCATGCTTGAATGCTTATGGGGGATGGTGAAGACCAGTTTTTATTCTATGAAACTAAAAACTTTTAATGACATTCATTAATGAATTACCGTGGGATTCAGTCCATGCTGCTTGTTGTGTGTTGCTGTGTCACGGAGAGCATGATCCAACTGATGCATGTGTGCATTTAGAAACACGGTGACTGGATTGAAGGTATTTACTAACTCAGGTAAAATAAAATGACCTGACTTGTACATATGCAATATGCTTTGTATTGCCATATCTACTTATATGTAGCTTGCAATGAAAATTAATATATTCATTGAAGTGGCAACATTCATGTTGCCTGTCCTGTATAAGTAGAAATAATGGATTTCTTTAAATGTCTAAATTTTCTATTATTTTTATGTTCCAAATTTTCATAAATTTACTTAAAATTGAAAATATTTTTGTATTGGCTATTGTGAAGATTTTTAAGTTTATTAAGCCATGTTGGGGAAATAAATCATTTTGTTATGATGATTTAATGAAAAGCTAGAACTTACTCTACTTACTTTTACGAAATGAAAAGCTAGAACTTACTCTGTTTCTGTTTTCAAGGTCTTGGCTCCAAACAGAGTTAAAAGCAAAAGTTCATAGTTTTGCTGGACGAATGCTCCACATATATAAAAATGAAATAATCACCTGTTAGCATTTCTTAAAATGTTTTATCTGTCTATCTTTTAAACCCTTGTCTTATGATTTGAATTATAAGAGTGCATGCCATAAACACCAACAAGGTTGGTCACACATCAAGATATTTCATGATTTGGCTAAGCATTTGAACTGGAGGCAACTCTAGCATAAGTTATGTCTAAATACTTCACTTTCCTAAAAGATTTATGTTTCACTTTCCTAAAAGCTGCATTTTTGCAAAACTGCCTGACATTAAAGATATATTTCTAAAGTCCCGGTTATATTGCTGAATTGCCAAACTGAAGAATTGATTGCTATTTCACCCATAGTAATCAAATAGACTGTTCTGTTCTTAATACTTCATCTTTGTTTTCATTTCTGACCTACAAAATGCTAAGAAGTTTCTTTGATCAAGCAAAAGAAAATAACAATTGCTAGCTTTTAAATGTAGTTTGACCATCTGAAAAATACTAGTGAAAAACCAGACGAATCTTGCACTTGTCTTTTTATAAAACTTATCTCTATTGTTAACCAAAATATTATTTGCAAAATGAAAACATTTAACTATCTGTTTGTAATGAAAGTTTTCCACAAAAAAACGTTCTTAATAAAGTTAGGAAAAAAAAAAAAAAAAAAAAAAAAAAACGAAACCAGTACCTTTAGTGCAGGTAGTAATCACCACCTAAATCTATGATTTGCTGCCAACATTTTGGTAGCTTTTCAGTCTTCAGCCGAGAATGGAATATAGCACCAGCAAGATGTAAAAAAGAAGTTTGAAGGAGCAATGTGAGGGCTGTACAGTGGTTGTTGCAAAAGATCCCATTCAAGTCTGTACAGAGTCTAGCTGGTGAATGCAGACACATGTGGTCTTTCGTTATTTTGATGGAGTATATTACCTTCTTGTGCCGGAACTCAGTTTAACATTTTTCCTTTATAGTAGCGTCAGCATGGACTAGTATCTTGCTGTACACCTTACTGTCTGGTGTTTTACCTCTTTCCAGATACTATTTTTGGATAATGCCATGGATATCCCTCCAGATACAAAGCATGATCTTTTTATTAGTCAAAATTGTACTTTGCATGCTGCCGACAGGCTCACCGCATGCAGACCAAGCCACTTTTCGGTTTTGTTGTTGAAGTGAATCCACTTTTTATCAAAAGTGTCGATCTCGTCCAGAATTTTATCCTTGCATTGATATTCGAATGGATTAGTGCAGGCCTGAACATGTCTGTCTGTATCTGCTTCGTCTCATGCGACACCCAGTAATTGAACTTGTATGTCAAGTTTATGCGATGCATAGCATGAATAATGGACATGGCGCTAACATCTAATTCCTTAGCAAGTTCTCGAGTGATTGCATACTGATATTTTTCTGCAAGTTCTGGCAAGCAGGCCTCATCAACTTCAGTAGGAATGGCCAGAGCGTTCTGGTTCTTGAATGTCATAGTCCTTGTTTTTGAACTTTCGATGCTAAGCCATCACAGTGTTATATGATACAGTGTTAGTACCAAAAGCTGTTGCTACTTAATTGCATTCTTAATTTTATATTGTGCCTAGAAATGATGGAATGATATTTTTAACAAAATTCATCAAGCATTTTTAAAATAGATGTGTAAAAATGAATGAACTGTTTTAAGGCTGAATATTAAGTGCCTGATGTAGAAATGAGTAATTTGGAATAAGAAAAGTAATGAAAATATTTATGTTTACCCAGCTAAGGATTTAATTTTATATGACAAACACATAATGCCTCAAATAATAGCTTATATTTTAGAAGATAAAAAATTGTGCTTTTAAATCCAATAACAATTCTAAAAAAAAAATTCCTCTAGAGAAACAAGAAACATTAGGAGTGAGATGTATTAAATATGTATATTCTGTCTGTGAATGAAATTATTATATTATTGATGTAATGCACACAGAATTATGATACATTTGAAATTATACATGTTTGAGTGAGGTTAAATAGCTCTAATCAAAATGAAATCATCAGCTGTTTTAAAACAAAGGAAGGGGGAATATAATACCAAAAAAGTACTTCATTTGCAAGATTAAGTTTTGAATTCTATGAGAAACTTTTGAAGGTGAATTAAAATAATTCTGTGGCATTCAATTTTCACAAAGTCATCTTTCATTTAATTGTATATGAGACTTCACTTAATTGTATACGATCCCAGGGGCAAATTTAATAGTATTTATTAATATTTATTAATTTTTTGTTCAGACAGTGTTATATTTTGCCCTTTTGAATAAAAAATAATTCGAGGCTAATACTATTTCCTTCTGTTGCATGCATAGAAAGTTAATGTTATACATGCTGATTCAAAGTGGAATTTTTCAGGTGGTTAAGCGTTATCAACCAAAATTTATAACCTTGCATTGCCAAGAAGTTGGAGCTAAAAATACTAAAGAAAGTATGGGGCATGTTGAAGAATTCTTAAGGTAAATGTGTTCTTAATTTATTGTATATATTTAATTTTGCAGGTATAGAATTAGATTGTTTCATTACTAATATAATAGGTTTTTAAAATTAAAAAATTGACAAATGATGCTTGATAAATGAACACTTAATACTCTCATGTACACAAACGCATATGCACATATAAACCATGTCCAGAAAAGTGATTACACAGCCTTTATTTTCACAACTGTTAATCATGGATAACTACTTCCAGTTACCCCCCCCCAAAAAAAAAAAAAGTTTTAAATGACATAAATATTCATGCTTTAGTTTCTCCCTCTTTTTTTTTTTTTTTTTTAATTGAATTTTGCAAATGATACAAAATGTATTTTTTATGCAGTTCCCTAGGGCCTGTAATTCTTACATTTACATTACACAAGAAATTTATATCTCCGTTATGAAGAATAAAACACAAGCTTAACTTCCATATGACAAAAATTGTCTAAGATATTTAATTTCAAAATTTGGGATTTTTGGCATCATTGTCAATTTGCCTTGAGGTGCCTTATTAATAAACATATTAAAATACTTTGAGGTGATTTTTTTCTTTCAGAAATGTCATTCAGTGGTATTCTTTTGTGGTTTACTCTAGGGTAACCTACTTTAATTATCAATTTTGATCCATATTTTATGCTGAATGAATTATGTAATTAATTGATAAGCTTTCGAATGCTGAGAGGATCTCATTAATTATGAAGTTTTATTATTTTAGAATCATGATATAATATTCATACAAAGAAAGTCAAACTAGAAATATTCTTCATTTTTAAATTATTCAAACACTGCTACGAGTTGGCTGTTTGCCAATACTGAAGTCTTCCAGTGTTTTCTAGTACAGGGGTTCTGTAAGATTTTGTGAATAAAATTTCATTTTTGAAAAGCATTATGTTGAATAATACTTATAACAATTTGAATAGAGTGCTTATCACTTAATCTGTAGGGTCATCTAAAATTCTCTGATGATAAATACAAATGAAACTGAGCAGAAACGTAGGAAACCTACATTGAACTTTTTAGCATCATTTTATTCTGAGTTTTTGCCCCTATAATTTTTGTTTTGGTTCTGTGACATCTCTCAAGCACCTGGAAAATTTACATTTTAAGAAGTCATTAGGATCATTCTTAAAGAAGTTATTGACATGTTGTTAAATAATCTCAAAAAAAAAAAAAAAATGAACTGCAGACTATTCAGAGATTCTTTAAGTAACCTGAAGTGATGCAAATCCAAGAGGGCAAGGTCTTGAATATGGGTGTGGATGACACAAAACATCTCATCCATGCTCAGTATGTTTTCATCTGACATTCATCGAAATGTTGGGCCAATCATAGTTGTGATAGAAAGGTTCATCACTTTTGGGCTCTTCGCATTGATTTTTCTTATATTAAAACTGCCATTTGGAAACAGTATTTTTCTGAATTTGTCTGATTTGGTGGCAGCAATTTGTAGTATATAATTTCTTTGTAGTCTTTCCGTGCACAAAGCATTAATTTTTTTGGATGCAGTCCCCTTTTGGTATTACTAACCAAAAGAGATATTTTTGGCTAACCTTATGATCTTTCTCATGTAATGTTGCATAGTTCAGAGCTGAAATTTACAGGCTTCTAGTTCTCAAACTACCTTGGAACTGTGTCATAAGAAACAGCACACATTTTGCTGGCAATCTAATTAGCATTTTTTTTTTTTTTCCATTTTAAAATAAATGAGCATAATATGACAAAAAGTACTTATAGGTTCTCTGTTCTTAGCACTGTTCTGGGGAAAAAAAGAAAGAAAAAAAAATGTGCACTGCACATTCTAGGTTAGGTTATTTAATTATGGCAAAGCTCGAGGGCTATCTGCCTAAGGGGAGGGATGCCTTTGTGGATGACTTTCTGAGGGAAACTGGCTCATATGCATGTTACACATGGGGAAAACCAAGAAATCACCCATGCAGCCAGCCCGTTCGCAGGATTCGAACCTCGGATCGAAGTACCAGTGTTCAGCGACTTTACCGCTCGGCCGCTGGTGGGCCTGCAGCACATTCTAGAATTATGCAATGCGAATAGAAAAGATCGTATTTGAACATGTCCACTTTGATCAAGGTTACTCAGTATCAGAAGTAATAAAATAATAAGAAAACATACTTCAATTTGAACAATGCAGAATTTTTCAGATGACCCAATATTAACATCAGAAACCTTTTTATAAACTTACATATTATCTTCGTCATGTATAAATGCAAACATTGTGTTCAGTTTGTGTATGGTCTCTGAATATGATTTCAAACATGGAAATTAAATAATCTGGTTCAATTTTTTGTATCTGAATTTAAAATTTTATTTTTTATAATAATGAAAAGTGTGAAATAATCTTAAATATAACTGTAGCGATCCAGGATTTGAATAAAAAATTACATTATACAGGTTTTTACGTAATTATTTTTTCTTAAATTCAAAAGAGTTTTATGTAATAATATTGTTGCAGTAGCACATGAAAGTTATTTGCTACCAAAATTTTAAAGTGTTTATGTATAAAATGTCATATTTTTACCTTTATTGGCAAAAGTAATTTGATGGACAAATATTGGGTATATTCTGCTGTAACTTTGATTTTCAAAAACTCAGCAAATTTTGCACATTGTTGATGGCAATGTTCTAAGCATAACCAATAACATATTATACGAGGGTTGGAACTTTAATAGTGGCAACTATTAAAGTTCGAACCCTCTAACTTTATTTACAAGGAATACAAAAGTGATTCATGTCACCATGTTTTACAGTCCTTCAATATAGTCGCCAGCATTGTGTACAACCCGGTTCCAACGATTTGGAAGTCGCAGAATACCTGTAGCAGCACTTGTTTTGTTGATAGTTTGAATGGACCGGTCTGCTGCCGCAAGAATCTCAGGAACAGTTTGGAAGCGAGTGCCACGAAGTGTTTCCTTCATCTTAGGAATTAAGTCATAGACACAAGGGCTTAGATCTGGGGAGTATGGTGGATGGTAAAGCACTTCCCAGTCCCATCGCTTGAACAAATCTGTCACAGCTTGCGCTGCATGCGGCCGAGCATTGTCATGCAAAATGAGAGGAGCGTTCTGCAGAAAGTGTCTCTATTTTTTTCTCAAAGCTGGTTGGAGGTTGTGCTCCAAAAATGAGCAGTAATAATGCGCAGTGATGGTCTGCTGTGCGGGAGCAGTATGCGTTAGGATGACACCATAACAGTCGTACACGAGAATCACAATAACATTCACATTGCTGGGGTTCTGACGAAATTTCGAATGTCGTGGTGACCCGTGATGACGCCATTCGTTTGATTGGTGTTTCAGTTCTGACTGATACAATCGGGCCGAAGTCTCATCCAGCGTAATGATATGGCGTAAAAAAGCATCTCCTTCGCGCTCATAGCGTTCCAGGTGGGTTCGGGTAGCATTATATCGTAGCCATTTCTGCACATTTGCAATTGATGTGGAAGCCATCATGAAGCAATTTTTCTCATGGACAGGCATTCCTTCAGAATGTGCAGCACAGTTGTATGCGCCAATCCTGTTTGTCCGTCCAGCTGATGAATCGTTTGGCGGCGATCACTCTCCATTAGTGCGGCAACAGCTTGCATGTCTGCATCGCTGACACTCAGACAACCTGACCACAGCATGTCTGCCACGTTTTGGCGTCCTTCATTGAATGCTTTCACCCATCTTGCTAGGGTTCTGTAAGGCAATGCAGATTCCCCGCAAGCCTCTTGAAGCCCCTGATGACACTGTCGTGCTGTACGACCTCTGGCACAATTAATTTTTATCCAACATCGTTGTTCTTGTTTTGAAAACATCCTGACAACACTTACTTTAGACCATGAGCTAATATAAGGATTCGTTCTTCGCGTCACTCCTCATGCGCGTAACGTAGGCAGGACGTGTCTTTTTGCTGAGAGGTAAGGTAGGTATGTAGTTCACGTGTGGTATACGCGATATTCTTTGGTTTTGTTGCGTAGCGTTTTTTCAGCTGTGTTGCCACTATTAAAGTTCCAACCCTTGTAAATATCAAAGTAATATATCTGAATTTCCTGTATGGGAATTTCAGATTTTATGAAAATTTTAATTCAGAGTTAAATAATAATTAAAAAGTAAATAGAGTTTACTATCTGCAAGATTGCATTTTAATTAAAGGTAAAAAATTTTTAACTAAAAAAAATTAAGAATTAAACAATATTTTTTAAAAAGAATTTTTTTTAAATAATATTGTTAATGCTTTTATGCACTTCAGTAAAATCCGAAGATATTTTTAAATGAGTGTTTAAAGTATTATAAGTGCTAATTATTAAATTTTCTTTATCATGTCAACTAAAATATGTAACAAAAATCAGAAGTTGAAGGAAAGGATATGTGTAATAAGCAACACTATAGAAATAAATTTTAATGTAGATTAAAAGTTGTGTAAAGAATGCAGATAAAGTAATTTGAACTCCGAGATATTTTTGTATTGTGTTAAACATACATACATAGTTTGGTAGCAAAATAACCATCAGAATATGAATTGTCTTAGGAAACAAAATGTATTGAACAATGCAGAAGTGAATAAGAATAAAAAAGGTGAATTTATCGATTGATAGTAGGTATTGTCACGTCGGGAATGGATGGTGAGGCAGTGACCTGTAGGAGTCTAAGTGAGAAGCACTGTGCAGGATTACTATGAAGTTGTCTTTTCTTTGCAGTATAAGAGTTACATAAATGCATAGAATTTGAAATTCTTCAAAATAGTTTTAAATACATATAGTGTTTCTGCTTATGCTGAATTTAGTTTTCCAACTGTTAGTCATAAACTTCTGGTAACAGAACCATATTAAATGATACAGATATTCCCCCCTTTTTTCAATTTTAATCTTCAAAAATAAATTTTATAAAGTTAAAAATAAAAGTGTGCAGGTTCACATGCTGGAGACATGGTTAAAAAAAATAAAGGAGCTCTCACAGATGCCCTATCTGCTTTGTCAGCTGGAGCTGGAAAGGATGATTTAATCACGTTCATCTGTTTTATGGGTTTCTGCAGGATTTCTGTACTTAGAATTGATGTCCAGATGTATGGAAGAGAAGGTGTCTTGTACAGCATGGTTTTATAGTGATTTCCTGCATTTCTCTGATTTTTAACCTGTTTTTATGCAGAGGGTTTCGGTATGATTTTGACCTTGTCGCATTTAATTGTTGAATATGGATGCTTGGTGAAGAATTTAACCAAAAATTTGCTATTTTCTTTAATGAAGTGGCTGGCAGAGAACCCAGAGATAGCTTTTTTATGTTGAGTAATCATTGTTGATAATTTTCTGGATGTTGAGTCATATATTGAGTTTCTGTGCTAGTATCTTTGCTACAATTTGGTATAATATATATATGCCTGAAGTATCAACTATGGCAATGTCTGATTTATATGATTATAACGATTTTCAGACTGATGGGACTGGGGTAATGGAAAGTTTATAATCAAATCTTTTAAAAATGGAGTACATATGTGGAGTGATTTGGTACTAGGGAGAAATTTCAATAAATTTGCTATTATTTGATCAGTAACGACTTTGTTTTTGTAGAAGTGATTGTAGAAGCTGTTTTTTTTCCTCCCCCAATTTTATGATTGAGATTTTCCTTATAATCAAGAGTATATCTGTTGTTTTTAAACACATTTAGTGTGTAATTATATTCAGTTTCATAAAACTGATGTGCAACAAAAATCTTTGGCTTATTTTAAGTAAAAGGCAGCTGTTTTAAGCTTTTATTTTTTACTTAAAATGTAACTCTGAAACAAATTTTATAAAAATTGTGAAATATAAGTCTTTACATGCCCCCTGTTCCCTATGATTATGTTAGTAAAGATTTACACTCATTATAAAGAATATGGCATTAATAGTGTGACTCAGGTAGGAAAAGAAATTTACCGAGATATTTAATTTCTGAGATGTTTATGACATACCATGTCAGAGCAGTTTTGAAAGTTTGGCTAATTTGAAAATTTTAGTAATTTTCTGTAAAGTGATAACAGGCTCCTTGAGCAGATGCTGACAAAGTATATATATTCTAAGCCTTGTATGATATGTGTTTTATGTTGCAGTAGTAAGCTGCCCCTGATTTGCATTGTCCATCCTGTAGTTTGATTTCTATGATGAATGAAACAAAGTTCTGCTCAGATTTTTAAACTGTTTAATACATAAGTCATCTGTGTCACATCATGATATGGTATATGCTGCCCTGATCGGTATAATATTTAGTAGTTCTGGCTTCTGTATATTTCATTGGGTTTGGGTTTGAATCCTCTGGGAGGAATGATGTTTGTGTGGCTTAATGACATTATAAATATATGGTGAGCTGAAGTCCTGTTGAGTGGGTTAGTGATTGGGAAAGAGGGGTGGAATGTCTTCAGGCCTTCCCTTGGGGGGTGATCTCTATGAAAATCGAGACAGAACTGAGCAAAGTCATCCTGTGACCTATAATGCTGGTAAAGGCTCATGATATTTTTAAAAGATTCGAAGATAACTATGGATTTAATATGAAAAAACACTTTAATTGCAAATATTTACAAAATTTAGAAGCAATAGATATACAAGCTTATTTTCAAAACATAAAACTTATCATCAAAAGATTAAAGATGCTATACAAAATGCTGTTTAGTGGAACTGACCTGGAATGATGTGTAGCAGGTGTTGGCAACCTTTTTTTGGCTTTTTTAACCTTTTTTTAACCTTTTTTTGGTCAAAATCAACCACAATGTGTGTATTAAGAAGATATTTTGGGCCAGTGGTGTTTTTATTTTAAAACCATCAGTTTGAGTGAATAATAAGTTTGATTGAGAAAATAATTCTAATATGCTTTAAACTTTAAACGTAAAAATTTAAATTACAATTTTAATTATAAAAACAAACATAAGTGAATTTCATTAATAACATTTTAATAACAAAAGCATCTAAATTTTTGGTGTTTCTCTGCCTGTTCTTAAAAAACAAATTTTATGTGTGAAAGTACTTGCTTGCATTTATAAGTTGAACAAAATGCCGATTTTTTTCGCTACTGAAGTCATTCTTGGACTACTGAACATCTCAGAGTGGATTAGAATTGAGCTAACAGTATTAATGTTCTCAGATGTCAAGGAATTATAGAACAGTACTGCCAAACTTATCAATTTCTTCTTGAAATTATACTACAATTTAAATTTAAAAATAAAAATGTGTGTTCTTGACTGGAACTTTGTAATCAAACAAAAGTGTTATTGTTATTTAGTTTCAATTAATGTTTTTATATATTCTTCAAGTGTTTGTTTCATATTTGCCTTTATATATTAACCTTATTTCTGAAACTAAAGTGGGTTGCTCGATGATCTGTAGATCAAAGAATGCCCAGACCTGGTGTATAAAATTTTCATCCTTTTTTCATGAAAGTGCCTGCTGTCACTAGGGCCAGTTTAAAAGTTTTGCCATATGGTCATTATCATCCTGGTTTTTGGTATCTGTGTTTAGTATCTTTGTCTCCTTTTGTCATTCAACTTATTGTCTGCTTCATTTTAATATGCTTGCCCCTCCCTAAAGCCATATACGAGGGATAATATGCAAGTTATATAAAAAAATTGCAGCCTTAGCTTGTAGCAGGGTTCGTACGGTCCATAAAAGTCCTTAATTTTTTCAAAAATGATTTTTGGTCCTTAAAAGTCCTTAATTTTGGCCAAAATGAATAAACGGTCCTTAATTTTGCTCATTTGACATTTCTTATCATTTCTAATGATTGCCGTTCTAAGTGTGAATTACGATTTCTCAAGAATATGGAATTAAAATTACACGGCTCTTAACCAATCTGTTGGCGGATTAGCGTTGCAAACGATAAAAAAAAAACAATTAGCTACCCGAATGAAAGTATCGGTGTCTGATTGGCTATTCACCCAATCTTTCGAAACAGGTGTTATCCATAAATTTAGGCAGATTGTGACGAAAGTGTGAATCCGGAAGTTCTTTAAGAGGCGAAAGTGATAATTGAGGTGCTCAAGAAAAAAAAAGGGGGGGATTCTGAAAATATTTGCCAAAATTAGAGCAATCCCAACCTGGAAGGCCACAACCCTTCCGACGCCAATAGGAACGAGATGCCTAGAAAGTGCATTTTCAATAAACTGTGGCTTCATCAAGCTGACTACAAAGACTGGATATTGATGGATGGCAATCCTTAAATGTGGTCTTTGTCTGAAACAAATTGAAATTTCTAGAATGGGAAAGTCAGCGCTGAAAATTCACATGAAAATTAAGTTTCGTTTTATCATTTCAATTTGTTTTTACATGGTTTTGCTAAGCTTAATTTCCGTGTTTGTTTCAATTAAGCCATAAATTAATTTTTATCACCTTCTACGGAGTTTATTCTCTTTTGCACATACTATATGTATGGGATATCGGGATTATGAGTTTATTTCTGCAGAGGGTCTGTTATCGATTTCGCGGGAAATCTGTTGGCTCCATTTCGATTTTAGGTCGCCAAGGGCAAATTTGGTAATGCTAGCCGAGAAAAAGTGAAGTTTTGAAGCTTCAATAGACAATTAAGTATTTGGTTTAAACCTATGTTGTTGATAGTAATGCATAATTTTTGCTAAATGGCGATACAATTATTAGTTGAAAATAACTATCTAATTAAAAAATTTTTAATATTTTTAAAGCTGAAAACAACTAATTGAAACTAATTTTCCTGAATTAACTAGACGCAAAATTAACTTTCATGAATTACTAAAGTTATTGGGTAGAAGTTTAACTGAAAATATACATTCCGTATTATATATACATATATTTATACAGTACAAAGTCCGAGGTCTGGACTCGTTGGGACTTCAGCGATCCCAGATTTGAGATTTTTCCGGATATTAGATCATTTTAAATCTACTAAGATGGTACGTAGAAATTATAAAATTGAAAATATGAAATCATGATTTATGAAATAATGAAGCATTTATGATTTAAAGGGTATCAAAATTTACAAAAGAAAAGAGCTTAATATTTATATATTTACTTTATTAAACATTTCTTTCAATGTGAGTTGTTTGATTTGTTTTCTTTGCTAATACTTTAGACTAATACTATAGACATATAATTTCTTGATCAGTTATTAAGTTCCATTGTTCAAGTCCTGTAATTGCTGCATCGAAAATTCCGAATAACTTGTCAATCAAAATTTTTTCTCGTTCAGTAACCTCTCTGTTACTTTCTTCACTATCGGTAGCTGTATTTTCTGGATTTAGAACCATACTACAGATTTCGCCCTCCGTTAATTGATTGATGATTGGGCATTGTCATCGCAATGAAAAACTTCTGTTTAACTTCGCTAAATTCTGCCGCCTGGTGCGGCTATGCGAGATCTGGCACTGGTTCTTCCTTTATGTGAATAACAAATTAGTTATTCTTAATTCAAATAGCACTAAATATAATTGTTTGTGCTATGAGTATCATTAACATAATCTATTTTTAGGATAAGGAAAGAAATTTCTGCTAAATCTCCCATTGTCAACATTTTAGCGCATTAAACTTAAATCTGTAATCTGATAATACTCTGTTATTTGGCGTCGCAGCATGACTCATCACTCAAGTACTCATCCGTTGATAAACATGCGGTGATGAAAGCAAAATACAATAAATAATTATTCGCGATTTCTGCATCAAGGATATAAAATATTAGTTGGTGTAAAATTAACAAATGCTTCGGTTTGAGATTATGCCAAGCAGATACGCAGCTATGGAGTCAAGTTACTAATCACACAAATTTATGCTAAAATAATTATTTCTTCAATAATGAGATATTTTATTTAGCGCCAAACTGAGATTAAGAATCGGGATTTCCGACATGTTTTTTTATGATGAGGAAAAAAATCTAATGCGCGTGCGTAAAGCATACCCCTTTCCTTCAAAAAAGCCCTAAAAAATTGGTTGGTGGTGGGTTTGAGGTCCGGATTTTAGATCATTCCAGATATTGGATGTCCGGATCTCGGACTTTGTACTGTATATATACATCTTTCAAAATATAACTTACCAGTATGGATTCACTCTTTTAAAATAATTCTACTTTAATTAAACTTAGGAAATAATATAATCAATTAATCAATATTGTTTAGGAAATAAATTATATATATATATATATATAGTAAAAAATGTATATTTTCACTATTCAAGTATTCACTGTGACAAGTATTCTTATCTTGTCACATGAACAGGCCTCTGTGCAAAGGGGCTTCTCTGTAAATAAAGCAATTGAAATTGAAAATTTAAGTGACTCATCATACATTTTTCGACATCATCATACATCGAAATTTTTTCGTTTTCACTAACCTCTCTGTCACATTCTTCATGTCTTTATCCATTTTTTGCAGCAATTCAACTTTTTGTTTGATGGACATCGAAACATACTTTCGTTTTGTACGATCCTTTGGGAGCTCCAGAATCAAAAATTCTATTTGACATAATCGAAAGTTCAAGTTTACTTTTATAGTATTGCTCTTACAGTCTGCAAAAAATAATAAGCCGGATCCAATTCGAAAATTAAGAAACAACGCAATCATCAACATTAACTGAAATAGATAATTAGATAATTTTAGCTTACACCGTCCGTTATACATAAAACGCGCACGCGAAAACGTATTCTGCACTTGCACACACGCAAATGCGCAGTCGTAAGAGGTCTTGCGCGCACGCGTAAACGCCTATGCGCATGTGTCAACGCGGCGCATGCGCAGAAAGATTTTAGCCTTGAGGTCCGGATTATAGATCATTCCGAATTATGGGTGTCCGAATTAACGACTTTTGACTGTATATTCTATCCAAAACGTTTATTTGATTAAAAATAATTTCTTGTCTCTCTAATTCTAATGTCTTAGTTTCCTATTTAATTACCTTTTGCCCATTAGGTGATGCTATACTCATTTTCTTTTTGATTCTCTTACTAATTTTTAGTCCTAAGTACCTCAGATTTCATCTCTTAACGTAACTAATCAAAATTAGAATGGATTTATCAAATTGTCTTTAGTGTTTTGGCGTAAATATCCTTTGATAGCATTGTGACCACCCTTAAAGCATTGGCCGGGAAAGATTCAAATTGCACTTTGTTATTTAACGGTTGCTGGAGATGCTGAAACGTTTTCTTGATGCTTTGTATGCATGTAATGGGAAGCCTGCAAGTAAATTCAGGCTTTTATTATATAATGAAATGCAGATTAATGGTCAAGTTTATCTGCAAGCTCCCCAGTTGTTAATTTTGGGTTATTTTCCACTAAAGCATGTACAATGTCCTTTTTGCCAGAAATCTGCCCAGGTTGTGGTTCATCATCGAAATTAAATTCAGTTTTTAAAAAATCTGCTAAATTACTTCTTATTGTGCAGACAGTATATAAAAAATGCATTTTATTTATTTATTTTTTGTCGTAGTTTTAACACATATTCCTTTTTTGATTTCATAATGTGGTGCAAATGTATATCTTTTGACAGTCTTTTTACACAAAAATCAACTTTGCGGAATAGTGCCTGTCTTTAAAAATAACTCGCCATACTCCTACCTATACCATTGGTTCACCATACAGCCATGAACTAAGGCACTGGTGCTTCTTAGCTGTGATTTTACAATTTATGAAAACGGAGAATTAAATTTTATAATTATCCAGTGTGTCAAAGTGAAAAAACATTGTCTGAAAAACCATAAATCTTCACTGTATTGTTCAAAGAAAGCATTGCCTTCAGCATTGTATATTTATAATGCAGCAGTATTCCAGCATACCCATTATAATATAGATCAATAGAATATTACAATATGTCAATATTAAATATAGTGACTTTGATTATTGTATAAGTTCTGAGTTATTTTTTAAGGTTTGATTCATCTTTGAGTACTATTTAGTATATTAAATAAAAAATATCAATGTTTTTAGTATGTAAAAATAACCATAAACTGAATACCAGATCCAGATATTTTAGTACGAAGTCTGAGATCCGGACTCATCAGGACTTTGGCTAATCCCAATTTGAGAGTTTTCCGGATATTGGCTATGTATTATGAGATTGATGATGAAAGACAAGTTCTTCCGCTAAATATTGTCTTGCCTCTATTGCGCACTGAGGCAATTAAGCTAGAATTATTAGTTATTTATTATACTTATGTCTATTTCTTACATATGTTTAAGGCTTATCAGAGTCCTGAATAAATAATTCCCACAGATACTTAAGGCTTATCGAGGGCCAGCACTACATATCTTACTGCCTGATGGGTCCTAAAGTCTCCTACCATGCAACCCCCTTAAGTTCTAAATTTTTGCCGCCCATAAATTTTGGATCCCACAGCTTTCTTTAAATTCCAGATATCCTTTTATCCCTTAATTTTGTTGCTCGGTGCTTCTGTAAATTTCAACAATCTCATCTTCCATATATTCTGCCTCCAGGTGCGGCCATACAATCTCTGGTGCCGGCTCTGAGTTTATGTGTTAAACAATAGCACTACATGTAATCTTTTGGCCTATGAGCATCATTAATAAAATCTATTTTTAGCATATGGAAAGACATTTTTGTTAAATTTTTCCTTGTCAACATTTAGCGCATCTGTAATCATCGCCAAGCGTAAATGTCAGCATGAAAGGTTTCCATACTCCTTGTTATTCAATTACTAATCTAAGAATATTGTTTAGGCATCCTTGCATGAGTCATTACTCAAGTTGTCATGTCTTGATAAACATAGGTTTATAAAAGTAAAATATAATAAATAATATATTGCCAAGTTGGCATCAGAGATATAAAAGTTTTAAAATCAACAATGTTTTTACGTAGAATGTTTCTGTTTGAGATGTATGCCAAGCAGATATGCAGCTACAGAGCCAAATTATTGATCACACAAATTTATGCTAAAATGATTGTTTCTTCAATAACAAGGTATTTTATTTAGTGCCAAAGTGAAATTGAGAATTGGGACTCTCTACATGTTTTATTATGGGGAAAACAATCAAATGTGCATGCATGAAGCATAAAAAAAATTCCTAAAAGAATAAATTTTGTTGGTGGCTTTGAGGTCGAGAGTTTAGATTTTTCCGGATATTGGAGTCCAGATCTCAGACTTTGTACTGTGTTTAATCTGAAGACTACAACTTATATTTTGTCTCTTATGAGGTGCAGAACATGAGTTAACAATTTTACTCAAATGGCTGGGGCCCAAACAATTTAAGAATTACTAATATGGAATACTGGTATTACTGAGAATGTTATGTTGTATATAATTTTATGCATAAAATAAAAAGATCTTAAAAAAGTGCTCTTCTTTTATGATTTGCTACATGTGTATTTTCATTGTAATTAATCACATTTATGTGCACCATTTGTATGCATAGTATATTTTAAATAATATAATTTAAATCATGATATTTTTACTTGTCTAGGCCACAAATACTTACCTTTGACAGGGAAAGAAGTTTATACTGGAAGTATTGAGCATGTTGGAACAAAATAAAAATCAAAATTTTCCCACAGAGATATTTCCTGAGGTAACATTAATTCGTTAGTTTCTGCTTTTTTCATGGAGTAACACTGATTGTTTAATAGTCACATGCAAAGTATTTGTTTTTTGTTCAAACTTTTGAAATAATTACTGTGATATATATACACTCATGTCCATAAATTAAGGATAATGCAAAATCAGGCAAAGGAAGAGTTAGAAGCAAAACAAATTTGACTTATTTGTAAAGTTTATTTATTAAACAAAAAGTAAAGAGCAAAAAAAAATATGCTATATGTTTGATATTATTAAAAAAAATAACGATTTTTTTCTCCCAGGAGCAAATTACAAAAAAAAAAAACCTATTTACAAAAAACCAATATTACATGGTTGGTATGATTGTTAATACATTGTATGTCTCCCAGATGATGCAATACAGTCCGTACAACGCCTAGGCAGGCTGAGTATCAAATTATCGATCTGATCTTGGGGGATATTTCACCACTCAAAAAGCAATGCTTTCCAAAGTTCCGGTAGACATGTAGGAGGAGGTTGACTGGCTGCAACTCGTTGTCCAAGCATGTTCCACCCATGCTTTACTGGATTCAAGTCCGGTGAGAATGCTGGCCAGTCCATACGGGTGATATCGTCCGATTGAAGGCATTCGCTTACGATGTTTGCATGGTGAGGATGGGCGTTGTCATCCATAAACACAAATTGTGTGCCCATGGCGCCCCGAAACTAATGTACATGTTGTTCCAGAATGACGTCCTGATAGATTTGGCTTGTCATGGTTCCAATTTGAACATGCAGGTCAGTTCTGGAACCCAAAATAATTCCACCCCAAACGAGCACTCCTGCACCACCGTAACGGTGTCGTTCAATGCTGTTTTCTTGGTGGTAACGGGTACCTGGAGCTCTCCATATGAAAGTCTGGCGAGAATCAGACTGCAAGCTAAAACTTGACTCGTCGGAAAACATCACACAAGCCCACTGTCGCGGTGTCCACAATGCATGGTCTCTACTCCAGTCTAACCGCAGGTGACAGTGAGTTGCAGTAAGTGGAACGCATCTGACAGGTCTACGAGCATATAGACCAATCTGAGCTGACAAGACAAGTCTGAGGCTGTGCTCCACGTGTTTCTTTTGGCAGTAATTTCCAAATACCGGTTCTCATTCAGTGTTGTAACTCTGGGGCGACCTGTGCTGTAACGTCTACTCACATTACCGTCATCTTGGAATCGTTGCCAAAGCCTGAAGATGACACTCTGGGCAATTCCAAGTTCGTCTGATACTTCCAGTTGGGTACGCCCACATTCCAGACGGCCGATAATTCTACCATGTAAAACACCATCCAAATGCGTCTTTTGTGTCATAACTATTCGGTTATTGCACTGAAATGCTTATAAAGCGCCTGCGAACAATTTTACTTCTTTCCCTGTATTCCTTATATATCACTCTCTTACACTCTTGTCATTGTGACGTACCATCGGTGTCATCTGGTTATTTCCTGAAATTTGCATATGATTCTTGAAGCTGTGTGTGGTGATTTTACAGGTGATATATTTATTTCAGAGTCAGATTTCCGTGTGACTCCGAATTATCCTTAATTTATGGACTTGAGTGTATAATGGGCAATGTAATGTAGAAAGTGCTATGATATATCTAAAGGACACCTGCTTAAAAATTTATCTTTCTCATTTTTCTGCATTGATTTTTGAATTATCATAGCCATTTACCTCAACGAAACTTGGACTCAAGTGTTATAGGTCAGTGCTTGGTAAACAAGCCAGACTGATGCTTGAGAACAGTCACAATACGAGACGAAGCATAAATTCCTGTATTATAGTCAGTTTTGTACGATACTGCTGGCATGAAAGTAAACTTTAATCCTTCATAGATATTATAAATATATTTTCTGATAAATAACAGTTTCAAAATTATATTTCATAAATAAATAACACTTCAAGTGAGTAAACTTTATTAGAAGTAAACTTTAATCCTTCTGCCTTTTGCAGATATTATAAATATATTATATTTTTAATATATAATTTATATAATAAAGAATCGTGACTAACTCATGTGGTGTACTGATAGGAACTAACGTTGGGTTACGACCATGAAATTACTATGTTAATGCTCACTAGCCCAGCTTTCTTTTCACAAGCCTGAATCATGATGTTTATGTTTGGCTCTGCTTTCTGTTGTCGAGCCTGTTTCATGATGTTTATGTTTGGGACAAAATCTCAATCATGAGTAGTCAGACTCGTTAAAGCACGGGAAGCAGTTAAATAAATATTCATTTTTTTGTAGTTAACATAGTAAATCAAGATATAAAATCTGTCATTTAATCATATATTATAGAATTTATGGTCAGGTGTTTTTAAAACTCAGTTATTAATAATAATAAACCGGTTTAAATGAATAATTTATGAGTTTATCACATGAACTATTTGTTATTAATAATTTCCATCAATGAAGGAAAGTGTAGCAATTTTCGGTGTGTTCGTTTTAAGATTTGCCATTATGCATGAGTGTGATTTTCTTGCATCAACACCTAACAAAATTGCAAATGTAGAATAGCTGTGGTGAACACTCAGGTTTGTTTTTGCCTGTTGGCCACAACTGAATAAAATCTACTGTTTTTTCCCTCTAGATGTAGGCACTCACATTTTTCAGAACACTCACATATACTTTACATTCAGCATTCACAAATGTTCTGTGTTCTGCTGTGTCTCAATTTGGTATTACTTTTGTCAGTTTCTAGCATACACATAAATGTTTTCAAATTTTCACAAATTTTACTCTCTTTGTGTAAGCACAGTGGATGATGATTTAGATTTCCGAGAGCACATTTTGATGATGGTTTTGATATGCTCAAATCGAAAAAAGGAAAAAATTAATTGTCAGCTGGAAGTGTTTTTCCCCCCCCCCTAAGAGAGATAAGGAAAGTGAAGAGAAAACTTCTGGCAAATTAGCAGAAGATTAGCATTGACTATCAAAGCATGATATTGTTAAGAATTGGTTGTTTTAAAAAACATATTGCTGCAGCTAAAAATGAAAAAGACCTAATTATACTTTTTGCTTTTCTGGAGGAGAATTTTCAAAACTCTCTTGAGATTCATATTGCAGTTTGCCATGGAGGGTGCAATAGAATGATAAAAATGCTTGAGACAAAATATAAGCATATTATGATCAAAATTGATATATTTAAATCTTTGTGAATCTTGTCAAAAGAAACAATTTGTTCAAAGACAAAGTTTTTCTGTTTGTTTATTTTGTTAAAAGCATTAAATTGAATCTAAGGTGTCAAGTTGGTCGATCTTACTGACTTAGTCAGAAACGAATGGAGACATTAAGTTTATAATGGTTTAACAAGACCATTTAATGAAATTTGTTCAAAAAGGGCAATAAAAGCAAATTAAGTTACCTATCATCTGCTGGATGTGTCCACGATATGGAGAGCTAAGACTGACAATGGCAAAGAATTTGCTAATAAAAATATTGAAACAAGATATTGAAGAGGTGTTACTTGCTGAGTTGGAAACAAACATACAAAGTGGTCAGAAGGCATAAAGTTTATTCAATTTGTGAGAAATGGAACACATTGCTTAGAAAGAGATCACAGTATGTATGAAGCTTTTAGCTGTAAAGCTAAAGTATGTTTAAGAACCTACTTGCCAGTTAATAGGAATTGAAGATAAAGAATACCCGGCATTATTAAGAGTCTAAGACTGATATCCATCCTCAGAAAGTAATCTCAGTCAAGGATAAAGATACTGGTGCAATGAATATGGAAGTTGAACTGGATGATTTGAATGAAGACTTGGAGGTAATAACTGTTGCAGATGTAATGAAAAACAGAAATAAAAGTGTTGGGTAACAGAAAAGGAACAACATAATTCTGAAGTGGAAAAGAGAAAGAATTGATGAAGTCTCAGAAAATATTCAAGAAACATAGCACTGTGCTAAACTGTCACCAAATAAGCAAGAAGAAAACATGTTAGCACTTTTTAAGTTAAAACCTGCAGCTGTTAATTTAGGAGAAACCGTTTGGATAAAAATACCAGAGGGATGGCATGGGAAAGGCTGATAAGGTGAATTATAGCTGTTACAATTTTTAAACAAAATGAAAATAATTTAAGCTCAAAACATGGCATTTTAAACCAACTTCTAACCAAAGAATTATTCTAGTGTATGCTAGGAAGCTTTTATTTTAGTCAATAAAGTTACAAATATTAAAATAAGTAAGAAAATGTGCTCATAAGAAATTTACGTAGTCAGGGATTTCAATATTGTAATTGCACAAGTAATGGTAGCCCAAATCGCTACAGTGGAAAAATTCAGAAACCCTCCGTAAATTCATATTTCACAGTCGTTAATAATTTCTTTAAAATGTAATAGCAGTGTGTTTATAATGCAATTTATTTGCATTTTTTGTTGCTGTAAGGTGTTCATAATGTAATTTATTTGATGTAGTAAATAATGAATGTATCTTACAAATAATAGTAATCATTGTTATTGTTATAAAACATTTTTTTTTCATTGATTGCATTTCACTGCTAAGAAAAATGCTAAAGTATGTAATAAATAACAGTAATCATTGTTGCAAGACATTTTTTAATTTCATGCATGTTTGCATGACATTAAAATTTCATTAGAGTTTGAAATTTCTGTTTAGTATGCTTAATTATTTGCATTGACCAAACCCCATTTATGATTATAAATATTTAATAGTAAATGTGATTATTTTGTGTTATTTATCGCATTAAACCAACAACTGGATTATTATTAATAATCACTGGATTTTTTTACTTTGACCATAATATATGCAATGAATACAAGGGGGAATATATACTGTAACAATTTCATATGCTAAAACAGATAAAAATATGCCTAGGCTAAATTACTGTAACAAAACTAAGAATTGTTGTACATTGCTTCAGGGAATCTAGTGGTTTGGCTCATCGATGTTGCAGTGGCAGTCTGTCATTGGCCATATCTTAAGTCGTGGGACCACAGATGCGGGCTGTAGCAGCGCAATCAGCAAATTACGTAGCATAATATATCCAGAAGAAAGATCAAATCAGCGTAAATGTTGCACTTGAGGAAAAGGGCAAGGAAAAAAAAAAAAAAAAAAACTACGAGGAAATGACACTCAACCTAAACACCATACTAAATTAAAATGTGTGTGACATGTCCTTGAACATTATAGTTGCAAAATCTTTGCCTGTTTCATTATATCTGGGATATCAGTTAAGAAAAATGCTTGGAATAAAACCATAACTCAAGGATAAATTATAGATCATCTTCTGTCTGACCAAAGTATTTTTCTTAAATTCTAACCTGATAAATCACACTGTGTTTCATATGCTGGGAAATACAGTATCTTGAGATACTGCAATCCATGTGACTGAAATTTGTTGCCAGAATTCTATCATTTGCAGCTGCTGGTAGTCTCTGTTATTCCAGTGTGTGCTGCATTTGTATACCAGACATGTTCAATTGGGAAAACATCTAGTGAATCCAGCAGTCAAGGCAGAATTTTAACCTTTTATGTGTTGCAGAAGTTTTGACATTGATTGCTTACTGTGATTGTGCATTACCTTGCTGTAAGGTAATTCTGAAGTCCTTGTGAAGATATGGGAAAAACCACAGTTTTTATCATATCTGTAATGTAACTCTGGCTAATTAGTTTATTGTATGCTTTCTTTACACAAGCTTAACTCGTATCAAATGGCACCCCACAAAGCAGGTCGTTTCGACACTGGGGCAGTTTGAGGCCATATTTTTTTTAGTATTTTTATTTATTTTTAGAATAAATATGAAGTAATATAAATAAGTAATATGACTGATTTTTATTTATTGAATTAGCAATTGTTTGCATGCATATTTGAAATAAATATATGTGTGTATATGTGCGAAAGTGTTCTAGATTTTTGTTTATGTCCCAGATTAGTGAGAAGCCCTCTCGCCAATGTCACGGCCCCGGGACATGAAGGAGGTTTTTTTTTTTTATTTATTTATTTCAGAAAACAGTATCAAAACGGCAAAATGCACAAATTTTAAAAAAAACATATGGTTACAGACAAATATAATTACAGGTAAATAAGGTTACACATAAATAAGATTAGAGATAAATTAGATTACATCACAGAACTGTTATTATACTAATCCATTGCTAAGTTATGCGTCACACTTTTCAGATATTCCATTATTTTGTGGATTTTCAAAATCTTCAACTATTACTTTAATTCTCATATCAGCTCGCAGATACCTATTCTGCTTGTGCCGCAGTTCATCTCCACGTACAAATTGTTCATAACATTGATCAATTGATTTAAGAACATGCCTGAGACCATCTATGAATTCCCATAATGTGGGGTGTGAAACACCAAATGATGATAACACCAAATTTATTTGAATGATGGTGCAAACTTATTCTAAAAATAAATAAAAATATTAAAAGTATGGCGTCAAACAAGAACAAAAAAAAGTATGGTGTCAAACTGACCCCGCGTCGAAACGACCTCGTGTCAAATTGACCACACATCGAAATGCTGGCGTCGATCTGACCTGTAAAGGGCACCCCATACTATACCTCCTACTGCTGGACCTGTAGGATTCATACAGTAAAATTCTAAGAAGCACTTCCTACTGTGGAGGCATCTGTATATTTGTCTACCTTGATATTGCATGTAGAAGCAGAATTTGTCTGAGAAATGTCATTCAGTTCATATAATCGCATGTACCACTCTGTTCACAAATGAAGGTCATATGCTGCTGCACCATAAAGGTAGGCGGAGGAGTAGCAACTGTGCCTATTCCGCTTATAGCAACCGTGCCAAGGTATGAATTCTGTGAATGGGCTGTTTGATGGCAGATTTCGCCATCTGTTACTCGACTAATTGAAGCATTGTTATTGCAATGAAAAATTCAACATAGGTTTTAAAAAGACTATCTTACATCTGCATCAGTGTGCAAAGCACTCTGATACTCATTGGGCAAATGATTTATGTTTAATTTGGAGGAAAGAAAAAGATGGAGACATTAGCTAAAACATTAAGTAATGTATGAGCCGAACAGTTGTCTATAATTGCTAAAATTTTGCATCATCGGATGAATGAACTAATTTCAAACGTTGCTGAGCATCTGGTATGAAATGATTTTCAAAATCAGTCATTTGTTAATGTTTCTGTCATTCATGCTTTTATATTTAAGCGATGATAGAGAAAATTTTACTCTTTCAAATGTCAAAGTTGTGTTATTCCCAATTGTGTAAAGTTTAAATTTGTGCATTCCTGTAACATTTGCACATACCAGAAGGATTAGTCTCGCTTTGGAATCTTTGACACAAGGTTAGGTCTTTTCTGTAGAGGTAGCTCGGGTATTTCAAAATTCGTATATTACCAGGCAACACCAATGTCATCACAGCAATAAATTCTGGAGATAACTTTCATCCTTAATGAGTTTGGTGAATACACATGGATCAGCTGAAGCTTTATTGCCTGAAATTTTGAACTGCCTCATGCCATGGTGATTTTTAAATTTGGTTAACCGACCTGCTGAATATACGAATTAAGCTTTTAACTTCATCATCATTAAATATTTTGCCTACAGCCATTAGCAATGGACTGTCAATGATGCAGCATCGCTATCTCATCTATTCAATCATCACTTTGTCATAATTGTCATTTTTAGAATTATGAATAGTTTTTTTTTGTTATTCATTGTTGTTCTATTGACTCTCCAGTGCCATATTCCTAACATAAGTTCTAACTTTAATTTTAATAGTGCAGCACCAATTATACCAGATCTAAAAAATAATAAGCTGAATCAAATTAAAAAGTTAAGAAAGAGCACAATTTGCAATGTTAACTGAACTTAAATTCCTCAGAATCAAATTCCTTCTCCTGTTGCTATGCAAGTGAACAGAAACTAGGATGAGCGACGTTCTGCTCCCAAAAAATATGTCTTGGACATTCAGTTATTGTTTATGTTAAAATATAAATTATATTGTTAAAAAAAATGCTAATCCCCCCACAACCATTCAAGGGCAAAAAGTGTAGTCATAGCCACTGTTAATACAGTGTTAATCAATGTATTGCTATTAGCCAACATGTTATTCTGAGCCAGCAGGTGTTTGAATGTTATGAGTAGGAATCTCAGTTAGTCAATGAGAAAAATCACTGTTATCGAACAGTTTCTTTCTTTCTTTCTTTCTTTCTTTTTTTTTTTTTTTCTTTTTTTTTTTTTTTAAGTATTATACTCTCCATTCCAACACTTTGTAAGAAAAAAAAAATCTTAAAAAATTGCTGAAGGCTGTTCTGAAGTCCAGATATTAGATCATTACGAATATGAAAAATTCAGATTTTGGACTTTTTATTATAAATGCTGTATTAAAGTAAATTGGTTGAGCACTTTTTGTAGAAAGCATGAACAATATCATTTCTAGTATTGGAATTAAAATTTTGGATCTTAAATCAAATTTAAAAAATACTCATGTATAGAAATTTATTCCCATTTCATTAAATATTTATCTCATATACAAGTTTGACATGTTTAAATTGCGTTTATTTAATATAATTCTTAGACTTCTGGTTTGGTTACAATATTAAAAAATTTAAATGTAATATCCTTTGTTCAATTTGATAGAGTTCTGCTATAAATTAAGTTAGAAAAAGTGTGTTGGAATATTACATGGCCTACATAATGATAAGAAAACACTGTTAAGAGGTTTTGGATATGATAGTTTTCTAAAAATTAATGGGCAGCAATTCATTGGTACTACTTTCCACATCTTAACTCTAAAACATATTAAAGACTTAATTCTAAAATATGCTGTATGCACATTATCTTATGTTTTTACTAAGGTGTTTGACATTTGTTAAGTTACTTTTTTTTTTTTTTTTTTTTTTTGTTTCATTTCTGTTTTTAGAGTAAAGGATTCATGACAACACGCTGGAGTATTGGTCATACAATCTTTGATCTAGTCTAGATACATCTTTTTCCTGACGCATCAAATTTCATAGCCATGGAAGATGTAAGTTTTGTTTAAATGATTTTGCTGAAACTTTTGCAAAAATTATGCTTTTATGTTTAATCAGATTTGCATGAAAACACGGGAGAGTCTGAAAGATACTGCCATATAATGTAACTGGAAATTTAAAGGGAAGTTGAGTAATATGTTTCATGTGCCTTGCAAGTTGTTATTGGATTTGAAAATCTGTTTAATACATTTAGTTTTGACATTATTAATGTGCTTTATTGGATTTGAAAATCTGTTTAATACATTTAGTTTTGACATTATTAATGTGCTTTTCTCTCTTTTTTTCATTCATGATTTTGATATCATGCTTGAATGCTTATGGGGGATGGTGAAGACCAATTTTTATTCTATGAAACTAAAAACTTTTAATGACATTCATTAATGAATTACCATGGGATTCAGTCCATACTGCTTGTTGTGTGTTGCTGTGTCACGGAGAGCATGATCCAACTGATGCATGTGTGCATTTAGAAACACGGTGACTGGATTGAAGGTATTTACTAACTCAGGTAAAATAAAATTACCTGACTTGTACATGTGCAATATGCTTTGTATTGCCATATCTACTTATATGTAGCTTGCATTAAAAATTATTATATTCATTGAAGTGGTAACATTCATGTTGCTTGTCCTGTATAAGTAGAAATAATGGATTTCATTAAATGTCTAAAATTTGTATTATTTTTATGTTCCAAATTTTCATAAATTTACTTAAAATTGAAAATATTTTTGTATTGGCTATTGTGAAGATTTTTCAGTTTATTAAGCCATGTTGGGGAACTAAATCATTTTGCTATGCTATTTTTGAAGCTAGAACTTACTCTGTTTCTGTTTTCAAGGTCTTGGCTCCAAACAGAGTTAAAAGCAAAAGTTCATAGTTTTGCTGGATGAACACTCCACATATGTAAAAATGAAATAATCACCTGTTAGCATTTCTTAAAATGTTTTATCTGTCCATCTTTTAACCCCTTGTCTTATGATTTGAATTACAAGAGTGCATGCCTTACACACCAACAAGGTTGGTCACACATCAAGATATTTTATGATTTGGCTAAGCATTTAAACTGGAGGCAACTTCTAGCATCAGTTATGTCTAAATACTTCACTTTCCTAAATGATTTATGTTTCACTTTCCTAAAAACTGTATTTTTGCAA
The DNA here is from genome assembly GCF_044657685.1 of Stegodyphus dumicola. Lineage (NCBI taxonomy): Eukaryota > Metazoa > Arthropoda > Arachnida > Araneae > Eresidae > Stegodyphus > Stegodyphus dumicola. Next base: position 134,462,716 of record NC_140771.1, on the reverse strand, counting down.
AATTGACTGACATTAAAGATATATTTCTAACGTCCCGCTTATATTGCTGAATAGCCGAACTGAAGAACTGATTGCTGTTTCACCCATAGTAATCAAATAGACTGTTCTGTTATTAATACTTCATCTTTGTTTTCATTTCTGACCTACAAAATGCTAAGAAGTTTCTTTGATCAAGTAACGGAAAATAACAATTGCTAGCTTTTAAATGTAGTTTGACCATCTGAAAAATACTAGTGAAAAACCAGACAAATCTTGCACTTGTCTTTTGATAAAGCTATTGTTTGCAAAATGGAAACATTTAACTATCGGGTTGTAACGAAAGTTTTCAACCAAAAAACGTTCTTAATAAAGTTAAAAAAAAAAAAAAAAACGTGAAACCAGTACCTCTAGTGCAGGTAGTAATCACCACCCAAATGTATGATTTTCTGCTAACATTTTGATAGCTTTTCAAAGCCTTCAGCCCAGAATGGAATATAGCACCAGCAAGGTGTAGCTGCAGATGTAAAAAAAGTAGAAGTCCAAAAAAGCAATTTCAGGGCTGTACAGTGGGTGTTGCAAAAGATCCCATTCAAGTCTGTACAGAGTCCAGCTGGTGAATGCAGACACATGTGGTCTTTCATTATTTTGATGGAGTATGTTACCTTCTTGCGCCGGAACTCAGTTTGACATTTTTCTTTGATAGTAGCATCAGCATGGACTAGTATCTTGCTGTACACCTTACTGTCAGGGGTTTTACCTTTTTCCAGATACTATTTGTGTATAATACCACGGTTATCCCACCAGATACAAAGCATGATCTTTTTATTAGTCAAAATTATACTTTGCAATGCTGCCGACAGGTTCACTGCATGCAGAGCAAGCCACTGTTTGGTTTTTGTTGTTGAAGTGAATCTGCTTTTCATCAGAAGTGTTGATTCGGTCCAGAATTTTATCCTTGCATTGATATTCGAATGGATTAGTGCAGGCCTGAACATGTCTGTCTGTATCTGCTTCGTCTCATGCGGCACCCAGTAATTGAACTTGTATGTCAAGTTTATGCGATGCATAGCATGAATGATGGACATGGCACTAACATCTAATTCCTTAGCAAGCTCTCGAGTAGTTGCATACTGATCTTTTTCTGCAAGTTCTGGCAGGCAGGCAGGCCTCATTAACATCAGTAGGACGGCCAGAGCATTCTGTTTCTTCTATGTCATAGTCCTTGTTTTTGAACTTTCGATACTAAACCATCACAGTGTTATATGATACAATGTTAGTACCAAAAGCTGTTCACATGATTTGGCGAAATTTTGTAGCTGACTTTTTGCAATAGAACTGGAAATAAATGATGTTTCTAATGTGGTAGCCTGATAGTTCTATTTGTGACCCAATTCTACTTGACAATATTTTTTTACAAATTTTACAACACAGTGTACTAAAGCAAGTGCCTTTCTTTCAAATATCAAAAATCATTTGACAAAATGCGTTTAAACAGGCGAATGTGATCTGTTTAGTGGACAATATTTGCAGTGGTGGGAAACTTTGATTAAAACTCGATATTTGCAAAAATCTGTTGAACTGCATCATTTTTCTGAATACTCGAGTTTCTTAACTGCCCTCATTAGAGGAATTCATTTGAATTGTTGGCTTCAGTTCAACCATTATTGTACATAATGGAAACTATATTTTCATGTCGTCCCAGTCTACAGGAAACCAAGTCTTGTCTATTTTTTGTCTGTTGCTTGTCTATTTATTTAAATTGCATGCTGTATGGTTTACGTGCTTATGTTTTCATGCAGAAAGTAAAATATCACTACTGTCAATATTATTATTTAAAATACCTGTTAAAGCATAGTTTAAAATGTTAGCAAACTTTTATTACCCTCATCAAAGCTTAGTATTCTTTCTGAAGACATTTTCAAGGGTATCTAATATTCAAGAAATATATCTTCACATTCCAATGTAGACAGAAAAATTGATAAGTGTTTTGTTGCATGTAGCTCAAAGAATATAACTAGCTCATGTCTGTCACATGTTGTGTTTACTTTTGGCCCTATTGACGTACCACATCTCTCATATGCCATAGTTAATGCAAGGTGTTAAATTTTACAGCTAACAAATGCAGAAAGCCTGGAGTTAAATTTTCAAAGTTTATAGTTGACAAAAGAACTGAATGTAATCATACAGTGATGTGTGCTGTGCTGGATATGTGCATAACATATTGTTTGTTCTGCATTGCTACTTTTACCTGAGTGGATTCTCTTTGCTGAAGTGAGTTAAGGGGTGATAAAATATAAATAGAATACAAAGTCTATAATGCAGACTCGTCGGGACTTCGGTAATTCTGGATTAGGGCTTTTTTTCGGATTATAGATCATCAATTTAAATCTGGTAAGATGGCATGAAGAAATTATACAGTTAAAAATATGAAATCGTAATTTATGAAATAAAGAGCAATTATGATCTAAAGGGTATCAAAATTTACAAAAAAAAACATAATATTTATTTGTTTACTTTATTAAACATTTCTTTCATATTAAGTTGCTATTTTTTTTTCCCCTTTAATACTTTTTATAAACTATATATCTTTCTATAAACAGACATAATTACTTGTTCAGTTACAAAGTTCCACTGTTCAAGTCCTGTAAATGCTGTGTCGAGTATACCAACTGACTTGTCAATTGAAATTTTTTCGTTTTCAATAACCTCTCTGTCACTTTCTTTGCTATACGGTATTTTCTGGATCTAGAACCATACTACAGATTTCGCTGTCCATTTATTGAAGATTGGGGCATTGTCATTGCAATGAAAAACTTCTGCTATATCACCTTCATTTATTAACACATTTCCACATTTCTTTACAAAATTTAATAACTGGAAAATTTCGCCTTTGGTTTGCGATGTCCGAAAACCTTCAAATTTGCGGCTATCATCTTCATCGTCCTCACCATGAAATATGGTAGCTGGCCATAAATTATGCCATGCATTTTTTAACGTATCTGGAGACACATCCTCCCAATGCGCATGTGCAAACGTGCGTTAATGCGTATGTGTAAACGCATTACACGCATGCGTAAAGCATACAAAAAGAAAACTTTGTGGCTTTGAGTTTCGGATTATAGATCATTCCAGATAGTGGATGTCTGTATTACAGACTTTGTACTGTATTATGCTTTTAATATTGAATTTATGATCAATTGCTCTAAAATTAAAAATTAATTTTTTAGTTTTTTAAGTTCCTTACTATATATTAAAGCAGAATGAAATTCTGCTATGCTACATCAAAGTGGCGGGGTGTGTCACTGGGCAGAATGAGCGAAGTATGTTGGGAGCATAACTCCTGGTAGGGCCACCTTAGACATGAAGGCCATTTCAATATGCCCAGCTAAAGCATAGCAGGTGAAGATCCTTCAGGGGATTACTGTCTTAGTGATCGGGTATCACAATCCTAGGCCTTTTTCATCCTTTCTATCCTTTTTCCATCTCCTCTCAAATGCTAACTTTTCTCTTTTTCTTCTGCTTTGTGGTATTCCTCTTCCGAGGTTGAGGTTTGTTATGAGAAACTAGAACTGTTCTTGTCTCTAGTTTTCGAATGGTGAGAAAACTGCGTGCGTGGAGATCCATGTCACTGGAAAGGAGGGTCCTGGTAGTTGAAGGACGAGGTACTGTCCCCAACACACTGCTTTGGCTTCTACTTCTTCTAAATGGGAGGCACTTTATTGTACTCATGAGTATCAATCGGCTGGCCATTGGTCCTTTTGTCAGTGGCTTGGGGACAAGCTCTCGGGAGTACCTGCTTTTAGGAAAGCTGACTGTGGGGCTTCAGTTTGCATATAAACCTGGTTATCCTTGGTGCAGGAATCTGAGTCTCCTTGTTAGACTCTGTGGTGGGTGGGGATGCGGGGTTCGAATTTTTATTTCCTTCAAATATGGCTTTGCAAAATTTTATTACACTTCATGAAACTGCCAAGTAATCATCTAGTAAAAGACCTCAAACTACAGAAAGTACAGAAAACACTAAAATTGTTCCCCTATTTTTGGTTATGACAAGATCTGCTGAATTGCATAAAATGTCACATTTCCTTGTTCAAAAATATATAAAAGCCTGTGCAGTGTTTGTATGTAGAATGTTTCGAGCCACCCCTTCAGCTGAGACATGAGTAGTTGTCTCTTCACTATTACTTCAAAAACTGTTTCACATCCTGATAATTGAGCCAACTACTTAGTGCTCGATAGCCAGTTTTATTTGCTGTACCAAGTGCATCTTTCTTGTATTCCTGCTTTGGGATTATGCGTTCAACAGTGGATGCAAGAACATGGCTTCTAAGAGGTGAAAGTTCCAGCAGTAAAATATTTGGAAATCCTCCTTGGAAATATGCTTACATTGAGCTTCTCAACACATTTTCCAACTTAGCTAAAGATAACACCAATGATGATGTGTACAAGCAGATTTTCTATGAACATAGACAGGCTTTCAATGACTATGTTGCAGTGTATACAGATGGATCTAAGTCCCAGGATCACGTCGGCTCTGCCTTCGTGTGCAGGAATACTGTTGAGGGAAGAAAACTTTATCTCGCTTATACCATCTTTACTGCAGAGATTGTTGCTTTGCTATTAACTCTATCTTTCATAGGTAAACAACATATGAAAAATTTCATTAGTTACACACACTCGCTTTGTGTGCTAAAAGCTCTTGAATCCTATGTGGATAACACAAATCTGTTAATCTTAGAAGTTCTGAAGTTCAGTGTTAGCTTAAAAATCAAAGGTTACCAGATCCTTTATTGCTGGGTACTAAGCCTTGGCTTGGTACCCAACAATAAAGGATCGACAATGACCTTGTCGTGCTTCCATTTTATCCTTCTGTTAGCTATAAAATTGCACGGATTCTCCAGAAATTCAATTTTCAAGTCGGTTTCTCGCCTATTAATAAAATTCACCCTTCGATTCTAAAAGATTGCGTTTCTGTCTTGAATTCTTGGGGAATTTATAGTATATCGTGTCAGTGTGGTTTAAGATATATTGGCCAAACAAAAAGAGCGTTAAAGTTTCGTATCAGGGAACATGAATCTTATGTCAGAAAAGGCGAAATTAACAAGTCTTCAATAGCGGATCATAGTTGGACATTTAACCATAATTTTGACTTTGGGTCTGCAAAAATTATCCAAAAGGCTTCTTCCATAGGTGAATTGGATTTTCTTGAGGCTTTTCATATTCACAAAGATTTAGCATGTTTAGTTAATGATTTTAAGTCCAATCCAGTCCTTCCTAATGCCTTTAAAATTTTACTATCTTAATTCAGTTATTTTTGCCGAAAGATGGCGTTACATCCTCGCATTTGGTATTACCAGAGGGTATAAAAATCTGTTCAGTGGTTGCTTTCCATTATTCGAAGTTCAGATTTTGAGCGTGAAGGTGCATTTGCCCCTCGCTCCCTATTTTTAACTTCGCCATTTTTCTTGTCCTTTGTGTTACATGTTTGATCAGATAGCCTGGCTCAGTAAAAGTAGGCGGCCAGTGCAACTCTGATTAAAAATTTGGTTACAACCACGTGCAGTGCTGATAAGGACCACGTGTTTCTAAGACTCCTTTCCCTGTATTTTTCTTCTTTCTTGTTATTTCTTTCTCCTGAGGAGGAGGGACCTTTAGCTGCCCTCGAAATCGATTGAGTGTTTCAAATTTCTTACGCTAAATACAAGGTTGTTTTTACGATTTTGATTGTCACATTAGCATGTTTCTCTTCTATTCTACTCTAATAAAGGATCCATTGGTGTTGTGGGAAACGAACTGGTGGATGTCACTGCAAAATATGCCTGTTCAGCTAACCCGTTCCCTATTCATATAACAACACTTTGATTAGGAGGAAAATTTTGATGAAATGGCAAAATCTTTTGGATGCACAGTTAACCAATAAATTACGAAATACAAAACATAAAATAGAACATTGGAAATGTACCCTATATCGAAAGGAGGAGGTCCTTCTGACCTGATTAAGAATTGGTTTCACAAGGCTAATACACAAATACCTATTGATGGGTGAAATTGAACCAGTTTGTGCTAAATGCAACACTGTTTTAACCATTAAGCACATTTTAATTGATTGTCCAAATTTTAATTGCTTTCGAAATTTTTATTTTAATACTTGGGAGATTTCAGCAAAAGATTAAGTTGGTAAAGAACCACATTCTAACATTTTTAACTTTTTAAAAGCTACAAAGCTTTACCATGTTAATTGTATGCCCTGAATCCAATTTGAGTTTCAGAAGATCTAACTGGGATCTAGTTATATTCATATTCATCAGAATTTATCCTTTGACTATAGAGTTTACTATCTGTATTTCATGGTTTTCAAAAATTAGTAAAAAAGAAAATTGTGTGTTTGATCTTATAGCTTGCTATTTTATACCTATATGTAACATTGTATTAAATTTCCAATCATGACTCGTGAGTATGCACTGAATGGTGCATGTGTTCTTGTCTTTATTTGTTTAAGTTTTGAAAATACATAATCTTTTGTTTGGCGCAATATTAATCACCATGCGTTTTGTGCCGAAAAGTTCCAACCAACCAACCTAAATTTTCTGTGCTTTTCAAATTTCTACCATTTTCCTAGAGAAAAATGCAAATATCTTTCGGATATTCTTACCTAACATTTTGTTAATTATTTAACTTAACATTTTGTTAAGTACTTACTACTTACCTTATTGATCCAACTTTTTTTCACATTGCTTGTCTATTTTTATTCATTACATTTTTCTTCGCAGACTGATGGCGGCTAAGTGAAATATCCCATTTTACCATGTAGATTCTTCTTATCACCCTTTTGTTGTTCCAGACATTCTTTTATCTGATGCAGAGTAAAAGTGCACTGTCACTCTCTTTCCATTCGATACAAGCAAATTTCTACCAGCATACTATTTTGACAAAAAAAAATTTGGATTTTACCAACTGTATCATCTTATCATGAAACATTTCTTTTTTTTCCTTATTTGATTAACCCTAAAGGTAGGAAATGCATATATGGAAGATAAAGTATATGCGAATTAAAATTACAATTTAAATTAGCAATAGCCAGTTAATTAAATTAGCCAGTTAAATTAGCAATAGCCAGTTTATATTTAATTTGGTCATTTCCCTCTCTGTTCTAAAAATATTGTTAACTGTTTCTGGACTGTGTTCTGTCTAGATCAGTCCGTATAATATGACTTACATAACATTGAAGATGTAACTAATTCAGAACTTGAACTTGAAATTTTGAGAATAAATCTTTCTCTTAGTGAACTTTCATATTGAATAGCTATGCTCTTTTGCATATCCCTCTGTTCTTGCTAAGACACTGCCTTGCTGCTCTATTCCTACTACAGTATCAGAAAGGTAAATATTTTTTAATAGGCATGACTAGAGTGCCAAGTGAATTGTGTCTGTAAATGTCAATTGAAATAAAGATGAATATTTATTTGCCTCAACTGCCAAGTTTGTTTTTTTTTTTTCAATATTGATCAGCATTCTATGCTATCAATATTGCTAAGTTTGCTGTATTGCATATAGTTACTGAAAACTTAGTGTATTAAAATTATTTTTTGCTAGTGAACAGGATTTTCATTACTGCATATAATGTCTGAAAGAGATTATAACATGCATTAAAAAATTTCTACTCTTTAAGTACCTTGAAAGGTGTTGCAGCAAAATAGTTTTTGAAGCAGTGGTTGGCAAATTAACTTTTAAATTTTATAAACTAATAATGTATGTTTATATTAGATTTCTGTTGCAATGCTTAAAGTTTCAGTAAATTTAGATATGTTTTGATAACTGAAAACTGGCATCTATTAATGTATTTATTTTGTGGCTGTTTTTACTTTTATATCGTCCAAGGATTATATTAGAGGCAGTTTTATCTTTGCTGATTTCTGAAATTTATTTTTAGTATTTATTATTAATATGAAAATATATATTTGTTTAAATGAAGCTTTAAAAAAATTGTTGTGGATGTTTAGGTCTGCTTTTTGCAGTTTATGAATTAACAATTTTACAGAAAAAAACAAAAACTGCGTTTGAATTTGCTTTTGCTAAAGTGACTGGTCATTTGAAGTATTTTTTTTTTTTTTTTTATTGTTAAACATTTTGCTTGATATGTTGAAAGCGTAATGCTTCATTGTCATTTAAGCTTTTTAAAATATGAATCATTAGATTCATATTTTAAAAACTGTTTGTTTGTTGATATTACTGTTGTTTACTTCTATTTGATATTACTATTATTTTGTTTTCAGTTGGTATTACTATTATTTTATATTCACCAATGTACTTCATTTTAAACTTATCCGATATATGATTGGACCAATATTTTTATATTTCAGTTTCTGTCAAGATACTAGGCAAAATGCATTAGGTTATTTATTACAAAAGTAAGCATATTTTTTCATTTTACTTACTAATTTTTCTAAATACCTTATGGTATGTATATTTTAGTTTTTTTTTTTTTTTTTTTTTTTTTTCCTTAAATGCTTTGTAATATACTGAACTCTCCTGTGATGACCACCTTTTGTAGACAGCTAACTGCATGAGAACATTAACAAACACTGGTATTAAAAATTACCTCTGGGGTGTCCAAAATCATCTGAAACCTTGAGTGGTTTTTGAAAAGCATTCACTGTTTGTATAAAGGCATTTGAGAATCAATCATTATTATTGAAAATGCGTGATAAAGAGTTAAAATCAACAAAAATGCAAAAATTATTTTTCATCATAGTAAAAAAGTTAAATGAACTCATCTGTATTTTCACATATCATCAGATGATAATTCATGTTAAGAAATCTCTATGGGCTGTTTGTCTTGCTTCATTGTCTTGCAGTCCTTGTGTGAAGAATTGTTGTTAAAAAGGTTAATCAGTTGCAAAGAAGATGAGGTTAACCACTTGTTGAAGGTTAAAATAATCATAAGACAAAGCAGAGTATTCATGGACTGATGTCTCCACAAAGTGCTGAACAAGCCATACAGTATTATTTACAGGATTCAGAGAAGCCTTCTAGGTTTGGTTGTGTGAGGGTTGCAACAGGCAAGCATTATTTTGACACTCAGTTGTGTCTCCGCCTTTGTATCTTTCATGCATATTTTTTAATTTTATTAATTGTAGGTGACTTTTAACCAATTTCCTCAAGGAATGAACAGAATTTTTGTGTTTGAAGTTGAAGGAAGTCTATGATTTGTTTCATGTAGGATATCTGATGGTATAATTTTAACATCTTGTAGAATTCCAAAAGTGTGTACTTTCTTCATTGGTTAGATGAAAACAAATCCCAATGTGACATGCAGTTCACCTTCTTTCATGTTTCTGATATTAATATAAGTTACTTTTCTTCATTCTCAGTGAAAAATGGGTTAATCTTGTAACTACTATTGTAAAAATCATTGCATTATGCAATTATTTCTAAGTAAAGTACAGTGCTCATTTAAACCCTTTCAAATGTCAAATATGAATTTGGTGAAATGTTTTGATTAGTTGCTGTTTTAGAAATAAAATATGCATTTTGATTGCCTTCTTTTATTAGAGAAGAAAATTCTAAATCTGAAGGCTATGGCAGGTGAAGCATGCAGAACTAAGACTTGTTAATAGAACATATTGTGTCAGTTGATAATTTTATAACATCATACATTGAGTAAAATAACTGATAAGTATAAAACAGCTTGTTAAGAAATATGAATACTATTTGAAGAAAAATTTTAGATAATTTAAAAAGCTGGAAGCATATTTTATTTATTTATTATTATTATTTATTTATTTTTTATTTTTATTTATTTATCACACACATAGCAGTGTAGAAGTACAAGTAGTCCTTCTTCAACACAGCATCCTGTAACACGGTTTCACTGCAACACGATTCATAAATTGCAAGAACCCTATAACAATATACAACAGGGATAAGATTAGATTGTCTTTAAAGAAATTGTTTTAGTTCTCATTTTATCAATAGATGTCGCCGGTAGCTTAACTCATGTTCAGTCTTTCTTATCTCAACTTATCTAATCACTATATCTTATCTTGTTCATTTCACTTTTGCAAATGAGGATGATGGTTCGGTAAAACCATCGAAACTAGTCCTGTGAAAATTTGAAAACATAATACTGATTTTTGTTGTTTGACTTCTAAATTAATGTCTAGCCCTATATTGAGAAATTTAAAATGACTGGGTAAGAACTAGTAAGCAAAGTAAAATTAGGGATTTTGTAAAGATGGAAGAAAATGGCAGAACTTTAAATGAAGAAAGAAATAATGAAAGTGAAAGCGATCTCATTCCACTGAAAAAACATTCTCTGTTGATTATACTGAGTAATGACAAAGAAGAAATTTATTACACTAAAGTTGTATTAAATTAAAATATGTAATATTCTTTGTTGTGTGTTAGGCCCACCAGCGGCCGAGCGGTAAAGTCGCTGAACACTGGTAGTTCGGTCCGAGGTTCGAATTTCGCGAACGGGCTGGCTGCATGGGCGTTTTCGTGGTTTTCCCCATGTGTAACGTGTATACGAGCCAGTTTCCCTTAGAAAGTCCTCCACGAAGGCATCCCTCCCCTTAGGCAGGTAGCCCTAGTGTGCTTTGCCATAATTAAATACACCACACCACCTTTGTTGTGTGTTAGCCCCTTTTTATATTGGCTCTGGGTCTCGTACAACATGATTTCACACAACACGGCATTTTCTAGGAACTGTGTTTCTACTGTGTTATACGAGGGTTACTTGTATTGGCATTATATTAGCAACATTATGGTAATGATAATCTTAAATTGAAGCATTTTAGTTACTCATAATAAAGAAACAATTCTAAAACAATTGAATTTCGGCCATAAAGACCAAACATTGTTCAGATCATTGTTTTTACAAGTATTTCATAAAAGCATTATCAGTATGATTGTCAATCCATACATTTTACAAGCATTTTAAATCTTGCAGTTATAAACATTTCAATCATTTACCAAACCACAAGGTTTAAAATTTCAAAGACAAAATTGCACTTAAATTATGTGTTAAAGCATCTAATATGTGTAATCTATCCAAGGAAATTAACATGCGAATTGCAATGAAAATGGTATAAAAATTGCCTCTTTTTTGAGAAAGTGGCATGTGTAAAGTATATACCATGTTTATAAATATGTAAATTTTAAATACAGTATCTATATGTTTATATTTGTTAAATTAATATTACATCTATCTAAATATTATAGTATCAAAATAAATGAAAATTATTTGTTTTATGAAATTTCAATTGTCTGTTTTTCTGCTCTAAAAAGTTAAATTTAATGTTTAACCATATTTTTCTGAAACGCAAATAATCAGTTTTAAGTAAATTTTGCTGAATAAATTTCACTAAAATTAAAACATTTTCAGCTGAAGTAGAGATTACATGCAAAGCTTCTGAGAGATTTGATTGCTGACATTGAAGTGATATTGGGAGTTGTTCTAGGTGTTGGGAGGGTGTGTTCTATTGTAGTATTATAGTCATTCGTACAGAAATGTCCTGTCATATATTTTAGAGATGCCTTGGTCCAGAATTTATATTCATGCTATATTGCATGTTTTCATGAAACTTGGGTGAGGGAAGTGCTTTTCTCCATGTAAAGGATTCTGATGCATGGAAAGAGTGTCTAACTATAAGCTTAGCAGGGCATTTTCAGGTATAACTGAATCAAGGAAATAAAAGAAGGCGGGGAAGCAATTCTGTATCGTCCATTCTACTCGGCCAGTTGCTGAAATTCAGCTTGCATTTTTTATGTCTTGAAAGCATAACATAAGATATATATTTGATAACATAAGATATATTTATATGCAGTGTTATTCTAATATACTTATTCTGACATAAAATTGGAATTTTTCTGAAAAAGCATGGCAATTTTTTTCCATATTTCAATTCTAAGACTCAACTTATGCATTCAAATATCGAATTTTATAAATTGTGATCAGAAATTTAAGGAAAAATTTGAGAATTAAGTTTTGCTCACTTTTTTTACATTGTGCCAAGAGTAATTCACTTGGAGAACTTCCTAGTTTTTGGCAACATATTTCACTTTTCTTTTCATTCTTAATCTGCCAAAGTCTCAGTTCTTCTTTCGTAGAAATATTTTTGCCATATATTACATTTTTTAATCACTGTTGAAATTTTTTCCCTTTTCAAATTTTACTGAATTGCTGTAGATATATTACTGAATTATATTCCTTTAAATAATTATGTAAAAAATTTAATTTTATACATTTGGATTGTGTACTTTTAATTATTTATTAATAAATTTTTTCAGTGTTTTTTTATTTATTTTAACTGCATTTCCTTTTAAAGAGTGCTTTGTGAACCAGTGTACACCGTGATGCATTTAAAAACTAGATGTCTTAAAAAAAGGAAATATAGTAAGCACAATTCGTACGTCTTTCTGTGAGCCGTTCTGGAAGAATATATAAATGAAAAAGATGATAATAGAATTTTAATTTAGGAGGAGATGCATGTATTGTTTATGCGGTTTTTCATTGCCTTGGCTTTAAACAATTTTGTTATTGTGACTTTTTTTATATATTATTACATTTTTACCATCTTACTTTTAAGTTTGTTAAAATGTTATGCGTATTTCAGAATAAGTTTAAATATTTCATTTTTTAAATCATAAGAATTAAATAGTGTAATATAAAAAAAAAAGAGTTCGCAAAAAATTATTTTTGAGTTTTTAATACTTTGCCAATTTTTTTGACATATTCTACAAATATGTCTGCTGTCATTCACTTTTTTGGGCTACATATTGTCAATAGTTGTGAAACATCTTGGTTTTTGTAACATTCTTAAGAGTAGTCTTCTATTTTTTCCTTATTTGCTCAATATAAAATAGTGAAGGGATTTTCACCGTGATACTGAAGGTCTTCAGAGGTGAGGTATTTTAAAAACTGGAGAAGAAAGAAATGACTAGTTTCATCAACATTTAAATGTTTTTAGATGGTATAAATGTTTTTTACTTGATTGTTGAACTTTGGATAAATTCTTAATCATTTGGCTGAGACATCTTTGGGTTTTCAATTTACGATATAACATTCTGTGAGACATGTGTAAATTTATACAGCCCTTCAGTGAAAAAATAATCATCTTTTGCATTCATCCACAAAGTTGTATCTTGGCCCTTTTCAGTTTACATAGGCCCATTTGCTTAACTACTTGATGTGCTACACTGCCTGAAAAATTTTAATAAAATACGGTTTGAACATTCAGATATTTTGCTTTGAACATGCAACTTCTCTGAAATGGATTTTCTGCAGTTGTTCATTCTTCTAATTTCCTTCTTTCAGAAATATTTGTTTTCAGTGTTGACACAAAAACATTAGTTTTTAAACAGTTATATTTCCAATTATTATGTATTCTGGCCAAATTCTCAAATTTGAATTGTATCTTTCAGGAAGACCACCTTTCATTTTAAAGATATTTCACTTGCAGATTAAATTTCAAGCAAAGCTCATTGGACATACTATTGAGTTAAAACCTGTTTAACAAATGATAGAGGCTTGTTTTGGGCAATGCTGTGAGAGAGGATCCACTATCCAATTGCAACTCAATGATATGTTATATATCCAATTGCAACTTAACTTTGTATATATTGTTTATTTATCTATATCCATATCATGTACAGTATGGATGTTTTCCTGACACTCTAGTGAGCAATCAGCTATGTTGTTTACTAGGATTAAGTGAACTGTGAGTGCGGCATAGAAAATATTCCTAAATTGATTTGCTTCAGAGGGGCAAGAAAATTCTACCTCCAGTTTGAAAAGCAGTTGTTCACTGAGCTCTTGCACCTGCTGAATTTAGTTACTTTGTTATGTACAGTAATGGGTATAAAAAGCCTCCCCTCCCCCCCCCTTTTTTTTTTTTTTTTTTTTTTTTTTTTTTAATATTCGGGTTATCTTGCAGGTTTTGGTATTTTTGAAAAGAATGATCAATAAATTTCATCTCTGATAATGCCAGTTTGCAATATATTTGAGAAATATTCTAATTAGATTCTTAGATGTTTGTGGCAATAATTATTGTTTGTTATTTGTCTTGGAAGGGATGCTTTCTAAGAAAAACTGCTATGTATTCACATTATTTATGGAAAACATCAGCCTGTATGCCAGAAGCCAAATCCAGTATAAACTATTAGAATTCAGTGGATTTAATTGCTTGGCCTCTGATTGATGAAATATTCTCATATAAGAGCTGTTAGTGATTCATTTAAATATTATTATTTGCTGGTACTGTGCTTTAGTGTCTAAACTGTAAACCCAACATATGTGCATGTATATACGAAAATTCTAAAATAGATATTTATAGGTGTACATAAAAATAGAAATCTGTTTGAAACTTCATTGAATGAACTTTGTAACTGCATATGTTTCTAATTAGCCAGTATGAAAATTTTTAACATCAGAAAGAGAATATTAATGTAGTTCATTTATTTTGTTATGGGCTATCTCATCAAGGCTGTCTGCCCACTCTGGAGGTCTCTGTGAAGAAAACTCACTTATTGATGTGTTGGAATTTATAAAAATTCACTCACTCAGCCAGTTCAGAAATAAAGAAGTCAGAGCAAATTCTCATTATTTTGTGCTTTTTAGCCTCTGAGGCAAATAATATATTTCTATGAAGGTTTTTAATTGTGCTCAGTTTATCAGGACCACTATTTCGTCTAATCACTTTGGCGAACATGTGGGTGTCCTGAGAAGAATAGTGAGTTTACTTTAAAGTATGTCCGATGAAATTGTAGAAGATATGACAAAGATGGGAAGGATTTAATTACCCTTTATTCTTCATGGTTTGCAGCTGCTCCCACACTTCAGGATACAAAGACCAGTACTTGTGGTCTGAACTAAAAAAATAAGAACTACAAACTAACTAAATTTAAATAAGAGCTAAACTCAAATACTATACAAAGACTAGTATCACTAAGATTGGCCTTTTAGGTCTTTACGTATGTAATACACAAAATGCGGGAAAACTACAGTATGTCTTCAATATCAAGAGGACTAAATTTCTGGCCTGAAAGGTGGACAGCAACTGACTGAAAAGCGTGCATGAAATAAGGTGACGAGAAGTCTCTCCCTCTCTTAACTCCTTCTTGGCTAAAAGCCACAACTTAAATACTTAATAGTTTGCAAGCTCAATTTGCATACTAAAACTAACCGCGTTTATTCTGGCCGGAAGTGGAAAATAAGAGAAGACACTAAAGTTTTAAAATAAAATAAACTTTAGTAAAACATAAAATCCTTACAAGTTAATTGGCCTCACCTATGATAATCCCATATTTTTTGAAAGATTCTAGGACTAAGAAATAACATATTATGAAAAAGATAACTTATACATTCTACAAGGAAGATAGTTAATTTATCTAAATACCATACTGTAAGGAAAGCAAATATATAAAGTTTTATTTCAGAGGTTTGAAGTTTATTAACTATTGAAATATATTCTTAAATGTTTAAATAGATTTTCCAGAAGATCATTTTCAGGAGGAAAATTATCATATATTCTTAATATTATAGAATGCCAAATAGCTCATTCATTTGGGTAGTTAGGTGGTGAGTATTTCATAAGACAAAACACCTATAAAATCTGCAGATTAAAAAACCTTGCATTCAATCAAATTTTAATGAGCTGAATTGAAGGGACTTCTTAATCCCTTCAGTTCAAGGATGCTCATCAAAGTTTGTCTGAATTGAAAGGACTATGAAAAATTTCGTGCTGAAAAATTGTTTGACTAATTACATTTGAAGAAAATCTCGGATTCTTCATAGATATGCATATAAGTATTTAATTAAATAATAATGCTTTTTAATTAAATAATAATGTCTTGGGCATAGTAGTAATGCTGAACCTGTTAAAGCATAATTAAAAGCAAAAAGTTAATCATAATTAATTTAACCTATGATATTGTGGCAATTGAAATGATATAGGCATTCATGGATTAAGTGATGCTGACATAAAACCATACAGTTCCGTTAGTGAATTAGATTATACATCTCCACTTGAAAAAGAAACGATAATTTTTCCCATGATTATGACTATATTTCTCTTTCTTCCAATGATAGAAATATCTGGAAATGTTATTAGTGATGCAGTCCAAATGATATTAAAATATTACCTTTTAATTTCTGAATGGCAGTGTTTCAGATTTCTTGAATCAGCAAAAAGAGAGAAAGGGAAGCAGTTCAGGTTTATTTAATTACAAATAAAAATGTAGGATATACTGCTGAAATAAATTTTCTTGAAAATGTGTTTTTAAATGCTAAGAAGTGAAGTGAAGGTGACTAATTCATTCAAAAGACCATGGAAATGCAAATTACTCCACATTTATGGATTGTGTGAAGTTGGTTTGTGACATGACCTCAGGGATTGATTCATGACTTTTAGGGATAATATCAGACTTCAATTGCTAGGGAAGGGAAAAAGTCAAGAAACAGTTTCATTATCATTCAAAAACAAGTTTTTCTTATTAAATTCTGTGCATTGAAGAAATTTGCTTTATGTAGAAAGTTTACATTAAGTTTCTGTACAATTTGTTGAAAACATAAGTTTTACTATGTAAGTACTGGAATTTATTTAGTATATAATATATGTTCATTATAGAGAAATGCCGCAAATGTTTGTGCATCCACATTAAGATGTTTGAAATGTATTTGGCAAGGGGCATGGTAAATTCATGAAGAAGTCTGTTTCTTAATTTAGCTGCAAAAACTTAATGGTCATTCATATCAGGCAGGCTTTATAAAGCATGCTTATTGTTGACTAATTAATCTCTCATTTATAATTATTAAATATTATTTGTAACTTTACCACCCTTGATGAGGGCCAGTAATTTATTTTGTTTTTAGATATTGCAAAAGAATAGAAAAAATATAAACAAAAATATGAAAATGATGAAAGGAGCAAGCTATTCAAAATATAGGAAATAGAATGTTCTTATTCTATATTGACTGCATAAACAATCATTGCTGTTCCCCCCCCTTGTATACAGAATATAATTATAAAAAAAAGTTTTTGAAAATAAAAGAGAACAGTATTCTTTCTTGAGTATTTAAAAATAATTTCTGATATTAGCATTAGTTATTGAGCATAGTGTTATGATCCTTTATGTTTGTTTATTTTTATTTGTTTATATTTGAAGGTTACATCAAGTTGGATTATGCATTTTGTTCTTTTAAATATGCTACTGTGTATATAGTTATTTTAAATTTGTGACAAATTGATCAGTTTCATATTTATAGCTGTGGCATTTAATTTTATTATTTTTTATTATAGAATTTTATGTTATTATTTCAAATTTCTAAGACTGTGTTACACTAAAAAAGTTGTTGTAATATTATCTCATAGCCGTTTTGCAATTTGTCTTGAATGTTTTTTTTTTTCTTTTAGTATCTATTTTAGATAATGATATATTACAGGTTTTCTACTGACCAATATGAGAAAGTACCATTCTTTATTTTTGGAGACTGTAATTTTTGCCTAGATACCAAAGATGCAATACAGGTAATATCTTCAGAAAAATAAGTTTGCATAGTAATTATAACATTTATATGTTAGATAAATGGAAATAATTATAACAAGATAGCTAAACATTGTTTATTCTGTACTTCTACTAGCTGTTGTTATGTATTAGAGTTATAATATGTATAATCTTACAGTTACATATTTTGCAGTAATATTCCTCTAAAATATCTGAGACACAAATTTTTGTAGTTTATAGTTAGTCATGCAAATAGAATATTCAGATTCGTTAACAGATATCTTAGTATATATTATTTTCTAAAATTGAAGGAATCTACAAGTAACATTGAACTTGCCAATTTAGTTTGAGTTTTACATAGTTGTAAAAAAAGTTTTAATTTCCATGTTTGCAAAAGAATAATGCACAACTTTAAAAAATGAGCAAGAGCTTCAAGTTCTAGTAATATATATGTTTCTTGTAATATTAGAAGGTGGAGTGAACATAGTTGTGTATGTTATTTGAATTAATTTGTTGAGGTTTTTAAAATCTTAGTGATAAAATCACTGGTTTACAAGGGAAAAAAAGCTGGTGATAAAATCTGAATGTGCATATTTTCTTCCATATTTTATTTTTTGTTTACTTTACCCCCCCCCAACTCCAATTTTTTTTTTAAATGACCAACATAAGAGTTTCGAGAAAAATCAATTTTTATTTATTTTTAGATGTATACAAAACAACATATTTCACCTTTATACTGAATGTATAATGGCCTACCATACTTTTCCTTTCCTTTGGAAATTTTTCTTTAAAATTTCAAAAGGTTGAAACAAAAAAAGGTTCAAAAGGTACCATTGCTTGCTTTTTAGCATCAGACATGACGAAGCTTCCACCCTTGTCCTTTCAATTACTGCTCTCAGATTGATTTTGATTGAAAGCAACAGCTGTCTTTTTCTTCTCTCTAATGAATTCATCTAATGTGAGCTGTTCATTACTGTATGTTATGGACAGAGATCAATCTCATTATTTAATAACCACACCATGTAGGTGTCTATGAAAACTGGAATTTCATTTGCAGTAACACAGTTAATATGTAATTTTTTCGTATATTAAATGTGCCCACCAATGGGCGAGTGGTAAAATCGCTGAACAGTGGTAGGTATGACCTGGGTTTGATTACAGGCGAACATGCTAGCTGCTTGGGCATTTTCATGATTTTCATCATATGTAACGTGTATATGAGCCAGTTTCCCTTAAAATGTTCTCTACAATGGCATCCCTTTAGGCAGATAGCCCTAGTGTGCTCTGCCATAATCAACTAAATCAAACCATATATTAAATATTGACCTCTTTATGTTTATCATTTGTATGTTGCAACACAAGCTAAAATATTAAGAACTTTATAGTCAGTAAGGAGATTTTTGTATCTGCAGATGTGAAAAAACTGAATTCCAAAGAATAGTAAATGACAGGTTAATATGTAATTAAGTGAAAATATTAATTCTGTTGGTGGAGATTTCCGAAACATAGGGAAGGGAAAACTACTGTAACACAGCTAGAATTATCTATGATATGTGTTTTTCATAATAAACTGAATTGCCTGTTTATTTTTATTCCTCTAGATTAAGTATTACAAAAGCCATGTTCCGAATTTCCTTGATATATCCAGAATACTAAAAAAATCATACTTTTGTTGGACCATGTGTCAAGAAATGCCAGCTAAAGGTGCTAAAAAGGTGTTGTTAAATAATAAATTAAATATTACTACCATCTGAGTCATTGACTTGAGATGACATCTGAGTCATCTCAGCCTAGTATAATGATATTATACTAGGCTGAGATGGCCAATATGTATTTTGCTTATAGGTCTATGGATAGAAATGGATGTATGTGAAATTGAACGTAAGATATATGTACTGCACTAGCTATTTAACACATCTTTAAGGTCTTTCAGTCCAGATGTAATAAGTATGCACAACTAGTGTTTATCTCCTTATAGAGACAATTACTAGGAATAGGAGATTACAGCCAGCATGTAGAATTTCCACACTGGTTTTTGTAGTTATGTTCTGAAGGATGAATTTTTCCATTGCGGGTATGCATATGTAGGTATATGACAAGCCATATAGCTTTATACTATAAAACTATAGTTCACTATAAATGTTTGCATTGGTACTCTTTGATTGGTCTTTCTTTCTTTCTTCATGACTTGACTAGCGAAAGATATTCCGAGAGAAGATCTTGTCAGAACTGCAGTTTAATGTTCCTGGTGTTTTAATATATTTATTTTTTATACAAATGTTTTAATGATTGAAGCTAATATGTATCCATATTCTAACATATTATTTTATTTATTAACAAGTTTTATGTACTTGTTAATAAATAAAATAACTCTATCATCAAGTTCTACTTATGATGCTTCTTCCCTAAAATGTATATATATGACATGTATGGAATGGGCTGAAATATATATACCCAATAGCACAGGGGTTCTCAGCCAGGTTGAAATTTCCCCTTGGGGGAAAATTTTCATGGTTTCATGTGTGGGATGTGGTCAGCCTTTTACTCTTAAACTTGTTTTAGTTTATGTATATAAAAAATTATTCTTATTCAAGTTTTATCAACATTTTCTATACTTTTGGTTTACTTAAAAGAACATTAAAAATAATCTAAATTTAAGTAGATGTATATGCATTTTTCAGTTTTGGAGTTGCATGGGGCAAAAAAACTTGAGAGCCACTGCAGTAATGTAAGCTCAAAGTATACCCTCGTAGTTATACCACCATAATATGAAATGTATAACTCTTTCAAAAAAGTTTGTGGAAGAATCATATCACATGTATAAAACTTGCAACAACTGAATTTTGTTGTTAGAGGATGTTAGTATATTCTTTATAAAAGACATATGTGAAGTAATATCTTGTGGGGCAGCATACACAGGTGATCTCATGCAAATAGAAATTAAAGCATCTTTTGACTATTTAGTGTGATGCTGCATTTTGTAAAAAGTGTGCTCGAATGCAAATACTTGTGTTTCTTTGATCGGAGAAAAATTTTCATCAAACCACAACAACCTTTTTGGGAAATGTTTTATCCTCCAACTCCATTTTTCTGCATTATTTAAGTGTTTCTGTAAGGTCAGCATTTCTGGACAAGCTATTCAGTATGATATAATGGACTGTCTGAGATGTACATGTAAAAGAGGCATTCTACTAATGCTTCCACTGAAGTGAATGTTTGTACATTCAAGTTTTGAAAAAATTTCTTGGCTGCAGTTATCCCCCCCCCCCGATATTTGCATTCAATAATTTGTGGTAAGGAATAAAAAGTTTTATTATTTAAAAATAATGACTGAGTCATTTCTTAAAAAATACTTCCATGCTAGGTGTTTTAAACTTTGTGCCTGTCATTGTATGCAGGTGGTTGGCACTTATTTATGTTTTACATTTCTGAAAATCAAGTAAGCCTTATATTTAAATTTTAGTGATTTAGATTTATAATTAAAATCTCGGTAATGTTTTTATGTTGATTGATTTTAATATTTCTGTATATCTTTTTCCTTTACTCTTTAATTGAATAATCTGAATATTTTATAAGTTTTGAAATTAATCAAAATTATTATTTAGAAACTGACCAACCAAGCTGTTCCTGTCTATGTCAAAAGTGCCCAAAATGGAGAAGTTGAAAAAATGTTGTATAGAGATCCAGGGAATGAAAATAAGGTAAGTCTTTTATCCTCACGAGCAAAATTTAAAATGGAAATAAAGTAAAATTTCTGCTAAGATTCTGCAATATCCAAGGTGAACTTCTAAATGTAATGTGCAGTGTGCATCAGAAAAATGTATACATACTTTGAACTGTCATAGAAAATTTATTTTCCTACCTACAAAATTAAATTTCTAAGAAAACATAATGTTATGTTTCCTCAGTAGGTAACAGCAGTCATTGATCTAGCTGTACAATCCAGTTAGTGTCAAGTGAAGTAACATCAACATAGCAGACATATGTTTGAGCTTTCAAGAGCAGATGCAGGTTATTAAGTGGTAGTGAAAGTTTGAAAATATTGCTGTAGTTCAGAGAGAGTGGAGGTGTGAGTGTGGGACTAATCCGCTTTCAAGAGTAATAATTACATGTGTACAAGAAAAATCTAATGTCCGTGGAACAATGTGTGATGTGCATAAAAGCTAATCAGGCCAACCTTGTATGGCTACAAGTGATGAATCTTCATTTGTGGTGCTGGAACTGTTTCAACATTCACCAAAACAAATCTTCAAGCAAGGCTTGCATGAGAGTGGTGTAAGTGCTAGTAGTGTGCTATACATTTTGAAAAAGGGCAAGTTTAGGGTACATTCCAAGGCTGGGGCAACAGCTAAGTGATGATAACCCTAATCGCTGGGTACAGCTTTGTGAACGAGATCAGAAGGTGCTTAAACGCGATTCGGGGTTTATGGATAGCATTGCTTAGTCAAATGAGGCACAATTTAAACTTAATGGAAATGTCACTACGCATAATTGTGTGTAATGGATTGAAAATAATCTCCACATTACTGTTGATAAGCTGTGAATTTTCTTGGTGTGGTTTGTCTCCTAAGGTATCATAGGGTCTTTCTGTTTTGAAGGTACTGTAACTGGAGAAGAGTATTTAACATTGCTTGGTGATTCCATTTTCCTTGCCATTCTTGCAATATGTGGTAATGGTAAGGTATTACCAGCAAGATGACACCTTTCCTCTACATAGCATACCTGGATCAAAATGTACTAGGACATTTTGATAGGGTGCAGGGAACCAGTTGAGTTCCGTGTATGCTCTTCACACCTTACGCTGCTTGATTTTTTTGTATGAGGCACAGTAAAAAATGAAGCGTATTGTTGTTAACCATTCAACCTTGACACACTTGGATAAGATTCTAGTAGTTTGTGCAGAAATCCCATCAGACACTGTAGTGCGAAGCACAAGTCAATGATGATTCATACTCTGAAATACTCTCTTTTGCAAAAAAATCAAAGCACCATGGAGGAAGTGGTTGTTTTTGATGAAATTGAATATGTATATAGCTCATACATAGATAATAAAATAATGAAAAAAGTAAGGTCATAGTACCTGTTCATGGCTCATAATCACCCACTGAATGTTCAAATTCTATAGTACAGTCAAAAGTCGTTAATTCGGAGAGCCATAATCCGGACCTCAAAGTTACAAACTTTCTGCGCATGCATCGCGTTTACGCGTGCGCGTAAGACCTTTACGGCTGCGAATATGCGTGTGCGCATGCGCATAATACGTTTACGCATGCACATTTAATGTATAACGGACGGTATAAGCTAAGCTAAAATTATCTAATTCAGTTAATGTTGCAGATTGCATTGTTCCTTAATCTTCAAATTGAATACGGCTTATTATTTTTTGCAGACTGTTAGAGCAATTTTATAAAAGTAAGCTTGAACTTTCGATTATGTCAAATAGAATTTCCGATATATATTTACTAATATGTAAAGGATCTACAAAGCGAAAGTATGTTTCGAAGTCCATGAAACAAAAAGTGGAATTGCTGCAAAAAATGGATAAAGGCATATCTTTGTTTCTTAACCATTCCGAAATCTGTTTATCAATTTCACGCTGCTCTGCGGGGGGTGGGGAGGGGACATCGCGGCGCGCAATGAACTGGAAGTTGATCTGTTAGCACCATCCTTATTTTCAGGGCAGATGTTTTTTATTTTATTCAGCTTATAATTCCTTACTAAATGTAGTATTTCATCTCGATGTATTCCGTCTTTGATATGATTTAAATCAAATTCCTCGTCATTATATATATCACGAGTACACATCAAATAGTTTTCTGGTTGCAATTTTCTAATTTCGACTATGCGTAATGTATGCTTTACGCATGCGCGCGTTGGAAGAAATGAATAAAGTAAACAAATAAATATTAAGCTTTTATTTTGTAAATTTTGATACCCTTTATATCATAATTGTTCTTTATTTCATTAATTACGGTTTCATATTTTTAATTTTATAATTTCGGCATGCCATTTTACCAGATTTAAATTGGTGATCTATAATCCGGAATCACCAAAGTCCCGATGAGTCCGGATTCACGACTTTTGACTGTAGTTGGTCGAACCGCCCCTGGTGGCAACTCATGCTTGAATTCGTTGAGGCAAGGAGTGGTAGAGATTCCTAATGTCATCCAGCGACACATTTTGCCAGGCATTCATCAGTTGTCACTCCAGATCTGTGATATTTTGTGGTGCCCGAATCTGGCGGCCTACTATGTCTCAGACATGCTCGATTAGTGAAAGACTCATGATTCCAACTTCCTCTTTCCCCAGTGTAGGGGCCCACTAGCAGCCAAGTAGTGCTGAACACTGGTAAATTGGTCTTGAGTTCAAATTCCGTTGAACATGGGGCATGGCTGCATGGATGTTTTTGTAGTTTTTCCCATGTATAATGTGTATATGAACCAGTGTTCCATAAAAAGCCCTCCACAAAGGGAAGAAAGCATCTCTTCTATCTTGGGCAGATAGCTCTTGAGTGCTTTGCTCAACCAGCCCCCCATGTAGCAATCATCCTTCAGTACCCTCTTCCTTCCTAGTCCTTGAATTGAAGCATATGTGCTTCAATTTTCTTACAGCTTCTTTACATAAAATATTCTTCATAACAATGCAGCATAAATAACAGTATTCTATACTATATTATGTATTGATATGATTATTACTGAGCTCCATAAACATGTGCAATATTCTAAAATTTTAAGTTATTAAATTATTTTAAGATTAATTATTAATAATTTTATTTAAGATTATTTAAATTAGATTTTCTAAAGGCATTTCACTTTGATATAAATCTTTCAGTTCTAGTTAGCAATCCCAGTTCCAATCCGTCTTTACCCTCAGTTTCTAATGAAATTATTTGACAGCTGTTTTCATTTTTCATCATCAGCAGAGGGTGCCAGCAGCTTGACATCCTTCTTATCATTCTTATTGCCTAATCTTATTACTGCTTTTTCCTTCATCATTTGCACTTCTGCAGTTGAAGAAGGAGTTTCTATATTAAACCTTCAAAACTAGTCCTGTGAATTTATAAATATTGTGCTAATTCTTATTGCTTTAACTCCTGCAATAATAACTATTTGCATGTCATTTTAACTCGGATACACTTGATTTCACATATGTAATATTCAATTAAAAACTCTTCCTTGCCAAATAAGATTTAAAAAGCTCAATAGCTTTTCCATAATTCTCTTTAGAGAGCAAAATCTTCTAATAAGCTAGCGAGTTTGGTTTCATGCATTGAAATTAATGATCAAATTTATCCTCAGAATTAAGAGATTCATATTTAAAGTAAACAATATTTTCATTGCCATTCTGTAAAAGATAAATTTAAAGCAATGCAACAGTATTCGTGTTCAACAGATACACAGTTTGCTTCACGTTAGTGCCTTTTCTGCTTAAAAACTGCTTTCTCTATAGAAAACAAATTATTTCTCAAAAAGAATGAGCAATCCAGACTTTTTTAAGGTTAGTTTGAAATTAAAATAGGTGAAAATTATGCAGGATACCTCTGTTTTTTAAGGAGGACTTTGCTGCTGAACAGTGCAAATTATTATGAAATAAATGCTGTACATCTTATATGTATTACTTTGTGTATTTTGACTTAAAATGTTGTCTTTAGAATTTAAAGAAAATTCTGATCAGGAACAGTTTTTCCCTTTCATTATGAAAATAACTTGTACTTGCGTAGATCTTAAAACGTTTCCCTTTTTATCAGGTAAGCTTTTCATTAGTTTTAACATTATTGATAAATATAAATACATAACATGAACAATAGAGTTAATTATTACTCAAGGAAAGAATATCAGCTATAGAACTATGATTAAAAACAATAAAGACAGTAGGAGAATAATCATTAGGATCACTGGCTTTTTTTAGTTCATCAAAAAAATCATCTCAAGAAATTAGAATGTCATTATTGTCTACAGAAACATCAGTCTTTTCTCTCAGAAACTGGTCCTTGCCACCAAATGTTACCTATTCAATAAAATGTCAGCACCAACTCTCCTGCTGAGATCTGCGAGATTTTCTTTCCCAGGGCACTGGTATCACTTAAACCCTATATTTCGTTAACTCTGTTGGCAGCAAATGATTTCTATCATTTTGTTGTCCTCTTAATCCAACAGAGTGATTTTTGAATCCGTCCAAAAAACACCAAGGAGCGCCTTTTTTTAAATGCACCATTTCCTTGACTTTGCTTGCTAACTGAGCGGCAAGCAAAGCGCCGAATAATTCTAGTTTTGGAAGAGTGATTTTTCTTAGTGGCGTCGCTTCACACTTGCTAACCAATAAATTCACTTTGTTTGGGTTGTTTACTGTATTTGGTATTTTAGATTTTTCTGTATTTAACAATTTCGAATGAAGATGTTTGAAGTGTTTATGTACTTTTGCATTGCTGCGAAGTGATTGATTGTAACAGAAATGCATTTCTAATGAAATTCGAGGAAATAAGTCTAAAGAAATTGCAGGGATACAAGTAATATAAAAAAATTGTCTAAAGTCAATTCCTACTTAGATCAACACAGAAACATTTTAAAAATACAACAAAATTTTAAATATGTGAAAAAATTATATTAACATCAAGTGTCATGAACTACAACTTTAAAAAAAATGTATTTGAACTTCAGTGGACGAATAGAAAGTATTTTATTAACAATTGAAAATTTGCACAAGATATTGGTTGAGTGTGAGCTGATAGTAGGAATTTTAAAAAGTAAAATTTCAATAGTCAGTACAAGGCAGTCGCATGGTGTGCACATTATATATTTACTATGAATTTAATTCAAATCTTCTCTAACAAGTTTATTATTATCTATTTCAATGCAGATTGAATTTGAAGGTGAAACCACTGATGGAAACTTTGCTCTTGATGACGTCACCTTTTACGATGGGAACTGTCAAAGTAAGTATGATAACACATTTTTATGCTCTTTTTAAATGCAGCTAAGATGCTCTTCCCTATGTCAGTCTGTAGCGATATCTGCCATGAAACCTCTGGCAGCCCCCATTAAAATTTAGCCTTTGGAAAGTTGTCAGAATTAAAATCATAAAATGAAGTGCAGTACAAGTTGTCAAATGAAGAAAGTCCATGGTTTCACCGGACGGACATCATCAGCAACTGCACCAATGCGGTGCAGGTATTTATATAAAATGTCTTGTCGAGAGTTGAAAATTTGCCGTAAAGAATGCACGGGGTATGTCCACTGGGATAGGCGAAAATACAAGAGTATTCCACACTTTATCGGTTGAAAGGAGTTTATACATTTAAAAGTTGGTCCACTTTCCTCTTTGCCTCAGAACTAAACTGTTAATTGGAGAGTGAGAAATGTGGCTAAAGTAATCATTTTTATCATTCAGATTTCAAATCATTATAGCATAATGTGGCTAGGGTACAAATAGGGCGCAGCCCCATCCACCTAATCGACAAGATTTTATGACAAACAAGGGCTGCGCCAGGATAGCTTACAGCCATTTTTAGGCAGAAGATGGGCTTTTTCATTTCCAGTGGCTGGGGATCCATTGAAAAACAAGCTCCGAGCCAAAAGCCATTGCATTGGATACATTTATCTTGGTCTCTTCAACAAGAAAGTAATCAGTAGGTGTATGAGACAGCTGCCCACTCGGGAGTGAGCAAATATAACTGCCTTGCTAAAGTTAGTATCAGGTACAAGAAGATTTAAAATTGCCTTTCCTGTGGCAAAAATCTCTGCGTCGAAGTTAGAGGCATTCAGATCAACAGAATAGGATTCCGCAAAATATCCTTCACAGTACAACCGGCACCAGTATTTTCCTTACGTGCAGTGTCATAAGTAGAAATGTGGATCCACTCACAGCTAGGGTTATTTGTAGCTATAACTTCTAAAAAAAAATTTTAAGAGCATCAGGAACTGCCTCGTATATTTTTTCAGCCATACCAATTTCAAGATTACAAGTAGGAGGAGAGAGGCTAAACTGGTTAGGGTGGAGTAAGGTAGGCGTGATTAGGTATTGCAATTTCGGACCAAAATTTCAATACCTGCATTTTTTGTAGGAGAAAGTTTAAATGTCTTAACAATTTTTCAAACTTGATTTAATTATAATGAACTTGATGAGTTAATATTTCATCCTCATTAGCAATATCTTCAACAATTACAGGGTGATTATAATTAAAGTTGCGATATCAAAACGCTGCTCTAACTTTAAAACTACCAGTCAGAATGACTGGATATTTTACCAATGGAATCTGAACCATCGTGAAACAATTGAATTTTGTTTAGTGAAGGAAAAATACCATATTTGCCGCCGTATAAGACGCTTTTTTTGTCTTTGAAAATAGGTCTGAACAATGGAATTCGTCTTTATACGTCAATACTCAGTTTTCGATTACATTTATTTCTCAAAATTTCCTCTATTCGGAGTTGCACAATCTTTTGTCTTGTTTTTTGCAGAGTATGGGAACATTAGTTACATAAAGTTCATTGAACCCGCATGCGCACATATCGACAATCACAGCTGAAAACTTTCCAGTTTTTGGGAACGACTTTTAAGCGTGTGAAATTTCTACTGTTCAGTTATCTTTCATTTTTTGCCAAGTTATAGCTAAAAGAACCATTGTCCGCATTGCTATAACATAACATGCAAGGTACGTGTGATTGCGTATGGTAACAAGACTATAGATAGGCATTTCGGGCCACCCCGACTGATAAAATGATAAGAACTGTGAACTGGGATGCTGTGAAACTAAAGATAGTGTTTAAATCATTTAAGAAATGTGGTATTAGTAATGCACTGGAGGGTACAGGGGACAATTTGTTGTATGAGGACTCTGATGCTGATTTAGAAGGTTTCTATTGACTTTCCAGTTAGCTCTTGAGATGAGTATCTGAATTTTGACGAAAAAAATTAAAAGATGGTCTTTCCCGGATAGATTGGATATTTGCAGAAATTATTAACTTGTATTACTTTATATTTAAAATACTGTAAATTCATTATAATGATCAGTGATAACGTTTTATCCTTCAAAAATGTGTATAAAAAAGGGGTGCGTCATATATGCCGGCAAATACGGTAGTTTAAAAAATGTGCCGATAGATGGCGTTGTCAGGGTTTACATGGCTGTTGTAGAGATATGGATATTTCAAGACTTGACATGCACACCACAGATATAGCTGTGATAAAAATGCAGAACATTAGCAGAACACGTAATGCTTTGCTTAAATGCTTTATTGTGACTGACAATGAAGGATCGCGCTCTGCTCGTGAAACTTTTCTGTCAGAACGGTGACTCTGCATTAACAGCTATCAAGAAGTTTTGGACATTATAAAGCGCATAAAATTCACCCCCAAAACCGCTTACGGCCTGCGAAAACTGATGGATAAATTGAAAGAGACAGATTTATTTAACGTGAAACGAGATAGAGGACGAAACCCAGTTGCGACAGTGGAAGATGTGGCTACAAAGTTCCAAGAATAGACGAACAGTGATACAGGAATCAGCAGTGCATGGGGAACTGGACGAATGTTGGATATGCCTGTCAGCACGGTGCGTAATGTCCTGTGGAACATCTTGCGCTGTTATCCGTGCAAGCTAACTCATGTGCATAACTTTCTACTTGCTTACCTGGAAATATGTGAATCGTTTGCACAGTGATTTCTTGCCCGGATGGAAGTGGAGAGTGGATGGCCAAGGAATATTCTGTGGTCTGGCAGAGCCCATTCCGTTTTGCAAGGTTCTGTAAATACTCAAAATTGCAGGATGTCGGTGATCAAGGATCCGTTCCCGCTACAGCGAGTACCTCTTCAGTCTAAAAAGGTCACTGTGGTGCGGAATAATGGAAACGTTTGTCATAGGTCCGTTCTTCGAGATCAGATCTGCAGGGCTCATTAACTGCTTAACCATGTCCTTCTGGCAATTCAGCAGCATCAGTGGTTCACACAAGATGCAAGATGGTGCTCCTCTGGACATTGCTACTTCTATGAAGGAACTGCTGACCACTCATAAAATCATAACCTGCCATTTTCCAACAGTTTTACCGCCACGTTCGCCCAACTAAACCCATGTGATTTTTGGCTTTGGGGGATACCTGAAAAGTATTGTTTGCAGTCGGTAGGTTGGGAATCTGGCCGACTTGAAGGCAACCATCACTTACCACATTCATAGCATCAGCACAGATACCCTCCGGAACTGTACTGGAACATGTCGTTTTGCACTTCCAACTAGTAACGGAACAAGGTGGACACCATATCGAACAACTTATGCGCGTTTGTTTTCATGAAGCTCTTCCTTTTTCTCTTGTCATTATCATTGTACACACGTATTCTTTAAACTATTCGCTGTAAACATGTCTTTTTGCCTGTCTTAAAGCCTTGGAGTCTATTATTTTCTTTTGGCTAACAACATTCGTGTGGTTATTGATTAGGTCTTACCCCTGCTAGCGTAGTCTATCGCCACATTTTGGAACTATTTTTTCCCTTCGCCAAACAAAATTTCATTGCCTCTCGATTGTTCTGGCAAAATATCAAGTCATTCTGACCTGTAGTTTTAAAGTTAGTGTTCTGAAATCGCAACTTTAATTATAATCACCCTGTACCTTGTCATTATCTTCATTGTCACTCTCTTCAACGACGGAATCGGAAGTTTCTATATCTACAGTATGCGGGTTCTTCTGTTGTTTATTTTTGGTATAATACATCTACTACTCCTAATTGGAGAGAGTGTGCGACACTGCAAAAGAGAGAGTGTGCGTGTACGTGTGAGAGAAAGTATGTGAGTGCGAGAGAAAGAGTGAGTGAGAGTGTGAGTGCGAGAGACAGAGTGAGTGGGTGTGAGGAGCGTTTGAGAGAGTAGCACTCTCACGACTCTCTAGCACTCTCACGACCCACACTCTCTCTCGCAATCACAGTTCTCTTTCAGACTCTCTCTCTCTCGCACTCATACACTCTCTCTCGAGTGCGAGAGGGAGTTCGTGAGTTGCAGAGAGAAAGTGTGTGCGAAAAAGAGTGCGTGTGAGAGAGTTTGAGTGCGAGAAAAAGTGGGAGACTGCGAAAGAGAGCGTGCGTGTACGTGCGAGAGAGTGTGAGTGCGACAGTGTGTGCGAGTGCTAGAGATTGAGTGAGAGTATGAGTGCAAGAGACAGTGAGTGGGTGTTAGGAGTGCTTGAGAGAGTACACTCTCTCTAGCACAATCACACACTCTGTCTCTCGCTCTCACACTTTCTCTCACCTCTTTCACACCCTCTCTCTCGAGTGCGAGAGAGAGTGTGAGTGCAAGAGAGAATGTGAGTGGGTGTGAAGAGCGTTTGAGAGGGTACTCACACCTCTTTCACTCCTCCCTCTCGAGTGCGAGAGAGAGTGTGTGTGCACGAGTGCGAGAGAGTGTGTGAGACTATAGAAGAGAGAGTGTACGTGCGAGAGAGATTGTGAGTGTGAGCATGACTGCAAGAGAGAGAAAGTGAGTGGGTGTGAGGAGCGTTTGAGAGAGTATACTCTCTTGCACTCACACACTCTCTCTGTCTCTCGCAATCACACCTCTCTTTCACACACTCTCTCTCGAGTGCGAGAGAGAGAGAGTGAGTGAGAGTAAGTGGATGTGAGGAGCGTTTGAGAGAGTATACTCTCTCGCACGCGAGTGCGAGTGGGTGCGAAGAGCGATAGACACACACTCTCTCACACACACAAAAGAGAGTGTGCGTGTACGTGCGAGAGAAAGTATGTGCGTGAGAGAGAATGCCTGCGAGTCAGAGTGCATTTGAAAGAGTAAGTACACTCTCTTACACTCGCAGGCGTTCTCTCTTGCACTTGTCCACGCACAAACTCCTCATACGCACTCACTCTGTCGCATGTACATGCACTCTCTTTCGGAGTCTCACACTCTCTCTCGCATTCGAGAGAGAGAGTGTACTCTTTCTCTTAAACGCTCCTTACACCCACTCACTCCCTCTTGTCCTCGAGAGGGAGGGAGAGTGTATGAGTGCAAGAGAAAGTGTGCGAGAGCGGCAGAGTGCGAGTGTCTGTGAATGCGAGAGAGTGATTGGGTGTCAGGAGTGTACTTACTCTCTGACTCGCAGGTATTCTCTCGCACTTGTGCACGCACTCTCTGTCTCTCACACTTTCTCGAGGGCAAGAGGGAGTGTGTGGGAGTGCGAGAGAGAGTGTGCGTGTATGTGAGTGCGACAGAGAGTGAGTGGTGTGAGGAGTTTGTGCATGCCCAAGTGCAAACTCACGCACGTACACGCACGCTTTCTCTTTTGCACTCTCTCTCCCACTCGAGAGTATGTGATTGATAGAAAGTGTGTGTGAGAGAAAGAGCATACTCTCTCAAACGCTCCTTACATCCACTTACTCTCACTCACTCTCTCTCGCACTAGAGAGAGTATACTCTCAAACGCTCCTCACACCCACTCACTCACTTTCTCTCTTGCACACTTGCACTCGAGAGGGGGGGGAGGTGTGTGAACGAGAGAGAGAGAGAGTACCCTCTCAAACGCTCTTCACACCCACTCACTCTCTCTTGCACTCATGCTCTCACACTAACTCCCTCTCGCAGTCGAGAGAGAGAGAGTGAGTGCGAGAGAAAGTGTGAGAGCGAGAGCCACTTTCTTGCACCCTCTCGCAGTCGAGAGAGAGTGAGTGAGTGCGAGAGAAAGTGTGAGAGCGAGAGCCACTTTCTTGCACCCACTCACTTTCTCTCTCTCGCGCGCGCGCACTCATACACACACTCTCTCACAGTCGAGAGAGAGTATGTATGATTGCACTTTCTCTCTCAAACACTCCTCACACCCACACACACTCTCACTCACTCTGTCGCACTCACATTCTTTCTGGCACGTACACACGCTTTCTCTTGCACACTCGCACTCAAACTCTCTTAATCACGCACACACTCTCTTTGACTCGCATTCACACGCACTCTCTCACTCACACTCTCACACATTCACTCACTTCTTCTCCCTCTCCCTCTTATTTCGTAAGGTAACCCCTGTGTATCTAGTACTATGGTAGTCAAATTTTTACACACCTTTGATCACCGACACTTTCCACACACGTTGCTCTTCAGTTCCCTAAAGTGTCACAGTGATAGGGTTGACATTGTCGAATACTTTTCCCCGATTACAGGGTTAGCAAGAAGCAAATTAGCGATAGACAGCAAGGGAGCAAATTCCAAAGACATCTCACCCCAGTTCTGCATAGTCAGCCAAACATTACCTTAAATTGTCACCCAGCTCAATCAGGGCTCCGTCAGTAAACCGACTATGCGACCCAAACTTCTTCATAAGTGCTTCGGGTGCCCAAGAGAGAACCATTGCTCTGTGTATGTTGAGCTAGCTGCGAGTATTCCCTGAGCAACAGAACATGGAAAATGGACTCTGGAATACTCTGGAAACTGGTATCAGGGAGTAATCAGTCTTAAAAAAGACGACACACTCAGAATAAGGCGTCATGCTCATGAAGCAATGGATCCTGCATGCCAGGCCATGGCGACTTAATCATGGTTTGGGCTGTTTTCTGTTTGGCACTATTTCGATGTTTGCTACTTGTATCAATCTCCCTCCGTCTGCTTCGGTACGTGGAGTTGCTGGCCAATCTTCTCTATCCATTTATATAACCTATTAAGTGTTTCTTTCACCGTGCCTGTATCAACAAGTTAATGCAAATGTACCTCAACTACTAGATGTTCAACAGTTGCCCCTGTAGGGCTATGTAACATATGCCTGTTAACCTCTGTTAAACTTCAGGCATTCCCATCCTCCATCACCTGTCTTTCATACGGAAATTCAGTATTCCAGCAAGATAATTGCACCTCTCACAGGTCCCAGTTGCCTACTGCATGCTGACATCACCATGCCTCTGACTTCTGCGTCATGAATTAGTTACCTAGAAACCCTAAATGACTCAATCCTATTGAGAATCTTTAGGGGAAAGATGTAAAATTCCAGAAAATTATTGAATCAATGCCTGGTAGTGTTGCGGCCAGATGAGGCCAAACGTCTTATGGACTAGCTATCCAAAATACAGTTAACACTTTTTGTAAATAAAATTCTTTTCTTTTCCAGCTCATCCTGTAGAAGCAGCAGTGGAGCCCCCTCTATCTGAGAAATTCCAAGTGGTTTAAGAAACTGCTAAAAAATGGAAAAGAAAAATGCCGCTTTTAAAATACAGAATATTTCTAATTAAAGCAACCAAAAAAATATAAAAATTAGGCTTACCATGTTTCATAAAGTGCCTTATATTTACTCCTGCATCCCATTACAGTGGCAAACTGAAAATCAGATACTTTCCTCAACCATCTCTGCTTTGCAGCAAATTTTGATACTTTGGAAAAGATATCGATATTACTTTCTCTCGTATTGAAGGACAAGCTGGGACTTCAAAGAGGAATCTGCCATTATTTTCATGCAACTGTGGTATCAGCCAGCTTTTTGTTCGCATCTACGGCATTTTCGTGGCATTCGAATAAATCTTAGCGTGCCACATAAATAAATGTCTGCTCAATTCGCAAAGCTATATGTGAAACAAATCTGACACATTAAAAAACTGAAATGTTTCACGTCATGTAATTATAAATAACCTTGTATTTAAATACATTAATATTAAAACTATTTAAAATTATGACAATTTTTATACTACATCATTAAAAAAGATATCAGTTTTGCAAGAAACTCTCTATTGAATCTTTCCTTTTAAATAGCATGTGCTTAATTACTATAAATGCAATATAAATTAATGTTTATTAAAGAAAAAGAACAAAATGGAAAGCCTTAACCTAATTTAAAAATTGATATTTGCTAAAAAATCTTAGCAGTATTTTAACACACATAAGGCAATTTAAAATTTCACGATCACCATTTTGACTACACATTATCATACACCTGGTCACATGCGCATCGAATTTCGAGTTTTTAGATTTACTTTTTGCAAAGTTAATACTTTGCACTAACTTTCATTAACAAACTCGGCGATTTCAAAGCAATAGATGGCCACTCTGCAAGACTTATGATATTTGTCTTTCAAATTTCATCAAAACCAGCAATTTCAAAGAAATATGTTCACGCTCCAATTTGTTTCCATTTGGCGAAGCATAAAATACTTTTTTTTTCCAGTCTTCACAGTATATAACCTGCCTCTTACTGATAACCAAATTAAGCGATTTAAAATCAACTAGTTCTTTCAACAAGTTCTTTGTGTCTTTTATTATTAATTGCTAGTTGGACATGTCAAATCAATCTAGGACTCATTATAATTGTATATTTTTTTCCTAATAACTATTTTAAACACTTGGTTTAAAAAAATATGTAAGTGAGAAATATATATATTCTTTAACTTATTTTTTCGTGTTTTTTCCTAATTTCTTTTGGTGAATATTTTTCCATTCTCTGTCCTTGTATTCAGTTATAACAGCCAAGCGATAAAATGTTTTCACTCCTAACACAAACTGAATATGTATACTCTGTTCAATATTTATGTTGTCGAATAATAATAAAGTATATAGCAAACATAAAATTACAGTCTTTTAATAAAATTGTGAAAAATTACAAAAATGTATAAATGAGTAAAATAAAGCATTTGTACTTGCGTTTTTTTATTATTATTATTATTATTATTTCAATTTTTTTATTTTATTTTTTTTTTTATTTAGACGGAAATTCACAGGTGCACTTTTACAACGCATTTCAAAACGACGTCGCATGACCCAACATCTTACACATTTTGCAATGAGAATGTAGTATGACAAAGCGAAACCAATATTTCTGCTTAAAAGAAAAATGTAAGCAAAGACCTGAAATCCAAGTCTTTGCGACGGTCAGAAAATCGTGGAATTTCGCATATATCTAGGTAGCTTAAAAAGGATGGATTTCATTATGCTGAATAAAACAAAAATTTATCTTTTAAATGCCAGATAAAATAATAACGGTTTAAATGAGGTCTTTTTCGTTGTTGTGTTTGTACTCATAATCTACTTAAATTGATATTTTTATATTTTTTTAACTTTCTACTAATATTTTCTACATTGCCGTAATAGCAATTCTGAAACTACAGAAGATTTTCTTATTCCTATAAATACTAAGTTATGATTTCAGATCTGAAGAATAAATTGTGCAAATTTCGCTTCAAAATTTAGTACATTACATTATTTTATATAATGCATTATACTCTGGTACCTCAAAACTTTAAACGGTTTTTATTTTATAGGTTCGCCAACAAAGGGCGCCACAGATAAAACTTTGTTATATTCGTTGCTGCAAATGCACAGCACATCAGCACGAGCAGAACTACCATAATAATTGCATTTTTCTACAACTAGGACTAAAAAATTCTCCACTTTAAAATCATAAAGTGGATCTCCTTCCCCACTACGACGTACCCTGTAGGGTAACTACTTTAGGAGTCAAAGTCTTTTAGACTAAATACTCCTTCCTACTGCAATTCATGCCGTGCAAATACGCATTTAACTCATGAAATGTAAAGATTCAACACATTTGTAACCATAAGGGTCACTTATAATTTAGTTATGAATAAATCAAAGGTAAATTTTAATTTAGTACCATGTATTTTCACACGCGAAAAGCACCCGTAAATAATATTCTAAAATATTCAATGTAGCTGCAAATAATGGTGAAAAATATTTAAAATAAAAGCAATAACAATCAAAATTCTGAAAGAATTACGATTTTAACGGTCGCCCAAGAGGATCAAAGTTTTTATGCTGTCGCTAAGCTCGCAGTCTAAGAGTCTGTTACATTCCCTCTTACCAACCCCCCTTTTATTCCTTTGTCTATTTAGCTCTATTATAAACCACCATTAACACTTATACCATATAAAGTATGTGTCATCTTTTCAAGGTATATGTGAATCTTTTGAAACAGAGTCAACCATTTAAAATAACTGTCTACTTTTTGTAAAAAAGCCTTTTAACAAATGAAATTAATTTTAAAGGTAACCTTCCCGTAGCCAAATACATATTCTCACTCACGTTATTCGACAGAAACAAATATTCTTTAATATTACATGTTTGGAATATGCACAACATAAATTATTCTTGTAAAATTAATAAAATGTATTTTAATCTTCCTGCAATATTAATTATAAAGACAAACTTTGTTATGACCCTGAATATTAAAATTATCCAATATAATACATTTTCATAAAATATCAATCTTTAACATACTGAAAATTTAAAAATAACAAATATTTTCTTACGATAAAATATGAATTATTTTATTTCTTCAGTACACGTTTTCAGACGATTCTTTTTTCATACCTCGTGTTAATTATTTTTTCTCAAACGTTACAAGTATAAAAAATTATCTTTTTTTAATTCATGAAATAAATTTAAATAACAATTATAAGCACAAATTTGTGATCTGGTTCCTTTGAATTCTGATCTTTAAAAAGTAGACATGCTGATATTTTCCTCCAAGGTAACAAACATTCTTAAAAAAGAATTTACAACAAAGAAAAAATAAATAAGTAAAAGCATTTGTTTATTGTCCGATGTTTTACTTTCGTAGAAGAACAACTTGTGTAAAAGCTCATGCTGCTAATTCAAATGAAACTTACTGAAAACTCATCGTAGGTAATTAATAAATTACATTTTCTTAATTTTTATGCAGCAAATAAAATTAATTCCTACAATTAATTACTTAAAAACTTAATCTGAAACCGAGATGCATTTCAATAAATTTTATTGGTTTATTCTTACCTCACCTCTGAAATAGTCAATATACTCATAGCTAAGTAATTCTGCGATTTGTAAATTAGTGAATTATTTTTTAACGTCAAAAGAAACGTCAGTGTCAAGTATAAAATCAGGTAAAAATTCCAAATTTAAGTTAGCTTTGGTTTTATAGCAAACTCGATCCATTTCTAGGAAGAGAAGCAAAAGGGTCTCATTTTCGGTACGAAAAAAAAAAAAAGATCCACAGTACACTGAAAACTACCTTCCTTTGAAAAAATATAAATAAATGAAAAATAAACAATAAGTCTGAAATTATATTCGACAGAATATTAAGGCTCGCCCAAAACGGTTTGCTAAGGTTTTCAGGTTCGCAGTCTGCCTGTCTGCTGTTGCACTCCCTCCTACTAACCCCCTTTTTTATCTTTTTAGCTCTATGATTAAGCATTATTTTCTTCGCACTTACCCTTTATACAATTCAATCAGAAAATTACAAAACTTTCAGAAGCAGCACACCAGTATACGTTTAAGAATTCCCGATGCAAGGTTGTTGGAATACACTTTTCTGCTCTCGTACATTCCTGTGAAAATGGGGCTGAGCAGTTGCAAAATGTGCTATGAAGTGTACTATAGGGTAGCGTGCTATGAAGGGTAACGCAAACGGCTGCAGATGTCATCAACAAACCGTTTAAAATTGCCTACGCAGGATGCCCGTTAAGTTGCCTATTCCCATATATGCTATATAAGCAATAACCGCAAATGCCCAGTATACAAGAGACAACTAATAGTGACTCAGGTGTACTGCATGCACCTTGCAAACTACGATAAATGCACCTTGCATACTACAGAGTCCAACCATGAGTGATACACCCTGTACACTCATCAAACCATACCAACAGTGTACTCAATAGATCATAAGAACTGTGCACTTTATAAATTATATAAGCCCCACGCGAACTGTGCAAACGACTTTTCGTATAACTAAGAACTGTTTGTCTTACAAACTCTATGAACTCTAAACGTAATGATCTCTATGAACTTAATACTATTGGAATATCCTTACAAACCAAATGAACTGTGTACCTTAAAAACTCTGTGAATCGCCTAAAAACTCATAAGTTTACAATGCCTAATATACAAAATTAATGTTAAATTTAAAATGTAGCATGTCAAATTTATGTATAAGGAATGTATGTGCCACATTTTAATGTTTCAATAAATGCTGACGCAGGGTTCCTCTGGATAGTTGGTGTACAGGGGCAATACCACTTATGCGACGTAATGGTGCCCCTTATACTTTTCTACTGTCCTGTCCCGTACATGACGTGCTGTAAGACACATCACACCAGGAGTAATGGCCACTGTCAAACTAAGGCTGATTGGGCCTTGGTTCCTCCACACGCGGAGGTGATCGTCATCTGCTCCAAGATTGAATGGAGGTTCATCGCTGAGCTCTACGCTTAATACTACACGACGATGTCAGTTGGTTGGCAGTACGATGATCAGTTACGAAAACCACTCCAGGCGACTCTGTCGATATTCTGAAGATAAAGGCAGGCGTCTTCAATGCCGCTGTGAGCGTAAATCCACCTCAAGCAAGCACCGTGAGATGATGGAAGGTGGTGTGAAAGATAGCTGTAGCACGTTAAATAGCGGACAATTACACCGTTCGGGCATGCGACACAATCATCTGATCTTTCCTCGTTTCTGTGAGCATTTGTTTTCCAGAGCCTTCCGCCGATGAGCGTCTTGCTGCTTCACGAAAATCTAAAATGCGACCATGTTCGAAATCGTGCAACTGTCTATGAAGTTTTCAACAACGTCCTAACGGCATTATTGATTGTGTTTCTAGGAAACTGCAACACCAAGAAGGAGAAAAGATTAAACCGTCACCGTACTATGCAAGTTGCGCAACAGAAACAGGCGCTTTGTTCGAAGTTAACAATCATTGCACTGATCATCGATTAGTCGTTATTAATCAAGTTATCAATCATCTGAAATATTTAATCATTTGCATACTAGGTATAAAATTTCGAGATGATCAGATCATTTTTTAAATTGCTTTCCTCTCAAGAGAGTATATAATAAAAACAAAGACGATCCAATTTTGCAACAAGTAATATTCTATTTAGGAATTCAAAGGAACTTTACTATCTTATTTTAAATGCGACTAACCATTAATCAACTCGCTGCTGGTCGATTCGCGTAATTTATATTATAGTTTATAGTGAAATAATAAACAATCCAGAGAAAAATAAATACGAATAACATTATAGTATTGCTGCTTGTAACTAATAATTGAAAATAATATGGCATTACTAAGTATATTGCCACAAGACTGAATTAAAATAATAGCAGTATCTGTTTAAAATCGTAATTATAAATGTTAATGTGGCATTCATGGTAGTTAATGATTAATTATATTGGAAGTGAATGTATTATATGTTCGTAGCAATAACATTTACAATTTTGAGAAGGGCTTCTTATAAAGATTTTAACTTAAATCGTTATCACACAGAAATATTTTGACTTCTTTAAATGCAAAGTTAAATGGGTTGAGAAATACCATTATAATTCTAACATATGCTAATTACGTATTAAAATATAAAATAATGAAAGCTCATCTTGCATTTCTCCTGCTTCAAAATAACCTAACGTATCTACAAATTATATATTTTAATTGAACAAATACTATAGTACATCGGTATACGTCCCTGCTTGGATGCGAAACGTTTTTGATTTTTTAGAGTACGACTCGAGGTTGATGTTATGACCGACTGCACGCACTACGCCTGGTTACCTCTTTCAAAACTGTGCTACGACTGGCCATGATCATCAGTATGCCTGTTGCTATTAATCAATAAACAATCCCAGCTATAACTCTGAATCTTCAAAAATTTTAGTGTATTTTCGAAGTGCGAATACGGTATGAGTATCCTGGATTTGACTCTCTCATACCGTATGCCGAGCACGATGTTGTGCACGACTGCGGAAAAGAAAGACAGCAGTGAATCGACTAACGCTGCAGAGGGCATAAAATCGATTACCAAACAATAACCAGAGACATTACAACTTGGAACATGTTAAAAAATTGCTTTTGAGTTGGACAGCAAAATAACATTTGCGTACGGTCTCTTGTATCATATATAGGTTTCATCCACTGCATTTGTAGTTGCATTAAAAATAATTTTAGTTGGTTATGGCAAATCATACTAGGAATATCGCCTAATGGGAGCGATGCCTTCGCAGAGGACTGTTCAAGGAAAACTGGCTCGTATACGAGTTACAAATGAGGAAAATGCTCATGCAGCCAGCCCGTTCATCTGGAATCAAGCCCAGGCTCGATGATTTTTTACAAGAAAGGATTATTTTCCCTTTATTTCTTACTGGTTAGTTTAGTTGATTATGGCAAAGCAAACTACAACTATCTGCCTAAGGGAAGGGACGCGTGGAGGACTTTCTACGGCAGACTGCACGTATACACCTCTTCGTGGAGGACTTTCTGCAGCAGACTGCACGTATACACCTTACACATGAGAAAAATTATGAAAACGCCCATACAGCCAGCCTTTTCGACCGGAATTGAAGCCAAGTTACTGTTTAGGAATTTTACCAATACAGTAATTTGGTGGGCCTTTTCATTTCTTACTGAGAAATTTTGTTTGCTATACCCCAAGGAAGAGTGGAGTAATGATGTATAACGGTTTAGAGGTACCACAGTAAACCAGCTGCCGAACCCAGATAGTAGTAAGATGACATTGGCTGCCGTACCAAAAGGCCCGGCATCGAATCTTGAAAAAGGCATAGATATTTGTAAATGTACACTGTCCATGCGGCATGGGTGGTTCCCCCCCCCCATGTGCAACGTGTATACGAACCAGTTTTTCTTAGAAAGTCCTCCACGAAGGCATCCCTCCCTTTAATATGATTTGCTATATTAAAATAAACCATACCCCACATCTTTAAGCATGCTAGCAAATATCGTTTCACAATGCAGAAAGTAGATTCATAATTTTACAAATTTGAATTACAAAACTCGACATTAGCCAAGGGAAATTAAATATGGCATTGTTTTGTTAATTGATATTCCATTGTATAATAATTTGGAGATCGTATATTCCCACAGACTCAAACATCAATATTGCTAAATCCATACTTACAGAAAACGTTGCAAAGAGAACACAAACACGAGGGCACAATAAAATTTCATCTAGAAGCAGAATTTAAACCCACTAAAGATTCCCACAGTTGCAGAATTTAATTGCAGAAAACGTGATGTACATGATAAGCATTACACGTGTATATATATGGCATTTAAATGCGTATCATGCATATATAGTATACTCGATATGTAACATATCGCATTTTAAGTATAACATGTATAATATCGCGGTATATGTATAATACGTTGTACGTGTAATGTGCATCATAACGTAAAACGCGTATGACGCGATATGTATAATGCACGTTTGAAAGGTATATGCTCATACATATCGTGTTTAGATGAGTTCTCTATGTATATAATACGCATTCAAACATGCTGGGGATCAGTGAGACAAACTATTGATAAATTCGGCGCTGATCAGTGACACTAACTATTGACAGTGTTTAAAGTGAAGAAGGTTGCATTCTCTAGGATTAAGATTTGTATGACGTACGTGAACATACGTAAATGATTAACGCATGGAAGTGTAAAGGGAAACTATTTGTTCTATTAAGTTCCCTATCAAAGCGTTTAGGGAGAAAATTTAGAGCTCGTTTTGCGTTTTCACGTAGGGTAAAGCACTTTAAGGAGCTACAGTGGATTAAGAAAGCATTGGCAATATCCTATAATTGATCATATTAGGTAGCAAAGGAAATGCTTCACAATTTTAACTGGTCATAATAAACACAGGAGGTAATGAAACTTTCATTTTAATATGGCTTTTACACAAATTTTGCTATGTTGAGCTCACGTGTTTAGACTAGCAAGACACCCTGTTAGTATAAAGCCTGGAGTGCTACTTCAAAACTTTTAAAACGTTATTTGACTAATACTGTGATAAAATGGCTTCGAAGGAGTTGGATGTTAATGCTAAAAACATGATTATTCAGCTCCGAAATGAGGGTTTAACTTATCGTG
This sequence comes from Stegodyphus dumicola, assembly GCF_044657685.1. Classification (NCBI taxonomy): domain Eukaryota; kingdom Metazoa; phylum Arthropoda; class Arachnida; order Araneae; family Eresidae; genus Stegodyphus; species Stegodyphus dumicola. The sequence goes on along the minus strand of NC_140771.1, from coordinate 134,420,432 downwards.
CTATAGGAATGCAACTGAAAGTCTATTTACTTCTAAAAGTGTTGTAAAAATATTCAACGAGACAGGATCGACGGAAAATAAGATTAGAAGTGGACGGCCTCGAATATTTTCTGCAAGGGAAAACGGGCATTATCAAAGAGGTTAGGAAAAACCTTCAAATCAGTGCACCCCAGTTAGCCAAAGCTTTTGCTAATACTTCGCATAAAACGTTCAATGTGAAGACTCTACGGAATATTATACCTGAGGAGAGTTATTATGGAAGGGCAGCTATAAAGAAACCTTTCATTTCAAAAATAAACAGGACAGAGAGATTATATTTTGGAAAATCCTATGTTAATTTATCAGACGAGCTTTGGAACATGGTTATTTTCTCCTACGAATCGAAGTTTAACATTTTCGGGACTGATGGACAACAATATGTGAGGAGAAAGCCAAAATCCGAGCTGGAATTCAGCATTTAACCCCGACTGTGAAACATGGTGGAGAAAACGTCGTCGTTTGGGGCTGCATGGCAGCAAACGGACTTGGTAACTTTTGCTTCATTGGTAATATTATGACACCATGTACACTTACATACTGAGCTATAACTTGAATTTCAGTGCTCAAAATCTTGGCTTAAGAACATCATTCGTGCTTCAACAGGACAATGACGCTAAGGATACAGCGAACCTCACCCAGAAGTAGTTACTGTATAACCACCTCAATCCCTTGACAAATATTTATTATTTATATGCACACGAGAGAAAACATGACAGTGCTCATACACCAGCCCACCAAAACCCGATTCCAAATTGAACTACCAATATTCAGCTGTGCCTTCAAAGGTAAATTTTGAAGGTTAAAGTTAAGTATAAAATAAAGTTCAAGCTTCACATTTCCTCAACTAAAATGCTGATTTGAAATAAAATACCAAAAACAATTGCACTTAAATAGAATTTTGAATATTTGATAGTTACCGTTTCACATACTTGTCACGTTAAAGAATAGAACTTTGGCTTTAGTTTAAAACATTTGGGAGAAATATTTTTTTTCCGTGATTTTCGCTCGCTTTATTACATGCTTCTCTGGAAGAATTATTCATGACACCTGCAAAGAAATATCAGCATCCTATTCTGAATCTTATCGTATGACCTAAAATTCCAACAATAAAGCATCATTCCCCTTAATTAGTTACAGTGGAGGGGAAAAATATTTGAACAATACTGATTTATGTCATAATTTCATTGCAAATGATGCAAATTAAATTTTTAAATAACTAGTTCATATTAGCTTATGTAATAAATAAAAATTAACTATTAAGTAATCTTGTCACAACGCAGAAAAACGAAGTTACGTGAGTTTCCAAAGGAAACAATGCATTTGAACCACCACTGAAAAACCTGTCTTCAAATACTGAAAGTGAAAGAAAAGGAATGCAGTTTGTTTTAGAACGTTCTATTAGTCGAGAACGTTCTGATTTTACCATATAACTATTGAAAACATTTGAAGTTTTTTTATGCAAAATACATTTATTTAATTATTTTCTGAATTTTATTTTGTGCATATTAGGGGGATTTTCGAGTTACTTATATATTGTGATTTTAAGAAGAATGCCGACTAAATATTTTTTGAACAGATTAGACTTAATGCATTACTGAATTATGACTACCGTTAGCTTATTTGAATTCCATTCATTCAAGCTTATTTGAATTCCATCTAGAGTTTGGTGTGATTTGGTTCATTTGATTATGGCAAAGCATGTTAGATCTAGAGATTGTATCTGCCTAAGAAGATGGATGCCTTCATGGAGGACTTTCTAACGGAAACTTGCTCCTATCCATGTAACACTTCGGCAAAGCAACGAAAACGCCCATGCGTCTTACCAAATTCTAAAAATTTTGCTGCACCGGAATTCTCATACTCAGTGTTTTTTCTACATTCTAGAAAGTTCCCCATCCCTAAATTTGGATGTTTCTCTAAATTCAAAATTTTTGCCTTTCCTAAGTACACCACATGGATTGCATCGCCTCTGGCGCCGGGCTTTAAATAAAAATCGTTGCAACTTGAAACAGAAGGAAGGCATACGGAATTGCTTATTAAAACTGAAGAATTGTTAGGCTCATCAACTCCAGAGTTTGATGACTTCTGATAAGGTGGTTGCGTTAATACCTAATTAATTCTTCATCCTGTGTCATCACTAATAATCGTTAGTTCCGAGAAGGATTGGATTATTTAAATTATAGCAAAGCACTCGAAGGTTATCTCTTTAGTAGAAAAGATGCCTTCGTGGAGGATGTTCTAACAAAAAATGGCTCATATCCATATTACACATGGGGAAACCAAGGAAAGTCTCAACCAAACTGAAGTTTTTTAATATATGAACCAGTAGCGTAGCTAGGGTTTTCAGCGCCCGGGGACAACTGAAGATTTTGCGCCCCTTGCTCTGTGCCAAGAACGGAAAACATTTCATTCTAAAATTTCGTAACATCAATTAGGCACCACCTGAATGCTGCGCCCAGGGACAGATGTCCCCCCTTGCCCCACCCTAGCTACGCCACTGATATGAACCCAGGTCACTCTACCACTTGGAGGATTGGTATATTGAGAATACGGCAAGCACACTAGGGCTATCTGCCTAAGGGAAGGGATGCCTTCGTGGAGGACATTCTAAGGGAAACTGGCTCGTATACACGTTACACATGGGGAAACTCACGAAAACGCCCAAGCAGCCAGCCTGTTCGTGGGATTCGAACCGAACTACCAGAGTTCAACGATTTTACCGCTCGGCCGCTGGTGGGCACTACTTGAAGGAACTCCAGTAAGAGGATATCAGAGGGGTATGCTAGAATTAAGATGTCCATTCAAAGAGTGCAACGATTTAATGAAATTTTATATCAAATAATATTTAATATTAAATCCATCGGTTTCGTTGACGCACATCTTCTGCGAATTTTTACGAAAGAGCTCTTATTAAATTGGTACTTTTATGTTATAGCAGTCCCCATCCATACTTGGCGATTTTAGATATGCGCCTATATCTCATCTATATTTTCGCGAAACTCGTGAAAGCAAATGTAAAAATACAATATACAGGGTTAGCATAAATTATTCATTCATTTAGAAAAGGCTATATTTTCAGAAGTATTACGGATATGCACAGGATAAATATATAAAATGAACCACAAACTCACCAAGTGTTTTTCACTCTATCACCAAGTTTACCGGATAAGTGGAACGTTACTTCATAGCTGAATATCATCTTGGTGGCAAAATCTTTGTCCTCCAGTACTGATGCAAAAATCTGGTTGACGGGTTTAATCCTCCGGCTTTAATTATTGCAGGAACTGCGCATGGTACGGTTTGAAATGCAACTGTCATTTCCTAAATCTTTTAACTATTCTTATTACTAGACGCTAAGCGGTCAGCCTTCGTCTGGCTTTTCAATGTACCGGAAAACAAATGTCCAGTATCCAAGAGAAAAACTGCACAGAATTATCGCCCTCATTTTACCGAGTGGCAACAGTGTTATATCGGCAACAATGGCTGTATGCCATTGTTGTTCCGTGCTATCGATTTGATGCGATTTCATCAAGAAACATAAAATTTAAAAAAAAAATCTCATTCTACATTTGAAAAAACCGCTTCGAGGTGCACTGGCTCTTGTCTAGATGGACCTATGGACCAAATTTCGTAGCTTTGGGTTAATTAGCTTACGAACAAAACACACACACAGACTCATCCTTTTATTATATATTGAGATTATTATCGCATGCAACTATTCCAGTCTCAACTGCAGCACTTTCACTCAAATTAAGCTGTTGATTACACCATTTCATGGACGTCAACTCGTCTGTCCTAGAATACATACACATAATAGCAATGAAAAACGATATTCTGGAACTGCTGAGCCAATGTCCGACACGAAGACCCTTCTTCCTGCAGTTTTTAATATTGCATCTACAAATGGTTTCGTTAACATGAAGTTTCATGTTGTGGCCATTTTCGCAAACTTGTTTGTCAGGCAAAAGACCTCTTTCTTGAAAAAACGATAGAGCATCTACCTCATTACTTGGTAAATTAAAGCTTGTTAATGTCATATTCACAAAAAAAAAAAAAATAATAATAATAATAATAATAATAATAATCTGAAAGGTTTCAGATTTTAAATTACGTCCAAAGGGACTTTTTTTAAAGTTTTGTGTATTATCTTTATTTATTAAATATCATGTTCTACGTACTCAAACTATAAAATTCAGTTCAACAGCAATATCGCAAATTAATTTTAAAATGAGTATATCTTTACAATTTCCGATATACAGTCTCGCGCGCTGAAGATAATTTTTTTTTTTCGTAGTGTTGCCATTATTTGCTTTGAAATCGTTTAGTTTTTAATCCAAAATTCGTTGAAGTGTTACAACATACGAAATCGATAATGAAACAAATTTCAAATTTAAATTAGGGTTTCCACATTCTACGTAAGATTACGTTATTCAAATTTTGATGGCTTTTACCGTTGTTTTATCACAATGCGAGAAACATGCATACATTTAGGCGGATTCTTCAATATTTAATTTCTTTAAATATAAGACAGGGCGATAATATATGGTGCGAACGATTTGAAAAGTGATACAGCCTTTTAAAATTTTCGTCGCAAAATGCCAAAACGAAATTAATAGTCCTTTAGGGCAAACTGCACCTTTGGACTTATAAAAAAAAAAGAGGAATATATTTTTAAATAAATAATGCGAACTCGAAAACCTCAACAAAAATGAATAATATAAGAAAACGCAGTGACAGCAAAAATGCAGCAATACTTCTGCACAATACTATACTAATATACGACCACGGTGGCGAGGTACAAAAATACGCAACCAGATTACGGCGAGATATTTCGGTTGATTGCCGACTCAATACCAGCGGTTGCTACAGCAAAAAAGGGTACTTACGTACTATGACGACTACCTTGGCAACATCTGCCGATAAAAATATTCATCGGCGGTTAATGTTTATAAATTCTTTTAAAAATAAAAGCCCTAATTATAAAGGAACAAAAACTTGAAAACAAAAAAAAACGAATATATATATATATATATATGTCTAATGAAATTATGGTTTGAAGGTGTCAGAGTGGGAAGCATGAAGACGCAATTTAGCACAACATATCTTGAAAAATCGCAATCTTTATTTTTTCCATGCATATCAAATAATCCTTTTCAGACAAGATATTTCTTAATAATATTTGAATAGAATAACTCCCATTTTGAAGTACAACGTCATCTTAAGCAAGTAAGCGGCAGCAGCATGGATGAGTGAGCGTCTTGTCAGCAGGAAAGGTTATAGTACTTTCGTAGCAAGAAGGCTGAAGTTTCAGTTCACAGTTTTGGTTTAGAATTAATTTGATTGGACGAGAGGCATCTGCATTAAAACGTTACATGAGATAGAAAAGTCTGGAACCTGTGAGAAGAGATGAATTTAGGAGCAGATTACCAAGTTTAGAATGTTAATTTTGAAATCGTCAATTATTTTTTTGAAACAGCTATCATATTTTGTTATATCTTACATATACCCCCTTAAAAAGAAAAGTTGGGTGAGCAGGGTGGAAGAACAAGCATTAGAGCAGCAAAATGTGAAAGATATAATTTTGAAATACAAACATATTAACTTTTAAACAAAAAATTATTGCCATAAAATTTTGACCGATATCTTGAATCAATTTTGACATTTCACTGAATGTCATAAAATTTAGAATTCAATAATAATTTTTTTGAATACGAATTTTATAATTATTCTAAAAATTAAGATGTTAAAAATAAGTGAAATTAGTACAGATAAGTAATATGAAATTATGGTAAATGCATGTAAAATTTATGGCTTATTGTGTGTTAAGTATAGTATGATGAGGGTGTACTGGTTCCTTCAACAGAGGCCTGTAATTACCTCTGTACAGTTGTTCCTTTTACGCTCTTCATGCAAGATAATGTTGGAGGCTCTCATTTTATGAATGCATGTAAATTTTTTTATTATTATATTTTTTTATTATGGAATGTATTAGTGCAGTTCTCATAGGCCAGTTACCTTAATGAAAGGAACGGAGGCCTTTTCAAGTAACTGTCTAGGCACCCTGGGCCACTAGTGCAGAGAACACACTGGTTAGCTCAAGAGGACAGCCCTATTGATGGATATGTTTGTTTAGAAATATTGCGAGGCTTCCAGTTTGGTAAAATCAGGAATTGCAAATGAAAGATAATAACGGTGAAACCATATTTTCTGAAGCTTACTCCTATTATTATATGCTGTTAAAATATAATTTATCAGTATAGAAATAAGTATCATAAATATTTATGTGCATTACATTTAATTATAAGTAATGATTGTGTAAAAGTTTATTTTGTGATATTCTGTAATAACAAGAACCTTCCCTGAAGAATTATGATTATGTGAATTCTCAAACAAAAAGACTTTTGGACTGAAATGCTGAAAAATTCAATAGGACTCTAAAAATTAAAAATTTATTAAAAAAAATTGATATTTATAAATTATACTTTACAGGACAAAAATTTTATGATTTATGTTTTTTTTTTTTTTTTTTTTTTTTTTTTTTTACATTTGCTAGTGCTTTAACTCTTTCTCTTTCAAAAGGCTTCTCTGTCGCTACACCTTTTTCTTTTTGAAGGGGGGAATATGTAAGATAAAATTATATGAATCAGAATAACTAAAAACATTAATTCTTCCTCTTTATTCTAAAATCGTAATAACTTCTCTGCATTACGTCATTTCTAGATCACTCTATGGCCCGCGCAACTCTGATGACGTAATAATTAAGAACTGAAACTGACCTTGTAAACCAAAACTTTTCTCTTCGCGTGCTTCCATCTTTCATAACTACGCACTTCAGCTTTTGCCCTCTACTCTGGTAAGATGTAATTTCGCTGGCTTGCTTTCTATCTCAACAATATCAAAAATGTAAATCTTCTGTGGAAAGGCACGACTAGAGTGCCAAGTGATTGTGGCCACAAATATCAATTGGAAATAAAAATGGAATTAAAACTGCCTCGACTGTTGTAATAATAAAAGCACAGGAAAAGGAAAAGACAGAACACTTTCGATGCGTGATGAGATAAAAGCACAACGAAAATAACGGAGCAGTGTCGATGTGTGATTAGACCCATACTGAAGAAGAATTTGATTGCGTAGTATGCTAGTAATGCTAACTTGGTAATATTTAAAGAACTTGGCAGTCGAGGCAGTTTTAATTCCATTTTTATTTCCAATTGATATTTGTGGCCACAATCACTTGGCACTCTAGTCGTGCCTTTCCACAGAAGATTTACATTTTTGATATTGTTGGGATAGCAAGCAAGCAAGCCAGCGAAATCACATCTTAGCACAGTAGAGGCTAAAAGCTGAAGTGCGTAGTTATGCAAGATGGAAGCACGCGAAGAGAAAAGTTTCGGTTTGCAATTTGGTGATTGGTCGAGAGGGATCTGCATTATGGGTTAAGTAAGATCGCATGATTAATTTGAATGACGCAATGCAGATAAGTTATTACGATTTTAGAATAGAGAGGAAGAATTAATGTTTATAGTTATAATTCTGATTCATATATTTTTATCTTACATATTCCCCCCTTCAAAAAGAAAGGCGTAGCGACAGAGAAGCCTTTTTAAAGAGAGTTAAAGCACTAGCAAATTAAAAAAAATATATAAATAAATAATAAAATTTTGATCCTTAAGCCGGTAGGATAGTTTCCTGCAGCCTGAAACCTCAATGGAAAATTTAATTCAGCTCTTCAAATCATCGTTTTGTGATAACTCCAAGATAATGTGAAAGAAGTGAATCATCAAGTTTGTTTTTTCAGTGTTTAAAAAATAACAGATCATTCTTCTGCTGTGGTGTTTTGCAAGTGCTTCAAAAAAATAATCTCGTGTAGTGTTTACAGATTGAAAGTAATCTCTCAATAAATTGAGAAGTTCGAATGCCTAGTGAAAAAGAATATTGAATTTGCTTCGCCGATCTCTACAATATTTAGAAAAGATGTGCTTTAAATCATCAGTGAATTACCGTTTAGGAATTAAGCATTACAGCGAGTTCAAGGTCGATCTGAGTTGGTGTTTGCAAGTATGTGCGACAGAAAATTACTATTTGCACTTCCGCTTTTGCAACAGCTCAAAAGTTATTACATTCGTGTGAATCTAGCTCAGGAACTAAATTATTTAATGTGCTGCGGATTCTATATATGCGGATTCATTTCAACTTTGGTTAAAATTTCTGCAGTTTGTTTTGAGAAAATCTGAAATTCTTGTTCATTAATTTTTCTAATTTTTCATAATTATGTGTGAGCAAATTAAGTAATTAATTTTAAGCTATTTAAATTATTCATAGGGAAGAATTAATGTTTATAGTTATAATTCTGATTCATATATTTTTATCTTACATATATATATAAATTATTATAAATAAACGCATGTATATATAGTGTTACGGATTTGGCATTTAAATAGCTAATGTTGGTAGAATTATAAATTAAATTGTTTTATTTCCCGTGCAGTGCAGCGCGTGACGAATATTATGATAAAGCTAAGCGGAAAAAAATTTTAAAAATACAAGAGCACGTGCATTTAACATTTAATAAACAAATATCTCTTTTTGATTTCGAGAAAATACAAGAAAATTCTCGCGCATTTAAAAAGCTTATATAAGCGGCATGAAAATCTCTGAATTCGTTAGTTATTTAGTTAGTTGTTGTTTTAAGAGTTTGTTTAGAAAACCGCTTGTGGACTGTAGGGAACTCGTTAATTAGTTTTCTCTCTAGCTGTTTTGAATTAAGTTCTGTTGAACGCTTGAGTAGTTAAAAGATAACTACTGTGAGATATTGTAATACTGTACGAATTTCTGAGGAAATTTAAGCCTTTTTTTTTTTAATAATAATAATAAATTTTGTTCATTTTTCATCGGACTTGTGCATTCATTTCATAACGAACCCGTATGCACGCAACAATATATATAAATTATATACTAAATATGAATTTAAAAAATTAACTTACCTAAAACTGGTTAAAAGGAAACATTGAAGTTAATGGTGAGGAAAGTGGTGGGAAATAGTTTTTAAAATAGTCAATCAATTCGAAAGGAGTTTCGTGTTTTTCCCGCCAAATAAATTCAGCTAAATAGGTATACAAATGATGGCGGCTTGTCCCACGTTGTCCCTTGTTCTTTCGTTTACCTCCTCTATAACCTATGTTAGGATTAACTTGTATAACCTACAAGAGTAGCCAGTTTTGGCGAGATATCTAGGTAGTCGTCATAGTACGTAAGTACCATCAAATCTATTGATTCCTAAGGTGAAAAAATTATGGCAGTTAGTATTGTTCCGTCGATCATGCAAATTGGCTAAAATCGAACCATGAAAGCTGGCAGAAATCCCGTCAAACGTCAAAAATTTGTCTTAACGCACTTTTTTCAGTTTGCGTCAAAGAATGGCGAAATTCTTAATTTATGATAACCTATTTCCCTTTCCCTTTCATCGCGCACCACAGGAAAAAAAGTGCATTGTTCTTTCTTTGGAATAAATTTAATTTTTAGTGGATAAAGCAAGTATAGCATTATTACTCGTATCACTTATAACAATATGCAAAATTTCAAAACCTACCATTATATAAATGCACGTATTAACTTTTGAATGGAAAACAAATGTTTTTACAGGTATATACTTTCATAAGTATATACCTGTGATAAGTAGGTGATAAAACTTTCATAAGTTATTAATCAAATACTTTTTGAAACCTAAATTTCGAACAGTAAAAAAAGTAAATTTTAAAAAAGAAAAAAAAAAAAAAAAAAAAAAGAAGAAAAAAAAAAACAGGAAATTAAATTATAATCCCCCCCAACAACCAGATTTAAAATTATAATCCCCCCCAACAACCAGATGCACTGCGCTTTACATAGATTACATCCTGTTCATATGTTATTTAACTAATTTGGACTTCTAAATGCAAGCAAAATTCGCATTCTTCTCTTCAGATTGGAAGATAACGAGGGCATACAGACAGCATTGATTTCGCAATGGTTACTAAGAAAATGTTATGTCAGCTGATTGTTGTGTGGCAACAACTTAATTCATTGCACAACAACGAGCCGCAGTTTTTTGGCTTAGCTGGCAACATTTATGAACAAAGAACTATAGCAATATACTAAAGCAACATTTATTATGAGCCGCCTAACCGGTATAGTGGTTAGCGTTGCTGACTGCCGTGCCGAAGGGCCCGGGTTTGAATGCCGGAGAAGACATGGATATTTGCAAATGTATAGTGTTTGTAAATGTATAGATGTTTGTAAACGCATGGCTGCTTTTTAAATATGCGACAAGCGGTTTGGTGGAAGGGAAGAGGAATGGAGACCCCCCGGGGTGCTCTCCATCAAAATGGGGGGCGGAACTGAGCTCAGTCGCACTGTTACCTGTAAGGTGTACAAGACTGGTTGCCAACGCTAGGTGTATCTTGCGCTTCTTGCCAAGAGGAATTTTGTGGGCGTGGACTGATGTTACTGTCAGACAAGTGAGCGTAAGTAACAACATAAAAATGGAATATCCAGTCCGCACCTCAGTGTTGAGGTATCACCGGAGCCATAGGCTAAGAATATTAACTAGTCAGCCAAAGCTAAGCTAAAGAAAATAAATTTAATAATCAGTTATTTTTTAATTTGAGTCCTAGCAAATTTTGAGGTCCGCTTATCAGGTTCAATGTTTCTTCTAACCTTCTTCGGAAACATACAATGACCTGACTAGAACAGAGAGCTTACTAAAGCTATGTTCACTAATTGTAGTAAGTAGACAGGATACAGACGAAGGGTATACAAAACCCTTTATTTTTTTTCTTTATATACAATGACTTCCGTACTTCGGAATACAATGACCCTCCACTCGGGGTCTAACTTAAAAGATATCAAAATAAAACTAAACTCTAATTTAACTTTAGAATAAGATTGGCCTTATAATAACAGGAAGCGTATGTAGCACAGAGACTGTGAACACTACAATACGTTTAATTTATCAAGAGGATTAAAACCTCTGGCCTGGAAGGCAAAGTAGCAACTGCGTAACTTCTAAGGTAAGCGGCCTGCTTCGAACTCACGGCTTCCTCTCTTCTGCTTGGCAAAAAGGCCACACTTAAATACTTGGCGTTCGCCAGACAACTTTGCATAAACTCCTTCACGCTTATAATTCTGGCCGGAAGTAGAAAATAAGAAGTGATAGTAAAGATTTAAAATAAAATAAACGTTAGTAAAACTTAAGATCCTTACATACTTCCCGCCAGAGTTAATTAGTTTGAAACTGAGGTCTAAAACGACCTTGTTGAAAACTTTTAGCTCTAGAAACTAACGCGAGGCCAACCTTTTACAGTCATAACTTAGCTAGAAACTAGAAAATTTTAAAAGAAAGAAATTTGTTACAATAGCAGCTCCCGGAATATACAACAATCTTTTTTCTTTTTCATCTGTACTGCATCTAAACAGGAGCTTTATTCAATTCTGGTTCCTTCCAGAGATCTGGAAGGAAAACTAGTTTAATGAAATGTTACAGAATGACATTGAAAATAACATATAGAATATACTTTTCTTAACATTCTTATTTCATTCATGACTATTTTAATTATCTCTCCCCGTGCTCTCTGACATGTGTTGTAAAAACACCAAACACGAATGTGTTTCTGTCTATGTGTTCAACACTTCCTCCTACAATCAAAACACTAACGTGTTAAAATTCAACATACGAGACCTCTTAACACACCCTAATTTCAACTCTAGACCCTGAGGTACTATTCTGAAAGTGGCCAACTCTAAAGTGTAGCGTCAGAGAGCCTAACTACATCATTCAACCTTTAACACATATTCACCATGATTTAATCTTTACAGTCACACGAATAACAAATTTTTAACATTACTTTCACTTTTACCATATCACGGTATTTCTAAACATTCAAAATAACAGTTCACATGTATACAAGAACATATCAAGATGCCGTTAATTTTACACATTTGAAAACATACATTAGTAGTACATTGTTAACTTCTATTCTTTTCAAAGCAAGTGCCAATTCTTTCTACATTGAAATAATACTACATTTCAAAAAGTCTTTCAGACTAAAACTTCTTTCTTGTTAGAATGTTTTAAATAAAATTTATACAATAACTTTTTACAATATTTAAGTCTTTATACAACGCTATTATACATCAACTTTAGTTTTACGCGCGAGTAATTGAAAAACATAATAAGAAAATCGGTCACAACTCATTTCTCGCCCTTTTGGCGATAAAGGTAGACCTCGCATGAGGTAAAACTTCTTGAAATCTGCCACTTGCAGTAAGAATGAAAGATTAACTTAAGTTTGTAAAGTAACATAAAATTTTACTTATCTTTGTAATATTCAGACATCCTTTTCTGGGCCCAGTCTTTAAAGGTGCTGCAGACCGTAGCTTGGTTGATCCTCCTTCTTGTACGGGCTCGCCCTTCAGTGCTTTCCTCTGGAAGCTTCCGTTTTTCACCACTACGGCCACCCTTGAACATCTTCCTTCTGCCCTCTGCTTGTGGTCTTGGCCGTTTGAAGGCAGCTGGTCTTGGTGGAACCGGGAAACTTCTGTCGTGATCCTGCTTGGACCTCGTTGTTGGCCGTTCAAATTTTTCTTGTACTTTTTCCTCCGCCGCTGATGGCCCTTCCGCAGTTCGGCGACTTTTGCTGCGGAGAGTTCTGTCGGATGAGTCAATCTTCCGTTTCACAGCCGGGTTATAGCTGCCGTCCTTTCTCCCGGTCTTTTCCACATACGTCGCCCTTCTCCCTTCTTCATTCTGGGGGTGTTCGTGAACTCTGTTTTTTGGACGGTGGAACGGCTTCTTTTTCTTTGTACCTTCAATTTTTCCGCGGGGCAATTTTCTTTTCACTTGCTTCTGTCTCTCATTGGCTTGCCCTTGTACTTGTCGTTTTCCCACCTCTGGAACTTGTACCTGCGGTGTCTGCCGTACCGGATCCTGCAAAAGATCTGAAAAGATTTGCATTTTATTACGGTCATAGAATGGTTTTATCTGGTCAATGTTTGCGGAACAGGTTTCACCATTTCTTGCCTTTAACACTACAACAGCGTGAGTTATTTTTTCTATAACATATGGTCCTTCAAAGCGTGGAAAAAATTTGGCAGTTTTATCTTCTGGTGCTGAAGAAAGTGAATGCTTAATTTTTAGTACTTCATCCCCTACTTTATAAGTTACTCCCCGTCGTTTCAAGTCATAATACAATTTTTGTTTTCTTTGTGCTACTTCCGTATTCTTTTTTGCTTCTTTTATTAGTTTTTCTATATCACCCATTTTAAATTCTGGGGCTCTTTGTTGCACGTAAAATAGTTTATCTAACGGTGTTATAACCTTTCTGCCTAGAAATAACTCAGCAGGAGTTTTGCCCGTTGTATCATGTTTTGCGGTCCTAAGGGCGAAAGCAAATTCATTGACATAGTTATCCCAGCTTTTATGAAAATTTTTAACATAACTACGGATAATTTTCACTATATTTCTGTTGACCCGTTCCGCTATATTTGATTGCGGCCGATACGGGACCATTTTTAAATGACGTATGCCCAGTTTTTGGCACATGTCTTCAAATATATTACTTACAAATTGAGGACCATTATCCGATATAACTTTTAGGGGCGCCCCGTATTTTAAAATATATTTATTTAAAATAGAATCGGTAACTAATTTCGCGGAGGCTCGTTTTAAGGGAACAATTTCGGTCCATTTACTAAAATGATCAACTATAAAAAGGAGATAGCGACTTTTGTTTAACTGACTTTTTGGGAAAGGGCCCAATAAATCGATGCCGATTATTTCATTTGGAAATTCGGATTTAATACTATTTAGAAACCCGGCCTGGCGGAAATTAATATAATTAACGGCTTGACATGTTGGGCAGGACTGGACATACGCCCTTGTTAACTTTTGCAGTTCAGGAAAGTAGACTGCCTCGCGTACGCGTTGAGTAGTTTTTCGAATACCAGCATGAGAAGCTAAAGGGCTGTCATGGAGCTCTTGCAGGATATTTAATCTAAGACTAGCTGGGATAACAGGTCGAAATTCGTTGTTGGAATTCGTAGTTTTTGTATAAAATAATAGACCATCTATTAGTTCGTAATGGGCCGCCCTATTTCTTATCGCCACAATATCTTGGTGGCTAAAATTTTCAGGATCCTTCAAATACTCATAAATACTTCCAAACTCAGGATCCTTACCCAGTTCGGTTATTACAGTTTCTCGGGAATTTATTGTACACGCTGTCAGCATTGCAACTTTTACGGTATTACCCTGTTCGTCTAATTTAATTCGTGACAGGGCATCTGCTACGATATTTTCCTTTCCGGGGGTATGCTTGATTACCAGATTATATTCTTGCAGCTTGAGTGCCCATCTTATTAACCTTGGGGATAAATTTTTTCCAGAGTTCAATCTAGTTACCGCCGCATGATCAGAATATACTGTTATTGGCGCCTTTCCAAAATAGACTCGGAACTTTTGCACTGCTAACAGAACTGCAAGTGCCTCTCTCTCGGTCGCGGAATAGTTTCTTTGTGTTTGATTTAAAGTTCGGCTAAAAAATGCCACTGGCTGCTGATTTTGCGAAAGTACCGCTCCTACCGCATAATCCGAAGCATCCGCTGAAATTTCTAAATTTTCATCCTTTTCAGGAAATTTCAACACAGGGGCTTGCGTTAATGCTTGTTTTAATTTTTTGAAAGCACTATTGGCTTCGGCCGTCCACGAGAATCTTGCCTTTTTCCTTTTTAATTTTAACAATGGCTCAGCGATAGCCGCAAAATCTTTTATAAAGGACCTATAATATGAACAAAGTCCTAGAAAAGAAGAGAGCTTCTTTGCCGTGTTTGGAGTCGGATACTTTTGTACAGCGATTATTTTTGATTCGTCTGTCTCTATTCCTTTCTGAGATATTTTGTAACCTAAATATTTTAATTGAGGGGCTGCAAATTTGCACTTTTCGACATTAACTTTTAGACCGGCTTCATTTAATAAAGAAAACACCTGTCTTAAATCCTGTACATGTTGGTCGAGATTATCACTAGTAATAATGATATCCTCTAAATAGATAAATGTGGACTTTCCATGAACAGGCCTTAACACAATGTCCATGCATCGCTGAAATGTTGCTGGGGCGCCTGAAAGGCCAAACGGCATTCGCAAAAATGCATAAGTGCCAGACTTGGTTATAAAAGCAGTCTTAGGCACGTCCTCAGGCCTGACCCCTATTTGAAAATAACCATTCGTTAAGTCTAAAGTTGTCATAAATTTGGTTGATTTTATGTTCCTTAAAATTTCTTCTATAATCGGTAACGGATATACCGGATATTTCGTTATGGAATTTAATTTACGGTAATCAATAGCGAATCTCCACCTTTTTGGATGCTCCAAAGGATAATCATTATTTTTCTTACATAAAACCACCGGACTAGCATAACTACTTGAGATAGGCGTTACGATCTTTTTACGTAGCATATCGGTAATATGCCATTCTATAATTTTTTCCTTATTCTTATCATACCGGTATGGTTTTTGACGAACCGGCAATGCATCTCCGGTGTCAATACTATGGTTAGTAACCTGGGTAAATCCTGGAATATCACTAAATAAGGAAGCAAATTCACTTACCACTTGTCGGATTCTATCTTGCTCGTCATTAGGCAGGTGGTCAAGATTTAACCTCGGCGGTTCAACCTTTTCTACACGCACTGGTTTCATCGTCAGCTTAAGAGACGCTTCATTAAAATCCAGTGTAGCTTGTGCGTCTGAAAGAAAGTCTATTCCTAGTATTAAGTGTGCTTGCAAATTCTTTAGTATAAAAAACATCACCTTTACTTGTTCGTCCTTGATACGGATGTACAAAGGTACTTTACCTACGCACTTACATTGTTCTCCTTGCGCCGCTAATACTGTTGTATTATCCGCATTATATATGCGGTATTTGCGAAAATACTTTCTAAAAAAGACTTCTGCCACACAGGAACACTGCGCGCCGGTATCCAGGAGTGCGGTGGCCGGGATATTATTTACCAAGACTTCAATCTTCGGAAGAGTTAAATTTTTCACCATTACTGTATTTAACTTGTAGGAAGAGGGGTTTTCGTGGCCTTCGGATTTCCGCACCCTCTCGTCAGCAGAAATCCGTTTTAGTTTAAATTATTTTTTCTTTCGGTGCTTTCCTTCTTTCTCCACTGGCCTTGAGACTTTTTTCCTGGGTTGCTATTGAACTGTCGACGTTCGCCGGCTGTTTTTGAATGCTCGGGTTTCCTTGCCCACTGATTCGCTTTTTCTCCGTAGCCATGTGCTTGAGTTTGCTGTAGTCTTGGCGTACCAAATTGGTTTCGCTGTTGATATTGGCGTCTTCTTTCGACGTCCGCCGTTCTTCTACTTTCAAACTGGATTGCTAGCTCAAATAATTTTTCCAGTGTAGTCGGATTTCTCAATTCAATAAAGTCTTGCACTTGGGGTAGTAGCCTCGGCAAAATCACTTGAATTATTTCAGGATCCGGACGGTTTCCATACAAGAGCTTGAAAACGTGAATTTTTCTTAAAATAAAACTCGAGAGGTTTTCCATTCTTTGTTGATATATACTGAAAAGTTCTGTTTCTAATTTCGCACGATCCCTTACAACAGGGAAAGCTTTTAGTAGGGCAGTCTTGAAATTTTCGTAGGTATAGGTGGGACTTCCTGCTTGACCCAAGAGACTTCTGCCGATACATTTGAACCAGTTAAGCGCTTGGCCCCTCAAAGCGCTGGTAGCTAAGGTAACTTTTTGAAACTCGTGCACGGGGTAGAGCATGAAGTGGTCATCCAATTTTTCCAAAAAACTGGTTACCTGTGAGTTTCCATTAAACGTTGCTTCTGGTTTCATCGAAGCGCGCATGGTCTGGACAATATACCCAAATCCTTCCAGGGCGGCAGCTGGCATTTCTGGATTCTGAGCTGTTTCTGCAGGCAGCACAGGTTCTTCTTGAAACTCGGCCATGGTTATTCTTCGTCGGGCGCCACTATCAGGTTCAATGTTTCTTCTAACCTTCTTCGGAAACATACAATGACCTGACTAGAACAGAGAGCTTACTAAAGCTATGTTCACTAATTGTAGTAAGTAGACAGGATACAGACGAAGGGTATACAAAACCCTTTATTTTTTTTCTTTATATACAATGACTTCCGTACTTCGGAATACAATGACCCTCCACTCGGGGTCTAACTTAAAAGATATCAAAATAAAACTAAACTCTAATTTAACTTTAGAATAAGATTGGCCTTATAATAACAGGAAGCGTATGTAGCACAGAGACTGTGAACACTACAATACGTTTAATTTATCAAGAGGATTAAAACCTCTGGCCTGGAAGGCAAAGTAGCAACTGCGTAACTTCTAAGGTAAGCGGCCTGCTTCGAACTCACGGCTTCCTCTCTTCTGCTTGGCAAAAAGGCCACACTTAAATACTTGGCGTTCGCCAGACAACTTTGCATAAACTCCTTCACGCTTATAATTCTGGCCGGAAGTAGAAAATAAGAAGTGATAGTAAAGATTTAAAATAAAATAAACGTTAGTAAAACTTAAGATCCTTACACGCTAACTGAAAGATGTATTGACCACGCCAAAGTCTTTATTTGCAAAAAATTATAAATAAAGTGATCAATCAATTTTTTGACATCAGAATTATAGATAATACAAAAACAGTGTCAAAGACCAAAATTGGGTACTTTTCCATTTCGCCGGCGCAAATCTCGCCAAGTAGATTTTGTTGGCGACAACATACAGTATACACATAAAAGCTGTTAACAAACATTAGTTCTAAGAATTTTTTATTTTGAAGGCATAAACATTTTAATATGGTTTAAAATTTTGTAAAAAGCCAATAATTTGTAAAAAGTCATTAATACGCTTTCATGGTTCAACATCCTGATTCGCCGATTCGTATCACATGACCCCAAGTAATCTCATATCACGTAAACTGCGCTATAAAAATCTAATTCAGTAATTATCCACATTAATTTTAAGTTAAATCTTAATTTGGAATACACGTTTAAATGCAAGAATTATTTCAATTCGTACGAATAGCTTACTCAGAAATCATGTAAAATCGCAGTGCTTTACTTCGCTAGTCCATTCTCATTAAGAATTGATGAATTTAACCCTTGATTTTGCCTTTTCTTTATTTTAGGGTGAGCGGTGTGATTGCATTCTAATTGATTTAATTACCGCGAATGGTCTTAGGGCATAAATTTAACTATCTTGTAAAAATTCTATGTAATTGTATGCCAGTATTGAAAGAAACAATCAATCTGATAAGAAATGGCTGCGACTTGTTTTGGAAATGAGGCGTAAAAGGTTACTAGCGAAGGTATTCCGTTTGGCATCAGTTGTACCATTGTTGGCGACTTTATCGTTTGCGCCGGCAAAACGGAAAAGTACCCAAAATTGAAAGATATCATAAGTTTTGTTACGGTTCGAACAGAAAATAAAATACAAAGTTAAGCATATAATAGAAAATCAAAATATTAGAAATACATTTTCAAGCCACAAATATTTTATGTTATACATAGATTGTGTTCTCATTGGAATACAGGAATTCCATAAATTTGGAAAGCAGTTGGCGACCTTTGTCTCATAGAATTAATTTGCATAGAAGGTCGAAAGTCAAGGTTTGCGGAAAAAGTTCATTTCTTTTTCTGTCCAAACTCGGACAGTGAAGAATGCAGTGCGTCCGCTGTTTCTTGTCCACATGTACAGCGACTGGGCGGAGTCTTGAGTTTGAATCTATTAAAGTAACTAGGAAAGGCTCCGTGATTTGAGAGCAGTTGATTAAGAAAGAAATCATTGAAGTGTCTTTTTTCAGAGATTCTAGGAAGAATCTTGTATTCTAGGAAGAATCTGCCCGTATCTTCTTCTTGCCATCGATGTTGCCACAGAGTGAGAGCTTTTTCTATAGCTGTTCTTACTATGAAGCTCAGAGGAAGTTTGCAGTCTATATGCACTTCAGAAGATGTGCCTTTTTTGGCGAGTTCGTCCGCTTTTTCGTTACCTCTGTAACCTTGATGGCCTCATATCCAATGTAATTTAGCTTTAGTTTGATAGACGAGCTTTTTAACTTCTATGATTTCTTGATTCAGAATGTCAAATCTTTCCAATGATTTCAGTACGGCTTGACTATCCGTATAAATGTGGGCTGTATGCGTGTGTATTATTAGCCAGTTTAGAGCTGATTTCAACGCTTGAGTTTCAGCTTGGAATACTGAACAATTGGGGTTCAGTTGAAAAGAAAATTCAGCTTTTAATGTGCCGTTCCAATAGACACAAAATCCCGCTCCTGTGCCATCTTCAATTTTGGAGCCATCCGTAAATAATTCATAATTTCTATTTAATGGGAGATGATCGTTCCATTCACAAGTCTTTATTGTGGCAGGATGGGTAAACCATTTATGTTTGGGAAAGTCGAGGGCTTCTTTTAAGAAGTGAAAATTTTCAAATGAAAAGTCTGACCAGCCTCTTTTAGTTCTTTGGATTGCACTTTCTTGGTCCAATTTAATATCTAATGGAATCAGGCCGGCTAAGATCTGTAGAGCTGAGGTCGGAACTGTTTTGTAGCATTTTGTCATAGCTAGTAGGGCTACTCTTTGAATAGTATTTTCTTTATTTCGCATTTTAACAGTTGGTGGAAACCACCAACTGTTATACAGGCGTATACAGCTGTCCTTTCTATGGCTCGTTTGTAAAGTTCCTTCATAACTGCTTTGGAGAGGCCAGGAAATTTCATAAGCCGATTTATAATCTTGCAGACTTTTGTTTTTATGTAATCCAAATGTGGAAGCCAGGTAAGGCATTCATCTATTATTATACCTAGGTATTTGATTTGTTTGCGCCTTTTAATAGTAGTGCCATTCAACTTTATTGTGGGGGCTGAATATGCTGCGCCCCTCTTTTTGACGGCAATAAACATTGAGCTAGATTTCTCCGGGGAGAAGCTAAGTTTGCTCTTCTTCGCCCATTCAGTTATTTGAATCAGGGCATTGTTGGCTCTATTATGGATTTGTTGGTGGGTAGCTCCTGATACTATAAATAGTACATCATCTGCATAAGCTTGTATTTGAACTCCCTCTCCATTTGAAGTGCAGTGTTCATGACAATATTCCAAAAAAGTGGTCCGGAGTTTGATCCCTGGACACAGCCTTTTTCTTGAGAGTGGGTAAGAGAAGTGTTGTTTGCTTCATAGATGATTTTTCTATTTTCCAGCATTGATTCTATTACTTTATATAGGTTGATTGGACATAGGAGATATTTCTCAGTTCTTGTAAAAGAAAAGGCCACCAAACGTTATTAAAGGCACTTTTAATATCGAGAGATATAATGTTCGTATAGCAGTTGTTTTTCCGGTTATTTTCAACTGTGTCGATTATATCTTTAATGGCGTCCGTGGAACAAACTCCAGCCGTAAAGCCATATTGTCTGTTACTGAGTTTGCTGTTTGAAAATAGGTAATAGTTGAGCCTGTTAGTTATTAATTTGTCATAAACTTTACTCCATGTATTTAATAGACATATTGGTCTGTATGCCTGTGGAAGTTCCAAGCTTTTGCCTTCTTTAGAAAAGAGAACTAGTTTAGCGGTTTTCCAGCATTCAGGAAAGATACCGCGTCTAAGAAGTTCATTGAATAATGCCGTGTGTACTGTTGGGTTGGCGTAAAATGCTTCTAGAATTATTTCTTTAGGAAGGTTATCCAAGCCAGGAGCTTTACCAGAATTAAGTGATTTAATCGTGAATTCAACTTCCTGTCTGGTGAACGGAAGATATTGTTTAGCACCAAATCGGGTCTTAATTTGAGTTCTAATTTGACTATGTTCTATTGAATCTGTGCTCCGGTCATCAGCTGGGAAGTGGTGCTCCAACAGCAATTTTAGAGTCTCATCAATGGTTTCAGTCATAGAATTATCAGGTTTAAGAAGCGCTTTGATTTGAAAAGGCAAGGAAATATTTCCTTTTGCCAGATCATAATGAATGCCAAATGGAGATTTTGGATCTATGCTTTCTAAGTGATTTTTCCAACACGTTCTTTTGGAACGGAGGATTTCTCGTTTATATTTGGCTAAGTCTTTCTTATAGATAGTCTTATAATAAGCTCTTAAGTTGTCGTCTTGAGTACAACGCTGATAGCGTTTTCTTTCTGCTAGAATTCTTTTCTTCATGATATTAAGCGATTGAGTCCACCAAGGGACCTCTTTGTGCTGTACGTTGAGGAATTTGCCCTTTGCTTTTATTGCTTGGTCGAAGATATCTTGGATCTTTTGGGTCCAAGTTTTTATTAAGGCTTTTAAGTCAACAGTATCTTTCACATATTGAGGATTAAAGGTAGAAAAATAACTACTGAGCTTTTCCTTAAGTGTAAGCCAGTCCATCTTGTTCAGTTTATACTTCCTTCGTATAATCTGATCTGTGCTTTTGTCACGAGAAATTTCAAAAGATACATAGCAATGATCGCTGAGCGATGAATCATCCAAAACTCGCCAATCATGAATAATATTTCCTTGGCTTACTGTTAAGTCTATCCAGCTCTTTCCTCTGGAACAGTTATATGTTGGGGGACAATTTGGGTCATTTTCAATAATAAATTGTCTAGAAATCAGAAATTCTCTGACCATTCTGCCTCTAGGGTCTTCAAATGGAGAACCCCATATTTCACTTTTAGCGTTAAGATCACCCAGGATAATATTGTCTGTATTATCCGATAGATTTCTATCGACTAAGTCTAGGAGAGAAGTTAAGTCTGTAAGGTCCGTGATTGGTGGGCTATAACAGTTAAAGATCGTTAATGATCTTTGTTCAAATTTCAGTTTTATAATATTCAAAGTTGGAGTGGTCAGCGTGTTAAGAACCGTGAGGTTAGGATTTACGACCACAGTGGCCGTCTTTGGTAGTCCGTCGGTTGTTGAAATGACTTTAGTTTGTAATGGGAAACCAACTGGTTTGTTGTCAATACAGTATGGTTCTTGCACGAAGACCAGATCATAGTCAAAAATGTGCACTTTAAGTTGTGCGGTTGCAACATGAGAGCGTGCTAAATTAATTTGTAGTGCTCTTAAATAGTTCTTTTGAGGTAAATTATCCATGATTTATGCGTTTCTTAAGTTCGTCTATCTCTAAGATGCGGCATGGACAATTTTTATCGAAGCTTGAATGTCCTTCGTCATATTGTTGCTCGTTGTTGGCGTTTCGTTCCGCACAATTAATACATTTGAGAGTTGAGCTATCGCAGTCTTTGTGAGAGTGGCCCACCTCACCACAATGACCACATGCTTCTTCCGTCTGACATTGCTTTGAGATGTGCCTAAATTGGCAGCATTTAAAGCATTGTGTAGGTCTTAAATATTCTTTGATGCTAAATCGTTAATTTTTAGGAGTTGTTTGAATAATTCTGGAGGGGCCTCGCATACCCAGTGGTTTTTATGCTTTTGTTTAATGGGGAATTTAACTACCAAACCTTCCCCGTCAAGTTCTTCATTTTGAGCCTTTAATGATGTTAATAACTCTTCTTTTGTGATATCCTTTGGGATATCATAAATAATGATTCTTGGAGACCGTTTTAATGGTCACAAGCTCACTCTTGTTGGATGGAATTTAATGGAAGTTGATCGTTACATTTTACCGCGTTGCTGTTTATACATACAGCACAGTCCCGCAAACTCGACGTTATGTGGACTAAGGATCTAGGATCGTATCTTTTCTTCTGGCATCAACTTCTATGAGTTCTAACCAGTAGTTAAACATTTTACCAAAGGCCCTTAGTAATCATAATAAAATAAGAGGTGTATTGAAAAATACACCACACCCGAAGGCAAGATCGAAGTCATGAGATGAACTCAGTAAATATAATTTTTTAAATGCAATTAAATGGCATGTCATTAGCAGTGGTCGGTGCAAAATAAGTCCTAAGTTTCATAAAATTGCTGAATAAAACGTAAAATAAGACTGTAGAAGTAACACCACGTGATGCGAGATGGCCGTAGCGAGTGAAGGAGTCGTAAGACCGCGAACTAAAACTTTTCCCTGTAAGCAAAGTCTTTGCTATAAAGCACTTTATAGTACTAAATAAATTCTTGGTTAAATAGAAATAATAAGTAAAATAAGTAAGTAATCTAAGTTGCAATCAAAGTCCATAAGCTTTGTCAGAGCATTGTCCAAAACATAAGCAAAACTTGATTCAATGAAGAGTATTAAAATATGTGAAATAAGTAGAATAATATATATATATATACTGTACACTACCACCATAATGCATTAGGATGGATAGTTCGCGGTCTTTTTACTACATGTTCTTCAGTGGGATCATAGTTTGTGAGTTCTTTAATAGCCGGGTATTGCGAGTTTTTCATTTTTTTCAAAGAAGTTGTGTGCAGTAGTTAGTATTTGATCATGAATCGGCAGAATCTTTAAATCCTTATGAATTTGCGCGTTACGCACAAACCAAGGTGCTTTGGTAATGCTTCGAAGAATCTTATTCTGTAAGACGTTTATTTTCTGGCGTTCAGTTTTTCCAGCAGTCGCCCATGCAGGAACTGCATAAAGCAGAATTGGTCTGATGAATGTGATATAAAGTTTTCTCTTGATGTTTAGATTTAATTTAGATTTCCTTCCAAGCAGGAAGTAAAGAGACATGAATGCTGCATTAGCATTATTGATGGTATACTGGATATGATCCTTGAAATTTAAAGCTTTGTCGACGTACACTCCTAAGTATTTATATGAGCTTGATACAGGAACTGGTGAATTATCTATTTTTATAGTAGTTAACAGGATAATTTTTCTTATATCTGCGGTATAAAACAACACAACATTTAGCTGCGTTAAGTTTAATTTTCCAATCTTCACAGTATTTGTTGATTAGATTAGCTTGCATTTGGAGTTTGTCAAGAGCATTTTGTGGATTTCTAGAACTGGTTAAGATAACTGTATCGTCAGCATATTTATAAATACTTGAGTGTAGTGGGACAGGCATGTCATTTATGAAAATATTAAAATATTTCGGTCCTAAAACTGAACCTTGAGAGACGCCTCGGAAAATCGTTTTGAAAAAAGTATTATTACGTGCATATGGGTTTATAATAGATTATTCAATCTACAGAACCGGTGGTAACTTGATGAAATTTTTTCAAAAGAAAAAAATTTATTTAATATTCAATCATGCTGGAATGACGGCAGAAATGTTGCTACCCAGGAAAAGAGGGCTGAAATATTATCGATTTCATTTGCTGTAAATTAAAACGCCAAACGATAATTTTAATTGTGGTGACCTTATATGAAGCTAACGCATTCTTACCGTTCTTATGTTGTCTTATATGTGATCTGTGGTTTCTTTAACTAAAAAACAAGTTCAAGAGTGTAGAAAAAATGTTTCGAAATGGCGGGGATGCCAAAATCCAGAAAGGTGGAAGCACGTGGATAGTTTTCAGTCAAGCAGTTACAAATTTCGCCAACGTCAGATTTTGTGGTTTTGACAATGGAGTTACACAAACCAGAAATGTAAACCGTTTCGAAAATTAAATAATTCATTTTCACAAATCTAATGATATATTTCATTTAGAGTTAATAGTTTTTAACAAACTTAATAAATATATACTAGATAAATAAAAAAAGGCTATATTTAAGAATTTACCAATTGTGACCGGCTAACAGAATAGTATCTATATCTTCCTGATACAAGCGTATCGGTATATAAGCCGACCAGCTTAATTTAGCTTTATAAAAAAAAGTTTCTAAAATTCTTACCGTATATACGGAAATATACTGTGTTCTTCTGCAGAAAGCATGCGAATGTGTTCTAATTTAACAAGAATTTTGGAACAAAATCGTGTAAGTGAATAACAGCTTCGTATGCGTTTTTCCATGCAATCAAGTGTTACTTCCCTGGAAAAAATGGAACAAAAAACGAGTATCTAGGACATATCCCTACTAAATTTCCTGTTCTATCACCAATGTGTTTTTGAGCTTTTGGACTTTTAACCCTTTGGCCTATAACCACGAGCCTGACTTGTGGTAAAGAATTTGTGTCATAAACAAAAGCCATGAGTCTGACTCGTCGTCAGGAATTTGTGTCATAAACAAAAGCCATGAGTCTGACTCGTCGTCAGGAATTTGTGTCATAAACAAAAGCCACGTGTCTGACTCGTGGTGATTAATTTGTGCATAAAATGCCGCGTATTATTAGAACAAGCGGTTGGTGCTGATGTATTTAATTATGGCAAAACACACGAAGGCTATCTGCCTAAGGGGGGTGCCTTCGTGGAGGACTTTCTAAGTGAAACTGGCTCGTATACACGTTACACATGGGGAAAATCACGAAAACGCCCATGCAGCCAGCCCGTTCGCGAGATTCGAACCTCGAACCGAACTACCAGTGTTCAGCGATTTAACCGCTCGGCCGCTGGTGGGACCAACAAGCGATTGGAGTTATTCTACATCGAATATTTTTCCTTTGATTGTAACGTCAGTATTTTTTTTCAGTTATTTCTGACGAAATTGGATGATCTGTTACTTTAGTTCCCCGTAAAGCTTCGTTACGTTCACACATTTCATATACAATTTCGTATAAAGAATTAAAAAACTCTTATACCCATCACATCCATCGTGCAATTATGTTTTTCAACTGTACAATTGATTACGATTACACACAATTGATTATGTTTTAAAATTACTATTTGTACCTAAACATTGTTTATTATTTCACCATTCCTTTCGTTACACTGAAATGTATATGTCATGAAAAATATACATTTTGCGCCAGTTCGGGTACACGGCTGAACAATTGAATGGTACGGCACGCGACCGATTTTCTTGTTTACTATAGCTCGCGCAATTGGCAGATATCGTGTAGTCCAAGGGGTTAAAAAGCGGTCTTTCTTAACGTCGACATACAACCTAATTAAACTTTGGAAAAGATGTTCGAGTTCTTCCGATAATGGTAAGCGCTTTATTGTTGTGGAAATGACGGTGTAGAAAAACAGTAAAGAAATATCAAATAGGTCATTTAAAACATAACAATTTTAGGTAAACTATTTCTGTAATTAGGGTAAAAAATGTACGAAAAGCCTCTGTACGTACCGATGTCACGAAAAAGTCTTCTGAATCTCTTTTGAATCCATTTTATAATCCGTTTTGAAAATCATCAGTTTAGCAGAATTTCGTTCGGTGTTCTGCCCACCAGCGGCCGAGCGGTAAAGTCGCTGAACACTGGTAGTTCGGTTCGAGGTTCGAATCCCGCGAACGGGCTGGCTGCATCGGTGTTTTCGTGGTTTCCCCCATGTGTAACGTGTATACGAGCCAGTTTCCCTTAGAAAGTCCTCCACGAAGGCATCCCTCCTCTTAGGCAGATAGCCCTAGTGTGCTTTGCCATAATTAAATACACCACACCACAACACCGTTCAGTGTTCTATCGAACAGAGCGAGAAATAATCTTTTAGAAGAACACTACTAGTCTTTTGCAATACCGCTCCTGCGTATTTGTCAATCAATATGCAGATCAACCATTGTGCTTATTAGGTAGTGAATACAGCTTATTAGGTAGCTCCCTTACAGCTTATTAGGTAGTGAATTTTCTTATATAATTTATTAAAAGTGTGCGAGGAATGTCTAAGCTCCATCATAATTTTGAGATAACACACACACAAATATTTCGGCTCCAAACTTCTTAACCCTTTCGAGACGGCGCGCCTGTGTTTAAGACGTTCTCTCCGGACGGACGAGAGTCTAAAGGAACGCTTCCACAGGACAGGAGATTTTACAGCGCTAAGCCTAACTTTAGGAAAAAGAAATAATTAAAAAAAGTTCAAATCATAATTTTTACCATTTTAGATTGTTACTTAAGCTATCATGTACTTTAAAATTTAATAGTTTTTTCTTTAATTTACATGAAAAATCTTAAACGATTCTTACTTT
The DNA here is from genome assembly GCF_044657685.1 of Stegodyphus dumicola. Lineage (NCBI taxonomy): Eukaryota > Metazoa > Arthropoda > Arachnida > Araneae > Eresidae > Stegodyphus > Stegodyphus dumicola. Next base: position 134,393,444 of record NC_140771.1, on the reverse strand, counting down.
AGAAATTTTAAATTTAAATAAAGTTTTAATTGGCAAAACACATTGATAAACTTAAAATGTAATTAAAAGATAGTATAAGAAATATTATTTACCAGAAATGACAAAATCTTTCACGGAAAGTGGAAGGCAGGCACTCAGAGAGCTCAACCTCTGACGACACGTGACACGCCCTGTTTGCTTTCCTTTCCCATCCTGAGTCATGTTTATCTCATTTTTAGAAGGTCAAATCTATATGTATCTCAAATCCTACGGACGTGCAAAGCCATTTTGTGTCAAAAGTTGTAGTTTTTGAAATGTTCTAAGACACTGGCACGAATATGTGACGAACATGTGACGAATATGACACGAATATGTGACGAATATGACACGAATATGTGACGAATATGACACGAATATGTGACGGTGGGGCAACAAGCAGACGATTAGAATCGAAATCCATTTGATAACGAGTATTTTGTCGAGAACAGCTTACCAAGTAGTATTAGAAAGCATACATTTATGTTTCCGTTAATTTAGAAGCAAAGCACGTTCCGTTCTGAATGAAGCAAACCGTCAGACCAAGAAATCTAAATCATGGCAATGTAACATAAAAATGAAATCTACACGAATTTGAAAATGCAACAGATGCATATGCGCTTTGTTGGATAAAGAAAATCCATTGGATCAACAAATTAAACACGTTCTGAGATGGATGATGTAAATGAAATTATACTTTTCAGATGCTCAAGAGAGAAAAAAAAAATAAAATAATAATAATAATAATAATAATAATAATAATAAAAAAATCTGAAATGTTTCAGATTTTAAATTACGTCCAAAGGGGGCGTTTTTTAACATTTTGTGTGTTACCTTTCTTTATTAAATATCATGTTCCTCGCACTTAAACCATAAGATCCAGTGCAACAGCAATATCGCAAAATAGTTTTAAAACGAGCATATCTTTAGAATTTCCGATACAGAGACTCACGCGCTGGAGATAAAAATGTTTTTTCTGCACAACGTTGCCATTGCTCGCTTTGAAATCCTTGAGTTTGTTAATCAAAAATTCGTCAAAGTTTTAAAAAATAGGAAATCGATCATAAAACAAATTTCAAATTTCAAATTTGGTCTTCCACATGCTCATATTCGTTGGAGGATTACGTTATTCAAAATTCGATGACTCTATGTACCGTTGTTTTATCACAATACGAGAAATATACATACATTTATGCAGATTTTTCATTATTTAATTTCTTCAAATATAATGCAGGACTCTAACATTTTGTGGCAACAGTTTGAAAAGTGAACCGACGTTTATGAGTCCGACGCAAAATCGCAAAACGAAAACAATAGTCCTTCAGGGACAAATGCCTTTGGACTAAAAAAAAAAAAAAAAAAAAAAAAAGACCTGAAAGTTTCCAGATTTTATATTACGCCCAAAGGAGGGGTTGTGCCTTACTTTTATTAATTAAATATCACATTGTTTGCACTTAAGCCATAAAATTAAATTCAAAAGCAATGTCGCAAAATAATTTTAAAATGGGCATATCTTTTAGAATCTCTAAAACGTAGTGTCGCACGCTGGGGATTAAAAAAAAAAAAAATTTTTTTTTGTACAGTGTTGCCATTGTTCTCTTTGAAATCGTTGAGTTTGTTAATTAAAAATTCGTTAAATTGTTACAAAATATGAAAGCGATAGTAAAACAAATTCCGAATTTTGGTTTTCAGATGCCCATATTGAGAGGAGGATTACGTTATTCGAAATTGGATGGCTCTAGGTATCGTTGTTTTATCACAATGCGATAAACATACATACATTCATGCAGATTCGTCATTATTTAATTTCTTTAAATATAATACAGGGCGATAACACAGAGAGCTCAACCTCTGACGACACGTGACAGGCTGCCCCGTGTTTGTTTAGATTGTGCTTTCTTTTCTAATCCTGAGTCATGTTTCTCTCATTTTTAGTAGAAGGTCAAATCTACGTGTACAGTGGTGTTCAAATTGTGGACACTTTTGGAAATTTTTATGTTTTTGAACTTTGTATGCTTATAGAAAATGTTACGTTTCGCAAAATGCAAACTTGTGTATATCATTTTAAAGAGAATTTATTACTGAATTCAATACAAAACACAAAATTCAATTATTTGCAATACAAAAAAAGTTATATGTACTTTAATATAAATAAAAAACACAGTTATGAAGTGGTTTGTAATGTCTAGCTTTCCTGGTCAATCACTGTTCTTGTTCTGATAACCAATCAAATGTTAGTAACTGCCAGTAGAAGCTGACATCATGTTTACACTTGAAACAATTCATTATTTTACTTTGTTCTGTAGAAGGAGGACCTGTTTCTTATACACTGCAATTACAAGTAGGAATTTTTGTAAAAATGTTTAATATTTAGTCAAGAAGCAATGACATCAAATAAAAGAGTAGATCTGACATCTAAAAGATGTAATATTATTGTGTTATGAGAGAGTGGTCTTTCCTATGCTGAAATTGCAAGACAGGTGGGGGGTTCAGTGACTACATCTGGAGTCCGAAAGTTTTGTTTACGATATCAGGAGACAAATTCAATAAAAAACAAAGAAGGAAAAGGCCGAAAAAGGTGCACCACATCTATTGATGACAGAAGAATAAAAAGACTATGTCTCCAAGATAGAAAAATGTCATCAGCGGCAATCAGAAGTGATCTGAATGATGCTGGTGTTTCTGTCAGTTCAAGAACAATAAGGAGAAGATTAACAGATGTTGGACTGAGAGGTAGAATTCCACGAAAAAAGCCTTATCTTAATTTTCAGCAACGAAAGAAAAGACTACAGTAGGCAAAGGAACAAATTAATTGGACAGATGATCAGTGGTCACAAGTTATATGGAGTGATGAAACTAAGATATCGTTATTCGGTAGTGATGGGCGAAAATATATAAGACGTAGAATAGGAGAAGAGCTACATCCTGACTGCATTCAAGCAACTGTGAAACATTCAACCCAGTTAGTGTTATGATTTGGTCATGCATGTCAGCAGATGGTATTGGCCGCCTTCATGTCATCGATGGGACCCTAAATGCCAGAAAATACATTGACACTATTCTAGAACCAAAACTTCTACCTTCCATCAGAGATCTCTTTCCCAACAATGCTTTGTTTATTTTTCAACAGGATTCTGCTCCTTGCCACACGGCCAAAATATCGAAGGAGTGGTTTCGTACAAAGAGCATTAAATTGTTGTCATGGCCAGGAAACAGTTCTGACCTCAATCCTATCGAAAATTTGTGGCACCGTTTGAAAACTCTTGTCCGAATGAGGCGCCCATCAAATAAAAGGGAACTAATTGAGGCTATAATTGTTTCCTGGCATCATGTAATAACGAAAGAAGAGCTTAAAACTCTTGTCAGCTCAATGAAACGTCGAAGTGAAGCTGTAATCAAAAATAAAAGGTACCCTACTAAGTACTGATAACTCACTGCAATCATCACTATCGATAACTATTATCGTTTAACTTCTTTTGTATTGCAAATAATTGAATTTTGTGTTTTGTATTGAATTCAGTAATAAATTCTCTTTAAAATGATATATACAAGTTTGCATTTTGTGAAACGTAACGTTTTCTATAAGCATACAAAGTTCAAAAACATAAAAATTTCCAAAAGTGTCCACAATTTTGGCCACCACTGTATCTCAAATCCTATGCACATGCAATGCCATTTTGTGGCAAAAATTTGTAGTTCTTAAAATGTTTCAAGACACTGCCACGAATATGTGACGGCCGGATATGATTTTTCTTTAATAGTTGTGCCCTCGGATGTCTAAAGATGTCAGCGGATTCTCATCTACCGTATTTTTAGAAGTAAAATATGTTCTTTCTACTTCTAAACTTTTTTAACTATAAGACGTGGAGAAGAATGTTTACAGGATTTAGCATTGAAGAAACTAAACTCGAAATAACTTCAGTATTGATATATGCGCTTTCTCCGTAAACCTAATGCAGAACATTTTTCAAACATATAAAATTTAATTATTAAATTTTTTAATGCCTTGAAATTTTTAACGGTAAGCTCTTTAGTAGACAGCAATCTGAAAATCTCAATTTCGAGTCTTTTTATTCATTTTATTTTTGATTTTAAACAGTAATCGGTAAGATAGGATAAAACGTACTGTAGAAAGGTGATTTTCTGAGACTGACTGGAAATGCGTGTGTATTTTAGGAGACAATTAATACAGGATATAATTTTCATAATGTCTGCTATAAAATATTGTCAGAGTTTTTTAAACGATCGCAAATTAAAATCAAATTAACGTCTTTAAAAAATAAAAATAAAAAATTTCCCCTCGTTCACTGTTTTGGTAGCAGAAAGCCGCATAAACTCTTAAAAATTAAAAGAAAATAACTTACTACCAGATTTTCTTAATTTATATATTTTACTTTTAACTAAGCGAACGGTCTTGGGGGGGGGACGGAATTTGACCCAAACTGCAAGGAATACGTTGTTAGCTCTTCCGGTTTCAAGTTTTAATTATCATTAAATTAGTATTCGTCACGTTGAGATAATAGTGAAATATTTCACATAAATTAAGATAACGAATAACACGCCCTACATTTCATACTATGATGAACTATCAATTTCAACTGCAGCTTCACTGCATAAAAAGATTATTATCTAAATACGCTGGATTTGGCAAGAAGTCGCCAAATGTGTAGCAAATTGGAGGAATTGAATATCCGCGGGCAGTTTACTGCGCATTGATAACTTGAAGAACAGGGTGAAAAGCTGTGAAAAGGTCGTTCTAGCTTTGTATGTGTTCTCAAGTTAGCTTGTCGCGAAGTGTAGTTGGTTCGTATGGTAATTAAGTGATTTATGATGTGTTAGCAAAATTTTAGTACTATTTTTTCGGTTGGCTGGAAATTCGACAAGTATTTAGAAGAAGGTTTTGAACATTAATTTGTGAAACATAGTATGAACTTTGTGGATAGTGAGTCTGGCTGTCATATAAATAATAAATTAAAATTACGATGTCATAATAGATTACGTGGCGGCGGGTTAAAGCGACGTTGTCAACAGAAAATAGGAAATGCAATTTGGAGTTTTATTTGGTGGTATATTTTCCATCGTTGTTCTGACACGAGAGAAGAGGCTTTTAACAAACTTGTGGTGAAATTGTTTTGGTGATGTTTGAAATTAGTATTTCTGCTGTTCGAAGAAGCATTTATTTATGGTAAGTGCGTTTTGTTTTATTCTTGTTTTTAATCTAGTAGAATGTTATGTTCATTGTTTTTTTAGTATGAATTTCTGTCGTTATTGTGGTTTTTTAATTGTTCGAAATTTATTTTAGTTTATTTTGTTCATTAGTGCGCAATGCCTAGATTGTGCAATTCGTAGATGTTTTTTAAAGTTTAAACAGAACGCTGTGTACACGGTATTCTTGAAGCTTATTATTATGTTAATTTATTAAAGCGAGGTGTTCGTAGATTATTCGTTCGTTACCTAGATAACAGGATGCTGTGTACATGATATTCTTTGAAATTTAATATTGTTATGCTAATATATTAAAAAGTGGTGTGCGTAGTTCGCTATTTTGTTTCGTTGTCCAGATTGTGCAATTCGTAGATTTTTTTAAAGTTAAATCATATCGCTGTGTACATGGATTCTTGTCAGATATTTTTGGTTAGAAACTTTACGTTTTTGCTATATAAATTTTTTGTTTTTATTTCAAATTTTTAGCTTAAATTGTGTGTTTAAAACATGGTTTTTGCATGTGCGAAAACCGCGTTTTGGGAGACATTTTAGGCTTAAAGTTCGAAATGTAGATGTTACGGTGAAACACCGAAATTTGGAGAATGTCGACTTTCACCGGTGAATGTCAACATTCACATAGTCACTTGGTGTATGTCCGAAATATTTTCCAAATACTCTTATTTCTGACTTACACCGGTCAATGTCGACATTCACCATGTACTAATGGTGAATATTGAACATATAAGAAAGTTATATTTTCTTCTCCGTAATTCAATCGCGAAAAAACGCACTTTTTTGACTTAAAATAAGAACTTCAGAATATTAGAACTTAAAACACACAGTACATTCAAAATGAGAAAGGAGAATGATAGAAGTTTAAAACTTATTAAATTATGTGATTCAAATGTTATTTATTGCAACAACTTAAACTATTATGACACTTTGAATTGCACAAGAGGCCCTTGCTTTTGCAATTGCATTTATTTGCGGAACACTTCCTTTTGCAATGACAGCGTGTACATATACTCCTCTGTTTTCGACCTACACCAGAGCATATCTGTGATTGTCGACATACACCGGTGAGGGTCCGAATGTACAAGAATGTAATGCAATATTCGATCTTTCGCCGACAGTTCTTCGGATGTTGGAAATTCAGTAGCTGTAAATTGTGAGATATTGTATGAGTCTGCAAAACATCACCGTTTCGTTTTGACCTCGAAGGCAGCATGTTGTTCCCGTGGGTCTCTTTTGAAGTTTTTCTTTCAGTTTTTTTAAAGTATTTTATCGGGGTACAGTGTTGTCAGAAAATTTTCAACTAAAGTAGCAAAAGAAGACTCAAAAAGTCTCCAAAAATGGCAAATGACGTCAGAGATCACGGAAGTTTGACGTCATAGTTACGCAGGCTCATATGACCTCTGATGTCATCACAAATTTACCGTCTATTGGTTCTGTAAGTTACAGACTATTCAATTCTTAGTCTTTTTAATTACATAACTTAGCTTTAACGAAAATTTTAAAACTATATTGCTCATTTTCAGTTGTTTATATATCCATTTCTTTTTTAATTAATTCTCATTTAATTTAGTTTCAATTTTTAAATTAATTTGCAGATATCCATTCTTAAGAGATTCCTCACGTTTAGACTGTTAGCTCTTTTGTATTAAATTTTTTTAGTTGGCAGTTAATTTTTTAATTTATTTTTTTTTTTGCTTAATTGTAAACAGTTTATTTGAGGCATGCTTTTTAGTGAGTTTTCCGTTCTGTGTGGTGGATCTGTTTCAGATCCTGATTACTTAAAGAATTTTTCTTTCACTGTTAAATTTATTTTTCTTGTTATTTAGAAAAATGCCGTTGCTTTCATTTTCAAGTCATTTCCATTGCTTAGTTCTTAGCAATATTATAATCAGGAGTATGAATTTATTTCTCTTTTGGGTACCCAATATATGGCGCGCAAGCTGCAAGTTCTTTGATTCGATTCATCATCACCACAGAGCTCGGGGGGGGGCTGACTGAAAAACAAAATTCACGGGGGACTAGGGAGGGTGGTGAGAGGTCCCGAAGAATTTTTTTTCTTTCTTTTTACTTTTTTCACTTCCCTTAGCCCCTTTCTTGTTATACCAGCATCAGGCTGTGTAGTCTTGAAAATGGAAGCCCACATCTAAATAAGATTGCTAGATGTCAACTTCTATTTTAAGCCTAAATAAACTATTTTTAATATATATTTAATTGATAAATTATTTTAAAATAAAAGCATTTTACGATATATTAAAATAATCTTTGAAGTCGCAAAAAGTAGCATAAGAAAATGATAGATTTCGCAAATACTAAAATATTAGTAGCACAGGTTCGTCAAAAGTCGCAAATTTGTGCAATATCGCACGATCTGGCAACAGTGTCAGGGTACTACATTCTCAGATGATCCTCCAGCTTGGATGGTTTCATAGAGCCATTGCTTAAGACTTTGCACACTTTGTTAAGACGGCACATGGGCAGGTGGTTGCCCTACAATGAAGGAGTGAAGCCAAACTTTAAGCAAAGAACTGTATACTGCCTTTCTTTTTAGATTCAGCCGTGTCTAGTATCAGTTATTTGTGATCGAAAGTTAAGCTGTTTAAATGCAAGGCATAGCAATTCAAATTTGATTACCCGTTGTAATGTATTTTGCAGTAATTGACAAAACAGATAATCTTCTTAGTAGAACATAAATTTTCTTTTTCTTTTACGTAGATAGATAATTTCAAGAAAATTATTTTGTGGCAAAAATTTCATACAACTACTAGCTGGAAAAACTTCAGAATTCTAATTTTAAAACAATTTCTCACCTTGCTGAGCAACGGTTACATAATACAAATATGGCGTTGCCACTTCAACAATAAATATAGTTATTTATTAAATAACAAGATATTACACTGTGCAAAACCTTATTTTAATCTTGAGGAAATTATACAGCATGTTTTTTAAGTTGGAACATTACATTTATTAAGCTGTAGTACTTACTAAATAGAGTTACTCTAAAATTTTCATTATACAAGTAAGTTAAAAAAAATCCCGCTTTACCTCCACCAAAAAAATGTCTTCATTCGTCCGCAAGCAAAACATACTAATTACTTGGTCGATCTGAAATTGTGTTATACTCGATATAATGCAAAATGTTGTTTCAGAGGAATGCTTATTCGCCACGAGCATAAACAGTACTCAAAATACCTTTGTTGTTATTTTTAGACGCGCCTGCTTTAAATTTTATAAGTTACATTGTACGAAGGAACTACAAAAGTAATATTGTATTTAATAAAGATTAATTTTTCTTAAAATACACAGCATGATTCTTTTAAAATTGTATGTATTCTAAGCATTACGAATATTATGTATAATAGGTACTTATGTATTAATGCAACTACTTTAATAGAAATCGCCAAATTTTCAGCCACACCCTGGCAACCATGCGCCTAACGACTGGCAAATATGCCGATAACAGTCCTTCAGTCAAGCAGAGCCGCCATTTTCGTATGTCTTGTTTTTTTTGTCCTATTCCAAGTTCCAACGGTCTTTATAAATAAATCGTGACATGTTTTACATTAGTTTTAAAATATGAGCTTGGGGAATTAATTTACCAGCAATAGAAGAAATTGTAGTAAAATTATTGCAGGAATGCAAAATTTTGCTGAAAATTTTCTGAAGGGAATAAGAAAGATATGCGTTTTCCAGATGGTCGCTGCTGCCAAGGTTTGCGCTAAGCCGAGTCTCTACAATTCTCTAATGTTTTTTAAACGAAAACAGATTGCTGTATACTTCGGGAAAAGAAAATAGCGCATTTGAAGAAGAATGTAAGTGTTTTATTTTTTAATGCATCACATAATCCTTATTCCTTATTTTATAGCTAAATTTGCATTTTAAATTGCTAAAGTATGTTTTCTTTTCATATGTTGATAATGTTTGTTTCGCCATTCTTTGACGCAAACTGAAAAAAGTGCGCTAAGACAAATTTTTGACGTTTGACGGGATTTCTGCCAGCTTTCATGGTTCGATTCTAGCCAATTTGCATGATCGACGGAACAATGCTAACTGCCATAATTTTTTCACCTTAAGAATCAATAGATTTGATGGTACTTACGTACTATGACGACTACCTAGATATCTCGCCAAAACTGGCGACCCTTGTAGGTTATACAAGTTAATCCTAACATAGGTCATAGAGGAGGTAAACGAAAGAACAAGGGACAACGTGGGACAAGCCGCCATCATTTGGATACCTATTTAGCTGAATTTATTTGGCGGGAAAAACACGAAACTCCTTTCGAATTGATTGACTATTTCAAAAGCTATTTCCCACCACTTTCCTCACCATTAACTTCAATGTTTCCTTTTAACCAGTTTTAGGTAAGTTAATATTTTTAATTCATATTTAGTATATAGTTTATATATATTGTTGCGTGCGTACGGGTTCTTTATGAATTGAATGCACAAGTCCGATGAAAAATGAACAAAATTTATTATTATAAAGCAGTTTTCTAAACAAACTCTTAAAACAACTACTAACTAAATAACTAACCAATTGAGAGGTTTCCATGCCGCTTATATAAGCTTTTTAAATGCGCGAGAATTTTCTTGTATTTTCTCGAAATCAAAAAGAGATATTTGTTTATTAAATGTTAAATTCACGTGCTCTTGTATTTTTTTTAAATTATTTCCGCTTAGCTTTCTCATAATATTTGTCACGCGCAGCACTGCACGGGGAATAAAACAATTTAATTTATAATTCTACCAACATTAGCTATTTAAATGCCAAATCCGTAACACTATATATACATGCGTTTATTTATAATAATTTATATATATGTTACGGTGAAACACGGAAATCTGGAGAATGTCGACTTTCACCGGTGAATGTCAACATTCACACAGTCTCTTGGTGTATGTCCGAAATATTTTCCAAATACTCTTATTTCTGACTTACACCGGTCAATATCTACATTCACCATGTACTAATGGTGAATGTTGAACATATAACAATATTAGATTTTCTTCTCCGTCATTCAGTCGCGAATAAACGCACTTGAGACTTGAAATAAGAACTTAAGAACATGAGAACCTAAAACACACAATACATTCAAAATGAGAAAGGAAAATAATAGAAGTTATAAACTTACTTAATTATACAGTACGTTCTAAATGAGAAAATAAAATAACAGTAATAAAAAAGTTACTAAATTATGTGATTCAAATCTTATTTATTGCAACAACTTAAACTATTATGGCACTTTATAACCTCTCTTTTCAACTTTCACCAGAGCATATCTGTGATTGTCGACATACACCGGTGAGGGTCCGAATATACAAGAATGTAGTGCAATATTCGATCTTTCACGGACGTATTTGGTGAATGTTGACATTCTCCGGTGAAAGTCGACATTCTCCAATTTCGATCTTTCACCAGAGCATATCTGTGATTGTCAATATATATATTCGGTTTCTTTGGTTTTCAAGTTTTTGTTCCTTTATAATTAGGGCGTTTATTTAAAAAAAATTTATAAACATAAACCGCCGATAAATAATTTTTATCGCACTTTTGGTTTGGATTTGCTTCGAGCTGGTTGTCTTTCACGCATCCGGATTCTTGGTAAGCATTTTCAAGCTTTGTTCTTACGATTGTTTTCTTTTGATGAACAATGCCTTGCTTCGAGTTACGTTAAGGATCTCGTAAAGTTTAGGTTTTTGTTATGGATTTAGATTTTCTTAGGAATAGAGATTTAATTCATGATATTGTTGCGTGCTTACGGGTTCGTTATGAAATGAATGCACAAGTCCGATGCAAAATGAACAAAAATTTATTATTATCACAACAAAAAAATGCTTAAATTTTCTCAAATTATCATGCAGTATTACAATATCTCACAGTAGTACAATAGAACTACTCAAATGTAGTTAACTTTTAACTACTCAAATGTACAATAGAACGTAATTCAAAACAGCTAAAGAACGCTAATCCGCGAATTCGCTATAATCAACAACGGCAGTTTTCTAAACAACAAACTAAGCAACTACTACAAACTGAGATGTTTTCCTCCTTTTATAAGATTTTAAAATCACGCGCTAGAATTTTCCAGTACTTTCTCGAAATCAAAAAGAGATATTTATTTATTTAACGCACGCGCTCTTGTATTTTTAATTTTTCCGGCTTAGCTTTCTTTTAATATTCGTCACGCGCTGCACTGCGCGAGAAATAAAACCATTTAATTTATAATTGAACTAACATTAGCTTTTTAAATACCAAATTCGTAACACTGCCCCCTTCCCAAGGACTGCACGTCCCGGGCAGTACAATCCCTGGACAGGAAGCTAAACTTACAACTGTGGCATAAATGCAACTGAAGCATAAACATTACATTACAATATCAAACAATATAAACAATAAATGCAATAACTAGCTTAAACAAATCAAATGCTATCAAATACTAAATACAAAACAAATACTAAATACAAATCAAATACTAAATACAAATCAAATCAAATACACATTTATAAACAAAAAGGACCATGGTCTGATACTATTTACAATTATTTACATTATGTACTATGGCCATAGTAATAAGCTAACCTGTCGTAAGAGTTCGAAGACTCACGGATCCGAACCACGACGTCATTCGTGTTCAGCACTGTACATGGATCATCCGAAGGTGACTGTAGTTCAGGCCTGACTCCTTTTCGCCGAATCGGGTTCCACAACCACACCTTGTCTCTTTTGTTGAATCTATGTCCAGTAGCTCTCGCGTTGTATCTGGTCTTCACTTTCTCCGTCGCCAAGTTCACTCGCTTTCGTGCGGAACGGTGCATTACTTCAAAACGGGCCTTGACATCTTGGATGTGTTCCTCAGGCGATGAAGGCGCATCCGTACGGCGATGAAACAGGCGGTCACAAGGCAGACGAAGGTCTCGACCGAAGAGCATCTGAGATGGAGAATAGCTGGTAGTCTGGTGTTTCTTTTCGACCCTAGCATGATTTCGGCTGTTTCTCGAGCTGGTTCTTTCGGACAAAGCGTCGGCATTTCCAGGTGAGGATCCCTTCTTAGGATGGATAGTCATGTCTTCAGATCCTGAAAGCAGTTTGTTGTTTTTCAAGTCTAAGGAAAAATTGTATTTCCTTAAAAAGTCCAATCCGAGTATGCATGGATCTGTAATATCTGCCACATATGCCGTGTGATGGTAGGCGGCACTTCCAAACGTGATTTTCACGTTTAACTTCCCAGCTATGTCGATCTTATCACCAGACGCAGTCTGAAGGGTAACACAGGATGGCGTCCAAATAAGTTTATCTTTAAACTGTTCAGCTAAATCTTTCCTAATGATGGTAACGTTAGCTCCTGTGTCAATGATCATACTGCAAGGAACTCCATCGATATTCCCATTGATGGACAGTCCGTTATTGTTGCCACTCACTGTATAAATTTTAAGAGCTTTAAAACAAGGTTTTTCACTATCTGGCAACCTCCGTTCCTCGAAATGGTCACTAATTTGTTTACTGCGTTGTTGCTGGGAAATGGTCTTATTTTCCGTACCTCGGGGTGTTCTGCAGTTTCTTCGTATGTGGCCTTCAACTCCGCAGTTCCAGCACTTTAGAATTAGTTTCTTTTCACTTCTGTTCCGTCTCAAGCCACTGACTTGTCTGGTAAAATCATCTGCTTTATATTCCGTACCCTGGGGTGTTCTGCAATTCCGTCTTAGGTGACCTTCACTACCACATCTCCAACACTTTAGAGCCACTTTCTTCTCGCTCCTACTCCGTATCAAATCTTCGACTTGTCTGGCTAAATCATCTAAACGAGCCATCAGTTGATCCACTGGCTCATGGACTCGCACAGCTCTAACTGGGTAGCGATCTCTATTAGTTGCTTCCTGGGCTGCCTCGAACTTCATGGCGTACAACAGAGCGCTTTTCAAATCTTTTACATCCGCCATTCGCAGTGCTTTCTGTATTTCAGGGTCCCGGATGCCATCGATGAAATATTGCAGGGACAGGATTTCCCTTGTTTCTGTCGGGCACTCCGAAAAGGCGTGATGTGACAGCCTTTCAACATCCGTGGCGAGCTCCTGAAGCGTTTCGGTGAGCTTCTGTTGACGAGATTTTAATTGGAGCCTGCTGTAGTCTTTTAAACATTTCTCGCCGAAGCGCCGGATAGAGCTTCGAAATCTAGCCTTTGATTTTCGGGAAGCGTCTGCAGGATATCCGCTGCGTCTGCTCTCAGAGAAGCGGCGAGATGACAGGCCTTATCTTGGGAATCCCATCCATTCGCATCCGCAACGATAGAAAATTGTGTCCTATACACCTGCCAGGAGGTCTTCCCATCATATGTAGATAGTTTCAGAACGGAACGAGCAGGCATCGATAAAAATTTAAAACCTTCAGAATTGTTTCCTACCGTCGCTATGCACTTCTTTAGGCTGTCAACTTCTTTGGCGACGGCAGCAGAAACCCTATCATCAATTTGTTGTTCGACGGCAGAAACTCTCTCTTCTATATGTTCTTTTACAGAAGAAATTCTTTCTTCTACTTGTTCTTTTACCGAAGAAACTCTTTCTTCTATTTGTCCAACTTTAGTTTCAACCGCGTCTATTCTGCCTTCCATAGCCTCAAATTTATTTTCTATTACGCAGGTAATTTCTCTTTTCATTTCGTCCTGACCTGCTTTCATCTCGACTTTAAGGGATTTCATCTCTTCCTTAACGCATTCCTGGCCCAATTTCATTTCTTCCTTAACGGATATTTGACCAGCATCCATTTTCTCTTGTACAGCTTTTATATCTTCCTTAACGGAGTTGACGGCTCCTTCCATCTTTTCTTGGAAAGCAGCAAATGCAGTCATCATTTGCCTGAATTGTTCTTCCATCGCTCTTGTTATTGGCATTCAAATCCCACTTCTGACACCAAAAATTGTTGCGTGCGTACGGGTTCGTTATGAAGTGAATGCACAAGTCCGATGCAAAATGAACAAAAATTTATTATTATCACAACAAAAAAATGCTTAAATTTTCTCAAATTATCATGCAGTATTACAATATCTCACAGTAGTTATCTTTTAACTACTCAAATGTACAATAGAACGTAATTCAAAACAGCTAAAGAACGCTAATCCGCGAATTCGCTATAATCAACAACGGCAGTTTTCTAAACAACAACAAACTAAGCAACTACTACAAACTGAGATGTTTTCCTCCTTTTATAAGATTTTAAAATCACGCGCTAGAATTTTCCAGTACTTTCTCGAAATCAAAAAGAGATATTTATTTATTTAACGCACGCGCTCTTGTATTTTTAATTTTTCCGGCTTAGCTTTCTTTTAATATTCGTCACGCGCTGCACTGCGCGAGAAATAAAACCATTTAATTTATAATTGAACTAACATTAGCTTTTTAAATACCAAATTCGTAACACTGCCCCCTTCCCAAGGACTGCACGTCCCGGGCAGTACAATCCCTGGACAGGAAGCTAAACTTACAACTGTGGCATAAATGCAACTGAAGCATAAACATTACATTACAATATCAAACAATATAAACAATAAATGCAATAACTAGCTTAAACAAATCAAATGCTATCAAATACTAAATACAAAACAAATACTAAATACAAATCAAATACTAAATACAAATCAAATCAAATACACATTTATAAACAAAAAGGACCATGGTCTGATACTATTTACAATTATTTACATTATGTACTATGGCCATAGTAATAAGCTAACCTGTCGTAAGAGTTCGAAGACTCACGGATCCGAACCACGACGTCATTCGTGTTCAGCACTGTACATGGATCATCCGAAGGTGACTGTAGTTCAGGCCTGACTCCTTTTCGCCGAATCGGGTTCCACAACCACACCTTGTCTCTTTTGTTGAATCTATGTCCAGTAGCTCTCGCGTTGTATCTGGTCTTCACTTTCTCCGTCGCCAAGTTCACTCGCTTTCGTGCGGAACGGTGCATTACTTCAAAACGGGCCTTGACATCTTGGATGTGTTCCTCAGGCGATGAAGGCGCATCCGTACGGCGATGAAACAGGCGGTCACAAGGCAGACGAAGGTCTCGACCGAAGAGCATCTGAGATGGAGAATAGCTGGTAGTCTGGTGTTTCTTTTCGACCCTAGCATGATTTCGGCTGTTTCTCGAGCTGGTTCTTTCGGACAAAGCGTCGGCATTTCCAGGTGAGGATCCCTTCTTAGGATGGATAGTCATGTCTTCAGATCCTGAAAGCAGTTTGTTGTTTTTCAAGTCTAAGGAAAAATTGTATTTCCTTAAAAAGTCCAATCCGAGTATGCATGGATCTGTAATATCTGCCACATATGCCGTGTGATGGTAGGCGGCACTTCCAAACGTGATTTTCACGTTTAACTTCCCAGCTATGTCGATCTTATCACCAGACGCAGTCTGAAGGGTAACACAGGATGGCGTCCAAATAAGTTTATCTTTAAACTGTTCAGCTAAATCTTTCCTAATGATGGTAACGTTAGCTCCTGTGTCAATGATCATACTGCAAGGAACTCCATCGATATTCCCATTGATGGACAGTCCGTTATTGTTGCCACTCACTGTATAAATTTTAAGAGCTTTAAAACAAGGTTTTTCACTATCTGGCAACCTCCGTTCCTCGAAATGGTCACTAATTTGTTTACTGCGTTGTTGCTGGGAAATGGTCTTATTTTCCGTACCTCGGGGTGTTCTGCAGTTTCTTCGTATGTGGCCTTCAACTCCGCAGTTCCAGCACTTTAGAATTAGTTTCTTTTCACTTCTGTTCCGTCTCAAGCCACTGACTTGTCTGGTAAAATCATCTGCTTTATATTCCGTACCCTGGGGTGTTCTGCAATTCCGTCTTAGGTGACCTTCACTACCACATCTCCAACACTTTAGAGCCACTTTCTTCTCGCTCCTACTCCGTATCAAATCTTCGACTTGTCTGGCTAAATCATCTAAACGAGCCATCAGTTGATCCACTGGCTCATGGACTCGCACAGCTCTAACTGGGTAGCGATCTCTATTAGTTGCTTCCTGGGCTGCCTCGAACTTCATGGCGTACAACAGAGCGCTTTTCAAATCTTTTACATCCGCCATTCGCAGTGCTTTCTGTATTTCAGGGTCCCGGATGCCATCGATGAAATATTGCAGGGACAGGATTTCCCTTGTTTCTGTCGGGCACTCCGAAAAGGCGTGATGTGACAGCCTTTCAACATCCGTGGCGAGCTCCTGAAGCGTTTCGGTGAGCTTCTGTTGACGAGATTTTAATTGGAGCCTGCTGTAGTCTTTTAAACATTTCTCGCCGAAGCGCCGGATAGAGCTTCGAAATCTAGCCTTTGATTTTCGGGAAGCGTCTGCAGGATATCCGCTGCGTCTGCTTTCAGAGAAGCGGCGAGATGACAGGCCTTATCTTGGGAATCCCATCCATTCGCATCCGCAACGATAGAAAATTGTGTCCTATACACCTGCCAGGAGGTCTTCCCATCATATGTAGATAGTTTCAGAACGGAACGAGCAGGCATCGATAAAAATTTAAAACCTTCAGAATTGTTTCCTACCGTCGCTATGCACTTCTTTAGGCTGTCAACTTCTTTGGCGACGGCAGCAGAAACCCTATCATCAATTTGTTGTTCGACGGCAGAAACTCTCTCTTCTATATGTTCTTTTACAGAAGAAATTCTTTCTTCTACTTGTTCTTTTACCGAAGAAACTCTTTCTTCTATTTGTCCAACTTTAGTTTCAACCGCGTCTATTCTGCCTTCCATAGCCTCAAATTTATTTTCTATTACGCAGGTAATTTCTCTTTTCATTTCGTCCTGACCTGCTTTCATCTCGACTTTAAGGGATTTCATCTCTTCCTTAACGCATTCCTGGCCCAATTTCATTTCTTCCTTAACGGATATTTGACCAGCATCCATTTTCTCTTGTACAGCTTTTATATCTTCCTTAACGGAGTTGACGGCTCCTTCCATCTTTTCTTGGAAAGCAGCAAATGCAGTCATCATTTGCCTGAATTGTTCTTCCATCGCTCTTGTTATTGGCATTCAAATCCCACTTCTGACACCAAAAATTGTTGCGTGCGTACGGGTTCGTTATGAAATGAATGCACAAGTCCGATGCAAAATGAACAAAAATTTATTATTATCACAACAAAAAAATGCTTAAATTTTCTCAAATTATCATGCAGTATTACAATATCTCACAGTAGTTATCTTTTAACTACTCAAATGTACAATAGAACGTAATTCAAAACAGCTAAAGAACGCTAATCCGCGAATTCGCTATAATCAACAACGGCAGTTTTCTAAACAACAACAAACTAAGCAACTACTACAAACTGAGATGTTTTCCTCCTTTTATAAGATTTTAAAATCACGCGCTAGAATTTTCCAGTACTTTCTCGAAATCAAAAAGAGATATTTATTTATTTAACGCACGCGCTCTTGTATTTTTAATTTTTCCGGCTTAGCTTTCTTTTAATATTCGTCACGCGCTGCACTGCGCGAGAAATAAAACCATTTAATTTATAATTGAACTAACATTAGCTTTTTAAATACCAAATTCGTAACACTGCCCCCTTCCCAAGGACTGCACGTCCCGGGCAGTACAATCCCTGGACAGGAAGCTAAACTTACAACTGTGGCATAAATGCAACTGAAGCATAAACATTACATTACAATATCAAACAATATAAACAATAAATGCAATAACTAGCTTAAACAAATCAAATGCTATCAAATACTAAATACAAAACAAATACTAAATACAAATCAAATACTAAATACAAATCAAATCAAATACACATTTATAAACAAAAAGGACCATGGTCTGATACTATTTACAATTATTTACATTATGTACTATGGCCATAGTAATAAGCTAACCTGTCGTAAGAGTTCGAAGACTCACGGATCCGAACCACGACGTCATTCGTGTTCAGCACTGTACATGGATCATCCGAAGGTGACTGTAGTTCAGGCCTGACTCCTTTTCGCCGAATCGGGTTCCACAACCACACCTTGTCTCTTTTGTTGAATCTATGTCCAGTAGCTCTCGCGTTGTATCTGGTCTTCACTTTCTCCGTCGCCAAGTTCACTCGCTTTCGTGCGGAACGGTGCATTACTTCAAAACGGGCCTTGACATCTTGGATGTGTTCCTCAGGCGATGAAGGCGCATCCGTACGGCGATGAAACAGGCGGTCACAAGGCAGACGAAGGTCTCGACCGAAGAGCATCTGAGATGGAGAATAGCTGGTAGTCTGGTGTTTCTTTTCGACCCTAGCATGATTTCGGCTGTTTCTCGAGCTGGTTCTTTCGGACAAAGCGTCGGCATTTCCAGGTGAGGATCCCTTCTTAGGATGGATAGTCATGTCTTCAGATCCTGAAAGCAGTTTGTTGTTTTTCAAGTCTAAGGAAAAATTGTATTTCCTTAAAAAGTCCAATCCGAGTATGCATGGATCTGTAATATCTGCCACATATGCCGTGTGATGGTAGGCGGCACTTCCAAACGTGATTTTCACGTTTAACTTCCCAGCTATGTCGATCTTATCACCAGACGCAGTCTGAAGGGTAACACAGGATGGCGTCCAAATAAGTTTATCTTTAAACTGTTCAGCTAAATCTTTCCTAATGATGGTAACGTTAGCTCCTGTGTCAATGATCATACTGCAAGGAACTCCATCGATATTCCCATTGATGGACAGTCCGTTATTGTTGCCACTCACTGTATAAATTTTAAGAGCTTTAAAACAAGGTTTTTCACTATCTGGCAACCTCCGTTCCTCGAAATGGTCACTAATTTGTTTACTGCGTTGTTGCTGGGAAATGGTCTTATTTTCCGTACCTCGGGGTGTTCTGCAGTTTCTTCGTATGTGGCCTTCAACTCCGCAGTTCCAGCACTTTAGAATTAGTTTCTTTTCACTTCTGTTCCGTCTCAAGCCACTGACTTGTCTGGTAAAATCATCTGCTTTATATTCCGTACCCTGGGGTGTTCTGCAATTCCGTCTTAGGTGACCTTCACTACCACATCTCCAACACTTTAGAGCCACTTTCTTCTCGCTCCTACTCCGTATCAAATCTTCGACTTGTCTGGCTAAATCATCTAAACGAGCCATCAGTTGATCCACTGGCTCATGGACTCGCACAGCTCTAACTGGGTAGCGATCTCTATTAGTTGCTTCCTGGGCTGCCTCGAACTTCATGGCGTACAACAGAGCGCTTTTCAAATCTTTTACATCCGCCATTCGCAGTGCTTTCTGTATTTCAGGGTCCCGGATGCCATCGATGAAATATTGCAGGGACAGGATTTCCCTTGTTTCTGTCGGGCACTCCGAAAAGGCGTGATGTGACAGCCTTTCAACATCCGTGGCGAGCTCCTGAAGCGTTTCGGTGAGCTTCTGTTGACGAGATTTTAATTGGAGCCTGCTGTAGTCTTTTAAACATTTCTCGCCGAAGCGCCGGATAGAGCTTCGAAATCTAGCCTTTGATTTTCGGGAAGCATCTGCAGGATATCCGCTGCGTCTGCTCTCAGAGAAGCGGCGAGATGACAGGCCTTATCTTGGGAATCCCATCCATTCGCATCCGCAACGATAGAAAATTGTGTCCTATACACCTGCCAGGAGGTCTTCCCATCATATGTAGATAGTTTCAGAACGGAACGAGCAGGCATCGATAAAAATTTAAAACCTTCAGAATTGTTTCCTACCGTCGCTATGCACTTCTTTAGGCTGTCAACTTCTTTGGCGACGGCAGCAGAAACCCTATCATCAATTTGTTGTTCGACGGCAGAAACTCTCTCTTCTATATGTTCTTTTACAGAAGAAATTCTTTCTTCTACTTGTTCTTTTACCGAAGAAACTCTTTCTTCTATTTGTCCAACTTTAGTTTCAACCGCGTCTATTCTGCCTTCCATAGCCTCAAATTTATTTTCTATTACGCAGGTAATTTCTCTTTTCATTTCGTCCTGACCTGCTTTCATCTCGACTTTAAGGGATTTCATCTCTTCCTTAACGCATTCCTGGCCCAATTTCATTTCTTCCTTAACGGATATTTGACCAGCATCCATTTTCTCTTGTACAGCTTTTATATCTTCCTTAACGGAGTTGACGGCTCCTTCCATCTTTTCTTGGAAAGCAGCAAATGCAGTCATCATTTGCCTGAATTGTTCTTCCATCGCTCTTGTTATTGGCATTCAAATCCCACTTCTGACACCAAAAATTGTTGCGTGCGTACGGGTTCGTTATGAAATGAATGCACAAGTCCGATGCAAAATGAACAAAAATTTATTATTATCACAACAAAAAAATGCTTAAATTTTCTCAAATTATCATGCAGTATTACAATATCTCACAGTAGTTATCTTTTAACTACTCAAATGTACAATAGAACGTAATTCAAAACAGCTAAAGAACGCTAATCCGCGAATTCGCTATAATCAACAACGGCAGTTTTCTAAACAACAACAAACTAAGCAACTACTACAAACTGAGATGTTTTCCTCCTTTTATAAGATTTTAAAATCACGCGCTAGAATTTTCCAGTACTTTCTCGAAATCAAAAAGAGATATTTATTTATTTAACGCACGCGCTCTTGTATTTTTAATTTTTCCGGCTTAGCTTTCTTTTAATATTCGTCACGCGCTGCACTGCGCGAGAAATAAAACCATTTAATTTATAATTGAACTAACATTAGCTTTTTAAATACCAAATTCGTAACACTGCCCCCTTCCCAAGGACTGTACGTCCCGGGCAGTACAATCCCTGGACAGGAAGCTAAACTTACAACTGTGGCATAAATGCAACTGAAGCATAAACATTACATTACAATATCAAACAATATAAACAATAAATGCAATAACTAGCTTAAACAAATCAAATGCTATCAAATACTAAATACAAAACAAATACTAAATACAAATCAAATACTAAATACAAATCAAATCAAATACACATTTATAAACAAAAAGGACCATGGTCTGATACTATTTACAATTATTTACATTATGTACTATGGCCATAGTAATAAGCTAACCTGTCGTAAGAGTTCGAAGACTCACGGATCCGAACCACGACGTCATTCGTGTTCAGCACTGTACATGGATCATCCGAAGGTGACTGTAGTTCAGGCCTGACTCCTTTTCGCCGAATCGGGTTCCACAACCACACCTTGTCTCTTTTGTTGAATCTATGTCCAGTAGCTCTCGCGTTGTATCTGGTCTTCACTTTCTCCGTCGCCAAGTTCACTCGCTTTCGTGCGGAACGGTGCATTACTTCAAAACGGGCCTTGACATCTTGGATGTGTTCCTCAGGCGATGAAGGCGCATCCGTACGGCGATGAAACAGGCGGTCACAAGGCAGACGAAGGTCTCGACCGAAGAGCATCTGAGATGGAGAATAGCTGGTAGTCTGGTGTTTCTTTTCGACCCTAGCATGATTTCGGCTGTTTCTCGAGCTGGTTCTTTCGGACAAAGCGTCGGCATTTCCAGGTGAGGATCCCTTCTTAGGATGGATAGTCATGTCTTCAGATCCTGAAAGCAGTTTGTTGTTTTTCAAGTCTAAGGAAAAATTGTATTTCCTTAAAAAGTCCAATCCGAGTATGCATGGATCTGTAATATCTGCCACATATGCCGTGTGATGGTAGGCGGCACTTCCAAACGTGATTTTCACGTTTAACTTCCCAGCTATGTCGATCTTATCACCAGACGCAGTCTGAAGGGTAACACAGGATGGCGTCCAAATAAGTTTATCTTTAAACTGTTCAGCTAAATCTTTCCTAATGATGGTAACGTTAGCTCCTGTGTCAATGATCATACTGCAAGGAACTCCATCGATATTCCCATTGATGGACAGTCCGTTATTGTTGCCACTCACTGTATAAATTTTAAGAGCTTTAAAACAAGGTTTTTCACTATCTGGCAACCTCCGTTCCTCGAAATGGTCACTAATTTGTTTACTGCGTTGTTGCTGGGAAATGGTCTTATTTTCCGTACCTCGGGGTGTTCTGCAGTTTCTTCGTATGTGGCCTTCAACTCCGCAGTTCCAGCACTTTAGAATTAGTTTCTTTTCACTTCTGTTCCGTCTCAAGCCACTGACTTGTCTGGTAAAATCATCTGCTTTATATTCCGTACCCTGGGGTGTTCTGCAATTCCGTCTTAGGTGACCTTCACTACCACATCTCCAACACTTTAGAGCCACTTTCTTCTCGCTCCTACTCCGTATCAAATCTTCGACTTGTCTGGCTAAATCATCTAAACGAGCCATCAGTTGATCCACTGGCTCATGGACTCGCACAGCTCTAACTGGGTAGCGATCTCTATTAGTTGCTTCCTGGGCTGCCTCGAACTTCATGGCGTACAACAGAGCGCTTTTCAAATCTTTTACATCCGCCATTCGCAGTGCTTTCTGTATTTCAGGGTCCCGGATGCCATCGATGAAATATTGCAGGGACAGGATTTCCCTTGTTTCTGTCGGGCACTCCGAAAAGGCGTGATGTGACAGCCTTTCAACATCCGTGGCGAGCTCCTGAAGCGTTTCGGTGAGCTTCTGTTGACGAGATTTTAATTGGAGCCTGCTGTAGTCTTTTAAACATTTCTCGCCGAAGCGCCGGATAGAGCTTCGAAATCTAGCCTTTGATTTTCGGGAAGCGTCTGCAGGATATCCGCTGCGTCTGCTCTCAGAGAAGCGGCGAGATGACAGGCCTTATCTTGGGAATCCCATCCATTCGCATCCGCAACGATAGAAAATTGTGTCCTATACACCTGCCAGGAGGTCTTCCCATCATATGTAGATAGTTTCAGAACGGAACGAGCAGGCATCGATAAAAATTTAAAACCTTCAGAATTGTTTCCTACCGTCGCTATGCACTTCTTTAGGCTGTCAACTTCTTTGGCGACGGCAGCAGAAACCCTATCATCAATTTGTTGTTCGACGGCAGAAACTCTCTCTTCTATATGTTCTTTTACAGAAGAAATTCTTTCTTCTACTTGTTCTTTTACCGAAGAAACTCTTTCTTCTATTTGTCCAACTTTAGTTTCAACCGCGTCTATTCTGCCTTCCATAGCCTCAAATTTATTTTCTATTACGCAGGTAATTTCTCTTTTCATTTCGTCCTGACCTGCTTTCATCTCGACTTTAAGGGATTTCATCTCTTCCTTAACGCATTCCTGGCCCAATTTCATTTCTTCCTTAACGGATATTTGACCAGCATCCATTTTCTCTTGTACAGCTTTTATATCTTCCTTAACGGAGTTGACGGCTCCTTCCATCTTTTCTTGGAAAGCAGCAAATGCAGTCATCATTTGCCTGAATTGTTCTTCCATCGCTCTTGTTATTGGCATTCAAATCCCACTTCTGACACCAAAAATTGTTGCGTGCGTACGGGTTCGTTATGAAATGAATGCACAAGTCCGATGCAAAATGAACAAAAATTTATTATTATCACAACAAAAAAATGCTTAAATTTTCTCAAATTATCATGCAGTATTACAATATCTCACAGTAGTTATCTTTTAACTACTCAAATGTACAATAGAACGTAATTCAAAACAGCTAAAGAACGCTAATCCGCGAATTCGCTATAATCAACAACGGCAGTTTTCTAAACAACAACAAACTAAGCAACTACTACAAACTGAGATGTTTTCCTCCTTTTATAAGATTTTAAAATCACGCGCTAGAATTTTCCAGTACTTTCTCGAAATCAAAAAGAGATATTTATTTATTTAACGCACGCGCTCTTGTATTTTTAATTTTTCCGGCTTAGCTTTCTTTTAATATTCGTCACGCGCTGCACTGCGCGAGAAATAAAACCATTTAATTTATAATTGAACTAACATTAGCTTTTTAAATACCAAATTCGTAACACTGCCCCCTTCCCAAGGACTGCACGTCCCGGGCAGTACAATCCCTGGACAGGAAGCTAAACTTACAACTGTGGCATAAATGCAACTGAAGCATAAACATTACATTACAATATCAAACAATATAAACAATAAATGCAATAACTAGCTTAAACAAATCAAATGCTATCAAATACTAAATACAAAACAAATACTAAATACAAATCAAATACTAAATACAAATCAAATCAAATACACATTTATAAACAAAAAGGACCATGGTCTGATACTATTTACAATTATTTACATTATGTACTATGGCCATAGTAATAAGCTAACCTGTCGTAAGAGTTCGAAGACTCACGGATCCGAACCACGACGTCATTCGTGTTCAGCACTGTACATGGATCATCCGAAGGTGACTGTAGTTCAGGCCTGACTCCTTTTCGCCGAATCGGGTTCCACAACCACACCTTGTCTCTTTTGTTGAATCTATGTCCAGTAGCTCTCGCGTTGTATCTGGTCTTCACTTTCTCCGTCGCCAAGTTCACTCGCTTTCGTGCGGAACGGTGCATTACTTCAAAACGGGCCTTGACATCTTGGATGTGTTCCTCAGGCGATGAAGGCGCATCCGTACGGCGATGAAACAGGCGGTCACAAGGCAGACGAAGGTCTCGACCGAAGAGCATCTGAGATGGAGAATAGCTGGTAGTCTGGTGTTTCTTTTCGACCCTAGCATGATTTCGGCTGTTTCTCGAGCTGGTTCTTTCGGACAAAGCGTCGGCATTTCCAGGTGAGGATCCCTTCTTAGGATGGATAGTCATGTCTTCAGATCCTGAAAGCAGTTTGTTGTTTTTCAAGTCTAAGGAAAAATTGTATTTCCTTAAAAAGTCCAATCCGAGTATGCATGGATCTGTAATATCTGCCACATATGCCGTGTGATGGTAGGCGGCACTTCCAAACGTGATTTTCACGTTTAACTTCCCAGCTATGTCGATCTTATCACCAGACGCAGTCTGAAGGGTAACACAGGATGGCGTCCAAATAAGTTTATCTTTAAACTGTTCAGCTAAATCTTTCCTAATGATGGTAACGTTAGCTCCTGTGTCAATGATCATACTGCAAGGAACTCCATCGATATTCCCATTGATGGACAGTCCGTTATTGTTGCCACTCACTGTATAAATTTTAAGAGCTTTAAAACAAGGTTTTTCACTATCTGGCAACCTCCGTTCCTCGAAATGGTCACTAATTTGTTTACTGCGTTGTTGCTGGGAAATGGTCTTATTTTCCGTACCTCGGGGTGTTCTGCAGTTTCTTCGTATGTGGCCTTCAACTCCGCAGTTCCAGCACTTTAGAATTAGTTTCTTTTCACTTCTGTTCCGTCTCAAGCCACTGACTTGTCTGGTAAAATCATCTGCTTTATATTCCGTACCCTGGGGTGTTCTGCAATTCCGTCTTAGGTGACCTTCACTACCACATCTCCAACACTTTAGAGCCACTTTCTTCTCGCTCCTACTCCGTATCAAATCTTCGACTTGTCTGGCTAAATCATCTAAACGAGCCATCAGTTGATCCACTGGCTCATGGACTCGCACAGCTCTAACTGGGTAGCGATCTCTATTAGTTGCTTCCTGGGCTGCCTCGAACTTCATGGCGTACAACAGAGCGCTTTTCAAATCTTTTACATCCGCCATTCGCAGTGCTTTCTGTATTTCAGGGTCCCGGATGCCATCGATGAAATATTGCAGGGACAGGATTTCCCTTGTTTCTGTCGGGCACTCCGAAAAGGCGTGATGTGACAGCCTTTCAACATC
Source organism: Stegodyphus dumicola (assembly GCF_044657685.1). Taxonomy (NCBI): domain Eukaryota; kingdom Metazoa; phylum Arthropoda; class Arachnida; order Araneae; family Eresidae; genus Stegodyphus; species Stegodyphus dumicola. The sequence goes on along the minus strand of NC_140771.1, from coordinate 134,367,571 downwards.
CGTGGCGAGCTCCTGAAGCGTTTCGGTGAGCTTCTGTTGACGAGATTTTAATTGGAGCCTGCTGTAGTCTTTTAAACATTTCTCGCCGAAGCGCCGGATAGAGCTTCGAAATCTAGCCTTTGATTTTCGGGAAGCATCTGCAGGATATCCGCTGCGTCTGCTCTCAGAGAAGCGGCGAGATGACAGGCCTTATCTTGGGAATCCCATCCATTCGCATCCGCAACGATAGAAAATTGTGTCCTATACACCTGCCAGGAGGTCTTCCCATCATATGTAGATAGTTTCAGAACGGAACGAGCAGGCATCGATAAAAATTTAAAACCTTCAGAATTGTTTCCTACCGTCGCTATGCACTTCTTTAGGCTGTCAACTTCTTTGGCGACGGCAGCAGAAACCCTATCATCAATTTGTTGTTCGACGGCAGAAACTCTCTCTTCTATATGTTCTTTTACAGAAGAAATTCTTTCTTCTACTTGTTCTTTTACCGAAGAAACTCTTTCTTCTATTTGTCCAACTTTAGTTTCAACCGCGTCTATTCTGCCTTCCATAGCCTCAAATTTATTTTCTATTACGCAGGTAATTTCTCTTTTCATTTCGTCCTGACCTGCTTTCATCTCGACTTTAAGGGATTTCATCTCTTCCTTAACGCATTCCTGGCCCAATTTCATTTCTTCCTTAACGGATATTTGACCAGCATCCATTTTCTCTTGTACAGCTTTTATATCTTCCTTAACGGAGTTGACGGCTCCTTCCATCTTTTCTTGGAAAGCAGCAAATGCAGTCATCATTTGCCTGAATTGTTCTTCCATCGCTCTTGTTATTGGCATTCAAATCCCACTTCTGACACCAAAAATTGTTGCGTGCGTACGGGTTCGTTATGAAATGAATGCACAAGTCCGATGCAAAATGAACAAAAATTTATTATTATCACAACAAAAAAATGCTTAAATTTTCTCAAATTATCATGCAGTATTACAATATCTCACAGTAGTTATCTTTTAACTACTCAAATGTACAATAGAACGTAATTCAAAACAGCTAAAGAACGCTAATCCGCGAATTCGCTATAATCAACAACGGCAGTTTTCTAAACAACAACAAACTAAGCAACTACTACAAACTGAGATGTTTTCCTCCTTTTATAAGATTTTAAAATCACGCGCTAGAATTTTCCAGTACTTTCTCGAAATCAAAAAGAGATATTTATTTATTTAACGCACGCGCTCTTGTATTTTTAATTTTTCCGGCTTAGCTTTCTTTTAATATTCGTCACGCGCTGCACTGCGCGAGAAATAAAACCATTTAATTTATAATTGAACTAACATTAGCTTTTTAAATACCAAATTCGTAACAATATTATTGATAATGGCACTCCGGAGGATAAGTATAAGTTATGGATTAACTTAAATACGCATCGCAATCAAATTCTAAATGGAAAGGTTACTGTTGCTCTTGATATTCTTGATGAAATTTGTAAACTCACTGAAGTCCTTAACTTAGGCATGAAAATGTTCAAAAATGTTGATGAACTTAATGAAAATTTTCCCATTGATAATGAATCTTCTGTTAGTAAACCAACTGATTCTCAAAATATGCAAAGCATAATACCTCCCGATAATATTCAGAAGGCTACTGCTGATAAACAGAAAGAGGAATGGATCTATCCCCCCCCCCCCAAAAAAAAAAAAAAAAAAAAAAAAAAACCACAAACGCAATCTTAGCGAAGATAGCAATCATTCAACAACATATGTTAAAAATAAATATTCCGCTTTCCCTAACGAAGACGATATGGATGTTCAAGTCATCAGTTCTCAGAACTCTCAAGATAGCGAAGGATTCGTTAAACCCAGAAAAACCGCTAATAGAATACCTCCTATAATCATTTCGGACGTAAACGATTGGAAAAAACTCCGCGATGAAATTAAAAAACTAACTTCTCAAATGGAATGCAACTTTAAAGGCACTGATATACACATCAAAGTTAAAAGTTCAGATGATTACAGATTAATCACTAAATTCTTAGATGATAAAACTATTCCGTATCACACATTTCCTCTGCCAACTGAAAAACCCATACGCGCTGTGATTAAAAAACTCCCAGCACACACTAAAACAGAAGACATCTTTGAAGCGTTAACTGAAAAAGGAATCACAGTTAAAGCTGTTAAGCAGTTCACCAAGAAAATTAATGGCGAAACTGTCAAAATGCCCACCTTTTTAGTGGAAGTAAAAAGAAGCATTGAAGGGAAAAATATTTATAAAATTACACATATCCTAGATTTAGGAATTAAAGTTGTTAGCTTCCAAACTACGCCAGGTCCGACACAGTGTCACAACTGTCAAAGGTACGGTCATAGTAAAACGCACTGCAAGCATAAAACGCGCTGCCTAAAATGCGGCCAAAATCATGCTACGTATACTTGTACTAAAGACAAAAAGCTACCTGGTACCTGTGCCCTTTGCGGAGGTCCGCATATAAGTTCTTATCGTGGGTGTGAAATGCACCCTGATAATATAAAAGAGAAATCAAGAGAAGAAAATCGTAATACCAGAAGAAATAACCCACCTCCACCTCCAAGGGACTTAGAAAATTTTCCGCCGCTTCCTACTCAAAATCAAACCCAAAATGTTGAAAATAATAACAACGAAAATAATACAAGTCAAACCAATCGGAACCCAGAAAGTTCAGGAGAAGCACAAAACTCCGCCCCCGGATTCATATTATGGCTAAAAAACTTATTCAACCAAGCCAAATTACTTTTCTAGAAATTTATGACAGCAAAATCACTAATTGACAAAATCCAAATCGGATTTGAAGCATTTGAACTCTTAAGCAATATGAACTATGAATTCTAATCCTTATATTAATGTTACTAGTTATCATATCACTGCCTCGAGTAGTTTAAATGTCGCATATTTTAACGCAAATGGTATAAAAAATAAAAATACCGAGATACTTAATTACATTAATCGTCAAGATATTGATATTTTTCTCGCTAACGAAACTCATCTCAGAGCATGTGACAAATTTATCGTCATGATATTGATATTTTTCTCGCTAACGAAACTCATCTCAGAGCATGTGACAAATTTAAAATACAAGGATTTAGAACTTATCGTTCTGACCGCTCTCATAATAGAGGAGGCGGGACTTTGATTCTTGTTAAAAATTATCTTCGCTCCACTCCATTTAGCCTCAGCGGCAATACCAGCATCGAACACACAGCTATCATTGTGCACTCTCGTACCAACGAACCAGTGGTTTTTATCTCTGCCTACAATCCACCAAGGAACACCATCAGTGGTCACGATCTCATCAGCTTTAGCAACATCGCTTTTCCGGTTGTCATAGCCGGCGACCTTAATGCCAAACATAATTCATGGAACTCAAGAATCAGGTACACTAATGGTAACATACTCTATAGTTTCGCACTAAATAACGATCTCAGAATTTATGGCCCTACTCACCCTACCTGTTACCACCATACAGGGCCCACCAGCGGCCGAGCGGTAAAGTCGCTGAACACTGGTAGTTCGGTCCGAGGTTCGAATCCCGCGAACGGGCTGGCTGCATGGGCGTTTTCGTGGTTTTCCCCATGTGTAACGTGTATACGAGCCAGTTTCCCTTAGAAAGTCCTCCACGAAAGGCATCCCTCCCCTTAGGCAGATAGCCCTAGTGTGCTTTGCCATAATTAAATACACCACACCACACCACCATACAGGTACAGCTGATGTTCTTGACATTGTCATTACGAAAAATATTCTTCAAATTCCATATCTTAAAGTCAATAATGAACTGAGTTCAGATCACCTTCCAGTCAATTTCACATTTTATGGATATGAAAGGTCACTTCCTCTCAAAAGCATCACTAACTGGACTAAATTTAAGGAAATTCTTGAAACACTACCTGCACATCCGGTTTTAGCTGATATTTCACACATCGAAGAACAAATCACTAAAATCAACAGAAGAATTAACACTGCTATTATCAATTCTACTACTTTTAAAGAATATCAGAAGCCCAAATTACCTGACTACTTAATTGATAAAATCAAAGACAAAAATAGGACTGCCAAGCAATGGAGAAGGACGGCTGATCCTACTATTAAAAACCAATTAAATAGAAAAATCCGTGAAATTAAAGAAGCTATTTCTGAATATAGGTCAAATTCTTGGGATGATCTCCTCGATTCCATGGACTTTAACCCAGGAACTGTCTGGAAAATTGCAAAAACACTCCGTAAAAATCAAGACTATAATATTGGTTCTATTAACACTAATTATGGCATCGCCTACTCTGAAAAAGATACTGCAGAAGCTCTTGCTCCCCATCTGGAAAATACTTTTACTAACAACAATTATTACATTGAGGAAATAGAAGAGGATGTTTATAATTTTAATATTCACCTCCCGGACCGCATTGCTAATGAGCATATTAATCCCACCTCACCTAATGAAACATCATCAAAAATCTAAAAGTCAGAAAAGCTCCGGGTTCCGACGGGATTTCAAATAAAATCCTAAATATTCTGCCCAAAAGCTACATTGTTCTAACTACTAATATCATAAATGCGTGTCTCAGGTTAAACTATTTTCCACAGCAGTGGAGACATGCAAATATTGTTACTTTCCTTAAACCGGGGAAAAATCCAAGAGAGCTTAACTCATATCGTCCAATTAGTCTGCTTCCTGGGCTGGGCAAAGTTTTCGAAAGTGTCATACAAACAAGACTTACAAAGCACCTTCAAGATAAAAATACCATAAATAGTGAACAATTCGGCTTCAGAACTGGACACAGTACTGTTCATCAACTGCTTAATGTAACAGAGTATATCGCTGATTCATTCGTTAAAAAGAATACAATTGCAAGTTGTTTTTTGGATTTAGAAAAAGCATTTGACAAGGTGTGGCATGATGGTTTAATTTACAAGCTACACCTTGCTCATCTGCCAATTAACTTCATTAAACTTCTAAAAAGTTATCTGAGAAACCGTACCTTTCAAGTAAAAATTAACAACACTTCTACGAATAAATATATCAAAAGCGGAATTCCACAAGGAAGTGTTCTTGGACCCAGTCTTTTTTGCATTTATACAAATGACATGCCCGTCCCACTTAATTCAAAAATAGTTAAGTTTGCTGATGATACAGCGATATTGACCAGATCAATGAAACCACAACTTGCTGTTGATAAGCTTGAAATTGCAGTGAATCACGTTGTGTATTACCTTAAATCATGGAGACTCAGCATTAATCCCTCTAAAAGCAACATTCTACTTTTTCGCCGACATCGAAAATTCACCCCAGTTGAAGTGAACATTAAAATTAATAATCAAGAAGTTCCTGTGGTTAACAGCACTAAATATTTAGGTATCTATTTTGATTCACAATTGCTCTTTAAAGAACATTCCGAATATGCACTCAGAAAAGCGACTGTCGCAAAAATTGCTCTTCAACCCTTGATTGGCAGAAAATCCAAGTTAAATGTGAGAATTAAAAAGAAAATATATATTACACTTATTCGCCCGGGCTGCGGCGGCGTCTGGCGGCTTGGCTACTCGTGCTTTTTTCGTGCCTGGATTACTGTGATCGCCATGTGATTACAAGTTTTTCAGTGTGTTTTGCGAATCTACAACGTGTGATTTGTGAAATTCTGTTCACTCATCATGAGTGAAGGTGATAATTGTGTGAAAATTATGGAAAAGGCTGCTCGGCAAATTGTTAATTTCTCTGAGGATTACATCGATTACGGTAACTCGGTATTAGGTGGAAACTGGTGTGACATTCTTCATAAACAGGATTTCGGACCTAGAGATTACATCGCCTGTGTGCAATTTCGTGACAAAATCAAAGCGGATATTAACTCACAAGGTCGATATTGTGCAAACAGCCTAAGGATTATGACGGATGATACCCAGAAACAGATTGTGGAAGAAAACTACAGAAAGACCAGAGCGATTGCCGAAGGACTTATTTCTGCATGCATAGGTAAGTGCCAGTTCTTTAGTAGTCTGGATCCTGGTTTTGTTAATCGATTTAAGGAAAATGTAATTAATAGGAATCGTAATTTATCTGATGTTTTGAATATGTGTAATGTTATTGATGCTTATAATACTACTGACAATGATAACAAACTTAAGCCCAAGGCTAGAAAAAACTCGGTCAAACGAGTTAAAAGATCAATAAATGATACTAGGGATTCTCCCGAAGAATACCTCCCGCCCTGTTAAATTAGTTAAAAACAATATTGATCTCCCTTTGGCCAATAAATTTGAAAACTGTCTTGTGCAAATAATGATGCTAATGAAAATGTACCAAATAATTGTAATGAAAATGAAGTTGAAATTATTGAAATGGACACGTAACAGGGTTCTGACAGTGTCATACCACCAGCTCTATCGCCAAAAATTCGGCCTATCATGGTTAAGCCTGATATAAAATTCAGCGACTTCATTAAGATATTAAAAACTGACAGCAAAGCTGACTTTGTAGGCAAAGTCAGTGGAGAATTCCTGAAAATCTTCCCGGCTACAGAAAATGACCACAGAATTGTTACGAGCTACCTGGACTCTAAAAAAGTGGATCACTATGTTATACTCACAAAGCATGACAGACCGATCAAGGTGGTAATCAGAGGGTTGCCAATCGACTGCCCAGTGGAAGAGATAAGCGAAGCGCTGCAAGACCAAGGATTCAAGGTTCGACGAGTCGCTCAAATGCACAGAATAAAAACCAGAATTCCTATGCCACTCTATCAGGCCCAAATTAACAATGTACCTGGTGTTGAGCAGGTGTATGACATTGTCAAGCTCCTGGGATTTTATGTTAAAGTGACTGCTTACCAATCAAACAGAAGTGTTGTGCAGTGTCACAACTGCCAACACTTCCATCATTCTTCAGATAACTGCAAATTTAAACCAAGAAGTGTAAAGTGTGCTGGGCCACACAAATCTGCCGAATGCTCTGCCAAAAGGCTTGATATTGTTAAATGCTGTAACTGCTTACAAACAGGGCATACTGCTAATTATAGGGGGTGCTCTAAGTTCCCCGTCAACAACACTATTAAAAACAAAAATGCAGGTGCCAAAGTTGGTTCTGATACCCTAAGCGCTCCCAAGCAGAGCGAAACCAATGTTCAAAATTCTCATGTGTCTAATGGTCGTACCTTTGCTGCGGCAGTTAAAAATGTTATTTTTGATAATTCTGAAAATGTTGTAAATAAGCCATCTACTAAGCCTCGTAAAAATGAAAATGTACAATCTCATGTTGATATTGCTAAAAATTGTAACCCCTCTGCTGAGGGAGGCTTTAGTGCCATTATGGAATTTTTAAGTTATTGAAAGAATTAAGCTGTGTTTTTAAAGGCCTCTCAGTAGGCAATGTTATTAGTAAAATTAGTGCCAGGCTGCCAGAGTTACAAGCAGCTAATAATGCCATTGACAAGCTATTTGTTGTCTTTAACATTTGTGAGGACATATTTGGCTCTAATAATGTAAATAATGAATAACTTGATGAATGATTGTGTACATATTTTTACATGGAATGCGAATGGACTATCCCGTAAAATTCATGTACTTCGGGATTTTGTAAATAAGTACGACCCCGATATCTTCTTCCTACAGGAACACCGCCTTGGCCCTTCATCACCTATCTTTGTGCAGAATTATGCTGTACACAGATATAACAGACCAGCTACAGATCAGAACCCTCATGGCGGGGGCACAGCACTTCTTCTTATTATTCCTCACAACCCTGTTCCAATTCCACGGCTTTCAGCTTTTGAGGCCTCAGCCACCTCACTCATAACAAGCAATAATATAACATACATTTTTGTCTCCACATACATTCCACCCACACGTAACCCTCAACTTGTCCGCATGGACTTGCAGGTTTTACTCTCACTTGGCACACATGTTATTATTGGTGGAGACCTTAACGCTAGACATCGCGCATGGAACTGCTATAATTCAAATGACATAGGACATGTAGTTTTCAATTTGGCCAAATCGGCGAATCTACACATAGCAGCTCCCAAAACACCAACACGGTATACTGCCCGTTCTACTGGAATCTTGGATTTCTTCCTGCTCAAAAATACCAGCGTTCCGCTGGATATTTCTGTGCTCGACGAACTCTCTTCTGATCACAATCCGGTCAGACTGATTCTGAACGTCAGCAGCTATACTCCACCAGACACAAGAGTCTTTCGCACGGACTGGCGAGCCTTCGCCAAAACTCTAAACAACATGCACTACACAACCCCCACAGTACAATCGAGGGATGACATTGATAGTTTAATCAAGATTTTTACCGATGATATCACTCATGCTTACTCTGCAGCCAGAAAGCCTGTGCCGAAGGGGCGCACTTACAGAAGCCAAGAGCTCAGACTACTCATCAGACAACGCAACGCTGCCAGACGTCAGTTCCAGAGGTCCCGCAACCGAGAGGACAAACAAAGATTCAACAGACTCTGCGGAGAGGTCAGATCTCTACTCAATACACAGGCACAACTCAGCTGGACCAGGTACCTTCAAAACCTCTCCACAGACGATAACTCGCTATGGAGAGCCATCAAAAGGTATACGAAATGCCACAACAACATTCCGCCCCTTAAAGGTCCTCAAGGGATCCATTACACCGAAATTGAGAAAGCAGAACTTTTAGCGCAGCTGGAATCAGTTTCGCACTAACAACATTCATGACTCCACCACTGAAAGCACTGTTCAATACTTTCATTCCACTTTCTCTATAAGCCCACGCACTGACAACATTATTCCAACCTTACCTTCAGAAGTCCTAGCTATTATCAAGAAACTCAAAAACAGGAAGAGCCCTGGCATTGATAACATCACAAACATCATGCTTAAGAAGCTGCCAGTCAAAGTCATCTTCATTCTCACCAAGATCTGTAACATCATCCTGGAATGGCAATACTTTCCTGAGTGTTGGAAAAAGGCTAAAATAGTCCCTATACTAAAGCCTAAAAAACCACCAAACAAACCAGAATCATACAGGCCTATAAGCTTGCTTTCGTCCATCAGCAAAGTGTTCGAAGCAGTCCTGCTCAAAAGAATCAACGCACACCTGGAGGACAACAACATTCTGATTCCCCATCAGTTCGGCTTCAGGAAGCAACTCTCCACGGCAAATCAGCTCTACAGGGTTGTTGAGACCATCGCTGAAGGAATGGCTAACAAGAGGATCACTGGTAGAATTTTTCTTGATATAGCAAAGGCTTTTGATAGAGTCTGGTTGGAAGCACTCACATACAAGTTACATGTTCTGGGTTTCCCAGAATACATCATTAACATCACCAATTCCTACCTAACAGGTAGATACTTTGTCGTTCATGTAGCAGGCACAAACTCAACTTTCCACCCCATCCATGCAGGGGTCCCTCAGGGGTCCTTGCTTGGACCTACATATTTTAACATTTACGTGAACGACATTCCCACCACACATGACACAACATTAGCTATGTATGCGGACGACACTGCGATCCTGGCACAAAGTGCATTTATTGGTCCAGCAATACAACGACTACAGAATCACATCCATGCACTAGAGACCTGGCTCACCCAGTGGAAGATTGCAGTTAATGTCGACAAAACCAAGGCCATCCTGTTCACTAGGAAAACCAAGATCAAGAAAAATCTCCAGTTCTTTGGTACCACCATTCCCTGGGCCAAGCAAGTCCTATATCTTGGGGTGATCCTCAACAATACTCTCACATGGTCCCCACACATCACTTCTATTATCCAAAGGTTCCGGGTTCGTAAAGCGCAACTCAACCCCTTAATTGCTCGGAACAGAGTGTAATCTATAGACAACAAGTTACTTATTTACAAGTCCATTCTCAGACCATTACTCTGTTATGCCAGCCTTATCTGGGCCCACACACGCAAAACTAACAGAGGCAGGCTGCAGGCTTGTCAGAATATTGTTCTAAGGCAAATTACCAACGCAGAATGGTATATCAGGAATAATAGAATACATGAAGAGCTGGGCATGATGCAGCTCAGATCATTCTACTACAGGCTGGCCAAAAGATTTCACAGTAGGCAGCAAATTATTGACAATCCCTGCATCAAAATCTGTGAATATGATTATAACGATCTTGCGAATATTGATCGTCCCCTTGCTCAGCTCAATGTGTACATTATGTAATTTATTCCTGCTTTGTGTATACTCTTTCTCACCCTTTTACCTGCCTCTGATGTCATGTATGTTCTTATTTTTATTATCTTCTAATGTTTCATTAATTATTGCTCATATATTTTTTGAATCATGTATCATGTACTTAATGGATCCAGACTATTGACTTACTCACTTACCATGTAACTTTGTAGTCACGGCTCGACAGCTTTCCTGGGCTTCCACCATAACAGCAATTTACCCTCTAAAGACCTAAAAATTTATATAAAAAAAATATATATATATATTTTGGTAATTACTTATATTGAATGGTTAACTGTAAATATAATATTAAATGGAACCAGACATATTCTACAAGGGGTAAGGCCTCTGGCCTAGGCACCCTGGTGTTGCAAACACCGCTCTACTGGGTAATACTTATTCGCCCGATACTTCTGTACGCTATCCCTGTTTGGGCCACCGTTTATAAAACCTATAGAAGAAGACTACACATTTTTCAAAATAAAATTCTACGCGATATCATCAATGCGCCGTGGTTTGTCAGAAACTTACAGATTCATAAAGAATTGAAGATCCGGCCCATTCCTGATGAGATACTCACTACAAGCCACAGTTTCTTTCAAAAAATAGCTAACTCAAGATATGACCATATAAGGGAGCTAATTAATTATGATTCTATCCTGGAATGTGCTGCAAAGCACCTTCCATTATGTGAAGTGGTGAATTGTGAATAGTGTATATAAAAAATTATATTACATGAGATTGTATAATATCCCGCAGCATCGGACTTTGGATTAAAGCTCACTTATTCTTCGTAGTTTCAACTACCTCAAATGAACATTGCGACATCCTAATGGATAATGGCATTGCTCTTTGGTAGCTTTTTATATTTTTCAAGTTCAATTTGTTTTCTACTACTTATGATTGACTTTGCGACACCCACATAGGTAATAGCTTAGCTCATAGGTATCTGCTTTTATGTACATATTGTGTATATACAGAAATTCACCACTTCGCGTTTTGAGAACAGCTACAGAGTACAAGACTAAAACCACTGTGTTCTTGGTTCATCAAGTGTTCTTTTGCTGTTTCATTGTGTATACATTTAATTTACTATGCTTTACAAGTATTGTGTGTCTTCAAGTGTGAATTCTTCATTTTCACTTTATAATTTGACTGTGCTTACCTGCAAGTACTGTTTTCTTTTTCCACCGGAATGTGAACTTTCAAGAAGCATTGGCCGAGGTCAGTTTACGGGAGGGTGACTCCTGTCGTAACTGCCGCCGACCTACGACGTTTCAAGCCACACCCACTGGGTAGAACTCATTGCAATTCAGCCTGTAAGTGCCTTTTGATTTAATTTATGAAATTCAAAGTATTAGTGATTTAATTATGATTGTTCATGACTAGCTTACTACATAACTTAATATATTTTCATATTTTGTTGCCAGCTCTAACAGTTTTCCCAGATGTACTTCTAAATTTCATTGTGTACTCATGTACTATTCTAGCTCCGCCTATAGAGGCGCGGCGGTTACCGCCTTATTCTCATTTTTCCAAGCCTTAGGGCAATACCATGACAGGCAGTTAAAGCTAAATGCTGTCTAAATCAGATAACTGAACTGAACTAATTTTTATCGGCAAATGTTGCCAAGTAGTCGTCATAGTACGTAAGTACCCTTTTTTGCTGTAGCAACCGCTGGTATTGAGTCGGCAATCAACCGAGATATCTCGCCATAATCTGGTTGCGTATTTTTGTACCTTGTCACCGTTATCGTATATTAGTATAGTATTGTACAGAAGTATTGCTGCATTTCTGATGTCACTGCGTTTTCTTATATTATTCATTTTTGTTCAGGTTCTCGAGTTCGCATTATTTATTTAAAAATATATTCCCCTTTTTTTTATAAGTCCAAAGGGGCAGTTCGCCCTAAAGGACTATTAATTTCGTTTTGGCAATTTGTGTCGAAACTTTTAAAAGGCTGTATCACTTTTCAAATCGTTCGCACCATATGTTATCGCACTGTCTTATATTTAAAGAAATTAAATATTGAAGAATCCGCCTAAATGTATGCATGTTTCTCGCATTGTGATAAAACAACGGTAAAAGCCATCGAAATTTGAATAATGTAATCTTCCGCAGAATGTGGAAACCCTAATTTGAATTTGAAATTTGTTTCATTATCGATTTCGTATGTTGTAACACTTCAACGAATTTTGGATTAAACTAAGCAAGTAATGGCAACACCGTATGAAAAAAAAAATTATCTCTAGTGCGCGAGACTGTATATCGGAAATTGTAAAGATATACTCATTTTCCTAATTTGAATTTGAAATTTGTTTCATTATCGATTTCGTATGTTGTAACACTTCAACGAATTTTGGATTAAAAAACTAAGCGATTAAACTAAGCAAGTAATGGCAACACTGTACGAAAAAAAAAAAATTATCACCAGCGCACGAGACTGTATATTGGAAATTGTAAAGATATACTCATTTTAAAATTAATTTGCGATATTGCGGTTGAACTGAATTTTATAGTTTGAGTACGTAGAACATGATATTTAATAAATAAAGGTGATACACAAAACTTTAAAAAACGCCCCTTTGGACGTAATTTAAAATCTGAAACCTTTCATTTTTTTTTTTTTTTTTTTTTGTGAATATGACGTTAACAAGCTTTAATTTACCAAGTAATGAGGTAGATGCCCTATCGTTTTTTCAAGAAAGAGGTCTTTTGCCTGACAAACAAGTTTGCGAAAATAGCCACAACATGAAACTTCATGTTAACAACGAAACCATTTGTAGGTGCAATATTAAAAACTGCAGGAAGAAGGGTCTTTGTGTCGGACTTTGGCTCAGCAGTTCCAGAATATCGTTTTTCATTGCTATTATGTGTATGTATTCTAGGACAGACGAGTTGACGTCCATGAAATGGTGTAATCAACAGCTTAATTTGAGTGAAAGTGCTGCAGTTGAGACTGGAATAGTTGCATGCGATAATAATCTCAATATATAATAAAAGGATGAGTCTGTCTCTCTCTGTGTTTCGTTCGTAAACTAATAAACCCAGGGCTCCGAAATTTGGTCCATAGGTCCATCTAGACAAGAGCCAGTGCACCTCGAAGCCTCAAATTTTTTAAAAATTTTAACAATGGCATACAGCCATTGTTGCCGATATACCACTGTTGTCACTCGGAAAAATGAGAGCGATAATTCTGTGCAGTTTTTAAATTTAATGTTTCTCTTGGATACTGGACATTTGTTTTCCGGTACATTGAAAAGCCAGACGAAGGCTGACCGCTTAGCGTCTAGTAATGAGAATAGTTAAAAGATTTAGGAAATGACAGTTGCATTTCAAACCGTACCATGCGCAGTTCCTGCAATAATTAAAGCCGGAGGATTAAACCCGTCAACCAGATTTTTGCACCAGTACTGGAGGACAAAGATTTTGCCACCAAGATGATATTCAGCGATGAAGTAACGTTCCACTTATCTGGTAAACTTGGTGATAGAGTGAAAAATACTTGGTGAGTTTGTGGTTCATTTTATATATTTTTCCTGTGCATATCCGTAATACTTTTGAAAATATAGCCTTTTCTAAATGAATGAATAATTTATGCTAACCCTGTATATTGTATTTTTACATTTGCTTTCACGAGTTTTGCGAAAATATAGCTGAGATATAGGCACATATCTAAAATCGCCAAGTATGGATGGGGACTGCTATAACATAAAAGTACCAATTTAATAAGAGCTCTTTCGTAAAAATTCGCAGAAGATGTGCGTCAACGAAACCGATGGATTTAATATTAAATATTATTTGATATAAAATTTCATTAAATCGTTGCACTCTTTGAATGGACATCTTAATTCTAGCATACCCCTCTGATATCCTCTTACTGGAGTTCCTCCAAGTAGTGCCCACCAGCGGCCGAGCGGTAAAATCGTTGAACACTGGTAGTTTGGTCCGAGGTTTGAATCCCATGAACGGGCTGGCTGCTTGGGCGTTTTCGTGAGTTTCCCCATGCGTAAAGTGTATACGAGCCAGTTTCCCTTAGAACATCCTCCACGAAGGCATCCCTTCCGTTAGGCAGATAGCCGTAGTGTGCTTGCCGTGTTCTCAATACACCAATCCTCCAAGTGGTAGAGTGACCTGGGTTCATATACTAAAAAACTTCAGTTTGGTTGAGAGTTTCCTTGGTTTCCCCATGTGTAATATGGATATGAGCCATTTTTTGTTAGAACATCCTTCACGAAGGCATCTTTTCTACTAAATAGATAACCTTTGAGTGCTTTGCTATAATTTAAATAATCCAATCCTTCTCGGAACTAACAATTATTAGTGATGACACAGGATGAAGAATTAATTAGGTATTAACGCAACCGCCTTATCAGAAGTCACCAAATTTTCAGAATGTGCCAAACTCTGGAGTTGATGAGCCTAATAATTCTTCAGTTTTAATGAGCAATTCCGTACGCCTTCCTTCTGTTTCAAGTTGCAACGATTTTTATTTAAAGCCCGGCGCCAGAGGCGATGCAATCCATTGTGGTGTACTTAGGAAAGGCAAAAATTTTGAATTTAGAGAAACATCCAAATTTAGGGATGGGGAACTTTCTAGAATGTAGAAAAAACACTGAGTATCAGAATTCCGGTGCAGCAAAATTTTTAGAATTTGGTAAGACGCATGGGCATTTTCGTTGCTTTCCCCAAGTGTTACATGGATAGGAGCAAGTTTCCGTTAGAAAGTCCTCCATGAAGGCATCCATCTTCTTAGGCAGATACCCCTAACATGCTTTGCCATAATCAAATGAACCAAATCACACCAAACTCTAGATGGAATTCAAATAAGCTTTCTCATAATTCAGTAATGCATTAAGTCTAATCTGTTCAAAAAATATTTAGTCGGCATTCTTCTTAAAATCACAATATATAAGTAACTCGAAAATCCCCCTAATATGCACAAAATAAAATTAAGTAATCAGTTTACTGAGAAAATAATCAGATAAATGTATTTTGCATAAAAAAACTTCAAATGTTTTTAATAGTTATATGGTAAAATCAGAACGTTCTCGACTAATAGAACGTTCTAAAACAAACTGCATTCCTTTTCTTTCACTTTCAGTATTTGAAGACAGATTTTTCAGTGGTGGTTCAAATGCATTGTTTCCTTTGGAAACTCACGTAACTTCGTTTTTCTGCGTTGTGACAAGATTACTTAATAGTTAATTTTTATTTATTACATAAGCTAATATGAACTAGTTATTTAAAAATTTAATTTGCATCATTTGCAATGAAATTATGACATAAATCAGTATTGTTTAAATATTTTTCCCCTCCACTGTAACTAATTAAGGGGAATGATGCTTTATTGTTGGAATTTTAGGTCATACGATAAGGTTCAGAATAGGATGCTGATATTTCTTTGCAGGTGTCATGAATAATTCTTCCAGAGAAGCATGTAATAACGCGAGCGAAAATCACGGAAAAAATTATTTCTCCCAAATGTTTTAAACTAAAGCCAAAGTTCTGTACTTTAACGTGACAAGTATGTGAAACGGTAACTATCAAATATTCAAAATTCTATTTAAGTGCAAATGTTTTTGGTATTTTATTTCAAATCAGCATTTTAGTTGAGGAAATGTGAAGCTTGAACTTTATTTTATACTTAACTTTAACCTTCAAAATTTACCTTTGAAGGCACAGCTGAATATTGGTAGTTCAATTTGGAATCGGGTTTTGGTGGGCTGATGTATGAGCACTGTCATGTTTTCTCTCGTGTGCATATAAATAATAAATATTTGTCAAGGGATTGAGGTGGTTATACAGTAACTACTTCTGGGTGAGGTTCGCTGTATCCTTAGCGTCATTGTCCTGTTGAAGCACGAATGATGTTCTTAAGCCAAGATTTTGAGCACTGAAATTCAAGTTATAGCTCAGTATGTAAGTGTACATGGTGTCATAATATTACCAATGAAGCATAGGTTACCAAGTCCGTTTGCTGCCATGCAGCCCCAAACGACGACGTTTTCTCCACCATGTTTCACAGTCGGAGTTAAATGCTGAATTCCAGCTCGGATTTTGGCTTTCTCCTCACATATTGTTGTCCATCAGTCCCGAAAATGTTAAACTTCGATTCGTAGGAGAAAATAACCATGTTCCAAAGCTCGTCTGATAAATTAACTTAGGATTTTGCAAAATATAATCTCTCTGTCCTGTTTATTTTTGAAATGAAAGGTTTCTTTCTAGCTGCCCTTCCATAATAACTCTCCTCAGGTATAATATTCCGTAGAGTCTTCACATTGAACATTTTACGCGAAGTATTAGCAAAAGCTTTGGCTAACTGGGATGCACTTATTTGAAGGTTTTTCCTAACCCCTTTGAAAATGCCCGTTTTCCCTTGCAGAAAATATTCGAGGCCGTCCACTTCTAATCTTATTTTCCGTCGATCCTGTCTCGTTGAATATTTTTACAACACTTTTAGAAGTAAATAGACTTTCAGTTGCATTCCTATAGCACGATAAGTTAAACCCTCATTTCGGAGCTGAATAATCATGTTTTTAGCATTAACATCCAACTCCTTCGAAGCCATTTTATCACAGTATTAGTCAAATAACGTTTTAAAAGTTTTGAAGTAGCACTCCCGGCTTTATACTAACAGGGTGTCTTGCTAGTCTAAACACGTGAGCTCAACATAGCAAAATTTGTGTAAAAGCCATATTAAAATGAAAGTTTCATTACCTCCTGTGTTTATTATGACCAGTTAAAATTGTGAAGCATTTCCTTTGCTACCTAATATGATCAATTATAGGATATTGCCAATGCTTTCTTAATCTACTGTAGCTCCTTAAAGTGCTTTACCCTACGTGGAAACGCAAAACGAGCTCTAAATTTTCTCCCTAAACGCTTTGAGAGGGAACTTAATAGAACAAATAGTTTCCCTTTACACTTCCATGCGTTAATCATTTACGTATGTTCACGTACATCGTACAAATCTTAATCCTAGAGAATGCAACCTTCTTCACTTTAAACACTGTCAATAGTTTGTGTCATTGATCAGCGCCGAATTTATCAATAGTTTGTCTCACTGATCCCCAGCATGTTTGAATGCGTATTATATACATAGAGAACTCATCTAAACACGATATGTATGAGCATATACCTTTCAAACGTGCATTATACATATCGCGTCATAAGCGTTTTACGTTATGATGCACATTACACGTACAACGTATTATACATATACCGCGATATTATACATGTTATACGTAAAATGCGATATGTTACATATCGAGTTTATACGTCACTATATATGCATGATATGCATTTAAATGCCATATATATACACGTGTAATGCTTATCATGTACATCACGTTTTCTGTAATTAAATTCTGCGACTGCGGGAATCTTTAGTGGGTTTAAATTGTGCTTCTAGATGAAATTTTATTGTGCCCCCGTGTTTGTGTTCTCTTTGCAACGTTTTCTGTAAGTATGGATTTAGCAATATTGATGTTTGAGTCTGTGGGAATATACGATCTCCAAATTATTATACAATGGAATATCAATTAACAAAACAATGCCATATTTAATTTCCCTTGGCTAATGTCGAGTTTTGTAATTCAAATTTGTAAAATTATGAATCTACTTTCTGCATTGTGAAACGATATTTGCTAGCATGCTTAAAGATGTGGGGTATGGTTTAGTTTAATATAGCAAATCATATTAAAGGGAGGGATGCCTTCGTGGAGGACTTTCTAAGGAAAACTGGTTCGTATACACGTTGCACATGGGGGGGGGGAACCACCCATGCCGCACGAACAGTGTACATTTACAAATATCTATGCCTTTTTCAAGATTCGATGCCAGGCCTTTTGGTACGGCAGCCAATGTCATCTTACTACTATCTGGGTTCGGCAGCTGGTTTACCGTGGTACCTCTAAACCGTTATACATCATTACTCCACTCCTCCTTGGGGTATAGCAAACAAAATTTCTCAGTAAGAAATGAAAAGGCCCACCAAATTACTGTATTGGTAAAATTCCTAAACAGTAACTTGGCTTCAATTCCGGTCGAAAAGGCTGGCTGTATGGGCGTTTTCATAATTTTTCTCATGTGTAAGGTGTATACGTGCAGTCTGCCGTAGAAAGTCCTCCACGAAGAGGTGTATACGTGCAGTCTGCCGTAGAAAGTCCTCCACGCGTCCCTTAGGCAGATAGCTGTAGTTTGCTTTGCCATAATCAACTAAACTAACCAGTAAGAAATAAAGGGAAAATAATCCTTTCTTGTAAAAAATCATCGAGCCTGGGCTCGATTCCAGATGAACGGGCTGGCTGCATGAGCATTTTCCTCATTTGTAACTCGTATACGAGCCAGTTTTCCTTCAACAGTCCTCTGCGAAGGCATCGCTCCCGTTAGGCGATATTCCTAGTATGATTTGCCATAACCAACTAAAATTATTTTTAATGCAACTACAAATGCAGTGGATGAAACCTATATATGATACAAAAGACGCACTGTACAAGAGACCGTACGCAAATGTTATTTTGCTGTCCAACTCAAAAGCAATTTTTTAACATGTTCCAAGTTGTAATGTCTCTGGTTATTCTTTGGTAATCGATTTTATGCCCTCCGCAGCGTTAGTCGATTCACTGCTGTCTTTCTTTTCCGCAGTCGTGCACAACATCGTGCTCGGCATACGGTATGAGAGAGTCAAATCCAGGATACTCATACCGTATTCGCACTTCGAAAATACACTAAAATTTTTGAAGATTCAGAGTTATAGCTGGGATTGTTTATTGATTAATAGCAACAGGCATACTGATGATCATGGCCAGTCGTAGCACAGTTTTGAAAGAGGTAACGAGGCGTACTGCGTGCAGTCGGTCATAACATCAACCTTGAGTCGTACTCTAAAAAATCAAAAACGTTTCGCATCCAAGCAGGGACGTATACCGATGTACTATAGTATTTGTTCAATTAAAATATATAATTTGTAGATACGTTAGGTTATTTTGAAGCAGGAGAAATGCAAGATGAGCTTTCATTATTTTATATTTTAATACGTAATTAGCATATGTTAGAATTATAATGGTATTTCTCAACCCATTTAACTTTGCATTTAAAGAGATTTTTAAAGAAGTCAAAATATTTCTGTGTGATAACGATTTAAGTTAAAATCTTTAGAAGAAGCCCTTCTCAAAATTGTAAATGTTATTGCTACGAACATATAATACATTCACTTCCAATATAATTAATCATTAACTACCATGAATGCCACATTAACATTTATAATTACGATTTTAAACAGATACTGCTATTATTTTAATTCAGTCTTGTGGCAATATACTTAGTAATGCCATATTATTTTCAATTATTAGTTACAAGCAGCAATACTATAATGTTATTCGTATTTATTTTTCTCTGGATTGTTTATTATCTCACTATAAACTATAATATAAATTACGCGAATCGACCAGCAGCGAGTTGATTAATGGTTAGTCGCATTTAAAATAAGATAGTAAAGTTCCTTTGAATTCCTAAATAGAATATTACTTGTTGCAAAATTGGATCGTCTTTGTTTTTATTATATACTCTCTTGAGAGGAAAGCAATTTAAAAAATGATCTGATTATCTCAAAATTTTATACCGAGTATGCAAATCAGATGATTGATAACTTGATTAATAATGACTAATCCATGATCAGTGCAATGATTGTTAACTTCGAACGCAGCGCCTGTTTCTGTTGCGCAACTTGCATAGTACAGTGACGGTTTAATCTTTTCTCCTTCTTGGTGTTGCAGTTTCCTGGAAACACAATCAATAATGCTGTTAAGACGTTGTTGAAAATTTGATAGACAGTTGCACAACTTCGAACGTGGCCGCATTTTAGATTTTCGTGAAGCAGCAAGACGCTCATCGGCGGAAGGCGCTAGAAAACAAATGCTCACGGAAACGAGGAAAGATCAGAAGATTGTGTCACATGCCCAAACGGTGTAATTGTCCGCTATTTAACGTGCTACAGCTATCCACCCGTGGTACCTTCCGTCATCTCATGGCGCTTGCTTGAGGTGGATTTACGCTCACAGCGGCATTGAAGACGTCTGCCTTTATCTTCAGAATACCGACAGAGTCGTCTGGAGTGGTTTTCGTAACTGATCATCGTACTGCCAACCGGCTGGCATCGTTGTGTAGTATTAAGCGTAGAGCTCAGCGATGAATCTCCATTCAGTCTTGGAGCAGATGACGATCACCTCCGCGTGTGGAGGAACCAAGGCCCAATCAGCCTTAGTTTGACAGTGGCCATTACTCTTGGTGTGATGTGTCTTACGACAGCACGTCATGTACTGGACAGGAAAAAAGTGTAAGGGGCACCATTACATCACATAAGTGGTATTGCCCCTGTACACTAACTATCCAGAGGAACCCCGCTTCGGCATTTATTGAAACATTAAAATGTGGCACATACATGCATTGATTATACATAAATTTGACATGTAACATCTTAAATTTAACATTTACCATGCATTTTATATATTAGGCATTGTAACCTTATGAGTTTTTAGGCGATTCACAGAGTTTTTAAGGTACACAGTTCATTTGGTTTGTAAAGATATTCGAATAGTATTAAGTTCATAGAATTTGCAAGGCAAACAGTTCTTAGTTATACAGAGAGTACATATAGTTATAGGAAAAATCGTTTTCACAGTTCATGTGAGGCTTATGTAGTTTATAAAGTGCACAGTTCTTATGATCTCTTGAGTACACTGTTGTATGGTTTGATGAGTGTACAGGGTGTATCACTCATGGTTGAATTCTGTAGTATGCATGGTGCATTGATCGTAGTTTGCGAGGTGCACGCAGTACACCTGAGTCACTATTAGTTGTTGTCTCTTGTATACTGGGCTTATTGTTACATATACTATGCATTTGTGGTTATTGCTTATATAGCACATATGGGAATAGACAACTTAACATGCATCCTGCATAGGCAATTTTAAACGGTTTGTTGATGACATCTGCAGCCGTTTGCGTTACCCTTCATAGCATACTATCCTATAGTATACTTCATAGCACATTTTGCAACTGCTCAGCCCCATTTTCACAGGAATGTACGAGAGCAGACAACCCTGGATCGGGAATTCTTAAACGTATACTGGTGTGCTGATTTTGAAAGTTTTGTAATTTTCTGATTGAATTGTATAAGGTGTAAGTGCGAAGAAAATAATGCTTAATCATAGAGCTAAAAAGATAAAAAAAGGGGGTTAGTAGGAGGGAGTGCAACAGCAGACTGCGAACCTGAAAACCTTAGCAAACCGTTTTGGGCGAGCCTTAATATTCTGTCGAATATAATTTCAAACTTTTTATTTTTCATTTATTTATTTATTTTTATTTGTTTATATTTTTCTTTCAAAGGAAGGTAGTTTTCATTGTGCTGGGGATCTTTTTTTTTTTTTTTTCGTACGGAAAATGAAAGACCCTTTTGCCTCTCTTCCTAGAAATGGATAGTTTATTATAAAACCAAAGCTAACTTAAATTTGGAATTTTTACCTAATTTTATATTTGACACTGATGTTTCTTTTGACGTCAAAAAATAATTCACTAATTTGCAAATCACAGAATTACTTAGCTCATGAGTATATTCACCATTTCAGAGGTGAGGTAAGAATAAACCAATAAAATTTATTAAAATGCATCTCAGTTTCAGATTTACGTTTTTAAGAAATTAATTGTAGGAATTAATTTTACTCGCTGCTTAAAAATTAAGAAAATGTAATTTATTAATTATCCATGATGAGTTTTCAGTAAGTTTCATTTGAATTAGCAGCATGAGTTTTTACACAAGTTGTTCTTCTACGAAAGTAAAATATCGGACAATAAATAAATGCTTTTACTTACTTTTTTTTTGTTGTAAATTCTTCTTTAAGAATGTTTGTTACCTTGGTGGAAAATATCAGCATGTCTACTTTTTAAAGATCAGAATTCAAAGGAACCAGATCACAAATTTGTGCTTATAATTGTTATTTAAATTTATTTCATGAATTAAAAAAAGATAATTTTTTATACTTGTAACGTTTGAGAAAAAATAATTAACACGAGGTATGAAAAAAGAATCGTCTGAAAACGTGTACTGAAGAAATAAAATAATATATTTTATCGTAAGAAAATATTTGTTATTTTTAAATTTTCAGTATGTTAAAGATTGATATTTTATGAAAATGTATTATATTGGATAATTTTAATATTCGGGGTCATAACAAAGTTTTTGTCTTTATAATTAATATCGCAGGAAGATTAAAATACATTTGATTAATTTTACAAGAATAATTTATGTTGTGCATATTCCAAACATGTAATATTAAAGAATATTTGTTTCTGTCGAATAACGTGAGTGAGAATATGTATTTGGCTACGGGAAGGTTACCTTTAAAATTAATTTCATTTGTTAAAAGGCTTTTTTACAAAAAGTAGACAGTTATTTTAAATGGTTGACTCTGTTTCAAAAGATTCACATATACCTTGAAAAGATGACACATACTTTATATGGTATAAGTGTTAATGGTGGTTTATAATAGAGCTAAATAGACAAAGGAATAAAAGGGGGTTGGTAAGAGGGAATGTAACAGACTCTTAGACTGCGAGCTTAGCGACAGCATAAAAACTTTGATCCTCTTGGGCGACCGTTAAAATCGTAATTCTTTCAGAATTTTGATTGTTATTGCTTTTATTTTAAATATTTTTCACCATTATTTGCAGCTACATTGAATATTTTAGAATATTATTTACGGGTGCTTTTCGCGTGTGAAAATACATGGTACTAAATTAAAATTTACCTTTGATTTATTCATAACTAAATTATAAGTGACCCTTATGGTTACAAATGTGTTGAATCTTTACATTTCATGAGTTAAATGCGTATTTGCACGGCATGAATTGCGGTAGGAAGGAGTATTTAGTCTAAAAGACTTTGACTCCTAAAGTAGTTACCCTACGGGGTACGTCGTAGTGGGGAAGGAGACCACTTTATGATTTTAAAGTGGAGAAGTTTTTAGTCCTACTTGTAGAAAAATGCAATTATTATGGTAGTTCTGCTCGTGCTGATGTGCTGTGCATTTGCAGCAATGAATATAACAAAGTTTTATCTGTGGCGCCCTTCGTTGGCGAACCCATAAAATAAAAACCGTTTAAAGTTTTGAGGTACCAGAGTATAATGCATTATATAAAATAATGTAATGTACTAAATTTTGAAGCGAAATTTGCACAATTTATTCTTCAGATCTGAAAATCATAACTTAGTATTTATAGGAATAAGAAAATCTTCTGTAGTTTCAGAATTCCTATTACGGCAATGTAGAAAATATTAGTAGAAAGTTAAAAAAATATAAAATTATCAATTTAAGTAGATTATGAGTACAAACACATCAACGAAAAAGACCTCATTTAAACCGATATTATTTTATCTGGCGTTTAAAAGATAAATTTTTGTTTTATTCAGCACAATGAAATCCATCCTTTTTAAACTACCTAGATATATGTGAAATTCCACGATTTTCTGACCGTCGCAAAGACTTGGATTTCAGGTCTTTGCTTACATTTTCTTTTAAGCAGAAATATCGGTTTCGCTTTGTCATACTACATTCTCGTCGCAAAATGCGTAAGATGTTGGGTCATGTGACGTCGTTTTGAAATGCGTTGTAAAAGTGCACCTGTGAATTTCGGTCTAAATAAAAAAAAATAATAAAAAAAATTGAAATAATAATAATAATAATAATAATAAAAAAAAACGCAAGTACAAATGCTTTATTTTACTCATTTATACATTTTTGTAATTTTTCACAATTTTATTAAAAGACTGTAATTTTATGTTTGCTATATACTTTATTATTATTCGACACCATAAATATTGAACAGAGTATACATATTCAGTTTGTGTTAGGAGTGAAAACATTTTATCGCTTGGCTGTTATAACTGAATACAAGGACAGAGAATGGAAAAATATTCACCAAAAGAAATTAGGAAAAAACACGAAAAAATAAGTTAAAGAATATATATATTTCTCGCTTACGTATTTTTTTAAACCAAGTGTTTAAAATAGTTATTAGGAAAAAAATATACAATTATAATGAGTCCTAGATTGATTTGACATGTCGAACTAACAATTAATAATAAAAGACACAAAGAACTTGTTGAAAGAACTAGTTGATTTTAAATCGCTTAATTTGGTTATCAGTAAGAGGCAGGTTATATACTGTGAAGACTGGAAAAAAAAAGTATTTTATGCTTCGCCAAATGGAAACAAATTGGAGCGTGAACATATTTCTTTGAAATTGCTGGTTTTGATGAAATTTGAAAGACAAATATCATAAGTCTTGCAGAGTGGCCATCTATTGCTTTGAAATCATCGAGTTTGTTAATGAAAGTTAGTGCAAAGTATTAACTTTGCAAAAAGTAAATCTAAAAACTCGAAATTCGATCTTCGATACACACGTGACCAGGTGTATGATAATGTGTAATCAAAACGGTGATCGTGAAATTTTAAATTGCCTTACGTGTGTTAAAATACTGCTAAGATTTTTTTTAGCAAATATCAATTTTTAAATTAGGTTAAGGCTTTCCATTTTGTTCTTTTTCTTTAATAAACATTAATTTATATTGAATTTATAGTAATTACGCACATGCTATTTAAAAGGAAAGATTCAATAGAGTTTCTTGCAAAACTGATATCTTTTTTAATGATGTAGTATAAAAATTGTCATAATTTTAAATAGTTTTAATATTAATGTATTTAAATACAAGGTTATTTATAATTACATGACGTGAAACATTTCAGTTTTTTAATGTGTCAGATTTGTTTCACATATAGCTTTGCGAATTGAGCAGACATTTATTTATGTGGCATGCGAAGATTTATTCGAATGCCACGAAAATGCCGTAGATGCGAACAAAAAGCTGGCTGATACCACAGTTGCATGAAAATAATGGCAGATTCCTCTTTGAAGTCTCAGCTTGTCCTTCAATACGACAGAAAGTAATATCGATATCTTTTCCAAAGCATCAAAATTTGCCGCAAAGCAGAGATGGTTGAGGAAAGTATCTGATTTTCAGTTTGCCACTGTAATGGGATGCAGGAGTAAATATAAGGCACTTTATGAAACATGGTAAGCCTAATTTATATATTTTTTTTGTTTGCTTTAATTAGAAATATTCTGTATTTTAAAAGCGGCCTTTTTCTTCATTTTTTAGCAGTTTCTTAAACCACTTGGAATTTCTCAGATGGAGGGGGCTCCACTGCTGCTTCTACAGGATGAGCTGGAAAAGAAAAGAATTTTATGTACAAAAAGTGTTAACTGTATTTTGGATAGCTAGTCCATAAGACGTTTGGCCTCATCTGGCCGCAACACTACCAGGCATTGATTCAATAATTTTCTGGAATTTTACATTTTCCCCCTAAAGATTCTCAATAGGATTAAGTCATTTAGGGTTTCTAGGTAACTAATTCATGACGCAGAAGTCAGAGGCATGGTGATGTAGGCATGCAGTAGGCAACCGGGACCTGTGAGAGGTGCAATTATCTTGCTGGAATACTGAATTTCCGTATGAAAGACAGGTGATGGAGGATGGGGACGCCTGAAGTTTAACAGAGGTTAACAGGCATATGTTCCGCTTCCTCCCTGGGAGTTTATTTAAGAACTAAGTGTAGATACGTAGCCCTACAGGGGCAACTGTTGAACATCTAGTAGTTGAGGTACATTTGCATTAACTTGTTGATACAGGCATGGTTAAAGAAACACTTAATAGGTTATATAAATGGATAGAGAAGATTGGCCAGCAACTCCACATACCGAAGCATACGGAGGGAGATTGATACAAGTAGCAAAACATCGAAATAGTGCCAAAGAGAAAACAGCCCAAACCATGATTAAGTCGCCATGGCCTGGCATGCAGGATCCATTGCTTCATGAGCATGACGTCTTATTCTGAGTGTGTCGTCATTTTTAAGACTGATTACTCCCTGATACCAGATTCCAGAGTATTCCAGAGTCCATTTTCCGTGTTTTGTAGCTCAGGGAATACTCGCAGCTAGATCAACATACACAGAGCAATGGTTCTCTCTTGGGCACCCGAAGCACTTTTCAAGAAGTGTGGGTCGCATAGACGGTTTACTGACTGAGCTGGGTGATAATTTAAGGTAATATTTGGCTTGGCTGGCTATGCAGAACTGGGGCGAGACGTCTTTGGAATTTGCTCGCTTGCTATGTATTTTCTTGCTAACCCTGTATTCGGGGAAAAGTATTTGACAATGTCAGCCCTATCTCTGTGACACTTTAGGGAACTGAAGGGCAACGTGTGTGGAAAGCGTCGGTGATCAAAGGTGTGTAAAAATTTGAGTACTATAGTACTAGATACACAGCGGTTATCTTACGAAATAAGAGAGAGGGAGAGAGGGAGTGAGTGAATGTGCGAGAGTGAGAGTGTGTGCGTGATTGTGAGAGCAAGAGTGCGAGTGTGCAAGAGAGAGTGTGTACGTGCCAGAAAGTATGTGAGTGCGACAGAGTGAGTGAGAGTGTGTGTGGGTGTGAGGAGTGTTTGAGAAAGTGCAATCACACACTCTCTCACAGTCACACACTCTTTGAGATAGTGTGTGCGAGAGCTAGAGAAAGTGTGAGTGTGAGTATGAGTGCAAGAGAGTGGGTGCGAGAAAGTGTGTGTGTGCACGAGTGCGAGAGTGATAGAGAAAGAGCGAGTGAGAGGATGAGTGGAAGAGAGAGAGTGAGTGTGAGGAACGTTTGAGAGAGTATACTCTCTCTCTCGTGACACACAGTCTCTCACACTCACTCTCCCTCTCTCTCGACTGCAAGAGGGAGTGTGTGTGTGAGTGTGCGAGAGAGAGTGCATGTGAGGAGCATTTGAGAGAGAGTGTATGAGTGCGAGAGAGATACAAATCACCCTGTGCCCTGTATGAGTGCGAGAGAGATAGTGTGTGAGTGCGAGAGACAGAGACTGTGGGTCGCGAGAGTGAGAGTGCTAGAGAGAGTATACTCTCTCAAACGCTCCTCACACCCACTCACTCTGTCTCTCGCACGTACACGCACACTCTCTCCAATTAGGAGTAGTAGATGTATTATACCAAAAATAATAAACAACAGAAGAACCCGCATACTGTAGATATAGGAACTTCCGATTCCGACATTGAAGAGAGTGACAATGAAGATAATGACAAGGTACAGGGTGATTATAATTAAAGTTGCGATTTCAGAACATTAACTTTAAAACTACAGGTCAGAATGACTTGATATTTTGCCAGAACAATCGAGAGGCAATGAAATTTTGTTTGGCGAAGGGAAAAAATAGTTCCAAAATGTGGCGATAGACTACGCTAGCAGGGGTAAGACCTAATCAATAACCACACGAATGTTGTTAGCCAAAAGAAAATAATAGACTCCAAGGCTTTAAGACAGGCAAAAAGACATGTTTACAGTGAATAGTTTAAAGAATATGTGTGTACAATGATAATGACAAGAGAAAAAGGAAAAGCTTCATGAAAACAAACGTGCATAAGTTGTTCGATATGGCATCCACCTTGTTTCACTACTAGTTGGAAGTACAAAACGACATGTTCCAGTACAGTTCCGGAGGGTATCTGTGCTGATGCTATGAATGTGGTAAGTGATGGTTGCCTTCAAGTCGGCCAGATTCCCAACCTACCGACTGCAAATAATACTTTTCAGGTATCCCCCAAAGCCAAAAATCACATGGGTTTAGTTGGGCGAACGTGGCAGTAAAACTGTTGGAAAATGGCAGGTTATGATTTTATGAGTGGTCAGCGGTTCCTTCATAGAAGTAGCAATGTCCAGAGGAGCACCATCTTGCATCTTGTGCGAACCACTGATGCTGCTGAATTGCCAGAAGGACATGGTTAAGCAGTTAATGATCCCTGCAGATGTGATCTCGAAGAAGAACGGACCTATGACAAACGCTGCCATTATTTCGCCCCACAGTGACCTTTTTAGACTGAAGAGGTACTCGCTGTAGCAGGAACGGATTCTTGATCACCGATATCCTGCAATTTTGAGTATTTACAGAACCTTGCAAAACGGAATGGGCTCCCCCAGACCACAGAATATTCCCTGGCCATCCATTCTTCACTTCCATCCGGGCAAGAAATCACTGTGCAAACGATTCACATGTTTCCAGGTAAGCAAGTAGAAAGTTCTGCACATGAGTTAGCTTGCACGGATAACAGCGCAAGATGTTCCACAGGACATTACGCACAGTGCTGATAGGCATATCCAACATTCGTCCAGTTCCCCATGCACTGCTGATTCCTGTATCACTGTTCGTCTATTCTTGGAACTTTGTAGCCACATCTTCCACTGTCGCAACTGGGTTTCGTCCTCTACCTCATTTCACGTTAAATAAATCTGTCTCTTTGAATTTATCCATCAGTTTTCACAGGCCGTAAGCGGTTTTGGGGGCGAAGTTTATGCCCTTTAATGTCCAGAACTTCCTGATAGCTGTTAACGCAGAGTCATCGTTCTGACAGAAAAGTTTCACGAGCAGAGCGCGATCCTTAATTGTCAAACAACGAAGCATTTAAGCAAAGCATTACGTGTTCCGCTAATGTTCTGCATTTTTATCACAGCTACATCTGTGGTGTGCATGTCAAGTCTTGAAATATCCATATCTCTACAACAGCCATGTAAATCCTGACAATGGCATCTATCGGCACATTTTTTAAACTACCGTATTTGCCGGCATATATGACGCACCCCTTTTTTATACACATTTTTGAAGGATAAAACGTTATCACTGATCATTATAATGAATTTACAGTATTTTAAATATAAAGTAATACAAGTTAATAATTTCTGCAAATATCCAATCTATCCGGGAAAGACCATCTTTTAATTTTTTTCGTCAAAATTCAGATACTCATCTCAAGAGCTAACTGGAAAGTCAATAGAAACCTTCTAAATCAGCATCAGAGTCCTCATACAACAAATTGTCCCCTGTACCCTCCAGTGCATTACTAATACCACATTTCTTAAATGATTTAAACACTATCTTTAGTTTCACAGCATCCCAGTTCACAGTTCTTATCATTTTATCAGTCGGGGTGGCCCGAAATGCCTATCTATAGTCTTGTTACCATACGCAATCACACGTACCTTGTATGTTATGTTATAGCAATGCCGACAATGGTTTTTGAGCTATAACTTGGCAAGAAATTAAAGATAACTGAACAGTAGAAATTTCACACGCTTTAAAGTCGTTCACAAAAATTGGAAAGTTTTCAGCTGTGATTGTCGATATGTGCGCATGCAGGTTCAATGAACTTTATGTAACTAATGTTCCCATACTCTGCAAAAAACAAGACAAAAGATTGTGCAACTCCGAATAGAGGAAATTTTGAGAAATAAATGTAATCGAAAACTGAGTAAGACGGATTCCGTTGTTCAGACCTATTTTCAAAGACAAAAAGTGCGTCTTATACGGCGGCAAATATGGTATTTTTCCTTCACTAAACAAAATTCAATTGTTTCACGATGGTTCAGATTCCATTCATAAAATATCCAGTCATTCTGACTGGTAGTTTTAAAGTTAGAGCAGCGTTTTGATATCGCAACTTTAATTATAATCACCCTGTAATTGTTGAAGATATTGCTAATGAGGATGAAATATTAACTCATCAAGTTCATTATAATTAATCAAGTTTGAAAAATTGTTACGACATTTAAACATTCTCCTACAAAAAATGCCTTATTTGAAAAATATATAATAACTGGAAGTAAAACAGAACATGTTTTAATATTAGATTCTAAACCACGTTGGAACAATTTACTCCTAGTGATGGAACGATTTATGAAACTGAAATATGCAATCCCCAAAAGCAACAATCGACTTTAATCTCCCAATTAATTTTTCCGATACGGAGAGATTCTAATTTCTTAACAGTTAGTGCAACAAGGAACAGCTCACATCACTATTTAAAGAATTATATATTACATTGAAAAATCGCACAGGAGAAAGGCATACTGAAATAGAAAATGGCTTACGGTATTTACATAATTATAATGATTTAAAAATGAAAAAGAGGAAGAGACTAATCAAATCAAGTTTATGTTAAATTTTCTTAAAATGAAAATAGAAAGAAATATTAAACTTTCTTAAATTACCCACAAACCTATCCACACACAGAAGAATTCGGTACAGTTATCGAAGATGATGATGGCACTAATGTCGATAGTGAAAAGAATTGTCTCTTGAACAAAAATTAGAATTAGCACTAACTAAAAAAAAATTCAACAAGCCAAAATAAAATACAGAAATCAGTTATATCCAAAACCATCCAATGAGAAATCGATTTATTTGAAGATGAAGGATTTCGAGATAAATACTTGGAAAAAGTATATCGCCCTTGCTAACAGTACCACCTACTAGTGTAAGATGCTGAAAGAGGGTTTTAGACAGCTGGTAATTTTTACACAAAATTACGCTCCAGGCTCAATTATGTTTTTTTAAGATCACATTTCAAAAATTTTAATAGTACCACAGAATACTGATATTTACACTTTTTTGTGATTTAAATATATAAGATGGTCCTCGTTTCTTTACAATTCTTTATATACTGTTATAATGTATAAATTATGAATGATTTTTTGGTGGTATATACTCTAATAAAATTGGCAAATAAAACAAAGAAACACCTGTGTTTTCTTTCTTTTTTTATAAAATTCCTACTACCGAATACAGGTATTGAAATTTTGGTCCGAAATTGCAATACCTAATCATGCCTACCTTACTCCACCCTAACCAGTTTAGCCTCTCTCCTCCTACTATTAGGGCTCCTACTTGTAATCTTGAAATTGGTATGGCTGAAAAGATATACGAGGCAGTTCCTGACGCTCTTAAAGCTTTTTCCTTAGAAGTTATAGCTACAAATAACCCTAGCTGTGAGTGGATCCACATTTCTACTGATGACACTGCACGTAAGGAAAATACTGGTGCCGGTTGTACTGTGAAGGATATTTTGCGGAATCCTATTCTGTTGATCTGAATGCCTCTAACTTCGACGCAGAGATTTTTGCCACAGGAAAGGCAATTTTAAATCTTCTTGTACCTGATACTAACTTTAGCAAGGCAGTTATATTTGCTCACTCCCGAGTGGGCAGCTGTCTCATACACCTACTGATTACTTTCTTGTTGAAGAGACCAAGATAATGCAATGCAATGCAATGGCTTTCCAATGCAATGCAATGGCTTTTGGCTCGGAGCTTGTTTTTCAATGGATCCCCAGCCACTGGAAATGAAAAAGCCCATCTTCTGCCTAAAAATGGCTGTAAGCTATCCTGGCGCAGCCCTTGTTTGTCATAAAATCTTGTCGATTAGGTGGATGGGGCTGCGCCCTATTTGTACCCTAGCCACATTATGCTATAATGATTTGAAATCTGAATGATAAAAATGATTACTTTAGCCACATTTCTCACTCTCCAATTAACAGTTTAGTTCTGAGGCAAAGAGGAAAGTGGACCAACTTTTAAATGTATAAACTCCTTTCAACCGATAAAGTGTGGAATACTCTTGTATTTTCGCCTATCCCAGTGGACATACCCCGTGCATTCTTTACGGCAAATTTTCAACTCTCGACAAGACATTTTATATAAATACCTGCACCGCATTGGTGTAGTTGCTGATGATGTCCGTCCGGTGAAACCATGGACTTTCTTCATTTGACAACTTGTACTGCACTTCATTTTATGATTTTAATTCTGACAACTTTCCAAAGGCTAAATTTTAATGGGGGCTGCCAGAGGTTTCATGGCAGATATTGCTACAGACTGACATAGGGAAGAGCATCTTAGCTGCATTTAAAAAGAGCATAAAAATGTGTTATCATACTTACTTTGACAGTTCCCATCGTAAAAGGTGACGTCATCAAGAGCAAAGTTTCCATCAGTGGTTTCACCTTCAAATTCAATCTGCATTGAAATAGATAATAATAAACTTGTTAGAGAAGATTTCAATTAAATTCATAGTAAATATATAATGTGCACACCATGCGACTGCCTTGTACTGACTATTGAAATTTTACTTTTTAAAATTCCTACTATCAGCTCACACTCAACCAATATCTTGTGCAAATTTTCAATTGTTAATAAAATACTTTCTATTCGTCCACTGAAGTTCAAATACATTTTTTTAAAGTTGTAGTTGATGACACTTGATGTTAATATAATTTTTTCACATATTTAAAATTTTGTTGTATTTTTAAAATGTTTCTGTGTTGATCTAAGTAGGAATTGACTTTAGACAATTTTTTTATATTACTTGTATCCCTGCAATTTCTTTAGACTTATTTCCTCGAATTTCATTAGAAATGCATTTCTGTTACAATCAATCACTTCGCAGCAATGCAAAAGTACATAAACACTTCAAACATCTTCATTCGAAATTGTTAAATACAGAAAAATCTAAAATACCAAATACAGTAAACAACCCAAACAAAGTGAATTTATTGGTTAGCAAGTGTGAAGCGACGCCACTAAGAAAAATCACGCTTCCGAGACTAGAATTATTCGGCGCTTTGCTTGCTGCTCAGTTAGCAAGCAAAGTCAAGAAAATGGTGCATTTAAAAAAAGGCACTCAATGTTTTTTGGGCGAATTCAAAAATCAATCTGTTGGATTAAAAGGACAACAAAATGATAGAAATCATTTGCCACCAACAGAGTGAATGAAATACAGGGTTTAAGTGATACTGGTGCCCTGAGAAAGAAAATCTCGCAGATCTCAGCAGGAGAGTTGGTGCTGACATTTTATTGAATAGGTAACATTTGGTGGCATGGACCCAGTTTTTGAAAGAAAAGACTGATGCTTCTGTAGACAATGACATTCTAATTTCTTTAGATGACTTTTAGATGAACTAAAGAAAGCCAGTGAGCCTAATGATCCTATTGCCTTTATTGTTTTTAATCATAGCTCTATAGCTGATATTCTTTTGAGTAATAATTAACTATTGTTCATGTTATGTATTTATATTTATCAATAATGTTAAAACTAATGAAAAGCTTACCTGAAAAAAAAAAAAAAAAAAAAAAAAAAAAAAAAGGAAAACATTTTAAGATCTATGCAAGTACAAGTTATTTTCATAACGAAAGGGAAAACTGTTCCTGATCAGAATTTTCTTTAAATTCAACATTTTAAGTCAAAATATACAAAGTAATACATATAAGATGTACAGCATTTATTTCATAATAATTTACACTGTTCAGCAGCAAAGTCCTCCTTATAAAACAGAGGTATCCTGCATAATTTTCACCTATTTTAATTTCAAACCAACATTAAAAAAGTCTGGATTGCTCATTATTTTTAAGAAATGATTTGTTTTCTATAGAGAAAGCAGTTTTTAAGCAGAAAAGGCACTAACGTGAAGCAAACTGTGTATCTCTTGAATACGAATACTGCTGAATTGCTTTAAATTTATCTTTTACAGAATGGCAATGAAAATATTGGAATATGAATCTCTTAATTCTGAGGATAAATTTGATCATTTATTTCAATGCATGAAACCGAACTCGCCAGCTTATTAGAAGATTTTGCTCTCTAAAGAGAATTATGGAAAAGCTACAGAGCTTTTTAAATCTATATTTGGCAAGGAAGAGTTTTTAATTGAATATTACATATGTGAACTCAAGTGTATTTGAGTTAAAATGACATGCAAATAACTATTATTGCAGGAGTTAAACAAGCAACAAGAATTAGCACAATATTTATAAATTTACAGGACTAGTTTTGAAGGTTAAATATAGAAACTCCTTCTTCAACTGCAGAAACGCAAATGATGAAGGAAAAAGCAGTAATAAGATTAGGCGATAAGAAGGATGTCAAGCTGCTGGCACCCTCTATTGATGAAAAATGAAAACAGCTATCAAATAATTTCATTAGAAACTGAGGGTAAAGACGGATTGGAACTGGGATTGCTAACTAGAACTGAAAGATTTATATCAAAGTGAAATGCCTCTAGAAAATCTAATTTAAATAATCTTAAATAAAATTATTAATAATTAATCTTAAAATAATTTAATAACTTAAAATTTTAGAATATTGCACATGTTTATGGAGCTCAGTAATAATCATATCAATACATAATACAGTATAGAATACTGTTATTTATGCTGCATTATTATGTAGAATATTTTATGTAAAGAAGCTGTAAGAAAAATTGAAGCACAATTCAAGGACTAAGAAGGAAGAAGGTACTGAAGGATGATTGCTACATAGGGGGCTGGTTGGGCAAAGCACTCAAGAGCTATCTGCCTAAGATAGAAGAGATGCCTTCTTCCCTTTGTGGAGGGCTTTTTATGGAACACTGGTTCATATACACATTATACATGGGAGGGATAACTGCAGTCAAGAAATTTTTTCAAAACTTAAATGTACAAACATTCACTTCAGTGGAAGCATTAGTAGAATGCCTGTCTTTCATGTACATCACAGACAATCCATTATATCATACTGAATAGCTTGTATTATCCAGAAATGCTGACCTTACAGAAACACTTAAATAATACAGAAAAACGGAGTTGGAGGATAAAACATTTGCCAAAAAGGTTGTTGTGGTTTGATGAAAATTTTTCTCTGATCAAAGAACACAAGTATTTGCATTCGAGCACATTTTTTACAAAATGCAGCTTCACACTAAATAGTCAAAAGATGCTTTAATTTCTATTTGCATGAGATCACCTGTGTATGCTGCCCCACAAGATATTACTTCACATATGTCTTTTATGAAGAATATACTAACATCCTCTAACAACAAAATTCAGTTGTTGCAAGTTTTACACATGTGATATGATTCTTCCACAAACTTTTTTTGAAAGAGTTATACATTTCATATTATGGTGGTATAACTACGAGGGTATACTTTGAGCTTATGTTACTGCAGTGGCTCTCAAGTTTTTTTGCCCCATGCAACTCCAAAACTCAAAAATGCATATACATCTACTTAAATTTAGATTATTTTTAATGTGCTTTTAATTAAACCAGAAGTATAGAAAATGTTGATAAAACTTGAATAAGAGTAATTTTTTATATACATAAACTAAAACAAGTTTAAGAGTAAAAGGCTGACCACATCCCACACATGAAACCATGAACATTTTCCCCCAAGGGGAAATTTCAACCTGGCTGAGAACCCCTGTGTTATTGGGTATATATATTTCAGTCTATTCCATACATGTCATATATATACATTTTAGGGAAGAAGCATCATAAGTAGAACTTGATGATAGAGTTATTTTATTTATTAACAAGTACATAAAACTTGTTAATAAATAAAATAATATGTTAGAATATGGATACATATTAGCTTCAATCATTAAAACATTTGTATAAAAAATAAATATATTAAAACACCAGGAACATTAAACTGCAGTTCTGACAAGATCTTCTCTCGGAATATCTTTCGCTAGTCAAGTCATGAAGAAAGAAAGAAAGACCAATCAAAGAGTACAAATGCAAACATTTATAGTAAACTATAGTTTTATAGTATAAAGCCATATGGCTTGTCATATACCTACATATGCATACCCGCAATGGAAAAACTCATCCTTCAGAACATAACTACAAAAACCAGTGTGGAAATTCTACATGCTGGCTGTAATCTCCTATTCCTAGTGATTGTCTCTATAAGGAGATAAACACTAGTTGTGCATACTTATTACATCTGGACTGAAAGACCTTAAAGATGTGTTAAATAGCTAGTGTAGTACATATATCTTACGTTCAATTTCACATACATCCATTTCTATCCATTGACCTATAAGCAAAATACATATTGGCCATCTCAGCCTAGTATGATGGTGCATCTTAGGTCATGCAAAGTCAATGACTCAGAAGGTAGTAATATTTAATTTATTATTTAACCTTTAGCTTTTTTATTTAACCTTTTAGCACCTTTAGCTGGCATTTCTTGACACATGGTCCAAGAAAAGTATGATTTTTTTAGTATTCTGGATATATCAAGGAAATTCGGAACATGGCTTTTGTAATACTTAAGCCAGAGGAATAAAAGTAAACAGGCAATTCAGTTTATTATGAAAAACACATATCATAGATAATTCTAGCTGTGTTACAGTAGTTTTCCCTTCCCTATGTTTCAGAAATCTTCACCAACAGAATTAATATTTTCACTTAATTACATATTAACCTGTCATTTACTATTCTTTGGAATTCAGTTTTTTTCACATCTGCAGATACAAAAATCTCCTTACTGACTATAAAATTCTTAATATTTTAGCTTGTGTTGCAACATACAAATGATAAACATAAGAGGTCAATATTTAATATATGATTTGATTTAGTTGATTATGGCAAAGCACACTAGGGCTATCTGCCTAAAGGGATGCCATTGTAGAGAACATTTTAAGGGAAACTGGCTCATATACAAGTTACACATGAGGAAAATCACGAAAATGCCCAAGCAGCTAGCACATTTGCCTGTAATCAAACCCAGGTCATACCTACCACTGTTCAGCGATTTTACCGCTCGCCCATTGGTGGGCACATTTAATATACGAAAAAATTCTGAAGTCTTACATATTAACTGTGTTACTGCAAATGAAATTCCAGTTTGCATAGACACTTACATGGTGTGGTTATTAAATAATGAGATTGATCTCTTTGTCCATAACATACAGTAAAGAACAGCCCACATTAGATGAATTCATTAGAGAGAAGAAAAAGACAGCTGTTGCTTTCACTCAAAATCAATCTGAGAGCAGTAATTGAAAGGACAAGGATGGAAGCTTCGTCATGTCTGTTGCTAAAAAGCAAGCAATGGTACCTTTTGAACCTTTTTTGTTTCAACCTTTTGAAATTTTAAAGAAAAATTTCCAAAGGAAACGAAAAGTATGGTAGGCCATTATACATTCAATATAAAGGTGAAATATATTGTTTTGTATACATCTAAAAATAAATAAAAATTTATTTTTCTCGAAACTTTTATGTTGGTCATTTAAAAAAAAAAAAAAAAAAAAAAAAAAAACTTTGGAGTTGGGGGGAGGCAAAGTAAACAAAAAATAAAATATGGAAGAAAATATGCATATTCAGATTTTATCACCAGCTTTTTTTCCCCCTGTAAACCAGTGATTTTATCACTAAGATTTTAAAAACCTCAACAAATTAATTCAAATAACATACACAACTATGTTCACTCCACCTTCTAATATTACAAGCAACATACATATTATTAGAACTTGAAGCTCTTGCTCATTTTTTAAAGTTGTGCATTATTCTTTTGCAAACATGGAAATTAAAACTTTTTTTATAACTACATAGTTATAAAAAAAGTAAAACTGAAACTAAATTGGCAAGTTCAATGTTACTTGTAGATTCCTTCAGTTTTAGAAAATAATATATACTAAGATATCTGTTAACAAATTTGAATATTCTATTTGCATGACTAACTATAAACTACAAAAATTTGTGTCTCAGATATTTTAGAGGAATATTACTGCAAAATATGTAACTGTAAGATAATACATATTATAACTCTAATACATAACAACAGCTAGTAGAAGTACGGAATAAACAATGTTTAGCTATCTTGTTATAATTATTTCCATTTATCTAACATATAAATGTTATAATTACTATGCAAACTTATTTTTCTGAAGATAGTACCTGTATTACATCTTTGGTATCTAGGCAAAAATTACAGTCTCCAAAAATAAAGAATGGTACTTTCTCATATTGGTCAGTAGAAAACCTGTAATATATCAGTTTTATAACTTGTAATATATCATTATCTAAAATAGATACTAAGCAAAACAAAACAAAAACAAAAAAGCATTCAAGACAAATTGCAAAATGGCTATGAGATAATATTACAACAACTTTTTTAATGTAACACAGTCTTAGAGATTTGAAATAATAACATAAAATTGTATAATAAAAAATAATAAAATTAAATGCCTCAGATATAAATATGAAACTGATCAATTTGTCACAAATTTAAAATAACTATATACACAGAAGCATATTTAAAAGAACAAAATGCATAATCCAACTTGATGTAACCTTCAAATATGAACAAATAAAAATAAACAAACATAAAGGATCATAACACTATGCTCAATAACTAATGCTAATATCAGAAATTATTTTTAAATACTCAAGAAAGAATACTGTTCTTTTTTATTTTCAAAAACTTTTTTTTTATAATTATATTCTGTATACAAGGGGGGGGGGGAACAGCAATGATTGTTTATGCAATCAATATCGAATAAGAACATTCTATTTCCTATATTTTGAATAGCTTGCTCCTTTCATCATTTTCGTATTTTTGTTTATATTTTTTCTATTCTTTTGCAATATCTAAAAACAAAATAAATTACTGGCCCCATCAAGGGTGGTAAAGTTACAAATAATATTTAATAATTATAAATGAGAGATTAATTAGTCAACAATAAGCATGCTTTATAAAGCCTGCCTGATATGAATGACCATTAAGTTTTTGCAGCTAAATTAAGAAACAGACTTCTTCATGAATTTAAAATTTGAAATGTATTTGACCCCTTGTCAAATACATTTCAAACATCTTAATGTGGATGCACAAACATTTGCAGCATTTCTCTATAATGAACAATTATTATATGCTAAAATAAATTCCAGTACTTACATAGTAAAACTTATGTTTTCCACAAATTGTACAGAAACTTAATATAAACTTTCTCCATAAAGCAAATTTCTTCAATGCACAGAATTTAATAAGAAAAACTTGTTTTTGTTTTTGAATGATAATGAAACCATTTCTTGAATTTTTCCCTTCCCTAGCAATTGAAGTCTGATATTATCCCTAAAAGTCATGAATCAATCCCTGAGGTCATGCCACAAACCAACTTCACACAATCCATAAATGTGGAGTAATTTGCATTTCCACGGTCTTTTGAATGAATTAGTCACCTTCACTTCACTTCTTAGCATTTAAAAACACACTTTCAAGAAAATTTATTTTAGCAGTAGATCCTACATTTTTATTTGTAATTAAATAAACCTGAACTGCTTCTCCTTTTCTATTTTTGCTGATTCAAGAAATCTGAAACATTGCCATTCAGAAATTAAAAGGTAATATTTTAATATCATTTGGACTGCATCACTAATAACATTTCCAGATATTTCTATCATTGGAAGAAAGAGAAATATAGTCATAATCATGGAAAAAATCATCGTATCTTTTTCAAGTGCAGATGCACAATCTGATCACTAACGGAACTGTATAGTTTTATGTCAGCATCACTTAATCC
The DNA here is from genome assembly GCF_044657685.1 of Stegodyphus dumicola. NCBI lineage: Eukaryota > Metazoa > Arthropoda > Arachnida > Araneae > Eresidae > Stegodyphus > Stegodyphus dumicola. The sequence continues at coordinate 134,328,110 of NC_140771.1, read as the reverse complement.
ATGAATGCCTATATCATTTCAACTATAATATTAGGTTAAATTAATTATGATTAATTTTTTACTTTTAATTATGTTTTAACAGGTTCAGCATTACTACTATGCCCAAGACATTATTATTTAATTAAAAAGCATTATTATTTAATTAAATACTTATATGCATATCTATGAAGAATCCTAGATTTTCTTCAAATGTAATTAGTCAAACAATTTTTCAGCACGAAATTTTTCATAGTTCTTTCAATTCAGACAAACTTTGATGAGCATCCTTGAACTGAAGGGATTAAGAAGTCCCTTCAATTCAGCTCATTGAAATTTGATTGAATGCAAGGTTTTTTAATCTGCAGATTTTATAGGTGTTTTGTCTTATGAAATACTCACCACCTAACTACCCAAATGAATGAGCTATTTGGCATTCTATAATATTAAGAATATATGATAATTTTCCTCCTGAAAATGATCATCTGAAAAATCTATTTAAACATTTAAGAATATATTTCAATAGTTAATAACTTCAAACCTCTGAAATAAAACTTTATATATTTGCTTTCCTTACAGTATGATATTTAGATAAATTAACTATCTTCCTTGTGGGATGTATAAGTTATCTTTTGCATAATACGTTATTCTTAGTCCTAGAATCTTTTAAAAAATATGGGATTATTATATGTGAGGCCAATTAACTTGTAAGGATTTTATGTTTTACTAAAGTTTATTTTATTTTAAAACTTTAGTGTCTTCTCTTATTTTCCACTTCCGGCCAGAATAAATGTGGTTAGTTTTAGTATGCAAATTGAGCTTGCAAACTATTAAGTATTTAAGTTGTGGCTTTTAGCCAAGAAGGAGTTAAGAGAGGGAGAGACTTCTCGCCACCTTATTTCATGCACGCTTTTCAGTCAGTTGCTGTCCACCTTTCAGGCCAGAAATTTAGTCCGCTTGATATTGAAGACATACTGTAGTTTTCCCGCATTTTGTGTATTACATACGTAAAGACCTAAAAGGCCAATCTTAGTGATACTAGTCTTTGTATAGTATTTGAGTTTAGCTCTTATTTAAATTTAGTTAGTTTGTAGTTCTTATTTTTTTAGTTCAGACCACAAGTACTGTTCTTTGTATCCTGAAGTGTGGAAGCAGCTGCAAACCATGAAGAATAAAGGGTAATTAAATCCTTCCCATCTTTGTCATATCTTCTACAATTTCATCGGACATACTTTAAAGTAAACTCACTGTTCTTCTCAGGACACCCACATGTTCGCCAGAGTGATTAGACGAAATAGTAGTCCGAATAAATTGAGCACAATTAAAAAGCTTCATAGAAATATATTATTTGCCTCAGAGCTAAAAAGCACAAAATAATGAGAGTTTGCTCTGGGTCTGACTTCTTTATTTCTGAACTGACTGAGTGAGTGAATTTTTAAAAATTCCAACACATCGATAAGCGAGTTTTCTTCACAGAAACCTTCAGAGTGGGCAGACAGCCTTGATGAGATAGCCCATAACAAAATAAATGAAGTACATTAATATTCTCTTTCTGATGTTAAAAATTTTCATACTGGCTAATTAGAAACATATGCAGTTACAAAGTTCATTCAATGAAGTTTCAAACAGATTTCTATTTTTATGTACACCTATAAATATCTATTTTATACTTTTCATATATACATGCACATCTGTTGGGTTTACAGTTTAGACACTAAAGCACAGTACCAGCAAATAATAATATTTAAATGAATCACTAACAGCTCTTATATGAGAATATTTCATCAATCAGAGGCCAAGCAATTAAATCCATTGAATTCTAATAGTTTACACTGGATTTGGCTTCTGGCATACAGGCTGATGTTTTCTATAAATAATGTGAATACATAGCAGTTTTTCTTAGAAAGCATCCCTTCCAAGACAAATAACAAACAATAATTATTGCCACAAACACCTAAGAATCTAATTAGAATATTTCTCAAATATATTGCAAACTGGCATTATCAGAGATGAAATTTATTGATCATTCTTTTCAAAAATACCAAAACCTGCAAGATAACCCGAATATTTAAAAAAAAAAGGGGGGGGAGGCTTTTTATACCCATTACTGTACATAACAAAGTAACTAAATTCAGCAGGCGCAAGAGCTCAGTGAACAACTGCTTTTCAAACTGGAGGTAGAATTTTCTTGCCTCTCTGAAGCAAATCAATTCAGGAATATTTTCTATGCCACACTACACAGTTCATTTAATCCTTATTAACAACATAGCTGACTGCTCACTAGAGTATCAGCAAAACATTGATATTGTACATGATACAAATGTATATAAATAAAGAGGATATATACACAAGATGCAATTGGACATATAAGAAATACTCTTAAAATCAAATTACTCAGATAAAAATATCACCCGCAGAATAATTAAGGATAATGTTGCTCTGGGTACGTCACTTTTACTGACAATAATGTTGCATGTATAAAGGAACATGAAAATTTCTCTCAAAGAAGTGTGTCTTTGATGAAGCAGCAACCAGTCCTCTAAATAGTGCATACATAATTGTACATGCAAGTATAGTTCTAGAGAAAGAAGTACAACTAGAAAAAAGTTTCCATAAAGTTTCTATTGAAAACTCAAAATATTTATGAATAATAATAATAATAATAATAATAATGATCCTGCAGTTTAATAGGAACAAGAAATTAACTCTCTTTACAAAACTCATGTATGATTTTATATCATGAATAATAAAAGTGTGGGGATTCCTTGATAAATTTATAAAGTAATATAATTTTAACAATGCAATTCAATGAAGATATTTTATTATTTAGGTTGGCACACTATTTGTGACGTAAACTGTAGATTAATCCTGTAAAAAACATTATTTAACGTCCTTCTCCAGATTTGTTTTCTTGAAATTATTTTCAATTTCCCAAACCTAAAATTGCCTCTCAAAGTAAAAAAAAAAAAAAAAAAAAAAAAAAAAAAAAAAAAAAAAAATACTTAAAAGTGACATGGCAAGGTAGCAATAAGTGCTTTTCAAACTGGAGGTAGAATTTTCTTGCCTCTCTGAAGCAAATCAATTTAGGAATATTTTCTATGCCGCACTCACAGTTCACTTAATCCTAGTAAACAACATAGCTGATTGCTCACTAGAGTGTCAGCAAAACATCAATACTGTACATGATATGGATATAGATAAATAAACAATATATACAAAGTTAAGTTGCAATTGGATATATAACATATCATTGAGTTACAATTGGATAGTGGATCCTCTCTCACAGCATTGCCCAAAACAAGCCTCTATCATTTGTTAAACAGGTTTTAACTCAATAGTATGTCCAATGAGCTTTGCTTGAAATTTAATCTGCAAGTGAAATATCTTTAAAATGAAAGGTGGTCTTCCTGAAAGATACAATTCAAATTTGAGAATTTGGCCAGAATACATAATAATTGGAAATATAACTGTTTAAAAACTAATGTTTTTGTGTCAACACTGAAAACAAATATTTCTGAAAGAAGGAAATTAGAAGAATGAACAACTGCAGAAAATCCATTTCAGAGAAGTTGCATGTTCAAAGCAAAATATCTGAATGTTCAAACCGTATTTTATTAAAATTTTTCAGGCAGTGTAGCACATCAAGTAGTTAAGCAAATGGGCCTATGTAAACTGAAAAGGGCCAAGATACAACTTTGTGGATGAATGCAAAAGATGATTATTTTTTTACTGAAGGGCTGTATAAATTTACATATGTCACAGAATGTTATATCGTAAATTGAAAACCCAAAGATGTCTCAGCCAAATGATTAAGAATTTATCCAAAGTTCAACAATCAAGTAAAAAACATTTATACCATCTAAAAACATTTAAATGTTGATGAAACTAGTCATTTCTTTCTTCTCCAGTTTTTAAAATACCTCACCTCTGAAGACCTTCAGTATCACGGTGAAAATCCCTTCACTATTTTATATTGAGCAAATAAGGAAAATATAGAAGACTACTCTTAAGAATGTTACAAAAACCAAGATGTTTCACAACTATTGACAATATGCAGCCCAAAAAAGTGAATGACAGCAGACATATTTGTAGAATGTGTCAAAAAATTGGCAAAGTATTAAAAACTCAAAAATAATTTTTTGCGAACTCATTTTTTTTATATTACACTATTTAATTCTTATGATTTAAAAAAAATGAAATATTTAAACTTATTCTGAAATACGCATAACATTTTAACAAACTTAAAAGTAAGATGATAAAAATGTAATAATATATAAAAAAAGTCACAATAACAAAATTGTTTAAAGCCAAGGCAATGAAAAACTGCATAAACAATATATGTATCTCCTCCTAAATTAAAATTCTATTATCATCTTTTTCATTTATATATTCTTCCAGAATGGCTCACTGAAAGACGTACGAATTGTGCTTACTATATTTCCTTTTTTTAAGACATCTATTTTTTAAATGCATCATGGTGTACACTGGTTCACAAAGCACTCTTTAAAAGGAAATGCAGTTAAAATAAATAAAAAACACTGAAAAAATTTATATTAATAAATACTTAAAAGTACACAATTCAAATGTATAAAATTAAATTTTTTACATAATTATTTAAAGGAATATAATTCAGTAATATATCTAAAGCAATTCAGTAAAATTTGAAAAGGGAAAAAATTCCAACAGTGATTAAAAAATGTAATATATGGCAAAAATATTTCTACGAAAGAAGAACTGAGACTTCGGCAGATTAAGAATGAAAAGAAAAGTGAAATATGTTGCCAAAAACTAGGAAGTTCTCCAAGTGAATTACTCTTGGGCACAATGTAAAAAAAGCGAGCAAAACTTAATTCTCAAATTTTTCCTTAAATTTCTGATCACAATTTATAAAATTCGATATTTGAATACATTAGTTCAGTCTTAGAATTGAAATATGGAAAAAAATTGCCATGCTTTTTCAGAAAAATTCCAATTTTATGTCAGAATAAGTATATTAGAATAACACTGCATATAAATATATCTTATGTTATCAAATATATATCTTATGTTATGCTTTCAAGACGTAAAAAATGCAAGCTGAATTTCAGCAACTGGCCGAGTAGAATGGAAGATACAGAATTGCTTCCCCGCTTTCTTTTATTTCCTTGATTCAGTTATACCTGAAAATGCCCTGCTAAGCTTATAGTTGGACACTCTTTAAATGCATCAGAATCCTTTACATGGAGAAAAGCATTTCCCTCACCCAAGTTTCATGAAAACATGCAATATAGCATGAATATAAATTCTGGACCAAGGCATCTCTAAAATATATGACAGGACATTTCTGTACGAATGACTATAATACTACAATAGAACACACCCTCCCAACACCTAGAACAACTCCCAATATTACTTCAATGTCAGCAATCAAATCTCTCAGAAGCTTTGCATGTAATCTCTACTTCAGCTGAAAATGTTTTAATTTTAGTGAAATTTATTCAGCAAAATTTACTTAAAACTGATTATTTGCGTTTACAGAAAAATATGGTTAAACATTAAATTTAACTTTTTAGAGCAGAAAAACAGACAATTGAAATTTCATAAAACAAATAATTTTCATTTATTTTGATACTATAATATTTAGATAGATGTAATATTAATTTAACAAATATAAACATATAGATACTGTATTTAAAATTTACATATTTATAAACATAGTATATACTTTACACATGCCACTTTCTCAAAAAAGACGCAATTTTTATACCATTTTCATTGCAATTCGCATGTTAATTTCCTTGGATAGATTACACATATTAGATGCTTTAACACATAATTTAAGTGCAATTTTGTCTTTGAAATTTTAAACCTTGTGGTTTGGTAAATGATTGAAATGTTTATAACTGCAAGATTTAAAATGCTTGTAAAATGTATGGATTGACAATCATACTGATAATGCTTTTATGAAATACTTGTAAAAACAATGATCTGAACAATGTTTGGTCTTTATGGCCAAAATTCAATTGTTTTAGAATTGTTTCTTTATTATGAGTAACTAAAATGCTTCACTTTAAGATTATCATTACCATAATGTTGCTAATATAATGCCAATACAAGTAACCCTCGTATAACACAGTAGATAGGTTCCTAGAAAATGCCGTGTTGTGTGAAATCATGTTGTACGAGACCCAGAGCCAATATAAAAAGGGGCTAACACACAACAAAGAATATTACATATTTTAATTTAATACAACTTTAGTGTAATAAATTTCTTCTTTGTCATTACTCAGTATAATCAACAGAGAATGTTTTTTCAGTGGAATGAGATCGCTTTCACTTTCATTATTTCTTTCTTCATTTAAAGTTCTGCCATTCTCTTCTCTCTTTACAAAATCTGTAATTTTACTTTGCTTACTAGTTCTTACCCGGTCATTTTAAATTTCTCGATATAGGGGTAGACATTAATTTAAAAGTCAAACAACAAAAATCAGCATTATGTTTTCAAATTTTCACAGGACTAGTTTCGATGGTTTTACCGAACCATCATCCTCATTTGCAAAAGTGCAAATGAACAAGATAAGATAAGAAAGACTGAACATGAGTTAAGTTACCGGCAACATCTATTGATGAAATGAGAGCTAAAACATAATTTCTTTAAAGATAATCTAATCTTATCCCTGTTGTATATTGTTATAGGGTTCTTGCAATTTATGAATCGTGTTACAGCGAAACCGTGTTACAGGATGCTGTGTTGAAGAAGGACTCCTGTACTTCTACACTGCTATGTGTCTGATAAATAAATAAAAATTAAAAAAATAAATAAAATAAATAAATAAATATGCTTTCAGCTTTTTAAATTATCTAAAATTTTTCTTCAAATAGTATTCATATTTCTTAACAAGCTGTTTTATACTTATCAGTTATTTTACTCAATGTATGATGTTATAAAATTATCAACTGACACAATATGTTCTATTAACAAGTCTTAGTTCTGCATGCTTCACCTGCCATAGCCTTCAGATTTAGAATTTTCTTCTCTAATAAAAGAAGGCAATCAAAATGCATATTTTATTTCTAAAACAGCAACTAATCAAAACATTTCACCAAATTCATATTTGACATTTGAAAGGGTTTAAATGAGCACTGTACTTTACTTAGAAATAATTGCATAATGCAATGATTTTTACAATAGTAGCTACAAGATTAACCCATTTTTCACTGAGAATGAAGAAAAGTAACTTATATTAATATCAGAAACATGAAAGAAGGTGAACTGCATGTCACATTGGGATTTATTTTCATCTAACCAATGAAGAAAAAGTACACACTTTTGGAATTCTACAAGATGTTAAAATTATACCATTAGATATCCCACATGAAACAAATCATAGACTTCCTTCAACTTCAAACACAAAAATTCTATTCATTCCTTGAGCAAATTGGTTAAAAGTCACCTACAATTAATAAAATTAAAAAATATGCATGAAAGATACAAAGGCGGAGACACAACTGAGTGTCAAAATAACACACCCATTCAAAATAATGCTTGCCTGTTGCATCCCTCACACAACCAAACTGATCCCTTCACTTGATGTTACAATGAATATATTCACTAAAGAAAGAAAAGTTCAGATTGAGCCGGAGACTAGCAAACAGACAATAATGAATTTCTTTCTACTGAGGTGGCTTAAGCTCTGAAAATTTTTACCTGCCAGATATCATTGCATGAAATTATAAAGTTAATGCAAGCCACATCATGCAGGTTACGAACTTTTAGCAAGCACCTCTTAGTGGCTAGCATCGAACTGTTCCTAAACCTAGAAGGCTTCTCTGAATCCTGGAAATAATACTGTATGGCTTGTTCAGCACTTTGTGGAGACATCAGTCCATGAATACTCTGCTTTGTCTTATGATTATTTTAACCTTCAACAAGTGGTTAACCTCATCTTCTTTGCAACTGATTAACCTTTTTAACAACAATTCTTCACACAAGGACTGCAAGACAATGAAGCAAGACAAACAGCTCATAGTGATTTCTTAACGTGAATTATCATCTGATGATATGTGAAAATACAGATGAGTTCATTTAACTTTTTATGATGAAAAATAATTTTTGCATTTTTGTTGATTTTAACTCTTTATCACGCATTTTCAATAATAATGATTGATTCTCAAATGCCTTTATACAAACAGTGAATGCTTTTCAAAAACCACTCAAGGTTTCAGATGATTTTGGTCACCTCAGAGGTAATGTTTAATACCAGTGTTTGTTAATGTTCTCATGAAGTTAGCTGTCTACAAAAGGTGGTCATCACAGGAGAGTTCAGTATATTACAAAGCATTTTGGGGGGGGAACTAAAATATACATACTATAAGATATCTAGAAAAATTAGTAAAATGAAAAAATATGCTTACTTTTGTAATAAATAACCTAATGCATTTTGCCTAGTTTTACTGTATCTTGACAGAAACTGAAATATAAAAATATTGGTCCAATCATATATCGGATAAGTTTAAAATGAAGTACATTGGTGAATATAAAATAATAGTAATACCAACTGAAAACAAAATAATAGCAATATCAAATAGAAGTAAACAACAGTAATATCAACAAACAAACAGTTTTTAAAATATGAATCTAATGATTCATATTTTAAAAAGCTTAAATGACAATGAAGCATTACGCTTTCAACATATTAAGCAAAATGTTTAACAATAAAAAAAAAAAAAAAAAAAAAAAAAAAAAAAAAAAAAAAAAAACCACGTCAAATGACCAGTCACTTTAGCAAAAGCAAATTCAAACACAGTTTTTGTTTTTTTCTGTAAAATTGTTAATTCATAAACTGCAAAAAGCAGACCTAAACATCCACAACAATTTTTTTAAAGCTTCATTTAAACAAATATATATTTTCATATTAATAATAAATACTAAAAATAAATTTCAGAAATCAGCAAAGATAAAACTGGCTCTAATATAATCCTTGGACGATATAAAAGTAAAAACAGCCACAAAATAAATACATTAATAGATGCCAGTTTTCAGTTATAAAAACATATCTAAATTTACTGAAACTTTAAGCATTGCACCAGAAATCTAATATAAACTTACATTATTAGTTTCATAAAATTTAAAAGTTAATTTGCCAACCACTGCTTCAAAAACTATTTTGCTGCAACACCTTTCAAGGTACTTAAAGAGTAGAAATTTTTTAATGCATGTTATAATCTCTTTCAGACATTATATGCAGTAATGAAAATCCTGTTCACTAGCAAAAAAATAATTTTAATACACTAAGTTTTCAGTAACTATATGCAATACAGCAAACTTAGCAATATTGATAGCAAAGAATGCTGATCAATATTGAAAAACAAACTTGGCAGTTGAGGCAAATAAATATTCATCTTTATTTCAATTGACATTTACAGCCACAATTCACCTGGCACTCTAGTCATGCCTATTAAAAAATATTTACCTTTCTGATACTGTAGTAGGAATAGAGCAGCAAGGCAAGCGTCTTAGCAAGAGCAAAGAGCAAAAGAGCATAGCTATTCAATATGAAAGTTCACTAAGAGAAAGATTTATTCTCAAAATTTTGAGTTCAAGTTCTGAATTAGTTACATCTTCAATGTTATGTAAGTCATATTATATGGACTGATCTAGACAGAACACAGTCCAGGAACAGTTAACAATATTTTTAGAACAGAGAGGGAAATGACCAAATTAAATATAAGGAATTAACTGGCTATTGCTAATTTAAATTGTAATTTTAATTCGCATATACTTTATCTTCCATATATGCATTTCCTACCTTTAGGGTTAATCAAATAAGGAAAAACAAGAAATGTTTCATGATAAGATGATACAGTTGGTAAAATCCAATTTTTTTTTTTTTTTTTTTTTTTTTTGTCAACATAGTATGCTGGTAGAAATTTGCTTGTATCGAATAGAAAGAGAGTGACAGCACGCTTTTACTCTGCATCAGATAAAAGAATGTCTGGAACAACAAATGTGTGATAAGAAGAATCTAGATGGTAGAATGGGATATTTCACTTAGCCACCATCAGTCTGCGAAGAAAAATGTAATGAATGAAAATAGACAAGCAATGTGAAAAAAAGTTGGATCAATAAGGTAAAGTAGTAAGTACTTAACAAAATGTTAAGTTAAATAATTAACAAAATGTTAGGTAAGAATATCCGAAGGATATTTGTATTTTTTTCTAGGAAAATGGTAGAAATTTGAAAAGCACAGAAAATTTAGGTTGGTTGGTTGGAACTTTTCGGCACAAAACTCATGGTGATATATTGATATCACCATGATTACCATGATTAATATTGCGCCAAACAAAAGATTATGTATTTTCAAAACTTAAACTAATAAAGACAAGAACACATGCACCATTCAGTGCATACTCACGAGTCATGATTGGAAATTTAAGACAATGTTACATATAGGTATAAAATAGCAAGCTATAAGATCAAACACACAATTTTCTTTTTTACTAATTTTTGAAAACCATGAAATACAGATAGTAAACTCTATAGTCAAAGGATAAATTCTGATGAATATGAATATAACTAGATCCCAGTTAGATCTGAACTCAAAGATTCTGAAACTCAAATTGGATTCAGGGCATCCAATTAACATGGTAAAGCTTTGTAGCTTTTAAAAAGTTAAAAATGTTAGAATGTGGTTCTTTACCAACTTAATCTTTTGCTGAAATCTCCCAAGTATTAAAATAAAAATTTCAAAAGCAATTAAAATTTGGACAATCAATTAAAATGTGTTTAATGGTTAAAACAGTGTTGTATTTAGCACAAACTGGTTCAATTTCACCCATCAATAGGTATCTGTGTATTAGCCTTGTGAAACCAATTCTTAATCGGGTCAGAAGGACCTCCTCCTTTCGGTATAGGGTACATTTCCAATGTTCTATTTTATGTTTTGTATTTCGTAATTTATTGGTTAACTGTGCATCCAAAAGATTTTGCCATTTCATCAAAATTTTCCTCCCAATCAAAGTGTTGTTATCTGAATAGGGAACGGGTTAGCTGAACAGGCATATTTTGCAGTGACATCCACCAGTTCGTTTCCCACAACACTAATGGATCCTTTATTAGACTAGAATAGAAGAGAAACATGATAATATGACAATCAAAATCGTAAAAACAACCTTGTATTTAGCGTAAGTATTTTGAAACACTCAATCGATTTCAAGGGCAGCTAAAGGTCCCTCCTCATCAGGAAAAAGAAATAACAAGAAAGAAGAAAAATACAGGGAAAGGAGTCTTAGAAACACGTGGTCCTTATCAGCACTGCACGTGGTTGTAACCGAATTTTTAATCAGAGTTGCACTGGCCGGCTACTTTTACTGAGCCTGGTTATCTGATTTAACATGTAACACAAAGGACAAGAAAAATGGCGAAGTTAAAAATAGGGAGCGAGGGGCAAATGCACCTTCACGCTCAAAATCTGAACTTCGAATAATGGAAAGCAACCACTGAACAGATTTTTATACCCTCTGGTAGTACCAAACGTGAGGAGGTAATGCCATCTTTCGGCAAAAATAACTGAATTAAGATAGTAGAATTTTAAAGGCATTCGGAAGGACTGGATTGGACTTCAAAACATTAACTAAACCTGCTAAATCTTTGTGAATGTGAAAAGCCTCAAGAAAATCCAATTCACCTATGGAAGAAGCCTTTTGGATGATTTTTGCAGATCCAAAATCAAAATTATGGTTAAAAGTCCAACTATGATACGCTATTGAAGACTTGTTAATTTCGCCTTTTCTGACATAAGATTCATGTTCCCTGATACGAAACTTTAACGCTCTTTTTGTTTGGCCAATATATCTTAAACCACACTGACACAATATAATATAAATTCCCCAAGAATTCAAGACAGAAACGCAATCTTTTAGAATCGAAGGGTGAATTTTATTAATAGGCGAGAAACCGACTTGAAAATTGAATTTCTGGAGAATCCGTGCAATTTTATAGCTAACAGAAGGATAAAATGGAAGCACGACAAGGTCATTGTCAATCCTTTATTGATCCTTTATTGTATCCTTTATTGTAGGATCCTTTATTGTTGGGTACCAAGCCAAGGCTTAGTACCCAGCAATAAAGGATCTGGTAACCTTTGGCTTTTAAGCTAACACTGAACTTCAGAACTTCTACGAGTAACAGATTTGTGTTATCCACATAGGATTCAAGAGCTTTTAGCACACTAAGCGAGTGTGTGTAACTAATGAAATTTTTCATATGTTGTTTACCTATGGAAGATAGAGTTAATAGCAAAGCAACAATCTCTGCAGTAAAGATGGTATAAGCGAGATAAAGTTTTCTTCCCTCAACAGTATTCCCGCACACGAAGGCAGAGCCGACGTGATCCTGGGACTTAGATCCATCTGTATACACTGCAACATAGTCATTGAAAGCCTGTCTATGTTCATAGAAAATCTGCTTGTACACATCATCATTGGTGTTATCTTTAGCTAAGTTGGAAAATGTGTTGAGAAGCTCAATGTAAGCATCTTTCCAAGGAGGATTTCCAAATATTTTACTGCTTGAACTTTCACCTCTTAGAAGCCATGTTCTTGCATCCACTGTTGAATGCATAATCCCAAAGCAGGAATACAAGAAAGATGCACTTGGTAGAGCAAATAAAACTGGCTATCGAGCACTAAGTAGTTGGCTGAATTATCAGGATGTGAAACAGTTTTTGAAGTAATAGTGAAGAGACAACTACTCATGTCTCAGCTGAAGGAGTGGCTCGAAACATTCTACATACAAACATTGCACAGGCTTTTATATATTTTTGAACAAGGAAATGTGACATTTTATGCAATTCAGCAGATCTTGTCATAACCAAAAATAGGGGAACAATTTAGGTGTTTTCTGTACTTTCTGTAGTTTGAGGTCTTTTACTAGATGATTACTTGGCAGTTTCATGAAGTGTAATAAAATTTTGCAAAGCCATATTTGAAGGAAATAAAAATTCGATCCTGGCATCCCCACCCACCACAGAGTCCAACAAGGGGACTCAGATTCCTGCACCAAGGATAACCAGGTTTATATGCAAACTGAAGCCCCACAGTCAGCTTTCCTAAAAGCAGGTACTCCCGAGAGCTTGTCCCCAAGCCACTGACAAAAGGACCAGTGGCCAGCCGATCGATACCCATGAGTACGATAAAGTGCCTCCCATTTAGAAGAAGCAGAAGCCAAAGCAGTGTGTTGGGGACAGTACATCGTCCTTCAACTACCAGGACCCTCCTTTCCAGTGACATGGATCTCCACGCACGCAGTTTTCTCACCATTCGAAAACTAGAGACAAGAACAGTTCTAGTTTCTCATAACAAACCTCAACCTCGGAAGAGGAATACCACAAAGCAGAAGAAAAAGAGAAAAGTTAGCATTTGAGAGGAGATGGAAAAAGGATAGAAAGGATGAAAAAGGCCTAGGATTGTGATACCCGATCACTAAGACAGTAATCCCCTGAAGGATCTTCACCTGCTATGCTTTAGCTGGGCATATTGAAATGGCCTTCATGTCTAAGGTGGCCCTATCAGGAGTTATGCTCCCAACATACTTCGCTCATTCTGCCCAATGACACACCCCGCCACTTTGATGCAGCATAGCAGAATTTGGGGGGGGGGGTACAGGAAAATTCAGACCTTCAGTACATATTTCATTCTGCTTTAAGCATAATACAGTACAAAGTCTGTAATACAGACATCCACTATCTGGAATGATCTCAAACTCAAAGCCACAAACTTTTCTTTTTGTATGCTTTACGCATGCGTGTAATGTGTTTACACATACGCATTAGCGCACGTTTGCACATGCGCGTTGGGAGGATGTGTCTCCAGATACGTTAAAAAATGCATGGCATAATTTATGGCCAGCTACCATATTTCATGGTGAGGACGATGAAGATGATAGCCGCAAATTTGAAGGTTTTCGGACATCGCAAACTAAAGGCGAAATTTTCCAGTTATTAAATTTTGTAAAGAAATGTGGAGATGTGGTAATAAATGAAGATGATATAGCAGAAGTTTTTCATTGCAATGACAATGCCCCCATCATCAATAAATGGACAGCGAAATCTGTAGTATGGTTCTAGATCCAGAAAATACCATATAGCGAAGAAAGTGACAGAGAGGTTATTGAAAACGAAAAAATTTCAATTGACAAGTCAGTCGGTATTCTCGACACAGCATTTACAGGACTTGAACAGTGGAACTTTGTAACTGAACAAGAAATTATGTCTGTTTATAGAAAGTATTAGCAAAAAAAAAAAAAAAAGCAAATTAATATGAAAGAAATGTTTAATAAAGTAAACAAATAAATATTATTATTATTATTATTATTATTTTTTTTGTAAATTTTGATACCCTTTAGATCATAATTGCTCTTTATTTCATAAATTACGATTTCATATTTTTAATTGTATAATTTCTTCATGCTATCTTACCAGATTTAAATTGATGATCTTTAATCCAAAAAAAAAGCCCTAATCCGGAATTACCGAAGTCCCGACAAGTCCGGATTATAGACTTTGTATTCTATTTATATTATCACTTCAGCAAAGAGAATCCACTCAGGTAAAAGTAGCAATGCAGAACAAACAATATGTTATGCACATATCCAGGACAGTACACATCTCTGTATGATTACATTCAGTTCTTTTGTCAACTATAAACTTTGAAAATTTAACTCCAGGCTTTCTGCATTTGTTAGCTGTAAAATTTAACACCTTGCCTTAACTATGGCATATGAGAGATGTGGTACGTCAATAGGGCCAAAAGTAAACACAACATGTGACAGACATGAGCTAGTTATATTCTTTGGGCTACATGCAACAAAACACTTATCAATTTTCCTGTCTACATTGGAATGTGAAGATATATTTCTTGAATATTAGATACCCTTGAAAATGTCTTCAAAAAGAATACTAAGCTTTGATGAGAGTAATAAAAGTTTGCTAACATTTTAAACTATGCTTTAACAGGTATTTTAAATAATAATATTGACAGTAGTGATATTTTACTTTCTGCATGAAAACATAAGCACGTAAACCATACAGCATGCAATTTAAATAAATAGACAAGCAACAGACAAAAAATAGACAAGACTTGGTTTCCTGTAGACTGGGACGACATGAAAATATAGTTTCCATTGTGTATAATAATGGTTGAACTGAAGCCAACAATTCAAATGAATTCCTCTAATGAGGGCAGTTAAGAAACTCCAGTATTCAGAAAAATGATGCAGTTCAACAGATTTTTGCAAATATCGGGTTTTAATCAAAGTTTCCCACCACTGCAAATATCGTCCACTAAACAGATCACGTTCACCTGTTTAAACGCATTTTGTCAAATGATTTTTGATATTTGAAAGAAAGGAACTTGCTTTAGTACACCGTGTTGTAAAATTTGTAAAAAAATATTGTTAAGTAGAATGGGGTCACAAATAGAACTATCAGGCTACCACATTAGAAACATCATTTATTCCCAGTTCTATTGCAAAAAGTCAGCTACAAAATTTTGCCAAATCATGTGAACAGCTTTTGGTACTAACATTGTACCATATAACTCTGTGATGATTTAGTATCGAAAGTTCAAAAACAAGGACTATGACAGTGAAGAAGAAGAACGTTCTGGGCGAACATCAGTAGGACGCCCAGAACGTTCTGCCTGCCAGAACTTGCAGAAAAAGATCAGTATGCAACCACTCAAGAGCTTGCTAAGGAATTAGATGTTAGCGCCATGTCCACAATTCATGCAATGCATCGCATAAACTTGACATACAAGTTCAATTACTGGGTGCCGCATGAGACGAAGCAGATACAGACAGACATGTTCAGGCCTGCACTAATCCATTTGAATATCAATGCAAGGATAAAATTCTGGACCGCATCAACACTTCTGATGAAAAGCAAATTCACTTCAACAACAAAAACCAAAAAGGGGCTTGATCTGCATGCAGTGAACCTGTCGGCAGCATTGCAAAGTATAATTTTGACTAATAAAAAGATCATGCTTTGTATCTGGTGGGATAACTGTGGTATTATACACAAATAGTATCTGGAAAAAGGTAAAACCCCTGACAGTAAGGTGTACAGCAAGATACTAGTCCATGCTGATGCTACTATCAAGGAAAAATGCCAAACTGAGTTCTGGCGCAAGAAGGTAATATACTCCATCAAAATAATGAAAGACCACACGTGTCTGCATTCACCAGCTGGACTCTGTACAGACTTGAATGGTATCTTTTGCAACACCCACTGTACAGCCCTGACATTGCTTTTTTGGACTTCTACATTTTTTACATCTGCAGCTACACCTTGCTGAATAAAAACTGAATAGAAAAAAAACTTGCTGAATAGAATAAAAACTGGTCTTCACCATCCCCCATAAGCATTCAAACATGATATCAAAATCATGAATGAAAAAAAGAGAGAAAAGCACATTAATAATGTCAAAACTAAATGTATTAAACAGATTTTCGAATCCAATAACAACTCGCAAGGCACATGAAACATATTACTCAACTTCCCTTTAAATTTCCAGTTACATTATATGGCAGTATCTTTCAGACTCTCCCTTGTTTTCATGCAAATCTGATTAAACATAAAAGCATAATTTTTGCAAAAGTTTCAGCAAAATCATTTAAACAAAACTTACATCATCCATGGCTATGAAATTTGATGCGTCATGAAAAAGATGTATCTTGACTAGATCAAAGATTGTATGACCAATACTCCAGCGTGTTCTCGTGAATCCTTTACTCTAAAAACAGAAAATGAAACAAAAAAAAAAAAAAAAAAAAAAAAGTAATTTAACAAATATCAAACACCTTAGCAAAAAAACATAAGATAATGTGCATACAGCATATTTTAGAATTAAGTGTTTAATAGGTTTTAGAGTTAAGATGTGGAAAGTAGTACCAATGAATTGCTGTCTATTAATTTTTATAAAACTATCATATCCGAAACCTCGTAACAGTGTTTTCTTATCATTATGTAGGCCATGTAATATTTCAACACACTTTTTGTAACTTAATTTATAGCAGAACTCTGTCAAATTTTTTAATAATGTAACCAAACCAGAAGTCTAAGAATTATATTAAATAAATGCAATTTAAACATTTCAAACTTGTATATGAGATAAATTTTTAATGAAATGGGAATAAATTTCTATACATGAGTATTTTTTAAATTTGATTTAAGGTCCAAAATTTTAATTCCAATACTAGAAATGATATTGTTCATGCTTTTTACAAAAAGTGCTCAACTGATTTACTTTAATACAGCATTTATAATAAAAAGTCCAAAATCTGGATTTTTCATATTCGAAATGATCTAATATCTGGACTTCAGAACAGCCTTCAGCAATTTTTTAAGATTTTTTTTTCTTACAAAGTATTGGAATGGAGAGTATAATACTAAAAAAAAAGAAGCTGTTCCATAACAGTGATTTTTCTCATTGACTAACTGAGATTCCTACTCATAACATTCAAACACCTGCTGGTTAAGTGGCTATGACTACACTTGCCCTTGAATGGTTGTGGGGGGATTAGCATTTTTTTAACAATGTAATTTATTTTTTAACATAAACAATAAATGAATGTCCAAGACATATTTTTTGGGAGCAGGATGTCGCTCATTCTAGTCTAAGTTGCTATGACTACACTTTTTGCCCTTGAATGGTTGTAGGGGGATTAGCATTTTTTTGAACAATATAATTTATTTTTTAACATAAACAATAACTGAATTTCCAAGACATATTTTTTGGGAGCAGGATGTCGCTCATCCTAGTTTCTGTTCACTGGCATAGCAACAGGAGAAGGAATTTGATTCTGAGGAATTTAAGTTCAGTTAACATTGCAAATTATGCTCTTTCTTAACTTTTTAATTTGATACAGCTTATTATTTTTTGGAGCTGGTATAAATGGCACTGCACTATTAAAATTAAAGTTAGAACTTTAGTATTACAAATTAAAAGTTTGAACTTTTTGAAATCAAAATTATGTTAGGAATATGGCACTGAAGAGTCACTAGAACAACAATGAATAACAAAAAAACTATTCATAATTCTAAAAATGATAATTATGACAAAGTAGTGATTGAATAGATGAGATAGCGATGCTGCACCATTGAAAGTCCAATGCTAATGGCTCTAGGCAAAATATTTAATGAGGATGAAGTTAAAGGCTTAATTCGTATATTCAACAGGTCAGTTAACCAAATTTAAAAATCACCATAGCATGAGGCAGTTCAAAATTTCAGGCAATAAAACTTCAGCTGATCCATGTGTATTCACCAAACTCATTAACCCCTTCGCGCCGACTGTCACGTATACGTGCCAGCAACGAACACACTTACCTACCGGCCGACACGCAGGCGTGCCAGAGGATTGTTCCGTTCTCTACCGACTGTCACGTATTTGTGCCAGTACTTTGGAACGTTTTTCAAACTATAATTTCTGCCACAAGATGTCATTGTATGTCCATATGGTTTCAGATACATGTAAATTAGACCTTCTACTCGAAATGAGAGAATACTCACATACACGTGTTTTTAATTATATAAACAAACGGGGAAATAAATGTTTCCGAATGGCGTGATTTATGACGTCTCTTTAAATCGCACTTTTTATTCGCACGTGGTAGTTGTTTACTGTAAGTAGAGAAGTTTTATTTGCTCTAAAGCATTGGGTATTTTGGTTTGCAGTTCAGTTTTTAGAAAATAATTAGATCTTGTTAGACGTGAATTCTTTGTTTTTACCGTTGCAATTTCGAAGCGTCGAAAATGTTTAACAGAGCATGAAATAGCAGAAATGATGCAAAATATTTCAGATATTGATTCTGAAAGATTAACTGAAAGACATTTTCTAAAACTTTGTTCAGAAGAGACTGATAAGAAAATGAGACGACGATGCTTCGTTTGTTCACATTCCCGGAAAAATCCTCCAAAACGGCAAATGAGTTATTACGAGTGCAAGGAATGTAACATAGGACTGTGTGTAGATCCCTGTTTTCAAATTTTTTATACGAAAAGAGAATTTTAAGTAATATATCTAGTTTTCAGATGTATAATGTTAAAATTCATAAAATGGTGAGTAATTAAAATAAAATATGTAAAATATGCTTTTAAACAAGAAATAAGGTAATTAAAGTATATATATAAAAATATTTATAAAGCATAAGTCATTTAAATACTCTATAGAGCATTATTAAACAATGCATTTATACTTCGGAAATTTCATGGATTTAGGCCTTATAGCAAAAAAGCCCCCGGCCCTGGAGAGACGCTCGCGTAAGACACTGCCGGCCTCAGCGATAAGCGCGCGTTTTCGCTACCCGGCTCGAAGGGGTTAAGGATGAAAGTTATCACCAGAATTGGCTGCTGTCATGACACTGGTGTTGCTTGGTAATATATGAATTTTGAAATACCCAAGCTACCTCTACAGAAAAGACCTAACCTTGTGTCAAAGATTCCAAAGCGAGACTAATCGTTCTGGTATGTGCAAATGTTACAGGAATGCACAAATTTAAACTTTACACAATTGGGAATAACACAACTTTGACTTTTAAAAGAGTAAAATTTTCTCTATCATCGTTTAAATATAAAAGCATGAATGACAGAAACATTAACAAATGACTGATTTTGAAAATCATTTCATACCAGATACTCAGCAAAGTTTGAAATTAGTTGATTCATCGGATGATGCAAAATTTTAGCAATTATAGACAACTGTTCGGCTCATACTTTACTTAATGTTTTAGCTAATGTCTCCATCTTTTTCTTTCCTCCAAATTAAACATAAATCATTTGCCCAATGAGTATCAGAGTGCGTTGTACACTGATGCAGATGTAAGATAGTCTTTTTAAAACCTATGTTGAATTTTCAGAACAGTAACAAGGCCATTCAAGAAATTTTCAAGTACACTGACATAAAATCTGCTTCGTGGATCATTGGAAGGTCATAGAAAGATGTGTCTGAAGATACATTTAGAAATGCTTGGAATAATTTATTGCTAGCTGCCATATTTCACGGTGATGATGATTACAACAATCACAAAAATTATACACAAGCTGAAGGCAAAATTTTCCAATTAATGGAATTTGTGAAGGAATGTGGAAAATTAAGGTCAGATCAACGCCAGCCATTCGACGTGTGGTCAGTTCAACACCATACTTTTTTTTTGTTTTTGTTTGACGCCATACTTTTCATATTTTTATTTATTTTTAGATTACGTTTGCACCACCATTCAAATAAATTTGGTGTCATCATCATTTGGTGTTTCACACCCCACATTATGGGAATTCATAGATGGTCTCAGGCATGTTAAAAAATCAATTGATCAACGTTACGAACAATTTGTATGTAGAGATGAACCGCCGCACAAGCGGAATAGGTATCTGTGAGCTCATATGAGAATTAAAGTAATAGTTGAAGATTTTGAAAATCGAAAAATAATAGAATACCTGAAAGGTGTGACGCATAACTTTGCAATGGATTAGTATAATAACAGTTCTGCGATGTAATCTTATTTATGTGTAATCTTATTTACCTGTAATTATATTTGTCTGCAATATAACTACTTTGTAACCATATGTTTTTTTACCATTTGCGTATTTTGCATTTTTGATGCTGTTTTCTGAAATAAATAAATAAAAAAAAAAAAACCTCCTTCATGTCCCGGGGCCTTGACGTTGGCGAGGGAGTTTCTCATTAATCTGGGACACAAACAAAAATCTAGAACACTTTCACACATATACACACATATATTTATTTCAAATATGCATGCAAACAATTGCTAATTCAATAAATAAAAATCAGTCATATTACTTACTTATATAATTTCATATTTATTCTATAAATAAATAAAAATACTAAAAAAATATGGCGTCAAACTGCCTTGGCGTCGAAACGACCTGCTTCGTTGGGTGCCATTTGATATGAGTTAAGCTTGTGTCAAGAAAGCATACAATAAACTAACTAGCCAGAGTTACATTACAGACATGAAAAAAACTGTGGTTTTTCCCATATCTTCACAAGGACTTCAGAATTACCTTACAGCAAGGTAATGCACAATCATGGAAGCAATCAATGTCAATACTTCAGCAACACACAAAAGGTTACAATTCTGCCTTGACTGTTGGATTCACTAGATGTTTTCCCAATTGAACATGTCTGGTATACAAATACTGCACACACTGGAATAACAGAGACTACCAGCAGCTGCAAATGATAGAACTCTGGCAACAAATTTCAGTCACATGAATTGCAACATCTCAAGATACTGTATTTCCCAGCATATGAAACACAGTGTGATTTATCAGGTTAGAATTTAAGAAAAATACTTTGGTCAGACAGAAGAGGATCTATAATTTATCCTTAAGGTTTTATTCCAAGAATTTTTCTTAACTGATATCCCAGATATCATGAAACAGGCGAAGATTTTGCAACTATAATATTCGAGGACATGTCACACACATTTTAATTTAGTATATTGTTTAGGTTGAGTGTCATTTCCTCGTAGTTTTTTTTTTTTTTTTTTTCTTGCCATTTTCCTGAAGTGCAACATTTACGCTGATATGATCTTTCTTCTGGATATTACGCTACGTAATTTGCTGATTGCGTTGCTACAGCCTGAATCTGTGGTGCCACGACTTAAGATATGGCCAATGACAGACAGCCACTGCAACCTCGATGAGCCAAACCACTAAATTCCCTGAAGTAATGTACAAGAATTTTTAGTTTTGTTACAGTCATATAGCCTAGGCATATTTTCACCTGTTTTAGCATATGAAATTGTTACAAAGCTGAAACAGCTGATTTGCCTTTCAGATACAACAATTTAACCAGAAATTCATTATTGAGCAATACAACTGACAGTGACTCATCAAAATTAGAAAATATAAAAAAACTAAATTTCAGCAGATGAACAGCTTAATCTCTTTGGCATTTCAATTACCCTACAGTATATATTCCTACTTGTATTCATTGCATGTATTATGGTCAAAGTAAAAAATCCAGTGATTATTAATAATAATCCAGTTGTTGGTTTAATGTGATAAATAACACAAAATAATCACATTTACTAATAAATATTTATAATCATCAATGGGGTTTGGTCAATGCAAATAATTAAGCATACAAAACAGAAATTTCGAACTCTAATGAAATTTTAATGTCATGCAAACATGCATGAAATTAAAAAATGTCTTACAACAATGATTACTGTTATTTATTACATACTTTAGCATTTTTCTTAGCAGTGAAATTCAATCAATGGAAAAAAAAAAAAAAAAAAAAAATGTTTTATAGCAATGATTACTGTTATTTGTAAGATACATTCATTATTTACTACATCAAATAAATTATATTATGAACACCTTACAGCAACAAAAAATGCAAATAAATTGCATTATAAACACACTGCTATTACATTTTAAAGAAATTATTAACGACTGTGAAATATGAATTTACGGAGGGTTTCTGAATTTTTCCACTGTAGTGATTTGGGCTACCATTACTTGTGCAATTACAATATTGAAATCCCTGACTACGTAAATTTCTTATGAGCACATTTTCTTACTTATTTTAATATTTGTAACTTTATTGACTAAAATAAAAGCTTCCTAGCATACACTACAATAATTCTTTGGTTAGAAGTTGGTTTTAAATGCCATGTTTTGAGCTTAAATTATTTTCATTTTGTTTAAAAATTGTAACAGCTATAATTCACCTTATCAGCCTTTCCCATGCCATCCCTCTGGTATTTTTATCCAAACGGTTTCTCCTAAATTAACAGCTGCAGGTTTTAACTTAAAAAGTGCTAACATGTTTTCTTCTTGCTTATTTGGTGACAGTTTAGCACAGCGCTAAGTTTCTTGAATAATTTCTGAGACTTCATCAATTCTTTCTCTTTTCAACTTCAGAATTATGTTGCTCCTTTTCTATTACCCAACACTCTTATTTCTGTTTTTCATTACATCTGCAACAGTCTCTACCTCCAAGTCTTCATTCAAATCACCCAGTTCAACTTCCATATTCATTGCACCAGTATCTTTATCCTCGACTGAGATTACTTTCTGAGGATGGATATCAGCCTTAGACTCTTAATAATGCCAGGTATTCTTCATCTTCAATTCCTATTAACTGGCAAGTAGGTTCTTAAACATGCTTTAGCTTTACAGCTAAATATAGCTTCATACGTGCTGTGATCTCTTTCTAAGCAATGTGCACCATTTCTCACAAATTGAATAAACTTTATGCCTTCTGACCACTTTGTATGTTTGTTTCCAAATCAGCAAGTAACACCTCTTCAATATCTTGTTTCAATATTTTTATTAGCAAATTATTTACCATTGCCAGTCTTAGCTCTCCATAACGTGAACACATCCAGCAGATGATAGGTAACTTAATTTGCTTTTAATGCCCTTTACTGAACAATTTTCATTACATGGTCTCGTTAAACCGTTATAAACTTAATGTCTCTATTCGCTTCCGACTGTAAATCAGTAAGATCAATTTGACACCTTGGATTCAATTTAATGCTTTTAACAAAATAAACAAACAAAAAAGTTTTATCTTGGAACGAATTGTTTCTTTTGACAAAATTCACAAAGATTTAAATATATCAATTTTAATCACAATCTGCTTATATTTTGTCTTAAGCATTTTTATCATTCTATTGCACCCTCCATGGCCTCCAGAAAAGCATAAAGTATAATTAGGTCTTTTTTATTTTTAGCTGCAGCAATATGTTTTTTTAACACAACCAATTCTTCACAATATCATACCTTGATAGTCAATGATAATCTTCTGGTTATTTGCCAGAAGTCTTCTCTTCATTTTCCTTCTCTCTCTAGGGGAAAAAAAAAAAAAAAAAAAAAAAAAAACTTTCTAACTGAGATTTTTTTCTTTTTTCGATTTTAGCATATCAAAACCATCATCAAAATGTGCCCTCTGAAATCTAAATCATCATCCACTGTGCTTACAAAGAGAGTAAAATTTGTCAAAATTTGGAAACATTTATGTGTATGCTAGCAACTGACGAAAGTAGTACCAAATTGAGACACAGCAGAACACAGAACATTTGTGAATGCTGAATGTAAAGTACATGTGAGTGTTTTGAAAAATGTAAGTGCCTACAGTAGATTTTATTCAGTTGTGGCCAACAGGCAAAAACAAACATGAGTGTTCACCACCACTATTATACATTTGCAATTTCGTTAGGTGTTGATGCAGGAAAATCACACTCATGCATAATGGCAAATCTCAAAAGGAACCCACTGAAAATTGTTACACTTCCCTTCATTGATGGTAATTATTAATAACAAACGATTCATGTGATAAACTCTCATAAATTATTAATTTGAAGTGGTTTGTTATTATTAATAACTGAGTTTTAAAAATACCTGACCATAAAATATATAATATATGGTTAAATGGGAGGTTTTATATCTTGATTTACTACGTTAACTACAAAAAAAAAAAAAAAAAAAAAAAAAAAAAAAAGAATATTTATTTAACCGCTTCACGTGCTTTAACAAATCTGACTACTCATGATTCAGATTTTGTCCCAAACATAAACATCATGAGACAGGCTCGAGAACAGAAAGCAGAGCCACACATAAACATCACGATTCAGGCTTCTGAAAAGAAAGCTGCGCTAGTGAGCATTAACATCGTAATTTCATGGTTGTAACCCAATGTTAGTTCCTATCAGTACACTACATGAGTTAGTCACAATTTTTTATTATACAGTCAAAAGTCGTTAATCTGGACTCGTCGGGACTTCGGCGATTCCGGATTATAGATCATCAGTTTAAATCTGGTCAGATGGCATGCAGAAATTATAAAATTAAAAATATGAAACCGTAATAAAGAACAATTATGAAATAAAGAACAATTATGATCTAAAGGGTATCAAAATTATAAAAAAAAAAAAAAAAAAAAAGCTTAATATTTATTTGTTTACTTTATTAAACATTTCTTTCAATGTAAGTTGTTTAAGTTGCTTCGTTTTTTATGTGATAATACATTCTCTTTAATTCTATAAACAGACATAATTTCTTCTTCAGTTACAAAGTTCCGCTGTGTTGCTCCGTTCAGATACTGTGACAGTTTGAAATGTCTGCGTTAATTGAAAATCCCGCGAGCTGCGAGGTGCGCTCAGTAATAAGGTTTCTGACTGCAAAAAACTGTAAACCGATAGAAATCTATCGGCAGCTTCGTGAAATGTATGGGGACAACATTATCACTGAAGGTGGAGTGCGTCAGTGGGTCATAAGATTTCAAAATGGCCGAACCAATGTTCACGACGAAGATCGAAGTGAGAGACCCAGCATAGTGACCGCCGAACTTCTCGAAAAAGTCGATGCTAAAGTCCGTGAAAATCGAAATTTCACAATAACGGAACTTTGAGTTTTCCACAAATTTCGCGAAGTTTGTTGCACGAAATCATCAGCGAAAAGCTTGGTTACCACAAGTTTTGTGCAAGATAGAAGGCAAGAAGAGGTAACGAAGTGGTTGAAGGCGCAGGCGGCCGAATTTTTCGACGAAGGAATTTCCAAGCTCGTACATCGCTACGATAAATGCCTTAATTTGTATGGTGACTATGTAGAAAAGTAGTATTTGAGTGTGGCTTTCATCTGTATATAATAAAATTTGTTTCCTATACTTTGTTTATTTTTTTATTCCAAAACGTAATCTACTTTCTGGATAGCCCTCGTAGATCCTTTACATATTAGTAAATATATATCAGAAATTCTATTTGACATAATCGAAAGTTCAAGCTTACTTTTATAAAATTGCTCTAACAGTCTGCAAAAAATAATAAGCCGAATCCAATTCGAAGATTAAGGAACAATGCAATCTGCAACAATAACTGAATTAGATCATTTTAGCTTAGCTTATACCGTCCGTTATACATTAAAAGTGCATTCGTAAACATATTTTGCGCATGCGCACAGGCATATTCGCAGCCGTAAAGGTCTTACGCGCATGCGTCAATACGACGCATGAGCAGAAAGTTTGTAGCTTTGTGGTCCGGATTATAGATCATTCCCGATTATGGGTGTCCGAATTAACGACTTTTGACTCTATAAATGATATAATTTTTATTAAAATTATATATTAAAAAAATAATATATTTATAATATCTGCAAAAGGCAGAAGAATTAAAGTTTACTTCTACTAAAGTTTACTTACTTGAAGTATTATTTATTTATGAAATATAATTTTGAAACTGTTATTTATTACAAAATATATTTATAATATCTATGAAGGATTAAAGTTTACTTCCACGCCACCAGTATCGCACAAAAGTGAGTATAATACAGGCATTTATGCTTCGGCTTGTATTGTGATTGTTCTCAAGCATCAGTCTGGCTTGTTTACCAAACATTGACCCATAACACTTGAGCCCAAGTTTTGTCGAGGTAAATGGCATGGGAAGGAGTAAATGCAACATAAATCTTGAAAATATCAGCATTGCTTTCAATCATTAAATATGATAATTAAAAAATTGAAGCAATGCAGAAAAATGGTGGTGTGTGGCGTATTTAATTATGGCAAAGCACACTAGGCCTATCTGGCTAAGAGGAGGGATGCGTCCGTGGAGGACTTTCTAAGGAAAAGTGACTCGTATACACATTACACATGGGGAAAACCACGAAAACGTCCACGCAGGCAGCCCGTTAGCGGGATTCGAACCTCCGACCGAACTTCCAGTGTTCAGCGACTTTACCGCTTGGCCGCTGGTGGGCCCCGCTGCAGAAAAATGAGAAAGATAAATTTTTAAGCAGGTGTCCTTTAGATGTATCACAGCACTTTCTACATTACACTGCCTATTATATATATATATCACAGTAATTATTTCAAAATTTTGGAAAAAAAAAAAAATTCTTGGCATGTGACTCAGTGTTTCCCCCATGAAAAAAGCAGAAAAGCAGAAACTAACGAATTAATGTTACCTCAGGAAATATCTCTGTGGGAAATTTTGATTTTTCTTTCATTCCAAAATGCTCAATACTTCCAATATAAACTTCTTTCCCTGTCAAAGGTAAGTACTTGTGGCCTAGACAAGTAAAAATATCATGATTTAAATTATTTTATTTAAAATATACTGTGCATACAAATGGTGAACATAAGTGTGATTTATTACAATAAAAATACACATGTAACAAATCATAAAAGCAGAGCACTTTTTAAAGATCTTTTTATTTTATGCATAAAATTATATACAACATATCATTTTCAGTAATACCAGTATTCCAGATTAGTAATTCTTAAATTGTTTGGGCCCCAGCCATTTGAGTAAAATTGTTAACTCATGTTCTGCACCTCATAAGAGGCAAAATATAAATTGTAGTCTTCAGATTAAACACAGTACAAAGTCTCCAATATACGGAATAATCTAAACTCTGGACCTCAAAGCCACCAACAAAATTTATTCTTTACGAATTTTTTTTATGCTTCATACATGCACATTTGATTGTTTTCCCCATAATAAAACATGTAGAGAGTCCCGATTCTCAATTTCATTTCGGCACTAAATAAAATACCTTGCTATTGAAGAAACAATCATTTTAGCATAAATTTGTGTAATCAATAATTTGGTTCCGTATATGTGTATCTACTTGGCATACATCTCAAACAGAAACATTCTACGTAAAAACATTGTTGATTTTAAAACTTTTATATCTCTGATGCCAACCTGGCAAATTATTATTTATTATATTTTACTTTCATAACCGTATGTTTATCAAGACATGACAACATGAGTAATGACTCATTCAACGATGCCTAAACAATATTTTTATATTAGTAACTGAATAACAAGGAGTATGGAAACCTTTCATGTTGACATTTACGCTTGGCGATGATTACAGATGCGCTAAATGTTGACAAGGAAAAATTTAACAAAAATGTCTTTCCATATGCTAAAAATAGATTTTGTTAACGATGCTCATAGGTCAAAAGATTACATGTAGTGCTAATTGTTTAACACATACACTCAGAGCCGGCACCCGAGATTGTATGGTCGCACCCGGAGGCAGAATATATGGAAGAAAAGATTGTTGGAATTTAGAGAAGCACCGAGCAACAAAATTAAGGGATAAAAGGATATCTGGAATTTAAAGAAAGCTCTGGGATCCAAAATTTAGGGGTGGCAAAAATTTAGAACTTGGGGGGAAGTGCATGGTAGGAGACTTTAGGACCCATGGAGACTGCACCAGGCGATAAGATATCTAGTGCTGGCCCTTGATAAGCCTCAAGTATCTGCGGGAATTATTTGTTCAGGACTCCGATAAGTCTTAAACATGTGTAATAAATAGAGACATGAGTATAATAAATAACTAATAATTATGGCTTAATTGCCTCAGTGTGCTATAGAGGCAAGACAAAATTAAGCGGAACAACTTGTCTTTCATCATCAATCTCATAATACATAGCCAATAGTGTATGGCGGACGCTATTAAATTAGGCTAAAATGATTTCGATTCCAAGGAATTTCAATTCATGTAGCAGCTTGTGCAGTTCCTTAACCTTCTAGTTTGATCCAGCTTATTATTTTTTTTGCAGGCTATTTTTATTACAGCAATTTTATAAAAAATTAAAGTTTCAACTTTCAATTATGTCGAAAAGAGTTACTTATTCTGGAGTTGCAACAGGATCTAAAAAGCGAAAACCTACTTCGAAGTCCAATAAACAAAAAATGGAATTGCTGCAAAAAATGGATAAAGGTATACCTGTCTCAAAATTATGCGAGGAGTATGGCATTTGAAAGCCAACTGTATATGACATAACAGAAAAAGAAACTTTTTGAATTTTTTGTGGATTCCAACACCCACAAACATAATATAACAAACTCGCATAACAGAAAAATTATTCGTTATGCAAAAAGTGAAGATTATGGCAAAGTGATGACTGAATGGGTCAGACGGTGTCACAGCGAGGCATGCCATTGACGGATAAAATGCTAATGGCTCAAACTAAATTATTTGACTAAGAAATGAACTTACAAACTAAACATATTCGACAGGTTGGTTAACTAAATTTAAAAATCGCCATAGTATAAGGCAATTAAGAATTTCAGGTGAAACAATTATGATGAACTATTTGCAGATGAATTCATTGAACTCATTAGTTAAAAGTTATCTCCAGAACAAATTTGCAACACAGATGAAACTGGTCTTTTAGAGCAATATGTACCGTAAATTACCTTGGACACCTTTACAGAAAAGACTCCAACTCGTGTCGAAGATTTCAAAGCGAGATTAACAATTTTTGCATGTGCAGATGCTGCAGGAACGCACAAGTGTAAACTTTTCGTAATTGGAAAAAATACAGGACATCAAGAATTTAAAGGAGTAAAATGTTTCCCATCATATATCATGCAAATAAAAGAACATGGGTGACAAAAGTGTTAATGAATGGTTGGTTTGAAAATTATTTCATACCCAAGGCTTGGAAGAATTCGGTTGGTTTACGGAGGCCTGACGTAAAAATTGTTCTGATTGTAGACAACTCTTTGGCTCATATGCCACTCAAAATTTTAGCAAAAGACAAAGTAACCGTATTATTTTTTCCTCCAAATTGTACGTCCATCATTCAGCCTATGGATATTATCAGAATAGTGTGCATGCTGAAAATGCAAATATAAATTAGAATTTTTTCAATCCTTGTTACACTTCTTGAACAATGGCAAGACTATTCAAGAATTTCTGAAATATTTTAGCGTAAAATCTACTTTCTGGAGCATCACACCATCTTGGGTCTCTTCAGATACTTTAAAAACTGCTTGGCATAATTTATGGCCAACATTTCATGTTAAGGATGATGAAGATGACAGCCGCAAATGTGAAGGCTTTCAGATATCTTAAACCAAAGGTTAAATTTTCCAAGTAATGGATTTTTAAATGAAATGTGGAGAAGTGGTAATAAACAAAGATGATATAACAGAAGTTTTTCATTGCAATAACAATGCTCCAATCATCAATCAATTAACGGACAGCGAAATTTGTAGTATGATTCTAAATCCAGAAAATACCACTACCAATAGTGAAGAAAGAACACAGAAGTTATTGAAACTGAAAAAATTTCGATTGACAAGTTAGTCGGTGGTGATGTGGTGTATTTAATTATGGCAAAGCACACTAGGGCTATCTGCCTAAGGGGAGGGATGCCTTCGTGGAGGACTTTCTAAGAGAAACTGGCTCGTATGATAGTTAAACATGGGGAAAACCCCGAAAACACCAATGCAGCCAGGCCTATCGCGGGATTTGAACCTCGGACTGAACTACCAGTGTTCAGGAACGTTACCGCTCGGCTGCTGGTGGGCGACAAGTTAGTCGGAATTCTTGACATACCAACTACAGTACTTGAACAGCAAAACTTTGTAACTGAACAATTATGTCCGTCTATAGAACTGAAGAGAAAGTATAAGCACAAATAACGAAGCAACTCAAACAATTTACAATGAAAGAAATGTTTAATAAAGTAAACAAATAAATACAGTACAAAATCCAAAATCTGGATGTCCATTATCTGGAATGATCTAAAATTCGGACATCAAAAACCTCCAAAACATTTTTACTCGTAGGCTTTACACATGCATATTTGATTTCTCCCTCTGCGCATAATAAAACATCTGGAGAGTCCCAATTCTTAATTTCACTTCAACACTACATAAAATACCTTGTTATTGAAGAAAGAATCATTTTAGTGTAAATTTGTATGACCAGTAATTTGTCTCTGTTGCTGCCTATCTGCTAGGCACACATCTCAAATGGAAAAATTCCACATAGATCCATCATTGATCTGATGTCAACTTTGCAAATCATTATTTATTGTACTTTCCTTTCATCACTGCATGTTTATCAAAACATGACAACTTGAGTAATGACTCACGTAGCGATGCCTAAACAATTTTTTTATGTTAGTAATTGAATAATAAAGGAGTATGGTAACCTTTTATGTTGACATTATGCTTGTCAATGATTACAGATTTAAGTTAAATGTGCTAAAAATGTTGACAAGGAAAAATTTACCAACAATTTCTTTCCATACGCTAAACATAGATTTTGTTGATGATACTCATAGATCCAAAGATTACATTTAGGGCTATTTGAATTAAGAACAAACGATTTGTTATTCATATAAACCCAGAACCAGCGCCCATATGGTTGCATCGAGTCGCAGAATTTAGGACCCACAGAGACTGCATCAGGCAGTAAGATATCTAGTGCCGGCCCTCAATAAGGCTTAAGTATATGTGGGAATTTATTTATTCAGAACTCTGATAAGCCTTACACATGTGCAAGAAATGGGCAAAAGTATAATAAATAACTAAACTAATACAATTCAGGCTTAATTGTCTCAGTGCGCATTAGAAACAACATAAAATTTAACGGAACAACTTGTCATTAATCGCCAAGCCCATGATGCATAGCCAAATATGTATGGTGTAGGATAGCTAAATTTGATGATGATAGCTGCTAATTTTAAAGGTTTTCAGATATCACAAAACAAAGGTGAAATTTTCCAATTAACGGATTTTGTAGAGAAATGTGGATATGCAATAATAAATGAAGATAATATAAAAGAAGGTTTTCATTGTGATGACAATGCTTCTCAATCATCAATCAATTAATGAATGGCGAAATCTGTAGCATGGTTCTAGACCCAGAAAATACCACTACTGTTTGTGAAGAAAGTTACAGAGAAGTTACTGAAAATGAGAAAATTTTGATTGACAAGTTAGTCAGAATTCTCGAAACAGCAGTTACAGGACATCCACAATGTAACTAAACAAGAGATTATGTCTGTCTTCAGAATTAAAGAGAAAGTATAAGCACAAAGAACAAAGCAACTTAAACAACTTACATTGAAAGAAATTTTTAACAAGGTAAACAAATAAATATTAAGTTTTTTATAAATATTAAGTAAGAGGTTGGACATATTTGAAAGAAGATAAGTGACATTTACGTTTTACTAATAGTTAGCTTTATGTTGATTTTTTTTTTATGTCTCATTTTGTCACATACTTGATCAGTCTAGAGCAGAGGTTCCCAACCAGTGGTACGTGTACCACTGGTGGTATGCAAGAAAAAAATAGGTGGTACACAAAGAAGCAAAGTATTTTAAACTATTTTTTTCAAAAGTTAAAATCCCAACATCCTGATTGAGTTTTTTCTCTTAACACTCGTAAATTTATGTGATCTGCGCTTTGTTCAAGATTGATGGTGGTAGTACTTTGTAGTAATGGTACTAAAGGGTTTCAATTTTTGTTTAGATGGTACACGTTAGTCAAAAGGTTGAGAACTGCTGGTGTAGAGGTTTAATAACAGGTAGATTTTATGTCAAACGGCAGAGGTTAAAATGAGAAGTAAGATCATAATCAGCATGATTCATAACAAAAGACTGAATATTATCACTGCTGCTGCTTGTCTAGAGAGAGACCTGCTGATTAGAACAAACTTGAAAGGCCTGATGTAGGCACGGTTAGCAAGTGTTGAAAGTTAGTCAAGCTCTGTTTGATGCAGTTAGTGTCATAGCTTTGTGCAGAATTCCACGGGTTGTAACCCAGTTAATATACTTTCAGGTTCCAATAAGCCATTCAAGCACCAAAGTTGATAAGTTGTATTATTTTAAGTCTCACTAGATGCAAAGAATAAGTTTTACTTGAATTTCTACATTTTTGTGTTTTATCTTGTGACCACAGTGAATATTAACCACTGGCGCTACGACTAAACTTCACGGTTGCGGTGCCATGCGCTACAATATAACAAGCGGTAAAGTGTCTCATTTACGCAGCTCCGCGTCTGTGAGTACAATCCAGAACTGTAACTCGAGAAATAAACAATCTCGTTGTTAGGCGACGTGTGCACCACGTTATTTTCATTTTTAGGCATGGTTTGAGACAAAAGCATCTTGACGTGCGTGGCACGTCTTTTTAGCGCAAGTGATTAATGAAAGGCAATAACTCGCTTTAATACATGGAGATAATTTTTAAGGGCAAGCAGTTAGTTATAAATAATTAAATTAGGTAAATAGGTAACCTTAGTCACTATGCATTTACATGGCCACTATTAAATTTTTTTTCCAACAATATTTGTTAAAAAAGCCCTATTAAAATCAAAATCTAATAAAATTTCACAGTTTAAAATACATGTAATTTATGACACTGATTCTTAAATAATATTAGAAAAATTACACATTAAAAGCTACAAAACATGTATGTTTGTAGTACATATGTTTGTAACATATGTACATATGTTTGTAACAACAACACTCAACAAAATATTTATCCGTCATTTTAATTTCAAGCCTTCTCAAACATTTTGGCTAGTTTGCTAATATGCAAACCAATGCTCTCACTAGTTTCTGCATGCTTTATCTCCTAACTTGTCAACCACTCCACAATGTACCTATGAGGGTTTACTTGATCTGGTAAAAGCTAAACAGTCCAAAACCCTCCAGACAGATGTCAAGCAAATTATCACTAAGTCTGAAAGTAACTACAATATCAGACAAAGGTTTAAATAAGCCTCTTATTTAAAAAGAACTTAAAACATAAATGCATGCATAAATGATGTGCTAACAAAATCTATTACAGCTCACGGTGACGTAATTAAACACAAATTCAAACTAAAAATGTGGACTAGTGGTCAAAGATTGTACAATTTAATTTAATCTGGTTCAGTAACCCTATCATATGAGGAAACAGAAATGGAAAATTATAGTAAAGGTTGAAATTATAAATAATTGGGTAATTTACATAATAACTGCACATATCTTTGAAGAATAATTTTCTTTATGTAGTCAGTTTCTTTCTTCAGCATGTTTCCTTTTCATTTTAGAATTTTTGGATTTAATTAAAGATGTCTGTTTTTCCAAAAAACACTAAATGCATTTAGAATGTATAGAAAAAAGTGACTAATTTAATTTCTTTAGTAATACGAAATTCAGAAGAAATATGAAATATATATGGTAAAGACCGGTTACAGAGATGGTGTGGCAGAATTTTTAGAATTTAGTGACACACCAAACAACAAAATCTAGAAATAGCAAAACTTTTATAATTTAGAGCAGGCATTGGAAGCAGAATTTAGAAAGGTACTATGCAGTTGAATTTAGGATCCACAGAGATTGAATCAGATGGGAAAATTTCTAGTGCCAGCTCTGTGTATGATGCACTAAGACATATTAGATGGACCTTTTAAATTGTAAGTTTTTTATTTCTTTATTAATTAAAAAATCCCTTTCTATAATCTTTCCTTTCTTTCCAAGTGATAAGATTAGAAGCATTTTTGATATTTTCCATGCTTGTGTCTAGTGAAAAGTAGAGAAAATAAAGGGAAGATAAACATGTTAAGAAAAAGATTCTAGTAGCAGGAGTAAAACATTCAAATATTATGCCTTCATTGTTCTTCCAGACGTTCTCCAAAAAGTAAGAAATTAATCGCAAACTTTCTGTAAAATACATCCATTACGCGTTTATACCATGGAGACATTTTTCACTTTGTCACATATTTCTCGAATCATCTAGAATCGAGGGTCTATAAATCTTGCCTTCAAATCCTTCTAAATTTTCCAAACTGCAATGTCAAAAATACTAAAGAAAAATTATCCCAACCAATTTTGTAACAGCAAAGAGCCAGAAATATTTTGGGGGAAAAAAAGGGGGGGATAAAAGTATAAAATTAATTTTATAAAGAAAACTGACGCATATTCTGAGAATTTTGAATATTCTGAGAGAATTACATCGGAAAAACGCTTACTATGAAAAATTAAAAAGGAGACTTTTTAATTAATTACACAGCTAACTTTGCATTTGCTAAGAGCTGTTTTGTAAAATGTGCTTTATAGCATTATACCTTGTTTATTTTTCAGATTTAAAATATTGTATAATAAGTTGCCAAAATGAAACTTTATAATATAACAGCGAAAAATAAAAATTGTTTATTTTAATGTTATTTTTAAAATATAATTTCAATATATTACCATTATTTTAATGAAATTTATCAATGTTACAATGTTTAAAAAAAAAATCGTCGAAAAATTCCCAGATTTCAGAATTAAAAATTTTCTATATAAACTGACGTTAAAATTGCCAAAATGTTGACAAGTCGACAAATTTAGAACTGCTTAATAAAAGAATTCACATCCCCAAAAGCGAAAATTGTTTAAGAGCTCTTTATTACCAAAAATGAAATTCGAAATGCTGATGTTTCACTTCTTGCTTAGAAACTCGAGTATCCCATGAAACTCGAGTAAATATTAGAAATACAAACAAATTACAACCCATAAACCCATTAAAAAAAAAAAAAAAAAAAAAAAAAAAAAAAAAAAAAAAAAAACATCAGTGAATCGCAAAAAAATATTTCTCCAAAATGCTAATTCACACTCAAAATGGCAGTCGTAAAAACAACACAGAAATTTCAGATGATTAAAATTAAGGACCTTCTACTGATTTGGGCCAAAATTAAGGACTTTTAAGGACCAAAAATTGATTCCAAAAAAATTAAGGACTTTTAAGGACTGTACGAATCCTGTAATAGCATATCACAGCAACAGATAACCACAGAGTTTAATAAATACAAGCATGATTGTTGCTCATAACATGTAATTGAACACTACTTCAGAAATAGTCTACTCTCCTGTGTAATATTCTGAACCACTTAGAACTGAACTTAAAGACTACTACCACCAATTATGATAACACATGTTAAATGTTCTACAACAGCAAATTTGGATAATCATATGGACTTTTTGAAGTAACCAATCATTAAACATTAGGTGTCTGCTGTTACGATTTTATTAAAAGTTTCTTCATTTGCCCTGCAACTTATAGTGCATTAATGCCTTTTTTTTAATAGTGACTTTCTGTACCTTAATAGAGAAAGAGCCAATGTCTAGAGTGAGACTTGAATCAGTCACATCATAACCATGAGCTTTATCATAAAGAAAAGGTTTTCTACCATTATAACATTAAATCAGATTCCACTTTCAAGAGATCACCATGTTAAGCACTTTAGAATAAAAGAATATTGTAAAAATATTTAAAGCAATATGTGCATAAAAATAAAAAGTAGCAATTTACCTTTTCACTAATTAAATAAATAAAGAAAGACAGAAACTGCAGTACAATGCTTCTTTAACCCCTTGAGGACAAGTGTGCAGGAAATGAAGAGCAACCACAGGACTGAACACCATGCTGAATACTTTTTTGCTTCATATAAATCCATATTTTGGTTACATACTCCACTGTTGTTATTAATTTTGAATTTATTTAGCATACAAATTTATGACACTCTAAAACGTGACATATGTCAAAAATTCCTTTATGCATGTTTTCAGTGCCATTTTGCTGTTCACAGCTCATTTGTTTACATTTCACAAAATGAGCATGTTTACATCAGTGGAAGAATACACACATGCTTTTGAAAACAGCCCTTGTAAAGCTTCTTCTGGCTCTAAAAATAGAAAATATGATAGCGAAAAAGAGCCTAAAGAGGGGAGAGATTTCCTATAAGTTTAAAATTTTAATTCCAGTAATTCTGGTAGTGTCATTAATCAAAATGTGCCTACGCAGAATATAATATTGAAATCAACAAACAGATTCAATTTAGGGAAAGCCTTATTAAGAGGGTGTTTGTGAGCTGTGTAGTTATTTGTAATTTTTTATTAATAATCTTTTTCTCTCATTTAAGAGTGTAAAAATAACTTTAAAAGATGCAGTTTTTCTGTACATACTACATTACAACTTGAGGCTTAAATACCTACATTAAATTAAATTTGGACTTGGATGTTCCTCATGCTTGGCTTATCCTTTACACAGCAGGTCAAAGATTCACTTAAGAAAAG
Source organism: Stegodyphus dumicola (assembly GCF_044657685.1). NCBI lineage: Eukaryota > Metazoa > Arthropoda > Arachnida > Araneae > Eresidae > Stegodyphus > Stegodyphus dumicola. The sequence continues at coordinate 134,291,261 of NC_140771.1, read as the reverse complement.
CAATTCTACTAGAGTTTAATGTTCAAAATATTTCTCATAAAATGTAAGAGCAGGCTTTAGAAAAAATTTAAATGAATACTTATGTTTGAAATCTCCTAACAAAAAAAGAATGACACAGGCATAAATACTGTAAGAAAACTAAAATTATATTTCAGTTCTAAATTTTATAAAATTTACAACTGAAATTATTGTAAAATTCCGAAGACCTTCAAAACAATCAGTTTTTAAATTTTGCACAGGCATAAATACTGTAAGAAAATTAAAATTAAATTTCAGTTCCAAACATCATAACATTTACAACTGAAATTGTTGTAAAATTCAGAAGACCTTCAAAACAATCATTTTTTAAATTTTGCACTCAAATGCTCTATTTGACAAAACTAAATTATGAAACATCACATAATAAAACTAACACACTATGTTTCCTCACATATTTTCCCCTTTTTCTTTTACTAACAGAAAAAAAAAAAAAAAAAAAAAAAAAAAAAGAGAGAGAAGAGAAAAAAAAAGGGGGGGGGAAATAATGTGAATAATTTAATTTCCAAACGATGCAGCTACAGCTAAGAAATTAAGAAATGAAAAAGAGTAGTCATAAATAAGCAACATGTAAATATTATTATTTCTTTAAAAGGAAACCTACATTCCAAGAAGAATACATAGCAGCATTACAGTACCTAATAAGATATCTTCATTTTAACTTATCTATAACTTTAATCTCATACATTCTTATTGTTTTCTCTACTACTCCTTAGGCCTCAAATCATCCATAAATAATTAGAGAAGCTGAATGTGCAGCTGACTCAAACTAGATTGACTGACCGCTCATGTTTGCTAAACTGTGGCTAGTTGGTTCTTGTATTGGTCTGGCACGAAGTTCAATACAGTGTTGCTACCTTTTTAAAACTTCTGACCAGCATATTTTTAAATGAAATATTTAATTTAAAAAATTAACCTATTTTTTTCCAAATTTATGGTGAATAGAAAGTAAATATTTCTATTATTACATTTATTATTTATAATTATTTATTAAAAATATTGAACTAATTAATTATGTTAAAATTAATAAACTGCTCTGTCTGCTTTTGCTTTACTATAAAATTCAATAGTAAAGAAACTATAATTGTCTAAGTTAAACAAAAGGTTTAGACAGCAACAAGGCAAAAATTGTGAATTTTATCTCTTTAACTGTTTATTTTCTTTAATTTATGCATTTACCATATATACTATAATATATATGTATATTCAGAACTGGTTGAATGACTGAATAATTAAAACAGAAATTAAAAATTTATAAAGTGAAACTAACATTCACTTTACAATAAATATTTTCAGGTTAGAAATTAAAAATTTCACATTTTGTCACTCGAAACCTTTAGATCAGTTTAGATAAAGGTCAAGTTATATTCATTATCTGTTCCAACAAAATACTCAAAAATATTTTTGCAAATTTACTTTATTTAATCATAATTTTTATAAAAACCGGACAAACTGACAATTAATTCAGATCACAAATCTAAAAATCGGCTTGTCTGGTGAAAACTGGCTTGGTGGGAACAATGGATTAAAAATTTAAGGGAAAGGTTCAGTGTGACCTTCACAAGTAGTTTCCAAGGGTTTGCATAAATGAAAACAATCACCATGTGGAAGAATCCATTTTAAATTTTAGGGAAGCTTGTTCTTTGAATGCAGCAAGGAAAGGAAATCATGCAAATATTTTTTAAATCTTCAAAATCAGGTCCTAAAAGGCTAGGAGATAAAATAGGAGAGGGGGGAATACATGAAGAAATACGGTATATTGTAAGGGTGAAATGACAAGCTCAGAGCACAGATATTTTTCTCTAATATTTAAATGAAAAAGAAATAAGCTATAATGAAATTATTAGAAATGTAAATGTTCATTAAGAATTAAAAGTAATTCTTTTCTGACAGACGTCTTATTTCCAAATAAAATGGCTACAGTATATTCAGATCTCATAATAGTGTGAAATTAATATTGTAAAATCTAAACTTTTTTAAAATCAGAGAAATTTAAAAATACAAGTACAATTTCCTAACTCATTTGAAATCACAGGATTTGGACATAAATGCAAGTCCTCTAATACTCTCATTAAATTTCACTCACTTAAAAAGGTTAAATCACAATAAAACAAACCATTTTTAAATAAATAATTCTTATTCGTATATTAAATTATTACATTTACCTCTTGACATACAAATAAAATAAACGTCTGAACCCCTTGACATACCAATAAAAAAATCTGATGTGTACACCACATGACTTCCTGGTACGGAATATTAAATTACACGCATTTTTTCTTGCATTTTATTTAAACTTATTAGATTGAATTAAACCTACTTCGCCGACAGCGCATAAACCACAATAGAATAAATGCATTCTTTAAAATTCACTTTGTTTACCATAGCGACACTCTGGCGCTAGGTTTACTTAACAGTATTATATTTCATTCACATTATAACTCAGAATGCACAAAATGTATATCATTTAAAGAATTATCTAATTGTTGCTACATGTTCTATTCAAATACTATAATAAAGCTAGAACTATGTATAAAAGAAATTAAGCAAACAAAACAAAACAGAAACAGTTTTTCACAGACGATTGAGTATTTCTCATTTAATTAATTCAGTTCTCACTTTGCGAGAAGGCAAAAATACATAAAAACTCAAAATATCTACATTAAAAATTACGAAGTACTAAATCTCAAAAGTGATAACAAGAGTGATGGCTTATGACATCATAGTTTTTGGGAATGGTTTTTAATGCAAAATATATAAAGTAATTGTAGGTACTGTGGAACATATGAACACTATTAGTTAAAATTGCTCATTTATAGAAATAAATCAAGTGCACAGCCAAAATTTGGTACATAACGACTTCAACTGAAAAACAAGTGTTGTTCATACATTATTCTTTTTGTTTTTAAGTGTGATCCATTACTAATTTAATTTAATGATGATTTAATTTTACACAGTCAAAAAAAAAAAAAAAAAAATCTGAAGATTGATTAGGTGAAAATACAGATAAACTGCTTAGTATTTTTCTGTTACTTGTATTATAATATGGGTAATTCTATTTTCCTGTGTTTTTGCCTCAGATTAAATGATTTTTAGTTAACCATAAGCATGTTCCACAGTATTACCCCAATACACCAAGAGTTTAGTAATTCATAGTCCCCTTGAAATATGTTTGCCAGCTATTTGATCAAAAGAAACTAGAGGGATTAAATTAATGCAGAGTAAGAACCAAAGATTTGTTATGAAAATGCTTTTAATAAAAGTAAAAACACTATAACATTTCATTACTTATCAGTATGCAATTACAGATGCTTTAGCAAGAAACTTAGAGAGAACAAAATATTAAATGTGGATAATCTCACCAAAACTGACATCAAAGCAGAATAGCACTGAAGTAATTTAATTTTTATTTAAATATATTATAAACATTTAAACAAAGTGTGTGGTCATGTGGACATCTTTGACAAGGTACATTGTTTTGCTGAAAATCATATTTACCTGCTCTGCTTAACTATCAAATAATTCTAATCCTAGAGACACAAGAATCCAGTCAGTTAGTTTTCCCACTTTCGATTAACAAAATATATTAAAAGAATGTCTGCATCTGCCTGTTACATTATTATTACATAACAAGTTCTATGAAATACATGATGCTAGAGTGACAACCAATAAAAATGTCCAATGTTCATTCCTCAAGTGAGTAATATAACATACATAAATAAAGATTAATTTTTGTAATCAAAGCAAGGTCTCTTCACAAGATTTCTCAGATGAGGTAAGTTTTCAGCTCATTTTATATTACATAAATATAGTTAAGAAATGAACTTTGATCACATTCTTATAGTCACTAAACATACTGAATGCTGATGTTAAGAATATTCTTTACATAGCAACATCCAGAATGATGCCACAAGCTTGGAACACTCTATATCTTTTAAAAGCACACAATTCATTCAACTCAGAAATTTTATATGCTGAAAATAAATCCTCTATAATTTTCTACCTTCACCTTTCAAGCTACATGTGTGACTCATGAAAGCTGTATTAAATGATGAACAGTCTTTATGGCCGTAAAGGAAGATCATGATATTCAAGGAACCATAAGGAACACACAAAGGCATTCCATAAAATTAAGTTTTTTGAAAATATATTAATGATGAAAAATTTTCAAGCACCGTTTCATTGCTTTATGTAATTAAAAACATTGCTATAAAAAAGGAATTACATGATGGCTTAACTCATTATAAAAATGCTTTAAACTGAAGCATTAAAATTTTTGCCCTTATGATATATTTTATATTTTTATTTATTTATTGTAATTTATTTTTCCACCAATCATGCCGATTCTTCTAGAACATATTTCATGGTGTTAGCTATATTCTGCTGGTTTCTAAGCTGTAGGAAAAAAAGGTAATGAGTGCTAACCCTCCCCAAAACAAAAGGGAACAAAGAAATTCAATCCATTTAAATTATTTTAGTTTTTCTATTCTCCAACTTTTAGCAAAAAAAAAAAAAAAAAATTGTATTCCCACATTTCTTCTAAATATTTTACTTCTGAAACATCCAGAATATGTAAAATTTCTCATCTAATACTTATTCAGAAAAATGGTTCAAAGCTAACCAAGACTGTTTTTTTTTTTTAAATTATAGCAATGAAAAGTCCAAAAAGCACCAAAACTATAACTCCTCATGCATCTAGGCATCATTGCCTTCATTGAGGCAATTCTGTACTTCTTCAGAAAGAACTGCATCACTGCTGAGACTAAAAGTTAAGGCTGCACTTTTTTATCTAACTTGCATATTATCCCTCGTATATGGTGTTTTTTTTGGGGGGAGGGGCAAGCACACTAAAATGAAGCAGACAATCAGTTGAATGACAAAAGGAGACAAAGATACTAAACACAGATACCAAAAACCAGGATTATAATGACCATATGGCAAAACTTTCAAATTGGCCCTTGTGACAGCAGGCACTTTCATGGAAAAAGGATGACAATTTTATACACCAGGTCTGAGCATTCTATGACCCACAGGTCACAGAGCAACCCACTTCAGTTTCAGAACTAAGGTAAAAGGCAAATATGAAACAAACACTTGAAGAATATATAAAAACATTAATTGAAACTAAATAACAATAACATTTTTGTTTGATTACAAAGTTCCAGTCAAGAACACACATTTTTATTTTTAAATTTAAATTGTAGTATAATTTCAAGAAGAAATTGATAAGTTTGGCAGTGCTGTTCTATAATTCTTTGACATCTGAGAACATTAATACTGTTAGCTCAATTCTCCTCATGCACTCTGAGATGTTCAGTAGTCCAAGAATGACTTCAGTAGCGAAAAAAATCGGCATTTTGTTCAACTTATAAATGCAAGCAAATATTTTCACACACAAAATTTATTTTAAGTAAGAACAGGCAGAGCTTAAACACCAAAAATTCAGATGCTTTTGTTATTAAAATGTTATAAATAAAATTCATTTACGTTTGTTTTTATACGTAAAATTGTAATTTAAATTTTTACGTTTAAAGTTTAAAGCATATTAGAATTATTTTCTCAAACAAACTTATAATTCACCCAAACTGATGGTTTTAAAATGAAAACACCACTGGCCCAAAACATCTTAATACACACATTGTGGTTGATTTTAACCCACAGCCAAAAAAAGGTTGCCAACACCTGCTACACATCATTGCAAGTCAGTTCCACTAAACAGCATTTTGTATAGCACCTTTAATCTTTTGATGTAAAATTTTATGTTTTGAAAATAAGCTTTATCATTTTTGCATATCTACTGCTTCTAAATTTTGTAAATATCTGCAATTAAGATGTTTTTTCATATTAAATCAATAGTTGTCTTCGAATCTTTTTAAATTGCATTTACCAGCATAATAGGCCACAGGATCACTTTGCTCAGTTCTGTCCCGATTTTCATGGAGATCAACCCCCAAGGGTAAGGCCTAAAGATACCCCTCTTTCCCAATCGCTATCGCTAAGCCACTCAGCAGGACTTCAGCTCACCATATATTTATAATGTCATTAAGCCACACAAACATCATGCCTCCCAGAGGATTCAAACCCAAACCCAATGAAATATACAGAAGCCAGGACTACTAAATATTATACCGATCAGGGCAGCATAAACCATATCATGATGTGACACTGATGACTTTTATATTTAACAGTTTAAAAATCTGAGCAGAACTTTGTTTCATTCATCATAGAAATCAAACTACAGGATGAACATTGCAAATCAGGGGCAGCTTACTACTGCAACATAAAACACATATCATACAAGGCTTAGAATATATATACTTTGTCAGCATCTGCTCAAGGAACCTGTAATCACTTTACAAACAGACATTTTCATTACAGAAAATTACTAACATTTTCAAATTAGCCGAACTTCCAAAACTGCGCTGACATGGTATGTCATAATCATCTCAGTAAATTTCTTTTCCTACCTGAGTCACACTATTAATGCCATATTCTTTATAATGAGCGTAAATCTTTACTAACATAATCATAGGGAACAGGGGCATGTAAAGACTTATATTTCACAATTTTTATAAAATTTGTTTCAGAGTTACATTTTAAGTAAAAAATAAAAGCTTAAAATTTTTACTTAAAATAACCTTTTACTTAAAATAAGCCAAAAATTTTTGTTGCACACCAGTTTTATGAAACTGAATATAATTACAACTAAAAGTGTTTAAAAACAACAGATATATTCTTGATTATAAGGAAAAACTCAACCATAAAAATGGGGGGGGGGAAATAGCTTCTACAATCACTTCTACAAAAATAAAGTCATTACTGATCAAATAATAGCAAATTTATTGGAATTTCTCCCTAGTACCAAATCACTCCACATATGTACTCCATCTTTAGAAGATTTGATTATAAACTTTCCATTACCCCAGTCCCATCAGTCTGAAAATCGTTATAATCATATAAATCAGACATTGCCATAGTAGATACTTCAGGCATATATATATTATACCAAATTGTAGCAAAGATACTAGCACAGAAACTCAATATATGACTCAACATCCAGAAAATTATCAACAATGATTACTCAACATAAAAAAGGTATATCCGGGTTCTCTGCCAGCCACTTCATTAAAGAAAATAGCAAATTTTTGGTTAAATTCTTCACCAAGCATCCATATTCAACAATTAAATGCGACAAGGTCAAAATCATACCCAAACCCTCTCAGAGTTCTCTTACTTTGTCTCAGAGTTCTCAGAGTTCAAATTACTTTATCTGCATTCTTTACACAACTTTTAATCTAGATTAAAATTTATTTCTATAGTGTTGCTTATTACATATATCCCTTCCTTGAACTTCTGATTTTTGTTATATATTTTACTATCTTCGGATTTTACTGGTTAAGTGCATAGAAGCATTAAACAATATTATTTTTAAAAAATTCTTTTTAAAATAATATTGTTTAATTCTTAATTTTTTTTAGTTAAATTTTTTTTTTTTATTTTTAGTTAAAATGCAATCTTGCCGATAGTAAACTATTTACTTTTTAATTATTATTTAACTCTGAATTAGAATTTTCATAAAATTTGAGATTCCCATACATGAAATTCAGATATATTACTGTCGTATTTATAATATGTTATTGGCCATGCTTAGAACATTGCCATCAACAATGTGCAAAATTTGCTGAGTTTTTGAAAATCAAAGTTACAGCAGAATATACCCAATCTTTGTCCATCAAATTGCTTTTGCCAATAAAGGTAAAAATATGACATTTGACACATAAACACTTTAAAATTTTGGTAGCAAATAACTTTCCTGTGCTACTGCAACCATATTATTACATAAAACTCTTTTAAATTTAAGGAAAAATAATTATGTAAAAACCTATATAATGTAATTTTTTATTCAAATCCTGGATCGCTACAGTTATATTTAAGAATATTTCACACTTTTCATAATTATAAAAAATAAAATTTTAAATTCAGATACAAAAAATTGAACCAGATTATTTAATTTCCATGTTTGAAATCATATTCAGAGACCATACACAAACTGAACACAATGTTTACATTTATACATGACGAAGATAATATATAAGTTTATAAAAAGGTTTCTGATGTTAATATTGCATCATCTGAAAAATTCTGCATTGTTCAAATTGAAGTATGTTTTCTTATTATTTTATTACTTCTGATACTGAGTAACCTTGATCAAAGTGGACATGTTCAAATACAATCTTTTCTACTCGCACTGCATAATTCTAGAATGTGCTGGAGGCCCACCAGCGGCCGAGCGGTAAAGTCGCTGAACACTGGTACTTCGATCCGAAGTTCGAATCCTGCGAACGGGCTGGTTGCATGGGTGTTTTCGTGGTTTTCCCCATGTGTAACGTGTATACGAGCCAGTTTCCCTTAGAAAGTCCTGCACGAAGGCATTCCTCCTCTTAGGCAGATAGCCCTCGAGGCTTTGCCATAATTAAATAACCTAACCTAGAATGTGCTGGGCACAATTTTTTTTTTTTTTTTCAGAACAGTGCTAAGAACAGAGAACCTATAAGTTATTTTTGTCATATTATGCTCATTTATTTTAAAATGGAAAAAAAAATGCTAATTAGATTGCCAGCAAAATGTGTGCTGTTTCTTATGACACAGTTCCAAGGTAGTTTGAGAACTACAAGCCTGTAAATTTCAGCTCTGAACTATGCAACATTACATGAGAAAGATCATAAGGTTAGCCAAAATAACTCTTTTGGTTAGTAATACCAAAAGGGGACTGCATCCAAAAAAAATTAATGCTTTGTGCATGGAAAGACTACAAAGAAATTATATACTACAAATTGCTGCCACCAAATCAGACGAATTCAGAAAAATACTGTTTCCAAATGGCAGTTTTAATATTAAAAAAAAAATCAATGCAAAGAGCCTAAAAGTGACCAACCTTTCTATCACAACTACGATTGGCCCAACATTTCGATGAATGTCAGACGAAAACATACTGAGCATGGATGAGATGTTTTGTGTCACCCACCCCCATATTCAAGACCTTGCCCTCTTGGATTTGCATCACTTCAGGTTACTTAAAGAATCTCTGAATAGCCTGCAGTTCATTTTTTTTTTTTTTTTTTTACATTATTTAACAACATGTCAATAACTTCTTTTAAGAATGATCCTAATGATTTTTTAAAATGTAAATTTTTCAGGTGCTTGAGAGATGTCACAGAACCAAAACAAAAATTATAGGGGCAAAAACTCAGAATAAAATGATGCTAAAAAGTTCAATGTAGGTTTCCTATGTTTCTGCTCAGTTTCATTTGTATTTATCATCAGAAAATTTTAGATGACCCAACAGATTAACTGATAAGCATTCTATGCAAATTGTTATAAGTATTATTCAACATAATGCTTTTCAAAAATGAAATTTTATTTACAAAATCTTAGAGAACCCCTGTACTAGAAAACACTGGAAGACTTTAGTATTGACAAACAGCCAACTCGTAGCACTGTTTGAATAATTTTAAAATGAAAAATATTTCTAGTTTGACTTTCATTGTATGAATATTATATCATGATTCTAAAATAATAAAACTTTATAATTAATGAGATCCTCTCAGCATTTGAAAGCTTATCAATTAATTAGATAATTCATTCAGCATACAATATGGATCATAATTGAAAATTAAAGTAGGTTACCCTCTAGTAAACCACAAAAGAATACCACTGAATGACATTTCCGAAGGAAAAAAATCACCTCAAATTATTCTAATATATTTATTAATAAGGCATCTCAAGGCAAATTGACAATGATGCCAAAAATCCCAAATTTTGAAATTAAATATCTTAGACAATTTTTGTCATATTGGAAGTTAAGCTTGTGTTTTATTTTTCATAACAGGGATATAAATTTCCTGAATGTAAGAATTACAGGCCCCAGGGAACTGCATAAAAAATACATTTTGTATCATTTGCAAAATTCAATTTTTTGAACAAAAAAGAAAAAAAAAGGGTGGGCTAAAGCATGAATATTCATGTTATTTAAAACTTTTTTTGTAACTGGAAGTAGATATCCTTGATTAACAGTTGTGAAAATAAAGGCTGTGTAATCACTTTTCTGGACATGGTTTATACGTGCGTATGTGTTTGTGTACATGTGAGTATTAAATGTTCATTTATCAAGAATAATTTGTCAATTTTTTAATTTTAAAAACCTATTATATTAGTAATGAAACAATCTAATTCTATAACTGCAAAATTAAATATATACAATAAATTAAGAACACATTTACCTTAAGAATTCTTCAACATGCCCCATAGATTCTTTAGTGTTTTTACCTCCAACACTAAATTATAAATTTTGGTGCATAACGCTTAACCACCTGAAAAATTTCACTTTGAATCAGCACGTATAACATTAACTTTCTATGCATGCAACAGAAGGAAATAGTATTAGCCTCGAATCCTTTTTTATTCAAAAGGGGAAAATATAACACTGTCTGAACAAAAAATTAATAAATATTAATAAATACTACTAAATTTGCCCCTGGGATCAACTAAGTCTCATATACAATTAAATGAAAGATGACTTTGAAAGTTGAATGCTACAGAAATATTTTAATTCACCTTCAAAATTTTCTCATAGAATTCAAAATTTAATCTTACAAATGAAGTACTTTTTTGGTATTATATTCCCCCCTCCTTTGTTTTAAAACAGCTGATGATTTCATTTTGGTTAGAGCTATTTTAACCTCACTCAAACATGTATAATCTCAAATGTATCATAATTCTGTGTGCATTACATCAATAATATAATAATTTCATTCACAGACAGAATATAAATATTTAATACATCTTACTCCTAATGTTTCTCGTTTCTCTAGTGGATTTTTTTTTTTTATAATTGTTATTCGATTTAAAAGCGCAATTTTTTGTCTTCTAAAATATAAGCTATTATTTGAGGCATTATGCATTTGACATATAAAATTAAATCCTTAGCTGGGTAAACATAAATATTTTCATTACTTTTCTTATTCCAAATTACTCATTTCTACATCAGGCACTTAATATTCAGCCTTAAAGCAGTTCACTCATTTTTACACATCTAATTTATAAATGCTTGAATTAATTTTATTAAAAATATCATTCCATCATTTCTAGACACAATATAAAATTAAGAACGCAAAACAAAATTGTTTTTATATGTGCTTTCAACCAATTTTTAAAAGTTTTCTGTACTTAAAACTCATTACCACGAAAGGGAAAAGGAGATGCAGCAAAATTTGACAGATTGCAAGGACAGATTTAATATTCTAGATAATATTTCATATATCCTCAAGAACTTTTGGCAATGTCCAGAATTTGCCAACCATAAAATAATACTACTACAATTCAAACTTTTTAATGAATTGGATAATACATCACTTTTTTTATATGCCATGATGAAGTATCATCCATGTAGTATATGTCATTTCCATGTCCATATGATTAACAGGGGAAATAACAGACTCAAACTTTTAAAAAGATTGCCTGGCATCACTTGGGGTTCCTTGACTGATACTCTTTTGACCTCATATAAAACTTATGTCAGGCCTGCTTTGGAGTACGGGGAGTGAACTTGCAAGCCACTGCCTCCAGAACCTGTCAAGAAGATATTAACTTGATGCAAAATAAGGCACTCAGGATTATTACTGGTGCAGCTGGTTCCATTCCAATTGCTGCCATAGAGATTCAGACTGACACTGAGTCTTTAAAATTTAGAAGAGAAAAGCAGGTTTTAAAACTCTGTGATAAGTATGAAAGATCGAATTTGAAACATTGGAATAAGTATTCCCCCGCCCCCCAACTGAAAACATACAAATCATTTATCACTTGTGTTGAGGAACTCTGTACCCTATATAACATCATACCTACTTTACTCCACCCTTTCCAGTTTGGCCTCTCTCTTCCTACTATTAGAGCTCCTACTTATAATCTTGCCATCGGTATGTATTTTGACTCAAGATCCAACAACTTTGTTTAATATCAAATTTATTTCACTTTATAAACACATACATATTAATGCGACTATTTACATGTATAGTATAATGATCAAATGATCCATACATTTTAATGATAAAAAGCATTCAGTAACGTAACTTAACTGCTGCTTACTTAACTGCTTAGAACAGGAATTTTCCGATCACAATATTCAAATTCAAAAACAAAACTGGTTGCCAGGTTCAAACATAAAAAAAAAATTACAAAACAAACTATTAAATAATAATAAAATGGAAATGCTAAACTTAACAGGAGTCACAACGTCCTCCTTAAAAACGAGCCTTAAAAGCAATGCAAATTGAAGCAGTGAAAATGTATACATATATAATACACATAAACTTTAACGAATGACATGAAATTGAACTAAGAACTATAAATGTGTGAATATAAATATAACAATATAGAACAATAAACACACAAATAACATTATAATTATCAATGTCTAAGAAAAAGTCAATAGCAGTTCATTAAGTCCATCCGTTCACCAGGCACTACTTGACGACCGTTTTGAATTACCTTTACATCTTCTGGAATTTCATTATCACAAGACCCAAGCATTTCACCCAGGCAGTTTTATGACTTTTAATTCTGACAACTTTACCAAGACTAAATTTTATTGGGCTGTCAGAATTCACATGGCAGATATTGCTTGCTACAGACTGACACGGGGGGGGGGAGTCCCTATTCTAGAGCAAAACCATGTTTCCCACAAAATTTTCAGCTTGCACTTTTATTATATTCATATTTAAAGTGAAAAAAATTTATAACTGTAAGTAAGGATTTAGCTGCATCTACCAAGAACACAACACCAAAACAGATTCTCAGTATTTAAGAACAATATAATCCTCCTCCTCCTCCCTTTTATTTTTGATTTGATAGTTATATTAAGATCAACCAAAACCTCAACCTCTTAAAAAAAAAAAAAAAAAAAAAAAACCTTCAAATATACATATTATTAAGAACTTATAAATCATCTTTGAATGAAATTATTGAAAAAAATTATTATTTAACATACTTGGAAAAAAAAATTATTTCCTGCAAGATACCAAGCATTTTAAACAGTTTTCCTAACAAGTGAAGCAGAAACACAAGTATTGTTAGACACAGAGACAGTTTGCTACAATTTATTCAAATATATCCATCTCTTAAAAATTACAATACAAAGGTGGTTTCCATTACAATTAATACAGTCTTGCTGCATTATATGAAAAGATACTTTATGATAATATACACCCATAATGAAATCGCAAATTTGCTATAGACTTTGAAGAGCATTTGTGAATTCAATGCCCACTTACAGCAGAAGTATTTGTGCATTTTAACATTTATTCCAATGATGTCCAGTTTGCTTATTATTTTACATTCTTTTTTTCCCACAGAAGAATGCTCTCCTCATGTACACAGTGATCTGTTTTCCCCTTAAACAGAGATTAAACACAAATTCAGAAGACAAACAACAAAAATCAGCGTTATATTTACAAAATTTCCACAGGACTAGTTTCGATGGTTTTACCGAACCACCATCCTCAGCTGCAAAACCGCAAATGCGGTTTTGCAAACCGCATTTCTTACAAAAGCTTGTCTTGAAGAGAAGCATGTTATCTACGGCTGTTCTCCTCTTTCGGAAACCGCTTTGATAAGGCGATATAATATTATTCTTTTCCAAGAAGTAGACTAGGCGGCTGTTTACCATGTTTTCAAACAGCTTACATATGCAACTCGTAAGGGTTAATTGGCCGATAGCTGGAGGGATTTCTTGGATCTTTCCCTGGCTTAGCAATAGGAATTACAACAGCTCTCCTCCCTGCACTGGGAAAATTATGCTCCTTCCACACTTTATTGTAAAGAATGAGAAGGGCAATCAGTGAGTTATAGCACAGATGCTTTAGCATTTCATAATTCACGCCATCAAGACCCGGAGAAGACCTATGTGTCTGCAACAAAGCTCTCCTTAATTCAAGCAAAGTAAAGTCTCTTTTATAAGACTCAGATTTGAAAGAGTTGAATGCGATGGAATTTCTTTCTGAGCGCTGGATAGAAAGAAATGCAGGTGAATAGTTTCTCTTGGAAGAAATGGCAGCAAATGTCTCACCAATAGTATTCGCAATTTCTTCTATGTAGCTAATCACTCAGCCATCTTTTCCCAAAAAGGAAAGTGAGCGGTCTTAACATATTCTGCATGGTTTTTGAACTTTTTCCCAAACCCGCTTACTAGGCATAGAGGATGTTATTGATGACACATATGAAATCCAAGAATTCCTTTGGCTCTGCCTTCTTGCTTTTCATGCATTTGCTTTGGCTCTTTTAAATGCTATGAGGTTTCGCAGAGTAGGATATCTACAAAAAATGGTATACAATTCTCCGAAGTTCCCCCCCCCACACACAAAGCATTCCTTTTCTAGGATGCAACCTCCTTCTTGATATTACTATCATGTAACATTACTGTATAGAGCATTACTTGCATGGGCAAAATTTCTGTATTTAAACTTCTCAAACCATTTTCAAACTGTGTAATCAGAAACAGCCATTTGAACGAAACCTATGCCATAGCAAGATACTAGAATTACAGAAAGTGAGCAGAAAAGACCATATTTAAACATCTCCTTTGATAAAGTTCATTCTTTATCAGCAGTAATAAAATAATTAAAAGAAAATGCACTTGATTTAAAAAACTGCTGAATTTTCCAGATGATACAATATGTAATACCAATATATTACAGTAGCTTCTTCTACAAATTTTACAATGTACTGCATAATTTTTATGAGCTATCTGACCAGCACTTTTTTCCCTTATATAAAATAAATATGAGCATATGACCAAAAGGAATTGGAAGAATTAATACTGATGAGATACTGTTTAGCTAATAGTAGAAAAACACTCCTGTTTAAAAGTAAGCCGTTTGTCAGGTCCTAGTCTCATATACTTGAATGAAGTAAAGGCTTTTAATTATTTGCTATTTTATATATATTTAAAATAATTTTTTTGTTATTATATATATATATATATATATATATATATATATATATATATACTTAAGGAAATGAGAAGAGAAATTGTAGTTAGCTCGCCAAAAAGTTATCAGGAGCTGTGGCTCCAAGAAAAAGTTCAACACAGTTTTAAAAAAAAAAACAATTACATTGAGGGGTGAAAAATTAGGCTACAAGCGAAATAAAATGTAAATTATAAAATACAATCGTTGGATACAAGTTAAAGTCAAAAAATACATTAAATACCTATCGATGTGACAAGTTAAAACATATAAAAAACCAATCGATGCAACAAGTAAAAACAAATAAAAACATATAAAAATTATAAAGTGGAAAATGGTAAATTAGCTCAATTCGAGGTCTAACCTGGCTTTTCAAGGGAAATTTCTGGTTAAACGTCGAACCAAGCTAACTCCATTACGCGTTTCGCCGAAACAGACAATTGAAACTTTAGCGTTACGAAATTTTTAATTAATTAGATAAATTGCCCTAAAAATTTTTTTTAGTCTCAATTCTCTGTTCCAATTTCCCAACGCGTCTGCTCAAAATGACACATTAAGGTGTAAAAAAATGAAAATGCAACTCCGATGTACAACAATAATAAAAATAATAATAAATAGCGGTCTCTGCTATTAGTCAAAATATACAATAACGTATGGGCTAGACCTGCCATCTTAAAGAATTAAACCTTTATAAATTTAGAAATCAGAAATTAAATTTAAATGAAATCTAACAGTGTGGGTCTTGCTAAGACCAAGAAAAAATTTTTTTGAAAAAGAAACATAAAAAACAGACCTGTGGCTATGCAGTCTTTTCTATCGTGAAGCATAAACTGAAAGAGGTTGTAACTCCCCTCTGTGTCTTTCAACGCTCTCCTACTTGTCGTGTGACGTAAGAAGGGGTAAACAAAGTCACTGGGCAACAGCCTATGTGATAAGACTGTCCGTTGGTGGGAACTCGCCCCAACAAACTAAAGGGGGGGGGTCGAAAGACTTGGAAAAAGTTCAAAATGGCGTCAGTCAAGTTGTTTTAAAAATAAGAACTGCCTCAAAAAGTGAAAATGGCTAATTCAGCTAAAATTACTTAACATGGCCACAAAAGTAAGAGTAAAATGGAAAAAACAGTCATTAGTTAATAAAAGTCATAATTCTTCAAGGTAGAGAGCGATCAAGGCCTCAATGAAAAACGAAAAGGCCCGTTTGTTAATAACAGGAGTAGAATTGGCCACATTTTTAATATTTGGTTTCAAAGACATAAGTCCACACAAAACAGACATAAATGAATATGAGAAGAAACATGACCTTCTAGACGCAAAGAACTTGTTACTACTCGATAAAATTATTTTCAAGTGACTGCAAGAAAAAGGTTTATCTTTTAAACAACAAACCTTCTGAACAGTAACTATAGAAGTACTGGGTCTTTCCCAGATTTAGATTGAAGACTCCTTTGACGTACTTACAGTATCCAGCTTATGAGTCTTACAGTTGTCTCATCTAGTCACATTAACTGATGATTATTTCAATTTTCAGGGTGTCATTCACATAAACATTAAAACACAGTCAGACTGACAAAAAAGTTTAAAATACTGCAGTGGTTTGTAAATGTTTACTCAGCTGTGAGAAACGTATGACTGCTATACGCCTAAAAGAGGCATTCCTTTGTAAAGGACATTCTGAAATCACTGGCTTATACAGTACAAAGTCCGTAATCCAGACTCGTCGCGACTTCGGCGATTCTGGATTAGGGGTTTTTCCGGATTATAGATCATCAATTTAAATCTGGTAAGATGGCAAGCAGAAATTATACAATTAAAAATATTAAACCGTAATTTATGAAATAAAGAGCAATTATGATCTAAAGGGTATCAAAATTTACAAAATAGCTTAATATTTATTTGTTTACTTTATTAAACATTTCTTTCAATGTAAGTTGTTTGCTTTGTTTTTTGTGCTAGATGCGCATACGTAAACGCATTACAGGCATAAAGAGAAATTATGATCTAAAGGTTATCTAAATTCACACATACACACACACACAAAAAAAAAGAGAGAGAGCTTAATATTTACTTGCTTACTTTGTTATACATTTCTTTCAATGTAAGTTGTTTAAGTTGCTTCATTTTTTGTGCTAAACGCACATGCGTAAAGCATACAAAAAAAAAAAGTTTGTGGCTTTGAGGTATGGATTATAGATCATTCCGGATAATGGACTTTATACTGTATTTCAGTTACCCTCATAAAGAAAACCATGAAAAACTTGTTCAGTGAGCCCTAATTAAAAATCAGACCTGGGCCAAGTGAGGATATTTTAGTAGCCTTAATCTTTCAGCCATTGGGTAGTCACTCCGTGAGAGATATAAGTATCAAACAACACAGTATATATTTGTTAAGAATTTGCCACATGTAATATGTATTCAGAAATCAAGATGATCAATTTATGTACAGATGCATCTGAAATGTCTAAAGCTGTTCTTTATTTTTTAACAAACACTAATTAGTTAAACATCAGTATTTAAAGCAAACAAGCAATGAGATTGCAGCACTGAAGCATGTAAGTAAAAATTCTGCCTTTACAGGTATAAATAAAAGCTGAATTTTTGAATTACTACTTCCCCCCCCCCATTATATGCATATGTGTATTAAATGGCAAAAATATAGATAAAATATAAATCTTCATTATTTTTCTTTATAATTTGAAGCATCTCTGTCTTACAATGGGATATAACTCCAAAGTACAATCCATTATCAAAAAAGGAATCTGGCCATTAATTCCATAGCTTTACAATCATATTATTTCCCTATACATTTACAGACTTAAGAGTATATCCCTAGTTACAGCAAATTTTTGTCAAAGTGCTCAGGTGAAATAAAATACTTGAAGAGCTGGCCTCCATCAGTACTGCATACAGATGGAAATATATCCAACACAATATTAGAAAGGGATTGCAAAGCCACCTATTTAAAAAATATAGATATGTATTTACATATGTGTAAAATCTGAAAGCATTAATATGAAATAATCATTTTATATTATGCCCAAAGGGACACTTTTTTTATGTTTTGTAAGTTACCTTTATTAAATATCATTTTCTTCACCCTTAACCTGTAAAATTATATTCAACAGCAATATTACAAAAAAATTAAAAAAGAGGATATCGAAAATCAGAGTTTCCGATGCACAGTGTCGCGCGCTGAAGATAAAAACTTTTTTTCCCCTCCCCGTACAGTGTTGCCATTGCTTGCTTTGAAATCATTGATTTTGTTAATCAGAAATTCATTTAAGTTTTACAAAATAGGAAATGCATACTAATACTAATTCCAAATTCGGGCTTCCAGATGCCCATATTCGAGTGGAGGACTAAATTATTTAAAATTTGATGCCTCTAGGTACCATTGTTTTTTCAGTGCGAGAAACATACATGCATTCATGCAGATTCTTTATTATTTAATTTCCTTATAATGCAGAGCTCTAATATTTGCTGGCAACAATTTGAAAAGTGAAATGCCGTTTAGAGTGAACCAATGCAAAATGGCAACCCTCTGGGCTAAAAAAAAAACAAAGAATCTAATTAAAGAATGATCAACTACTGCAAGTTCATGATGTTCATACTTCTAATCTCAAATTTAAGAAGGCATAAGTTTAATTCTAAGTCAAAGCACAATCTAG
This sequence comes from Stegodyphus dumicola, assembly GCF_044657685.1. NCBI lineage: Eukaryota > Metazoa > Arthropoda > Arachnida > Araneae > Eresidae > Stegodyphus > Stegodyphus dumicola. Next base: position 134,272,544 of record NC_140771.1, on the reverse strand, counting down.
CAACCTACATATTGTAATGCTTACTCATAAGAAAGATTTTCAGAGATTTCATGCAAACCATCTTGGAAAAATTACTGAGATACTTAATATGGCAAGCATTTAATGAAAAATTTTATCCATTTAATAAACCGTCAGTCTATATTTTACAGTCACAGCCTCTGTGTAATGAAAAAGAATAAATTTCTAGAAGGTTACAACTTAAAATTTCACATTAGCTGATAACTTAGGCACTAATTTTGTGTGAATGAAACACATTTATAATAGCTGTTCTAACCACAGTTTGTGCTAGGCAGTTTCCTACCCAAGTGTAGTCTCTATGGTTCCAAAATTCTGTAACTCAATGCCTCCATAAATTCTATAAATTTTGCCACTCTGCTTCCCATTGCCTCCCCTAAATTCTAAAAATTTTGCTACTCGATGCTTCTCAGAATTCTAAAAATGTTGCTCTCCCCCAGTGCAACCACACAGGTTGCACCTACTCTGGTGGCGGCTCTGGTTCTAACTTATTACACAAATATTTAATTTGGCTGAAGTTAAGATAGGCTCCTCCATAGATATCTCCCAGAAATATGCAGTAACAGATCATTATTTTTGAATAACACTCTCACGTTGATAAAGTACAGAACTATTTCAGACAGTTTCCAGAGCACAAACAGCACAGGTTAATTGAAAATGTCTGGATAAACCTGAATATTCATAATCTGCCTCACAGACACCAAAAACCAGCTCATTCTTGGCATAAGAGGACTGCAACATAATGAAATTTTGCATACTGTTACAGGAAGGTGCAGCATTTTCAATACTTATATGTGACTCACATTACCAAACCCAACTTCCTCTTTACTTTACCAACATTGGTATGGTTAACAACCGAAGAAAATTCTGAACTGACTGATGATTGGAAATTTATTGATAATGTGATGTACAGATTTTTCATGCATACTACTTTTATAGTACATGATTTTGATTTATGTTACTAAATTCAACCGCTGTTACATTAAAAGTCATGCTTCCATGGGCAATGCAACCAGTGCAGTCACACCATAAGCAGATTTTTTTTTTTTTTAATTTAGAAAAGCAACTTGTAGCAAATCTACAAATGGAAAATTTTTTTAGAATTTAGAAGAAACACTGCCAGAATTCATGCATAGTAAAATTTATAGAATTTAGAGAAGTGCTGGACAGCAGAATTTAAAGACTCGCAAATACCGCACTTGGAGAAAAAATGGTTAGCTTTGATCCTGATAATGCCACTGATATTACAGCCAAAATTTTCCACTGGTAGATATCCCAATACTTGTGGCCAGATAGCGCACTTTAGATAGTATAAAATTGACTGTGACCAAATAGCATAAAATTAATCTGGGAAACAAAAACAAAACAAAATCATAGGATACTTATAATACAGATATTTAAGTCACACTACAGAGCATACCTAAAAACAAGAGATCCTTTTCAGATCACATCAGATAGCCTATTTGTATAATATTTGGTACTAGCAATAATAGCTTAATACTTATGATTAAGAACAGGTACCATATATACCTGCGCATAAGTCGATCCCCCCCCCGACTTTTGAGAAAAATAAATTTGCCACTGCTGATAAACAGCATGCCAATGTACTTGATAAAATTACACTCGCACTTTAGCAAATTTTTGCTTATTTCCATTTTAGCACATGATAAGCACGATGCAGTCGAAACATATCCCAAATCAAAAAGGAAGGTTTCCTTAAAATTACATATGGTTTTTAAAACCATAGATTTTGAAACCAATCAGTCATTAGGGTGTTGTCCATTCAACCATTTTTCTGGAAGCAAACATGAACACATGCTGGAAATGCTGTCAAATGCTGCACAAACAAATTTAATAAAAAACTAATAAATAAAATGGAAAGAATAAATAATTTTTTTTTTTCTGTACGAACGATAACGATATATGTATGTGTGTGTGTGATTATGGCAAAGCCTCAAGGGCTATCTGCCTAAAGGGAGGGATGCCTTTCGTGGAGGACTTTCTAAGGGGAACTGGCTCATATACACGTTACACATGGGGAAAACCACGAAAACGCCCATGCAGCCAGCCCATTCACGGGATTCGAACCTCGGACCAAACTACCAGTGTTCAGCGACTTTACCGCTCGGCCGCTGGTGGGCCTAACGATATATGTAATAATCAAGTTTGCTGATGTGTCATCGATCAGTGACGGCAGATCTTCTTTTCTTTTCTTTTTTTTCTTTTTAAAGGTTTTGCGTATAAGTCGACCCCCTACTTCAAAGTTTGATTTTTTTCCTTAAAATTGTCAACTTATACAGCATTTAAACTAAAAATTACCTTGTCATAGACATTAGTCAAATGTGAAAAGGACAATTTTATTATTTGTCACTCACTGTATTAACAATGGGTGGAGATTAAAAAATCATGCAATCTTTTTCAAATTACTTTTTTTACTTAATTATTATTTCATCATAAAAGTGATAAGATGGCATGAAGGATCACAGGAATTACTGTAACAGAAAGTTACAAAAAAACATTTTGATAAACAATATTGTTTGTGCTTGAATGTTCAATTCATTGTTAAAGAAAAAATTAAATCATGAATCATAAATTAATCGTAAAGAATTATGAGTTATCAGTAAAGAAAATTCACTGTCTCTTATAACAGTAATGATAATCTCCCTAGAGAATATTTTTAAAAGCTACACTAATTCAAAACCAAGAAACAGGCTCCACATATGCATATTGTGTAAAGATGATCAAATCAAAATAGTTTAGAATTTGTAGAATGAAAGATTATATTTGTTTCTTTCTTACTTAGAGATTACCATTACCCTAAGACAGATTCTGTGCTAATGCTGATAAAGCATCACAGGAATTACTGTAACAGAAAGTTACAAAAAAACATTTTGATAAACAATATTGTTTGTGCTTGAATGTTCAATTCATTGTTAAAGAAAAAATTAAATCATGAATCATAAATTAATCGTAAAGAATTATGAGTTATCAGTAAAGAAAATTCACTGTCTCTTATAACAGTAATGATAATCTACCTAGAGAATATTTTTAAAAGCTACACTAATTCAAAACCAAGAAACAGGCTCCACATATGCATATTGTGTAAAGATGATCAAATCAAAATAGTTTAGAATTTGTAGAATGAAAGATTATATTTGTTTCTTTCTTACTTAGAGATTACCATTACCCTAAGACAGATTCTGTGCTAATGCTGATAAAGCAAGCAAGCATCTCCAATAAAACCCAAATTTATCTACTCTTCGCACAAATTTTTAAAAAATTTTGAAAACTTAAATGATGCCATGGATCTATTATACTCATACCTTTTTAAAAAGACCACAACTGCTAACTATAAGGTATTCAACAATATGTTGACAAACTTAGCATACATCAGATAAATGCTCACAATTAGATTATAAAGCTCATTTTACTTTTTGCCATGAATACACATTTTAAAATGACACTTTTAAGAGCATATACGAAGGCTCCTACCGATATGAAATTGACAATTTTAACTGATAACTATTTTACAAAAGCGTAAAAGCGTAACTGCCAACACTTTTTTTTACTACAAAGATACACTTTTACAGCACACACAAAGGCTCCTACTGATTTGAAATTGACAAGTTTTAATTGATATATATTCTACAAAAGCACAAATTGCTAATGTTTTTTCGTTACAAAGATACAGCAAATATGTAAAAACAATTTTTAAAAAAAGGTATGAGTTTTTTTAAAATAAGAAAAACATTCACTTTATATGGTATAGTAAGCATTTAATAAGTTTAATACTGTCTTCAAAATAAATAATACCTGCAAGGTAACAAAAATCATATTGATTTTTGCCATATCTACTCTTGAAGCTGAATTTTTACTGATTGTCATCAACTAATTAATGTTTTGTTCAAGAGATAAACATAAGAATGCATATACATATATATTTTCATTAAAGCATGGTCAGGATTGTTTTATACATTTTGAAATGCTATAACATGAAAATAATTTTTAAGCAAATGCCAAAGTACATTCATTGTATATGGATAATTAATGGGGTAGTAACATATTTATCTCATTTTTCCACTTCCCTTAACCATTATACAATTAAAGCGGATAAAATTCCTCATTTTAAAACTTAGATCCGAGCTGCTTTATTGTGATCAATATGCCCTATAGTAATACAAATAACAGACATTTTTCTTACTATCCTTTCTTTATTATGAAAAAGAGATCCTTGTTACCTTGCATCATGTATAGGGTTGGTGCTGCAGATGATTTAACAAACAGAAAATGGTTATGGAGATAAATAAAAGAAATTTTCATGTCAAAGATACATTTTGCGCTGTATGACCTGTCACCACAGCTGTGGATAAAATGAAACGATGATTAATAGCACCTCTCATTTGATAACTAGTGAGAATGATGAGACACTTAATATTAATACCATTATGGTTTTGAGTCATATATGAAAGACTGGAAGCTCATTATTTTGGTACTACACTGCTGGCCATTAAAATTGCAACATGAGGAAGGAATGATCTGACGAACGTCAAAGGAAGAAGTTGGAATGTGCAAATCATTAGTATTTCAGCACATTTAGACGATGCAGGAGGGAGAAAAGACATCTGAAGCACAGCATAAAAGAAAAGTTATGTAGTGGATTTCTCATTCGGAAAGTGCTTTGTAAGGTTGGAGTTTGCTCAGAATATCATGTTATCCTCGGATAAGAAGAGGAAATGCTTACCTGCAAGTTTCGAAATTCGATAGAGGCAGGATCGTTGCCTGTCAAGAGTGTAGATTATCGTTCTGTGATATCACCGGTTGCACTGGTCGACATCCAACCACTCTCATGCGAATATGGAATCAATAAAGTGCTGAGGATCATACTGAACAGCATGCAGGATCTCAATGCCCTCCCATGACTAATGCCAGAAAGAACAGACATATTGTGAGGTAAGCCCTGCAAAACTGTATGACCACATCACGGACCATTAGTCAGGAAATGGGCAAGTTTGTAGCACGCCCAGTATCAGCTCATAAGGTGCGTTGACGTTATCAGCAGCGTGGACTATCAGGAGGGTGACCATTACTTCGCTTCCTTTGACAAAGTAGCATAGAGACAGACAGCGACAGGTGCACCAAATGACAAAGCTGGCTACAGGAGTGGCACAATGTCACCTTTCCAAATGAGTGCCGGTTCTATGTGCAGTATTTTGATGACCGTATACGTGTCTGGAGGGTCCCAGGAGCCTGCATGTCATCTGCTTGCATCTGATATCGACATAGAGGTTCTGCACCTGGTGTGACGGCTTGGGCAGCCATTTGGTACACGACACGCACATCTCTAGTTCGGATGGATGATAATTTCAATGCAGATGGGTACATTTCTGACTTTTTACGTCCAGTGGTTGTGCCCTATCTTCAAGACCCCTAAACAGTATATTCCATATATTCCTAAGCAATATATAGTAAAGATAATGCAAGACCACATGTTGCATGTCATGTTCGGACCTTCCTCGATACACAGGGTATTTGATTGCTACCCTGGCCTGCACAGTCTCCAGATCTGTCACCCACTGAAAACGTTTGGTCATGGCTAAATGAGAGACTGGCCCACCACCTCTCTCCAGCTAATACAATTGATGAAATGTGGCATAGACATGAAGCAGCATGGAATGAGTTGTCCATTTCTGTATTCTCAGCTCCATGCCTAATGGTTTAAAGGCCGTTTTAGCTGCCCGGTATGGCAGCTGTTTCTACTAAGTTTGCAACCCTGTAAACCTCCAATGTGCGTACATATTTAATCATTTTGTCTTCATACCACACTGTTTACATGCAATCTTTTTCGCATTTGCTTTCCTTCATGGTGTTGCAATTTTAATGGCCAGCATTGCACATTAATTGAATAATCAAAAATTTAGTGTTATTTGTCTGTGCAAGGTTTCATTACTTAAATGCAATGAAAATTAGTTTTTCCTCAAACAACTCATCACTGGAAATGAAAAGTAGACTTTACAATGTTAGTAAAAAAAAAAAAAAAAAAAAAAAAGGAAGAAAGTCATTATGGAGGATTTTTTTTAAGGAACACTGGCTTGTATTTATGCTTCACCTATGGATAGCCATGAAAACAATTTAGTTTTTTCCAGTACAAAGTAAATTTCATATAGCACATAAAACCCAATCAAAAACCAAACTATTATTAATGTCCTATGGTTTTTTTTCCACACTGTCGTTGATCTGTATTAATAGCACTAAATAGATGGAAATATGTAAAACTCATTAAGTCATTATATATGGACGTTGAATCCATGAAACAAAATAAGGACAGAAAAGTCAAAACTCATGGACTGCACTGCATAAAAAAATTCACACTATAGGCTGACTTTTACAGATGATGTCGATTTTAAAACTTAATTTTAAAAGGTTTCATACTTTGGCTGTAGTAGCCGCCCAAGCAGTATACTGGGTATGGGAGTCAACTGCGATACTGAAGAGCACGGGTTCGAATGCCGGAGAAGGCATGGATGTAAATTGTCTGTCCCCTCATAGGAGGCAATGGTGGCCACCTAATAGGAGCCTCCATAGTAAAATGGTCACCACTTCTGGCCTTAGAAGTCGCCAATGCTGATAAGGCAAGTGCCTGCCATTCGAAGGGGGTAACTTTGGCTGTAGTCACACATTCACACAAAAAAACAGTCTCTAAAAATATATAAACAAATACTACGAAACTCAATAACTAATTCTTGATGCTTATCAGAACAAAAAGAGGAAAAATATTGTGTTAGAAGTATTTATCAGTAAAAGAGCAGTAGAATGTTTATTAAACATTAAACAACACTTTAAAGAAATTTAAGGAATCATCTTTAAAACAGCAAAAGATCTGATCACAGAAATCAAGAAAAATTAAAAGACTGAAATTCTAAAATTATATGCATAAAATCAATGATCCCTTTCAACTTAAATACTACAATAACCTTATTACAGAATGTACGCAATTCATTCATTGTCTGTCTGGCAGTTTAGTCTCCTATGTGTCATCTTTTAAGTGCCCCAAAATGGTTAATTTCTAGCATTCTAATATGATGAACTAATTACTGATTCAAATTACTTGTTATCCCATACATTCGGTAATAAATATTTTCCATGATTATCATTAATACAATAATTATTTGTTCTATCTCAGATAGAAAAAATAATTTAGAATTGCAGAACAATATAAGAAATTTCACATATTTAACTACAAATATTTTTTGCTCTTTTCAATCTATGCAAAATTTATAAATTATTATTTCCAAGTATGATCATTTTAAAATTACAATGCTGTTAAATCCAAATTCTAAAATTATTATGGCCTATGAAACTGCAAAGCTTCACTACATCAAATCTCACACAATTAGCACCAGCTCAAAATTTTTTTTCTTTCCATAAAGCCATTTACATGACACACACTAAGTTCTGCATTCCAATCTGAAATTTATGAACATTATGAACTAATGTTTGTAACTTACATAATTTTAACTCATATCATAATTTTAATTCCAAAATAAGCATTTTATGTACAGAGTAATAGAAAAGATACAACAGATCAACTTAAAATTGCATGATATGCAAATAATCATGAAAGGCAATAAATTAATAGCAGTACACATATATGCCATTTATGTACCTCAGAAATACTGATTGGAAGCACTGTACATGGGTAGAACAAAGAGCTACTGTTAAGTTTCGGATTTGTGTTTTTCATTGCTCCTGTGCATAGGCAGCTTAAACTAGATCCTGTTAAGAAATATGGCTGCCATAAAAAAGATTTCCAACATTAACGGCTAGAAATCTATGGCATATTGAAACTGAAAACTACCTTTTGAGAAACTAACATTTGTGTTAAGATAGACTATTTGCATAGTGATGCAAACATGAGGAAAAATGGACTCAATGAAGTGAAAAATCACAACAGCTGAATCATATGAAAGACCATGATAATGGACATACTATATGCATAGTTAATTACTGGACAGTACTGCCACAACTCAAGTATTAGAAAAACTTGATGTACTGCAAAGCAACCAGTTACTGCACATATAGTTGAACACTGACATACCACTGGGAAATTTTTGCCAGGTACCCATTACTTCAGAATGCATATCATAGGTCTCTGAGACTGCTATGAGACCCTAGACTATTGCATATGATGGGATCAATGACATATAAAATTTTCATATGAATCCCCTCTGTAGCACCATGATGCCATCCAACGGTAGAACAGGGACAGACAGAGTAAGTCCCACATTACATATCAGAGTACCAATCCATCATCTAGCATTATGGTATAAGATGCCACTGGTTTCCAATTCTCACTGCACCGGATAACCACCATTACATATCTGAAGTGTAACAGCCTGTTGTTCTTTTTCAGGCCATGCATTCACTAGATGTATCACCTAATAAATGCATCTGGTCATGATAGCACAGCACAGACCAATCTTAGCTACAGCAGATGAAACCTGATAACATACCGAAACTACCGAGTTGCATACCTCAAATACATAATGAACATAATTTCCCTTCTGTACTGGGATACAGAACGGCAGTTACCACCACTTACAGTGGCAATGCACTACACTGACTTCTTTACATTACACATGTCAAACTAAGCAGCAATTATTTCTTTTTCATATAAAATAATATCTGTATTAAACATAAGGAGTTCATGGCTTTCTTGTTACATAATATTGCACTTTTTCGTATGTGTATTTGTATATGCCACGAAAAAGTGAGCACCAGTAAGCCTAGCTGAATGTTACAATATTTAATTCTACAATTCTTCCTAATTCAAAGCAAAAGGATCAAATTACAAACACAAACAAATTCCTAATTCAAGACAAAAGGACAAATTGCAAGAAAAAATTATGAAGATAAACAGGAAGACAAGGAATGACAAACTGTCCGCATTTCAAGTTTTGTCATCCTATAAATTAAATGCCATCAAATTAAGCTAGAGTTAGTTAGTAGGTTCACTTTTACTTATTTCCTACTTTTAATCCTACAGCAGCTCTGCACACAATATTTTTTTTAAGATATTAATATGTCTTTCATTTACTTTTATATATATTGTTACCAATTTGGTATTTAAAAAGCTAATGTTAGTTCAATTACAAATTAAATGATTTTATTTCTCGCGCAGTGCAGTGCGTGACGAATATTAAAAGAAAGCTAAGCCGTAAAATTGAAATTACAAGAGCGCATGCATTAAATAAATAAATATCTCTTTTTGATCTCGAGAAAGTACTGGAAAATTCTAGCGCGTGATTTTAAAATCTTATAAAAGGAGGAAAACATCTCAGTTTGTAGTAGTTGCTTAGTTTGTTGTTGTTTAGAAAACTGCTCTTGTTGATTGTAGCGAATTCGCGGATTAGCGTTCTTTAGCTGTTTTTAATTGCGTTCTATTGGACATTTGAGTAGTTAAAAGATAACTACTGTGAGATATTGTAATACTGCATGATAATTTGAGAAAATTTAAGCATTTTTGTTGTGATAATAATAAATTTTTTTTGTTCATTTTTCATCGGACTTGTGCATTCATTTCATAACGAACCCGTACGCACGCAACAATTTTTGGTGGCAGCGGTGGGATTTGAATGCCAATAACAAGAGCGATGGAAGAGCAATTAAGGCAGTTAATATCAGCCTTTGCCTCATTTAAAGAAGAAATTAAAGAGGAAATGAAATTGGGCCAGGAATCCGTTAAGGAAGAAATGAAATTGGGCCAGGAATCCGTTAAGGACGAAATGAAAGCCGTTCAAGCTGGTCAAGAAGAAATGAAAAGAGAAATTACTTGCATAATAGAAAATAAATTTGAAGCTATGGAAGGCAGAATTGACGCAGTTGAAAATAAAGTTGGACATATTGAAGAAAAGGTTTCTTCCGTAAAAGATCATATTGAAGAAAGAGTTTCTTCGGTGAAAGAAGAAATAGAAGAAAGAGTTTCTTCTGTAAAAGAACATATAGAAGGGAGAGTTTCTGCTGTGGAGGAACGAATTGAAGGAAGAGTTTGTGCCGTCCAACACCAAATCGAACAACAAATTGATGAGAGAGTTTCTGCAGTTGCCAAAGAAATGGATACTTTAAAGAAATTCGTAGCGTCAGCAGGGAGCAGGAGTGATGATTTTAAATTCTTACCAATGCCTGCTCGTCCACCTCTGAAGCTATCCACATATGATGGGAAGACCTCCTGGCAGGTGTATAAGACACAATTTTCTATCGTGGCGGATGCGAATGGATGGGATTCCCAAGCTAAGGCCTGTCATCTCGCCGCTTCTCTAAGAGCCGACGCAGCGGATATCCTTCAGACTCTTCCCGAAAACAAAAGGTTAGATTTCGAAGCTCTATCCGGCGCTTTGGAGCTGCGCTTCGGCGGGAAATGTTTAAAAGACTACAGCAGGCTCCAATTAAAATCTCGTCAACAGCAGCCTACCGAAACACTTCAGGAGCTCGCCGCGGATGTTGAAAGGCTGTCCCATCTCGCCTTTTCGGAATGCCCGACAGAAACAAGGGAAATCCTGTCCTTACAATACTTTATCGACGGCATCTGAGATACTGAAATACAGAAAGCTCTTCGAATGGCAGATGTAAAGGACATAAAAAGCGCTCTGTCGTACGCCATGAAGTTCGAGGCAGCCCAGCAAGCAACTAGTAGAGATCGCTACCCAGTTAGAGCTGTGCGAGTCCATGAGCCAGTGGATCAACTGATGGCTCGTTTAGATGAATTAGCCAGACAAGTCGAAGATTTGATACGGAGTAGGAGCGAGAAGAAAGTGGCTCTAAGGTGTTGGAGATGTGGTAGTGAAGGTCACCTAAGACGGAATTGCAGAACACCCCAGGGTACGGAATATAAAGCAGATGATTTTACCAGACAAGTCAATGGCTTGAGACGGAACAGAAGTGAAAAGAAACTAATTCTAAAGTGCTGGAACTGTGGAGTTGAAGGCCACATACGAAGAAACTGTAGAACACCCCGAGGTACGGAAAATAAGACCATTTCCCAGCAACAACGCAGTAAACAAATTAGTGACCATATCGAGGAACGGAGGTTGCCAGATAGTGAAAAACCTTGTTTTAAAGCTCTTAAAATTTATACAGTGAGTGGCAACAATAACGGGCTGTCCATCAATGGGAATATCGATGGAGTTCCTTGCAGTATGATCATTGACACAGGAGCTAATGTTACCATCATTAGGAAAGATTTAGCTGAACAATTTAAAGATAAACTTATTTGGACGCCATCCTGTGTTACCCTTCAGACTGCGTCTGGTGACAAGATCGACATAACTGGGAAGTTAAACGTAAACATCACGTTTGGAAGTGCCGCCTACCATCACACGGCATATGTGGCGGATATTACAGATCCATGCATACTCGGATTGGACTTTTTAAGGAAATACAATTTTTCCTTAGACTTGAAAAACAACAAACTGCTTTCAGGATCTAAAGACATGACTATCCATCCTAAGAAGGGATCAATCACCTGGAAATGCCGACGCTTTGTCTGAAAGAACCAGCTCGAGAAACAGCCGAAATCATGCTAGGTTCGAAAAGAAACACCAGACTACCAGCTATTCTCCATCTCAGATGCTCTTCGGTCGAGACCTTCGTCTGCCTTGTGACCGCCTGTTTCATCGCCGTACGGATGCGCCTTCATCGCCTGAGGAACACATCCAAGATGTCAAGGCCCATTTTGAAGTGATGCACCGTTCCGCTCGAAAGCGAGTGAACTTGGCGACGGAGAAAGTGAAGACCAGATGCGACACAAGAGCTACTAGACAGAGATCCAACAAAGGAGACAAGGTGTGGTTTTGGAACCCAATTCAACGAAAAAGACTGAGCCCTAAATTACAGTCACCTTCGGATGGTCCATACACAGTGCTGAACACGAATGACGTCGTGGTTCGGATGCGTGAGTCTTCGAACTCTTACGAAAGGTTAGCTCATTACTATGGCCATAGTACGTAATGTAAATAATTGTAAATAGTATCAGACCATGGTCTTTTTTGTTTTTAAATGTGTATTTGATTTGTTTTATGTATTGCATTTATTCTTCATGTTGTTTATTATTGTAATGTAATGCTTATTAATGCATTTATGCCACAGTTGTAAGTTTAGCTTCCTGTCCAGGGATTGTACTGCCCGGGATGTGCAGTCCTTGGGAAGGGGGCAGTGTTACGAATTTGGTATTTAAAAAGCTAATGTTAGTTCAATTACAAATTAAATGATTTTATTTCTCGCGCAGTGCAGCGCGTGACGAATATTAAAAGAAAGCTAAGCCGTAAAATTGAAATTACAAGAGCGCGTGCATTAAATAAATAAATATCTCTTTTTGATTTCGAGAAAGTACTGGAAAATTCTAGCGCGTGATTTTAAAATCTTATAAAAGGAGGAAAACATCTCAGTTTGTAGTAGTTGCTTAGTTTGTTGTTGTTTAGAAAACTGCTCTTGTTGATTGTAGCGAATTCGCGGATTAGCGTTCTTTAGCTGTTTTTAATTGCGTTCTATTGGACATTTGAGTAGTTAATACTGTGAGATATTGTAATACTGCATGATAATTTGAGAAAATTTAAGCATTTTTGTTGTGATAATAATAAATTTTTTTTGTTCATTTTTCATCGGACTTGTGCATTCATTTCATAACGAACCCGTACGCACGCAACAATATAAATAATTAAAGAAAGGAGAACAAATTAAAAAAGACCTTTGTGGTCAAGAACTTTTGTGCATTGAGCTGCAAAATTTAGAAAACAAGTTAAAAGAATAGTCTTAGTGCTTCCGCTAAAAAGTAGCTTAGATACTGCTGTTACAGTGAAACAAATTTTAACATACGGAAAATAAAGTGCAATTAAGTGTAAACATTATTATCACTAGAATATTTACAAATAAAATTCAAATCTAATTGTAAGTGAAATGTTGATCAAGGTAAGGCAAACTTTAAACAATAGAATAAAAGTGTGATATAAGACTTAAGCAAAAATACAAAAACAAAAAAGCGGTAAATGGTAAATTAGCCCAATTCGAATCTCATTACCGACCCTTCAGGGGAAATTATATAATGATATTCGAATCCAGCTAATTCCATAATGCATTTCGTCGAAACAGACAACTGAAACTATACACGAAACTCTTCTTGAATATTAACTGAAAAAACTTAGTTAAAAACTTTAGTGTCAATTCTCTGTTCCATTTCCTGACGCGTCTGCTTGAAAAAACACATTAAGGTGTAAGAAAAACTATACATAATGGCCTGGTTAGGTAAATGTACAAAATAAAATAAATAGCGATTTGCTATTAGTAAAAAAATACAAGATTTTTAGGAAGGACCTACTAGCTTGTAGAGTTTAAACCTTGTGAACGTAGTTAAGAAATTAAAATAAAAAGCGAAGAAGACTATATATATATATACACACTATATATATAAATTTTTAAAAAGTTAAATTATAAACAAATAGCCAAATTTTTTTCAAATAAATTTTAAACAAAATTTTAAACAAAAATTATTTTTTAAATAATAAATAAAAATACATTATAATAAATAAAAAATATATAAATCGATGAAAATTTAGCAGGTGAATGAACAGTCAATATTTGAGACTGAGATCTGAATGAATATTAATTTTTAGACCTAAAAATTCAAACAGCAGAAAATACATGAAAATTAAAAATGAATACAATTGTTTTATCAATGTTAGACCTGAACATCGTCAGGATGTATGTGAGCTTAACACTGATACAATTACCATACCCAGTCTACTAGATATGTTTCTGTTCATCCCAAATTAGCATAGGATTCAAAATTAATTATTTTAAAATTATTTGTACCTCTAAAATTTAAAAAACGCTACCCCTACATACCCAGCCTGCTAAAAAAATGTAAATACAATAGTATAAACAACATTCAAAATAAAAATTCAAGGCATCAAAAAATACCTGTTGGATCACATGTATAAAAGTGAACAAAACTTCTCGCAAGAAAACAATAAACAATTGTGTAAGTGCCTACTGAAATATAAACAATCTGGAATTATAACAATGTTAAAAATTGGCATCAAAATACAAAAATACAATTACAAAAAAAGGCGAAGAATTAATTAAAATTTATCAAGCAGTAGCTACTTCTAAATGACTGCTGAAAAGAATGTAGGCGGAAAGTCAGAGTAAGGTTATTATAGACGACAATAAAAATACTTTCTCACCCATTCACCTCATTCCTCCTCGCGGTTTAAAAAATTGGCTTTATTATGTAAAAGAATATTTATAGTCTGTAGAGGAAGCCAGCTTTTTTTCAGTAGTTTCTTAAAAATAATTAGGAATTTGATTATTGCCCACTTACTTGTGAAAGTAATAAAATTTCCTGTTGCTATTGCTCAACTTATGTGCAAATATTATTGATACAAACTAATTGATAATAAATAGTATTTTCTACAGCCTTTTTGAGATGTTACTGCTCCATTTAATTAACTTAATTGAATAAAAGTTAATCTCACTTCTTGATAATTAAAAATGCCAAGATTCAGAAAATTAACAGTCAGGTTTGCTCCGAGTTAGTGTTACTAAGATACGAAAAGCAAATACTGCTAGACTGGATATGATTAAAATTGTTGAAAGTAACAAAAAAGAAAGTAATGCGAGTGAAAGAAATCTGGGTCAGATAAGGTAACTGTATCAATAGGCTTACCTACTGACAATGCTCGGATCTGACAGTGATAAAATGACCATACCAATTTCAATTTTGATGTATTTTTGAATTTTTTAGAGTTAAAAATTTAAAACATAATGTTCGTTCAGATGTCACTCTCAGCCAAAGACTACTGACTATTATTCATTCAACTTTTAAATTTGCATCTATTTTTATATTTTTCGTTTCATACAATAATTACTTTTGTTTGCAATTTATTATTTAAAAAAAAATACTTATTTGATTATAACTTAACATGTTTAAGTAATTTATGTCAATCTTAGCAGCAAATGCACAGGGTTCTAGGTTTGACAGTCATTCTTGCAATTTGCTTTTTTCAATTTTATATTAGTTTGTATCTGAGTAAGCAACTTAATATATTCTTTTATTATTATCTATTACTCTTATTTTAATAATTCAAGGACTTTCCGATTTTGAATTAATCTATTACTTTCAGGCAAAACTGAGGTTTCAAGTTTTTCCTTCGTAAATCTTGACTGTAATTAAGGTTAGCTCCCTTTTTACTTTTATCATCTTGCTGATTTGAAATATAGGAATGTAAAAATTCCAATTGTTTAACATACAGACAGACATAATGCCCCACCAGCTAATCCAACTTGGTGAGAAAAAGCAGTCTGAAAAACATCTAATTGTATTTACTCTATTACTTGTAACAAATGTAGTAAGGTTTGTATAGGACAGACTAAAAACAATCAAGAATAAACAACTACAGATCTCGCATTAAAATGAATTGCTTGCATCAGCTCATACTTTTCAGGCCACAGTAGAAATAGAACATTTTAAAACACACAGTTTCACTGATATTTCAATTAAAATTTTAGATTTTATTCCTAATCTAAAAATTAGGCTTTTCAGAAAATCTGCACATTTTAAAAAACAGGGACTTAACACTTATCTTAATAAATGTACTTTATATTTTAATCATACTACTTATGGAAGATTTAATATTTTCAGTAAAAACGCTCTTAGAAGAACTAGATGAGGCAAAAAGACTACAAACAAAATACTAGTGGTTAATGTTAATAAACTTCAACTTAAGTTCATTAATTTATTTAATACTGAGATTTCACTTTAAAAAGTGTCACATTACTGCACACATTTACATTATCACAACTTCAATAGTACTTCATAGGTACTTTCAATAATTTTTCTGATATTAAAGACTTTGTATTAGATTTTATTATACTTAAATTTCAAAGTAACAGAAAGATGATGACCATGAATTTCTCTCTTATTAACTTTCTACATCTTGCCTTCAATAGAATAAATTTAAAAAAAAGGTTTAAAACATCACAATATCTTTTCCCACAACAGATTCCAGGACTCATGTCTGTTTCAACTACCCCCCCCCCCAAAAAAAAAAAAAAAAAAAAAAAAAAAAAAAAAAAAAAAAAAAAAAAACGGCTTTCCAACCATCAGGAACTGAACTGAAGAGCAACTTGATACTGCAATGATGTAGTTCCCCCCCCCTTCTTGTATGGATTCTCCCAATAAACACATTATTACTGGTAATTTTGATATAGTTGGAAGATTATTTTTTAAGGCAGCTTATGAAACAGAGTACTAAATTTACGACAGTTAGTTGGCTCAGTTAATAAGTCATTATGCATTAAAAATGTTGAAGATAATACAGATGACTTCATTTTAAGAACCAGCTTCAAGCTTTGCCTACCTACTCAAACCTTTATGGAATGGAAACATATATTAAACAATGGCAAAATAGCACTGTCTAAGCAGCAAAGTTCTGAAAGTTTTTACCTCTTGCAAGAACTCAAAAAAAATTTCTACTCTTAGGGCTAAATTTTTTATAACTAAAAACAAAGTCGGTAATAATTTCAGCATCATTTGTAACAGCTCTCTTGATGAAAGCGAACTTAAACAAGCAGTTACTTATGGTGTTGCTAAAAGTAACAAAAGAGCAATTATTAATAATAAACATCATGCTTTCCACAGAACACTAAAATTATTTCTTAATTCTGATTTCAGTAGATTTTCTAACTTATATGCACTGCTTAAGTTCCAAAAGAGCTCAGTCAACTTCAGATTTATTCCTAATGGCACGAGGAACTATAAGGAGGGATATGACTACATTTTTTTCTCTTAAATTCAAGCAGATTTGTAAACTTAATTTAAAAAATGTAAACAAAGAAAAACACTTCAATTGCATCATTTATAACAACCATCATGTGATTAAAATTGTAAAAGAGCAATATACTTAATATCAATTGCTATGACTTTGGGAACCTTTATACACCACAGCCAATGAAAAAAATTTATACCAGTCTATTAGAATTACCAATGTTACAGATACGTAAAAGTTTAGATACTATTACCTGGAAGGTATATCTCCACTGCTCTCTTTTTCACAATTACATTTAGTTCCGAGATACTACTTTTCTGCAAATTAATGGCATCTTTATGGGAATGAATTATTCTACTCAAATATGTAACCTTTACTTATTTACTAAAAAGTAGAGATTTCTATAGATATATTGATGATATCATTCTTTCAACAATTTTAACTTCATCAAATCTAGCAATATTTAGCCTTCCTGTCTTAAACTTAAGACAAACTGAGATTCATCAGTTTGACCAGCTGTCGATTTTCTGGATCTTAACATTTTTAATTACCAAAAGAAGTCACATTACTTGACAAAAGAGATTTCGACTTTAATTCTATTAAGCTACTTAATCGGAACAGTACATCTCCAAAAAGGTTATAGGAAATACTATTTATAATCAACTAGCTTGTATAAAAGATATTTTAAGGGAAGTCAACATACCAGAAATTCTATTGCTTTCACAAACATTCGCCAATAATCAAGTTAATAAATATGTTTAAAAATAATTAAAACTGAAAAAAAGCTGGCATCATCTATGAACTGCGATTTTTTTTTTAACATAATGAAGCCCTTTTTTAAAGGAAGAATGAGGTGAATGGGTGAGGAACTACTTTTAGTACGTAAAATTTGTAAAATATGTAATTTACTGTAAATTTGTATTTTTATTTCTACCATTATGGCTGTAACTTTGACTAATGGGGACATTTCAAATTTTCTGAAAGTTGCCACTGCAGCCAAAATAACACAAAGAGCTGTTAGTCTGTTCTATTTTTCTTTTTCTTAATTTTTGCCAGATTCTGAATTCCATTTTTTAAAGTTTTTCTTTAAGTTTTTATAGCAACTATTTCATTAATATTATTTGGCGAGATTAAAGGCTGCTCTGAGTTCAGATAATTTTCCCATCCACATTCTTTCCAACATTCATTTAGAAGTACCTACTGCTTGAGTAAGTTTTAATTGATTCATATGATTTTTGTAATTAGACTGAAATATTGATTAACAAATTTGCTGCCGATCAGCATTAAGTTTTGAAAATATGTGCTAGTACTGGCATGGAGTGAAGGTTAGAAACTAGTTGTCAATGTATGTAGTTTGGAATGAAGACAAAGTTCCATTTCATGCAAAGACCATACACGAATAACATTCAGAAATTAGTTTGTAGGAATATCATTGTAACTGTCTTATAACATATTTATTTATAATATATATATATATATATATATTTGTTTGTGGCATAGTTTCATTCAAAAATAATGCATATTATTGTTACTAATTTTGATTCATTTTTAAATACCTTGTGCCAGGGTTCATGCAGCATTGCAAAAATAAATTTACCTTTAGTGCCAATCACACACTGGTGTGCAGTCATAAAATTCTATGCTTAAAGGCTTAGCAATCAATATGGTAGACATAATAATCTTTTGTTACCTCTTTTAAATCATATTTCTCATAAAGTTGGCATATGGGTACAATCTATTTCTATCACACAGCATTAACTATCAACATAACCTCACATGACCAGCAGTGAAAGTGTTAATGTTTATTGAATTCCAGATTTTTTATACTTAATTTTATGACTGCATTTACCACTTATATATTTACTGTGTTTATAGTTTTCCTGTAAAAAGTGTTGCTTTTGCCCACTTTGCCATTTTTATGCATACGACCCAACCGAAATTTTCTGATGCTTTGAATTTTCATTTTGAATGTAGTTTATACTATCGTATATATGCTTCTCTGGCTGGCCATATATGTAGGGATAGAGTCTTTAAATTTTCAGACATAAAAATAGTTTTTAAAAATGGTAAATATTACATTTTAAAGCCTCAGCCAATTTGGGATTAACAGAAACATATCTAATAGGCCAGGTATGATGATTGTATAGGTGTTATATCTACCTACCTCCTGACAATGTTCAGGTCTGGCAGTGAAAAAAATCAACATATTAATTTTTAATTTTCATTTATTTTAATCATGTAATTTATTAGTTCAAAAAAATTTGCATACGTGGTAATAATTTAACATTTTAAAGTAATGTACGTCAATTTTAGCAGCAAATGCACAAGATAATAATTCTCAAAGTCATTCTTGCAATTTGCTTTTGTCAGTTTTATATTAATTTGTGTGTTGTGTATGTGAGTGCACATGCATGTACATTTATATATGTGTGTGTGTTTACACAAGAAACAAAACCAAATGCTGGGTATTGGTGACTGGAAGAAAGCATTACTCATTGCAGAGTATCAGTAGCATGGCCATCACCTTGAATCTTGTTTGAAATTTTTAGCAGAGTATCAGTAACAAGAAACAGTACAAACAGAAATGGGAACAGCAGCAACATAACAAAATCCTTCCATCATTTATAATGCCAATCTCATTTGAGTCCCAGACTTCAGGACTACTTTAGATCAGATAGAAGGGAAAAAAGTAACAGGCACACAACAGCCAAATTGTGTCAACTTAGATACTTATTCCTTTTAAAAAATAAGGTATGAAAAAATTAAATGCAATATAAGGTATTTGAAAATTCTAAAAAATTTTAACTACAATTCTTGCATCACATACCTCCATTTTGATTTACAAAGTTCATCGACAAGTCACGATAGATACCATAATAATCATACTCTTCAACAAGTAGCACTTTCACCACTCAAGACCTAAATTTGAGTTAGATTCCTGCAATGACTGTTGAAATAGATGTTATTAGGTTTTTCAAATCATATTATACTTAGAAAGAAAATAACTATAATAATACTGAAATGCCATTAGCTTAAAACTTTTTTTTTAATGTGAAAGGGTATGTACAACAGACATTTCTCTGTCAATTAATGTAATTATCTTGCAATATCATTTTTATTAAAAGGCTTGTGTTACAATATGTAGTTTCCTATTAATACCTATAGTTAATAAAAATCAAAACTTCAATTTGTGTAAAACAACAAATAATTCTCACTGTGTTTTTTTGCACTGCAACTTTGTGAATGTAACCCCCCCAACCCCCCAAAAAATATCTTTGATAAACTACAAAAAATTTGATAATGCACTAATTATCAGGTTAGCGAGGGAATACTATATATTAGATTAAGCATAAATAGTTGCAAATCTCCGACTAATCTTGATGCAGAATAAAAAGTAATACAAAGCAAAAATTATGCAAATATTTTTCATGTGTATTATATAGAACTAAAGAAAAATCCAGCAACAATAACAACAAATGATGAAAGTTGGAATATATCATTTCTTCCTTTAAAAAATAAATTAAGAAAAAATCATAATAGCATAATGCAGATGACACATGCAAGCAGCAGGGAAAAGAAACTTTTACAAATTTACTACACATGCAACATAAGTGGCAAATGATAGAAATTCTTAATAAACAATTGTAAAAAGTTTCACACTTCTGTAGATGATATTGGAGCAGACAGTTTCTAGAAAGAGTAAACATGTAACATATAAATCATAATGAAAAATACACAGCATGCAAACAAGCTTTATATCAAACAAGTTTTGATTTAAAAAAATATAATAATATAACATCATATTAAATTTTCAAAGCCTATAACATGTAATAAGGGAAAAAAAAAAAAAAAAAAAAAAGAAACTGAACATACTATAAAATATCCCACTTACGAATCTAAAACTCAACCTTGAAATATATTTATTCATCAACAATTACCTAAAGCATTCAAACTTCCATTAACTACCAATCAGAGTTTAGCAATTATATTACTTAAAAACATGCTAGGGAAATCTATAATGCTTGAAATTAAATGAAATATCAACTCCCCTCCCAAAAAAATTCTCTCATTCATTAGTATCATCATGAAATACTATATGGTTCTCAGGAAAGAATAAACATCCTATAAATTATAAAATGCTAAAAATAGTCTTGCATTTAAAATTAGCATAGAAGTCAATTTAGTATATCAAAAGTAAGTCACTACTTCACTTTAATCATTGATTTAAGACACAAATATTGATGGTACAGTAGGAAGTAGTATCTACAATGACAAGCATTTTAATAAACAAGGCAAGTGCATTAAATTGGAAAAATGACACTGCAAAAAAATAAATGTAAGATTCTAGGCAAAATTCATCCGCCCTTTATAATATTTTTGCTTAGTGTCTCACTTTGAAGTTCAAAGTCATATACTAAACTAAAGAAATTTGGGTACTTCTTCGATATAGCGACCCCCGAGATTGAATCGCCAATCAACTAAGATTTCTTGCCAGAATCTGGCTACGAGTTCTGACACTTCACAAAACGATCATATATCAGCTTTGGGTGCATGTTTTTATACCTCGCCACGTAATCGTATATTATTAGCTGTTCTTACATTATTCCTTTCTGATGAGGTTTTTGAATTCACACTGTTTATTTTAAAATACATCCATTGCATTTTTTTTTTTTTTTGTGAATATCACATTAACATTCTTTAATTTACCAAGTAATGAGGAAGATGCCATATCATTTTTCAAGAAAGAGGTTTTTTACCTGATAAACGAGTATGCAAAAATGGCCACAACATGAAATTTTATGTTAACGATGAAACCACTTGGAGATGCAATGTTAAAAATTGCAAAAAGAAGAAGGGCCTCCACATTGAAAATTTGTTCAGTAGTTCCAGAATATTATTTGTCACTGCTATTAGATTTAGGAATTCTTGGGCAGAGGAGCTGATGTCCATGAAACTGTATAACAAACAACTTAATATGGGTGACAGCTCAATAAGTGCTGCAGTTGAACAGCTGAACAGGAGCTGCAGTTTACTGGAATAATTACATGAGAGAAAATAATAATAACAAAGATTTTTAAAAAACATGCTTATGAGTATTTTTGTAATATATAATCTGTTGTTTATTTTTACATTCACATTTCATGAGCATGGAGAAATTATAGTTGAAATCTCGGCACAAATCTAAAATCACTAAACATGATCGAAGCCGCTGTAACAAAGTACTAAAATTTGATTATCAAGTAATGCATCACAGAAATGCATAGTATTAAGCAATGCATCATGTAATGCGGAATAAGTAATCCACTTATAAATGGTTTTTGAATGGAAATGTTTAATTTAAAAATATGAGATTTAAAAGGAAACACTTAAAATACAGCAGTCCGGTATTAACTATGCTGCAGCTTCACCTTGTTAGTTGTGCGTTATTATAACACTTATTAAAATGATTAATTTACAGGTGTATTTCCTTTTCTTCTGTATTATCAGTCTTTATACCCTAAATTAAGTCATATATCAAAGATAAATTAGACTCTGTTACTTTAAAACAGATAAATATCTCAAATCAAGATCTCTCAAAGCAACTTATTGTCTCCTCTAGCTTCTCCAGTAATCATGGCAACATCTAAATATATATTCAAGATCCTATCTAAATATATTCAAGATCCTATCACTTTACTTCAATTTAACCATTTGCGCTACGACGAAACTCCACAGTTGCGGTGACATGCACTACAATATAACAAGCGGTAAAGTGTCTCATTTACGCCGCTTTGCATCTGCGAGTGCAATCCAGAGCTGTAACTCGAGAAATAAACAATCTCGTTGTTAGGCGACATGTGCACCACGTTATTTTCACTTTTGCGATAAATGCCTATCGATGTGGTGTTCATGTCGCATGCGGTTTGAGACAAAAGCATCTCGACATGCGTGGCATGTCTTTTTAGCGCAAGTGGTTAATGTGTTTCAGTTCTAGCTTAAGTCAAATTACATTACACAAAATTCTGAATTATTCCCGCAATCAAACATATTTCAAGACATCATATGTTTTCCACAAGAAAATAAATATCCCAAATTCTGTTCTTTTGATTCTATAGAAACATGTTAAACACATTTATAATGGCTATTAGAAAAATCTGGATTTATTATAAAGTCATATATTAAAATCTAATAGCAGTGTTCAAACAGCAAAATGTAAAGATTTCGTCCACTTAACAATTTTTCACGTAATGTATGAAATCAGAAAATTCAAGCAAGTACTACAATAAACTAACTTTACAACTCCCATTTATGCATAATAAATTGCCATATTTTATATCCATTTAAGCAGATATTCTTCTATATAATTAATCATGATTTTGACAAGGCTGTGAAGAATAAATTATTAGGCATTTAAGTTTAAATACCAGTTACATTTTTAAATAAGATCAAATTCTCATCAACTCTATTTTTAGAATGTTAAATAATTCAAATTAAAAGGCAAATTGCTTTATATACAATTGTGTTTTCTCAAAACTTTTGCCTTCTCAAGATTTGGAAAACCCTGAATTAGTAATTTATTTCTCAAGAATCTCATGCTTTTAAAAAATTGCTTCAGTTAAAAACTAAACAAGTCTGCACTGATGTATGTAATAATACATAGCACTAGAAACATAGTAACAGTAATAATATAACAGCAATGCTTCAAATGTTGATAACTTTTTAAATGATAGCAGGTTAAATAAATTTAAAACAAAGATTTTATGCTTTACTTTCTTGCAGCCCTTTAAAAACTGAGTAACAGTGAGATCAGGTGAAAGATAAATTAATCTTATTCTTCATGCGATAATAACACTTGTCAAGCTGTATGGATAAAAATACGCCATAGCATAAGGCAAGCGTCCAAATTTTTGGACAAACTCTGCTTAAGACATTCCTAACATTTACAGAGAAATATGCTTAAAAATAATAGGAAAGGGTGAAGTGCACAAAAAATCGTAGAATACAGAAACAGAAAATATTATTATATTTTACATTTATTCAATCAGTAGTTATATTACAAATATATAACAAGTTATGTTTTTCAGTTGCTGACAATTTTTACATAAAGCGTCTATTGCTTTATCTGCTAAACAGGTCCTGTGTTTAGATACAAAAATTCCAGAAATGGAAAAAATTTTCACATTTTGTGTTGACATTAATTTTATGCACTATGGTGTATTTCTCAGCATTTTCAAATCTCACAGTCATCTACAATATGTTTCTGGTATAGAAAGCTTCTCTAACTTCCCTACCCATACACTGACATCTACATCAAAAACAAACCCTTGCAGTCTTAATAAAACTCTGCAGCAGCATAAATATTATAACACTAACAAATATTTAGACAAAAAGCAACCTCAAGAGATGTAACTAGGCAACTGGTAGGTGTGTGAAATTTTATTTTACACTTCATCAGCACCTTCTCCAAAATCCTGGATAGATATGATTGCATTCAGTCGCAATACAAATCTTGCTTTTTAAAGCAATTTATGGTTATGCTTAATGTTATATCATTCTCTGAAGCTCATTCAAATCTCACATCATCAAAAAGTCTGAGCATAAATAAGAAAATCTTAGATTTCCTTCCTACATCATTCAGTATTTTTTCGATATTTTATTTTTAAGTACCGTAATTTCCGGAAGAAACGCTGCAGCGTTTACGTGTTTAAAACTTAAATTTTCAGCGTGTGCGGCATTTCTACCCATGCGGCGTTTAGGTGTACTAAATATAAAATATTTCCTATGATGGTCATTGTACATAGTTTGGATGGCCTTGTCATTGTGCATAGACTGGTGCTGTTCCCACACAAAAGACCACTCGGTTGATTTTTGCGAACGTTATTTTGTTTACATTCTTTCCCTTGAACGGATCTACATGCCTTATTCACCCTAAATAAGATCTCAGAAAAATAACATTCTTCCCCCTTTCAAATCAACCATCTCATCAGTTCGAATAGTCTCTCTCCTCTGCCATTCTATGAATCTTCCAGTACCCATCCTCTCCCCACCCCTGCCTTTTCTGCAATTTTTTTCAAAGGTGGATACAACTCCACCTGGCCTTGCAATAATGAACTCTGACATATTTCCCCTTCAGCATGAATCAATTTTTCTTGGCATTCTGCCAGATACAGATCCCATCAGTTTGGGTACAAGTACTTGTTGGATAGTTTTTAAGTAAGAAGAGAGTGGAAAATTTTTGAAAATGTCACCTAAACGGCACAGAAGCTATACTGCTGGTTTTAAGCTTAATGTAATTTCACGTGCTGAGCAAATTGGAAATCGAGCAACAGCTCGAGAGTTTGAAGTTGACGAGAGTTGTATTCGACGTTGGAAGACTGAAAAAGAACTTTAAAATATGCCACAACAGAAACGAGCGTAAGAAGTGATACTGTAAGGTGGCCGAATCTAGAGGACGACCTTGAAAACTGGAAAAAGGAGCAACGAGGAAAGGGAATGTAAAAGCTGTAAAAATTCGCTTCCAAGCAAAATTTATAGCAAAACGAATGAATATAATGATTTCAAAGGAGGTGTAGCAGATTTATGAAAAGAAAAAATATTTCTGTGCCTACTAGAACAACAGTTGGGCAACAATTACCAATGGACTGGCAGGATAAAAAGGCATCTTTTCTAAAAATATGTGACAGATATTATTGACAAAAAAAACTTCTTCGGTCACAGATGGATGAAACGCCGTTAGCTTTCGACTCTCCTGCAAACAGAAGTGTTGATGAAACTGGTGCAAAAACCGTATCTGTGCTTACGACGGGGCATGAAATAACGTCATTTACATGTGTGTTAGAATGTGCCACAAACGGTGACAAGCTAAAGCCGATGATCATTTTTAAACAAAAGACTATTCCGAAGAGAGATTTTCCTAATGACGTAATTATTTGTGCAAACGAGAACGGCTGAATGTTCGAAACAATCATGCATGAGCGGCTACAAAAAGTTTGGCAGTGTCGTATGGGATCTTTTTTCCAACCAAAAGGGTTATTGATAATGGATTCCATGGGTGCTCATTTACTTGAGTCAGTGAAAACCAGATGTCAAAAATTGTCTACGACCGAAGCAATAATTCCTGATGGTTTGACAAAAATCTTACAACAGTTAGATTTATCAGGTAATAAATCCTTCAAAGCTGAAGTCCGAAAGCAGTGGGAGTGTTGGATGAGTGAAGGATTGCATACGTATACCAAAAGCGATAAAATGTGTAGAGCATCTTATGAAGAAGTTGCAAAGTGGGTAGGAAGTGCGTGGAAATCGGTAAAAACATTGTCAATAATAGCAAGGTTCAAAGAAGCTGAAATTATATCCTTAGATAAACAGACTGTAAACCAAGAGGATGAATGTGATGATCTGGAAGACTTGGACTTA
This sequence comes from Stegodyphus dumicola, assembly GCF_044657685.1. NCBI lineage: Eukaryota > Metazoa > Arthropoda > Arachnida > Araneae > Eresidae > Stegodyphus > Stegodyphus dumicola. The sequence goes on along the minus strand of NC_140771.1, from coordinate 134,246,319 downwards.
CCATGCTGTTTGGTATTCATTACTAGTATTTAAAAAAAAAAAATTAATGAAATTTAAAAGCCAGGCCAATGATGCATGATCCCATGTGGAGCAGGAATTTTCTGCTGCAGAGACAATAATGGAAATGTCTTATGGCCTTAACTATGGCAAGCAACTCTTTCCTGGTCACACAGTAATTATTCTCCTGTTTAGATAACTACTTGCTCTATTAGGTCCCAAAATGTTTTCGGCTGTTAATTTCTTGGGACAAAACAGTACCGATACTTTCATTGCTTGCATTTGTGTCGCGAATAAATGGTTTGTTGAGCTGAGAATATGTGTTAGGATTGGAACAGATGTTAGAACCTCCTTCAGGTTGTTAAATGTATCCTCACATTTTTTTGTCCCCGGAAACTTTTGCTTGCTGTCTGTCAGCTTGTGAAGCGGTCTTGCGATATACGAATAGTCCTTCACAAATCTCCTATAGTAGATGCAAAGACCCAGGAAACTTCTCAGCTGATGCACATTTTCGGGGTGTCTCTAACCTTCAACTGCTGAAACATTTTCTGGATCCGTACTCACACTTTCGGCAGAGATGACACGTCCAAAGTAAGTCATTTCTAGTTTGAATAATTTGCATTTGGCGGGACTCAACTTTAGACGGGCTTCCTTCACTTTCTGAAATACCTTTCTAAGATTTTCTAAATGTTCTTCAAAACTCTTCCCGATGATGATGATCATCCAGGTATATCAGACAAGCATCACATGAAAGACCTCTCAGCACAGTCTCCATGAGGCATTTGAATGTCGCTAACGCATTACATAATCCAAGCGGTGTCCAAGAATATCATCAATTCTAGGAAGAAGGCAGCTGTATTTCTTCGCAACTTCGTTTAACTGGAGATAGTCAACACAAAATCTGGTTGAACCATCTTTCTTTCTGATGAGGACGATGGGAGATGCTCATGGACTTACTGAAGGCTCAATGAATTCACTTTCTTGCATGTCCTTTAAAAGTGCTCTTACCTCTTCCTATTCAGCAATTGGTAGACGTCTTGGATGTTGCTTGATTTGTGGATGATCCCTGATATCAATTCTATGCTGTGTCAAATTGGTTCGACCCACATCAGAAGATATCTTGAAATTCTTGAATGACATGGTCGGCAGTACTCCTCTGTTCATCGCTTAATTTTACATTCTACAGTAACTCCAATGTCATGTTCTCTGATGATGCGGATTCTGGAGAGTTACTGTTCCATTTAATGCTGATCACTGGAGTACATTCAACAACCACTTCATCTTTTCTAACAACTCTTGCCTTATCAGTTACATTGGCAAATCTCACTGGGACAACAGTTCTCGACAGGTTGACGAGTGCTGGGGCTACTAGTACCTATTTCGGGGTGTTACAGTTCTTTTCCACAATGCACAGAATGAGAGACCATAACTTTGTAACTTAGATTTTTCTAGTTATTTTGTTTACATATGATTTGTTTATATAGATACTTATTTATTGCATTGATTAATTAGATTTTGAGAAATACTTTTGGATAATATTGAAAAGGCTAAGGCAAAGCGAATGAAAATAAAGAACCAAGAGCCTTTAAATATAAAAATGAAAAAACAAGATTTCTACAAGGCCTTTCAAGAAATAGAGAAATATGACTGCGCTTGCAAGACACCTCTTTTGGAACTTATAAAAATCTATCCTGAAAAGTTAAAAGAAGTAGTCCTAACAGTAACAGTCTTCTTCCTACTCAAGTTAGTGTGGAAAGACTCTTCTCAGCTCTCAAGTTTATCAAATCGGATCTAAAAGTCTCATGTCCAGAAATTAATCCATGAACCATTATGCAGTCCAGAAATAATTGTCACTGTTTTTGGAATACAGAGGGAAAATACGCAATAAGTTCTGAATAAGCAACATCATCAGCTTTATGCGAGTCATACGTTATGGACTGATCTATAAATAATGCAGTCCAGAAATAATTATTACTATTTTTGGAATATAGAGACGAAATGCCCAAATTAAAAATGAGGAATTAAGGGGTTACTGATAATTTAAATTATAATTTTGAATTACATACTTTTTTATCTTATCCATATTATTAAAATATGTCTATTTTTATTTGCTTATAACATTATCTCCTCCAGAATGACAGGGAGTTGAATTTTGTAAAAAGTACTGTTGGATTCCAAAAATTCGTGAGAAGCCATTTTGACCATTCTCATCTTCGTACGACTTTAATAGCCAAGATATTAATTAAAAACTCTGAAAATGCTAATTTTCACTTTCATTTTTCCAAATGCTAACAATCTCGCATGCTGGAGATGCAAATTTTTTATTAACAAACTCTATGATTTTAATGATTTGAAAGCGAGCAGTGGCCATACTTTTCGAAATAAAACAGATTTTAAAGTTTTATGCCAAACATTAAACACATTATTATTATATAAGGCATTGATGAATTAATTCTGACATTGAAGAAAGCAGAATATTGCATGTGACATAACAGCATGTCAAAAATGTTTCGTTAATATCAACATTTAAAATAAATAGCAGCTGCTAAGCAACTTTTTTGTTCTGGGTTAGGATAATTGACATGATATGTTATTGCCACATTAATTATTTTGATATTGAGAAAAAGTTGTTACATTACATTAAATTTAAATCATGATGTCATACGTATATACTATGTATTAACTTAAAGTGTCAAAAGTTTTGGCCCCCCAAAAAATATTTACCATTTGGTTGTTGCTTGAAGAGACTGAAATACAGTCAAAAGTCGTTAATCCGGACTCGTCGGGACTTTGGTGATTCCGGATTATCGATTTTTCCGGAATATAGATCATCAGTTTAAATCTGGTAAGATGGCATGCAGAAATTATAAAATTAAAAATATGAAACTGTAATTTATGAAATAAAGAACAATTATGATCTAAAGGGTATCAAAATTTACAAAAAAAAAAAAAAAAAAAAAAAAAAAAAAAAAGCTTAATATTTATTTGTTTACTTCATTAAACATTTCTTTCAATGTAAGTTGTTTAAGTTGCTTCATTTTTTATGTGATAATACATTCTCTTTAATTCTTTAAACAGACATAATTTCTTGTTCAGTTACAAAGTTCCGCTGTTCAAGTCCTATAATTGCTGTGTCGAGAATACCGACAAATTTATCAATTGAAATTTTTTTGTTTTCAATAACCTCTGTCACTTTCTTCGCTGTCGGAAGCGAATTATAATGACGAGGAATTTGATTTAAATCATATCAAAGATGGAGTACATCGAGATGAAATACTACATTTAATAAGGAATTATAAGCCAAATAAAATAAAAACATCTGCCCTGAAGATAAGGATAGTGCTGACAGATCAACTTCCAATTCATTGCGTGGCGCCGCAGCGTTAAAGATAAACAAAGTTTAGATAAACAAAGGATATGCCTTTATCCAGTTTTTGTAGCAATTCCACTTTTTGTTTAATGAACTTCGAAACATACTTTCGCTTTGTAGATCATTTACATATTAATAAATATATATCAGAAATTCTATTTGACATAATCGAAAGTTCAAGCTTACTTTTATAAATTTGCTCTAACAGTCTGCAAAAAATAATAAGCCGGATCCAATTCGAAGATTGAGGAACAACGCAATCTGCAACATTAACTGAAATAGATAATTAAATAATTTTAGCTTAGCTTATACCGTCCGTTATACATTAAACGTGCACTCGTAAACGTATTTTGCGCACGCGCACAAGCATATTCTCAGCCGTAAAGGCCTTACGTCAACCCGACGCATGCGCAGAAAGTTTGAAGCTTTGAGGTCCGGATTATTTGTGAAGGAATTGAATGTCCCTCTTCTTGTCCTTGGCGGTGGAGGATATACTGTTCGAAATGTATCAAGGTGTTGGACATATGAAACATCTCTTTTAGTAGAGGAAAATATAGGCAGTGATATTCCTTATAATGGTAAGAATGTATAATAATTTGTAATTTTAGATCATTCCGGATTATGGGTGTCCGAATTAACGACTTTTGACTGTAATTTCATTCACATTGAAATGTTTTTATACACTTTTCTTCAGCTGAACATAGAACTTAGAAATTTTGCTTTGGCTGCAGCCCGCTAATACATATATGTATAAGATGTACTAGAAATCTTCCTGGCTCAGCTAAAACATACCTATTTGGAGGAACTTCTTCATCGTTGTTGTCATGAGGATCATCTTCACTTGTCCAATCTTCATTAAACTCAATTCCAGGCCAAAAATCCAAAATTTCTGTTAAATCAGCCATTCTATCAAATTTAAAAAAAAAAAAAAAAAGGATTCCTCAGAGAGAAAAAAAAAAAATCAGAGCAACAAAAATCACTGTTTAATGCTGAAAATATACAGAAAGAAAAGTACTTTTTTAAAGAATTAAATGAATTAAAAAGCTAAACAATATCTGGTTTTTCATTTTAATTATAGCAAAGCTAAGTCTACCTGCTAAGGAAGGGATGAGGGAAACTGAATCCTATCTCATACACTCAATTAGCCTTAATTAATATCTGAAAGCCTCCGGCAGTACAGAGGATATTTTTTATTTTCACTTTTGTGAATTTATATGGCGATGGCAGTATACAGATTCTTTGGGATGTTAAGGAATTCTATGCGCTACTAGACACAGAAATTTCTAAATAAGTAAGTCGATATTTCCTTTTTGTTACTGTACATATTAGACATCATGTATTTCTATTTTCATGTTATTTCCTTGTTTTATTTTGATTTAAAATGCAGTTTATTGAGTTTATAAATTTTTTATGTTTTGGATGTTATTTTACTTGGAAATAGGAACAGTGCCAACAAATCAGCAAATTTTTTTTTGCCTGAAATAGAAATATATTTTTTAAGCCCTACCTTAGCACATTTTAATATTAAAAAGTGAGTCATCAGCGAGATATGAAACAATGTGTTACTATGTTATTAACGTGTAATACAGACAGAAAAATTAAGACTCCATTAGTCATCGGTGCAAGTAGAAAATCTCGTTGTCCGAAGGGTGCCTATTATAGCAATAAAAATGCTTGGATGACAAGAAGGATTTTTAGAGATTTACTTATGAAGTGGGAAAAAGAACTTCAGTAAGAAAAAGTGGTACACTTATCAGATAACTGCACTGCCCATCCATATGATCTCTCACTGAAGAATATAAAATTAGTTTTCCTTCCTCCTATTACAATTTTCATTCTGATCAGGATGTTATATAAGCATTGAAGACCCATTACAGGAAGGAAGTGGTTTAAAATGTTATTAATGAAATTGGTACTCTTCTGTTATCCAATCCAGATTTATGTATGTATGCACAATATGTGTATACACACATACATATATATACATACATGTGTATGTGTGTATAGACAAATACATACATATATACATACATGAACACATTCATACATACATCTCTCAATCTGGTCCTGATAACAGAAAAGTACCATGAAATTGATATGGCTGACACAGTTTGTTCTTCTAGAGAAGCTGTTAAGTCGATTTCTCTTTTAGATGCTATGCATGTTATTTTAAATGCATGGGATGAAGTAACTCCCAATTGATTTCAAATTGCTTTAAAAAAGCCAGCTTTCATCCAAAGCAAATTCCTGGAAACTCTCGAGATGTGCCAGAAGACAAGGGTGGCGATGAAGAAATGCATGATGAGACCTGCCAAAAAAATATCAGGCTGTGAAAAGAGTGATGCAGAGATCATCCAAGTTATCAGGGAAAACAAAGGAATCAGTGAAAATGAAAGTGAGTTGGAAGATAAAATTCCAGTCCTGTACCAACAGCAGCAGAGTCTCGACAAAGCCATTAACAATTTTTAGAAAAACACTTGAACTTACAAGTGGAGATACAGAAAGTTACTAGGAAAGTCATGTCTTGGGGAACACCCTTGAAATGCTACTAACAAAAAAATATGCAACACGCTCAAATGGCTAAATTTTTAAATGGCTCTGGGTTAAAATTTACTCTACAGTACCCCTTGGCGAATCATTTCTTTTTTGACACCAAGATCTTCGTCAGGAAGGATCTATGGTGATTTCCTGTTATGTTTTACCACCAATCCTTGAATTCCATATCACAGATTATGTTCTTACTGCATTAATATAAATATTAACAAGACATAGTGCACAATAAAAATTAAGCTTTATTTAGGAACTTCGCGCACACTGCCCGACAGCCTGCCTCTTTCGCTCTGCTCGGTACTCGTAAGAAACTTCTCCTCTAGGGTTGCCACACTTATCGGAGGGCGCAAGGCGCACTCCTTATCGCCATCACCACAGATCTACACCAATTTCAAGATGGTGCCGATCTTTCCCCCCGCTACACAAAACCAAAACAAGAAGTCAAAGACTTACACAAACTCGGTGTCCATGTACACATCAACCTATTTTAACTTTGAAAAAAAAAAAAAAAAAAAAAATCAGAGAATTGCACAAACCAGGCATTTCACACTGCCTTAACTTTGTCCATGAACACATCGACCTATTTTCACTTAAAGTTAAAACTATCATGTTGACCAGAAAAAATTTGCCGCTGCGTTAACTCACAGAGATGAACAAATAACCGAAAATGCATATTTCCTAACACTAAACAACAAATCTTTTAACAAAAATTAACATACGGAGACAAATAAATAAATGAAACGTCAATTTTTTAACATACCTTTTTATCATGAGCATACTTTCAAGCTTCCCACCACCATCTTCTCCATCTTCCATGTAAGCAATTCAATTAAATTTTTGGTTGTTTCGGCTATCTGCTGTTAATGGTGGATAAATACACATAATAGAACCCAAACCATCAACATTCATCCTCTTACTTACCTCAGACATATTCAAATGATGGTACCCACATCAAAATACAACACTAATGCACGTGCAACTGAACACATCAATTGAAAAGAATGGTAAGTATAAAAAAATCCCGGTCCATACTGAAGTAATACTATTACAAAAAATAGCCAAAATCTCAATTTATCACAACACATTTGGTGATATTCGCAGAAAAACGGCTTCTTAACGATTAAAAAAAAAAAAAAAAAAAAATTCTCCAAGGCAAGTTTTGCCAACATTATCAACATTACGGTTACCAACATTGGGGTTTTTAGATTTCACGAACAACCAATACTACTTTCTGATTTTTCCAGAAACCAAGGGATACCGTACGGTAAAGACCAGCTTGATGTCTGATTATACTTACATAATGTATCGATCAGTGTAATGTTGAAATTTACAGTTTTTCTGAATTGAAATATTTTTTTGTCATCTACAGAAAAATAATGAAGATTTTATAAAAAAGTGTTCAACTGTAGCTCACACATTAAACACCAAATCAAAATAGAGTACGAACTGATGGCAAAAATAAAATCGAAATAGAGTATGAATTGAGAAATTTTCAAGTAGTGAATGAAAGCTTTTACTGATCAAAGTACTTTAAATCCGGATAAACTTGGTAATGTACTGTAGATCAAAATAAAATTAAATTAGACGTAAATATTAATTGATTAAACAGAGCTTGAACCCTGATGTAAACATCTACAAATATCTCCATTAGATTAAGATAATTCAGATCAGATGATGTTTAATAAAATTAATAAAAAATACAATTCAAGTATAATAAAATTTAATAAGAAAAATTATTCTGAAAATCACTAAAGGTGAAAAGATCGAATTAGCACAATTTAAGTTTAATTCATTCAATGAAATTTATTCATTTCTGGGAAAAATGTTCCTTAATAAAGGCTAAAAACTGAAAACTGGGAGATTTGGTAATATACCAGGAGACCAGAATAAAAACCACAGTTGGGAGCTGTGGTTTATGAATATAAAAAACTATTTTTATTCAAATCCTGGTTGTACATCAACATTTTCTGTACTTTTTGTTGTTTAATTTATAAAGCAAGTTAAGCAATCTAAATAAATATACATATGCATTTTTCAAGTACTGAAAAGGAAGGGCATGATGAGAATGATCTTCTAGCAATGACGAAAGGGGTGGAATAGGGCAAAATAGGTTGAGAACCACAATGTTAGATCTTTTATGTACTAGTAAAAAAAAAAGGCTAATCTTTGAAATATGGTAACAGGTAGTTTGGCGACATTTTGGTAAGGCGATTGTTGTACCTCTCACATACAACGAGAATAAGTCTGGCAACAGCTGCAGGAAGAAAAACTTGGCAGTGCTGGAATGGCAACAGCGGATGATATTCTATAGATTTTAATATTTTGATTTTGAGTCGATGTTTTTTGCATCTTTTGCGATACTATTACGTTATAACATTTGAGTTTTGGGTGAATGAAATGGAATCCGCTGTCCCGCTACGGATATTAGTAAAATATATTTAGAAAATTAGCTGCATTGGAAAGGATGAAACCTTGTGTTTGAATTAGCGGTATTGTTCCTGCTAAAGTTGCGTCGAGTTCAGAATATTATGCCAGGCTTATTCACGCTGGCGCAGATAAGTTCAAATTTTGTTTATTGTATTTATAGTGTATAACTTGCAAATATATGAATAGAATTCTATTAAATAAACATTTAAAATTCTGGAATGATGTTTCAAATTTTAGATGTAGAGTATTCAAATTGCTATGTCGGAGCCAGTGGCAGTCAGGTGCAAAATAAAATTGTTTTTGCTCCACGACATAACAGCGATAAAAGTTACTAGCTAGGACTTTATTAGTGTACATGGATAAAGTCAAGAGTGTGCGCAATGCCATTTTGTGCAATTCTGGGATGCTTTTTTAAGTGAAAGTTGGTTGACGCGCACATGGATGATACCGTGTATGTGCAATTCTTAAAAACGCGGCAAGCAGTTTGCGATTCTGCACTTTCTCCCAATTTCGCACCTAATCTTCGTCATGATTAAGCATTTGGTACAACTCTAATATATGCCCTAATTTCACCAAATGTGGCGATATGTGTTCTGCGATGGTTTTTGGCGCGATTTCGTGTTCTATGGCAACCCTGTTGACGTTGAAAAATCTTTCGCTGGAGCTCGTTGGTTCGCCTCTGTGTCTGAGAAGATGGGAGGGAAAGATAAAATGGTAGTTGTTGAATTGAAGTTCGGCAAAAGGAAATATGATTGTGGCTATCCTGTTGAGGGGTAGTGGGTATTTGGAAGTGTGGAAAGACGGTCTGGGAGATTATTTTTAATGGCACTGCATGATAGAAGTAGGGATTTGTGATTTTATTTATTTGTGAACCATAGTATAAATTTTCTGGATAGTGTGTCTGGCTGTCATGTAAATACGATAGTGATTACGTGGCGGCATGTTAAAGGCGGTATGAAATTTATATTTCTGCTATTCGAAAACGCATTAATTCATGGTAAGTGCATTTTATTTTATCCTTGTTCTTATTTTGTAGAATGTTATGTTCATTGGTTCTTTAGTATGAATTACTGTCGTTATCGTTGTTTTTTTAAATTGTTTGAAATTTATTTTAGTTTATTTTGTTGTTTAGTGTCTAGACTGTACAATTCGTAGATGTTTTTTAAAGTTGAAACAGAACTCTGTGTACATGGTATTATTTGAAATTTATTGTTGTTACAACTGGAACATATTCATATATAACATATTTATATGGCGCATATTGTATAATATATGTTATCAAATGTGGACTTTAAATAAAATTTTTAGAGTCCACATTAATAACATTGCAACAGCAAAAATTGCAAATATGGTGCAAGTTAGATCATTTTTAAATGCATATATTTATATTAATTGCACTAATTGTATATGTTTATTATATGAATATTTTAAATGTCTGTTTTATCATTCAATATTAATATATTTATGAACATTTCTGTTTTGATTGTTCTGTTCAATGTATCTTTGATTTTAATTTCACTTTTAAATTTTAGCACCATAATTTTATCAAAGTCTTCTGAAATTTAGTCACAATTTCACTCAATCAAATCTAACAGTGTAGTTCACAGATGCAGCATAAAAACTATGTCAAATAACAGTCACTAAGGTGTATGGATTAGGTTTTTCATGCCATCTGTTTTGTTTATTTCATGCTTATGACTGCATAAGAAGACTTACATGAAACAAATGTGTCACAAGCAGTGACACTGAGATGTTGTTTCACATAAAACTGAGAAGTACAGCACTAATTAGCACTGTAATTGTTAAAGAAAGTATCCTAGCTTTTAAAAAGCTTTGTTGCATGTAATGTGAACTTAATTACTTTATCATTTTAAGAATAAGAAGGGTTTGTGTGTTTATTTAATTCATAATGCAAAGCATGCAAGGGGTGGCTGAAAAAGGCATGCTTTCGTGAATAATTTCTAGGGCAATTAGGCTCATATTTACATCACTTAAGGAAAACCATGAAAATGTCACAAAATTCACAAAACACATGCGAAAAAAAATAACCTGCACAGCCAGCTCATTTTTCAGGATTTGAGCCGAGATTTAACTACCACTATTCAGCCTTCTGAATTACTCGTAAGACTAAATATGTAATATGATGTAATAAAAAGTTAACTGTGTGTTGTGTGGCAGGATTGCTTTCTCAAGTATCAAGGAAGGAAATACTATTCTTTTCTAAATCTATTCTTTTTTTTTTTAAGTGTTTGGTCACAGTATTATTCATTACATGTACTTTCCATAATTCATATAGAATACTAATATTTCTACTACAAGTGTCTTTTTTTTTTTTTTTTTTTAAGTGTTTTGCTTGTTGATATTCTCAAAATTGTATCTGATAATTAGTATAGTAACAGGTATAAATACAATAGACGTATATAATCAATCAGGAGTGGCCACAACTGCATATTTACATTATTCTAAAATAGGTGAAGTAGGTTTCAGGCAACAAGAAATGTGGATTCCAAACAATCATTCAGTGACAATGTTAGTTCAATAAGAGCTATGTGCCTGTAATAAATTACTGAATGCATGACTTTTAATACATCCATTTTACATAAACAGTTTTTCAGTATTATTTTTTTTTAATTTACTAGCGGTACAACTCTAATATATGCCCTAATTTCACCAAATATGGCGATATGTGTTCTCCGCTGGTTTTTGGCGCGATTGCGTGTTCTATGGCAACCCTGTTGACGTTGAAAAATCTTTCGCTGGAGCTCGTTGATTCGCCTCTGTGTCTGAGAAGATGGGAGGGAAACATAAAATGGTAGTTGTTGAATTGGAAGTTCGGCAAAAGGAAATATCATTGTGGCTATCCTGTTCAGGGGTAGTGGGTATTTCGAAGTGTGGAAAGAGGGTCTGGGAGGTTATTTTTAATGGCAGTGCATGATAGAAGTAGGGATTTGTGATTTTATTTATTTGTGAACCATAGTATAAATTTTCTGGATAGTGTGTCTGGCTGTCATGTAAATACGATAGTGATTACGTGGCGGCATGTTAAAGGCGGTATGAAATTTATATTTCTGCTATTCGAAAACGCATTAATTCATGGTAAGTGCATTTTATTTTATCCTTGTTCTTATTTTGTAGAATGCTATGTTCATTGGTTCTTTAGTATGAATTTCTGTCGTTATTGTTGTTTTTTTAAATTGTTTGAAATTTATTTTATTGTTTAGTGTCTAGACTGTGCAATTCGTAGATGTTTTTTAAAGTTGAAACAGAACGCTGTGTGCATGGTATTATTTGAAATTTATTGTTGTTACGTTATTTTATTAAAGCGAGGAGTGCGTAGATCGTAGATTCCTTCCTTGCCTAAATTGTGCAATTCGTAGAATTTTTTTTAAGTTTAAACAGGATGCTGTGTACATGGTATTCTTTGAAATTTATTGTTGTTATGTTAATTTATTAAAGCGAGGTCTGCGTAGTTTGTAGATTCATTCATTGCCTACATTGTGCAATTCGTAGATTTTTTTTAAGTTAAAACGTGTCGTTGTGTACGTGGATTCTTGTCAAATATTTTTGGTTAGAAACTTTACGTTTTTGCCATATAAATATGTTATATATGGCGCATATTGTATAATATATGTTATCAAATGTGGACTTTAAATAAAATTTTTAGAGTCCACATTAATAACATTGCAACAGCAAAAATTGCAAATATGGTGCAAGTTAGATCATTTTTAAATGCATATATTTATATTAATTGCACTAATTGTATATGTTTATTATATGAATATTTTAAATGTCTGTTTTATCATTCAATATTAATATATTTATGAACATTTCTGTTTTGATTGTTCTGTTCAATGTATCTTTGATTTTAATTTCACTTTTAAATTTTAGCACCATAATTTTATCAAAGTCTATGGCGCATATCGATGTGTACATGGACAAAGTCAAGAGAGTGTGCAGTGCCAAGTTTGTGCAATATTGGGATGTTTTTTTAAGTGAAAATAGGTCGATGTGTACATGGATACCAAGTTTGTGCAATTTTTTTACTTGCCATTTTCAAGTTGGCAATTTTGAGAAACACGCAGAGATTCTGCACTTTCCCAGTTTGTCGCCAAGGGCTCTCCTAGGATTTTACCCAAATTTTAATTAACATAATCTAATATTTTAAAGTTGCAGTTGCATAACATTATGGGGAGAAACGTATTCATGGAAAGGTTGTTTCACATTATGGAAAGCTTCTATCAATCAACTTTTATTTATTTTTAATTAAAACAAATTTTAAGACTATTTAACAGGAAGCGAGAAATAAAATGGAACGGATCACAGGATAAATAGTAGCATTTAGGCTGATTAGCATACCTCAGCTAAATATCCACTGTATCCTTAATTCTTACTCATCTATTACAATATAAATATACCTAATATTAAAAGTTTCAAAAACAATATTATAATTAAACTGCCTTGGACTAAATATCTCACAAGATTAATAAAGTTCTGCTTCAAGTAAGAGAAAAGCAGTTATGTAATTAATTGATAATACTGTATTATATTCTACAAGACATCTTTGTTGGTTTTTCAAGAGGATTTACCTTTCGAATTCTACCCTGCTTCAGAAAATATGTTAGTGTCAAAAGCTGTTAAATACACGATTTTAAAAGTTAGTTCTTTGGCGCAGCTACAAACAGCGAATCAAGTTGCAACGCAGTGTTGCCAAATCGCGCAATTTTTGACAAAACTATGCTGCCAAAATTTATCTGCTTGCGATTTTGGGAAATTTTCACTGCTCTTTTTTCTTAAATGCACATATGTTAAAATAACTTTTATATTAAAATTAATTTATAATAAAAAGATTTTTCCCCCAGATGGTATAGTGTTTAGGAGCCACTCGAATTTTTCATGTTTTAATTTCTTCAAATATAATATATACTCTAATATTTGGTGGCAACATTTTGAAAAGTGAAACGGACATTTATATTCATTCAACGCAAAATTGCAAAACGAAAACAATCGTCCTTTAGGGACAAAGCCTCTTTGGACTAATAATTTAATATGTTCATGATAATGTAAAATTATTATGGCAACAGTGATGTTTTATTTACATATGCTTTGAGCGGTTTAAATACGAAAATTGATTAGAGCCACTCCGAGTAAGTTGTTCATAAGACAAGTAAGTTTAATTATTTTTTACCCTACTGTCTAGAATTTCTGCATGATTAAAAGAATATAATTAAACCAGATTTCAGTTGAACAGTTGAACCTTTATTTACTATCATTTTTCTTATCATCACTAAATACTTGTTTTATTCTTTTAATATTTATTTCGATTCCGCTATGTTTATCTTGAAAAACAGCATAAGTTAAAACTATACTTGAAAGTTATTTTGTACATTAAAAACTTCATAGTGACTTGCAATTAAGTTTCAAATATGAATATTTCTCGCATTTCTAAAATTCCTTTAACCTGCAAAATTGTATTTTTTTTTTTTTTTTTTTCGTTATGAAATGCTTTTTTAGAAATATTTATTTTTGGTTTTCATCCGCAGAGAACCCGTTGGCGCCGTTGCACTTTTACTCGCCAAGCTAGCGGTTTAGCGACGATGAGCCGAGCCGTAAACGTTATATTCTGTAAACGTGATTTTTACTGCATGTAAATTCAAGTTAGCAGACAAAACAATATATTAAGCATATGGTAGTAAAAATTCACAGATAATAAGCATGTAGATGTAAAACTAACCGGTTAAACGTGATATACGATAATAAATTTGTATTAAATTCAAGTTAGCAGAGAAAAGAATATATTAAGCATAAGACAATATATAAGCATTTATAACGGAAATAAAAATTCATTTAATAAATATAAATTAGTATTAATATACTGAAATTAACCGGTTAAATGTGATAAGCGAAAAAAAAATTGTCTTAAATTCCATTTAACACAGAAAACAATATATTCCTTACACCAGCAGTGGTTTGCTAATTTTGATGACTATGGTGATACATCAAACTATTCTGTCATCTTAGATAATCAATAATATTTTTTATTTCAATTTAATCATCTATTTATGTCACACCTGCCATCCTCTGAAAGGTTATTGTTAGAAAAGCATTAACAATATATTACCTTTTAAAATTTTACACTATAAAAATTGATTTATTCTCATAATTTTAGATGACAATAAACAATAATAAAAATAAAAGCATTACTTAGTTATTTAAAATGCACATGCACATTTTTGCGGCCTACGGAAACAAATTATTTTAGAGGTTGGAAACCTCATAGTTCTTAGAGCTGTTAATAATTAAGAACACAATGTAAACAGCCATGTTACAAATTAGCATTCACCACCGTATTTTCTTCCTTTCATCCCGAACCGAGAACCGGCATCTATCTACGAAAATCTGCAAATGCGAATAACGACAGTGATAATTCAACAAAATGAACGCAAGAGGAATGGTTGCAAACTTCAAACAAGTGAATAGGATAAATCTGCTGGGTTACCAGATTTAAACTATTATCGCCAAAGTTGGCGATGTTTACATTTACCGGGTTCTCTGTGGAAGTGCTTCCTTTATTTTGTGTAAATCATTTTATTTTTTACGTAAGAGTTTATGAAATTTAATAATCATTTGTGTTAAATATCGCTGCCTCAGCTTGGCGACATGTTTGAGCAATAACTTGCGGATTCACGTGAAAGTATTGCAATGATCGGTAGTTAAAAGTGAAAATCAAATGCAGATATTTAATTAAATTAATCTAATTTGGAGACTTTAATACGTGGCTTGCCAAATTTTTTTTTAATGATAAAACTATAAACTGATGCAGGTATTTTCATAATAGCTTACTATCGAATGAATACTTAGCAGAGACTTTCAGTTTTTATTCCTTGCATACAATTTTTTCCATCTCTTTATATTTTCTCATATAAACAATAAAATTTTACGAATTAAATTCTTTAAAATTTTTTAAAGAATTTAATTCGTATTTACAACTCATTGAGGCATTAATTTTAAAATCCTATGCCTTAATGCAATCGGACACAGTAAGTCAGCATTATTACTACAGGAAATATAAATGATAATGCTTGATAAAACTTTGGTTGAAAAATGGGAGGGTTTTTCATTTTCGAAGGAAAGGCTAATCTTTGGAATATGGTAACAGGTATTTTGGCGACATTTTGGTAAGGCGATAAAGGTTACTAGCTAGGGCTTTAGCAATGTACGTGGATAAAGTCAAGAGTGTGTGCAATGCCATTTTTGTGCAATTCTGGGATGTTTTTTTAAGTGAAAATAGGTCGACGTGTACATGGATATCGTGTATGTGCAAATATTAAAAATGCTGCAAGCAGTGGGCGATTCTGCACTTTTTCCCAATTTCGCACCTAATTTTCGTCATGATTAAGCACTTTTGTTCCATAAAAGTTCGAGCATATGCGTAATTCGGCTAGCAGATTGTTGGAACAAATGTTGAGAGGGGGGGGAAAGTGCTTTTACTTCGAGAAAACAAAATGGCGTCCAAAAAAAAAAATGACTAGCAGGTTGCTGTAGCAGGGTTGGTCGCCAAAAAGTCGTTAAGTTACCATAATCCAAAGATCAACCAGATGTTTTTGAAAAATGAGGGGTTTTAAAAACTAAACATTGCTAAAATATATGGACTGATTTGTGTTGGGCTGCCATCTAGTTTAAATAAAGAAGGTTCAGATTAATCTATAAATCCTTTTTCATTTAGTTTTCTGCCATCTAGTTTAAATAAAGAAGGTTCAGAGTAATCTATAAATCATTTTTCATTCAATTTTTCTGTGCCTACAGAAGGAAATTTTTAGATGTGCCCAGACCAGGCACACCGTACCGCAAAGGGTTAACTCCGATAATGAATAATCATGATGTCATCAGATCCTCTTTTTGATCTTTTTGACTTGAACTTGATTAATTCTTAATAAGCCATTTTTTTAAGAAGTTTTATTTCTTTACAATTACAACCTGATAATCGTTAAAAACTAATTTAAAGTATTTTTCATTTTTAACACTTGCAAATAATATTACAAATTGGCTATATGCCAATACTGAAGCCTGCCAATATAAATGAGCATGAATTCTATACAATTATACGACTAAGATCTACATTTAGGAAATAATAATATTGATCATTATTTTTTGTAATAATCTGCATAGAAATGCTGGTCACTAAATCTCTTAACATCAGAAAAACTGATATTTTATTGTTAGTCTGATCCGAATGCAGACATTTCGTTCTTCGCTTTGTGTATGGCCCCTGAATATGCCCATGGGTTATTTGAAATAATTGATTTGTGAATTATAGATTATTGATGTTTCTTTAAATACTAAGTGCAGATAAGCTGAAAGAAATGAATAATTTATTATTTATTATGAAGCACAATAAGTAGCACACACAACACAACAATAGCTAGAAATTACTCAAAGAAATGCAGATATTAAGTATTCCTTCTTAGTATGCAAAATATATTGTGAAGTTTCTCAAATACCTGTCAGGGTGGACCCTAACTTAAAATTCAGCTAACTGCTAAATATCATAGCTGATTCATGACTGAACTTTCAGGCTTTCTGATCTGTGTTTATGTACAGTGGACATGGGCTCTGAAATATCTTAAAGAATTGGCTTTCAGGGTTCGTATGGTCCTTAAAAGTCCTTAAGTTTTTTTGAATCGATTTTTGGTCCTTAAAAGTCCTTAATTTCGACCAAAATCGAGAGAAGGTCCTGAAATTTAATCTGAAATTTCTGTCTGTTTTTATGACTGCCATTTTGAGTGTGAATTAATATTTTGGAGGAATATTTTTGGAGCTGATAATCTTTTGGTTATCTTTTGAATGGGTTCATGGGTTATAATTTGTTCCTATTTCTAATATAAATAGTGGGATACTCAAGTTTCTGAGCACGAAGTGAAACATAAGCATTTCGAAATTATTTCATTTTTTATAATGAAGAGTTCTTAAAGAACTTTTCACTTTTTGGGGATGTGAATTTTTTTATTAAATGGTTCTAAATTTGCCGATTTATCAACATTTTGGCGATTTTAAGATCAGTTTCTATAGAAAATTTTTATTTCCGAGATCTGGGAATTTTTCAATGATATTTTTCAGAACATTGTAACATTGATAAATTTCATTTAAATAATGGTAATATTTTGGAATTGTATTTAAGAAATAACATTAAAATAAAGCATTTGTATTTTTCGCTGTCATATTATAAAGTTCCATTTTGGCCACTTATTATGCAATATTTTTGAATGTGAAAAATAAGCAAGGTATAATGCTGTAAAGCACCTTTTCTGAAACATTTCTTAGCAAAAGCAAAATAGCTATGTAATTAATTAAAAATCTATTTTAAAATTTTTTATGGTATTTATCGAGTTTTTCCCATGTAATTGTCTCAGAGTATTCAGAATTCTCAGAATATGCATCAGTTTTCTCCAGAGCTTAATTTGCGACCAAGCCCACAGGAGCCCAGCTCCGGTACTTCTTAGTTTTGCAGTTAAATCATAATTCTACCCGGAGCCCTACACTTTTATGTACCTGAGCAAAATTTCAGTAGAAATTACATCTTGAAAATTTTATTTTTACTAATAAAATTATATTAAAAATCATATTAAATTTTAATTTATCTCTTCATATTTTGTTAAATTTTAACTTGCACTATTTACCGTATTTGACGGCATGTAAGACACACTGGCATATAAGACGCACCCTTATTTAGAAGGCCACACACATGTAGATGTAGAAAAAGTTATGTGTGTCTAGATCTTTATCCGGGCTAAAAATAGCATTCAGTATTGAAAGTGTCCTTCATGGATAAGATGCAGGTAACTTTTTTGAGACCAAATTTAGGAAAAAAAGTGTGTCTTATATGCCGTCAAATACGATAATTATTTTAAGCATTGATTAGTGAATTATTTAATTTTTTAATTATTAATGATTTTATTAGTCATGCTGTTACAGAATTGGTAGGGGTAATTTTGCTTTAGGATTTTAGACATTGCAGCTTGGAAAGTTTAGA
The DNA here is from genome assembly GCF_044657685.1 of Stegodyphus dumicola. Lineage (NCBI taxonomy): Eukaryota > Metazoa > Arthropoda > Arachnida > Araneae > Eresidae > Stegodyphus > Stegodyphus dumicola. The sequence continues at coordinate 134,227,948 of NC_140771.1, read as the reverse complement.
AAGATATGAAGGCAAGATTGATAGACCCACGATTACAGAAGATTCCAAAAAAATGTGACAAAATGAAAAATGTCTCGATGGTATTAACACGCAGTTTCTTACTTTATGGAGAACGTCTGGAAGAAAAGTGAAAACATTGGTTTTATAGTTGAAAGTTTTACTTCTGATACTAGAATCTTCTTAACATTTTTATCTTCCTTTATTTTCTCTACTTCTCATTAGACATGAGCATGGAGAATATCAGAAATGCTTCTAATCTTATCATATGGACAGGCATTATAGAAAATGTTTTTTACTAATAAAGAAATTGAAAACTGACAATTTAAAAGATTCATCTAATATGTCTTAATGCATCATATACATGGCTGGCACTAAGCATTTTCTCACCTGATGTAGTTTCTGTGGATCTTAAATACTGCTTCCAGTGCCTGTTCTAAATGCTAAAAGTTTTGCCATTTCTAGATTTTGTTGCTCGGTGTGTCAATAAATTCTGAAAATTATGCCACATCAGCTCTGTAACCGAACCTTATCATCTATATTTCATATTTCTTCTGAATGTTCATATTACTAAAGAAATAAAATTAGCTGCTTTTTCTATACATTCTAAATGTATTTATTTTATTTAGAATAACAGAAATCTTTAATTAAATCTAAAAATTCTAAAATGAAAAGGAAATGGAGAAGAAATAAACTGAATACATAAAGAGAAAGAAAATTATTCTTCAAAGATATGTACAGTTATTATTATGTAACTTACCCAGTTGTTTACAATTTCAGCCTTTACTCTAATTTCCCATTTCTATTTCCTTACCAGAATGCAAATCACTTAGACAGTTTTTAAACTGAGGTTTTTGGAATGTAAGACAAGAGTGTTTCTGACCTCCACTTGCTCCCTGCATTAGTTCCTGCCAGCTCTCATAATTTGTAATTATTTGTCTTTGCATTACCGTTGCCGACATTTGAGTTTGTTACAACGATAGAGTGAGTTAAATGAAATTAAGTTGCATAGTCTTTGACCGCTAGTTGATATTTTTAGTTTGAATTTGACTCTTCTTGTTTAATTACATTACCACGAGCTGCAGTTGATTTTGTTAGCATAAGAACATGCCTCTATGTCTAAGTTCTTTTTAAATAAGAAGCTTATTTAAACCTTTGTCTGACTTTGTAGTTACTTTCAGACACAGCAATAATTTGCTTCACAACTGTCAGGGGTTTGGGGGCTATTTAACTTTTACCAGATCAAATAAACCCTCATAAGTACATTGTGGAGAGGTTGACAGGTTAGGAGATAAAACACGCAGAAACTAGTGAGGACATTCTTTCGCATATTGAGACAAATTTATAATTGTTAGTAAAGATTGTTCAAGAGAAGGAAATCGATATAAATTACTCAAAATGTCTGGGAAGGCTTCAAATTAAAAAGATGCATAACTATTTTGTTGAGTGTTGTTGCTACAAAATATAAATGGTTTTGTAGCTTTTAATGTGTAATTATCCTAATATTGTTTTAGAATCAATGTCATAAATTATAGGTATTTTAAACTGTGAAATTTCATGAGATTGTGATTTTACTAGGGCCTTTTTTAACAAATATTGTTAAAAAATAAATAAAATTTAATAGTGACCATGTAAATCCATAATGACTGAGGTTATCTAATACCTAATTTAATTACTTATAACTAACTGCTTACCTTTAAAAATTATCTCTGCATATTAAAGCGAGTTATTGCCTTTCATTAACCCTTACCGTGATCACAACATAAAACACAAAAATGTAAAAACTTATGTAAAACTTATTCTTTGCATCTAGTGACACTTAAAATACTGAAAAATAACTTATCACCTCTGATGCTTTATTGGCTTATTAGAACCTTAAAGTATATTATCTGAGTCGCAACCCCTGAAACTCTACATGAAATTATGACAGTAACTGCGTCAGACGGAGCCCAGCTAACTTTCAGAACCTGCCAACCGTTCCTACATCAGGCCTCTCAGGTTTGTTTTGATCAGCAGGTCTCTTTCTAGGCAATGACAACAACCAGTCTTTTGTTATGAATCATGCTGATTATGATTTCATTTTAACCTATGCCCCTTGACATAAAATCTGTTTACTGTTTATTAAATCTCTAGACTGAGTGAGTATGTTACAAAATGAAACATTAATAATAATAAAAACATAAAGCTAACTATTTGTAAAACATAAATAAAATGCCACTTATCTTCTTTCAAATATGTCCAATTATTATAAGTGTAAAATATTTAATGCTACTTGATAAATTCCATAAAGTTAATTTTATTCTCACACTTATTAATTATAATGTTAATTAAGCTATGCTTAATAATAATGCATCCTACTTACGGATCTATATATTATTTATAGGATGGTGTTACAAAAGTGAAGTTCAGGCATAGATAATATTTTTAATTGAATTTATTCAGTTCCCATTTGTTCATAGGTCCTTAATTTTTTTTCATTAATGGTCCTTAAAAGTCTTTAAAAGTACTTAATTTCCATGTGCAGAAATGTGTACGAACCCTGGCTTTGAAAATGTGTTTTTGCAGATCTCCCATAAAAGCACCAAGTTGACAAGTTCTTATTCCCAAATGGGTAGCAAAAATTGCTGCCAAGGAATAAAGGAAATGAATTATTAAATCAAGTAAACCCCAAAATTATCAGCCTAAAAACAATAAATGAATAGAACACCACAAGAATGCAGAAAAACAAAAAGTGTAATCAGAAAGGATTCAGATGTTTACAAATATTCACAACAGCATTATTCAAGATAAATCTGCTGCAGTTAGTTTGGAACAAATGGGCACCCCATTGTTCTCAGCTACTGTAGCTAAAATAATATTTGAATGTAAGAAACTTTGATTTTCTAAAATATTTGTTTTTTTATTAGTATTTCATATATCTAAGGATGGTCTATTCCTGAAGTTATGTTTATTCCTTGAAACTGTATAAAGATGAAAAAGATAGAGTTTTAATAATAATTTGAAGTAATTATTCTACATAATTTTATTTCATATTTTAACCTGCAGTTTAAATAACAATACATATACTGGGTTTACCTGCCTCTGCAAAATCAACTGATATTTGTATTCAGTGGTATCAAGAATCTGTAAGTGGTAGAAGAACTTTTAAGGTATGTTGGGCAATTGACAACACCATCATAAGCAGTGCTGCAGATCGTGCTAATCTGTTAGAAGAAAATTTTAATTCAACTGATCTTTTTTTTTTTTTTTTTTTTTTTTTTTTTTTTTGCTGGAGGAGTTATTGAGGTAACAATGAATAAAATATAATCAGTTTTAAACTTTGCTGAACCAAACATCACGTCATTAGCAGTTTTAATATTTAATGGGTGAATAAAAGTAATTTTTTATAAGACATATTTTCATTAATTTTTTTTCTACTATTGGTTTAGATGGCATCATAAATCTGAAATGCATTCACCTTTCTATGTCTCTTTATAATTTTACATTTCTAATGTTATGGTCACACTGAATTGAAAAAAATAATAAGCTGTTAAAAACAATTTTCTTGTAAATGATAATCACTTATTTCTGTTTCTTCCTTATGTCTGCATGAGGTTTGGCTCCAGAAGCCATAGAATATAAGAGGGGGAGGGCACATGTATCCTTAAAAAGTAGTCTTTGTAATATTCTGCTGTTGTATGAATTGCTTGCTTTAATAAAATATATTTTGCTGACAGATTGCTGACAAATGCTGATCTCTTAGTGCTTCTGCAGTTAGGGCTGTTTAACATGCATTGGGCATCTGCAACATACTTGTGTCATTTTATTGGATCTTCAGTAGACAATTTGGCTAAGACTAGAATTAGAATGAAAGTTGAATGGATACTTTCTGCTTGACCATTTCCTCACAGAATGCCTGTAGTTTAGAATATGTACTGGTTTTTTTTCTTTTGCACAGTAATCATCTGGGCAGTTCTTTGAGGTGAAAGCCGTATCTCTGTTTGTAATTATTCTAAAAGGATCTCCAAAGATGAATCTTGGGCTGATGTCAGCTTTACTGATACATCTAGACAAACTTTATAAAAGCATCTACAGGGGTCAATTCTTGTTTATAGTAACGGTCCTATAAAATCTTCATGAAGTGTGCTTAAAGGTACATTTTCATTGGTTTCATGCTTCCACCTTTTCCTTGCTTTTTGTTGCATAAAATACAACCTACACAATACACAGTAGCTTGCTGTATTCACTTTTTGAAGGTAGGAATGAAAAAAATCTCTCTTCAGTGTATAGAGTTTGATGCTCTTTCACAGCATAAACTGATATTCAAACTCCTAATGGACTTGAAGTGAATTATTGCTTGGCTGAAGATACTGACAAAGACTTCTGATGGTTAAAATATAACCTTTTTATTAAATCAGATCCTTGAACTGCACATCTCATGTTTAACAAAGTCAAACAATGACTTGTCGCAAGCTATCTTAAAAGTCACATTCAAATTCAAATTAAAACTAATCCAGTAATCAAATATTGCACAATTCATTTAATGGGAAGTTGGCTCAAACTTCTCACCAGCATAAAAATTTAAATGTCAGCAGTCACAATCCAAAGCCAGAGACTTTGGATTGTGATCTTATCTGAGATAGTGAGATAGATATAATAATAAATTACTGAGATAGTGAAATCTAGTAAATGTGGCCTCGAGAAGCAGAAACAGGCTTTGTCTTAAAATCTGTAATCCTCAAGTTTTCTCGAACTAGTTTGCATTCTGATAGGGAAATGAAAAGGAGAAGTGTAAATTTCTAAATCATAACTGGTTAAATTTACGTTCTTGTGTAGCATGAAATTTTTGGCTAAATAATTTTTGGCATAGGCATTCCAGGCATGATTCTAATGCTAGAATGACATATGAATGTAGAAGAGGATTACTTTTAAAGGGACAGAAGTTAATTGACTTCAGAAAACTTTTTTAAATGTTGCTATACTGTCCATGCTTCGTAGCTATAGCTGTCCAGTCAATTTTTTAAATCACTATGGAATAGCTTTTGCCTACATTTTGTCAGGTATTGAAAACAAACTTGTGTATTTTGTTTGTTACTAAATATAAGAAAATGCATCCTTATTAGATTCATTCACCTATGTATAGTCTTTTACTGCATACATTGGCAAATAAATCTAAATAAATAAACAAAGCTATTTTGAAAGCTATTCATCATAAAAATTCCTAAGTGCCAGAGTTTTTCTTTTGCCATGTCTAGAATTATGATTGTAGGAACAAAATTGTACTGTTAAATTGACTGAATCTTCTAGTCATCATCAATGAGAATTTTTTTTTATTTTAAATTTATTTAGGTATCATTTATTAACAAGTTTCATTGCATCACAAATTAGCAACTATATATGTAGTCTACTGTTTCTTTTAAATATATTATATTAGGGCTTTTGTAATTCAGTACATGTATGAACGCAATAAATTAATTAAGCAGAAATTACTACTGAGGTTCATGACCAAATGTTTGCGTGCAATAAAAATAAAAAATACATTTGAAAATTGCTGACAAATACAACTTTCTGGATGAATATTCAACTGTTAACACAAATTTATTTATGTGTCATAAATCAAGTGGATAAAGTAATTGTACATTGGCAGTTCATTCTATTTCAGTTCAAATATTATCTGTGTGAATATTTTCATTGCTTTCCTCATGTACTTCTGTCTGTATGTTGCAAACATGAATGAGTTTAATTTAAGCTAAATAAATAGTGCTAAATAAAAGGAAGCCTCGAGGACTGGATAATCCTTGCATGCATTGTCGTAATCATTTATTTGTGTACCTGAATTTTATTCAATAAGACAAACACAGTTATTTTAAAATCGTAATTGATGACACCGTAAATAAATAAAAACTGATAAAAATTATTATACGTAAATTTACCCTCATACACTCATAATTACACCTGGTTTACTCATCATGGACCTCTTAGTTGTATGCTTTATTTAAATATTTGAGGCTGTTTACCCGCAAATAATAATAACATAATAATTATTTTTGTGGAAATATTTGTGTGGCTTTGCTGAATCTGATTAGAACTTGCTTCATCAAAAAATTTAGTATACAAAAGGGAATTAATGTTTATTAATACTGTGTCTTTCATTGTATATTTAAGGTGGAAATATTTATTATTATTATTTCTTTTATTTTAGACATTTCTAAAAGAAAGTTTCCATGAAGCAAGTCTTGATCCAACATATTGCAATTATGTAGTAGGTGGAAGAATAGCATACCTGTGTTCTGTTCTTGTGGAAGATACTGCTGTTGTTTTCTGTGGTCCAGGCCCAAGAATTCTGGTGGCAGTTGATTTAGATTTATGAGATGCTGTTCCTGCTCCAACTTATTTAATGAAACTTAACTTCAGTAAGTGGACTGTAATATTAACAATAACAAATTTATTTTAACAAAAACAACATTATTGAATACTAGCACACGCATGTGCTTATAGTTACCTATGTAACTTAGTTAAAAGCGAACAACCATATGCTCCCACATCAAGTCAAAAATCATACATACTAATAAGGCAAAAACGAAATAACTTTAGGGTTACACTAAAGCCAAACTCTGCTTGGCGTAAAACAATGCTGCCAAGCAATACTCTTTCAGACACCGAAGACTAAGTAACACCTTTTTCTTTATGGTTCTTTTTATAAAATGGACTGATTAATTTTATTTCTAATTGTTTCTTTAGTTTTGGGATATATGCACATAGACATGCTTTGTCATAATCAAATAAACCGGTTTCTGCATATTACAGAAAACATATTTTTTCTGAACATTGGTGAGATATTTTGAATGATTTGGTGTCTTTTCAGTCAGTGGAAGATTAGCCGAAAGGGAAATTAGTATACTCAGAGCAGAAATTTCTCCCCCTCCCCCCACACACAGAAAGGGAAATGAGGCAGGTTGCAAGTAAATAATACCTTTCCATTGAGAAAATATCTTGCATCTCTACCTGTCTTACTTGAGTGTTAACTTTTGCTTAAGTTGCATGTCTTCAACTGGCTTATATTTGGCAACTATTTGCCAAATTTTGCATATTAATTAACAGCGGTAACTTTTAGCCTCTACAGAGCAGGCTATTTGTGTTTTCTTCTATTTGCATTTTACTCGCGTTCTTACTTGAAGAGGAAAAATTAAACATGTTATTCTATATAATTTTGATTTAAAAAGAATCTAGACAAATTAACTTAAAGAAAGCTAAAATGCATGGATTTATAAATAACTCTCTTCCTTAATAAGTTTTAAAAGTAATTAGTTTATTCAGCTAGCTTGAGATTTCTGTCTTCAACATACTATTTTAAAAAATGATTAGACAACAGTAAATTCAAATTCTATTCCTGGAAGACAGTACTTTCATTTTAATTTGCAGTTATTTAATTAAATTAAATTTCATAGGATAAATTATAAAAAAAAATTTCACTGATGCATATACCTCTAAATTATTATTTTAAAATGAAATGAAACAGCAAGCATAACATACATGGCAAATGGCTACATTCTGACTTTGTAGTTTAATCTCATATTTGATATTTCTGTGTTAGATACTATATATGTAGTCTACTGTTTCTTTTAAATATATTATATTAGGGCTTTTGTAATTCAGTACATGTATGAACGCAATAAATTAATTAAGCAGAAATTACTACTGAGGTTCATGACCAAATGTTTGCGTGCAATAAAAATAAAATACATTTGAAAATTGCTGACAAATACAACTTTCTGGATGAATATTCAACTGTTAACACAAATTTATTTATGTGTCATAAATCAATTGGATAAAGTAATTGTACATTGGCAGTTCATTCTATTTCAGTTCAAATATTATCTGTGTGAATATTTTCATTGCTTTCAGCATTAATTAGAATAGTTAAAGCTTTAAAGACATTATAAATAGTATTAAAACATAATCTCAAAAGCTTGTGAGATCATATTGTGAGTTCAACATGTGAGACAATTTGGAATTTTGATTTGAACTCATTTTTCATGGGAAAACCGAAAAATATATGAAATTTTAAATGAAAAATATGTAAAATATGAATATAACACAAAATAAAATGTTTGATTAATTATACAAACATTCCAATAAAATGAGAAAGCTGCTCAAATGACTGAGTAGCAAAGTTACTAAAAAATGTGTCTAAGGGATAAGATTAATTTTTCTTTTACGCATTTTGCAAGGGAAATGTTTCTGAAATTTCATTTCAGTTTGTTAAAATTTTCGTCAGTTCAGAAAATGCGATGCTCCCAAATTAACTAGCTACATGGGCATTTTCTTACTTTTCTCCTTGTGTAATGTGAGTGGGAGACAGTTTCCCTTAAAAGGTCTTCCATTAAGGCATCTTCACTTTAAGAATATTGTGCTTCCCCATAAAAACCATTAAACAAACAAACTGAAAATACAAAGCACTGTTAAGTTTTTGTCATAATTTGGGGTGTTGTCAGAAATTTTATAATTCATCAAAATTTCCTCCAGTAAACTGAACAGCCACATGCAACTCTTTGCCTCCTTAAATACAGTCAAAAGTCGTTAATTCGGACACCCATAATCCGGACCTCAAAGCTAAAATCTTTCTGCGCATGCGCCGCATTGACGCATGCGCATAGGCGTTTTACTCGTGCGCCCAAGACATTTACGACTGCGCATATGCGTCTGCGCAAGTGCAGAATACGTTTTTGCGTGCACGTTTAATGTATAACGGACGCTATAAGCTAAAATTATCTAATTATCTATTTCAGTTAATGTTGATGATTGCGTTGTTCCTTAATCTTCGAATTGGATCCGGCTTATTATTTTTTGAAGACTGTAAAAGCAATTTTCTAAAAGTAAGCTTGAACTTTTGATTATGTCAAATAGAATTTCCGATGCTGGAGCTCCCAAAGGATCTAGAAAACGAAAGTATGTTTCGATGTCCATCAAACAAAAAACGAATTGCTAAAAAAAATGGATAAAGGCACATTCTTTGTTTATCTAACCGTTCCGAAATCTGTTTATCAATTTCACGCTGCTGTGCGCGGGAGGGGGGGGAGACATCACGGCCGGCGCGCAATGAACTGGAAGTTGATTTGTCAACACTATCGTTATCTTCAGAGCAGATGTTTTTATTTTATTCGGCTTATAATTCCTTACTAAATGTAGTATTTAATTTCGATGTACTCCGTCTTTGATATGATTTAAATCAAATTCCTCGTCATTATAAATACCATGAATACAAATCAAATAGTTTTCTGGTTGCAATTTTCTAATTTCGGCTATGCGTAAGGTATGCTTTCCGCATCCACGCGTTGAAAGAAATGTTTAATAAAGTAAACAAATAAATATTAGGCTTCTTTTTTGGTAAATTTTCATACCCTTTAGATCATAATTGCTCATTATTTTATAAATTACGGTTTCATATTTTTAATTTTATAATTTCTGCATGCCATCTTACCAGATTTAAACTGATGATCTATAATCCGGAAAAATCGATAATCCGGAATCGCCGAAGTCCCGACGAGTCCGGATTAAAGACTTTTGACTGTATAGTTTTCTTTATAATAAGCAGTAGTTTAATTTGTATAATTAAATATATAACTAAGTTAAATGTATAATTCAAATATCATGCTATGATGCTTGTTTATACGTATCATCAACTTCGTTTTTCATAGTATATTAATGCATATTATAATTTCAAAATGCATAAAATACATTAAATTTTTGAAGTATTAATAAAAGACCAGAAAATTCATTTCTGGACTTTGAGCAAATTGTTTTTAGAATGGGCTTTAACTGTTGAGACAGTATAAAAGACATATATTAGGAATACATTCTGCAATTTTTCAATTTTTTTCAGTCTTTTCTCAGTTTATTATATCAGCTGTATATCAGTATTCAGTTTTACCACATTAAATTCAATTTGACAGCAAAATCGCAAGATATTTAAAAGCAGCCAAACACCAAACTCGTACGGTGTTGCCACTGCTTGGTTTGAAATCATTGAGTCTGTTAACCAAAAATATATTAAATTTTTGTAAAACATGAAATAGATAATAAAACAAATTCAAATTTTGGACTTCCAGATGCACATGTTTGGGTGGAGGACTGCATTATTTAGTATTTGATTGCTCTACGGTTGTTTTTTCACAATGCAAGAAACATGCATAAATTCATGTAGATCCTTCTTTATTATACAGGATGCTAATATTTGGTGGCAACAATTTGACAAGTGATACAGTTAATCTATCTCAAATTCATATAAATGTATCTCATCATTGTTGGATAATTTCTTGCTTGAAATACTATAGCCAAACTTAAGACGTATTTCTTTAATTTTAATTATAAACTAAAATTTATTCTAAACATGATCAAATTCATATGAATTGTATTTTAGAGATTTTTGACTGTTCTATCAAAGAAAGAATTACTGTCCATTAATATGCCAAATTTAACAGTTTTTGACCAAATGAGCAAAAAACTGAGAAAAGCAGACATTCAGGTAAAGTTGTTCATATGGATAACTTGGAGAAGAGGAAAACTTTTTTTTTTTTTGATTCATTAGATTTATTGTACGAATTGGAAGATATGGAGACAATCTGGCATGCATTGGTGCAACTTCTAGGAACCACAGTGCATACTTACAATTTTTTACAAATGGAGGTAAATATGTTTTATCAAATTGAATATTACATGAGATATTATTTAAATGCTTGAAAATGTTTTTGAGTTATTCCATTATTTTTACATAATGCCATTCTTCCTTTACTTTAAAGAAATTATTAAGTAATGCATTTATAATTATTAAAATATTATACATAGTATTCACGTAATCATAACATGTCTGCTGAAGTGTCACTGTATTACGGATACTTGATTAGTAATAAGTTATTTCTCTGTTAACCCTGACAATGTCTATCACATGCTGAGGCTTACTTTCAAAAAGTCAGCAGAAATGTTTCAGGGGTAAGCCGTGCCAAACATCTAGGATTTCCCATGAATAAATTAAGAACACTGTGATGTTGGATGATTGGATCACACCTCTTCCTTCAAGATATACCAAATCATTTAATAAGTTTGGGTTCTTGGTGGCCATTTCAGAAAAGAGAATTCTGTAAAATGCTCCTCAGAAGAGAAATTGTCTTTTTGGAGCACTCTATTTTCATCCAGATAGCAGAAAAGTGATAAGAAATGTGACTTTTGAGCAGTTTCACATACTTGTTGGTTCAAATAGCAAAGATCCCAAACATTGCCAAGGAAGCTGTCTCGAACCATCACTGAATCATCACAATCATCATGACCTTGTCCATTTTCAGACTGGCACATTGGAAGTTTGGCTTTATAAGGATAGTACCGTATTTCTAACCTTAAAGTCAGCTTAATGCATTTGGAATCAAGACTCATACCTGCATGCCACTTGCTTCCATTCATCAATGAACCAGTCATTGTGTTCTACAACTCGTAGAAGGCAGATGCTGATACAGTGGCATGCTGTTGGATGTGGTATTATCACAGTTCTTTGGCTTCTGAAGTCTGTACAAAGAAATAAGTAGTCACAATTTATCTAATCAGGTGTAAAGAGTCAACTAAATGAGGTGCCCTGTCTGGATTGCTCATGTAGTTAGGTGATCACCTGAACTAAGGTTTAGTGTTATTGGCTACACATGATTATGGCTGAGACTACAAAGATCATGATCATTCAAGATTGCTTCTTAAATGATCAGGATTTTTAGCAATTGCTTCAAGATGCTAAACTTACACTTGTGCATATCCTATGGGAATATCTTCACATGTTCAAAAATGAGGCAGCAGTACCAGAATATCTGCATAATGATATTTATCCTTAGGGATGAATAGCATTGTGTAGATATGCATATGCACTTCATTGTGCATATAATATACAAAAAAGGTGAATGAAACCTTTTCTGCATATGAAGGCTTTTGTTATTATCCAGTTCTTATTTCATTTCCTGCTTCATTGTTATGAGAAGACACTTGAAGAAAGTAACTAAATGCTGGTATTTATATATAACAATAAAACCACTGCATAGAAACAGTTGTTAAAATTTCAGATTTTTTATCAGCAATTTGGTTGCCACTAAAAAGAAGAATCATTCAAGTTCTCTTTGCTTCATTAACTGAACAATACATTGTTGCAATTTAAAATGTACATTAAAGTTACCATTTGATTGACAATCATCCATCAATTTCTAGTGCTGAATTTTTATTTTCTTGCCCCATAAATATTTATAAGTACACACATACGCACAAAAAATATTTTAATGCATTAAAATGGTTTCACTATTTCAGTAATATTTAGTTATATCACTTTTTATTAATTTTTTAAAATTTTCAATTATTTTGCTCATTTCTCAGGCATACAATGGCATCTACTACATGAACTGAATTATGCTCATGCTCATGTTTATCCTATAGTTCTTCCTGAGAATGGCATCAACTGGAAGTCGTTGGTGGCAACCATCAGGTTTCTTTGAAGATGCCTGCATTAGATGATGACATTTCTATTGATGGTTCTGAAATCAATGCATTTGAGTTATTGGATGATTTGAGAGCAAGGAACTTGATCCTACAAACTGGTGGTTTGGGCCATACTCTGGGGTGAGAAAACTGAGTGTATTTTTAAGTTCTGTTAGGTATTGTGTTGCCCATTTAAGTTAAATTATTAACCATTGACTCATTTTATGAGAGAAATGGTTATTTTTATAGTAAAAACTGAACTCTGGGATGGTAGGTTTATGTAGATGTTTCTATTTTTAATTTTTTACTATCGCCAGATGTGCTCGCTTCTCATTCTTCTCCGCACCACTTTTATGTTCACATTACTTTTCAAATAAAATGATACTGCCTCTAAATGTTATTGTTATGTATTATTTTGAAAGAAATGATATAGGGAATTAAAAAAAATATTTTGGCAACACTTAATACTATATCAGGAATCCTAATGATATGCTGTTTTTAAAAATTTTGTGATTTTGTTATTGAATTTTGTGTGGGGTAAGTGCAAAGAAAGGGATGCTTAATAATAAAGTTAAAAAGACAAAGATAGTTGTGCAGGTCATTTTGTTAAGAAAGCTATGCATTGATATGATGAATTCAGAAATGACAATAGAAAGTAGGAAAATTTATGGCAACATTTAACACACTATTGAGAATTCTAAATGTGAATCTACTATTGAATTCTATGTGATGTAAGAATTCAGTGGGCAAGCTACAAATTTCATAACATATGATACCATTTTATAATATAGAACCATTAATTGCCGAACAAGCATTTTTGTCTTTTAAATGCTCCCTAAATTTGTTTGAAAATTTAAGCATTGAAATGGTATCTAAGTCAGAAAATTCATTCTTGAATATTTTTGTGAATTTGTCAGCCATATTTATGTGTTTAAATAAATATATAGGTACCCACCTACATACATGCATATATACATGATTAGGCATAATGAATATTTTACTTGGAATTTTTGTGCTACCGATACCATATACAATATTTGATTTTATATTTATAGACTTCTTTGATATACATAATTGAATTTATTTCAATAACTTTCTCTATCTTATTTTAAAAACTTCTGTAACTGGAAATCATTTCTAGGATTAATACTTTAGAAAATGAAAGATTTACTTAATATTTGCAATGTGACAGAAAATATCAAGAAAAGAAGTTACTTGCAGTTTTTTTATTTCTGTATTATAATAGAGTTTTCTTTTTTGCATTTTGTTAGCATTTGTTTTAAAAGGACATTTGCATTCTCAGTTTTTTCATTTAAAATTTCAAAGTTATACTCTGGCAGCATAATGAGAACATGAAGTGACTTTTCCGTAGACTAAATTCTTTATAATGTAATAGCTGGAATTAGTATATAAAATTGCATTTATATGAAGAAGACAATGCAGTAAAAAGGGGTGGCTAATTTCTTGTTAGTAGGAGACACATATTGGAGCTGAAGAGGATTGAAAAGTAATAAATATTATCTTTAAAATTAGTAAACCAGATTTAGGGTAGAAAGTAGTGTTTGAAGTAATTTAATAATATTTCACATTTCTTAATTCATAAAATCACATAGTAATAAACAAAAAGAAGTAATTTTTTGCTCTTGCTCATTTATCAGGAAAATATGTTCAGTAGCTACACACATTTTTTTTCACGTGTTCATTTTTTCACATTTCGCACATTCATAATAAACACAAAGAAGTAATTTTTTGCTCTTGCTCATTTATCAGGAAAATATGTTTAGTAGCTACACACATTTTTCTGCAATGTGTTGAACATTTTCTTACCCAAATAGGAAAACAAGTTTTTTCCTTTGATTTCCAATATTTATTTTCTTTCTGATTACAGCTATGAATCAATTTTGCCAATTTTAATCAACTACTACATTCAAAATAAACTTTTTCTTACCCTCCAAAGGTCAGATACTTGCTGGATGCTTAAATCCATAACGGTGACTAAATTAATTACACATCAAGCTGAGAAATGAAACTTATTTTAAAATAAGCTTTAAACTTAGCACAATTTTTTTTTTTTTTTTTTCATTCTTTATCACTAACGAACAGGGCAATTGTAACATGGGATATTAGCATACTGCCCAAAACAATAAGTGTAAAGTATATCTGTGGAATATTCCACTTCTTAATATAATTTCTAAAACTTACAGCACATAAAAATCCTTGTGCCTTTTATGATAATTTTAGTGTTTTCCTGGCCTTCATTGGAATGAGCCCAGAGACTTGGGGAGTCATTGCCGAAAATTGACATAAAATCGACTCAATTTGATCTAACAAAAGCACTTGGTTCTAGAATTTGGACCAGTCTTTTCTAGAATTAGAATTGCATTAAATTAATAATTATGAGTTAAATAATTATTTAAGTAGTAATGTCCTAAATAATTTCCTAAGCTGTTTTTAATTTGTTGAGTTTCTAAACTGTTAGAGGTGTTGCTTTAACTGGGTCAGGAAGCATCTTTTGCAATCAATTAATGCCATTCACTACTGAGTCCTTTTCAGAGCTTTTGTATTGAATGTATTGTTTTCAGTGTATTCAATAGTTTGATCATTGTCTAATATCAAAAGGCACTGAAAAAAACACTGCTCGAGGAACAGCAATTTGTATTTTCTTCAGATGAAGATTTTTTATCTGGAAATGCTTACCAAGGTTGTAAAATTTATATGTAATGAACTGTTATTTGTAGCTGTTGGCCATTTGAATCATTACACCATGACAGAATCATACATCAAATCTGAAATTTGCATAAAAAGTAGAACATACTGGGATATGCAAATGTTCAGTATTCCACAGCATGTGTACATTATATGAAAGAGTAAATAACACTACAAAGTAATTTAAAAAGGCAGACTAAAATGCCAGTTTTTCATCCATACATTATGTTTACTTGTTATTTTGAAGGTTGGGGGTCATGTAATGTCTCATAAGACAAGAAGCAATTCATACTAACATGTCTCAGAATTCAGTTGCAAGGGGACTCAGTATTGTGAATTACTGTGTATCCCAACTGCTAATCATTTTGGTCTAATGATTTTTGCTAGCCTTTGCAGTTAATAACTCCAGGAGAACCACAGAGATTGGCCTGAGAATCTCATTGGTCTTCTCTCACTATTGCCCCAAATGACAGATATCTTGCCCACATGACTGTTAGGAATTTTTTATAGGAAACTGGATATATCGCTTAACATCAAGTATGGCTCAATGGCATCTGAAGCATTGTAGATTATTTGTAAAGTGAGCATTACTTCAGCTTTCTTTCACACTCTGACACAGGAATCAATGCCTTTGATGGTGTGTTCAGCACCAAACACAGGTTCATGAAAAGTGTGATGTCACCATTTCGAATAAGTCCCACTTTTCTTTTAAAATGTTGTGATAGTCATATCCATGTGTGGAGAATGCATATTCGAAGCTTGCATTTTTCATCATTATGCTGGCCCAGCAACAGTATGAGGTGCACTGGATGCACATCCTGTTTACCTGTAGTGTGCATATCTGGTACTCTTACCAGTCACTATCATATTACTGAGGTTTTAATGCCCATGGCTATGAATATATCCAGGGCTTCTGTCCCCTCTCCTTTCAATAGAACAATGGGCAAACCAATGTTCCTCACATTGCCCTACATATTCTTTATACACAGGATGTTCAACTCCTGCTTTGCACAATGCATGTTCAAGATTTCTCACCAATTAACAGTTGGAGAGAGACTGAAATGACAATATTTACATGCCAGTGCAACACTCTAGCATAGACCTTGAAACCACAGGTGGACTTTTGTACCCATGACTGCCATCCGAAGTTTGTCTGACTCACAAAAACAATAGCAGGTAACATTCAGTTTCCTTTCAGCTGCTATAATGAGTTATGATTATTGGGAGTACTGATTTCTGAATCCTCCGTACCACTAAATTTCCTGAATTTTAATCAATTCATCCTTCCATTTGTAGTATTTATCTGAGTAAAATCTAGCTATAAAAAGAGTCCTTGGTCAAATTATTCAAGAGCTCATTTTTCATACTTTGGAAAGCAGGAGATAATATTAATCTTGTTGATCCTACTGATGTTGGGAAAATAACACAGAGAGCAGCCATATTGACTTTTCTTCAGCAGGGAGCACTAATCAATACATGATACAATGGCAATAAAAGCGAGTCTAGATGATTGCAGCAGCGTCTTGCTAGGATGAAAGCGAGAAAGATTCAGAGGAAGAAGGAAGGGAGTCAAAAGTTTCAGTTTGAATTAGAAAAAGTTTCTATTTACAATTATTTATTATTATTGCTATTGATTTACAATCTTTTTGATTTCGCAAGAGGCATCTACATTAAGTGTTATGTAAGATCGCATGATTAATTTGAAGGACGCAGTTTAGACTTATAGAGCTATTTTTAAGATAGCGAGATGTTCGCAAAAATGTTTTACTCCTGAAGATGAGGGACTGTGCCTGATCGCCCTCAAAATCGATAGAGATTTATTGAAAATCTTCTCAGATAAGGTAGCTTTTCTGGGTAATTTTATAAGTAAAGCCTTTTCTAAGGGAAGTTTGTGAACATTTAAGTCAAAATCCTGTTTACTGAAATAATGCTCTTTAATATAAATTACATTTTATTATTAAATAATCATTAAATTACATATTTTATTAATCCATTTAATTATGTATGATTTAATGATTTCCATTTAATTATGGATTATTTAATGATTTTTAATCATAATTGCATGATTATTATTTGTAATCATAATTACAAATCATTAAATCATTCTGTTTAATAAATTGCAATTTATTATTTACTATGTAAAAATCTCATATAGCAAATGAAAAGCAATTTACATTTGACAGAAATTTTTTCTGTAGGAATACTTCAGGTTTTGACACCAGGTGCCATTATTATTAAATATTAATTTTTAACACTTTTCCTATTATTAAGAAATTAAATTCTTAATATACAACTGTGTACATTTGTAAATGTATAGAACCAAGTAGATTAATAATATGTATTTCCCTTTAATTAATGAATGAGATAATTAAAGCTAACCAAAATAAATTTTACAGTATACAAGAGTTTCACGAGCACATTTAAATGCAATTTATGGGCTTTTGAAGAAATCCATTGATTAAAAAAAAAAAAAAAAAAAAAAAAAATGCTTTTTCACATAATGTATAAAATTTCATTTGAAATATTTAAAAAGAAAAATACGTCATAAGAAATTCATTTGTAATAGCAAATAATTTTTAAAAATAAGATCAGGAATTAAATAGTCAAAAGGAGTATTGGTACAGCTTTGAAAATGGAAATAATATTTATTGAGCCTTTTTTAAATTAAATAAGATATTCTCATTAGATTTAAAAATAAATTTAAGTCAAATAAAAGCTTATTTCATGAAAAAGGCGTTTCCTAAATGATACATTAATTTGTTTAGTAAATTAATTGTTTTGTCATAGTACATTTATATTAGATTAACTACTCAGTGAAATTTAAGACTTTATTAATTTTCGAGAGAATTTAAATTATGATAAATATTTCTTAGTTTCATTCGAATAGGGAGATGTGTTTTATTTAAACTTTTAAAATTTAGATCCAGTTATTGATTAAAAAAGTTAAATATTCGAGTGATTCATGAAATATTCATAGAAAGAAGTTGAGTAATTTTCTCTTGAATAAAAAAAGACTAGAATAACTCTTCTTGAAATTCATAAAAACCCTTCTTAGTATGTTCAGAGGCCCACCAGCAGCCGAGCAGTAAAAGCCACTGAACTCTGGTAATTCATTTTGGAGTTTGATTCCCAGCAAACGGGCTAGCTGCCCGGTGGTTTTCGTGGTTTTCCCCATGCATAAGGCAGATACGAGCCAGTTTCCCTTAAAATGACCTCCACAGGGCATTCCTTCATTTCCGTGTAATGCCTAAAGGCGGAGCACGTAATAAGTAAAAATAAAAATATGTTTTAATATTAAAAGGCTTTCCAGCTTTTACTTATTGTTGTTGTCTTGACCATGAAAGAATGACCTTTTACTTGTTACTTGTACAACTGCTTTTAAAAGTATGGTTTTCTTCTGCAAACCCCTTATATTCTTCTCTATAATATACAGCATACCACATAAATGTAATAAAAATTATGGCACATAAATAACTTAATAATTAGAATATGAAAAATGGTTTACTAGGTTCTTGCCTTATTATTTTTTGTATTGTTTTTGATTTTACAAATATACACAAGTTTTCAGAAACAGAATCACAGATTTTATTTGCACAATGGCTCAATTTTTATTACCGCGATGGCTGCGCTTTAGGTATTGATGTAATATTTTAAATATTTAGCATAAAATTGCTTAACATGATAGTTTCTTGGTTTCTACAGTAAATTATTGACTTATCTGAAGTCTGCTTCTACTAGGTAAGAAAAAGGGAAATGTTAATGATGTTTGTTGTTCAAAACCAATCCTTCTTCAATGCGATCAGTTTTTCTTTGATAGTTATTTCAAAATGAAACGTATGGCATTTCAGCGGTTCTATGCAAACACAATCAAGTTTTCACTTTATTAAAGCGAATATTAAAAGCTTTCAAATTTTGCAAGCGGCTCGTACGTAACACATATCTTCTGAGGAAGTTTTAAGTGCTTTGTAATTTTCGTGGTTGTGTTTTCTTGTGTTCCTGCCTTTTACATTTTTATATTGCACTTCTTGTGTAAAATTTTTTTATATATTTAGAAGAAATTAAAATTCGGTAAGGTTTAATATTTTTACGGTCGCTTAAATGAATTTGCTAAGGTTTTCTGTGCTCTCTCTCAGCTTGTAGTCTATTAATCTAGTCTTGCACTCGCTACTAGTTATCCATTTTTAAAGCTTTGTTATTAAGCATTGCTTTCTTCCCAATTACGCCGCTTACACTTCAGAAAAATGTCACATTTTTAAAAGCTGCATACTAGCATATGTTTTTGCAAATTTTGAATAGCGTAGTCCTGCATGCAAACATTCGCACCTGAACGCCCGATTTTTGAATTTCAAATTTGTTTTATTATTTATTTCATATTTTAAAAAACTTTTCATTTAAAATTTAAAATTTTTCATTAACGAACTCATTGATTTGAAACCACGGAACCTACGGCGAAACTTCGAAACTAAATATTTTTGTCTCCAGCGTGCGAAGCTGTTGCCATTCAGAAAAGTGGAAGTTATTTATCTTTCAATTTTAATAAACAAATTCGACTCTAACTTTTCATGATAACTAGTTTTTATAGAAGTAGTATAGCAAATATAAAAATATGCATGGCGTCTTCTTCCATTGTATCACCAATTTAAAAGTATGCTGTTTTTAAATATTTAGTGATTTTGCCGTTGGTATTGAATTTTATGTGGTGAAGTGTGAAGAACCTTATATTTAATAGATAAGGTTAATACACAACAATAAGAAAAAATTAACAATATTGTTAGCACATAGCAATATAACACAATGTTAATAACAAAATGTTAAAAAAATGTTTTGTAAGCCATCTTGCTATCAAAACTGAATACTAATATGATGAACTGATTAAAGACTGAAAAAAATATGAAACTGCATAACAATACTTGTTACTGTATTGGAAATTCTAAAGATATGCTGCATTAAATGTAAAATAATACTTTTGTCATTTTACCATTGAATTTTACACGGAGTAAAAGCGAAGAAAGCAATGTGTATAACAAAACAAATTATGTAAGTGAGTTCAAGAGCAGACTAATAAGCTGCGAACTCAGCGAGTGTGTAGAAAATCTTAATAAACTCTCTTGTGTGACTTTAAAATCTGAACACTTTCAGTTTTATTTCATTTTATTGTCCCAAAGGGGAATTTACCGAGGAGGGCCATTCATTTCGTTTTTGGCATTTTTGTGTTGATTCACTATAAACGGCATATCACTTTTCAAATTGTTGCCACCAAATATTAGAGCCCTGTATTATATTTAAAAAAAATTAAATAATGACGAATCTGCACAAATGTATGTATGTTTCTGGCATTGTGATAAAACAACGGTACCTAGAGACATCCAATTTTGAATAACGTAGTCTTCCATTCCTATATGGGGATCTGGAAGAATAAATTTGGAATTTGTTTTATACCCAAATTTGGAATTTGTTTATATTATAAAGAACATATTTAATAAATAATGGTAACACACAAAAACTTTAAAAAACGCCCTTTTGGGAGTAATGCAAAATCTGAAAGCTTCCAGATTTTTAAATTTTTATATTTACTTCCCTTCCTCCTCAGTTTAAAAAAAAAAAAAAAAAAATAGTAGTAATGCTTTTTCACTCACGTGCCCCAAGATGGCAATTAAACTCCTGGTTCAGTTTTCTTTTTCGAATCAACTGTTTGACCAATAATTAAGAAAAATATCTAACTCCAACTCAATGTCGGAAAGAAAAAGGAAGGCCATTATTTAAAAGAAATTAGTAGCTTGACATTCACTTGTCAAAAACCTAACACAGAATTTGCTAATTAGGCTTAATGAACCAGAGCAGTCAGAATTAACCAAGATAGCTATCCACTTATATTGCCTCTCGAGAGAATATTTTAATTCTACCGTAATATTTTATTCTGCTTGACTCAAAGAGGTTTGAGAAGATTTTGTCTTCCTTTCTACATCTTTTTAATTACTAACAGCAGTCTATTCTAAGACGTTTTCGAGAAAAAAGCATTTTTTACATATTATACATGTTCTTTCAGAGATCAAAACTATAAATGAGTCATTTTTATTTATTTACTTACTAGAGGAAGTATCCGATGCCAGTTAAGTTAAATTTAGAATAATGTATCTTGTAAATTTAGAATAATATAAATTTCTGTAGAAAAATAAACTAATTCTCTCCCATTATATTGGCAACAATCGCACACAGTTTTTAATGATTTTCGTCTTTCTAATCAAAAGGTCGTAAAAGCTCAAGTTCCGTCCAATATGTCACCTATATTCAATTTCAGTCCATTAAATGTGACAAAAAGTTTATCATAATTTATTAGAAGTCAATAATGCGAACAAACAAACACACACACACAGACATTCTTCTTTATATATATATATTGTAACGCCAACACATTTTTGACTAACAAACTGCGATTTGAAAGCTAGCAAATGTATTTAATGTTGAGCAAAGCTATTTTTATTTCATCGTAAAACTTACAAATTTTTTTTTAACAAACTCTACGATTTGAAAGCAAGCAGTGACAACACTTCTCGAAAGAAAGCAGATTTTTATCTCCAACGTGCGAGATTGTTCCTACTCGAAAAAATGAGGTCGAAAATTAGAGTTTTCAGAATTAATTAATATCTCAGATTTTAGCTATTTTTGGGGAGGCAGTGGATGTCGACCTTTCTCAGGACCCAAAAAAGAACTGTAGAAAGCTTAGTGACGATAGCTATAGTAGTAGCTGAGTTAATTGCGAACAAATACACAAACATTCTTCTTTATATATATGTAGTGTTGGCAGTGGCGATAAATGCAAAGCATATTTTGCTTCCCTTAAAGCTAAGACTAATCTAAATAAAATTCATGCTTTATTCCGTAAATTAAAATAAGCTAACACTGTAGCCTTTACATTTAAAATCATTTGAGTGAAAGAAAACTAGCATTATGCTAACTCATAAAAACACACATTCGCCGATACCGACGTACATATAATACTCGACCAACCCGCAGATCTTGACGTCATCGGCCAATCAGCAGCAACCATGTTAGCTTACCACCGATTGACCTCCGATCAAAATTTGCATAAGGAAAAATTAAAGCCAACAAACGGCCCTGTTTTCCTCATGCAAATACAAAAACAAAACTTACATAGAATTACAGAAGTTCATAGTTCAATTCTATTATACGAAAGCACTTATTGTCTTTAAACACTGAAAACATCTAAACAAAACTTCCTTAAATTAACAGCAGTCGCCGCTTTTGTAAATAAGTCCGCAGTATTTAATTTACTGGTGATAAATTCAAGGTCAAACACTCCATCATTTACTAGTCTTCTAATAAAGTGATATTTTATGTCTCTCTGCTTAGTTCGGCGATTTTCTATTGGCGATCTAGAAAAATCAATGGCAGACTTGTTATCACAAAATAGTTTATATTCTCTTAAATTAAACTTTAAAATTTCATCTTGTA
Source organism: Stegodyphus dumicola (assembly GCF_044657685.1). Lineage (NCBI taxonomy): Eukaryota > Metazoa > Arthropoda > Arachnida > Araneae > Eresidae > Stegodyphus > Stegodyphus dumicola. The sequence continues at coordinate 134,205,292 of NC_140771.1, read as the reverse complement.
AGACATTTTTTGTCCACATTAATTCCTTCGCTGCTTTAGATAAGGCGATATACCCCGCTTCCATGGTTGATAAACTTACACTTTTTTGTTTAACAGTTTTCCAGATTACCAGTACTCCATCTAAATATAATATAAATATAATAGGAATGACAACTTGTCATTCCTATTACTTGCATAATCAGCATCTGAATAACAATATAAATTTAGATGTTTAATCTTCGATAAGTTTAATTTATATAATTTAGTACTATTGAGATAACCAAGCAATTTCAACAATGCTTCCCAATGCCTAATTCCAGGATTCTCCTGAAACTGTGATAAGATATTCACTGCATATGTAATATCAGGCCTTGTCCTGTTAGCTACAAGAACTAAACATCCCAACAGATTTCTAAAGGGTAATGTATGCATTTCCGCAATTTCTGCACTTGTAGATGGACAATCTAATTTGGTAAGAATAATGCTTTTATCTATGGGAAGTGAAGTTATTGGTATCTGAAAATGTTTAAATTTTTCAAAAGTTTCTTCTATATATTTTTGCTGATATATAAAAACCCCATTCTCGTTCTCTAAGAATTCAATTCTAAGTAACATTTCAGTTTTGCCTAATACTTTAAGATCAAAAAACTTACTCAGCTGTGAAATTACTTTATACCATATTGATCTTTACTAAAAATCACAATATCATCTACATATAACAAGAGAGTTACATCTGAACTTTTATAAACACAATTACACCATTGTATTTTCTTAAAATGTAGATTTTCTAAAGTACTTTCAAATTCACAGAACCATTCATGGCCGCTTTGATGTAGACCATAAATGGCCTTGTGTAATAAACACACTTTATTTTCCTCTTCAATAAATCCCTTTGGTTAGGTCATATATATTTTTCATTTAGGTTTGCATATAAATATGCATTCTTTACATTTAACTGACAATTAGTCCATCCATATATAAACATACCAGTATAGTGAAAAATATTCTTATGATTGAAAAATTTACTACAGGACTGTAAACGTCATGAAAATCTTCACCTCTTTTCTGCCTGAATCCCTGTGCTACTGAACGTGCTTTGTATCTAACCACTTGATTCTTTTCATTTCTTTTTAGCATATAGAACAATTTGTTTCCTAGCATAGTTTTATTTTCTGGCTTTTCGACTAATTCCCAAACCTTTCTTTTCTTCATTGTGTCAATTTCTTCTTTCATTGCCTTATCCCATTCTTCGGCATTTACTGATTTTCGTGCTTCTTTAAAATTTTGTGATATAACAATTTCTACGGAATTTGCCTCTTCAGACACGGAGCTAGTCTCCTTTTCTACAAAATTAATAAATAATAAATTAACCCGAGTATTCGTTTTTTCCAATAAAATCAAACTTATCTTTTTCAAATTTAATATTTCTTGCCTCACAATACATTTCAATATCATTATAGGATCTAAAACGGGTGTCTGTTCCCTCTACATAATAATATATGTCTGTACATCTTCCGTCTGGCCTTTTAACTGCTTTTCTTTGCCAGTTTAAGTCTGATTCTTCTTTCGGGGTAAATTTATCATCTGAGAACTTTATTTCTTCTCTAGAAGTTTCCTGTTCTTCATCTGATTCTGCTAATAGCTCAGGTTCCTCTAGTCTTTTAAACTTAGTTTTTGTCTGGGGTATATCTAATGCTAAAAAATTCATCCAGTAACTGAATTATCCTTGCTTTTTGTTTTGAGTTCGAATTGCTTCTGTAGAACTTCCCATGCTTCTTTACCACTTGAGCATTCTTGTATCAGCAGCCTGAACTCAGTTTTAATTCCATAATATAATGTAGTGAAGGCTCTGTTCTCTCTCAATGTGAATTCCTGCTTTTCACGTCTTGTTGTACTTTTATCTAATTCTTCTTCTTCGTCCTCTATGAAGATCCAACAATTTCTATCCAGTACCAGCATTTTAATATCGACTTTCCATCGATCCCAGTTTTTGTCTGATTTCTGTTCCAGGAAGCAAATGGCATCCTGGAACAGAAATCAAAGTATCATCAAATTCAATTTTTCAACGAACTTCACATTACAGGTTTCTATTAATCTGCGTTCTTCTGGTAGCCATATCCTATAACCCATAGTTTCCTTCACATATCCTACCATGATTTCTTCTTTGCACCTCATTTGTAATTTATTTCTAATCTGTTTTCGCATGTCAACTACCAAATATTTTAAAATAAACAACATTGGGTTTTCTATTTAGAAACATTTCATAAGGGGTTCGGTTGCTTTTATGACATACTCTGTTCCATGTATGTATGAAACAGCCAAGAGCTTCTGCCCACCATTCTTTTCCCATTTTACCATCATTAAGCATAGCTTTAACTGCATCTAATGCCGTTCGGTTAAAATGTTCACACACACTGTTCTCTTCTGGGCTGTACGCGTTTGTGCGTTCAACACTAATTCCATTTTCGGCTAAGTACCCTTCGAATTGCCTGTTGCAGAATTCCTCACCGTTATCGGTGCGTATACTTATTAATTTCCTATTCGTCAGTCTTTCCATTTGCCTATGATAATTCTTAAAGTTGTAGAATGATTAATTTTTTTTCATACAATACACTGTTACTAATCTACTATAGTCATCCACAATAGTGAGGAAATATTTACTCCCACCGTTAGATGAAACTGGGAGTGGGCCACAAACGTCTAAATAAACCGACTGCAATGGTTTATTTGATCTCTTCGGAACAGTTTTAAAAGTTATTCTACTAGATTTAGCAATAATACACGGTTCACACCTCTCCATTGGTTTTTCAATTTCTGGTAACCATTTCACGCTTTGATTCTTACTAGTATTCTTAACATAATCAAAATTTACGTGGCTAAATCTCCGAAGCCATAGCATCGTATTGTCTACTTTATTTAACTTTCCAATTTCTGTACCGTAACCAGCTTCCTTTTTATCTGTTGCATATCTAAATGGTTTTACGTGATAAAGTCCGTCATATCGTTTAGCGTAGCATAATCTATCCCAATTATTAAAATATATCCACATCTTCCCTTTTGAAATCACAAAATGAACACCTGCCTTTTCTAACCTTGCTCCCGATAGTAAATTTCTTTTTAGATTTGGATTATATAACACATTATCTAACTCAATCCAATTTATTCGATTGCCTACTTTTACTGCAAATTTGACGGTACCCTTTCCTTGTACTTTACTTTCAGAATTTCCTACAGCTAAAGACATACATATATCAACTATTTCTTCAAAATTTATCATTAAATTTCTATTATTACAGAAATGAGTTGTAGCTGCAGTATCTACGACCCAATTAAATTTACCTGCGTTACCTCCTTTATCTGTAGTTGTTACATAATTTTCTACTAACATTAATTCTTTATCTTTAAACTGTCCATTATTATCGTCTATTTTAAATTTCTGATTTTTACTTACATTTTCTTCACATTGAGCGATTAAGTGTCCAAATTTATGACAATGAAACAAGGTCCTATTCTCATATTCCCCATTTCTCTGAATTTGTTCCCCATTTCCCTGCATATCTTTCCCTGCATTTGAACTAATAGTATTGAACACGCTTACCTTGCTGTCTTCTAAATCAGCATTTACCATAAGTCGGCTTTCTTCCCTTACCAGTTCTTCAGCAATTCTTTCCAGCGTAAAATCTTCGTCCTTCCACCTTAGATCAACTGTACAATGCCGGCGTATTCCTTGGGTAATCTCCTTATTGCCTGAAATCCTTTAAAAAGATCTGGCAAGTTGTGTGCAGCTTCAGCCAACTTTGCAGTCATTTTTATCCTCGCGATGAATAATCCTATTTCTTCATTTGGGGTATATCTAATGCTAAAAAATTCATCCAGTAACTGAATTATCCTTTCTTTTTGTTTTGAGTTCGAATTGCTTCTGTAGAACTTCCCATGCTTCTTTACCACTTGAGCATTCTTGTATCAGCGGCCTGAACTCAGTTTTAATTCCATAATATAATATAGTGGAGGCTCTGTTCTCTCTCAGTGTGAATTCCTGCTTTTCACGTCTTGTTGTACTTTTATCTAATTCTTCTTCTTCATCCTCTATGAAGATCCAACAATTTCTATCCAGTACCAGCATTTTAATATCGACTTTCCATCGATCCCAGTTGTCATGGTTTAGCAGCTCAAAACTTTCAGGTAGTAATGACATCTTCAATTAAGCGTGAGCACAACGACTTGAACAAACTTCTAAGACAGGTCAGCTTCTTTTCATGGATAACGGCCCTCTTCATCTACATTCATTCAATGCTGAGTTGAACTGGGTAACAGGTTAGCTGTTGGCTCTGGGCCCATAAGCCTTATGGCAGTGGAGATGAATGCAAATCATATTTTGCTTCCCTTAAATAAAGCTAAGACTAATCTAAATAAAATTCATGCTTTATTCCATAAATTAAAATAAAATAAGTTAGTACTGTAGCCTTTACATTTAAAATCATTTGAGTGAAAGAAAACTAGCATTATGCTAACTCCATTATAACTCATTCGCCAATACCGGCGTACATATAATACTCGGCCAATCAGCGGCAACTACGTTAGCTTACCACCGATTGAACTCCGATCAAAATTTGCATAAGGAAAAACTAAAGCCAACAATTATAGCCATCAAGCGATGTATGTCAGGGGTAAAATGAGTCTGAATCTGTTAAGAATGAATGCGAAGTTCTGGTTACGCTTTTTGCACCCCCGTATTTGGTTACATTAGTGGATACTCTGAGAAGACGATGTGTAGGATGTGCTTGAGCAGTTTATCTCAGTATTTCCCCTTACTGTACTCGCTGTCACTTAATGCACATTTAAGAACACAAATTTTCTTTCCTGGAAGGGTAACTAGCTGTAAGCATCGATAAGAATGCACTAGATAAGATGGCATGGCGAGAAATGTACGCGTTCCTAAACAAACTCCCCCAAATTTATTGCCCTTCTTAAACGGAAAGGTTTCCACATGTGAGTTGTGAGTGAGGGGACTTTACTTGAACGTCTCATGTTCTCATGAGCTCGTATTTCTAGGGAAATAGAGTATTGCAAGATCTGCTTATTGTTAAACTAAAACGTTAGGAATTCTAATTTTTGTCCTTGAAATTGTGGTTTAGTTTTATAAAAGTAGTACTGGAGCTCATCTTATTTAGGGCTCCGGTGTGTTCTGGCTACAATTGTAATTTATCTTAAAAATTTAGAAGCACCGGAGCTGGGCTCCGCCACAATTTAAGCACTGGGCATGCCACTTCTATTGTTCTGGTATTTTTACTAACCCAAACTGCCCAGCTGTGGCTCAAATGAAAAATGGACAGGACCCCTATCGTAATGTGCCCGGTGCTGCATGGAGCCTCTGAGGTGACAAGCACCGCACATCTACAATAGCAATTAATTAGCATTCCCCTTGTCCAGAGCATCCCAAGATGGTATGGGAAAGGGTGAGAGGCCTTAACACCAGTCGCTGATTGAAATACAGTGCCATACAAGAGGCTTGGCAGATAGTACATTGCCATACAATAATACTTTGGTTCATACACCATGTCGCATTTAAGGTACAACATATTACATATTGTTACGGATTTGGTATAGAAATAGCTAATGTTAGTAGAATTATAAATTAAATTGTTTTATTCCCCGTGCAGTGCAGCGCATGACGAATATTAAGAAAAGGCTATGCCTGAAAATTAAAAATACAAGAGCATGTGCATTTAATAAATAAATATCTCTTTTTGATTTCGAGAAAGTGTCAAAAAATTCTTGTACATTTAAAAAGCTTTTATGAGCGGCATGAAAACCTCTCAATTCTTTAGTTAGTTGTTTTATGAGTTTTGTTTAGAAAACTGCTGCGGTGAAATCCGTTTAGCTTTCTCTAACTTTTAACCTTTTTAGTGGTTTAAAAGATATTTGCTTGAGATATTGGGATAGTGTGGGAATATCTGAGATAATTTAAGCATTTTTTTTTTTTTTTTTTTGTGATAATAATAAATTTTATTCATTTTTTTCATCGAACAATTCATAACGAACCCATACAGACGCAACAATATAATTCCATATTACAAATAAGGTACATATACAACTAAAATATGTATACTATAGTACATTTAGAATAAAGTAATTTTGATTACGTCCATGTCTCTGAGGTGAAGAGGTATTGGGCCGGCCAACTGGTATAGTGGTCAGCGTGGCCGACTGCCATGCTGAAGAGCCCGAATTCGAATCTTGGACAAGGCATGAATGTTTGTAAAAGTTTAGTTTCTGCGTGACATGGTGACACTCTGGATATGCAGCGAGCCGAAAGTCCTCTCGTGTGGCTTGGTGGAAGGGGAAAGGGGTGGGAGACCATCGACCCATCTTCCAGGGGTGCTCTCCATCAAAATGGAGGGTGGAACTGAGCTAAATAGCACCGTCACCTGTAAGGTGCTCAATGCTGTTGCCAACGACAGGCGTATCTTGCACTCCTTGCCAAGAGGAATTTTGTGGGTTTGGGCTGATTTTACAGTCAGACAAGTGAGCATAAGTAACAACAACAAAGTTACTGGAGCACTAGGAGGGCAAATGATGAGATATTGGCTTTTAACATTATATGTTCACTGAGTTCTGTTTGCACAATACTGCATTCTATTGCATTGTTTGTACAATATCCTGTTTGTTTTGTGTGCATTCTGTTTTGTTTTGTTCTGTTTGTACGCTGCGGTTGGAAGTAAAAAAAAAAAAATTCTATAATTTGATTCGTTTCAAAAGAGAATCTGCATTTGTGACTATTCAAATCATTTCGTTTAAAGGAGATGTGACACGTTCTCCGGCTTTTACTTTTTCAAATGATCTAAGAAATTGCTCTTCATTTCATTTCAGTTCCATGAAATGGTCAACCGGGATGAATTGTGCAGGAGTTTATTGTAACGTTATCTGATCATCGTCTTCGCTCCCACCAGCAAGCCTATAGATAGGAACAAGGAATGGATTCTTGGTAGAGAGAACAGTGTTATGTCCTATCATATCTGTAAGTCTTTTTAGGATTTGATTGTTACCTGCTATAGGAAATAAGACATGGGAAAATAAAACAAGTCACTGAAACATAATTTGTAAACATAATTTCACTTTGATTTCTTCCCGACCGTAAAAGTGGGGGGGGGGGGAGAAAAGGTATTTGTGATGCGATTAAAACTACTGAAATATTTTTATATGTATCTTTTATTTTACACATTTGATTTTTGCATTTCTAAGCAATAGAAATGTTTAAAATTTAGAAATCGAAGTGTTTTAAATTTGAAATATAACTTTTTTATTTAAATTTAGTACAACTTCAACGTGAGGGTGGCATTGATTAGAAAAATGATTTTTAGCATTTCGAGCGATAATTTCACGTGGGTCTCTCATTTTTAAGCAGCTTTATTCTGCTTGGATTATGGAAAGCCACTGCAATAAAAGTTTTCATTTGTTGCTGTAAAAATCTGAATCAGTAATTGAAAGCTGAAAACTAACATTTTTGTTTAAATACAGAAAATCTCAACATCGCAATAACATTGATTGTAAAAATGATTATGTGCATCTATAAAGAGAGAATAATCTCATGCAGACTCTTAAAAATTTCAGCCGAAGCATACCGCAGTAAGATTTTGCATCTTTTTTTGCTAAAAATATGAAAAATTCAGAAAAAGGAAATTGAAATTTAGTATTTTTATTTTAATTAATAAAACTGCAGCCTCAAATGACATTGATTGTAAAAACCATTTTGTGCATTTTAAGCGATAATCTTGCATAAGTCTTTTTTTTTTTCAAGTGACTGTATTCTGCTCGCTTCCTTGAAAATCTCAATAATGGAAGTTATTACTTAGAATTTTGATGCTTGAAAGCACTTTCCAACCATACAAAAAAATGGCTAACGCACAGATTTAAAATATTAATAAATTTTGATTGTATCTGTTCAAAACATCTGTTTGCAAATTCGCGGCAATTTTCCAGTATTTAATCTAAAATTCTCAAGACTGAGTTTGAGCAAAAATTAAGATGAGTAATATTTTCATTGCTGTAAATACATCACTATCATGATCAATAATTATATTAATATGAATTATAATAATTAGATAATTGTAGGATAATTTTTTAAACTGAAATAAATTCCTCAAACAAAAAATAAAGCCGCCAAAACAATTTAAAAGGCATTATAAAAATTGCCAAACAACAAAATGTCGCCAAACATCGTGGTTTGTAATTTTAATTTGAAATTTCAGTTATACATATTAGGTGCAAACTCAGCCTTAGTTTGATGTAGATTTTCAATAACTCTGTTGATTTTGAAAGCATCGGACACAAGTCTCTTCTCTTCAGGAGCAAACAGCCCACCAGCGGCCGAGCGATAAAGTCGCTGAACACTGGTAGTTCGATACGATGTTCAAATTCCGCAAATGGATTGGCTGCATGAGTCATTTCGTGGCTTTCACCATTTGAAATGTGTATACGAGCCAGTTTCCCTTAGAAAGTCCTCTATATGAAGGCATCCTTCCCTTAGATAGATAGCCCTCAAGGCTTTACCATCATCTCAATAAATAAAATCAGGAGCAAAGAAATTCTCTGAAAATATCTATGCCTAACTTGGCCGAGCAGTAAAGTCGCTGAACATTAGTAGGTTGGAATCCCGGCAAACGGGCTGGCTGCATGACGTTTTCGTGCTTTTCCTGATGTGTAACATGTATACGAACCAGTTTTACTTCGAAAATCTTCCACGAAGGCATCACTCTCTTTAGGCAGATATTCCTGGAGGGCTTTAGCGTAATTAAAATATAATACTGTACCCGAATAAAGTTACATTTTTTCTCGAATTTTTTCATCAAGGTTATTATTAGTGAGTTGTAAGTTATAAATAAGAACCGGTTTATTTCAGCGAGTGACCGGTACTCATCTGATCCCATAAAAAGAAGAAATTTCTACCCTAGAGAGAGTGTACGCTTACTTACTTACCACCAGCTGAGTTGCTGTACCTCCTGTTGTATGACTCAATTGATGGAGCATTCTATTATCACTAGGCCCAGCCAAAATTTTCCGTGGAGTATTAAAAATTGTAGCGAAATTTATAAGTTACTCTGGAAGATGGGTTATTAAAGAAACCCTGTGCTGAATGAGTATTTTAGCAGTGTTTTATGCATTGTGATTGTGAGTTTATAGAGAATGTTGACTGTAGAGTTTGGATATAAGAAGATCTGATGCATTAAAACGAACAATATCAACTGGGTATATTAATGTGCATCCTATGTGCTATTCACATATTTCCAGAGTTCCTATTTAATATTTGCTTGTCACGTTCATTGTACTCACTCGTGTTGAGTTGAAAACTGTGTTCATTGAAAAACATGTGCGGTTCACCTTTACACGGAGCACCATTTTATATCTGCTTGGCATATTGAACTGGTTACTGGTAGCGAACACTTGAAGATGAGACTAGAAAATATTAAGAGTATATGCAGGACTAACGCTAGTTTACGAGACTTGAAATATTAGAGTATACGTTTAAGAACACTCATCTTTTCTACGGGTTTCCCTAGTAGAACGGCAGATATAGCATTGTCCCATTTTACTTTTTTATTTATTTTGTGCAGTGTGCTTCTTTGCATATTCTTCGATCATTCCTTAAGCAGTGTTAGCATCGGACACAAGTCTCTTCTCTTCAGGAGCAAACAGCCCACCAGCGGCCGAGCGATAAAGTCGCTGAATACTGGTAGTTCGATACGATGTTCAAATTCCGCAAATGGATTGGCTGCATGAGTCATTTCGTGGCTTTCACCATTTGAAATGTGTATACGAGCCAGTTTCCCTTAGAAAGTCCTCTATATGAAGGCATCCTTCCCTTAGATAGATAGCCCTCAAGGCTTTACCATCATCTCAATAAATAAAATCAGGAGCAAAGAAATTCTCTGAAAATATCTATGCCTAACTTGGCCGAGCAGTAAAGTCGCTGAACATTAGTAGGTTGGAATCCCGGCAAACGGGCTGGCTGCATGACGTTTTCGTGCTTTTCCTGATGTGTAACATGTATACGAACCAGTTTTACTTCGAAAATCCTCCACGAAGGCATCACTCTCTTTAGGCAGATATTCCTGGAGGGCTTTAGCGTAATTAAAATATAATACTGTACCCGAATAAGGTTACATTTTTTCTCGAATTTTTTCATCAAGGTTATTATTAGTGAGTTGTAAGTTATAAATAAGAACCGGTTTATTTCAGCGAGTGAACAGTACTCATCTGATCCCCTAAAAAGAAGAAGTTTCTACCCTAGAGAGAGTGTACGCTTACTTACTTACCACCAGCTGAGTTGCTGTACCTCCTGTTGTATGACTCAATTGATGGAGCATTCTATTATCACTAGGCCCAGCCAAAATTTTCCGTGGAGTATTAAAAATTGTAGCGAAATTTATAAGTTACTCTGGAAGATGGGTTATTAAAGAAACCCTGTGCTGAATGAGTATTTTAGCAGTGTTTTATGCATTGTGATTGTGAGTTTATAGAGAATGTTGACTGTAGAATTTGGATATAAGAAGTTATTCTGATGCATTAAAACGAACAATATCAACTAGGTATATTAATGTGCATCCTATGTGCTATTCACATATTTCCAGAGTTCCTATTTAATATTTGCTTGTCATGTTCATTGTACTCACTCGTGTTGAGTTGAAAACTGTGTTCATTGAAAAACGTGCGGTTCACCTTTACACGGAGCACCATTTTATATCTGCTTGGCATATTGAACTGGTTACTGGTAGCGAACACTTGAAGATGAGACTAGAAAATATTAAGAGTATATGCAGGACTAACGCTAGTTTACGAGACTTGAAATATTAGAGTATACGTTTAAGAACACTCATCTTTTCTACGGGTTTCCCTAGTAGAACGGCAGATATAGCATTGTCCCATTTTACTTTTTTATTTATTTTGTGCAGTGTGCTTCTTTGCATATTCTTCGATCATTCCTTAAGCAGTGTTATTTGCATTCATTCTATTATGCCTGCATTCTTAATATCTTTCTTGTGCTGCATTCAGGGTTGAGCAATATATCTGGAGACTAGCCTCCGTTAGGTGAGTAAGCATTGTGCATGCACCCTGCTCACTATGTTTATCTCAATTATATTGCTGAATGCTTAATCATTCCTGTTATTTGCAGCAGATTAGTGCTTGTTTTTATGTAGAGAAGTCAATTGAATGGCATAGCGCCTTTTGTTTTGTTTTCTATTAGTTTTATTTAAAATGGTTCGAACAAATGATTTAGTATTCTCTTATGTAAACTTTCAGCCCTTATAGGCATCTGTTCACATGAAATTTCGCATGTGCATTATATTACTAAAACACATTTTTTAAAATTGTATATTTTTATATCTAATTCTTGAAGATGATTCATGAAATATGAATTCCGTAGTAATAAAAAAATTAAAAGGCATTGTACATAATACCTATAACTAGCTGGGAATGTATGAAATTATTCATATTTCATACATTTCCTAGGAATACCAAATGAGAAACAGGCAAAGCATGAAATACATTTTTGATTCATTTTGAAGAACCTAAACTACTTACTAGAAGTTAATAAATCATGTATGAAAACCCAAATGACTACTAAGAAGGAACCATGGGACTAATGGTTCCTGAATCGCTAAGATGTGTATTTGTGGAAAAGAAAAGTACATTGATTTATCATTTTAAAGGAAGCGTCAATACTGTACAGTACTACGTTGCGGATGCCGAGTTATTTCCCGTACTTCATGAAAACTCATTTGAGTACTGGACATGGGCGAAGCGACAGAATGTTGAAAGAACTTTCAACCAAATACAAAAACATTGCACATAAATGATACTGAACTGTACAACCACCTTTGTGAGCTCTGCCGGAAAAAACAAAAAGTTATTAATAAAGGGCATTGTTGTGAAACTTATGACTATTTCTGAAATTAATTTCCGTTGTCAGGTAGATTGTTGTCTTACTGATTCCCAGTCTCGACCAGATAAAAAATACAAATTTATAATGTTGTATCAAATTCATCTCGCTACTTTTTTACGTATTTTGAATGACAGATTTTTAATGGGACTCTTTCATTACTTTTTCAAAATAACATTTGTACTTTTGAGGAATGAACATCTTTTAATAAAGAGCATTTGTCATTCTATAGAATGTTTATGCATTATACACAAAGCCTAGGCAAAATATGTAATTCTTCAGATGATATAATTTATTTCTTCAGGTAATATAATTTAATTCTTGAGATGATATCATTTTTCTGCATTCCGAGTTATAAAATGAATGAAATGTAACGCTGTTAAGTGAAACTAGCTCCAGGGTGTCTCTATGGTAAATAAATACAGTGAATTTTAAAGAATGCATTTATTCTATTTTGCTTTATGCGCTATCGACGAAGTAGGTTTAATTTAATTTTAGGTTAAGTATAAATGGAATGCAAGAAAAATGTGCATAATTTAATATTTACAAGGAAGCAATGTGGTGTACACATCAGACTCCTTTGAAATGCCCGAAAAATATCCATCCATCTTCTCAGTATTTATTTTCCCAAATAATCCCGTTCCAAATTTTCAAACTAGTTAGCCAAAAAGCCTTTGCAATCATCAACTTTATCAAAAGGATGATCCATGCTTATTGCGTTATTTGCGGGAACTTCATTAATGCTTTCACCTTGTTTAAAATTTTTGTATTCGTCTGCGAGACTATCTGCACAGTCGTAAAGCGTTACCATGGTTACCAGTTTTTGCTTTACCATTGTTATTGTTAAAAATAAAATAAAATGGCTGTTCTAAAGCTTCAAAGTTGTGTTTTAATTGTTTATTTAGACAACATTTTTTAATTACACCTGAAGCTTCAATTTCAGACCATGTTAATTCACTGCTGTATATCCATATAAGAGGTTCTGCTCCATCAAAACTTCTTTCTGTGCCTTAGTGTAATAATGAATGCATTGTAGAATGTTGTAAGCTCTTTTAGGCTTGTATTAATATCATTTGAGTGTATTCTGGACTTTTAAAATTTAAACACATAAGTGGAAAAATATGAATAACTGGCTGAGAGGCAGGCACCGCATCGCCAGACGAGATCATTTCTAGTCAAAAGAGGACTTCTGGTAAGCCTAATGATATTCCAAGTTTTCTCGCAGTATCTCTATATTTAGCTTCTCAGCTAATATCTTAATTTTCTGTCATAAGCAAAGTTAATAATTTAAATAACAATATTAACAATGTTCCATTATGTAACAGTGTTTCATTATGTAACACTGTTCCGTTAACAATGTTCCGTTAGCAATTTTCTATTAATAACGTTTTGTTCTTTCTATTTAAATGAATGAATGAGTATTTATTTAAATTTTGATTAAATATTTATTTGAATCTCCTTTGAATTTAGGTAAACTGTTGTTGGAATGGGAAGGTCGTCAAGCTCGTATCGTCCGCCCAGATGTGTAAACTGTCAATGGCGCCCTACACATGATTTGATCGTGTAATGATGATGAGGCGTGATCTTACCAAATCAGGTGCTCCCATTGGTCCACCTAGCAATGGCTTCTTATCCATCATTCCAGCATTTTTGCAGTCACCATCTTTTTCTGAAGACCAACACATCATAGAAAGAATAAAGGAAAACATAAAAAGGCAACGAAAACTGCTGTCAAACACTTACTGTGGTTAAGAGAAAAAAAGAAAGTTTCTCCCCCCCCAAAAAAAAAACTCTCTGAAAAGTGCATTTTAGAAGAAGAGGCGATTTCTGTGCAGTGTTGTGTTCTTTCATTGTGCAGGAACGTGAACCTTCAGACCAATACCAGAAAATGTATTACAAATTCACGAACTGAAGTGTAAAAAAATGTATGTTTTGGGGTAGGGTATGAATAATTCTGAAATTTGCTTATAATTCAAAGAAAGCCAGTGAAGTGACACCATGGACAATTTTTTGAGAGCTTTTAGATAGAATTTATCAAAACATGTTAAATGGTGAAGAGTAAAATTTATTGCAACATCTAAACTCATTTTTTAATTACAGTACTGAACACGAAATTTGCTGTCAATGTACAGCTGTTCTTAGTTCTATCTATAAAAGGTGAAAGTACCATTCCTGAATACTTGGGATTTTAGAGAAATAATCCACAAAACCTCTACTATGTTTCTTCTCTACTTTACAAAACTTTGTTATTGTATATTAATCTAACACAAAAATTGTTTAAGAAATTTATTTATTCATAATGAAGCGATACACAGATTGAAGTGTGTCAAAAACTATTTAAAGTATATTTAATTTATTAATAACAAATTCTATGTTTTGTGGAATACAATCATTAGAGTCATAGTTTGCTTATTACAAATGGCATCACACAACTGCTTCAAAAACTACTTAGTTGTAGATTGAAAATTATTTGAAAACAAAGGGATTGTATATATTACATATATAGTATGCCCATATTATACTTATAAATTATATTAATTCAGACATTCATTGAGTTAAAAGTACATGAGAATATATCTTATTCAGTTCTACTTTTAAAATCTTTGCTGGCAAAACTGATTCAAATTAATGAATTAAATCTGTTTTGCGAGACCATTTTGTTTAATGTAATTTCTTACTTATGTATTATACTAAAGCTGTTCCCCTAAAAAAATACTGTTATGCTTATGATGCTGAATCATATTATTTGCAATAATATTATTATTACTAATGTAGAAAGATATTTTTATGTATGTATATACGTGTGTGACGAAGAAACACACCTTTGTTGAAATGCTTCATAACACACACTGCTGTTTTGTCAGTTTGTAGTAATATATGCTTGAATGTTAATGTTTGACCAATGTATGAAAATGTAAATCTTACCAATGTATGGAAATATTTAAATTGTTGGATATAAATGAAAGGACCACTTTGGTTCACAAAATGCTACAGCAGAAAAAAAAATTGTGACTTGCTTTAGTTTTTCTTATTTTTGTGCCCAGTTGGAATAGGTGGCACTATATGGGTGCTATGATTCCGTAGTATGTTGTATTATTATGGTTACTATTTTATTACAAAAACCGTTAATGATTATTTTTGCAGCAGCACACAATAAAGCATTTGCTGTATTAGATGTGAACAAAACTTTGTTGTGGTCTTCGTCCTCCCCCTTATTGTGAATTAACGAGACTGTCAATCCAGAATTTTAATAAGAATTATTTGGAAAACGACATTTCCTTAATTTTTTTAACTTGTTTTACAATTGATAATTTACCAATTTCATGATTAATATGGACTTTTTTCCTACTAAATGAATTCGGAAAATTCTGATTTAAATTACATGTTTCTAAACCATTTACTGTTATGTAATAAATGAATTATTCTTTTTCATCTAATGATAGAACTTCCAAGGTTTCTAATCTGCAAAATTTATATAAATACATATTTCTTTTTCTGATGCATATAAAACTTTCCGGCTCATATTAGCATTTTAAAACAAAAAAACTAAATTAAATAAACTAGTAATTTTTAAATAGTTTTTTTAAAGCTGAAATTCAGATTTTTTTTAAACAAAAATAAAATAAATATAAAACATGAAATAAAGATTTAAGGGGAAAAAATGGCAAATAAAGCTACTAGAAATATTTAAAAGTAACTTTAAACATTTAACTTTTAGAATTTTAAGATAAAATATTTAAGACAAATACGCTTACTGTAATTTTTAAATTGTGTAAATTTACTTGCTTGAATTTTGACCCTTTTAAATTAAACAAAAACACATATTAAAAATATAAACAAAAATATTAAAATACAAAAGCACAAAATAAAACATGTTACAATTTAAACATTGCAGGGATTGTTTTGTTTGAATTTTAGTATTTTAAACTAAAACTTTTCAAACAAAAATAAAATAAATATAAAACATGAAATAAAGATTTAAGGGGAAAAAATGGCAAATAAAGCTACTAGAAATATTTAAATGTAACTGTAAGCATTTAACTTTTAGAATTTTAAGATAAAATAAGACAAGTATGCTTACTGTAATTTTTAAATTGTGTAAATTTACTTGCTTGAATTTTGACCCTTTTAAATTAAACAAAAACACATATTAAAAATATAAACAAACATATTAAAATACAAAAGCACAAAATAATGCATGTTACAATTTAAACATTGTAGGCATTTTTTGTTTGAATTTTAGTATTTTAAACTAAAACTTAAACAGCAAAATTGCACACTTTGAATTTATCTGTTTTGATGAAAATTGCAGACGAATTCTAAATGTTCTGTGAGTTGGTTCAGTAAGTAATATCAGTGACAGCTATGGAAAATACAAATATATGGAAAATACAAAAAATATTAACTAACACAAAATTGATCAAAATATTCAAACGAGAAACTTAAATTTTTGAATCAGTTTATGTATTTAATTTGTCAATATTTAGCCTTTTAATTAGGATAGCTCCCAAAGCCTTTCTCCTCTCCTTACATAAAACAGTCTTGGCACTGGAGTATGCCGGTATTTTAGTAATAAAATCATAACCTTTTTGATATAATTCTGAAAGTAGTTTTGGAAATATATGGGGAACGGGAACTGATTTTTTTTGGGGGGGGGACTTTTCTTCTGCAAGTCTCTAACTTCCTTTTAACTTCGTTCTCAGTAATGTTGGGCACGCAGAAATGTACTTCGTATATGTACTTTCTTCAGTACTTTGTATTGAAAATTTCTCTTTACATTTCCTTTACAACGATGTGTCTTTTCTTTTACACATACCCAACTCATTCCTAATTTATTTTTTCGGTGTGGGTAATCATCTACAACTAAACATTCTTTTTTTGTAGAGAGTAATTTTTTTAAAATGGCTATGGGTTCCATCGCAGATTTTTTTTCGACGCTAAAAAAGACATACATGCTTCATAAGGATCAAACATCGACTGAGAAAATGAGAAAGACATTTTCTATTATAAGTATCGGCTTTTCTCTACAGCAGGTGCAAAGCTTGAAACTACACAATAGATGACATATGACTGATTAGGAAAACAACACAATAAGTGCGAGAATGTCCGCTCTGTCCACCTAGCTACTCTCACGTGTCTGCTGTAGCCACTGTCCGCTCTGACCGCGTAACCAACCAATACAACCACCAAGAACCGGCTCAGTGTGCGCAGGTGAAACAGAAATATCAAACTTCCATCCTGGATCCTGGTATGTCTGAAAAACTTAAAGGAAGACAAGCCTAAGATACTAATTCTGAAATGCATATTATTTTAAAAGATAACAAACCTATATCTCTGATACCCAGAAGATATAAGAGATAAAGAAAGTGTTCAACTAAAACAAGTAAAATCTATTTTACAATTGGATTTGGATGTTCATGAAGAACAAGTTATGTCTTTGGAAAGAAAACTTTCCGTATCAGACTGTAGAAATTTTACAGAAACAACTATTAGATGCCAAGAATGAAATAGAAGCTGCGAAAATACAAATGTTTAAGGTACAAGAAGAAAATAAGAAAACATATAACTTTCGAAGACGTTCTTCAAAATGTTATGAAATTAATGATTTAGTAGCAATCACCAAAGATAAAATCCTGTCTGAGAAAGAAAATAAAGTTCAAAATGTTAAACTGAACATGCAAGAAATGCTAGCTTTAGAAAAAGATTGCATGAGGGAAATTATGGAGAAGAGATTATTTGCTAAACAAGCAGAATTAGAAAGAAAAATGTGTATCACTCATGAAGATATCAGAATTATATCAGAAAGGTTGTCGTCAGTTGCGAGAAATTCTTAATGCTGATGATTGGGAACATTAGGGAGACCTGTGTGGTGCTGATGCTGTTCCAACGCCATCTAGTGCGACTTCAACATCAATTTACAAAGCAACTAAACATAAGACAACGACACAGAAGAGGCGTTTCTTGAAGAATCTTCTGTCCCCAAAAGAAGACTTTCTAAAGCAATATCAGCTGTTAATTTTATATCTGAAGTAAGCAAACAAAATGCTTTTAATTTTCAAGCAAATACTGATTATACTTCTGGAAAAGAAATAATTGACGCAGAAATTCAAAATAGTTTTGAAACTTACGGAGAAGAGCTTCGAAAAGATGCGAAAATACAAATGTTTAAGGTACAAGAAGAAAATAAGAAAACATATAACTTTCGAAGACGTTCTTCAAAATGTTATGAAATTAATGATTTAGTAGCAATCAAAAGGACGCAATTTGGACCAATAAGTTAAAATCAAAGTATTTAGGCTCGTATAAGATTGTCAAAATAAAGAATAATGACTCCTATGATGTAAAAGAAGGAGATCATGAAGGACCCACTAAAACAAGTACATGCGCTGAATACATAAAACAATGGACTCAAGCAGAAGAAGATGAATAAAATAATACTGATTATGACGTTCTTAACCTGAAGTGATACAACTGATAACCGAACTGTGAGTTTCCACCTAATAATGACTTTTATTTCAGTAAATGCTATTTTTAAGATGAAATGAACATTTCCAAAACTGTTAAAGATTGAAGATATTTTTCGTTTTAGATGAAATATAGAAGGGACTGTCGACGATGTTATTGTGCAAAGATGAAGGACAATTAAGATGTTTCCTTTCAATATTGTCCTTAGCACACAATCTTCCCCTCTCCCTTCGTACTTCTTTTCAGGTTTCGGCTTATTTACGATGATGGTTCTTTTTATGATGTCAAGAGTAGAATAATGTCGTCGAGGTCGACGCATAGCAGGAACCCGAATGTGGGATACTAAATCCATAGTTTAACAATTTTCTTCGCGAGCTGTCTAATTTTTAGCTGTTGACTGCACGAGTGAAATTGATAGAACTTTGAACACTTTGTTTTATGAGAGGAGATGTAAGATGTTGTTTTATAGATATAAGGTGTTATAGATGTTGTGTTAATAAATGAACGATATTATACAGTCGGTAGATGGAGCAAAATGACAAAAACCTAATCCAGAAATCTTTTTTTTTTTTTTTTTTTTTTCCCTTTCTGAATATTTCTGAAAATCATGTCTCTATTTTTTGAGAAATAAATAAATAATAAAATTCAATTAAAAATTTTTACTTGAGATGAAATCAGAATGGCTTTCTAGTGAACAAATGTGAACAAATTTTCAACGAAAGAAGTACTCAGCAATAAGTACTACAACTTTTTCAAATTTAGTTTTCCAATTAGGAACACAAGATAGAGTAAAAAGTGGATTTCTTGTAAGATTTCATTTCTTTTTCTTGGAAAAAGTAGGAAATTACGTAATTTTGGAAACTTCCTCAATTGCTTTGAATGAAAAATTCTTCAATTCATATGCAGCCATTCTCAGCTTAATTGCTCATAGCAATCACAGCAGATTACGTTTTATGCTTTCTATAGATTTCTGTAGTGCAGTGGATTTACATTTTACTTTTGTTATTTAAAATTCATTTCCGTACATTGGAATCAAAATATTGAGAATGAATAATTTAAAATGCGAGCGTCCAAAATTCGTTTGCGAAGATTTTTCAGAAGTTGACGAGTTCCATCGACATGTGGCAACAATTCGCATTTCATTTTCTTTTATCGTTTGCAGATATATTAATTTTTAATGAATAAAGAATTTTTCCTTTGGAGATTTCCCAAAATAGCGATTCTTATCGCAAAGAATCTGCGTGAAATTTTGTCCTCGCAATGGAAATCCGCTAGGTAAGTTTTTGAAACTTTGTAAAATGCTTTTGAAGGCAATATTTTATTCAGCGTAAGAGATTTTGAGTAGTGTAAGATGTTTAATGAAGGGATAGAATACATCGAAGACGAAACTCGCTTTGTTAGATCATTTACTTTAAATAACTGAGTGTCGATCAAGTCGAAGATTTGCTTAGCGATCATCGTTCAATAAATTGGGATATTATTAAAGAAATTTTCATATCATCTAGACCTGTCAAGCTTTTGAACTTTAGTTCATCGCTTGTTCAAAATACAGTAACATGTCTCAGAAACATATCCTTCTTAAAATATAAGAATATTGCTGGTAATGGAATGTAGATTAATGTAATTAATGCTTACTATACCTGAAATTTGATTTAAGGATTTAACTAAAGAATTTGTATTATGGAAGGGAAAACAATCCGAAAGTATTTATAAATATTTTATTTGGTAATGATGTAGTATGCAAACTACCACTTTTTGTTACTTTTTTCTCAAATAGTGCGATTAAAATTCTAATTTTTAGTATAAAAATAAATGCAATTAAGAGTACATAAATGAATATAATTCCATTACTAATTTAAAAACATATTAAATTTTTAATGTCATTGCATTGATATTTAATATAAAATTGCTTTATAAAAAAATCGAATGTGTATTATTACCACATGACTTCCTTGTACGATTTGTTTTTGCTGCATTTAATTTAAACTTATTTCCTCGAATTTCATTAGATATATATTTCTCATTCAGTTAATTCAGTTCACACTTCGTGGCAAGGCAAAAATACATAAAACATCAAAATAACTTTATTAAAATTGAAAAATATAGTCTCTACATAGTATAATAAAAGAAAGAGTCTGTCTGTGTGTGCGTGTCTTTCGTTCGCGCTGCACGTAAGCTAATAGACTCACGGCTACGAAATTTGGTAGATAGGTGCATTTAGACAAGAGCCAGTGCACCTCGAAGCGATTTTTTTCGAAATTCGAATTAAAAATTTTTTTATTTTATGTTTTGTGACGAAATCGCGTCATTTTGAGACATAATGGCCTATAGGAAACGAGATTTTACTCTGCACACTCCATTTTCACATCGTCATGAAATGTAGGCACTTAACTATTTTACGAACTTAAAATAAATTGATCAGGAATAGGATAAGCTTCAGGCCACTTGGTGAAGTAATCAACGACAACGAGTATGTATTTGTTGCCATCAGCAGTTCGTGGCAGAGGTCCCAGGATGTCAAACGCGATTCGTTCAAAAGGCGCCCCTACGTTGTAACGTTGCAGCTTGCCTCGGCTGCGTCTCTTAGGTCCTTTCCGACCTGCACAGGCATCGCAAGATCGGCACCACTTTTGCACGTCATCCTTTGCATTATTCCAGTAAAAACGCTCACGAACTCTCTGTAAGGTCTTCATTATTCCAAAGTGACCTCCCGTAGGGCTGTTATGTAGTTCTTTAAGGACATCAGGATTGCGGGATCTTGGAAGTATCAGCTGCCATCGGAACGTCTTCCCATCATCCGATTCGAATTTCCGGTATAAGACGCCGTTTCGAATGTGAAGTGAATCCCAGAGTGCCCAATATTGTTTGGTTGTAGGACTACAGATAGAAATGTCCTGCCAGGTAGGTTTTCTGTTTGACGACTCCATTAGATCAATTATGGGTTTAATGTCGCGGTCTTCCAGCTGGTCTTTCCTGACTTCATCATCACTCCACGGTTCTCGATCAGCCGATGTTGATGTTGTAATTTGTCTTGCGACCGGAGTCAGCAGCTCGTATTTCGCTTCCACCCTGGAACAATATCGACAGTTTTCTTGGCAAGGTCTTCTAGACAGGGCGTCGGCGTTTCCGTGTGATGATCCCTTACGATGACGGATAGTGATGTCATATTCTTGGAGTCTCTGTATCCACCTGGCTATTTGACCCTCAGGATTCTTGAAATTTAAAAGCCAGGTCAATGATGCATGATCGGTGCGGAGCAGAAATTTTCTGCCGTATAGATAGTGATGGAACTGTTCTACAGCTTTGACTATGGCGAGCAACTCTTTCCTGGTGACACAATAATAATTCCTCTCCGGTTTAGACAGGCACTTGCTCCAGTACGCCACTACACGTTCTTGGCCGTCTGTTTCTTGGGACAAAACAGCACCGACACTTTCATTGCTCGCGTCGGTGTCGAGAATAAATGGTCGGTCGTGCTGAGGATACGTCAGGATTGGAGCAGATGTTAAAGCCTCCTTTAAGTTGTTAAATGCATCGTCGCATTCTTTTGTCCACAAGAACTTTTGGTTGCTCTCTGTGAGCTTGTGAAGGGGTCTTGCGATGGAAGAAAAGTCCTTCACGAATCTCCTATAGTAGGTGCAAAGCCCTAGAAAGCTTCTCAGCTGATGGACATTTTCGGGACGTTTCCAGGATTTAACCGCTGATACCTTTTCAGGATCCGTGCGCACACCTTCTGCAGAGATGACATGTCCCAGGTAAGTCACTTCCTTTCGGAACAATTTGCATTTAGCGGGACTCAGCTTTAGATTGGCTTCTTTCAGTTTCTGAAGCACCTTTCTAAGATTTTCTAGATGCTCTTCAAAACTCTTTCCGACGATGATGATATCGTCCAGGTATATCAGACAGGCTTCATAGGAAAGTCCTTTCAAAACAGTCTCCATGAGGCGTTCGAATGTTACCGGCGCATTACACAGTCCAAACGGCATCACCTTGAATTGCCAAAGCCCTTGTCCCGTAGTAAATGCCGTCTTTTCTCGGTCATGAAGGTGTATTTCTACCTGCCAATACCCACTCTTTAAATCAAGCGTTGAGAACCACTTGCTTCCAGAAAGAGTGTCTAGAATGTCGTCAATTCTAGGAAGAGGGTAACTGTCTTTCTTCGTAACCTCATTCAACCGGCGATAGTCAACACAAAATCTTGTTGAGCCGTCTTTCTTTCTGACGAGAACGATGGGAGATGCCCATGGACTTGTTGAAGGCTCGATGACATCGCCTTCTTCCATATCTTTTAACAGTGTTCGCACCTCTTCCTGTTTAGCAAACGGCAGACGCCTTGGATGTTGCTTGATCGGGCGATGATCGCCGGTATCTATTCTATGTTGTGTCAAACTAGTTCGACCCACGTCAGAAGACGAGCGGGAAAAAACAACTTGAAGATCTTTAATAACGCGATCGGCAGCATTCTTCTCTTCATCGTTTAATTGCGCATTCTGCAATAACTCCGATGTAATTCTCTCTGAGGACACGGATTCTTGGATGTTACTCTTTCTTTCAACGGTGGTTACTGGAGTACATGCTGCAACCACTTCACCTTTCTTAATAATTCTCCCCTTCTCAGTTACATTGGCGACTCTCACCGGGATAACCGTTCTGGATAGGTCGACGAGTGTTGAGGCTACTAGTACTCCTTTTGGGCTATTACAGTTATTGGGATATTCTATGACGCCGTAGCGGAAATTTCTGTTTTCGGCTATGGATCCAGGGAGTAAAATTTCTGTTCTTGCCGGTATTGTGATATTGTCTTGTGCTATGATTTTATGGACAGATTTAACTTCATCATTGACTCCAAATAACGCTATGTCCTCAGATGTAGAATGCAATTCGTTATTTTTAAAGTCCAAGGAAAAATTGTATTTCCTTAGAAAGTCCAATCCGAGTATGCAAGAATCAGTGATCTCTGCTACATATGCCATGTGATGGTAAGCGGCACTTCCAAACGTGATGTTAGCATTTACTTTTCCATCGATGTTGATCTTCTCACCGGACACAGTCTGTAGGGTAACGCAGGGCGGCGTCCAGATAAGTTTGCTTCCCAGTTGTTGAGCCAAATCTTTTCGGATGATGGTAACGTTGGCTCCTGTATCTATCGTCATATTGCAGGGAACTCCATTAATATGTCCTATTATGAAAAGTCCATTACTGCCGGCTCTCACTGCAGAAATCTGAAGCGCTTTAAACTGGGGCTTTTCATGATCTGGCAACCTCCGCCCCGCGAGATGGCCACTAATTAGCTTCCCTGCTGTTTGTTAGGAGCGGTCTTAGCATCCGTGCCCTGGGGTGTTCTGCAGTTTCGTCGGATGTGTCCTTCAGCACCGCAGTTCCAGCACTTTACGGTCGGTTTCTTGTCACCAATATTCTGACTCAAGGCGTTCAGTTGTCTAGTTAAATCGTCTAGACGAGCAGTGACTTGATCCCCTGGCTCCTGGACTTGAGCAGCTCTGACTGGATGGCGGTCTCGACGGGTGGCTTGTTGGGCTGCCTCAAATTTCATGGCATACACTAAAGCGCTTTTCAGATCTTTAACATCCGCCATTCGCAGTGCTTTCTGTATTTCAGGGTCCCGGATGCCATCGATGAAATATTGCAGGGACAGGATTTCCCTTGTTTCTGTCGGGCACTCTGAAAAGGCGTGATGTGACAGCCTTTCAACATCCGTGGCGAGCTCCTGAAGCGTTTCGGTGAGCTTCTGTTGACGAGATTTTAATTGGAGCCTGCTGTAGTCTTTTAAACATTTCTCGCCGAAGCGCAGCTCCAAAGCGCCGGATAGAGCTTCGAAATCTAGCCTTTGATTTTCGGGAAGCGTCTGCAGGATATCCGCTGCGTCTGCTCTCAGAGAAGCGGCGAGATGACAGGCCTTAGCTTGGGAATCCCACCCATTCGCATCCGCAACGATAGAAAATTGTGTCCTATACACCTGCCAGGAGGTCTTCCCATCATATGTAGATAGTTTCAGAACGGAACGAGCAGGCATCGATAAAAATTTGAAACCTTCAGAATTGTTTCCTACCGTCGCTATGCACTTCTTTAGGCTGTCAACTTCTTTGGCGACGGCAGCAGAAACCCTATCATCAATTTGTTGTTCGACGGCAGAAACTCTCTCTTCTATATGTCCAACTTTAGTTTCAACCGCGTCTATTCTGCCTTCCATAGCCTCAAATTTATTTTCTATTACGCAGGTAATTTCTCTTTTCATTTCGTCCTGACCTGCTTTCATCTCATTTTTAAGAGATTTCATCTCTTCCTTAACGGATTCCTGGCCCAATTTCATTTCTCCTTTGAGGGATTCCTGGCCCAATTTCATTTCTTCTTTAAAAGATGTTTGGCCAGCTTCCATCTTTTCTTGGAAAGCAGCAAAATCAGTAATGAGCTGTCTCAATTGTTCTTCCATCCCTCTTGTTATTGGCATTCAAATCCCACTTCTGACACCAAAAATTGTTGCGTGCGACGGGCTCGTTATGAAATGAATGCACAAGTCCGATGAAAAATGAACAAAAATTTATTATTATCACAGCAAAAATGCTTAAATTTTCTCAAATTATCATGCAGTATTACAATATCTCACAGTAGTTATCTTTTAACTACTCAAATATCCAATAGAACGTAATTCAAAACAGCTAAAGAACGCTAATCCGCGAATTCGCTACAATCAACAAGAGCAGTTTTCTAAACAACAACAAACTAAGCAAGCAACTACTACGAACTGAGATGTTTTCCTCCTTTTATAAGATTTTAAAATCACGCGCTAGAATTTTCCAGTACTTTCTCGAAATCAAAAAGAGATATTTATTTATTTAACGCACGCGCTCTTGTATTTTTAATTTTTCCGGCTTAGCTTTCTTTTAATATTCGTCACGCGCTGCACTGCGCGAGAAATAAAACCATTTAAGTTATAATTGAACTAACATTAGCTTTTTAAATAGCAAATTCGTAACAATATTGAAAAGTTTTGCATGACTTTTTTTCTTCAACGGGAAGTTGGTAAATTTTTTTATTAGGATAATTAATATTTGTATTAAGGGATATAGCTTATTTTATTGTAATGTTTTTTCTCTTGAAAATATAAGATAAAATATCATTAATTATATTTTGCTTTTCAGAATTTTTTGTTTTTTGTATTCTTTTAATGTTATTTATTGCTCATTTCACTGTTTTTAAGATATTGAAAAATTTTGAGTGATTTTTTTTTAGGAAACAAAGTTCTTAACCTCCTTTATACCATTTTCTTAAGATTTTGCAAAGGGAAGTTGGTTAATTTATTTATTAGGATAATTAATATTTGTATTAAGGGATATTGCTTATTTCATTGTAATTTTGTTATACGTAATAACTTTTTTTATGAAGTTCTTCTGCAGAGTAAAATTCTATGCAGTTTTTAAATTTAACGTTTGGTGTTCCCTTCAGCCAT